>NC_090440.1:1993830762-1996830662 GCF_031143425.1 Pleurodeles waltl | reverse complement strand
CTTCTGGTAAACGTCTAGGCCGCAGTTGAGTAACAGCAGCTTCAGAGCCAGAAACCGATTATTTTTGGACACTGAGGGAGGGTGGAAATGAGAGCGAGTACTGTAAACAGCTACTTATTTTTGCCAAGACGTCAATTTTGCATTTTCTTTTGAGCAGACTTACCACTCTTTCTGAGAATTCAATACCTAACCTGGCAAGTTCAACCACTTCTAGCCGCACCTGGGGCATTGTCAAAGCTCACGGAGGCAGGCCCGCACACAGCGGGGAGAGGCAAGGAGTAGATGTGCACCTCTCTGTGAAAAGAGGAGGCTCGTTACGATATACTCCTTGGAAATGCGTACTATCTGCCCAGTGGCGTAACGAAATTGGAAGCACCCCCCCCCCCCCCCCCCCCCCCCCCCACCCCCCCGCACAGGACACAAAGGGCCCTCCCTCCAGAATCACCCAGGCCACGTGCTGTGCTGAGGGGTCCCCTGAAGCTCGCCCCCCAGCAGGAGCTGCGGGGGGCTTTGTTAAGCCCCTTAATCTGCCTGCCGTATGGCAACTCCAGCGCTTTTGGTTCTCCCCGCGAGTTTCCGAACAGTCCTCAGATTATCAAAGCAGACGGGGTGTGACGGGGCTTGTGAAGATGTGCTATCCGTAGAGAATGGCCGCGTTCTGACGTTAGGTGAATGTGTCGACTTCATTTAGTTGAATGCTCTTTGTGCAGCCAGCTCGCCTGCAGGACACCTAATACCCCTTTCACCCATTATAGAAGATGAACACATCTTAGCTGCTTCATGCCACTGACTGATTTAGGTAGAGGAAATGAATGAGCACAGGAGTGAATATCAGCATCCTTTCTAGTAATACTGCTTTATATTTGCAAAGATCCTTGCTAGCAGTGACGACTAATCATATCCCCCCCCAAAAAAAATCCCTCCAGTAATGGAAAACACACCCATGAAGCCTTTAGCGGGGCGACCCTTAAGACAATGGGGTCTCCAGGATCCTTTAGTTAAAGCTGGGGCTATAAACTGCAAGGACGCGCAGCGCAGTATTGCAGAACAAAACGATGTGGAGGGAGGGTCGAGAAACACCATCAGAAGGAAGACAAATTCCGTTTTTTATCACTTGTTGAAAGTTCCTCTTTAAGTAAAACGTGTCTCAATTTGTTTGGGATCCAAAAGCCTGTAACTAATCTGCGATTAAATGTACTACTGTTACATAACTACATATGGGCGTGACAGGCTAGAGGAAAACAAAGTCTACTGAGGGGTGTATTGCACATTTTTCGTCTATCATGCCTTTGAAAATCTGGGGAGACAAACACCTAAGCAAGCACTGGCAGCTGCAGGGTATATACTAGACAAGCAGCCTGGAACCCGCTGACTGCCAACTAATAAAAACTGTAGGTCAAAGTTATTCGGAAGGCATACTTGTTTGTTGTTGTATGTGACAGAGAAGAATTAAACCACCAGCAGGGGCTAGCGCGATCGTAATAATACATAACCTGCTTTATACAGCACTTACTATGACAGCCTTTGTCATTTCTAGGGGTTGGAGCTACAAGGGAGACCTTTGCTCTCACACTTGTCACCATCAATTTATCGACCTTGGAAGAATGATAGGCTAAGATGATCTACAGACACCTGGACTCCTTAACTGCAGGTCACTCCAGCAACGAGCTCCGAGCTCTTAAGGCAATGAGGCATCTTGCCCGCTCAGTTATTTTCAAAATATTTTCTTGCTGAAAAAAAATCTACAGATATCACTTAGTCATTAGGTTAGCGGAAATAATATGAAAGGGCGGGGGCGACAGAACATTGTAACACACTTAACAATGTTAACGCGTACAAATGTATAAATATCTAATACTATTGTAAATGGTTTAGCATTTTTATTCCACTTATCCCTGCCTAAAAATATAAACATAAAACTGGTGGATCATGGCCATTAACCCTACACGTGCCCCCAAACTATCAAGTTCCATGCATGTCAAACATTCACCTGAAAGCTTGCTGAAGTACCCAGTACATGTTTAGTGTGGGAAAGAGGGCAAAGCCTCTCTCGCTCCCTTGAGCCCACCGTGTGGAATGCACTTCATAAGGCATAACCTGCAAGAAGGAGCTGCATTCAAAAGAGGCACTGATAAACTCACTGTCCCACAGCTACAGCCATGTCCCTAGAGGGGGCTATTCAGAGCATGTGCTACAGACATGCCCAGTCCATCCACCAGTGGCACAAAGGGTAAGTTGGTTTCGGAGAGGTGTTACTCCTCATGTTGATGAGGTAATCTCCGCACCAGTGTGGTAAACTCTCTCTGCTTAGTCATACTTGATTTACCAGAATATCCTGGCAGTCATCACGCCAGTGAGCACTTTAAAACCCTGACGTCACCAGCTCCCCCGTAGAGCGAGCTGAAGAATGATCAGAAACGTGAAAGTTTTCTTGTTGCATCGATGTTACAGTTCCTTTTGGCTTTGCTGACAAGAAGCAGTGCACGAGGAATGTGCAGCCTCCAGTCACCCGTGGGGTCGTACTGAGGGTGCTGTGAACAATGTGCACGACGCTCCCAGCCGGCGTGCCTCACGCCTCGGTAGCAGGGATCTGCCAATGCCAGGCCTCTGAAGAAACTGGCACTTTCTACCAAACGTGCAGTACCAACAGAGCTACCAGCTGCCGAGTTTCGAAACCGCTGACATTAAAAAAAGGCCCAATTGCCTTTCCCAATGATTAGATGGGGAAGGGTTGTAATACAAATAAATAACATACAAAAACACGTATTTTCATGACAGTAATACTCACACAGAGACACTTGAATTATATCAGATCTTTGCCTGCCAGCTTGGCAACGCAGCGTATGTTGGACACGAGACTAACCTCTTGAGTTTTATGATATTGTAAACCTTCTTTATTTTATGCTTACGATGGAGGAGGGGTAAAGGGAGAATGCCAAGAAGGTCCAGGTGTAGATGGTGAGAGAAAAATGCTCGACTACCCCCATCCCCGCACTGGGAATTGTAACCCTATATGGCTTGGATAAGATGGGGGAACAATCACTGCTAGTCAAATTCTCCCATTACAGGTGAACTCCAGACTTAGAAACCTAGGTGGCTTGTATATGACTGGGGATGATCAATAGCGAGCCTGCTTCTTCGGCCATAGGTGATCTCCACACCGGCAACCTAAATGGCGTGGATAGGATCTGGAGACAATAACAGCTAACCTGGTCCTCTGGTTACAGGTGAACTCGATACCCCAAACCTATATGGCACTGACAGGACTGGGGACAATCACGACTAGACTGGTTCTTATCTACACGAACTCCAGACTCAGAACGCTAGACAACTTGAAAGTGGCAAGGTGGGGGAAAATCGCAGCTAGCCTGGTCCTCCACTTGCAGGTGAACTCAAGACTCCGAACGCTAGGTGCTTTGCAAGGATTGGAGTATAATCAGTGGTAGACGATTTTCCAGTTACTGGTTACCTCTGGTCTCGGAACCCTAGGTGGCTTCGGTTGGATAGGAGGACATCTGCAGGTAGACCAGTTCTTCAGTTACAGCTCAATTCCAGACAAGGAGCTCTGGATGGCTTGGATGTGATGGGGACAGAAGCAGCTACCCTGGTTCTCCGAGTGAAGGTAAGGTCAAAAGCATCTGCTCTTAATAATATAAGTCCATTCCTACAAAAACTCGCTTATTTCAGACCTTCTCCAGTTAGGGGTCTACACTTCTGAAGATACTGTGTGACATCGTAGACTGTGCAGTGCCAAGAGGTTGTAGGGTAACAAAGTAAAACGTGCCAACATTAAAGCACCTTTAAAATGCTATTTAAATAACAGCATGGGAGAAAAATAACGAGATCCGGGATTGTGACAACTTAAATAAAACATCTAATCAGTCTTGAGTAAACAGGACAGTAGCCAGGTTCAGAAATAATGCCAGCATGCACCAACAGGTCCCTTCATAAAGAACAAGTTACTTACCTTAGGTAACCCCTTACCTGGTAGAGACTATCTAGTTGCCTATTCCTTACCTTAACATTATCGCCAGATTGGATTCAGAATGTTTTAGTGAGCTGTAACCCTGCGTGCAGGTAGGTGGATCCATGTGGCATCGTCGGCACCGGAAGTGATGTGCCCACTGCCTATATAGGAGCCACTCTGGTGTGCTGATGTCAGTTTCTTTTCACTAATTTCCACACCAAAAGAGAGGAGCCCCAAAGAACCATGACCACTGGTGTGAAAATCTAGGACCCTGAAAGGGGAACGGCCTTGGCCCTAGAAATCTGCTCACAGAGCACGGAGGATGAGTGAGTCAGCAAGAATCTGGGGCTATATATAGTCTCTACCAGATAAGCTGTTACTAAAAGTAAGTAACTTGTTAATCTGATAGACCTTTAGCTGCAGATTCCTACCTTAGACTAGATACCCAAAGCAATACCTCCGCAAAGGTAGGCCAACGGAATGAATTTACACTAGAAAGTCCTGCAGGACCAAACAGGTAAAGTGCTCGTCCCAACAAACCTGACTGTCCAGTGCTTGGCGAACATGTGCAGAGAAGCCCACGCTGCTGCCTGGCAGATGTCCAGGCCTGGAATTCTGCGTGCTAATGAGTGGTTGCAGCCTTAGCTCTGGTGGAATCAGTACGCAAACCATAGGGGGTTGCTTCTTGCCCAGTGCATAGCAGAATTTAATGCAGAGCTCGATCCATCGGGAGACGTGCTTCTGAACAACCTCACCCTTCTTGGCGCCGATATACCCCAAGAAAAATTGGTTGGCAACCCAGAATTCTTTCGCACGATCAAGGTAGAACAATGTTCTTTTGGGGTCCAGTCAATAGTGTAGCTCCTCTTCCTTAGAGGGGTGCGGAGGAGCGTAAAAGTGTGGCACAGTTATGGACTGACCTACATGAAAGGGAGTGACAACTTTCTGTAGAAAGTAAGCTCTAGTGCGAAGAACCAGGTTGTCAGGGAAACGATTAAGTACTGAGGCGGAGATGACAAGGCTTGGAGCTCACCGACTCCAGGAAGATGTTATTACCATTAGGAAGGCTGACTTGATGGTAAGAAGCCTGAAAGGGCAGTTATGTAGTGGCTCAAAAGCACGCATCAAAAATGTAAATACAAGACTGAGGTTAGTTTGAGGTATAATATAAAGGCTGAAGACGGAAACGTGTTGGAGACTTTTCGAAAACCTATTTACAACAGTGGATTTGAAGAGGGATGGCTGATCTGGCAACCACAGGAAGGCTGAAATGGCAGAAAGATAACCCTTTAAGGTTCCTAAAGCAGAGCCCTGCTGGACAGGCAGATAATAAACAAAAGGGCCTGAGAAAGTGTAGCAATTCGCTTTTCTGCACACCATGCTACAATCTTACTCCTGGGGCAGGCGTATACCGTCTTGGTGGTGGACACCTGGCTGCCAAGATAACCTGTAGACTTTGAGCGGAAGGTGAAACATGCAGGACTCGCGGACACGGGCAGGTTTACTTACCGGTCACGGCAGCATTTGTAACTTGCAATTGTGGTCGACCATTGGTCCACGTAGTCCTATGGAGCACTTTTCCCTAATGCGGGTGGGCTCAAGTTAGGAAACATATTTACCTGACTTATGTAAGTAATTTGATACCTGTTCTATATAGATCTGTGTAGTTACCTGTAATTACTGGTACTCCGATTTAGAAGACACATTAGTTCTGCTTGACTAGGAGATATAGCAAGTCAATTTTGGTCCTGACGAAGCATCAATGGACCCGTATGGGCCACTAGGATGCGAAACATGTTGACCGATGAAAAGGGTTGGTTCGCAAATTGTGTAAAAACCTCCTGTTGATTCATAGATCTCATTAGAGTGATTGATCATTGTTTCTACTTCACTCGTCTGACTTCACGTTTTTAATCTTGGTCCCTACCTTCCAACTGGCTCAATAAAGTATTTAACCATTGGGGGTTGTGAGAGCCAATTTTATCTCTTTCACTTTTTTGATCTCCTACACACTCTGTCCTCCCCCCACTCAACTCTGGGGCATGGCACCATCATCATAAAAGATCTCCGGCAAAGAGCCCCCCCAATTGGGGTGGAGCCCGTCAGACATTGCAGCGCCGGTCTGACGAGGAGCTGTACCAATGATGAAGCATGACATCCTTTGGATGTGTGAGGTTAATTGCTCCTACAATTGAGGACCCTCTTGTGTGTTTTCATTTCATTTTTTCCTCCTGGAACAGTGTATCACAATACTTTTTATAGCTTTATCTGGGGACATACACTGGACCATAACACCCCTCTATCCCTCTTTTTGTGGTGAAAAGCTATCATCTGTTGCCATTTAATCTCCATGCATTAAAGTGGAGCGCTGACAGGTTCGGGTGGAGAACCCTCTCCAGCTGCTGCAACAGAAGATCCTCCTGAAGGTTAACCTGATTGGAGGACTGATGGCTTGGTTTAACAGCTAGGGATATCAAACTCTGAGACTAGGCCGGAGCCACAAGGATGACTTGGGCCTGGTCATTCTTGACCTTCTTGAGAACTCTGGGCAGGAGTGTTTTGGGTGGAAAAGGCATCCAGGAGGCGTGAGCTCCACTCAAGATGAAAAGCGTCTCAGAGCGAAAGTCGCCTTCGGGACTCCAGCACTCACAACTGCTTACATTGCACATCTCCGGTGAGGACAAAAAGATCTAACCAAGGCTCCCCCGGCTGCAAAAACAAAGCTTGCACCACCTCTGGATGGAGACGCCATTCGTGATCTGCTAGACATCTTCGGCTGAGTTAGTCCACTCTGGAGTTCAGAGAGCCCGCCAGGTGTTGAACCACCAGGGAATATGCCCTGATGTTCCAGCCATGTCCAGAGACGCAGGGCCTCTTGCCAAAGGGTTCACACCACCACAGTGCCCTATTTGTTGGAGTACCACATGGCAGTGGTATTTTCGGTGAACACCTGCACTAGCCTTACCTTGATGGAGGGTAGAAAGGATTTCAACACTAGCCGGAAAGTTCGGAGCTCCAGTAGGTTGATGTGGAGTCTGGATCCTGCCGAAGACCTCTGATCTTCACCTCTCCCAGATGGTCGCCCCAATCCCAGGAGTGACCAATCTGTCACTACTGCCAGATCTGGTTTGGGAAAGGAGAGGGCCTGCTGCTGACCCAATCGTGGCCCATCCACTACCACTGCAGATTTTTTGCTGTTCTCTCTGAGATCTGGATACTGTCGGAGAGATTCCCCTGATGCTGTGCCCCGCTGAAGTTCAGGTCCCGCTGCAGAGCCCGCATATGCCAGCGGGATTGTGTCACAAGGATGTAGGAGGCGAATGGGCTCAGCAGCCTCCGAGTCAATCTCATCAAAACCCAGGCAAAACATCAGTATGATAGCCTGAACATTCTGGACTCGCCGTTCAGGAGGACAAGCTCTAAACTGCATTGTGTCCAGAACATCTCCAGTGAAAGGGAGCATCTGACAGGGAGAGTCAGGAGATACTTCAGCACATTGATAGTGAACCCTAGTGAGAGAAGAAGGTCTGCAATAATATGGAGGTGGGAGATTACTTCCTCGGGCGATCCCACCTTCAACAGCCAGTCATCAAGATAGGGAAAGAGGGAAGACTGGTACCCCTGCTCTCTGCCGATAAGCTGCAACCACTGCCATCACTTTGGTGAACACCCGAGGGATGCTGGGAAGGCCAAATAGGACCACAGCAAATCAAAAGTGCTTGTGGCCCACCGTAAATGGCAGGTAACGTCTGTGGGCAGGCAGGATGGGAATGAGGAAATGTGTGTCGTGCAAGTCCAACACCACCATCCAGTCTTCCCGGGTCCAGGGCAGACAGGACTTTAGTGAGCATGAGCATTTTGAATTTCTACTTTTTGAGGAAGAAATTAAGAGGGTGGGGGTCCAGTATAGGATGAAGGCCCGTCCTCTTTTTGGCACCAGAAAGTAGAAGAAATAACGAACATGATCTACTTCTGGCAAGACAGAGGCCACTTCCTGGCAGAGTAAGGAGAGGTGGTCATGCGTCAGTTTGAAGTGGAGGAAGTAGCTCTCTCGAACAATCCGGAGAACCCTGCAGTCAAATGTTTTCGGCCTCCAGTGGTGTAGGTGATGGTGTATCTTACCGCCCACTGGTTGCCCATGATGATTTTGAGAGTGAGCTAAAGAGGTTTGTAAGCTATGGCTTTTGGGGGTGCTCTGCTATCCTTCAAGCGCACCAGCGGTGAGTTTGCCTGGTCTCTGAAGAGAAAGAAGCCATCAAAGGCATGTCCATAACTGAGGCTTGGTCATCCTTTAAAAAGCCAGTTGTTCGTAGCCAGGCATGGTGCCAAAAGGCCACCGGCGAAGAAACAGCTCTGACTAGCGAGTCAGTCATATCCAGCCCACTTCTAATCATGAACTTGGCTGCATCTCTCCCATCTGCCATAGCTTGGGAGAGTATGGCCCAGGCCTCCTTCAGGACCATAGGCACCACCTGTGCAACCAAATCACACAGTGGCTGGACGTAATAGACCAAAAGGCACATGATGTTCACGGACCACAGTGTCAGGGTTGCAGACGAAAACATTTTCTTGACTAAAGATTTGTTATCTGGTGGAGTGGTAGGGAATGTGCCAGGGTTTACATGAGAAGTGGAGGCTTGGACCACCAAGCTCCCCGAGTAGGGTGCAGCATGAGAGAACTGGGGTCCCCTGATGCGGGGTGATGACAACTGTCCTGTTCACAGAAGCCCCTGCCCTGGACTTGGACCAGGCCCCAAGCAGGAAGTACAAAAGGGCTTCATTAAATGGGAGAAGCAGTTCTGAGGTGATCACACCTGGCTGAAGCACCTCTGTCAACTTCAGTATTGACTGCCACTGAGGGCAGGCAAAGTCCAGGGCCTCTGCTGCCCTTCTCACCACCATAGCAAAAGAAGCTCCCTCCTTTGTGGCCACGGCAGGAGGAGAAACCATGCTAGCATAACGTCACACCAGTCCATGCTGGTGTTCTAGAGGCTGGTATTCCTCAGGTTCCAGTGGGCCCTACCAACCTTCCCCACGTCCTAGCCCATAGTAATAGGTCTGGAAGGCAAGGCTCCAATCATCGCTGGAGTCTGACGATGCCCCTCCCGCTCCTCGTCAGAGTCTGGGATAAGAATGCGGATGGCACTGTCGGAGGCACACAGTGTGTCGACATCGGGACTGGCATCAGGGAAGGTCAAGGTGGTACGACCAGCGCTGATCTGAATCCATCTGTTTATCCAAGGGGCCCGACTGGCACCGGGGGTGGACCTGCCTTCGGGGAGCCAGTAGGGGCCTCGCCTGAACCAATGGGGCCCAAAAGCATACCTGTGGGGATGGGCCTCAATTATGAGGTGCCTTACCTCATAAAATTTGCAAAGTTGGCCAATATTGCTCCCCGAAACACTGGGAGGCACAGAACTGGCCCAGGCTCAACCACAAAGCCAGGCCTTGAGTGACTGATACCTCATCTCGTCGGATGACTGAAGGATGGGGTGAAGTCGAAGGCCTCTTCGACTTCTTACTTTTTTTTTTCTTTTTGTGGGACTTACCCAATCGCCCAGACAAATTTGGCTGTGATTAAGACTGATGGCTCAATCCCAGGACCTTCCTTGCGACCGGGATTCAGACAGTCACGGCATCCCATTTAGTGCAGCAAGGAGCTTAAGGGACTGCTCCCTCAAGGCCTTGGGGTGCATGGCACGGCAGTCGATGCAGGTCTTTTAGTCGTGGTTGCGGTCACGCTTGAGGCATCAGAGTCAAACAGGGTACAGGTCCGTCACAGACATCTGCAGGTGACACACACCATAGGGCTTGAAGCAGGAATTCCTAGTGGACATCCCTGCCACACCAGGAGAAACAAACTGCGACAAAAAGACAGAAGGTCATTAAAAAAATGAATGGTGGTAGCTCTCTCCAGACTTGCGCTGACTGGAGCAGGAAAAGAGATGAACTAACAGCGCGCTTGGTTAGCACCTATATAGGCACCGCACAGGTCACTGTCCGCACAGACTACGCTATGCAGGGTTGAACTATGCCACCTGCTGGCGCACAAGTGTACGGCTCACAAAAAATTTCCAGATCCAGTCTGATGCTGGGGATAATTCAAAGGGAAGGAATCTGAGGCAAGAAGTCTCTATCAGATGCCCTACTTGCAAAAGTAGAAATCGACTCCTTCAGGTCTTCTCCTAAATTTAGACAAAGTCAACAAATAATCTAGGAGTACTTGTGGAAATTTAGGACTATCACACATTTCTTGGAGCACTGCTACTTCTTAGCATCTTTTTATGATTATTTTTCCACCAGGTAGAAATGCTGAACGAGTAAATGAGGTGTACATGTACATTTAGCTTTTTGTTCACAGGTAAAATGGTTTTCCTGCTGAGGAAACCCTAGCACAGACCGTCATGAAACATGAGGTGTGCAAGCTCATCAACTACCCGAAAAAGGATCTTGACTCCAGCCTTATAACCGTTTTCGTGGTAGGAAACTATCTGTAAACAGCCACAAATTTACCAGCTCTGGGTGTTCACTACCTTCTATATGATCACTCCATATAACGTCCCACATAACGTCCCCTTCCTTGCACTTAACTAACAATATTCTGGATGATTTTACAGCGTTGTAACTGCATTTCGGAAAATCAGCTAGACACATGAACAGTAAATGTAATTTCAAACCACAAATTGCATTTTTGCGCAGATAATTTACACCTCTGTCAAGCACTTTGTTATGCAGAAAATCTAACGCAAGTAAGTGGTTTCTATTGAGTGCCCCTCAAAAGTTCAGTAATACTAGTAAGACAATAAAATCTCGACGGGTCTGTTGCTAAGACTCTACCATCTTCTATTAGTTATTTTGTTGCATTTCCTTGTACTTGTATTTTTTATACCGTGCGAAGCACTCCGTTTGCCATCTAGTCCGATCCAAACTATGCAACCAACTCGTTAAATAAAACAGAAATAAATAAGCACACGGGCATATGATGTTTTGGCTGTGTGTTGTGCCGGGTGGCTTGATTAAAAGGCAACTGGAGTCATAGTGTGGGGCTGGATGATGAGTGGTATTGTTAGGTAATCAGCTGGTAATTCTGCTAGACTCAGTCAGCGGGTCTTAACATTTTGACTTCTGTGGACCCCAACTGATTTATTACTGGAGTCCAGGGGTGCTACCAGGTACCCTAGCCTAAGCAATTTCTATGATTCGGACCTTAAAACAATACAAAAAAACTACAAAACAAGAATACACAAAACACATGCTAAAACAACTGAGTTTTGTGTAAGTCACAATAACATATAGAACATGTTTTCAAATTGTCAATGTTGCTTCCTTATTTGTTAATACTTAATTTTTAATTGATTAATTTAAACATCATTTATTTCTGTAAAACAGTCACGGACTACACGAGTAGGCCCCGAGGACCCCCCCCACGGGTCGTCAGACCACAGGTGAAGAGCCACTGTGGTACATAAAAGATGTGCCTGCTAACAAGGGTGTGCCTGCTACAGCACTTTTGCAACCGCAGTGAGCAAACACGCCGTCCGATTCGCTAGTGAAAAAAGCTTTCTGTTCTGTACATTTATGAAATGAATACAGTATCTTCCACAGGACACACTGCAGACAGAGGTCATTCATATTAACGCCTACTCTACCGGAGATTCGAGGCGTGCATTTTTGCGTGCCATTTCTTGAGGTAGTGCCGCAAATGCACCACTGACTAAAATCACAGCCAGCGTCACGAAGTTCCGTATTTCTGGTTCAACTAAAACTTTTGGTTTATCTAGACACATGTGTTGCTTCCTCTAAGAGCAGAGGAAACCTTATAGCCTCCCACATGCACACAATGATAAAGATGCCGTGAGAAACAACGCCTTTCACAGATCTTACTCACCCAATGAGGGACACCATATGCTCCACGATGTGCTTGCTGAATGTGACGATAACAAAAAGTTTCTGTAAAGAAAAATAAACCCTTCATTAGAAGAATATTCAGCAGAAAGATTGATCATGAGTCTAGCAGTTTGGCTTTTCGTATATTATACCAAAGCAGAAAGGCCCAGAATGTCTGCCTTTTATCTATCTCTTTAGATAAATAATTTGGTCCCTTTAAGTACCTCCAGCCAATCTTCACCTCCCAGTTACCCAGTTCCATCAGAATTCCTTTACTCTCCTTAGTGACATGTAATAATGTACTAAACAAAGGCTTGAAAGAGTGAGGCTCAGGCTGTATTCAGGTGATGGGGACATTAGGACAACAGCCCCTCAGTACAAGCCCCTCTTGGAGTTTCAGCTACTCTGAAAGGCTAGTCGTTGAAAAAGCGAAGCTACTTAGTGCAAACAAAACTGCTCTTGCTTTAGGATCAGTCATTCATCCTCTCTCATGCAGAAGTACGCCACCTCATTACCTCCAACTTTCTGGCCCTCGACTAACAGCTGGGCTAGTTCCAGCAACCTACATTGGGAGATGATGGCACAGCTCGCCGAAAATCAGTAGTCCAAATCCAGAACGTACCAGAGTGAGTTTGTTGGAAAACTCTACAGGAAACACAAATGAAATTGCATCTATAGAGTTGAACCAGTTGTGTTGGTCTGTCCAGCCTGCTGGAGCCCATTTGTCTCAATTTGTAACCGCACAAGTTCAAATGAAAGCAGCTGCTCAGAATTAATATTGCCATCTCTAGTTACAACATACTGTAAGACGATGCTTATCCAAAATAGACTCTAAACGTCCCATTCATTCCCTTATGTCATGTGTCAGGGTCTTGAGCCACTGACAACAGGTGCCTTTGTAAGCTATCCTCAAGGGGCCTCTGAATTGGCAATGAAACAGAGTTGGGGTTGTTATCCGATTGTCTGCATAACCCACACACTGTGGCTGCAAGAAGTGACATGCTCTCTATTTCAGAGAACACGTCAAATATGGCAAGTATGGAGGGCACTTGAGGCTATGCTTCTCTGAAATGAGTTTCGCATAGCTCCCTGCTCCACATTTATTCAGCATGCAAGAAGGCCTGTTTCCGGGTCACAGGGTCAATGTGAGCTCATTTCCCATCTCCCCAGGCTTACAAGCGGCTTCTAGGCGGACCAACATGCTGTGGACCCACTCCACGGTTTGTTAGGGAGTGATGATCTTCCATTAAAGGGAAAGAGATGGAGGCACTGAGGGAGTAGATACATCAAGTGATAATTATATTGGTAGTGTGAGAAGTAGGTTCGACATAGAAGGAAGGTTGTGTTATACACGTGGGAAGGTCCCTGCTGAATTAAGTAGTGAGCGAAAGCAAGGTTGGATCTAAAGTAGAGGGCAGGGTGGTAAAAGCAGTGATGATCAATGTTACTGCCAGGCATGGGACATAATGCACTGAGATGGAAATTCACCCCAGGACAATACGATGATTGTTCTGCATCACCAAAATCGAAACTCATGGAGCAAGATGGAAACTCACAATTGAGGTCGCACATGAGACAAGATTTTCCAAAGGCAAGAGCATCATGAAGATAATGAGTAGGATTTCTAAGGAATCCGGGTGCCCTCTGGGCACTGGCTGACTGGAGCAATGGTGCTCGGATGGGACTTAACAGTATAAGACCCCAGGAAAGTAGGGGGACTCTTCTCTTCCCGTGAAACCACTGTCTGATAAGGGGGATCTTCTGTACTGCTTTGAACACTATACACCTGGCTACTGTTATTAGTGTCTAGGGTCTCACTGTGTGATTGAGAGGGAATGCTGAGGGTGCTAAGAACGAGAGACATCCTCACAGACTAGAGGTGAGTTAGAAGAATGTGGGCTCCGGGTCCAGGTGAGTCTAACACTGATGCCTTTGATTCTTACAAGTAGGACTACCTATCTAAGCATAACATGTATTTGATCAATGGGCCTTAATTTTACACCGTTGATTGAGAAGATCACAGTCAGTATCCACTACTTGCAAGGCATGTGACAATAGACTGGTACTTCTATGTCTGAGGTGCTGCCTCCTGAGCACCTCTATAGTTTACATCCTTGTGTCCTACCATTATTTCGGATCCTAGACATTGGATTTACCACAATTTTGGATAGACACATATGTGCAAATAAGTACATTAAAAAGGGGAGCTTGAAGGGTTTACCCAAATGAAAAACTGATTAAAAAAAGTCATAAACACCGGTGAGGCAGTTATCCCCATTACAAAAAGAGCATTACTACAGGTATAGCCCTCTTTGCAGCACACTTCAGTCTCCCACTGTTTAGTGCACACACAATAAATATATATATATATATATATATATATATATACATACATATATATATATATATACATACACACACGCCCCCTAAAGTAACTATAACTCGCACCCTTGCCATGCACATCCATAATCCAAAGATGCCATAGAAGGTGTCATCAATGATGATGTAATAGGTGTAGGAACTAGCTATAGTTACCTTAGGGAGCGAGTTATAGTTACTTGAAATAACTAACTTTAACTGCTGAGTTTCTATGGTTTTGTACGAGTAAATTCACAATTTAACTATAATGTCTCTGAAACCTTTGTTTTTTTCAGTGAACTTCTATGGTTTAATGTAAAGTCATTTTAATTATTGTACGCCATCACTGCTGACCACATGTGGCCAGGCCCTGCAGCCTAGCCCTTATAACCACCCAACCCCACTCTGCACACAGCCTTTGGCCGTGCACAGTAGGGGTTGGCCACAGGGCCTGTCTCTGTCAGTGGATCAGTGAGTTGGTGCATGGGTGTGTGAGTGGGTGCACGAGTCTGAGTGCATTTGTGAGTGTATGAGAGTATGAATGAGTCTGTGAATGTTTTTTACAATTTTTTGTTGTTGCTTATTTGCGAATATCGCCCATGGTGAAGAACAAGTTACTTACCTTCGGTAACGCCTTTTCTGGTTGATACGCTAGCTACCTGTGGATTCCTCACCTAATGAATTCTCCCAATGCGCCAGCATTCAATGGAAATTTTCTTCCCAGCGCTGCACGTCGACGAGGACGTCACTATTGCCCGACTCCCACACGACTCTGTCTGACGTCATCGTGGCAATAAGAGGACCTCGCCAGGGTGCTGATGGCAGTTTTCACCATTTTTTACGTGCCTTTGAGGCGAACAGGTGATCACCTGACATCACATGCTTGACATGACTACATCAATCAAACATAATAAGCAATATTTAATCAAATAAAAACAGCAAAAATATACAAATATAAATGTCTATCTATCACACATATATGTACATATATATATATACATACATATACAATCAAATATAAATACACATCCCTTTATACATACACCCTAGGAAATCTTGGTATGACCAACCAGGCAACGGGGAGGCGGGTGGGACTGTGACTGTGAGGAATCCACAGGTAACTAGTGTATCCACCAGAAAAGGCATTACCTAAGATAAGTAACTTGTTCTTCTGATAGATACAACTACCTGTGGATTCCTCACATAATGAACAGAGTCCCAAAGCAGTACCGCACTAGGTGGCAGGTGCCTAAATGGTCACACCAAGAAATCCCGCAGCACGGACCGTGCAAAATGGCCATCCCTCCTAACCTCTGAGTCCAAGCAATAATGCTTTGCGAAAGTGTGGCGGAAAGCCCAAGTTGCGGCCTAACGAATTTCATCCACAGGAACACCTCTAGCCAAGGACGAAGAGGCCGACTTAGCCCTGGTGGAATGGGCTCGAATTCCGATAGGAGGAACCTTCTTTGCTAAGGAATAAAATACTTTTATGCAAATAATGACCCACCTGGACAGTGTTCTTTTGTGGAGAGCCTTTCCTCTTTCCCACGTAGCCAATGAAGAGCTGATCGTCCACCCAGAACTCTCTTGTTCTCTCGATGTAGAAACTTAAAGTTCTCCTCGGTTCAAGCCGATGCAGTCTCTCCTCCTCTTTTGATGGATCGGGAGGAGGGTAGAAAGACGAAAGCGTTATAGATTGTCCCAAATGGAAGGGTGTAACAACCTTTGGTAGGAAAGCAGTCCTGGGCCTTAGCACCACCTTGTCCGCATGAAAAGAAGTAAAAGGGGGTTTAACGCCAAGTGCTTGAAGTTCACTCACTTGCCTAGTCGACGTGATGGCTATGAGAAAAACAGTCTAATACCAAAAACCTTAATGGACATGAATGTAAAGGTTCAAACGGCGAACCCATCAGGAATATAAGAACTAAATTCAAATCCCACTGAGGCATAATAAATGGAGTGGGAGGAAACCTATTGATCAGACCTTTTAAGAACCTTATAACTATAGGGGACTTAAATAAAGAGGGTTGATTGGGAAGACACAGAAAGGCCGACAGTGCCGACAGATAGCCCTTAACCGTCGCAACTGCACAACCCCTCTGCGCCAAGGACAACGCAAACAATAAAATGTCCAACAAATGGGCCTGTAAAGGGTCAATTTGCTTCTCTCCACACCAAGCAACAAATTTTGCCCATCTGTCAGCATAGGTAGATTTGGCGGAGTGTCACCTGGCCAATAAAAAAAATGTCCACTACTTCTGGCGGGGAAGAAAAGGAACTCAGATTGCCCCGTTCAATCTCCAATCTTCAATCTGTTCACCAGGCAGGTCGCTCCCCTCACCGCCACGCAGCCCCTGTGTGACCGCTGACCGCTCCTACTTCCTGTGTCCTGTTGCCGCCTTTTTCGCTTCCTCTCCTTCTTTTGGTCCTGTTCTGGGTCTCTGCGCCCAGCGTCTCCCCCTGTTTCCCACCGCCGCGTTCCGTAGCTCCGCCCCCTCGCTCCCCATTGGCCGCCCCGCTCCCACCTCCCAGCTGCTCCTCCCTCCCTCTCCCACTCTTATGGAGGCCGCGCAGCGGTAGAGAGAGCGACCTCTGACCCTGTTCACCAGGCAGGTCGCTCCCCTCACCGCCACGCAGCCCCTGTGTGACCGCTGCTACTTCCTGTGTCCTGTTGCCGCCTTTTTCGCTTCCTCTCCTTCTTTTGGTCCTGTTCTGGGTCCCTGCGCCCAGCGTCTCCCCCTGTTTCCCGCCACCGCGTTCCGTAGCTCCACCCCCTCGCTCCCCATTGGCCGCCCCGCTCCCACCTCCCAGCTGCTCCTCCCTCCCTCTCCCACTCTTATGGAGGCCACGCAGCGGACGCGCCGAAGGCGTGCCTAAGGCAAGCCCGTCTGCGCCCGTCCGCGCCTGGCCCGTGCCCAGCGCCAGACCCCCTGGCCCCCGCAGAGGCCAGCCCACCCGCAAGACCTACAGCGCCACCACCCTCCTCGCACTCAACACCGGCCGGATCCCCGGGTGCTGCCGTGCCGCCCCAAGACGCACCCACGGACCCTTCACCTGCCAATCCTGCAAGTTCTCCTGCATCCAGGACCGCACCGCGCCCGCCAAACCAAGCACCAGCAGCAACCACCTGAAGTGCATCCTGCTCAACACCCGCTCCATCCACAGACACGCCGTGGAATTCTGGAACCTGCTCGACACCACATCTCCAGACGTCGCCTTCCTCACAGAAACCTGGATGAATGCCTCCTCAGCGCCCGACATCGCCATCGCTATCCCAGACGGATACAAGATCACCCGGAGGGACCGCGTCAACCAGAACACCATCCGCATCACGACCACCTCCGACGACACCCTCACAGCTGCCGAACATCTCCACTTCCAGATTCACACCGATCCCAAGACCACACTCAGAGGCACCCTCATCTACAGACCCCCAGGACCCCGCACACATTTCAGCAAAGACATCGCAGACTTCATCAGCCCACACGCCCTCCCCTCCGCTGACTACATCCTCCTAGGGGACCTCAACTTCCACCTGGAGAACAACAACGACAACAACACCACCACCCTGCTGGACAACCTCGCCAACCTCGGAGTCAAGCAACTGGTGAACACCCCCACCCACTACGCCGGACACACGCTTGACCCAGTCTTCTCCTCCAGCAAGTACATCTCCTTCAGCCACTCAACCGGACTCCACTGGACAGACCACAGCTGCGTCCACTTCAGCTTCAGAAAAACCACGACTCACCACCACCACCCACAACAGGCTCCCCGCAGGAGCTGGAACAAGATCACCATCGACCAGCTCTCCACATCACTGAGCCAGAACCCTCCCGCCAGCTCAGCGGACCCCAACCAAGCAGCCAACAACCTCACACAGTGGATCACCAACTGCGCTGACAACCTCGCACCTCTGAAAGCCCATCCCGTCAGGCCCAACAGCAAGAAAGCCTCCTGGTTCAACAACGACCTCAAGAACTCCAAGAAGAACTGCCGCACCCTCGAAAAAGCCTGTCGAAAAAACCCGACTACAGACAACATGACCGCCCTCAAGGACGCCTCCCGGAAACCCCACCAGCTGATCCACACCACCAAGAAGACAGCATTCAAAGAACGACTAGACAACAACGCACACAACAGCAAGGAACTCTTCAGCATCGTCAAAGAGCTCTCCAACCCCAGCGCCGAAAACAACGACATCACCCCCTCACAAGACCTCTGCGACTCACTCGCCTCGTTCTTTCACCGCAAGATCGCCGACATACACAACAGCTTCGGCGCACAGACCACGCACCCAACCACCAAACCGACGCCCCCCAACACCACCCTCCGCGCCTGGACCCCGGTCAGCACCGAAGACACCATCCATATGATGAACACCATCCATTCCGGATCACCAACCGACCCATGCCCCCACCACGTCTTCAACAAGGCCGACTCCGTCATCGCACCCCATCTCCGGGACATCATCAACTGCTCCTTCAACACTGCCACCTACCCGGAGAGCTGGAAGCATGCCGAACTCAGCGCCCTCCTGAAGAAACCATCAGCAGACCCCACCGACCTCAAGAACTACCGCCCCATCTCGCTCCTCCCGTTTCCTGCCAAAGTCATCGAGAAGACCGTCAACAGACAACTTGCCGCCTTCCTCGAGACTAATGGATCCCTCGACCACTCACAGTCCGGCTTCCGCGCCAACCACAGCACCAAGACCGCCCTCATCGCAGCCACTGACGACATCCGAGCCCTGCTCGACAACGGGGAAACAGCGGCCCTCATCCTCCTGGACCTCTCCGCAGCGTTCGACACTGTCTGCCACCGCACCCTAGTGCAGCGCCTCAGCAACATCGGAATCCAAGAGAAGGCACTAGAGTGGATCATCTCGTTCCTCGCCGGAAGAACCCAGAGAGTTCGCCTCCCCCCGTTCAGATCCGAGGCCACCGAAGTCATCTGCGGCGTACCACAAGGATCATCACTCAGCCCCACCCTCTTCAACATCTACATGAGCCCCCTCGCAGCCATCGCTCGCCATCACAACCTCAACATCATCTCCTACGCCGACGACACCCAGTTGATCCTCTCCCTCACCAACGACCCAGCCACCGCCAGAACCAACCTGCACGAAGGGATGAAAGACGTAGCCGAGTGGATGATGAACAGCCGCCTGAAACTGAACTCCGACAAGACGGAAGTCCTCATCCTTGGATCATCACCCTCTGCCTGGGACGACTCCTGGTGGCCCCCTGCCCTGGGCAGCGCACCCAAACCAACGGACCACGCACGCAACCTGGGCTTCATCTTGGACTCCTCCCTCTCGATGACCAGACAAGTCAACGCCGTCTCATCATCATGCTTCAACATCCTACGCATGCTCCGAAAGATCTTCCGATGGATCCCCACCGAAACCAGGAAGACGGTCACCCAAGCACTCGTCACCAGCCGACTGGACTACGGTAACACCCTCTACACCGGAACCACGGCCAAACTACAGAAAAGACTCCAACGCATCCAGAACGCCTCCGCACGCCTCATCCTCGACATCCCCCGACACAGCCACATCTCCGGACACCTGAGAGACTTGCAATGGCTCCCCGTCAGCAAGAGAATCACGTTCCGCCTCCTCACCCACGCACACAAGGCCCTCCACGACCTGGGCCTCAGGTACCTCAACAACCGCCTGACCTTCTACACTCCCACCCGCCAACTACGATCGACCAGCCACGCCCTCGCCGCCGTGCCACGCATTAGGAAAGCCACCATGGGAGGAAGATCCTTCTCCTACCTGGCAGCCAAGACTTGAAACTCCCTCCCCATCCACCTCCGTCTGACCCAAGACCACCTCTCCTTCAGGAAGCAACTCAAGACCTGGCTGTTCGAGCAGTAGCGGTCCCCCCTCCCCCAGCACCTTGAGACCCTCCGGGTGAGTAGCGCGCTATACAAATTTCTTGATTGATTGATTGATTGAGGCATGGAGGTGCAAGCTCTGGAGGTGGGGGTGTAGAACCTGCCCCTGCGACTGCGAGAAGAGGTCTGCCCTGTGAGGGAGACGGAGCAGAGGGCACAGTGAGAGTTGAAGGTCTGTGTACCATACCCTTCTTGACCAATCCAGAGCTATTAAGATGACTTGGGCCCGGTCTTGGCGAATCTCCCTCAGAACCCGAGGAATCAATGGTATGGGGGGGGGAAAACGCGCAAAGCAACTGGCCGTACCAGGACATCTGAAACGCGTCCCCCAACACTCTTTGCACCGGATATTGGAGGCTACAGAAGGACGGACAGTGCGCATTCTCCCGAGTGGCAAAGAGGTCTACCTGAGGGAATCCCCACATCTGGAAGATGTGAAGGACCAGGTCTGGATGGAGATGCCAGACACACTGTCCGCACGTACGTTCAGAACTCCGGCCAGATGGTTTGCTACTAAGCAAATGTGATGGTCCTGTGCCCAGGACCACAGCCGCACAGCCTCTCTGCAATGAAGGTATGACCCTACTCCTCCCTGCTTGTTGATGTACCACATTGCAGTAGTGTTGTCCGTCACGACCTGAACCGACTGATCGTAAAGGGAAGGGAGGAAGGCCTTGAGAGCCAAACGTATCAACCACAATTCTAACAGACTGATATGAAACATCTGTTCCACTGGAGACCAATGACCTTTGACCTCCAGGTGAGCTCCCCACCCTAGAGTGGAGCCATCCGTTATAACTGTGGCCACTGGTGGTGGTAGCGAAAACGGCCTTCCTTGGGAAAGGTTGCCGTCCGCAGTCCACCATTGATCAACTAATCGTCCAGGTAAGGGAATACCGATATTCCCTTCCTCCTGAGATTTGCTGCAACCACCGCCATCACCTTCTTGAAGACTCGCGGTGCTGAAGGAAGACCAAAAGGAAGGACCACAAACTGGTAGTGTTGCGACCCTACCACAAACCGGAGATACTTCCTGTGCGACTTCAGAATAGGGATATGAAAGTAAGCATCCTGTAAGTCGACAGACACCATCCAATCTTATTTGTTCAACGCCAGAAGCACCTGGGCTAGGATCAGCATTTTGAATTTGTCCTGTTTGAGGAACCAATTCAAAACCCTCAGGTCCAGGACCGGCCTCAAACGACCATCCTTCTTGGGGATCAGGAAATATCTCAAATAACAACCCTGACCCCTTTCCTGCTCTGGAACCAACTCCACTGCACGTTTCGATAAAAGGACTAGAACTTCCTGCTGCAACAATAGGAGATGGTCTTCTGTGCAAAAGGATGGACGGGGAGGGATGGGCAGGGGAAACTCCCCAAAAGGAAGGGCATAACCTTTCCCCACAATATTGAGGACCCAGGAGTCCGATGTGATCAACTCCCAGATGCGGAGAAAATGAAACAACCATCCCCCTACAGGAGAAGCATGGGATGCAATGGATGGAGGACTAAGGCTGCTTTTCCTGTTTCACCCCTCCCCCCCCCCCGGAGGAAGAGGCAGGGTGCTGCTGGGTGGCCCCTCTTGTTCTAACCCTACCCCACCCTCTATAGGACCTATAGGGAAGGCTAGACGGATGTTGGCCTGCCAGTAGGGGTCTCCCCCGAAAGGAAGTGCCTCGTCCAAACCCCCTGAATCTTCTAAAAGACCTGAACGGGGTGGTCATAGAAGCCTGCAGGCCTAGGGACTTGGCGGTAGACCTGCTCTCCTTAAAGCGCTCTAAGGCAGAGTCAGCTTTGGAACCAAACAACTTGTCCCCATCAAATGGCAAGTCCAACAGGGTCGTCTGTACATCTGTTGAAAATCCAGAAGACCTCAACCATGCATGTCACCTGGTGACAATGGATGTGCCCATTGCTCTGGCCACCGAGTCCGACGTATCCAGCCCCGACTGAATAACCTGAGTCGCTGCCACTTGCGCATCAGACAGGAGACCCTGCATAGTCTGAGGGAAATCAGGTAGCACAGCCTTGGCTGTGTCCATCAGGGCATGAATATACCTGCACAAAACACAAGTGGCATTTGCAGACTTAAGGGCCATAATGCACAATGAAAAAATCTTCTTGGCAGACTGCTCCATCCTTTGACTCCCTGTCTGATGGAGCCCCAGGGAAGGAACCAGGAGCCGAACGCGAGGAGCACAAGGCCTGAACCACCAGACTCTCCAGAGTCGGATGCAGAGGGAGGAATCCTGGGTCCCCAGGAGCCACTCTATATCTTCTCACCACTGATCTGCTTACAGCAGTCGAAGATACAGGTTTCCTCCAGACTTCCTGGGTTGGTTCTGTAAGAGCCTTGTTGAACGGAAGGAGTGGATCCACAGCAGCTGAAGCAGGATGCAAGACTTCCGTCAGAATGTTCGTCTTTACCTCAGCTGCCAGTAGCGGAAGGTCCAGATAGTCCGCCGCCTTCCTTATCACCATATGGAACGAAGCAGCCTCCTCTGTAAATTCCTCAGGAGAGGCTAGATCCCACTCAGGGGAAGTATCGAGACCACTCGCGGAGTGCAAACCATGAAAGTCCCCCAGGGGCTCAGCGATCTCTCCTTCCTCCAGGAGCTGCCTTTTATACTCTTGCTCCTCCAAAAGCCTCAGAGCCCTTCTTCTTGAGTGCAGTCTGGCCTCTATCCTTGGCAACAACCTCAGCTGACGCAGCTCAGGAGACACACCCCGGTCACCGGATTCGTCCGACGCCGGATCCGTCGGTGCCATGGATAGATGGGCTCTCTTCCCCGGCGTCGACTGGATTTGTGGCGAAGTCATAGGCGCCACCAAGCCAACAGAAGCCACCAGCGTCGAAGGTCTCCTCGGCGACGCCAACGGCACCGGACCAGCACCCTCTGCTGGACAGAAGGGAATGAACAGCGTCAGTTTGTATGAAGCCAGAACGCCCAATCCAAAAGCCAAGGGACCTGAGGGACCAGCCGGTGCACCGCCAGAGGCCATGGAGCTAAAGATATTAAACATAACATTCAAGAATGCTGCCGGATCTGCCCCTGGAGCCGAGAATGCTGGATACTCCTGCGGCATCGGCGCTGGATCAGGCACCTCCGACTGAGCTGCAGGTGAGAATCAAGGACTCTGGTGAGGCTCGACCACTTCAAAGACCAACGGCGCCGGAGAAGCCTGAGGGCTCTCAGGCTGATGAGTCACGTCGGACTGACATCCCACGTCGGACGCCACCCAATAGATGGTGACCTTATCCGAGATCTGTCTCTCACCGAACGGCACCAGGAATCATGCCGACGCCGGGAATCATATCGATGCCGTCTCTTATGCGACCGAGGACTTCCCTGAAGATGACCTCCGATGCCTATGCTTCTCTTTCTTTTTAGCCTTGGCCAAAAACAGCTTGGCCTCTCGCTCCTTTGGGTTCATTTTTTGACACGAACCACACTCCTCCACGTCGTGGTCGAAACTCAAACACCACAGGCAGTCATTATGCGGGTCCGTCACCGACATACGACCCCCGCACTCTCTACAAGGCTTGAATTCTGATTTACGAGGTGGAGACATTTTAACAAAGTAACACCTTCGAGAAACAGTAGCTCCCCAAGAGCCAGGAGAAATACCGTTATGCTTCGAAGGCACGGAAAAAAGGGAACTGACGTTAGCACACCGGCGAAGTCCTCTTATTGCCACTATGACGTCAGACAAAGTTGCATGGGAGTTGGGCAATAGTGACGTCCTCGTCGACGTGCAGAGCTGGGAAGAAAAGTTCCATTGAATGCTGGCGCTTTGGGAGAATTTATTAGGTGAGGAATCCACAGGTAGTTGTATCCATCAGAAAATTAATTTTAAACCCATAACTTGATCCTCAAACACACCTATATCACACCCCGGAGATCAGGGTACCTCCACCCTGACCCCTTATGCTACTTTTCCTTTTGTTTTTCAGGCCCAGGGACCAGGTCCCTGGACCCTAAAATGGCAACAGCAACTTTCTGTTCAGGTTGTGGTCAAACAATGAAAGTGCTTCTATTTGCACTTCATGAATTAGTCACGACCCTAGATATACATATTTGGATTCTCCTTAATTTCTCGTAAACTATTGAACGGATTTACACCAAATAACAAAAAGGGCCTTCTGCGAACCAAAAGCTACCCTTCTGCAAATTTTGGTGTAATACCCTCCAGCGGCTCGGGCTGCAAGCATGTCTAAAGAGTCTATAGAAAATTAACATGGGAAACAACCTTTTTGATCCCCCACCCCCTTTTCTCAGCCCAGCATAAAGGATCACCTCAAAACTCTCCATACGCAACAAGAATCACTGGCTCACTTTTTCTGAGACATTTTCGTGAAGATTTGTCAAACAGCTGCAAAGATCTAGGCAAGTCTAAATACATTTTTTCTATGGAAACATGGTGCTAACTATACCTACTGGCGACAGCCTATATATATATATATATGGAAAATGTCACTTACCCAGTGTACATCTGTTCGTGGCATTAGTCGCTACAGATTCACATGCTGTGCACATCCCGCCATCTGGTGTTGGGCTCTGAGTGTTACAAGTTGTTTTTCTTCGAACAAGTCTTTTCGAGTCACGAGATCGAGGGACTCCTCCCATTTCGGCTCCATTGCGCATGGGCGTCGACTCCATCTTAGATTGTTTTCCCCGCAGAGGGTGAGGTAGGAGTTGTGTATGCTAGTAATAGTGCCCATGCAATGGAGTGAATACATATGTACATAATGTAGTTTAAAGTAATATATTTACAAATTTACAAACGTTCAAGATCAACTTCTATACGGCTACAGGCTCCCGGGGAGGCGGGTGTGCACATGTGAATCTGCAGCGACTAATGCCACGAACAGATGTACACTAGGTAAGTGACATTTTCCGTTTGATGGCATGTGTAGCTGCAGATACACATGCTGTGCATAGACTAGTAAGCAGTTATCTCCCCAAAAGCGGTGGTTCAGCCTGTAGGAGTTGAAGTTGTTTGAAACCATGTTCGTAGTACTGCTTGACCTACTGTGGCTTGTTGTGCCGTTAGCACATCTACACAGTAGTGTTTGGTGAATGTATGAGGCGTAGACCATGTAGCTGCCTTACATATTTCGGTCATTGGAATATTTCCCAGAAAGGCCATGGTAGCACCTTTCTTTCTAGTTGAGTGTGCCTTTGGTGTAATAGGCAGTTCTCTTTTTGCTTTAAGATAACAGGTTTGAATGCACTTAACTATCCATCTAGCAATGCCTTGTTTAGAAATTGGATTTCCTGTATGAGGTTTTTGAAAAGCAATAAATAATTGTTTTGTTTTTCAAATTAGTTTTGTTCTGTCAATGTAGTACATTAACGCTCTTTTGATGTCTAATGTATGTAGTGCTCTTTCAGCTACAGAATCTGGCTGTGGGAAGAACACTGGTAATTCTACTGTTTGATTTAAGTGGAACAGTGATATGACTTTTGGTAAAAATTTAGGATTTGTCCGTAGAACTACTTTATGCTTGTGTATTTGAATAAATGGTTCTTGTATGGTAAATGCTTGAATCTCACTTACTCTTCTTAAAGATGTGATGGCAATTAAAAATGCAACTTTCCATGTTAAGTATTGCATTTCACAAGAGTGCATGGGCTCAAAAGGTGGACCCATGAGTCGTGTTAAGACAATGTAGAGGTTCCATGAAGGAACTGGAGGTGTTCTTGGTGGTATAATTCTCTTTAGGCCTTCCATAAATGCTTTTATGACTGGTATCCTAAATAGAGAAGTTGAGTGCATAATTTGCAGGAAAGCTGAAATTGCGGTAAGATGTATCTTAATGGAAGAAAAAGCTTGCTTTGACTTTTGCAAATGTAGTAAGTATCTTACGATGTCTTTGGCAGATGCGTGTAAGGGTTGAATTTGATTATTATGGCAGTAATAAACAAATCTTTTCCACTTATTTGCATAGCAATGTCTGGTGGTAGGTTTCCTAGCTTGTATTATGACCTCCATACATTCCTGTGTAATTTCTAAGTGTCCGATCTCTAGGACTTCAGGAGCCAAATTGCTAGATTCAGCGATGCTGGATTTGGGTGTCTGATCTGTTGTTTGTGTTGCGTTAACAGATCTGGTCTGTTTGGTAGTTTGACATGAGGCACTACTGAGAGGTCTAGTAGTGTTGTGTACCAAGGTTGTCTTGCCCATGTTGGCGCTATTAGTATGATTCTGAGTTTGTTTTGACTCAACTTGTTTACCAGATATGGAAGGAGTGGGAGAGGGGAAAAAGCGTAAGTAAATGTCCCTGACCAACTCATCCATAACGCATTGCCCTGAGACTGATCTTGTGGGTACCTGGATGCAAAGTTTCAGCATTTTGCGTTTTCTTTTGTTGCAAATAGATCTATTTGTGGTGTTCCCCAACTCTGGAAGTAAGTATTCAGTATTTGGGGGTGAATCTCCCATTCGTGGATCTGTTGGTGATCCCGAGAGAGACTGTCTGCTAACTGATTCTGAATTCCTGGAATAAATTGTGCTATTAGGCGAATGTGGTTGTGAATCGCCCAATGCAATATTCTCTGTGCCAGGAGACACAACTGTGTTGAGTGTGTCCCTCCCTGTTTGTTTAGGTAATACATCGTTGTCATGTTGTCTGTTTTGACAAGAATGTGTTTGTGGCTTATTATGGGTTGAAATGCTTTCAGCGCTAGAAATACTGCCAATAGTTCTAAGTGATTTATGTGAAACTGTTTTTGGTGAGTGTCCCATTGTCCTTGGATGCTGTGTTGATTGAGGTGTGCTCCCCACCCTATCATGGAGGCATCTGTCGTTATTACATATTGTGGCACTGGGTCTTGGAAAGGCCGCCCTTGGTTTAAATTTATACTGTTCCACCACTGAAGCGAGGTGTATGTTTGGCGGTCTACCAACACCAGATCTAGAAGTTGACCCTGTGCCTGTGACCACTGTGATGCTAGGCACTGTTGTAAGGGCCACATGTGCAACCTTGCGTTTGGGACAATGGCTATGCATGAGGACATCATGCCTAGGAGTTTCATCACCATTTTGACTTGTATTTTTTGTTTTTGATACATGGCCTGTATTACATTGTGAAATGCCTGAACCCTTTGTGGACTTGCAGTGGCAATCCCTTTTGGTGTGTTGATTGTCGCCCCTAAGTATTGCTGTGTTTGACACGGCAGAAGGTGTGACTTTGTGTAGTTGATCGAGAAACCTAGTTTGTGGAGGGTTTCTATGACATACTTTGTGTGTTGTGAGCACCTTTCTAGCGTGTTGGTTTTGATTAACCAAACGTCTAGGTACGGGAACACATGTATTTGCTGCCTTCTGATATGTGCAGCTACGACTGCCAGGCACTTTGTAAAAACTCTTGGCGCAGTTGTTATTCCGAATGGCAACACCTTGAATTGGTAATGTATCCCTTGGAATACAAACCTTAAGTACTTTCTGTGTGAAGGATGTATCGGTATATGGAAATATGCATCCTTTAGGTCTAGTGTTGTCATGTAGTCTTGTTGTTTGAGCAGTGGGATTACGTCTTGTAATGTCACCATGTGAAAGTGATCTGATTTGATGTAGGTATTTAATGTTCTGAGATCTAATATAGGTCTCAGACTCTTGTCTTGTTTGGGTATGAGAAAGTACAGAGAGTAAACTCCTGTTCCTTTCTGTTGTTTTGGTACTAATTCTATTGCTTCTTTCAGTAGCAATGCCTGAACTTCTAGTCCTAGAAGATCTATATGTTGTTTTGACATATTGTGTGTTTTCGGTGGGACGTTTGGAGGGAATTTGAGAAATTCTATGCAATAACCATGCTGGATAATTGCCAGTACCCAAGTGTCTGTTGTTATCTCCTCCCAATGTTTGTAAAATTGGCTTAGTCTCCCCCCCACAGTTGTTATGTGTTGGGGATGTGTGACTTGGAAGTCACTGCTTGTTTTGAGGGGTTTTGGGGCTTTGGAACTTCCCTTTATTCTTTTGGAATTGTCCCCCTCTATATTGCCCCCGAAAACTTCCCCGCTGATATTGGCTTTGATAAGTGGGCCTTGCTTGTGAGGTTGTGGCCTCTGTAGGGTGACCTCGAAACCCTCCCCTAAATTGTGTTTTGGAAAATGTGCCTCTGCTCTGTGGGGAGTAGAGTGCGCCCATGGCTTTTGCCGTATCAGTATCTTTTTTGAGTTTCTCAATAGCAGTGTCGACTTCCGGCCCAAACAACTGCTGTTCATTAAAGGGCATATTCAGCACGGCTTGTATTTCCGGCTTGAATCCTGACGTACGCAACCATGCGTGTCTCCTTATTGTTATTGCAGTATTTACTGTCCTTGCAGCCGTATCTGCTGCATCCATTGATGATCGTATCTGATTATTGGAGATACTTTGTCCTTCTTCTACCACTTGTTGTGCCCTTTTCTGGAACTCTTTGGGTAAGTGTTCTATGAAATGCTGCATTTCGTCCCAATGAGCTATATCGTATCTTGCCAAAAGTGCTTGTGAGTTGGCAATACGCCATTGTTTTGCTGCTTGTGCTGCAACCTTTTTACCCGCAGCATCGAATTTGCGACTCTCCTTGTCTGGAGGTGGTGCGTCTCCCGAGGTATGAGAGTTTGCTCTCTTGTGAGCTGCCCGACAACCAGAGTCTGGTGTTAATTGCTGCGTAATATAAACAGGGTCTGTTGGCGGTGGCTTGTACTTCTTCTCCACCCTTGCAGTTATGGCTCTGCCTTTTACAGGATCCTGAAATATTTGTTTTGAATGTTTTAGCATTCCCGGGAGCATAGGTAAGCTTTGGTATTGGCTATGAGTGGAGGATAGTGTATTAAACAAAAAGTCATCTTCAATTGGATCTGAATGCAAGGTGACGTTATGAAAAGCAGCTGCACTTGAGACCACCTGCGTGTAGGATTTACTGTCTTCAGGTGGCGACGGCCTCGCAGGGTAACAGTCTGGGCCGTTATCTGATACCGGAGCATTATAAAGGTCCCATGCGTCGGGATCATCTTGACTCATTGCAGTATGAGTCTGGGATTGCATCAGTGGTGGAGTGGCTACCGGTGATGTGTGCATTGATGGTGGTGGAGATGGTGGTGGAGTTGTTTGTCTTGCCACCGGCTGCTTGTCCTTTTCTTGAAAGGCAAGTCTTCTTTTCATCCTAATTGGGGGAAGAGTGCTTATCTTCCCTGTGTCTTTTTGAATGTGGAGCCTTCTTTGAGTGTAGTCTGGCTCAACTAATTCAAGTTCCTCTCCGAACTTATGTCCTTGCACCTGGGAGGACAATCCCTGTTCCTCTGTGTAGGAACCTGTTTTCGGTTCCGAGGCTGGATGTTTCGGAATCGAAATCTTTTTGGTCGCCTTTTTGGGCTCCGAGGAAACCACCTTTATTTTCGGCGTCGTGGTGTCTCGGTGCCGAACCATTTCGGTGCCGAATCTGCTTGGAGCTGCTGTCTCTGGCCCGAGATTGCTGTGTGGCGGTATCTCGACCGGAGTCGGATGACTTAGCCACATGCATGCCTTTTTTCGGTGCCGATGATCGGTCACCTATTTTTCGGGTTAAGCCATGGCCTGTTGGCGGTGGCGTCCCCTGGGCTTTTGTTGTCTTCTTGTGAGTTTTATGTTTCAACGTCTTACTCACGGTTTTCGGCGTTTCTTCGGGATGGAGCTCGTCCGAGTCCGATTCCTGGATGGAGAAGGTTTCTTCTTCCTCCTCGAAACGCCCTTGTCCTGTCGGCGCCGACGCCATCTGCAGTCTTCTCGCTCTTCTGTCTCTTAATGTCTTCCTCGACCGAAACGCTCGACAGGCTTCACAGGTATCCTCCTTGTGCTCTGGAGACAGACACAAGTTACAGACCAGATGCTGATCTGTATATGGATACTTGTTATGACATTTTGGGCAGAAGCGGAATGGGGTCCGTTCCATCAGCCTTGAAGAGACACGTGGCCGGGCCGACCAGGCCCCGACGGGGGATCGAAAAAACCCCGAAGGGCCACCGGAACTCTTCAAAAGTCGGTGTCGATCTGTTGTAACTAACCCGATACTGAACGCAAACAATACAGACGATTTTTCCGAGATTCTAACTGTCCGACCGAAACACAGAGCGAAAAGGAACACGTCCGAACCCGATGGCGGAAAAAAACAATCTAAGATGGAGTCGACGCCCATGCTCAATGGAGCCGAAATGGGAGGAGTCCCTCGATCTCGTGACTCGAAAAGACTTCTTCGAAGAAAAACAACTTGTAACACTCTGAGCCCAACACCAGATGGCGGGATGTGCACAGCATGTGTATCTGCAGCTACACATGCCATTGAACACATATATATGTATATATATATATATCAGCCAAAGGTAATCCTGTTTTCCTTCCAGGGCTCGCCTGTCGAGGTTGGTGCTCAGTTAATGGGCACAGGACCCATTTTAAATTTCTCCAAAAACACAAAATATAAAAATCAAAGTCTGGCACTCCTTACAAAAATATGATGGTCTTCATTTATTCAAAAAATTCCATTAAGCAGAAACATAGGGCATAGCTTTATGGAATTTTTTGAATAAATGAAGACCATCATATTTTTGTATGGAGTGCCAGACTTTGATTTTTATATATTGTGTTTTTGGAGATTGATATATATATATATATATATATATATATATATCACCTACTGGCAGGGGTTCCATACAGAAAGTGTTTTGACTTGCCTATATCTTTGGTACCGTTTGACGAATCTTCACAAAATGATCCCAAAAACATGCTCTATAGGGTCATGTTGTGCATGGAAAGTTTTGGGATGATCTGTCTAGTGGGGGCCGAGAAAACGGAAAGTCAAAAAGTATGTTTCCCATGTTAATTCCCATAGACTATTTAGACGTTTCCAGACCGCACCGCTGGACAGAATTTCACCAAATTTGGCAGAAAGGTAGCTTTTTGTCCCACAGATGACCATTTTTCAGATTGAACTTAGAGCCATTTCATTTGTTCGCTTCAGTGTCATTTAAAATTCATTGCTTGCTAGTGGTCAGTCATGCCTCTTAGGCCCTCCTTTTTTCTCTTTGGGAGCAGGGACTATCTACTATATAATTACTCTTTGTTTTATGCACCTATTATTTAGGGAATGTTTTTCTTGGTTTCCTGCTCCTGTGAGTCAATGTGCTTACAATGCTGAGCTTGGGGTCAATGTACACACACACTCTACTGCTTCGTCCACAGTGCTTAAATCGCATTGCCCCACACCATATTCTTACGTGCCCCGCCACCCAATCACCCTCCTTCCACTGTCTCTTGTTAACTCCTGTGCCATTGTGGCCGCTTGCCCCATCATATCCCTTAGTTTCTCTTTGCCTCGTTGCTTCGCGCTCATGTTTATTCCTCTTCTTTTTGGGCCTCTAGCTGTTTCTTTGCGATGTATGCGGGGTCTTTTTCATTGATTTATTTTTTCAGTTTTATGTAGCGCGAACTCGACCCTAAGATAGTGAAGCGCTTTACTTTTTTTGTTTTAAAGTTTTATATGGCATAAACTAATTTCAGAGGTATTACAGTGCTTTACGTGAGCACAGGTTAGATTACACAAGAACACATTCATTTTCTTTATATAGCACTTGGTAATACAGGTTCTGCCATTTCATAGCGCTGCAAAAGCAGGTCTTAACATAATTGTTCTAATTCATTAGCATCGAACTTGCAAAAATGAAAAGGTGAAAAAAATATGTCAGGATTGTAATCTGTGACATTCTCGCTCTGTCAAGACCTCAGCAGTGGGTGCATCAACCAACTAATTTGAGTGGAGATTAACACTAGGCAAGAGCACATGCTCTTTATAACCTCTGGCGGGTCACCAATCAAGCACATAGGCTAGTTCTAACCAAGAAGATGCAAAATGTGTTGTCTCCAAAATGGTGGAAAATGAGCCGTGACTCCAGACCCAAGCACTTCACAGCCTCAAGCTTGATAGCAAAATAAACATCTAGCCTGTAGATGTAAATTGGGCCTCTTCAAATAGAGTTCAGTTAGCGCAAACTCAATACAAAGGTATTACAACGCTTTACCTGAGCGCTGGTTACATTACACAAGAACAAATGACTTTTTGGTAGCAAGGGGAGATGAAGTGATTTGCCTAGAATCACAGGATGTTAAGCCGGTGCCGAGACTCAAACCATGTTCCCCCAGCTCCAAAGTCAGCAGCACTGGCCCTTACGCCACATCCTTTCCCCTAGGGTTTATCTGGTGCGTGTTGGGGCAGTCTGGGAATAACTTGTTTTTTCAATGCAGTGCTTGGTAATACAGGTTCTGCCATTTCATAGTGCTGCAAAATAGGTGACATTCTTAACAAAATCGCTAAAATTAATTTGCATTGACTTGTAGAGATGAAGAGGAGAAAAAACATGTGTCAAGATTATAATCTGAACCATTCTCGTTCTGTCAAGACCTCTGCAGTGGGTGCATTAACCAACTGACTTGAGTAGAGCTTAATATTAGGCAATAGCACATTCTCTTGATAACCTCCGGAGGGTCACCAACCAAAAACATAGGTTAATTCCATGCAAGACAATGGCGAAAGCTGCTGTCCCCAAAAAGGCGGAAAATTAGTTGTGACTCCAGACCCAAGCACTTCTCAGCCTCAATCTTGAAAGCATAAAACATCTAGCCTTTGGATGTATTTGTGGCCTCTTCAAGTAGAGTTCAGTTAGTAGAGGCAGCCATTTTCCTAACCCTATAGCACAAAGAAGCTAACACAAGGGTGCCACGGTGAGAGGAACAGAGTATTATAGGGCACAAAAGTGGAGCAAACTATCACTTCCTCCTCTCAGAATTCACTGTCAGTGAATGGCTTTTATAACAGTTCCCTCACAGCTACTGCGAGGTTGCAGATGCCACTTACGGAAGTGCTGTCTAAAACAGCGCTCAAATAGAACTGCTTCCTGTTTGAAGATGCCCAACGTCTAATACCCCCGACAGTCTCTGTCACAGGCGCAGAGCACTTCCCCATTACTCTCTGGACTCCTGTGTATAATGATCCATGCATCGATTGTCACAATCCAGTGATGTTTAACCTGCTCTCCCTCTCTTCCAACCCCAGGCTTCATGTAACCACTCCACTATGTTCCCATGCATCATCTGATGTAAAGTTTATGCATTATTTCTGATCGCCGTGGCTACAAAGTACATGGAAAATCAAGGCCAAGAAAATATCTTTTGACCTTATCAAATGGCCCTTTTCTCACTCCTGCTTCTAATGGCGTTCCTCTCAGTGCTACAACACACCTCCCACTCTATATAGGAATATACATGTGCTTGTTTATATGGGTACACACCCCAAAGACTACATCTCAAAGTCAATCCTGGATAGTAACAGTAAAGACTCCATGGGCTTGATATGTTTTAAACAGGAGAACTGTTGTTTTACAAACTGTTGCCACCAGGACAAGCCACTGCTTATACTTATGTAACAAAATGTGTTGTGACTGAAGTCTTTTTTTTTGTATAAGACAACAAACAGGCAGGATCTTTGCCAGGCTTGCAGAGTAACCACTGTGTAAATAAGTTCCATTTAAATTATTTTTACATGATTTACCTTATGTGGGTATAAAGAAATTCTGACATGATTGTGGACCTACCTTGGATTCCCCGAAAAAACATACATTTGAATCATTTTCATAGTCTGAAAAAATGCCAATGAACCAGCCCAGTAGGAGCCTAACTGGGTTCCAATGGTCTGGGCAAAAAACACACTTTCGTCCAAACTCAGACTTCCCGCTCTACTATGAGTGGTCCAGATGGCCAGGCCAAGACTTCAAATTTTGAGTAGCCACCCCAACAGCGAGAATTCTGACTTAACAACCTTCAGTCAGTGCAAAAATGTATGCAATGAAAAGGCACCATCAAGACCCAGGAGATTCATGTACATGTGTCTGTTCTACAGAGTCCAGTCCTGAGGTGAGGGCTGCCATAAGACTATTAACCCAAGGCAGTGCTTTAAATTAATACAGTACCAGCCCTATTGTATTTCCATTTAAAACACTGACCCAAGGTCACAAATGTCCCACCAACAGGCCTGGGAGAGTTGCTGTGGCACCTGGCATACATCCACTACACTCCAAACCAAAACACATAGGTAAAAGACATTGTTTACAATTTACAATGCCAATAGCTCTAACTCTCAGAAATGCGAGAACTATTGCATTGCAAATGCTTGTTTTATTTGGTGTAAATCTGTTGAGCAGTTTAGGAGAAATTAAGGGAAATCCAAATTTGTATATATAGATCCTCAACAAATTAGTTAATACTGCCGCTCTTGTGAAGGATCTGGTTGGCTGCCAACACTTAACCAGGAAGTGTTGGCAGCCATTTTGAGGAGTCTAAAAAAAAACAAAAAAAAAAAAAACCAACAAATCAAGTGGACAAGGCACCATTACCCTAATCCTATTGTCTTGGCCCAGGGACTCCCCCTGGGCTAAAAAGCATTTTACTGTATTTTAGCTTTTACATTAATTGTGAATATTCTCCTGTGCTTGCATTTATTGTTGCCTTCCCACCCCCGGGTGGGCCAGGTCCCGGGGCATATTATTTTAATTATACTAAGGAGAAGGGGTTCTTGGGGCTAAGTAGAAGTATGAAGTATGTGAAGGGGGGGTTGTGGACCCCGCACTTCCGGGTCCTCCAACTCCTAAGGGCAAACTAGTAAATAAATATAAGGGGGGGGAATCCTGCAAACCCTCCCGGGGACTGTCACCTCCCCAGGGCTAAGTATTTGAAGTATGCGGCCCCCCCACCCATGCCCTGGGACCACCAGCTCCCCAGGCCAAACTTGTAAAAAAACTGCAGAATGGATTCACACCAAATTTGGCAGAAAGGTAGATCTTCGCCCAGAAAGTGCATTTTTGTGATTTAGTGTAAATCCGTTCAGTAGTTGTTGAGAAATTAAAGATCAAATTATATATAGATATTTCATGCTGTGGAGGATAAGCGGGCCAACAGATTTTGAAATAAGACATTAAAGATGTGATGACATCCACTTTAGGACAGGGGAATTCAGTCCCCTGTCTTGTAATTAAGTTTGAGGAAACATAAAGGGGGCAGGGTAGGGATACCCTGCCCCACTTGGCCTGGAGGGCGGTCTCCAACCTTTTCCTTTTTTTTTCTAACCACGCTCGTGGTGGGCCAGCACCTGGACTGCGGGGAGGGTGTAGCAGTGCATAGATATTTTTGGGGGAAGGGGAATGTGGCCACCTTCCCCTAGCCTTTGTGAGGCCTTGGTGATACCATCCCAAGGGCCAGCATTTCTATAATGGCGAGGGGGCATGCAGCACCCCCCACTGAGCCTTGCACATGCCCTGGGGGATCCCACCCCCCACAGAAAATATTTAAGATTATGGGGAAAGGGACGCAGCCCCCTTTCCCCAAGACTTGGAAAGGCCCCAGGGACCCCATGCTCCACGGCCATAATAACAAGAAGGGGAGGGGGAATGCAGCCCTCTTCCTCAAGCTGCTGATCTGGCCCCAGGGACCCCATTCTCTGGGGCCCAATATCACTGCAGTGTCCTGTGGACCCCATTTCCTGGGAGACTGTAGTTCCCTGCCCAGGAAGGTGATGGCATACCCTGCCCGCACTCTTCCGTGTAGGAAACAGCTTTGCTCCTGCCTAGGCGGGAATTTATGAGAGCCGACAAGAGCCCCGGGGGCCTTGGGGCTCCCCACTCTGTCCCCAAAGTTTCTGTGCAGGTGGGTGCCAAAAAGTCTCTTTGACTTTCTTTTTTTCATTGACTGAATATATATCCTAATGCTGTGTTTTAGCTGCAGTCAGGAGTTTTGAGACCATAAAGAGGAACGAGGCCGAAGGACACCACAATTCTTTCTTTAAACCATTTAAATCCTTGTTGTGGTGTTCTTTCATATGAAAGAGAAAAGATGTAAACATGAAAAATAAAATTAGAATCTCTCGCAAAAAATTTAACACGCCAAAAAACAGTTAGAAATTTGTTGCAAAATGATATTACTAACATTTTAAAACACTCAAGTTAAAAAAAAATGCTGTAGCTTAGGATGTGTAGGAGGTTTTATCTTTCTTATACTTACCTAAAGGTATTCAGATATACAGAAATGTTTGAAAAAACAGGCATGAAGAAAGCCATACAAAAAAACAAAACTATAAACAGTGACAAACACAACCATGTACACAGACACCTACGTACACAACACCTATTCACAAACTTGTGTTCAAAGGAACACTATTGCAATCCAATCTAGACCAGCACATACACAAATGTACAGTGCATGAATAGACAAGAAAAACACCAAAGTTCCTTACACATCAGACAAATAGACCCCAACATGACATTGCTGAGGGTGTATGGTACGTGCCCCAGAAGTATCCTGAATGAAGCAGCATCCAGCCTGCTTCACACATGTACAACCAGTGGTTGCAGATCCAGCACAATCTGCAGATAATGCACTGCCAACTGCACTTAAAACATGACTGCTCTCTTCTGTAAAACAATTTTCACAGCGGGACTGGCTGGGGGTACGGGGTGGGGTGGGGTCAGAAATACCGGTGTAGCTGTTTTATGATAGGGACAGCCTAATTGATGGTGCACAGCAGAACGAACAATTAGGCTCCCCTCAGGAAAAAAAGTGCTGGTAGTTTTAGTTACATGATTTTTAAGGCTTGCTACGTCTGCACATTAACTCTTGCTTGCAAGAGATAGTGTTCATCAAGGTGCTTGGTACCTGCCCATCACTTATCCTTTGTGGGCTTCATTTACCCTCTCATTTGCTGCCTTCTAATCGGGCAGCACAAGCCAGCTTCTCTTTCTTTTTTTTCGGCTGGAGCACAGAGCAAGTACTAATGATTTAGCCTAGATTAGGTTTCTTCCACTGCTAGCACTGTGACTGAAGTGCAACTTGTTAAGTTTATTGCTTCTTCCCTACCCATCCCCTGTCTGTTATCCTCCTTCACCTCCCATCCCCTGTGCTGCTTCTGCCCCAACCCAGTGTTGCTTTCTCCTACCAATACCAGCCCTCGTGGTTTCTTTCCCTCCTGCCCCCTGTCAGTTTTGCTTCTTCCCCTCCCATCCGCGTTGCTTCTTCCCCTTCCACCCTGTCAGTGTTTCTTATGCCCCCCCCCCCACTTCATTTGTAGCCACTGATGCTTATTCCCCTCATCACTATAAGGAAAAAAGCACTATGACGCGTCTAGCTCTAGCTGTTTAATAACTTTTTTTTTTACCAGCCTGTGACTCATGTTCGTACTCCTGTTGTGCACCTCTACTCAATTGCAAAAGCCAATAGCTCGCGCTTAGGCAAGACCTATTCGCTTTGCCAATGCTTGTTAGGTCTAGACTCAATGCAGTTCAGTTTTGAAAAACTGTGAAAAGATAGAAGGCTTGAGAAACAAAACACATACACTCCCTTGGAGTGCTGAATGAATATCAATGAAAGCAACAGATAAAGGAAGCAGTTGAAGGATACAACTCCAAACACAAGCAATGTAAAGCAGCAATGCTCCAACAGTGAAACAAACACAAGAATACAAAGAAATGCCATTGAATAAAGAACAAAGAACTGAGACAGGTATCATATCCATCCAATCATGAGCAAGGGACTGAGCAAACATCTACTCTATGTGCTTTCTTGTAGACAACATGCCTTTGGAGTGCTTGATTTGAGCCAGTGGTTTTCGTTACTTAGCACCTGTACTTTGTCAACACCAGCTCTTATAACAACCTGTCCCACGGTGGCGCTGTTTATATAATTTTGTGAGGAGCACAGCAGTTGTTTAGTAACTGAAAATACATTAAAATCACTAATACCTGCCACCCAGAGCTATAAGAATACCTTGAAAGGCATGAATTTGTCATTTTTAATGTATATTTCTAGACTGAATTGTCTCACTTGTATGAGTGTGATGGTTAGTTGGGATGGTATGGTCACTGGCAGCGCTAGCTGGGCAATGGGTGGTGCGAGCTGCAGTGGCCTTCTGACGAGGGCCCTGGCACTTATATATATATATATATATATATATATATATATATATATTTTTTTTTTTACAAATTAAGTACTGGACCCTTGACAAAAACAGCTAAAGCTGTCTATAGGCGAGACCTCAAGATCACTTCTACTCCGATGACCACCACTGAAACCCAGGGTTTTTTAATTCCTCTTTCCAACAGACGAAAATTATGTGAATCAAATCAAAACTATTGCGGGTGTATTTGTAAAACAGATTTCTGACTAATCCAGCACTCTTATGTTCCTCCCTCCACTTTGCTCACGTCAACACAAGCAAAAGAGCGTTTTTAAAGTAAGCATAATGCGTCATTTCCTTTTTCTTTCCTTCCATGCTTTTACATGCTGTACTTGAGATGGGTTTGAAAAGGCGTTAAGGTTTTAATATAAAATCAACAATTAAAATACAAACAGCATTCCTAATGCTTAAGGATAACTATATCAGCTATCCCTGGGAATCTTGGTTTAGGTCAAAACGCTAACGTACATCTGAAAAAGAAAAGACACGGAATCATCTTTAATGCTTAGGAGGTCACTACTGGGCAGAAATTAATGTAAAGAAAGCAAACTCCCATATTTATCATATTACGTTTGCGTTTTACAAAGTGAAAGTGTTTGCACCATCTGTCTTGAGTCCAACGGTTATAGTACTGTAATTTCGCTAAAAGAAAAAAAAAAACTTAAAAATCAATATCTGGGCCACATCTGTGTGTACATCAGACTGATTAAGTTGCAAATTTTTCATTAAATGTTTGCAACTCATGAATCCCAGGAGAGTCTGAGTGATGAATTATAGATGAAACGTGCCAACTATATAAGCCAAGCCATGAATAAATAACTGTCAGCTTGGGTTTTCCTACTTAAACTACAGTTGTACGCTACCTAAAATCACTAGTGAGTGAATTCCAAAATCCCAAGAGTGACGGAAAAATTAATACAGCACATTCTACGCAGCACAGCACTTCTTGCTGGTGTTCAACTAGAACAAGAAGGTACAGTTACTTTTGTGGTAGCTGTTAGAAATTGAGTTTCTAGTTGGCAGAGGCTAGCACCCTGTCCAAGTATGGACCTAAATCCTTATCATGGCAAGTCAGAAGCACTTCCTACATTAACCGGTGCTCGCCGTCTGATAGCTTGGGACAGAGCAGTCAGGCTTAACTTAAGAGGCAATGTGTTGAGTATTTGTTCAACATTTAGTGACAGTAACAGTGGAAGATACCACAAAAAGACTCACAAAGAGTGCTGGCTGAGCTAATCGAGTTTTTGGCACTCCAGTCTCTGATTGGAGCGTGGAGTTCGCCCAAAAACTCCGCTAGCCCGCCAGCGTAGCAGAGCTCGCCCACCACCCCTAATAAAAACAAAGGTTTGGGCCTGGCAAGTGGGTGCACCTGCCAGGTGGAAATGCCAATTTAAAAATGTACACATAGACTCGGCCTGAGACACGTCTGAAAGGCTACTGTATTGAGTGGCAGAATCAGTGCTGCTGGGCCATTAGTATCATTTAATTTACAGACCCTGGGTACACATAGTGCACTTTACTAGGGACCTAGAAGTAAATCAACTATGCCAATTGTGGATAAGCCAAAATTACCACATTTTAAGGAGAGAGCAAAAGCACTTTATTACTGGTTAGCAGTGGTAAAGTGCACAGAGTCCTAAAGCCAACAAAAGAAGGTCAGAAAACGACGAGGAGGAAGGCAAAAAGTCTTGGGATGACCCTGCAGAAAGGGACTTTTCCACAGTAGCTTTGTTACTTACTATTCCTATTCCATATGATCGACATAATTATGAACAAGGGAGAATCTAGCTACCTAGTGGTGGGATCAGAAACTCAAATGTTGTTAATTCAGAATTTTCAGAGCTGTTACCATACCCACATGTGTACCCAGTATATGTGGCATGACTCCTGCTCCATGAAATCAACTAAAAGTGAAAAAAGAGCCAAGAATTTACTAAGGGTCCACAGGACGGCGTTAATAATTAGAGACAGTCTGTAACCCTATTCTATTCCTTCGTTTTGACGTATTCTCATTCTCAGGGCATCTGCTGACCTCACAGCAGTCAGAAAGAAAATGGGAAAAGGAAACACGGGTAGCTCAGATCTGGCATGAAGAGACTGCTCTTACCTAATTTAACTTGTTTTATGTGGAAGCCTCAAAATATTACAATCTTGCGTCCCACACAACACCTACCACTAAGTAGCGGCCAGGGAGCTAGACAGAGGCGCAACGCAGTTTGTGGGCCCGTGAGGCATCTCTAGCGAATTAAAAGGGAAGTTCTGGTCACCATCTTTGGTGGGGCTTTTCCATGTATGAAATTGTTTGTGGCTTTTGAAACCATGAGGAGCATTAAACCCAGTGGGTCCTTGGCTCAAACAGGGAATTTGAGGGTGCTTGCTTGGGGCTGCTATACAACTTTCTATTGGAGCCTTCCCAATCCAAGGTAAGGGCTTTAACTTTCAGGGAATTGAATTACATATTTCAGGGTAAGAATTAGTAAATGAGCATTGTGGCCCTTCCCCTTTTGTGTCACAGTGCTTCTGGTTACTTTTTCTTTGGCATAACTCATACCCTCTTGCTCATAATTTTTGAGCCTGTAATTGTTCCCCTCTTTGACTCTGCATTATTTCATCTTTCAATTTGCTTCATAGTTTGTCTGGTTTCTACTAAATTTCTGGTGAGATCTTTCTATCACTACGCAGGTTTTGCCTGTGCAATTCCTTGGGCGAATTTGCTATTACTCCAGTATTGGAACTTTCATAGATTCACATGCTTGAATACTTCCCCGTCGTCGAGATGGGAGTCCCCGGTGAAATATACAACCTAGTCCTGAAAATGTACATAAACAATACATGGCCTAGGCCTCACTAGAATAACCTATCATAGTCATTTTGTCAAACAGACCCAAACTCAAATTTGAACCAATCCGATTGCCTCACCCCTTAGAACCTCCTGTGAGGAGCTGCCTTCACTGAGAATTTCCACCAGACGTGCGGAGGAGTCCTTTTGAGCTCTGCTCAATATATTCTCGCAGAAGATCTACTACCTGACCTGAATTTTGGGACCTTTCTTTTCTTCTCTGGTGCTTCAAACTGGCTGCTATGTCAGAGACACCAAGGAAAGGCCTTTTTAGGTCCTGTGCCTCTTGTTTGAAGAAAAGATTATATGTGGATGATTCACATGAGGAATGCATTTATTGCTTATATCCCAGCCATAAAACAAAGGACTGCAACATATGTAGAAAATTATCTACAAAGACTTTGAAAGACAGAGAGGGTTGTCTGCTTTTGTGGCTTCAGAAAGGTAAGAGTAAGACTGACCGGCCATTCAGCCTCTGATGAGGCTAGTGCCTCCTCTTCTTTTTCTGCTCCTAAAATACCTGTTAAAAGAAAGCAGGAGGGCTCAGATGTTTAAGAGCCACCTAAAAAAATGGCACACAAATCAGCTAGGTCATAGCTCTCCGCAGAAGAAGAGAACAGGCACAGAATGCCTCAAAAAAGTCTCTAAAAAGACTGTTTCTGAACTGGCTACTCCACCTCCGAAAGTTCTCCACAAGTTCAGCACCGTCGACGGCGTCATCAGTGATGCCGGTAATAGTCACTCTATCAATGTCGACGGCAGCGGCTGCAGGTTCCACGTCGACGCTATCATCCCCGTCAACGGGGCGCCCCATCTTGTCAACGCTATTCTCGTCGACGACCCTTCAGTCGACGATTGATCTCCCGGCAACGTTCCTGTCAACGCTGCCTCTGTCGACGACGCTTCCGACGACATCTCCGTTGACGGAACTATCGTCAATCACACCGTCGACGATGTTTCCATTAACGACGATATCATCGACGCCACCGTCAACACCAGGTTTTTTCTCGTCAACAGTCAAAATGTTTCCATCAAAATGGCAAAGACCATCAACATTACCTCTGTGCCACTCTGCGGAGCAAATATAAAGTACAAGAGGCACTCATTATAACATGAAAAATAATAGTACTCATGAGTTAGTATACATAGGCAATGTTTTGTCATACCCCTCTTAAGAGGCTTTCAAAGACTCATTTGACACCGTCTGTCACATTACCAAGTAAGGGGTCAAGACTTTTGCCATCTCGCTTTTTAGAATCAGATCAAGACGGAGTATTTGGAGCAGCCAGGAGTCAATCATAGTTGCATGTAAAATGTCATCATGACTCGTATTATGATCAGCATTACTATGGTCCGGTCCCACAGCAGCAACAACAAGGAATGGTGTGCTTACCTTCTGGTCTGGTTTCTGATCTACAGGCCATGCTGGGGGATTATAAGGAGCGCTTCCATCCACCATTTGCAAAGGGTCCTAAACCAGTGGTTACGGCACCATGTACTCCGGTACCTCTACCAGTTCTCCCTGCTACTCCCCAGATTCCTCCTCAAGCTCCACAGAGTCCACAAGCCCAGGCTTCGTCAGACGAAGCGGCTGAAGAAGGAGAAGTTCTCTAGGAGCAGGATGAATGGGATGACTATGTACTCCCGGCACACCCTTCAGCCAACTTCTGTTGAATCCCCTCCGGAGGATATTGGATCTTTTCACAATTTATTGGAAAAAGCGGCTGCATGATTTGAGCTGCAAATGCCACCCACACAGCAAGATTGATTCTTATACGACTTTAAAGAACCGCATAGGAAGGTGGTCAGAGCAATCCCTAATATAGACCACCTATGGAATTAGGGACTAAAAATTATGCGTAACCCTGCTACGGTGCCAGTGGTATTGCCAAAGCTGGACAAAAAAATATAAAGCGACGGAGGACGCCCCTGCTTGCCTGGTGGGACATCCAAAACCAGACTCTGTGGTTTCTCAGGCTGCCCAATGACATTCTAGAAACCCTTCAGCACCTCTATCTGAACCCCCAGACAAGAATGGTAGGCGCCTTGACAACATTGGAAAGAGATTTTCTTCCATGTCTGCCACTGTGGTCCGCGCTGCAAACTCCCTGGCGCTCCTGGGACGATATGATAGGCAGCGATGGTCAGACATTTCTAACTCTGTAGACGATCTTCTGGATTCCAGCACGACGGAAGCAAAAAAGATTCTCATTGAAGGTCAGCGCACGCCTGCAGAGGTTATTGACTGTGCTTTAGACATTGCCGCTACGGGGTTTCGGCTCCTGGCTGGATCAGTTGTCTTAAGGCGCCCAGGGTGGCTTAAGGCCACAAATTTTCAACTGGATGGCCAAACCAAAATTCTTGACCTCCCTTATGATAGACAAGACCTTTTTGGCAAGCATGTGGATGACGCTCTTCAAGCAATCAAAGCAGACAATGAAAATGCCAGGTCTTTAGGATCACTACAGTATAAGCGCACACCCTTTCAAGGAGCCAGGGATAGAGGGCACTCTTCTTTTCGAGGTGGTTACCAATCATACAGGTACCCAGCTTATTCCTCACAATTCCAATCTTCCAGACCCCAATACCATCAGAGGCAGCTTCCAGCGGCGGCATACAGCAGACCTCCTCCCAGAGAAAAGTCGGGGAGACAATCTAAGGACACCTCCGGCAGGCAATGACAGCCTCCAAGGGCCAGCTACCTCTCCTTCTTTGAGACATCACCTGCAAAGTTGGCGTCAGATCACAAACGACAAGTGGGTTCTGGACATAATAACGTATGGTCATCTGCTAGAGTTCACTTGCATGCCCCAAGAGACTCCGCCTTTCCGGGCACGTCAACAGCATCTACATCTTCTTCTGGAAATAGATGACATGTTGTCCAAAGGAGCGATAGAGGCTGTACCTTGTTCTAAAAAAAGAAGAGGCTTCTATTCTCGCTTCTTCCTAATCAAGAAGAAATCTCATCCGTGGAGACCCATCCTGGATCTGAGGGAGCTCCACAAATATCTAAAGAAGCAGTCCTTCCGCATGGTAACATTGAAGGATGTTTTGTAACTTCTCAACAGAGGAAATTTTATGGCTTCCCTAGATCTGCAGGATGCCTACTTCCACATACCCATTCATCCCAAGCACAGGAAATTGTTAAGATTCACGATAGCCGGCTCGCACTTTCAATTCAAAGTGCTACCTTTTGGACTCAAATCCGATCCCCGGATTTTCACAAAGTGCCTAGCTTCTGTTGCAGCATATCTGAGGCGCTACAGACACCAAATATTCCCATATCTGGAGGACTGGTTACTGAATGCTTCCGACATCCAGTCTCTACGCCACTCTCTCAAGACCACTTTACGCCTGTTCCAACAATTAGGACTCACTCGCAATCGAGAGAAGTCCCATCTTCAGCCTACCAGAAGAATAGTTTTCCTGGGTACTATATTGGACACGCCTCAAACGAAGGCGTTCCCAGCAGAGAAAAAACAACTCAAACTCATTACCCTAGCAGTCGCAGTTCAGAAAAGAAAGTCTCTTTCAGTTTGAAAGTTCAAATCGTTACTGGGGATGATGTCCTCCTGTATCAATCTAGTTCTCCACTGTCGCCTTCGGATGAGCTATCTACAAGAAGAGCTCGACAAACCAAGGAAACCGACGCAAGGTTCCTTCGGGGACATCATACAGATAACAGCAAGGATCGTCGATTCCCTCGATTGGTGGTCAAACATCTCCAAGGGTTTAGGATTCTTAGCTCAGGTCCCTCCGTTTACAATAACAACGGACGCTTCGATGGAGGGATGGGGTGCATGCCTTCAAGTGAGTGGTAGTTGGCTCCCTTCTCATGCTACTCTTCACATCAACCTCCTCAAGCTTAGAGCTGTGTACCTGGCACTGCAGGCTTTCCTGCCAAGAATCCAAGGCTCATCGGGTCTTGTCCGAACGGACAATACGACCACCATGCACTACATCAACAAACAAGGAGGGACTCGGTCTCATCTGCTGTCCAGGGAAGCTCAGACCATTTGGACCTGGTTCATTCAACATTCAGTTCACATAAGAGCAGAACACCTTCCAGGAGTGAGCAACACCACAGCAGACTCGCTAAGCAGGCTCAGCAAATCTTCCCACGAGTGGGAGCTGAATCAGAGGACGCTGGACACTATGGCGGTCATTCTGACCCTGGCGGTCTTTGACCGCCAGGGCGGAGGACCGCGGGAGCACCGCCGACAGGCCGGCGGTGCTCCAATGGGGATTCCGACCGCGGCGGTAAAGCCGCGGTCGGACCGGCACCACTGGCGGGCTCCCGCCAGTGTACCGCCGCCCCATTGAATCCTCCACGGCGGCGCAGCTTGCTGCACCGCCGCGGGGATTCCGACCCCCCCTACCGCCATCCAGATCCCGGCGGTCCGACCGCCGGGATCCGGATGGCGGTAGGGGGGGTCGCGGGGCCCCTGGGGGCCCCTGCAGTGCCCATGCCACTGGCATGGGCATTGCAGGGGCCCCCGTAAGAGGGCCCCTACATGTATTTCACTGTCTGCTGCGCAGACAGTGAAATACGCGACGGGTGCAACTGCACCCGTCGCACAGCTTCCACTCCGCCGGCTCGATTCCGAGCCGGCTTCATCGTGGAAGCCTCTTTCCCGCTGGGCTGGCGGGCGGTCTGAAGGCGACCGCCCGCCAGCCCAGCGGGAAAGTCAGAATTACCGCCGCGGTCTTTCGACCGCGGAACGGTAATCTGACGGCGGGACTTTGGCGGGCGGCCTCCGCCGCCCGCCAAGGTCAGAATGAGGGCCTATATTCCTCAGGTGGGGAAAACCAAATCTGGACCTGTTCGCGACATCTCAGAATGCGAAATGCCGGTTTTATGCAAGCTGGCATCACCAACCAGGGTTGTGGGGAAATGCCCTTTGGATAGCATGGTCAGGGATTTATACTTACGCTTTTCCTCCGATACCTCTACTTCCGCGGGTCATCACCATGATCAAATCGGAGCCATGTCAGATACTCCTAAATGCTCCAGCCTGGCCACGTCAACCGTGGTACACAGAACTTCTGTTGCTGTCCTCATGACCTCCCATCAGGTCAATACCGATTCTGGAGCTACTCACCATCAACCAGGCCCAAGTGAGGCATCCGGATCCCAAGTCTCTCAGATTATATGCATGGCTCCTGACTTCAATGAGTTTGGCCATTTGAATATTCCTAGTGACAGCAAAACTGCTCTAGCTAAAGCACGTGCTCATAGCACTAGTAAAACATACAAATTAAAATGCAAGTGATTTTGGTGTGTTCATAATGGCATTCACCCGCTTACATCTGCTCCAGAGCAGGTTTTACCTTATCTTCTTCATCTGGCGCGCTCTGGTCTCACACATGCACATCACCTGGCTGCTATCTCCAGATAAAGACGGCTTTCTAAAGGGCCATCCCTCTGGTCTCAGACTTATCAAGCAATTCAGAAAAAGGTCTGTTCCGACCCTTTCCTCCAGCTCGGCAGCTAAATACAGTACTGGGTCAGCTAATAAAGGAGCCATTTGAGCCCATTCATAAATCGGACATCAAATACCTTACCTGGAAGGTAGCGCTCTTCTTGGCCTTAACATCTGCTCGTCGAGTCAGCGAAATTAAAGCATTTACCATCCAGGAACCCTTCATGAAATTTGCTGACGATAAAGTCATCCTGTGAACAAATCCTAAGTTTATCCCCAAGGTTCCATCAGACTTCCATATTAATGAGCCAGTGGTGCTGAAGACTTTCTTTCCACAGCCTCAGACTGGAGCAGAAAGATCGCTTCATTCTCTTGATGTCAAACAATGTCTTAAGTTTTATTTGCAGCAAACATCTTTGATCCGGAAATCAAATCAACTCTTTGTTGTATTTAGTGCACCCAGAAGAGGGCATCCTGTCACTAAACAGACTATTTCTAGATGGATCTCAAGCAAAATAGCCTTTTGCCATCAAAAGGCTGGTCGACCCCTGGACGCTTGAGTACGTGTGCGTTCCACCAGGGCAATCTCTACATCCTGTGCGATCTTCTCTGGGGTGTCGCTGCCGGACATCTGTCGAGCAGTGGCGTGGAGAACGACACACACCTTCACAAAGCATTACTATCTGGATGCTTTGATGCTCTGAGATGCAGCGGTGGGTCAAGCAGTCCTTTGGCATGCTCCGATAAGGTGAGCTGTTTGTTTTCCCATCATCCGCTTCTGCTATATCATCACATTTTCTGTCCAATATTAACATACCTCTTATGCATATAGATTTATGTTTGAGTGGATTAGCTCTTATTGCTTTGCATTTACCTGTTCTAATGCAGATGATATCTTATTATAAGATACACAGTGGTTTATGAATACAGAAAATGTGCTGGTTACTGCTTGTTAGTCTTATTCAAGCACGTGAATCTATGAAAGTTCCAATACTGGAGTACGAAATACGTTACTTACTTGTAACTGTAGTTCTCCAGTATTGGAAGCTTTCATAGATTCACATGCAACCCCCCCCTCCCCGGGTGAGCTCACCTTCTCTCTTTTCTCAGTACATCATTACAGCACTTATGCTCGGAAAATCTGAGGTAAGGCAGCTCCTCACAGGAGGTTCTAAGGGGTGAGGCAATCTGATTGGTTCAAATTTGAGTTTGGGTCTATTTGACAAAATGACTGTGATAGGCTATTCTATTGAGGCCTAGGCCATGTAGGTTGTATATTCCACTGGGGACTCCCATCTTGACGACAGTGAAGTATTCAAGCATGTGAATCTATGAAGGCTTCCAATACTGAAGAACTACAGTTACAGGTAAGTAACTTATTTCTTTCTTTTGCTACCTTGTTTGCTATTGCTATATTCATGCTCTGATTCAAGACATTTTTACCATTTGGATTTTGCCTCCACATTGGTAGTGTCTTTCAGGAGACAATCTCCAGCTCTGTGTTTACCAACTACTAGCTGGCAAAGTGATTACTGGAAGAGATCAGACTTGCTTCAAATTCAGGACATACAGATTAAAGGAACCTGCTCCCAATGAGCTTTAGTGGAGGACTTCCTGGCAGTCGCCAGGATAATTAGCATCACTGAAGAGAGGTCAAAGAAGACAAAGTCAACTTCTCAGGAACCATGAATTCAACTTGAGCGATGTTAAGAAAAGCCAAGAGTTTCTGTTGCACGTAAAGCCGGAGATGTCTACTGTAGGCAGGCATGACAACATACTCAATAACAGCAGTAGTATTCATACACTGACAGATTTGTTGTAGCTTTTTATGTGCAAATGATATGAGCTAATTGATCATATTTCTTTCAGAATTTCACAAAATTCTCCAAGCAGCAGTTCCACCAATTGTTGCACTGACTCCAGTAACTGACTCTGTAGCCCAGTAAGTCTCCATTTCCCTCTCAGTCAGTATTAACAAAGAATGGGTTAAGAACATCTGTCTGGTATATTCTAACAGACCTGGAATTAACAGGACCATTAGACAAACCTGTGGCTTTTGAAGCTAAGTCAATAATTACAGAGAAGGAAGACAGCTTCAATGCTGAGAATTTTGCTGGCTCTGTTGGTCACCTGATGGAATGCAATAACACTGTATACCGGAGAAATCCACAAAGACGGAAGAGCTGCAAGGTCTCCCTAGTCTGATAATGTACCCAATCAAGGTGTATGTTATTCCTATGGCGATTTTGTCTGGGCTATTCTAATTTAGGCTCTTTTGTTGGAGGATCATTATTTGCCTTTTTTTCCAGTGGCTCAATAAGGAAAAGCATTTTTTGCTCAATGGTGCTCTTTCCTAAGACATTTCTCTAAAAACTGTTCTTCATAAAGTCCATATACACTAGAACACTTATGCCTGTGACTCAACTTGTCATCTGTGGAGGGATACGGTTGCATGGGACAAAGGAAGCTATACCACAGACAGTCGTGGTTGTGCCACTTCCAGTGTTCTTGGATTAACATCTGGGTTATCTTCTGTACAAAGAATTGTTGGGACCCACACCATTGACAGATTCACAGGTTCCTGATCCTTTTCCAGAGCTAATGCTCAATTCCTGGGGTCTGGGCCTCTGACACTGAAGGTGAAAACATGATCAACACTGAGAAACTCAAAGGTGAGAAGTGCCTTGGCAATAAACAGGACACTTCTGAAACCAACCCATGATGCTGACCATGTCTGGGAACAACAGTGATGCAGAGTTTGGTTTGAGGCCACTTAGGCCAGCAAGGCTTCATTATGCCACGGGCAGATGAGCAGAATGGGCAACTCTAAAGCTGATGCAAGAGGAAAAGAGCAGATAGCATCTTACATATTTAAATAGAATGAGCTTCAGGAAGGCAGATGACACACCATGCTCATGCTTCAATTACTTTTTTACCTCCATTAGGATGTCTGTCAAGTGGGGTGGGGTGGGGGAGGCACTATATCCAAGTGAAAAAAACACAGACTGACATTGTGCACGGTATAGCAGGATAGGTCAGCATTGAATTCTTTAAGTGGTGATGTCAGTTTTTATTTGGATTACATCATTAGTGTAGAACTGCACCTTTTTCAGTTTTAAATTGCTGTCTGTGGCCACTATTTCTTAAGGGAAATGTACTTTCAAAAACTGATTTAATTTTTAATATATATCTGAAAAAGACTGAAAATGCTGCTTCTTGTAAGTTTGTTTTTTTAACCTAAATGAGTTACAAATTTAAACATAAGTATGTACTGTTGTTTTTTGGGCTCTGGCACCCATGGAAATATTTCAGTTTATGAAGCTCAGAAAGAATTTGATTGAAGGAAAGATTACTCCGATGACGTGTCCACCCTGGGCTGACACCTCTGCACCCTACAACAACACCTGCAGAGGGAATCCTTAAATTAGTTTACTGTACTTATCTGCTAAAATAATCTTGTGGTTCTAAAAATAAAACAAAAGAATATTTTTCTATAAAGAAAAACCTATTGTCCTGGAGTTAAGTCACTGAGTTTGTGTTTTCACTTATTGCTTGTGTGTGTACAACAAATGCTTAACACAACCCTCTGATAAGCCTAACTGCTCGACCACACTACCACAAATAGAGCACTGGTATTATCTATTATTGCCTCTGTCAAGCCTCTTGGGGAACCCCTGGACTTTGTTCACATTATATCCCATTTTGATATAGTATATAATGAGCCAGCTTCCTACATTGGTGGCAGCAGTGGGATCTAAGATTCTGCATTTGATGGACTACTCAGCTGAAATCTGAACTCACTGTCAACACCAGGACAGTGCGCGCTCTACGGGCATCTAGAATGCAAAAACCCAACACTCGCAAGATAATGTAATTTATGCATTGTGATGATATGTTATTGTTTAACCTTTTGCATTGCAGAATTCCATCCAAAAGATTCATTTTTAAGGTGCTTATAAATGCTGTACATTTGCAATGTATTGCTGCAGACATTCAGAGTGTGTTAGGGTGTGGTCCCTTTCCAGGGCCTTCTAGAGACTTTCCCTGCAACATGCCTGGGCGTGGTTCTAGGCTGGGCCAAGACTCTATAAAAGAGAGTCAGCCCAACTTCCAGTGCTCACTATTCAGAGGTCCAGGTGCAGAGCAGCAGCTTCTTCCTGAGCTCCTGTCCCGGCGGCCTATTTGGATTTTCCAGTCTTCTGCGCTCATCTCTCATTGGTGATCAGTTTCCAGGACATTTCCCAACACCGTAATTGAGAATTTTCATATTCTTTATTTAAATTCTTAAATGAATAACAGATTACTTGTGTGCTGCCATTTTTTGACATTTGTATGGTGGTTTGCAAATAGGGAGGACGCGCAATTTATTCCATAAAGATTTGACTTTGTTATTACATTGTTGTTCATTGCACGCTGATATTTCTTGACATTTACATGATGTTTTACGAGTTGGCAAGATGTGCAACTCGTTTCATGAGCATTTAACTTTGTTGTTCATTGCGTGCTACCATTTTCTGGCATTTACATGGTGGCATTTGAATCGGCAAGACGCGCAATTCTTTCCCTGAGTGCTTTTCATGTTGTTCATTGTGCGCTACCATTTCTTGGCATTTGTATGGTGGCATTTGAATCGGCAAGACGCGCAATTCTTTCCTCGTGTATAAATAATGTAAATTACTGTGCGCTACTATTCTAAGACATTTTCTTGGTAGCATTTCAAGTTGACACGTTGCGTGATTTATTCCTTGAATCTACGTTGTGTGATTTCATGGTGCACAATCCTTTATGGTGTTTAGTACTCATATAAAAATCTGCAATGTGCGCAATTCACTTCCCAATGTTTTTTCTGAGATGAACACAACAATACCAGAGTTCTAGATGTAATGCTGTGTGTTCCTGATATATATTCTTAAAAGGAGATTCATATGGTTGTTTAGAAATTGCTCAGAGTGTTTCCTGATTCTCAGTACTCAAATCTGAAAGTCCTATTGAACTTTTCCTGTTTCCTCCTCAGGCATTCGGTCATCTAAAGCCTAGTCAGTTTTAGGACTATTCTAGGGTTGTTCATGTTTTTTCGGAAAAGACGAAGCTTAGAGTTGTAGCATGGTACTGATTTCATGATATGTAATTTTGATGTTGTGTTTGAACCTTTTGCTTCCTACAGGTCTCCTTCCCAGCTGTTCCCGTCCTAATCCCCTTTTCCCCACTTGGACTCTCTTAGACTCTGTGATAAATCTAATCAGAGTATTGGAGCTGTCTTGTGGTGGAAGTGTTGGGAACGTGCACAGACCCCGAGGATATGGTGACTCTGACACCCACAACTTAAATTCCAAAATTGTCATTAGAAAATTGATTTTTGAATTTTGAATATTACAAAACCTCGAGCCCAGTCCAGTCACCAATGCTGACAATGAAACAAAGGCCCATCCCATGGCGACTTTAGAATGGGGAGGGGTTGCTGGCCTGAAACAGGTAGTGGTCTCTTCTGCAATCCCAGTAGAATGTTTACTCTGGAATGATTTGGAATCCTTAGCATGGGCTGAGGTAGAACTCAAAACTCATGCAGCCATGCTGGGTATCCCTGAACTGGTGTTTATAAAAACAAGAGCACAGAGCAGAGCACAGGGTGAAAAAGAAGTGCTGGAGCCTGGAATATTGCTCCAACCTTCCAAGAGCAAAGGTAAGAAGACCAGCCTCTGTTCAGCAAAAGAAACAGGACCTCTCTTCCCAGGAAGATGTCCTATCCCCTGAGGGAACTGAGCCCATGGATCTGGAGCCTTACCAGGTAGAGCTCTTGGGCCCAAGGGGGCCCTCAGGGGAACAGCTGTGCCAGGGACAAAAGACTTGTCCCATTCTTGAAGGCCTGACACTGCAAGCTGCTGAACAGGGAAAAGGAGATGTTAGTGGCTCCCACAGGGTCTATTGGGAGGATGGACTCCTTTACACTGAGGCAAGAGATCCTAAACCTGGTGCCATAGGAGAGTGGTAGTGCCTCAGCAGTTTAGAGTTTATCCTCACTTTGGTCCATGACATCCCCCTAGATGGGCATTCGGGTCAAACCAAGACATGGGACAGATTAGTGAACCATTGCTATTGGCCCAATATGTCCCAGAAAGTAAGGGAGGTTTGCAGTTCCTGTGTCACCTGTCAAGCAAGAGGCAAGGCAGGTGGCCATCCAAAGGCCCCTCTCATTCCACTTCCAGTGGTGGGGGTCCCCTTTGAAAGGGCTGGTATGGACTTTGTGGGTCCACTGGAACCCACCACAGCCTCAGGGAACCAATACATACTGGGGTGGATCATGCTACCTGAAGAAATTCCCCTTAGGTCAACTACTGCCCCTGCAGTAGCCAAGGCCCTAATTGGTATCTTTAGCAGAGTGGGTTTCCCTAAGGAGGTGGTTTCTGACAGAGGTACCAACTTCATGTCTGCTTACCTCAAACACATGTGGAATGAGTGTGGGGTGACTCATAAGTTCACCACACCTTATCATCCACAAACCAATGGGCTTGTTGAAAGGTTTAACAAGACATTGAAGGGCATAAATATGGGTCTCCCTAAAAATCTCAAAAGGAGATGGGATGTCCTCCTGCCATGCCTGCTTTTCGCCTACAGAGAAGTGCCACAGAAGGGAGTAGGGCTTTCCCCCTTTGAGCTTCCGTTTGGCCATCCTGTAAGAGGACTACTAGCACTTGTTAAAGAGGGCTGTGAAAGACGTCTCCATGAGCCAAAACAAGATGTGGTGGACTATGTGCTTGGCCTCTGCTCCTTCGAGTAGAAGGCGACGAGGGAAGCAGCACTACCGAAGTAGATCGCTCTGAGGAAGAATAAATTCTTCTTCGCTTGTGTCTCCTCGTCGTCGATCTTCCTCTACGTCTCGACGTTGAAGCTGTGCAGGACCTCGACCCATGACGTCTACGTTTACCTCTCGACGTCGATTCCGCCGACCTGTTCCTTGACGTCGTGTGGTGCCTTGACGCCGACTCCTAAACGACGTCGAGCCGAACTTCGACAGCGAGCATGTCGACACCGTACTTCCTCTGACGTCGACCAGGACCGATAGCATTTTCGCCCTGAGGAACTCCTCTCAGACCTTCCACAACCACTGGAGGCCGAGGTATGAGCCCTGGTGGAAGACTGACCTTCCCCTCGCTCAGAAGTCCCACTGGTTCCTTGGCGTCTTCTCTCTGCTCTCCCTCGAAGGCGAATCTTCTCTCTATCACGCAATGTGCGCATGGAGAATGTCTTGCAGATGTTACAGGAGGCAGGTATATGTGAGGACGGCAGACAAATGATGCAGACCTCACGAGGGTCTGTTTTGGCGTTTTTTTCTGCCACATTTTGGGCATTTGTCAAACAAAAAAGGCATTTTTTGTGTAAAAAAAAAGCCTTAAATCTTGTCAGAAAATTTCAAAATCCAAGAGAGAATGACAAAAGATGTCGAATGAAGCCTTTTCTCTCAAAGTTTTTCTATATTTTTGAAGAAAAAAACCTACAAAAGGTCGAGCTCAATGCTCCAGGGTCCTGTCAGCAGGTGCCGGAAAAAAAGAACTGAGGTAAGTGCCTCTCTTTAGGCATGATGGGATACTGGAGGACTGGCTGTTCTTAAAAGCACAGTCTCCTTTTTCTTCATTACTAATGGCAGCTTATGGGCTACACTGCTCTGCACTCCTTCATAGGGGTTTTCTGATATAAAGAGGTCTGTGAAGGAATTTTTCTGAAAAATTATATTAATTTGTTCAGGCAATTTAATACATTTACGTCAAGGACAATCTGAATGAAGAAGTTTGAACACTGTAGCCCTTCCTATAGGCTGCATGGGAACATTCTTAAGTGACTTGGCAGGCCTTTCTGAAGTAAGGCGAACATGGACACTTAAGAAGTTATATTGGAAAAAGTGCTCCGGGGTCCCCGCAGGTGGGCGGGGAATATTCAACGCTTATGACTATACATGGAAATCCCCTACGAGAGAACAGTTATCTCCACCAAATTACTTCCAACCATCACATATGGCAGTGTGGCCATGAAAGGGCATGATGCCACAATACTGAATAAACCAGAAATCAACACCATCAGGCAAGTGCTCAACCTGCCTCAATCTTCTTCACCAGCTCAAATCCAGCTCACGTTTGGACTAACTAAGCAAGATTTGGCCAGAAGAGCAACTACAATAAAATGCTGGTATATGACCAATCGAGATCAAGACTCCATACTAAATACTGCATTGTAGCTGGCTCTGCAAGTGGACAATCACTTGGAATATCACAACTACCTCATGCCAAATAGTCCTACCAACCCAGGAATGACCGGTGTTGACCACCTTAGAGACAATAGCTGCAACATCCATGATTGGGCTGACTATACAGGTTGACCTCAAGGTTACATCTGGTACTGTGCTGTTGCACAAAAATCGTGTCAGTCTCTGTACAACTTTGGCAATGTATATCCTACATTATGATACAAACAGAAATTGATGGTGATAAATTGACAAAAACTGCATATAGAAAAGTATATATTTTATATTGCAGTTGCATTTCTGCATATTTTAAACCATAGGCTTGGTACACAGAACATTCTGCATGAGCAAATAATACGTACTTTTTTTTAATGATGTTACAAATTGCACTATTTTATATTTTTATACAATGAAATTGTTGTAGTATTAATTAGCTGAAACAAACTTGACTTGACTACAGTACAATATGTGTCTCGCATGTAAATAATGTCTCTTTCTACAGTTTTGCTTTCCCAATGGACACTGTATCATAGAAAGCAGCCTTCCACAACATTCCTAAAACCCTGCACAAAAAAATGAACCCTGACTTCTAAATAGCGTGTCTTTGCTCTCCTTCCTTCTTATCAAATGCCTCTCATTACCCTCCGTCCTCTGCATCTCTGATTCTCTCAGTGTAACATACTTTAGATCTCATGCCTGTCTGCTTTAATTTCCATTACGGGTTTTCTGCTGCCCACACCTCTCCTCTCCTTCGTTGACAGCACATGCCTGGAACCTAACAACTAATTTACTATAGCCCATCTATATATCCCACCAACCATTTGCATGAACTCACTAATGATCACACCTAACTCCCATTAATTGAATCTGCTACAAAGAAACTGGAATCAGTGCATGGAGCAGTTTCCTTGAATAATCCAATAATAAATATCCAGTAACAACTACTGGATTATCAGTAATACCCAAACCAATACATTAACCAGTAATCTTGGGTTAGTGCTACCCACCGAAAAGGACTTCAATCCTTCGTCAGAGGTTCTAAATGTGATATTTATTCAATTACAGTACAACACAAAGCGCCCATAGGGTACAGAACTAGGTGGAAATAATCATTTCACTGATGACATGATCAAATCCACCATAATCCACCATTTGGAAACATGATCTCTGCAAGTTATATTCCATTACAACAATTACTCTAGAGGTGGGCATTTGATCCATTTGCAACTAGATCCTGCTGTCCATTTGAAAACACAGTTCAGGAAATTCTGAAATTGACTCAGGGGGCCTTCCTTTTACAAGAGGGCAAATCAATAAGTTTTCTAACCTCTTGTTGAGGTGTAAGCAACACAAAATAAATTTAAAAAAAAATCTAAATAAATCATTGCAACAGCTCATTCTACTTGGGGCAGGGCGGCGCCATCAATGAGGTGGAGAGTCTGAGTAAGATCGCAGCAATCATCCATCACGTAAACACATCACAAGTAACTACTCATCCTCCATAGGGCACTCTATTGAACAAGTTACTTCCCTCTGTTAATGCTCTTTCTGGTGGATACCCCAACCACAGATGCCTCACCTTTAGAATATTTCCCAGTTGTCAGACTGGACCAAAAACGTTTCAGTAATGCTCCTGCACCTGCGCTAGGTGGCGCCATGCGGCTCCGCGTTGGCTCCATAGCACCCCGGAAATGACGAAGCAAAGCCACAGATAAAGGGCAACCCTTGTTCACTGATGTCAGTTTCTTGCTTGCCTCTTTCAGCGCTCGCAGTTATGGAGCATGAAACCAACTTCAGTGGCAGCGCGCAGATTCTTAACTTGGGACCTTTTTAGATGTTCAAAAGAGAAAATGAAGGCGAGAGAGCAGTGAGGAATCTGCGGTTAGACAAACTATCCGCCAGAAGGATCATTATCAAAGGTAAGCAACTTGTTCTTGTGAAGAAAACTTCTAAACGTAGATTTTTCACTTTTAGAATAGACAGCAAAGCAGTACCTTTCACAGGTGGAGGGCCTGTGGAGTGGATTCAGACCCAAGTCCTGCAGGACTGAAAAGGCGAAGTTAATTTAACATCAGATCTGGCTATCAAGACAGTGGTGCATCATGAACATGTCCTCCAGTGCCCCTGTTGCTGTCTGGCAGATGTCAAGGACAAGCCCTCTGCATTACAATGCAGTGGCACCAATCTTGCCCTTGACGAAAGGGCTTTCAGCTCTTCCAGATCATGCCTTTTGGTCAGTGCGCAGCAAATCTCAATGCAGAGGACTATCCACCTCAACAAAATCCTCTTCTGCATAGTCTTCCATTTTGCGGTCTGAAGAACATTACAAAAAGCTGCCCGCTCACCAGATGGTCCTTCTTGCGATCAATGTAAAAGCTTAAATTGTTTAGGGGTCCAGTCGATGGAGACTTTCCTCCTCCACTTTTGGACAAAGAATCCTGGGAGAGTGAAGGATTGCCCAAAGGGGAAAGGACTTTAGGTAAGAAGGCAGCCAGAGTCTTCAGTTCCAGTTTTGCCATAAAAATGAAGGAAGAAGCTGCAACAGTAGTGTGTGAAGTTCACTCTTTTGATGAGCTGAAGTGATCACAATGAGGAAAACAGTCTTTAAGGTTAGAAGTTGTAACAAGCAGCTGTGCATTCCCTTGAACTGTGTACACATGAAAAAGGTCAAGACCAAGTGAAGGTTTCACTGTGGCATCACAAATGGTTTCACAAACCCTTAATAAACCACATCACATTAGGTGTCAAAGACGGTTGGATCAGTAAAAGTAAAAAGCCTGAAAGGGCTGGCAAATAATCTTTTATAGTGCCCAAAGCAAGTCCTAGCTGGGTGAAAGAAAACAAAAAATAGGTTTTCTGACAGGATAGTTTGTAACAGGTCTGTCTTGCAGACTTCACACTAGGTCACAAGTTTGTCCAACTGTGAGGCGTAAATAGACTGTGAAAGGATGCCTGATAACATCCACTGCTTCAGGTGGCAGATCAAATGCAGTGAACTGCTGCAGCTCCATCTCCACAAATGGAGGTGTAGATTGCCCAGGTATGGGTGAAGGGCCCTGTCCTGCCACTGAGACAGGACAGTCTCTTGAAGTGGGAGTCTGAACAGAGGGCAGATGCTCAGGACGTGAAGTTCAAGCTACCACACTCTCCTTGCCCAATTCAGTCACTAGAGTGACTTGGGCCCGGTCGATCTAGATAATGATTAGAACTCAGGGTAGGAGAGGCCGGGAAATAACAGCGCATAGGAGTGCTGTGTTCCATTACGGCCAGAATGCATCTCCTAACAAGTGTTGCCTCAGAAACTCCAAATCCAACTCAAAACCTTTGATGTAGCACTTTAACAATGGAGTAAAGATCTAGCCAGGGTTCTTCTCACTGCCGGAAGGTGCCCTGTGCCGCCTAACAGGGTAGACACCATTCATGATTGTCCAATGTCCCCCACTGAGCTCCTACACCCATGCATTCAAAGATCCCACATCAGGTGGTTCACTGGCAGGGAAATGCCCCAACACTCCAGCCAACTCCAGAGGCACAGAGCCTCTTGGCACAGGATCCATAAACCTACTTCACCCTGCTTGTTGCAGTACCAAATTACAGTGGTGTTCTCAGAACCTGCACCAGCCACTCCTTGAGGGACAACAGGTAGGATTTTATTGCCAGCCAAATGGTTCACAACTCCAGCAGGCTGAAATGGAGCTGGGATTCCGCCGGATACCAGAGTCCTCTGATTGTCCAATTGCGACCGAGCAGTCACCACTGCCTAATGTGTGCAGTGTCTTCCAAAGTCTGAATGACATCTGAAGGTTTCCTAAGTTCTGCGTCCACTGGAACTTCAAATTCCATTGCAGAACCTGAATATGACACCTGTTGTAGTCGACAAGGAATATACAGGAAGCTAAAAAGCCAAGAAGTCTCTGAACGATTCTTACTCATATACAGCACTGAGGCTCAAACATTGGGATCCTAGCCTAAATGTCCTAGACTCGCTGCAAGGAGTGAAAGCCCTGAACTGAACCATATTCGGGACATTTCCAATGAAAATAAGCCTCTGAAAAGGAGTTAGGTCATTGATTGTGAACCCCTACAATGTTGAGAAGTTTGCTGCCGTCTGGAGGTTTTGCACAACTGACTGTTGTGAACCTGCCTTCAAAAGCCATTCTTCACAGTAGGGGAAAATTGGTATTCCTAACCTCCGAATATGGGCAGTGTCCTCTACCATCACTTTCATGAACACCGAGGAGCACTGATAAGATCGTAAGTGATTGAAGCAAACTTAAAATGCTCTTGGCCACTCCTGAACCGCTGGTAATGTCTGTGGGGCTGCAGGATGGATATACAGAAATACACATTTTTAGGTCTAAAGAAACCATTCGGTCGGCTGGGTCAACAGCAGACATCATCTTGGCCAGCATGAACATTTTGAATTTGTTCTTCCACAGGAAGGGATTCAAATGATGAAGATCTAAGATAGGCCAAGGGCCCATTCTTTTTCACCAGGAGGAAATAGAAAGAGTAACAAACATCTTCTATTTTCAAGTTTGTAAGGCTCTTGATGGAGCCTTCGAAGTGTAAAGATTACAGCTCTTGCACCTGAATGGACAGGTGTTTCCCTGAGATTTGCTCTGATGTGGGAGGATGATGCAGTGGAGAAGAAAGAAAGGGTAGGGCATAGCCATGCTGAACAAACTGAAGGACTTATCTGTTGGACATTATGGATCACCTACCAAGTAGGAAATGTTTGATCATGCCTCTCCTAGAGTGGTTGTACGCAACTAATAGCAAGCTAAAGCCTCTTGGTGTTTGCTACCGCAGGAGAAGGGGACTGGGCAGACTGGTGCTTTCCATGACCTGCTCATCGCCTGCCCATTCCATGCTTCTGGGTTCAAAAGGACTAGGGTGACTGCAACAGAGGTTCATTAGACTGATAGCGCCTATTTGTCTGTACCCCTTGAATAACCTCTAAATTTCAAATCTTGTGAAGAAACTGTTTGGCATGGGGCAAAAGACCCAGAGAGCTTCTGTGTTTCTACTCTCATTGAAACAATCTAAAGCAGAATGTGTTTTTTTCTGCTGAACAGACATGAGCTATTGAAACACATTAATGAGAGAGACTTGTACATTTTCAGAGATGACAGATGACTGTGGAGAGCATCCATGCATGGCTACAGAACACCACACTAGCACCAACTGCCCGTCTCAGAAAATCAGCAGTATCAAGTCCACCACAAATTACGCATTTGGCCACATCCTGAATAGTTTGAACCTGTGATGTCCTATGGTATTTTGGGACCACCAGTAAGATCTCACTCACTGTGACCTAGACGGCCTGCATATACATGCCCAACAAACAAACTAGTTTGACTAACCTGAGTGCTTAGCTAGCCAAAGAAAACATTTGTTTCTGAACACCTCAAATCTCTTAGACTCCTTGTCTGGGGAAGTCATAGGGTATGAGTTAGGTTTTACTTTTCTGGTTGACTCCTGAACCATCAGACTTTCAGAAGTTGGATACTGAATGAGAACAATCAAGGGTCACCAGGTGCCAGTCTGTGATGCCTGGCCACCTGCCTATTCATGTGTGGGCAAGAATAGGGCTTTCACCAAGTCTGCATTAAAGTGACAGTGAGGACCTCATTAAACAAGAGCAAGGGCTCAAGTGTGGCTGGCCACAGCTGCAAGATTTCCTTAAGGACATTTATCTTAACCTCAAAGGGTAGCTGTCTGTCCAAGACCTTGGATGCACATAGTTACCACTGCAGATAGTGCATTTTCTTCTGTTAAAGGTGTAAATGGTGAGTAGAACCCTGTATCAGGTGAAGGTATTAAGCATACTGGCCTCTTGTAAATCTATGTATAAAGTATCATCATAATGAGCAGGCTAATACTCACCCAATCCCACCACTATCATCAATGGAAAGTGGCAAGTTTTGATCAGAATCTGAGCCGAAAAGATAATGGAGCTTCTGAGGGCAGCACGTCCACTCTAGAAGAGGTACATGTTTGGAATCAGTCTGTATGATGGCACTGAAGTCTGCACTGATGATGCTGATACATATGTGTATAAGAGAGGGACCAACGCTGATTGTGGTGCTTGAGTGGAAGCCTGTATCAGGGCTGGTACGGAGCCTGGTACGGGTCCGAGGGGGTCAGAAGCGGCACAGAATGGATTAGTTGGTGGTAACCTGATTGACTAACAATGCGGTCCCTTGGGTCCCAAAGGCGTACCAGAGGAGCTGCTACAGTGCCAGATATCACAACAAGACCTCCTTAAAGGCCTTGATCTGCCGTGAGGTCACCGATGGCCTGAGACATTCAGGGCCCACAGGACCAACTTGAGGATTGACCCCACAATTGGAGTTCCAGAGTCGGACCAACCAATATTGTGACGCTCTCACTCCTCTTCGGATAGAGTGGTGGGTTGGAGGTCGGGAATTGCTTCGCCTTCTGGCGATTATCTTAAGACTTCGACTTACTAGAGGATTTTGACTGCAAAACTGACCTCTCACTGAAGTGGGAGGTCACCTTAAACTTGAAGTGGAAACCAGACTAAAACCCACAACTTCTTGTCCTCAACAACATATAGCTTTGCTTCTCAGTCATGACTCACCTTCCGGTTTATAAGGGGGCACTTGTCACACAATGTAGAGTTGTGCCCTGAGCCCAGACACCAGAGAGACACCTTACGGGGAACCGTAAACAACACCTGCTTCCAACAGAATTGGCATAGTTTGAAGCCTGTAGTTTTAGGGAAGGACACTGTTCTCTAGCACGTTGGGTTTTCTTCTTAAGTTGTCAGAAAATCAGTGAAATATGGAACAGAGGGCGTTGGAGCACGCAGGAAGAAGGGAGAAAACAGACATCAGCGACCAAGGGTGGAACTTATATGCAAAAGCACCACCTAGTGGCCTGCAAGAGCACTGGTGCAATGTTTACGGATCCAGTCTAAGGACTGGGGAATATTCTAAAGGTGAGGAATCTGAGATTAGGAGTATCCATCAGAAAGCTGACTTTGAAACATTTTTTATTATTTTTATTAGAGGGAATAGTCACAGTACAGTTGACATAAAATATTACTCCCAGACTATAGTGACAATATATAGGATCCAACAGTCATTAAAATGAGAATGCAATAGTAGGAGGATGGAAGAGGACAATGAGCAGACAATGGAGAGGTGGTGTAAAGATCATACCTTAAGGAGGAGGGAAGCGGGCAATGATAAGGGTGGGTGGGGAAAATCTTAGCAATATACAGCATTAAACAATTTCTCTTCTCTCAAAAAGGGTTTACAGTATGGACTGGGGGGGGAGCTCCTGTGTGTCATCTTGTTGTCCATGCAAACTAAATCTGTGGAACAGCTGGCAGGATGCTGAGAAAATAGGAGGATTACAATGACCATAAAGCATGTGGGGCAGATTAGCTGTTGTATCAGAAGTGGATACCTTATCTGTTAAAAAGTCGGGATTTGTGCCTTTAGTATGCACATCAGATTTTCTTTCCAGGTCATCATCATTTCTTGCAGCCAGTCTTTGGATTACAGTCTCTCAGTCGTCCTCCATATCCTAAGGATGTATGCTTCGGTGACTGAAATAGGAGGCAATCCATCTCCTCCAGTGATTCATCAAGTTCTCATTGCTGGACTTTGCAGAGGAGTTTAAGTTGTAGCCACTAATAGACATCATTTCTGGCCATTAGTGGATCAAGATCCTCTCATGGTTAATGCAGAACAATACCATAAGAATAATGCCACAATTTAATTGGTGGTACCTCAAGCAGGTTGTTGGTGATTGCAGGCCCAGTCTGTGTAGGTGTACACGTGTCCAGAGCCAGAGAAATATGATCTTAAAGTAGCTGAATTTCAGCCTGGCTTTCTGTACGAATAAACTGTGGGAGCAGCTCCTATGTCTACAATGAGAACGTTTACTATGATATGAAGAGTGTTGCTTCAGTTTGTCTGGAGAACAGTTAAGCAATAAGTGTTCCATATTTTCCCGAAACTCACCCCAAAGGTGTGGATTGAAGAAACAGACTGTAGATGAAGATGATATTTAAATCCTTCTGTGTATTATTTAGATGTAATGAGAACTCAATATGGTAAATGGATGATGGAAAGTCCCTGAACTGGTGAATATGTCTATGGTAATTCACATTATCTATATTGGAAATCCCTTTTGGAGGACCACTGATGCCAGGCTTCAGATTTCTTGTTGAAGAGTATTTTTGTGTTACTCAAAGCTGGGCGCTTCAGGATGTATGAAATTACTGGTTTTCATCTTTCGCTGCATTGATTATCATGTGTTCAACATGGAGTGAAGGGTCTAATTAGTAGCCATCCAATAAAGTATTATGCCGAAGCCTTTACTGTCTCTTAGCAATTTTACTTCAATGAGCAACGATGACGGCTTGGTGGTCACATCAGGAAGAAATGGGCTAATTGTAAGAAAATAAGTTACTTACCTGTAACTGTAGTTCTCCAGTATTGGAATCTTTCATAGATTCACATGCTTGAATCATTCCCCGTCGTTGAGATGGGAGTCCCGGTATAAATTTTCATAAGTAATGTTAAAACATATTGAAGAGAAAAAGGCCCTAGGCCTCTTCAATTTGATAGTCTATCAGAGTCATTTTGTGAAAAGGACCAAACTTGATCCTCTACCAATCAGGCGACAGCACCCTTCAGAACCTCCTGAGAGAAGCTCTAGCACCTCAGATTTTCCACGCACAAGTGCGTATATTACAATGAGTATATGTACTACTAGAAAGAAAGAGGTGAAGTGAGCTTCTCCAGGGAGGTGGGTGGGTCGCATGTGAATCTATGAAAGATTCCAATACTGGAGAACTACAGTTACAGGTAAGTAACTTATTTTCTTACTCCAGTATTGGAACTTTCATAGATTCACATGCTTGAATCAGAGTAGAAAGCAATAAGTATGCACATTGTTAAAGGACAACCCCTCTTAATAAACAGGTTATCTTAGACCACAAAATCTTATCATCATGTATAAAGTGATGAAGTATATGAGTGTACAGACATATGTCTCTACACATAAATCTATATATAGATATACATATATACACATCCATCTATACACATGTATATATACATAAATAACAGTATATCTTTATCTCTAATATAAATAGGGTATTCCTGTGAAGATACATGCTGAAATTTAAATAACAAACCAGTATTAAAACATAAGACAGTAATGTAAGCTGATCAATATCTGATAACCCGCTTACTATGGGATTATGATAGTGATCAATTATCTTTAGATACATTTTTTTTTATGTGCATACCTTTTCTAGGATGGAGGGATGTAGGAGAAATGGCTCACCTTCACCTGAAAAGATTCCTGAGAACAGCTTGGCCCACTGCTACCTCTCCGTGCAAGAGGGACTCCAAGCAATAGTGCTTAGTAAAGGTATGACAGCTCTTCCATGTTGCTGCCCTACAAATGTCTTGTAGTGGCACTCCGGCAAACAGTGCAGCTGACGATGAGACTTTTCTCGTCGAGTGAGCATGCACAGACGACTGCAAAGGTTTGCCCGCTGCCTGATGGCAGAAGCGAATAGCAGAGGCGATCCATCTTGAAATACTCTGCTTGGATAGCGGGTACCCCTTCCTAGGGGCACTGTACGCCACAAATAGCTGATTAGAACGTCGAAAAGCTTTTGTCCTGTCCAAATAAAATTGAACGCATCTTTTCACATCTAGAGAGTGTAATGCTCTCTCCGCTGGAGTAGACGGATGAGGGAAAAAAGACTTGAAGACCAAAGGTTCGTTAATGTGAAAGTCTGATGGAACCTTTGGAATAAAATGCGGGTTAGTGCGCATTAGTAGTCTATCTTGTTTAAACTGTAGGAATGGCTCTTGGATGGAGAGCGCTTGTACCTCACTGACCCGCCTAGCTGATGTAAGGGCTATCAATAAGGCAACCTTCCACGACAAATGTTTGAGGGAAGCACGGTGGATCGGTTCAAAAGGATGCTTCATCAGTTGTGCCAAAACAATGTTCAGGTTCCACGAAGGAGGTGGAGGTCTGAAAGGAGGGTAAACCCTGAACAGCCCCTTTAGAAATCTCTTAATCAGCCGAGAAGAGAAGAGCGAAGGTGTGTCCTCTGAACGTCTGTATGCAGCTATGGCTGCTATATGAACTTTAATGGACGAGTGTGCTAGGCCAGATCGAGCTAACTCTAAGAGATACGGCAAAATCTATTCTGGTAGTGAAAGAAAAGGGTCAATTTGACGTTGATGACACCAGGCACAGAATCTCCTCCATTTAAACTGATACGCCTTGTTAGTGCTATCCGCTCTGGCGTGTGACAAAATATCTCTGCAGTCTTGCGGAATATTTAAATGCGCAAATTCTCTGTGGTGAGGAGCCATGCCGCTAACCGCAGTGAGTGTGGATCGGGATGCCGAACTTGGCCGTTGTTCATTGTTAGTAAATGAGGTAACAGCTCCAGCGGAATATGGGGTTTGACTGAGAGAATGAGGAGATCCGTGAACCAATGTTGGCGCGGCCAATACGGGGCTATCAGTATGAGAGTGCACGGTTCTGTTTTCATCTTCGTGAGGACCTTTGGGATCAACGGAATGGGAGGAAAGGCGTAAGCAAAGATGTCTGACCAGACTATCGAAAACGCATTCCCCCAAGATCCCTTTTGGTGATGCCAACTTGCTAAGAACTGGCATTTGGCGTTGTCCTTCTTTGCAAACAGATCCACTGTTGGTGTTCCCCACTGGGAAAAAATCTGGGTGAGTACCGTCTGGTCTAATTCCCACTCGTGGCATTCCGATTTCTGTCTGCTGAGTGCATCTGCTGCTTTGTTGTTTATTCCCGGCAAGTGCACCGCCGATAGTGTGACGCCTTGCTGCGAGGCCCAGTTCCAGATCGCTTGGGCTTCCCTGGAGAGGGTGAGAGATCTTGTACCTCCTTGTTTGTTGAGATAGTGCATCGTAGTGGTGTTGTCCGTTCTTATCACCACTCGTTATCCATGGATTCTTGGGAGAAACGCTTGTAAAGCAAGGTGCACTGCCCTGAGTTCTAGCCAATTGATATGTCTTGATGCCAGATGAGTTGACCATCTGCCACTTATTTTCAGGTCCTGTAATACTGCGCCCCAGCCCTCCAGTGAGGCATCTGTTGTTATGGTCCACGGGGCTGGCTGTTGAAGAAACGAGAGACCGATTGAGAGATGATGCTTTTGAGACCACCACTTGAGAGTTTTGATCATTGTCGGAGTAATTTGTATCTGGTCTTCGAAAGTTCCTGATACTTGAAGCCATTGACGGTTTAGCTGCTCCTGCAAGGGGCGCATCTTTAGCCGACACAGAGGGATCAGAGGTATGCATGAAGACATCATGCCCAATAGTGATTTGAAGAGACGGACTGTAACCTTTCGTCTTCTTTGTATGACACCCCCTAGGGTTAGTAACCTTTGTTGTCTCTCTAACGTGGGACATGCGATGCCGGATTCCGTGTCCAGTTTTGCTCCCAGAAAAGTAATACTGCGGCCTGGTAGAGGGTTGGACTTCTCCCAGTTGATCGTGAACCCGAGATTGGTCAGCAAGGAAACGCACTTTCTTGTTGACTTGCGTGCTCCTGTGTAAGTCTTTGCCTTTATTAACCAGTCGTCTAAGTATGGAAAGACCTGGTGCTTTTGTCTCCTGAGAAAGGCTGCCACTGGTGCTAAGCATTTGGTAAATATTCTTGGGGCTGATTTGAGCCCGAAGGGAAGGACGCGATATTGATAATGGCTCCCGGCTACGGTAAATCTCAGATACTTTCTGTGGGCAGGGTGGATTGGTATGTGGAAGTATGCGTCCTTGAGGTCTAGCGATGACATAAAATCTCTTTGATTGAGACGCAGAAGGACGTCTTGCAGGCTGATCATTCGAAACGATTGCTTCTTTAGGTATACATTTAGTTGCCTTAAATCGAGGATCGGTCTCCAATCCTTCCACTTTTTTCGAATTATGAAGAACCTGGAATAAAATCCTGTTCCTCTTTGATCCTGCGGCACCTTCTCTATAGCTCCCTTGAGAAGGAGCTTGTAGACCTCTTCTTTGAGTTGTTGAGGGTATCTTGAAGGAGTCGTGCGGGGAGGGTTGGGGGGAGGTTTCTGGACAAATTCTAAAGTATGGCCCCGTTCCACTAATTGTAGGACCCACTTGTCTGACGTAATGGTTTGCCATTGACTGAGAAATAAGGAAATTCTTCCGCCCGGGGTGACGGGAGGAAGACTGGGCATAGCCGGCGCCTCGAAGACATCAGGTTCTACGAGCTGCATCCTTAGCAGGGCGGGTTGAGCGTCCACGGCCTGCCGGTCTATTATAGGCTGGTTGAGCCGGTTGTCTTTGGGAATAGTATAGCCGAAATTGTTGTGAAGATGACGGGTAGGAAGAGTACCTCTGTTGCTGATACCCTCCTCTGTAAGAGGGCTGACCGCGCCCCCTAGGGCGAAAGGACGATTTCCGATATTGCAGGGTCCCTAGTGACCTTGCAGTGTCCGTGTCCGTTTTAATTGACTGTAGGGCTTTGTCCACATGTTTCCCAAATAACGCTTGGCCATCAAAGGGTAAGACTAGGATCTTATTCTGGACTTCTGGACGAAATGAGGTGGCTTTGAGCCAGCCCTGTCTTCTTAATACAGCAGCGCCTGCAAGATGTCTGAAAGCAGTGGTCGCTATGTCCATTGCGCAGTCTATAAGCTCTGCAGACGCGCGTTGACCCTCTTGCACAGTCTTATTTGCCTCTGATTTTACGTCTTCCGGCAGTTGACTAATGAAAGGTGCAATATCTGCCCAAAGCTGTCTGTCGTATCGAGACAAAATAGCCAAGGAGTTGGCAGCTCTAAGCACGCCATAGACGAAAATCTCTTTCCTATGTTGTCTAGCCTTCTACCCTCCTTATCTGGGGGCGCAGAAATTGGAGCAGAAGGATTCTTTGATCTTCTTTGAGCCGCTTGAGCTACTACGGAATCTGGAGAAGGATGGCCTGTCAAGCATGTAGGGGCATCATCGGGAGCTTTGTATTTCTTATCCAGACGTGGTAAAACTGCTGTGACTGTTGCTGGATTAGTCATGACCTTAAGGCCTTCTTCCCACAAATAGTTCACCATCGGGATGGAACGCACAGACTTCTGGAAGGGCTCTTTAAAATCATAAAGGAAACAATCTGTTTGCTTCGTGGGTAGCGTTAATGCAAAGCGCTTGGCTGCCCTCTCTAAGAGATTGTGAAAACCTCCAATGTCTTCAGGTGGGGACTCCACCTTCGAATGAGAAGGAGAAGATGGAGCAGGAATAATATACTCGTCCCACTCTGAGTGAGCATCTATGAGCTCTCCTTCTTCTTTATCTCCATCAGAAATGTCAGTGTCCTGGGGAATTGTCATGTCTGGGGTAGCCACATCTGTGAGATGCAAAGTCGTCGGTCTTTGATGTGGAGTAGAAGGACCAGAAATGGGCGATGGATGAGGCTGTTCTCCTTGTGGAGGAAACCTTCTGTTATAATCCACCAACATGGCTCTAAGGCCAGTAAGCAGGTCGGAAGGGATATACATTCCCTGTTGATACTGCTGATGCTCCAAGGAAGCCTGGGGATCATACGGTTCCTCATATTCCTCCTCTTCCTGATATTTTACATTCAATTGAGAGGGGCTGTGGGCCGTACCAAAAGGTCCATCTTCGTCTGAATCATCATCTCCCTCCAAAAGATGTACTGGTACCAGGGAGGATACCTTACTAGGTGAAGTGTGGGTTGGAGTTAATGTTTCTGTTCTTTTTTGATATTTTTCCCTCGTCGACGGTGTCGTCGACGATCTCGTCGACGACGTGTAAACTGACTTTGTCGTAGACGGTGCCGTCGATGCTGGACGCACTGTTATCTTAATAGCCGCAAGCTTCGCCGACGAGTCTACCGTCGACGAAGTCCTCGTCGACGGTAAAGCTGATACCGACGTCAGCGCCGTCGACGATGACGAGGTGTTCGTTGTAGTTCTCGTCGACGGTGGTGTACTCATCGACGATGTCGCCGACGGAGCCATGGACGACGGAACACCTAAGGTAGTTGGAGTCATCGGCAATGCGCCCACCGACGGTGCCGTCGACGGGGAATCCGTCGACGAGGCCTTTTTTCCAGTCACAGAAGATGGCTTTTTGAAAGGCACAGATGGTGGAACAGATGAGGATTTCCTGTGCCTCTCAGAACTGGAAGAACGTTTTTTCCCCTCTTTACTTGAGTCTAGTTGGGGAAGAAGATGGGCTGCGACCCTTATAAGACCCTGAAGCAGTCTTTTTGAGGGCTTTCCTTGAGGTTTGTGAGGGAGATCTAGAGCGTGATCTTGCTCTTTTAGTTGATCTCTTGGAAGTGGATGATTCCTCACTCTCAGAATCAGAAACTGGATCCTTCCTATGCTTCAGTTTCTGCAGCCATATTAGTAATCTGCCTTCTCTATCCTTTAAGGTTTTTGAAGAAAAAGTACGGCAAATCTTACAGTCTTTGGCTGAATGATCTGGATAGAGGCAGTAAATGCAGTCTTGATGAGGATCTTCAGAATGAAGTCTTTTCTTCCCACAAGTCTTGCAGTCTCTAAAGAGACTTTTCTTTTCCTTGTCAGACATAGTTGAAAAATAGCTGACAAATCAAAATTATTGAGTTTCTCTGAGAGAAAAAGAGCTGAATAAAGGTGTGAAAACAGAGCAGAGCTCTGAGGAGACTCCCTAGCACGACGTGCGGTAGAAAATCTGAGGTGCTAGAGCTTCTCTCAGGAGGTTCTGAAGGGTGCTCTCGCCTGATTGGTAGAGGATCAAGTTTGGTCCTTTTCACAAAATGACTCTGATAGACTATCAAATTGAAGAGGCCTAGGGCCTTTTTCTCTTCAATATGTTTTAACATTACTTATGAAAATTTATACCGGGACTCCCATCTCGACGACGGGGAATGATTCAAGCATGTGAATCTATGAAAGTTCCAATACTGGAGTAAACATGGTTACGCTATTGTACATGTCTTCATGTTCCCATACTGGTGAGACAAAGTCCTCCAGGTGATGTGGCTGCATATCAGTTTGTGGCTGGAATTCAATTTTCTTTGCATGGTTTGCACCGCTATTTTACAAACCACATTCTGTAGGGGGTCATTGTGGTGAAACTGCTCTTTCTTCGGGAGGAGCATTAACATATGATGCAATATATTCTGAATGAATCACATGGTATCATCATGTACCATCTCATTCAGCTAGTAAACATACTGTCATGCAAATCAGATCATTTTACAGTAAAGCTATGTTGTGTGAGAAAGTGAGATCTACAGAGCACACACTATCATGTGCCAGCAGCTCATACTACATACAGGTCGATCATTATGTAAAGTAGCTCATTCTGCATGAAAAATCATTGTCACGTGAAACAACTGCATCTGAATGTAGAGGCATGGTCAGAAGAAGCAGCTCAATCTATACGTTGATGCATCATCATGAGAAAACGTTCATTCTGCAGACAGCTGAATCATCTTGTGAAGCAGCTCATTCTGGAGGCAGGTGCATTATCATGCCATGCAACTTATTCTGGAGACAGGCATCATAACCTGAACCTTCTTATTCTGGAGGGAGGTACATCATCACATGGAGCAGCTCAAGGGCAGACACATTATAATGTGAAGCAGCTCATTCTGCAGACAGGCGCATTATCACGTCACACAACTCATTTTACAGGCAGATGCATCACTGTGTGAAGCAGCTTATCCAGTAAGCAAACAGACCATCACTAGAAGCAGCTCTTTTCACAGGCAAATGCGTCATCAAGTGACAGCTAATTTTGCTTTCAGGTGCATTACTGAGCGCAGCAGAGCATTCTGCAAGCAAATACATCATGACATGTAAGTGTGTTTTACAGCCAGATGCACCAATGCATTCCGTTACCCACATACTCACCCAGGGGCGTAAACGGAAAAGATCAGTCAAAAGCATCTAATCCTCTGCTCAGTATGCAATTCTGGGCAGAATAATACACATTTTTCATGTGCTCCTTAGATGGCTTTGTCTTAAGGCAGCTCGCAACAACTTCAAAATATGTAACAAATTATTGAAAAGCAGCAATGTATGTGGAATGTAAGTCAGGAAGGTCTTAGCGTTAACCATATAAAAAAGATGTCATGTTATGAAAAAGTCGAGTGCATAATGGCTATGAAGCTCCTAATCTGGAGGAAACTCTAGGTTCGTAGTCTGGCTAACCAATTATTTCCTGAGTGGTGAAGATGGTGAAAGATTTGCACAGTTGCTGAAGGTTTGGTCTCCAAGTGTAGAGGCCAGTAGGTTTAGTGATTGGGGCTTGGTTAGACCACGGTCTCTCATAGCTGGGTTATATACCATCTGCCATGAGCATAAGGAACAGAAAGCTAGCATGTCTCAGTCAAAACATGAGATAAAACTTTCTCCAGCATATATTTACCTGGATGTGCATCTTTATGATTGCTTTCCCAATCAATGTTGCTCCAAAGAAGGTCCAAAAAGGAACAAGGAAGTGTCCGCATGTTATCCCAGCTAGATCAAAGAGGGGATTTGGAATCTGAAGAGAAATAATGAACAACAAAATCATTGAGTTAATGAGTAAATCAATGAGTTAATGAGTAAAGCTAATCTTGAAACACAAAGGCAATCTTCAGGAGCAGGAAGACAAAGATGCTGTTAGGATAGGTCACCATAACATTTTTAGGAGAGCAATAGTGGAAAATATCCATTTATTAAGTTGCAAAACAAATTATATAAAATGGCATACATCATTGAACAAGTAAACTACCTTCAGTAAAGCCTTATTTTGTAGAGACTATCTAGCCGCAGATTCCTTACCTTAATTATCTCCAGACGTTAGCCTGAATCTGGAAATATTTTCATGAGCATTTTCCTTGCAAACAGTAGGTGGTGGTGTTCAGATCCACGTGGTGTTGTCAGCAGCGCCAGAACTGAGGTCTGCCATGCCTAAATATGTACCACCCAGGGGGCGCTGATGTCAGTTTCTTTTCATGACTTTCCAAGCCAGGAGCGTGGAGCCACGAATAACTGTGACCACTGGTGTGGACAACTAAGGCCCTGAGAGGGTAATAGCCCTGTCCCTAGAAATCTGTTTGCAGAGCGGGGATGATGGGTGGATCTCTAAGTCTGAGGCTAGATAGAGTCTCTACCAGATAAGGTGTTATTGAAGGAAAGTAACTTGTTTCCCTGACAGAGACTTCCAGCTGCAGATTCTTTACCTTAGAAGAGATACTCAAGAAATACCATACCTGGAGGTGGGTGTGGGTACCAATTTCAGGTGAGTAAGCTCTGCAGGACTGAACGAACTAAGTGCCTGTCTCAACGGACCTGACTGCCCAAAAGTACTGCTTTGTGAACGTGTACAAGGAGGCGCTTTTTGCAGCCTGGCAGATATGCAGGACCAGAACTCTGCGTACTAATGCAGTGCGTGCAGCTTTTGCTCTGGTGCAATTAGTACAGAAATACTCTGAGGGTTACTTCTTGGCCAATGCGTAGCAGATTTTTTATGCAGAGCAAGATCCATATGGAGATGGTCCACTTTGGCACGGCCTGACCTTTCTTTGCTCTAACATACCCCATAAACCGTTGATCGTCCACCCAGCACTCTCGTGTAAGGCCAAGGTAGAACCACAAGACTCTTTTTGGGTCCAGACGGTGGAGTTGCTCCTCTTCTTTGAAGGGATGTGGAGGATGTAAAAAATAGGCAGGTTGATTGATTAGCCTACATGAAGTCGAGTGAACACTTTCGGAAGAAAGGAGGCTCTTGCGCAAAACACCAGTTTGTCAGGATAGATGGTAAAGTAAGGAGGCTTAGATGATAAGGCCCGAAGCTCACTAATCCTTTGGGCAGATGCTGTTGCCATGATGAAGGATGTCTTGATGGTAAGGAGCCTGACATGGCAAATATGAAGCAGCTCAAAAGGAGTGCACATAAAAAATGTCAATACAAGAGTCAGATCCCACAGAGGCATGACAAAGGGCGTGGGGGGTGGGGGGGGAACAGATGTCGGAAGATCTTTTAAGAATCCATGTAGAACAGGGGATTTGAAAAGGGATGGTTTATCAGGTACAGAAAAATAACCAGAAATAGCAGAGAGCTCGCACTTAAGAGTGCCCTGAGCTAGGCCCTGCTGTGAAAGAAAAATAATAAAAAAGGAGAGTTTAGAAAACAGGGGCAGAAAGGGGTTCAAAATGATTTTCTGAACACCATGAAACAATGTCTGACCAAAAGCCGGCATATACAGTCTAAGTGGAGGGACAACTGGCTGTTAAGATAATGTCATAGACTTTGGGAGGAAGATCGAAAGCTGCCTACTGCCGCCGCTCAATTTCCACACAAGAAGGTGAAGAGTTGACCGGTTCGGGTGGAGGGCCCTACCCCGCTGCTGTGACAGAAGATCCTCCCGAAGGGGTAGCCTGATCGGAGGACAGATGGCCATGCTCAACAGCTTGGGATACCAGACTCGCCATGCTCTGGCCAGAGCCACAAGGATGACTTGGGCCCAGTCATTCCTGATCCTCTTGAAACTCTGGGAAGGAGATGTATGGGGGTAAAGGTGTGCAGGATGCCTGAGCTACATTTGAGACGAAAAACGTCTACAAGCAAGAACCGCCTTGGTAAGTCCAGTGTGCAAAACTGCTGACATTGTGCATTCTTAGCAGTGGCGGACAGACCAAACTAAGGCTCTCCCCACTGCTGAAACAGACCTTACACCATCCCCAGATAGAAGAAGCTATTCATGATCTGCTAGGCCTCTTCGGCTGAGTTTGTCTGCTCTGGGGTTCAGAGAGCCTCCCAGGTACTGAACTAAATGGGATATGCCCTGATGTTCCAGTTATGTCCAGAGGCGTAGGGCCTCTAGACAAAGGGTCCATGGCCCCACTATGCCCAGTTTGTTGCAGTACCACATGGCAGTGGTGTTGTCCTTGAACACCTGCACTAGCCTTCCTTTGATGGAGGGGAGCAAGGCTTTCAACGCCAATCAGATTGCCCAGAACTTCAACAGACTGGTGTGGAGTGTGGATTCCGCCGGAGACCAGAGCGCCCCGATCTCCACTTCTGCCAGACAGCTACCCCATCCAAGAAGTGATGCATCGGTCACCACTGTCAGTTCCAGTTGGGAAATGGAGAGGGTTTCCTGCTGACCCACTCATGATTCGTTAGCTACCACTGCAAATCTCACTCAGTTCCCTCCGAGATCTGGACCAGGTCAGGAAGATCCCCCCAATGCTGCACCCACTGGAACTTCAGGTCCCACCGCAGAGCCCGCATATGCCAGCAGGCATGTGTCAGCAGCAGGATGCATGAGGCAATGATTCCCAGCATCCTCAGAGTCAATCCTCACCGAAACCCAAGATTGAGGCTGAAACATCAGGATCATAGCCTGAATATTCTGGACTCAAATTTTGCAGGGAGGAACCCAAAACTGCATTGTGCCCAGAACAGATCCAATGAAAAGGAGCATTTGAGGGGAATTCAGGTATGACTTTGGCAATTTATAGTGAACCCCAGGGAATGCAGGAGGTCAGCCATAGGGAGGTGAGAGACCACAGCCTAGGTGAGCCCAGCTCCAACAGCCAGTCATCGAGATAAGGGGAAGACTAACACCCAAAACTCTGCAGATGAGCTGCAACCACCGCCATCGCCTTGAGGGGCTGGTAAGGCCAAAGAGAAGCACGGTGAACTGAAAGTGCTCGTGGCCAACCCTGAACCGCAGGTATTGCCTGTGCCCTGGCAGGACAAGAATGTGGAAGTATGTGTCCTGCAAGTCCAACGTTACCATCCAGTATCCTTGGTCCAGGGCAAACACATAAGAATTTCACCTTCTCCTTCTTAAGGAAGAAATTGAGACGCCACAGGTCTAGGATAGGATGAAGGCTTATGTCCATTTTCAGCACTAAGAAGTAGCAGGAATAGCAAACACGATGCATTTCTGCCATTGGTTCTCTCTCCCTTGACTAAGAGAGCTATAATTTCCTGGTGGAGAAAAGCTAGGTGAGCCTCCATCAGCCGATCCTAAGTTGGTGGCATGGGGGAAGGGGCAGTCATGAAGGGGAGTGAGTAGTTCTTTCGGGTGATTTGCAAAAAACCTGTCCAATGTAATGGATCACCAGTGGGGCAGGTGATTGGGAGTTCTGCTGACAACTGGGTGTTCATGATGGTACGAGGGCAGATTAGGAGTTTGGAGGATGTGGCTGATTGGGTCCCTATCCATGTGATCTGTGAGTACCGTGGCCACGGCCATGTAGAGGATTGGGAGCATGCACGGCAAGGTGGCTGGAAGGGTAAAGGTTTAGTTGAAAGCTCCTTCCGCAGCCACAAAAGGAGTGAAAGGCAGATTGTGGGTGATTGGGGGGGGGGGGCACAGAATGGCCCAAGGATCTGGCTGTAGCCCTAGTGTCTTTAAAGCGCTTCAGCACCACATCTGCCTTAACTCTGAAGAGACAGAATCCACCAAAGGACATGTCCATGAAAGATGATTGGGCCTCCCTAGAACAGCCAGTACCTCTCGACCAGGCGTGGCGCAGTAAGACTACCATCGACGAAACCACTCTGTTTAGTGAGTCAATTGTGTCCAGTCCTCATCTCATTGTGAGCTTCGCTGCATCCCTCCCATTGGCAACAGCCTAAAAAGGTAACACCTGGGCCTCCAATAGCAATACTCCAATAGAAATACTGCTTGCGAAAAGAAAATCCAGATACAGTCTCATGCCTGGGGATAATTCTAAGGTAAGGAATCCGCAGTTAGAACTCTCTATCAGGTCAACATGTTATAAAGTGAAAAATCTGCATACCTATGTTACAACCATTATAACATTAAAAAATGTGTTCTTTTTCCTGTAAGTGATCCAAAAACAATGAAAGCACAATAAATCGAGTTCTGCTGCAACTAAAACTCAAGAGAAAGCTTTGTTAATCAAAAGTAATTACTCTGAAGAGCAAGTACAAAAAAAACTCAAATATATCATGACACTTTTCCGGTGGACATTCTGCAAAAAAAAAAAAAAAAAAGATTTCTAATTTTTCCTGCAGTTATGCAAAATTTCACATTGTCTACTGGTGCACCAACCATCGGAAGAATATTTTTTGTCAGCAAATTTACAACCCACGTGTGCCTCTACCACTACCAGCATAGGACTGCAGAGTCTCTAAAAACATAAATGGAATCATGAAGGAACCCATAAAGATATTAGGGAAGCCATTATTTGAGATATGTGTAACACAACTACATCGTCTGTCATCAGCACAGCAAATTTCAGGCACATAGGAGGCAACAAGCATTTTTAAAATGTTCTCTACAGCTGGGAAGGCCTTATTTAAAGCTTCTCAATTTGACTGTTTTGCTAGCTGAACAGGAAGTAGTATCACATGTTCAAACACTCAAATAACATGGTGACCTGAAGGCATTTTCCAAGCACTGGTCTTCTTTCTCACTATTCTTGGAGTTGTCGTCTTGGGTCATTTCAGTTCAACCCTTTAGAATTAACTAACATATTATGGTTGGAAAAGAAGTCTAGGAGAGGAAACGTCATTCCCAAGAGACAAGGATTCACTGACGAACCCTGAGAGGTATACCATAAGGATGCTAAAATGGGATGAAATCCATGGAAAAAACGAGGGGGCAGCTACTTCCAGCTAACATTCATAATAACAGAAAAGAGCAAATTTTACACCTAGTTCAGGTTAAATTGTAGGCCTGATAATGGAGTGTGTACTTAAAAAATATATATGCATGTGTAATCAATCAGCTCACTTACCTTTATCTAGCCCTTGAGAGACTAGCAAATGTCATCAAAAGTCAACTAAAACATTCCAAAAACCTTCCTATCAGCCACCTCTTAAATGACAGCCATCACTTAAATTAGATTAATTCGGAATATTCTGGCATTATCTATACTGGCTGGGCTTGGATTCCACAGCGGTAAGTACATCTTTCTACCTGAAAATGTAGAAGGAAGGGAAAGCCTTTTAAAATATACAGTATGTTGAATGTGGTCTCCTGGCTGGTGAAGTTGCTTTTAGCAAAGTGCTAGGGCAGCAAAAGAAAATGCAGTTTTAGGATGAAAAGTCTGACTGCCCAGCGATATTATGTCTGTTTTCATTAAATCTGGGTCTTCTTACACATAAAACAGGGCTTAGCTGTCGCCTTGACACATATTACAAGTTAGGGAAGGGGCGTATTAAGATGCATGATTAACTTGTTCATACCAGCAGGCAATAGTAGGGATATGGTAAAAGAAATGAAGTTGCACAGCTAACACTATGCTAATGCCCGCACACCCAAGTGAAAAATTACGTTAAAAAAGTAGTTATCCCTCCGCCCGGATTTCAGGACTTGACGGAGATTTCTATCATCTATGGCACTACAATCTCAATGTGACAACAAACTTTTGAAGGGGAGACGTACACCTAACAATGGATGTTTTAGGAGGACTACTGAATATGGAATTCACAAGGAGCGGGGCTCAGTTTTTACACATTTGCTTGCCTGCTAATACACTCACAATAGGCAAGAGGTAAAAGTGCACGATCTATTAATGGCACTGAGTATATCTGATGGCTTGTCAAACCATGAAGACAAAAGCGGAGTGGATTGCAAATGTCCCCAAAACATAGGGATGCTTTATCGATGCAAATTGCATATTTCAAATTGTCTTGTTTTTCATAGTATTTGTTTATGCTGGTGCAGCTAGCATGAACATAACCCGCCCCACCCCCTAAAAAATAACTCTTTTCAAATAGGAAATTATTAATTTAAGACAGTAAATCAAATATCGGACGGTATTGTTTGCTTGTCTGTGGTTCACATTTATAGCATTCAGACATAGGTGGGGTTTTACTGATATGCTTGCTGTAGAATTGAGAGGTGGTCTAAGCTGCTGTCTCCAAGTTATAACCTGACAACTGGCCCTTCCTACAATTAAAATGGCCATGTTTCGATTATCTTTCATGAATATATGTCTCATTAAATAAGGGGAAACTGTGAAGCTAAGAGTGATTTTATGCTTTATTTACCTAAACGCATGGCAATGTATAAACACTAATTCGCTAAAAAATAAGCCATTCAGGGGGTCAAGGTGTCTATATAGATAAAATAATAAAAATGACATTAATGTCTTGTACAGAAATCATGTCCGGTTGGGGGTATGGCATCCTGTGAAATATGCGCTTTGAAACCACCGCTTTTGGTGTTATAAACGTAGTCACGGTGCATACATACAAATACATGCTCCACAGTTCTAAACAGTTCTCAATGTTCCTTTACTAACTATGGACGCATACTCTTTACAGCTGAAAAAACAAAGGCCTTCACTTAACTGCCTGCATGTGTCAATACGTTAAACTAGTTTGGAACTTCACTTACTGTTTAGCGTAAGGAATGATGTACATTTTGCACAGTTTCTAGGTCTTTGTCCAGTGGGCCTTGGTGACCTAAAAAGCGGATAAAACGGACTACATGCTTTTTCTATTTATGAATCTGAGGGGATCGAGTGAAATGTATGGGGCCGACAACATGCACGCTAACAACATTTTCGTTTTAACTGCGACCCATTTATGTATGGGCCAAGTGCTAACGCCCAGCCTTATTAAGAGATTTCAGACTTCATTAAAAAATAAACCCATTTTACTGTCTATTGAAACCACTTATGAACCGAAACATGCAGCTCTGTTTCATAAGTGCAATAAAAGGTCATCTGAGTAGTAGCCATCGGATACAAAGAAAGATCAAGGCTTTATGAATGTGCTGCATGATGCACTCCAGCTGAAGTCATTTGTCCTGGGTTCTCCGACGACATTAAAGTCAATCAAAGATTCCTCAGTAACAACACTGGTTATGAGCATGTTTACTATATTGTAAGTTCTCCAAAAAAAAAGTTCAACTGCTGGTCTTAAACCGGTGTCTCAATATCGCAAACTACTCCAGATGATGACCATGGTAAAATGTAATGCGGCAAGCACAGCAACAGTGGAGCTCTACAATTAACCCAAACTAGGAGTCTCCTCAAAAACATCTCAGGCAAGTATTTCCATCACAAATTTGAAAAATGAAGAAAACGACTAGGCTGCCAACACACAAATACAAATTATAATATCATAACAAGTAAAAACACAACCTAACCAAAACATTCCTCTATCTAAACAAAACTTACACTGGGGTAACAGAAATGCAACCTCCCCAGAACCTAAATTAATATAAGGCAAACCATAATCTTACCTAATCAGACACTAATCTAAACAAACTGAAATTAAATAAAGTCCTAACATCAATCTGTTATACCATAACTAAAAGCAAAACCACTTCAATCGGGGTCTAATACCCGACCCAGCCAAAAGTCAACAAACCTAGAGCTAATCAAACTAAGCCTTACCAAAACCCTACCAGCCTAGGCCCAACGAAAACCTGACCAGTTCAGACCCAAGGACAACCCAACTAGCCCAGGTCCACGTCCCCACCGACAGGCGACTCGTCTCTTATCAATGAATAAGGCCAGCTCCACATATCTCCTATAGGCAGCGTCTAAGTCTTTGATGTGCCCAAGAGCAATGAGGGAGGTCAGCAATAGTTCTATCATAATGGCTTTTTTCCTTCTGCTTTGTTGCTGTATCTTTTTGTTGGCCTGAGGACTCTGAGCACTTTACCATTGCTAAAGTGCATATACTTCTAACCTAAACATGGTAACATTGGTGTTTCCACAACTGGCATATTTATTTTACCGGTAAGTCCCTTGTAAAGTAGTATACCATATACCCAGGGCCTGTAAATTAAATGCTACTAGTGGACCTGCAGCACTGTTTGTGCCTCTCACTTAAGTAGTCCTGTAAACATGTCTCAGGGCTGCCACTGCAGAGCCTGTGTGTGCCGTTTTACTACCACTTCAACTTGACATTTAAAACCTTTTGCAAAGCCTTAAACTCCCCATTTCTTGCAGATAGGTCAACCCTAAGGTAGGCCATAGGGCAGGGTGACATGCACTTTTAGTTTTATCACACTCTGGTAATGAAAAATTCCCAAAGTCGTTTTTCATTACAACGAGTCCTGCTCCTCTCATAGGCCAGAATTGGGAATTCCTTAAATTACCATTAAGCTATAATTCCTAATCAGAAAGGAGTTGCTGCATCATATTTGATATAATTGGAATAGTAATGATAAATTATCTTTCCTAATAAAGGCAGATTTATTATTATTATTTTAGAAATGCTACTATTAGAAAGTGGACATTTTTCGGCTTTCACTGCCCTGTGTGCCTATAGCCTGTCTCCAACACACGTCTGGCCTGGGCTGAGTAACAGTTACTCTTGTGCATTCCATGCAGACACCCACAACACAGGATCGTCACCGGCATCTGCATTCATCGGCACACGGATGGGTCTTCCTGGGGAGGAGGTTGGGAAGGGCTCACGCTTACATTCCAAAAGTTATTGGCCTGAGCCCACCAAAAGGGGCCGATTACCTCCCACCGATAGTCTGGAGCTGGGGCTGGGCTGAAATGGGGACCTGTGTACTTTAAAGAAACTGTTTGAAGTCATCCCCTACATCAAAGGCACTTTTTGGAATAAGTACTGGGTCTCTGACCCACTAAAAGCAGTATACACTACTGCACCTGGAAGAATCCCTGCTGGAGTAAATGCTGAGGTCCTGAAGGATTGCCAATTTGCTGTTCTTAACTGTTTTAAGGGACTGCTGCCTGTTGACCTCTGCCCTGCAACAAGGAATATAGGACTGTCCCAGATGACTCCAAGGGTTTGCCTCCTGTTTTGCCCTCAAGATCTCAGGGATATCAAAGAAGTCGTAAGCTAAAGAAATGCACACCCCTTTGTAGAACTAAAGGCTGCCCAAGCACCAGAGGTCCAGAACACTGTACTTACCCATGCACAGCCTTGTGGTTTTACAACTACACTGCGGGCCATTTAAAGGTGGTGAGCTCTGACATGAGCTCCAATCTGGCTACTTTAGTTGGGGGGGGGGGGGGCGTGGGGTTCATGCTGATGCAGCGCTGAAAGCCCTGACTCCGCATTTGTGGCCACAGCACTGATTGTGGACACGCCTCGATCCCAAGCACTGGAGTGCCCTGTCTGGAGATCGGGCAGACCAGCCTGCGTGTCAGTCCTCAGCCCGAGAAGCCTGCCTGTGGAGTTCATGTTGAGTCCTTGCAAGGTACCAGACACATTCACCTGACGCGGGCGGGCGGCACCTCACTTAGCAGCAGTTGGCCTGTCCCGCAGTTGCTTAACAGGTTCCTGGGATTACCTGAGGGCCAGTCCCCATGTTGACGTCGCAGTTTTCCCCATAGCGGCTGCCTCGATCCTGTGGCGCTCTTGGAGCTCCCAGCGGGACCCTATACTTTGTAAAAGAGGTACATCGACTTGGTTTATCGTCAGACCCTAGCGATCTTGGGACTTTTGCTGCCACCCTTGCATCTAAGTACCATCTTGTTTTACTTTGAGCGGACAACTTGACCAGGTCAGTCCAGATATTACTGTGCTGTGCTCCACGCACCTGACTATGCACATTTGGTCTGATCACTAAGGCCAGACCTGGGCGGTCCGGACAGTTTTTTCATTGCACCCCTTGCAGGTGAATAACGTGGCTCCCCAAAGTAAGGTAAAGGCTCTAAATCGAGCCTCGTTCAAAGCATTTGCTTTGATATACTGTAAAGTGGATATGTCTTAATATACTGACTGGATTTTTGACATTTTGATCTAATTTTAAACAGATCCAAATTTACTATTTTTTCCTAAATCTGTGTGGAGTCTTTTTTAGATGTTTTTATTGTGTTACTGTTAGAAATAGGGTCTTTGGTTGACAGTCAGGTTATCCCCTGTTTAAGCAAGGACACTCACTCTAGTCAGGGTAAAAGAGAATCACCCTCAGCTAACCCCTGCTTACCCCTATGGTAGCTTGGCAGAGCAGTAGGCTTAACTTCAGAGTGCTAGGTGTAAAGTATTTATACCAACACACAAAGTAACTTAATGAAAACACTACAAAATGACAACACAGGTTTAGAAAAATAGGAAATATTTATCTAAATAAAACAAGAGCAAACGACAAAAATCCACAATACACAAGTCAAGTTATCAATTAAAAAGCAGAAAGAGTCTTTATGGAGTTTAAAACACACACTAACACTGTTAGCGTGAAAATGTACCTTGGATGCGTAAAAAAATAAAACTAAAACCTGCACGGGCGAGTGTGCGTCAAAAAGGGCATGTGATGCGTCGATTTCACTCACAAGCGAGACCTTGCGTTGTTTCGCCTTTCGTCGGGTCAGAGAGTGTCATTTCTTCTCTCCGCAGGAGAGCGATGCGTCAATCCGGTCAGCACTCTCAGGTCCGGGCAGGCCGTGCATTATTTTTACATGCCCAGCGGTGCTTGCGTTGGAAATACAGCCGCCCGATGATTCGAAAACCACATAGCGCGGGTTGTGATCTCTCAGCCTCCGTCAGCGATGCTGTGCATCGTTTCTCCAGCTCAGTGCATCGATTCTTTGGTCGCGTTTCCAGCAAGTGTCGATTTTCAGCCACGGAGTCGGCGGCGTGTCGTTTCTTCAGCCGCAGATCAGAGTTGCATCAATCTTTTCCCAGCACGGCGCTCTGTGCATGGATTTCCTCCTCTTAGGCTGCCCGCTTCTCCTTTCAGGGTCCCAGGGTCACAGGGCTGAGTTGGAGTCTCTCCAGAGACTCCAGGTGCTGGCAGAGAGAAGTCTTTGCTGTCCCTGAGACTTCAAACAACAGGAGGCAAGCTCTAAATCAAGCCCTTGGAGATCTTCACAAGATGGAAGGCATCCAAAGTCCAGTCTTTGTCCTCTTACTCTGGCAGAAGCAGAAACTGCAGGATAGCTCCACAAAGCACAGTCATGGGTTGGGCAGCTCTTCTTCCTCATCTTTTCAGCTCTTCTCCAGGCAGAGGGCTTCCTCTTGGTTTCCAGAAGTGTTCTAAAGTCTGTTGTTTTGGGTACCCTTCTTATACCCAATTTCTCCTTTGAAGTAGGCCTACTTCAAAGTAAAGTCTCTTTTGAATGTGAAATCCTGCCTTGCCCAGGCCAGGCCCCAGACACTCATCAGGGGGTTGGAGATTGCATTGTGTAAGGGCAGGCACAGCGCTTTCAGGTTTGAGTGACCACTCCTTCCCTCCCTCCTAGCACAGATGGCTCATCAGAATATGCATGCTACACCCCAGCTTCCTTTGTGTCACTGTCTAGTGTGAGGTGCAACCAGCCCAACTGTCAAACTGACCCAGACAGGGAATCCACAAACAGGCAGAGTCACAGAAATGGTATAAGCAAGAAAATGCTCACTTTCTAAAAGTGGCATTTTCAAACACACAATCTTAAAATCAACTTTATTAAAAGATGTATTTTTGAATTGTGAGCTCAGAGACCCCAAACGCCACATGTCTATCCGCTCCCAAAGTGAATCTACACTTTAATCAGATTCAAAGGTAGCCCTCATGTTAACCTAGGAGAAGGACAGGCCTTGCAACAGTGAAAAACAAATTTAGCAATATTTCACTGTCAGGACATATAAAACACATTACTATATCTCCTACCTTAACCATACACTGCACCCTGCCCTTGGGGCTACCTGGGGCCTACCTTAGGGGTGTCTGACATGTAAGAAAAGGGAAGGTTTAGGTCTGGCAAGTGGGTACACTTGCCAAGTCGAATTTACAGTTAAAACTGCACACAAAGACACTGCAGTGGCAGGTCTGAGACATGATTACAGAGCTACTTATGTGGGTGGCACAACCAGTGCTGCAGGCCAACTAGTAGCCTTTGATTTACAGGCCCTGGCACCTCTAGTGCACTTTACTAGGGACTTAGTAGTAGTAAACCAAATATGGCAATCATGGACAAACCAATTACATACAAATTTTGTAAAGGAGCACTTGCACTTTAGCACTGGTTAGCAGTGGTAAAGTGCCCAGAGTAACAAAAACAGTAAAATCAGAGTCCAGCACACATTAACAACCTGGGTAACAGAGGCAATAAATTAAGGGAGACCACGCCAAGGATGAAAAGTCTAACAGTTACTGTGTGTGGGTTACACAAATAATTTACACATTGCCTCTCTAGTATAGCCTGAATGTTCTGTGCCAAGCTACCAGAAGGTGAGCACAGGTAGACTTTTAGTGTGTAGCTTACTTACCCTGACTAGACCGGTGGGCTCTGCTTGGATTAGGTGCATACCTTAGCCAACCAGAAACACAATTTCTAGCAAGGTTTCTAGTACTAATGGCTTGAAGCATGCTATGATGGGTAATGAAAGTAGGGGGTTTGGTTGGAAAGTCTGCTACAGCCACCTTAGTAGTGCAATTCTGGCAAATGCACATGAATACATTCAGCGGAAAGCCCGGGGCATATCTTAAACAGTCAGCTTGTGCAATGAAAAGGCTGTCGCAGTACAATTCTCCCCAATGAGTGAAACCTCACTTTTTTTCAGCTGAAGCCTACACAGGGTTTCATGGGTGACCGGCAGCAAGGGATGATAATTCAGTGGGAGCAGAGGAGGAAACATAACTTTCTTACCCACTGCACGGGATTACCTCTGCCAAGAGCCACAGGTGCACACCACTGTAGATGAGTCAACTGAGAGAGTACCTGAAGAAGAGCTGAGGAAAGATACAAGAGAAATCAGTGCCATATATCCTTGCTTGATAGCCAAATGGGGGAAGGAAAGAGTGGGTTGGTACCAGTGAAGAGCATGGTGAGCTTGAGCACACAGGTAATAAAGCACCATGTCTGGAGATCCAAAGCCACCCTCCTGAAAGTGTAAAGTGAAGGGTCCCACTGCATATGGGGCTGCTTCCCCACCGACGGTAAACAAATCAACTGTATTTTTAGTGTACAGAAAAAGAATTGATTTAACAGAATGGGTATGTTCAGAAAGAGCTAAAATACTTGGGCAAAAGCATCATTTTCATTAACGATTTATGTTCCGCTAAGACAATAGGAGAGAAATCCAGCGAGTAATTTGATCAGTGAGTGTGGAAAAGGCAGTGCCATAATTACAGGGTATTACTTCTTTCCCATCACAGGAGATCACTATACCCGGATACTTGAGATCTGCCTGGCACCACTGCAGGGGAAAGTCCAGAACAAAAGGTGTTGTGGCCTGCGTGAGGGGAGAGAGCCATGTCTTTCTCTCAGTTGATCTCAATACCTGACAGCCCACCAAACCTACAAACTCCCTCAATATACCATTCAGGCTGAGGTGCAGATCCTGAAGAAATAAGGTAATATCGCCTGCGTCGAGGGAAAGTAAAGGGGTGCTGACTAGGGTAGTGCAAAGCAAAGCTCGATAGTGCTGCCTTAGCTTGACTGCCAAGGGCTCAACAGCCAAAGCAAAAAGTAAAGGTGATAATCGTCAACCCTGTCTTGCACCCCGAGGAATCGCAAAGGGTGAAAGGGTGGGGGGGAATGGCAACACTAATACACACCCTGGCCACTGGGTCAGAATAGAGGAGTGCAATCCAGGACAAAAAGCTATGGTGAAAGCCAGTCTGGTGGAGAACGGCTTACAGATAGTTCCATTCAAGAGAGTCAAAGGCCTTATCAGCATCTACAAAGACTGCTGTCAAGTCAGGATTAATACCTTGATTCACTGTAAACAATGTTCGTAAGTTGTAGGGGATAGAGCGTCCGGGGGTGAAACCTAATTAATAGGGCGGACCAGAAAGGTCATAAGGAGGGTCAGCCAGTTAGCAAGTAACTTAGCTAAGATTTTAACGTCACAATTAATCAAAGAGAGCGGTCGATAGGACTCACCGCCTTTCCCTCATTTCTTTAAAAACAGTAAAGACCGGAGCCAGAAGATCTGCATCAGTCTTATAAAATTCAGCTGGTAGCCCATCAGGCCCAGGTGCCCTACCGGCCTGCAACTGCTGTCTCGCTCCCTGTTCCTCCTCAATGGTGAAATCCTGTTCAAGGAAAGTGGGCTGTGTGTCACTGAACCATCCGAATGCTCCAACCTCCAAAGACATTCCCACCTCGACAGGAGCTTCCTGCCGAGAAAGGTGTAGAGTGAGCTATAGAAGGCCAAAAACATCTGTAGGCTACTAGGGATGGCAATATGCACCTGATCCTATTCCCCTCAAATACCTAGTACATCGACAGCGACCCAGGGGAGTCTGATCATAGTAGCCAGGATTTTGCCTGGTTGCTCACTTTCTCCATAGGTCTGCACGGTAACATATTAACCCCAGAAGTGGCATTCCCTAGTGGCCACATCATGATACTTCGACAGCACTGACTTATATTGTTGGGCTAACAGAGGGTCTGCAGTTGTGGCTTCCTGAGTTTCTAAAAACTTAAGGTCTTTCTCCAACCTGGATAGATGATCTCTTAATGGAGAGGAGCCATGTTGGGTAGGCTCGCATTATTCTAACGAGACTACTGGATTTGAGCGACAGAATTGCCTGCGGTGTGGGAGACTGAGTCTAACCCACTACAGGTGACACCTGTCGCCCCAATCTGGGTTTCGTGCTCCAGCTTACTAGCAGTGCCTCATCTCTACCCATGAGCAGGGATGATTGGGCTACCGAGCGCATGACACAATTGCCTCCTCAGGGAAATCGTGGTCACTCAGATCTCATCCGTTTCTCTCAGTTACATTAGTCTCACATATACAAGGACAAACAGAGGCAGTATATTTTTCGATAAGGTTTTAATGAAGCAACTGCATCTTAGATAACAAAGCATGTACTGCAATAACCAAGAAAAAGCATGACAGGATTAAAATTGTGACTAGGAGAGTGAAGCATAGAAATAACGCTACCATATTGTCACTAGAGTCAATAGACTAATTCCTACCTAGGCTATATTAGAAAACAGCATAATAAGTTCTAGTTCTGCTCTTTAGGGTCCCCTGGGAAGACATCATCCCCAATACCTGAGCAAAGGCCTAAAGTCTGCATAAGCAGCTGTAGCGAAGCATCAGCAATCAGCATACAGTAGTGGTCATCTGGCTGGAATCTCCCTCTAACGTGAATGGGACAGGGAAGTGTTTTTATAATAAAACAGCTGATGTTCTGAGAAAATGTCCCTACGTAAGGATGTGTATGTTTCTATGAATACCAGAGACAAAACGTTACCACGTTTACCGGCAACCTATCTCACTGTAGCCTTGAGAGAAGCACAGAGTGCTTGTTTGAGAACACAGTGCTGGCATAAGCAAAGAACAGCTAGATAGAGAGAAATAAATCAAGACAGCAAATGTGGATATTGTTAAAATAATAAATGAAGCTGCATAAAATATATCTAGGTTAAAGTGCACAGCGGCAGGCATAGTGTGCTAAAATAACGAGCATGGAGCTATGACTAAAATGGCTGCACAACACCCTCCCCTTGCCGGCTAAAGATGGCTCAAGGCCCAATTATGTATAAAAGCTACTAAAACTCAACCTAAGATTTATATAAGAAATGTCAATGATAACATGATGTAAAAGGACAATTTAAAATGTTAAATGTGGCGAAAAAAGGGCCAAATTTCAAGAGTCATAGTCATTTTGGAAGTTGCCAACTGAATCCGGGACAATTGAAGACAGGAAATCTTCCAGTTCTGCAGGTGTTAAAGTAGGAAATGCATCATCAAGAAGGACCAAGGAGCCTTCCATAGCCTGAGCTTCAGCCAAGGCAACAGCATTCTGTGGTTTGCCCAACAATGAGTTCAGAGCTGCATCCTCCAGGAAGGGCAACTCATAAGCAGCTTACTGTAGCAAGTGCACCCTCAACGCGCATGTCTGGTAATGAGCCCTCAACGAGAACATCAACAGATCAGCGTCCAATGAAAGCAAGCGCTGCGTAGAAAGACAAACTTTCAGTGCATGTTTGAATGAACACCAGAGGCACCGAAAACACCCCCGACCCCTTAACAAGGCAAAATCCTCTAATGATGACCTTAAGGGCCTCTCAAACTGTGCCAGCCACAGTACAGTTCCTTCAATATGTTTAAATAATACATACATGTCCTGTCCAAACTCCTCCTTGAAGTGATGGTCTAGCAGTGTGAGTGGGGAAAGGCACCAGTTCGCACCTACACATAGTTTTACAGGGACAAACAGTGCAAGCAATACGGGGGAGTGGTTAGAAAATGTACACACCAATTGTTTAATCTCCCGCACCCAGGACCCCACTTCTCTAGAATCTACGCAGCAGTCCAACCAGGATCAGCTCCCATGCACCCATGAATTAAAGGTACCTTTCCCTAGTGAGTGGGTGGCAAACTCTCCATATGTTCAGTACTTCGCAGTACCTCAATGTCATGAAAGAGGTGTGAGACACTACTGCGACACCTTGGCAGAACATGTGAGTGGTCTACACTCTCAGCGAGCACACAATTAAAATCCACCCCACCAAGTTATAGAGAGGGCCCCATGGAAGTGATTTGACCAGACAAGCAGTATGAAAAAAAAAACAAAAAAAAAACGGGGTTTTAGTATTTGGGCCACAGCAATTAACAATAGTGTTATGCGAGAATATTATCGCCCACGTTATCGCATCCCTACCCGATCATCACTCGGGGAACCCAGTGATATGTACCGCACCCCAGTGAACTAGTATTACAGTACCTCTTGCATAAGAAGATGAGGAGGAACATACCCTCTAGGCTTCCCATTTTGCAGCAAATGATGTAGAGTTAGAAGTGACACCACAAAATAAAATGATGGGCAGCGTATTGAAACTTTTCAAACACTCACCCCAGTCACAGATCTGGCTTAATCCATTGTTATTTTGCTCGCCACGTCACCCCAGTCTGGACCCAGCCATACGCATATCAGTCTTGACCCTGCTCTCAATGGGAACAGTATAGCCCAAACTGCCATGCCAGGTCCTCCCTTGGCTGGAAACAAGCATGCTGGGACCGGTTTCGGGGTATCACCCCTCATCAGCTAGGCTGGCTTTAATCCAGTGGTGCAGCGAGCAAGAGACAAAAGTCTGGGCATACCTTAGCCACTTAGGGCACATATAGCAACATCACAAAATAAAATGATGGACAGAGTGTTGAAACTTTTCAAACACTCACCTGAGTGACAGATGTGGGTTTACATCATTGTTATTTTGCTCGCCACATCACCCCAGTTTCAACCCAGCCATATGCAAGATAGTCTTGACCATGCTCCTCATGGGAACAGTTCAGCCTGAACTGCCAAGCCAGATCCTCCCTGGACCGGAAACAAGCATTCAGTCCATAATATTTTTGTGTTGCTATAGTTACCCCAAAACTGGTCCCAGGATGCTTGCTTCTGGTCCAGGACCTGGCCTGGCAAATCGGGCTGGTCTACTCCCTCCTATGGAGAGGAGGGTCAAGATTGATATGCATATGGCTGGGTCGAAACTGGGGTGGCATGGTGAGCAAAGAAACAATGGATTTAACTCAGATCTGTGATTGGGGGTGAATGTTTGACAACGTTTAGCATTCCGTCCATCATGTTTTTGTATTGCTATAGCTGCCCTAAGTGGAAGGGTATGGCCAAATGTGGGTCTCGTGCTCAATTGGGTCAGATGACGTGGGGTTGGAATACTGAAGCACCACAGAGGACACATATGTTATGTCACAACAATGAACACTTAATACGAACATAATATCTCTCTCTCTCATCTCTCTCTCTCATATGACCCAATCCCATCAGCAATACAAACCCACCCATTCCATACAGCGCAAAACATATGAATGTAAAACACCTCCAGCAGTTCAGGAGATAAAACACCAAACACCCATATTGAGGGGTAACATGCAGAGTACAACCAGGGAGATAGTGGGGAGTCATCCTTGTTGTGCCGAGTGTGTCAGGGTAGACTGGACAAGGGCTCACCAAGCAAGGAGAATGTGTCAAGTGGTGGTCTCAGCAAAAAGCTTAGGGTACAGGAAGAACTACGAAGTGGCAGTGTCAAACCATATTGAAGCTTCAAGGATGATAATATGCGCCCCATGTAATGGAAGCAAATTCTAGCCCAATTCAGCACATGGTAAGGAAGTGCAAGATGAAACAGCCAATTGCGCCAATTCAGGGTCACAGACAGGATGTTTATGCAAAAAGTCTGTTACTTGCTGAAGGTTTGTGAAGAAATGGTCTCTGCCATGTAAAGAGATCTAAAGACAGGCAGGGTATAGCTAGGGGGATCAACAGACTTGTCTGCGCACCATGCCCCAAATTTCTTCCTATGGCAAGTGTACACCGTTTTCGTGGAGGGACACCTGGCTGCCAAGATTAAGTCACAGACTTCAGGTGGAAGGTCAAAAGCTGTCAACTGCCACAGCTGAATGTCCACTCAAGAAGGTGGGGACTGGACAGGTTCGAGTGGAGAACCCTCCCCTGCTACTGCGACAGAAGATCATCCCAAAGAGGCAGCCTGATCAGAGAGTCGATGACCATGCTCAACAGCTCAGGACACCAGTTTCTTCAAGCCCAGTCCAGAGCCACAAGGATTACTTGGGCCTCGTCATTCTGATCTTCTTGAGAAATCTGGGCAGAAGCGGTATGGGCGGAATGACGCTCAGTAGGCCTGAGCTCCACTAGAGATGAAAAGCATCGCTGAGTGAGTGCCGCCCTGCAAACTCTAAAGCGCAAAACTGCTGACATTGCATGTTCTCTGCGGAGGTGAAAAGATCTAACCAAGGCTCACCCAACTTCTGAAAGAGACCTTGATGGAGAAGCCATTTGTGATCGACTAAGCACTGTCAGCTGAGTTAATCTGCTCTGATGTTCAGAGAGCCCAACAGATGTTCAACCACCATGGATATGCCCTGCTGTTCCAGCCACATTCAAAGGCGCAATGTCACTACTGTGAGATCTGGTTGGGGAAGGGAGAGGAATCGCCTTCTCATTCCAATCGCGGTTAGTTAGCCACCACTCGAGATCTCCGTGAGCAATGCCAGGACTTGCCGAAATGCTGGCTCCCGTGTCCCTTGCCATGCATGGCATGGTGACTGGAGGGGAATGGATGTGGTGGGACGCACCTTCCATAGCGGCGAAAGGGATGAAAAGCAGACTGAGGTGACAAGGGGCCACTGCAAGGCTAAAAAACCTGAATACTTGAAAGAGTCTGCTTTGTCGCCGAATAAATTGGTGCCATCAAGGGGCATGTCCAGAAGACTGGCTTGGACATACCCCATAAAGCTAGATGTCCTCAACCAGGCTTGGCGCCTCAGGGCCACCGTCGATGCAACCACTCTGCCCAGTGAGTCGGTCGTGCCCAGTCCACATCCGATTGTGAACTTTGATGTGTCTTTCCCATCAGTCACAGCTTGAGAGAGTACAGATCGGGCCTCCCCTGACACCTGTGGCAGCACTTGTGCAACCATATCCCACAGCACGTGGGAGTAAATGCCCAAAAGGCATGCAGTGTTCACGGACCACAGTGCCAGGCTGGCGGAAAAAAACATCTTCTTCCCAAGTTGGTCCAGCCTTTTGGATTCCCTATCAAGGGTTGCGGAAGGGAACGGGCACTGGGATGTTGAGGCTTGGATAACCAAGCTCTTGAGAAAAGGTTGTTGCATCAGGAACGCAAGGTCAACGGGCAACAGGCGTGTACACAGGAGCCCCTGTGCTGGGTTTGGACCAGGTACCCAGCAGGACATAGGTAAGAGCTTCATTAAAGGGAAGCAGGAGTTTAGAGGATGAAGCCCCAGGCTGAACCACCTCTGTCAGGAGGTTAGTCCTGACTGTCGCCGAAGGCAGCTTGAGGTTCAGGACCTCGGGCACACTTTGCACCACCATGGAATATAACACTCAGTCCTCCGTTGCCACAGAAGGGGGAGAAAGCATGCCAGTGTCAGGGGAAGTATCCAGACCACTGGCTTCACACATGTCCGAACGGCAGTCCATAGAGTCCTGTAGATGGTATTCTAAAGGTTCCAGCGACCCCTCCCATTCCACACCGAACCCCAACCCATAAGAATAATGATCAGGATCTGACATAGGGGGCAAGGCCCCTGTCGAAGTCTGAATCGGGGTTTTGAGACTCCAGTCCGGCACCGTGCTGGAGTCAGCAATGAGGATGGGGGGGTGGGGGGGGGGGGGGGGGAAGAGGTAGACACCCCCAGGGGCACAGGCAGTGTCAGGAGCATTGATGTCAGAACCAGCATTAGGGAAGGTCAAAGTGATATGACTGACGCCGGTTCGGATCCAGGAATAGATCCATGGATGCCTCCTAAAGCCGAGGCCAAAGCCACCAGTGCATAACCTGAGGAGGCCCTGTCTGACCCTGCGGGGCTCCAGCAGGGAGGGACTGCCCAAAAATGAGGCACACAGCCTCAAAACTCTCCGAGTTGGGCAGGGGTCGCTCTGGTGCCAAGAAACTCGGGGAGGTACGAAGCCAACCCAGACACAGGCTCCGAGGAGGGAGGCCTAGAATGACAATACTCCTTTTCCTTCATCTCGTTGGCCGACGACAAGGTGAAGTAGAAGAATGCTTGTTCTTCTTCGACTTCTCCTTGTGCCTAGACTTGCCCGACCATTCTGAAGGCCTGAAGTGGGAAGATGATGAATCAGGGCTCTGCGACCGTTCTCTACACTTTCTTCTTGATCGAGATCAGAAGTGACGTGAAGCAGAGAGTCAGGCCGCAAAGAGCTTTAGGGACCACTTGTGTGTGTGTGTGTGGAGGCGGAAGGGAGAGGAAAGGCAGCGGAGGCACCTGCTCCCATAAACTGCCTTTTGTCAGAGAAGAATGGCAGTATGGCATAGGTTAGTGGACAGACAAGGAGAGGACTGGGTCACACCTCACCCCCACATGTATGCCAGGAGTGTGGGGACATGAGCAGACCCCTGCCCCAGGAGCATAACTGCACACTGGGCTGTTCCATATCACCAGCACTAGAGCAAGTCAATTGCAGGGCAGGCCCGCATCCTTCAAGGATCTGACCTCCTCCTGTGCGGGCCTAGACAATGTAGGTTTGTCAATCCCCCAGGGCACAGCGCCAATGGCAAGGGCCACAGACGAAAGGGCAAGACTGCAGCAACCCAAGTTCACTCACTGTTACTGTGTGGCCTCTCCCGGTGGCCCCGTGTGGCACCTGCTGCAGAAGCAGGCTGCACAATAGATTCCCTGCTGCTGTATGCTCCAGCTGCTCTTCGCTCTGTGGGGAGGTGGGGTTGGCCACCCTACTGCATTCATGGGTGACGGCTGAAAACAGCCGCAGGCCACTTGGTTCAAGGATGATGCCTTTGGGTCTCTGCACCCAAAAGTCCGGCGTCAAATGGGGCCAGGCCGCTGGTCCCAGGTTTGGCCAACTGCAGTGGTCTCAATTGCCGGTCGGCCCTGCAACTCAGTTGAATGCCTGCCCCACACCACAAAGCCAGCAAAAGTAGAAAAGACTCAGACAGGAGTCTCAGGCACCACTGATGAGGCGGGGTGATGGAGGATATTATCCCTAGACTGCAAGAGCGTCACAAGAGTGAGGCCCTCTTGCATGCTGGCTCTCTGGCACCCCCACCCAAGACATAACTGAGTATCTCATTAACATACTCAAGTCATTACCTATCCAGACCGTCATTTGGCTTAACCAACTTGCAACAAAACCTATCAAGATGAAAGTATAACCTCCCCAAACCCTTTCTCTGTATTGTCCCTACTAAAGAAACCCCTGGCAGCCAAGGTCCTGGAAAAACTAGTGAATGGGAAGATCTCTACTTTTACTGGCTACTAAATATCTGAGTCAGGTTTCAATGCTGCTAACAGCAACAGAACAGGTTTTCTGGCATCCAGCAAAGACATATGCCACATTCTGTGGAGGGAGGTTCTGCTGCTTTGATCTTTCTCAACCGGTCAGCATAATTTGATAAGGTCTCACATTCCACCTTGTTCAAGCATCTTCACGATTTTGTCATTTGCCTTGCCGCCCACAAAGGGATGAAAATCTTTCCTCTCAAATATGGCCCAATCTATTTAGCCTTCACCTTTTCAGACACTTCTAAGATAGAGTCCCATTCTCTTCAATTCATACATGGCCCCTCTCACAGAAATTATTAGATCCTTTGGATTTGATATTGTATCTTACGTGGACTACACACAACTTGTTATTTCAATATCAGATAGCATCATTACAACTCAGGCCAATTTCAACTCTTACGTGTTAAAGGTCACCAACATTATGAAAAAGACTGCCTTGTGTTAAATGGCACCAAAACAGAATTCATTTCGTTTGTCAAATCTTTCGGTCCCATGATTGGTGGCCCAGAGAGTTGAGTCACACAATGTAGCCCATCAACTCAGCAATTAACTTGGAGAACATTCTCAACAAACACCTTGCGATGTCAGACCAAATCACAGCAGTGTCTGTTGCATGTTTTGGGATTGTCAAAATGCTCTGTGAAATATTTACTTGGCTGCCCATTCAGGCATGCAAATCAGTAATTCATGTTTTAGTTAACAGCAGAGCAGACTACTATGTGGTTATCCCAGAATATCTAACAAGTGATAGAAAGTGAGGCAGTTCAGCTTGCTCAGAACTTTCCAGCCCGCTCATCAGTTTCCAGTTTTCTCTGGGATCTTCAATGGCTACTTGTGGACAAGCGTGCACTTTTAACACTTCTATTCATGCATATAAGTCCTTGCGTAAGACTGGTCCTCAATACTTAACCAAATGGAGCTCCTTCCATAGGCCTTCTCGTGCTCCTCGTTCATCTATGCTATATCTGGCTGCCACCTGCCGCGTTTTCCAGTATAGATCAGGTGGGTGCTCTTTCTCATAACTGGCTGTCAAAAGCTGGATTCCCCTACCCCTCTTTTTATGGACAGGGAACAATGTCAATCTGCAAAAAAAGCTGGCTCTTTTAAGTTGTTAGTTTCAAACTATTGTTTTTACAACCAGGATGCACTTTCCAGGGTGATATAAAAGTTTTAAAAATCCACCATAACCAAACTGCAATCTTACCAGAACTTGATCCAACCCTGACAAAAAGTTATCTAACAACCAAAACCTAACCCCATCTGACCTCACTCGCTTATAATCTAAATAAACCAAACCATCACAAATTTAAGTTAACTAAATACATGATATATTCTAACTGAACCTATCCAAAACCCTTCCTACCAAAAATATAACCTACGAACCACAAAGCATAACCCTAACAAAATGTGATATAAAAAAAACATAACCATACCCAGATGTTTTGTAACCAAACTCCAACACAAACTGAACGTAACCAAAACCTTAACCAAAAAACAACACGCGTAGTGCCTAATCAAACAGGATACAAAGCTACAGCATAACCTAAAAACATACTATTAGGAAGCACAGCATAATCCAAAAAAAATAACACAATATAGTGGAACCAAAATAAAATTCTAAACATAACCTAAGGAAAAAAAAAACAAAAAAACTCAACTAAAACTGAACTTAACACAACTTCAAGACAACCTAACCACAACCTAGTCCTATTAACAAATATGAGCAACCCAAAACACAATCTAATCAAAACTCAATGTACCTAATCAAAACAAAGTCCACACCCCAATCCTTCCAAACCACACCATGACCTAATGTAAGCAAATCGCAATGTAACAAAATGATATACAAGACAAAGGCAAACATTTAAACCCCAATCTTATCAAGAGATAACCATGCAAATCTAATACCTACAGAAACACAAAATATGCTATTGAGAACACAACATAACAAAAAAAAGAATAACCTTACCAAAACCTACATTTCTCAGTGTGGCCAATCCTAAACAAAGCTAACACCGTAAACCAAGCAAAAATAAGTTTAAAAAATAAAACCCCAACCAGAACTTAATTCAAGCAAATGAAATAACAAAAATGAAACCTGAGAGATGCAGGTTATAAGCAACCATAACTGGGGAAGGAATTCACTAGGTGTGAGATACAATGATTGAGACACCTAAGGAAGTCCAAATGGTTTTAGGCGAGTAGTAGTGGGGGTAACCACATGGGCATAATATTATCTACTTTGTGTAGTTCAATAGAAAACAAAACAAAAATACAATATAATTCAAAAAATAGATAATACATAATCTAAACTAAACATTGCCCACATGAAACACAGGATCACCTCACCAAAATGTAAGAAACCAAACTAAGCAAAGCACAAACGATGTTTGATCAAAATGTAACCGAAGCAAGACATAACCTAATTCAGCATAAACACAACCTAATTCAACCTAAACAAAACCTAATACAGCCTAAATAAGATCCAAATCAACCTTAGCACAATTTAACTCAACCCAAACAAAATCCCACCCAATCTCCAACTTAAAACATAAATATATCCCAATCAAATTATACCCTGATAAAACATATGAGCCTAGCTTGGTCGGAAAAGTGTCTAGCCAAAGCTTAACCAATATCCAGCATAATCAAAACATGCATAAAAACCCAAACCTAATCAAATGGTAACCAAAACCGAACCCAAATAAAGCACAACCTAAGTTAACAAAAGCACTGGATACCCTAACAAAGACTCAACATAAAAAATACATAACAATACCAAACTCTTATCTATACAAAACATAGCCTAGGCCAAAGCATGAATAAGCCTAACCAAAACGGAACTCAACTTATCAAAACTACAATGCAACTTAAGCAAAATCGAATCTAACCAAAACAACGTACATAATCCAAAAATAACCTAATTAAAAGACAACCTAACTTAACATTACCAGAGCCTTTCCCAACATATGTTGACCAAAACATTCCCAGGCCCACCCCAATCACAACCTGACCAAAACATAAACCACAGACAATATCACCTAACCCCAACCTAACCAAAATGCAGTATAATACAGAATTAATCTCTTCAAAACGTTAATGAACTAAAACAAAAACATTATTTAGCTCAACTAAAACAAAAACATTATTTAGCCCAACCCACACAATGTATAACAACTTAACCACACTAACACATAACCTACCTTAATCAAAAGATAACCTAACCAACAAAATATTACCAAAACCTAACTTGCACAACCCAGACCGTAAAGTACACAAACCTCAATATATTCCAACACAGTTAAAAAGAATCCTAACCTTTTTAATTAAAAACTATGAAAACCACAAAAGAAGTCACACAAAAATTAACCAAACTCCCTATCCGAATTTTAAAGAAAACCCAGACTAGCCAAATTTTAAACAAACCCCAACCAAAACAAAACATAATTAAAACACAGCCCAACCAAAGTGTAACTAAAATTCAACCAGCCCAAGAGCATGACCAAGTCAACCAAAATTTATCTCTTAACTAAAAAATATAGCCTAATAAAACATTATGTGACTTAACCAAAATACAGAATGACTAGACCTAAACAAATTATAACAATCTAAACTAAGCAAAACAAAACTCAACCAAGCACCTAAACAAAACTAAGCAACATATCTTAACCTAACCAAACCCTGTACAACGTAAGTGAAACATAACTCAACCTAAACCCAACCCTCAACCAACTCAATACAATCCCAGTCTAACCCCCACAAACCTCAATCAGGCTCAAATAAACTATGAACCCCAACCAAACCCTAAAATCTCAAAACTCGAAACAAACCTACAAAACCCAAATTCAACCAGACTCCAACACCAAACAAAACCTGTGGTTGGTCTTATGTTGCAGGTCACATACACATTAATACTACTTGTACGTTAAAATGTGTTTGGTTAGGTTTTTCTTAGACCAGCTATGGTTGAATTTATATTTATATTGCTTGGATAAGCACACGGATGGCTCACAAAAAAACGAGACACACGAAATACACATCACAAACATCAGTGGATGGGAATAACACGGTTAGGCTTAAAGAGAACACACAGAGGATTACAGAATAGGACGTTTAGGTTGTGCTTTGGTTAAGTCAGATTGTGATTAGAAGAAAGTAGATTTGGTTTTAATCCAGAGTTTAATCAAAACGTAATACCTTAGAGTCTAGTCCACTACATAGGATCTCTGAAATGCTTTGGGAGAGCCCTACAATTTACACCGAAATCTGGCATTATCTCTCCAACCTCCATCTAATGCATCACTCACAAACAGGAGATTCAAAATGGATTCCTGGGTTACAACTCGTAAACACAGCACACACACAAACAATGCTCAGCCTACAGCACATACGAAGGGTAACAAAAAGGCAGTTCATGTGCCACAATGATGGAGCGAAGGACCTGATTGAAGGACACTGACAGACAGGAGAGGCCAGTAGGCAACACATACATTGAAGACAACTAGTAAAAAGACCTAACTTTCAGATATAACCTTTTGCTGCCACCAATGTTAATCCTCCACAGCAGAGGGAGCTGAAATTAGTTGCAATCAGAAAAGATGGTGCACAAGGTGTGCCCTCCCAGGCCACAAACACCAGCACTGGGACACATTCCTTGCCATATCAGGCTCTTTGTTCACATGCATGAGTGTTGGGAGCACAGAGGCCAGATACAGAACATCACTAGCTAGAGAATATCGCAAATTGGGGAAACTCTGACCCGGGGTGCACACTTGTCTGAGCAGAGGACCTTTACAATCCTAATAAAAATATAATAAAGGCCTAAGGAAAACTGAGACAAACCTAACCAAAACCAGGATTAGAGCGGAATGAATGATCATGTGACTTGGAAAAGGTTAACAACAGCAACCATATATTTGGCATTATTTGCACACTGTCAACACCAGTTTGCAGATAGCCAGTTGACGCAATACTGCATAAGACCAAAATCAGGCACAGTCAAAACAACTGTCCTGTTATGTAATAAAGCACTTTCTGGTGCTTGAAACCTACAATTATATTTTAATTGAAGGAAAATAAGCTATTTATAATAGAAGGAAACATTCAAATTAAAAAAAATAACAAAAGACAAAATATAACGATGTCCTGATAGCACTAGAAGAATATAAGCTTATCTATCAAAATAATGATTTTTATATTCAGACTACCAAACTGATTGGAAACTCAAGGTACCATGAGAATCATGCATAAGAGTCATGAAAAAAACAGCTTACCGAAGCACAGGCCAAAATTCCAAAGAATCCAACTTTTTGAACCAGGTTCTGCACAGCCAGTCTAGCCCGGGAGGCTAAATCCTAAAGGAAAACATTGTTTTGTTAGCAGACTCATTTAAAAATGACAGTTTTGTCATATTATGCTATTTTGTTAAACCAATAATAAAAAATGGCAGAAGTTGGAAAACAGAATTTTGGTGAGGTAGAGGGAAGATGAGGTGCGGGTTGGTGTAAAGCTTAGTGCAGATGGTAGAGTATGTGGTAATGGTTAACAACATTGCAGGTTGTGAAGGGTGTAGTTATGGTTTACGTGTTCTGTGGTCATTTAAATGGTGCTAGGTAAGATGGTGCATTGAGAAGTGGGGTCTGTAATGTGTGTGGTGTGTATGGTATTGCTAGACCGCATGGGGGAAACGTTGGTATGGTTTAAGATGTGGTTGGGGTATAGGTGGCACAAATTGTGATGTGAGTGCAGAGTGCCAGTGTAAGATTTTGTATAGTACAAGTAGAGGCATAGTTGAGTCGTAGTGTAGAGGTTGCAGAGAGTAGGTGAGGTAATTTTTGGGAGGACTACTAGAGCGCATCGAGCAAAGGTATCTACAAAATAGCTAGTTGTTGTTCTGTGTTCAGTCTAGAGTTCATCAAAGCTGAGAAGCCAGACTTTGTAAATAATCAGAGTAGGATTTTGGTAGGGGATGCTGAATAATAACTATGGTGTCTTACTGACCTTGGTGAACTTGTCAGAAGATCATGACACCAGAAACCATTAGATGCCAACGGAGTGCATGGTGGAATTGTTCTGCATTCCCAGGGAACGTTTTGTTCTATTCTTTCTGGTTTTATCAGCTGTGTAATTGTTTCAGGTGGCTGATCAAAAGGTTACCAATTAGGACTGATGAAAAAACCTGTTGCTCGAGTCAATTTGCTTGGCGACCTTTCTGTCAATCACTTCTTGGTGATTGACAATATACAATATCGGGGTTACCTGCACCTTTCTGGGTCATTTTATGAAATTCTCTGAAGCACAGGCAAACCATAAACAAACATCTTTCCTGATGATCTGATTACTTTACTACCCCCAAAAGAATAAAACCTCACTGGAGGAAGTCTGCTATATCCGTGTTTCATCAAACATGTTCGCCTACTTCCAGCTGTGAATATCTTTCAGCAGCGGGGAGTAAGAAAATAAGTTACTTACCTGTAACTATAGTTCTTCAGTATTGGAATCTTTCATAGATTCACATGCTTGAATCATTCCCCATTGTCGAGATGGGAGTCCCTGGTACCTTAGAAAAGATAATATTTCCATAGACATAATAGAGGCCTAAGGCCTTACTCTTAAGAAATCTATCCAAGTCATTATGTAAAAAAGGACTAAACTCCAGAGTCCCCCAATCAGATGACCCCACCCTCTAAAACTCTCCTGAGAGAAGCTCCAGTCCCTCAGATTTTCCAAGCACTAGTGTGTATCATTAAAAAATGATCGAGAGAAGTAAGGTGAGCTTCTCCGGGGAGGCGGGTGGGTCACATGTGACTATGAAAGAGTCCAATGCTGGAGAACTTTAGTTACAGGTAAGTAAATAATTTTCTTACTCCAGTATTGGAACTTTCATAGATTCACATGCTTGAATCAGACTATAAAACAGTATTTACGGCACACATTGCATTGACAATAAATCATTAGAACTGTTGTAAGATAGGTATTTTATCTGATAGAGCACAGTATTCTAACATGTAAAGATGCTGTCACCTAGAAGTAAAATTATTTATCTTCGTAAACAATGAACGAGTTACTTACCTTCGGTAACGACTTTTCTGGTGGATACATTAGCTAACTGTGGATTCCTCACCTAATGAATACTCCCATGGCGCCAGCATTCGACGGAAATCTTCTTCCTAGCTTCTGCACGTCGACGAGGATGTCACATTTGCCCACGCGACGCCGTCTGACGTCATGCAGGCAATAAGAGGTCCTCGCCGACGTGCCGACGTCAGTACCAACATTTTTTACGTGCCTGAGAACAATAATCCAATGCAATGAAAGATAAAGGCAACATTTCATAACATTGTAAACTACACATCATTGCAAGAAAATGGCTATAGATTTAATATAACTTTCTTCTTTTTTTTTTTTTTAAAACATATATACACTAAATATGTATATACACAAAGAAATATATATACAAATATCCATATATACATAATCTATTGCAGTCCTAAAGACCAAGAGGAGCACACTCAAGGATTACTTGGTGAGACCAAAAAGGCAACGGGGAGGCGGGTGGGACCGTGAGGAATCCACAGGTAGCTAATGTATCCACCAGAAAAGTCGTTACCGAAGGTAAGTAACTCGTTCTTCTGATGGATACAACTACCTGTGGATTCCTCACCTAATGAATAGAGTCCCAATGCAGTACCGCACTCGGTGGTGGGTGCCTGTATGGTCAAACCAAGAAATCCTGCAGCACTGACCGTGCAAAATGGCCGTCCCTTCTGACCACAGAGTCCAAGCAGTAATGCCTCGCAAAAGTGTGAAGGGACGACCAAGTTGCGGCCTTGCAGATGTCGACCACAGGAACACCCCTAGCCAAGGCCGAAGTGGCCGACTTAGCCCTGGTGGAATGGGCTCTAATACCATCAGGAGGATCCTTCTTTGCTAAAGAGTAACAAATTTTAATGCAAAGAACAACCCACCTGGAGAGTGTTCTCTTGTGGACTGCCTTTCCTCTCCTCTTGCCCACGTATCCGATGAAAAGCTGATCATCCAGCCTGAAATTATTCGTTCTGTCTATGAAGAAGCTTAACACCCTCTTTGGGTCCAAGCGATGAAGTCTCTCTTCTTCCTTTGAAGGATGAGGCGGAGGATAGAACGTGGACAGAGTAATTGTTTGAGCCAAATGGAAGGGTGAAACAACCTTCGGAAGGAAAGCAGCCTTGGTCCTCAACACCACCTTATCCCCATAAAAAGTTGTATAAGGGGGTTTTACCGATAAAGCCTGCAACTCACTCACTCTCCTTGCAGATGTTATGGCCACCAGGAAAACTGTTTTAATCACTAAGAACCTTAATGGACAAGAATGCATAGGCTCAAAAGGGGACTCCATAAGGAAAGTCAGGACTAAAGACAAATCCCATTGAGGCATAACAAAAGGTTTTGGAGGGTATTTATTCATAAGGCCCTTCAAGAATCGAAGTACTATAGGAGATTTAAATAACGATGGTTGGTCTGGGAGACAAATGAAGGCTGACAAGGCAGACAAGTAACCTTTAATAGTAGCCAATGCACAACCTTTCTGCGCTAAAGACAAAGCAAAAGATAAAACATCTGACAAATGAGCACGTAAGGGATCAATCTGTCTCTCCCCACACCATACCACAAATTTAGACCACCTATTAGCGTAGATAGTTTTAGTGGAGTGTCGCCTAGCCGATAAAATAACATCCACTACTTCTGGCAGGAGAGAGAAAGAACTCAGATTGCCCCATTCAATCTCCAGACATGTAGGTGCAGGCTCTGGAGCTGGGGGTGTAGAACCTGCCCCTGCGACTGCGAGAGGAGATCTGCCCTGAGAGGGAGAGGGAGACGGAGCGGAGCGCACAGTGAGAGTTGGAGAACGTCCGTGTACCACACCCTTCTCGGCCAATCTGGAGCTATTAAAATGACTTGAGCCCGATCTTGGCGAATCTTCCTCAGAACCCGAGGAATCAGTGGTATGGAGGGAAACGCGTAAAGCAACTGGTTGCACCAAGACATCTGAAACGCGTCCCCCAAAGCTCCTTGCAAGGGATACAGGAGGCTGCAGAACGACAGGCAGTGTGCGTTCTCCCGAGTGGCAAATATGTCTATCTGCAGAAAACCCCACACCTGAAAGATGTGAAGGACCAGTTGAGGATGGAGACGCCACTCGTGATCGGTCGAGAAATGCCGACTGAGACTGTCCGCACTGTCGTTGAGAATTCTGGCCAGATGATTTTCTACCAAGCAAATCCGATGGTCCTGAGCCCAGGATCAGAGCCGCAGAGCCTCTCTGTAGAGAAGGTACGACCCTACTCCTCCCGGCTTGTTGATGTACAACATCACGGTAGTGTTGTCTGTCAAGACTTGAACTAACTGACTGAACGTGAAGGGACAGGAAGAAGGCCTTGATAGCCGGAAGTATCGCCCGTAATTCTAACAGATTGATAGGAAAAGTCTGTTCCACTGGAGGCCAAAGACCTTTGATCTCCACGTCCCCCAGATGAGCACCCCACCCTAGAGTTGAAGCATCTGTTATGACCGTAGCCACCGGAGACGCTAGTGAAAACAGCCTTCCTTGGGAAAGGTTACCGTCCACAGCCCACCATCATGGATCTGCTGCAGTGTCTCTGGAGATCGTTATCGACTCCTCGTGATCCCCTTTGTGTTGAAACCACTGCCTGCGGAGGCACCACTGAAGAGCCCTCATGTGCCAGCGTGCATGTGTGACCAACAGAATGCAAGAAGCGAACAGACCGAGCAGGCGCAGGACCTTGAGGACTGGAACAACCGCTCCATTTTGAAACACTGGAATCAACCCCTGAATGTCCTGAATCCGCTGAGGTGGAGGATAGGCTTGATTCAATGCTGTGTCCAGTACTGCCCCTATGAACAGGAGGCGCTGAGAGGGCTCCAAGGGAGACTTGAGCACTTTTACCGAAAAGCCCAGACTGAACAACAACTGAGTTGTCATTTGCAGGTGATGCAGCACGAACTCTGGAGACTTGGCTTTGATCAACCAATCATCCAGGCAAGGGAATACCGATATTCCCTTCCTCCTGAGACTTGCTGCAACCACCGCCATCACATTCGTGAAGACTCAAGGTGCTGAAGTAAGGACCGCAAACTGGTAGTGTTGCAACCCCACCCCACCACAAACCGGAGATACTTCCTGTGCAACTTGAGAATAGGGATATGAAAGTAAGCATCCTGCAAGTCGACAGAAGCACCTGCGCCAGAGTCAGCATCTTGAATTTCTCCTGTTTGAGGAACCAATTCAAAATCCTCAGATCCAGGATAGGTCTCAATCGAACATCCTTCTTGGGGATCAGGAAATATCTTGAATAACAACCCTGACCCCTTTCCTGCTCTGAAACCAACTCCACTGCGCCGTTTGATAACAGGATTTGAACCTCCTGCTGCAACAACAGGAGATGGTCTTCTGAACAAAACAAAGGACGGGGAGGGATTAGAGGGGTAAACTCCCGAAAAGGAACCGCATAACCTTTCCTCACAATATTTAGAACCCAGGAGTCCGATGTGGTTAACTCCCACTCGTGGAGAAAAAGTAACCTTCCTTCCCCCCACAGGAGAAGTTTGACTCAAAATGGCTAGAAAACTAGAGCTGTTTCCCTTGTTGTGCTCCCCTAGAGGAAGAGGATGTTGCAGGGTGCTGCTGGGTGGCCCCTCTTGTCCAAACTCTCCCCTGCCCTCTAAAGGATCTATATGGGAGGCTGGCAGGCTGTTGGACTATGGACTGGGGTCTCCCACGATAAACGGCTCCACACCCAAACCCCCTGAACCTCCGAAAGGACCTGAAAGGGGTAGTAGTGGAAGCCTGCAGACCCTACGACTTCGCTGTGGCCCTACTGTCGTTGAAGTGCTCTAAGGCAGAGTCAGCTTTGGCCCCAAACTGCTTTTCTCCGTCGAAAGGCAGGTCCAATAGAGTGGGTTGGAAATCTGTAGAAAAGCCAGAAGACCTCAACCATGCATGCCTCCTGGTAGCAATTGGGGTACCCATCAGCCTGGCCACTGAGTCTGTAGACTCCAGACAGGCTGGATAATTTGCTCAGTTGCAGCTTGAGCGTTCGACAGGAACTCACCGATCTGATCCTACATCTCCTGCGGTAAGTCAGGAACTACAGCTTTAGCTGCGTCTATCAGGGCGTGCACATATCTACCTAACACACAGGTAGCATTTGCCGACTTCAGGGCCATACTGCAGGACGAAAAAGTCTTCTTGGCTTCATTCTCTTGGACTCTCTGACCAAAGGAGTAACAGGGAAGGAGCCTGGTGCCAAAAGAGCCAAACATGAGGCTTGGACCACTAAACTCTCCGGAGTCAGATAAAAATCCCAGATCTCCCAGAGCCACCCTGTACCTTCTTGCAACAGATCTGCTCACAGCTGGCAATGACACAGGCTTCCTCCAAACCTCCAATATAGGCTCTATAAGAGCATCACTAAATGGAAGCAAGGGTTCTGCTGAAGCCGAAGAAGGATACAGGACCTCGGTCAAACTGTTTGTTTTAACCTCAGCAGCCAGCAACGGAAGGTCCAAGAAATTTGCCGCCTTCTTGATGATAGACTGGAAGGAGGCGGCTTACTCTGTAAACTCCCCTAGAGATGAAATATGCCATTCAGGGGAAGTGTCCAGCCCACTGGCTGAGTCTAGGCCCTGATATTCCCCCAAGGGCTCAGCAATCTCTCCTTCTTCCAGCAGCTGTATCTGGTACTCCTGTTCTTCTAAGAGCCTCAGTGCTCTCCTCCGTGACCTCAACCTGGCCTCCAATCTCGGTGTCAACAGAGTTAGCCAACATCTACGACACCGGCTTCAGGACCGATAGACGCGGACCAGGAGAAGGAGAACCCACTACGATCCAATCCGGACCCATCCGGCGCCGTGGACACATGAGGTTCAGTCATCCGCATCGACTGTGTATGAGGCGACGTCATCGGTGCCGTAGGCCTATGAGGCGATGTTACCGGCGGTGAACCGGCACCCTCAGCTGGATAAAAAGGCATGAACGGCATCGGCTTTTATGGAGCCTGAGAGCCTATTGAGAATGCAAAGGGACCCGTGGGACCTGCCGGTGCACCAGCAGGGGCCATAGCATTAAACATGTTGAACATGGCATTCAAAAAATGCCGCTGGATCCGCTCCCGGAGCAGGGAAGGCAGGATACCGCTGATCTTCCTGTGGCACTTGCGCTGGCTGGACATCAGAATCCTGCACCCCAGCCGAAAAGTGAGGACTCTCTTGGGGTACAACCACCTCGAAGACCAATGGCGCAGGAGAAGCCTGAGGGCTTTAAGGTTGCGGAGTCACCATAGGACTAACCTCCCACATCGCACGATGACGTCTAAATAGAGATCTGGATCGTGAACGACCTCTAGCCGAACGACGCCCAGAGTCGTGTCGGCAGGACACAGACTCCTCCACGTCATGCTCCGAACTTAGGCACCATAAGCAGTCATCATGAGGGTCCGTGACCGACATACGACCCTGCAGTCCTGACAAGGTTTAAACCCTGACATTCTAGGAGGAGACATTGTAACCAGAGACAAAAAGGACACCTTTGAAACAGTAGCTCCACGAGAGCTAGGAGAAAAACGTTAGCGTCGAAGGCACGGAAAAAAGGGAACTGACGTCAGCGAGGACCTCTTATTGGCACGGTGACATCAGATGGAGTTACGTGGAGCTGCGCAATTGTGACGTCCTCGTTGACGTCGAGAGCTGGGAAGATTTTCCGTCGGATGCTGGCGCAAGGGTGAATTCATAAGGTGAGGAATCCACAGGTAGTTTGTATCCATCAGAATATATCTCTATTTGTATCCATAAAAATAAAAGGATAACCACACCAAAACCGGAGCCCCCCACACAGTTGATCCAAATCAGGTAGCATATTTAGTCACTAGGAAACCTAAGACATTGTGTATGATGTCTGTGTTGCGTAAACTTGACAAATATCAGACTTAAGACAAGCTTTAACTATGGTTATGTCTTGCATATTGTATAGGATTCTTTGCACAACTCACCCCCTTTTTTTTTTTTTTTTAAGAATATTCCACTGTATTTTGAACTACTTTCTGCATCATGAAGGCCAACTATTTCTCTGCTGTTGCAAGAAAATTGACAGCTCCAGATGCCCAACTTAAAGGCCTGATTTAGAGTTTACCAGATGGGTTGCTCTGTTAGAAATGTGACAGATATCTCATCAACCATATTACATGTGTATTGTATCCTATGGCATTGATAATATGGTGGATGGGATATCCGTCAGGTTTGTAAGGGAGCAACCGATCCAACAAACTATCTAAATCAGGCCTCAAGGGTTTTAGGGCTGGTGGAACGAGTTTTCCTTATTAGACTACCACGAGCACAGCTGTTGACGTTCACAAGGTTGACAGTCATGAGTCATAGAAAATGTCTTTAGGTATGCTTATTTTGAACTTACTCAGGTAGTAGGTTTTATAATTGTACTACTTCTTTCTTGAAATTCTCTTTTTCTTAATCAAATGGATTAGAGTAATTTCAGCATGCACTTTTCCTCTCCTTTTGTTCCATGTAAACTCAGTATTATTTACTGGTGAAGCTCTTGGATATCCATTATTGGGACTTTGGTGCTATACCAAAAGACAATAGCACTGTATGGGTGGTTAGCCGGTGATTCACTGTACAGGTGGTGGTATACGATAATTGGTGGTGTAGGAAGGTTATTAAGGGGTGACAAAGAGTGGGACAGGTGAGAGGTATGTGTGTGACAGCTTGATAAACAGAGAATGTAGGTGGGGCAAAAATGTAATAGGGTTTAGAGTGAAGATAGTGATGTGGTTGGAAGGTGTAGTATACAGGTGGTGTAGAGTGTAGGTAAAATTGGTAAAGTAGCAATACAGTGTAAATGGTAGTGTAGGTAGAAGTGGTCATATACATGGTGCTGTGGGCATGCGTGGGTAGGATGCATAGTGCAGGTAGAGGATTAAGTGAAATCTGATGTAGGATAGTGGAGAAGACAGTACTTTGAGGACGTGAATAAGAGAAAGAAACCTGTACTGTGGGAAGAACGAATATTAGGGGTGTTTGTAACTGTTGCCATGGGGGAAAAAAGCAGTCTGGATGAGTAGAAAAGGAAATCAATATCTGCAGGAGAATAGCTGGTGGTTTAGGTGCATAAACTAGGCAATGTAGGTAGTGAAGAAGGATGTACTGGATGTGGAGGTGATGAACATATCTGAGGAGATTAGTGCAAGAAAATGTGGGGGTACAGGGGAAAAGCACAGGATGGCAGTGTTTGTGAGGGTTGCGTTAGGTTAGGTGTAGTCTGTAAAAGGTGGTGCAAGAGTTAGGTGGCTGTGGAGGGTGTAGATGGTGATATAAGGAGTTGGTGGTTTACTATGGGGTTCTAACCATTATGTTGTGGTGTAGAATAAGGTGGTATAGTGGTTGCATGTTTAAGTTGGGGATAAAGGTGGTACTGTGGGGTGCAGGCCTTGGGTAGTTAAAGGAAGCAAACAATACATTCTAGGAGAAGCAACAAGAATAACAGCAGGGAAGACCTTCTCCTGCTACCATTGGAAACACAAGTAGCCAGGAGGAGTAAATATGACCACGCACCATGTTCTGGAGGGCTAATGAATAGGAGGTGGGATAGAGAGCATAGCTGTAGAATAACTATGCATGTTTTGATGTAAATGGCAATATAGGGTTAGGTGGCAATGAGATATGTAAGGTCAGTTTGTCTGATTTATTTTATTTATTTATATAAACTGACCAACAGGGACTTGGACTCCAGCAGAATGGCATCTTAGACGCACAACCCTGCTTAACAGGCCTTCCCAGTGATCACATTTTATTACGTTTGTCTGTTTTGTAAAAAGGTCGATCGGATCTTATGGAAGTCATTTCACGCTGTGCTAGCTGCCATTGGCATCCACAGTCCATAGCACTGATCGACCATGTGCCCTGTATAGCCTGAAAGAGTACTTTCCTCCAGGGCAATTGTCATTCACTTGCCACCCATAATCTTGACATTAACCTCCTTCTGAGAGACCTGAAACCCACAGCTTTTTTTCTTACAGAGGCATTGGCTCCCGATGTAGCCTTAGCTTTGCCCAAAGTCTACTCGATAATCAGGTTAGATAGAGCCTCTGCAAAAGGGGGGGGAGAGGGAGGGGGGGTTTGGATGCCATTATCTTTATGGAAACAGCTAAGGTCATTTCCAGTTCTCTTCAGCTGCCAGATAGAGTATGTCTTTCTCTATTTAATTAAATTCTCAGTGTTGTTTCTCAGGGGCCCTATTATATCACCCCAGTGCAACAGTTCTTACAACCATTCCTGGAGCAAGTTGCTGAACTAATATGCAACAAGCTAAACTTCACTATTCTTGGTGATTTTAATATTCACGCAGAGAATCAAGATAATGCTGTGACTAAAAGATTCTTGTCTGATGTGGCTGCCCTGGACCTAACACATTTAGTCAGAGGCCCTACACGTAACAAAGGTCACACCATCGACCTAGTTTTTAGTAATGCAGCTGGTCTAACCGCCTTGCCCCCACCACCCCTCTGGCTTGGTCAGGTCATTTCCTAATCTCCCTTAACCTGCCCACCCCAGCACAAGGTAAAACCTCCCAAATTATAACTCAACCTTATAGGTGCTGGCATACGATTAATGTTAGAGAGTGGATTAGTACTTTAGAGAGTCTGAAACCCGTCTTGAGGGGGAATATGGTTTGTTACCTAGAGCAATTCAACGAACGTATCACCAAAAGCCTAGATATTGTACTCCTCTGTACGTTAAGGTCGGGGGGACTTCTGAAAAAAGGTCCTCCTTGGTTCTCCACCCACCTACGTCTATAAATGAGGGGATGCAGACGTTTGGAAAGAAAATGGAGAAAAAATTATGATACTTCACTGAAAGAAGATTACGGGAAAGCCGTTAGACTGTTTTGTGCAGAAATTAAATTAGCACAAAGCACTTATTATGCCACCAAAATAGAACAGAGCTGTAACTCTCCTAAAGAGATTTTTCATCTATTAAGAGAAATGGCCCACTCTCATCTCACACTGAATCTGTGGGAGCCTCTCATAAACACAGTAATAATCTGGGATCATTCTTTCAGCAAAAAATCTCAGACATCTATTCGGCCTTCCCGATGGGCACTCACAACCCCCAAGCTCTTAGTGAGGAACGTCTAAACGGCACAGCAGTGCTCTCACAGTTTACGCCACTCTTTCCAGAACTGGTTTCAAGATTATTGTACACCTTCAAATCTGGTTCCCCTCTGGACCCCGCACCCCTACAATTTTAGCACTAGGGTCATCTATAATAGTGCCTACTCTGACAGACTTGTTGAATCTGTCGCTGCCCAGTAGTACCACGCCCCCCCATCAGTAGAAACATGCTATAGTGAAAATTCTGCTTAAGAAACCTAATCTAGATGTGTCTGTGCTCAATAATTATAGGCCCATCTCCTTGCTGCCAGCCCTCTCTAAGATACTCGAAAAACATGTGAACACTCATCTTTCCTACTTCCTAGAGGACAATAATATTCTTCATCCTTCCCAGATGGGCTTCAGACCTTTACACAGCACGGAATCGGCAATGACTGGAGTCACGGAAGGAAGCGCCTCGATCAGGGACTGGTGTCAGCAATTCTTCTTCTTGAACTCAGTGCCGCATTTGACACTGTGGATCATAAAATGTTACTTCAGAGAATGAGGGAAACTGGAATTACAGGCAGTGCTCCGAGCTGGTTCTCCTCTTTTTTTAAAGGCAAGATCATTTCAGGTACTAGATCGTTCTTTCTCCTGCTTTAATAGCAGCTGGGGAGTGCCACAGAGCTCTTCTCTTAGCCCCACTTTATTATCTATATGTCGCCACCGGCAAAGATAGGGGAGCCATATGGTCTCTCTCTAGATTCATATGCAGATGACACTCAGCTTGTGGTCTCCTTCTCAATCGAGCAGAATTCATCAGAGTCGGTACTTGACCCCTGTCTACGGGCAGTGTCTGAATGGATGGCTGATAGTAAACTCAAACGGAGATAAGACGGAGGTCATGATACTAGGCCATCATGCTCGGCCGAATCTAATTTCCCCCGTGCTTCATTTGTTAGGAGATCTGCCCCCTTCTAAGGGATACATCAGGAGTTTAAGAGTATGGCTTGATCTATGCTAACCATGGATCCATCAGGTGAAGAAAATGTCCTCCACTTGCTTTGGTACATTTAGACTCCTTAGAAAGGTGTTAAAAATGCTTCCACCTATTCCAAACAGACTCATCATCCAGGCACTCATTATCTCTCACCTGGATTATGGTGATGCCTTGTATCTCGGTGCTCCAAAATATGTTAAAAAGAAACTACAGGTGGTGCGGAACACTGTTGCCCGCCTTCTCTTCAATATACCTAGGCATGAATCAGCCAATTCAGCTCTCTCTGCTCTGCATTGGCTTCCAATCGAACAACGGATAAAGTTTTAAATGTTGTGTTGTATCCACAGAGCACTTTATAACAAAGATCCTCCGATTTTGCAAACCCTTGCTTCTTTCCAAAATCCTGTTAGACATCTCAGATCTTCTTCGGTGGCTCTAGCCGCTATCCCTTTAATAAAAAAAAGTCTAAATTGGGCGAAAGGTCTATGTCCTATCTTGGTGCCAAGATGTAGAATTCTCTGCCGTTGGCCCTATGACAAACCAGCCACGATCTATCCTTTCGTCGTCTACTTAAAACATGGTTGTTTTAACCACTGTCCCTACGTCTGTGTTTTGAAGACCTCCGTTTAATGCTTGGAGACCTTTGGGTAGCCATGCGCTCTAGAAGTCCTCATAACATACCATAACATTTATTTATTTAAACTGACCAACAGGGAGATGGACTCCAGCAGAATGGCATCTTAGACGCACAACCCTGCTTAACAGGTCTTCCCAGTGATCACATTTTATTACGTTTGTTTTGTAACAAGGTGGCTGGCAAGCTTTTCTATAACACTTTAGATGAAAATCTTTCATTAATGTATGTTAACAAAAAATAGATAGCTCCATATTCAAGTGCACCCTAATGCATCCCCGAAGGAAATCTATCAACCTTACTTAAAAGCATTTTTAACTTCACACTAGTTTGTTTTTTTCCAAATAACTTATTGCAAAGCTTAGTACAGTGGTGTTCCCCAAAGAATTCTAAAACAGGAGTGTCCCACGAACTAATCAGCACAGTTATAAATTATTAACTCTTAAAACACAAGACCCTATTTAACCTCCCAGTAATGATGTGTACTTGTTTTCCTTGATCTTCCTAGTAGACCTGAATATCTCCATCTAAACTTCAGGATCCGCTTAATGTGTAATTGATATTCAGAGCCTCTGCTTCGAATGGTTGTGAGGTGTGTCACCGCACTCAGTCGTACCAAATTGTGGGAGCCCATCTCCCATGGTTAATTGTTCCAATACCATAATTATATAAAGCAATTCATATGAAAGTAAGAGGGGCACACCGTAAAGTGTAAACAAATCTCAAATAATCGAGACAGATATGTATCAATGAAGTTAGTATTATTCCACAGGTGTTCGATGAGATGCACAACTATAATACAAAATTATGAAGACAGTTCACGGTTAAAGAGGTATTCTTTATTTCATTCTTTTGAGACGGTAAAAAACCTAGCCGATACTTCTGACCAAGGGATGTGTAGGCAAAATGGTCATGTTACAGAATGTCCTACTTTCTCATTAGGCTTAACAAACTGAGCTGTTGTTGAAGTGTGGCCCAGCAATACAGACCCTCCTTTCTGGCATGGATATGAAGGGAATGCTAAAGTAACAAAATGATGGATGGAATGCTCAAATTAATCTCAGTCACTGGGAATAGCTCGGGCTGCATCCCAATCCATACTTTTTTTGCCTACCATGCCACGTCAGTTCGGACACAGCCATTTTGTGTGTACTTTAGTCTGTTGTCCTAAGTATAAGGGTATGCCTAGGTGGTGGCCCTGTGCACACTGTCACTTGAATCAAGCTGTACCTGGCTGATGAACTCATAACTAGGGCAAAACCGGTTCTGGGTTACTAGTGCTCCGGTTCAAGAAGGACTTAGCCTGGCAGTTCCGGCTGGACTGTTATGATTGGTGCTCGGTCATGACTAATTCGCATATTGCTGGGTCTAAACTGAGCTGGCGTGGTGTGCGAAATAATAATGGATTGGGATGTGGCACAAATAATTACCAGTGACAGAGATTAATTCAAGCATTCCATTCATCACTTTTTTGTGTATTTCAGTATGCATGTGAAGGGAGCAAGGGTATGGGGCATCATAAATATCTTAAAAGAATTCCAGGTGGTCAGTACATGAGCCAAGGTGACTATTCTTAATTTCTTAAGTAGAAAGATGACGCTAATCTTGATGAAGTGAACTATAAAGATTAAGCATGGTATCTTTTTAAAACAATATAATGAATAAAAGTCCATGCCTTTAGCTCTCTCAGAAACAAATTTAACTGTGCACAGGACTAGGGGCTGCTGAACATAGACAAGGCGTTATAGAGAAATATACCTATTAGTGCGATGACTACGGGATAGGCAATTTGCAACTAAAATAATGAAAGGACAAACCACACTTCAATGGTTATAACTGGAGGTATCTGTAACCCATGTAAAAGGAAGCAATACAGTCATCACCTTCAAAGGCTGTGGCAAGAGGTCCTTAATGGGAAGTCAAGAAAACTTCTTGTGATCTTGGCAGAAAGGTGACTGTGACCATTGCGTTACACTAGGGACTAATTCTTGCCTGAACTAGATCTGTCTGGCCTAGCCCAGCTTCAATGTTGTTACAAAGCAGACAGACTTGGTGTAGATAACAGAGACTCTGCCATCGCTCTACTTGTCCTTGACCGTTGGTAACTTATATACTGATAGCAGTCACCTCTTGAAAGGGATACTGCTCTGAGTGTCTTCAATGGCTGTCAAGTCTAAGTCATTTAGGCACACTGTTTAAATTTTTTTCAAACTAGCACTTCTTCCTAATTGAACTGCATTCACAAGAGCAGTAAAATAGGCATTAACACATTGAAATCGTGAACCAATCCAATGTTATATACTACAGGAGTTACACCATATGTATCATTTTATTTTCCTATATAAACACCAAACAACTGCCAAACCTCCCACCAATCATAAAATAACTATAATGAAGAGAGGAGGAAGCTAGGACGCAGGTCATCATTTTTGTTGAGAGCCTTGACTTTAACTGTCAATAAATACTATGCAAGTGCTATTAAGTGTTTCCCTAAACCTGTTATTTCCTTTCTAGTGAGATGCGTACTCTTGGACATTTAACATGGACATAAACTAGCCCAGTGTTTCCTATACTTCCACTGCCCCAATTTTTAGAACAACAAACTTTTGCGATCCACCTAGCTTTAATGGACACAAGGGCGAACAATAAAAAAAAAATGTGGCAGCGCACTGTCATCTTCAGACCGTACATTTTTCATTCAAATGGCCACTAAATTTGAACATATTACAGTTTTACTGACAAAACAATACCACATGATAATGTGTGCAAATCGTGTTTCTGTGAGAAACATATCAACTGTGAATCACCAAGCATCTCGATTTGTTTTGACTCCATTGAAATCTTCGTTTACATCACACTTCAAAATTACAAGAAATTGAGTGCTTTCCTAACTGTTGAATGTGTACAGTTCCTTTACATGTTATTTACATTTTGTGTATTACAAAACCAATGGCACCCTACAGCTTTTCCTTTCATTCTTCTTGTACCACAGCATTATTGTCACATAATTCACTTTACTTTTCTTTCTCTGACTGCAAAGTGAGACAAATTTGTAAACAGTAATCCCCATGGTAAAAGTTAAGCAGCAATTTGGCAGAAGACACATCCTTACTTTTGACCTCTGTTACTGAAGTGCAGCAAATGTAATAAGATAAATACAGAATTTAAAGGCACATGTATATATTGCTGGGACATTTGATACCCTAAAAAACATTTTTTTTAAATCTGCAGGTGACCCACCAATGAGTTGTGACCTACAGTTTGGGTAATGCTGGCCTAGTCCATATCTTTACCATGGGGGAGAATGGGCTCTTGCAATGTATTGTAATGTTTCTCTTAGCCGAGAGAAGTGTCAAGTCAATAAACTTAGTTGGGGGGCTATCAATCCGGTGAACAGCCAAAAGACCCACTATCACAGAATCTAAAGACTTAACCAATGGAAGACCTGTTACCTGAGACAAGATCTCTGTGATTGCAGGTTAGTAAAAGATAGAGAGACACAAGGTCAGAGCATGGTACGACCTGGATAAATCCTGTTGGGGTGTCAAATATGCCCCATTTCAAATATTGATTTGAATATATTTCAAAATTGCATTAGAAAAAAATTATGTGCGTATTTCAATATCATTTGCCACTGACTGTCATGAAGCAAGCATGATGGGTCCAATTCCCACTTCCCACAGACAGAAAATCCAGACAGATCCCACTGGTGTAGCTGTGCTCTTCACAGCTATTTATTATTCTTACCACCATCCCCCATAGGAAAACGTGCGTGATATATGTTGGAAATTTGCCCTTTCTGCGTGGTCACCCTGGATTTTTTTTGTCTACTTTTTACTGAATCCTGTTTAGGTTGGCTATAGAACGCTGTGCACTTTACCCTTGCTAACCACAAATAAAGTGCTTATGCTCCTCCTTTCACCATGATGAAATTGGCATAGCCATAACTGGCATCTTTAACAGGGTGCATGGCATTTAAAAGTAGACCATGTCAACAAGTTTAATATTCCACGTCCTTTCAGAGAAAAAAACATAAAAGCTATTTTTACTGACGCAAGGCTGGCTGCTTTCATATAGAAACACTGGATTACAATGTAACACTTAATAATCCACTAGCTAGAGAAATAGTTCAAGAACTATTGTGAATAAACAAAATCCAGTTTAATGGTAACATCTAATTCTGTCTAACTATTACAGAACAGGTACTTTAGAAAAGTTACAGTTTGCCTGCCTATATAGCCTCTTGAGGCCTTTCTGAAAGTACTCGTCTGTCACCCAGCAGCTTGATGACTTCTCTGTGGTGAGGTGTAAAAAGCTCCCAGGACAGAGAAACTTGGCCTTGGGCTGTGAGGTTTTACATATAACATTTGGGGTGCACTTCAAAGAAGGGAAACAGAATGCCAAAACCTGTTGTGTGTATTCACTGTCTAGTTGCTGAAAGCTCAGCTTTGTCTTACCAGACTTCTGTCTCTGAGGTTGTTGCGGTTACAGGGACTACCTAAAATTGGATTTCAGTGTTTAATGTGGGGAAACACTTGGATATCATAGTACACCCCCACCCCAACAAGCCCTCAGCCGTCTCGAAAATGGTCAAAGTAAGTAGGGTTAGCCACAAGGCCCTTTACCAAATTAGTTAGGATGTCCCGGGGTCTTTTCCACCTACTAGCTCGTGATTCAGGCTTCCTCTTATTGGATTTTTATTATTTAAGTGCGTTTCGTTTATTACATTTTACTCTATTTTGCTAACTTAAGGATTTTCTATTGCCTTGCATTTCAGGTTTATTACTGTTTTACTACTGCATAAATACTTTACACATTGTCTCCAAGTTACGTTTGTCTGTTCTGTGCCATTGCTACCTGTAGGTTTATTTAAGGGGGTACCTATCCCACTGAACTAATAGCCACATTTCTTACGATACGCTTCATGCATACTGGGTTCCAAAAGCTGGTTTTGGAGCAACTCAATAACGCTTGTTTTATTTGCACTTAATTAAGAAAATGTTTCAGAGAATCTCATAATCAGCCATGAGCGTTGAGGAATCTGTCAATTCACAGTTAGTGAACAGATCAGTTAACATGGATATACCCTTGTCAGCCCATGAATGAATCTGAGTGGGAAAGATTTAGTTAGATTGGTAGTTCAAGAAGGGAATGGAGCTCAAGGAACCACCTCTATTGTACGTACCAGAGACCGCTAAATGCAAGATAACACTGCACTTAATAATGGAAGTAGGCTGTAGGCTCGAGGGTGCCTTGGGGAGAGCGTCAATGAATGTAGAGATGAGTTTCTGTAACTCACTAAATTATTCAACTGGTTACAGATATAAAATGACCACTAGGCACTTACCCACCAACTGGAGCTGTGCAGCCAGGTAATATAGTCCAAAGCTTGCAAACCTGAGACCCTCAACCTCTACAGGGAGATTTACAGTACAAATAGCAACTCTGCTTCATCCTCCTTTCCAACTAAATCCCCAAGTAATTTATACAAGTCCTTTAAAAAACAACAACAACAAAAAAAACAAAAAACAAGGATGGGTCAGGGGCAAGTTAGTAAACTAGTACAATAAGAAAGAATGAAAGCGCCACCATTTTAATCAACACTATACAGCTCACAACCACCAAATACCGACAACCAAAATGCTCAGACTGCCCTCCCTGGATTATTATCACAGAGATCATCCACAGTAGGATAAACATTAATCCCCAAGAATTTAAATGTTATAGCTTTGTGTTGTAATCTAGAATCTAACTGGAAGTGTTGAAGAAGGATATATCCCAATCTATGCGGAGACACAGAGGATTTGGACCAACAAACAGGTAGTCTGTACAAACATCAAAATCTTCCTGAAGCTGTACAGTCCGTCTTTGCATTATTGAAATACATTAATATGACGTCAGCCTAAAATTAAGCATTGTGCAGAGAGCTACGAACTAGTATTCCTCACTGGGTGCCGAAAAGCTTTAAACCAAGCAGTATGGGGACCAGTGGCCAATGCAAATAATGGTGGTGATAATGGGGAACCTTGACGAGTGCCCCTGCACACCTTGAAATTGTCACATATGCATTGTCCCGGTCTTCACTCTGGCTGATGGCTTCAAGTACACAATTAGTACTCATTTGAGCCAAGCCGGACTTATCCAAAATCGTTCTAATTCCACATGCATGTATGCTTCATGTAAAGAGTCAAAAGCAATCTCCAGGTCTAGGGCAATACATGCTGTGTTTGGAAACAGTTTCCATGCACCATCCATGCCATCTTAAAGTCTGCCAAGAATGGGAGAAGTGCTCCCGCCAGAATAAAACTAGACTGATCATTATGAATCAATTATGGCAGTTCAGGTAGTAACTGAGTAGCCAATAATTTAAACATGATCTTAAAATCCCTGTTCAAAATAGATAGTGGGTGATAATAGGTAATTTCCGTTAATTCGTCATGGAGCTTTATCATTGTATAAATGATGGTCTGAGTCAGCAAACGGTGGAAATCCAAGACAAATTAGAAGGTTAACGGCACGAGTAGCCGAGGTGTTTATTGTTAAGAAAACATAATAGAAAAGTTTGGTGGAATCCTGCCAAGAGATTTCCCTTGAAGGAAGTCATTTTGGACTGTTCTAATTGTCCATTGCATAAACAGTAAGTCAAGTGTCTGGACAGCCCCAGCTGGGAGGCAAGGCAAACGGATTGGACTAAGCATGGTATCAAACTTATTTATAGTTGTATTCACAGGTGTCAGATACAACTCACTCTAACATGCGGAAAAAGATTTTTAACAGGAGACTGGGCAGAAACCATCTTCCTAGTGGGTAAATGTATATGAAGGGGAGTACAATGTAAAACAGTCGGTCCGGCCTAGTGAGCAGGGAGACGGCCAGAATTCTCTTTATTTGTGTATACTGGCTTCGTATGAGGAACAGTCAAAACATATCAGTGTTTCTAACCTATCGAAAAGTGGATCTCAAAGAGCGTAAAAATCCTCAACTTTAGCTAGGTTAGTAAGAATAAGTTGTTCAGTGCCACACATGGTTGATTCGAGTTGTACAAGGTCTCTTAACACCCACCATGGTTTTCATACATAAGCCTCTGGAAATTACATTACAGGCCTGATTACGAGGCTGCGGTCTTATGATCACCACGCTCGCAGTGGCGGTCAGGACCGGCGATACTGTGGCAGTCTGACCACACAAAGACCCTGGCAGTGAGACAGACAGGGTTCTGTCATCTCTGCTGCAATCAGTGATCCCCCACTGGTTGCCCCGGGGTGGGGGAGGGGGTCGTAATCTGCCAGGGCTGCCCTGCTGATTACAACCCCGTTCTCCGCCAGTCCTTTTATGAAAAGGCTGGCAGAGAACAGGTGCAGGGGGCCACAGGGGGACCTGCACTTGGCTTGGGCAGTGCAGGGCTCCTCCCCACCCAGCACCCCCACAATGTTCACTGTCAGCTGTGCAGACAGTGAAGTTTACGAGGGTGCTGGTGCATCCCACAGGTTGCAGCATTGTCACTGGCTCGATTATAATGCTGCTGCCTGTTTCCCCCTAGGCTAACGGATGGGAAACACCTAATAGGTCAGGCGAGAGCTTGGCGGATGGACCTTCCTGTCCGCCAAGTTCAAAATGAGGCCCTAAGTGTCTTCCACTCAAACGGCGAACAGGAGGTCCCCTCAGTTTCATGAAAATACATGTCAATAGGGGCTTGAAGTGTCTTTAGAGCACTGCATTGTCTAATAACCTCAACTGTGTTACGTTAGGATAGGTGCCAACACCTTCCCCCAAGGCCCCGCCCCCCTCGAGCCCCCATTTGACAGACCATCCCACCTCCCAGCTGATCCTCCCTCCCACCTCCCCTCCTTAATGGCGGCCGCTGCGCACTGCCCAGAGTGACCCCTGACCTGCTTGAAGGCCAGGAACCACTCTGTGTGACGAGCAGCTCCACCAGCCTGCCCTCGTGCCCCTGACACCGCCCTCGCTGCTGCTGCGAGTTCGAGGCCCTCCACCACCCGCAGGCACCCACCTGCGTTTCATCCCTGGTGTCTAGTGGTAGGCTTTGTATTATATCGTGTTTAGTCTTGTTTTCCTGTGTTTTGCATTTCTGCTTTTGTGCCTATTTTGCTCCTTTGCTGTTTTGCCCATTTTCCTTTTTTTCTGGTTCTTTTCTGCTGCGTCACCTGCGGCCCCGCCCACCTCGAGCCCCATTTGACACACCCTCCCGCCTTACAGCTGCTCCTCCCACCTCCCCTTCTTAATGGCGGCCACACCGGGGGCGCGCGAGAGACAAGCCTGTCTGCGCCAGTCAGCGCCCATCCCCCTGGACCACCCATCTCCCACGCCTCAAAACCCTTCTACACCACCGCAGAGCTCCATGCTCTCAATCCCGGACGGCGCACCGCCTGCGCCCTGGCAGAAGCCCGACACACCCAAGGACCTTTCGCCTGTCACTCATGCCCCTTCTCCTGCAATCAAGCCAACAAGCACCACAACAACACCAGACACCCCAACCATCTCAGCTGCATCCTCCTCAACACCCGCTCCATCCACAAGCACGCCATCAAGCTCTGGGACCTACTCACGACAGCCTCACCCGACATCACTTTCCTCACTGAAACATGGATGAACCCCTCATCTGAACCTGGCATCACCATAGCCGTCTCAGAGGGATACAAAATCACCCGAAGAGACCGTATCAACAAACCAGAAGGAGGAATCGCCATAGTACACAGAAGTTCCATCAGGATTTCCACCAACGACACCCTGGATGCCGCAGAGCACCTACACTTTCAGATACACATCAACGCCTTGAGAGAAACCCTCGTCTACAGACCACCAGGCCCCCGCCCCTTATTCTGTGACGCCATCGCCGACACTTTCAGCTCCCATGCCCTCGCCTCCCCGGACTACCTGCTCCTCTGCGACTTAAATTTCCACCTAGAGAACCCCAGCGACTGCAAAATCCACTGCCCTGCTGGACAACCTCGCAAACCTCGGCCTCAAGCAACTGGTCACCTCGCCCACCCACTCAGCTGGTCACACGCTTGGTGCCATATTCTCCTCCAGCAGCCACATCACCTTCACTCACTCCACCGAACTCTATTGAGCTGACCACCACTGCGTTCACTCCTCCTTCCTGAAGTCCACCACCACCAACATCAGATCCCGCACCGAATGTGGAACAAGATCTCCAAGGAACAGCTGACCTCCAACCTCGCCGAATCTACACCACCCAAAAACAACGACCCCAACACCGCCGCCCTCACACGATGGCTCGAAGACTGCACAAACACCCTCGCTCTATTAAAAAAAAACAACACCCGCATCAACAAGAAAGCTCCCTGGTTCACCGCAGAACTCCAGGCTTCCAAACGAGAGTGCCGGAAAACTGAGAAAGCCTGGCGCCGAGAACAATCAATGAGCAACTTCACCGCCCTTAAATCAGCCATGCGCAAACACCACCAGCTCACCCGGACCACCAAAAGATCCTTCTAGAAAGAGCAGATAGACAACAACGCACACAACAGCAAGGAACTATTAAACATTATCAAGGAACTCACCATACCCAAATCCTGCGCCTTCGACTCTCCCCACTCACAAGACCTCTGCGACTCCCTCTCCAGCTACTTCCAACTCAAGATCGCAGACATACATGAAAGCTTTGCTACGCCATCCCCCACCACCACCACTGACACGGTCAACACCACCGCACCCTGCCGCACCAAAGTACTGAGCACCCGGACCCCCACCAACGATGAAGAAACCACCAAAACCATGAGCACCATCCACTCAGGCTCTCCAACAGACCCCTGACCCCACCACGTCTTCAACAAGGCCAGCCAAATCATCGCTCTCCAGCTCAGGTCCGTCATCAACAGCTCCTTTGAGACCGCCACTTTTCCGGATATCTGGAAACACGCCGAAGTCAACGCCTTGCTCAAAAAACCCAAAGCCGACCCCGAAGACCGGACAAACTACCGACCTATCTCTACTCCCCTTCCCCGCAAAGGTCATAGAGAAGATAGTCAACAACCAACTTTCCCGCTTCCTGGAGGACAACATACTCGAAGTCTCCCAGTCTGGATTCTGCAAAAAAACCACAGCACCGAGAACGCCCTCATCGCCTGAACCGACGACATCAGGACCAGGCTCGACAAGGGTGAAACTGTTGCCCTCATCCTTCGACTTTTCCGCAGCCTTTGACACCATATGCCACCAAATCCTTCGCACATGCCTCTTCGATGCCGGAATTCACCACAAAGCCCTGGACTGGCTCACCGCCTTCCTCTCCGAAAGAACCTAAAGAGCTTGTCTCCCCCATTTCGATCAAAAGCCACCAATACCATATGCGGAGTCCCCCAGGGATCCTCACTCGGCCCCACCCTCTTCAATATCTACATGGCTCAGTTCGTCAGTATCGTCCGACCCCACGGCCTTAACATTATTTCCTACGCCGACGACACCCAGCTCATCCTCTCCCTCACGAGGAACCCCTCAACCGCCAAGAACAACCGCCACACCGGACTTCTCGCCATCTCTAATTGGATGACAGCAAGCTACCTCAAGCCGAACTCAGGAAAAACCGAGATCATCATCTTCGGACCCAACAAGTCTGCATGGAACGACTCATGGTGGCCGGTCACCCTGGGACCACCACCAACACCCATGCACGCAATCTCAGCTTCATACTAGACTCCTCTCTCTCCATGACCCAGCAAGTCAACGCCATATCGTCCTCTTGCTTCAACACCCTCCATATGCTCCACAAGACCTTCAGGTGGATTCTTGTAGAAACCAGAAGAACGGTCACCCGCGCCCTCGTCAGCAGCAGACTGGACAACGGCAACGCCCTCTACACCGGGACTATGGCCACGCTCCAGCGAAAACTCCAGCGCATCCAGAACGCCTCAGCACATCTCATCCTCAACCTCCCTCACCACAAACACATCTCCACCCACCTCAGAACCCTACACTGGCTACCCACCAACAAAAGGATCGTCTTCAAAATCCTAATCCACGCTCACAAAGCCCTCCACGACACCAGACCGGCCTACCTCAACGATCGACTGAACTTCCACATCCGACACGCCAGATCCGCCGACCTCGCAACAGTTCCACGCATTCAACACACCACGCCGGGTGGCAGGTCCATCTCCCACCTCGCCACCAAAACCCTTGAACTCCCTCCCCACCACCCCAGGCAGGACCGGCGACCTCCTGTCCTTCAGAAAGCGCCTCAAGACATGGCTCTTCGAGCAGTAGCACCCCTACCCCAAACCCCAGTGCCTTGAGACCCTACCGGATGAGTAGCGCGCTCAACACATTTATTGATTGATTGATTGTCATATGCAGTGGATTATGTCCAGGCAGTGCCTCATGAAAATGAGAAACATTTGAGATACATGTGTGACTCTCAGGAATGCACACAAATCTATCCAGTTTGGAAGGTATGTTATGTACTGGGGAGTAAAGAGAGTGATCATGGCTTGAAGGATTTCACTTGTGCTAGGTGTCCCCTAAGGATGAAACCATCTAGAAATTGTTGAAAGGCCTTGGTGCTGTGTACTGTTGAGACTGGGGTTGGTAAACAATTAAAAAAAGAAACAATTGACATCTCCCCCTAAAATCCAAGGAATGGATGGTCTTGTTAAACAGACATTGGCATATATGATTCTCAAAATGGGGTTGATCAATATTCAGGATATATGTGCCTCCCAAAACCAATAGTTTCCCATCCTAGCAGCCATGAACCAACCCATAGCGAGCTTCTTCAACAACATATTCTGTTTCTGGTTCAAACAAAACCCAAGGTTTGATCTAGAGCAGAGCACCCTTTGCATATCCTGTGTTCCCATCCACTATGCAGTGTCTCTAGCAGAAGTTTGAAGGCTGACATGTAGCTATTAGATGCCTTTCAGTTATGCTGCTAGGAGCCAGGAAGCAGACATGGCATGGTGGCACTGAAGCCAGATGGCTGGTGGGAGTAAGGACATGGCGGCACTGAAGCCAGATGGCTGGTGGGAGTAAGGACCAATGTCTCACAGCGCCCAAGCAAGAGTGGGCGACCATCAACTGGGTCTGATCGGTCCTGGTGCCTCTTCCCTTCATATGCATGCCTGGATGTCAAATATGGACCCAATTACAGCAGAGGAAGCTCCGGATACAACAGATTCTGAAGAGCGTGTCTAATCTGCATGCACCATGTTAGGCAACTGAGCCAAGGCACCCCTCCCACCCCACAAGTCACTTTAGCACACGTAATACGGATGGCTACACAATCCAGCCGCACAATGCGGAAGTAAGGTTAGATATTTTTCTGAATAACTCATACTCTGCCCATTTGCTAAATTATACAGTTGCATCAGCTGGCGATTTTCACAAACATCCTCAAATATTGCATTAACATACTGTATCTGGCAAGCTAGCCACAATTTTGCACGTTCTGAAATATATGCTAGGAAATCTAGTAGACTTTTTTCCCCAATGAGTGCACACTGCTGTACTTTTGTCTGAAGGTGCATATAATTCTGGTTCATAATAAAGGACTACACTTGGAGGTCTGAGTATGTGCATGTGCACACAAACACACACAGGCTTCTCCAACCAGTAGATTGTGAGCTATTGGAAGTTCTCCGGCTACCTGTAGTTAGTTCCCCTGTGTGCAGCTCAGGCTACTAAGTTAGAAACTTTTACTTGGTTGAATTATATTTATACCACAATTTAGAGTGTACAGTTGAGAAAACAATGTGTTTATTTGCAGAACTCATTAGCTGATGTTTGAAGAAAAATGGCTGGGTATCCAAAATGTATTTAAGGCTGATATGTATGTGAAAATCATGTGGGATTGACAAAACGTTTTACAAATGTTAATACTTTGGTGCCAGAGGCATTGCAGCTATGTCTGTTATGTATTACTTATGTAGAGGCATTATATATTGACAAAGCTTTTTATATGTTGCAGTTTGCAACTATAACTGATGGACTGAGGTGCTCGCTGGTAGTAATCTTACATATGGTGACCACTAATGTAATCTTGTCTGATGTGGCAACTATTACAATGCTAATAATAATAATAGTAACTCTCACTGAGTTTCATTGAATATAAGTAGCTCTTATTACACAAAAGGTTGGAGACTCTTAAATGTTTACACACATTGGGTGTCACCCGCGCCCTCGTCAGCAGCAGACTGGACAACGGCAACGCCCTCTACACCGGGACTATGGCCACGCTCCAGCGAAAACTCCAGCGCATCCAGAACGCCTCAGCACATCTCATCCTCAACCTCCCTCACCACAAACACATCTCCACCCACCTCAGAACCCTACACTGGCTACCCACCAACAAAAGGATCGTCTTCAAAATCCTAATCCACGCTCACAAAGCCCTCCACGACACCAGACCGGCCTACCTCAACGATCGACTGAACTTCCACATCCGACACGCCAGATCCGCCGACCTCGCAACAGTTCCACGCATTCAACACACCACGCCGGGTGGCAGGTCCATCTCCCACCTCGCCACCAAAACCCTTGAACTCCCTCCCCACCACCCCAGGCAGGACCGGCGACCTCCTGTCCTTCAGAAAGCGCCTCAAGACATGGCTCTTCGAGCAGTAGCACCCCTACCCCATACAAAACATGTGAAGTGTAATAAACATTTATTTTTAATTTTTTTATTCCGAGGAACAACAAAGCTCTGATGTATTCATTGGTGAGGAACATTTTTTTTTTTTTAGCTCATTCCTTGGCTGTATGCAGCTACGTGTTACTACACACACACACACACACACACTTGTCTTTCATCCACAAACGATACTTTTAAATTACAAGCTGAGACCACTGGCAATCCACTTGTGTATATGTGAATGGAGATGCGCATTTTAAGCAACATCCTATGAGGATTTGTTTTTCAAAAAATGTAGGCACATTGAGTGCACTTCTGAGACTCAAACAGTCCTGGAATCAATGAAGAGAGGCCTAAAATACCAGTTTAAATACCTCAATTTATTGCTGGTAAAAAAACGTACCTATGTTGCTTTTAATTTGATTTCGAGAAAAAAATTGAATAACTCAGATTCAAGATATATATACATAAAAATAACAATAACAAACTAACAGCTGTGACAATCTTTTTGGTTATTCTGTTACATGCATCTCTGCAAGCTATTACTATCTTTTAAACCAAAAGTGGCATACCAGGTCCTGTGCATTGGACCTAAGAAAAGAGATATACTGAGTAGTACAGACATTTTAGACCCCATATCAAATCATTTCAAACCACAGACTTTTAACAAAGACTTGATAAGAGAACAGCATTAGAACAAATATGCTCTTGCACATAATTTCTCTATAAATACTAGTCTGGTGGCTCCACCGCCACAAGTCATATAAAAGGAAGCTCCTGATTTGCACATACATCAGAAACTACCTTGAAATGAGTGGGCTGAGAATTGGTCTGACCAGTTACGGCACAATAGAAGGCAGAGATTATGTACGGACTGCAAGCTTTAAACAATTATATTCAGTGTGCAAACAGTGTTTGTGTGCTTATGTATTTCAAATAAGAAAAGTGATATTTCTGGATCCTATTTTAATTAATAAGAAGTAATTGAAAATGTAAGACTGCTCAGAAAATAAGAGGGCACAATCATACAAAATAACACCTAACAGCCAGGTGCGCACATTGGCATAATCCACACTGTGCGACAAGCTGTAAGTTTATGTTTTTTAAATACTTTGAATAGGTGATACTGGCATCAGCTAATAAATGTATTCTTCTAATAATGCAAAACTTCAAAAATATTCGCATTTGTCAATTTTTCCCAAATTACATATAGTGTCTCCTGCATAGAGCATATCTGAAAATAGTGCCATTGGCGTGGTCTTAAAGATTGCTCTTAAGATCTTTTGCAATGGGCATGAAAAGATGTGGTCTCGAAGAGCGGGGGGGGGACACACGTGAAGACATTTCCTAATTGCCCCCTCAACAAAGAATAGGAGACAGGCAGATGCGCCTCTAGTGCAGCATGACCACAGATCTGTAAGTATGGGAGCAGCAGACAGGCTGAGATATGCTAATTATCACCAGAGGGGGAGCCTCAAATGTCATGTAAGAAGTGACCTCCAAGCCATCATAAAAACATACAATAAATTCGCATAGCATTTTCTTCTGTAGTCAACACCCAAAAATGTGGAAGAGTTACAATAGGGATATCACTTTTCAATCCCACCATGCAGTCGAAATACAAGCACCAGTTAAAAGGGATATTGCAGTTATTTATCAAATACAAAATACAACAAAAATAAATGAATGTCTTGCCTCTTTGCTGAAAGAGGAGTTAGAAAAGAAGTTTCAAAATGCTACAAATCTGGATTCAACTGGAAACTACCTGTAAAGCCACAGGTAACCTAACAATTACAAAGGAAATAAGTCAATGGAACTAGGCTGGTTTTGCTCGGTTTTTAATAAACGTAACCATGCAATCTTACTGGTCAACGTTTGAAATCTTCAAAGGGGAAGATTGTGTTTGAAAAACTGAAGATTTCATACTACCTCATGGACACTCCTTAGAGAGGTTACAACAATGTGGCATAAAACTATTAAAGTGTTTCAGGACCAAATCGGAAAGATGTCTACAAATACACCAGCCTGCTGTTTGCCTATAGTATATGAACATGCTCTTGTGCAGCCTGGTGAAATATATATATTTGTTATGCTTACTTGAAGCCAATAAATTGTTTTTATTTTAAAAAAACGGTAGGAAAATCTATTGGCTCCTGTCACAATAAAGGTAAGCTACCTTGTTACATGTGTTACAAAATTATATTTGGATATATACCACACACATGCATATTTTCTCCTCTATTTAAATACTAAAATCGTAATTTGGAAATGTTAATATAAGATACTGCATTATAAGATGTAAAGATGCTTGCAATTGCACTGATCGCAATGGCAATGCGAAGGTCACGTTACTGTATCAATACCTATTTTGACAAGTCACCTTTTATGCACAGGAGTTCAACAAAACCTGTATAGTTGTGTGCAACCTGCACAGGTGTCTGTCGTAACAAAGTCAAGAAAGCCTCTTATGTGTTGGGACACTGATGAAATAAGCAACTGAGTTGGGCAATAACATCTATTGTTTGCATATCATAAAACACTTCAGTTTGTTATGCACTCCATATAAATAGCCTGATATTGCACAGTGATCTAAATTAATGAAATTAATGTGTGATGCAAAAACGTTATTCTCGTTTGATTGGGTTTTCGTCAAATACCTCTCTAGATAATCGCTTTTTACTTTTGCAAGGTTTTACCTCCTGTTCTAACAAATAACTTCTGCTTGTTTTACGTAAAGAGCACTTTCAATCATGTTTAAATACCATGAATTACATTCATACCGTTTTTTAGCTTAGGCTCTTTGTTCCCTGTTCTACATCTGTTACTAGGGCCTATTTACAATAGTACTTGTCACAAATGTGCAATCTGCTCTAAATTATTGAACTTGGCTATCCAGCGTGATTAAGGACTTATAAATTTAAGTTTTGCAAACCTGCCGTATATGTTTTGCCCGGCTTGCTAATTATATTCTTGAGTACTAACTGTAACCCCACTCTAAATATCCGTGTCCTATGTAGTGCTGTATCCACTATATACTTATTTCACCGTTCACAAGACCCATTTTTATTTGGTAGCAGTGAATTTTTATCCTGTACTTTCCATGCCTCTACTGACTGTATCATGAGATCGTTATTTGTTTCTTAATTTCCCTACACAACCAATCTCAATTTAGGACTTGAGTGAAATCGGTCTGTGTTGTAACAAATTGATTTACCATGATTTGTTTAATAGTACCTTCAAATCTGTCTGAAAAGGGCTTCTATTATATAAAACAACTCTTAAAGAAAGCAATTGATCTTCTCTTGGTAATTCCCCAATATTAAAGATGATTTAATTCATGTATTTGTAGAGGCACAGAAACCACACACGTAATGTTATAAAATATGAATCAACTTCAAAGAAAACAGTAAAAATTTAAACGTGCACAGCAAAATAGCTGTAGTAATTTACAGAAGATTTTCTTGATGGTTTGTAAGTCACATTTATGCAGCCTGAGAACACCTCGAGGAAAGATGGGAATGGACGCTGCACAGTTTAGAGCAATAGGAAAGAATGGAAGGGAGATTAACAATCTTAAACCCCTCCTCTGCTTGTACACTTTGTGTGTAAATGTAATGTTTCTACTGTCAGTGGCAGATCGACATTAGTAGAACAACAGAACACCTTTTCAATATACCAAAAGCGTGACTATTTGGAGATCTATGCCACTGATTTTCCGAGCATTTATTTTACAGGAGAAATGGTTCCAGTTTGCAACCACATGCCGGGCAAGTAAACTGACCCAACTATTTTCCACGTTAGCAGTCTAAGACATTACTTGAAAACTCAAAAAGGTATTACCTTTCTATACAATAGAAAAATAACTCTTAAAAGTTAAGTTCACTATTTGCATTTAAATAGATTAAAGATGTACATGTTCTGATGTATTACTTTCAAATGTCTTGCCTTTTGCTGCCATATCAATTCATAAGGTTGAAACACTTTTACTGCAGTGCATTTTATTTATAATCATTTGACACATCTTTGGTTTGCAGCACAATATGAAAAATATGAGGATGTTCTATTTTTTTTTTTTTTTTATTTCCTGTGAAGAGCTAAAATACAACAGCATATGTGTACTCTTTCCAAGAGTAATTAAAGTAGTTGTTTTTACTTACCAGCTGCTGAGCCAGAACAAGGCAGGAACACAAAAGCATGACATTCGTGCAGGTAAATTTATACATAGCTGCTGAGCTAAATGTAGACTATAATTACCAAAGAAACATTAAATTGTAATAGTGCTCTTTTGGGAAGCTATCACCCAAACTCAAACTGAACTGTAAGAAATAATTGTGAATCCCTTAATTTAAGAAAAGTTTGGTAATAAAACATGCAGAAGTGCCACGTCCTTTTAACAGTTTCACTTCCCACACTCGTTTTATTAGAACTTACCTATTTCACTATGAAAACTGCTCAAGTAACCCCTCTTCAAAGCAAGATCCTCTTGTTTGTCTTTTTGGGGTTCCTCTTGCAGTAACAGTCAGCTCTTCTGTGCACATACTGTATACTCCAAAGAGGAAGGTTCTCACACAATTCAAATTGTTGAAGAACAAAAACGTATTGTTCAAATGATAGAGTTCTTGCGTCCCCTGACTCGCTGCCGAAAACTGTATGATTACTGTATGATTCACTTTGCCTAGTGTTGCTTCACTTTCTTTAACACCATTTCATCAGTGTTTTTTTTCCATTTCACTGATGCCTCCCGTGACAAGTGTGATTCAACTAAGAAGGATGAAAATTGAAAGGTTGCGTTCAAATCTTTTTGTAACAAAGAGCGCTATGGTAAACAAAATACTATGAGATGATGGAAATTTAATGCCTCTGATTTTGAAGTATGGATAAGTTCCTTCTACAGTTCATATCAGTATGTAAATGATGTGTGATTATTGTGTAATTTAGTCCTCTTCTGTTGCTCCTCGGACCTGTCCCAATATTCTAAAAGTGTGTACTTCACACTACACACACTTTCTGAAACGAGCAGCGAAAATAGCAAATATTACTTCCCAGATGTTAAAACATAAGATCCATGTTTTACTTGCTAGGATTCTGTTATGTGCTTTAAAATAATTCCACACAGAAAATAGTTTTCAAAGGTAAGAGATACCAACTCCTTACCATTGCCCATAATCCAGAAAAATACTGACGAACAGGATCACAAATGATATTGTATAGATCGGGTCCCATAAATTGTTGCTTTCTAGTCACATGGATCACCAGCGGTTAGAGCACTGGCAAACAAGGCTGATGTAACTTTGTTATGTGAATTTATGTTGTATTAAGACGTCAGTGGAGCAATCAGGTACTTGGTAAGTGTGGCAATCAAGTACTTTATAAGTGGAGATTTTCAAACTCAATAGGAGTTGTTAGTGCCTATCTATGTCTGAAACGGCTATTTGAAGGGTAGAGGGCTATATTGTATTTTGAAAGCCAGTGGACCTATATTTTTTGTAGGGCTCCTCTGCTCTAGCTACAGGAATTGCCAGCCTATGGAAGATTTGGAAAAGTCGCTAGTTATGTAGTATCTCATGGAAACACATTTCGTAAAAAATGTGTTTTGAAGCATGACAATGGTTTATTTGGGCAGGATGTCCACACTGATTCCTGGTGTAAGGAAACTAACACATGGAAAACAATGGAGCTTTGTGATAGAAGCTCTGCTCTTAAGGTGTACTTTTCACATTGGAAACAAAGCTCCATAAATGTATACTTGGAAAGGTAAATAGTCTGAGCAAATCAGTAAGGGACTACACATGAAGGGAGAATAAGCCACAAAATATATACGTAGAAACCCGATAAAGCTTGAAAGTCATGTTCTCTTCACCCTTGTGTTTGTGCAACAAGTACACAGTAAGCTATGCTTGCATTTATAATTTTTATAAAACGTGCCAAATAATGTTTCATATTATTTTACCAATTAGAATTATTTGTAGCAACAAACACTTCTCAGAGGGAGTTATACGCATGTAAATGGTCCTTCTGGACGAAAAATTAAAGGTGTTGTCGTTTTTTCCCTTTTTAAACAAATCTTTGTATCCGATTTATGACTACACAGAGCTAATGAAACAGACAGCTCATCTCCCCTATAGAAACAATGGCTTTGTAGTGAAAGACAAAGTCCTGGAAATGAGGGTGAAAAGAGGAGGATGGTCTATTGCCAGGCAATTCTGAATCAGAGTCCGGCCGTGTTCGGCTGCAAGAGTCACAACACCAGCAGTGACCCCTTCAGATCTTCAGCGTGCCCCAGCAGCATTAAAACCACAATACACTCATGCATCAATGAATCAAATTAAGGAGATGACAAGAAATACCTTATGTGGTCTGATCCAGTTTTATCTAGATCAATCAAATCACGTCGTGCAGAAAACCGACACTGCTCTTAAAACATGAAAATGCTGAGCTAGACATTTGGCTTAAGCCTTCATTAACTTCTCTACCTCAGTCCTTATCTCTGCTACCGACAGACCGGTCTAAACTCAAGATGAGGAAAAAAAAGCAGTCTTCTCCTCTCACACATACCGGCTAATCCTAACTACACAGTAGCAGAATACATGACCATCCAGAGATGCACTTACAAATCAACAACTCCAAACTACTTTTCAGAAACACAGGTCTGTCTCATATCTCAGTCTATCAAATCACCTGAAATCAAAGATTAACATGAATTGGAACATCAAAACAACACTTTCACAGCGAATTTCATCAGGAATTAGGAAATTACTGAAGAAAAAGTGATTGTAATATGTACAATGAATGTAGGAGGTAAGTTAATGGGGCAGAAACATGTTCAGCATTAGATTAGAGAAGAGCAGAGGCTGTCCTGGAGAAAGGATTTATGGCTAAGTTCTGAAAAGATGTGTTTCCAGTTTCCATCTGAAGTGGAGGAGGTTGCCATTGGTGTGTCATTGGTTAGTATGTCCCAGTTGTCCTGAATGCAGTTCAGAAATGTTCGTATCCATCTAATGCTTTCTCTGGTGAAAGAATTGTGAGGTTTAGATTTTTGCAGTTTTTGGAATGTGCGCCAGGAAACCCACAATAAGTACAGACATACAAAGCATTAAGAGACCATTTTCACTTTCAGCAATCGGGAAGCAAAAAAGATTCTCCAAAGGCACTTTCAGGTGATAGTGACTAAAGTGTGAATTATATTTATGATATTGTGTACAGACCAAAGCTTAAGCCAGACTTCTTATGCTTGTTTTGTGATGGCCCTACCCAGGTCTGTCACGGTGATCTCTCATTGAGATCCTTTCAAATTCTGGAAACTGCCTCAAGTCAAAAAAGATAGTAATAAAAAAACATAAACATCTAACAAGGAGTAGCAGGATGTATGTATTTAATGAACGAAGTTTAGGGAAGAACCTAAAAATCACCACCAACTCCCTAAGATGGCGATATGTCAATGGTATTAAGTTCAGCACAGGTTAGGGGAGATGTACTCCTCAGCATGAACAAAGGATATTATAAACACACCTAAACACTTTATTTAATATTACTTTTCGTTAGCAACATAGGAATCCATACAGGGAATGAGTAAAATAAAGTGCAGAATCTAATTGTTGATAAAATACGGAGAACCATAGAAACTGTAAAGAAGGACAGTGTTTGTTTTATTTTTGGGGTCTCATGTGGCACAAACCAGTGCCAAAGAGATGAACAATAACTGACAAAAGTGTATTTTAATGCAAAAGCACCAACATCGTTAGGTATACATAAAAAGTGAAGGAAGATGAGAAGAGCAAACACTACACATAAATTAAATGAAGGGAGATGTGTGTAACATACAATGCACATGTATTAACAGTGTGAATGGGGTTCTGAGACTACTTTAACTGAATATGGAGCTTCTTTGTGACAACAAGAATGTTCTACTCACTAAGCAGGTTTGGTGGACATTTGACTCATTTTATTGAGCTAAGAAAAGACAAAATACTTTGCTCCCAATGGTTGCTTAAATGTGAGACTTTGACAGCCATACTGTGAGATGACCCAAAGGCTGGCATCAGGTGAGGCTTTTCCAAGTGTGAAGTTTCACAAGTTTGTGTGGTTAGATATACTCTGAAGCCAATGAAGAGATGGATGAGATGGATACAAGACATTCAAGTAGTAATTTTAGAGTTTAGGGATTGATAGAGGAACCCATCAAAACGTTCCGTAGACATTTCCTCTCATATTGACGTGTGTTGACTACTTTTTTGATTTGGCTGCCTGTATTAATGGACTGGTGAAACTAACCAGCTTGTTCATGCGGCCACAGTAGCAGGAAACACATGTGCACATAAAGTCAGTGAGAAATAGCTGGCATGAATCAAGCTGATGCACTGTATGCAGCCTATCATCACTTCAGCCTGGGTGTTAAAACTCAGGTAGGTTGTCTCTCACCAGTAACAAAGGTTAAGACTAGATTCGTGCATGTGGTATACGCAAAATGTACTAAAGCAGACCTTTCCAAAAGGACACTTGGCTTTACGTCTAGAGTACCTAAGCCAGAGAAATGGGGTCACTTAAAAGCATGGAAACAGAAGACGTCTACAAAAATGTGGGTGCAAATTATGAAAAAGACCGAGTGAGTGTACCTGCGTGAGTGTAAGAGAGAAAATACGTGTTCCCTTTTTACTTTGTTCTTGGTGATTATTGAGCAATATACTGCTGGGGGTCGCAGAAACTACGCTCCAGTTGTATAACTTCTATGTACTTTTAAACTCTCCCAAGAGTAGTAAATCAAACGCCTAAGGTTAACTACAGCAGGCCGTGTGTGTTGTGAAGTCAGATACTGTATGAGACAAGCAAATACGCTCACATGGAATGCCCAGTCTGGTTTGAGAATCAGTAAATTTTGGCTGAAGGACAAAATACTGATGATTAGAGCATGATAGAGTGGCCACTAGGTATTATTTTAATTAAGCCTGTAACTCAAAACCAAAATCCAAATTGAAAAAACAAATAAATAACTTTGAATACATAGGAAAAAGATTAATGACAACATGGTAAATTAAAAGACTTTGCCAAACTATCTTGTACAAAACTTCAAAGCTGAAAAAAACGTACATATAAGCATCATGATTAAATTATCTTATAAGAATTGTGGAATCACAAACGTGTTAACAATAAACTGTAAAAGTATGGATACGAGGTGCACTTGGATGTGTAGTAGTGACAATACATGATCATTTCAGAGGCTTTTCTTAATTTTTAGATCATAATTGTTTTGTGTAGTCTTCTTCTGTTACACACAAACTTAACATACACGAATTCTACAGTTACTGTAAACTGATATTTATCACAAATAATGTAAAATGTATAAACGGATAGGAACATGTATTTGATATTTTCGCATTAAGTACAAATAAAAGTATATGTCTGGCCAATGCATGTTTGTGCATTAGGCGAAACTAGACGTGAGGGGACAGGGAGGTGAAATAAGTAGAAACAAGTCAATGTATGTAAAGCAAGAAGTATGCGCCTGCAGCTTTCCTGCTACGTACTACCGCAGACTGCCTTTTATGTAAATATCAGAGGCATGTACCCTGCAAGCAGTACCGTATTTCACTTCGCAGGCAGGACTACGGTGGGGCTTCTGGGCACTACTGGGAGAGAGGCTGTTTGTGGTCAAGCCGTTAATTCCCGTCTGCAGCACCGCAGTACTGTACAGTGGAGCGAGCGGATGAGCTCACTGGAATAAAATGTTCCCGATTGCAGCATACCGTTTTTTTAATTGTTTTTATTAAAACGGTTCCCCTGGTTTGTGAGATCACTTAAAATATATGTTGCTATTCAAATTTGGGCACGGTTCGAGTTATGAAAAGCCTGGGTTCATTCACTGCATGGGAACTTTTAGGACAAGACATGCAGAGGGGCAGCCTCGCCCTACAGCATGATATGAAGAGATTAGATGCCCTGACAGGATGTCTCTTTGAAAGGCGAGTGGGAATGGGGAACGGTCAAGTCCCCAGACAACTTACCTGTGTAAGGCCCTGGTGTTGGAGAATGTCACACGTGCTGCGTTGGCTAGTACATCTCTGGTTCTCACAAGTGACACAGTGAAGATAGATATTCTACTGTATGAGTGAATGCAGTTAGGACTTGTCTTGACATTGACAACTGAGAAAATAATGGAAGTGAACTGAATAGTAAAAGAACAAGCATTTTCAATGCAACGGGTCTCGCATTTGTTCGAGTTAGAGCTATTAGCGTTGTAAAGCAAGAAAAAAAAAACGCAGCGCGATTGCGCTATGTAAAATGCAGCCCAATCGCACTGCGTGGAAAACAAACAGATAAAGTAGTCCAGACTCCAGGGTGAAAACATCGAGCCTCGTATGTTTTTGGTACTTTACCGGTGCTGTGTAGGTAGGCTAAACACCAGAAAAGGCATGACGTATGCATGCCCTTCACAAATGAAAGCAAGCGGATTTGAAAAGGCAAGCCCACGAACCAATGTAAGTGACTGACATGGCATGGGCGTGGTTTCAAGCCCAAAGAGAGATTACAGAATGGACGGAGCACTTTGTGCTCGCCCATAAAAATGTAGTTATTGGTTTTATCTCAAATGACACATTAGATGTGAAGAGAGGCCGGTGTGGGGAGAGCCACAAATGAGGGGTGAAATGTGCCTACAACAAGACTTGCGAGATGCCTGGTGTGTCCCGAATCTATTCGGGAAAAGCCACCTGCCCTCCTAACATGAGTGAGTTTCTTTAACATACAGTGCTCTCTGCGGAATGAAATGCTGTAGGTGCACTGAAAACCTTGATATGAAAAGCACAGATACACTGAAAACTGAGGATGCATCAGTCCGTGCTTTCCCGCTGCATCCTCCAGCAGAGACTAATTCACCTAGTTCAAGCACATCCAACTCCATGCCAAATGGGGCTTTGTCCTGTGCCCTGAGAACCACTACATCTCAAACCCTGACCCCAGTATTTCAATAAGTGCGATCTGCTATAAGGTTCTAGTGAATAAGAAAACATTGGTATCTTTCATAGATTCACATGCTTGAATCATCCCCGTCGGCGAAGTGAAAGTCCCACGGTATATGAAAAGCAATAAGCACCAAAAAAAATTCCATAGGCTATAATGCTAACCCAAATGACTCATATAGCCTATCTCTGTCCTTTTGTGAAAGAGCCCAAACCTGGCTTCCTGCCAATCAGGCACCAGCACCCTCTAGAATACTCTCCAGAGAGGCTCTTTCCCTCAGATTTTCTAGCACAAGAGTGAAGGCTATGACCTGAGAAGGAAATGCTAGCGTCTAAGAGGAGGAGGGTGGGTCGCATGTGAGTTTATGAAAGATACCAATACTGGATAACTGTAGTTACAGGTAAGTAACTTGTTTTTTTATCCAGTATTGGATCTTTCATAAATTCACATGCTTGAATCTGATTAGCCAGCAGTACTCTTAATAAATGTCATGCCCGCCGAGGATGGTGGGTGCGAGCATAGAAATCCTCTAAAGCTTATTACCAACTAACATGCTTATAAATCTTGTACTACGTGCATAAAACAAATATATATATAAAACAAAATTGCATAGCAATTATAGACTATTGCATATAGAATTATGTCTACACATTAAAGAAAGATCTCACCTTAATGAAAAAGATGACGTAAGTCCACCTGTCCAACGAGAGAGTCAGTTCTTTGAGACAACTCCAAACAGCAGTGCTCCGCAAAGGAGTGTTTAGTCTTCCACGTCGCAGCCGGACATATTTTATCCAAAGAAATGCCCTGAAACAAGGCAGCCGATGTGGAGACTGCTCTTGTGGAGTGCGTTCTCGGGAGCTTAGTCAATGGTTTTCCTGCTTTTGTCTGGCAAAACTGAATGGTGGATGGAATCCACCGGGCTATGGCGGCCTTAGTGACCGCTGCCCCTTGCCGTCCTTGAGCATAAGATACTAGCAGCTGTTCTGTCTTCCGCAGCTGTTCAGTACGTTGAAGGTAAAATTTCAGGCATCTCGATGTCCAATGAATGCAGAGTCTTTTCTGCGATTGTAGACAGATTCGGGAAAAAAGTTCTTAATATTACCGGCTCATTTAGGTGAAAGGATGAGGGCACCTTAGGAATGTACCTCGGGTAAGTCCTAAGAAGAACAAAGTCATCTGAAAAGACAAGAAAGGGTTCCTTAGTGGTAAAGGCCTGTATATCGCTGACTCTTCTGGTGGATGTAAGAGCAAACAGAGTTGCCACCTTCCATGTGATGTATTTGAATCCCGCTCTGTGAATAGGTTTGACCGGGGCTTTCATAAGCTGGGACAGAACTATATTCAGATGCCACTCTGGCAGAGGTGGACGCACAGGAGGAAAAGTGCGAAAGAGGCCCTTCATGAACTGTTTAATGATTCTGGATGAGCCAAGTGAGGGCATATCAGCTGACTGTCTATAAGAAGCTATAGCTGCCAAATGGATCTTAACAGATGCGTGACATAGCCCAGCCTTTGAATGGGTGAGAAGATATGAGAGCATTTGCTTCGGCTCAATCTTTAACAGATGGAAATTGTTCTGCAGGTACTAGACACAAAGGCCCTCATTACAACTTTGGCGGGCGGCAACCGCCGCTCGCCAAGTTGTAACCGCTGAGCGGCCGCCAATGCAGCTGCACTCCTGCGGTGGCCATTTCGACATCCCCGCTGGGCCGGCGGGAGGAAACCGAGTTTCTGCCCGCCGGCCCAGCGGGGATGACGGCCGCAACATGGGAGCCGGCTCCATATGGAGCTGGCGGTGTTGCGGCGGTCCGACTGGTGCAGTTGCACCTGTCGCGCTTTTCACTGTCTGCTATGCTGACAGTGAAAAGCTTCATGGGGCTGTGTCAGGGGGCCCCGCGACTCCCCTTTCCGCCAGCCTTTTCATGGCGGTTCCTACCGCCATGAAAACGCTGGTGGGAGGGGGACTTTTAATCCCCTCAGCAGCGCTGCAAGCAGCGCTGCCCTGGAGGATTGAATCCGCCGGGAACAATGTGGCGGAAAACCGCCGGTACTGGCAGTGCGACCACGGAGCTTCCGCCACAGTCGTAATGTGTGAGTTTGCCCTGCCAGCCTGTTACTGGTGCAACCTCCAGAACAGCCCTGGCGGTCTTTGACCGCCAGGGTTGTAATGAGGCCCAAAATCTCTTTCATTTGAGTTTGTACGTCTTATTTGTACTGTCCACTCGTGCCCTGGATAAAATCAGTTTGTATTCCTCATCAATGTTCATACCCTGGAACTTACGGAACTCAGGAGCCAAGCGTGCAATTGCAGAGATGCTGGATCCGGATGAAGAATTTGACCTTGAGTCTTCGTGAAAATGCAGGGAAGACGCATGGGATTGGTCACCGACAGGAGCAGAAGCTCCGTGTACCAATACTGCCTGGGCCACCTGGGCGCCATGAGTATGATCTTGCAAGCCTCCGACTTCATCTTCCTGGGAATCAATTCTGGGAATCAATGGGATGGGGGGGGGGGGAAGCGTATGCAAAGATCCCGGACTATCTCATCGAAAGAGCATTTCCCCACGACCCCGGGAGTGGGTATCGACTTTGGCGTTCTGATTAGTGGCAAATAAATCCAGGGTCGGCCGTCCCCAGCATCGAAAGACACTGTCCAGTACCCTCTGGTCGAGTTCCCATTTGTGGCAGTTGTCGTCCGTCCTGCTGAGAGAGTCCATCAGGACGTGTTGACACCTGGCAGGTGCTCTACTCTGAGGCAAATGTTGTGCAGTGTGAGCTAGTCCCAAAGAGACTGAGCTTCTCTTGAAAGGGAGAGAGATCATGTTCCTCCCTGTTTGTTGATATAGAACATGCTTGTTGTGGTGTCTGTATGGACCAACACAGATTACCCTGCAATCCGTGGAAGGAACGCCTTGAGCGTGAAAAAAATTGCTTTTAATTCCAACAGATTTATGTGCATTCTTCGTCTCGTGTCCGACCATCTTCCCTGAATGCCATGTCTTGTAGATGACCTCCCCAACCATGCAATGAAGCGTTCGTTGTGATGATGAAGTCTGTCATTGGAGTGAGAAAGGTCAGTCCTTGAGAAAGATGGTTGGCTTGAGACCACCATTGCAATGTCTCTACTATCCTCGGTGTAACATTTATCAAATCCTCAAAGGATCCTTGTGATTGGGTCCATTGCAGCTGTAACTCTTCTTGCAAAGGTCTCTTTTTCAACCTTACCAGATGGACTAGGACAATCGATGAGGAGATCATGCCTAGGAGCTACTTGAACAGTCGCACTGAAACGGACCTTCTTCTTGAGATCCTGACAGTCAAGTTGGTTAGTATCTGCTGCCGTGCCTGTGTGAGGTACGCCTTGTTTTCGATGGTGTTGAGTTCTGCACCCAAAAAGACTACCTTGTGTGTAGGAAAAGTGACTGATTTCTGGAAATTCACCGTTGGCCCCAAACTGTGAAATAGTTCTAGGCAGACGTTGGTAGCCTTGGACGCTAGCTGCGATGAAGGAGCTTTTATCAACCAGTCATCCACGTACGGGAATGCCTGAAAACCCCTGTTGCAGAGATAGCCTGCTACTGTGGCAAGACTTTGCGTGAAAATTCGTGGCGCTGACTTCAAGCCAACTGGGAGGACTTTGAATTGATAATGGGCACCAGCCACAGTGAAGCGGAGATACTTGCGATGCTTTACATGTATCGGTATGTGGAAATAAGCATCCTGGAGATCCATTGTTGTCATGTAGTCTCCAGGGTTAAAAAGGTGCAGGATATCTGACAGCTGCTCATATGAAAGGATTGTTACCGCAGAAACTTGTTCAACTTTCTGAGGTCTAGGATTGGCCTCCATTCCCCTGACCTCTTTCTTATTAGAAAGAACCGGGAATAGAACCCGAGTCCTCTGTGCTGAACAGGAACCTCCTCTATCGCTCCCTTGGCGAGCATTAGGGAAACCTCCTGCTGAAGCAAGTGAAGATGAAATGGTTTGGATTTCCCTGGAAGATGGTGTGATGTTTGGGTTTTTGTATAAATTCCAGTGTATGACCTCGAGCCACTATATCTAGCACCCATTTGTCCGATGTTATTCTTTTCCACTTCTGGAGGTAATTGGAGATGTTCGCTCCCACTTGATGGCTCTGTGAATGCTGTGGAAGCGTAGCCGGTGACTGACAAGAATCACTGCTTTCAAGGATGATGATGGGTTTGGGAACTCTGCTTCTCCTTCCTCCCTGTATGGCGAATGAGGCGGTGGATGGTTGCCTATATATATTGCTGTTGGTAGGTTGGTCTATATGGAGGCTGTTGGTACTGCCTGTGGTAGAAACCTTGAAATGCTGTAAAAAACCCTACCTTTTGCACCCCAAAAGGGCTGCTTCCGGTACTGCAAAGTACCCGGGGACCGAGCAGTGTCCGTGTCAGCCTTAATGGCCTGTAATGCGTTGTCCACGTGTTTACCGGAGAGAGAGACTCCGTTGTACGGCATGTCTAGAATTCTGGACTGTATCTCTGGTCTGAAGGAGATAGCTTTTAATCAACCTTGGCGGCATAATACAGCTGCTCCCGCCAGCTGGCGAAAACCCATGGAAGCTATATCCACGGCGCAGTCAATTATTTCTCCAGACGTACGCTCTCCTTCCTGAAGGATCTTTCGTGCTTCCGACTGCTTGCTTTCTGGGATGAGATCCATGAAAGCATTGATATCTAACCACATCTGACAATCATAGCAATTCCACCTTCTTCCTCATCCCCAGACGTCGAAACCTCATCTCTAGGGGGAGCGGCTAACGTAGAATGTGGAGTCATCCTAGGAGTTGGTGAAATATCCTGAGGATATATAGCAGACCTATACATTGCTGTGATCTTAACTGTAGTGCGAAGATCAGGAGACCCAGAAGAAATAGGAATAACATCCTGACTCACAGCTACCATTGGCATCATCAATGGTGTTGATGACGATGGCCCTGTCGAGGGAACTGATGCCGTGGATGATTTTTCTATCAACAATGGTCTCGTCGACATTGTCTGTGGCCTCGTCAACAGTGGTGTTGTCGGCGGTGGTCTCGTTGACAGTGTCCTCGTCGGTGATGTCGCTGACAGTACTCTCGTCGACAGTGTTGCAGTCGACTGAATTTTCATCGACGATGTCAACGACGATGTTCTCGTCGACGATGGCATCAACGTTACCTTCAGCGGCGAAGTCTTTTCTAGAGCCTTCGTCGACGGTGGTCTAATGGAAGGAATAGGAGCCTTTACCATGGATGTCGACGTAGTCGACGACTGTTTCGTCGACGAGGTGGTGGAGACGGTAGATGTGAAAACCGTTGTTGTCACTGTTGTCAACAGTGGTGTTGTCGTCGTCGACTTAAGCTTGATATACACCTTTCTAGAGGTGGAAGGCTCAGATGAAGGAGAACGGTGTGATGACTCCTTTCAACGAGGAGAGGGTGGCTCAGATGAAATTGAGCCCTGTATGCCTTTAACACCTTCTTTATGATGCATTTTTTTACGCTTTCTGTATCTTTCAGTCTGTCTCAGGTCCTCAGATCTTGACCTTTTATGACTCACTCTCCTCCCCTGAAGTACAGGATTTTGCCTGTAACCATGTTAAAAAGTCTACCCTCTCGGTCTCTGAGGATTTTTGCAGAGAAAGTGTGGCATATGTTGCAGTTTTTCACCTGGTGTTCTGCATACAGGCAGTATAAGCAGTTTTTATGTGGATCATCCACATGCAGCCTTTTCTTGCCACAGGTCTTACAAGGGCGGAAAAGGCCTTTCCTAGAAGAATCTGACATCTTTTTGAGGTTTTCGGAGAGAAAATCTTCCTGAAGAAGTAGAAAACTGAGCAGAGCTCAGGGAGACTCCCTTCACACGACGTGCAGTACAAAATCTGAAGGAAAGAGCCTCTCTGGAGAGTATTCTCGAGGGTGCTGGTGCCTGATTGGCCAGCAGCCAGGTTTGGGTCCTTTTCACAAAAGGACAGAGACAGGCTATAGGAGTCATTTGGGTTAGCATTATAGCCTATGGAAAATGTTTTGGGTGCTTATTGCTTTTCATGTACCGTGGGGCTTCCACTTCGACGACAGGGGTGATCAAGCATGTGAATTTATGAAAGATCCAATACTGGATAAGCATGTTTCCACTGGCATGGGTCCAATGGAATGGCAATTCAGTCCTCAATAGTCACTGAATACCCTACCCGACAACAATGAATTGAGATCATTACAAGGTATAATAAAATGGTCGCTGATGCTTGGTCGATGCACCAAGTCCTCTCGACATCCCAGCGTGGCTAGGGTGTGATTCAAGAGAACACATGCAATGCTGCAATTCGGTCATGTCAGTACCAGGGAAACAGGTCATTCAGATCGTGGAGTACATGGAACCTTTATCCGCAGAATCATCTGCCGCCACTGAACATAATCCCTGATTTCATGGCCTAAAGGTATCCCAGACGCAGTAGACCTCATTGGTACAAAATCAAACTGTAGTTTACAAATTCCGTTGTTATGGTCGATAATCTGCTTCAAAAGAGGAGGCAGAACAGAAACAAGACTTAACCTGGGATCAGCAAAATCCTCTGTTAAGACATCATCATCCCGTAACGACCACCTGCGAAAAGAGCATTACCATTCGTATTTAAGGTCTGAAAAAGGTTTACTGCCTGAGGAGACAAACAACAATGATGCTATTTCTGACGAACATGGCCAGCCTATGTATGTCAACGTTCTTGCGCCATTTAAAAACAAAGCAGTCCTGCCCATGAAAAAAGACTCTTCTGGTCTGCACTTGCCGGTGCACCAATGGTAGGGGACATAAGCAGAGCACTGTGCTTCAAATGACCACAGAGTTGACATTAGATGTGCATGGGGGCAACAGTCACACCTAAATGTATTATTGATCACAACTGAGAGCTTTACATGCATGTGCAAAATGTCCAAAATATACACATCTATTTGGTTTCATAGAGAGCTAGTTTCAATGTATATGGAAACCAGTAGATTCTAAAGTGTTTGACAACAGTGTGCTCAACATTAATGAAAGACTTACCACAATTATTTATGCACTGCTGAGTGGGAATATATATCACGAGTTGTATATGAAGCTCTTCACCTAGCTTTGTGGTGGGTGGTCATGGAGTCGGTGTCTTCGGATTGCCCAGAATAGAAACTCTACTTTAATGACAGAAGATACTTTCATAATATCTGTGTTTTTCCTACCTAAATAAATATTCCACATCTACGCAATAAGAAGCCGGCTCTGAAACACAAATCTATAAATGATGAACGTTTATGGGACAGGTTGCGTGATGTGTCAAAGTTTTTAATTAAACATTTATTTTCGCATCTGCACAGTGAAGAGACATGGGATTTAAAAATGTTAGTGATGGGTCAGAAGAAGCAGAATGAATGCAGCAGAGGCAGGCACCAGAAGAGAAATGAGAATCTTTACACCCATGCCAACCATAAACCCTTTCAATAAAACAATATGGAAGTAATACAGAGGAAGAGGATACCGTGAACTCAGAGCAGCTGCTTTTTAGATCCCAGCACAAGAAAGCAGCAGAAAGTGAATGCTTGCAGAGTTTACAACAGAGACAAAAGCTAATGTGGTGACATTAATAATCACTAAAAGTTAATATTGAGCAGATAATTAACCAGCACACCACCACACTAATCTAAGGATGAGAGTCCTTGCCAGGGTCATGCAAGGCTGCCAGACTGCCCTATAGAACAGATGTTTAAAGCGAACCCCCAACCAAGAAGTGCTTAGAGAATACACCAGAGTGTGATAAGATTTATAGAACAAAACGCTGCAGAGTAAACTGACACTGCCTGCTTAACCACAAATCCCCAAAGAAACAGAAAAAAAGAAACCCTACATGGAGTGAAACAAAGACATTTAAAATACAAAATGTGTGGCCTTGCTCAACCAGACTAGGTGAGGAACGATCGGGAATGTTAGGAGGCACGGTACTGAGCTGTACTGCATCTGAATGTGGTGTTCCCTGCAAAAATAAACAAAATAAATATATGGTAATTCACTTTCTACTGGATGCTGTGATGTATATGCTATTCCATGTCATTCTGTTAGTCGTGTCCCTTTAACAAGACGTATATATTCATTTGTACTACCTATTTCATGATTAATTTAGAGTAATGTATCAGTTCACTCTCAATAAGAAAAAAAAAATCTACTAGATTACACTGGGAGTCTCGGTCTATTTCAGAAGCCATATCTAGAAGTGACTGCTGTAGTGCACTGGGGTACCCTTTACATTCCAGGTGCCATCTCTAGAAGTGTGCCTGCTAAACTATTGCAGCAGCCATACCTAGAAGTACTCTGCACATTCCAACTGCCATCTTTAGAAGTGTGCCTGTACTAGAATCCTTGGTCTACTCCAGAAGCTATATCCAGAAGTGAGAGGGCTAGAGTACACAAGAGTATTCTGAATAGTACAGTACCAGTCTCAGACTCAAGACTTCCTTTTCCTCCTTATGGGTTAGGGGAAGGGCAAAGTGAAGAAAATACAATACAATAACCGGGCTTAGAGTGTCTGTTTACTTCGGTTTCTGTCTCTGCTGCCCCTGGTCATTAAGGACTTGAAGGCAAAGACAGATAACAAATGGGCTACCAGATGCTAACCCTGGCTACTCTTTGTGGACGTCCCTGGTAGATTCAGTGCCACGGTGCTGTCTGTGCTACAAAGCTCCTGCATTCCCAGTGGTTTTCTGAGCCCGTATCGATCGCTCTGTTTTCCACTAGCCACGACGCCGTCCAAGTCCCTAGCATTTACTTTATTAAATGCGTGGCCTCACGTGTGTCAAACGCTGCTTGTTATACTTTTCGTTTCTTTGTCACTTCATTTGCTTCAATGTATCCCTGTAGCTGAAGCTTTTTGTCCCTCTGGGGCTCTCGTTCAGCAGTCACTCACTGGCCCAGCAGCGCGGCATGACTCAGCACGGAATTACCAGCAATGCTGATCTTATCATGAATTCCTCCCACGCAATGTTCTCGCTCAGTCACAAGGTGGATAAGGCACTTCCCCAAAAACCGTGTGCGCGCGCGGCAGGGCGGGAGGGAAGCGGTTAACTAATCCCGCGCAGATCTGCGAGATATTAAAAGTTGCGCAGAGTTGAGCAGATCACGCGGGGATGACCCCTGCTTTCTTGATGAAAACACAAGCGATGTTCCCGTTTCTGGGTACTTGCTCATTCCTGGTGACTGCTCAGAGCTTCTTTGCGACACACACTTAGTGCACAGTGGTGAAGCAAATCCATGCAGAATTATGCTGGAGACTTGGTGCAAATTAATCGCAATATAGTGCTAAAACTTCAATTTTCCAACTAGTTTGCGCTAAACAAATGCATTTATTCTAATAAATCTCCCAATGTTTAACCTGTGGAGGCAATTCAGATTGGATCCGGATTTATTGTTCATTCTCAGTCTGACCCAGAGTTGGATAGGGGATGGCGGAAAAGTGAAGAGAAAGAGAACAATCTGAAAACAGTGGCAACGTGAATAATGGAGAAGAAACCTTCAAGAGAGATTAAGAGAAAGAAAGTGTTGGGAGATGGAGGAAGGTGGAATAAGGCTAGGCTACACCGGTATCTGCAATTCATGCACTGGACAGTAGATTCCTTTGTTGAAGTAAAACACTTTAGACCCTGTCATCTTTTTTCAATTAACAAACTAAGCACTAAACATAATTAAATCTAGACCCGAACAGAAATTGTGGAAAAGTTATTTTTCGTGAGGTAGGTCCTTTTTAAATTTTACATTACACGCAAAATGCTAAAAACATTTTAATGATCTAAATGCATCTGTGTCTAGACTGAAGCAGGCACCTGGTCATATCAGTTAAACGACACTGCTGCAATCATGGATTGATCCTCAGTATACAGGTAACGCAGGTTTTAAGATGAAGTTTATTTGAAGAATAAAGTATTAGTTACAGGTATCGTCTTCACTAGGAGCAGCATCCTGCTGCACGACACTTTTGACGTGATGTAGCACAAGTAATGCTAAATATGTGTGTATCGCGTGCCAAGGACAATGAAAGACGTGAGGATTGTGCATCCCCAGAAAAGCAAAACTCTCTCTGCGCTGTGCCTGTAATTCCGTCTCTAACACGGGCAACACGAAGGCATTGGTTGACCCGCGCCGGGATGAGAGTGGCTAGAACTGTACAATGCACGACGCGCCAGCCCTGGCTTTAATTCTACTCTCTGAACAACTGGCGGCGAAGTGCATCTAAGGCCGAGTTCATGGCACCAAGACAAGCAACGGCTCAGCAAAGGCGGGATCTCGGATATGTGATTTCAGGCCAAGACGCTTCGGCGAGGTTCGCAGTTCCACCGGAGGCCGAGCTGGCTGGGTCCGTGCCCTGTTTCCGTTCACTCGCCCAATTTAAAAAAAAAAAAAAAAAAAACAGGAACGCTGACAAAGCTACACGAGAACGACCATCTCCATGAGTCAGGGATTTCATGTACGCGACAAAGAGAAAACAAATCCGTTCTAGACACAAAACATCTTCAAAAAGTCGAACAAAGGCAGCCAACGTGCCCAGATGGCTCATTTTTCATATCTGTACACAGGTGTGCGAAAGAATAGAACAATACAGCCCGAAAACAGGCTGTACTCGAGCGCCACCATCCCAGGTAATTCTGAATGTGAGAGTCTATTATTTTTAAATTATTAAGCACAGATCCTATAGTTCATAGACTGAGATGTTAACGCACCCCGTCTTTCACTCGGTCTGAGGGCGGCTCCGCGAGTCATGCTGGCTGCTGAGGTAGAAAGCGATCTTAGGGTCACACATTTGAATCCTTACAAGGCCAACTCAGCCTTTCATCCTTTCGAACAAGTGTATTGGGTAAAAGTAACATTTAACAGCTACAGAAATTGGAGAAGTGTGGTAGGAAACTCTATAGAGCACGTTAAAAAATCGCAATAAGGCAAAAATAACTTAACTAATCACTGAACAAAAAGAGAATAAGCACGTCTTTTCTTACATTCGGGTCTCCATCGAACTTGAAACCCAGCTAGAAGCATAATCACGGCGCCGAGTCTGCTCCATTTAGTATAAAGGGTGCCTTCCTAGACCTATCAGACGAGAGATGTCTCATGCCAGGTTAGCCAACAAATGACCAAAAAAACAGCCCAAATGTAGACACGGTCCCCGAATCACCTTTCACTCCTCAGTAAGGTTCCCAAACACGTCCGCAGTGCTGCAAAGATCACCACCGTCCTTTTCGACAAAACATCAGACGTGTGCCCAACTGCAACAGCGCCACGACGCTCAACTTTCACGTGCATAAAGGCAATCTATGGCGCCATAGAGGGGCTGTAAAACCACATGACAAAGCAAACATTCACTGGATAGCGGATACCAGTAAATGTAAATCAATGTAAACCAAGAGCCCAGATCAATAAGCAAATCCCAAACAGAAATGAAAATCAAGAGCCCAGATCAATAAGCAACTCCCAAACTAGTTCTCTACGGTGGTTGAAGTGCCTTATAAAAAGCTACATGGTGGGGTCAAAGGCGTGGCTAAAAAACAAAATGTACTGCACCTTCAAGTAACTACATTTAAAATAAGGCACAGCTTAAATGAAAAATAAATTCAAGTTAAGCTAAACAGTGGGAAATGCACTATGGTGCATTATGAAACCTCTAATAGTTAATGCACTGTAAACAACTGTGTCTGTAACAAGATAGCCACAGAACTGAATCCTCATTGGGGCAGTGGAAAATAGTGAGATGTGTATGTTTAGTTCTATAAGGACACAGTCTGTGACAGAAAGCACTGTGAATATACAAGTCATTAGTTTAAACTTGCATTACACACACTACGAGGCTGCTACAAAATCCGCAAAAAAGGTTTAAGATCAAAAAGTGCTTCCAAAATATAGATTTTCAGTAATACCCAAACTGTACATAGTGCCTTTTGGTAACTCCCTTGCAATACAAACAAAATGAATACATCTGTGTTATCCCAAAACTTTATGTGATTCCATCAATTAAAGCCAATACCACCTTCCAAGCACCATTTATATTTGCAGATGAACCAGTTGTGCACATTCACATTTCTTTCAGGCAAGAAGGAACACTGGTAAGAAGGCTTGGTTAGCTGTCTGCCCCTCCTTCAGTTTCACAGCACAGGAGATGGCATGCCTTACACCTCAGCTAAAACATTTCAGGCCATATGTACGAACACTTTTTCCCATAGACACAGAATGGGTAAAACCCTTTGATACATCTGGCCCTTCAACTTTTGGAATTAACTGTCCTAGGACTGTTGTCTTTTCACAAAAAGTAGGGGAACTGTTTTTCTTAAATTAAAAAAGTATGGGCATGCAGTGCACATCAGATCCCGCCCACTTCAACCAATGTTTCTCTATGAAACTACAAAACGTAGCCCTCTCGTGAGATCCGGGCTCAACTCAATGAAATTAATGCACTGCACCCCAACTGCTCCACAAAAAAAGTAATCGAGTTCGCTTAAACCCTACTTTCACTAACTCAATGTAGGCATGCTGGCTTTTCTCTTACCCAACCTTCACACAACCTAGAAACCAGAGACAGCAGCAGCACACCTAAGCAGTACCAGAAATGTCAACCATATTCCCTCCCCTCAATTAAATCTACTCTATTCCCTACCTAGGACTCACAAAGCAACTCTAAAACACTGCACACAATTATAACAAGACAAAACCCTTCACAACAAACCCTAGCTGTACATCTCCACCCCTGAAACCTCTCATGTCAAAACTTCTAAATTGTATATCTCGGAAAGAGATAGTAGACACCAGCAGTCGAAGGAACAAGAACCAAGCACATCACAGAAGCCAAAAAGACAACTGAACACTACTTTTGCTCCCCACCTACCTTCAAGGCACAGCTGTTCACATTAACATTTACACCCTATAGTCCAGTGTACGATAAAGCCAGAAATAAAGAGGAAACACACACAATAAAGGCAAGTAAATTCTGAGATGCTTACTGTTCACCACCACAGATAGCTAATCTGCTGTGAAATTCTGGACATCACTGCTAGCCATTTTAAAACCTGCAAACAGGTTGTAATCATGTGCATGGAAAGCAAATAGCAAAAACTCAAGTCTAAGAAAACTGAGGCACTGATTGCGTGGGCAGGAGGGACAATGAGGAGACCTACACCTCAACTTTCTGACTGTAAGGTGAGTACATGCTCTTTATCTGTAAAAGTAATACAGAATACATTTGTTGCACATTTTATCATCTCTTCCACATCTGACACCACATCATCAGCTTGCTGGCTACATATAAAATACTCATACCTTGACAGCATCACCTAGCATAGCCCCGTCAGTAGTCTGTGGCCCTGATCCTTACCTTTACCCTTACAGCAGCCCTTACCTTAACTTCAACCTTAACCCTAAATCCTCTGACTTGGTAATGGAAGACAATACAACAGTAAAAGGTGCAACAGTAAGTACTGAGGTAAAAAGTACAACTTAATGGTATGACAAGGTAAAGTACATTTGAAAGCTGTAAGGCAACCCTTTCTCTGGTACCCCACACTCGATCTGTGATTAGCTCATTCTTTCACCGACTGAAAGTATGAAATGAGTTACGTGAACTGTGGTCACACATTTTTCTAGTAGACATTAGGCTAGATAATGGCTGTAGTGTTATGGAAAACAACCAAACTGCATTTCCAGTGTCTACAAGCAACGGAAAAAACAGCAGCAAGGTTTGTTATTCATGTGAGAAAATGTTAACATAAAATCACAATAACTTAAAGCTTTGCACTGGTCCCTGATTTACAAAGAAGCCAATTAGTCGTCTTCAAGACAACATGCACTGTGCGCAGGGCACTTAGAGATGTGCATATGTTCAATGCAACAACATGAGGATCTAAGCCGACTTGTACATCATGTCAACACATTTCTCTTACAGTTTCTAAGTTCCCTTCATCATAGTCAAAGTGATGGCTTTTTCTCAGTCTAAGCACGTAAGAAAATGAAGTTACGTGCTTTAAAACGTGAAAAATCTAAGTTGATTCAGGAAAGGCCTGAAAAAGGTTCAGTTTTCTGGTTGAGCTAAATCTGTGCTTGCCCGCCAACAGCAGGAGGGGCGAATATGCATTTCTCCAACAAATGCCATAAAAAACACTTATAAAGCTATTCAGAGTGAACAAATCTACATTTGCCCCACTCAAAGTTTTCTTACATTCAACTATAGGATTCATCCTCAGAAACAAAACGTACAATGAATGGTATCAGCACCCTCCTCAGCTTCCTCCACTGGCTGCCACAAGACGTGATGTATGTGAATTGAAGGAAAAATGAAAACTGAGAAGCCACAATGGAGGAAAGCTGTGGAAAACTAGTTCTAAGGAAAAACAATTTTAAAGATATACAAAAAAGTAAAAAAATAAAGGAAAAAGATTAAAGGAAAGATACTTTTAAAGAAAATTAAAAACTTGCATTAAAATGGGATTTAGGGTAGTGAGGAGTTTTTGGGTTCTGGAATGGGTAATGAAGGATTTTAGCGGTGAAAAATGGGTGAAGTTCAAATGTAGAAAGGAGGTTTTTGGGATTCAGGGATAGGTAGAACTTAAAGGTGGTGAGTGTTTTAGAGCAACTAAGAATGGTTCGAGTTTAGGGTTGGTGGGAATCCAAGACGACGGGGAATCCTAGATGGCAGCGCAGTGTTAACCGTATGTGGACGCGAACCCTCTGTAAGCCGCATCTAAGGGCAGAAAACGCTGACGGCTTGATGGAGGTTGCTGGCACTTACCTCCGCTGACCTGGTCACGATCACAGGATCTCGGCGTAATAGGAGTTGCTGGTGGCTAGCTCTGGGCTCTGCGGGGTGTCTGGCAGCAGAAGCAGCAGGGTTGAGGTCCCTAGCAGCAGCTGTAGGAAGGTGGGTGTGGTCTCATCTCCTTTTCGCTTCCCCGGGGGGCCAGGCCAGATAATCAGCTCTTTCTGCCGCAGGAGGCAGTGGACTACGGATAAGCCTAGCTGCCGGGCACAGGGACACTGACATCTGGCCCAGGTGGGGGGGGGGGTGGGGGGGGGGGGGGCGAAGCCTAAAGCAGTTACAGCACTGCAAGTGGCACAGGGAGTATAGCAGACACTGGCAACTCTTTTTGTGGCCCTCCCTACATTGTTACCAGAGAAGGTACTCAAGCAGAGTTTTCAGACCTCTTGCTGTGACATTGTTGCATTCCTTATCTCTGGGGGTTGTTTATCCACCATGGCCGCGAACAATAAGGCAGAGGGCCTGGGGCTCTGTATGACATCTTCTTAATCGCTATTTTAGCAAGATGGTCTCAAAGGCAGCAGCCAGAGGAGGGACAGGAGGAACAGGATCTTGGGGAAGTCTTCAAACTCAGAGGTGCATCAGGGAGTTTTTCACTCACCCATGACAATCTTGATTCCATCCTTCCAACGGTCTCTGTATCAATACCTTTCACCCCCCCCCCCCTCCCCCCAACCTGGCGCTTGCAGCAGCAGGGAACATGGGGAGTAGGTCAGCCACCCCAGCCATCCCTGGGAAGACAATCTACAAGTTCTATATCTGGACCTGACGAGACAGGCGGCCCAACTTCAAGAGGCATTTCTCAAGCTGTCTCCAGATTTACCTATGGGGAGCCTCAGGAACCAGGGCTGGTAATCCTTTCCCGACAGTGAGAGAAGGCTTGGCAGTCTCAGTAGTATGGAGTAGTGGAAACACTTACAACAGCATTCAGCAGCCCTTATCCTCTACTTGTGCGGCACTGGAGTCTGCTTAGGCCTTCTTTTTTCATTATCGGACTCTAGTAGTTTGTCTGACTCAGACTGGGAGACACATGCAGCTTGGAATATAAGCACGAGGGAGGACTTTAAAATTTGATCAGCGGTCTCCCAGACTTAGAGGTAAACAGGGGCAATTTCTGCCCTATACCAGTGGTTCAGCGGCCGCAGCAGGCTTTACCACAAGCATCCGAATGGCGGAGCGCAGACAATGGCTTTTTCTCAGGGGGTCCGGATCCCCGACTTCAGCTTCTGTATCTGATGCGAGCTCCTGTGGGATTCTGATGGTACTGAGCTTATGCCTACAAATGCTACTCCTCTGGTTCTAGAGAAAGCCACCTCTTCTGCTGCCTCTTTAAATGCCCCCTACCACGCTGGATAGTCTAGCTGGAAGTCAGGCTGGGCCCCAGTCTCTAGTCAGTGCAGTTATAAGGTTGGTTCTTCAACACTATCTGCAATCTTTGATTTTTTTTTTAGCAGCACAGGGAGGAGTACAGCAAAGACTCTCTGGCACCAAATGCTGCACATCTAAAGGCACAAGTTGTTCTGCGGAAGCTATAAAAAATAAGGATGTTCTTCACACGCGTCTCAGCAAGATCGAGACAACCCAGGAGACCTTGCAAGCTGCGGTAGCGGAAGTCAAGTCATCCTCCCTACAATACGAGTCTCAGCTTGCGAATCTTTCAACTAGGCTTGAGGATGTGGAGAATAGATCTCGGCGGAAAAACCTCAGAGTCTTGGGCATCCCCAAAGAAGCAGAAGGAGATGGCCCACAGGAATATATTGTTCACCTGTTCAGGGAAGCCCTCCCGACCCTGCATGACTCGGATATAGTGTGATCCAAACAGCTCATCGTTTTCCTTTTGTCTGCCTAAGGGAGGCTGAGCAGGTCGTATTCCACAGGTTTATGTTCGTAACTTTATTTTATGACAGATCTTTTGTGTGGCTCAACCTAGGTCTCCAATCAAATGCTAAGGAGTGGAGCTCTGTGTCCACTGGGACTTCTCCCATAAGACAGCGGTTCGTCTGTGGCAACTCCGTGAGCAGATACCTGATCTCCTGAAATTGGGGACCATGGTCTCACAAATGGAACCTGCCACGTTGCATAAGTATGAAGGGTAAACGCATTACTCTTCTGACATAGCCAAGGACACAGATTTGCTGAAGAAATGGGAACTCTAAAAAGAAAAGGGGGGGGAAGGGAAAGGAAAGGAGGGGAAGAATCAGGGTGGTCAGGCAGCTTTGGATGGGGTTTGTGGGGGGATGGGCAGGCAATTGGGGGTAGGACCGGATCACGTCTGCATAATAGGGCACATCAAAAACAGAAGCAAATGTCGGCAGGGAATTTTGGATAATCAGAAAAATCTGGAAGAAAACAACTCTCTGACCACACAAGGTAGTTATCGCTGGGAGATAGGGAGGATCTTCAAGTTTTTTCAAAGGGTGCAAGTGACCTAGAATGGGTTCTGAAAATGGCTAGTAATTACAATATATAACAACAAAAAGAAGCAAGTATGTCACCACATTCTTAGGTAGCGTCATTACATAACCGTAACATCCGTATGTTTATTCCAATGATTCATTACCATTGTTGTTCCTAAAAAGACCTCTCACCCACCAACCTAGTTGGGGGCATGCTTCATCATAGGGGTCCCATACGAGATGTCAAGCGCATTAAGGGTGTTTTACGCTTCATTATAGAGGAGCAGGTTTTTACTTTGATGGACAGTTCTCAAGGAATCATAGAACATTTTTATTAAAATTGTCTTCAGGGTGCCCAAATTTTAATGTTGATATCCCTAGGCAAGATTCAAGAAAATGATGGATGTGCTTAGAGATCTTAACCTACTCTCACATCCCTATAATTGGTCAACATGTTTCAGTCAATTCCTGAAAGGAGGAAGTTATTTGATATCTGCCACTCTTGTTACAGTCTTATTTCTGATCACGCCATTAGTGCTCATCTCCACATACACTAGTTACAACCTTCTGCTTTCAGTCCTGACACCTACCTTTCAGCGCACTCTACATCCTCTAATCCTCCAGAATGTAACAATTATTGCTGATATTGATTCAAATTTCTCATGCCTCTATTTTAAAACAACCGCATTCTAAAACAGAAACGAAAGCAAAAGAAATTACAGTGGATGATTTCCACTCTGTGTGGAAGGACTTTGTTACATTTCAGAATAACTGTTTAAGGGATGGATGGTGTAGGAATAGTGGTCTTTTGGAGAGTAACAAGTGAGAGGAGCAATGCAAGTAAATATTTGCTTGGAGGGGAACACTGGAACTGCAGTGATTATAAGCAATTCCATCTGGTCTTGTTTTTGTTATAGAATGCATCTGTTGTAAAGTTTGGAGAATTGATATTAATAATGGAAGTTGTTGTCCCATACTGAAGGGTTACAAAACGCTAAGAGTGCTGAAAGGTAGGTAAGAGGCTAAGATGAGAAGGGCATAAGTGGGAAGAATGGAGATTACAAAGAATGATGTGATGAGACATGAGCAAACAACCTTGGTGGAGTAGTGTTGAGCCAAGTTTCAGGAGAATTATGGTTCCATTTGATGCAGTTAAGGCAAGGACGAATGCGGAAGTAAGTTTGGAGGGAACGCTAATTACGACTTTGAGATGAACGTTTGGGGCCTTGTGAATGTACATTTGGAATGGATGGTTTGAACTGGCATCTACAGGTCAGGTTGTCACTAGTGGGTCACTGTGTGTGAGTGGCAAGTCTGAAACTCTGGTGAGACGCGGGAGCAAAGAGAAAGGACGTGATTTATGAAATAGAATCTCATTGTAATGAACAGGAGTTCTGCTCTTGCAACGAATGGGGTGTGAATGAACAGCCTAAGAAATTCGTGCCTGGAGGTTATGAATCATAGCGATTCTTGATTAAAGTACTCAGTAGGTGGACTTGAACTCACTAAGAATATGTAATATTGCTTTTGTTGACTTTTTCTGTCCTGCTACATGAAGATAGGTTTCTTATTTTACATGTTTCACATTGATAGACTTACTCCAGTATGCTCTTGTAATTTCAGCCCTGAAGAAGGGGCACTAAGACTTGAATTATTTGTATCTAGTGCATGGATTTTTCTGTGTGTGTGACTTTATGTCTATATGTTTGATTGATGCAAATGTTGGAAAACCCTTTTGGAATTACCTTTTTTTTTTTTTTTTTTAAACATATGCTTATTGTTTTTTTTATTTAATTTTTTTAGTAATTTATTTGCATCACACTACATTATTATACATAACATTTCAGTTGATTTTCATTAACTGGTGAATACAGTGACATAGGACATTGATTGCGCAGTATACCTTTTGCAATGTCTTCTAGGCAATATTTCTTAATTATTACATATTTCACATATTTACTGACAAGGAACTATTCGTAAGGCTCGTGGTAATATTGACGCATTCAGGCAGTTTTATAAAGCGCATTGGTTCAGTTGTGTGTGTCTTACTATTCAAAACAATGATTATCTATAAATCAATGTAATCATTACATGCATCAGTAATCTACAACTAGTCCAATAAAAAGAAAAACAGAAACAAATATATATATAGAACAATGGGTAGTCTCTGAGGGAGCCGAATGAAGGATATCCTAAAGTATAACGCTAGCAGTGGAGGGTTTGCATATGCCTACATGTTTGTGTCTGTCATGTCTTATTTATGGGGTGGGGGTTGTATAGTGTGGACACTCCTGTCGGTATTGTCCTAGTCCCTGGTGTGGGCAGATTTATTTTCAGTCTCTCTATCCGTCTCACTCTGTTCTGACTCTGTTGCGCTCTCTGGGTGTTCAGCTCAGGATAATCTCACAAAGAGGTGCCTCCTATGTCCACAAGCATCCTCTGACAGTCAAGACAGTCTCCTCTGCCTTGGATCATAGGGTGACATCTCCAGCCCAGGCCTCCACCGTTGGTCCTGTCCCAGATTTCCAGTGTAGAGCAATTCTATACCTAACCAAGGCAAGTGCCAGGTCTAGAAATCTAGAGCCGACTTTGTGCTTTTTGTGCTTAGGGAATCCTCCCAGCAGGCACACCTCCAAAGTACAGGGGAGGGGGGTGACTCAGCGTCATACAGAGACAGAGTAACAACACATTCAAATAAACCTTGTAGTAATGGGCATTCCCACATCATATGGCCGAGATCTGCAACTGGCAGGTGGCATCTAGAACATACCCCAGGCTCTCCTCCATATATTACATGCAGCCTGTGCGGCATGAGGTATGTCATATGTAGTATGTTCAATTGTGTATATTTAAGTCGGTGTTACGATAAATTCTATGTGGGTAGGCTAATACCCTGTCCCAGTCCTTATCATTTACCTCTCGGCCCAGCAGGGTTACCCATTTGTTCCTAAGTGCGGTTAGTGGTTTCCAACTCATCTCTAGTAGTGATCTGTAGAGCCATGTCACTTGTCTTGCTGAACCTAGTGTAAACAGCAGCTGAAGCACTGCATGCTGTGGTGGCTCCTCGCTTCCTCTTCCCCACAGATCTGCGTACGTCCGTATCAGTGCCTCATATGTCAGAAATTAGCCATGGGGCAGAGCACACCGTTCTGTCAAATCAGCTAGTGGTAGGAGGACCCATGACAAAAAACAGTGCCTCAAAGGAACTACTTCAGCCCCAGTCCAGTTCCTCAAATGGGTTGAGGCAAATACGGTGATCAGGTCACCATGGAGTAGTCCCGCCAGGGGCAGAGTTGATGCATATAGGGGTGCCTTCTGTGCTTGTACATTACCACAGCACCAACTATATAGTGCCATTTGAAGCAAGATGCCCGGCCTTATGATGAGCAAGTCAGGACGTAATAGTTTAACCAATAGTAGCCCCTGATGCAGAGTTAAGTCAATAAGATATAAGGTGCCCCTGTGTTTGCCATCTAGCCATCTGGCCACCCACTGAAGCTGCGCAAATAAGTAGAACAACTCAAAGTCAGGGGCGCCAAGTCCATCAGCTGCTGGAGTGCATCTCAGTACTGTTAATGATTCTCTATTGCGTCTTCCATCCCATATCAGCTCATGCAGAAGGGTGTCTAATTGTCAGTACCATGTTACAGGGATTTTAATGGGGAAGTTGGTGAAAAAGTACAACAAGCACAGCAGCATCAATATCTTAGAGACTGACATTCGGGCCATAAGTGTCAATTTTGGGGATCTCCAGAAGGCCACACAGGATCGAAGGGAACTGCCCTAGACTGTCCTCTCGCAGGTCATTCAGTCAATAGTATATTTGCATGGCTAGATATTTAAAGGTTGTGGGTGTCCAAAGTAGGCCCACAGGAAGATCAGGTGGTTTGGGGACCTCTGGGGTACACGGAAACAGACACGTCTTGGACTGGTTAACCTTTAAGCCAGATAGGGCTCCAAAGGTTTCTAAGTGGTACATTGCCTCCCTGGTCCCCCTCGTGCCATTAGCTAGATATAGGAGGAGATTGTCCACATATAATGAAATAACATGAGTGTGTGTCCCTCCAGCGTTATCCCATTTCCCCTTCCATCCCTCCTGAATGATTCCACCAGTGGCTTGATGGCCAGGGCAAATAGCAGGGGTGACAGTGGGCACCCCTGCCTCGTACCCCGTAACACTTCATAAACTGTAGAGATAACAATCCCAGTCTTTACTGTTGCCATCGGTCCAGTATAGAGAAGAGTCATCCATTTTATCCAGTCCGCACCCATCTGGCGCATTACTTTCAAAAGACAGTCCCACCTAAGTGAGTCGATAGCCTTTTCAAGGTCTACCGACATTAGCATAGCGTCTGGTGCATCCCTCTAAGAATGAGAAAACTACTGTGCTGTGGTATGAAGCCATTTTGGTCTTCGAGTACTAGGATTTGCATATAGGAGAGGAGTCTAGTTGCAAGTATTTTGCTCAGGATTTTAAAGTCTGTGTTGAGAGTAGATCGAGGACGGTGTGCTGTGTTGTCAGTCACGGTGCCAGGAGGTCTGCAAAATGTGTATAAAATTATGCTGGGAGCCCATCTGGCCCTGGGGTATTACCTTTGGCCATGTCTTTAGTTGCTTGCCTGATTTCCTGAGCTGTTATTGGGCCCCAATGCTACGTTGTTCCTCTTGTGTCAATATCGAGAGGCGGAGATGGTCCAGGAGCTCATCTTGTGCATTATCTGGGACAGTTTCTGGGTTGCTATATACTGTTTTGTAGTAATGATAGAACTCATCATTGATTCGTCCCGGGGAATACATATTCTCACCCTTTGCTGTAGTTAAGTGTGTGATCAGGGCACCTCGCAATTTCGGACAACTAAGCCATGCCAATAGCCACCCTAACTTGCCCTCCATGTCATGCGTTTTGGTCACATAGGTCTAATGGTCGTGACATCTTAGTTTTTCTAATGTAGCGTATTAGCGATCTTTTGCTTCCTTAGGGGGTCATTCTGACCCTGGCGGTCCAAGACCGCCAGGGCCACGGACGACTGAAGCACCGCCAACTGGCCGGTGGTGCTTCACTGCCCATTCCGACCGCAGCTGTAAAGCCGCGGTCGGAAAACCGGGTCCGGCGGTTTCCCGCCGGATTTCCCCCGGCTGGGCGAATCCTCCATGGCGGCGCTGCTCTGACCCCCTTCCTGCCAGCCTGTTTCTGGCGGTTTTTACTGTCAGGAACAGGCTGGCAGGAACGGGTGTCCTGGGGCCCCCTAACAGGGCCCCAGTATGCTTTTCACTGTCTGCCTAGCAGACAGTGAAAAGCGCGACGGGTGCAACTGCACCCGTCGCACACCTGCAACACCGCCGGCTCCATTCGGAGCCGGCTTCAGTGTTGCAGGCCTCTTTCCCGCTGGGCCGGCGGGCGCTATTTTGTCTAGCGGCCGCCGGCCCAGCAGAAAAGTCAGAATGGCCCCAGCGGTCTTTCGACCGCGGAGCGGCCATATGGCGGTTCCAGCCAGGCGGGCGGCGGTCGCGGTTGGAATGAGGGCCTTAGTGTGGGGCCGGGTCAGTTCTCAGGGTATTCCCTATTGAGTGTTGTGCAGTTTCTAGCATGTCTAGTTCTGTCCTGAGATCCTTACTAATGCCTTCAGTTTGTCCCGTGCATGGGCCCGGACCACCACTTGAAGGCCTTCCATTCTGTAAGCGCACATAAGGCTCTGCTGTGATTGTGAAATACTCAGTGATGACTGGGTGCAGTGAATCCCTGTAGGGAGGATCCACTAGTGCCACTGGATGTAGGAGCCAGGTGGAAATCGCTGGTCTACTGTCCATGTATCTCAGCCCCAAAAGCAGGGGGCTATGGTCAGTTAGCATCCGGCCCAGGTATTCTGTATGGGTGATACATTGGCACAGTCTGGTAGAGCATAGGAATTTGTCCAACCTAGTGTGAAGTGTGTACAGGGAGGAACAGAATGAGTAGTCACGCTCTGTTCTGTGTTGTTCACGTCAGACATCCAGTAAATCCCAGTGTTGCACACAGTCTTTGAAGCCTGGTGCTAACCAGTGGGCCCTGGTAAAGGGGTGTGGACGATCGAGGTTTACATCTGTGACAATTAAAGTCACTGCCCAATAGTAAGTAGGTCACTCCCCATTAGGTGTCCCATGGAAGTAGACATTGTTTGGAGAAAGGTCAGTTGGTTCTGGTTAGGGGCATATTTGCTACCCAACATTATCTCCCTTCCTGACAATTTACCTCTGACCAAGACAGACCGTCCCTCTTTGTCAACCCAAGATTGTGAAAGTTCGAAGGGGACACCAGCCCTAATCTGTATCAGTGCACCCTGTGCATAAGGGGATTAAGCAGTAGCATAAAGCTGTCCCCATGCCATCTACGGCGAAGTCTCTCCACTTCCGCCACCACGAGGCAGGTCTCTTGAAGCACAGCAATCTGCACCCCTCTGGGAGTCAAGTATTTGTGTACGTTTGGTCATTGTTCCCATCGCCCAGACATCCCAGGTCATACTGTTACATCCTGTGGATTTATTAGCCATGATAATACATCCTACATATTAAGCATCCAGATGATGAGGCGCGACATTTGCATCATCCCCCTCCATTCCGCCCCATAGGGATCCTGCAGAGACAAACAATAATGAATTACCCAAGGGTAAAGAACCCTTGGCCACAAGGCAAAAACCGGTCACCCAAACTTACAGTAACCAACAGTTTGCATTGTGGTCAATGTTCCACCAGACTCCTTTAGTGGGGTCAGGTGGGAGTGTTCAGGTAAGTATGACACAAAAGATGGAGGTCCGCTCCGGCCTTTGGTGGCAGAATCACTGAGAGGGCATCTCTTTAGAGGGGCTAGATCACATGTGCCTGTCCCAGCCATCGCCATCGTCTTTGTAGGGGTCATGCGATGACCATCAGGTATAGTGTGTCATCCACAGCAGGGATATTGCGTAAGTCATTCACAATAGAGCCAGTCATTCGTCTCCAATGGGCAGTTCGGTAGATGGTCAACAGTCTGTGGTGTCACCACTGGCAGCTTGTTCCTGGCCAGGACAGAGTCTCCTGAGTCTGAGTCCGCAGAGAGTATGTCCGATGTGTGGTTTGATTCAGACTCTGAGTTAGTTTGAGTCCCTAGTTGCTCTCACTTCTTTTCTTCTCCAGTCGGTCTTTGAGTGAGGCTCCTGATTCTGGTCTCGCAGGGCTGTTTCTTTGGCCTTCATTTGGTTTCCCCAGCTTGGTGTCATGGATCTGTTTGGAGTGTCCCTGTTCTATAGATGTCGAGCAATATTTCCATGCTGATTGAGGGTCTTCACAAAAGTGGGGTTTCCTGACTTGTGTGATTCAGTTTTGCTGGGAATATTAGAAAGTACTCAAGTCCTTCGTTGGATTGCCTTCTTTACTTCATTGTAGGTAGCTCTCTTGGATTGCACTGCACATGTGTAGTTTGGCAGTAATGACACTTTGCCATTTTCGACAGTATATGTTTATATACATTTGTTCTTGCTTGTCGGAGGAGTGTGTCTATAGCTTGAAAAAGTAGCAGTCTGGCTACCACCGTGCGTGGCAGACAGCCAGGAGCAGCCGGCTTGGCAGGCATTCTATGTGTGTGTTATATTGCGAAAAAGGGCATCAGGTGACTCGGGCTATCTCATTCTTCATCCAACATTTAAGGTAGGTCACCATATCCTCCCCTTTGGTTCCTTCAGGGAGACCCACTGTGTGGACACTGCTTCGCCTGTTGCAGCACTCCGCATCTTTGGCTCGGTGTTCTAGGGTGCGCCCTCTGTCTGATAGGGCCTCAACTTGGTGCCTAAGATCTAACTGCTCTGGCCGCAGTTCCTCTAGCCCCGATTCAACCCCTTTCATCCTGTCTGCCAGTTTGTGATGTTCTGCAAGCAGCAGTCCCAGTCCCACTGAGACCGCCCCAATGTCCTGTTGGAGTGCTTCTTTCGTGTCTGTGATAGCGGCAAGGATTTTGTCAAATTAAGCCTGCATCGTAGGGGCCGCTCATTCTGAATCTGGTGGGTCTCCTCCCATGGCTGGTTGTGCCTCTGCTACCTCCCCTTGTATCTCAACGGATTTAGTTTGGAGTTTCCCCATGGTTTTCTCACAGTGTACTTTCAAGGCTGTGGTGCTACTGTTTTCATCTGCAGGGTGTGGCAGAGCAAGCAAGTCAGCAACACAGGTTGGGATTTTCACTCGGTAGGGGGTGGCTACAGTAGTGCGGTAGTCTGACTTTCCAATGCAAAGTTGTTGCTGTTCCGTCACCTCTGTTTTCGGGCCTAAGCAGTCGAATGCAGAGAAGTTGCAGGGCAGAGTTATTTGCAGTCTGTCAAATCCCACACTTAATCTGGTCTTCCCTTTGGTACTGGCATGCAATCAATGTCTTCAGTGGCCGACTGTAGAATGCAGACCTACTGTATCCAGTTTTGTTCCTTTGAAGTTGGTTTTGGAGTGTGACCTCCAGCTGTGCCTGTGGGTGTTGTGGTAGCAACTAGGTGTCAGCGGTGAACCAAGTCGCTACCTGATGATCTCAGTAGTACTCCACAGGCCACACAGGTGGGTGTTCACTGCCAGGGCAGTCAGCTGTTATTTAGGCACCAGGAAGTAGGCCCAATTGGCGCAGCAGCTCCAGCATGCAGTATCGGTTAGTCTTCTCTGACATCCCAATAGCCGAGGGTGGGGGCGCGTCAGAGAACCTCAGTGTGGGGACTCCAGGTCACCGCCCCCAGGGGCATGTGTCTCAGTGTTAATGGTGTGGCGTAGCATGCCTCAGCCCAAGAGCTGTTGCAGCGATGAGCATCCTCACTGGTAAGTGCATGCCTGCCCTTGGTTTCCCTCAGCAGGGCCTTACCTCCGTGAGGAGAGTCGCTGAGTTCCCTGTGGTGCAGCTGCGTGATAATACCAACTTTTGTCGTCTGCCTGGTTGTAGGAGGATGGCCTGGTTTGTAGTGGGTACCTTGGGTACTTACACCTTATACCAGGTCCAGTTATCCCTTCTTAGTGAAATGTAGTAGTGTTCTAGCAGCTTAGGCTGATAGAGGGAGCTATAGCAGAGCAGCTTAGGCTGAACTAGGAGACATGCAAAGCTCCTGCAATACCAATTATAATTACACAGCACATATACACAAGTAAAGACAATATTCAGTGTTACCAAAAATAAAGGTATTTATTTGGGTGGCACAGTACCATAAATATCTTAGAGACAATACTCCTTCTGGAAGTTAGTATTATACACAATATTTACACTAAACACCAAAATTAGACAAGTAAATAGTCATAGAACAATGCAAACAGTAGGCAATCTTATAGAATGCAATGGGAGAAAATAGGTCTATGGGCAACACAAACCACATACTAAGAAAGTGGAATGCGATTCACAAATTCCCCCCTAGACAAGTGTAGTGTGTGCAGAATCGCTGGGAGAGTAAGAATACAGTAAAGGTAAATAAATCACCCCACCCCAGAGCCCAGAAAAGCAGGAGTAAAATACTGCAAGTTTCCTTAGGACAAAAAACAACTCGGTTTGGGAATTGGCAGCAGACAACCATGTCGGTAAAGAACAACTGCTGGATTATTGGACCTGAAGACCTGCAAAGGAAGGGGACCAAGTCCAGAAGTTGGAAGAAGTTCCAGGAAGGACAGGTGCCCCTGCCAACCCAGAAGAGGGTGCAAAAGAAGAGTCCCTGTTAGTTGAAGACTGCAGAAATGCACCCTAGGAAGATGCCAGCGGGTTCCTGCATGATGCAAAAGATGTCCCACGGCATGAAGATTGTTGCAGATGAGATTTCGTGTTGGAAGGCGCCAACAGGCCTTGGTTACGACAAAAGTGCGTTTTGTGTCAAAATGGCGCTGGATGGACCCAGGAGGGTCCTGGGGCCTCACCTCTGCGTGAGGAGGAAGAGGGGGCTCTCAGCACTTTAGAGAGCCCTCAGGATGCCAGCCAGCACCCCCAGAAGCCGCAGGATCCGGGTTCAAAGGAGGTGCAAAATGTGGTTGATGCAGCACAACAAAAGAAGGTCCCACGCCGCCGGAGAATAATTCACTGAGTTCAGCGTCACAGGATGGAGTTCTGGGGACCTGGGCCAGGCTGTGCACAAAGGAATTTTGGAAAGAGTGCACAGAGGCCTCAGGCGGCGAGGAAGACGCAGTACACAGGGGTACCGTCGCTTTCAGGGAAGGCAAGGTCTTACCTCCTCCAAATTGCGTCAGCAGGACCTCAGGACAGTCTATGTCCTTAGGAGCACGCCCATCGCTGTGAGAGGAGTCCCATGGTACTGGTCGTCGCCTTGGAAGGTGCCTACTTGGAGCAGGGGAGTGACTCTGTCACTCCACTGGAGATTTCTTTGGTCCTTCTGGTGCAGGATGAAGACAGGGAGTCCACAGAGCATGCACACCGTGGAAAGAGTTGCAGTTGCTGACTTGGAGCTGAGGTTGCTGAAGAAAAGTGTCTCTTGTAGACACTTTGTTGCAGTTATAGCGTTTCTTGGAGCAGCCTGCGGTTGAACTGAGGTCAGAAGAGTTTGAAGTTGTTGCAGAGGATCCCTGAAGGAAACTTGCAAGCAGAATCTGAAGAGAACCCACAGGAGAGACCCTAAATAGCCCCGAGAGGGGGATTGGCTACCTTGTCAGGTATGGACCTATCAGGAGGGGTCTCTGACGTCACCTGCTAGCACTGGCCACTTAGAGCCCTACAGAGTGGCCCCAACACCTTGCAAAGCAAGATGGCTGAAGTCTGGGACACACTGGAGGAGCTCTGGGCACCACCCCTGGGGTGGTGATGGACAGGGGAGAGGTCACTCCCCCTTCCTTTGTCCAGTTTCCCGGCAGAGCAGGGGAGAAGGGGTCCCTGAACCAATGTAGACTGGTTTATGCAAGGAGGGCACCATCTGTGCCCTTCAAAGCATTTCCAGAGGCTGGGGGAGGCTACCCCTCCCCAGCCTGTAACACCTATTTCCAAAGGGAGAGGGTGTAACACACTGCTCCCAAAGGAAATGCTTTGTTCTGCCTTCCTGGGACTGGGCTGCCCAGTCCCCAGGAGGGCAGAACCCTATCTGTGAGGTTCAGCAGCTGTAGCTGCAGTGCAAGCCTCAGAGAGCTGGTTTGACAGTACTGGGGGTCCATGGTGGAGCCCTCAGGATGCATGAAATTGGCTCCCCAATACCAGATTTGGAATGGGGGACAATTCCATGATCTTATACACGTTACATGGCCATATTCAGAGTTACCAATGGGAAGCTACATATAGGTATTGACCTATATGTAGTAGTGCATGCGTGTAATGGCGTCCCCGCACTCACAAAGGCCGGGGAAATGGCCCTGAACTATGTGCGGGCACCTTTGCTAGTGCAAGGGTGCCCTCACACTTAGTAACTTTGCACCTAACCTTCAGCAAGTGAAGGTTCGACATATAGGTGACTTATAAGTTACATAAGTGCAGTGAAAATGGCTGTGAAATAACGTGTGCGTTATTTCACGCAGGTTGCAATGGCAGGCCTGTGCAAGGGTTTGTCTGAGCTCCCTATGGGTGGCAAAAGAAATGCTGCAGCCCATATGGATCTCCTGGAACCCCAATGCCCTGGGTACCTAGGAACCATATGCTAGGGACTTATAAGGTGGGTCCAGTATGCCAATTGAAATTGGTAAATGTAGTCACTGGCCTACAGTGACAAATTTAAAAGCAGAGAGAGCAAAAGCACTGAGGTTTTGATTAGCAGGGCCTCAGTGACACAGTTAAGCACTACACAGGCATTCATATTAGGCCACAAACTATGAGCACTGGGGTCCTGGCTAGCAGGATCCCAGTGAGACAGGCAAAACACACAGACACATTCACAAACAGGCCTAAAGTGGGGTACCCATGCTAGAAAGAGGCTACTTTTCTACACTGGTTGCACCTCATTCAGCTTGTTCATTTATAAGTGAAAGGGGGTAATGCAGCAAAGCGGTCACACAGCTTTTAGTGTGCGGTGCTCTCTTGGGTGTATTAGCAAGGTACGCCTGTCATGTCCTAGTGCACGCCGCAGGCACAGCGTCATGTACCCCTCTCTCACGGCCGTAACTAAGCGGACACAATGCTGCTGCAGAATCGCCTGGGCACCCGCACCGCCATCAGTGTTCAACCTTATCTTCAGTGAGGTCGCAGGACTGCCACATTTTTCCCTCCGCCTCTTCCTGCTTCCGCAAAGGTCGCAGACGCATTCTCTCCAGGCCTCTTCAGATATGTGCACAGAGTGGTTGGGCAGCGCAGTTGGCCAACCTGAATTCCGCCGTCTCACTCCGTGCGAGTCTGTTTTTCTATTCCAAGCACAATCAGGTTGACTGGCAGACCCGTCTCGCGTGATACTCCACATCTCTGACTCCAGTGACTTTTCATCGTCAAAGGTTACGTCTCCCGGTAGGATGTGCTTACGGCGTTGTTGGCACTAATATATCGGGGTTTGATGGGCCTTCCCACTTAGCAATATGCAGGATTTAGGATTAGGCCAGAGCGGAGCAATTTGGCGTCTGCCTTCTCGTCTAGCCAGGCACACCCCCCTGGAATGATCTATCATTGGAGTTACATATGTTATTGTGAATCTTGGTAATAAATGTGACGATGAACTGAAGACACTGTATTTATGTGCTCCCTACGAAACATTTGTTTGTACATATCAACTGGGCTGGGCACCAGTCTAGTAGGTAAGCTTGCGCAGTGCTATACTTTTCTTCAGCCAGGATTTAATGCAAAATTACGAGTACATTTGGTGCCGTTTTCCATTTTATTGAGGATGTGAAAATCTAAAAAAAAAATTATATATATATATATATATATGCTGTCTTGTGGACCCGTTCCACTAACCCTGTAATAAAAACAGTGTTTCTGAGGTCCGTATCTACCCTACAACATGTTTCCTAGTGTCAGGCGATGCTCTTTCTACACCTTTATGCACTCAGGACATTTTTTTTTATCCAGGACAAATGCTTTGGTTCCTGTAATTCTGTAAAGGCAGCAGCAACAAACACTTTCAGCCACTGCAAGTCAAACGGATTACCTGGTTCCTTGAAGTCTCTGAGGTTTCCACACTGGATTAAGGGAACAAGGTTACCTCATCCAACTGCATTTGTTTATTTCTCAAATTGTCGATCTTCAAATCCTGTGCAAAGACATATCTGTGGAATTTTGCAGCATTAACAGACAAGGTATACAAAAGCATGTCTCTGTTTTACACTTTGAGGCACACCGCATACCTTTTAGTAACCTTAATATCCCCAAAACTACGAAATGGATTTACAACAGAAAGGCCCGATTCTAAATAAAGCTAGGTTCATGCAACGTTTGATGTCATTCTATTTAGCGTTTTCGATGTAGATGTCAGCAAAACTTCCCATGGCAGTCTGAATAGGAAATAGTGCGTTTGTACCCCCAACTTTAACCCCTTCCTCCTCTGAACAAATCTTAAGATTCTCCCATGCCAAAACTTAGACAGATGGTCAGAACCTTAAACTAAATATTTATAAATATATTTTGAATAGCACAGGCAAAAAGTCCAGAGAACAGATTGTATATAGTGTGCTAGATACTATATTGTCTGTGAAGAAAAACAATAGGGTAGATTAGAGAAATTACAGCGCATGAGTATCCTTAAAGGATACTTTAAGTGTATGTAATCTTTCCGTGCCATTCCCTTCCTCAGTCCAGACCAAATGATGTCAACTTTTCTAAACGTACACAACTCACAGTGCGCCAGGAGAGGTGGAATGAATTCCCAATCTTGACATAGCAGGAAAGTGGAATCTCTGCATCTAAAGGACTAATGGACGCCCTATTAAGTTCTACATTTTGGTAAGAGCCTTTCAGTTATCAGTGGCGACACTCTACCCTGCAAATGAATGAATGAAAGCAACTCATCAACTTTTCAATTAAAAAAATCATCAAAAACACGTATTTCCTTCTGAAAAATAAGGCGGGAAATGTTTTCACATCTTGTCTGTTTTCTCAAAAGGAGACTGCATACTTTACAGGAATATTACTTGTGTCTGGTCTGGCTCCTAATGAACCTGTGATGTGAGCTTTATGTGCATACGAAGCACATCATGGTAAAGCAATTGGGTCAGCTGGATTAATGCACTTCTGGTAAAAATCTGTGCTTAACCAGTATCCTCCTCCCTCACTTTCGTGCACTGGTTGCCTGGGACACTTATGTAGCACTATCACCACCACAATATGTATATATAGGCTTCGTTATAATTGATATTTCTGACAGTCATTTGTAAAGTTCTCTGACGTCACCTTTGGTAAGACCTGTTCCATATAACTAAATAACTTATTTGCGAGTGAAAATGTTTTTATATAATTGTGAGGGTAAATCTTTAATCGAGACCTTTTATTTTTTTGGTGCCATATCCCCTTATGCAATGTATAGACCCTGAATAAGGAGTGGGGTACTCCAGACTACGTTTAATAGCGCCGTCCTACGCCTGGCACACAACAGACTAGGTCTCAATGTTTAAATGATGAGTACACTCAAAATCACAGCTGTCTGCCCTGGATATGGAGCACTATGTACAATGTTATTTCTTGCTACAGCTTACATCCTGAGATTGCTTACTATCTCAGAAAGCATTCTCCCACTATACTCATAAAACCCTGCATGAAAAGTTGTCCCTGACGTACTTCCGCCTGATTCCTCTCCTTTCTTTTTTCACAGTGACCCTCTCCTTACCTTCCACCCTCTGAATGCCTTCTATTTCTGAGTACAGTTTTGACTCAGTCTCATGCTTGTCTGTTTTAATCCTTCTTATAGTAACTCTGCAATTGGCTGATACCTCATTTCTCAAGTCATAATCTTTCCTCTTTAAAATCCTATCCCTGTAACCTAATATTACCAATCTATGTCACCAATCGTTCGACTGAAACCACCTAGCCCCAACTAGTGATCACACACAACAGCTAATAATACAATCGATCACAAAGTCACTGGAAAAAATGCATGCAATTTTTTCTTGAGATTACGACTAATTGCAATAACCACTGGATTAAGCGCTAACTTTGGGTTCGGAGCAGCATGCTACTCGCCGTAAAGCACTATATAAGTACAATTACAATATAAAAATCAGGAATAAATAAACTGGTCACAGAAAAGGCAAAAAGTTACAACCTCTCTTCAAAATCTGTACAAAGTGTACTTCGGATCTAGATGGTCCAGTAGATTTCAATATGCATTTATTAAAAAAACCTGGCTTCATGGTAGCAGAAAAAAATGCTGTTCGTAACTGTGCTGGTACAATTTGGTTTGCTGTAGGTTTTAATATCCCATACTGAATGAAGACAATTAGTGCAGATGCAGATTAACACTTTAGATTCAGAAATCACACTGGTCCTGTAGATATTCATCAAAGTAAATGTGCTTTACCATACTGGCCAACATAAGGATTCGTCAACTGCAGGTTACAGAATACTACTTCAACAAACCTTTTTTCCACCATGCTTGCGTATGTAGGTGATAAATTCCTGACACAGCATTAAGTGTTCCTTACTTGTCAGATGGAGGATTCATTTCTCTGAAACCAACTTTCTTGTGACACAAGGAGCCTGAGGAGAGCATGTCTTAAAAGCGTTACTTTCTGATAAAACAAAATACTATTCTTCAAAACGGGTACTGGTATTCAGGAGCGATAAAAGCTCTGAATAACCACAGAAGTACGGAGTGTTGGGGGGGGGGGGGGGGGGGTTATTGTACAGGTGACTGTACAACAACCTTTAAACTTGAACATTAAAATGTCTGAAAGTGGCAAATGGACCGAGGCTGTAAACCTTTTTATGTTCTAGGTTTTCATTTTCAAAATATAAAGTACAAAAGAATGTCTATAACAATCAATAATTAAAGAACTATTATTGGTATTTTCATCGTAAACTTGGAAACTGGTGGGCCTTCCTCGTGACAGAAGTGCTTTAAACTTTTTTGCTGCACCAAGAAGGTCAAGAAGTCCAAAAGTATGTAAGAAGGACTCCAAAATCAAAATTTGCAATAAGGGGCACCTGGCTAACAGACCTAGAAGTCATAGACCTGTTTGTGCCTTGTGTTTCCCATAAATTGGTTTCACTTCACCCACTTGCAATCTCCTGCGTACTGTGAAAGTGACAGTTTTTCTACCACACCACTTGAAAATCTCGACTAACATGTGCTTGTTACATTTCTGACTGAGTTCCTTCAAACATTCTCTCTGACAAATCCAAATGGTAGCTTCTACTTACCTTACAGTGCTAACATCCTGGGGCACTTCCCCAGCAATTTCAGAGTTATACACCAAGACAACACGAACAATTCTTTAGTAAACGATTGAGTAATTCTGTTGTAAATACAACTGTGACCTTTCTATTGAAATGGTTCGTCTGTTTGCACTTTTTTCTTTTCTTTTTTAAATCATTCATGCCTTTTTCTTTAGCTTTACATTGAAACATTGCACAATTCTGTTTTGCCATTTATCTTATCATGCAATATATTTTGAAAATCAAACTGAGGACATACTAGTGTATATGCCTGGCTCTTTTTGCTAATCGTTGATGTTTTATCTGCCATTTAAAAAAAAAAAAAACAGGAGCTGTTCACTCAGAATGGGTGGTGTACAGTGTTTGCTAATTTAAAAACTTGTTTTCCTCCATTTGAACAAATCTTGACGGAACACTGTTCATAGAGTTTAACTGGGTTTGATTTTGGAACAAAGAAAATATGCTAATTCTTGTCGTCATAAATTGATGTTCCGCTTTTATTTATATATAATTAACATTACAACTGATACAACAGTAAATAAAACTCATGTGTTCTCATATTTCTTTTATTTCTCTGGTTTTCAGGCGCACATTCTGTATAACTATACTACTAAAGCCAGAAAGCATATTTTCAGGACACAATAGTTTGAGCAATAATATACATCATTTCGACCAAAGGTTATGGGGATCATTGATTGTTATCGCAATCTTTTTATTTTTTTCCTTATCATAAGCAACTAGCACAAACTACTCTAAAAGATGACAGAAGCAACTAGCACAAACTACTCTAAAAGATGACAGAAGTAATTTAATCAATTAGGTATTGCATGGATTTCAATATTTAACCAAACTCCAATATAAAAAGACCTCCATCAAGAGTTTTGAGTGAAGCAGTGTATCCAAATTACCAGCAACTGAGTTTGGATGAGGAGCAGCTCTATGATGAAGCATGCCACTAAAGTGGGGTAAGGGTTTGCGTCCTTGAAAAAGGTATACCTACAGAGGTAATTATTTAGACATCATAGGCCAGTGTTCCCTACTTTGTTACTTTTGTAACTTTAACTAAGGGAGGATATACTTCAGCCATAACCCACCTATGACACCCTGTTTAAGAAACGAAAGTTCCATAGCCCAGCAGGCAGCTGGGACCTAGGTTTAAGATCCACTTGCTAATAAAGGAGACCGGACCGAATGGTACACTCCAGATACACAATGAAGAAAATAAGTTACTTACCTGTAACTGTAGTTCTCCAGTATTGGAATCTTTCATAGATTCACATGCTTGAATCATTCCCCGTCGTCGAGATGGGAGTCCCAGTATAAATTTTCATAAGTAATGTTAAAACATATTGAAGAGAAAAAGGCCCTAGGCCTCTTCAATTTGATAGTCTATCAGAGTCATTTTGTGAAAAGGACCAAACTTGATCCTCCACCAATCAGGCGACAGCACCCTTCAGAACCTCCTGAGAGAAGCTCTAGCACCTCAGATTTTCCACGCACAAGTGCGTATATTACAATGAGTATATGTACTACTAGAAAGAAAAAGGTGAAGTGAGCTTCTCCGGGGAGGTGGGTGGGTCGCATGTGAATCTATGAAAGATTCCAATACTGGAGAACTACAGTTACAGGTAAGTAACTTATTTTCTTACTCCAGTATTGGAACTTTCATAGATTCACATGCTTGAATCAGAGTAGAAAGCAATAAGTATGCACATTGCAAAATGACAACCCCTTTTAAGAAACAGGTTATCTTAGACCACAAAATCTTATAATCCTGTATAAAGTGATGAAGTATATGAGTGTACTGACATATGTTTCTACATAAACATCTATATATAGATATACATATATACACACGTATATATACATAAATAACAGTATGTCATTATCTCTGATATAAATAAGGTATTCCTGTGAAGATACATGCTGAAATTTAAATAACAAACCAGTATTAAAACATAAGACAGTAATGAAAGCTGATCAATATCTGATAACCCGCTGACTATGGGATTATGATAGTGATCAATTATCTTTAGATACATCTCTCTTTTTTTTTATTTTTTTATGTGCATACATTTTCTAGGATGGAGGGATGTAGGAGAAATGGCTCACCTTCACCTGAAGAGATTCCTGAGAACAGCTTGGCCCACTGCTACCTCTCCGTGCGAGAGGGACTCCAAGCAATAGTGCTTAGTAAAGGTATGACAGTTCTTCCATGTTGCTGCCCTACAAATGTCTTGTAGTGGCACTCCGGCAAATAGTGCCGTTGACGATGAGACTTTTCTCGTCGAGTGAGCATGCACAGACGACTGCAAAGGTTTGCCCGCTGCCTGATGGCAGAAGCGAATAGCAGAGGCGATCCATCTTGAAATACTCTGCTAGGATAGCGGGTACCCCTTCCTAGGGGCACTGTACGCTACAAATAGCTGATTAGAACGTCGAAAAGCTTTTGTCCTGTCCAAATAAAATTGAACGCATCTTTTCACGTCTAGAGAGTGTAATGCTCTCTCCGCTGGAGTAGACGGATGAGGGAAAAAAGACTTGAAGACCAAAGGTTCGTTAATGTGAAAGTCTGATGGAACCTTTGGAATAAAATGCGGGTTAGTGCGCATTAGTAGTCTATCTTGTTTAAACTGTAGGAATGGCTCTTGGATGGAGAGCGCTTGTACCTCACTGACCCGCCTAGCTGATGTAAGGGCTATCAATAAGGCAACCTTCCACGATAAATGTTTGAGGGAAGTACGGTGGATCGGTTCAAAAGGATGCTTCATCAGTTGTGCCAAAACAATGTTCAGGTTCCACGAAGGAGGTGGAGGTCTGAAAGGAGGGTAAACCCTGAACAGCCCCTTTAGAAATCTCTTAATCAGCCGAGAAGAGAAGAGCGAAGGTGTGTCCTCTGAACGTCTGTATGCAGCTATGGCTGCTATATGAACTTTAATGGACGAGTGTTCTAGGCCAGATCGAGCTAACTCTAAGAGATACGGCAAAATCTCTCCTGGTAGTGAAAGAAAAGGGTCAATTTGACGTTGATGACACCAGGCACAGAATCTCCTCCATTTAAACTGATACGCCTTGTTAGTGCTATCCGCTCTGGCGTGTGACAAAATATCTCTGCAGTCCTGCGGAATATTTAAATGCGCAAATTCTCTGTGGTGAGGAGCCATGCCGCTAACCGCAGCGAGTGTGGATCGGGGTGTCGGACTTGGCCGTTGTTCATTGTTAGTAAATGAGGTAACGGCTCCAGCGGAATATGGGGTTTGACTGAGAGAATGAGGAGCTCCGTGAACCAATGTTGGCGCGGCCAATACGGGGCTATCAGTATGAGAGTGCACGGTTCTGTTTTCATCTTCGTGAGGACCCTTGGGATCAACGGAATGGGAGGAAAGGCATAGGCAAAGATGTCTGACCAGACTATCGAAAACGCATTCCCCCAAGATCCCTTTTGGTGATGCCAACTTGCGAAGAACTGGCATTTGGCGTTGTCCTTCTTCGCAAACAGATCCACTGTTGGTGTTCCCCACTGGGAAAAAATCTGGGTGAGTACCGTCTGGTCTAATTCCCACTCGTGGCATTCCGATTTCTGTCTGCTGAGTGCATCTGCTGCTTTGTTGTTTATTCCCGGCAAGTGCACCGCCGATAGTGTGACGCCTTGCTGCGAGGCCCAGTTCCAGATCGCTTGGGCTTCCCTGGAGAGGGTGAGAGATCTTGTACCTCCTTGTTTGTTGAGATAGTGCATCGTAGTGGTGTTGTCCGTTCTTATCACCACTCGCGATCCATGGATTCTTGGGAGAAACGCTTGTAGAGCAAGGTGCACTGCCCTGAGTTCTAGCCAATTGATATGTCTTGATGCCAGATGAGTTGACCATCTGCCACTTATTTTCAGGTCCTGTAGTACTGCGCCCCAGCCCTCCAGTGAGGCATCTGTTGTTATGGTCCAGGGGGCTGGCTGTTGAAGAAACGAGAGACCGATTGAGAGATGATGGTCTTGGGACCACCACTTGAGAGTTTTGATCATTGTCGAAGTAATTTGTATCTGGTCTTCGAAAGTTCCTGATACTTGAAGCCATTGACGGTTGAGCTGCTCCTGCAAGGGGCGCATCTTTAGCCGACACAGAGGGATCAGAGGTATGCATGAAGACATCATGCCCAATAGTGATTTGAAGAGACGGACTGTAACCTTTCGTCTTCTTTGTATGACACTCCCTAGGGTTAGTAACCTTTGTTGTCTCTCTAACGTGGGACATGCGATGCCGGATTCCGTGTTCAGTTTTGCTCCCAGAAAAGTAATACTGCGGCCTGGTAGAGGGTTGGACTTCTCCCAGTTGATCGTGAATCCGAGATTGGTCAGCAAGGAAACGCACTTTCTTGTTGACTTGTGTGCTCCTGTGTAAGTCTTTGCCTTTATTAACCAGTCGTCTAAGTATGGAAAGACCTGGTGCTTTCTTCTCCTGAGAAAGGCTGCCACTGGTGCTAGGCATTTGGTAAATATTCTTGGGGCTGATTTGAGCCCGAAAGGAAGGACGCGATATTGATAATGGCTCCCAGCTACGGTAAATCTCAGATATTTTCTGTGGGCAGGGTGGATTGGTATGTGGAAGTATGCGTCCTTGAGGTCTAGCGATGACATAAAATCTCTTTGATTGAGACGCAGAAGGACGTCTTGCAGGCTGATCATTCGAAACGATTGCTTCTTTAGGTATACATTTAGTTGCCTTAAATCGAGGATCGGTCTCCAATCCTTCCACTTTTTTCGAATTATGAAGAACCTGGAATAAAATCCTGTTCCTCTTTGATCCCGCGGCACCTTCTCTATAGCTCCCTTGAGAAGGAGCTTGTAGACCTCTTCTTTGAGTTGTTGAGGGTATCTTGAAGGAGTCCTGCGGGGAGGGTTGGGGGGAGGTTTCTGGACAAATTCTAAAGTATGGCCCTGTTCCACTAATTGCAGGACCCACTTGTCTGACGTAATGGTTTGCCATTGACTGAGAAATGAGGAAATTCTTCCGCCCAGGGTGACAGGAGGAAGACTGGGTGTAGCCGGCGCCTCGAAGACATCAGGTTCTACGCGCTGCATCCTTAGCAGGGCGGGTTGAGCGTCCACGGCCTGCCGGTCTATTATAGGCTGGTTGAGCCGGTTGTCTCTGGGAATAGTATGGCCGAAATTGTTGCGAACATGACGGGTAGGAAGAGTATCTCTGTTGCTGATACCCTCCTCTGTAAGAGGGCTGGCCGCGCCCCCTAGGGCGAAAGGACGATTTCCGATATTGCAGGGTCCCTAGTGACCTTGCAGTGTCCGTGTCCGTTTTAATTGATTGTAGGGCTTCGTCCACATGTTTCCCAAATAACGCTTGGCCATCAAAGGGTAAGTCTAGGATCTTATTCTGGACTTCTGGACGAAATGAGGTGGCTTTGAGCCAGCCCTGTCTTCTTAATACAGCAGCGCCTGCAAGCTGTCTGAAAGCAGTGGTTGCTATGTCCATTGCGCAGTCTATAAGCTCTGCAGACGCGCGTTGACCCTCTTGCACAGTCTTATTTGCCTCTGATTTTACGTCTTCCGGCAGTTGTCTAATGAAAGGTGCAATATCTGCCCAAAGCTGTCTGTCGTATCGAGACAAAATAGCCAAGGAGTTGGCAGCTCTAAGCACTAAGCTGGCCATAGACGAAAATCTCTTTCCTATGTTGTCTAGCCTTCTACCCTCCTTATCTGGGGGCGCAGAAATTGGAGCAGAAGGATTCTTTGATCTTCTTTGAGCCGCTTGAGCTACTACGGAATCTGGAGGCGGATGGCCTGTTAAGCATGTTGGGGCATCATCGGGAGCTTTGTATTTCTTATCCAGACGTGGTAAAACTGCTGTGACTGTTGCTGGATTAGTCATGACCTTAAGGCCTTCTTCCCACAAATAGTTCACCATCGGGATGGAACGCACAGACTTCTGGAAGGGCTCTTTAAAATCATAGAGGAAACAATCTGTTTGCTTTGTCGGTAGCGGTAATGCAAAGCGCTTGGCTGCCCTCTCTAAGAGATTGTGAAAACCTCCAATGTCTTCAGGTGGGGATTCCACCTTCGAATGAGAAGGAGAAGGTGGAGCAGGAATAATATACTCGTCCCACTCTGAGTGAGCATCTATGAGCTCTCCTTCTTCTTGATCTCCATCAGAAATGTCAGTGTCCTGGGGAATTGTCATGTCTGGGGTAGCTACATCTGTGAGATGCAAAGTCGTCGGTCTTTGACGTGGAGTAGACGGACCAGAAATGGGCGATGGATGAGGCTGTTCTCCTTGTGGAGGAAACCTTCTGTTATAATCCACCAACATGGCTCTAAGGCCAGTAAGCAGGTCGGAAGGGATATACGTTCCCTGTTGATACTGCTGATGTTCCAAGGAAGCCTGGGGATCATAAGCTTCCTCATATTCTTCCTCTTCCTGATATTTTACATTCAATTCAGATGGGCTGTGGGCCGTACCAAAAGGTCCATCTTCGTCTGAATCATCATCTCCCTCCAAAAGATGTACTGGTACCAGGGAGGATACCTTACTAGGTGAAGTGTGGGTTGGAGTTAATGTTTCTGTTCTTTTTTGATATTTTTCCCTCGTCGACGGTGTCGTCGACGACGTGTAAACTGACTTTGTCGTAGACGGTGCCGTCGATGCTGGACGCACTGTTATTTTAATAGCCGCAAGCTTCGCCGACGAGTCTACCGTCGACTAAGTCCTCGTCGACGGTAAAGCTGATACCGACGTCAGCGCCGTCGACGATGACGAGGTGTAGACGGTCGTCGACGCTGCTGTCGTCGTTGTAGTTCTCGTCGACGGTGGTGTACTCATCGACGATGTCGCCGACGGAGCCGTGGACGATGGAACACCTAAAGTAGTTGGAGTCGTCGGCAATGCGCCCACCGAAGGTGCCGTCGACGGGGAATCCGTCGACGAGGCCTTTTTTCCAGTCACAGAAGATGGCTTTTTGAAAGGCACAGATGGAGGAACAGATGAGGATTTCCTGTGCCTCTCAGAACTGGAAGAACGTTTTTGCCCCTCTTTACTTGAGAGTCTAGTTGGGGAAGAAGATGGGCTGCGACCCTTATAAGATCCTGAAGCAGTCTTTTTGAGGGCTTTCCTTGAGGTTTGTGAGGGAGATCTAGAGCGTGATCTTGCTCTTTTAGTTGATCTCTTGGATGTTAATGATTCCTCACTCTCAGAATCAGAAACTGGATCCTTCCTATGCTTCAGTTTCTGCAGCCATATTAGTAATCTGCCTTCTCTATCCTTTAAGGTTTTAGAAGAAAAAGTACGGCAAATCTTACAGTCTTTGGCTGAATGATCTGGATAAAGGCAGTAAATGCAGTCTTGATGAGGATCTTCAGAGTGAAGTCTTTTCTTCCCACAAGTCTTGCAGTCTCTAAAGAGACTTTTCTTTTCCTTGTCAGACATAGTTGAAAAATAGCTGACAAATCAAAATTATTGAGTTTCTCCGAGAGAAAAAGAGCTGAATAAAGGTGTGAAAACAGAGCAGAGCTCTGAGGAGACTCCCTAGCACGACGTGCGGTAGAAAATCTGAGGTGCTAGAGCTTCTCTCAGGAGGTTCTGAAGGGTGCTGTCGCCTGATTGGTGGAGGATCAAGTTTGGTCCTTTTCACAAAATGACTCTGATAGACTATCAAATTGAAGAGGCCTAGGGCCTTTTTCTCTTCAATATGTTTTAACATTACTTATGAAAATTTATACCGGGACTCCCATCTCGACGACGGGGAATGATTCAAGCATGTGAATCTATGAAAGTTCCAATACTGGAGTAACTCTGGCTTAGGATGCAGACCAAGAGAAAGAGATGGTCCTTGATAAAAGATCGCTCAACCATGGAATGCAATCCTATGATCCAGTTCATAAATCCCATTACTCTTTACATTTAGAAAAGTAAAGTGTGAAGACTTGAGTTGCATAAGCCAAGTTATTAGAAGAACTGTTGTTTTACTTCTTGATCAAATCAGAAAAATATAAACAATACAGTTCAAGCAAACAATTAACCAGAGGGTACTTATTGGCAATAAGCAAAACGTTTGAAATAAAGAGCACAGTGTGCATTATCTTACAGTAACAGTTATGAGAATATTGACCCATAAAAGTCATGTTACAACTACGTGAACCAAGCAAAACACATTTAGAAAATGGTCCCCACTTTTCTGGCAATCTACAATGAAAAGAACATTGAGATGTAAAATGAACAGAAGTTTCCAAACAAGAAACTAATTACAAAGGCCTGAAGATTTCAGAGAGAAGACTGAAGGAATTTCATTACACAGATTTAAGAGGATGATGTAGTATTACAAACAAAAATTGTCTCAACTCAAACACAATTACAAAAAATCAACTTTGCACCTTACAACAGTGGTTCCATGTTGTACACCTGGCTAGAGTCTGGCATGTTGCACACTTGTGGCACCCAGAAGGTAATGTGCCTTTCACCATCCTATTACTGCTCAATTGCACCCATAAGTCACTACCTCTGGTAGTGAACTGACAAAACAGAATAGTGAGAGTCGAGCCTGGTGGGTGCCCGTCTGCATTTGGGACAGTCTAGAAAAGGTAGAGAGGCAGAGTATTAATCCCTGGTTGAAATGTCTCTTTCAGTAGAAGGGCAGTAGTGGAAATGCAAATGTACTTTCTAGAAACGCAGTTATATAAACAAAGATGACTAGAACACAAATTCAAAAAGTTTGACTCGGTAACTTGCAGACAGTGGGTAAATATTAAGATTCCTGGGTGTGGAAGGAGTGGGGGAAAAACACGCAGGTTGGACTAGCGTGGTGGCCTTTCCGCCATTAGTTTATATGAAGCTTCGTTCATCCACGCTGCATCCAAGGAAAAGGTCCTCCACTCTACACCCAGCTCACACCTGACATGCAATCTGCATAACGTGAGTGTCATATTTCTTTATGACAGTATTAAAAAAACACTTTGAAACAATCGCATTAAGGGACGCTGACGCAGTGAATAGAAACCTAGACAGAGCCATTTGCTGATAGCTGCTAGCCATTCTGTACCGTTCTAACAATTCAAGAACGTACTGTATGATGAAACGCTGTCACAGGAAATCCACCCACTTACTATCAGAGCAGTCAGTCATTCTACGGAACCGTCAGTGAGGATATGGCCTTTGCTATACCGGCATTATTTGGAAGCATTAGCTAAGCAAGTTCTTGGTCTGGCACTGATGGGCACTAAGATTTCACCACCAGTCGATATTGGGGTATTATAAATATTTCTATCAAGACTGAAATTTGGAAAAAATACATTTATATCTAGTCCCTGGAAAACAGCTCAGGTTTAGACAAATATTAAATTCTACGGACGGTGCGTTTTATTTTGCGAAAGGGAAAAGTATACCGACTTTACGTGCATTTGAGACACTTTGGCACTTTAAACCTGAGAAGCCAGCGGCTGTTTTGGGTCATTATGGAGTGAATCGCGTGTATTTTATATAGACACAAGTAACGGACTTCATCACACCAATTACTCAATTAAGGAAAAACCGTGTAATGTGCAGTGCGTTAAACTAAATTGCCACCCAGCGATTTCCAAATGAGGAAGTGATGGGGCAGGTGTTACACAAGTTGTGCCCTCGCGTTCGAAGCCTGGGTGTTGTGCCATTCACTGTGCAGGCATAAGAGAGACGTTTCCTTGCCATTCAAGGAGAATGGTTTCCAAAAAACACATTTTTAAGTACTTCTCTGCCTTAATGTTTTGCCAGTTTATTGGCCGAGAAGGAGAATGTGCCAGACAGAATGCGGCGTGACCGGCAGCCAAGGTACAGCGGTGGCTCAGAACAAATTCTGAATGAACGGCCGGGACCGCCCTCATTTCATCTTCTCCCGCCATCGCGGGCGGAAGTGACGCAGCGTGCTGCCCCACTTCTCACTCAGAACTGACAAGCGTAGGCTGCGCGGCGGTGGCAAGCCTGGTACTCGCTTCATGAAAAGTTTACAGCTGCGGAAAGGTCCGCAAAATAGATCCCGCGCCTACAGTGAAGCCGGGAAATGTTAGAAAAGACGAGTGCGGCAAAGCTCTACGATTTAATTCCTTGCTGACGAAGCTGCCCGGCTCTGAGAGCAGTGAGGTGCTCTAAGCAGCCCATGACGCAACCGGGAGCCGCCAGCAGTCCCAGCTTCATCAAAAGCTTGCCCTCTGGAGTCCACGTTGACAAATTCTTTAACAAGCCCCGTGGTTACAAGGAAGCTGGTTTCACTCTGAGTCACCCCTGTTCAAACAGCTTACTGGAAATGAAGGGGAGGGGGAATTTTCAGAGAAGTCACGTGACACCGGCCAGACAAACCACAAGCAGTAAAGGGTTCAATGAAGTCAGACATAGGGCCTGACAGTAACTGACACCCAGGCTAGCACAGGGGCACTCAATCACCTACCCCATGCACCACAGTGCGGGTGACTGAGGGAAGGATTAACTCTTTCCGAGGTCTGCTTTCTATAAAGCAGCAACCGAGAACAAACAAACAGCTTGCGCTGATAGTAACACAGGCAACTCCAAAATATTTTCCCAAGCGCGTTTTCGTCTGGCCGCAGCGAGCGTCCGCACAGAGGGGGTCGCAGCTGGGTCCTATCTCGGGAAAATACTATGCCTCTGATGCGAGTCCTACTAGCTAGTTGAAAGACGGGTCATGGGATTTCTGGGGCGCATCGGAGACTGCATTAATGAACGTAGCGTCTAGACTACCGGTTACTCAGTTCAAGGGGAGCAGATGTGCGTCCCGTCACCTCGCACGGGTTCTCTGTTCAGGCTGACCTCCACCGCCCTGCACGGGGCGTGCAGACAAGTATTTCTGTTCCGCCAGAGGTAGATGCGATTAATCTGGGTATCTAAAGGACGTTTACATTTACGGGCGGAGGGGAAAGGGCGTGATGGGGGCAGTTCAGTCGAGCGACCCTTGTATTTCTGTCATGCTATCTTTAATTGTCGTACCTTTCAGCCCACTTGAAAACCATGTCATCGATTCTTTACTCCACTCGAGAGACACTGGTCGAGATAAACATGTCCATCAGCCCATTCACGGATCCTGCATTCGATTCCCCATAAAACAGTTACTTCAAATATTCTCTACCTTCCTGCAAAACGCGCAATCTTGAATCGCTTGAAACAAGAGTGTTCAGTGGTCAGCGACCAGCTACTTTTAAAATTCTAAAGGTGCCCATCAGCACGTTCTAAGGAATGGGCAAAGTGGGCCACTGCCCAGGGCCCCACCTTCCACTCCCGCCTCCAAGAACGCGAACTTTGTCTCTCTTTCTCACTTTTCTCTATTCCAATATTTCAAACTCTCTCCAACTCTGACTATGTATGACTCTGGCAATTTGCATCTTAATGATTCCTGGGACACGGAACATTTATTTGAGCGCTTTTATGTAACCCCATTTCTGCAAGATTTGTTTGGAGTAATGCGGCCTTGAATTGACAGAAAATGGCTATTAGATTTCATAGGTGTTTCAAACAGGGCCCCCAAAATATATCTTGCAAGAGACCCCAAAATCCTCAAGATGACACTGTGGATGTGGGCAGAGGAGACAAGATTTTTTTGGTCAATGTGCCCATGGTTTGCAAGGCCCTCCGTCCTACATTAATGCAAGGATGGTCCCAAAACATTCCTGTTTGCTTGCTCTGATCTTGTTGCTTACTTTGCCGAACCACTTGCCCACATCATCTGTTAAGTTCTCTTTGCACCTGCCTCATAAAAAACTGCAAATCATTTTTTTTTTAATTTACAAAGCTGTCCTTGGGCACCGCAGGCAATTAACTAAACACTAACAATGGCACAGCAATAGCATTTCTTTGCAGAGCTGCAAGGACTTTTGTGAAAGACCAGCGCACACAAAGCATACCAATTTTTCAGTTACCTTCCACTAACTGGGCAACATGTCCAAAGGCTTATTTGGCTAGATGGTGCATTGTTGAACACTGAAAAGTGAAAGCAACAACAAAGTCGTGGTGGGTCAAAGGTTGTACCCTGTACCTCCACAAAATCAAAGTCAGAGTGACAACGTACCTCCACATCACGAGGGCAGAAAGTTGCCGTTCTTTCAAGTGACAAACACACATGTACTACACTGCAACGTTGTGTCAGATGAAAGCCAAAGGTCGTATGGTTTCTCTCTGACATGTGGTCATCATATTCCAGCATCTTAGTGCCCTCATACCTTCATCCAGGCTGAGAAATATTACATTGATAGTTTGACTACCTAACCTACTCTAAAGAGATGCACATTAAAAAGAGAATCCAAGCAAACTGCAAGGGGGGGAAACTGGTTCTAATTTCTCTGTCGTGGACGGAAACACCAGACTCACTGACAGCGTTAACCTCAACATTCTGAAAGGGGAAGTGGGACTGACAGCCATCACACAAGGGTGGGAAACATTACAACCATGTAAGACAGGTCACCAGTTCTAATACAGCATACGCTTGCCACACATCCATGTCTAGGTGGAACCCAGTCAGTCACTGCAGGATCAGTGTATATTGTCTACAAAGGACTCCTAATTTCGGTCGACAGAAAACTGATCGAAATGTCAACTAAATGGGCCATCAAGTCACAGGTGCAAAAAAAAAACGACATACAGTAGCCCTGCAATGCCCACCTTGCGCACAAAGCTCAGAGATCTATCATTCACAAGATACTCCTTGAGAGAAGTTTGATACAGATTTCTTTTTTTAACCAGTCTTTTACAAATTGTTCTGCCCACACAAAAAGAGATAACGTTGTGTAGTTCATTCATTTTCTGACTCACTTCTGTCAAGATGAAAGGCAACAGTGGAAAAAAGTGATAGCTGACCAAGCCTATACTGGGTAAACAAGAGCCAAGATACTACAGATCAAAGTACACTGTCAGTCAGGTAGAACTAGGAACAGGAGGAACCGGTATCAACCACACCCTTTAGTAGGAGCAACAATCTTTATGTGCAAGATCTTAAAAACGATCTTCAGAGTTTTTTTAACCAAATAATTCGAATTACGAGAAACTGACCTGCTTCAGACTACACAGCTGCTTGCTACTAGAGACAATTAAGATAAACAACAATTATTAAATGGCCAATATTTTCGAATCACATTACAGGATTCGTTTGTTTAGCTTTCACCAGATCTTTCCCACTTCAGGACACACTTTTCAAAACTCAACTAAATCATGTTTTCACAAGGTTTCATAATCGCATTACGATCCTGTGAGGGACAAAATTCCCACTGGCATAGCTAATGTATAGTAATAGCATTCACTGAAAAGCAGAAATAAATTAAATGAGAGGACCAAAAAAGGACTCCCAAAGAAAGCTCAACAAATGGCCTAAGACAGAGGAGTGAGCTGCGGAGTACACAGTGACACTTCCTAAAGAACCCAAACACTTCCATTATAAAAATCAATGTTGCACGCAGGTAAACTTGGGCAGAAAAACATGTTTATTTCAGTAGAGATGAGATTATTAGACAAAGTACGTGGCAAAATGCATAGTGGTGCAGCATCCTCAATCTGGTACATTGTAAGGAACGGAGGAAGAGGGGAAAAAGACTGGTATTGCTAATAGGCTCTCCACATTTCTTGGAAACCGAATCCAAACATACAGATGCGTCAATTTAGGGCAAACCTACTTTTGAGGAAGTAGACTGTGCATCAGGTTTAAGAGTAAAGCATTAGATCCGGAACACGGAGCCCCGTCTGAGTCCTTCCACCCTCAACATCTATAAAAATGGCATTGCTTAGTGTATAAACTTCAACCTAAGCAAAACGAGGTACAAAAAGTCGAAATTCGCTACCTAGGTTCCAGAAATTGCTTTCTTTCAGGCCACGCACGAAAAAGAGCGAATAGTGTAATTATTGACAGCTGAGCGCTGGTAGAATTCTTCGGCACGGTATTTCCTACAGCAATAAAAAAAAAAAAAAAGTTTTCCCGCTTCTAAGAAGCGTTCTGCTTTTCTTTCTTGCATATACTGATGCCGAAAACAATATATAAAGCAAAGTCACAGGGCAGCTTGTCCCTAAATTAACAGCGAAAACCAGGTTTTAGGTGACCCCGAAACGGCACAACAAATCCCCGCTGTCATCTATGACATGTTAGGGACTTCACAGGCTAGGATGCTTCAAGGTCCTCCATTTCCAAATCTGCTACACCATGATCAAACATGCTGAGCTTAGTCCGTGGCTCCAACGAAAGACCCTTTAAAAGTATGTGTGCAGAGCACGCCTTTATATAGAGGAGGATTCTACTCAGCAACATACGTCACTAACCTAGCGCAGGACTGCTCAAAGCTCCTGCATGTCTTTCCCTACCCGCCAATCTCATCGCGCAGGAGCCTAAAAATCCTCGCAAGGCATGAAGAAGAAGAATTAGGGATTCCGTAAACCACGGTTTGTGATCACATGTTTTTCGTAAATGGGTTGATTATTCCAACAAGGCTTGCAGTATGCACTAGGCACATTAGACTAATAAGAGAATAAAAATACCCTTGCAGTGATGCCTCATTTTCTCAAGCCCTCAGGACTTTTTGTTCATGGCACGCTCCCAAAAATATATTCCAAAGAGACCATAAAAAGCAAAGAATGTGGCAAATAAAAGGTAATGGGAAACACTGTATACTGTGCTGCATTCCTCATAGGCAACACATGGACCAAAAGACAACTGATAGTTATTTTAATTTCTTTTAAGTTTCAGTAGGGCCTGCACCAGGCTCACTCGGGAATCTGTGCAAATTATAAATGTGTGGATTTTACCACCAGCATTTGAACATTCTGACAATGTGTTTCATCTCAGGCAACACTGCGCTCATTGAAAAATTAGATTTAGGCAGGTGCATGTAGCTTCCTTCAACATGGCTAGCTAGCACTTGTACAGCATGATTTTCAGTCTTAGGTGCTTCCATCCCAGTTGTGATTTAAGTGGTCTCAAGGAATTTGAAACATTCGGGGTGAGCATAATTTGACGGGAGGAGAATAACAGATCTTTGTAGCAAATCTAGGGAAGGATTGCATAAAAGTGTGTTCTGAAACAAAGCATATGCCGGTTGATGAACTTAGTCAGTTTACATAACAAGCAGCTCAGATAATTTTAATGGTTGGCCTTCCTATGCAAGAAATAAAAAGCATCACTGTGAGTTATTTCCTTACAAACTGCAGGTGCTACATGTTCAAAGACTGACTATGGCTACTGAGGACAGGAATTTTTGAAAGCTATAACCCTGCCTTTTCCCAGGCACTCCGTGTAACAATAACATAATTCCTGATTATGGTAGCCATCTTCAAGACCCTCATAGATGACGTGTATCACTTAAACATGTGTCAAATCTACAAGACAAAGAATGTAAAGTCCCAAGATGAATGAGCCCTGGACAAGTTAACTAGTTAAAAATAGAAAAACTTGGGCCTGGTTCAACCATATTTATAATAACAACGGTGCAATACCAGTGATGACCGCTTTGGAGGCACGATTTGTAAGTATTTCAGTTCCACTATGAATGAAGCAAACATGCAGCATCTGCTTGCGCTAGTATTGTCTTTTCAAATACTGTACACAAAATGTTCTTTTTCATATGCACTAGAGCACCTCTTAGCTGCATGAAGGTTGTTCTTGACCTGCTGTTAAGTTCTCCAGTGATGAACTGGAAATAAACAACTGAATAAACCAACACCAATGACAGGTGTACATTCTGCTGCTTGCAATGTTCCAATGATAGGGGTCTAGTTCTTTTTAATTTTTGCCACTCAACAAGTCTGAATGTTTCACCAAAAATAAGTTTTACAAATTAATTTCTTAACTAAAAGCTACTGATTTTGATCGTTATTTGGAGGTTACATTTTTATGCTGTGCATTACTGTGCAGGAAAGTGGTTTCAAATGCTTCACAATAACGCAGATTTTACGGCAATGAAGACATTTGCTTTCTTCTATTACAACTACCGCAGAACAAACAAACAGTGCCTCTACTGTACAGAAGTTGCTCAATTACAGTAACTGTATTTCCACTGATCTGTCTTTTATTGGCCCATAATTCAGGTTTCCTGAGTAAACCCTTATAGAAGTTTGTCTTGATGGAGGCAAGAGATGGGGTCTGGGAAAAGCGTTTCAATGAGGAAGCTGCACTCATGAACTTTTCAACTGTAACCTTATTAAAATGACTGTTTGAAGATAAATGCATGGGGCCTTGGCACCTTACGACCCAACTTAATAACATAACAACTCAACACTAAGGAAAGAGTCTTAGCTTTTCTGGACTACGGATCCCTCTGCTAAACGCAACAGAAAGAAAGTTGTATTTGTAGTTCCCTCTTATGGAGTCTGGCATGGCCATGCATGCAAAAACCAGCGGAGTATCTACTTGGACCTCCATCTGCCTAGTAGCTGCAAGACCTAGTGGTCCTCAATCAGTGAGATCACAGGAGAAGAAATAACATCTGCACATAACAGTTTTTCTCAGTGTCTACATTTTGCTATCACCTTTGTTGATACTTACAGAACATGGTAAATTAATATTCATTCAAAGACAACACAAGCATTATGCAACCTTTTTCACAAGCATTTGTCAGCTTGAGGAGCTTGGGATGAAGTGAGCCATGTCCATTACCATGAGGCATAGGTATAATCCAGAGTTGTACCATTGAAAACAAAATAGAATCTTACATATTTATCAGAGAAAATCTACCTAAATTAAACTACTTCCCACATGGCATGCATACTGAAAGCTTTTGGGAGATCACCTGAATCTCAGACTATTGAAACAGAAAGTAATTCGTGAGCAAGAGGTGTCAATAACGCATGGTGTTTCATTGCTTGTGGATGTACAGTAGCACTAATAGCAACACAACTAAGTGGATGGTGGCCACTGCACATTATCAAAATACGAAAACATCCGAATTAAAACACAGACTTATACATATATACATACTGAATAACCCAAAACCAGCATACCAAAGACCGCATGCTCACCAACAAATAAAAAAAAGTACAAGGAGAAACTATGGAACAAAATCTGGAAAGAAATGACACACACTATTAAGAAAAACAGCTGCCATCCTAGTGAAAATGTCCAACTATAGCATTAGTGTTGTTCTGATAGCCAAGAATTGAAAAGGGAGTAGGCCTATTGTTATCTGCACACCAAAAGGAAAAAACATTGCAAATGGAAAACACAATGTGATGCTAGTCACGGTACAACTATCTTATCTTAGTCTGTGTGCTCTTTCTTTGGCAACCGGGTTATCAAAAACCATTATAACACCCTTTAGTGAAGGTGAGCTATACAGTATTGTTAAATAAAACGAGACAGTACTATGGTAATGAGTAAATAACAGAGTAAAACGTATTGCATACATTCAGCTAAGATACTGAACTACTGGTATGAAGACAGAAATAACTAAGTAGGGCTGATATCAACCAATACAAAAGAAAACAATTCCAACAAAACAGGCGTTATGTAGTGTAGTGTCCGGTAAGGTCTAAGTGGGACAGGCATATTGCCAGGCTAGATTTGGATCAAGAGAGAACAATCTTAACACTCATTCAGAGTACTATCTGTGACCGTTAGCATGAAAATCTGTATGTACAGAAAGAAACAGAGAAGGAAATAAAAGAAAAACATAATGTAAAATAACCTTTACTGGAAAGGGCAAAAGTCGATGACGGTTACAAAAAACGTTTAAAAACGTGTTAACTGCTATAAGTGAAACTGCGTACAACCATAAAAGGTTGATTTTTGTTTCGTCTAGAATTTCTCAGCATTTCCTTTACTCTTAAAGTTAGAGTTAGTTACAGTTCCTCCTGATCTAAGTGTCACTGTCATTTGTATAAGGGGCACCAGCGTGTGGCCATTGCATCCACGCTAAAAATGTAAAAGTGGTAGTTGTTAATCACCCACATTAATGTCAACAGATAAAACTGACACACAATGGAAATTGTGATACCCAAAACTGCATTTATGTTCTAAATTCCCCACGTGGTTTACTGTGCATTGGAAACAGAAAGGAAACTCAAAATATAAATTTCATAACTTAAGAGTAACATTTGTGGAGACAACTGGCACAATTGACAGTGGTCACACATTTTGTTGAATAGAGACATAACGTTTGTTTTTTAAATAATTGGTGATTTGAGAATTAATGGAGTCTCACATAAGCTGGTGAATCATATATTATACCATTCTAAACACAATGCACAGCAACTTTAGTTGGCATTCGAACTTTGACTGTTTGTAAGTTCATCAATACACCCTAAGAAGGAAAGGACTCGTAGAAATCATTCACTATGGTTATGTAGTATTCTGACTATATAAGGTTTCCACAGCCTACAAGAGTGTTACGTTTAACATTGCGGTAATCAAACAGTGGACGACCAAAGAACACTACTTGAGTGTAAGTGCATTTTAATTGTTGCTCCTATACACCTGACCACCCTAACATGCCAGAACGTTGGATCCCACATGTCGTAATATATACTAGTTTGAGTGGACAATAATAATGTAAGGAAAGTAAATGTCATGTGACGTGCACATAGAGACCACCGGTGTACTTGGTGTCTCTGAGTCCAGCAGACACTAATAATCCATCAGTTTTGGGTTAAATTTCGCACATTTCTAGTTCACACTCGAGAGTCTATGCTTAAGGCTGTACCAGCTCTTTGCAAAGCTGAGGGACAGAGATCTTAAACTCTTTAACTCCACCCTACAATGAGAAGCTGGGGGAGGGGAGGAACCTCATTTTATAAGATGGCCCGTGGCTTCACAAAAGCTGAAATTGAACGATGTTTCAGGGCACAAGAGAGTTCCCACTCACACTTATGTCTATTCCAAACAGGAGTGGTTTTGTTGAAAAAAGCAATTTCGAGTTGGGTATCTTCCTGTTCTTGCTGTGATGCTATCAGAGTAAATCTAGTGTTTGGTGTCATCGGCATCATGGGGAAAAACGCAATTCAGATAGTCTTGTGGTTAGAAAAATGTGAGCCTATCTCTCAAATAGACTTAGAGTGTATTCTCAATCAGAATTCGAAAGCTACATGGATGACGTCAGGGCTCAAACACTGTATGCATTACGGTGAGAGTTAGACAATGATCTCCAACGCTTGTGGTATTTTGAAGACTTGAGACCAAGAATGAACACTTAAAATACAGTAAAAAACATAATTCTAAGGAAAAAAGAATAAAACGCAGAAAAATCACAATTTATCCTCAGCTTTGCAGCTCTGTGGCACAGTGATTTTTTTTTAATGGAAGTGCAATATCTCTTCTGGTGTTGCTTTCAAAGCAACTCCGCTTGCTATTTTGTTATAGTATCACCTTCCACTCTGTCCGCATAACTTAAAAAATATTTTTAACTCATCCTACCGAGAATGTAAAGCTGACTATGTCGCCACAACTTTAAAGAAGTCAACTATGGGAAGCCAGCTCTTTCTGCAGTGGTGAAGCTTTACACTTAACATTTCCAGATGGGATTTTAAAAGTAAGAACGTTCACATTTGTAAATACGTAATTATTGCACTTTTTTCTGCTCTATAAGATGACACTTCAAAGAAGCTACAGGACCTCAACGTGGAACACTAGTAGCAGCAGAATACTGTGTAAATGTTCAGTAAATTTCAGCATGAACACATTTTTCTGTAAACTAATATATTACCAATTGCGTAACAATGAAATGTTGGCATTTCATTTATAAAAACAACAAAATAAATTTTTACTTTAATCAGAAAAACACAACTATTTGTTTTCACTTTTCTTACTTGTGCTGTTTGTGCATGCTCCAACATCTCTTCGAATTCTTCATACTCTTCATCATCTGGCTCAGCACCCGACAGCCTTGCTGCCCGGGCCATAAAGTAAGGTGGTAACTCCCCTATAGCAGTGCCAGCACCCTAGAGTAAGAAAGGAGGTGGGCGGGGAGAAAGAAAAAGAAGGAGAACATTATATTTTAGGGTTTTGCAATATTTAGAATGGGCAGAACTCGATATGTTATTCTTGGTACTTATCAAAGCTATAAAAATAAAATGTGTCACCCAAAACCTAAGGATAACAGAGTAATTACACACAGAATAAAAGTATTTTAAAATATAAATCTTGACAAGGGAAGACAACAATTATATTAGGCAGACGGCCAGTGGATAGCTCAAGGGTGCTCTAAAATTTTATTTTGAAACCCTTGAAACATTGGGCCCTATACTCATGTGTAAAATTACAACTACATCTACATGCAAGTCTACACTTTTTTGCTATTTCAGAGTGTAGATTTGCACCTAGGTGTAGACTTACAAGTCTCTGCCACAGAGATAAATAAATACCTGAACAACATCACACGTGCCTGACATCCAAGCCCCTCACACCACATAAGAAAGCTATGACTTAGTGGTGGCGTGTAAGAGCAGTCGCCAGGAATCACGCTGTCTCCAGGATGCAGGCAACAAGTCGGAGGAGGAATTTTATTAAGGAGGAGATGGCCCTTGCAATGAACTCTGCTGTAAACAGTACAAAAAAAAACTAGAGGGACTGCCTCCATTCACCATCAGTGGAACAGAAAGGCGGCCTTGTGGCAGGTAGTGGCATACTTTGTAAATGCATTAAGGAGGAGGCACCCACCATGGGGGACATTAAGAGTAAATTGCATGATGAAAGGAGGTGGGTGAAGTTTTCCAAGAATCAGCTGGATAACAATTCCTGGAGGAGCATCTGACTCCTGTCTACATCTCACATCTCTCGAGGAGTCTGTCCACTCTAAAATGTACCCTCACTTCCCATATAAGCTGCCTGTCGCTAATGTTTCATCAGCTAAGAACTGAACCCCATCTCTGTCCCTACAACTTATCATACAAACACTCAAACATATCCTTTCCGGAAACATGTACTATTTAAGACCTAACATATATCCCTCAAAAACAACTAGTAATGAAAGCATTAAAGTAAGTAGATGTTAATATTATTTTCTTTTTATACTTCCTTCCCTTCATAGTCATTATTCAAAGCAAACTGGTTGCTACAGCGGGGCAGAAGTACTTCCTAATGTGGCAGAGTAAAACACAGGGCCTGCCTCCAAATGGATTTCTACAAGACAAAGACGTCTTGTAGCATAGTATATGGGATTTCCATAACTGATGTTTGCTGCACCCTACTCTACTAAACTAATGGTGATTTACTGTGATTAATCAATGTACTCAAATATATTTTGAATATTCATGTTCTTAAAAATAGTATGCTCATTCATGACTTACTAATGTACCCCTAAGGCCATGTGTTGTTTTCCCATCCATCACCTGCCCTAACCAATAGTTCTGCTCCTGGTGCTGCAACAAAACAGGGAATGGCTACTCAGAGCAAGACGCAGTGTAGATACTGGTAAGAATAAAGCATGTTCTTTTGGAGTTTGGTCAAACTCATTTCTCTCTTTGTGATAGGATAGGTGTATGTCTAGTGTTCCACAATAATATATTCACCCATGACCACACTTATTGTGTTTATTATAGTATAATTTTACATTCATAGTTACTCTTAGTCTTGGCATCGCAGTGGCTGCGCGGTATCATTTCTGTTAAGCCTTGTGTTAACTTGCAGAATAATCAATGCATCGCATATTTTGTATTAAAACCATCAACATACCCTTCTCATCTACTTTGACTTTGGATTGCTAATCCATCTATGTAAGTGTTTCCCTCCTGTCACCTATAATCAAGAAAAAGCCCCTGGTGTCAGCTTTGACATATACCTTTTTAATGTTCATAATTTGAGTCAAACACCGCTTTCATATTTAATCAACTTGTAGCTCTAATTTTTATCTTTCCATCTTTCCAGGTGCTGGTTCAAAGTAGAGCTTACCAACTCCAAGGATACTGGTTAAGCAGCTGACATCAAGAGGGGGCATCCAGAAAAAAAAATCATCTGTAGCTGGAGACGGTGAGTTGAAGTAATAATTTCAGGCAAGGATCAACTCTTGCCTACATATATTTATTTCTCTTATGTTCCCACATTAATTAGACTTGTTTTACTCACACATTTTTATTAGTCTGTATAAGTACTATACTTTATTTGCTGTATTTTAACTATTTCATCCTAAACTTGCAGGTACTGGGGACACTAAGCTAGAAGAGAATAATAAATCATCTACAAGTAGAGAATGGGGGCAAGCCCAGTTGAAAATTTAATTCTCCTACAAGGAACTACTGTGGTGGCCAACACTGCCCAAAATGAAGGCGGAGGAAATGGTCTATGAAGAGAAGGAAGTTAACAAGGAATAGGATATTGTCACCCCCCACAGATCAAATTCCAGCCAGACAGCGGTCTTCCTCCAAGATTATTTCTGAGTCCCGGGCACCAGCTAAACAGTTACCGGTGCTTGTCCAGCCTATGCAAGACCCACCTCAACACAACCATCAGGTTACAGGCACCACTGCAGAACCCCTTATAAACGCTTCCCATGCAGGTGCATCTAGTCTTCCTTCAATCATCTGAGGAAGAGAACCCGCCCCTTTCAAAACGTCATCAATCCAGTGATGGGTAACTTGCTGGCCAAGTCAAAATACCATACATGCAGGGTGGGTTGGCATGGCCTAATTCTGTCCTCTGGGAGGAAAACATTTTCCGACAGCATTCCACAGTGGGCGTGGAATAGTAATCCAATAGAGGCATCTCTCAGTAAGACAGCAGATGGAGGATGTCAAAGGTTTCCTCCAGATGATTTAAGGATCAGTTGCATGGCTTCTATAATGTTGTGAAATGTTATCAAGACATGGTAAAAATGCACCATGAACATTTCAGAAGTTTGAGAGAAGACAGTGCAAGGCAAAATATCTAAATATCTTGACCATGAAGAAGATAGAGGTAATAACTAACAAATGTCAATCTTCAGGCTATGGCAAGATCAAGATTCTACAGAGGCACCACAACCAGGAGGAACACATCACCCAAACACTCTATTGTTAACACCTGCAAACCATCTCCACCACCAACTTAACCACCCCCAACATAAGCAGCATCACAAGCAGACTCACAACAAGACTCACACCAATATTGCAGAAGCATAGAATAAACCCCAAAAGTAATGTGAAATTTTACATTCTTTACTGTAACCACAACAACACACTCACTGAAACACAGATAAATTAACATTTGCATGAATCATTCTCAAAACTACCAGTGAGTAAATGTTAACGGTGAAATATTTCCCAATTTAAAATGACTGACTAAACTAAATTGTTATTGTTTCTATTTGTTTGTTGACATTTTCAGTGCTCTTGGTTTTACTCTTTGTGACGTTAATTTAACACATCTAAGTAACTATACATTTCACTACTGTAGCCGAATGCGCATTAAGGATACGTTTTTGTCTGAAAAAAGTAAAAGGTTTTAGGATTTCGCAAAAATATATTTATACACATTAAAAAAAAAAGCATTTTTTTCCTAAAATATATATATATATATATCCTGCCCTGGAGATTGGACAAAAGGAAAATAAAAAGGGAGGAAATATAGGAGTAGAGTGGATGAGCAAATGAACACACTGGGAATATCAGGAAGTATACACAAATGGGCATAAAGTAAAAAAAGTTAACAATGCTCAAAATAATCATCTCTTACATGATAGTCAAAAGTCCTTAAAAAGTCTTATCTTCCGAACAAAGTCAAAAGTCTCACATCCAAATGAATAATAAAATCTTTCCCCCAAGCCAAAGGAGGTACGACTGAGTCTTGTTCCAGGCTTGATGGCAATATTTTCTGGCCATCCTCTACCCCACTCTTTACCACCACAACGCTTATATCCTCTTCAGATGTGATTGCTAAATATCTGGTTGTTGCAAGCCTGGAAACCCGTAGGGAAATTCAATACATGGACTGTGGGGGAAACAAGTGAGACAGAAACTAGGAGACAGAATTACAGAGGGCAGGGTTGGTTGTGGAGCAAATAAAACAATATGCCTGCTATCGAGGCAGTCATGAGGGTACATAAAGTTTGGAGCAGTCTGTTACCAACCATGGGAGTATCCTGACCTCTCCTGCTAACTGCTAGACAACCCAAGAGCTTGATAGCTGAAACTCTTCAATGAGCCTTAGTACCTCTTTGAGAGCAGTCAGAGAGACAATAACAGACTATAGTAGACAACACCTGGGAGACTCAGGGGCGTCAGGAGCAAAAGAGTCCCTCTACTGCAGGTTTTGCTTTGGGTGGGTACTTTGAAGAGGATGAGAAGGTGGAACAGGAGGTGCAGCTGGGGGCCGCTAAGTATGGGAAACCCTGAAGTTATGGATAAGGTGCGTGCAGGCCCAGACTTTCAGCAGGGTTGGCTATTCAGACACCATTGCATGTCCTTGTTCAACGTCAAGAGAAGCCCCATTATCTGTCTACTCTTGAACGGTGGTGCCAAATCCCTCCACCCCTATAGTTGGCTCAGTAGCCTACACCCATGGTCTTTTTGTAAGTGAAAATATTTGCCTCTGGGTGGGCACATTAACAAAGGTAATCCCAGTGCTTGCAGCATTCCTTCACTAGTCATGGCAGATATCCACTGAACTGTGGCATGGGCTGATGGTTCTCAAAATGCAGGATCACAAAGCATTGCTCTGCTGGGTCTCCAAATCCCCATAAAGCTTACAGTAATCCTAAGGGGCCCCATTTCAAATGATATTTAGCTCCTGTGAAGAGGGGTGCTATTTCGTCTAACCCCTCAGCCATGTTGGGGGGTGCAGGGGTTTGAATTGACATGTTATGGTATTGAAACAGTGTTGCTCCAGGATGGTATATGTGGATACTATACCAGTCCTCTATTCATGATTGACTAGACAATATCCAAACAAATAAATGCAGCAATCTAACTAGCTGCTCAAGTAAAACAAAATTGTTTATTACTTGAATCGGGACCTCCATACCAATATCTCAATTCTGTGCCTCATCCTGAGAACCAGGATGTGGTCAATGAACAAGGATAATGTCTGAATGTCCGCACTGATGTTGTGCAACACAACAGGCTACTGCAAGTACCCCAGCACCGCCTTCCCCCTTTTATGGTCAATACATCAGCGCTGTGACTTAATGACACCAAAAGTGCATTCAATCATGTACAAATGTGTGTCTTACTGCCTGTTGTACCTGAGGTTCGGCATCTGAAGGGCTTGAGGAGATGAGGAGAAAGAGCACACCCTGCATTTAAAGACAGGACATTTTCTTACATGTGCCAATGTTTAAAAAGAAACACGTTACTTACCTGTAACTGTAGTTCTCCAGTATTGGAAACTTTCATAGACTGACATGCTTGAATCATTCCACGTCGTGGAGATGGGAGTCCCCGGTGCAATACAAGAACCATACTCAATTGCATATAAAGCTCAGAGGCACTAGGCCTCTCAATTTAGTAACATCTTATATATAGTCATTTTATAAAACAGGACCAAACTTAAAAGACAACCAATCAGCTTTCACCACCCTCTAGAACCCTCCAGTGAGGAGCTGATTTCCCTCAGATTTCCTCAGGCTGAGGAAAACGAAGGTGAGCTCCTCAGGGGAGGAAGGGTGGGTCGCATGTGAATCTATGAATGTTTCCAATACTGGAGAACTACAGTTACTGGTAAGTAACTTGGTTCTTACTCCAGTACTGGAACTTTCATAGATTCACATGCTTGAATCAGAATAGTAAGCAGTGGATAACACACTTTCGTCCTATAGATAGCAGCATAGTACTCTGAAATGTGAACTGGCATGATATATACATACACTCCTTACTATTATCTACAGCATTATTATAAAGAAAATGTGATACAACTGAAAACGAGCGGATGGAGGGAAATAATGATTTAGCTCACCTTCATTGAAACAGGTTTCGAAGGACTGCTTGAACAACGGCTGCATCCCAAAGTGACTCCGTGCCCAAGAAGTAATGCTCTGTGAAGGTGAGCTGTCCTCCGTGTCGCAGCACGACAGATGTCTTTAATTGATGCACCAGCAAACAGCGCACAGGATGCAGACATAGCTCTGGTAGAATGCGCCCTTACGCTCATATGCAATGGTCTTCCTGCTTTCTGATGGCAGAATATGATTGCGTCTTTAATTTATCGGGATATAGTCTGTTTCGTTACCGAGTGACCTTTTCTAGCAGCACTGAGCGCTACAAATAACTGAGTGGACTGTCTGAACGATTTTGTTCTGTCCAGATAGAATTCAATGCATCTTTTAAGGTCGAGTGAATGGAGAGTTCTTTCTGCAGCAGTTTGCGGGTTCGGGAAGAAAGGTTTGAGCACCACTGGCTCGTTGATATGGAACTCCGAAGGCACTTTAGGAACGAATTTAGGATTGGTGCGCAGGTTGACTATCCTGTCTGAACTGCAGAAAAGGTTCTTGTATAGTGAAAGCTTGAATTTCACTAACTCTGCACGCCGAAGTAAGGGCAAGAAGGAGAGCTACTTTCCAAGTGAGGTACTTAATGTCCGCCCTGTGAACAGGCTCAAAAGGCTCCTTCATAAGCTGGCCAAGGAAGATGTTAATTTGCCATGCCGGAGGCGGAGGCTTTACTGGAGGAAAAGATCTGAAGAGACCTTTCAGAAATTGCTTTACCGATCTGAGAAAGCGTAAGGATGGTTTGCCTGGTACTCTTCTGTATCTGGAGATGGCAGCTAAATGGACTCTGACTGAGGAAAGGGCTAGACCAGAACGTGCCAGCTGTAAGAAATATGACAACACTGCCTCCGGTGCGGAGGAGAGAGGGTGCATATTTTGGGTTTTGCACCATACACAAAATTGTTTCCATTTTAGTCGGTAAGATTTGTTGGTGCTAGCTGCACGTGCGCTAGCTAGCACTTCACTGCACACAGACAATAGATCTAGATGGCCAAATTCATTGTACTTAGGAGCCATGCGTGCAAACTGAGAGACTTGTGGTCCGGGTGCCTCACTTGCCCCTGATTGATGGTATGCCGCTACGGGATTGGTCTGAGTCTGATGGGTGGAGAGGCCGGCAGGAGAAGCAACTCCGTGTACCACGGTTGACGCAGCCACGCCGGAGCTATTAGGATCAGCTGGCAGGGTTCAGACTTCATCATCCTGATCACCCTTGCGAGGAGAGGAATCGGAGGAAAAGCGTACGCATAGATCCCTGACCATGCGATCGAAAATGCATCCCCCCCCATGATCCCTGTTGGTGATGCCAACTTGCATAATGTCGGCATCTGACACCCAGATAAGTCCCTTGTGAATGGTACCCCTGGTACCAAGGGCCCCGATGCCAAGGAAGGTCTCTAAGGGCTGCAGCGTGTCTTATGCCACCCTGGGGACCCCTCACTCAGCACATGCACACTGCCTCACAGCTTGTGTGTGCTGGTGGGGAGAAAATGATTAAGTCGACAAGGCACTCCCCTCAGAGTGCCATGCCCACCTCACACTGCCTGTGCCATAGGTAAGTCACCCCTCTAGCAGGCCTTACAGCCCTAAGGCAAGGTGCACTATACCACAGGTGGGGGCCCCTACAGTGTCTAAGCAAAACCTTAGACATTGTAAGTGCAGGGTAGTCATAAAAAGTATATGGTCTGGGAGTTTGTCAAATACGAACTCCACAGTTCCATAGTTGCTACACTGAAATCTGGGAAGTTTGGTATCAAACTTCTCAGCACAATAAATGCACACTGATGCCAGTGTGGGACTTATTGTAAAATGCACCCAGAGGGCATCTTAGAGATGCCCCCTGAATACCAGTCCAACTCCTAGTGCTAGGCTGACCAGTTTCTGCCAGCCTGCCACAACCAGACAAGTTTCTAGCCACATGTGGAGAGTGCCTGTGTCACTCTGTGGCCAGGAACAAAGCCTGTACTGGGTGGAGGTGCTTCTCACCTCCCCCTGCAGGAACTGTAACACCTGGCGGTGAGCCTCAAAGGCTCATGATTTTTGTTGCAGCACCCCAGGGCATCCCAGCTAGTGGAGATGCCCACCCCTCCGGCCACTGCCCCCACTTTTGGCGGCAAGGCTGGAGGAGATAATTAGAAAAACAAGGAGGAGTCATCCACCAGTCAGGACAGCCCCTAAGGCGCCCTGAGCTGAGATGACCCCTGCCTTTAGAAATCCTCCATCTTAGTTTTGGAGGATACCCCAAATAGGATTAGGGATGTGCCCCCCTCCCCTCAGGGAGGAGGCACAAGGAGGGTGTAGCCACCCTCCAGGACAGAAGCCATTGGCTACTGCCCTCCTGACCTAAACACACCCCTAAATCTAGTATTTAGGGGCGACTCAGAACCCAGGAAATGAGATTCCTGCAACCTACACAAAGAAGAAGGACTGCTGACCTGAAAGCCCTGCAGAGACCGAGACGACAACTGCTTTGGTCCCAGCCCTTCTGGCCTGTCTCCCGACTCAAAGAACCTGCACAGCGATGCATCCAAAAGGGACCAGCGACCTCTGAAGCCTCAGACGACTGCCCTGAACCCAAAGGACCAAGAAACTTCAGAGAACAGCGGCACTGTTAAAAAAAAAGAGCAACAACTTTGCAACTTTTTAGCAACTTCTAAAGTACTCACTCTTCCCGCCGGAAGTGTGAGACCTCACACTCTGCACCCGACGCCCCTGGCTCGAGCTCCAGAGAACTAACACCGCAGAGAGGACTCCCAGACAACTGCAACTACGTGAGTAACCTGAGATGACCACCCACAGCGATGCATGCAGAGAGGATCCAGAGGCTCCCCCTGACCGCGACTGCCTGGAACAAAGAACCCGACGCCTGGACCAAGCACTGCACCCGCAGCCCCCAGGATCAAAAGGAACCAAGGAACCGAAATCCAGTGTAGGAGTGACCATCAGGCGACCCTCTGCCTAGCCCAGTCGGTGGCCAGCCTGAGAAGCCCCCCTGTGCCCTGCCTGCTCCGCTAGAGTGACCCCCGGGTCCCGCCATTGACTTCTATTGAAAACCTGATGCCTGCTAAGCACACTGCACCCGGCCGCCCCTGTGCCACTGAAGATGTGTTTTGTGTGCCTACTTGTGTCCCCCCCAGTTCTCTACAAAACCCCCCTGGTCTGCCCTCCAAAGACGCAGGTACTTACCTGTTGGCAGACTGGAACCGGAGCATCCCTGTTCTCCATAGGTGCCTATGTATTTTGGGCCCTCCGTTGACCTCTGGACCTGACCAGCCCTGTGTTGCTGGTGCTGTGACTTTGGGGTTGCCTTGAACCCCCAACGGTGGGCTGCCTATGCCCAGGAAACTGAACTTGTGTCTTACCTGAAAAACTAACCAATACTTACCTCCCCCAGGAACTGTTGATTTTTGCACTGTGTCCACTTTTAAAATAGCTTATTGCCATTTTAACTAAAACTGTGTATGTTACTGCTCTAATTCAAAGTTCCTTACTTACCTACATGGAGTACCTTGCATTTTATGTATTTACTTCAAATCTTGTGGTTCAAAAATAAATTAAGAAAATATATTTTTCTATATAAAAACTTTTGGCCTGGAATTGTCTTTGAGTGTGTGTTCCTCGTTTATTACCTGTGTGTGTACAACAAATGCTTAACACTACCCTCTGATAAGCCTACTGCTCGACCACACTACCACAAAATAGAGCATTGGTATTATCTAATTTTTCCACTATCAACCTCTAAGGGGAACCCTTGGACTCTGTGCACACTATCTCTCAATTTGAGATAGTGTATACAGAGCCAACTTCCTACAGCACCATTTCTAGATGGTTTGTGCTTCTCGAGAGAGTATGTGAGAACGTGTTCCTCCCTGTTTGTTTAAGTAGTGCATTGTGGTGGTATTGTCTGTCCTGACGAGCACTGCTGACCCTCGTATCCTTGGAAGGAAGGCTTGCAAGGCATAATAGACCACTCTCAATTCGAGAAGATTTATGTGGAACAAAAGGTGAGAGGGTGGCCACTTGCCGCTCACCCGAAGGTCTTGCAAGCATGCACCCCATCCTGTGAGTGATGCATCCATAGTTACAATCATTGGAGGAACTCGTGCCAAGAAGCTGAGTCCTTTGGAAATTTTCTCGGGATTCGTCCCACAACCCAGAGAATGGACCATGTGCGTGTTACGAGGATGGTATCCTCGAAGGATCCTTGTGCTTGCATCCATTGCCTGTCCAGTTCTTCCTGAATTGGGCACATTCGCAGGCGGCAGAATGGAATGAGGCTTATACATGACAACATCATGCCCAGCAAGGACTTGTACCACCAAACTGAAAGACACCTTTTTCTTTGAACGCGCCTTGCCAGCTTTATTAGCCTTGTTTGTCTGTCCGGCGCTGGATGAGCTTTGGCTTGTTGAGTGTCTAAGATAGCCCCTAGGAAGGCTAATCGAGTGGATGGCTGTAGGAACAATTTTTCTTTGTTGAGCGTAAGGCCTAATTCCTTGAAAAGGCGCAGGATCGCCTTGACTTGAGTTTTCTGCTGACTGGACATCTGGAGCTTTTACCAACCAGTCATCGAGGTAGGGAAAAACCTGGTGTTTGTTTCTCCTTAGGTAGGCCACCACTGGCGCTAGACATCTGGTGAAGATTCGTGGTGCTGAACGTAGGCCAAAGGGAAGGACCTTGAACTGGAAATGTTTGCCGTTGACCGCAAACCTCAGGTACTTTCTGTGGAGCGGATGAATGGAAATGTGAGAGTACGTGTCCTGAAGGTCCAGAGAGGCCATGTAGTCTGCTCTGTTCAGAAGCTGGAGGACGTCTTGAGGGTGACCATCGAAATGTTTGCTTCTTGAGGTATTTGTTTAGCTCCCGTAAGTCCAGGATTGGCCTCCATAGGCAAGACTTTTTTCGGATGAGAAAGAAGCAGGAGTAAAAACCCTTTCCCCTCTGGGAATGCGGAAAGACTCTATAGCCCCTTTCTTGAGCATGGTTATTACCTCCAAGCGGAGTAGACAAAGGTGTTTTTGACGAATCTGGGATGGAGGCATTGAAGGGGGGATCTGGGTGAATTCCAACAGGTGTCCGAAGCAGATGACATCCAGCACCCACTTGTCTTTGGTTATTTGTTGCCAGCATTTGATATGAAGTTTTAGAATTCAGTGATAAATTAAAGGAGAATGTATAGGACGTGTCATTAGACAGTCATTGTCTACGTGCGGACTCTTTAGGTTGACGCCTCTGTTTGCTCTTGTGGTAGGGCCTGGTATATGCTGCGGAAGGTGGTTGCCTCGGCTGATATTGTGTCCTAGAAGGCTGAAACGTGGAGGAATAGGATGGGTACCTATATTGTTGGTATCCCCCACGAAAGGAAGGTTGACCTCTGCCCCTAGCACCACGAAAGGACACTTTTCTGTATTACAGAGTGCCTAAGGATTTCACCGTTTCCATATCCGACTTGATGGTTCGAAGACGTCATCGACTTGCTTGCCAAATAGAGCTTCTCCGTTGTATGGAAGATCTAGTATTTTAGTCTGAACTTCGGGATGAAAGTTGGTGGCTTTGAGCCAACCTTGATGCTGCAACACAGCTGAAACCGCAAGCAATCTGAAACCTATTGCCGCTATATCCAGTGCACAATCGATGATGTCAGCTGAAGATCGCTGGCCCTCTACCAGAACTTTCCTAGCTTCTGTCCTGGAGGTGTTTGAAAGCTCTTCCAATGAATGGGATGTATCCGACCAGAGCTGTCGATCATATCTGCCTAGCCACAATAGCGGACATGGATGAGAAACGCTTGCTGATGTTATCTAAGCGCCTCCCTTCTTTATCTGGCGGTGATGTCAATGGCGTAGGGGGATTTCTGGAGCAACGTTGGGCAGCTTGCGATATTACGGAGTCTGGCTTCGGGTGTCCTGAGAGGCAAACCGGAGCATCCTCCATGGGTTTATATTTCTTATCCAGTCTCAGCAGAACCGCAGCAACCGTTGCCGGATTCTGCATACTTTTCAGGCCCTGGCTCCAAACATGGTTTATGATGGGTATAGCTCTGACCATTTTCCTGTGGGGCTCTTTAAGGTCACATAGAAAGCAATCCTGCTGAGTTGCGGACATTGAAAGGTCGAACCGTATGGCGGCACGCTCAAGCAGGTTATGGAAGCCACCTATATCTTCAGGTGGGGACTCAACCATGGGCGCTGTAGGAGAAGCAGGAGCCGGTATAATGTAATCATACAGGCTGTATCTCACCTTGAGAGAGAGAGGTTTGGTCCTTTTTTTATAAGATGTTACTAAATTAAGAGGCCTAGTGCCTCTGAGCTTTATATACAATTGAGTATGGTTTTTGTATTACACCGGGGACTCCCATCTCGACAATGGGGAATGATTCAAGCATGTGAATCTATGAAAGTTCCAATACTGGAGTAAGTACTACATTATTGTTAGACCTGTCAGCCTTGGGTTGGGCTTCCCCCAAACTCTCTGCCTGCGTGGCTCATTTTTGCTGATTCTTTTTGTTTGACATAGGACTCTGAGCACTTTACCACTGCTGATCAGTGCTAAAGTGCAGGTGCTTCTCCCCTAAACATGCCAACATTTAAGAATGTACTTGTAAGTCCCCTGTAAAGTGGTATACGATATACCCCGGGCCTGTAAATTAAATGATTCTAGTGAGACCACCGCACTGATTGTGCAAACCGCTTAAGTAGCCCTTTAAACATGCCTTGGGTCTGCCACTGGAGAGCATGTGTATGCAGCCTGACTGCCACTTCGACTTGGCATTTAAAACCCCCGCCAAGCCTTAAACTACCCTTTTATTACATACAGTCACCACTAAGGTAGGCCTTAGGTAGCCCATAGAGCAGGGTACTACGTAACTAAAAGGTGAGACGTGCTTTTAAGTCTTACGTGTACTAGAAGTGAATAACTCTTGTAGTAATTTTCACTATTGTGAGGCCTACTCCTCTCACAGGGAAACATTGGGATTTCCTTAATACACTTTTAAGCTGTAATTTCTGATTAGAAAGGAGTGGCTGCGTCATGTTTCATAACTTTGGAATGGTAATGATAAATCCCCTTTACTGGTAAAGTCGGATTTAACAATACTATTTTAGAAATTTCCAATTTTAGAAAGTGGGCATTTCTCTCCTTTTACAGCTCTGTGTGCCTGCAACTGTCTCCAGTATATGTCTGGGGTGGATGACAGCTACACTTTGTGCATTCCCTCTAGACAGCCACAAACACGGGAAGATTAGGTGTGTCTGAGTACTCATTCTGATGGCTCTTTCTGGGCAGGAAGGGCAGGGAACGGGATGTCACATCTGAATAGGCAGTGCCTGTCTGCACACAAAGGGCTGATTACCCCTACTGATAGGCTGGGGCCACAGCCAGAGAAGAAAGGATCTCTGTGCTTTTCAAAGAACATTCTTTGAAGTCACCCCCACTTCAATGGCACTTTTAGTTAGACCAGTTAGTATTTGGTCTCTGACCCTACCAAATCGACATCTTTTGACCTACAACTAGAATCGGTCAGAAGAACTGCTGTGCTGCCTAAAGGACTCATCTGTGTAGCTGCTGGACCTAAAAGGCCTGTTTTTCTCTTCTGTTGCCCTGCTGGTTGCTGGACTGTGACTCTGCTGAAGGAGGGCTGGGCTCTGCCTTCTACCTGAAGTGAGCTCCAAGGGCTTACTGACTTGCCTTCAGTGGCTTGAAACTCCGGGATATTAAAGTGTCTACTTCTGCTCCTGAACCTGGTTCACTGGAAGTGGACCCAGTTACTTGAATCACAGAAATTGATGCATCTCATGTCTGCGTGCAGCAGAACCGGCACATCGACCTGGTTGTGGAAGCAGAATCGGTGCATTGCTTTTGGAACCAATGGATCACCGCCACAGCAGTCTATGGAGATCGATACATCTCTCAACTGTGTGTTGATACCCAGCGCAATGCACTTCGGAGCCAACGCATCTCCACTTCAGCACTTATCTTCGGAACTGACAAATTGCTTCACTGCATGGGACAGACTGACACATCACCTTCCCAGTGAGGGCCCTATTGACGCATCTCACTGCTGCGATCAGCAAAAGTACTTTGTTCAGTGGGGCCTGAATGGGTCCTCTACCCGGCTTGTGCGCCATTTAGGTCGGCCCGAACTTTAAATTTTCCCCGGTCCAGAGCGACCTAAAGTAACCCCTAAACCTTTGCTTTTAAGCACTATTTTTACACATACTCTTCTAAAATTTGTATCCCGACTTGCACTTATTGAATTTTTGTTGTTTTGGTCTTGCTTTGTTTAGAATATAATAATCTACTTATCTAAACTTGTGTGGAGTGTTTTTGCGATGTTTTCATTGTGTTACTGTGTGTGTGTGTTGAGCAAATACTTCACACATTGCCTCTTCAGATACGCCTGACTGCTCTGAGCCAAGTTACCAGAGGGTGAGCACAGGTTATCGCTTAGTGTGTATCTGACTTACCCGGACTAGGATTGTGGTTATTGCTTGTACAGGGGGCATACTCTGACAACCAGAAACATAATTTCTAACAATTATGTATAGTTAGTGTAATGTGTGTGGGAACATATAATAGCCCATCTTTCTTATGCACATGCAACCACAGTGTGTGTGATAGCCCATCCTTCTTAAGCACATGCAACCACAGAGTGAGTGTAATAGCCCATCCTTCTTAAGCACATGCAACCACAGTGTGAGATGTCTGAACTTACCTATGGACCACATGCCATCAACGTTCCTACCAACCAAGCGACGTGCAAAAAGTGACTGACAGAGATGTAGCTGTCATGTGTTCTTCCAGCTAAGGCAGAATGCATATCAGTGAAGCAGCTTCTGATAGCTTGCAGATTGAAGGAGTCGTAGTGGTGTCTATTGTGGAGAGGTTGTTCTCGGAGGTGAGGTGGCTTAAGTGACACATGGGTGCAATCAATCGAATCTAAGATATGAGGTAAGTGTGCAAAGGCGTAGAAGTCCTTTACCTATCAGCTACTGTGCACTGCACTAAACTGGTGCATTATTTTTTCAATTCATCTTGGTATCTGATGTGCACATCGAGACGGATTTGACTGTGAGATGGCCATGATGTCAGAAGTGACCCTGGTAAGAAGACCCAATAGGCATGAGATTGAGTGTAGAAGGAATTTTAGCATATGTATGAGATCGTAGGTATGGAGCTTTATTATAGGTATGGGTATTATAGGTAAGGAATTTTATAATAGGTATGGTATCATAGGAAATTTATCATATGTATGATATTATAGGTATGGACTTTTTTCATAGGTATGGCTAGCCTAGAAGTAGTTTGTAGGTGAATCAAGATCCTGTTCCCAGTCTGAAACAATGGTGAGAATCACACTGGTGATAAGCGGTATCTGGAAATGACGTAGTCCCTTGACATGACAAAGAGATTGATCCTTTGCCTTTAAACTTTCTCCCTACTCTTCAAATTACTTTTCCTGAAAATGTGGGGCAATGCAACAGATACATTCAGGACAAAAAGGTTATGTGTTGTGTAAGTTCATTCAATATGTAGTTATCCTGTGTGCGATTGGTTGCTGGTGTAATGTGTTTTACCTCTAGATGAATGCTGGACTCCATGATCCATATTCCCTCCCCTTTACGTTACCAGATATGTAGTAAGCCTAATTATTATTATTTTTTTATAGATAAAGAGAATAATGTAAAAAAAAAAACAACAACAAAAAAAAACTTTCAAATTGTTGTCCTATTTTCCCTATGGTTATTTAGTTATTTTCATTTTCTATGGGAGTGTTTCGCAGTACCTGTGAGTGATGATGTGTGGTGTTAGTCTTACACTAAGGCTGAGCAGGAGCACCTTTACTACTGTTTTCGGCCTTTTTCGCTATTTACTTTAGAACTGTAGTTTGTGAATAAGAATGGGCTTACTCTCTTGTAGATGGGTGTTTGTATTTTCATGTCTCTCACTAAATCCCACCTTACCCCACCCTAAACCCATCCATTTAGGAGTAAGCATTTCCCATTTTAAGGCACTCCCCTGGTCTCTCCCACATGTACTTCCAAAATGTATACCAACACATGCAGAGATCTCCACAAAGAAAAGACAGGAGTGGCAGCCAGCGCTGAAGGTCTCCACACACAGGTTAGTGAGCAGCATTTTGTTGTAAGTGAGTAGCATAGTAGTGTTGCAGCACTACTTCACGTATTATAAAATGCAGACTGTGAACAGGCCCCAATATGTTGAGTAAAATAATGGGCATCATCACTTGGAGACAAAATAAAATAAATCAGCTGTTGAGAACATATCTGAAGCAATGTAAATCGTTTTAAAAATAATATCTTAAATATAAGTTCATAGGGCTAAAATGATGATTTTGAGTTACATATAGAATAGTTGTTATATCAAGATAGGTGAACCAGGTAAGTGAAGTTGATATGAAAAGAGAAGAAAAAGCCTAGTGTGTGATCCCAAAAGGTTAAAGCAAAGAACTGTTGATCATAACTAAAATACATTATAAAATAAAGGGACTAACTGTAGCCTAATGCACTCACGCTCTAAAAAGCTAGGACTTTTTGCAGAAAATACTTCTAAAACTTTCCTTTTCTTTCTTTTATACGACAATGTCTCTGCTCAATGGACAATCCAAACCAGATAGGCTTAGTGGCAATACGTATATCATATATATTGTTCAATGTACAACTATTGACAATTAAGAGAGTGATCGTGAACAGAAATTCTAGAATGAGCCATTAAAACATGCCAACCAAATCTCCATCCCAAACAATGACTGGCAGCAATTTAACCACATCTATCACAGCCGCACTGGATGGGCAGGAGCTCAGCTTCACTAGCTCAGCTTCAGTTCTCCCTTCAGACAGACCAACAGCCCAGGTTGATATCTGTTCTTAAGGCAGTAATAGATATTCACCGTAGATTTCAATAAAAATAAGAGAGCTTGATTTTTAACAACAATATACCGCTTGTGCACCAACGTTCCATAAGATTGTTTATTTGCGGGAGCTCCTAAGTGTGCTAGGCTGACCAGGATTTACAGTATCAGACATGGCACCAATCAATTTTATTCAAAGCAAAGCTTTTAGGGATGTCCGCCACTGCATCCAGGAAGCAATGCCAATGGTAATCAAACGGAACTGAAAAGAAGTTGTAATTCTGATTAGCTAAATAGCCACTAAACCAGTCTTGCTGCCATGTAAGAAATATTATAAAAAAGGTTTGGAATTTTCCTTTCGGTTTCCCGCGTGAACTTTTTCTCTTGTTTCCGTCTATGATGATTTCCCAGTTCAATACAAGCTGTTTTGTAATCCAATTTCCAAGCACCAACAAGGTGATAGTGCCAAGATTCCAAAAAAATAGAGAACCGAGCAATTATCAGAATCACACAGATGGATAAACAGAGGAAACAAAGACTAATCAGGATTTATTAAATTGATAATGCAGAACGATAACGCCTTTGAAAAGAAAACCCATAACTGCAAAGGTGTCACCATGCACCAGGAGATGCACTTTGCTAAATAGTTCTGTAGAGCCTTCATTTCTTTTCGTACAAATTTAAAAACAGACAATCCCAGCAAACCGAAACATGATGAAAAGGAGGCAAAATTACATTCTAGAATGACATGCATGACTGAGGTCATTCTTAGTTACATAAACATTTTTGTAAAATACATTTGTAAGAGATCAACAAGCAAGCAGGAATATGGCTGCTTATTTGAGGTGCCTTTTTCTACACATGATTATGGTGTGTGCACAACAAATGGAAAGCTTGCATTAGCACATTACATGCAGTGAACGCAGTTGGTGGTGGCAAACTGCCAGGGACATGTGCACTGTAGTTGCGAATTAGGTACCTGATCCTGTCTGGAGAAAAACGCATGGGGAAGCTCATACTGCAACAACACATAAAGCTATCTAAGGCACAGTAAAGTTAGTGATGTAGCGAGTTTACATGCTAAGATGCTGCAATATTAATCATTGTTAGATACACCACACAATATGGGGTAAAACTGTTAATACACATTCCAGACTTCAGCAGAGTTTCAGGTTGGCAGGGGTTTTGGGGATTGATACTACATACACAATTTACTTAAAGAATTGTTTATTCCAAGTTTAACACATGATCAAAATTCCTACCCAAAACAATCATGAACTTGATCATCCGGAAGTCTCTCTCACCCTTGTATGTTACCAACTGTCAGAGACAGGACCGTCCTGCAGTACAAGTTGGTCCAAACAGAACAGCGGTGCTGAGACTACACATTTCATCCAGTGTTTGAAGTCCAAAAACAAATGTACAGACATCTTAATCTTGGGTATATTAAAGCTTGGAGGTTGGGAGAGCATCCGGTGGGTTAAGTGGGTGTGCAGTAGTTCAATATAGACGACATTACTGATTCAGTGACCACACTGTGTTTAAACTCCTCAGCTATTAACCTCCATATTTCTTAATACATAGTTATGTGCAGGAATTTACCATCGACACATGGGCAAAAGTTAGGAGGTCAGAGCCTACGGTCATTCAGCACTAAAACCTCTACCTTTCTTCCACTTAAATTAATGAGGTTGTGTTGTATCTAATGATGTAAGGTAGTAAGAACTGCTCTTAGAGTGAAAGAAAGTGATGGATTAGGTGTCAGTTATCCAATGATTTACAGTGGAACCCTTCACTAAACTCCTCCCGAAGGTGACTGAAGATTACATCAAGTTGAATACTTCTTATGTATCTTAATCTGCTCTTTTATGCTAGGCCATTTAGACGGTGGTTCGAGGTAGAGCATTTTCTGTAGTTCGAGAAGAGAGCCCAAAAGGGAGAAGGAGATCGCAGACAGAGACTCAAATTCTCTCGCTTGAAGACAGCACCTCCAGCAGCCGGAGCAGTGATGTGAGCAACTGGAGGTCTTCTGTGAGAACTTTCAGCGGAAACTATTACTCACAGCTAAAATAGCTCAGACCATGACCCACTATAGAATCTACGAAAGTGGTAACAAGGCAGGTAAGCTCTTGTACAAGCAGGCCCTAGAGATGACTGGGTCAGAATAATCCCTTTAATTCGTACAGTTGACCGTCAGATGGTCCTAGAGTCCCAAGACACTGCCTTGGGCTTTGCTAGCCACTACTGTATGCTATACCAGAGAATATCTTCCCACGCACTGGAGCAGTTCTGCTTTGTTGTTGAAGACTTAGTGGGTCGGTGTCTCCGTACAGTCGAGTGAGATGAGTTGGACTTGCCACTGTCTTGGAAGAGATTTAAGCGTCCATAATCGCTTCTTCCAGCCGGAAACAGCCCAGATGCCAGGCTTCCCACTGAATTCTTTAAAATGTTCTCCTCACTACTTTTCCCTTGCCTGTTGCCTCTATAGGAGAAGGTGAGCTAATCACTCTCCTTGCTGGAGGACCTCCAGAGTGCCACAATATTTACTAACCTAAGCCAAATAGACCCTGGAGGACTGCTTCTCATATTGGCCTATTTCTCTGCTCAAAGTGGAGATTGATCTTCTGGCTACAGTAACGGTCACTAGGCTTGCCATTGATCAACAAGAATCAAAATGGGTTTATGCCAAGAAAAAGCACAAGGCACTGCCTGCAGTGACTTGATGTTGTGTTAGCCAGGACGGATGAACTCCTGCTCCTCACTGATTATGAAAAGGCTTTCAATACTGTGCACTGGCTCTTTTTGCTGCAGATGCTCTAGAGAATGAACACTGAGACCTAGATTCCTGGACTTAATACAGGCCATAGATGATGCGCAAAAGGCACAAGTGAGAGTTAACAGGGTTCTTACCTCTCCTTCCCATTGAACATGGCTGCCCTCTCTGCCCGCTCCTCTTCGCTTTGGTAATAGTCTCCCTGGTGGTGTGAATCCAGAAAGAAGCACAGGTCACTAGCTTTCACTGTCTCAATGGTCAAGAAGATAGGGTGTCCCTATATGCAGAAGATAGGCTTCTTTTCCTCAAACTGACACACAGTTCTCGATAACGACTGACACAGATGTGTGTCTATAGGGATGACTCAGGGGTATCTGTTAATTGTGGTAAATCCCCATACGTCCACCTGATAGGTGCATTGCCACAACCCCCTGTCCTCCAGAAGCCAGGTTACATGTAATTGACGGTCCCTTTCAATATTTAGGTATGTGTATCGCCCATGATCAATGGAGGGCCTGGGGACTAAATAATAATCCTTGCCTAAGGTGCACATGCAGAGATATTGAGGACTGGGCCTTGCTGCCTCTCAACATATTAGGTAGGCTGGCACTGTACAAAATGGTAGTAGTGCCTGCTTCCTTTACAGTCTGCAGAACTATTTGAATGTCCTCCCATCTAACCTTTTCCAGGATTTACAAACCTTAGTTCCTAAATTCCTTTGGGCAAGTAAACGCCCTATGGTTTCATATGTTAAATGTATCCTAATCACATATGTAGATGGGTTGTGGATCCCAAACCTTAGAATTTATTAATGGGTGAGGCAGATGTTTTCAATTGGGGACTAGCTATTCGGAGATAGGCATGACTCCACTTGGAACTAGAGTTGGATACCACTCAGAAAGTAGGGATTGTCAGCTTACTCTATGATGGCGGACATCCACACTTTCTGTTACAGATCACAACACTCCCACTCCTGTGCTGGTGTACAACTTTGACACATATCAATTGTTAGGTAAACTCACTGCCCATTCCCCTGTGTGGCTCAGTATCCGGCTCAAACAAGTAGTGGAGCCGCCCGGTTTCCGCACATGAGATCTGAATTGCAATTCACGACTGGGTGACATATAGGAACACAATCACATTACATCTTTTGAGGTTTTAGCAGAAGAGTTTGAGCCACATAGGTCCCAGTTCTATAGATATTTCCAGTTCTGCACAAACTGGATACATACTGAAAAGTCCATTAGGCGGTGCCAGAATTCAACCTGCTTCAATCCAAATTGATAATGGAGCCTCTTGGTTGAAAAGGCATAGCTAGATTGTAAAGGTACCTTCTGCTTAATGGTCCGGATCCCCTGTCTGGTATGAGAGCTACTTGGGAGTCAGACATGAGTAAAACAGAGGATGATAAGTAGCAGGGAGCTAAATGGCGGTTCAAGGATTCACCATTCCTTCCAATCTAAGATAAATTCATTTCCATTGTTTCCACAGGATTTACTATAGCACTGACCGACCCTGGAAGATGGGCAAGGCCAAGAATTCAGTATGCACAAACAGTGGCAATCGTGGGGGGTGCATTTTACCGTATAATTTGGGATTGACCGTTTTACTAAAAACTATTTGCAAAATATGAAAATGTCTTAGCAGATGTCTTGCATGCTTCCTTTCCTTTAGCCCCGAAGGTTGCTTTGCGAAAGATAACGGAAGTGTGGGGGGCTCTAACAGACGGAGATCTCAATAGCCAAAAGGAATATAGCACGTTTTTGGCCTCTTCCCTGAATGTTTAGATTAGGGACATGGACTAATGCGCAGGAGAGGAGAGGGCAATTTATAAATCGAGGGGATGTGCAAACAAACATTGAAAAATCTGGGGACCGTGGTTATCCAGATATTCTAATTCAGAAGACGCCGACAATGAAGCTGCTCATCAGATACTTGTCGTAATCCCTGCTGTAAAATGATGTGTTTACATGATGATGGCATCTGATTTTTTTCATGACACTATTGTGGTGTTGTGTACTGTTATGTTATATATAAAACTAATAAATGGATGTATAAAAAGGTGTAGATCATCCAAACAATCTGTATTTTATACAACATATGGAAAATGTATGATTCAGTCGGAGGTCTAGTTAACGGGTTGACAAACACAATGAATAACCTTGGATTGAAGGATAGGCTATGCACCTGGCAGAGGCTATGCAGCAGAAGGAAAAGATGTAATGTCCATGTGATAAATGTACTCTGGCAAATAGGTCTAGGTAAGTGTCGTAGACCTGAGAAGTCTATTAACTCCCCTATCTGCTAGACCGCTAAGCATCAAGTCAACCACGTTAAATGCCGCCTATGGACCGAGAAGCATAAAGGCACTTAAATAGTTGTAATTTGCATTTGCTGGAGTTCAGTCAGTCAGTGAGTGCTACAAGTGTTTACTCTGTATCCTATCCGGACCCAAGGCCTGCATTAAAGAAATCAAGTCAGTGGCAAGTTTCAAGGAACCTGTGAAACTGGCTGGTGACTTTTCAGTAAGTTAGCTGAAAAGTCAGATGCGAGTGAAAGTGGTCTGGTTCACTAGGGCACAATGATGCTCTGTTAAAGAGCAGAGTGGAAAAAAAATAATAATAATAATTGAGGAGGATACAGACAGGGCATAATGAGGTATTAAAAAGCTGCACAATCATAGGGGTGATAGTTCAGAGACTGGCATGAAAGCTCTCAGTACGCAGGAAAACTTGCACTGTGTTTTAAGCAAGGAAACAGCACTGACCACAGACAAAGGAGTAAGCTTATCATGCGGTAAGCTCATCTGTTCTCATAACAGATTTAAATAATAACTTCCCGTTGGTCAAATCCTCTGTCTCTAGGACAGTCTGGCTATCTATCGATAGATGGGTTAACATGTAATCTTTGGATACGAGTCTTTTAATTACATGACCAATACTGGTCATATAGGATGCAGTATACAGAACTGCAATGTTTCTGGCCCTCTTCCTTCCCCCATACGAACATAGATGGTATGACAATGGGCTATTAAAGGCATCATTAAAGGGAATACGAAAATGGATGGTGTTGACAGGGGCATAAACTTGTGATGTCGGGGTGGGGTGGGGGGGGGGAGAGAGAGAAGATTAGCTTCAGACTTTCCTACAATCAGGCTGGCATGCAATGTTTAAATACGATACACCACAAGCAGGGTGTATGAGAGGGACCTAAGAGGCAGTGGAAAGGGAGAGAAATAAGGTTTGGGAGGAGTACTAAGAGATAAAACAATATTCTGTAAAACAACCAACATTTTTGATGACAGAGTGCATGTGCTTTTATGTCATTTTGTATATAAAAATTCCTGCTGAAATCCGACTGACATCTCGCAATACTCGACTGAAAGCACTTGTACCCAACTATATCAGAAAATACATTTATTAGGGGGGTGTAACACCCAAAACACCCCCTCTGAAGCTACGCTCTTGGGTGTTGTTGACCTTCTGAAGGTGTCCTCATTGAGGAAGGAAAATATGTTGGCCTTAACACCACTTTTTGTGTCATTTAGTAACTATAAAGAAGCACAGAAAAAAATACTGAGGGTCTAATAGTAGCCAGTCCACTGCATTTATGATACGAAAACACTAAGAAAAAGCAAAGTTGCGGGTATTGGACAATTTTAGAAGTTACCAAGCTACTTTGCACATTGTGTCATTAACCTCATTAACCTTGGCACGTGGATGTGCTTTGTGACTGTAGAGGTTCTTCCTACATATCTATTTTGTTAGTTATTTACTGGGACTCCTAAGAACAGTATACTTACCAGGAATCATACAGCAGGGCTGCTGTTCTGCATCAGGCTGGAGTCAACCCCAAGTATCCAGAAACCTATTGTCTACAGTTGAACCTATGACCCGAACTGAAATAAACAATACCAAACTCCACACAAAAAAACACACGCGATTCATTTTAAGGCTCCAGGACATTATTAAACCCTACCACCTTAACCAAGGTTTCTATTGTGCAGGACTAGAAAGCAATTATTGCACATTTAGAGTACCATGTATTTATTTTATAGCAATGACAACTGACCCTAAACCAACTGCTGCCCATAAAACGGAATTATGACAAGTCTGTTCCCAAACAGAAGGTGCATGAGCTTAGTACAAGATGTGGCACACAAGTGCTTGAATTCAACAGTTACTGATTTATACACAGATCATACTTTACAAGAGCAGTAGCACCACCGGTTTCCCAATCAAATGCAACGATAGGCCTATGCCTTGCTCCCTAAAAGTCAAATAGCCCAGCAATGAGCAGAATGGTAATTTGCATTTCGTACCTGGAAATTAAGAGACTGACTACTATCTCAAAGGCAGCCAAAATAGCAAGTGAAGGTGGTTTTGTTGTAGGAAATGTAAACTTCTTATGGGGTTAAACAGTGGCAAGAGTTTTGTAAGAACTGTAAAAACAGTTCCCCCATAGAGTATCAGCATGACAATGTGACTATGTCGAATGGCGGGCTTTACTGAGAAAAATGGGGAAACACTTGAAACAGAACAGAGGCAGACCTACCTTCACCAGTGGTGGTCTGGTAAACCCCATTGTACATTTGATTCTTTATCCCTACACTCAAGAGAAACTTGGTGGAAGTAGTCCAGTCAGCAATCTTTTCAACATGTGAATCGATGTAAGGAAATTAGTCATCACGAAAAATCCACAGTGTCCAGGCCTAGGCAAGGAAACTGCTGGTGGACATCTAATTCCAGAAGACTTGGCAATACCAGTTTTTCTTCCGTTTATTGTATTAATCACCGCAGCGAGAAATGAGGATAACTATACTTGTAGTTGTATTGTTGCCAGTAAGTTCTTTGGACCCAAATAGAAGTTTTAATAAGTGATAAAGTGGTTCTCATGAATTGTTTTCTGTCGAACCGATGTTTTTTTAAATGAAGAATGGGTTTTGTCATATTGACAGACAAGTCAGAGAGAGCTTTCTTGATGAAAAATTCCTTTCTTAAAACAATGTTTTTGGCTCTTTTAAAGGGCAACTGTTGGGCGTCGGGGAGTCCCCCTAACATTCTGATCTTTTATTTTTTTTAAAGACCCACTTCATTGATTCTTATCTCCTTCTCTCACTAGATTTCCTTTCTTACAAACCCCTAGCACACCTTCCCCTTTATTCCTTTTTTTTTTTTTTTTTTTTAAATCAAATCCCTTATTCCCTATCCCACTTTCTCCCTTTTCCTTACGACAAATCCTTTGCTCCCACTCCCACTTTATTCCAGTGTTTTTGCAAGTCCCTTCCCCTTTCACTCTTTTTATGGGCGAGCACAAAGCGCTCCGTCCATAAAGTAATCTCTCTTCGGGCTTCAAACCACGCCCAGGTCACGTCAGTCTCTTTCTTTGGTTCCTGGGCTTGATCTTTAAAATCTGCTTGATTTCATTTGTGAAAGGCATGCATACGTCATGCCTTTTCCAGTGTTTAGCCCACCTACACAGCACCGGTAAACTACTAGAAACATACGAGGCTCGATGTTTTGAGCCTGGTTTCTGGACTACTTCATCTATTAATTTTCCCCGCAGCGCGATTGCGCTGGGGTTTACATAGAGCGATCGCGCTGTTTTTTCGTTTTAAATTTCAGCGCGATTGCGCTGCATTTTACATAGCGCGATTGCGCTGCATTTTACATAGCACGATTGCGCTGTTTTTTTCCTTTTAATTTGTGTGGCAAGAAAATTTAGGTTAGGAGTTTACAACGCAAATAGCTCCAACTCGAGCAAATGCGAGCCCCATTGCATTGAAAATGCTTGTTTAATACAACCATTACTCCCCCCCTCGTTTTGCTCCCCCCCTTTTTTTTCTTTACAACAAACTCCTTAATTCCCCCGTTATCACTTACTATCTCCCCTTACCCATCAATGCATTCCCCATCCTGTATACCCACCTATGTTTTCGTGGAGAAGGCATTTCTCATTTTAACTTTCTCTGATATGAAAAACGTAAATATAATCAGCCTGTTGTTGTTGGCTGACTTTCTTCATTTGAGAAACACGTCAACAGGACAGATTACCATAGTTTTTGAATTCATTAAAAGTCAAACCTAGAAACAACACCATCTTGAAGCAAGGACTTTAAGTGGGACAGGTCCCTACTGGTCGCAGACTAAGTAGTCTTCAAAAATGGACATTGAAGCAGGTCCCTTTTGGGCCCTGTATTCATGTCCGCAACTTCACAGGCAAAAACACATCGATTTCTGAACACTAAGCATAAAAAACGTGAAAGTAATCCATGTCGTTTCTGTTTCACATGCTTTACTTGATATTGCATTCCCTAAGAGTGTTAATTATTCCCAGGATGTTGTGTTACTGTATTTTTCTCAGGCAGCATATTACTCTTGTCTAGGGGCATGCATTGAACTGAATCACATACAGGTTATAATAGGAGATACTAAGTTGAGGCTGAAGGCAGTGCAAGTTTCTCTCTCTGTCTGTCAGTGAATCAAAAAGGTGCTCAGAACACATGAACATCCAATTCTTGGCCTCTCTGTAGAGCACACAGAACAATGATCATGTATGCCAGTTGCACTTGTGATTCTCTGCAAATGTGTGGGTAGGGTAGCACTCTAGGGGAATTTTAGTTTACCTGCTTAAGCCACATTTTAATTATTCAGGCCACGCCCACTGTTCTCATTTCACTTAAAGCCCCACTTGAAGGAAACCTACAAGAGTGTAATTTCTAAAAGAAAAAGTGCTGGTGCCTGAGACTTTGCTCAGAAGACCGTGGCCCATGCAATTAAACATTGGCACACCGAGTAACAAGGTTGGTAGTCCACCTCATGCATCTTTAATCCACTACCAGACACTGCCTGCCCCTTTATCCTTTTTATCTCACACTTGCAGGTTCCAGCTTTCTTCATTTATCACAGTTTTTTTCGTCCTTCTCTTCATCCGTCTTTCAAATTAGTGTTTTTCCTTCTCTTGCTCTGCGGAAATGACTGATACGGAAAAATAAGTGCTGGTCCCCAAACAAAAGTGCCAGTGGCCCCCATCGACTAACTGCCTCAAATTAAGCACTGCTACAAGATGGGATTTGGCCAATAGCTAAATGTAAAATGAGAATGCCCATTAGTACGTTTTCTTGTTTCTAGGGGCTCGCTAATTAGGTACAGAAGTAAACATACAAAGGGAGACGAGTCACTGCCACTGATTACACAAGTGAGACAGAAGGGATGATGGAATCCGAACTAAAGACCCCTTTGTTTCAAAGACAATAACACAGCCTTTATTCTGTATACGCCTTCCTAATGTTAAGTAAGTGAATCATTCTAGTGCTTTAAGGACACTCTGTAAACACAAGGAATCTCTGGCAATTACTTGACATGCGAGTTCTTCAAATAAAAGCCTTCAACTTTGAGGTATGTACACATCACAAGAGTAGCTAATGTGTCTGACTTACATTCCGTAACTTCAAGTCACTTACTGACACTTTTATTAAACAAGTCGGTTACCTTGGATAATGATCGTTCTGGTCCTGTTAACTTGAAATAGCTCTTTTGTGATAGGGGGAGCCTAGGCTCCAGGATTCATCCCCATATATGACATCACAGAGTCGTACAGAACACCAACCTGGCACTCTGACGTCCATTCCTCGCCCTTTTTAGGGTCGAGCCTGCGTTGCATGCGCTCGCGCATGCGTATCGCAGCAAGACTCTTTTGTATTTAGAAAAGGGCTCGGAGTCCTGTCAACTTCACGTCAGTGTTTTTTTATTGGTTCATGGGCTTGCCTAATAAAATCTGCTTGCTTTCATTAGTTGAAGGCATGCATACGTCATGCCTTTTCCGGTGGCTAGCCCTCCTCGAGCGCAGCGACCAAGTACAGAAAACATGCGAGGCTCGCTCCTTTCCATCTGGCTCGTGGATTACTTTTTCTGTAATTTACGAGCGCGATCTCGCTTGGCAGAAGTCGAGCGCTTTACATTGTTAATTTCACTTTTTCGGGTTGTGTACATAAATGCACTTTTGCCCGATAGGTGAAAAGTCGGGTTAGGAGTTTACAACGCGATCAGCTCTAACACAAGCAAACGCGAGACCCGTTGCATTGTAAATGCTTGTTTTTATAGCTCTGTAACAAAGCAAACTCAGGATCTTGTTAAAAATTGCATGACTACTCCTCAGAATGGGAGGTGGGGGGTCAGGGGAATCGGGTTGGAATCTGCAGGTAGATAAGGGTATGCAACTAAAAATTCATTTATGAAGGTAACTTGTTCCATCTAGCTGCAGATTCCTCATCTCTTGATTCAATACACAAGCAGTATCCGCTAGGTGGTGGGCTTGAGGAGATGACCAAACCAGGCAGTTTTGCAACAGAGATGTAGCAAAATGGCCATTCCTGCGTACTTTAGAGTCGAGGAAAAATGTGCCTGATAAAGGTATCAACCAAATCACACTTCGCATCCCTGCAGATATTATTTAGAAGAGAGACACCACTGGGAGGGATGCTGAATAAGAGGCCTTTCGCTCTGCTGGAATGGGCCGATATGCCATTGAGGAGGCTCCTTCTCAGTAACAGCATAGCAGATTCTGATGCAGAGCATGAGTCAGAAGGAGATAGTCCACTTCTGAACTGCCTTGTCTTTCTTGGAACCTGTATAGCTAAGGGAAAGTTGATCATCAACCTGGTACTCATGGGACTGTCAGTGTAAGAAATGAAGGCCTTAAAAGGATCAAGGAGGTGTAGTCTCTCCTCTATTTTGTGTGATATGGGGGTTGTAGTGGGAGATAAAGTCACAAGTAATGTCCTGAACCACATCAATGAGGTGCCCATCTTTGACAGGAAAGAAGAATGAGAGGAAACTTCTAGCGGAGCTAGAAGCTCAATTCAGAAGGAATGTGTCTATATGGTGAGGACAGTTGGGCACAGAACTGCAGACATTGTGTATTCGTAGGAGTGGCAAAAAGGTCCTCCAGTGAGGCACGCCACCTCGAGGTAAAGGTACCACTCTTGATCATCAAGATGATGCAGAATGAAATTATCTGCCCAAATGTTCAGGGAGCTTGTCAGATGGTTCATACCCATCCACACATTGTGAGCCTGGGTCCAAGACCACAGTGTCAGAGCTTCCTGGCACTGGGGACACGAGCCCATGACACCCTACAGGTTACCGTAGCACATCACGTTTGTATCATCTGCCGGAAAATGAACTGATGGACTTGACGGATGGAAGGCAAGAATTCCCTGAGGGATTGGTGCATTACTCAAAGTGCAACAACATGATGCGAGAATTCTACTCCATCGGAGACAACAGGTCTCTGATCTACAAAGCATTGAGATAACCGGTCAATCCAAGAGAAGAAGAACTGGATAACTCTGTGGCCACAGCTGGCAGATGCTAAAAGAACAAGTTACTTCCCTTCAGTAACACATTATCTGGTAAATACTATCTATCTGCAGACTCCTTACCTTTGAATTTCCCCAGGCATCAGACTAGATCCGCGCCATCGGGTGGCTCCGTTCGGCTCCGCATGGAGTCGTCCGCACCAGAGGTGAAATCGTGGTCACCTACATAGGCACCACCTAGGCGTGCGGGCATCAGTTACTTTAATCAAGACTCTCCACGCCAGGAGCACAGAGCCATGACAAGAACTGACAAATGTGTGTGTCCAAACTAGGGCCCTGAGGGGGATCACCCTGACCCAAGTAAATAATTCAGCAGAGTGGGGAGGCATGGGTAGATGTAAGGAATCTGCAGCTAGATACTCTACTAGATAATGTGTTACCGATCGTAAGTAACTTGTTCATCTGGCAGAGACATCTAGCTGCAGATTCCTTACCTTTGAATAGATACCCAAGCCATATCCCTCCCAGCATTGGGCTGTGGACAATTCTCTCAAACTAGAAAGTCCTGCAGGGCCAAACGGGCGAAATGCCCATCCTTGTGGACCTGACTGTCCAGGCAGTAGTATTTGGCAAACGTGTGCAGGGACACCCACGTTGCTGTCTGACAAATGTTCAGGACTGGAATCCCACAAGCTAACACTGTGGTTGCAGCTTTTCCCCAGGTAGAATGGGCTTGTAAGCCTCAGGAGGGTGCTTCTCAGCCAGGACATAGCAGATGTTTATACAAAATTACCCAGCGCGAAATAGTTAGTTTCTGTACTGCCCAACCTTTCTTTGCTCCCAGATATCCTACATAGAATTTGTCGTCCACCCGGAACTCTTTTGTGCAGCCAAGGTAGAATGACAACACTCTTCTTGGGTCCAGTCCGTGGAGTTGCTCCTCTTCCTTAGAAGGATGCGGGGAAGAAAAGAAGGTGAGCAGGGTGACAGTCTGTCCCAAATGAAAAGGGGTCACCACCTTTGGGAGGAAAGAGGCCCGGGTGCAAAGCACTACCTTATCACGGAATACTGTGAGAGATGGATGACAAGGCCTGTATCTCACTCACCCTCTGGGCAAACGTTATCGCCACGAGAAAGGCTGTTTTGATGGTGAGCAGCCTGGGGGGGGCAATTCTGCAGTGGCTCGAAAGGAGGAGACATGAGGTAAGTGAGAACTAGATTAAGATCCCACTGAGGCATGATAAAGGATGTAGAGGGAAACATATGTACAAGCCCTTTTAGAAACCAATTTACAATAGGGTATGTTGCACCTGACCCTTTCTGCAGAATCATCCCCAGTCTTTTTGCCTTCTGACCTCCTGGTTTTGGACTCTGTTTTTGCTGGTTTATTGTCTCTGCGCACTTTACCACTGCTAATCAGTGCTAAAGTGCAAGTGCTCCCTAGGTAAATTGTACTGTTGATTGGTTTATGCATGGTTGGCATATGTGATTTACTGGTAAGTCCCTAGTAAAGTGCACTGGAGGTGCCCAGGGCCTGTAAATCAAATGCTGCTAGTGGGCCTGCAGCACTGGTTGTGCCACCCACTTTAGTAGCCCTGTAAACATGGCTCAAACCTGCCACTGCAGTATCTGTGTGTGCAGTTTTAAACTGCCAATTCGACTTGGCAAGGGTACCCACTTGCCAGGCCTAAATCTTCCCTTTTACTACATGTCAGGCACCCCTAAGGTAGGCCCTGGGTAGCCCCAGGGGCAGGGTGCAGTTTATATTTAAGGTAAGACATATACTAGTGTGTTTTATATGTCCTAACAGTGAAATACTGCCAAATTCAGTTTTCACTGTGCAAGGCCTACCTCTCTCATAGGTTAATATGGGGTCTGCCTTTAAATATCCTTAAAGCGCAGATTCCCTTTGAGAGCAGATAAAAATAGGAAATTTAGGGTCTCTAAACTCACAACTTAAAAATAAATCTTTTACTGAAGTTAGTTTTTAAATTGTCTGTTTGAAAATGCCACTTTTAGAAAGTAGGCATTTTCTTGCTTAAATCATTCCGTGACTCTGCCCGTTTGTGGATTTGGACTGTTTTGCACCTCTCTAGACAGTGACACAAAAGGGGGGCGGCGGTGTAGCCTGCATATCCTGATGAGCCACCTGAGCTAAAGGGGAGGAAGCAGTGGTCGTTCACAACTGAAAGGACTGTGCCAGCGTTTGGGGCCTGGCCTAGCCTGGACAAGCAAGGATCTTGCAAACACTTGAGACTGCTTTGGAGTTTGCCAACTTCAAAGGCAGAACAGGGTATAAGAAGTCCCAAAACCGCAGACTTTTAGAATCTTTCTGGAATCAAGAGGAACCACTGCCAAGGAGAAGAGCTGAAGAGGTGGAGGAGGAATACTGTCCCTTTGCTGTGCTGCTTTGCTGGACTGGCCTGCAGTTGCTGCTTCTGCCTGAAAAGAGTTGAAAGGGTGAACTTTGCTGTGTGTCCTGCTTGAGAAAGTTCTCCAAGGGCTTGGGGTAGAGCTTGCCTCCTGTTGGAAGTCTCAGGGACACCAAAGACTTCAGTTTCCTCAACCTGCAGCACTGGGAACTGTATGTGTTGTGCTGTTCAAAAGGAGAAACCACTGCGACGCCGCCAATGACACTGCTGGCCTGCACCTTGACCTGCAGATGCCGCACGGAGTCGCATTGCCCCGCTTCACACCGCAACCCTGGTTTCACCGACAATGAAGAGAGAGGAAGAAAGAGGATCTAAAGACTTCTCTGTACAATATTTTACAAACCTTTGCCAACGGCAGGTGTATACAGTTTTTGTGGAGGAACAACTGGCTGCTAAAATAACTTTACAGACTTCGGGAGGAAGGTCGAAAGCTGTCAACTGTCATCACTCGATCTCCACGCATGAAGGCGCAGAGTTGACAGGTTCTGGCGGAGAACCCTCCCCTGCTGCTGCGAATGAAAATTCTCCTGAAGGGGTAGTCTGATCGGAGGTTCAATGCTCAACTTCAGAAGCTTGGCATACCAGACTCTCTGTGCGCAGTCCAGAGCCACAAGGATTACTTGGGCCCGGTCGTTCTTGAGAACTCTGGGCAGGAGTGGTATGGGTGGAAAGGCGTACAGGAAGCCCGAGCTCCACTTGTGATGAAGTGTCACTGAGCGATTGCCACCTAGGAAACTCCAATGCACAATACTGCTGACAATGTGCATTCTCTTAGTCGGAGAACAGATCTAACCAAGGCTCTCCCCACTGCTGAAAGACAATTTGCACCCCTCCACATGAAGACACCACTCGCAATCCGCTAGGCATCGATGGATGAAATTGTTCGCCGTGGCGCTGACAGAAGCTGCCAGGTGTTGAACCACCAGGGTTATGCCCTTCTGTTCCAGCCATGTCCAGAGATGTAGTGCCTCTTGACAAAGGGTCCACGACCCCACGCCGCCATGCTTGTTGAGGAACCCCATTGCAGTGGTGTTGTCCGTGAACACCTGCACTAACTTCCCCTTGACCGAGGTAAGAAATGCCTTCAGTGCTAGTGGATCGCCCATAGCGCCAACATGTTGATGTGGAGTCTGGATTCTGCTGGAAACCAGAATCCTCTGATCTCCACCTCTCCCAGATGGCCGCCCCATCCCAGAAGTGATGCATCTGTCACTACCGTAACTAAGGTTTGGTTGGGGAAGGGAGGAGTCTGCCTCTGACCCAATCACGGTTCATAATCCACCACTGCAGGTCTTTCACAGTTCCCTCCGAGATCTGGACCACGTCTGAGAGATTTTCCCGATGCTCCACCCCCTGGAACTCCAGGTCCCACTGCAGAGCCTGCATATGCCATCTGGCATCTGTCTCCCTAAGGATGCAGGAGGCCATGAAGCCCAGCAGCCTCTGAGTCAGCCTTTCTGAAACCCAGGATAGAGGCTGAACAATCTGTATCATAGTCTGAATATCCTGGTCTCGCTGCTTGGGTGGATTAGCCTTAAACTGCACCGTGTCCAGAACAGCTCCTATGAAAAAGTGTCAAAAGGAATCAGGTGTAACTACAGAAAGTCTATAGTGAACCCCAGCGAATACAACAGGTTTTCTGTAGTCTGGAGGTGGGAGAGAACTGCCTGGGGCGAATCCACCTTTAACAGCCAGTTGTTGAGGTAGAGGAAGACTGAAACCCATGACCTACACAAATGAGCTGCAACCACCGCCATCACCTTGATAAAACATGAGGGGCACTGGTAAGGCCAAATGGCAGCATGATGCACTGAAAGCGTTTGTGGCCTACCTTGAACCAAAGGTAACGCCTGTGGTCCAGCAGGATGGGAATATGAAAATATGCAGCCTATGAGGCCAGCGCTACCACCCATTCTTCCAGGTCTAGGGTAGACAGGACCTGAGCAAACGTTAGAATCTTGAACTTCTTCTTGAGAAAGATTTACAGTCCGTAGGTCTAGAATAGGGCGATGTCCCTTGTTCTTTTTGGGTATCAGAAAGTATTGGGAATAACAACCACTGCCTACTTCGGATATCGGGATTCTTTCTATGGCCCCCTTGGCCAAGAAAGCTGTAACTTCCTCTAGGAGCAGAGACCAATGATCCTCTGCCAGTTATTCGAATGTTGGTGGTATGGGGGAGGAAAGGATTGAAAAGGCAAGGCATAGCCTTTCCGAATGATCTGCAGTACCCATGCGTCTGACGTGATAGACTGCCAGTGTAGGAGATGATGGCGAATTCTCCCTCCAACTGGGCAAGCATGGTCCTGCAGAACCAAACTAGGAGGGCTAAGAGGCTGCAGCTGCCGGGGGGCTGGGTGTCAGATGACTTCTGGCTTCCACACCCTCTAGGTCTGATGGCACCGTGCCCACGTCCTTGCACAGCCCAAGATGGTTGCGTAGGATGGTGGCTGGCATAGGGCTGGCACGGTGCCACGCCCCTTCTGTAGCCACGAAAGGGGCAAAAGGAAGACGGTTGGACGAGGGGTCGCCGAGAGGCCCAAGGACTAGGCCGTATCCCGAGTCCTTAAAGTGCTCTAGTGCCGAGACTGCCTTATCACCAAATAAGCGAGTTCCACTGAAAGTCAACCCGCTCAAATACGGGGCACATGGCCTTGTAAAATTCTTTTAATTGAATGGGTGTCTATCCAGCTCCCGGAAATGGGGGAGGAGCGAAGTTGAACTGGGCAATGGCTCTGCAGAACTGTGCCGGGAACGCCGATGTTCCCCGCTCGTCTGGGCCAATGGACGAGGTGGAGTCAAAGCCCTTTTGGACTTGTTCGTCTTTTTGTGCTTCTTTCCAGAGTGTCCCGAAGACCTCAAGGGTGACGAAAAGGTCTTGGGACTGCTGGAGCGGTCCCGCGACCTCCTTCTTGACCGAGACCTCAGAGGAGTTGCGCGTGCCGGTGTACTCGACTGCAGGGTCGCAAGCAGCTTTAGGGACCGCTCCCTTAAAGCTTTTGGCGCCATGGCCCGGCAAACAAAGCACAACTTGGAGTCGCGCTTGAGGTACCAGAGGCACATGAGGTAAGGGTCCCAAAATGACAGACGCCATATGGTTTGAACCCTCCTTTTCCTAAATAACATCCTCAACACATGAACAAGAAAAAACTTTCACAAAACATCAAAAAAAGGCCTGTCAAAAAGCAACAAAGGGGTAGCTCAGATGTGCGCTAACTGGCACGGAAGGAAAAGAACTGATGCCTGCACACCTGAGTGGTGCATATATAGGTGACTGTGATGTCACTTCCGGTGACAATGACACCACGCGAGCTGAACGGAGCCAACAGACGGCGCATGCAGTCTCATGTAAAAGTTTCCGGATCCAGTCAGGCGCCTCGGGAAATTCAAAGGTAAGTAATCTGCAGCTGGAAGTCTCTACCAGATAGGCTTTCCTAAAGTTGCCAGTCTCCAACCCCACTGAAGAGGGATAAGCAGTTAACAATTTTAGGTCACTTAGAACTTGGGATTCACCACTGGGGAAGACACTGGTTTGCTCCATGAGAGCAAAATGTGGTTTGGAAACATCTTGGGGGAATGTGAGAAGAGGTTCAACAAAGAAGGATGTGAGTTGAAAAATTTCAGTCAGGTTACCCTTGTTCTCCTCCACAGGCAACTGCGGCTCAAGGATCACTGCGACCTTGAAAGGCAAATGCATAAATGAGGACATTGTATCCCTGGGATGTTTAGTCCCATTGCCTGACTTTAGTCCCATTGCCTGTACACGCTACTCTAACTGTAGGGGTAGATGCAAAACAGTCTAGGTTATGATTAGACAATGCCTGGAACCACATGACCCCAGAGAGGTGAGAAGGGAAAACGTTTTATTACTCAGGAGCTGGACAACTGAGGCAGTTGACCTGGCAGTTCACCACAGGGACAGATGCTGGTTTGCTCCACATGAGCAAAATGGGAGTTAATAATGGCTCACTGAAAGAAAGCAGAGGTTAAACAGAGGACGATTCAGGCTATAAAGATGTATGAAAGGGTAGACTTGCACTCCTCCACAGGCAAAAGCTGCTCAAGGCCATCTGCAGCCTTGCAAAGCACAGCCATAAAAGAGGAAATTATGTCACCATGAAGTGCCAAAAGACACTCTTGAATCACCAACAGGGATGTGTCCAGACGAATGGCAGACTACAAGGGCAGAGATCCATAAGCATCAGCATTGGTTGTGGGAAGGATAGTAGTTAGGGGCTGCGGATGAGGGAGGATGAGTGGAATGGCAGGTGGCTTGTCTCACAGCTATCATCATCATCTAATACACAATGGCACCTGAATGGGGTCTGAATTACAGCAAAAAAAGCTCCTCTGGGCTGACAAGGTACTCAACACGAGCCTGCAAGGGAGGTCTCTCCTCCATCCATTGTTGTAATTTTAATGAGGATCTGACAAAAATGTCCTTCATCTTTGGAAAATTTGCGATGTTTTATAACAGATCCAAAGTTGTCAACTGTGATGCAATTGCGATGGCCTTTGACAGAAGAGGAGGATCAGCAAGCTCTGGAACATCATCTTTGGAGGGGTGGGAGGTAGCGCAAACAGGACTTGGTCGCCAGAGCAGGGTAGAAGAACGTTAGCTTCACCTGTGTGAAAGCCATAAATCGTGAACGGTCAGATACTGGTTAGTATGGACTGAAAGATGGAAACCCTACCCTATCTATGGGAATAACATGGAGAAGCCTTGGAAGTCACCCTTTTTTGAAAAATTTCTGGTTTAAGGCGAGCTGGAGCAGGACCCAAACTTGAGTACCAATGAGCCTGATGCTTATCGGGAGTTTGTGCCATGAAGAGTTTGGCCTCTTACTTTTTGATAGCCTTGGTGTTCATGAGGCCACATTTTAATAGTCGTGACTACACTCAAGGCACAAGAGTCAGACTTTGTGGGGTAGAGAGTGTCCTTTGTTCTGACAACAGAAACAAGGTTTAAAGCCAGAAATGTTCTAGGGAGGCATCCTTCCAAACAATACCAGGGCAATGATTTGGAGAAAATGATTCAATGAGAGCAATTCCAGATCCACACAGAAAAAAACAGAAAGAGGTGTAAGTATGCTGCTGTGGCACCTTACAAGACTTTGTGATGTAATATCTGTGAAAGGATTCTGGAACCAAGATACCACATAGCGGCACAAAAGAGCGATTTCAAGCTTCTGCATCCAGTATGGAACAGGGAAACATTACAGGGAAAGAGTATCTGCTCCAATTTTCTAGGCATACATACTATTAATTGTAGTTATGTGTTAAAGAAGGCTCTATGTTCCCTAAAGGTGGCAACAGTAACTTCCCTGTCCCAGTTCTTCACACATGTGGTGGCCATATTTGTTAAGATAAACTAGTGAGTGTTTCTTTATGGGTGATCTTGGCCATGATTTTCAGGATGATGAACTGGCATTGTAAAGCAACCTAGCCATCGCAACAGATGCTCTGTGAAAAGAACTTTTTTTGACTAAGACAAAAAAAAAAAAAAAAAAAAAAAAACACAATATGCATCAATTTCAAATAAAATTACGGGAATTACCCAGAATATTCATATACAGGTCCAAACTAGTGAGTAAAAACGTTTCAGTGGAAGAGAGATTCACCAGTGTAAATCGTAAAGAACTCTCACGTAAAGGTTTTGTTTCCCTGAATGTGATCCAATACACCCATGCACAGATGACCATAGCTTGTTAATAACCACCCTTTCTAATTTTAGGTACTGACTGACCTTCAGTAAGATTTACCAAATAAACACAATGATAACACAAAATATGTTCATCACTAAGTGAAATGAGAATAAAAAGCCACCAGATCAATAAAATACTTATGTGATGGCTTAACATTTTAAGTAGTCTATTTCTTTAGGAGGAAACTCTTCACTTAAGGTAGTACCTTCAATTATGACATTATTCTGAGCTTTCTCCAGGGAGATATTTAAGCATAACTGGATGCCACTCACTTATAACTTGAAGGCAGCACCTACTGTGTGTGAAAACTATTGTTATAAAGTTGTCTGATAGTGAGCGAACTATGAGAATTATTTTATTTTATTCAACATAAGGGAGAAAAAGCTCTGATGACAGCTCAGCAGCCCAGGTAAAGACTGCCAAACTAAATTGAATTCCTAAAGAGACAATGTACTCATCGGACTCGCCATCAGTAATGCACAAGACTTCTTCATTGGAAAGCTAGCTAATTACTGAGTTTGCACGGCACAGTTCTGAGTTTTAGCAAGAGTATATAAAAGTATTTCAAACTTACATCCAGGGGTATCAAAGAGCTGCCATTTGAGAAGGGTGGGGCTTACTGCTATACACTGAAGAAGCACATTCACCACTGTTACTGTGAAATTTCAGAATTTCTGCTTAAAGATGCCAACTACATTCACCTATCCCAAGCTACTCATATTCCAAAGCAGGGGAAGGGTCACCAGATACAACAAGCATTTGCAATGCAATAGATCTCACATTTTCTTGAGTTCTAGCTATTGGCAGTGTAAATTCATAACTGGACTTTTCTTGCCACATAAATTGGTCAACCCGGTCTCATAATTAAATCTTTTCCTACCATGTTTTTGTGGTCACTGGCGGCTACTGGCATCAGAAATCACAAGCCCTTGAGGAGAGACGATGAAAAATAAGTCTGGAAAAGTATTTTCTTTTAACAGAAGGAAGTCTTGCAAGAGTTCTTGCCTCCCATTCAAAAAAAGCTCTAATAAAGTTAGCAATAGCAGAGCAGACTGAGAAGATTTATGGTCCCAAAAAAGGAGATAAGCAATGCCCTTTGTGAGATGTCCTGGGTGCTGGCAGGGAGGGGCCCTAGAGGAGAGACTCCAGATGCGAGGCCAAGCAAGTTTCACATCATTGCTTCTAGGCTTAGTTACATTATTCCAGCAAGGGCATATTGTGGCTTTTGTGAACAGTGAGCTAAACAAACAGATGTTTCTTTTGTAAAATAAGGTTATTTTTAGGAGCCCAGGGTAAGAACACTTGAATAGAGCCTAAACAAATGTCAGCGACATGGGAGGAGGTGGGAGGAACAGAATTCTGCAATAAAATGCAGACAGCTACCAGCCTAAAACACCCACATTGAAAAGGAAGCACCAAAGAAATACCAAAGTACTACGTCACTGTAACAGATAAAGAAACCAAAGTGGAATAATACAGTAGTTGGTCACTGCTCTGAAACAGAAAAAGGAGGGAGAAAAAGGCAGAACTTACCACTAGCGAGCAAGAATTTTTAAAGGACACTGCAACCAACAAATGAAATCGCTTTAAGCCACAAGAAGTATACTAAAAGTATACACAAGGTTGAACGCTTACGCTCAACCTAAGGAGTGGATGTACCAGAAATGCTTTCTGATACTTCATCCTAGTATCAGAAACTAGAGCTTCAACCTTATGACCAAAGCAGATTCACAAGAGGACATCTGATTCTACACCACAAAATGACTACGAATCACAAGTGATGCTTATGAGAACAGTAATCAAACAGAGCAGATGATGGCGAGGACTAGGACATAAGTGCAACAACAAAAGCAATTGGAGGTGGGGAAGGAGGCAATGCAAGAAAAAAAAAAAAGACTATGGGAGGTGGAGCAGCAGAAGGAGGAGACACAAATAGAGATGAGACAGAAAACACTATCAGGGAAAAGGTTGGAGGAGGAGATATGAGACCTGTAACAACTGGAAGACATCCTCAACAAAGGCAAAGATGACGTCCAGTATCCTAGGGTGGACGAAGGCAGGGTATATCCAAGACCAGAGAAATACTCAAGCAAAGGGCTGAGTTACCATCTCCCATGGTTCATGAAAAGGGACACGCTCAAAGGGAAATAACTGGGGCCCAGTGGGGAAGGGTCACAGGAGCACTAACACCTTCAAGAGGAGAGCAGAACAAATACTTTGAACACTGTGAAACCTAACCACAGGAATATTTACACTCAGGATTGGACGCATCCTTTTCAGTGGCGCAAGGTGAAGGGGCCTCAACAGTGTGTTATGTTAACACTCACAAAGAGCACTATGCCAGTGTTCTCTTCCATCTCAATAAATTCCACTGCTACTTACCTCTTACTGATCGAAGTGGTGAAACATTCTAGAGCCTTCCGGATGACAACTTCACCAACCTGTGAAGATTGTTCAGCTTCCATTTGAATGCTTGAATTTTGTGTGTTTACTATTTCAAAGTTAACCTCAAGACAAGTTCAGCACAAGAAAGAAAATAAATATTCTGGCAATGTTTAAGTCAGGAGTCCTGGCCAAAGTCACCCATCACGGTTGAGAGAATTTGGGAAAGGTGGAAAAAAGGAAACCTAAGCAATGCTCCTGCATACAAACCTAGAAAACGGACTACGGCTCCAATCAACTGCTTTATTGTGCGTCACAGGTGGATACTTTTTCCTCAATAGGTGTTGGCCTACAACACTGATGGTAGTGTGGTGCAGTGATGCAGGTTACCTGGAGTTCTTATCCAATTAGGCTGGGAGGCAGCGGTGTTAGGCACGTTGCAGACACTAGCACTTACATTTTACTGTATCAGAATGTAACTGTTTAGCAGAGTTACAAACATGTTACTCGCATCCTCAGTCAATGGTTCTGATTTCAAAGTTTAGAGAATTATGAAAGGCAAGTTGAACTTGTCCATCAGGTAGCACACAAAGCCAACAGTCAGTGTCACTGAACTATATTAGCTCCTTTATCAAACTCAAGATCCTGCAATTTGTTATATGGACAGCCCGCTCAAAGTCAAAGGGAGCGAAGTCGCGAGAAAAGAACATCCAAATATAATTACCACCCTGGAAGTATTAAGTATGTAGTGAGTATATGACAGTGTGGATAGTAGTGTACATATAACACTGGAACTGCTGTCACCATTAAACCAATGGAATGGCAACTAGTTTTGATGAATTGAGAAAAGTTTTTACAGTGACCATTTAAACTTTTTTCAAATTTTAATTGCTTGCAAACACAACCATACGTGTCAAAAGACTCTACAACACACTCACAAATGCTGAACAAAAGGAGACCTCAATCGATCAAAAAATCCAAACTGGACAACTGCCTAGAGTTAAAAACATCATTAGAGTGGAATGCGGAGTGCTTGTTCTTAATAATGAAATAAAAGTACTGTTTATTAAATCGTGATATAGTTGGCTGCTCTATAAAGCTACTTAGTGGCTGTTCTAGCCAAGCAGAACCGAAAATGAAAAATCTGTTTCACAGTCCCTTGCTGTAAGCAGGGAGTGAAGTCTGAGTATATATTTACCTTTAGTATTTCCCAGAGCAAAAAAAAATACCATCTAATCAGATGGACTGCTGTAGGGTGTGAAGAAGTGATGCCAATTTTTTTTTAACTATATGCACGACCTCTGGAGTAAGATCCAACTGTAAGCATTTGTAATATGGTCGGCCTTTCCTGCTGTCCAAGATTCGTCTGACTGCTGCAGAAAGCCCTGTCTCGGCTTAGTCTGCAGATGTTGTAGATTAACTCACAATCTTAGATTCAGTAGACCTCCCAACAGAAGTGCAGCACATAGCATCAAAACAGTAACCAAGAACAGTACTCAAGCTGACAAATAATGCTTGAAGGTCGAAACAGACTGGCAGAACCTGACATACTTGTAATGGCATGGAACAGCACAGGCAATTATTGTGTGCATTCCTGCAGTGCTAATGGAGCAAACACAAATGCACAAAATGTGTATATTTACAGTACAGTAGCAAATGAAGTAAGAAAAGTTATGGTAGGGCAGGGAAGAGGGAAAAGATGGGTCTTTTAGAGTCATTTTGTGTTGAGGTTCTTTAGCGCGTGAGTTGGGCTTTTAGGACTCTTTTGAACTTTGGCAGAGAGTAACCTTAGTTATGGACATTACGGAAAAAGCCAAACAACTTAAAATACCTAAACCTTGAAGGAGTAAATAGAGGATTGAACAACATTGGGAGCTTGAGACTGAAGAGAACAGGATGCTGTGTGGCATGTGACAAACAAGTAGGGAAGAGCAATTTCATGAATGGCATTGAAAAGTATGATGAGAAGAAGTTCTGTGCTTCTTTCTTGCTTGAGATCTAACCTGCTTGAAATCTATGATGTATATTGGTTGGTGGCAGAGAGTCAGGGCAGCTTTAGTTTGTGCAAAAAAAGTGATTTTGTCAAAGGCAGAGAATGTATATTGAAGTGTCTCAGCAGTAAATTGCTACAAAAGCCCTGGTTATCCACTAGTTGGCCGAGTGGTAACTTCATTGTTGAAAACTGGAAGAGGCTGGTGGGTTATTTCTAATACAAAGCAATTAGAAACTCACCAGTGTATCTGTGCAGGTTTTGACGGATGTGGAGGGTGTGAGAGTATCCTGAGTGAAGAGGAGGGTCGGGTTCTAAGGTCAACAATAAATGAAGATGGCTAATGTTGGTCTTTGCGGAACTGAGCATTAGAGAGATTTCAAATGTATGATAGCTGTGAGATAGTTAGCGATCAGTTCTACTTAGAGCTGTGTCCAGAGGGAAGAATATCTATTTATCATCAGTCTATCAATAGTTTACAAATTTAAAAGAGTAGCTAATGTAATTAGAAAGGCAATACAGAAGGGGGAACATGAAAACATTTATGTCAAAGTCTGGGGGCAAAGAGGGACAGAAAGGTTTGGTGAACAGCAAGTGCAGTAGGAGACAGACAGAAGGTAACTTGTAAAAAAAGGAGATGAACCATTTTCACATACTTTCTCTGGGTCTCACAGAAAGGCTTGGGACAAACACTACAAAGGAGCATATGAGGTTGAAGTTAAGATTCTATACCAAGGTAAGAAGACGGATGTAAGGAAATGCCTCCTTGGCATGGTTACCTCCTGACTTTTTGCCTTTGCTGATGCCAAGTTATGGTTTGAAAGTGTGCTGAGGCCTGATAACCAGGCTCCAGCACCAGTGTTCTTTCCCTAAAACTGTACCTTTGTCTCCACAATTGGCACACCCTGGCATCCAGGTAAGTCCCTTGTAACTGGTACCCCTGGTACAGAGGGCCCTGATGCCAGGGAAGGTCTCTAAGGGCTGCAGCATGTCTTATGCCACCCTGGGGACCCCTCACTCAGCACAGACACACTGCTTGCCAGCTTGTGTGTGCTGGTGGGGTGAAAATGACTAAGTCGACATGGCACTCCCCTCAGGGTGCCATGCCAACCTCACACTGCCTATGGCATAGATAGCTCACCCCTCTAGCGGGCCTTACAGCCCTAAGGCAGGGTGCACTATACCATAGGTGAGGGCATAGGTGCATGAGCACTATGCCCCTACAGTGTCTAAGCAAAACCTTAGACATTATAAGTGCAGGGTAGCCGTAAGAGTATATGGTCTGGGAGTCTGACAAACACGAACTCCACAGCACCATAATGGCTACACTGAAAACGGGGAAGTTTGGTATCAAACTTCTCAGCACAATAAATGCACACTGGTGCCAGTGTACATTTTATTGTGAAATACACCCAGAGGGCATCTTAGAGATGCCCCCTAAAAACATACCCGACTTCCAGTTTTACCAGGCTGCCACACACCAGACGTGTTGCTGGCCACATGGGGAGAGTGCCTTTGTCACTCTGTGGCCAGGAACAAAGCCTGTACTGCGGGGAGGTGCTTCTCACCCCCACCCTGCAGGAGCTGTAACACCTGGCGGTTAGCCTCAAAGGCTCACCCCCTTTGTTACAGTGCAACAGGGCATTCCAGCTAGTGGAGATGCCTGCCCCCTCTGGCCACGACCCCACTTTTGGCGGCAAGGCCGGAGGAGATTATGAGAAAAACAAGGAGGAGTCACTGGCCAGTCAGGACAACCCCTAAGGTGTCCTGAGTTGAGGTGACTCTGACTTTTAGAAATCCTCCATCTTGCAGATGGAGGATTCCCCCAATAGGATTAGGGATGTGCCCCCCTCCCCTCAGGGAGGAGGCACAAAGAGGGTGTAGCCACCCTCAGGGCTAGTAACCATTGGCTACTAACCCCCCAGACCTAAACACACCCCTAAATTGAGTATTTAGGGGCTCCCAGAACCGAGGAAGATAGATTCCTGCAACCTAAGACGAAGAAGGACTGCTGGCCTGAAGCCCTGCAGAGAAGACGGAGACACCAACTGCTTTGGCCCCAGCCCTACCGGCCTGTCTCCCCACTTCGAGAGAAACTGCAACAGCGATGCGCTCCCCAGGGTCCAGTGACCTCTGAAGCCTCAGAGGACTACCTTGCATCTAAAAGGACCAAGAACTCCCGAGGACAGCTGCCCTGTTCCAAAGAAACCAAAACTTGCAACAAGGAAACAACTTTAAAAGGACTCCACGTTTCCCGCCGGAGCGTGAGACTTTCCACTCTGCACCCGACGCCCCCGGCTCGACCTGCGGAGAAACAACACTACAGGGAGGACTCCCTGGTGACTGCGACCCTGTGAGTAGCCAGAGTTGACCCCCCTGAGCCCTCCCAGCGACGCCAGCAGAGGGAATCCAGAGGCTCCCCCTGACCGCGACTGCCTGCTTCAAAGAACCCGACGCCTGGTAAAGACACTGCACCCGCAGCCCCCAGGACCTGAAGGATCCCACCTCCAGTGCAGGAGCGACCCCCAGGTGGCCCTCTCCATTGCCCAGGTGGTGGCTACCCCGAGGAGCCCCCCCCCCCTCCCCCCTTGCCTGCCTGCTTCGCTGAAGAGACCCCTGGGTCTCCCATTGAAACCTATTGCAAACCCGACACCTGTTTGCACTCTGCACCCGGCCGCCCCCGTGCTGCTGAGGGTGTACTTTTTGTGCTGACTTGTGTCCCCTCCTGTGCCCTACAAAACCCCCCTGGTCTGCCCTCCAAAGTCGTGGGTGCTTACCTGCTGGCAGACTGGAACCGGGGCACCCCCTTCTCCATTGAAGCCTATGCGTTTTGGGCACCACTTTGACCTCTGCAACTGACCGGCCCTGAGCTGCTGGTGTGGTAACTTTGGGGTTGCCCTGAACCCCCAACGGTGGGCTACTTTGGACCCAACCTTGAACCTTGCAGGTGGTTTACTTACCTGCAAAACTAACCAATACTTACCTCCCCCAGGAACTGTTGAAATTTGCACTGTCTAGTTTTAAAATAGATTATTGCCATTTTTGCCATAACTGTACATGCTATTTTGCTGATTCAAAGTTCCTATGATACCTAAGTGAAGTACCTTTCATTTGAAGTATTGATTGTAAATCTTGAACCTGTGGTTCTTAAAATAAACTAAGAAAATTTATTTTTCTATATAAAAACCTATTGGCCTGGAATTGTCTGAGTGTTTGTCCCTCATTTATTGCCTGTGTGTATACAACAAATTCTTAACACTACCCTCTGATAAGCCTACTGCTCGACCACACTACCACAAAATAGAGCATTAGAATTATCTCTTTTTGCCACTATCTTACCTCTAAGGGGAACCCTTGGACTCTATGCATGCTATTTCTTACTTTGAAATAGTGCATACAGAGCCAACTTCCTACAATAGGCTATAATGGGATCACAATACAGCAGATGGGATCTCCATCACGTTTGTGACAAAGTGATCTCCTCCGCCAAACCCTAAACCAGGTCCTTAATCTGCATATGGAGAGGAGCATTAGTGTTTTAAGAATTGCAAAGGTTGGTGTGATGCAAGACTGCAGGCTGGGCAAAGACAGAGTAAGGGTGCAAAGTGAGGCATGGCCCTGAAGGCATAGAGGGGCCTGGATTACTGAAGGAACATTTTTCGGTGAGTGCAGAGGCACTGATCAGTCAAGGTGGATAGAGTGCAGTTAACAGGGAACAGATCTTAGGAAATGCTGTGAGAACCAATCAATGCGGAGTAGGTATACAAAGACGTGAGACAGAGCCCAGTGCACATGAGACAGAAGTCACCATAAACAGGGTGCACACATGGGCAGCAATTACTCAAGAACAGTTTATGGAGCACTGGGGCACTATTATTGGTTTATCAAATTACTTTTGACAACAAGTTCACCTAAGTCCAAACATTATGGAAGATCAAACCAGCCTGACAGTCTGGCTTAAATTTGAAGACCTGGCCAGGAAATGATCGTTTGAGTAGAGACCTTTTAAGATTAGATTATTTTGGCGAGTGACTAGAGTGACCAACTGCCTTGTGAATTGGGTTAGTCTGCGCCCAACCCAGCCCTTCCACTGTGCTGTTGGCAGCACCAGTTGAAGAGAGCAGATGGCTTCTCAGCATTCACTCCGACTCAATACATGGATCGTTTAAGGAGGTGGGAAAGATGTTGCAGCCTTCATTCCGACAGGCAGATGCAGGCTTCACACCTGACTGACTCACAATACACTTTGTACTTACGTGCCGTCTCGTACTCCTGCCTTTTACAGGGGCTATAACAGATGCAATTATTAAGCAGGAGAACCCAGGATGGCATGCATTCTAAAAGTGACTTATCAGATGTCTGGAAGGGATGTAATTTGTCAAAGATTAGCTGTTTATTCCTTTACTGGTATTGCACAATTCACTAGCAGTGAGCATGTTTAATACTCATTCTCTCCGAAATCTACATTAGGGGCAATCCTGAATTTCCTGCACATTAAAGAACTTCGAAAGCCTGTTGTGTGCTCTTAAAGATGGTAAAGCAAACCTTGGTGTATTTTGCATATTTTTATACTGTGATCATTCGGATATGCTTCATTTACATTGCACTAAAACCAGGGGCTCAGTCATTAAGATTGGTGAGAGGGAGGTGTGAGAACCTCAAATTTCCCCAAAATAAATATACAGGTGGACGTTAGGGTGGCGGGCTGAGATGACGAAGGGTACAGGACTCAAGGATCCATGAGAGGTTGGAAACCTGTGGGATTCATTTTAGCCAATATGTTATTGGAAACTGTGCTGTCAAATAAATTGTTAAACAAATGTATTTCAGATGTTATTGGTGAATTAACCCTGACCTTCCTAGAGAAGGTCAAACTGTCTTGTTGCGTTACTCCTGGTCACTGCAATAAGGGACTGGGACTAAGACATGTTGTTTTCGGTTCACAGTCTAGCTCTCCAATATTAAGGTAAAATACTAGGTGGGTTGTTGTGTTCCTTTCTCCTGCTGCATCATTTCACACACCATCACCTCCCCACCCAAAAAAAAAAAAAAAATCAGAGAAGAGAGCAATTGATGTTTACACTATTTTCCTCCATCCCATAATATATTGACATTGTAGACTCAATTCACAAAGCCAATTTTAGGACGAAAAATGCATGCCTGTCAGGTATCACCAAAGTATACCTAGCAATTAGAACTAGAACTACATAATTGTGAATCAAAACTTTGTATAATTTTGCAGTAGTAAACTAAGTGAAAGACGTTGGCTGGGGGGTACCAACCAAAATCTGCTTCAAAAGTTTATGAATGCCCACAAACTTGTGAGTTAGTGTGCGTTCTCCAACTCCTGTCTGACCCTTTCTCACCTTGAAAATTCTTAGTGATTTGCTCTAGCAAACTGTTGAAGTAAATCCCCTTCCAGGGTGAGAAGGGGAATGACACACCCCAAACTTCTGTGGGGGGTAGGGAAAAGGGGGTTCTCCACGCAACAAAATATTTTCCCAATGGAGAAAAAAAGTGCAATGAAAAAAATGTACTGTTAGTACAATCTGCGTTTTGAAAAAAGTAAGATCCCAAAATATCACACAATCAAAATGTCACAAGGCACTGCCAGCAGTGCACCTGGAAGCCTGAAACAGGAGCATCTTTCCCGGCCTACTACTGTCAATGTTTATTAAAATCCAAAACGTAGTAAATATGCAACTGTTCATAGGAGTACTCCGATGGGTGCAGATCAACTACTTTCTTTGAAAATCAGTCTCTATACATCTTTAAGTGCCAAGTTAGAGCAGTCTCTTAAAACCAACAGAGACATAGCAGATCCAACGCAGGGCTCCAATGCCCAACTACCAAGCTAAGAATGCATTTATTGGGGGAGTGTCACCCTGAAGCTAAGCCCTTGCTCAAAACTCAAAGTTTTGCGAGCAGATTTTGAGTTTGCAGGCACTGTTGTGGGTATCTTTGTTGAACTTTGATTCGTTTTAGGTGCTCGCATAGAGATGAATATTCACAGGTTTTGAGAACCAAAGTATTTTCAATGAACTGAGGGGAAGCAAGTTTCTGGGTCAGGACGCTGTAACCTTTGTAGCTTTTCGTATGAAAGGGAATTTTTACTAGTTATTGGGAGTCGGATCTGAGGTCGGCTTTGCTCTGTTATGGTACTGAACTGCACTGCTGCACTGGATGATAGCTATTCAATACCACTGGGCTGGGAAACGATTAGGTTTTAATTATCTTGTCCATGATCACTGCTGCTTTTCTTTTTATTGTTGATTTACATTTTAGTCGGAGTAAAATACAACAACCGAACCAGGAAACTGTTTCCCTGAGGTTAATTAGAAATGTTAACACATTTCTAATTCTCTAACTTCCCAGAAACCAAGTGAATGGGGAAGGAGTTCCTCGATAAAGCATTCCTGGCTTCGGACAGTGTTCGGTCATTTGAAAGATATGCCAAGCTTTTCTGATGTCTGAAGGCTCTAGGGACGCCGTCTCCAGCCTTTTGCTAGAAGAGCAATTCTCTGAAAACAAGTCTCACACTTGAATTGTTGTCACCAAGTTCTTGTGGGTTAATCATGAGCTGACAGGATCAAACATACCGCAGAGCCAAACATCTCTCTGCCTCACACACAGACACATGAATGTATGTGATAGTATGTACCAAGCTAGACATGGCACATTAACAAATGGAGGTTGTCGTGTGGCATGTACTTAGTTTTTTGTTGTGAGGGATTGATGGTGTTGGTTTAGTATTGCTTTTCACGTTATTACAAAAACCATGGCACTGGGATTGGATGAACCAGTGGTTCGGAATTTGCAAACGTCTCTTCCAAAGAATTCTTGATTTCACATCTGAATTGAGCTAATTGCCTACTGGAGCCTGGCATTCTCTTGCAGACCTTTATTGTTCAGGGTTGGCAGACCAGCTGCGAGAGAGAGGGTTCGCCAGAAATCCGCAGTAGCCCGAAGCCAGCTAGGACAAAAGGATAGGGGTAGGCAAAAATCACGTGTCCTCTACAATTCATTTTGATGCAGAGGCAGTTTACCAAGATAGCTCTGCTGCACAAGAGGCGCTAGTCCATACAAGCAGCAGACCACTGCACGAAACAGAGGATCTAAGTTTGGGAGCAGGACAGCCCTTTGCATTGACAAGTACATAAATGTATGTGGAGAAGGGGTAAGTAGTGGGGATTTACTAGATTTCTCCAATGTAACGAACCCCAAGCTCTTTTTTTGTGGTACATTTCTCTAAGACATTCTTGGGACAAAGTAACTTGTTTGTAAAGCAAAAAAATGTAACAAAAAAACGTTCTGCTCCCAATCCAGTATAGAGTGGAAGTGGCGTACTCCATCTAAAATGGCTCATACTGACTCCTAAAGGAAAGTCTTAGTAGAGAGGTGTTGAAGACTTGGCGATGGGATTTGAACTTCCCATTCAATTACTAGACATTGTACACCCTTAGCGATTGCATATTGCATAGTAGAGACTGCATGAAGCTTGCAAAGCCATTCGGATTGTTTGGCTCATTACGTCTTTGTTGGGCGACACATGGAAAAGAAAATCTGAAAACATAAAAGGAAAGCAAAAGAGCACTGCTTAGGGAATAATGTTGCATGGCATTCAGATTTTTTTTTTTTTAAACTGCCCTAACAGAATCCTTCCTCACATTTATGGTGATGGAAAGATTAATCATACCTGTTTGACACCTTACCTTTCGGCCATCCTTCTTTTGTCTTTCAGTTGAGGGAGAAATTCATCTCATAATTTAACAACCTCATTCACTGTACTCTCTCGCTCAGCCTAGATGCAAAACTTTACGGTCAGCATGGAAAGCGAGCAGCAGTTTTTAAGTAATCATCACCCCTGATCAAACAGCCATCCTTTTAAGCGGACTTCTAGCCCTTGACTAGTGCACATTGTTTTATACTATGTGAGCTTGAAATGCCTGTGGTTGTTTCCTGCCCACCAATTTTACCATGTATGGAAATTGCTGATTGCAACGTTTTGTATTAATTATGCAATAAAGGTTTTTCATATCATATTGTCTTTCAGTTGGAGTTGTAAAGTACTATTTGTAGTGCTCATTATGCAGACCGCCTGTATTCATCCAATTATTGCAACTAGGCTACCATTTAATCTGCAAACACACTTTGTCTTCATATTTAAAACGTTACCCCTGCCACATGAGTAATATCTACCGTAAACATATTAAACTGACCAACTATTACCACCAGTGAAAGCATTTTTGGCTGTAGTTGCAGCATGGTTTACTGATTTTGCCAATGTACAACTTTTTTACAGCGATCAAGAACAGCCTTTAAAAAAAAATAAACGTATTTAAATGCGACTGTATACCACCGATGTTCAAGGGCAGTTGTTGACAAAGGAAAAGAATCGCTGTGGTGCCAAACGTTAAGGGGATGGTCACTGGGTCCAACCATACCCTACCCCTTCCCAAGCCATAAAATAAAATGTCAAACAATCTATAAAATTTGCTGATGTCGCATTTGGGAGAGAGAGGCCGCCAACTGTGCTGGATTTTCAGTACAAACCCTTTACCTACTGAAGCACATAAAGGGCACACCCTTTCTATTAGTGAAAAAATTGTGCACATCCCATTATATTTCTGGTTCGGACCTCAGCACGGTACTTTCAGTCACAGAAGCACACCAGGCCACAATCCTTTCAGTCAGTGAATAAACAGACCATATACATTTTCCGGACTAAACTAAGGCAAGATCTTTTCATCACTGAGTAAACCAGTGTTGATTCCTGTAAGTTACTGAATAAAACAGTGCACCCTCCAGTCTATTATATGACCAAAGTGTGCATATACATTTCCTCTACTTGGCAAAGTTCTTATTACTATACAATTTTGACAAAATGGTGCTCGTTCTTTTCCTTTAGGGAATAAAACAGTCTGTATTTTGTTTACATTGCAAACTAGAAACGTATACGTTATTTACCCAATTAGAATAAGAAACAGTGCACATTCCATATTGGATCATTCATCACACACCTTTCTATAAGATAAATAGGGCTTGCCTTGCAACAAGACCCCACCCCACATAGGCCCCCTAGGGTTGTGTGGAATAAACACACACATAAAAGCGATCATGTGCTCTGAAGATGCCACAAGGCGCTGGGATTGGGACAGGCCATTTTACCTTACTGCAGTGTATGTTATTGCATTGCACACTCGGATGTAAGCTATACAACAGCAAATTGAATTGCTACTGCTTTTCACGCCTACTTTTTGGTTTCCACATTTTGAGCAAGTTTCGTTTACCTCCATATTAATGTATTAGCTACACGTTTGGTGTTTAAAACGTGCTGTGCCCACACATTTGTAGTAACGTTCTTTATTGCTGATTTCTCGGAAATTGCAATTTACATATGAAACAATTCCTCTTCCCGTGCCAGTACTATGTAATTTAATTGCTTTATAGACTTTGGGGCCGGCGTCTTTCATTCTCAGGAATAATTTCTTAATTTAATTATTTGTTGTGCAACGAAAATCGACACTATGTTATAATATTAATAACGACTTTATATGTTTTGCACAAATCGCAAACATAAAATTGTCCCTTGGTGCTCAAATAATGGGTGCTAATAGTACCGAGCTGAAAGACCTTTAACCAACCAAGGAAAAAGTGAAAGGCTTAATATACAATGACTAAACCTAAAGTGGTGACCCGATGGCTACACACAGATCCCCGCAATGCGGGCTAACCACAATGTGCACGAAACGAGTTAACACACATCTTCCTTACATGATAACGCGGAATAAAAACAACCGGGCAGATTTTCTGGGGGTAATGGCAGAGAAAGATTAAAACAAGGAAAGATCATTATATTTCACTTTTTCTTCATTTGCTTTTCTCTTGTAGTCTTACCATAGTCAGAATCAGAATAATTATTTTTTAAGATTGAGTGTTAAAATAGACAACCGCTGGAAAGAAAAGTGTTCATATACAGATTAACTGAATAATAAAACACCAGAGATGTTTTGATTTAATATGAAATACGGACTAAATAAAGTGAACTTTCTAGGCATTCATGAATATGTTTAACGCTCACAAACTAATCAAAATACACGAAGCATCTAGTGTTTCACTGGCTTTTGAGTTCACGTTTCTTCAGTGGGATCCTCCATCCTAAATGTACATTTTCGATATATATCTTATGTCACGTGTTGTGTTCTACGTTTTTGCAACTAAAATATGAAAATCAGAACTAAAAGTTCAAAAGCAAAATGTTCTTTCTATGAACTAACACATTGACAAATGATTCCGTTACAATAGCTCTTTGTTTTTTAACTGCATGGAATTCACACATGCCTTATAGCAGCAGGGCTTTACCGAGTGCTCTGCTTTTGGGTACTGTGCACGAGTTGCAGGTGTCTTTTGGTATTGTTCACTGAATGAGAGAAAAACTACTGAGGAAGGAAGCTTCTCGCTGGGTCACTTCATTAAAAACTAAACTACAACAGTTAATTGTGCAACATCGCATGGCCATATTATTAACAAACCATGAGACCAGAAGAAAATGCCGAGGGTGTGTGCGTGGGCATGACAGTTTCACAACAAGAACTCATTCGGCTGAGGCGCATCAGACACCCAAGAAAAGCAAATATTAACATCTGTTTTAAAGCCTACCAAGCAGCAAAAACATTTCGATTAATAAGCTTAAGCAAAATAGTTTTATCGACTCAAAAACAGTCTAGCACAGGGAGGAGCATTTCGAAAATGACGTTCTTTGTACTGGGGTGCTCATTTTAAAACGAATATACTTTATTTCAAAAGGAAATATTGGGTCCAATCAATCAGACTTTATTAGAAAGCACTTCTCTTCCAATGTCTGCACTGGAAACTGCAGGGATCAATTAGCTGCCTCTTCTTACAAGTTCTGGGTGGAACTATTTTTAAAATAAATCTCACTGCGGGTAAACCTGACCTCCCTCCAGACTCTTGGGTGTGTCCGTCGATATGGCTTTTCCAGGGTCAGTAGAGGGTAGACGTGTCAGCCGAGTGGACATCACTTAAGTGCGCTTGGCTCTAGCAAGGAGTGCCTTAGGGGGAAACCATGTGACTACAGAGAGCAAAAACACGCTTCAAAAATATAGACTGCCAAACTCGACTCGATGTAAACAATACCTCCCCCCAAAATAGGCCTGCGTTCAATTCCTCAATCCAGCTAAATTTACCTCCTATATATTTCAGGACTGTGTTACTAGTCGAACCGGCCCTAGTACATGTGGCGCAAGCGCTTCACAGCGGGTTTAAGTGCAGGCCAGAAAGACTGTCGGAAGGTATTGAGTAAGGCGAGATTTGTGGTCTAATTTGGCAAAGGATGATTGTAAGAGCCGTTTTCACATGCTAAGCCCCCGAAGCCCAAGGCTGCAAACACGCGCAGTAAAGCGCACAAATGGGCTACGAGCTGTGCCAAACAATGGCGAACCAGGGGCAGGTCTGCCAGGCTCCAGCGTGCCATCTACGGATGGCATCGAAATCCTGTCTTTACGACCATACCCTAAATCACCCTGCCAGTCTCGGGCACACTGCCCTTTTCCTGGTGTCTTTGCTGTAGAAAAAAGCCTATTCTGATTTGTCGACAATCATGGTAAGTTTATAGCAGAGATATTTCAGTTTAGTGCCATCCAATTAACATGAAGGGTCATCACTTCGACGGGTATTAAGGGGATGTACACAATGGTTACATTCAAAACTCCAGAAGCTTTCTTTGAAACTGTTATGCATACAATCCAGAATTCCAATATCAAACAGTGCTTAATTTGAGCTGGTGGTTTCCGGTGCACACCAATGGCACTTGTTTGTCAGCACCAGCTCTAGCGACAGGCCTCGACACGGTGGGACTGTCTGTTTTAATTTTGAAACGAGCACAAGAACAGGATTTAGCAAGTCAATACACATTTAAAAAGAATATTAATTTATATAGCGCTGGATGGCCTATTATCACACTTATAGGAGTGTGATGGTTAATATTGTGTTGATACCGTCACTGGCAGAGCTAGCAAGAGCAATGGGTGGTGTAGGCTGCGCAGGCCTCCCAAGGACCCTGCCACTTCCCTTTTTGACAAATTAAGCACTGATATCAAATTACTTCGCTCTTTCCCCTTTTCAAATTGCTTGGCGTTTGTTTTATTAAGGGTTTTTGTAAAGTGCTGTGTCCTGCTGGCGAGCTCTGCTGGGGTGCGTAGCATGGAGGTTAAGCTGCAGGAGACATGATGTCTCACACAGTATGCCAGGAACACGGTACTGAATTTACCCTGCTGGTGAATGCAATAACAAAAATGTTCATGTTTACAAGCCAAATACATACATTTCTGTAAAGCCCATCTTACCAATGGAAGTTGTGGGCAGCAGAGGAGAAAGGAGACACACATTAGGACTACGATTACAGGGAACATGAACAGAGACGTACTTCACAACGAACTAAATCCCAGAAGAAGAAATTAATGAAGATTATTAATAAAGATGTTAACAGCGATCAACAGTCAGTCCCACATCAGAATACTCTTGTGCGTTCTCGTGTGCAATGCAGAAATCTGCTAAAGAAAAAAGTGACTCACTTCAACCTAGCATGGGCGACGGCGATCTTCCTGCTCGCACAAAACATTTTTGGGGGGGATTATGGTTCAAGCATGATTCATTTTGACTTCAATCCCTTTCTAATTTTGCTTTACAAAGCGCTCAGGTTACTGCAAAAAAATGCAGCTTCAAATTCACCTTCACATGACTCAAGGGAAGCTAAAGAGTAAACATGCACATACAGCGGGAACTGAAAGGCTTGGTCAAATGTTCACAAAGAGACCGAAAGAAGGCAGGATGCACCTCAGGAACAATTTAAAGAAGATCAAGGCCCTTCTGGTCAGGTTTTAAACGCAACCTTCCTACCATCCGGTCGTCTTAGTGATAGAAGAGGGGGTAGCAGATAGACCCAAAGGTGAGAATAAGAAAGCCATGCACCCCTGAAACAAACATAATCTGATAACGTGTGTTAGCGACCATCAACATCTTTATTTATCACATGCTCTGAACCCAGGCATCGAGTCGCACTTTGGTGAACTATGCATGTATTCCTGACACAGAGCCGAGTGCCAGTGGTCCAAAGGAGTTACTGCCCCATTTCCTGGAAATAGCAGGTAATTGACTTAACGTACCCAGCTGTCCAATCAGGAGCCTATCTTACACTACACTTATGAGTGGATGCTGTTAATAGGTTCAGACCTTCAGGCAGGTTGCTGGCCAAGCTCCACCACAACTGGATACAGAAGACTAAGGACGACAACCAAACTCTTAAGATTTAAAAAATGAGACTTCACTATTAGAAATGCTCTTTACAGGTTATCAACAGGTGACTTAAAAAGTACTGCCCCACATGTAAAATATTTTGTGGTAAGCTAAGAAGAAAACAATGTTATCTTTCTACGCCGGATGGGGGAGGAAATACCAGAGAAAGGTACTTGCTGACCTTTCTGCTTCATTTCAGCTTTACAGCAGGAGGGCTGGTGAACTCTCACATCCTTGCACAAAAAAATGCCCGTCTCAAGCAAGATATGGACAGTAAGATTGCGTATACACATGTCTGAACTCCAAGAATAGAACCTGTAGATGACGTTACTCCACTGTTCAACTCTAGAACGCTCACGCTGGGAAAAACTGCAATGGAAGTCAGAGTATGTCTACCTCTGCTCTACCGGGAAGGCCTTCCTCATTGAGAAACTTACCAGGTTCATTCCCAGAAGCTGATGTTGTCACTTAACACCCGGACCCTGTTTGAGGCACTTTAAAGCCTGCCGTGACATGGAAGCCCAGGAAAGTCCTTGCCTGCTACTGAAGCCTCTTATAACCTATGTTACACAAGCTGAGTTCTAGAGTTCTGTTCCCACTGCTGCAACTCATCATGAGTTTAATTTGTCTTTTCATATTGTCTCGATGGATTACTGGTAACTACTCAATAGTTTTTATACACTGTATACCATGCAGAAATCCAATCAAGACAGTGAATATCTTGATGAAAATGCAATCAAGGCACTTAAAATCTGCACAGTATATGAAAATTAACCTTCTACCGAACCTGTTTATATTTGGCAGAAGAAAGAAAATTACACATGACAAGTCCCCATCTTCCTTACACGAGCAAGGATTCACATAATCCTTGTAGTCCGATGTAGTATTTTGACATACTACATTGCCTAAACTTTGTATCCAAACCCTGTCTGCTAAATTGTTAGTCCCTAAACATGTGAGAAATTGTGGGAAAAAAACTCAACTGAAAATCTTCTACAATTAAGGACATTGGGTATTTAGATATAGCTCCGGTGGTGGTGGGGGAGTGGGGAGTGAGAGATAACTTTCAAAACGCGAAGAGAGCAGTGATTTCAGAGCAGAGGAAACATGAAATCTTCACCACTCCTGCACTGTACCAACAAGTGTAGGCCAAGACCCCAACTAAGAAACCTTTCCTCTGGGAAAATTACATTTTCGATCCATTAGCACTTCTCACACGCTTCTATTGATAAACCTCAGGTTTCTTGCGTTTCTACTATTCGATATTTTTACGTCCGTTCCATATTACCTTTTCTTTTAACTTTTTGGCATGCTCACTGCATGAGAACATTAGCCTCCGTTTTATGAAAAGCTGTATTTTATACATGCAGGATGAACAAAAGTGCGATTTTGTGGCATAGAAACGGAGAGAAAAAAATCGAGATGATTCTAATGGCAGATATGACTAAGATTAAAATAGAACGTTATAAAGACCAAAACATGTTAAGATAATTAAATATTCTTTTATTAGGGGACAGGTTTCTATATTTATAAACGGAGCAGAATTCATGTTCTCCTTTTTTATTTTTTACACTAGTACACATTTTCTAGTGTTTGAAAGAAAACATTGTGCTAACCCTTTTTTGCAGGCTTCAGAGAAAGGAGCCAATGTAAGATGTGTTCCCTTACAAAGATTCTGCTTAAGGGACTTTAAAAAAGCTGCAATTATGGGACAGTTTTGCACAACGAAGAGCCTTTTCAACCGACTCAAGGCTGGTATATGAATGCAACTGGTGAAACAAAAATATTATTTATCGTTTCACGCTTTAAAGCTGATTATCACCAGCAGGTGAAATGAATACTGTTATGACTGCTTCAACTGGGAAGACTTGCAAGATGTTTTTCCGCTACCTTTCGTGGTTGTTGGCTGTCAAAATGCACAAATACGCACTTTAAGATGACAGCTTTTATTATAAATTACACCTTATGTGACTGTATGCTTCAATATAAAAACCAACGACGACGATTAAAAAAGAAAAGAAAAAACAAGTAGTTTAGCAGTACCTGATCAAGGAAGATAATTTTGCTAGAAATTGCTCCTGGAGCACTTCAAAGACAAGGTGCTGCTGCGTTTAGGAGTATGGAGCAGAACCAGGATGTATGTAACTATACCAAGGTCAACAACAACGAACTACAAAAATATTGCATCTACTATGTCGCCTTGCACTATATCGTCAAGGTAATCATATACAGAGAAGGACTGATTTAATATTCTGAATTACACAATTCTACTTACATTGACCGTGTAGTGGGTGCAATGTTTTCATCATGCAATTTATTGCATGTGATACCCCTCCCACACACGGAGAGGGCCAGGTCTGAGTTTCCCTCCATGTTAAGGAGCCCTCTCCCGCTAAGATGATGACGGTGAGAAAGCAGGCCTCTGCTTCTTATTTTGGTAAAGCTTGCCTGCCACACCACCCCGGTGCTCCCACACTTAGAACTGAGATGAGACACAGGAAGCCACCTTCACCATGCGAACACTGCACAGCACTTTGTAGGACTGGGAAAGGACTTGCACAGAGCATGAAGCTGCTAGTATCACAGCTTGTATGAACAGCATTTGTAAAAGGATTGTAGTAGTCAACGTTACTGTAGTGCCAAATTATTACAAATATTCTCTGGTGAATTTAAAAGCGATAGCGAAGTTGATTCCACACACCAGACTCTGCCACGGACGTCAAACTACTTTCCAAATGATTATACATATCACACAAGATCTGGGCTAAAATGCCGGTGTGGAACGAGGTACTGAACGCTGATTGCAGCTACGCACTCTGAGGGTTACCTTCCCGGACTCCTGTTACCATACCACCCCAGTGGAAGCTCCAAAACAGTTACTGGAAGTATCACTGAGTTCTCTTGTGTGAGGCGAAGCAACTGAGTCATTTTCTTAAATGGTTCAGCCACAACACAGACAACAGGCTCCACTCGGTACTTACTGTATCTGCCGATTTCCAAAAGTGTTTAGTTTTGACACCAATGGAAAATAGTGTCTTTGTGAGTGACTAAAGGTCAGAAAAACATTTTTCTAACACCTTGGCCAGGTTGGGAATGAAGATCTTCGTATTAGATGGGTCTACTATTTGGTCTTACTTCCACTGAAACCACCATTCATCGAAGAAGAAACAAAAATGGCAAAACGAAAAAGAGAAGTAAATGGAAAACAGCAGCTGGAAAAAAACGAAGCTAGAGCGTTCAAAGAGTCTTTGTAAGCTGGGGATCGTGGATCAAAGTAGACACAAAGCAAAAAAAATAGAGCCGTAGAAGAATGCACTCTCCCAAGCTTCCCTTTAGGTATTTTTGATTCTTCCGCTTGCAAGTTGAGGTAGTTCTTGTTCACAATGCCAAAGGTTGGCTATGGCTCCCCAATTCACCAAAATAACTTGTTGATAGACAACTCAAACACAGAATTTGGATGCATTTTAGATGCATTCTGCTCAGCAGAAAAATAAACTAAAAGGTTTCCCAGGATGAATTAGTTTGTGGACTGAAAACAGAGTCCTAAAAACAAGTGGTCATCCTTCTATCCCAGCACCAAGTCAAGAAAACCCCCCAGAAAATAGCCTACAATCTGCACTCAGATAGTATTAACTTTCAGACTTTATGAATGGTGTCTTCATATCACTTCCAGAATGAGCCTCCTCGGCCAAATGTTTTGTTCTGGCAGTGAACATAGCCAGAAACTGTCTTCAAACACATCAGACGCTCAAAAGGCCTGTCAATGTATCTGTAGAATTGAATGTTTGAGGCATGGTCACAACTCGGGATATTTAGCAGCACATACAATAAAGCTTTCTTTTCATCTATGCTTTCTCTAGTGCTCTTTTTCAATTTCTGCAGGTATTCAGGCTGGGGAGGGTAAGGTCAGGTCCTTTATTCCATAATCAACCCATATGACCCATCACCATAGAAACAAAACACAACCTGCCACTAGGGAGCAAATATACAGTTTTATACGTGGGCACTAACCGCTACTGTGTGTAAGAATCAGACTGAGCTACAGCAATCTACTGTACAATATTCATTCTTCTATAATGAGCTACACAGATGACTGCAGGGGGTCACAGACTATACCCGATTTTTTATTATTTACTGATCTGCATTTCGACTTTCTAATTTTTTGGGATTGTGTTCAGAACACACTTTCATTGAGCAGTGACTTTTAGTGGACTGATCAATGTCTACAAATAAAGCAGATTCTCTACAGCACCTCTACGTTGACGGTTGTAATACTGTTGAATATTAACTGTTCTTGCTAATAGTATATGGTAGGTTGAAGCTTCATTTGATAAACATTATTTTGTACTGGGATACCTGGGGCAAGGGCCAAATTAAAACACAGATAGAGGGATTACAGGCCAGAAGTAAGTTTGCTATTCAATAATGCACTCCAGCAATTGGATGGCAACATTCTGATGTCCAAGATATATGTAACTTATCAAACTCTGCAGGTATAATTGCTTAGAAAAAAAAATCAGCACATAGGACAGATCACTGGCAAACACTAAAAATCTACTCAGATTGATAACATTATTTATTTGTTTTTACTGCGCATTGGCTGTATAATCAATTGCTAGTGTGGAATCCGTTTTGCCTCAAATAGTAGTTGCTTTTGGGTATAGGAAAAAATGAATTGCGAGATTAGAAGTTATGTTCTAATTTCACTCACCTGAACTGCTATCTAGGAGCTAAAAGTGTACTGAGCCCTCTGTGTTACAAAGGAACGAAGACAGGGCACAGCTGCTTCCCTCTCACCTCACCTCCAGCACAAGTAAACGGGCAGGGTCCACAGTCACTTGAACTCAGATTAAAGGGACCTGACTACTATGATTAAGGTTCTCAGTGGGCACAGTTCACCTGACATTGCTTTTACAAGAATCCAAGGGTTATGGCGTCCAGGTATAGATAATTGGATACGAATGCGGATTGTTTGGGCACGTGAAGTGCCTACAGCCAGAAACTTTTCTACACCTCGAGGTAAGCAATTAAGGATCACCGGAAGGGACCGCTGTTACTGGGTAACACTGCTGGGCGCCAACCTCACATATATCCACAGGGTGAGGAAAAACTATGACTGGGTTCTGGGGAATAGCTTAACTGAGGACAATCCACCCACAAGAAGAGCTCAACCAAAACAGTCGACCCCCAGCAATGCCAGAAGGAAGTTAAGGATTAGGACAAGGAGCAAATACATAATCACTAGATTACAAGATCACACTTTCCAATGTCATGCGTCCCCACTGCATTCAACTCACTATGTACCAAAGCTACGTCCCACAAATACCCACCACAACAACGCCTACCCCTCTAAAATCAGGTTTCCCTACACTAAAATCATTCTTCCCATTCTTATCTCAGATCAGGACAGGGTAGCCCACCTTTAGACCCCCTCACCCACACCTCCATTCCTTACTTTCTACACCAGGGCTCCCTAACCCATAAACCCACCCAGCAATCTCACCTGAGGTTACAACCACAGCAGCCTACCTTATGACCACTATTCATATCTCCATGCCCTCTTCTCCTTTTACACCATGCCCCACATCGTCAATATATCACACCAACAAGAGGGCAAATAGCAAGCAGTTAAACAGCCTATGCCTAATTTCGAGGTCCATAAACGAGAATCATTACAACACATCTGACCTACTATCAGAATCTGCATTGAACAGCACTTCCATCACAGAAACATGGCTCAGAAAGAATTCTTCACCCACATGCAATGAAACCATAATAATCATACTGGCAAGATGGGAGATCTATATGTCATCCACAAGAAATCTTTACAACTATCTCTCATGAACACTACACCATTGTTAGACCCGACAGCCTTAGGGTGGTCACCCTTCAACCTTTTGCCTGCTTCCCTCCACTTTGTCTGACACTATTTGTGCTGGATTTAGGACCCAGCGCACTTTACCACTGCTAGCCGGTGCTAAAATGCATATGCTCTCTCCCTTAAACATGGTAACATTGGTCCATACCCAATTGGCATATTTAATTTACTTATAAGTCCCTAGTAAAGTGCACTATATGTGCCCAGGGCCTGTAAATTAAATGCTAGTGGGCCTGCAGCACTGATTATGCTCCGACCTAAGTAGCCCCTTAACCATGTACCAGGCCTGCCATTGCAAGGCCTGTGTGTGCAGTTTCACTGCCACTTCGACTTGGCATTTATAAGTACTTGCCAAGCCTTAAACACCATTTTTCTACATATAAGGCACCCCTAGGGTAGACCCTGGGTAACCCATAGGGCATGGGGCTATGTAGGTAAAAGGCAGGACATGTACATATGTGTTTTGTGTGTCCTGGAAGTGAAAAACTCCTAAAATAGTTTTCCAATACTGTGAGGCCTGCTCCTGTCAGACTAGCATTAGGACTGCCCTCATATACTTTTGAGTGGTACATTCTGATCAGAAAGGGGTAACCAGGTCATATTTAGTATGGCCAGAATGGTAACAGGAAATCCTGCTTATTGGTGAGGTTTGATTTTATATTACTATTTTAGAAATGCCACATTTAGAAAGTGAGCATTTCTCTTCACTTAAAAACCATCTGTGCCTTACAGCCTGTCTCCAATCAATGTATGGGGTGGGCTGGTTGACAGCTCCCTTGTGCATTTCACCCAGACAACCACAAACACCGGATGCTCAGTCATACCTACACTCATCTGCATACTGAATAGGTCTTCCTGGGCTGGAAGGGTGTAGGACCTGACACGTACATTTCAAAGGCTAGTGGCCTCCCCTCACATAATGGACTGCCAAACCCCCTACTGGGACCCTGGCAGACAGGACTGTACTGAAAGGGGAACTTGTGCAATTCAAAACCACTCACTGAAGTCTCCCCCACTTCAAAGGCATTTTTGGGTATATAAACTGGGTCTCTGACCCCACCACGTCAGACACTTCAGGACCTACACCTGCACCATATCAAGAGGAACTGCCTGGGTTTCCCAAAGAACTCATCTGAACTGCTTTGCTTAGAAGGACTGCTGCCCTGCTGGACTCTGGCTGTGCTGAAAAGGACTCTGCATTCTCCAAAAGTGCTCTCCAAGGGCTTGGATTGAGCTCACCTCCTGTTTTCTGAAGTCTCAGGCCCAACAAGACTTCATCTCATCAGGAAAATCCTTGTGTGCCAAAAATCGACGCTCCTCCTGCCGTAATCGAAGCAAAGTCTGCATTGCGACCGAAAAATCGCAGCACAGCCAGCCAGAATGATGCAGCCTCAATTTCTCAATCAGTAATTCGACGCAGCGCCTGCTTTGCGACGGAAAATTCTACACACACCTCCCTGATAGACACAGCACCCGTGCCAACTACTAGTGTGTCAAGGATTTTTCCAGCATCGTCCCTGGGTGTCAAAAGATCCCTGCATCTCAGTGAGGAAAACGACGCAAACCCCTTATAGCGTGGAAATTAACAACACCTTGTCTGTGCCGTGTCACAGGTACTGTGTGTAACAAAGAGACAACTGTTCATTTCTAAGGATGAAGACTCTTTTAAACCTTTTAAAAGTGATATTTCAACTTTTGATTATTGGATCTCTGTCGTTTTGACCTTATTTTATTCAAATAAATATTATCTATTTTTCTACACCTGTGTGGTGTATTTTTGTGGTGTTTTCACTGTGTTACTGTATGATCTATTGCACAAATACCTTACACACTGGCTTCTAAGTTAAGCCTGACTACTCAGTGCAAAGCTACCAGAGGGTGGGAACAGGATAATTTGGATTGTGCGTGACTTACCCTGACTAAGATTGTGGTCCCTACTTGGACAAGGGTGTCTACCTCTGCCAACTAGAGACCCTAACAGCCATGAACAACTTTGAATATTTGCTGGTAAAATTTCACCCAATTACAACCTTCGCATGGTTCTTCTTCGTGATCTATAGACCATCTCCCAGCAACACAAAGTCTGAGGACACCTTACTAGACACAGTATTTAAAATTCTACTAAACCACCACAACCTCTACAGGCTAAGAGACTTCAACAACTAGTAGAAGAAGGATTTAACAATAACTGCTGCCATCATATCCTAAGCTTGAGACCTTCATCCCCCAACATATCATATTGGGCTCAACCCACTCCACAGGTTGCACACTGGACATCATATTTGTCCCTCCTTAGGACACCCCTCGGTGACTGACAACTCCTTAGTCATCAAGTAAATGTAGAACAACAGCTCGAAGACAGAAGCTTCAATACTTAACTCCCATTTTGAATGATGCTACGCCCCAGGACAAACAAAGATAGGTCTAAGTTTATTGATCTGGCGCTTGCCCTTGCATGACTAGTAATAGCAATGAATTGGAAAGCTGCTACGCTCTGTTCATCTCGTCCTGGAAACCCGACCTTCGATGCTCAGCAAAACACATAACGCGTGTAGGCAGGCAGGACAGGAATGCTAAAGTATGTGTCCTTAAAGTCCAACATTACCATCCAGTCTCTCAGGTCCAGGGAACCAAGGACTTGAGAGAGCATGAGCATTTTGAACATCTTTTTGAGGAAGACATTGAGAGGGCGCAGATCTAGGATAGGACAAAGCATGCAGTATCTGAGGAGGTGTACAGTGCACTGGCCCCTACCAAATCCTCAGACCATTCTGCATTTAGATCTCGGGGTTGGTATTCCTCAGGGTCCAGCAACCCCTCCAAATCCTCGCAGAGTACTAGCCCATATGAATCTGGCTCAGATTCTGATCTGGAGAGCATGACTCCAGGCGTCACTGCAGTCAGACGACGCCCCTCTGGCTTTGCGTCACAGATAAGAATGGGGATGGCACTAGAAGCATTGGGACCGGCGTTGGGAGGAGGTCAAGGTGAGACCAGCATCGGTTCGTATCCATCTGTGGATCCAAGGGGACCAACTGGCACTGATGGCGGGCAACTAGTAGGGGACCCTCCCGAACTCACGGGGCCTAAGGCATACCAGCAGGGCAGCCCACCAAAATATGAGCTGCATGGCCTAACTGAACTCACGGAGTTTGGAAGGGGGCACTCCGGCTCCCGGAAACTCGGGGAGGTGTGGAACTGCCCAAGGCTCTACCACAGAGCCAGGCCTCAAATGAACGCTCCCTCATCTCCTTTGAAGGCTGACAGAGGGGGGCAGGGGTGATGACCTCTTTGACTTCTAATTCTTTTTTTTGTGTGGGACTTACCCGAATGCCCAGACAACTTAAAGTGCGACGAAGATCTTGGGTTCCACGACCGATCCTGGGACCTTCCTTTCAACCGGAATCAAGACCGTTGTGGTGTCACATGTCGAGCAGCAAGGAGCTCACTCACATAGGCACAGTGCACATCTTCTTCCGGCACCGATGACACCCCATAGAGCCAAACAACGCCATCTGCCAGCACACAGGGGTAGTGTTCACAAAAACTTCCTGACCCAGTCTGATGCCTGGGAATAATTCCAAGGTAAGCAATCAGCAGCTAGCAGTATCAGATTTAAAGCTCATGGAGGAAAGAGGCGGCTATAAAAGGAACAGAACCAGAAAAAAAGGGACAAAGCTAGAAGGGAGATCGATGAAAGGGGGCAGCATACACAAGTTAACAGCATAGGAGTGGAAGAGATGACACGAAGAGCAGAGCAAGGAGGGGAGAGATGGATGTCAGAAGGGCAGAATCAGTGAGAAAAGATAGGAGGCTTTGGGAAGATGTAAATGGAGAGACGGATGTAATAGGGCAGAACCAGTGAAAAGTTAGGAGGCCACAGGAGAGATGACAGGTGAATAAGAGGCATGGACATAAGAGAGGCTGGTTATTACAATCTTTTATCTCCAAAGGTGACAATAGCAGACAGTCAAGACTTATTCCAAGAGTTGTTAAAGATTTTGTAACTCAAATACAGTATGTCATAATAATCTTACCCAATAAGCACCTTATCCAGTCAGCCTAGCAATGTCTTTTAAAAGGCACTAATGTAGAGAGATGGTTATGGAATGAGATACCAAAAAAATGTTTTCTGTGACTGATAGTCCCCAATACCCATACCCAACAAATGTCTTTGATATCTCTGTGTCCTACAAAGTGATAGTGGAGACTACTCCACCCTTCAAGACTTAAGTGCTGAGAGGTTCAGCTTAGATAGGAAAGCCTTGAGAATCCAAAGTTGACAGACGGGACTATGTCCGCGGCCAGCTGGTGGGATCATTTATTTTACTACTTTGGATAAAATTGTCTCATGGTGCACAACCTACAGGGGGGGTGGGGGGGGGGAAGGGGGAGGAGGGGGTGTGTGTGTGAGGGAGGGGGGCATGGACCACCCTGGGCAAGCACAGGATGATGTGCGCCTCTTCACACACCAAATGATCCTAAACTGCACTGAGTGACATTGAGGCCCTGGGAAATTGCTGCAGCTTTTCATGAGCACAGCTAGAATTGGCCTCCTGTGGGAGGTGAGGACAGGAAATGGGAGTGTACAGGAGAAGGGGGCCCTGGGCACAGGGGACTAGCTAACAAGTGATGGGGTATTCAATAGTGTCTCAATGTACACAGAGTGATCAAGCAATCATTTAACGTACGCAAGTAGACAGCCGGTAGGTTCGCAGATCTTGCATTGGAGGTTAGAAGGCCAAAGGTGTTTGGTTAGGTTGCATGGGCATGACGGGAGTGACTTGTGGATGATAGAAATTGTCTAGCAAGGAGCCTGCATTCAATTATCTCTTTAATAATAAAGATCCAATGAATTAACCTGAGGGCAGGTGCAACTTGGGTATTACTTCTTAGGCTAACTATGAGTCGAGCTACATGTTTCTGGTCCCTTTGCAATCTGGCAAGCGTCTTTGCGGGTATTAGGAAATGTGATTTAAAAATTGTTGAACTGTAAATCTCTGGTATTACTTCAACCTATTTTGCAAGTAAGTACCACTTTCCCCATCCTACCTATACAACACACTGCTACATTTCCTTTACACAGAAGTGTGAAATACATATAGTCCCAAGTAATAAGTCCTTCTTGTTTTGTTGCTTAAATATACTATTTGCCCCTTCAGTGACTGACTGTCAAAAGCTGCAATGGGAGCCATTTTCCTTGGCCACAAACTGTTGTCCCTTTTTAGCCACCTTTGTGTATATTTATGATTGTGGCTCTTAAAAATGGAGTTTGAGATTGCTTGCTGTATTCAGGCACTTGGAGTGGAGGTATAGTCCAGCCTTTGGTCTTTCTGCCTGGCAATCTATCAGTCACCCGACCTGTGCATCTCCCATCTGTCCTCCCCTTATCTTTTTCAATTTGTGCTTTCTGTTTTTTTGCTGCAACACGCAGGTCACTGACCCAATGTATCATGTATCCTTTTGTGTTGATGACTCACGCCTGCTGAAAATCAAATGCCTTATCTGAACTTCACTGGCATAAAGGGAGGGCTCATGAGTCACCTTAAGTCCCTCTATATAGCTCTTGGGTAGTATGGCTTGGATTTTTAATCATGCACTAATCTGGAAATAACTATTTAATTACTGCCGTTAGAAATGGTGTCTCTAGTTGGCAGTCGGTTTGCACCCTGTCCAAGTAGGGACCCTCACTCTAGTCAGGATAAGAGAAATACCCGCTCAGATAACCTCGGCTCACCCCCTTGGTAGCTTGGCACGAGCAGTCAGGCTCATCTCAGAAGCAATGTGTAAAGCATTTGCACATAACACACAGTAATAACTGAAAAAAGGACACAACACCAGTTTTAGAAAAATAGCCAATATTTTTCTATATACAACAAGACCAAATACGATAAAAAATCCAACATACAGTAATAAAAATATGAATGCTGCAAGATGTACGTAATACAGTTCCTTGAAGTCGATAACTCCACATGGTGCTATCACGGCGTCGTGAACAACAAAACCAAAAGTTCAGGCTGGCCTCGGTGTCGCGGGCCAGCTGCGGTGTCGGGAAGACCCACAAACAGTACCTTGGATTCGCAGGGCGTTGTGCTCCTCGCGGCGTCGCTGACGTCAGTTCCGGAGTCGTCGGGCCCTTGAAGACATGCACCTCGGGGATCGAACTCCGGGCTGATGAAATCAGGTGCACTGGCGGAGATGGCGTCGGGGCTGCAGTGCGAAGCGGGACAATGCGACGTGCGGTGCCCACAGGTCACGGTGCAGGCAACGGCTCAGTGACGGCATCCAGTGGCGACGGTGAGACCAGGGCTGCGGTGTGAAGCGAGACAGTGCAAAGTGCCGTGTCCACAGGTCACGGTGCAAGCAGCGTCGTCGTCGTTGCGGAAGCGCGGTCGTCTGTAGGCCCAAGCCAGTGGTGTGGGACGGGACGGTGCTTCGTGACCCTCACGAGCGGTGTCCACAGGCCACGGTGCAGGCAGCGGCTCAGTGAAGTCGTCCGATGACGGCATCGGTGAGACCAGGGTCGCAGTGCGAAGCGGGGCTATGCGACTCCGTGCTGCGTCGGTAGGTCAGGGTGCAGGCCAGCGGCGTCGTTGGCAGCGTCGCAGTGGTTTCTCCTCTTGGACAGCACAAAACACACAGTTCCCAGTGCTGCAGGTCGAGGAAACTTAAGTCTTCGGTGTCCCGGAAGCTTCCAACAGGAGGCAAGCTCTACTCCAAGCCCTTGGAGAATTTTCTCAAGCAGGACACACAGCAAAGTTCACCCTTTGCACTCTTTTCAGGCAGAAGCAGCAACTGCAGGCCAGTCCAGCAAAGCAACACAGCAAAGGGACAGTACTCCTACTTCAGCTCTTCCCCTGAAGAGAGAGTTCCTCTTGATGCCAGAAAGATTCTAAAAGTCTGGGGTTTTGGGACTGCTTCTTATACCCAGTTCTGCCTTTGAAATTTGCAAACTTCAAAGTAAAGTCTCAAGTGTTTGCAAGATCCTTCCTTGTCCAGGCCAGGCCCCAGACACTCACCAGGGGGTCGGTGACGGCATTGTGTGAGGGCAGGCACAGTCCTTTCAGGTGTGAGTGACCACTCCTTCCCTCCCCTCCCTTTCCCTCCAGCACAGATGGCTAATCAAGATATGCAGGCTACACCCCAGCCCCCTTTGTGTCACTGTCTAGAGTAGAGGTGTTAACAGCCCAACTGTCAAACTGACCCAGTCAGGGAATCCACAAACAGGCAGAGTCACAGAATGGATTAAGCAAGAAAATGCCTACTTTCTAAAAGTGGCATTTTCAAATGCACAATCTTAAAATCAGCTTTACTAAAAGATGTATTTTTAAATTGTGAGCTCAGAGACCCCAAACTGCACACGTCCATCCGCTCCCAAAGGGAATCTACACTTTAATCAGATTCAAAGGTAGCCCCCATGTTAACCTATGAGACGGACAGGCCTTGCAACAGTGAAAAACAAATTTAGCGATATTTCACTGTCAGGACATATAAAAAACATTACTATATGTCGTACTTTAACCATACACTGCACCCTGCTCTTGGGGCTACCCAGGGCCTACGTTAGGGGTGCCTTACATGTAAGAAAAGGGAAGGTTTAGGCCTGGCAAGTGGGTACACTTGCCAAGTCGAAGTTACAGTCAAAACTGCACACACAGATACTGCAGTGGCAGGTCTGAGACATGATTACAGAGCTTCTTATGTGGGTGGCACAACCAGTGCTGGAGGCCCACTAGTAGCATTTGATTTACAGGCCCGGGGCACCTCTAGTGCACTTTACTAGGGACTTAACAGTAAATCAAATATGCCAATCATGGATAAATCAATCAACAGTACAATTTCTATAGGGAGCAGTTGCACTTTAGCACTGATTAGCAGTGGTAAAGTGCGCAGAGACAATAAACCAGCAAAAACAGACCTGAAAAAATAGGAGGAAGAAGGCAAAAAGTTTGGGGATAACCCTGAAAAAAGGGCCATTTCCAACAACTGCATAATTAGATCAGTTTTCAAGAGACCTATGTCCAGCTTTTTTACCCAGTTTGATTAATGTTAACTATTTCAACTTAATACAGCCTACATATATATGTAGTTATTTTAAAGGGGTCAGTGTATATATTTTTAGCCATTTTAGTTACATCCACGTTAGGTAAGTAGCTTATTGCAAAGCTGCTTCAACAAATTCAGAAAATGATTCCTGTCACTACTTGTGATGAGAGGCCTCGCTTCTTCCTATTCTGCAAAGGACGCACAAATCCTAGAACCGGACCTGCAAATCTTAGTGTGGGCCTGTATCTCATAAGTCTGATGCAACTAACATTTCAGAAACCAAGAAACCTTTCAATGCCTCACCTATATTCGACTAAAAAGTCCTAAGGAACTAAAAATGAACTCGAGAAGGACACTTAAAAGCGCCATGACAGAATAGTTCATAACTTAAGCAGAATGTGCATGCTGGAAGAACAAACTCTGCCTTACCCACATACAGGCCTCCAGTCGAACCTTCGAGATGATGGTCCAGAGAGTGATGGCCCCTTCTGTCCCTTCAGTTGGCGGGCATATGATTTCATCTGGATAGGGAGGTTCTGGGAAATTAACTGAGTTACATTCGTAAGCAGCTAGTGTCACCGAGGCAATGTGTGGACCCTGAAATGAAACACAAAACAAATATCAATCATTTAATTCAAGAAGAGCTACGCCTCAAGCAAACACAGAATATGCAGGTACATGCCCAATTCACCAATAAAAAATGTACAGAGTGCAGGTTTGATCCATCACTCCAGCTGGGAGAAAACGTCAGAACATTGAGATATAGACATGAAATGTAATTTAAGCTAAAATGTTTATTAAATGTTAACAAGAGAGACCAGCGCTCACATCTAAGTGGTCACAAAAGTGGCCAAACTTCAGAAAACAAACCATAACAAAATGTCTCAATCACTAGAGTGAAAGGGCTCGAAATTGTGGCCACGTGTACATCAAGTCGAAAAGGAATCCAAACTCTGCTTCTTGTCGCCTACAGCGTGACACTGAAGTGCCAAACCAGGAAGAGTTTCATTCCAGTCATCACATAGATGCAAAAGGAGTAGCCAACAATGGCCCTAGTTGCTTGGCTACCTAGGAGGTTATACTGTAACCAACAATTCCAATAAGGGGAGGTGCCTTAAAACAGCACCATTATTAAATTGCCATTATGAATGGAAAACCACTGTCGACATCGATTGCTTCCAAATCCGAAAATGTTTTTCTGAGAACATATTCTACCTCCTTTTCAGGGCTCAAAAAATCCACTCGACCACTCGCATTGTTGAGTCTTATTTGATCAGGTCAAGCTATTTTTTAATACTTACTGGTCCCTTCTGGGGAGTTGATGCTGAACACGTGTTCGGTTCAGCTGAAAAGTGGAGGGGCAATAAAAGATGCCTTTAAATCTTCTTCTTATGTCACATTTGCTCTGTGTTCACAGAGGTCAAAGGCCAGTTTTTCTTACAATTAATTTTTCCTTCTGACTGCAGAGTTCCAGGACTTTGTAAGACAAACTGTGTGACCTGCTGCTTAGAATGTAAAATAAAAGTATTTAGGGTGCCAGGTTTTCCACCCAACATTTAAATGACTAAGTCAACTGTGCAAACATTTCAAAATATATTTTAGTAGTTGTGAAAGCCCTTTTGTATATTTCTGTGTGATGAAAAAATGTTTTAATAGGATGAAAACAAATCTGAATACTTTACACATTGATGTGCAAAGGATATGTTTTCTAAAATCCAATTTTCACAGATAAAACTATATAGTTTATATATAGTTTATCAGTAAAGCTGATGACAATATGTTACCACATCATGGTTTAGTAATATATTTATTAAAATTGAGTGTTTAAACAAACTGAGAAACACTCCTGCCCTGATGGCAATATTGTTAGTAAACTAAAAGAAGTCCTAGCTTATGTGGGCTAGACCTCATGGGTATGTGGGCTAGATTCTTGTGATGCATTCAGCAAACTTTAGTCTACTTAAACACAAGAGGGTTTTTTTGTACTGCAGAAATGCTGAGCTAACATATTTGAAGGAGCAATCATATGTGAGAATTAAGAAAAAGGAGACTATGAACTATTTGCCTAGGATCACACAATTTGTGACCCGTTTACAGGTCAAGTACATATTGGTAAGGTCGAGTATATTTAATAAGTTACTCGACCTGCAGGTCTAGTAACATTTTTATGAGTTTTCGAGCCCTGCTTTTACATGGCAAATATGTTGTCTCAAAAGCCAATTGCCAAACAGTGGTCCTGCGTATCTCGGATTATCGATTCAGGAAAAATCCAGATGCCATTGAAATCGGAACATCAAAACGCATACAATGAATGACTGAGATGGTAACCCCAAAATACAAAGAAAGCGATAATATTTAAAAATGTGTTTTTGTTATTTAAAAATGGAACTTTCGAAAAGCAGCTCTGCTTCTAGAGACGGAAGTTGAGCTAGGTCAAAGTGAGTGATTAAAAAACAGGACGAACTAATCTGCTCGATTGGCTCCCCAAAACAGCAACACTCCATTAAATGAATGTAAAATAAGCACACTGCCATTTCCTGCCATTTATTTACTGCATAACGCATTTAGGTTTTTGGGTGCTGTCAAATGACAGTAAAAAAGGGTCACTTAATCTCACTGGGCATGAATATTTCTCAATTTTGCAGCACACAACTGAGAAATTGGCCAACAGAACATGAGAACTGTACACTGTAAAAGTGATATTTTCAAGATATATGAATCACTTCTTGAGGACTATAGGAAAAGAAGCATGGCCTTCTCACAAATCTTGGGGACTTCTAACTTTTCCATAGTTAGGAACATGCGATCAGAAAGTGTCTTGTGGTCAGCAATTATTAGAACGACAGGCCTTTGACGACAACGTAGAGACAAGACAGCCGACACTTCCGTTCAAAAGATCAATTTGACATCAACCTCCATCCCAAACTCCTTGTTTGTTTAAAAAATTGTGCAAGCGCCAGAGTTTTCTGACCTATACTCAGTATGTTGTTGGCTGGCTGACTTCCCTCAGTGGCTACTTTCACATGGACTTTTGGGTTCTGAAGTGAGTACTTACATGATAGTCTAACTTGTGATGGTGCCAAGCCCTCTCACAAGAGAATTCCTCAGATCCAAGGGTATGTAGTCTTGGGTCTTCAGGGACGCCAGACTCCTTCATGCCTGAAACCGGTCTCCTCCACTTCATGCAGATCATTCCTACAAGTCTAGGATTTGGTGGTTAGAGTTTTTATAACCTACTGCTAGAGCTGGCCTTTGTGGACATGGGTACACCCATCTAATTACCGTTACCCGACTTCCTGCATCAAAATCCACTAGGCCTCACCTTTTCTGCTGTTAATTCGATCTGACTAAGCAACCAGAAATAAGAGGTGTAATGCATGGGAAGAAAATCTGAACAACATACAGAATTATGGGTGGTTAATTATGAATAACGGGGATGTTACTGACCGAGGTGTTCTGAATGACATCAAATAGACAAGAGCGAAGCTGGAGTTGTCTATGATATCACTCAAAACCCGGAGGTGAATAATATCCTCAGTATTCACAGCTGTCTGCAGTTTTATGTTGTACGTTGCACCCTTAAATCTTCACCCTGCTTCCAACATATATGCAGGGGCCGAGGAGTAATGGGGACACAATAAAAGTGTATAAATGAAAAATCAATGCCTGCCTTCATACCACCCCCACTCCCACTATCCTCTGGAGTGAGGAAAATCGCCTCCCAAGAAGGATTTGAATATTTTACTTACACTGAAGGTCAAAATGAAGAGACATGAATTTTGAGGGGACTGTGCTCAATTCCTATGGTAGTAAAGGTCTTTCAACAGAGGGACAGATTGGGTCTAAAAGCCATTGTTAGATCACTGAGATAGTGAATTAGCAGACGTGGTGTCCTTCAGAAAGAACACATCCTGCACTGTCACTACGAGGGGGATCAACACATTCTCGGAACGAGAAATACCACTGTTCGCCCTTTTGCTAGATAGGGATTGTCTTCAAACGTTTTTTACATTTTCTTGAATGCCCAAATTAACCCTCAGAATGGTTCCATCGCTGAACTCCAACCTTTTATGGTATTTCTGAACTTTTGTTGCATAATTAAACTTATGCAACTTTGGGAAGAACATTTAAAACTGTATGCTAATTTTCTTTTTAAGTCATTTAATTAGTTTTCCATGAAAAAAAGAGAAATCTGCATTTAGCTATCTCTTTCTCTCCGCAACCAACAGCAGTCTCTTCATGTACAACTGATAAATTCCCCAACTACCTCCCTGTCACCCCAAGTGGAACCCCTTTTACAATAAGCAATATTAACTCACCCTCACATTGTGTTTTTATAGGCACTGTCATGCTATATCTGCAACATATATTTCCCCATGCCCTCAAACCTGTGTGATCACGTTTGTTTCCCAATATATAGTCAGCACCTGCACAGTTTTAGGACATGCCAAATCCTTGTAGATCGTCAATGAAAGGTTTCCAAATAGTAGAACAACTCTGTTATTTCTCAAATCATAGGCCAGCAATTCCATTCCTAGGACTGACCATGGCCTTTCTTGACTGACAAAGTATTGGGAGGTCCAATCTTCTTCCAATTACGCTTTATCTCTGGTTTGGCAGCTCATAACATACAAGTCATAAGTGTCATGCACGCCAAAGAATCTGGCAGCATTCTCAAGACAGTCACTATAGGGATACTGGGTATCGGGAAATCTATCATCCATTTAATACGGCTTACAACCTCTTTCAAATAGACTTTTAAATCCAAACAGGTCCACCATAAATGCAATGCGCCCCCCTTCATCTCACATCCTCTTCAGCATCTACACTGTGCGTTGAGGATAGATGTGCTTTAGTCTGTGAGGTTTTATCCCAACTGTATGTATTATCTTTTATCAGATTTCCCTGTTCTGCAGACTTTATGCCTTGTTGTTCCAGCCATGTCCAGAGACAAAGGGTCCATGGCCCCACCCCACCTTGCTTGTTGCAATACCACATGGCTGTGGTGTTGCCCGTGAACACCTGCACTAACTTCCCCTTGACAGAGGGAAGAAATGCCTTCAACGCTAGTCGGATCACCCTGAGTTCCATCATCTTGATGTGGAGCCTGGTTTCCGCCGAAAACAAGAGTCCTCTGATCTCCACCTCTACCAGATGGCAGCCCCAACCCAGGAGTGACACATCTGTGAGGTTTGGTTGGGAAAGAGAGAGGAGTCTGCCTTTGACCCAATCGCAGTTTGTTAACCACCACTGCAGGTCTGTTGCAGTTCCCTACAAGATCTGGACCATGTCAGAAAGAGTTCCCTGATGATGCACCCACTGGAATTCAGGTCCCACTGCAGTGCTTGCATATGGCATCTGGCATGTTTTACAAGCAGGATGCAGGAGGCCCTGAGGCCCAGCAGTCTCAGGGTCATTCTGACCGAAATCCAAGACAGAGGCTGAAACATCGGTATCATAGCCTGAATATCCTGGACTCATTGCTCAGGAGGATAAGCCTGAAACGGCCTTTATCCAGAACAGCTCCTATGAAAGAGCGTGTGAGAGGGAGTCAGGAGTGACTTCGGCATGTTTATAGTGCACCCCTGCAAATGCAGGAGGTCTGCCGTAGTCTGAAGGTGGGAGACAACAGGCTGGGGCAAACTACCTTTAACAGCCAACTGTCGAGGTAGGGGAAGACTGAAACCCCTGACCTGCACAAAAGAGCTGCAACCACTGTCATCATGTTGGGGAACACCCAAGGAACACTGGTAAGGCCAAACGGCAGCACAGTGAACTGAAAGTGTTCTTGGCCTACTTTGAACTGCAGGTAACGCCTGTGGGCTGGCAGGATGAGAATATGAAAATATGCATCCTGCAAGTCCAGCGCAACCAACCAGTCTTCTAGGACTAAGGCAGACAAGACCTGAGCCAACATGAGCATCTTGAACTTCTACTTCTTGAGGAAGAGTTTTATGATCCGTAGGTCTATAATAGGGCAAAGCCATAGGTCTATAATAGGGCAGAGCCCCTTGTTCTTTTTGGATATCCGAAAGTAGGGGAAATAACAACCACTGCATACTTGTGATATTGGGACCCTTTCTATGGCTCTCTTGGCCAAAAGAGCAGTAACTGCCCCTTGGAGCAGTGACAAATGGTCCACCGCCAGCCATTGGAATGTTGGTGGACTAGGAGTACGAAAGGATTGAAAAGGCAGGACATAGCTCTTCTTGATGATCTGCAGTACCCATGTGTCTGATGTTACGGACTTCCAGTGAAGGAGACTGTAGGAAAGTTACCTCTTTTTGGCATGGTTACCTCCAGTGTTTGCTTAATATCAGTATGTTCTGACTGTGCTCTCTCCCTCTAAATGTAGTTATTCCTGACTTAGTACACCCCAAAATTGGCAGACTGGAGCCCCCATGTAAGTCCCTAGTATATGGTACCTAGGTACCCAGGGCAATGGGACACCAGGGGTTCCCCATGGGCTGCAGCATGCATTACGCCACCCATGGGAGAGCATGCAAAATGTGTCTGCAGGCCTGCCATTTCAGCCTACGTGAAAAGGTGCAATCACACTTTCACTACAGGTCACTGCACCAGGTCACTGTAAGTCACCCCTTTGGCAGGCCCTCCTTGCTCAGAGGGCAGGGTGCAAATACCTGTGTGTGAAGGCTCCCTGCATGAGCAGAGGTGACCCTATGAACTCCAGCTTAATGTTCCTGGGCTTCTTAAGTGCGGGAAAGCCATTTTACCCGTGTACTGGACACAGATCACTCATTACCTGCGTCCAGCTACATAATGGTAACTATGAACCTGGGCATGTTTGGTATCAAACATGTCGGAATCATACCCCAATACTGCTGCCAGTATTGGTTGTTTGAATCCATGCACTCTGGGGGCTTCTTAGAGGAACCCCAGCGTTGCTCCTACCAGTCTGCATGGCTTTCCAGGCAGCCCGCGCTGCTGGCATCCTACAGACAGGTTTCTGACCTCCTGCTGCTTGAACAGCTCAGGCCCAGGAAGGCAGAACAAAGGATTTCCTTTGGAAGTGGGAGGAAACACCTTCTCCCTTTGGAAATAGGTGTTACAGGGCTTGGGATAGGTAGCCTCCCCAACACAGTGGTATGCTTTTAAGGGCACATTTGGTGCCCTCCTTGCATAAACCGGTTTGCACCAGTCCAGGGACCCCCAGTCACCTGCTCTGGCGCGAATCTGGACAATGGAAAGGGGTGGTGCCCAGAGCTCCTCCAGATGGCCACTTGATTCTGCCATGTTGAAACAAAGGTGGGCAGAGGCCTTTGGGAGCATTTTAGTGGCAAGGACAGACAGGTGACATCACAGCCCCATCCTGATAGGTAGTCACCCCGCTAGGTGACCAATCCCCCTTCCTGGGCTATTTAGGGTCTCTCTCTTGGGTGGGTCCTCAGATTCGACAAGCAAGAATCCAGCAGGATTATCCTGCATCTTTTACTTCACCTTCTGGCCAATAGAACTGCAACTGGACCCTCCAGGAACCAACAATCTGCATCCACAGCGACGACTCTGCTCTGCAACATTGTTTCTCCTGCTCCTTCCAGCAACTGCAACATTTCCCCGGCTGTGCATCCACTGAGGGCGACGAGTCTTCAGTCTGCACAAGAAGCAAGAAGGAATCTCCCTTGGAGAGAAGGAGTCCCTCCCCTGCATCCACGTGCACCAACTGCAACAACGACTAGCTGCGTGGATCTCCTCTCCTCCAGAGCTGCGTGTATCCTGCATTACGGGTGGTGGTCTGGAGTGGTCCCCTTGGTCCTCTCTACCAGCTGTCCAACTTGGGAAACAGTAAGTCCTTGCCTCTCGCGCAGGACAGTACCCCTGTGCACTGCGTCTCCTGCAGCTACAAAGGTTTGCTGGCAACTCCTCCAAGGGATCTTCAGGCTCTGTGCAGCCTCAGGACCCTCCCCTGCAACGCACAGCCCTCTGTGTGCTTCTCCAGTGATGTGGGACTCCTTTCTAGGTGCGCTGCGTGGGCCTTACTGTGACTCCTGTGCTTGCTGCCTGTGGGTCACCTGTGGGGGCTGCCTCCTCTTCCTGCAACTCTCCTCACTGTGGAGGGTCACCCAGGGCTCCCCTCCGTGGGTTGAGTCCCCCTGGACCTTGCTGGTCCCCGGCAGCCCTGCAACTCGTCATCCACGACTCTTGCCTTTGCCAAGGCTTGTTGGTTTTTCCATACCACTGACCCACTGCAACTCTTCTTCCGACGTGGGACATTAACTACATCACTTCCGAAACTCTTCTGCTGCTCAAGTGCTGCACTGCTAACCGTCTTCATCCACAGTCGACCTCGTCCCGCATCCACAGACAGGTGGGTAGTGACTCCTGCCACAACCAGACACTACAACGCAAACTGGACTTGGTACCCTTCCTTTACAGGTCTTCCTCTACCAGGATCCACCTTTGGTTTCTTGTAGACTTGTCTGGGTCTTGCAAAATCCTCTTCTGAAGTCCTGGTGGGTTTGAGGATAACCAGATACTTACTTACTTTTCTTCTGGTCGCTGGGGGGCATTGTGGTACTCACCTTTTGGGGTTCCTAGTTCCTCCAGCTCCCCTCTACCAATTCCACTTCCCCGGGTGGGGGCCCGACTTTTGCATTCCACTTACTTAGAATCTGGTTTGGTACCCCCCCTTGGGCCTTCAGTACTTACTCTTGTTTTTATTGTTTTCTATTGCCTTTTATGCTAATCACTCACTAATGTGTACATAATAGTGTGTTTACACTTACCTCCAGTTGGGGTATTGACTATACAGTATTTTGGTATTTGTGTTACTATAATAAAATACCTTTATTTTTGTAACACTGTGTAAAAATGTAATGTAAATTCGTACTTGTAAAGCGCACTCCAACCCTAAGGTATCGAGGCGCTGAACGCATACCGCTGTGTGACCCCTCCTGGCTTTTCCCTGTGAGGTGCCCACTCCTGGGCAACCCCCAAGGTGAAGCCAGGCATCCCAGCGCTGTTGGGACATTGTGGAGATTAAGCAAGCTATTGCCCAGAGTTGCAGAGTGAGACCCATGAATTAGATTAGGCACTGAGATGAGAAATATCCTGTCCAGAGAAATTGAGCTCAAGTCCTGTGCCAGATCTCTGCATCAGGGTCTGCCTCTCTAACCATTGTGCCACACTTCTCCACTGTGTGTTTCTTTCATGTGTGTGAGTGCTGTGTGACTACAGTGGTATTGTACAAGCTTTTCATGTCTCCTAGATACGTCTTGGCTGCTCACCCACAGTTATCGCTAGAGAGCCCTGGCTTCCTGGACAGTGACTACACCTCACTAATGGGGGAAACCTGGAGCTCACCACACACCAGGCCAGCTTCCTACAGAGACAATAGTGAATTCTCCCTTCAACTGGACAAACATGGTACTGCAGATCCAAACTAGGAGGGCTTTGGAGTCTGCAGCTCCTGGGAGTTGTGTGGCAGACGGCTTCTGGACTGCAGACGCCCTAGGTCTGAAGACAACACGCCCACGTCATCGCATACCCAGTGTTGGTTTTGTAGGACTGTGGCTGGCATAGGTCTGGATCAGTGCCACACCCCTTCTGTAGCCACAAAAGGTGCTTAAGGCAGAAGGCTCAAAAGGGGTCTCCTTAAGGCCCACGGACTTGGCCGTAGCCAGAGAGCCCTTAAAGCGTTCCAGCCCTGAGTCTACCTTCTCGCCAAACAAGCGAGTGTCATCAAAGGGCATGTCCATCAGATTTGCTTGGACATCCCCCAAAAAACTAGATGTCCTTAGCCAGGCATGGCGCCTTAAGGTCACTGTCGACGCAACTGCTCTGTCCAGCGAGTCAGTTGTATCTAAGCCACACTGTATGGTGAACTTACCTGCACCCCTCCCATCTTTCACTGCTTGGGAGAGTATGGGCCAGGCCTCCTACGGCACCTGAGGCAGCACTTTTGCAACCGTGCTCCAAATGGTATGGGAGAAACAGCCCAAAAAAAACCAATCTCAGTGCCAGGTGGAAGAAAACAACTTCTTTCCCAAATGGTCCATCCTGTTGGATTCCCTATCCAGGGGAGTGGGCGGGAATGTGCCGTGGAACATGGAGGCTTGGACAACCAAGCTGTCAGGGGTGGGGTGTTGACTGAGAAAGCTAGGGTCACCCAGAGCAGGTCAATGGCAATGGGCAATCGTCCTGTTGACAGGAGCCCCTGTGCTGGGCTTGGACCACATTTCCAGCAGGACGTCTGTAAGTGCCTCACTGAAGGGCAAAAGCAGTTCAGATGTGCAAGACTAAAGCACTTCTGTCGAGATGCTGGTCTGGACAGCCACTGAGGGCTGTTCAAGGTCAAGGACCCCCGCGCTGCCCTATGCATCACCATTGCATAAGATGCGCCCTCCTCCATAGCCACCGTGGTGAGTGGGGGAGGGGAGAGGCCAGTATCTGGAGAGGCGCCCTGACAACTCGCCTCACCTAGCTCCTCATACCAGTCCAAAGATCTTACCAACTGGTGTTCTAAAGGTCCCAGTGACCACTCCTACTCTTCCTCTATACCGGACTGTATAAAATAAGGCTCAGGCAATGATCTGACACCTGTGGGAGCCATCCCGGCTCTGGATCTGAATGGGGCTGGTGACGCCAATAGGGGCAGGGAACATCTGCGCCATGACCGGCACCGGAGAAGTATGACCGGCGCCGGTCTGGTTCCGGACTCAGGTCCATGAGACTCCACTGGAGCCGAGGCCGAAGCTGCCAGCTTGGATCCGGTTGGAGTCTTATCCAGGGCCCAAAGGCACACCAGAGGGGTTGGCCAGCTTAAATAAGTGGCACTTGACCTCGTAGAACTCCTTTATCTGAGCGGTTATAGATCCGGCTCCTGGAAAGGGTGGAAGGCGCAGAGTCTAACTGGCCAAGGGCTCCACAGAACCGTGCCGGGAATGCTGATGTTGCCCACTCATCTCGCCGGCCGACGGACTCTTTCCTGAGTATACTGAGGAGCTGGAATGGGAAGAAGAGGACTTGGGGCTCTGAGATCGATCCAGCGACCTCCTTCTCGAACAGGACTGAGACCTTCTTGGAGTCGCGCATGCCGGTGTTGCCGACTGCTGAGCCACAAGCAGCTTTGGGGACCGCTCCCTCAAAGCCTTCGGCGCCATGGCCCGGCAGTTCAGAAATGACAGAGTCATGGTCATGCTTGAGGCATCAGAGGCAAATGGGATGGGGATCAGTGACCGACATGGCGCGGTAACAGGCACCACACAGTTTGAACCACGCCTTTGTTGAGGACATCTCAACACACTTAAGAAAAAAAATCAACAAAAAGTCGAAAGAAATCAACAGAGGGGTAACTCTCTCCGAATCTCCACTAACTGGCATGGAAAGAAAATAACTAATGTCCCTCGCACCTGGGTTGATACCTATAAAAGGTGCCCGCTATGTCACATCAGGCGCTAATGACACCACATGGGGCCGAACAGAGCCAGCAGACAGCGCGTGCAAATGGTATAGCTCAGCACAAGTGTCAGGATCCAGCCTGACACTTGGGAAAATCAAAGGTAAGGAATCTGCAGAGGATCTCTATCAAATGCAGATGTTTTAGGACTAGAACACAAAGGGAAGAACATATTTGCTCAAAAAATAATTTTAAGAGGAAATTGTTCCAACAAAGGGAGCAGATGTGGTCAAAGATCCTTGCTCCACAGCGAAGAAAAGTAAACTGTACTGACTGACACTGCTCTGAACTCTCAAACAATGAAGCTACTTGGACACTTACAATGCCCATATTTTTTTCAGTCGTAAAGTTTTTAGTTACAAAAAGGTTGCCCAATTACATTTAATAATGAAATAAGAAACTCAGAAAATACTGCACATTCATTTTTAAAATTAAACATACCTCAATTTAAATATGTTCTTATTCTCAAGGATAGGGAGGCATTAACATTCATGGAAATCATGTATTCCTTGATGAGGACTTCGGGTTCAATGTAAACGTCCAAGAATTTGTGCTACCTCTGATTAATATGATTGCGATCCCCCTCTCCTCTCACACACACGCACCCACAACCCCCAAACACACACAAACACCCACAACCTCCTCCCTTGTGCCCCCCACACCCACTACACACACACACACTTTTTCATCTGAAAACGATTTTTCAACTCCTGGCTCTATTTTGGGTCTAAATTCAGTCACTTCTGGACATGCAAAAATAGTGAATCCATCGAAGAGCCCTATTATTTGAGAGTTTGCAAGAAATGCAAAACGCTGCGACATCAATATATGGAAGTTTCTCGTTTCCTGCCGGAGCCTCAGAGAATTGTTTTTGAATCGTTGAATAAAGTACAGATTTTTTTTAGACCGCTGACAAAGGACATGGAACCTATAATAAAAGAATGATTAATTATACCTGTTAGAAGTGCCCTACCTTGAAAAGGTCTCTGACCTACGTCACCCGCACCTTTGAGAGGAGGAGAGACCTACATGCACTGTTAAGATCGTACTGGCAAGGAGTTCCTTTCTGATAAGTTGCAATATTTTCCTAGGGAGTTTTAGGTGGGCCTGTGCTGACTTTTCCTTCAGTGTAAGTATGTCTTTTTCTCATTTCTTGAGATGGAGTGCAAGACGTAACATGGATCGTCAATGTGCTTGGTTCTATAAGTTTTCCAAGAAGCTGAGGAGGGTCCAGCAGGAATGCTGCGCTGCTCACTCTGGGAGTTCCTCTTCTTTGTATGTAACTTAAACCTATTAAAAGATTATATTTTTTGCACCTACCCAAGTCTTACTTTTTCTGTCAAAGAACACACTTTAAATATTACACCTCCCTCAAATGACTAAACATTGGTCAATTCATCCCAGCCTTATTGGTCATCACTTCCTGGGTCGGCATGAGCTGTGGCTGGAACACGTTGTCTGCAGGCACCAGTGGATCTAGATGCAAACCTCAGCAAATGGATTGTGAGTTTTGAGACCCTTCAGCACCATCCTCTCGACATTATATATATATATATATAAATTATCCTGCGAGCATGGAATAAGGTGAAGGCAGAGGTGAATGTTGTGGGAATGAGAAAAGAGAATTCAGAAAAAAGTATTTATTACACATTTCTGACTACTGCATATTTCATAAGTGGAGGTCTTGTGGCGCTCAGGAAGGCACAACAACCTCCGAGACGTGCGCTACCCTATGGGCCCTTGCTGCTGGCATTTTATTTATGCTCGTCTCCCTCCAGGGCAAACAGGTTCACGATGAGGCTTGGGACAGAAAAGTCCAGTTAAGGTGAAGAATAAGTGGGTTCAAAGGCCAGCTCTTCCATGGATGAGTTCTCTACTGAATAGCGGGAGGGAGAGGAGAGGGGAGTTTGACCACAGTAACCAGTTCCAAGAGCAAAGTTATGCTTTGTAACCACTTCGGGACAGCATGTTGAGCAAGGATGGCTACTGGTTTTCATTTTTAAGCTGAGATTGACTGTGTAGCACAAAACACAGGTGCCTAGGTGAGTGCGGATACTACAAGAGCTTTAAAGCAGATTCAATCATACAGCGCTCTTCAAAAGTACTTGAAGAAAATAAGTTGTGTTACTTTCCTCCACAATGATTTACTGCGCTGTGGAATGGAACACAGACAAAATGCCTTTAAGAGATATTAAGTACAATGTTGTTACATCTGTCCGACAAATTGGATGCTATGGGCTCAACCTTAAAAGAGTGGCCCCTTTGCATTCTGTGAAGACTTCTTTTTCATGGAGAGCAAACCTCCAGCACTGCTTGCCAACCGATCAAATCATCTTTGACAGGTGTTAAAACGCCCCTTCCGACAAGACCAGCATCGACAGCTTCCATCTGCCCAGCCATTAGAGTGAGTCATCCAGTACTGGCGTCAGACATGTTTTCACTCCAAAATTCAGCCAGAGGCCTGCAGTTGAAAATGTCTAGCCCATACTGGGTAGGATATCCTCAGGCCGTTGGAGCTGGGACAGTAAGGTAGATCAGAAACGATTCACACATTCAACAAAAATACAGAACTCTTTTTATTTGTTTCTTTGGTGTTTTTGACGATGATGAGATAAAGGTAAGCTTGCCTCCCAATACTGCTTCCAACTTAAAGGACCTTACTCTTACTATGGAGTCAAGAGCACTGTTATCATAAATCAAGATGTAATGAATAAACCTGCAATATTATATGCTCAAACAAGGCAAACACACACGTGACCATGAACAAATGTTAACTAGGCTTATGAAAAACATTAATATTTGAGACACTTCTGTCATTGGAATCCGCAGGCAAACATAGGTTATTACCATTTATTTCACAAGACAGCTGTGTGCAAAAGTTTTGGAAAATCTTTGCAGCTACGCCAAGGTCTAACAAAGTCTTCTCAGACTAATGACCTACGGTCTATAACTGCATACACTGCAATTGCTGGAAGAGGTGACTCAGAAAGCCCCTGTCTAGGGATGTGTGATGTGTTTGTTGTGGATTTGAACGACATCACCAGCCTATGAGCTGTCGCATTTCTGATCACACACTACATGTACAACAGTAGTGGTCGACACTGCCTGAGCACTTACACGTCAGGCAAACCATTCTTTCTCTGGGGGTTCCATCAATAGGAATATTCCAGACATCAACTCATACCCTCCACAAAGATGCCTCTGAAATCACTAAGTACAATAGGCTGGTTGACCCCAAGGGATGAGAGTTCCGGGAACACAAACCAGTATCAATAACATTCACACATAGCTAGGTATTTCTTGGGCTTTTGCTCCTGCCCTTAAGTGCTTTAAATGGAAGAAACAGTGCTCTTTTTGTTAAAGTAAACTTCTTATGAATGTTCCTTTAGAGGTTTTTTTTGTAAATGAGTCATGGTCTGAAGGAGCAGTAACTAACCCGGCATTCGCGTCCTACAGTCCAAGCCAAGAGATGACAGGTCCTGGGTGAATCTTGTTTATACGTCTTGATGCCTGAAAACGGCCCAGGGTATAAATCTCCAAAGCTCACACATCCATCCACACAGTACCACCAACAAATAGTCAAGAACTATATTCTGCCCAAATCTCCATGCACTATCTCAATTGTAAATATACACATACACCCATTCTCAGCCAAACTTCCCAAATTCTTTTTTGTCACATCCTGCTATTATCAGCCTATATCGTTATAGTACACCTCATCGACCTTATACCCGGGGGCTGGCAGTAACGACCTTTACCTCTGAAAAAACAGAATTCTGCACCACAGCACCAACCAGCTACTCAAACAATGGTATTCTCAGCAAAATCAAACATTCAGGTGACACAATTACAAGAACCATGAAGGAAGCCTCCCTCCTCCTGCTGCAAACTATGACTTTAAATAGTTCGTCACAGCACCAACTCACAGCAAAGACAGCTTCCTGAACTTTATCTGCTCAGCTACCACAAAAATCCATTTTGCACCACACCCCATCTGGAATGGATTGGCTGTGCAGTTTTCAGTTTCAACCCACTACCGCCCCGTTCTGTCCATCAAGGACAACCCAAAGTAACCAATTAATAGTTTTGCTACTTCAAGATCAAGAACTCCCCCACTAATCGACTCCACAACAAAAACATTGCCCTGGCAACATTATTAGATTTTGAAACTGAAGTAATCTACATGCTTGAACATCCTCCAGATTACAACCCCTTCTAGTGGTCCTATAAAATCCAGCTCATTAAAAGTTATTACATTTGTACTGTGGTTTACAAAGAAAATCACCGAAAAATAATGCCGCTGCATGAAGGGATGACAACTCTGCAGAATCTCTGTGCATCATGGAGAAAGATCCTAATGGCCAAGGTAGTATACTCCCACCATACACTAAGCTTACAAGATAAGTAGAGAACTATTCATTATAGTCAAATATTGTCTAAGCCAGTGGTTCCCAACCGAGGACCCCTGGGGATCTGCGGCTGCTTAGAAAATTAAATAATAACAGATTAATAAAATGTATATAAATAAAGTAGCTAAATATACAATTGAACATTTTAAAACATACTGTAGATGTCAATAAAGTTGACATTGGAGTCTAAAAATTAAATTAGCATCCTCAGATTGATTTGTGGAAGCAGTGTGGGTGTATCAAATATAATATAGTATGTACGATGTGTGGCTTCAACTGAATTTAGAAAACCTCCAACCTTCCAATAATTTTTTTTTTTTTTTTGCAACTTAAATAAAATGTGCTATCATTTGTGTATGTGCTTGATGAATGCTTGTTTCTATATTTTTTGGGTATTGTTTTGCATTTCAAATCATCGACAGTGTTTAGGTCCCGGCTTCTAGTAATGACTCAGTGGGGGCCGGGGGGGGGGGTGTGGGTGGGTGGGTGTGTGTGTGGGTGTGCGCGCGCACTCTAAAGGTGCTGCAAAAGTTGCAACATCATCAACACTTTTGTCAAAGAAAATGGAAAAATAAATAAATAAAAATGAAACACAGAGTGGGTATCTCACCCATAGATACAACTTTGCAACATACCAAAATGGGACTAATCTGACACATTCTCCATTAGTGCTGTTTCAAGACTTCTCAACTTACCGCAGTTCCTTTCCTGCATAGACATTATATTAGCTTCTGTAGTGAAGGTCAGATCCAATTAAGCTCTCAGGCTGCTTCAATATAGTTCTTGTGCCCCTCACCCAAGGTGCCTTCTTTAACTTCAAGCCACAAGACATATGGTCACAGCTGAAAAACCCAAACTTACACTAAGAACTTGCAAACAATCATCACCGTCCTCAAGATAGCTGTAAATTATTGCCACTGAGCTACATGAAAAGATAAAGAGCGGAACCAAATCCATGGGAATCCACAGAGACACTGATGTCTAAGTTTTAAAATAGCACACCCTACAACTAACGTAAGTTGCTTGGCATCAACTTTTAAATTACCAAGTTCTAAGAAGTAAGACAATCTGAATCCGAATTCAGAATCACTAAACAAACCATGGTCCAATGAAACATGGCAAAGTTGTGCTTGCTAACTTTCAAGAAATTCTTCTGACCTCGATAAAGAGCAGCCTCCGTCAACGGTTCCACTCAAACTGTATTGAATAAAAATTAGATGAAATTTGTAATATGGGAAAACATTGCACATGAAACCGTTTGTATTTGTAGATTCTCCGTTGGACTCTTTCACAGGAAAACACAATTAAATAAACATGTTTAAAAAAAAAAAAAAAGAGCAGCCTCCATGCTGGAGGTAAAATAAAACTTAAGACGTCAGACAGGATCTCTTCCACTCTCAAGAGTAGCTGGTTCTCTAGACCTGCCCATATCAGCATCAACTTCGAAGCATAAACTCAGCAGGCTATAATATTAGAAATGACCAAAATATCTGATATCCTTGCGAACCTCGAAACCAGAAGGAGCTACCAGAATAAAGGATGTCAGATCTTCAGGGGCATAGATTGGTTAGTAAGACTGGGGGTGGGATGGGGTGGTGGGTGGAGCTGGGCACTTCAGATTCCCCAACAATCACACTGGGGTATCTTATTAAAATACATTATATGAAAAGCAAGACATGAGGAGGGCTTAAGGTGTGAAAAGAGAGAGGAATAGGCATTGTTAGGGGTACTTAAATCAATATTTTTCAAACAAATAATTTTTAATTAGATTACATTAGAGAGTTTGTGTGCGCTTGTTTTTGTCAGTGTGGGCATGTAAAAATCCCAGGTGAAACCCGACAGACACCTCACTAAACCCAACTGAAAGCCCTTGTACCAAACTATTTACTATATTATACATTTTAAAGGGGGATGTACCACCCCAGACACCCCCCACCCACTCCTGAAGCTATGCCCCTGCAAATATTCTGCTATTCGCTAAGGAACTCCATTTCAATCCAGATCCATGTCTTTTAGATTGCAGAAGGAACGCATGACACAACCCTTCAAGCAACCCATCTGTGCACTATCCTGACCTGGATACTAGACCACCTCTTAAAATAAATAAATAAATTAATTAAAAAGAAATGCCAACCCTAACTGCAGGTTGCCACATTAATACACTTCCACACCTTCCTTTTACTACATACCTAAGTAGCTAATCAATTAACTTTTTTGTGTAACCAAACTCTGTAGAGCACTGTTGCTTTGTAGCTAGGTTCACCTTCTCCAAATATCTGTACACACACATACAAAAAGAAAAAGTTAAGTGTGAGAACGTTGTGATTGAGGCTACTCAGAACAATCAGATTCACAACGGCAGACAAGAAAGACACACATAGCAGGGAATGAGAATGTGGGTAATGGGTTTCAAGTCTATATGATTTATTTTAACGAAGTGCCTTCACAAGCCAGTATTATTACTGTCACATACACAAACTGAGAAGATACAAAAACAAGGAACATAGCAAACTTTCATCACTTGCAATATTAGGTAAAGTTCAGCTTCATAACTTAAGCAAGTCATGGGCGTTCATAAAATATGTTAATATTGTTTAGTGTTGGAGGTTTAAACAGTCTTGGGTAGAATTAGACAATTGTGTGTTCTAGCCTTAGATTAATCCTATTAGTGAAATTGGAGAGAGAGAACCTCAGGTACATTGTGATGGTGGAATATGTCATTTTGACTAAAGACTGATGACATCCATTACACACTATAGTAATCAGAAGCAAAGCTCGAGTCATTTAGTACCCAAAAACCTTGTGAGTCAGGACCACAGACTTTCCGGGTCACACAGGGCACACCCAATGTTGCTGGCATACCTTGGAAGCTCAACAATCCAAAGCCACTTGTAAACAACTGACAGAATGGGACAAGAGAATATAAAAATATACCCAACCAGGTCATTACATCGACCCTGCTCCTTGCTTATTTCACAAAATTATCAGTGCAGTACCGAGAGGGGGCAGTAGAGAGAAAGAGTAGCACCCATTACCTTACTGACCCTTCTGTTCCAAGGGGGGGTGTGAAGCTTCCTACACTGAGAAAGCACAGGGCAAAGTCTAAACACGCCCAGCAACCAGAATATTTTTTAAGGCAATAGGGAGAAAGAGAATTACTCACAAAAGAACACGTTACATATTTAATAATGCATTATGAACTTTGGCACCTCAGCAGATAGCTAGCATTCTTTGTTCCTTTAAACTGCAAGCTTGACATAACTGCAAGGGCTGAATCTTCAAGTACTGTGCACATCACGAAGGCTGACTGTGATAGCTTCAGTTTAAGTATCGCAAATATTTACGTTTGGTATTAAAACCTCAGTTTAAGTGGTATGTAAATCATAAGAGTATGACACTGAAGCCTCAGTCGGTGTTGAAGCCTTAGTTTGAGTGTCACTGTTGGGATGGAAAAGTCCCTCGCATGGTGATGGACGTGTCGCCCTGGTCTGAGTGTCCAGCTTCAATGGTATAAGGATCAAGCAAGGGCACCATAACATTGGCCAGTCTCAGGGACTGTGGGTTTGTGGACAAGTAGGACACCCAAATTACTATCCTCATATTGATAAGCAGCACAAGCGTGGTGGTGGGCAGCATACTTTTTAGTGATCAGAAAAAGTAAATAGCCTTTTTGAACTATGTCACTGGGGTGAGGCCTACAGGCTCACTAATCTAAAGTTCTGCTGATGTGTGCTTTATTCACTCTTGCCTCCTTCAAGTGAATATGTAGCGCTGTGCAGTGTGTGTGTGTATGTATGTATGTATGTATGTGTGTGTTGGGTGTATGTGAATGGTACAATATATGGAAGACTGGGTTCCACTTTGGGAGACCCAGTGCTGGCTGTGGGAGCTTGTAGAGCCAGAGGGATCCCTCCAGACAGATTTGTAGCTTGCTGCATTCATGTGAGCTGATTGGGGCAAACACACTGAAGGAAGAAGCACCATGCTCTTCAGTACACTTCAAAGGGTGCTCTTTGATTCAGGGAAAGGTCAATGAAAGGGGCCTGGCACACCTGGGGAAGCAGATGGGGATAAGAGAATAAAAGAGTAGAGCTGAGGCCCTGGGATAATCTTTTGAAACACATTATCACTGCCATACAGATGTGAACCTCAAGTCACTCCCATGGCCTATGTTGTGGGGATATCAGATTTGGAGTAGCTCCTACTGTGACAGACTGCATTATGGTGGAAGGCCAGGGCAGAGGAGAGGACACTTCAATTGGAAGAAGGCCTCATCACAAACTTCAAAGACTCAGACTTTAAATCACATTTGGTGTCTGGAAACGGACTCTAAGAAGGGGAGGTCAAGGCCCCCCAAGATTGTGAGCTGGCAAGCAGCCAGTCAGGCTGTGTGAGGATGAGAAGCTCTGCAAGACTTCTGCCTTTGACCAGGGCTTGAGGCTAAAGCCTGATAATGTCCAAGATGAGTGAGAGGATATCACCCAGGGACATCCAAGACCACCTGCCCCTGGAGCACCAATGCCTATCTATTTGCCAAGACCAGTGTTCCCTGTAAAGAAGAGGAGAGAGCTAGAGGGATCCTGGTAAGTGGATCCATGTAGCGAGGTGTGAGAAGACCACTACTGTATCGATGAGATCATTGCCCGTGTGCAGGTTTAAGTCGGCGACCCCGTATGCCAGAGGAGGTCACCATGAAGTTAGCCATGTCAGCATCACTGCCTTGCCAACTGGGCCATAGCCTGTGTGCGGAGTGAAGTTTGCAACCCAGTAGGCCAGGTAGGGCTGCTGTGACGATTACTCCTGTGCTCATCGGGCAGTACCACATGTGTGTGGAGTTAAGTTGGCGACCTAGTATGCAAAAGGGGGCCACTAGGAAGCAGAAGTTACTGCCATGCGGTTCGGGCCTTTGATCGAGTGCAGAATAAGGCGGTGACCCTGTATGCTAGAGAGGGTCAACAGAAAGTTTATGGACCACTGCCTGGTTGAAGTCGTTGTTGCAAAGAGGTCACCATGGACATTCGTGCAGGCCTGAGACCCTTACTGAGGATCTTATTCAGAACAATTTACCCCACCACCTGTGGGAAGGATCAATGAAACTTTCCGTTACCTCAGAGGAGTGCTGAGGACACCCAGCCACTGCAGAGCTGCAAGTGTTACTCACTAAAGACAGTTGCTACAGAATCCGTGTTCATGTGTGAAATTCTCTCGGAAATGTCAGCTGCTCAATCCCTGCTGATGCAGGTAAGACTAATCGAAGAGCCGGAAGGCCCAAGGGGGAACTGGTCTGACAGATAGCTCTGTGGCGCAGGAACATTTTTACTTTTCTACAACAGTCAAAGTGGGACTCCTGAGACTTGGACCGCTATAGGGGCCTAATCAGAATGTTGCATATATTGAATGGAGAATAACCACTACCGCTTCAGAGCCGGTGTAGGAAAGTACCATCTTGCCTGGCATGTTACCCCCATTTTTCACTGTATATATGTTGTTTTAGTTGTATGTGTCACTGGGACCCTGGTAACCCAGGGCCCCAGTGCTCACAAGTGTGCCTGAATGTGTTACCTGTGTAGTGACTAACTGTCTCACTGAGGCTCTGCTAATCAGAACCTCAGTGGTTATGCTCTCTCATTTCTTTCCAAATTGTCACTAACAGGCTAGTGACCATTTTTACCAATTTACATTGGCTTACTGGAACACCCTTATAATTCCCTAGTATATGGTACTGAGGTACCCAGGGTATTGGGGTTCCAGGAGATCCCTATGGGCTGCAGCATTTCTTTTGCCACCCATAGGGAGCTCTGACAATTCTTACACAGGCCTGCCACTGCAGCCTGAGTGAAATAACGTCCACGTTATTTCACAGCCATTTTACACTGCACTTAAGTAACTTATAAGTCACCTATATGTCTAACCTTTACCTGGTAAAGGTTAGGTGCAAAGTTACTTAGTGTGAGGGCACCCTGGCACTAGCCAAGGTGCCCCCACATTGTTCAGAGCCAATTCCCTGAACTTTGTGAGTGCGGGGACACCATTACACGCGTGCACTACATATAGGTCACTACCTATATGTAGCTTCACCATGGTAACTCCGAATATGGCCATGTAACATGTCTATGATCATGGAATTGCCCCCTCTATACCATCCTGGCATAGTTGGCACAATCCCATGATCCCAGTGGTCTGTAGCACAGACCCTGGTACTGCCAAACTGCCCTTCCTGGGGTTTCACTGCAGCTGCTGCTGCTGCCAACCCCTCAGACAGGCAGCTGCCCTCCTGGGGTCCAGCCAGGCCTGGCCCAGGATGGCAGAACAAAGAACTTCCTCTGAGAGAGGGTGTGACACCCTCTCCCTTTGGAAAATGGTGTGAAGGCAGGGGAGGAGTAGCCTCCCCCAGCCTCTGGAAATGCTTTGTTTGGCACAGATGTGCCCAATTCTGCATAAGCCAGTCTACACCGGTTCAGGGACCCCTTAGCCCCTGCTCTGGCGCGAAACTGGACAAAGGAAAGGGGAGTGACCACTCCCCTGACCTGCACCTCCCCTGGGAGGTGTCAAGAGCTCCTCCAGTGTGCTCCAGACCTCGGCCATCTTGGAAACAGAGGTGCTGCTGGCACACTGGACTGCTCTGAGTGGCCAGTGCCACCAGGTGACGTCAGAGACTCCTGCTGATAGGCTCCTTCAGGTGTTAGTAGCCTTTCCTCTCTCCTAGGTAGCCAAACCCTCTTTTCTGGCTATTTAGGGTCTCTGTCTCTGGGGAAACTTTAGATAACGAATGCATGAGCTCAGCCGAGTTCCTCTGCATCTCTCTCTTCACCTTCTGATAAGGAAACGACCGCTGACCGCGCTGGAAGCCTGCAAACCTGCAACATAGTAGCAAAGACGACTACTGCAACTCTGTAACGCTGATCCGGCCGCCTTCTCGACTGTTTTCCTGCTTGTGCATGCTGTGGGGGTAGCCTGCCTCCTCTCTGCACCAGAAGCTCCGAAGAAATCTCCCGTGGGTCGACGGAATCTTCCCCCTGCAACCGCAGGCACCAAAAAGCTGCATTACCGGTCCCTTGGGTCTCCTCTCAGCACGACGAGCGAGGTCCCTCGAATCCAGCGACTCTGTCCAAGTGACCCCCACAGTCCAGTGACTCTTCAGCCCAAGTTTGGTGGAGGTAAGTCCTTGCCTCACCCCGCTGGGCTGCATTGCTGGGAACCGCGACTTTGCAGCCACTCCGGCCCCTCTGCACTTCCGGCGGAAATCCTTTGTGCACAGCCAAGCCTGGGTCCACGGCACTCTAACCTGCATTGCACGACTTTCTAAGTTGGTCTCCGGCGACGTGGGACTCCTTTGTGCAACTTCGGCGAGCACCGTTTCACGCATCCTCGTAGTGCCTGTTTCTGGCACTTCTCCGGGTGCTACCTGCTTCAGTGAGGGCTCTTTGTCTTGCTCGACGTCCCCTCTCTCTTCAGGTCCAATTTGCGACCTCCTGGTCCCTCCTGGGCCCCAGCAGCGTCCAAAAACGCCAAACGCACGATTTGCGTGTAGCAAGGCTTGTTGGCGTCCTTCCGGCGGGAAAACACTTCTGCACGACTCTCCAAGGCGAGAGGGATCCGTCCACCAAAGGGGAAGTCTCTAGCCCTTTTCGTTCCTGCAGAAACCTCAGCTTCTTCTGTCCAGTCGAAGCTTCTTTGCACCCGCAGCTGGCATTTCCTGGGCATCTGCCCATCTCCGACTTGCTTGTGACTTTTGGACTTGGTCCCCTTGTTCCACAGGTACCCTAGATTGGAAATCCACAGTTGTTGCATTGCTGGTTTGTGTCTTTCCTGCATTATTCCTCTAACACGACTATTTTGTCCTTAGGGGAACTTTAGTGCACTTTGCACTCACTTTTCAGGGTCTTGGGGAGGGTTATTTTTCTAACTCTCACTATTTTCTAATAGTCCCAGCGACCCTCTACAAGGTCACATAGGTTTGGGGTCCATTCGTGGTTCGCATTCCACTTTTGGAGTATATGGTTTGTGTTGCCCCTATCCCTATGTTTCCCCATTGCATCCTATTGTAACTATACATTGTTTGCACTGTTTTCTAAGACTATACTGCATATTTTTGCTATTGTGTATATATATCTTGTGTATATTTCCTATCCTCTCACTGAGGGTACACTCTAAGATACTTTGGCATATTGTCATAAAAATAAAGTACCTTTATTTTTAGTATAACTGTGTATTGTGTTTTCTTATGATATTGTGCATATGACACTAAGTGGTACTGTAGTAGCTTCACACGTCTCCTAGTTCAGCCTAAGCTGCTCTGCTATGCTACCATTATCTATCAGCCTAAGCTGCTAGACACCCTATACACTAATAAGGGATAACTGGGCCTGGTGCAAGGTGCAAGTACCCCTTGGTACTCACTACAAGCCAGTCCAGCCTCCTACATTGGTTGTGCAGTGGTGGGATAAGTACTTGAGACTACTTACCACTCTTGTCATTGTACTTTTCATAAGAGAAAAATATACAAAACAAGGTCAGTGTATATACACATAGCCAAAAAGTTTTGCATTTCCTCTTTTCACTCTTTTCTAAGTGCTGAAAAGTACTCCTAAACTTTCAAAAAGTTCTTAAAAGTTTAAAAAGTTTTTTTCTGTCTTTCCAAAAAGTTCTGAAAACTTTTGTCTCTTTCTCTATCACTTTAACTCTCTCTAAAAAATGTCTGGCACAGGCCAAAGTGTTGATCTGTCCAAACTTGCATATGACAACCTTAGCTGGAAAAGAGCAAGGAGTCTCTGTATAGAGAGAGGTTTGAGTGTAGGGAAGAATCCTGCCTTGGAACTGTTAATTAACATGCTTAGAGAACAGGATAAGGCCAGAGGTGGCCCATCTGTTGAAAAAGTACCTAATAGTTCCCAATCTGATTCAGGGACTCCCCCAGGAAAAGATTCAGGAAAGAAACTTCCTAGCCTGCCCATTACTAGACAATCTAGCATAGATGGTAATGATGATGAGCCACACCAAAGAAATAGTGTTGTCTCACATCATAGCAAAAGCATTTATTCTCACCATACTGGTAGTAATGTTTCTGTAAACCAAGCTGTTAAGTTGGCTTCTGTAAGGGACAGGTCTCCTTCTGTTCATTCCCATAATAGCTCTGTTTCTAGAAATGTCCCTCCCACCAACCCTGATGACAGAATGTTAGAGAGGGAACTCAATAAGTTGAGGGTGGAACAAACCAGACTGAAGCATAAAAAGCAACAGCTGGATTTGGATAGACAGTCTTTTGAATTAGAGAAGGAAAGACAGAAGTTGGGTTTAGATACCCATGGTGGCAGCAGCAGTATTCCCCAGTCATCCTGCAAAAGAGCATGATTCCAGGAATCTGCACAAGATAGTTCCCCCTTATAAGGAGGGGGATGACATTAACAAGTGGTTTGCTGCACTTGAGAGGGCCTGTGTTGTACAGGATGTCCCTCAAAGGCAGTGGGCTGCTATCCTATGGCTATCATTTAGTGGAAAAGGTAGGGATAGGCTCCTTACTGTGAAAGAAAATGATGCCAATAATTTCCAAGTTCTTAAGAATGCACTCCTGGATGGTTATGGCTTAACCACTGAACAGTACAGGATAAAGTTCAGAGAGACCAAAAAGGAGTCTTCACAAGACTGGGTTGATTTCATTGACCATTCAGTGAAGGCCTTGGAGGGGTGGTTACATGGCAGTAAAGTTACTGATTATGACAGCCTGTATAACTTAATCCTGAGAGAGCATATTCTTAATAATTGTGTGTCTGATTTGTTGCACCAGTACTTGGTGGACTCTGATCTGACCTCTCCCCAAGAATTGGGAAAGAAGGCAGACAAATGGGTCAGAACAAGAGTGAACAGAAAAGTTCATACAGGGGGTGACAAAGATGGCAACAAAAAGAAGGATGGTAAGTCTTCAGACAAGGGTGGGGACAAATCTAAAAATGAGTCTTCACCAGGCCCACAAAAACACTCTGGTGGGGGTGGTGGGCCCAAATCCTCCTTTAATCAGAACAAGGAAAAGAAACCATGGTGCTATTTATGTAAAATAAAAGGCCATTGGACAACAGATCCCAGTTGTCCAAAGAAAGGCACCACAGCTCCTACCACTACAACCCCTACTGCTACACCTAGTGTCCCTACTAATAGCAGTGGTGGTGGGAGCAAACCTACTAATAGCCAATCCAAGGGAGTAGCTGGGCTCACTTTTGGTAATTTAGTTGGGGTTGGGGTTGGTCTAATTAGGGAGACCACAGAGGCTACTTTAGTCTCTGAAGGGGCTATTGATTTAGCCACTTTGGTTGCTTGCCCCCATAACTTGGAGAAGTACAAGCAACTAACCCTAATAAATGGTGTTGAGGTCCAGGCCTACAGGGACACAGGTGCCAGTGTCACAATGGTGATTGAGAAACTGGTGCACCCTGAACAACACATACTTGGACACCAGTACCAAGTAACCGATGCTCACAACATAACACAAACCAACCCCATGGCTGTTGTAAATCTCAACTGGGGGGGGTAACTGGTCCAAAGAAAGTTGTGGTAGCTTCAGATTTACCTGTAGACTGTCTATTAGGGAATGATTTGGAGACATCAGCTTGGTCAGATGTGGAGTTGGAGGCCCATGCAGCAATGCTGGGCATCCCAGGGCATATTTTTGCTTTGACAAGGGCTCAGGCCAAAAAGCAAAAAGGACAGGGAAGCTTGGATCCTGGAACAATGGACCAAGTGCTCCCTAAAGCTAGGGCTAGTAGAAGCAAACCACTTCCTACTATCCCTCCCTCTACAGTGGATTCTACTTCTGAGGAAGAAGAATTCCCTCCCTGTGCAGAACCTACACCAGAGGAGCTGGAAGCAGACACTGCTGAGCTTTTGGGTGAAGGGGGGCCTGCCAGAGAGGAGCTGAGTGTGGCACAGCAAACCTGTCCCACATTAGAGGGTCTCAGACAGCAAGCTGTCAAACAGGCTAATGGGGATGTCAGTGACTCTCACAGAGTTTACTGGGAGGACAACCTCTTGTACACTGAGCATAGGGATCCTAAACCTGGAGCTGCCAGGAGATTAGTGATTCCTCAGGAGTACAGAAAGTTCCTCCTAACACTGGCACATGACATTCCCCTAGCTGGGCACCTGGGTCAAATGAAAACTTGGGACAGATTGGTTCCATTGTTTCATTGGCCTAGGATGTCTGAGGACACAAAAGAATTTTGTAAGTCCTGTGAAACCTGTCAAGCCAGTGGCAAGACAGGTGGCACCCCAAAGGCACCCCTTATCCCACTGCCTGTGGTTGGGGTTCCCTTTGAAAGGGTAGGGGTTGACATAGTTGGCCCCCTTGACCCTCCTACTGCTTCAGGCAATAGGTTTATCTTGGTGGTAGTGGACCATGCCACAAGATATCCTGAAGCAATTCCTTTAAGGACCACTACAGCTCCTGCAGTGGCAAAGGCCCTCCTGGGAATATTTTCCAGGGTGGGCTTCCCAAAGGAAGTAGTATCAGACAGAGGAAGCAATTTCATGTCTGCATACTTAAAGGCCATGTGGAAGGAGTGTGGTGTAACGTACAAGTTCACAACACCCTATCATCCACAAACAAATGGACTGGTGGAGAGATTTAATAAAACTCTCAAAGGCATGATTATGGGACTCCCTGAAAAACTCCGCAGGAGATGGGATATCCTTCTACCATGCCTCCTTTTTGCCTACAGGGAGGTACCCCAGAAAGGAGTGGTCTTCAGCCCCTTTGAACTTCTTTTTGGACACCCTGTTAGGGGTCCACTCACACTTGTAAAGGAGGGTTGGGAACAACCTTTAAAAGCTCCTAAGCAGGATATTGTGGATTATGTACTTGGCCTCAGATCAAGGATGGCTGAGTACATGAAAAAGGCCAGTAAAAACTTTCAGGCCAGCCAAGAGCTCCCGAAGCAATGGCATGATCAGAAGGCTGTTTTGGTTCAGTACCAACCAGGGCAGAAAGTGTGGGTCTTGGAGCCTGTGGCCCCAAGAGCACTCCAAGATAAATGGAGTGGACCCCACACAATTGTTGAAAAGAAGGGTGAAGTCACCTACTTAGTTGACTTAGGCACTGCCAGGAGTCCCCTTAGGGTGCTCCATGTCAACCGCCTGAAACCCTACTATGACAGGGCTGATCTCACCCTGCTCATGGCAACAGATGAGGGACAGGAAGAAGACAGTGATCCTCTACCTGATCTCTTCTCTTCCACAGATCAAGATGCTCTTGTGGAAGGTGTAGTTTTGGCTGATTGTCTTACTGCTGAGCAGAAAGACAATTGCATAAATCTCCTAGGACAATTTTCAGAACTCTTCTCTACTGTGCCAGGCACCACTTCTTGGTGTGAGCACACTATAGATACTGGAGACAGTTTACCTGTCAAAAGTAAGATCTATAGGCAGCCTGACCATGTCAGGGACTGCATAAAGCAAGAAGTTCAGAAAATGTTGGAACTAGGAGTGGTTGAGCACTCTGACAGTCCATGGGCTTCTCCTGTGGTACTGGTACCAAAACCCAATTCTAAAGATGGAAAGAAAGAAATGCGGTTTTGTGTAGACTATAGAGGTCTCAACTTGGTAACCAAAACTGATGCTCACCCTATACCCAGGGCAGATGAGCTCATAGATACACTGGCATCTGCCAAGTATATAAGCACTTTTGATTTGACTGCAGGGTATTGGCAGATCAAATTGTCAGAAGATGCTAAACCTAAGACTGCATTTTCTACCATTGGAGGACATTACCAGTTTACTGTAATGCCTTTTGGTTTGAAAAATGCACCTGCCACTTTTCAGAGGTTGGTGAACACAGTCCTGCAAGGGCTGGAAGCTTTCAGTGCAGCATATTTGGACGATATAGCTGTCTTTAGCTCCAGCTGGGATGATCACCTGGTCCACCTATGGAAAGTTTTGGAGGCCCTGCAAAAGGCAGGCCTCACTATCAAGGCTTCAAAGTGCCAGATAGGGCAGGGTAAGGTGGTTTATCTGGGACACCTTGTTGGTGGGGAACAGATTGCACCACTTCAGGGGAAAATCCAAACTATTATTGATTGGGTTCCCCCTACCACTCAGACTCAGGTGAGAGCCTTCCTAGGCCTCACTGGGTATTACAGGAGGTTCATTAAGAACTATGGCTCCATTGCAGCCCCTCTTAATGACCTCACATCCAAGAAAATGCCTAAAAAGGTATTATGGACAGCAAACTGTCAGAAAGCTTTTGAGGAGCTGAAGCAGGCCATGTGCTCTGCACCTGTCCTGAAAAGCCCTTGTTACTCTAAAAAATTCTATGTCCAAACTGATGCATCTGAATTAGGAGTAGGGGCAGTCCTATCACAACTTAATTCTGAGGGCCAGGATCAACCTGTTGCTTTTATTAGTAGGAGGTTGACCCCTAGAGAAAAGCGTTGGTCTGCCATTGAGAGGGAGGCCTTTGCTGTGGTCTGGGCTCTGAAGAAGTTGAGGCCATACCTGTTTGGCACTCACTTCATTGTTCAGACAGACCACAAACCTCTACTTTGGCTAAAACAAATGAAAGGTGAAAATCCTAAATTGTTGAGGTGGTCCATATCCCTACAGGGAATGGACTATACAGTGGAACATAGACCTGGGAGTAGCCACTCCAATGCAGATGGACTCTCCAGATATTTCCACTTAGACAATGAAGACTCATCAGGTCATGGCTAGTCTTATTGTCCTTCATTTGGGGGGGGGGGTTGTGTAGGAAAGTACCATCTTGCCTGGCATGTTACCCCCATTTTTCACTGTATATATGTTGTTTTAGTTGTATGTGTCACTGGGACCCTGGTAACCCAGGGCCCCAGTGCTCATAAGTGTGCCTGAATGTGTTACCTGTGTAGTGACTAACTGTCTCACTGAGGCTCTGCTAATCAGAACCTCAGTGGTTATGCTCTCTCATTTCTTTCCAAATTGTCACTAACAGGCTAGTGACCATTTTTACCAATTTACATTGGCTTACTGGAACACCCTTATAATTCCCTAGTATATGGTACTGAGGTACCCAGGGTATTGGGGTTCCAGGAGATCCCTATGGGCTGCAGCATTTCTTTTGCCACCCATAGGGAGCTCTGACAATTCTTACACAGGCCTGCCACTGCAGCCTGAGTGAAATAACGTCCACGTTATTTCACAGCCATTTTACACTGCACTTAAGTAACTTATAAGTCACCTATATGTCTAACCTTTACCTGGTAAAGGTTAGGTGCAAAGTTACTTAGTGTGAGGGCACCCTGGCACTAGCCAAGGTGCCCCCACATTGTTCAGAGCCAATTCCCTGAACTTTGTGAGTGCGGGGACACCATTACACGCGTGCACTACATATAGGTCACTACCTATATGTAGCTTCACCATGGTAACTCCGAATATGGCCATGTAACATGTCTATGATCATGGAATTGCCCCCTCTATACCATCCTGGCATAGTTGGCACAATCCCATGATCCCAGTGGTCTGTAGCACAGACCCTGGTACTGCCAAACTGCCCTTCCTGGGGTTTCACTGCAGCTGCTGCTGCTGCCAACCCCTCAGACAGGCAGCTGCCCTCCTGGGGTCCAGCCAGGCCTGGCCCAGGATGGCAGAACAAAGAACTTCCTCTGAGAGAGGGTGTGACACCCTCTCCCTTTGGAAAATGGTGTGAAGGCAGGGGAGGAGTAGCCTCCCCCAGCCTCTGGAAATGCTTTGTTGGGCACAGATGTGCCCAATTCTGCATAAGCCAGTCTACACCGGTTCAGGGACCCCTTAGCCCCTGCTCTGGCGCGAAACTGGACAAAGGAAAGGGGAGTGACCACTCCCCTGACCTGCACCTCCCCTGGGAGGTGTCCAGAGCTCCTCCAGTGTGCTCCAGACCTCTGCCATCTTGGAAACAGAGGTGCTGCTGGCACACTGGACTGCTCTGAGTGGCCAGTGCCACCAGGTGATGTCAGAGACTCCTGCTGATAGGCTCCTTCAGGTGTTAGTAGCCTTTCCTCTCTCCTAGGTAGCCAAACCCTCTTTTCTGGCTATTTATGGTCTCTGTCTCTGGGGAAACTTTAGATAACGAATGCATGAGCTCAGCCGAGTTCCTCTGCATCTCTCTCTTCACCTTCTGATAAGGAAACGACCGCTGACCGCGCTGGAAGCCTGCAAACCTGCAACATAGTAGCAAAGACGACTACTGCAACTCTGTAACGCTGATCCGGCCGCCTTCTCGACTGTTTTCCTGCTTGTGCATGCTGTGGGGGTAGCCTGCCTCCTCTCTGCACCAGAAGCTCCGAAGAAATCTCCCGTGGGTCGACGGAATCTTCCCCCTGCAACCGCAGGCACCAAAAAGCTGCATTACCGGTCCCTTGGGTCTCCTCTCAGCACGACGAGCGAGGTCCCTCGAATCCAGCGACTCTGTCCAAGTGACCCCCACAGTCCAGTGACTCTTCAGCCCAAGTTTGGTGGAGGTAAGTCCTTGCCTCACCCCGCTGGGCTGCATTGCTGGGAACCGCGACTTTGCAGCCACTCCGGCCCCTCTGCACTTCCGGCGGAAATCCTTTGTGCACAGCCAAGCCTGGGTCCACGGCACTCTAACCTGCATTGCACGACTTTCTAAGTTGGTCTCCGGCGACGTGGGACTCCTTTGTGCAACTTCGGCGAGCACCGTTTCACGCATCCTCGTAGTGCCTGTTTCTGGCACTTCTCCGGGTGCTACCTGCTTCAGTGAGGGCTCTTTGTCTTGCTCGACGTCCCCTCTCTCTTCAGGTCCAATTTGCGACCTCCTGGTCCCTCCTGGGCCCCAGCAGCGTCCAAAAACGCCAAACGCACGATTTGCGTGTAGCAAGGCTTGTTGGCGTCCTTCCGGCGGGAAAACACTTCTGCACGACTCTCCAAGGCGAGAGGGATCCGTCCACCAAAGGGGAAGTCTCTAGCCCTTTTCGTTCCTGCAGAAACCTCAGCTTCTTCTGTCCAGTCGAAGCTTCTTTGCACCCGCAGCTGGCATTTCCTGGGCATCTGCCCATCTCCGACTTGCTTGTGACTTTTGGACTTGGTCCCCTTGTTCCACAGGTACCCTAGATTGGAAATCCACAGTTGTTGCATTGCTGGTTTGTGTCTTTCCTGCATTATTCCTCTAACACGACTATTTTGTCCTTAGGGGAACTTTAGTGCACTTTGCACTCACTTTTCAGGGTCTTGGGGAGGGTTATTTTTCTAACTCTCACTATTTTCTAATAGTCCCAGCGACCCTCTACAAGGTCACATAGGTTTGGGGTCCATTCGTGGTTCGCATTCCACTTTTGGAGTATATGGTTTGTGTTGCCCCTATCCCTATGTTTCCCCATTGCATCCTATTGTAACTATACATTGTTTGCACTGTTTTCTAAGACTATACTGCATATTTTTGCTATTGTGTATATATATCTTGTGTATATTTCCTATCCTCTCACTGAGGGTACACTCTAAGATACTTTGGCATATTGTCATAAAAATAAAGTACCTTTATTTTTAGTATAACTGTGTATTGTGTTTTCTTATGATATTGTGCATATGACACTAAGTGGTACTGTAGTAGCTTCACACGTCTCCTAGTTCAGCCTAAGCTGCTCTGCTAAGCTACCATTATCTATCAGCCTAAGCTGCTAGACACCCTATACACTAATAAGGGATAACTGGGCCTGGTGCAAGGTGCAAGTACCCCTTGGTACTCACTACAAGCCAGTCCAGCCTCCTACAGCCGGAAGTGAGACTTACGGGCCCACCTATTAAACACTAGATCCCTGACCTCAGGGACTGTATGAACTGCTTGTGTATGACGTATTTCACTTTGTAATTGTATATAAATAAAAATAAATAAAAAAAGTATTTAACTGGACAATCATTTATTGCTGCCGCTGAACATATTTTAAGTTGCGAGTCTGTGTTCACCGCCCTGCATCTACTCCTTTAACCCCACCTCCCCTGACCCCAAGACAGTCAAGTGCTGAAAAGGGAACTGGGCCAAGATGCTCAGGAATCATAGAACGTCTGGTCCAGAGATATCAGGCATAAAAGGCCTCAACCCCAATAGTTAGGCCCAGTAGCTCCCATTTTGACCCCTGCTATTCTGAAAGGGGTTCTGACAATCATGCAAGCATGAGCGTTTGCTGGGAGTTGTCAACTTCACAGAGCTCTTTGAATTAGTTTGAAGCACTCTTGGGCAAAAAGTATGTTTGAAGTAGCTAACTGCTAATATGATATTCAATGGCGCCAACAAATGATGAAAATCACAATCACAGACCTGCAGTGGTGACTGAGGCATGTTATGGGTCATTTGTATCACAGCTGTTCTGTTCGATATGTAAAATCTATGTTTCATTGTATTGATTACTTACGAATTGATCTAAGCACAAAATACTCATCCATCTCCCAGAGTTTGCAGTTCAAACAATCACCTTAAACAGTGCAAGATTACACTGTCACGTGGATGGCTGTGGTTAAATAGCAAGTAGCACTGCAATGCTCACCAATGAGCAATGGCCACGAAAAAAAACATATGGCTTTAGTCTTCTCTTCTACTAAGAGGAATCACACAGAAGGGCTGAAGTAGGACAGGTAACAAGGTAGGTGATCAAATCTCTTGCTATACAAAGGCCTTTTTTGAACAATGCTGTTCTATGGTTTGGTCCAAAACCACAACTGCCACTCCATCACCACTGAGACAACCGGACCCAAAAGCATGTCCTGTGCAATAACGATAAATCTGGTGTCAAATATTTTTATGACAAACCAACCTGAGAATTTCTAGTGGACCTTCTCATAGGCATTTAATCCTGAACCAACTTTAACAGAAGGAACCTCAGTGAAAGTATTTAAGGCTGGAGACAGACACCATTTGTGTCTGCTTACCGATGTTCAGTACCTCTCCCTTGCTGCCTAATCATTTCTAGAAAGCCACAGAGGGCTAACAATAGGAGTAAAAAAACTACGTTTGTCATTTCTAGCTCTTTCGGTTTAAAACAGAAGTGAAAAACGCACAGCGCGAAATAGCTGTGAAACAGAACAGGAAGACAAGATTTGCGACTCTTTTTCAATATGCAGTACAATGGGCACCATTTGTAGTAGTGTTCATCTCCACTCCTCCCCCAGTGCTCAGCTTGTCCATGAATCCAGCACAACTTTTCCACGTGCTATGCAGCTATTTGGCATTTTCCTCAATCTATGTTAAATTGGAATACATTTTCGTGAAATACTAAAGTCATATTATAGTAGGCAAAGGACACCGTTTTAACAAGCAGAGGGACAGAGACCGGTGCCTCCTATCTGTCAACTCAACACCTAAGATTAAGCTACTTAAAATGTATCTGTTGTCATGGGGTAGAGTGAGTATGGGTGGTGGGCCTAACTAGAAGTAGATAGCAGGTCCCTGCCCCACCCTACGTTTTTCTCTCTCCTTCATATATACATTGTACTGCTTTGATACCGGCATAACTGTAGTAGTTGCTACATATTTAAATATATGTAAAACAGATCATTTACGTGGAGAGAGAAATAACTAATTATTTTAGAGGCAGATAAAAAATCCCCTGCTCTCCCCCGAACGGAGTACCAGCAGTGACTTGTCCAAGCCAACAAATTAAAGTGTTGCCATGAACCTGAAATCACAGGGAAGTAAGGAGCTACTGCAATATGATATGTGATAAGCTGCATGTCATTCAACATATAAAGACCTAAGAGTCATACTGTTCTCTTGTGTTCCTGTTCTACTGGAAAAAATTCATTTGTTACTTACCTGTAACTCCAGATCTGATAGAATCTTTTCTATAGTCACATGTGGAATCATTCCCTATCATCAGGCTGGGAATCTACTGTACATTTAAATAGCACTACACAGTCTAACTCGAGTTTGAGCTATTAGCGTTGTAAATTCCTAACTGGACTTTTCTTGCCACATAAATTGAAAATGAAAAGTAAAACAGCTGACATAAGTGAGCCAATTCAAAGCACCACAGCCACCATGAGCGTGAAGGAGCGACACAAAAGGAAAAAGAAGTTTGCTCGCAGTCAAACATATCAGAAAAAGTGCAATTATCCATGTAACAGGGTCGGTCCCCGAGGCAGTAACAAAACCGCCACAAGGAGGGACAAAAGCATGAACAAGTGATAGTGACGGGCGTGGTTTAAAGCCTAAATAGATGCCAACACGTCAGAAAAGCAGCTCTTGCACGCTGCTATGCTCGACCTAAAAATGGCCACTGGCCCAAACAACAGTGTAGAAAGCTGGGTTCTGGTTGCAGTTCACCCTCCCCTCTTTGCCTTGTTTTTAGATGCAACTTCAAATGAAGTGCACTGGGTTCATGCAACCCAGGTCCCCAGTACCAGTGTCTCTTCCCTAAAACAAGCCACCTGGTCACTTGATCCCCAAGTGACCAGGCCCTTTAGCCTCTTGTAGGTCCCTAGTAAATGATACCCTTGGTACCTAGGGCATGGGTACTAAAGAGGGCCCCTTAGAGCTGCAGCACAACTTGTGCCACTCTGAGGCACCCAGCACCAACCTTATGCAGACTGCCATTGCAGGCTGCGTGACAAGGTGCTCCTAAAATTGAAAATATGACATGAGTCACAGCCTGCATGCCATGTCCCCTAAACACTGCATGCAATATATTTAAGTCACCCCTCTAGCAGACTGCACAGCCCAAATGCAGGTGCATTACATTACATGTGAAGGTATGTCTGCAGATATGCCCCTGCTATGTCTTTGTCGATCATCAGACATAGAAAGTGCACAGGAAAGCCATTTTAAATGCATGTGCTGGACACTGGTCATTACAAGTTTCTTAGCTACATGGTGGCTTCTCTGAATCCTGGGATGTTTGGTATCAAACATCTCCGATTAATAAACCCTTACTGACCCCAATGATGGATTTATTTAAAAAATGCACACAAATGGCATCTTAGAGTGCCCCCAGAAAATCTATCAACTACCAGTGTGTTGACTGACTGGTCCTGACCAGTTCAGTCACCACAGACGTGTTTCTGGCACCCCAAGGTGGCAGACAGAGGTCTCGAGGGCCTGGGACAAATGTCTGCACGGGGCAGAGGTGTGACCTCCTCTCCCAGACAGGATGGGCATTCCAGGGTGGGAAGCTTCAAAGGCCTTGCCACCTTTGTAATGAAATCCAGGTCTCTCCAGATGGCGGAGATGACCAACCCTAGTGTCCTGGACCCACTTTTGGCAGCAGCACAGGCAGGAAAAATTAATTAAATTAGTAGGAGTACCCACTTCATGCCAGCCATACCCCTAAGGTGGGCGAGCTGAAGTGGACCCTACTTTTCAAATTCCTCTATCTTGCTTTGAAGGAATAAGGCCACTAGGGTTAGGGTTATGCCCATTTCCCAGCGGAAGTGGTCATATGAAAGGTGTAGTCTCCCTAAAGGTAGTCAGACCACTGGCTACTGTCCGGCACTCTCTGTAATGCCCCTAAATTGAGTATTTAGGTGCCATGTCTGAACCCTAGAGCTCAGATCTCGAAAACCAAAGAAGATCCGGATAACGATGAGTTGCACCCGCCGAAGAGAAGAAGCAGCTAACCTTGAACTAGCCCCTCCGGCCTGTCTGCTGACCTTGAAGGATCCTGCACAAGAGACCAACACGTCCAGCCTTTAATAAAGTTTCTTGGGGGCACCGGAGTTGCCCTGAAACAAGAAACTCCAGGACCCTGCAGCTGCTGGAACCCCAGAAACCAGACACTAGAAGTGACCACTGCACCAGACATCCATGACTCAAGGTGAAGCCAACCGATGGTGCCAACGCAGGTACCCAGATGCCCAGAGACCAAGTCTGGTGTGGTCTCACCCACTCATTTTGGACTCAACCGAGACACCTTGAGTCTCTGCACGCAGGACCCCTCTCCCAAAGGCTTGTGGAGATAGAAATTCCGACAGCTATAGCAACTACTGCATCCATGAACCCCGACCCCAGCGAAGGTAGGTCAACGGTGCCAGTGACATACCCCGGCTCGTAAGAGCTCGAGTCCACTCTGGGTCCACCTGTGCGGGACTCCCAGACACCACTTACAGCCTCAACACACCGGACCCCCTGACTGAGTGCATCAGGATGTGAAAACCCCAACAATTAAAGACACCTCTCCATCCGTCGCCGCTGGGCACAGGAGAAGAGGACCAAAGGTGCACCCACTTCCCTGAGAACCCAAAGTCTACTACCCATGTGTCTGTTGTCCCCGACTGGCTTCCTAGCCAGAACCTACAGCCTGTCTTCACAAGGACCAAACTCCCATAAGAAACCATTGGGCACCCAATGCCCTACTGCACCCAGCCGCCAAAGTGCCACCCGGTTAACTATGTAGAGAGCCAGCTTACTACAAACAGTGTGTTTAGTAGCACATCTACCTCATTTGAAGTAAACCAAACTTCAGTAAAGGTAGTGAAAGTGCTAGCTCTCCTATTCCCCCTAGAGGCCACAATAACTCAAATTTCTACCACACTTCATGTGTGAGGGAAACCCCAGGCACAGCTGTGTTATGACCTATCTGATAGAGACTTCTAGTTGCAGATTCTTTACCTTCGAATTTCCCCCAAAGCGTCAGTCTGGATCTAGAGTTTTTTCTCGAGCAGTACCCCTGCACGCCGTTAGGTGACATCAGTTGTCTCCATGTCTGTCATCAGTGTTGTGTTCGCCAGGTATGACATTGTGTGTCCTATAGAGGCGCCACCCCTGCGCGCGGTCAGTTCTTTTCTTTCTGTACCAGTTGACGCACAGATCCAAAGAAAAGCTACCACTACAGTCACTTTTTTATTGGACTTTTCGACTTTTGTCAAAGCTTTTTTGACAATCTGGTGTGTCGAGATGTCGTCACGGAAGACCGTATTCAAGCCCTGTGACTCCTGTCACCGGATTAAGTCTGTGATCGGTCCACAACTCATGTGCCTCTGGTGTTTGGAGCGCGACCATGACCTGAAGTCGGGTTCCGAGTGCTGGGCCATGAACCCGAAGGCTTTTAGGAAATGGCCCCTAAAGCTACTTGCAGCCCAGCACTTGCCTCCACGTCGCTCCCAGTCTCAGTCAAGAGGAAGGTCCCAAGACCGCTTTCAGAGCCCACACTCTTCATCGTTCTGCTCTAAGTCCTCAGGATGTTTGGGAAAGCACAAGAAGAAGTTTAGGAAGATCAAGCGTTCTTCAACTTCACTCCGTCAGTTTGGTGACGCGTCGCGAGAAAAGGAGCGCTGTCGCTCTAGGCCTCTGTCCTCGAAACCTACTTCTGGGCCGCCCCGAGTTTCTGAGAGCCAGAGCTACCCCTGCCCAATTGTATGAATTTTACAAGGCCATGCGCGTCTTCTTTGGGCAGTCCAACCCTGCCATAGCGCCTTAGGGCCCTGCAGGATCATAAGTGGCACCCTCAGGTTCCGTGCTGGCGGCCTCAGCTCTGGAGGGTGCCGGATCCAAACTGGCACTGATTGTACAACTGCGACCTTATTGAAGCCCTCACTGATGTCCTGCTGAGAACTTGGTCCAAACCCAGCACAGGGGCTTCCATTAATAGGACAATCGCCCACCACCAGAAACCAGCACCTAATGAGCCAGTGTTCCTAATGCAACACCCCACCCCTGAGAGCTTGGTTATCCAGACCGCTACATCCTCAGGCGTATTCCATTCTGCACCCCTGGATAGGGAATCCAAAAGACAGGGAAGAAGATGTTTTATTCCTCCAGTCTGGCATTGCAGTCCGTTAACACCGTATGCCTTTTGGGCCATGACAGCCATACTTTATGGGACACAGTTGCGCATGTGCTGCCACAGGTTCTGGAGGAGGCCCGGACCATTCGCTCTCAATCTGTTGCTGATGGGAGAGATGTAGTAAAGTTCACGATAGGATGTGGACTGGGTACGACAGACTCACTAGGGAGATGGGCACGCTTGGTCGATGACGTCTGGCTTTTCGGGGGATGCCCAGGCTGTGCCCTTTGATAGCACCTGTCTTTGGAGACAAAGCAGACCCAGTGCTCCAGTGCTTTTTGGTGTCCCGGACTACAGTCTGGTCCTTGGGCCTCACAGCTGCCTCTCACTCTCCTCAGTCTACTTTTCATCCCTCTCATGGCTACAGAAGGGTTGCCCAACCACGCCCCTTTCCCTCCAGCCACAGAACCTGCACATCCTACCTTGCCTCTGTGTGGCCGGGGACCTGAGATCCAACATCATTATGGATCAGGGAGCCAGCAGTCTGCCCAGTCCACCAACCATCCCGCTGCAGCCTCCAAGCCTTTCTAATCTGATGATTCGCCATCACCGGCAAAACTGGCAATCCATCACATCAGACAGGTGGGTTTCACAAAAGGTAAGAAGGGGATACTCCCTCCTCTTTAAGTGTACTCCTCAGTCCATACCACTATCCTATGATCGGATGATGGAGGATCACCTGGCACTTCTCCAGGAGGAAGTTATGGCTCTCTTGGCCAAGGGAGCCATATAGAGGGTCCCTGTGCCAGAAGTAGGTTATGGTTGTTATTCATGCTACCTTCTGGTGCCCAAAGATGTTCCTCAATCTCACCCTCAAGAAGGAGAAGTTCACAACGCTCACTTTGGCTCAGGTCCTATCTGCCCTGGATGGAGGAGACTGGATGTTAGCAGTGGACTTGCAGAACGCATATTTCCATATTCCAGTCCTGCCTACCCACAGATGTGACCTGTGTTTTATGGTAGGCTGCAAGCATTTTTAGTTTACTGTGCTCCCCTTTGGCCTTAACAGCGCCCCTCAGGTGTTCACCAAAGTGAAGGCGGTGGTTGCAGCTCATCTGCACAGGTCAGGGGTTTCAGTCTTCCCCACCTTGACAACTGGCTGTTGAAGGCGAGCTTGGCCCAGGCTGTTTTTCTCCCACCTCCAGGCTATGGTGGACCTCCTGCTTTCACTATAAACGTGCCGAAGCCACACCTGACTCCCTCTCAGATGCTCCCTTTCATCTGAGCCGTTTTGGACACAGTGCAGTTTTAGGACTATCCTCCAGAGCGGCGAGTACAGGATATTCAGGCTATGATACCGATGTTTCAGCCTCTAGTCTGGATTTCGGTGAGAATAACTCTGAGGCTGCTGGACCTCCTGGCTTCCTGCATCCTGTTGGTGACACATGCCAGATGTCTTATGCATGCTCTGCAGTAGGACCTGAAGTTCCAGTGGGGGCAGCTTCAGGGGAATCTCTCTGACATGGTCCAGATCTCAGAGGGAACTGCGAAAGACCTGCAGTGGTGGATTATGAACTGCGACTGGGTTACAGGCAGACTCCTCCTGCTTCCCCAACCAGATCTGACAGTAGTGACAGATGCTGTTTTATAAACAAGAAGAGACGAGGAGCGTTTAACCCCCATACTACCACCCAAAATCTAAAACGTGAACACCAAAAGTATGGTGGGGATGAAAGACAAGACTAGCTTGTGGTTGTACCACTATTGCCGTGATCTAGTTTAATCAGGAATGGTTGTGAAAACTGTGTGTTTGGGACATATCTTAGGGGTTCCTCCTTATGAACAGGAGGTCTAACACACACAATAGTGTCATGATTCATCATTTGGCCACAAACCCCCACCCAGGTAGGACATTGCCACCTAGGCGGACTCAACCTTGTGGTTAAATGAGCCCAGAGGGAGTTCCTAAATGTTTTTTTTCTGAATAATACAGGGATCCAGTTGTTTAAGTAAAATTACCTAACAGTGTAGATCACACCTTTAATAGTAGTCTCTGCTGGTAAAATAAAAACAAGAAAAGGACGTTTTTTGAGTGTAATGACTCATTTTGTCGTTATAATCTTAATGGCGAACATGTTTCTGCCCACACACTAAGCCATAACTGTTCTGGGGCATTCTTCAGGGCCTGAGATCCCTAGTGAGTGTAGTGTGAAGAGGAACCTATCCTATCCTAATAGTGAGAGTCTCATATGGAACACACTCAGGACCTTCCTGAGTATTAATCAAATCTGGAGGTACCCTAAACTTTAAGGAAAGCTAGCCCCTGGTCTGCGGTAGGGGTGATACCCCTTGTAGTCACACATTCGTCAAAGGGCGCATCATAGAGGAACACCTACTCGGGCCCCTGCCCACCTGCTTTTCTCCAAGAGAAAATGACTGGATCCCTGTACTATCCAGAAAAAAATCAGGGTGAGAGAAGACCCTTTTCAGGAGAGCTATGGAGATCACTAGTCTCCTACAAGTCATCATACCAAATGCTGCTGAGTGAACTCATCACGAGTATCATAATCATTGTCCATGTCTGTCAGAAAAGGAAGTGTAGGGTGTGTGTTCTCTCTTGTGAAGATGGTAGATCAAGTGGGAGAAGCGGTGCCTCCACTGCTGTTGTACAATGCATCAGTCAAGGTTGGACCAGTGCAGAATCTGACTTAGAGAGTACTATGGGTATCTATTTGTCTGCCATTGATGGATTTGGTACCAGCATTGAAGTTCCAAGGACTGGTGTGGAACGTGGCGGCAGGGTCGGAGCCAGAGGTCAGAGGGTGCCACTGGCTCCATGGGTGAACCTGCCAGTGGTACTCCAGATAAAAGGCCTCTGAGCTTCATTGGGGCTGCAGGCACACCAAGGGGAGTCCAAAAGAATCATAAAAGCAGGGGCATGGCCGCACAGAACTCTTCGATCTGTTGTGGAGTGGCAGATAGCCCCAGAAATTCAGGGTGTGCTGGAACCAGTTGCGGGCTCAGCTCAAAAGTCAGGAAACTCCAGGAGCAAGACCTAGAGCCATGGCGCCATGCCTGCTTATGCGAGAGGCGCAAGGGTGCAGAATCCCTTTTCGATTCTTTTTATGCTTCTTCTTTGACTTACCTGAAGATTTAGATCTAAATAAAGAACAACTTCTGGAATGGCTTTAGTGAATACTGGAGTGGGACCGGGACAGGATCTTGGACAGTGACCTAGACAGTTTCACATGGACTCTTGCGTTTGGTGATGTACTCCTTTGCCTCCTGGTCCCAGACGGTCTTCGGGTTCGTCGACATGCAGTCACTGCAGGCCTTAGAGTAATGACTCGACCCCTCGCACCAGACACACCTGGTGGGGATCTGTCACAGACTTTTGTCTCTGACTGTCCCCACAGGGCCTAACATCTTTCATTTTGGGGGGTGATTTCCCTTGTACACTGAAGAATCTGGAGCAAAAATACTGAGGTAAGTGTGTCTGAAAGATAAGAGAGATCTGGATCCATCTTTGGTGGGGTGTCAAGAAAGGAACTAAAGTCAGCGCACAAAAGTGACATCTATATAGCCTTTGCATGTCACATAATAAGCAGAATGGCATCAGTGTGATGCCGCACAGCGCAAACTACCAGCGCGCAAAGGTACACTAGAAAAGTTTCTGACCTAGGTCTCTATTAGAAGTTATAAATTAGAAAGGCACACAAGGAATACACATTATCATGGCCAGTTATTCATTTACAAAACAAATGCATGTTGTGTTCACAAAAACAATACACTTATCCACAGATGTGTTTTAGGAATACAAGCTTCCCTAAAACTGTATTTAAAACACATTGCAAAGACATCCATATTCTTTCAGTTGCATAAACCAACAAAACAAATAAACGGCTACTGAGAAAAACAGTGAGTGCTGATATTTCTACATCCTTCTGATGAAGCTGTTTGAGAGTAACCTTGGGTTTACCACAAGTTAACCTAGTCATGGTGTTAGTTAACTCAATTAATACACATTATTTTTTGTTACATCTGTTCCTCTCTGGCATCTAGTTCCACAGATACACTTCATTGGCTTATGCTAGAAAACAAACCAGCTTAGTTCGAAGACATAATTTACAACCACCCCCACCTTTTTTTCTTTTAAGACATCGCTTGTGCGGCAAGGCACACCATAAAATATACACAAAATTAACGTATACCAGGAATACAACATCTGTATATACTACAACCAGCATTGTTGGACAGAAAAACTAAAGCAATAGAAAATGAAAACATTAAAATGGAACAAGAGGGCTGCAGCTATCAGGGTTTTCCGTAAAGGAGGCAGAACACTGTTCTGAGCACACAGCAAGAAGGAACATATACCAACATGGACAAAGTCTATAGATTTGTCTTTTGAATAGGGCACGTTTATCAAGGCTCACATGCATACAGATCAACAGATCTACAAATACCAATCATAACAATGTTGAGGACAAACAGGGCTCCATGAATACAGATCAATAGTAAGAGACATTAACTTATATTAACAGGCCTAAATAACCCTGTGCAACAAGAGGCACAGAGTTATGCCAATTTCAAAGTTTTGAGATCGCACCAGGGGTACAAAACACTATATAAATGTTACACTATACCAGCAGAACACAAGGATATGCAGTAAAAGTACATAAGTTAGAGCACATGTCAATATACAGTAGGATAGTGAAGGATGATGTGTATCTGGGCAGCAGAGGTAGATAACCACTGCTGAAGCTCACAACAGCACTGGGTGGTGGTGCACCTCAGGTAGTTGCAGTATTGTGTGGGAGTCAGAGCTGTGTGCATTATTGGGACACACTGTGATTTACAATAAAAAGACACACTTTTATCTGTAAGTAGGCATAGAGTGGTATTAGAAAGCCCTGAAATAGTAGGATGTCGAGAGAGCATGTTCTGATTTTCAGGTCTCACCTGAGACAGCGCACTGTTGCTTGCAAGACAATCAGTTTACTTAGAGGAGGCTTAGAGCTTGCCCAATGCATACCACTGGTTGGCTTCATTGTCACTCTCAATTCATTGCTTCTCTTTCGTCAGTGTGTGCACGTGTCACTTTCAGCTTTGTGTGTTTGTCCCTCTCCTGGAGCATGGCCCAAGTACTTCTTCCATGTGACTTACAGGGCTCTTTCACTGCTCGCACACTTTTGGAGGTACTTTTTTTTCATTTTAGTTGCAGCATTCCAGAAGAGTGCATGTGTTGTTAGGCCATCTTGATCCCTCTCATCCCACTCTGCTTTGTTGCTTGCCTCCTTTCACCCTCCCTTTTTATCCATGTTGTACGAAAAGGGTGTCGGAGAAAGTCACAGAGGCTAATCTAAGCACATTATGTGAGGTTTGTGGCAACAAAGTTTTCACATAAAGTAATTCTGTCACTGTTAGTGGCAGATAGAAGAGGAACATTTACATTGACTGTGTGCCACAGAGGCATCAGTGACAGACCTGAAGCAGCCCACTGACTCACCAAGTACTAACCCATTACAAGTACGATTTCACAACCCCAGGACATTCATGTACACCTGTCTGTAGCTGCCAAGTGGGGATATAATGTGTGAACACTTGCCACAGAACTGATGTTTTAATAAGAAGCAATATGGCTCTGCAAATGTGGAGCTGATCACTGAAAAGTGCAAGTGAGACTACAGGTCCCACAATGCAATGTGCTACTGATACCACCCGTATTTATTTTTCTGCAGCAGGCATTTTAAAGCAAAGGAGGGAAACAAAAACAAAGCAGAAAGACAGAGGAAGAGACAGACAGAAAAACGTTATACAGTGAGAAAGCTGAAACCTACCATAGTGAGGTAAAGCGGCATGGAGTGTCAATCAATCAATCAAATAAATTTCTTAAGCGCACTACTCACCCGGTAGGGTCTCAAGGCACAGGAAGGTGTTGGGGGGTGAGGGCTTTAACTGCTCGAAAAGCTATGTTTTGAGGTGCTTTCTGAAGGTTAGGAGGTCCTGGGTCTTGCGTAGTTTGAGTTCCAGGTTTGGCGGCGAGGTGGGAGAAGGATCTGCCGCCGGAGGTGGTGTGTTGGATGCGGGGACTGTAGCGAGGGCGGCGAAGCAGAGCTGTCGAGTTGGTTTGAGGAAGTTGATTCGTTCATTGAGGTAGTGTCCGGTACAGTGTCGTGGAGGGCTTTGTGAGCGTGGACAAGGATTTTGAAAATGATCCTTTTGTTGATGGGAAGCCAGTGTAGGGATCTGAGGTGGGTGGAGATGTGTTTGTGGCGAGGGAGGCTGAGGATGAGACGTGCGGCTACGTTCTGGATTCGCTGGAGTTTTCTCTGAAGCTTGGCTGTGGTCCCTGCGTAGAGGGCATTGCCGTAGTCCAGTCTGCTGCTTATGAGGGCGTGGGTGACTGTTCTTCTGGTTTCTAAAGGAATCCATTTAAAAGTCTTGCGTAGCATGCGAAGGGTGTTGAAGCAAGAGGATGATATGGCGTTGATTTGCTGAGTCATGGAGAATGATGAGTCCAGTATGATGCCAAGATTGCGTGCATGGGTGGTGGGTTTTGGGGGTGGTCCAAGGGTGGTGGGCCACCAAGAGTAGTTCCATGCTGTCTTGTTGGGACCGAAGATGATGATCTCTGTTTTTTCTGAGTTCAATTTGAGGTGGCTTGCTGTCATCCAGTTGGCGATGTTGAGGAGTCCGGCGTGTAGGTTATTCTTGGCGGTAGCTGCGTTCCTAGTGAGGAAGATGATGAGCTGGGTGTCGTCAGCGTATGAAATGATGGTGAGGCTGTGGGGGCGTAGAATGTTGGCGATAGGAGCCATGTAGATGTTGAAAAGGGAGGATCTTTGGGGGACCCCACAGATGGTCTTGGTGGCTGTAGACTGGAAAGGAGGGAGGCAAACTCTTTGGGTTCTTTTGGAGAGGAAGGAGGTGAGCCAGTCCAGGGCTTTGTGGCGAATTCCGGCATCAAAAAGGCGTGTGCAGAGGGTTTGGTGGCATACGGTGTCAAAAGCTGCGGAAAGGTCTAGGAGGATGAGGGCGACGGTTTCACCCTTGTACAATCTGGTCCGGATGTCGTCTGTACAGACGATGAGGGCGGTCTTGGTGCTGTGGTTTTTGCAGAATCCAGACTGGGAGACGGCGAGTATGTTGTTGTCTTCTAGGAAGCAAGACAGTTGTATGTTTCAGTTGTATGTTTACTATCTTCTCCATGACATTTGCGGGTAAGGGGAGAAGAGAGATGAGTCGGTAGTTTGTGAGGTCTTCAGGGTCTGCTTTGGGTTTTTTGAGAAGAGCGTTGACTTCGGCGTGTCTGGTAGCAGATTAAAGAGGCATGAGGTGGACACAACGGTACGCAGCCTTAATACTTGGCACAATGAGATGCACCATCCGCGGTATTCTGAGCAGAGCTTTGGGTACCGGCACTCATCCTTTAACAAATTAAATGCTGCCACCATCACCCTAATTAGACTATCACTATAACCAGACTACCACCACCATAACCACCTTACCACCACCATATTCAGCCTGCCATCAACACCCTACTCATCGCTTGCTTCATTCCACTGCTTACTTTTTAGGCATTCCTTTCTTTTGGGTTAGGCACTCCATGAGTGTGCATGTTTTCCAGCTTTCTCCCTTGTGTACTTCTCCCTGCTCCTCCGCCGCACTCCACCTTGCTCTTGTCTGTGTGCTTACCCCTAGTCCCCTCTGTGTTGTGCCTGCACATGTGTGCTTCTCCCCCTGTTGATTTCTTTCCTGTGTGCTACTCAGTGCTTAATTTGTGCTTGTTATTTCCGGTGCGGAGCACTGGCACTCATTTTTGAGGGTCGGGGCTTATTCTTCTGCCTAAATCATTTGCTGCGAGCAAAAGACACATATGGAAAAGACCGAGGAAGGGAAAGACGACAAAGCGTCAGAATGGGAGTAAGCAGAAAGGTGCAAGAGTGAGCTGAAGGGGCAGGGAGTGGCTGTAAATAGATTGAGGAAGCCCGAGATGGCTTCAGGATTACACTGCCTCAGTATTCCGTGTTCCCACATTTAATTGCAGCAGCCGCATGTTTAAGAGGAGGGCTTTGGGCGCCACCAGGTTTTTATTTACAAATTAAGCACTGGTGCTACTCCCCCAATTCCACACTTTCTCGCCCGTATACATCTGGTCTCTCCCGAGCTCGGCGTTGCTCTCTTGTGCCCTTGTTATGCACTGCTCCTGCCACCCTTTGTTTTGGCTGCAACTCTGCCCTGCTTGATGATTCTCCCCCCACCCGTGCCCTCTGTGTTGCTTTCACCACCGATCTCCTTCTTGCTTGCACTACCCACTTAAAAAAAAAAAAAAAAAAAAAAAACCTGGGTCAGTGAATAATAAGAAAAAAAGCACCTACACTAACTACCCAAGTCGGACATTCTGAAGATCACTTTAACGTTTCTTTCCATCTTTCTAATTCTCGAGTGATTGGTTTACACAAGGGTAGGTAACATATTTAAAAAATAGCATGTTTAGTACACTGATCCAAGTATATAGATAACACACATACAGAACAAATATACACGTTTCACATACAAGCTCCTATGATCACTTGTATGTATGCAACAGGCCTCAAACCCAGCGAGGCATTATTCCCCGAGACTTAATTTCTTTGGACAGAGGCATTTTGCGGAAACATTGTTTCTGTTTTATTTGCTACTTTAAAATGCTCTCTGTGCTTTTTACGTGTTTAGCAATCAGATCAAGTTTCTTTTTACCACTTAACTTACTATGATACTCATAAAACATTTTCGTGGCCAATTCATTTTAATGCGGGGACAAAGGATGATGAGCACTAAATCTTGTAATTGGAGGCATGAAGACGCGCTGAACCTGGTTAACACCAGGCAATGCACTGCCTACTTTAATCATTTGTATAAAGCCGGAATTTCTTTCTACAATACACTAACGAGAAACACCAGATACAGAACGGGAATGGCCTAAGAGTTAAACTCCACTGCTTAAGAACGATGCTTGCATACATCTCTCGCTCAATCAATAGTTCGGCAAGTAATTTTACGTATGACAAGTGCTGTGACTTATGGCTGAGCAAAATCTTTCGTCAGTGAGCGCTTGACGAAGTCAACCACACCGAAAGGGCAGGGGCATGTAAAAAGAGTTATTATTTGACCGGACGTTTTTCTACATAGCTGGATGAGCAGCAAGCAGGCTGCGTGAGGCAAATCCTTAGGACAGCTAGTAGGGCTCCAAGCGTTCACGGAGGTAACTTTGGCTGCACGAAAGCAATGCTTATGAACGGTGCCTTGTCTGTGGACATGAGCCCCTGCACGGACGCCATAGCAGGGCTGATGCGGTCACTGCATTTTAGACAGACATGTATTTTATTGCAATGGTACCCGTGGGTCTTTTCAAGCCGGTGTTCCGTGGCTAGGGGTTCGGGGAAGGCGAGGGAGAGACGACAGTTACAGAAGGGCAGGTGCCAGCAATCTGTCTCCAGCTATTGGCAAGAGCTAGTGCGTGTTCATTCAAAGGCGAGGGCATGCAGTAGCACAAGGAATACCAGGGGCACAGTGCAGGATCACGAGTCACGCTGAGTCAGCGAGCAGGCATCCGTTTGCCCTCCGTGCCTCTTCAGACCTGGGCCCAAGCGGAGCCTGCGGTGAGGATGGAATGCTGCTCCCCGGGAACATCCGGGGAGCTTGGAAAGCAGTCAAAGGCGAGTCCGTGGGATGACACGGCGGGTGTCTGCTCGGCTTCCTATCTATGGGCAGCCCCCTCGGGGAATGCGCGCGTTTAGCCTTCCAGCCGTCAGCAGCGCGCGCCTCTCAGAGATGAGTAAACGCCTTTTGTTGAGTCTCGGTGGCTAAGAGAATCTGCCGCTGTGAATGTCTTAGCCTGGCATGCCCTTGGCTCATCTGCGTATTGTCCACAACTGCTTTTATGGGAGCAGTCTTTGTAGGCGACAAAACTACAAAGTAAAACACTGAGAGCCCACGTGTCTACGACAGGGGAAGCAGCAGTAACATGAAACAAACTGGGGCAGCCTACGATGTGCTGTAATGTCATACATAGTTGTCGGCGAGTTAGGCTCTTTAACATTTATTAACTTGTGTTCGAAGCACCATTTGGCGTAATTACAGCAAGAAGCACCACAGTGCTACAACTGCATACATTTTATTATTATAACGAAGCGATATTCGTGCGTGGAGTAACAATACAGAGTAACGTGATTAGGAGTGCAGATCTCGAGTACGCATGTCTTACAGCGCGTGACGTGATCTGAGGAGTCTATCTCTCCCGTCTTCGGCACACACAGAAGGATAAGTAGTGAGTTGGCTTTCTGCTCCTAGTGCTTTCGCTTCATGCCCCACGTCTGCTCAAGCGAGCACGAGGCAGAGTACAGACCCCGGCAAAGAGTACTGCAAGACGTCTTAATATCCATAGTCAAGGCAGATTACTGAAAGCGTCCCCGCTATGCCCAAACATGAACATAGTACTTGGAAGCCTTCCTGCTCACCACATTTAAGGCTAGAGTCCTGAAAGCCTTCCTGCTTTGCCTAAACATGAACACGGCATTGGAATCCTTCCCGCTCACCCCGTTCAAGGGTAGAGTACTGGAAGCGTCCCATTCAGTCCAAATGTGAACAGAGAACTGGAAGCCTTCCCGCTTATCACAAAGACTAACAGTATTGGAAGCCTTCTCCCTCCTCACAACGAAACGCAGGGTATTTGTAAGTCTCCTGCTCTCCCCAGCCTCCTTAAACTCCAAAGTCAAGGACAGAGTACTGTAAGTCTTCCCGTTCACCCCATTCAAGGACAGAGTACTGAAAGTCTTGCACTGTGTCCAAACACGAGCAGAGTATTCCCTCTACCCACAACAAAACAGAGTATTTAGAAGCCTTCCTTCTCTCCTCAACCTTCTAGAACTCCCCAGTCAAGGATAGACAATTAGAAGAACAAGTTACTTACCTTTGTAACACCTTATTTGGCAGAGACTCTATCTAGCTACAGATTCCTTTTCTTAGAATTATGCATAAGCATCAGGCTGGATCTGGATTTTTTTTTTTGTGAGCAGTACCCCTACGCACCGGTATGCGGAGTCGTTCAGCTCCAAGAAGCCTCTTCAGTGTCACTGGTGCCAGAAATGATGTGCGTGGTGGCTATATAGGCACCATCCCAGCACACTGATGTTAGTTTCTTTTTGTGACTTTTCATGCCAGGAGTGCAGATGCACCAAGAGCATTAACCACTGTGTGGACAACTAGAGCCCTGAAAGGGGAACAGCCTTGCCCCTAGAAATCTATTTGCAGAGCAAGGATGATGGGTGGGTCAGTAGGAAATCTGTTGGTAGCCAGATTCTCTACCAGATAAGCCGTTATCGAAGGTAAGTAACTTGTTCATCTGATAGAGACTTCTAGCCACAGTTTACTTAACTTAGACTAGATACTCAAGCAATACCTCCCAGAGGTGGGTCTGAGAAACAATGTCACATTAAAAAGTCCTGCAGGACCGAACAGGCAAAGTGTGCATCTCTATGGACCTAAATGTCTAGGAAGTAGTGCTAGGTAAACATGTGCAGAGATGCCCACTTTGCTGCCTGGCAGATGTCCGGAATCAGAACTCATAATGCTAATGTAGTGGCCTCAGCCTTGGCTCTGGTGAAATGAGCACGCAAACCCTCAGGGGTTGCTTTTTGGCCAATGCATAGCCGATTTTGATACAGAGTACAATCCATTCGGGGATGGTCCGTTTCTGTACTGCCTTCCTTTTCTGGGCTACGACATACCCTACAAAGGGTAGTTCATCCACCCACAACTCTTTTGTGTGATCAAGATAGAATGGCAACGCTCTTTTTGCTTCTAGCAGGTGGAGTCACTCTTTTTTAGAGGGATGAGGTGGAGCATAAAAGGTAGGAAAGGTGAAGGATTGGCCTACATAAAAGAAAGTGACCACCTTCAATAGAAAGGAAGCTCTAGTGCGAAGGACCAATTCAGGACTTGAAAAATGTACTCAGCCATTCCCTATGGTGAGTCATATTTTATCAGGTCAAGCTATTTTTAGGATCTACTCCCCTTTTTGGCGAGTTGACAAATAAATTACTTACCTGTAACTGTAGTTCTCCAGTATTGGACACTTTCATAGATGCACATGCTTGAATACTTCCCCGTCGTCGAGATGGGAGTCCCCGGTGGAATATAAAACCAGGCCTGAAGATGTATGCACACAACACATGAACTAGGCCTCAATACAATAACCCATCATAGTCGTTTTGTAAAATAGACCCAAACTCAAACTTGAACCAATCAGATTGCCTCACCCTTCTAGAACCTCCTGTGAGGAGTTGCCTTCCCTCAGATTTTCCGAGCACAAGTGCTGGAATAACCCAGCACACTGATAAGAGAGAAGGTGAGCTCCTCCGGAGAGGCGGGCGGGCCGCATGTGAATCTATGAAAGTGTCCAAAGCTGGAGAACTACATTTACAGGTAAGTAACTTATTTCTTACTCCAGTATTGGAACTTTCATAGGTTCACATGCTTGAATAAGAGTGGCAAGCAGTAAGTAACACATTTTCTGTATCAAGAAATAGTGTCCATCTCAATCATCATAAAACAGTGTAATTAGACAGTTACATGCAAACAATAAAATAACGCTTTAAAACATATATGAATATGCAAGAAAGGTACGTTAATAATAACCAGAAAATGTGATTAAATCAGAAGCAGATGGAGGGAAACAAACAGCTAACCTTATCTGAACAAATGTCTAAGAACTGCTTTACCCACCGCGGCATCATGGAGCATCTCAGCATCCAGGCAGTAATGCTTCGTGAAGGCGTGTGTTGTCCTCTACGTGGCTGCATGACAGATGTCTGGAAGGGATACCCCAGAGAAGAGTGCACAAGAAGTGGACACTGCTTGGGTAGAATGTGCACAACCTTTAGGGTCCAGCGGTCGACCAGCTTTCTGGTTGGCAAAAGGCTAAGGCACTAGAAATCCATCTAGAGATGGTTTGTTTAGAAACAGAAAGCCCTCTCCTGGGTGCACTAAATGTGACAAACAGCTGACTGGACTTTCTGATTGAGGACGAACGCTGAAAATAAAATTTAAGGCATCGTTTGACGTCCAATGAATGCAGCGATCTTTCTGCCCCAGTCTGGGGCCGCGGAAAGAAAGTCTTTAGGACTACTGGCTCGTTAATGTGGAAATCAGTTGTCACTTTTAGGATAAATTTCTGGTTTGTCCGTAGGATGACTGTGTCATCTGTAAATCTCATGAAAGGCTCTTGGATGGTAAAGGCTTGAATCTCGCTTACTTTGCGAGCGGATGTTAACACTAATAGGAGCGCTACCTTCCAGGTAAGATACTTAATGTCTGATTTATGAATAGGTTCGAATGGCTCCTTCATCAACTGACTCAGGACTGTATTCAGTTGCCAAGATGGAGGAGGTCGTTTGGCTGAAGGAAAGGATCGGAATAACCCCTTCATAAACTGCTTTATAAGTCGATGAGACCAGAGGGACAGTCCTTTGGATAGTCGTCTATATCTGGAGGTAGCAGCTAAGTGGACCGTAATGAATGCATGGGCGAGACCAGACTTCGCCAGGTGGAGAAGGTACGGTAAAACCCGGGCCGGGGCAGATGTAAGCAGATGAATGTTATTCGCAGTACACCATAAACAAAACCGCTTCCATTTTAAGGTATACGTCTTATTGGTGCTATCTGCAGGTGCTTTAGCTAAAACTCCTATTTGATCTTGCTGATGACCTGTGGAAGAAGGGGTATCGGAGGAAAGGCGTAAGCATAAATCCCTGAGCATGCTAACGAAAGGGTTTTTCCCCACGACCCTGGTTGGGGATGCCAGCTTGCATAAAACCGGCATTTCACGTTCTGAGACGTCGCAAAGAAGTCCAGGTTCAGTGTCCCCCACCTACGGAAGACTGCATCCAGCGTTGTCTGGTTCAGCTCCCACTCGTGTGAGGATCTGCTTAGTGAGTCTGCTGTGGTGTTGCTGACTCCCGGGAGATGTTCCGCCCGTACGTGCACTGAATTCTGAATGCAGCAGGTCCAGATGAGTTGAGCTTCTGTGGAAAGTAAGTGAGACCGAGTTCCGACTTGCTTGTTTATGTAGTGCATGTTGGTCGTATTGTCCGTCCGGACCAGCTCCGATGAACCTCGGATTCTCAGTAGAAAAGCTTGTAGTGCAAGGTACACAGCTCTGAGTTCAAGGAGGTTGATTTGTAGCGTTGCATGAGAATTGGGCCATCTGCCATTGACTTGCAGATCTTGGAGACATCCTCCCCACCCCTCCATCGAAGCATCCGTCATGATCGTAAACAGAGGGTTTTGATTCAGGAACTCCAGACCTACTGAAATGTTTGCAGGCGTTGACCACCACTGGAGGGAGTGGACCATCCTTGGTGTTATGTGAATGATGTCCCCGAAGGACCCTTGCACCTGCTTCCACTGTTTGTCGAGCTCTTCCTGAAGAGGGCGCATCCGAAGACGACAGTGCGGAACTAGGCTGGCACAGGAGGACATCATACCCAGTAATGATTTGAACCTCCGAACTGAAATACTTTTTTCTTCAAACTGAGTCTGCCAGGGTCAAAAGCTTGAGTTGATGTTCTTCTGCAGGAACGGCTTTTACAAGAGTAGTGTCCAATATAGCACCCAGAAACACTATCCTTCTGGTAGGTTGAAGCTGTGACTGGTCTCTGTTGAGAGTGAGACCTAGTTGCTGGAAGAGACGTAACGTGGTCGTGAGGGAGTGACGTAGGGCAGAGATGTTCAGAGCCTTTAGTAACCAATCATCCAGATATGGGAATACCTGGTGCTTGAGACGTCTCAGATATGCAGCCACTGGAGCTAAGCACTTTGTGAAAATCCGGGGGGCGGATTTGAGTCCGAAGGGTAGCACTCTGAATTGAAAGTGCTGGCCGGCTACAATGAATCTCAGAAATTTCCTGTGTTTGGGGTGAATGGGAATGTGGAAATACGCATCCTGCAGATCTAGGGAAGCCATGAAATCGCCTCTGTTGAGAAGCTGTAGTACATCCTTCAAAGTTACCATTCGAAAGGATTGCTTTTTGAGATATTTGTTGAGCTGCCTCAGATCCAGGATGGGCCTCCACAAACTGGACTTCTTTCTGATGAGGAAGAATCGAGAATAAAAACCTCTTCCTCGCTGCGAAGAGGATACTACCTCTATCGCCCCTTTGGACAACATACCCTCTATCTCTAGGAGGAGAAGCTGTAGATGCTGTTGACGTTCCTGGGAAGGTGGAGTTTCGGGAGGCCTGGAAGTGAATTCTAGCAGATGGCCATGAGTTATGATATCCAGAACCCACTTGGGGCTTGTGATCTGCCTCCAACGTCGTAGGTGACGAGTCAAGGAGGAAGGGGTAGCTGGGCCCTGGAGGCTGTCATTGCCTACGTGAGGCGTCCTTGGACTGTCGTCCTGATCTTTCTCTAGGAGGAGGTCTGTTGTATAATGCCGCTGGAGGCTGCCTTTGATGGTACTGGGGCCTGGATGACTGATACTGGGAGGAGTAGGCTGGATAACAAAAAGACTGGTAACCACCTTGAAAGGAGGAGTGGCATCTACCCCTGGCTTCCCGAAAGGGAGTGCACTTCTACTGTAGGGATCCCAATGAGCTGGCAGTATCAGTATCAGCCTTAATCGCCTGAAGAGCATAGTCGACATGCTTGCCGAACAGGTCTTGGTCATCGTACGGGAGATCCAGGATCTTTGTTTGGACATCCGGCCTGAAATGTATGGCTTTGAGCCATCCCTGGCGCCTTAAGACCGCTGAACCAGCCAGAAGCCTAAATCCCATGGCCACAATGTCCAAGGCGCAGTCAATCACCTCTGCAGATGTTCGCTGACCCTCCATAATGATCTTTTTAGCTTCCGACTTGATGGTATCTGAAAGATCCTCCAGAGAGTGGGAGATGTCAGACCACAGCTGTCTGTCGTATCTGCCCAGTAGTGCCAAGGAATTTGCTGCACGGACCAAAATTGCAGACACAGAAGAGAACCACTTACTGATATTGTCCAGGCACCTTCCATCCTTATCAGGAGGAGCCAATAAAGGCGCTGAAGGGTTCTTGGAGCGTGTCTGGGCAGCCTGGAAAACCACAGAGTCTGGTTTTGGGTGACCCACCGGGCACGCAGGAGCGTCCTCTGTTGCCTTATACTTCTTGTCTAGCTTTGGTAACACCACTGGCACTGTTGCTGGATTTTTCATTATCTTCAGCCCTTGATACCAGACATGGTCAATGATCGGGATAGCCCTAACCGATTTTCTGTGCGGCTCTTTAAAATCATACAGAAAACAGTCCTGCTGCGTAGATGGCAACTGCAGCTCAAACCTCATGGCAGCTTTCTCTAAGAGGTTATGGAAAGAGCCAATATCCTCAGGAGGAGATTCGACTGCTAACGGCTCTGGTGAAGGGGGTGCCGGGAGTACATACTCATCCCATTCGTCCTGGTCGGAGAGAACCTCCCCTTTCCTCTGCTGCTTCATCAGAAGAGGCCTGGACCTGAGGACTCTGCGGAGCCTGAAGAGGAACTTGTGGTGTTGTAGGAAAAACTGGCAGAGGTGCCAGAGTAGCTGGAGCAGAAACTGCTGGCGTGGGATCTTTCCCCGGCTGAGGGTAGAAGAGTTCTCTGTAGTCCGCCAGCATAGCCTGGAGTTCGGACACTAGACCGGAGGGCAGAGATACTGTTTCCTGCTGTTGTGGTACTGGGTCATAGTACTGTTGGCCATAATATGAATCCTTGTCCGAGTAATCCTGGCATTTGACGTGTAGCTGTGAAGGACTTCCAGCAACTCCAAACATTGTATGTTGATCTGAGTCCTCATCATCGTCACCATCTAAAAACCTAGATGGCAAGAGTCTTGAAACTTTGCTTGGTGACATAATAAAAGGTGTTAAGCAAGCTTTAGAGAGCCTTTTAAACGGAGTATGTTGCACAGGCTGACCCAAAAGTAACGTAGATGGTCTTTGCCTTTTGTTTGGAAGCAATCTTGGCATTGAAGACAAGAAACCAGTTGTCGTCGAGGGGGGCGTCGACGATACCGTCGTCGCTGGAAACATGGTAGCCGATGATGGTAGGACCGTTGACGAGAGCGTCATCGGAGGCATGTTCAGAATCGTCAGAGGTGTCGTCGACGAGGGCATCGTCGGCGAGAGAAGCGTAGACGAAATATGGCACCCCGTCAACGAGGATGATAATAATGTCGTCAACGAAGATCCTGCAGCTGCTGCCGTCGACATGGCGATGGTTACCACCACCGGCGTCACCGATGAAACAGTTGTCGACGAGGGTATCGACGACGATGGCATCGTCGACGGTGCTGGGCTAGGCTTCTTAAATCTGTAAAGCACTTTAGGAGGATGAGTGGCGAGGTCTGAAGCAGTTTTCTTTGCTTTTTTGAGGGATTCTGTACCCAGTTTCTTCTTCTGTGGAGAGCCATGACCCTTTGGCGTCTTTTGTGCCATTTTCCTAGGTGGCTCTTGTCCCCCAGAACTTTGTTTTCTTTTCAGAGGTGTTTTAGGGGCAGAAATAGAAGAAGAGGCACTGTCCTCATCAGAGGCAGAGTGTCCAATCTTACCTCTTTGTAGCCACAACAGAAGGCGACCCTCCCTGTCCATCAGGGTCTTAGTAGAAAACTTCCTGCAGATTTTGCAGTCCTTAGTCTTGTGGCTGGGGTACAGGCAGTAAATACACTCCTCATGCGGATCTTCCACAAATAATCTCTTCTTTAAACATGAGGCACAGGATCTGAAAAGGCCTTTCTTTGGGGTCTCTGACATGGCAGCCAGTTTGAATAACCAGAGTAGATAGAAATATCCAAAAGCTGTAGAAACAGGTCTTCTGACAGAAAATTTTGAGTAGAGCTCAAAGGAGACTCCTCACCACCAAGTGCAGTGGAAAATCTGAGGGAAGGCAGCTCCTCACAGGACGTTCTAGAGGGGTGAGGCAATCTGATTGGTTCAAGTTTGAGTTTGGCTCTATTTTACAAAACAACTATGATGGGTTATTGTATTGAGGCCTAGTTCATGTATTTTGTGCATACACCTTCAGGCCTGGTTTTAAATTCCACCAGCGACTCCCATCTCGACGACGGGGAAGTATTCAAGCATGTGAATCTATGAAAGTTCCAATACTGGAGCAACTGATGTTCTGTTCAGTCAGAAAGTGGAGAAGCAATAAAGATGCCTTTAAATATTGTTCTCGTCACATTTGTTCTGTGTTCAGAGACAGAGGTAAAAAATCAGTTTCTCTTACAATTAATGTTCCTTCTCACTGCAGAATTCTAGGAGTTTGGTAGATTTTTCCTGACACAGAGCATTTAAATAGCTAAGTCAACAGTACAAACATTTCCAAAATATATTTCAGTCGTTGCTAAAGCCCATTGTTTGTACATCTGTGTGATGAAAATACTTTTTTTTTTTAATAGGATGAAAACAAATCAGAACACTTTACTTGGTTATGTGCAAAGAATTTCTGAAACCCGATTTTCACAGACTGCTAATATTAAATAGTTTTATCAGTAAAGCTGCAAGTTAGTGGGAAGGTTTTTGGACCTTTTGTCAGAAATGTTGTCCGTAAATGGCAGTGTGCAACAACATCATGGTTTAGTAATATATGTATCAAAAGTGAGTGTTTAAACGTAAACTGAGAAAACACTCCCGCCCTGATGGCAATGCTATTAGTAAACTAAGAGACAAGTAAAACTAAGAGGCAAGTAATGGATCATGTGCTCCCTATATGTGGGCTAGATTATTTTTAAACATGGAGCAAAAGTTTAGTCTATTTATTAAAACAAAGACTTTTTTGGTACAGCAGAAATGCTGAGCTCACATATTTGAAGCTACACTCATTTGAGACAATGAAGAAAAAGGCGACTCTGTAAAATAAAATATTGGACTAGGATCACACAATTTGAGATTCGTTTATGGGTCAAGTACATTACAGTTATGGTTGAGCACATTATACAAGTTACTCGACCTACAGGTTTAATAAAATTTTTATGATTTTTCGGGGCCTGCAACTTGTCTGGGAAGATGCTGAGATGAACGAGTTACTTACCTTGGGTAACGACTTTTCTGGTGGATACATTAGCTACCTGTGGATTCCTCACCTAATGAATACTCCCATGGCACCAGCATTCGACGGAAATCTTCTTCCTAGTCTCTGCACGTCGACGAGGACGTCACTCTAGCCCACGCGACGCCATCTGACGTCATACAGGCAATAAGAGGTCCTCGACGACGTGCCGACGTCAGTACCAACATTTTTTACGTGCATGAGAACAACCACCCAATACAATGAAAGAGCAAGGCAACATCCCATAACCTTGTAAAATACACAATATTGCAATGAATAGCTGTAAATTTAATATAACGAACAAATATATGCAAATCATGTATGTACACAAAGATATATACATATATATATATATATATATATATATATACAGATAATATACACACGTATCCATATATACAACGTCTATTGCAACCTTGAAGACCAAGAGGAGCGCACTCAAGGATTACTTGGTAAGACCAGAAAGGCAACGGGGAGGCGGGTGGGACCGTGAGGAATCCACAGGTAGCTAATGTATCCACCAGAAAAGTCGTTACCAAAGGTAAGTAACTCGTTCTTCTGATGGATACAACTACCTGTGGATTCCTCACCTAATGAATAGAGTCCCAAAGCAGTACCACGCCCGGTGGCGGGTGCCTAAATGGTCAAACCAAGAAATCCTGCAGCACTGACCGTGCAAAATGACCGTCCCTTCTGACCTCAGAGTCCAAACAGTAATGTTTCGCAAAAGTGTGAAGGGACGACCAAGTTGCGGCCTTGCAGATGTCAACCACAGGAACACCCCTGGCCAAGGCCGAAGTGGCCGACTTAGCTCTGGTGGAATGAGCTCTAATGCCCTCAGGAGGGTCCTTCTTTGCCAAAGAGTAACAGATTTTAATGCAAAGAACCACCCACCTGGAGAGTGTTCTCTTGTGGACTGCCTTTCCTCTCCTCTTGCTCACGTATCCGATGAACAGCTGATCCTCCAGCCTGAAATCCTTTGTTCTATCAATAAAGAAGCTCAACGCCCTCTTTGGGTCCAGACGGTGCAGTCTTTCTTCCTCTTTAGAAGGATGAGGCGGAGGATAGAACGTGGACAAAGTAATTGTCTGAGCGAAATGGAAGGGTGAAACAACCTTCGGGAGGAAAGCAGCCTTGGTCCTCAACACCACCTTATCCCCATAAAAAGTTGTATAAGGGGGCTTTACCGATAAGGCCTGCAACTCACTCACTCTCCTTGCAGATGTTATAGCTACCAGGAAAACTGTTTTTATAACCAAATACCTAAGGGGCAAGAATGCATAGGCTCAAAAGGGGACCCCATAAGGAAAGTCAGGACCAAGGACAAATCCCATTGCGGCATAACAAATGGTTTTGGAGGATATTTATTTAGAAGACCTTTCAAGAATCTGATAACAATAGGGGATTTAAATAACGATGGTTGGTCTGGAAGACAAATGAAGGCTGACAAGGCCGACAAATAACCCTTAATGGTAGCCACTGCACAACCTTTCTGCGCTAGAGAGAGAGCAAAAGACAAAACGTCCGATAGATGAGCATGTAAGGGATCAATCTGCCTCTCTCCACACCACGCAACAAATTTAGACCACCTATTAGCGTAGATAGATTTAGTGGAGTGTCGCCTGGCCGCTAATATAACATCCACTACATCAGGCGGGAGAGAGAAGGAACTCAGGTTGCCCCGTTCAATCTCCAGGCATGTAGGTGCAGACTCTGGAGGTTGGGGTGTAAAATCTGCCCCTGCGACTGCGAGAGGAGGTCTGCCCTGAAAGGGAGACGGAGCGGAGGGCACATTAAGAGTTGGAGAAGGTCGGAGTACCACACCCTCCTTGGCCAATCCGGAGCTATTAAGATGACTAGCGCCCGGTCTTGGCGAATCTTCCTCAATGCTCAAGGAATCAAGGGTATGGGAGGAAACACGTAAAGCAACTGGCCGCACCAGGTTATTTGAAACGCGTCCCCTAACGCTCCCTGCATCGGATACTGGAGGCTGCAGAATAACGGACAATGCGCGTTCTCCAGAGTGGCAAACAGATCTACCCGAGGAAACCCCCACCTTTGGAAGATCAAACGGGCTTGATCTGGATGGAGACGCCACTCGTGGTCTGCCAAGAATTGGCGACTGAGACCGTCCGCACGTACATTCAAGACCCCGGCCAGATGATTTGCTACCAAGCAAATCTGATGGTCCTTTGCCCAGGACCATAGTCGAAGAGCTTCTCTGCAGAGAAGGTACGACCCTACTCCTCCCTGTTCGTTTATGTACCACATCGTGGTAGTATTGTCCGTCAGGACCTGTACCGACTGACCACAAAGGGAAGGGAGGAAGGCCTTGAGAGCCAGACGTACAGCCCGTAACTCTAACAGATTGATATGAAACATCTGCTCCTCTGGAGACCAAAGGCCTTTGATCTCCAGATCCCCCAGATGAGCTCCCCACCCTAGAGTGGAAGCATCCGTTATGACCGTGGCCACTGGTGGCGACAGCGCGAACGGCTTTCCTTGTGAAAGATTGTTGCTCGCAATCCACCACTTCAAGTCCACAGCAGCATCTCTGGAGATCTTGACAGCACCTTCTAGATCTCCTTTGTGTTGAGACCACTGCCTTCGGAGGCACCACTGAAGAGCCCTCATGTGCCAGCGAGCATGCGTGACCAACAGAATGCAGGAGGCAAACAGACCGAGCAGACGAAGGACCTTGAGGACTGAAACTACCGCTCCATTTCGAAACATTGGAACCAATTCCTGAATATCTTGAATCCGCTGAGGCGGAGGAAAGGCTCGACTCAATGTTGTATCCAGTACTGCCCCTATGAACAGGAGGCGCTGAGAGGGCTCCAGGTGAGATTTGGGCTCGTTCACCGAAAAACCCAGGTCGAACAACAACTGAGTCGTTGACTGCAGATGATGCGACACAAGCTCCGGCGACTTGGCTTTGATCAACCAGTCGTCCAAGTAAGGGAATACTGCTATCCCCTTCCTTCTGAGCTCTGCCGCAACCACCGACATCACCTTCGTGAAGACTCGAGGTGCTGAAGTAAGACCAAACGGAAGGACCGCAAACTGATAGTGCTGCGATCCCACCATAAACCGGAGATACTTCCTGTGTGACTTGAGTATCGGGATATGAAAGTAAGCATCCTGCAAGTCGACAGACACCATCCAATCTTCCTTGTTCAACGCCAAAAGCACCTGAGCTAGGGTCAACATCTTGAACTTTTCCTGTTTGAGGAACCAATTCAAGATCCTCAGGTCCAGGATTGGTCTCAACCGACCATCCTTCTTGGGAATCAGGAAATACCTTGAGTAACAACCTCGACCCCTTTCCTGCTCTGGGACCAACTCTACCGCGCCCTTTGAAAGGAGGACTTGTACCTCCTGTTCTAGCAACAGGAGGTGTTCTTCTGAACAATAAGATGGGCGGGATGAGGGGCGGGAACTCCCGAAAGGGAAGGGTGTAGCCTTTTCCCACAATACTGAGAACCCAAGTGTCCGTTGTAATAGTCTTCCACTTGCGGAGAAAATGCTGTAATCTTCCCCCTACAGGAGAGGAGTGAGTGGGAAATGGTGGAAGCCTAAGGCTGCTTTCCCTGCTGCACCCCTCCAGAGGACGAGGAAGAGGCAGAGTGCTGCTGAGAGGCTCCTCTGGTGCGGGCCCTCCCTCTCCCTCTAAAAGATCTATAGGGATGGGAAGAGGCAGGTTGCTGGAATCTCCCCCGAAAGGAAGAGGAGGAAGAGCCATGCCCAAATCCCTGAAACCTCCTGATAATCCTGGAAGAGGCAGAGGAAGAAGGAGCTTGGAGTCCTAGCGATTTGGCTGTGGCCCTGCTCTCCTTAAAACGTTCCAAGGCCGAATCTGCCTTGGCGCCAAACAGCTTGTCCCCATCAAAAGGGAGATCCAAAAGGGTTGACTGCACATCTGCAGAAAACCCCGAATTACGGAGCCAGGCCTGTCTCCTTGCCACCACAGTCGTGCCCATTGCTCTGGCCACCGAGTCGGTCGTATCCAGCCCAGCCTGAATAATCTGGGTCGCAGCAGCCTGGGCATCTGAAACAACATCCAAAAGACCCTGGGGAAGCTCCGTAAATGATGAGGAAATGTCATCCATAAGAGCATGAACATATCTCCCCAGGATACAAGTTGCGTTGGTGGCCTTCAACGCCAGACTGCAGGACGAAAAGATTTTCTTGGACTGCGCATCCAGTTTCTTCGAGTCTCTGTCCCCAGGCACCGTCGGGAAAGAACCAGGCGCTGATTTGGATGAACAGGAGGCCTGCACCACCAAGCTCTCCGGTGTAGGGTGCCTAGAAAGAAAGCCAGGGTCAGTTGGTGCAGCTCGATACCTCCTGGCTACGGCTCTATGAACCGCTGGGGAAGATACTGGTCTCTTCCACACCTCTAGCACCGGATTCAGCAAAGCGTCATTAAAGGGCAATAGAGGCTCTGCCGCAGCTGAGGCCGGATGAAGCACCTCTGTCAGAAGGTTCTGTTTTGTCTCTGCCACCGACAAAGGCAGGTCCAGAAAACTAGCTGCCTTCCGTACCACTGCGTGAAAGGAAGCAGCCTCCTCCGTGTATTCCCCTGGAGACGAAAGATCCCACTCAGGGGAAGTGTCCAGCCCACTGGCTGTATCTAGACCATGCAGTCCATCACCCGAGTCCTCTAGTTCTCCTTCTTCCAGGACTCGTTGGTACTCCTGCTCCTCTAATAAACGGAGAGCACGTCTCCTCGAATGAAGCCTCTGCTCGATACGCGGAGTCGACAATGCCTCCGCCGAAGCCGAAGATCGGCACCGATCTTCAGAAGCTACCGACGCCGCGTCCGGCGCCACAGGTAACTTCGGCGCCGATGAAAGAGCACTCGGAGCGGATGGACCCACCGGAGTCACAGGACGAAATCCCGACGTCGACGGGATGGAAATCTCCGGGGCCAATCCCTCCGAAGCCACCGGCGCCGAGCCCACGTTCCCAAAAGGGAGAAAGGGCATAAAGGGTGCCGGCCGTAGAGGCGCAGGATCACCCAATGAAAAGGCCAAAGGGCCAGCCGGAGCACCCCCTGGAGCCATCTGTTGGAAGATGGTATACATCGCATTTAGGAATGCGGTACTATCGGCTCCAGGGGTGGGAAAAGCCAGATACTGGGGTGCCTGTATCGAAGGCGACCCCGACGCCGGCCTCGACGTCTGCGACGCCGGGGACAACACCAGAGGCTGCACCACTTCAATCACCGACGCCTGTCCAGGTGAAGTCTGTAACACCGGAGAGGGCAACGGCGTCGATGGATGCGGCGTGACCGTGGGACTGACCTCCCAAGTCCTCCGGCGCCGATCCGAAGACCTGGAACGAGTCTCCTTGCTCGAATGGCGCCGTGATTCTCTACGGCGCCGGGAGTCTCGATGACGCCGATGCCTTGGCGAAGAAGACTTCTTATGATGTTTTTCTTTCTTCGACTTCACCATAAACAACTTCGCCTCACGTTCCTTGAGGGCCTTTGGATTCATGTGCTGGCATGAATCGCAAGTCGAGACGTCGTGGTCGGAGCTTAAACACCAAAGACAGTCGGAGTGAGGATCTGTAACTGACATCTTGCCCCCACACTCACGACAAGGCTTAAAACCCGACTTTCTCTGCGACATTATTACTGCAGCGAAGGACTACGCAGCAAAAAATACACTGTAACCACGAAAGTAACAGTTGCTCCCTCGAAGATAACCGTTTCGAATGCACGGAAAAAAGGGAACTGACGTCGGCACGTCGTCGAGGACCTCTTATTGCCTGTATGACGTCAGACGGCATCGCGTGGGCTAGAGTGACGTCCTCGTCGACGTGCAGAGACTAGGAAGAAGATTTCCGTCGAATGCTGGCGCCATGGGAGTATTCATTAGGTGAGGAATCCACAGGTAGTTGTATCCATCAGAAACAGGGGCTTAGATGACAAAGCCTGGAGCTCAATGACCCTCTGTACAGATGTTATTGCCACTAGAGAGGCCGTCTTGATAGAAGCCTGAGAGGACAGTAGTCTAGCGGCTCAAAAAGAGAGCAGCGCAAAGTGAGAAATAAATTTAAGTCCTATTGTAAATGGCCCTTTTTGCAGGGTTATCCCCAAACTTTTTTCCCACTGACCTATCGTTTTTGATCCTGTGATGAACTTCGTTTTTGCTGGCATTATGACTCTGAGTACTTTACCACTGCTGAACAGTGCTAAAGTGCAAGTGCTCCCTGTATAAAGTGTATTGGTTTATCCATGATTGGCATATTTGATTTACTAATAAGTTCCTAGTATATACACCAGGTGTGCCCATGGCCTGTAAATCATATGCTTCTAGTGGGCCCTTCAGCACTGATGATTGTGCCACCCATATGAGTAGCCCTGTAATCATGTCTCAGACCTGCCACTGCAGTGTCTGTGAGTGTCTGTGAGTGCAGTCTTAAATTGCATTTTGACCTGCCAAGTGCACCCACTGGCCAGGCCCAAACCTTCCCTTTTACTACAAGGAAGTCTCCCCTAAGGCAGGTCCAAGGCAGCCTCATGGGCAGGATGCAGCGTATTTAAAAAGTTAGGATATGTACTGATGTGTTTTACATGTCCTGATAGTGAAATACTGCTAAATTCAGCTTTTCACTATTGCAAGGCTTATGTGTCCCATAGAGTAACACGGGGATTGCCTTGAAATATCTTTTAAGTGTAGCTTAACAGAGATATGATGTTTGTGGTCTCTGAACTCTGAACTGGGAGTTTGAAAATGCCATATTTAGCAAGTGGGCATTTTCTTGCTTAACCATTCTGTGCCTCTGCCTGTCTGCTGAATACACGTCTGGGTCAGGATGACAGGTGGGCTGTTTGTGCATTCACTGTAGACAGTCACACAAATGGAGCGGAGTTGTGCTCTGCATATCCTGATGGCCCATAAACGGGCTGATGCGTCTTCCTGAGCTAGAGTAGTGGGAGAAGCTGACACTTCCACCTGAACAGGGCTGTGCCTGTCCTCACACAAAGCCGTCTTCAACCCCCTGGAGTGTGTCTGAGGCCAGGGAAGGGAAAGGCAGAGCTGGTTGTAGGAAGTTGGCTCTGTATACACTATTTCAAAGTAAGAAATAGTGTGCACAGAGTGCAAGCGTTCCCCTTAGAGGTAAGATAGTGGCAAAAAGAGATAATTCTAATGCTCTATTTTGTGGTAGTGTGGTCGAGCAGTAGGCTTATCAGAGGGTAGTGTTAAGCATTTGTTGTACACACACAGGCAATAAATGAGGAACACACACTCAAATACAATTCCAGGCCAATAGGTTTTTATATAGAAAAATATATTTTCTTAGTTTATTTTAAGAACCACAGGTTCAAGATTTACAAACAATACTTTAAATGAAAGGTATTTCACTCAGGTATCTTAGGAACTTTGACTCATCACAATAGGATGTACAGTTGTGGCAAAAATGGCAATAAGCTATTTTAAAAGTGGACACTGCAAAAATCAACAGTTCCTGGGAGAGGTAAGTAATTGTTAAGTTCACAGGTAAGTAAAACACTTTCAGGGTTCAAAGTTGGGTCCAAGGTAGCCCACCGTTGGGGGTTCAAGGCAACCCCAAAGTTACCACACCAGTAGCTCAGGGCCAGTCAGGTGCAGAGGTCAAAGTGGTGCCCAAAACACATAGGCTTCAATGGAAATAGGGGTGCCCCAGTTCCAGTCTGCCAGCAGGTAAGTACCCGCGACTTCGGGGGGCAGACCAGGGGGGTTTTGTAGGGCACTGGGGGGGGGGGGGGGGGGGGGGGGGGGGTTACACAAGCAGGCACAGAAAGTACACCCTCAGCGGCACAGGGGTGGCCGGGTGCAGAGTGCAAACAGGCGTCAGGTTTTCCATAGGAATCAATGGGGAGACCCGGGGGTCTCTTCAACTATGCAGGCAGGCACGGAGGGGGGCTCCTCGGGGTAGCCACCACCTGGGCTAGGCAGAGGGTCGCTCCAGCACTGGAGTTCGGTTCCTTCAGGTCCTGGGGGCTGCGGGTGCAGTGTGTTTTCCAAGCGTCGGGTTCCTTGAAGCAGGCAGTCGCGGTAAGGGGGAGCCTCTGGATTTCCTCTGCAGGTGTCGCTGTGAGGGCTCAGGGGGGTCAACTCTGGCTACTCGTGGGCTCGCAGTCACCGGGGAGTCCTCCCTGTAGTGTTTGTTTTCCGCAGGACGAGGCGGGGGCGTCGGGTGCAGAGTGGAAAGTCTCAGTTTAGGTCTGGGAGGGCAGTAGCCAATGGCTACTGGCCTTGAGTTTGGCTACACCCTCTTTGTCCCTCCTCCCTTTGGGGAGGGGGGCACATCCCTAATCCTATTGGGGGAATCCTCCATCTGCAAGATGGAGGATTTCTAAAAGTCAGAGCCACCTCAGCTCAGGACACCTTAGGGGCTGTCCTGAGTGGGGAGTTGTAGGAAGTTGGCTCTCTATGTACTATTTCAAAGTAAGAAATAGCATGCACAGAGTCCAAGGGTTCCCCTTAGAGGTACGATAGTGGCAAAAAGAGATCATTCTAATGCTCTATTTTGTGGTAGTGTGGTCGAGCAGTAGGCTTATCAGAGGGTAGTGTTAAGCATTTGTTGTACACACACAGGCAATAAATGAGGAACACACACTCAAAGACAATTCCAGGCCAATAGGTTTTTGTATAGAAAAATATATCTTCTTAGTTTATTTTAAGAACCACAGGTTCAAGATTTACAAGTAATACTTCAAATGAAAGGTATTTCACGTAGGTAACTTAGGAACTTTGAATCAGGAAAATAGCATGTACAGTTTTCACAAAAATGGCAATAAGCTATTTTAAGACTAGACACAGTGCAATTTTTCAACAGTTCCTGGGGGAGGTAAGTGTTTGTTAGTTTTGCAGGTAAGTAAACCACCTACAGGTTTCAAAGTTGGGTCCAAGGTAGCCCACTGTTGGGGGTTCAGGGCAACCCCAAAGTTACCACACCAGCAGCTCAGGGCAGGTCAGGTGCAGAAGTCAAAGTGGTGCCCAAAAGCATAGGCTTCAATGGAGAATGGGGTGCCCCGGTTCCAGTCTGCCAGCAGGTAAGTACCCGCAACTTCAGAGGGCAGACCAGGGGGGTTTTGTAGGGCATCAGGACACACACAAGTCAGCACAAAAAGTACACCCTCAGCGGCACGGGGGCAGCCGGGTGCAGAGTGCAAACAGGCGTCTGGTTTGCAATGGAGTTCAATGGGAGACCCAGGGGTCTCTTCAGCGAAGCAGGCAGGCAGGGGGGGAGGGGGGGCCTCCTCGGGGTAGCCACCACCTAGGCAAGGGAGAGGGCCACCTGGGGGTCGCTTCTGCACTGGAGGTCGGATCCTTTAGGTCCTGGGGGCTGCGGGTGCAGTGTCTTTACCAGGCGTTGGGTTCTTAGAAGCAGGCAGTCGCAGTCAGGGGGAGCCTCTGGATTCCCTCTGCAGGCGTCGCTGGGGGTGCCCAGGGGGGTCAACTCTGGCTACTCACAGGGATGCAGTCGCCGGGGAGTCCTCCCTGTAGTGTTGTTTCTCCGCAGGTCGAGCCGGGGGTGTTGGGTGCAGAGTGGAAAGTCTCACACTTCTGGCGGGAAACATACAGTCCTTTAAAGTTTGTTTCTTTGTTGCAAAGTTGTTTCTTCTTTGGAGCAGAGCCGCTGTCCTTGGTCCTTTTGGATGCAAGGTAGTCCTCTGAGGCTTCAGAGGTCGCTGGACCCCGGGGAACGCGTCGCTGTTGCAGTTTTTCTTGAAGTGGGGAGACAGGCCGGTAGGGCTGGGGCCAAAGCAGTTGGTGTCTCCGTCTTCTCTGCAGGGCTTTCAGGTCAGCAGTCCTTCTTCGTCTTCAGGTTGCAGGAATCTATCTTGCTAGGTTCTGGGAGCCCCTAAATACTAAATTTAGGGGTGTGTTTATGTCTGGGGGGTTAGTAGCCACTAGCTACACCCTCTTTGTGTCTCCTCCCTGAGGGGAGGGGGGCACATCCCTAATCCTATTGGGGGAATCCTCCATCTGCAAGATGGAGGAATTCTAAAAGTCAGAATCACCTCAGCTCAGGACACCTTAGGGGCTGTCCTGACTGGCCAGTGACTCCTCCTTGTTTTTCTCATTATCTCCTCCAGCCTTTCCGCCAAAAGTGGGGCAGTGGCCGGAGGGGCGGGCATCTCCACTAGATGGGATGCCCTGTGGCGCTGTAACAAAAGGGGTGAGCCTTTGAGGCTCACCGCCAGGTGTTACAGTTCCTGCAGGGGGAGGTGAGAAGCACCTCCACCCAGTACAGGCTTTGTTCCTGGCCACAGAGGGACAAATGCACTCTCCCCATGTGGCCAGCAACATGTCTGGTGTGTGGCAGGCTGGCTAAAACTAGTCAGCCCACACTGGAGTCCGGTATGTTTTCAGGGGGCATCTCTAAGGTGCCCTCTGAGTGTATTTTTACAATAAAGTGCACACTGGCATCAGTGTGCATTTATTGTGCTGAGAAGTTTGATACCAAACTTCCCAGTTTTCAGTGTAGCCATTATGGTGCTGTGGAGTTCGTGTTTGACAGACTCCCAGACCATATACTCTTATGGCTACCCTGCACTTACAATGTCTAAGGTTTTGCTTAGACACTGTAGGGGCATAGTGCTCATGCACCTATGCCCTCACCTGTGGTATAGTGCACCCTGTCCTAGGGCTGTAAGGCCTGCTAGAGGGGTGACTTACCTATGCCACAGGCAGTGTGAGGTTGGCATAGCACCTTGAGGGGAGTGCCATGTCGACTTAGTCATTTTCTCCCCACCAGCACACACAAGCTGGCAAGCAGTGTGTCTGTGCTGAGTGAGGGGTCCCTAGGGTGGCATAAGACATGCTGTAGCCCTTAGAAACCTTCCTTGGCATCAGGGCCCTTGCTACCAGGGGTGCCAGTTACAAGGGACTTACCTGGGTGCCAGGGTTGTGCCAATTGTGGAGACAAAGGTACAGTTTAGGGAAAGAACACTGGTGCTGGGGCCTGGTTAGCAGGTCTCAGCACACTTTCAAATCATAAATTGTCATCAGCAAAGGCAAAAAGTCAGGGGGTAACCATGCCAAGGAGGCATTTCCTTACACGTGTGCATCACAAAGACTTCCATGTGAAGTATGTCTACTTCAAAGAGAGAAAGGGGTATAAGTTCTGGACCTCTGACCCCACACAGAATCCTTCTGGACTGAGGAAATTCTGCCAGGAAGAAGAGCTGGATGCTGAAGGAGGGACTGCCACTCTGCCTGCTACTTTGTTATGCTGGCCTGCAGCTTGCTGCTTCTGTCCCCGGAGTGAAAGGACTGGACTTTGCATTCTACATCCTGCTTCCTAAGGTTCTACAATGGTTGAACTGAGTTTGCCTTGTGTTAAGAAGTCTCAGAGACAAAGACTTCACCTGCCAGTGCCTGGGCTCTCTTGTTGAGAGTCTGGACTTGCAAAGTGGTAACAAACCTAGTTCCTGGGCTCTTGGGAGTGAGTTCTTGTGTAACAAGGAAGAAACTAGTGCATCAACTTCCAGAAAGACTTTGGAACCGGTGCCGCTCTCTGATCCCATGTGGCTGTCTTCACCTGAGCCATGGTCCCCACTGAGTGCAACGGCCACGACCTACAACACAGGCCCAACGCCAACGCAGCGCCTCCAAAGTCCAGCTACAGTGAGAGTCCAGAGTGTCGTGGCACCTGACTCCATCCCAGCACCTGTGGCCCTGTGGTGTGATCACGACACCGCAAAGTCGACGCCTCACGTCTTGATCTGCTGGATTCATCAACCCCACCTTGTCCTAAGGAACCAACGCCTCACCGCCAACACCGCATCACCTTCTCTGCAACCATAAGAAACGGACGCCTCACCTCCCCTGCCTAGCAGTAATGAACCAATGCCTCACCTTCCTGGTGGCAGTAAGGAACCAACGCCTCACTGGCTCCAGCGACGTCTCACCTCCCCGACCCCGTGCAATGTCTTTGTTACCTCATTGTTTTCCACGGTACTGTAACCGGCATCCATATGATTGGGTGGCTGACCTTGCTCCCTCGCAGGTGGCGCTGGACTGTTGGAAGCGACTCAGTCAACTGTTTTGATAGCCTCAGTTGGAGCTATTGTGTTTCTAAGCGCTATACTACATTTAATCTTTGAAAATGTGTATCTTTACTTGTGTATGTTGGATTTTTGTCATTGTGGTCTTGGTTTGCTCAGATAAATATTGGCTATTGTTTTAAACTGGTGTGCAGTACTTTTGGGGTGTTTTCCCTGTGTAACTGTGTGTGTGTATACAAGTACTTTGCAAATTGTCTCTGAGATAAGCCTAACTGCTTGAGCAAAGCTACCAATGGGGTGGGCAGGGGTTATCTTAGCTGTGTGATTCCATTACCCTAACTAAAGTGAGGGTCCCTACATAAACAGGGTGCAAACCACTGCTAACTAGAAACCCCATTTCAAACAGGCCCCACTGAGGCATAATGAAGGTGAAGGAGGGAACAAATGTTGGAGACCTTGCAGAAACCTATGCCAATATGGGACTGGAAAAGGGATGGCTGATCAAGCAACTGCAGAAAGACTGAGACGGCAAAACAATAGCCATTTAAGGTGCCCAAAGCAGAGCCCTTCTGGGCAAAAAATAATAAATAGAAGAAGCACAGAAAGGGGGGAAGAAGATGGGAGGGAAATCGACCTTTTTTTCTGCACACAACGCTACATGTTTGCTCCAACGGCAGGTGTATACCATCTTCATGGAGGAATGCCTGGCTGCCAAGAAGACATTAGATATTTCAGGTGGAAGGTTGAAAGCTGTCAACTGTTGCTGCTCAAGCTCCACACATGAAGGCAGAGCGTTGATAGGTTCTGGTCGAGAACCCTCCTCTGCCGTTGTGCCAGAAGATCCTCCCGAAGGGGCAGCCAGATTGAAGGACCGATGGCCATGCTCAACAGCTCGCGATACCTGGAGTCACAAAGATGTCTTTGGTCTGGTTGTTTCTGATCTTCTTGAGAAAACCTGCATAGGAATGGCATTGGCGGAAAGGTGTACAGGAGGCTGGAGCGCCATTCAAGACAAAAAGCATCTTCCAGTGAGCGAACTTGGAAACTCCAGCATGCAGAAGTGCTGCCATTGAGCATTCTCGGCAGTGGCAAACAGATCTAACCAAGGCTTTCCATACTGTTGAAACAGACCTTGCACCATCTCCAGCCGAGGCATCATTCATGGTCCACCAGGCATCTTCAGATGAGTTTGTCTGCCCTGACATTCAGAGAGCCCACCAGATCTTGAACCACCAGAGAAATACAGTAATGCTCCTCTGCCATTTCCAGAGACAAAGGGTCCGTGACCCCACCCTGCCCTGTTTGTTGCAGCACTACATGGAGGTGGTGTTGTCCGTGAAGACCTGCACAAACCTTCCCTTGATGGAGGGTAGAAAGGCTTTCAATGCCGGTTGGATCACCCAGAACTCCAACAGGTTGAGGTGAAGCCCGGATTTCACCAGAGACCAGAGGCCTCAGATCTCCATCTCTCCCAACTGACCGCCTAATTCCAGGTGTGATGCATCTGGCACCACTGTCAAGTCTGGTTGGGAAAGAGAGAGGGGCTTGCCGCTGACCCAATCACAGTCTGTCAACCACCACTATAGATCTTTTGCAGCTTCCTTCAAGATCTGGACCACGTGGGAGAAATTCCCCTGCTGCTGCATCCACTGGACCTGCAGAGCCAGCATGTGCTAGTGGGCATGTGTAACAAGCAGGTGGCCATGAGGCCCTGTAGCCTCAAAGTTATTCTCACAAAAATTCAGGATAGAGGATGAAACATCGGTTTCCTAGCCTGAATATCTTGGACTCGCCATCCAGGAGGATAAGCCCAATACTGCACTGTGTCCAGAACATCTCCAATGAAAGGGAGCATCTGAGCAAGGGTCAGGTGTGACTTTGGCACATTGATAGTGAACCCCACCAAGTGCAGAAGGTTGGTGGTAGTCTGAAGGTTGGAGACAACTGCCTTGGACGAACCGGTTTCCACCAGCTACTTGTGAGGGGAAGACTGGCACACCCTTGATCCCCGAAAATGAGCTGTAACCACTGCCATCACCTTGGTGAACATCCAAGGGGCGCTGGTAAGGCTGAAAGGGAGCATAGTGAACTGAAAATGTTCCTGATCTACCTTGAACCCCAGGTAACATCTGTGGGAAGGCAGGACAGGGATGTCTAAGTATGCATCCATCCAGTCTTCAGGATCCAGGGTACACAGGACTTGTGTGAATGTGAGCATTTTGAATATCTCCTTTTCCAAGAATTTTTTTTAGAGCGCGCAGATCTATGATAGGTCAAAGGCCTCCATCCTTCTTGGGCACCAGAAAGTAGCAGGAGTAGCAACCACGGCTTACTCCTGATGCCTGCTCCCTCTCTATGGCTCCCTTGGCAAAGAGAGCGCCACTTCCTGGCGCAGTAAGGCAAGATGGTCATCAGTCAGCCTGTAGTAAGTGGTGGCATAGGTGGAGGGATAGTCACGAAGGGGAGGGAGTAGCCCCTTCAGACAATATGGAGAGCCCAGGAGTCTAATGCTGCTGACCTCCAGTGGTGCAGGTGATGACGTATCCTGTCGCGTGCTGGCCACCCATTATGGTCAGAGGGCAAACTAAATAGACTCAGAGGCTGCGACTGGCGAGGACTGCCCGGTGGACTGGGCTGACCTCTGATCTACAGGGGACTATTGGTGCTGCATCCTCATTCACACAGAGGCTGGGAAGCTTGTGTGCTGTGATGGCCGGGCAAGTAGATACATAGCTGGAAGGCCCTTTGATGGCCGTGAAAGGAGAAAAGGTGAACTAGGGTCGATGGGGGACCTAGCCGTAGGTTTGCTGTCCTAGAAGTGCTCCATTGCTGAGTTCACCTTGTCTTCCAAGAGAGGAGTGCCATCAAGGGCATGTCGCAACTTGGACATACCCTGAAAAAACAGTTGTCCTCAGCCAGGCATGTTGCTATAAGGCCAGCGACAAAGAAACCACTCTGCCTAGCAAGTCAGTCGTCGCCACCCCATATCAGCTTGTGAGCTTAGCTGCATCTATCCCATCAGCTTAGGAGAGTATAGCCCAGCCTTCCTCCAGAACTATGGGCAGTACCTGCGCAACCGAATATCAAAAAGAATGGGAGTAATGGTCCAAAAGGCATGCGGTATTCAGAGCCTGCAATGCCAGGCTGGAGGAAGAAAAGATTTTCTTTTCCAAGGTGTCCAGCCTTTTGGACCTCCTATCCGGTGGGGTGGTAGGGATTCCACCAGGATTTACTCAGTTAGTGGAGACTTGGACTGCCAAGCTTTCGAGGTGGGTTGCTGGGTGGGGAAAGAGGGGTCTCCTGAGGCTGGGCGATGGTGGCGGGCAAATGTCCTGTTCACAGGAGCCTTTGTGCAGGGCTTGGACTAGGCCGTGAGCAAGACGTCCCCGAGAGCTTCATTAAATGGGACGAGGTTCTGAAGGGGAGACTCCCGGTTGAAGCACCTCTGTCAAGATGTTAGTCTTGACAGCTACAGAGGGCAACTGTAGGTCCAGGACCTCGGCCACCCTCCTCACTGCCACAGCAAATGTGGCTCCCGCCTACATAGCCACAGTAGGAGACACCACGCCAGTATCTGAAGAGGTATCCAGTCAACTTGCATCTGGCAATTCCTCACACCAGTCCATATCACGGTCTAGGGGCTGGTAGTCTTCAGGGTACAGTGGTCCCTACCAATCCCAAGTCCTAGTCCATAGGGATAGGGTCCAGGCTTCAGCCTGGAGAGATTGGCTCCAGTCAGCGCCTGGCGACACCCCCTCCAACTCAATGTCAGGCATAAGAATGGTGATGGCAGTGGCAGAGGGTACCAGCTGTGCCGGGACCATCAACAGTGGGACCAGTGATGGGGAAGGTTGAGGTGGCATGACCGGTGCTGGTCCAGATCCATCTGTGGATCCTAGAGGCCCAACTGTTGCAGAGTGCATCCCCGCCAGCGGGGAACAAGAAGGGGCCACTCCCGAAACAGCAGGGTACAAAGGCACTCCAGGGGGACAGGGTGCCCAAGTAGCAGGTGCATGCCCTCACAGAATTCAGAGATGAGCAGAGGTCAATCGAGCTCCCAGAAACTCAGAGAGGCGCCAAGACAGCCCAGGCAAAGGCTTAAACATGGAACCAGGCCTCGAGTGAAGACACTCCCTCATCTCATCAGACAACTTCAACGGAGGGGGTAAAGTTAAAGAACTCTTCCACTTCTTGCTCTTCTTCTTGTGGGACTTACTGAAGTGGGACGACTTCGACAAAGATCAATTGCTCCACAACCGATCCCAGGACCTTCTTATCGACCGGGATCAAGACTGTTATGGCACTCCACGTTGAGCGACAAGGAGCTTGAGGGATCACTCCCTCAAGACCTGGGTTGCATAACGCAACAACCGATGCAGGTCTTAGCATCGTGGTCACATTCAAGGTACCAGAGACAAACAAGATGTGGGTCCGTCACTAACATTTACCAGTAAAGGGCGCTGCAGGGCTTGAATCCACATTTGGCATCCCTGCCAAACTAGGAGACAAGTCTCTGAGGAAAAAAACTTCGACAAAAAGTTAAAAAAAAGACAGCCAAAAAGTGTCTGGGTATAACTTCCTTTGAATCTGCACTGGCTGGCACAGGAAGAAAGGAACTGACGTCAGCACGCTGGGGTGGCAACTACGTAGGCCACATTTTTTGGCATGAACACCACCAATGCCATGCACACCCGGACAATGCCACCTACTAGCGCGCAGGGGTAATGCTTATGAAACATTTCCGGATCCAGACTGACATGCAGGGATAATTCTACGGTAAGGAATCTGAAGGTAGACGTCTCTATCAGATGCCATCTCACTCACCCTGTTCATGGACACAGTACTGAAATTCTTCCCACATTGTTCAAACATGAACAGAGTACTGGCACCCTTCCTGCTCACCACAAACAGTACTGGAAACCTTCTCCCGCTCCCCTCAATCAAAGGCAGAGTATTTTATTTAGAAGCCTTCCTGCTCTTTCCAAGCAAGGATAGAATATTGAAAACCTTCATAAACACCCCAGTCAAGGATAGAGTATTTGAAAGCCTTCCTGCTCCCCCCAATCAGGGACAGGCTACCAGAAGCTTTCTGGCTCTCCCCAATGAAAGGCAGAGAAATGGAAGCCTACCCTCTCACCTAACTCAATTACAGTTTTGGAATCTGCCTCTCTCTCCAATCAAGGACAGATTATTTGAAATCTGCATGTTTTCCTCATGTAGGGAGAGTTTTGGAGCCCTCTTTGCTCTTCCCAGTCAAGGTCTAAGAAATAGGAGTCCTTCTGCTCTATGCATCTAAGGACAGTGTAGTGGAAGCTACCTCACTGTCCAATGCACAGTAGAGCTGTAGAGGCTATTCCTCACTCCCTTTTCCCATTAAGTAATTCATGTCATATTTCCATATCCCAGATATTAGAAATCTTCCCCTCTGATTTGTGGAGGGAAGGTACAGCAGACGTACCCCCACCCCTTTGCAGGAAAGCACATTCAATGGACTCTTGCTCAATCCCTAGCCTCTGGACGGGCATGTAACCTACCTATCTTTCACAAAGGCTAAATCCAACCAAAGCACTACGGCCTTTGGGTGGATCTGCAATCGCCTTCTTATGCCTCTAGAACTACTGAACACCTATAACTGAATTCTAAGGTGCCCAATGTCACTGCATTTGATTCTGTCACTTTCTGGTTTCCTGATCTGTCCCATATCTTCAAGTCTAATGCTTACCATCTTCTCACCTAATAGATTAATTATCCTGGCCTGTATTTGTAAGGTCTTTTTTTATATAAAATAAGGAGTAATGCTATTGCTGATAACCATTTTCAACTTTAAGTTGCAATATGTTTAACAGACTAGTTGCAGTACCATAAGTTATGGGATAAGGTGCCCTACAGATCACTCTAACACCCTACAATATGCCTTGTGTGATTAAAGACAGCGAGAACTCCAAGGAACACTGGAGCAGGAGAAGCTCCTCAATATGGAATTAATGCAAATGTTTCTGCATAGCCAGGCTTCCAGTTTTGGCAAGGCACTGAACATGGCCTCGCTGGATCATTTCACTGTGCAGGAGGCTGGATGGTTGCACAGCTAGCGACATCAACCATTGATAAAATGTCTGCCTCTTTATGTGGGAGGTCACCAAGTTTAAAATACGAGCTCTTGATCCCTAAACCCACAGTGTCCAGCATAAGATTGTCTGCATGCCAAATTACACTTAATAGGTCACAAAATGTTAGCAGAATAACATTTCACACAATTACAATACCCACATTTCATCCATAACCTTCCATAATAAATACTCCATAGCCAGAACAAGACTAGTGCTGAAATGACTATGAAAAATGAAAAATTTAGCAACAGAAATTCTTGCATTTTCCTTTGTTGTGACAGCCCTCATACTTGGTTACGGTCGCGCTCCAGTGCTTTGTAGCATGGTAATGACCAACTGACAGCTATAGACTTTGCTAAGGTGACTAAGAAAAGGTTGACCACTGAACAGACACCAAAAGATAACGAAAATACAGTGTTTTTTTGGTAAAAACGTCACCTAGTCCCTTATTTATTTCGTTATTATACCCATCTGAATTACTGTACTCTTCACAGCAACAGCTCCCGTGTACTATGCTCCAACATGAAGTTTTGTTTGTAATCATTGTGACTACAAAATGAGCAAGTTACTTACCTTCGGTAACCCTTTTTCTGGTGGATACACTAGCTACCTGTGGATTCCTCACCTAATGAATTCTCCCCTATGCGTAGCATTCGACTGAAACTTTTCTCCAGCTCTGCACGTCGGCGAGGACGTCACAACTGCCTGACGACCCCGCCTGACGTCATCGAGTCAATAAGAGGCCCTCGCCGGCGTGCCGGCGTCAGTTTACGCCATTTTTTACGTGCCTTTGAGATGAATAGAGAAACATGGACATTCCAAACGCTTTATAACTGTATCCAATAAACCTTTATGGAAAAAGCAAAAGCCAATAATAGAAACGATACCAATGCACATTCGTAAAAGTTCTGCACAAGTATGAACAAATATCAGAACTTACACAATAAACAGAAATACAACTATATATATATATATATATATATATATATATATATATATATATAAATAAATAACTTCATACTACAGAAAGAATAAAATAGACAAATGCATACCCAAGGAAATCTCGGTATGACCAGACAGACAACGGGGAGGTGGTAGGGACCGTGAGGAATCCACAGGTAGCTAGTGTATCCACCAGAAAAAGCGTTACCGAAGGTAAGTAACTTGCTCTTCTGATGGATACAACTACCTGTGGATTCCTCACCTAATGAATAGAGTCCCAAAGCCCTACCACCTCGGAGGAGGGTGTCCGTCTGGACATACCAAGAACTCCTGCAGCACAGACCACGCAAAATGGCCATCCCTCCTCACCTCTGAATCCAAGCAATAATGCTTTACAAAGGTGTGGAGGGAAGACCAAGTCGTGGCCTTACAAATGTCCACCACTGGAACACCTCTAGCCAGGGCCGATGTGGTAGACTTGGCCCTGGTGGAATGGGCTCTGATCCCCTCAGGAGGATCCTTCTTCGCCAATGAATAACATATCTTAATAAAAAGAACGACCCACCTGGATAGCGTTCGTTTGTGGACGGCCTTCCCCTTCCTCTTCCCCACGTATCCAATAAAGAGTTGGTCATCCAAGCGGAACTCTCTCATCCTGTCTATGTAAAAGCTGAGAGCCCTCCTGGGGTCCAGTCGATGGAGTCTCTCCTCCTCCTCCTTAGATGAATGCAGAGGGGGGTAGAATGTCGAGAGAGTGATGGATTGTCCCAAATGAAACTGAGTCACCTTGGGGAGGAAAGCCACCCTGGTCCTCAGAACCACTTTGTCCTTATGAAAGGATGAAAAAGGTGGGTGAACAGAAAGCGCCTGTAGCTCACTCACACGCCTAACAGACGTGATGGCCGTCAGAAACACAGTTTTTAGAACTAAAAACCTTGAAGGACAAGAATCAAGCGGCTCAAAAGGAGAGCCCATCAAAAAGGCTAACACCAGATTTAGATCCCACTGGGGCATGATAAACGGAGTGGGAGGAAAACTATTGGTAAGCCCCTTCAAAAACCTCAACACTAAGGGAGATTTGAACAAAGAGGGTTGATCAGGAAGACATAAGAAGGCCGAAAGAGCTGAGAGATAGCCTTTGACAGTGGCCACAGCGCAACCTCGCCGCGCCAACAACAAAGCAAACATCAATACATCCGACAGAAGGGCACTTAAGGGATTAATTTGTCGCTCTCCACACCAATGAACAGATTTAGCCCATCTGCTCGCATAGACAGACTTGGTGGACTGTCGTCGTGCCGATAAAATAACTTCCACCACATCCGATGGAAGAGAAAAAGAACTCAGATTGCCCCGTTCAATCTCCAGGCATAAAGGTGCAGGCTCTGGAGGTGGGGGTGTAGAACCTGCCCCTGCGACTGCGAGAGGAGGTCTACCCTGTAAGGGAGACGGAGCGGAGGGCACAGTGAGAGTTGGAGTAGGTCTGCGTACCACACCCTTCGAGGCCAATCCGGAGCTATCAGAATGGCTTGGGCACGGTCTTGGTGAATCTTCCTCAGAACCCGAGGAATCAAGGGTATGGGGGGGAAACGCGTAAAAGCAACTGGTCACACCAGGACATCTGAAATGCATCCCCCAACGCTCCCTGCATTGGATACTGAAGGCTGCAGAACAACGGGCAGTGCGCGTTCTCCCGAGTGGCAAATAGGTCTATCCGGGGAAAACCCCACATCCGAATGATGTAAAGAACCAGATCTGGATGAAGACGCCACTCGTGATCGTCTGAGAAGAGCCGACTGAGACTGTCCGCACGCACGTTTTGAACCCCGGCCAGATGGCTTGCTATTACGCAAAGCCGATGGTCCTACACCCAGGACCAGAGCCGCAAAGCCTCTCTGCAGAGAAGGTACGACCCTGCTTGTTGATGTACCACATCGCGGTCGTGTTGTCCGTAAGGACTTGAACCGACTGACCGCGAAGGGAAGGGAGGAAGGCCTTGAGGGCCAAACTAATCGCCTGCAGTTCCAGCAGATTGATATGAAACATCTGCTCCACTGGAGACCAACGACCTTTGATCTCCAGGTCCCCCAGATGAGCTCCCCACCCCAAAGTGGAGGCATCCGTTATCACTGTGGTCACTGGAGGAGGCAGCGAAAACGGCTTTCCTTGAGACAGGTTGCTGCCCGCAGCCCACCATTGTAGATCCGCAGCAGTGTCTCTGGAGATCTTTATCGAGTCCTCGAGATCCCCTTTGTGTTGAAACCACTGCCTGCGGAGGCACCACTGAAGAGCCCTCATGTGCCAGCGTGCATGAGTGGCCAACAGAATGTAAGAAGCGAACAAACTGAGCAAACGAAGGACCTTGAGGACCAGAACCACCGCTCCTTCTTGAAACATCGGAATCAACACCTGAATGTCCTGAATCCACTGGGGCAGAGGAAAGGCCTGATTCAATGTCGTGTCCAATACTGCCCCTATGAACAGGAGGCGTTGAGAGGGCTCCAGGTGAGACTTGGGCACATTTATTGAAAAGCCCAGACTGAACAACAACTGGGTTGCCAGCTGCAGATGATGTAACACAAGCTCCGGAGACTTGGCTTTGATCAACCAATCGTCCAGGTAAGGGAATACCGCTATCCCTTTCCTCCTGAGGTCCGCTGCAACAACCGCCATCACCTTTGTGAAGACTTGAGGTGCGGAAGTAAGACCAAAAGGAAGGACCGCAAACTGGTAGTGTTGCGACCCTACCACAAAACAGAGATACTTCCTGTGTGACTTGAGAATGGGAATATGGAAATAAGCATCCTGCAAGTCGACAGACACCATCCAATCCTCCTTGTTCAACGACATAACTACCTATGCTAGAGTCAGCATTTTGAATTTCTCCTGCTTGAGGAACCAATTCAAAATCCTCAGGTCCAAGATAGGTCTCAAACGACCATCCTTTTTGGGGATCAGAAAGTACCTTGAATAACATCCCTGACCCCTCTCCTGCTCGGGAACCAACTCCACTGCACCTTTTGACAATAGGGTCAGAACCTCCTGTTCTAGCAACAGGAGATGATTGTCTGAACAAAAGGAAGGACGGGGAGGGAAGGGAGGAGGAATCTCCCGAAAGGGAAGAGCATAGCCTTTCCTTACCACGCTGACGACCCAGGAATCGGAGGTTATGGACTCCCACATGGGAAGAAAAAGAGACAACCTTTCTCCTACCGGAGAGGTATGGGACGTGATGGAGAGAGGACTAGGGCTGCTTCCCCTGTTGCATCCTCCCTGAGGAAGAGGAAGGGTGCTGCTGCTAGGTGGCCCCTCTAGTGCGGACCCTACCCCGCCCCCTAAATGATCTATAAGAGAGGCTCGAAGACTGCTGTCCTGCCTGCTGCGATCTCCCACGAAACGAAGCCCTTCGTCCAAAAACTTGCAGCCGCCTAAAGACCTAAATGGGGTCGAAGCAGTCTGCAGGCCCAAGATTCAGCAGTGGCTCTACACTCCTTAAAGCGCTCTAACGCAGAGTCAGCTTTAGAGCCAAACAATTTAGCCTCATCAAAAGGCAAGTCCAAGAGCGTGGCCTGAACATCTGATGAGAATCCAGATGTGCGCAACCAAGCATGGCGCCTGGTGGCAATAGAGGTCGCCATGACTCTAGCAACAGAGTCCGTGGTATCCAGCCCTGACTGTATGACTTGCGTAGCCACTGCCTGAGCATCAGAGAGGAGACCATGCAAGTCTTGGAGCATGTCCTCTAACGCTGTCTTTGCCGCATCCATTATTGCGTGAATGTATCTGCCAAGGATACACGTAGTATTAGCAGATTTCAATGCCATGCTACACGAGGAGAAAACCTTCTTGGCCGACTGTTACATACGCTTGGACTCCTGGTCAGATGGTACTCCAGGAAAGGAGCCAGGAGCAGATCGTGAAGAACAGGATGCCTGTACGACCATACTCTCTGGAGACGGATGGTTAGAAAGAAACTCGGGGTCTCCAGGTGCAGATCTATACCGTCTGGCCACCGACCTGCTCACAGCCGAAGATACAGCTTTCTCCCACACCTTTCCTATTGGCTCCATGAGAGCTTCATTGAATGGAAACAGTGTATCCGCAATGGCCGTGGCAGGATGAAGTACCTCCGTCAGGATATTGGTTTTAACTTGCGCCGAAGGCAGGGGAAGTTCCAGGAAATCAGCAGCCTTCCTGATGACGGAATGGAACGTGGCTGCTTTCACAGTATTCTCCCCTGGGGAGGCCAGATCCCACCCCGGGGAAGTATCCAGTCCACTGGCCGTATCCAACCCCTGAAACTCACTCTGGGGCTCAGCAATCTCCCCTTTATCAAGGATCTGCCGCTGGTACTCTCTCGCCTCCAACAATCTGAGGGCCTTCCTCCTGAACTGCAATTTGGCCTCCAACCCCGGCGTCATCATGGAGTGTAACGACGTCGGAGAGTGGCGCCGAGAAGGCGTCATTACAGGATCTCTGGATCCTCCAGACGCCATAGATGGATCCATCGGCACTGTGGATACACGACCTGCACCCGTCGACGCCATCCGGCTTCGGGGCTCCACCTCAACGGACACCGGCGTCGAAGGCCTCTCCCTCGACGTCGGTGGCTGCACCGCCGGCGCTAGTGCCTCCTGCCGGACAGAACGGCATAAACGGCGTTGGGCCTGTACGGAGTCGGAACGCCTAAGTTGAATGCCAGGGGACCAGTGGGGCCAGCCGGCGCAGCATCTCCTGGAGCCATGTTCTGGAAAATAGTAAACATGGCATTAAGAAATGCCGCCGGATCAGTACTCGGAGCCGGGAATGCAGGATAGTCCTGAGGAGCCGGACTCGAATCCTGCACGCCTGGATGCGCCTGAGAGGCTTGTTGGCTCTGAGGCTCCACCACCTCAAAGACCGACGGCGCTGGAGATGACTGCGGAGTCAATGGTTGAGGAGGCACCGTCGGGCTGACCTCCCAGGACTTACGGCGTCGGAGACCTCAACTCCGACCGGTTCCCTCTGGATCGACACCTGGAGTCAAGATGACGCCGACGCTTGTGACTTGACTTCCCCGACGATGATCTATGGTGCTGTTTTCTCTCCTTCTTAGCTTTTGCTAAGAACAATTTAGCCTCACATTCCTTCAAGGCTTTAGGGTTAATTTTTTGGCATGAACCACATTCCTGGACGTCGCGGTCTGAAATCAGACACCAAAGACAGTCGTTATGGGGGTCAGTCACCGACATCCGACCTCCGCATTCTCTGCAGGGCTTGAAACCTGACTTCTTCGGGGCCGACATGTCGACAAAAAAACAGAAAGCATCCCTTCCAAACAGCAAACGATACAGGGAGCTGGAAAAGTAACCATTATAGAAGGCACGGAAAAAAGGGAACTGACGTCGGCACGCCGGCGAGGGCCTCTTATTGCCTCGATGACGTCAGGCGGGGCCGCGTGGAGTTGGGCAATTCTGACGTGCAGAGCTGGAGAAAAGTTTCCGTTGAATGCTACGCATAGGGAGAATTCATTAGATGAGGAATCCAGAGGTAGATGTATCCATCAGAAACAGAGAATTACACCACATTATTGTTTCCTATGTCAATTTACTGATTCATTTAATACAACCATTTATATTTAAGTGTTACATTTAAACAACATATTGTACTTTCATGAATATTAAAAATTTGACTATTCTAAGAGAAAGATTGATTATGTTTATATATATGATGCAGCAATACCAGAAAAATGGCAACTAGAAACAGTGCATGAGTTTTCCAGCCACTGAAGAAGAAAACAAGGGTTAGCAAAGCCAATAGCTCTCACCTATGAGAGCCATTGGCTTTGACAATGTTTTGTAGCTATGATGTACAGCAGTGCAGATGCTTTGTAGTGTGGCTAAAACCATTTTTTTTTTTTTAAAGTGCTAAGATGCAGCCATGGCTAATATGCTTTCTTTTTTTTTACGTGCATTAGCAGTGGATGCATCATAGGCCTTTCTTTCATAGTATTATTATTTTTTAGCCATGCTGTATATCAGCATGGCTAAAAATAATCAGATCTTTGCCAGAGTCCGCAATGCCCAGGCTGTAGAACATGAACAAAGGGAAATGGCAGAGCCCATATTCTCAAGGCAAGACCTATTGGCTCTGCCAATGTTTGTTAGGTCTAGGCACAACTGCCCTGTGATTCTGAGCACATCAGTTAATCTCCCCATGCATAAAAAAGAAAACAACATTTGGCAAATAACCCTTTCACATAAAGAAAGCAATTGCACCCATGTCAAACGTTTAGTGAAATACATATGGAAGCAGATAACATAAGTTGTCATAGTAAAAATCAATTTCAATGAAAAAAGGGCTTCTATATGGTGCACTGGCACTACAAATAGCTTCCAGAACTTCTCCAACTGGTTTCAACATTTGAAAGGCTACAACGTGCGCCCTCTTGAGGAAGACTACTGTATAGCAGAATGGCACCTGTCACACCTTTCTTTCTTTCTAGCCTTGGCGGATGGTAGAGATTGTTTCTGAGTGTGAAGTAGTCTGCATTGTTGTGGTCAGACCTGTACCTCTTCTGTGTGTTCTCGCTGTGTGAGTAGAGCATGTGCCGAGGAGACTAGGCAGCGAGATGGAGGAATGAAAGCAGCTGTTAAATCGACATGTGAACTGCCGGCTGACAAAAGGAGCTGTGCCCATACCCTAGTAGCTGTATCCAAGCAGTGACGTATGTACCCCCACATGCAACGTCCTCCTGAGCCATGTGGTCACTTTACATGTCCCCGTGCCACGCATGATCCTGCCACGCTTCCTTGTAACAACTTGTGCCTGCACCACGTTCCTCACAGTTCCTCGTGCATATGCCACCTCTGCCTCCTTGTTTTTTCTTCCTTGCTTGTGTCTCCCTGCTCTCGGAAAACGTATTGTGCCCTGTCGATTCCGGGACTATCAAATTGGATGGCACCCCAGCCTGCCATCTAATGGAACATAGGCCTAATTGGCACTTCAACCCATATGCAACTCCCACACCCAGAGGCTTCCTAGTACTGTCTAGCTATAGCTTTTCTGTCTCCTTGCCTCTTTACCTCCACCCGCACCTCTCTGACCTGGACCCCCATGCACTTCTATCACTTTCCTGTACCCTCAACGTTTGTACCCCACACCTTCTTCACTGTATGTACTTGTGTGGGTAAGGATTGCATAGTGCCCTTTCTCAAGTGGCTTTTATTCCTAATGCTGCCCAATAAACACTTAACCAGAAAAAAGGCAAATCGATTGGCTATGCCAATGCGTGTTTTTCACTCTCGCAGTAATGCCCGTAGCAGAGGAATTGTAAACATCCCCTATCCACTCTCCCAGCCATGAAGAAGTGCTACTACTCACTGTGCAGTCAGCCCAAAACAGACAGCTCTGTGACAAAATACAAACGAGTGCACCTTCACTAAAAGTTAGGGTTAAGAGATTTTAAACTCCTGCTATTTGAGAGATCAAGTTATTTCCCAGTGTTAAATATGTGCAGGTCCACTGGAATTATGCGGCAAGGAAGGGCCAAATTATGTGGCAGGGTTCACTAAATTATGAAGCAAGATGCCACAATGCAGCACATTTTGTGATAGTATCTGTTCAATATTTTGACATTTTTACACGTTAACACCACCTAGACACCATATTAGGACTAGCTTAACACCCAAAGACAGCAATATGCAACTGAAAGGAGAATAGTCAGCTTTTGAAAGTGTCTTCTGTTGCACAGCAGCACGTGTAGTCACATTTTAGTAACTATTTATCCGTTTGAGCTAGAAACTTTTTTTTTGTTTAAATCTGCAAATCGTTCAACAGATGATGAAAAATGTCGCAGCCGAAAAATCAGATAATTCCAGTGGTCCTGCATAGAAGTCAAGAAGTGAAGCGGGCATCAGTGCTTCTGATTCCAGCACCGAAATCGTGCCAGACACACCCATCTCAGAAGAGGATACTCCACAAGGGGTATAATTTCTCTCGATGATGGAAATCGTAACCTGTCTGAAAACCACTAACGGAATAACATTATTTATAGCTCGAAGAGACAGTTCACTCAAAAAATGGACATTTAACAGACTGAATGGGCCCTCGAAACAGAACAAAAGGTAGGTACGAGACCCAGCACAGAACATCTGCTCTCACTCCATTGTACGAGCGCCTTTGATGTGGGTGGTAAGGCCCTGACTCATCTCCCCGAAAGCGGAAATCAGTCGCTCCCAGCAGAGCTCCACAATAGGTAAATTCAGGAGCACGTTTCTCCCGGAGAAGGCGGTGGTCAGCCCTGCTGCAACCCTGTGACTCACTCCTTTATCTGGGCGACCCGGGCACGACCTGGTGACACACCGGCTCCATCCTTCTGTCGAGCCGGGGGGGGGGGGGGGCAATGGCGGGGGGGTTGCGGTGGGCGGCGGCGGAGAAGCTTTTGAAAAGGTGGGTGGTAGGCAAGTGGATACTGGGTCTCCGCTAAAATCGTAATCTCCCGGTGCCTCAAATTATAAATATTTCTAAGGTAAAGTATAATGCAACCATGTAAAATCTCCATGCACACAATGTTCAATGCTCTGCGCCTCCCACACCGACTCAATAGGCAAGCGCTTCAGCACCCCACATAGCGGTAGTAAGCGCTATATAAATGCTGCAACACAGTACACTTCAATGGAAATACCAAAGCAAACACGTATTTGGTCTGACCTGATGATTCCATGTCAAAGTAGGGGACACGCTTAATATCCATTTTTTCTTTCTGCATCTGACTGAAATCTCGTGTAATAGTCCAACTGGTTCAAATTAAGTAAACCACAACTATAGCTCCCAAGGCACATAGTAAACGGCGGCTAAGTAATGAAACGCCGCGTCCTCTGCTGCATGAAAATACCAGGTACACACATTCAAAAGAGCAAGAGTCCGTAAAATGTATTTACCATTTCTTTCCAATAAGTGTCTACATCCAACACTGACAATGGCAAGTGCTATTTATTGTACGGTCGTCGGAGCTGAAAGGTGGAGGAAACTTCAAGATTCACCAACAGCAAAAATGCAAACTGGGCTTCACGAGCATGCTCTGTACTGAACATATATGGAAACTTTACTGCCGTCTCTGTATTACAAAGGTGCTACGTGGAGGGCCCGCACATTACAACACTACCAACATGGAGCCAGGAACCATGTTTTTTCCTCTTCAAGGATCTGCCCTGTAAGGGGGCAATCCTTTGAACAAAGAACAGTTGTCATTATCCAGCCCTGCATCACTTACAATAAGCACTGTACAAAGTTTCTTTTTTTGATGACGTCTGCTTGGGTTGGAGATCCATTGTGACATTATTCAGCAGACGGTCCCTTTAGTAAGATATCTTGCTTCTGTATGTCAGAGCAGGTGGCCTCCCTCATTCCGTCTCCTATTCATTCTCTAATTCCCATATTCTAGCCCCCATTCTCATATTCCCTCGCCCTCAGTTACAATAATAGGCAAACGTTAATTGGGGGGTTCGCGAAGAGGCGGACCTAAAGATGGAAGGGAGGGAGTTCAGCACATCCTTTGCACTTCCAGAGCACAGCAGAACAGATCTCCCTCATTTTTCCTATTAAATTTGTCCAAGGGTATTAAAACAAAATATTGTGTGCTTTACAGCTCGGGAAAGGTAAGTCTCTGGGTTCCATCAGAGCAGGAAACCAACTTCGAACCAAAAAGACCATCTTACCTGAAACGGTCTCTTTCAGGAAAGTTCCAGAGCTAAGATGAGGAGGACACACACTCCTCAAGAGGAGAGACCCAAGGGCAGAGGACAGGACCGGTTGATATGGGCAACAGAGGGAGTGCACATGCACCTCGAGGTAAGTTGGCATCCTTCATCAGCCCTATGGAGGAGGCATGCCCTTAAGGTTAACAGGACCATATCGGCTAAACCCAAGACCAACTCGAAATTAAATAATTTTTTGAAGGAGTATCATTTGATGAGCTAAAGCTATGGCCAATGAAAAGTGTACATGATGTTGGCCTCTTAGACAAGTCCAGACAATCAAGAAGGGAGACATACATTATCCTAGGTAGTTGCCGATTTACTGATGCTGACTGAGCGATTCCTCTGGGAAGAAAGGAAATTACCTACCACATGAATTTCACTTTACTGTATGTATGTGTTTTATGTACTGCACGAGCCTAGCCAAAAGAACACTGTACAAGGCATCAGCAAACTAATACTGTTGACTGTTAAATTTAACTGGTACAGCTGTCTCAGCTTCACCAATCACAATTATCACAACTACAGATGAAAACCCCCAATTTATTTTGAGATCATGCACCTTATTATTCCAGGTGAAAAATCACTTTTTCGCCCCTGGCTTTCTATGTAGATAGAATTGGGTTTATTTGTTGTTCTCATGAATTCACACCAGATGATAACTTTCAGGTGACGCGGCTGGCGGGGGTGGAGTGCCCTGCCTGCTATTTAACCAAGGTGTGTAAATGCGGTGTCTAAACAAAGAATGGAGGTGGCGCTGTGAGTGCTGGAAGCACCAGCGGCTTCCCCTTCAGAACCTTTCTGCAGTGAGAAGACATTTTAGGATTACAACCGAAGGTTCCCGACATCAGTTACTCAGAGCAGTTGGACCAGTAAAATCCAGATTAGAAGAAACATGTGGTCAGTAACTTCAGTCACAAAAATGTGAATGGTATCACACTTTATGCCTCATAGTCCGTGAATGTCATATTAATTCAGTTACGCAGTCGTATCCAGTTTAAAAACAGGGTCCCCTATTTTAGGCACCAGTTCAGCCTCTTCTGCATTCATAATGCATTTATTTTAATTGTATTTACTTTATTTGCAAATGGCATACTCATATTTCTTTGCTTCAGGCTGTCAGTTAAGGATATAGTGCTGTTTCGAATACTAAAATGTTGTATTTCCGTTCTTAGGCATGCACTGCGAGTACTTCCGGAGGAATAACGCACATTTTATTTTTGTGCGTCTACAAACTCTCGAGATCACACTGAGTACCTGATGTTGGGTACTCATAGAAATCATGCTCTGCATGTGTAAGCCCTGGGTGTTCAGTATGTAATGTTTTCATAAATTGTGCACAAAGGCGGTGCAAAATGTAGAGTTTGTAAACTATACTAAAGTCCCATTAGCCACAGACGGGCTACAGCAGCCTCACAACGAGCCACCGCCCTGTTCTGGAAAGACCAACCTTGTATGACACCAATTGTCCATGATCATCTGAGCACTTGAATCTGCCTGTTGTCTGTGCTACGGTGGGTGAACTTCAGAAAGGTGAACGCTGTATGGTGGGCGGTGGCACAAGACCGCCCAAGTCATCTGACAAGGAGCAACAACCACCTGTAGAGCTGTAACGACTTACTGGTTTGAACCAATCTGGGCCTGGACAAGCAGCAAAGTAGTGGTACAAGAAGCGTAACCCTTGTGCTAATCACAAGACATTCACTTGAAGAAGCACCATACACATGTTCGGAGCACCAGCTTAACGGAGATTGATAAAGGCAAGGTATGTAAAGAACTGCTGTCACAAAAGCCTATATGTGGCGCATGTTCCCATCCCACACACCTCAAGAGGAACAGAGATGTCCTCCCTCTCTAATGCACCCTCCTGAGCACTTACGGCTAATGCTATCTATGTCAACACTTCAATCACAGAAAGAGTCTAACCAACAAACCACCCCTAGCCCGTGCAACAGAAAGTTGAGATGAGGCCATAAAGTGTTCAACAGGCAGGCTGCTAAACGGCAGTACAGATGCCGCGGCAGCCATAGTCGGCCTAACAAATTTTAAGGTGTCCATCTCTTTGTTGCATATTTTTGCCCTCAGCAGCATCCATGACGGTGGGGAGCATGAGGTGATAAGGAAGTGGCCACGGTTTCAACTTGGCATATCAGCATTGCAGTCCATTCATCACTTATCTTTGTACCAAAGACAGACTTGCAAAGCAGGGATCCTCCTTTGGAAAAACACAAGTAATGTCTCCGACACAATGGGAGCATTCTTTCAGCGTCTAGGGACATTTCTGGACTTTGCAGAGAATGGAGACTCGCAGGAACGGTATCGAAAGGGCAGCTGATGTAGAATGGCTCCTTAAATGGCATACAGCCAAGGATGGCACAGGAACATACCATAGCAAAATATTGACAAATAATATATCGAGAAGGTAAGCACATATAGTTTGAGTATAGGTTTGCTAGACTTAACTTATCGTCTATGAATCTTGACGGTGACAAGGTGCGTAGATAGGGAGTTAAAAATTGTAAATTTGTGCTTATCAATATATTCTTCCTCCTTATCCCATCATATTCAAGTCTTCGATATTCTGACCATATAACACCAGCCAGTGTAGAGTCCTCAAAGGCTTTTCAGGCAGTTTTTTAGAAGATGTCCCATTACAGCCTTCCTCTACATAGGGTGCTGTGTTTGCAGACCACATGCCAAACTAACTTCAAGATTTACCGAGCCTTTCTGACCGAAGCAGCATAATGTAGTGTGTCAAGAAGTCTAAGTGCAGATAGCTTTTCTCACCAATGACTAACCCCAACAGAGGGGCCTAATGCAGTTTCTTTGTATACCTCAGTGGCAGATAGATTATTCCCTCACTAACACAATGGCCACAGGATGAAAAGCAATATTTCTGTACATCTCAATGTCAGGGTGCGTCAGTAACTAACAGGTTAATTAGATGACCAAGCATAATGCAGTCTCATCACCCCTCTATGCTAAACAGTTTCTCTCATTAACACACTAATCCTACATTCAGAGCGTAATGCTGTGGATAAGCACACCTAGGAGTGAAGATCTCATTTTACTAACATGTTATTCCTAGAATCACGGCCTAATGCAGTGTTGCTGCTCATCTCAGTGCAGGAAACTTTTATCACCAACACATGTATCCGGGGACCAAAGCCTAATACAGTGGATATGTACATTAAGGAGTTGAGGACCTTTTCACACTAACTCCAGATCACACAAGGAGTATTTGTGCACAACTGATTGCTGCAATTCTACTTACAATAAGCCTAGAACAAAGACTTGATATAGTATTTCTACATATCTCTGTGTTAAAGAGATTTTTCTTTTTTTTATAGAGATGGACTATTAGTAACGGAGATTTCTCACTGACACCAAACCTGTAACCAAGGCCTCCTGATGTGACTCTGCACATCACGGTGCTAAAGAACTACAGTGAGTAACAAACGATCGCCAGAAATGAAGGCTAATACAGTGCTTCACACACTTCTGAGTAGGAGGGCCTACTTCACTAACATATTGATCCCAATACCAAAGGGGAATACAATGGCTATGTAAAACTGAGTCAAGGAGTTGCTCTCAATAACACAGTAATTGTAGACACAAGCCTAGGGTGCAGGGTCTCACCTTTGGAGAGATTCTCACACTAACAAACAGAAACTGAGCGTTCTGAAGTAAACGCACACCCTTCATCAGCTCGCATCCAGCTTCTTCTCAGACCTGAAGTTGTATGGCCCATATAGCACTATTAATCGTGAGATTGCACGTTACCTACTGGCCAGGACATTAATTACCTGGTCTGAGATGACATGGTGGACTTCCAAACTCTCCCAGACTCTCTGAAGTCGTTTGGATGAGTAGCCAAGAACTAGCCCAAAAGAAGTGATGCGAATAAAGGTTGACTGCGACTGAAGGTTGAGATTACATACAAGTATAACACAGCCAGTACAATAAAGGCAGCATACAGTCAGCGTAGTTTCTTTGAAATTGAGCACCACATTATTAAAACCTTAACAATATATGACAGTACAAAGTAAAACAAATAATGAGAAACCACTAGACACCAAGGAAGAGATGGCAAGAAAAGGAATGCGTGGGTGTAGCCCACCCGTTCCATCAGGGCAGTGACCCCACCCTATAAATGGCCCAACAGTATTTCTGTCTACATGCCTTCCAGGGTGAAGTGGGGATGGGTGGATGGTTTGGCCAGGATTGGGCAGAAAGCCCACTAGACACGGATGAAAAACAGCAACAACAAAAGGGGGGGGGGGGGGGGGGGGGGAGAAGAGTTGGTGCTGGCCCCTTAGGAATCGAGCTGTAACTCTAGGGCCCGATGGTCTATGTGCCTATGCCCTCGAGGCAAATTGGGAATATATGCCCCCAATCTGCCCCCCTTGGGTGGGTTAGACAGAAAGCAACTAGACAGCGGGAAGGAGAGGGGAGGGGTAAGGGAAGCCCACCTAAGCATCAGGCTGTGCCCCCACCACAGAATGAGCTCAACAGTCTTTGCCTTCCTGGGGCCTAGAGCATCCCCATGGTAAGCAAGAGGAAATCTGGATTCTTTTGAGCACAGGTTTTGCATTTGGGGTGGCAGAGTGGGGATAAATACAAAATTCATCTTAGTTACTATGCTGAATAGCTGTAGCATTCGTGGACAGGGTCAGTCAGCAACCAGCCATTTTTAAGTTTTGAGGTGGTTGCGATGAGTGTGCAAAACCATTTCTGGGGGGGGGGGGGGGGGGGGGGAGTGGTTGCGTTGAGTGTGCATGATAGTATTCGGTGTGTAGTTTCTCACATCTGGAAAAATCATTTTACTTTAACGATTAAAATACATTTGTACGCAACCTGTACTAGGATTTACAGCAGAAAATAGCAGACCCTGCTGCTGTCAGACACTGACAAATCGGTCTGCCAATACAAAATATCTCATATTACAGAAAATGCTCTTTGGCCACACAAACACCTTTCAATACCAGGAATACAACAGAGAATGTCGTCAAGAACACAAACGTTCATTCATTGCCACACCACATCACTGAGAAAGGATCCCATTATGCTGTGCTGGGTGAGGCATCGTAGGTTTCTATTACACAGTTTAGAACACTCAGTCCAATGTTCACATGAGATTACTTGAGAATTATTCTTTGGGGAACTTGGTTGTGTTACTTCTTTGTGTAATTAATAATAAACAGTGACTCCCCGTGTGCGAATTTCAGGCAATGTTATACCTGCTGATGTCATCAGTAGAAAACAACACTCTCTGTGAATGTATGTTCTGCATCTGACTGCTCCTGTTCAACCATACAAAAGAAATGAACTAATTTTACCCAAGCATCGATAGACATCAGGGCCTGCCCCAAATAATTATACCACACGCTTAATTAGTTATTAGACACAGGACCAACAGGATACAATTAACTCACCTCACGTGGGCAATTTAATGAAATGCTTCTACGTCGCACAAAGGAATGTAACCATGCCCATAGAAAAACAAGTGGACTGCATGGGTCTTTGATGGGAAAGCAACACACGAGGGAGAGAGCAAGAGAATGCATACACTCTCAGGAAGTTGTTGAATTAAACAGAAACAAGCTTTGGCGAAGCCAGTATTGGTTGTTGGGGAGGGGGAGATGACATGGCCTTCGTTTTCGGGTTGCGGCATTCTGTGTTTCTGCACATACATCACCAAGCTTGCACATGTCTACCTAATGACACAGGCAACATTTTCTCTTTCTTTAACTGATCAGTATAAAATAGCGGGCGCAATTACAGTAAATGTAAAAACATTTTTTTTTTTAAGAGAGAACTGTTAGGTGCATGATAGCACCTTTGCTTTTTTTTTTTTTTTTTGAGCGGTCAGCCCAGAAGCAAATGAGAACTGCCAGGACTCCAAATACAAAAATTAAAAATTAAATGCCCACAATAGGTGGGGAAGCAACGGAGGGGAGTAGGTGGAGAGTGGTAAAAGGAAGAGGGGAGAAACTAAAAGTGAAGCTGGTGGGGGGGGGGGGGGGGGGGAGAGAAGGGAAAACGCATTACCCGAGGTGGGAGATCAACATCAAGCATGGGGCAGAAGCACTCAAGAGAGATAAGCACATGAGGAAGAGAGCAACACTGAGTCTGCGGGGGCATGGGAAGAAGTACACAAAAGAGAGAGGAAGATAAAAGAAAAAAAAGCATACAGGAGAGATCTAGAGGTTGGGGGGGAAGGAATTCAAACATGAAGGAGGGCTAGAATACATGTGCATTCTTCATGGAGTGCAGAAAGTAAAAAACAAACAATGAAAAGTTCCCTAAAATTGCACGGTGGAAGAATCCAAGTCATTCCATCAAAAGGATGGTAAATAAGCTACGATCAAGGAGAGGGACTAAAACATAATAAATAAGGCAAGCCACTGAATAAAACGCAAATGAGAGTGACAAAGCAAGCCAATGATCAGCAAAGTGTAGGAATTAACCCCACAGTAAGTAACTGAAGTGGTGAGTATAAAGGGGAAACAGCCATTATAACGCAGCCATTACCACGCATTACCTCTAGAACAAAACCATTACCATGCATGCACCTTTACCACGAATTTCGCTCTGAAAGCTTGTATGGTAAAAGCGATGTGTGGTAAAGGTTTTAAAGGGAACTATTATTTTTACTTTATTTTGTAAGGGCATGAATGGTAAAGGTGTATGCAGGGTAAAGGTTTAACAGGTAAGTAGAGGTAAGTCTATGTTATATATATATATATATATATATATATATATATATATATATATATATATATATAGTTTCTATGGTGGGTAATATTTTTGGGGAGGTAAGGTCATTTTTAGGTTTCAGGGTTGGTATGGGTTTTGGGGTGGTAAGGGGTTTAGAGGTTTTAGGGTGGGTATGGGCTTTGGGTGGTAAGGGCATTTTTAGGTTTTAGGGAGGGTATGGGTTCTGAGTGGTAAGGGCATTTTTTGTTTTTATGGGGTATGGGTTTTTGGGTGGCAAGGGACTTTTAGGGTGGGTATGTGTTTGGGTGGCAAGGGTATTTTTAGGTTTTTGGGTGGTAGGATTTTTTTTAGGTTTTAGGGTGGGTATGTGTTTTTGGGTGGTAAGGGCATTTTTAGGTTTTAGGTGGGTATGGGTTTTTGGGTGATAAAGAGTTTTTAGGGTTTAGGGTGGGTATTAGTTTTTAGGTGGTAAGGGCTTTTAGGGTGGGTATGGGTTTTTGGGTTTCAAGTTGATCATATGTGGGTTATACTCACCACTTTAGTTTTTACCATGCATATGGCTTTACCAACCATGCCTTTACAATGAAATTTTCGTGGTAAAGGCATTTGCATGGTAAAAACTTTCATTGTAAATGCTTGCGCGGTAATGACACGTGTTGTAATGCCCGCGTTGTAAAGGCATGTGTGGTTCCATCATACATCCAATACAAAGGTCACCAAGGAAAACATAGCTCTAGAAGAGCTGCCTAGATGAATTACTAGCATCCTGTATATGCTGAGTAGCATGGGTGAATGGCAGGATTAGAAGACTTGCAGCTGAGTCAATTGATTAGAGTAATTTAAAAATGAAATGTATCAAATATATATTTTTCATAAACTTTGTTAACGCCTACCAGTCATCTAAAACCCCAGCCTCTGTAAGAGCTGATGAAGTGATTGTACATAAATGTTAAATAGCAACAGAGCAGACAAGGGCCCATACCAACCTATCGTTTAATAGGAGGAGGATTTTTCCAAGCAGACTAACTATATTGCTCAAGTTTGAACTGAGCCAATTGCTGACCTGGCCCAATACCCATTCGACCTGCATCATCCTTAAAAGTAGAAAATGAATGAGTAAGTTGAATGTGGGTACATCTCCTTTTTCAGCGTTGCTTACTCCCCTGTAGACATACTTCTCAACTCGCACTTTTCGGGCTTATTCTCACTATCAAGACAAGAAAAATCCTTTATATAGACTTCGAGTGGATCATCTGCCTTGAAAATCTTGCTCATCCTCCAAAAAATTGTCCATCTTTGGATTCAGAGGAATCACCATTTTATACTCTTCAATCTAACCCGCTTTTCCCTTTCATCCCACATCTCATAATTCGAGTCTCAAATCTCTTATGGCAAGTCACAATGTGTCTGGCGATTTGGTCACTCAATGTGAACAAAAGGCAAATAATTGATATCACTGCACCTACTGCCTCACTCTCTTCTCAAAGCTATCCACTCCCGTCTAAACCCTGGCTCCATTACTATCTACTTAAAAAAAAAAAATCAAGACACTCTAATTTCAGCATGGGCTCAGCATCATTTACGAGGGCCACTGCTAAAAAGTTTGAAGTGGTAAATATTTGCAAAATTCATCTACATTTTCCTTTCCACGTGGTCCATATCAGCTGCATTTTGTCAAGAACACAATTTACTGCTATAACACCTTCATGGTGGGTGTTCACCAACATCTGGTTTCCCCCCTTCAACAGTGTTACCAACTTTTCCCACAGATCCTTTACAAGCTTCCTGGGCACACAGCCTCCTCCACGGTACCATCATCCCAACCCTGAAGAGCACTGGGCCAGCCACAAACACCTCACCTTGATATCTAAGAAGAGCCAAGGCGCTGACGTAACATACACCTCATAAATGCTAGTTAGATACACCCTGGCTCACTTTGTGATGAGCAGTCTAAACTTACAGCCATTTATGTAATTCGTATGAGCCCTTCATCCTGCTAAAGGCTTCACTAACACTCCCCTATGTGCGGGCTATCGCCACTCTCCTACCGTTCATGAGAGCCCTAAAACATAGCTACTGGCGACTGAAAACCTGAAGACTACAAACCACAACGTGACCTACCTTAGAACACACACCCCCTAACACGCAAACAGACCAAGTCAAACATCTAACAGTACAAAGGTAAGAGAAAGCGCTACGGTGCAATAAGTAACATGAAGACGGGCAAATTACTAAGCGTGTTGTCAGAGTTGTCATATTCGCAATCCATAAAATAACTAAAACAAAACACGAAAATCGGAGTCTGCACGTGGAGGACAAAGGATGCAAATGCACGGTCTCTTAATTTTTTTTAAAGTGAGTTATAAACTACGGTCAGGGACATAAGAGCATTTCAAAGCAACTCTTTTGTGCGCAAGCGTGAGGAAACGGCACCAAAGATGGGAAAACCCGCCAGAAAAACACGAGAACAATGAAAATGAATTCAATGAACCGACCAGCAGTAACCTCCCTCAACAGCATTTGCATGGGGAATCTCTGGTGACAGTTAATCATCTACTTGCTTCCTGTTCTTCGGGGGGGGGGGGGGGGGGGGGGGCGGGGCGCGGTGTTACTGCAGATGATAAGAGCTCGGTAGCTTTCAATAGTGCCACCTAGTGCTACTGAGAGGAGTAACATGCTCAAAATCGGTAATTGATCCGAGAACAGATTCTATTAATTGTTGGTGCCCTATAAAGCCATTGACTATCTCAGGGACTTTGGTTCCCTTGAAAGAGGGCCTTGCAATGACAACCACTTCAAATATGTATGCTTCGTTACATCTCCATTTAAGAAAAAGGCGCGGGTAAGTAAACAGCTCTCCAACCCCTTCCCTGCCAGGCCTTGCCCCCCTCCTGTGCCGAGCCTTTTTTGGCTATTTGGGGCAGATAGCGCTTAGGCCCTCATAACTTTTTGTTCACATAAGCTACACACTCCAAATTTGCGTCCTTTTTTTCCAACATCCTAGGGATTCTAGAGGTACCCAGACTTTGTGGGTTCCCCAGAAGGAGGCCAAGAAATTTGCCAAAATACAGTGACAATTTCGTTTTTTTTTTTTAAATTGGAAAAACGGGCTGCAGAAGAAGGGTTGTGGTTTTTCCCCTGAAAATGGCATCAACAAAGGGTTTGCGGTGCTAAAATCACCAGCTTTCAGGAACAGGCAGACTTGAATCAGAAAAGCCCATTTTTCAACACCATTTTGGCATTTTACATACCCCATTTTTACGATTTTTTGTGCTTTCAGCCTCCTTCCAGTCAGTGACAGAAATGGGCATGAAACCAATGCTGGATCCCAGAAACCGAAACATTTCTGAAAAGTAGACAAAATTCTGAATTCAGCAAGGGGTAATTTGTGTAGATCCTACAAGGGTTTCCTACAGAAAATAACTGAAAAAAAAGTATTGAAATTGAGGTGAAAAAAACTGCAATTTTTCTCTACGTTTTACTCTGTAACTTTTTCCTGCAATGTCAGATTTTTGAAAGCAATATACCGTTACGTCTGCTGGACTCTTCTGGTTGCGGGGATATATAGGGCTTGTAGGTTCATCAAGAACTCTAGGTACCCAGAGCCAATAAATGACCTGCACCCTGCAGTGGGTTTTCATTCTAAACCGGGTATACAGCAATTCATTTGCTGAAATATAAAGAGTAAAAAATAGCTATCAAGAAAACCTTTGTATTTCCAAAATGGGCACAAGATAAGGTGTTGAGGAGCAGTGGTTATTTGCACATCTCTGAATTCCGTGGTGCCCATACTAGCATGTGAATTACAGGGTATTTCTCAAATAGACGTCTTTTTTTTTTTACACACTCTCTTATATTTGGAAGGAAAAAATGCAGAGAAAGACAAGGGGCAATAACATTTGTTTTGCTATTCTATGTTCCTCCAAGTCTCCCGATAAAAATGATACCTCACTTGTGTGGGTAGGCCTAGCGCCCGCGACAGGAAATGCCCCAAAACACAACGTGGACACAACCCATTTTTTGACAGAAAACAGAAGTGTTTTTTGCAAAGTGCCTACCTGTAGATTTTGGCCTCTAGCTCAGCCGGCACCTAGGGAAACCTACCAAACCTATGCATTTTTGAAAGCTAGAGACCTAGGGGAATCCAAGATGGGGTGACTTGTGGGGCTCTGACCAGGTTCTGTTACCAGAATCCTTTACAAACCTCAAAATTTGGCTAAAAAAAACACATTTTCCTCACATTTCGGTGACAGAAAGTTCTGGAATCTTAGAGGAGCCACAAATTTCCTTCCACCCAGCGTTCCCCCAAGTCTCCCGATAAAAATGGTACCTCACTTGTGTGGGTAGGCCTAGTGCCCACGAAAGGAAATGGCCCAAAACACAACAAGGACACATCACATTTTTTCACAGAAAACGAAACCTAGCAAACCAGCACATTTCTGAAAACAAATTTTCCTCACATTTCGGTGACAGAAAGTTCTGGAATCTGAGAGGAGCCACAAATGTCCTTCCACCCAGCGTTCCCCCAAGTCTCCCGATAAAAATGGTACCTCACTTGTGTGGGTGGGCCTAGCGCCCACGAAAGGAAATGCCCCAAAACCCAACGTGGACACATCACATTTTTTCACAGAAAAGAGGTGTTTTTTGCAAAGTGCCTACCTGTGGGTTTTGGCCTCTAGCTCAGCCGGCCCCAGGGGGGGCAGAAATGGCCTAAAATAAATTTGCCCCTCCCAACCCCCCCGGGGAACGACCCTTGCCTATGGGGTTGCTCCTCTTGCGTGATGGCGCAAAAAAAAAGATCCCCGATGCCTAGTGGTTTCTGCCGCCCTTGGGGGCAGATTGGCCTCATAAAATAGGCCAATCTGCCCCCAAGGGGGGCAGAAATGGCCTAAATATAATTTGCCCCCTATGGGAGAGACCCTTGCCTACGGGGTCGCTCCCCTTGCGTGACAGCGCAAAAAAAAAGATCCCTGGTGCCTAGTGGTTTCTGCCGCCCTTGGGGGCAGATTGGCCTCATATAAATAGGCCGATCTGCCCACAAAGCGGGCAGAAATGGCCTAAATACAATTTGCCCCTCCAGGGGAGCGACCCTTGCCTAAGGGGTCGCTCCCCTTACGTGAAATTCACGAACAAAAAACAAAAAAAACTCCCTGGTGTCTAGTGGTTTCTGTCCCCCTTGGGGGCAGATTGGCCTCATAAAAGTAGGCCAATCTGCTGCCAAGGGGGGCAGAAATGGCCTAAATATAATTTGCCCCCTATGGGAGCGACCCTTGCCTAAGGGGTCGCTCCCCACCTCTAAAACAAAAAACTAAACAAAAACAAAACAAAAATTTATTTTTTTATCCCTGGTGCCTAGAGGTTTCTGCCGACGGGGGTGCAAGAAAGGCCTTAAAAAAAAATGCCCCCCCCCTGGTAGCGACCCTTGCCCAAGGGGTCGGCTCCCTCATGCCAGTTTCATTTTTGAAACAACATCCCTGGTGTCTAGTGGGCGTTTTGACAGCGAGAATGCTTTCAATCCGGCTGCCAAAACGCAGAGAGAGACTTCAAAGGGAAGGAAATAACTTTCCTTCCCTTTGAAACCTCTCTCGGCCTCCCCCACATGATCGGAAGAGAAATGCAAAGCATTTATCTTCCGATCGCGCTGGAAGCTGAGCTTCCAGCGCGATGGGAGAAGGCCCTGTGACAAACAGCACTGATGTCACGGGGGTGGGGAGGGTCGCGCTCAGGACGTACTGGTTACGTCCTGGGCACAGAAGGGGTTATTTAGCCACACAGCTGTTGTGAGCGTTACACACGTGATAAACACACTGCAGGTCCAGTGCAAAAAAACTGCAACTAAGACTTCTAATCAATATTTTCTGCCTATGCAAGTGGCGCTACTAGCTGCTCTGTACGGGGGGGCTTGGTTGTCCAGGTGGCGGGCTACCTTCTAACCGTGTTCACCTGTGTCCTGTGTTCCTTGTGCTGATCGTCAGATAGTCCCGGGCTACCACTTCAGCTCCAGAGTGTCAAACATTACCCTAATGTGGCTGGGTCCTAGGCCTTATGTCGATGATACGTGTCTCATATAACAAACTGGGCTGGAACAGGCAGAGAGGTCTGCTCAGGTAACAAACACAGCGTACCACTTTTGAGACGGGGGCTGAGTTGCAGGTGGCATGGGTGAAGATGGGTGCTTGATTCAAAGCTTGAGTGCTTGTCAGAATCAACATCATTAAGCATTATGTCTTAAACAGAAAATACTGTAGAGGATGAAAAGAAAGGAAAATGTCACTGCAGATTCACATGCTATGCACAGGTCCTGCCATCTAGTGTTGGGCTCGGAGTGTTACAAGTTGTTTTTCTTCACAGAAGTCTTTTCGAGTGACGAGACCGAGTGGTGACTCCTTTTCGGCTCCATTGCACATGAGCATAGACTCCATCTTAGATTGTTTTCCCACAGAGGGTAAGGTAGGAGTGATATACATATGTACAAATTTTAAATGTAACTTAAACGGCTACAGGTTCCCGGGGAGGAGGGAGGGCACATGTGAATCTGCAGCGGAACATGCCACGAACAGTTATACACTGGGTAAGTGACATTTTCCGTTCTATGGCATGTGTAGCTGCAGATACACATGCTATGCATAGACTACAAAGCAGTTCTCCTCCCCTAAGCGGTGGTCAGCCTGTAGGAGTTGAAGTTGTTTGAAACAGTGTTCTTAGTACAGCCTGTCCTACTGTGGCCTGTTGTGTTGATAACACATCTACACAGTAATGCTTGGTAAATATATGAGGTGTTGACCAAGTGGCTGCTTTGCAGATTTCTGTCATTGGTATATTTCCTAGAAATGCCATTGTTGCTCCTTTTTTCCTAGTGGAATGCGCTTTTGGTGTAATAAACAGCTGTCTTTTAGCCTTTAGGTAGCAAGTTTGGATACATTTCACTATCCATCTGGCTATGCCTTGTTTTGATATAGGATTTCCAGTATGGGTTTTTTGGAATGCGACGAACAACTGTTTAGTTTTCCTAAATGATTTTGTTCTGTCAATGTAATACATTAAAGCTCTCTTAATATCTAATGTATGTAGTGCTCTTTCTGCCACTGAGTCTGGCCGTGGGAAGAAGACTGGAAGTTCCACTGTTTGATTTAAATCAAACAGTGAGATGACTTTTGGTAGAAATGTAGGGTTTGTGTATTTGTATAAAGGGTTGTTCAATAGTGAATGCTTGTATTTCACTAACTCTCCGTAATGAAGTGATTGCGACTAGAAATGCTACTTTCCAAGTTAGGAATTGAATCTGACATGAGCGCATGGGTTCAAAAGTTGGACCCATGAGTCTTGTGAGTACAATGTTAAGATTCCATGAGGGTACTGGTGGTGTTCTTGGAAGTATGATTCGTTTTAGACCCTCCATGAAACCTTTGATGACTGGCCCCTTAAATAGAGATTTGGTTTGTTTATTTTGCAAATAAGCAGAAATTGCTGTGAGATGTATCTTGATGGATGAAAAAACTAAATTAGCTTTTTGTAGGTGGAGTAAATAACTTACAATGTCTTGTATGGTCGTCTAAGGGTGTTATGTGTTTTGTTTGACAGTAGAAAATAAATCTTTTCCATTTGTTAGCATAACACTACCTGGTAGTAGGTTTTCTTGCCCGTTTAATCACTTCCATACATTCTGGTGGAAGATTTAGATATCCAAACTCTAAGATTTCAGGAGCCAGATTGCCAGATTGAGCATCGCTGGATTGGGGTGCCTGATCTGTTGTTTGTTTTGCGTCAACAGGTCTGGTCTGTTTGGGAGTCTGATGTGTGGTACTACTGACAGGTCTAGCAATGTGGTGTACCATCATGGTTGACGTGCCCACGTTTGTGCTATAGGTATGAGTTTGTTTTGACGCAGTTTGTTGACCAAAAATGGAATGAGCGGGAGAGGGGGGAAAAGCGTAAGCAAATATCCCTGACCAGTTGATCCATAGAGCATTGCCCTTGGATAGACGGTGTGGGTACCTGGACGCGAAGTTTCAGCCTTTTGCATTGTGGTTGGTGGCAAAAAGATCTATGTCTGGTGTCCCCCACTGACAAAAGTATTTGTGAAGTACTTGGGGGTGAATTTCCCACTCGTGGGTTTGTTGGTGATCTCGACTGAGGTCGTCTGCCAATTGATTGTGAATTCCTGGAATGTATTGAGCTACCAGGTGTATGTTGTTGTGAATTGCACAGTGCCAAATCTTTTGTGCTAGAAGGCAAAGTTGTGATGAGTGGGTCCCTCCCGGTTTGTTTAGGTAGTACATTGTTGTCATATTGTCTGTTCTGACAAGAATGTGTTTGTGAGCAATAAGATGCTGAAAGGCTCTTAGTGCTAGGGACACTGCTAGCAGTTCTAAGTGATTTATGTGAAATTGTTTGTTGTCCCATTGTCCCTGAATATTGTGATTGTTGAGGTGTGCCCCCCATCCAATCATTTATGTATCTGTTGTGAGAATGGCGTGAGGCACAGGGTCTTGAAATGGCTGCCCTTTGTTTAAATTTGTGGGATTCCACCACTGAAGCGAAATGTGTGTTTGGCGGTCTATCAACACTAGATCTTGGAGATGACCATGTGCCTGCGACCATTGTTTTGCGAGGCACTGCTATAAGGGCTGCATGTGTAACCCTGCGTTTGGGACAATGGCGATGCATGATGCCATCATACCCAACAGTTTCATGACAAAGCAGACAGTGTAATGTTGGTTTGGATGAATTTTTGGCAATATGGTGTGGAACAATTGCACTCTTTGTTGGCTTGGGCTTGCAAGCGCTTTTTGGGTGCTTAATGTGGCCCCTAAGTACTGCTGAATTTGTGCTGGTTGCAGGTGTAACTTTTGCTAATTTACTGAGAACCCTAGTGTGTGTAGTGTGTTTATTACATAACGTGTGTGATGTTGGCACTGTTTTTGAGTGTTGGCTTTTATTAGCCAATCGTCGAGATATGGGAATACATGCATATGTTGTCTCCTTATGTATGCTGCGACTACGGCAAGGCATTCTGTAAAGACTCTGGGAGCTGTTGTTATCCCGAAGGGTAATACTTTGAATTTGTAATGTTTTCCTTGTATAACAAATCTGAGATATTTTCTGTGAAATGGATGGATGGGTATGTGAAAATACGCATCTTTTAGATCCAGTGTTTCCATAAATTCTTCCTGTTGTAGCAGTGGGACTACATCTTGTAGCGTTACCATGTGAAAGTGTTCTGATCAGATGTAGAGGTTGAGAGTCCTGAGATCTAATACTGGTCTTAATGTTTTGTCCTTTTTGGGAATAAGGAAGTACAGGGAGTAAACCTCCTGTTCCTTTTTGATGATGCGGCACAAGTTCTATGGTTTGTTTGAGTAATAGTGCCTGAACTGTTTGCAACATTGCAAGATGTTGCAATGAAAATTTGAGCGTTTTTGGGGGAATGTCTGGAGGAATTTGTGTGAACTCTATGCAGTAACCATGTTGCATAATGGATAGTACCCATGTGTCTGTTGTGATGTTTAACCATTGGTCGTGGAACTTTTGTAGTCTTCCTCCCACAGGGGAAGTGTATTGAGGGAAGGTGGTGGTCAAGTCACGGTTTGTTATTAGTGGCTTGTTTTGAGGATTGGTATTTTCCTCTAGATTTGGGGAATTGTCCTCTGTAGGATCCCCAAAATCCCCCTCTCTGATATTGTGTCTGGTAGGAGGGCTTGGCTTGTGAGGTGGATGGCTCGGAAGGTTGTGGCCTGAAGCCTCCCCTATATTGAGGCTTTCAAAATTAGCCTCTGTATTGGGATGAATAAAGCGCTCCCATCGCTTTGGCAGTGGCGGCGTCTTTTTTCATCTTGTCTATGGCTGTGTCCACCTGTGTGCCAAATAATTGTTGCTGATTAAAAGGCATGTTGAGGACGGCTTGTTGGATTTCAGGTTTAAAACATGATGGCCTGAGCCATGCATGTCACATAATGGTGACAGCAGAATTTAAAGTCCTTGCGGCTGTATCTGCAGAGTCTAGCACCGATCTTATTTGATTATTCGTAATTGCCTGTCCCTCTTCTACTACCTGCTGGGCTCTCTTCTGTTGGTCCTTGGGGAGATACTGAATAATGTCCTTCATCTCATCCCAGTGAGCCCTATCGTACCTAGCTAGTAGGGCCTGCGAATTAGCTATGCGCCACTGATTAGCTGCCTGTGACGCCACCCTTTTCCCTGCAGCATCGAATTTCTTGCTTTCTTTATCTGGAGGGGGTACATCTTCAGAGGACTGTGAGTTAGCCCTTTTCCTTGCTGCGCTGACCACTACTGAATCTGGGGGCAGCTGTTGTGTGATAAAAATGGGGTCCGAGGGTGGTGGCTTGTACTTTTTCTCTACCCTTGGAGTTATACCCCTTCCTTTAACCAGTTCTTGGAATATTTGCTGCACATGTTTGAGCATACCAGGGAGCATGGGTAGGCTTTGGTATGTGGCATGAGTTGAGGACAATGTATTGAACAAGAAGTCGCCCTCTAGAGGTTCTGTGTGCATGGTCACATTGTGAAAAGCCGCTGCCCTAACTAGAACCTGTGTATATGAGGTACTATCCTTAGGTGGCGATGGCTTAGATGGGTAGCACTCCAGACTATTGTCTGAGACTGGGTCATCATAGAGATCCCATGGATCTGTGTCATGTTGTGACTGCATAGCGTGTGATGGACTGTGCAGTGGGTGTAGCAGGCGGGGAGACAGTTGAGGAGACTAAGGAGGAGACTGGTGAGGAGAAAACTGGGGAGGCGGAGATTTCTCTCTTGGCACTTTAGCCATTGGCTGATCAGTGTCCAAACGTCCATGGAAGGCCAGTTTTCTATTTGTTCTCAGAGGAGGTGCTGTGAGGATCTTGCCAGTATCCTTGTGGATTTGTATCCTGGCCTGTTTTTCATCGAAATCCTCCATTTGTTGCAATTCCTCATCAAATCTATGGCTTTCTTTTAGTTGTTTTGAAAGTCCATGCTCCTCTGTGTAGCTATGTTTTTTCAGCACCGATGGGCCTGGAGTAGTTGATGGCCTCTGTCCTGAAAGTGACTTCCTGGGTTTCGACTCAATGGTTCGGTGTCGTATGATTTCGGACCCTGTGCCTCGGCTCGAGTCCGAAGACTTTGTTACTGGCGTGGCCTTTTTCGGTGCTGAAGATGTTACTCGGTCACCGGTTGCTTTTTTACGGGTAGAGCCATGGCCTTCCGGCAGTGGTGTCCCGAAGGCCTTGTGTTTGGGCTTCGTTTGGGTTGGGGCAAGAGTACTCACGTGCTGGCACACTGTTAGTGGTCGGTCGGTGTCAGACTCTTGTTCGGAATCGGATCCCCGAAAGGAGACGGCGGTGTGGATCATCTCCTCCTCTTCTGCGACGAAGCGCTCAGTGCTCCTGGACGCCATCTCTAATCTTCGCGCTCTTCCGTCTCTTAAAGTCTTTTTCGAACGGAAGGATTTACAGGCTTCGCAGGTATCCTCTCGATGATCCGGAGATAAACACAGGTTACAAACCAGATGTTGATCTGTGTAGGGATACTTGGCGTTGCACCGAGGGCAGAATCTAAGCGGGGTCCGGTCCATGAGGCTTCAACTATACTTTCGCTCGGGCCGACCAGGCCCAAGTTGGGGACGGGTGCCCTGAAGGGCAATCAAAGATGTGTATCCGCCGGTACCGAGGTGTCGATGCTGGATGAGACACGATCGAAAACAATACTGACGAATTTAGAGTGTTTTAAAGATTTTCCGACTTGAACAAGCGGAGTGAAGAGGAACACGTCCGAACCCGATGGCGGAAGGAAAACAATCTAAGGTAGAGTCGATGCCCATGCGCAATGGAGCCGAAAAGGAGGAGTCACTTGGTCCCGTGACTCGAAAAGACTTCTTCGAAGAAAAACAACTTGTAACACTCCGAGCCCAACTCTAGTTGGCAGGACCTGTGCATAGCATGTGTATCTGCAGCTACACATGCCATCGAACAAATATCTTCACATTGAACGTCAGATGTCAAAACAGCTTAACTATCCAGGATTCCTTTGAAATGGTTAGTTTGTTGGAGAAATATGGACAGTCACAGGCGATGGGTCTAGTCGCTAGCCCTGAAATGGCGAGGGCTGGTGCAGATTCGGATGTGGAGGAACCAACTGAATTCCGTGGCAGGACCCCACAGTGCCCCCTTGCTGCCAAGTTAATTGATACTGGATATTTGAAACTATACTCATGCTTTTTGGAAACATTTAAAATGAGGTTGGGGCAAGGAAGACCGTGGAGTTTATTGAAGAGGCTGGTAGAGTGTGAAGTATTGGTCTGGGGCCCAACCAGGACGTGAATGCTGGGAAGTGAATTTGTCTGCCTTCGCATAACAAGCAAATGTTTGCGGTGCTGGTTCAACTATGACATGATGTTAACTGTTATGTCGCTAATATGTATGGCGCTGTGATATGCATAAACAATGTTATGTGTGGTTTGTGAGAGACAACTTGTCGAGTACGATTGCTCTGCAGATGGCAATATTGCCCAAACATGTATGCTGTGCCGAGAATGAGTACACCTAACATATAAGGTTCGATTATGTGCAGGGATTACCAAAAGAAAGAGGATATATGGTTCTTGTAAAGATGCTTAATGGACACAGATGGGTAATATGCAATGTAAGGGGCATGGCTCTATTGTATAAATGACAAATGTACTCTTGCCTAAATGGATGGAGTGTGGATTGTACACCTCCAGGAAACAGCTCCTGTATGTGGATTTAGAGGTAGTTACTCTAAGTTAGGCAGTGGTATGGTGTGGGTGGACCTGCTGTTCCCTTTCAAGGTTTATTAATGGATCCGGATGACCGGTATACATCGTAAGTGACTTTGGAAGGACTCCCATACTTATAGCTAGAGTGTATGCTCCTAACGTGAGACAGCTTCAGTTCTTGAGGTCTCTTTCGCCGTATCTGGTTCAGTATCAAAAACTTAAGGGACATTTGGGATGGAGATTACAATATGTTGTTAGATAATGATATAGATAGATCTTTCCTCCCCGCTCAGGAGTGCTCATAGTGCACCTATGTTATAGAGCTTTGTCTCCTATGTACAGCAGTGAATATTGATCGACATCTGGAGGGAAATGCACCCCAAGACCGTTACTCAGCGCTACATGTGCTGTATGTAAGATGCAATGTGTTTTGGGAACAAGAGCTACTTGAAAAAAGGGTGCAGCAGAATGAGGATTCACTCATTCTTAATCAGATCGTAGCTTTGCATAATTATTAATGAGATGGGAAGAGGACACCCAGAGAGTACCGTTGTGGCAGTACAGCCGGAGGCGTTACACGATATGGTATTTCACGCAACAAAAGCTGGAGCTGTTGTCTATTTTGATAAGAATGAAGAATCAGCTTCCACGACTGCTATCAAGGGAGATGCCTTCAAGGAGGTGATAAGGAGAATATGCATTAGAACAATTTGCGGGGTCTTAATGGTTCTGAACAGTAGAGGCAGAAGGTAAGATAAAGGAACTAGAGTGCAGAGCGATTATGAATAGTGCTTGTGCAGGTGTTTTTTGGCAGGCATGATTAGACCACAGGGGTCTACATGACCGAATAAGGCAGATAGATTATAATACACACCTAGCTAGAAGTCATCAGGAGGGAAATCAATCTGGGAAATTGTTGGCATGGTTGCTTAGAAGTAGTGCTGTGAGAAGGCCATTAGGTCTTTGCGCTATACTATAGTGAATTGTAAACCGCACCTTTATTGACAGACTTATGTATACTCTGTCCTGATGCCAAGAGTTACACAGGAGCAGGCTGAAATGGAGGTATCGATATCTCCAGAGAAAATAAAGGATACAATACACTAGTTGACCAATAGAAAGGCGCCAGGTCGAGATGGCCTTCCCTCTGAGTTTTATGCCACATATTATATACAGGTAGGACTGGAGTACCCCACCAAAAAAGAAAAAACAGTAGCGCAGCAGAAGCTGCAAGAAATAAACCGCAAGCATAACTACTAATTCAGTATTCAAAGCTCCAGCAAAGGAGTGCCCCATAATGAGCCACAAGGGGGCTAATTTACATACTATCCTGCTTCTGTGGACCAGAAAATACGCAGAGGTACCATTGCTATACACAAGTGTTGTTTGAGGTGGGGGGATTGTTTGCAGAAGTCTCAGAAGCCCCCATGGAATGTTTTTTTTTAATACACAGTTCTAAGTCTCCATGGGTATGCAAACTATAACCCAGGGAATGGGTATAATTGGTTTTAAGCACTAACAGAACTGGAGCTTTTGCTCTCAGGATCAAGAGTGCAGGAGCCCCTTGTGGTTTGTCCTATGGCTGCTCTTTGTGGCCCACAGATTGTGAAGAAAGACAGGGGCACAAAATGCTTCAGTGAAAAAATGTATGTGGAACAATGAACATTTACTGTTATAAAGAATGCTACTGTTACAATTGTGCTTTCAGCTTTTTACGATATTATAAGGTTCAAACACAACACGTGGCAATACCCTGACAAAGCCAATTTACCTGTCTTATTTAAAATGGCAACTCCATAAGTTGTGAGGTTGCATCTGGTTTTGGTGGGGGATAATGTGATTATGGGGTTCAGAGGCGTAATGTCACATGAGAGCATCAACAAAGTTACTTCCATGTAGCTGAATTTAGTAGATAGTAGTTAGTAATCTGTATGTAATTACAGTACTTTTCATTTTTCAAAGAAAGTGCTGAGCTGACAATTTATTGAATATTGCAATTGGTAGCCCACACTACCGCATGAATGAACTTGGTTCTCAGTAAAAAAACAACTGCACATTAATACTTGCTCCTATAGGGGCTACTTTATGATCAGTGACTGTTAACACTGACAGAAACTCACTCACTGGGGATGCAAAACCCAGAGAACATACATATGCATTTTGCCAGTTTAGCGCCTACGATAAAGTTGTCCTGGCAACTGCAGCAAAAACTGATGCTGTACTGATCTGTGCCCAACTGGGCATGAAAGCTTAACTTTACTCAGAAAGCATGCTTTTCATGGTGTGGTGTAATTCAATTCAGTAGTTTCTGAGGTACTGGAATTACAATTTTAAGATTAACACTGGGGGATCCACGCAAGTCACACCTCCCTGGACTCCTTCGGGTGTCTAGTTTTCAGAAATGTCTGGGTTTGGTAGGGTTCCCTGGATGGCTGCTGAGCCCAACAAAAACAAAAACGTAGGTGTCCCTCCCCACCTGCAAAAACAGGTAGTTTTCGAATTGATAATTTTGATGTGTCCACATAGTATTTTGGGGTATTTACTGCCGCGGGCACTAGGCCTACCCACAAAAGTGAGGTACCATTTTTAATCGGGAGATGTTGGGAATGCTGGGTAGAAGGATATTTGTGGCTCCCCTCAGATTCTAGAAGAACGTTCTATCACCGAAATGTGAGGAAAAGGTGTTTTTTTGCCACATTTTGAGGCTTGCAAAGGATTCTGGGTAACAGAAACAGCCAAGAGCCCCACAAGTCACCATATTCTGAATTCCCCTATGTGTCTAGTATTAAAAAATGCCCATGCTTGCTAGGTTTCCGTAGGTACTGGCTGAGCAAGTTAGAGGCCAACATCCACAGCTAGGCACTTTCTAAAAAAAAAACACGTCAGATATCAATGTAAAAATGTGATGTGTCCATGTTGTGTTTCCTGCCGCGGGCACTAGGCCTACCCATATAAGTGAGGTACCATTTTTATTGGGAGACTTGGGGGAATACAGAATAGAAGAACAAGTGTTATTTTCCCTTGTCTTTCATTAAAAAAAATTTCCTTCCAAATGTAAGATAGTGTGTAAAAAAGAAGTCTATCTGAGAAATGCCCAGTAATTCACATGCTAGTATGGGGGCCTGGAATCAAGAGATGTGCAATTAACCACTGCATCTCGAAACACCTTATAATCTTGTGCCCATTTTGGAAATACAAAGGTTTCCTTGATACCTGTTTTATATTTCACCAAAATGAATTGCTGTAAACCCGGTATACAATGAAAACCATTGCAAGGTGCAGCTCATTTATTGGCTCTGGGTACCAAGGGTTCTTGATGAACCTACAAATCCTATATATCCCCGCAACCGGAAGAGTCCAGCAGACGTAACGGTATATTACTTTAAAAAATCTGCCACAGCTGGAAAAAGTTAGAGGAAAAAGTGGACAGAAATGGCTTTTTTTCACCTCAATTTCAATTTTTTTTTTATTTTAGCTGTTACTTTCTGTCGGAAAACCTTGAAACCTTGAAGGATCTACACAAATGACCCCTTGCTGAATTCAAAATGTTGTCTACTTTTCAGAAATGTTTAGCTGTCCGGGATCCAGCATTGGTTTCACACCCATCTCTGTCACTAACTGGGAGGAGGCTGAAAGAACAAAAAATAGTAAAAATGGGGTATGTTCCAGTAAAATGCCAACACTGTGTTAAAAAATGTGGTTTTCGGATTCAAGTCTGCCTGTTCCTGAAAGCTGGGAAGATGGTGATTTTAGCATCGCAAACCCTTTGTTGATGCCATTTTCAGGGGGAAAAAACACACACATGCTTTCTTCTGCAGACCTTTTTTCTCATTTATTTGAAATAAAAAAAACAAATTTTAGCTGTATTTTGGCTAATTTATTGGAGTCCTCCAGGGGGAACCCACAAACTCTGGGTACCTCTAGAATCCCTAGGATGTTGGGGGGAAAAAAGGACGCAAATTTGGTGGCCTAAGCCCGAACTACCCAAAATAGCTAAAAAAAAAAAAAAAAGCCTCAGCACCGGAGGGGAAAAGGCCTGGCAGCAAAGGGGTTAAAGCACTTTAAGCTATGAACAGATGCTTACATGGTAAGTAACATATTCTATTCGTAGCATGTGTGGCTGTAAATACAAATGCTCTGCACAGACTGTAAAGCAGTCCTTCTCAAAGCAGTGGTTAGTCAGTGGATGATGAAGATGTCAAAAACAATGTTTTTAATACTGGCTTGCGCACTCTTGCCAGGCGAGATTATCCACACAGTAGTGCTTGGAGTGTAGAAAACTCTTTTTTGCCTTAAGACAATATGTTTGGATACATTTAACAATCAATCTGCCTATTTCGGCTTTTGATAATGGGTGTCCTTTATGTGGGCTAACAAAGGCAACAAAAAGCAGAGCTTTGCAGAGAGGCTTAGTTCAGTCATTGTAGTGGCACCTAGGGTGTGACGAGCCCTCTCTGTTACAGAGTCTGGTCGAGGAAAAAAAAAAAAAAGACAGGTAGCTCAATTGCTTGGTTAAGGAGGAAGAAAAAGACCACCTTTAGAAGGAATGTTGGGTCAGTCCTGAGAACAAACCTATCATGATGGACCTCGATAAATGGTTTCTGCTCAGTTACGGCTCAAGCTTACTTATACGCCTTAATGAAGTGATAGCTACATGTAAAGCCTCTTTCCAGGGAAGGAACTGCCAAGGACATGAATGCAATGACTCAAATGGGGAACCCATAAGCCTGGTGAGTACTATGTTTTGGTTTTACAGAGTGACAGGCGGCACAATGGGGAGTCACTCTTAATCTCTTCCATAATAGCCTTAACAACAGAAACTTTGAAGAGAAGACGATTCTCCATTTTACATATGGCTGCAAGATGTAGGAAATGTAAGTTAACCCTGATGTTTAAAGGTGAAGTAAATAACAATGTCTTAGACTGCAGTTTTAAGAGAGTCTAAACTCTTGAAGTTACTATAGTGGGCAGCTGCCATTGCCAAACATTTTGTGAATACCCTTAGAGCTGTAGTAACCAACAAAAGGCAGTAAATTTAACTGGTAGTGCTTGTCCACTTACCATGAATCAGATGTAGCACTGATAAGCTGGAGGTATTGGCATGTGGAAGTAGGAATCCTTCAGGTCGAGGTCAGTCATGAAGTCATTTGGCCACAGAAGCAGGATAACATTCTGGAGCAGGGATATATGAAAACATTCTGACAGATGTATCTGTTTAGCAGTCTGAGATCGAGGTTTGGTCTTAGCGAGCCATCTTTTTGGGGGATTAGAGATTGCAGAGAGTAAAAACCTTTGCCTTGATGGTGTAAAGGTACAGGCTCTATAGGTCCACTGAGAAGGAGTGCCTGAACATCTTCTTGGAACAGACAGAGATGTTCCATGCTTAAGGTGTGTGAGCAGAGAGAAATGTTTGGTGGGGCAAAAAAAGAGTTCTAAACAGTATTTTGTGCAGCTCAGCCCAGCTGTCTGACGTGATCTCTTCCCACAGAGAAAGAAGCCCCTGAAGTCTTCCCTGCGAAGGAGGGAATGCAAGGCAAGTCAGCATTTTGTGGCTGAGGTGCCTTTGTTGGTAGTGCCTCTGCCTTTACCTTGACTCACAACCCTTTATGACCTCTGTAGTCCCCCCCCCCTTCCCCAGCCTGCTCGCTTGTCGTAAGACTACTGCTAGTGTTGGTACAATTAGGGGTGTTCTGCAGACGTGGCTTTTGATGCACCCCTGTATTGGTGCTTCAGAAAGAAGCCCACTGGTGATGGTGTCTGAAAGGCCTCCATACTCTTGGCGATCTCTGTATATATTTATTTTCTTTTAACATTTGGTTTACTTGTGGATCAACAATGTGCTCTCCATCAAAGGACAGATCGACTAAATGTTGTTGCACTTTAGGCTTAAAACCAGAGACATGGAGCCAGGTGTGTCTGCGTACAATGATCGAAGTGTTAACCTCCCTGGCTGATGTGTCTGCAGTGTCTAAATCACACTGTATTGTAGTTCTGAAAATGATTTTACCCTTGGGGAACACTCTTCCCTCTTTCTGTACCATTCAGGAATATGTTGTAAGAGGCCTTCCATCTCCTCCCACTGTGCCTCAACATTCCTAGACAGGAGGCCTACGGATTTGATAATTTGCCAATGGGTGGTGGCCCTTACTGCCACTCCTTCCTGCATTATCTATTCTCTTGCTCTCCTTATCCAATGGAAGTGCATCCCCTGTTGCTTGCGCAGAAGCCAGTTTATGGGTACCAAGAACAAGAAGGGAGGCTGGAAAGACATGACCTCTGATGTATATAAAGGGCTTTAGGGAGAAGTTTTTTTTTTCCACTCTTAGGGTAACTACCTATGCCCTAACTGAATCTTTAAATATATCAGGCGCTGGTTTGGACATCCCTATTAGCATTGCCAGGAACTGCATAGACCATTACAATCTTATGCTAGAATGCGACCCTGCAAATAACCTTGTGGTAGGTGACTCATCAGAAGGAGATGCCATGAGAGGGACTGACTCCAAGTCTGAATCCCCTGAGGGATCCATATTAATCTTCCCAAGGGTCATCCTCCCTGCACGTAGGTAGAATGGTGTTTCATAGTCCTTAGACAGGATTTAAGGACTGGGACTACGGGTGTCAGAATATAAATGTGGAGACACTGGCGGATAGTAAGAGGAAATTGATGTGGGAATTACTTCCTGTTGTGTTGGTGTGGAAGCAGATGCAAGTGGAGTGGCAGCATCTGCAAAGCACTTAGATTGTGGTGTACTGTCTGATGGCATGTCCAATGCAGGTTTCTCCTCTCACATGAACCCCCTTTTCTTGGGGATGGGCTCTGGGATCTTAGGATCCCTCAAAGAGATCATGCAAATGTGCGGATGAATATGGATGCAGCATCTCTTTTCATCCACTTCTTCCCACATTATCAGCCTAGGAGAATTCTCTGAACTAGAACCTTCTGAACCAGGACCCTCTAAACCAGTGGATGATTGTAGTTTTGGGGGCAAAGATGTTCTTTGGGGCCACCAGCGGTTTTCCAGTGTTTTTAAAATTCAAGGCTTTTATCTGGGCCTTAGTGAGTGTTGGCCCTGACTGTTCTTTCAGCCCCAATAGCTGCTTGGATTTGTCATAGCCAGGGGACCAATGGGGATCAATGACCAAGTCCCTCTTCAAGTCCAAAGTCTTCCCTCTGGACCAACCGGATACCCCAGGGTAGGTAGGCCACGAAGGAGGTATAGTCTTGTGTAGTGGGCTAGGTGCCCATCTATGGGGAAAAGAGGTGGGGGGAGGGGGGTTCTGCTCTGCCTCAGTGCATGCTTGTTTGGATTTGTATGAGGGCTGATCCATACTACCTTAGTGTAGATTTGGTTCGAGGTCCTGTGGCAAAAAATGGTTGGGCCCCTCCTCTCAGAGTTCCTTAGGTTTCAACTCTTCAGATGGAACTGTTTGCACACAGGTCTGATGGCCTGGCAGGCGCTGCAAGAAAATTAGTTACTTACCTGTAACTGTAGTTCTCCAGTATTGGAATCTTTCATAGATTCACATGCTTGAATCATTCCCCTTCGTCGAGATGGGAGCCCCCGGTATATGTAAGTAGTGTTGGAATAGATGTAACACAAGGGCCCTAGGCCTCTTTAATTTAACAGTCTACCCGAGTCATTTTAAGAAAAGGGACCAAACTTGAGCATCCACCAATCAGACGACACCACCCTCTAGAACCCTCCTGAGAGAAGCTCCATTACCTCAGATTTTTCAAGCACAAGTGCGTGTAACATAACAAGCAAGAGAGAGAGAGAGCGAGGGGTGAAAGTGAGCTTCTCCGGGAGGCGGGTGGGTGGCATGTGAATCTATGAAAGATTCCAATACTGGAGAACTACAGTTACAGGTAAGTAACTAATTTTGTTACTCCAGTATTGGAACTTTCATAGATTCACATGCTTCAATCAGAGTAGCAAGCAGTACCTATGCACACTGGAAAATTGTAGCCATGTATGTCACAGAACACGTTAATATATATATATATATATATATATATATATATATATATATATATATAGCAATTTGTCAAATGAAATACTGTCTGTTCCCCCATCTTCCCTCTTTTTTTTTTTTTTTTTAAAACATCATAAGCATTGGATCCGAATCCGAAAGTAACAGTCATAAACAATGTGCATACCTGATCTTAGGATAGAGGGATGAAAGCGATGGCTCACCTTCACCGGAATTGGTTCCTGAGGACTGCCTGACCCACTGCTACCTCTCCTTGAGATAGTGCTTCCAAGCAGTAATGTCTTGTAAATGTATGTCAGCTTTTCCACGTCGCTGCTCTACAAATGTCTTGCAGCGGAACCACCGCAAACAGCGCTGCTGAGGAAGAAACTGCCCGCGTAGGGTGTGCACGGACCGATGAATGCAGTGGTTTGCCCGCTGCCTGGTGGCAGAATCGAATAGCTGAGGAGATCCATCTGGCTATACTCTGTTTGGAGAGCGGTTGACCTCGCTTGGGTGCACTGTAAGCTACAAACAGCTGATTGGACCAGTGAAAGGACTTAGTTATGTCCAGATAGAATTTAACACATCTTTTAGTGCAAAGCTCTTTTTGCAGGAGTTGATGGATGCGGAAAAAAAGGTTTTGCAAAATAAGGGCTCGTTCAGATGAAAATCCAAAGGGACCTTTGGAATAAAATGTGGGTTAGTGCGTAGAAGGAGTCTGTCTTGTCTGATCTGTAAAAACGGCTCTTGTATGGAAAGAGCCTGTATCTCACTGACTCGTCTGGCTGATGTGAGGGCCACCAGTAAGGCAACTTTCCAGGAAAGGAATTTCAGAGGTGGTGATGAATCGTTTCAAACGGGTGCTTCATTATTTGCACTAGAACGATATTCAGGTTCCACAAGGAAGGAGGAGGTCTGAATGGAGGAAAACTCTGAAAAGTCCTTTCAGAAACCGTTCGATTAATCTAGAGGAATACAGCAAAGGTGAAGAGTCTGAACCCCTGTAAGATGCTATTGCTGCCAGATGCACCTTTATTGAGGAATGTGCGAGACCTGACTGTGCTAAAAGTACGAAATAAGGCAATATTTGCTCCGGTGGTGAGGAAAACGGATCAATTTACTGTTGGTGACACCAGAAACAAAACCTTTTCCACTTGCAAGAGTAAGCCTTATCAGTGTTTGGACAGAATGTCTCTGCACTCCTGTGGAATATTCAAATGTGCAAATTCCCTGTGCGCAGGAGCCATGCTGAGAATCGCATCGACTGAGGATCCGGATGCGATATCTGCCCTTTGTTCGTTGTCAGTAAGTGCAGAGATGGTTTCAGCGGGATGTGAGGCTTCACTGATAGAAGAAGAATTTCTGCAAACAAGTGTTGGTGAGGCCAGTACAGAGCTATTAATATCAGAGTGCAGGGCTCTCCATCTTTGTCAGGACTCTTGGGATCAATGGTATCGGAGGAAAGGTGTAAGCAAAGATGCCTGACCAAGCTATGGAAAATGCATTCCCCCATGATCCCTTTTGGTGATGCCAGCTTGCGAAGTATTGGCATTTGGCGTTCTACTTGCTGGTGAAAAGGTCGATTTTGGGCATTCCCCACTGGGAAAAGATGTGATCCACTGTGGACTGGTCCAGTTGCCATTCATGGCAGCTCAATCTTTGCCTGCTGAGCGAGTCTGCTATCTTGTTCTCTATCCCCGGCAGATGCACTGCTGTGACCCTGATGCCTTGCTGCGAAGCCCAGTTCCATATTTTTTTAGCATCCCTGGAGATGGTAAGATCTTGTGCCTCCCTGTTTGTTGAGGCAGTGCACCGTAGTGGTGTTGTATGTTCTTATTACCACCTCAGATCCAGATATCTTTGGAAGAAAAGCCTGTAAAGCCGGATAAACTGCTCTGAGCTCCAGCAGATTGATGTGCATTGTCCTCAACTCTAGTGGCCACTTGCCACTTACTCGAATGTCTTGCAAAACAGCCCCCCAGCCTTTCAGAGAAGCGTCTGTGGTGATAGTCCACGGTGCTGGACGATGGAGAAACGAAAGGCCGACAGACATATGATGCTTCTGAGACCACCATATCAGAGCTTCTACTATTGCTGGGGTTATGCTTATCCGATCTTCGAAGCTTCCCGAAATCTGGAGCCATTGTAGATTGAGCTGCTCCTGTAGTGGCCGCATCTTGAGTCTGCAGAGAGGAACTAGAGGTATGCATGATGACATCATGCCCAACAAAGATTTGAAAAGGCGAACTGAAATGGACTTTCTTCTCTGTATCGATTTTGCTAGAGTTAGTAACTTTTGTTTTCTCTCTACAGTGGGACACGCCATGGTGGATTGAGTGTCCAGATTTGCTCCTAAAAAGTTGATTCTGCGTGATGGTGGGGGTTTGGACTTCTCCCAGTTGACGGTGAGGCCTAAGCTATTGAGTAAGGAAATGCACTTTCTTGTTGAATTGCGCACTCCTGCGTAGGTGTTTGCCTTTATCAGCCAATCGTTGAGATATGGGAATGTCTGGTGTTTCCTCCTCCTGAGAAAGGCTGCAATTGGCGAAAGGCACTTGGTAAATATCCTGGAAGGTGACTTTAGGCCAAAAGGGAGGACACGAAATTGAAAATGGCTTCCGGCTACCATGAATCTCAGGTACTGTCAGTGGGTTGGGTGAATGGGAATGCAGAACTATGAATCCTGTAGGTCTCGTGTAGACATAAAATCTCCCTGGTTCAGTCGCAGAAGGACATCCTGTAAGCTTATCATGCGGAACAACTGTTTTTTCAAGTAGACGTTTAACTCTCTGAGGTCGAGGATCGGCCTCCAGTCCTTCCATTTCTTGCGAATGAGAAAGAACCTGGAATGAAAACCCCTTCCTCGCTGTGATAGAGGTACTTTTTCTATTGCTCCTTTGAGGAGCATCTGGTTGATCTCCCTCTTGAGCTGTTCTAGATACCTTGATGGAGTCCTGCGAGGAGGACTGAAAGGCAGTAGTTGGACAAACTCCAAAGTGTGACCCTGGTTCACTAATTGTAGGACCCACTTGTCTGATGTGATGACTTGCCATTGTTTGAAAAACAGGGATTTCTTGCCGCCTAAAATCAGAGGAGGAGGGTCGGATGTAGCTGGAGCCTTGAGTGTATCAGGCTCTGCGAGCAGAGTCCTTAGCAGGGCAAGTTGAGCGTCCCCTAGAGCCAGATCTGCCGTAAGCCACTTGTGGCGGTTGCTTCTGTGGGTAGTATTGACGGAACTGCTGAGAGGAGGAAGGATAGGTTGAGTATCTGTATTGCTGGTAGCCTCCCCCATATGAAGGAAGTCCACGTCCTCTAGCTCAAAAGGAAGGCTTCCGAAACTGGAGAGTTCCCAATGATTTTGCTGTATCCATGTCGGATTTAATAGATTGCAGAGCCTCATCAATATGTTTCCCAAACAACACTAGGCCATCAAAAGGTAGGTCTAAAACTTTATTCTGGACCCTCAGGCCGGAATGATGTAGCTCTTAACCAGCCTTGCCTCCCAAGGACAGCGCACCTTCGAGCTGGCAAAACACAGTTGTGGCTATGTCCATAGAACAGTCTATCAGTTCCGCTGACATACGCTCTCTCTCATGCAACATCTTTTTCACCTCTGATTTTACATCCTCCGGCAACTGGTCAATATGCGGGGCGATGTCTGCCCATAGCTGTCTGTCATATCTGGCTAACACTGCCAGAGAGTTAGCAGCTCTAATAACGAGGCTAGCCATTGTTGAGAACCTCTTTCCAATATTATCCAACTGCCAACCCTCTTTGTCAAGAGGTGCGAAAATTGGAGCAGAGGGTTTTTTGGACCTTCTCTGTGCCGCCTGAGCAACCACGGAGTCTGGATGAGGGTGACCAGTTAGACATGCTGGGGCATCCTCCGGTGCTTTGTATTTTTTGTCTAGCCATGACCGCAGCAGGGTTGTGCATAACTTTCAACCCCACTTCCCCTAACTAATTGACTAATGGTATAGAGCGCACAGATTTCTGGAACGGCTCTTTAAAATCATATAAGAAGCAATCTGTTTGCTTTGACCGCATTGGCAGAGCGAATTGTTTAGCTGCTCTCTCCAGAAGATTATGGAATCCCCCGATGTCATCTGGAGGGGAATCTACCTTCCTTCGGCTTAGAAGGAGGAGCAGGAATAATATACATACCACTCCAACTGAGTGTCAAGGAGCTCCCCTTCTTCTTGATCACCTTCCGACACAGTGTCCTGCGGTATAGTCATATCCGGCGTAGCCACATTCGCTAGTGGTAAAGAGGTTGGCCTCTGACGTGGAGCGGTAACCCCTGAAACGGGCTATGGAGGAGGTTGCTCTCCTTGAGGAGGAAAACGCTTACTGTATTCAGCCAGCATTGCACTGAGATCAGAAAGAAAAGAGGTTGGTATATATGCCCCCTCCTGATATTGTTGATCTCCTCCATAGTATTGAGGGTCATAGGTTTCACCATATTCATCATCGTTCTCTTGATATTTTACATTTAATTGTGAGGGGCTATGTGCTGTTCCAAATGGACCCTCGTTGTCTGACTCTCCCATTCCCCTCCAGCAGGTGTACTGGTATGAGAGGGGTTATCTTACTAGGTGACGTATACTTTGGGGTAAATTTTTCTTGTCTTTTCTGCTGTTTTTCTCTCGTCAACGACACAGATATAGCTTTCATCAACAGTGGAGTCATCGACGACGAACGCATAGAGATCTTAATCGTCGACAGCCTTACTGAAGAGTCTACCGTCGACGAGGCTGTCGACGACGGCAATGCAGACACCACTGTTACTGCCGTTGATGATTATGAGGTGTAGATCCTCGTTGCCGATGACGCTGTTGACGCTGTTCCCGTCGACGGTGGGACACTCGTCGACGATGTCGTCAAAACTGCAGTCGACGCTGAAATGGTGGAAGCTGACGTCAACAGTGAAAAAGCACTCGTCGACGATGAATCTGTCATTTATGGTACAGTCTTTGCCTCAGTAGTAGATGAGGGCCTTTTGAAAGGCACAGTTGTGCCTTTCAGAGCTGCTGGCATGACCTCTCTCCCCTTTCTTGGAGGATCTATGAAGTGAAGTAGAGGTGCTGCGGCCCTTGTAAGACCCTGAGGCAGTCTTTTTGTGGGCTTTTCTTGATTGTTGTGAAGGAGATCTTGTATCTGATCTCGTCCTTTTTGATGACTTTTTGGATATTGAAGAGCCATCACTATCAGAATCCGAGACTGGATTATCTCTGTACTTAAGTTTCTGCAGCCAAATCAATAATCTGCCTTCTCTATCCTTTAGAGTTTTAGAGAAAAAGGTACGACAAACCTTACAGCCCTTGGCTGAGTGGTCTGGATAAAGGCAGTATACGCAATCCTGATGAGGGTCTTCAGAATGTAGTCTCTTTTTACCACAGGTCTTGCAATTTCTGAATAAACCCTTCTTCTCCTTGTCAGACATGTTGTAGGTCTTACCCACAATCAGTCAAAACAAGTTTTAGCAGAGAAAACCTAGCTTAAAGCTAATCCAAAGGTGTGAAGAAAGAGCAGAGCTCTGGGGAGACTCCCTAGCACGACGTGCAGTAGAAAATCTGAGGTACTGGAGCTTCTCTCAGGAGGATTCTAGAGGGTGGTGTTGTCTGATTGGTGGATGCTCAAGTTTGGTCCTTTTTCTTAAAATGACTCTGATAGACTGTTCAATTAAAGAGGCCTAGGGCACTTGTGTTATATCTATTCAAACACTACTTACATAAATATACCGGGGGCTCCCATCTCGACGACGGGAAATGATTCAAGCATGTGAATCTATGAAAGTTGCAATACTGGACTAACTTGACTTCCTCTGGCTATTCTTCCTCATCCTGAGGGGTCCATCTCAAAGAAGATGTTGAGTGTGCTATCAATTGATTATTGCTGCATCATGAGGTGTACTAGGCGCCACCTCTTTCACTGTCTGAGGGTCTTTTTTGCAGAGAAACACCTGACAGAAAGCACACCAGGTGTCTCAGTGATCCGGGGAAAGTCAGAGAAGAACATAACATGATTTAAAGTAGGAGACAGAACTGCTCGGTTTGACCATTCAAGATGTTCTAGCAGCACACATAAGTAACTCTACAAACCTGATGGCCAGGACAAGACTTACTAATTAATTAAATGTTTCACATTCTACTCCACGCCCCACGTCTGCAGCAACCGATGTAGAGCACTAAACCCACTCTATAAAATAAACGTTAAGATTTGTGAGGCAAACAGCCTGGTCAATGCACACCATGCATTAAACAGCAAAGCCCTTACCCTTTGGTACCTATGCTTTTAACCATTTTTTGGTTTTGCCTTCTTATATAGCAACAATAGCAGAGCTTTTGCTATTCTGCATTGATAGCAGTTCCCCATGGTGACAACGAAATAGAAAAATATCCCCCTCCAAAGAAAGTGCCTTCTAAAAACTCATTAAAACAGGGTGAAATTGGGTAACTCCTAATCCTCCTACTTAACTTGGCTCTAAGGCCATAGTATATGGTGTATAGAAATATACCAACGGCATGGAAAATTTAACTATCACCTGTGGGCTGCACCACATGTTGTGTCATCCACTAGACAGCCAAAGAAAACATGGTTTCTGGCCTACCTGTATACTCCGACTCCTGCAGCTTTAAAACCTAATGGTGAATCCATCAAAAAAACCTTTTTTTCAGGAAAGACTCCCACTTTTAAATAATGAAATATGTCACCCTAAATAGGCCTTGCAGTCCACAAGGCAGGAAGCCTAGTATTTAAAAGTGGTACAGGTAAGAATTTTATGTTAGCATGTAAATTGAGAGACTAGTCCCCGAACGCTATTTTCACTGTGAAGGTATGTACCTGTCCTATGAGAAAAACAAAAGTTCACAAAGAAAAATAACAACTCTGCTAGCTCCGGTCTGGGACAAGCTACCAGAATAATACTGTTTAATGTTTATTAAAAAATCTATTTCAGTGGTAAAATGGGATTTTCAATAAACATTCAGAAAAAGTCACTTTTAAAATTTTTGGGTTTGCCTGCCTAAAGCTCCAATGGTTCCCAAAGCAGAAACAATCAATCAATAAATAAATTTGTTGAGCGTGCTACTCACCCGGTAGGGTCTCAAGGCACTGTGTGTGTGTGGGGGGGGGGCTGCTACTGCTCAAAGAGCCAGGTTTTGAGGCACTTTCTGAAGGACAGGAGGTCCCGGGTCTTGCGTAGGTTGGTGGGGAGGGAGTTCAAGGTTTTGGTGGCGAGGTGGGTGAAGGGCCTGCCGCCGGATGTGGTGTGGTGAATGCGAGGGACTGTTGCGAGGGCGAGGTCGGCAGAGCGGAGCTGGCGTGTCGGGATATGTTAGTTAAGTCGATCGTTGAGGTAGGCCGGTCCGGTGTAGTGGAGGGCTTTGTGAGCGTGGATTAGGATTTTGAAGACGATCCTTTTGTTGACGGGTAGCCATTGTAGGGTTCTGGGGTGGGCAGAGATGTGTTTGTGGCGAGGGAGGTACTGGCTAGTGAATTCTACAAAGGTGACACTGTGCCCATAACTCATCAGAACACACTGCAGACCTGTGGAAGAACAGAAGACTGGAATTGCTGTTTCAGATCTGTGTGGAGACCTGAAGGGCTGGATCTACTTCCATCTGTACTTAGGACTAAGAACTGGTCTTCAACAGTTGGTTGGCTGGCTTCCTGTGTGGCTATAATGCCACAACAAGCTTCAAGAGGACGTTTTCCTGAAGTGCCCAGCTAAACAGTAATGTCAGGACCTGGAAGGGACCCTGCTGGTGGCCTCTGCTGGACTGAGTCCTGGCCCCTATGTGCTGTTCCAGAAGTCCTGGAAGCCTTAGAAGAGACCAAGAAAAGCTGTTCCAGAAACTCTGAAATGTTGGACTTGGAAACTTTCTGGGTTTCTACGATTTCTGGAGAGTCAGCAGGACCACACAACAAAGGTGTCTGATTCCAAATGGACTTCATTTGATATAGCTTCAGGCTTGCCCTGCTGGAGGATTTTGAGCTCCATTAAAAAGAAAGTCAGAAGGAAGAAAACTTGACTGGGGAGGCGCAGGAAGTATCCATCCAATGCAAGGACTCTGGAAGCTACAAAATGAATTTCTCCCGCTCTCTAAGATTTTCCTGCCAAAACCGAAGGTTTCAGTGGGACTTTATCCAATGCGATCTGGCTACCAGAGGACTTTGGTGCATACAGCCTGTACTCTTGCTCCGCTGTAGGTTTTCGACTTCCATTTTAGAGACTTGACCAAGATGACCCCACCTGGTGTATCTGACCCGTGCCCCCTGCTTGAAATTGCATCTATGTCCCAATAAACCATTAACAGCGGTGGGTTTTTAGCACTTTACTTTTTCTTGGTGCTTTTTTTGCCTTAATTATGTAAATAAATAAAAATCATAGCTCCCATTCCACTTACTGAACATTTGTTGTTTTAGTGTCATTTGCTCATTTAAATTTTTCTCTATTTTTAGAAATTGTCGTAGAATTTCTATTGTGCTTTGTTTAAACGTAACTATTTTTTTTATTACTAATTACTTTAAACATTTTCCTAAGTTAAGCCAGTCTGATCCGTGCATAGCTACCAGGGCATCAAATCCAGGTTTAAATTACTGAAACAGTATTTTACCCTCACAGGTTTATGGCCTTTTTTCTTGCCGTAGACACATATTCACCCCAATTAACCAGCCACCTTCTTACAGTGCATCACAGTGGGAACTGTCCACCGAGCAACAGCAGTATTGGGGTAGCAGCGAGGCAACAGGTAAGGAATTTTTGCTGACAGAACATCCAAATGAGAATGTATATACAAAGGGACAAACCGGAAACATTAATTGACAAACAATAAAGGGGACACCTCATCAAACCTGAAGCTGGGGCTAGTACAATACTGATGGAAGACCACATGTGAACTGACCCCAGACGGTACATTTTCCACCGACTCAGAAGAGATGTGACCTGAACCATGGCGCCATCCAATCCTGGTGTGAAATTCCAGTGTAAACACACAATAAGGAAGGATCTAGTACAGTATACATCAGCCAAAATACTACTCATTTCAAGAAGAAAAAAAAAAAAAAAAAACGGTGTCCGGTGAGGATCCGTATATATGCCTCGCGGTTAATACGAATCCACGAGGCACCAAACACAAGACCAGTGCTTGTGTAGAAATGAAGTAGTCGTTCATCCCGTCTGGGATCCATGAGACACTGTGAAGCTATAGGAGAACCACAGCAGCTTGCGGGTAGTCCATTCACGCTGCATCTGTTCGAGCACACCGTTTCTCTAAAATCTGCCGTCCCTTCCTAGTCATTAAGCAAAAATACAGTTCAGATTCCCTTATCCACTAGTTTCATCACAGTTTTTCATGACAGCACTAAAGACATTCAGAGTGCGGAAGTTGTAGCATTCTATACACGGGGCATCGTTAGTGGTACCCCCACTGGCTAAGGTCGATAAGCTAGATTTTTTGTTTGTTTTTTTAATTGGCTGTCCGTGTTTTTTTTTTTTTTTGCTGAAGCATCTCCCACCTATGCCCAGAGAAGCCTCAGCGGATAAAGTGACCTCTGCAGTGCCATTATGAACTTTGGGTTGGTTCGTCGGCACTATTTACATTCACCAAATAAAGTCTATAAAGAAGGGGTCCCCCACAGGAAATGTAAGTCTATTGTCCCCCATGTGCTGGAAGTGTCCTTCCATGTGTGGAGGACATTTTAGCAATTCCCCTCTCCGGGAGCACCATGGTTTATTTACATGGCAGTCCAAGAATGTGGAAAGTCAGTGATCATGTCTTTGGAGGGCCGGCCCTAAACAGGGTAGATGATAGATCTACCAGCCAATGGGTTTCCCAAAGGCGGGGTCAGCTGCAGCTCTCCTGTTACGAAAACGACATCTCCTTCGATCTCTAAATGAGGTGTGTCATATGACATGTCTCCCCATTTCTGGCACTTGTCACTCTACCACTCACGCGGTACTGCTTTTGGAGTAAAGCATTTAATGTAGTGTAGTTATTGGACCTGTTTATACACCAGTCCCGGATGTCCATAGCTGCATAATGTAAAGCAGAAAACCAGCTACCACTACCAGCCAGCAGTATTCATAGAAAAGCTACATGCAGGGGCCTGCGAGGCCACAGCAAGCAAGCTTTGAAGAAAAGTAGCCGCTTTGTTTGGGACACGCAGATCCACTTCAACAGGAATTTCACCAATCATTTGATACACCAATTTCTACTATTCTATGTATTTGTGGGAGTCAGCCAGCAAGGGGCATTATTCCCTGCACACCGACCTCAAATATTAAAGATATGCTCATTTGTTCTGTTCGGTAGCCCACTATATTCCTGTCAAGCACATGAAAAGGAATTAAATAACCCTGACCACCTTATTATACTGAATTAATCGAAAGATAAGATGACCAGCATAGTTTAACAGAGATAAAAAAAGAGCACGGTGGCTATGTGCAAGCAGTGAAAAAATGAGCATCACTATATCTTTGTGGGAAATAAGCAAACGCACATTCCCTACAGAGTTCTAGGAGATGGGAGGAAAGTGAATTACTGCACCACTGTGTCTAATGATATCACAGCACCTGTGTGCGAAACAGACAAGTGTACATTAGTGTGCAGTGAAGGAAGTTGACAGCTTAATGACATTATTTAATGCATCACAGAGTGCCGGACAGTTAAATGCTAGTACGGACACCAATCAAAAATGTTAATTACTGAAGCATTATGAGAACTAAACGAAATGTGATTATGATCAAGTTGCAAAAATATTGTGCAAAATTGTTTTTCACAGGGACCCTATGGCACAGGTAATATGAAGTGTCTGTCCTTCAACAGCGCCATGAGAAATTCTTCTAAATGTAGGAACCTGTATCGTACGCATTTAACAGGCTTTGCTGCCACCATGTGGCTTGCTAAGAAACTACAACGTATATGGGAGGGTTTCTGGACGAGTGAGAGAGGTCCCTCTTCCGTCACCACAATTAAATTCTACTGAAATACATTTTCGGTATGTTGTATTTATTTAGCACCTATGCCGACAGGCCAAACGCAATAGAATAGGAGCGAAGAAGGCAAGAACAATATCTCAACATAATAGCGTAATTCAACAAACTGTACATTTCCTTTAATAATTGTGCGATAATTATAAGAAAGGAGTTCCTGGTTTGATTACATTTGGATTGTTTTCTAAATAAGGGAGATCGGGATTTCTTATTCAATTGATTTCTTAAACAAACTAATGAGCTGTCACGCCCTAACGGAAGTTATGAAGTCGAATGCCAGAAAAGGTCCCTTCCTACCAGGGAGGCTGAACTCAAATAAGAAAATAAGTTACTTACCTGTAACTGTAGTAATCCAGTATTGGAATCTTTCATAGATTCATATGCCCGAGACGAGATGGGAGCCCCTGGTACATCAAAACAGCCATACATACAGGCTACTGCAAAGAAAAAAGGCCTAAGGCCTTCACTTTAATAGCCTATCTTCATCATTATTAGCAAAATGACCGAAACAAGGCCCAGCCAATCAGGCTTCCCCTCCCTCTAGAACCCTCTTGAGAGGAGCTCCCTTCCTTGAGATTTTCTTAAGCACGAGTATCTAAAGAAGAAAGGAGAAGGTGAGCTTCCCACGGGAAGAGGGAGGGTCACATGTGAGTCTATGAAAGATTCCAATACTGGAGAACTACAGTTACAGGTAAGTAATTTATTTTCTTACTCCAGTATTGGAACTTTCATAGATTCACATGCTTGAATCAGAATAGCAAGCATTAATGAAGCACACTGTATAACATTAATCCATACGTATAGTTATTGATACATGCACACACAAATGCATATATATATATATATATATATATATATATATATATATATATATATATATATACACACATATATGTATGTATGTATATCTATAGAAATATATATCTATACATCTTGGAACATCAATATATCAGCAAAATCTTGAAGGAAAAAGATTACGTAAGAAAGAATAATGTATGAGGTAAACGATAAGTAAGGCAATAGGACGGTATCTTTAACAGGCAAAACTATGAATATGGGAGCCGTAGAGGGAGAAAAAACAAACTAATGCAATGTGCACAAATTAGACTGGGCTGGCGGGATAAGGAATAAAGAACTTACAACAGCTCACCGCTACTGAAAAAGATGTCGCAACACCTACCGCCATATCTCCTTGCTGAGTTTCCTCCAAACAGTAATGTCTTGCAAAAGTATACACAGACTTCCATGTGGCTGCTCTGCAAATGTCCTGAATGGGCACTCCAGCAAAAAGTGCCATGGATGCAGCCATTTTACTTGTAGAGTGTGCACACAGTGGATTCTGCAAAGGTTTTCCTGCCGCTGTATGACAATAGTGAATAGCAGAGGCTATCCACCTCGCAATTCTCCTTCCTGCAAGACTTTCTTGGCTTCTGATTTAGAGTCTTCAGGCAGTTGATCCAAATAGGGTGCAATGTTAGCCCAAATCTGCCTATCGTATCTGCCTAAGATAGCCAGAGAGTTAGAAGCTCGTATAATAGGCGAAGCCATTGATGAAAAGCGTTTACCTATATTGTCTAATCTCCTACCCTCTTTGTCAGGTGGGGCAGAGATTAGTGCTGAAGGGTTCCTTGATCTGGGTTGAGCCGCCTGAGCAATAACTGAGTCAGGTCTGGGATGCCCTGTGAGGCAGACCGGAGAGACTTCCGGCGCCTTATAATTTTTAATCAAGGCGAGGTAGAACTGGGGTGACCGTGGCCGGGTTCTTCATAACTTTAATGCCCTCATTCCAGATATAATCCACAATCGGCATAGATTTAACGCTCTTTTGAAAAGGCTCCTTAAAATCATACAAAAAACAGTCCATCTGCTTTGTGGGCATGGGCAACTCAAATCTTTTAGCAGCTCTTTCAAGCAGGTTGTGGAAACCACAATGTCACCCGGAGGGGAATCTACAGGAACCGGAGAGGGAGAGGACGGCGTAGAAATTTGATAGTCATCCCATTCAGGACATTGATGAAGAAATTCTCGTCGACGAGGAAAACAACGGCAGAGTCAACGTCGACGGTCTCACAGGCGGTAGCATGGATGAAGGAGAGGCAATGGGAGAGGCAACCATGAACGTCGTCGACGAGGATGTCGTCGACACGATCGTCGATGAAGAGGACAATGCCATAGAGATTGTAGCAGTTGTAGCAGTCAACGACGAGGCTGTGCAGACAACTTTAGACACCGCCGCCGACGGTGCTCTCGTCGACGATGTCGTCGACGGTGTCCTCTTCGTAGGTTTTCCTGATGGCCTCTTAAAAACCTGTTTCACCACAGGAGATGGTGTTGGAGGCTCAGAAAAAGCTCTTACTGCGCTCTGAGGCGAGAGATCTTTCTTTTGAGTGCCTTTTAGAGGAAGCAGAACTCCTGTGAGGAGAACTGGAAGGACTTCCAGGTTTATAGAACACCCTTTTGGATTTCTTATGAGCCTTTCTAGGAAGATCTTCTGAGTGAGGTTGAGATCTGTCTCTTTTCTGTAGCTTTCTGGAGGAAGTTGTAGATTCCTCACTGTCAGAGCCAGACACTGGATTAGATCTGGACTTCAGCTTCTGGAGCCAAATTAGTAGCCTACCCTCCCTGTCTTTGAGGGTTTTGTTAGAAAAGGTCCTGCAAACCTTGCAGTCTTTGGCCACATGTCCAGGGTAGAGGCAGTAAATGCAGTCTCTGTGTGGGTCCTCAGAGTGAAGCCTCTTCTTCCCCCAGGTCTTACAGGCTCTGAAAAGGCTTTTCTTCTCTTTATCTGACATGGTGAATTTTGTCCAAAATAGAGTTCTCTTTAGCAAGGTAAGAAGAAGACACCTTACTTGCTGTAGGAAATCCTTTTTCTGAAGAAAACAGCAAAAATAAACTTCTCTGAAGTGTTGACTGAGCAGAGCTCAATGGAGACTCCCTAGCACGACGTGCGGTAGAAAATCTGAGGGAAGGGAGCTCCTCTCAGGAGGTTTCTAGAGGTCTTGTTTCGGTCCTTTTGCTCATAATGATGAGGATAAGCTACTAAAGTGAAGGCCTTAGGCCTTTTTTCTTTGCAGTAGCCTGTATGTATAGCTGTTTTGATGTACCGGGGGCTCCCATCTCGTCGTCAGGGAAGGATTCAAGCATATGAATCTATGAAAGATTTCAATACTGGAGTAAACTACATATAGTATCAAACCGGCTAAGCGAACGTTCTTGGCACAGAGAAACTGTGAAGGCGACCTAGAGACAGGGGAATACATAGCATTACCACCGAGACGTGGTAAAAACAAGAGACAGAATCAAGAGTATTATATTGTTGGATTAAGGGAACAGAAGGCCTATCACATTCAAGTGCATGGTATGCATAGTATACAAACTCCTACTGCTGTGCTAAAACCACACTGCCGCCTTACTTTCTCCTTTAATGAGGCGCTATCCTCTGAAAACCCTGCCACAGGAGCCCACACGGCTTTAGGGAAAGAGAAGCACGGCTGAAAGGAGCCAGGCTGGTGCAACAGTGAATATACTCAGTGTGCCATATTTGGGAATGTGAATTATAATCCTACACTCGCACGCATACAACAGATGAAAGAGTGGTGTGGGTGTGTGCGCACACGAGTGGCGGTATACGCTGAGCGCGCATGTGCGTAAGAGAGATCTGTACAGCCGAAAGGCAGGAGAGTACACTCGGTTAGTACTGAGCAATCAGAGAACGGCACAGCCCATCAAAATCTGGAGCCCCTGTGCTCTGGTCCTGTTGGTCGGGAGACTATAAAGTGAGAATACTCTGTATCAAATAAGGATAGTGTTGTTGAAGGACTAACAAATAGATCACTTCTTAAAAAGTCCTGTACTTAACTCAAATACAGAGCTTTCTAGCCCATACTAAACCATATTTCAACCGTTCCTAGAGATCCAATATAAGGATCGTTATCAAATCCCATCCCATTGACAGAGTACTTTTCTTTTACTATTCACGCTACCCACGTGTCCTCTTCAAAGAGGCCCATCACTCTGAAAAATGTTAATAAAATCAATTTTACAGATAAATTAGGAGACCTTCAGACGGGCCGGACAGAAAGCTAGGGAAGAGTCAGTCCTATGCAAGGCAAGGCAGAGGAGATGGGATGGAAGAGATGCAAGATCCATGTCAAAAACTGGAATACAAAGATGAATATACTTATGTCTATACACTCTGAGCAGACGTACTTCACATGAGACCTGTTCGACATATTTCAGAGTGAATGAATTACAATGTAACAGAACAATTCTGAATAGACACCTTCAGGATTTTCGAAGATTATATTACTCCGACTGATTATCTGTTTTAGAAGACTCAGCCTACATACATTCCAAGCGTGTCCAATAAAAATTCTCTCCCAATAGGAATTGGGAATACGGACACATCTGAAAAAAACATTACATGAAGCAAGCATTTGCACTGCAATAGGTCTCACATTTGTGAGAGTTATAGCTATTGTAGGAAGTTGGCTCTGTATGTATTATTTCAAAGTAAGAAATAGCATGCACAGAGTCCAAGGGTTCCCCTTAGAGGTAAGATAGTGGCAAAAAGAGATCATTCTAATGCTCTATTTTTTGGTAGTGTGTTCGAGCAGTAGGCTTATCAGAGGGTAGTGTTAAGCATTTGTTGTACACACACAGGTAATAAATGAGGAACACACACTCAAAGACAATTCCAGGCCAATAGGTTTTTATATAGAAAAGGAAAATGTCACTTACCCATTGTACATCTGTTCGTGGCATTAGTCGCTGCAGATTCACATGTTGTGCATAGTCCGCCATCTGGTGTTGGGTCGGAGTGTTACAAGTTGTTTTTCTTCGAAGAAGTCTTTCGAGTCACGAGACCGAGGGACTCCTCCTCCTTTGCTTCCATTGCGCATGGGCGTCGACTCCATCTTCGATTGTTTTCCCCGCAGAGGGTGAGGTAGGAGTTGTGTGTGTTAGTAATAGTGCCCATGCAATGGAGTGAATAAGTATGTGCCAATTAAGGCTTAAGTGATATATTTACAAATGTACAAATGTTGAAGATAACTTCCAAACGGCTACAGGCTCCCGGGGAGGCGGGTGGGCACATGTGAATCTGCAGCGACTAATGCCACGAACAGATGTACACTGGGTAAGTGACATTTTCCGTTCGATGGCATGTGTAGCTGCAGATACACATGTTGTGCATAGACTAGTAAGCAGTTATCTCCCCAAAAGCGGTGGCTCAGCCTGTAGGAGTGGAAGTAGTCTGAAATAAAGTTCTTAGTACGGCTTGACCTACTGTGGCTTGTTGTGCGGATAGCACGTCTACACAGTAGTGCTTAGTAAATGTGTGAGGCGTAGACCATGTGGCTGCCTTACATATCTCATGCATTGGAATATTTCCTAGGAAGGCCATGCTAGCGCCTTTCTTTCTGGTTGAGTGTGCCCTTGGTGAAATGGGCAGCTCTCTCTTTGCTTTAAGGTAGCAGATTTGGATGCACTTAACTATCCATCTGGCTATACCCTGTTTTGATATTGGGTTTCCTGTATGAGGTTTTTGAAATGCAATAAACAGTTGTTTTGTTTTTCTGATTTGTTTTGTTCTGTCAATGTAGTACATTAGTGCTCTTCTGATGTCTAATGTATGTAGTGCCCTTTCAGCTACCGAGTCTGGCTGTGGGAAGAACACTGGCAGTTCTACCGTTTGATTTAAGTGGAACGGTGAAATAACCTTTGGTAGAAATTTAGGATTGGTTCTTAGGACTACCTTATTTTTGTGTATTTGGATAAAATGTTCTTGTATTGTAAACGCCTGAATTTCACTTACTCTTCTTAGAGATGTGATGGCGATGAGAAATGCAACTTTCCAGGTTAAGAATTGTATTTCGCAAGAATGCATGGGTTCAAAAGGTGGACCCATAAGTCTTGTTAAGACGATGTTGAGGTTCCATGAAGGAACAGGTGGTGTCCTTGGTGGTATAATTCTTTTGAGGCCTTCCATAAACGCTTTAATGACAGGTATCCTAAATAGTGAAGTTGAATGGGTAATCTGCAGGTATGCAGATATTGCTGCGAGGTGTATCTTGATGGAAGAGAAGGCCAGATTTGATTTTTGTAAGTGTAGTAAGTAACCCACTACATCCTTTGGAGATGCGTGTAATGGTTGAACTTGATTATTATGGCAGTAGCAAACAAAACTTTTCCATTTGCTTGCATAGCAGTGTCTAGTGGATGGTCTTCTAGCCTGCTTTATGACTTCCATACATTCTTGGGTGAGGTTTAAGTGTCCGAATTCTAGGATTTCAGGAGCCAGATTGCTAGATTCAGCGATGCTGGGTTTGGATGCCTGATCTGTTGTTTGTGTTGTGTTAACAGATCTGGCCTGTTGGGTAACTTGACGTGGGGTACTACTGATAGGTCTAGCAGTGTTGTGTACCAAGTTTGCCTTGCCCATGTTGGTGCTATTAGTATGAGTTTGAGTTTGTTTTGACTCAATTTGTTTACTAGATATGGAAGGAGAGGGAGAGGGGGAAAAGTGTACACAAATATCCCTGACCAGTTCATCCATAGGGCATTGCCTTGAGACTGCCTGTGTGGGTACCTGGATGCGAAGTTTTGGCATTTTGCGTTCTCCTTTGTTGCAAATAAGTCTATTTGAGGTGTTCCCCAAATTTTGAAGTAAGTGTTTAGAATTTGGGGGTGAATCTCCCATTCGTGGACCTGTTGGTGATTTCGAGAGAGATTGTCTGCTAGTTGATTCTGGATCCCTGGAATAAACTGTGCTATTAGGCGAATGTGGTTGTGAATTGCCCATTGCCATATTCTTTGTGCTAGGAGGCACAGCTGTGTGGAGTGTGTTCCCCCCTGTTTGTTTAGATAATACATTGTTGTCATGTTGTCTGTTTTGACAAGAATGTATTTGCGGGTTATGATGGGTTGGAATGCTTTCAACGCTAGGAATACTGCTAACAATTCGAGGTGATTTATATGCAGCTTTGCTTGATGTACGTCCCATTGTCCTTGGATGCTGTGTTGATTGAGGTGTGCTCCCCCACCCTGTCATGGAAGCATCTGTTGTTATCACGTATTGTGGCACTGGGTCTTGGAAAGGCCACCCTTTGTTTAAATTTATACTGTTCCACCATAGAAGCGAGATGTATGTTTGGCGGTCTATCAACACCAGATCTAGAAGGTGACCCTGTGCTTGTGACCATTGTGATGCTAGGCACTGTTGTAAGGGCCTCATGTGCAGTCTTGCGTTTGGGACAATGGCTATGCATGAGGACATCATGCCTAGGAGTTGTAATACCATCTTTGCCTGTATTTTTTGTGTTGGATACATGGCTTGTATAACCTTGCGAAAATTTTGAACCCTTTGTGGACTTGGAGTGGCTATTCCCTTTGTTGTGTTGATTGTCGCTCCTAAGTATTGCTGTATTTTGCAAGGCAGAATGTGTGATTTTGCGTAGTTGATGGAGAAACCGAGTTTGTAGAGGGTTTGTATGACATAATCTGTGTGGTGTGAACACTTTGTTAGGGAGTTGGTCTTGATTAGCCAATCGTCTAGATAGGGGAATACGTGTATCTGCTGCCTTCTGATGTGTGCAGCTACTACTGCTAGGCATTTTGTAAATACTCTTGGTGCGGTCGTTATACCGAACGGCAATACTTTGAATTGGTAATGTATTCCCTTGAATACGAACCTTAGGTATTTCCTGTGCGAGGGATGTATCGGTATGTGGAAATACGCGTCTTTGAGATCTAAGGTTGTCATGTAGTCTTGTTGCTTTAGCAGTGGTAACACTTCTTGTAGCGTGACCATGTGAAAGTGTTCTGATTTGATGTAGGTGTTTAGTGTTCTGAGATCTAGGATTGGTCTCAGTGTTTTGTCCTTTTTTGGTATTAGAAAGTACAGTGAGTAAACTCCTGTGTTTATTTGTGTACATGGTACCAATTCTATTGCGTTCTTTTGCAGTAATGCTTGAACTTCTATTTCTAGAAGGTCTAAATGCTGTTTTGATATATTCTGTGTTTTTGGTGGGATATTTGGAGGGATTTGTAGAAATTCTATGCAATAACCATGTTGGATAATTGCTAAGACCCAAGTGTCTGTTGTTATCTCCTCCCAAGATTGGTAAAACTGACTTATTCTTCCCCCCACTGGTGTTGTGTGGAGGGGTTGAGTGACCTGTGAGTCACTGTTTGGTTGTAGGTGTTTTTGGGCTTTGAAATTTTCCCTGGTTTCTAGGGAATTGTCCTCCTCTGTACTGGCCCCGAAAGCTTCCCCTTTGGTACTGTCCCTGGTAGGTAGACGGTGTTGAATGTGAGGTACTGGCTTGTGTGGCCTGACCCCGAAACCCCCCTCTGAAGGTTGTTTTACGGAAGGTGCCGAAAGTGCCTCTGCCCTGCGGGGAATAAAGTGCGCCCATGGCCTTGGCTGTGTCAGTGTCTTTTTTCAGCTTCTCAATTGCGGTGTCCACTTCAGGTCCGAACAATTGTTGCTCATTGAACGGCATATTGAGCACTGCTTGCTGTATCTCCGGTTTAAAGCCAGATGTGCGCAACCATGCGTGCCTTCTTATGGTTACTGCGGTGTTTATTGTTCTTGCAGCTGTGTCCGCTGCATCCATAGAGGAGCGTATTTGGTTATTGGAGATGTTTTGTCCCTCCTCAACCACTTGCTTTGCCCTTTTTTGAAATTCTTTGGGTAGATGCTCGATGAGATGCTGCATCTCGTCCCAATGGGCTCTGTCATATCGCGCTAGGAGCGCCTGAGAGTTCGCGATGCGCCACTGGTTTGCGGCTTGTACTGCGACTCTTTTCCCAGCTGCCTCGAACTTGCGGCTTTCTTTATCCGGAGGTGGTGCATCTCCTGATGTGTGGGAGTTGGCTCTTTTGCGAGCTGCCCCTACTACAACTGAATCTGGTGGCAGCTGTGAGGTGATGAAAGCAGGGTCCGTGGGCGGTGCTTTATATTTTTTCTCCACCCTCGGAGTTATTGCTCTACTTTTGACAGGTTCTTTGAAGATCTGCTTTGCGTGCCTTAGCATTCCTGGAAGCATAGGCAGGCTCTGGTAGGTGCTATGGGTGGAGGAGAGGGTGTTGAAAAGGAAGTCATCCTCGACAGGTTCTGAGTGTAGCGACACGTTATGGAACTCTGCTGCCCTAGCTACCACCTGTGCATACGCTGTGCCGTCCTCGGGTGGTGAGGGCTTGGTAGGATACGCCTCAGGACTATTGTCTGACACTGGGGCGTCGTACAGGTCCCAAGCGTCCTGGTCATCTTGGCTCATGGTGGTGTGAGCCGGTGAGTGCGATGGAGTCTGTGCCGGTGATATCTGAGTTACAGGTGGAGGAGAGGGTGGCGGAGTTACCTTCTTCACCACTTTTGTTTGTGGTGTTTGTTCCTGTGTTTGGAACTCAAGTCTCCTTTTTCTCCTAATTGGGGGAAGAGTGCTGATCTTCCCTGTCCCACTCTGTATAAAGATCCGCTTTTGAGTGTGGTCTACGTCAGTGGTCTGTAACTCCTCCTCAAATCTGTGTTTGCTTATTTGAGAGGACAGTGATTGTTCCTCTGAATATGAGCTGGTAGTCGGTTCGGTTGCTGGTCTTTTTGGCACCGAAACCGTGTCTTTACTTGTTTTCGGCTCCGAGGCGACTTTTCTCTTTTTCGGAGTCGAGATTTCTCGGCGTCGATCTTCCTCGGTGCCGCTGTCTCTGCGTCGAGCAGCTTCGGTTCCGCTGTCTCGGCGTCGATCTTTTTCGGCAGCGCTTTCTCGGTCCCGAGATTGCTGCGTGCCTGTGTCTCGACCCGAGTCGGACGATCTCGGCACCAATTCGGCCTTTTTCGGTGCCGATGGACGGTCACCTACTTTATGAGTTGAGCCATAGCCTGTTGGCAGTGGCGTCCCCTGGGCCTTGTCTGTTTTCTTGTGTGGTGCTTGTTTCAACGTCTTACTCACGGTTTCCTCGACGTCGAATTCTTCCGAGTCCGATTCATGGATGGAGAAGGCTTCCTCTTCTTCTCCTTGTTCCTCGAACCCTCGTTGTCCTGTCGGCGTGGACGCCATCTGTAATCTTCTGGCTCGCCAGTCACGGAGCGTTTTTCGGGACCGAAACGCACGACAGGCCTCACACGTTTCTTCTTTGTGCTCGGGCGACAGGCACAGGTTACAGACCAAATGTTGGTCTGTATATGGGTATTTGTTGTGGCATTTAGGACAGAATCGGAACGGGGTCCGTTCCATCAGCCTCAATGTTACACGCGGTCGGGCCGACCAGGCCCCGACGGGGGATCGAAATTACCCCGAAGGGTTACCGGAGCTCTTCACGATTCGGTGTCGATTCTATCTAACCCGATCCCGAACGCAACAATACCGACGTAGTTTTCCGAAGTTTTGACTATCTTTCCGTCCCGAAACCCGGGGTGAAAAGGAACACGTCCGAACCCGATGGCGGAAAGAAAACAATCGAAGATGGAGTCGACGCCCATGCGCAATGGCAGCAAAGGAGGAGGAGTCCCTCGGTCTCGTGACTCGAAAGACTTCTTCGAAGAAAAACAACTTGTAACACTCCGACCCAACGCCAGATGGCGGACTATGCACAACATGTGTATCTGCAGCTACACATGCCATCGAACATATATTTTCTTAGTTTATTTTAAGAGCCTCAGGTTCAAGATTTACAAGTAATACTTCAAATGAAAGGTATTTCACTCAGGTATCTTAGGAACTTTGAACAAGTCAGTACAGAAAGTACACCCTCAGCGGCACAGGGGCGGCAGGGTGCAGTGTAGCCACCACCTGGGCAAGGGAGAGGGCCACCTGGGGGTCGCTTCTGCACTGGAAGTGGGATCCTTCAGGTCCTGGGGGCTGCGGGTGTAGTGTCTTTACCAGGCGTCGGGTTCTTTGAAGCAGGCAGTCGCGGTCAGGGGGAGCCTCTGGATTCCCTCTGCAGGCGTCGCTGGGAGGGTCAGGGGGGTCAACTCTGGCTACTCACAGGGTCGCAGTTGCCATGGAGTCCTCCCTGTAGTGCTGGTTCGCCGCAGGTCGAGCCGGGGGCGTCGGGTGCAGAGTGGAAAGTCTCACGCTTCCGGCGGGAAACGTGTGGTCTTGAAAAGGTTGCAAAGTTGCAGTCTTAATGGAACAGGGCCGCTGTCCTCGGGAGTTCTTGGTCCTTTTAGATGCAGGGTAGTCCTCTGAGGCTTCAGAGGTCGCTGGACCCTGGGGGACGTGGCGCTGTTGCAGTCTTTCTTGAAGTAGAGAGACAGGTAAGTAGGGCTGGGGCCAAAGCAGTTAGTGTCTCCGTCTTCTCTGCAGGGCTTCAGGTCAGCAGTCCTTCTTCGTCTTCAGGTTGCAGGAATATATCTTCCTTGGTTCTGGGGGCCCCTAAATACTCAATTTAAGGGTGTGTTTAGGTGGCTACACCCTCTCTGTGCCTCCTCCCTGAGGGGAGGGGGGCACATCCCTAATCCTATTGGGGGAATCCTCCATCTTCAAGATGGAGGATTTCTAAAAGTCAGAGTCACCTGAGCTCAGGACACCTTAGGGGTTGTCCTGACTGGCCAGTGACTCCTCCTTGTTTTTCTCATTATCTCCTCCGGCCTTGCCGCCAAAAGTGGGGCCGTGGCCGGAGGGGGCGGGCATCTCCACTAGCTGGGATGCCCTGTGGTGCTGAAACAAAGGGGGTGAGCAGTGGGCAGTTCCTGCAGGGGGAGGTGAGAAGCACCTCCACCCAGTACAGGCTTTGTTCCTGGCCACAGAGTGACAAAGGCACTCTCCCCATGTGGCCAGCAACATGTCTGGTGTGTGGCAGGCTGGTAAAACTAGTCAGCCCACACTGGAAGTCGTGTATGTTTTCAGGGGGCCTCTCTAAGATGCCCTCTGGGTGTATTTCACAATAAAATGTACACTGGCATCAGTGTGCATTTATTGTGCTGAGAAGTTTGATACCAAACTTCCCAGTTTTCAGTGTAGCCATGATGGTGCTGTGGAGCTCATGTTTGACAGGCTCCCAGACCATATACTCTTCTGGCTACCCTGCACTTACAATGTCTAAGGTTTTGCTTAGACACTGTAGGGGCATAGTGCTCATGCACCTATGCCCTCACCTATGGTATAGTGCACCCTGCCTTAGGGCTGTAAGGCCTGCTAGAGGGGTGACTTATCTATGCCATAGGCAGTGTGAGGTTGGCATGGCACCCTGATGGGAGTGCCATGTCGACTTAGTCATTTTCTCCCCACCATCACACACAAGCTGGCAAGCAGTGTGTCGGTGCTGAGTGAGGGGTCCCCAGGGTGGCATTAGACATGCTGCAGCCCTTAGAGACCTTACCTGGCATCAGGGCCCTTGGTACCAGGGGTACCAGTTACAAGGGACCTACTTGGATGCCAGGGTGTGCCAATTGTGGAGACAAAGGTACAGGTTAGGGAAATAACACTGGTGCTGGGGCCTGGTTAGCAGGCCTCAGCACACTTTCAAATCATAACTTGGCATCAGCAAAGGCAAAAAGTCAGGGGGTAACCATGCCAAGGAGGCATTTCCTTACAGCTATTTTGTTGTAAATGACAATGTCTTTTACCTATGTGTTTTGGTTTGGATTGTAGTGGATGTATGCAAGGTGCCACAGCAACCCTCCCAGGCCTGTTGCTGCAGGAGAGTACACAACAAGGCCGCCATTGTGGGAGTGTTTTTGTCTCATTCCTACAGAGTGGCTGTAAAACCCTAGAGATGCAACCCTTTCTAGTGTGTTTACCTAAACCTTTATAGGACCAAATAAGCCACAAAGAGGCACCTTTGTGGCATTTAACCTGCAGAATGAGGGGGTCAAAAGAGTTAGGAGCAAAGAAAAGGGGGCGGCCATATATTTCTGTGTTAAACTTGTAAAGAAATTATCCGTCTACACTGGCAATGCCAGCCTAACTTTTAAAAACACTGACTGTATACAAAGGGAATAACAGAAGAGGCAGCTTAACTGAACAGGAGGCTTCAGATGTGTGCAGATTGGTGAAACTGAGCTTCAGTGGTAGATGGGCCAACAGGGTAGGTTCCAGAGGTGTAACATCTGTGACTTTGGGTCAGTGTTTTAAATGGAAATACAGAAGGGCTGGCACTCTGTATTTATTTAAAGCAATGCCTTGGGATAGGTCTCATGACAGCCCTCAGCTCAGGACTGCATCTGTAGAACAGATAGGTGTGCCCGAATCTCCTGGGCCTTGACGGTGTCTTTTCAGTGCATACATCTGTTCGCTGGCTGATGTTTTTGAAGTACAAGTTACTTACCTTAGGTAACAATATATCTGGTAGAGACATATTCTAGTTGCAGATTCCTTACCTTTTAATTTTCCCAGGCGTCAGACTGGATCCAGAGATTTTTCTTTGAGCAGTACCTCTGCACGCAGTCAGGTGGCATCGGTTAACACCCTCGGGCATCGCGTTCGCCATGATGACATCGCGGTCGTATATAGGAGCCACTCTGGCGCACTGACGTCAGTTTCTTTTCACAACTTCCCACGCCAGTAGCACAGAGCCATGAAGAACACAGAGTGGTGCGCCAATATTAGGTCCCTTAAAGGGAAGTTCCTGTCCCTAGAAATCAGTTCGCAGTGCGGGGAGGATGGGCGGGTCAGTAAGGAATCTACAACTAGAATATGTCTCTACCAGATATATCGTTACCGAAGGTAAGTAACTTGTACATCTGCTAGAGACTTCTAGTTGCAGATTCCTTACCTTTGAATAGATACCCGAGCAATACTATCCCCGATGGTGGGCTGCAAACCAAGATCACACCAAGAAGTCCTGCAGGACCGAACGGCCAAAGTAGCCGTCCCTTCGGACCTGATTATACAGGCAGTAGTGTTTGGTAAAAGTGTGCAGAGAAGCCCACGTCGTTGCCTAACAGATGTCCAGGACTGGAACGTCCCATGCTAGCACTGTGGTAGCAGAAGTAGCTCTGGTGGAATGAGCAAGCAAACCTTCAGGAGGTTGCTTCTTAGGCAGAGCTTAGCACATTTTGATGCATAAGAACACCCATCATGAAATGTTCCTCTTCTGCACCGCCTTCCCCTTCTTTGCACCCACATATCCCACAAACAGTTGCTCGTCCAGCCGGAAGTCTTTAGTATGATCAAGGTAGAACGCCAACGCTCTTTTTGGGTCCAGACGGTGGAGTCTCTCCTCTTCATGAGAGGGATGTGGAGGTGCAAAAAAGGTAGGCAAGGTGATGGACTGTCCGGCATGGAAGGGTGTCACTACTTTAGGTAGGAAAGAAGTCCTTGTGCGAAGTACCGCTTTGTCAGGATGTATGGTCAGGAAAGGTGGCTTAGATGACAGAGCCTGGAGCTTACTTACTCTGCGGCAGAGATAATGGCAACTAAAAAGACAGTCTTAATAATTAAGAGCCATAAAGGACAGTTGTGAAGCAGCTCGAATGGGGCACACATAAGGTATGTTAATACCAAGTTTAGATCCCATTGGGGCATGATGAATGGGATAGGGGGAAAGAGATGTGTAAGGCTTACGAAACCTCCCAACTATAAGAGATTTAAATAAGGAAGGCTGATCTGGTAACCTCAAGAAAGCAGAGATAGCAGAAAGATATCCCTTAGGAGTGCCCAGGGTGGAACCCTGCTGGGCAAAGGAAAGAATAAAGAGGAGGACTTGAGAAAGAGGAGCAGACACAGGATCGACAGATTTGTCAATGCACCATGCCACAAATTTCTTCCAACGACAGGCATATACGTTTTTGGTTAAGGGACGCCTGGCTGCCAAGATAACATTACAGACTTCAGGTGGCAGGTCAAAAGACGTCAACTGTCACTGTTCAATCTCCATGCAAGGAGGCGGAGGGCGGACAGGTTCGGATAGAGGACCCTCTCCTGCTGCTGAGACAGAAGATCCTCCCGAAGAGGCAGTCTGATCGGAGGAGCTATGGCTATACTCAATAGCTCGGGATACCAGACTCGTCGTGCCCAGACAAGAGCAACCAGTATAACTTGGGCCCGGTCTTGCCTGACCTTCTTCAGAACTCTCAGCAGAAGTGGTATGGGCGGAAAGGCATACAGGAGGCCTGAATTTCACTCGCGACGAAAGGCGTCGCTGAGCGAGTGCCACCTCGGAAACGCCAACTAACAAAACAGCTGACATAGCGCGTTCTCTATGGAGGTGACAAGTCTAACCAAAGTTCTCCCCACTGAAGAAAAAGACCTTGCGCCACCTCCGGATGGAGATGCCATTCGTGATCGACCATGCATCGTGGGCCGGCTGAGTTTGTCTGCTCTGGCACTCAAGGAGCCCGCCAGGTGTTGAACCACCAGGGAAATGCAGTGATGTTCCAGCCAAGTCCAGAGGCGAAGAGCATCTTGACAAAGGGTCCACGACCCCGCTCCGCCTTGTTTGTTGCTGTACCACATGGCAGAAGTGTTGTCTGTGAACACTTGCACCGCTTTCCCCATGAGAGAGTGAAGGAATGCTTTCAATGCTAGTCGAATTGCTCAGAGCTCCAGATGATTGATATGGAACCGGGTTTCCGCCGGAGACCAGAAGCCTCTGATCTCTGCTTCTCCCATGTGTCCGCCCCATCCCAGGAGTGACGCATCTGTCACAACTGTAAGATCTGGTTGGGGAAAGGCGAGGGATCGGCCCTTGACCCAATCCTGATTTGTTAACCACCACTGCAGGTCTCTCGCAGTCCCTTCCGAGATCTGAACCTCGTCTGAGAAATTCCCTTGATGCTGCGCCCACTGGAACTTCACGTCCTACTGCGGAGCCTGCATATGCCATCTGGCATTTTGAACTAGCAGGATGCAGGAGGCCATGAGGCCCAGCCGCCTCAGAGTCATTCTCACCGAAATCCAGGACAGAGGCTGAAACATCGGTATATTAGCCAGAATATCCTGGACTCGCCTTTCGGGAGACTATGCCCGAAACTGCACTGTATCCAGAACAGCTCCGATGAAAGGGAGCATCTGAGAAGGAGTCAGGTGTTACTTCGGCACGTTGATAGTGAACCCCAGCGAATGCCAAAGGTTCGCCATAGTCTGGCAGTGGGAGATGACTGTCTAAGGCGAGTTTGCCTTCAACACCTAATCGTCGAGGTAGGAGAAGACTGAGACCACTAACCTGCGCAGATGAGCTGGCACCACTACCATCACTTTCGTGAACACCCGAGGGGCATCGGTAAGGCAGAAGGAGAGCACGGTAAACTGAAAGTGCCCGTGACCTACCACGAATCATAGGTAATGTCTGCAGTCCGGCAAGACGGAAATGTGAAAGTATGCGTCTTGCAAGTCCAACGCTACTATCCAGTCTCCGGGATCCAGCCCAGATAGGACCTGAGCCAATGTCAACATTTTGAACGTCTCCTTTTTGAGGAAGAGGTTGATGGACCGAAGATCTAATAAAGGATGAAGACCCTTGTCCTTTTTCGGCAACAGAAAGTAGAGGGAACAGCAACCACAACCTACTACTGGCAACAGAACCCTCTCTAAAGCTCCTTTGGCCAAAAGGGCTTGGACTTCCTCATGGAGAAACGCCATATGATCCTCCGATATTTGATTCTATGAAGGTGGCATGGCTGGAGGAGGTGTCTCGAAGGGGAGGAAGTAGCCCTTTCGGACAATCTGTCCGAGGTAATGGATTGCCATTGGGGCAGATGATGGCAAATCCTGCCGCCAACTGGTTCCTGGTGTGCCTGTGGACTAGGAAGGTTAGGAGGCTGAAGCGGGGGCTAGGGCGGACTGGGCATGGGATCACGCGGCCATGCAGAGGCTGTACAGCATGCGCGGGTCGATGACCAGGGGGGAAAGGATGCATTTGGGTGCACCCTCCGTAGCCACGAAAGGCGGACTGCTGGGGTCTAGAAGCGGGCATGAGGCCAAGGGACCGGGCCATGGCTCGGGAATCCTTAAAGCACTCAAGCGCCGAGTCCGCCTTGGCTCCGAAGAGCCATGTGCCAAAGGGCATGTCCATCAAGGATTGCTGGACATACCATGAAAAGCCAGATGTTCTCAGCCAGGTGTGGCGTCTCAATGCCACCGTCGATGCAACCGATCTGCCCAGAGAGTCAGTTGTATCCAGTCCACAACGAATCATGAACTTCCCTGCATCCCTCTCATCTGTTACGGCTTGGAAAAGGATAGTCAGGGCCTCCTCCGGAACACTAGGCAGCACTTGTGCGACCATATCCCAGAGAGTGTGGGAAAAGCGGCCCAAAAGGCATGCAGTGTTCACGGACCGCAGGGCTAGACTGTTGGAATAAAACAAATTCTTCCCCATATTGTTCAGTATTTTTTGATTCCCTATCCGGGGGTGAGGCAGGGAATGCGCCAGATGAAGAGGAAGCCTAGATGACAAGGCTCTCAGGCGTGGGGTGTTGGGTGAGGAATTTCAAGTCTGTCGGCACAGGCCAATGGCAGCGTGAAATCATCCTAGTCACAGGAGCCACTGTGCTGGGTCTGGACCAATTACCCAAAAGGACATCTGTCAGTGACTCATTAAAGGGAAGAAGGGGTTCGGAAGAGGAAGACCCCGGCTGAAGCACGTCTGTTAGGATATTAGGCCTAACCTCCACAGCAGGTTGCTCGAGGTCCAAGAACTCAGTCGCCCTTCTCACCACCATGGAATATATGAGGCACCCTCCTCCGTAGCCACGGCAGGAGGAGAGAGCACACCAGTGTGAGGGGAGGTGTTTAGACCACTGGCATCACCCAAATCCTGCATCCAGTCCGTTTGGGGGTCAAGCTGGTATTCTAAAGGGTCAAGCGTCCTCTCCAAACTCTCCCCGTATCCATACTCATAAGCATAAGGGTCTGGATCAATCATGGGCCCAGGAGAGCCTATAGAGAATGGAATCGGCATCGAGCAACGTCGTTCCGGCTCCGGGTCGTCGGGTATGTGGATGGGATCGATGTTGATTGTGGGCCCAACCGATGTCGGGAGCGTCGACGTCTGACCGGACACCAGGGAAGGTCGTTGTGGCACGACCGGCATCAGGACAGATCTGCGATTGGATCCGGAGGAGCCCTCTGGAGCTGTGGCAAAAGCCTACGACTTCAAACCCAAGTGGGCCCCCACAAACTCACCTGTGCCCGAGGGCGCCGAAGGTGGGTTAGTCTGCCCAAAAATGAGGCGCTTGGCCCCATAAAATTCTTTGAGCTGGGCAGGGGTGGCTCAGGCTCCCGGGAAGTCAGGGAAGCAGAGCCGACCCAGAAGAAGGCTCCAAGGACGTGGGCCTAGAGCGTCAACGCTCTTCCCGCGCTGCATCATCCGGGTGAAGGCGAAGAACGTTTGTCCTTCTTCGACTTCTTTTTGTGACCCAAATGTCCCAATGACTTTGAAGACGAAGTGTGGTGGTGACTCCGCAGCCGGTCTCAAGACCTTCCTCTCGATCGAGACCGTGAGCGCAGCAGAGTAGAGTGTCGGGGTGCCATGAGCTTTAGGGACCGCTCCCTCAAAGCTTTCGGGTTCATGGCCTGACACTCCGAGCATGACTTCGGGTTGTGATCGCGCTCCATGCACCAAAGACACACGAGGTGCGGATCCGTCACAGACATCATTCGGTGACAGGAGTTGAAGGGCTTGAATCCACTCTTGCGGGACATCCCTTGGCGCATCCACGAACTTGTAAAAAGAATTCGACTAAAGTGTCGACGTAGTAATAAAAATGACTGAGGTAGCTCTCTCTGGATCTGGGCGTAGGCTGGCACAGAAAGAAAAGAACCAACGTTAGCACGCTAGGGTGGTGCCTATATACGACCGTGACGTCATCATGGCGAACATGACGCCAACGACCCCATGGAGTCAACCGACGCCACCTGATGGCACGCAGAGGTACTGCTCAAAGAAAAATGTCGGGATCCAGTCTGACGCCTGGGGAAATTCAAAGGTAAGGAATCTGTAACTAGAAGTCTCTATCAGATGTGAAAATCATCTCTGTTGGGGTGGCTATTCAAAATCTGAAGTCTTAGCCTTGCCATCCGGACCACTCAGAGTAGAGCGAGAAGCCTGGATTTGTTTTATCACCTAGACCAGTGGTGCCCAGTAGCACCTACATGGCTGGTCCTTTGGCATTTTTTAAAGGCTATTAAAAGGATTCAAAGGTATGTTTTTCTTGGGAATCTAAGGTAGGTCCAGAACCATGTTAGAGTTTCTTGATACCCACATAAGATAACTTACGTAAAAATAATTTATATGAAACTTATTTACATAGTGGTTACCCTACAAGCCTGGCATGGATCCTGCCTGAACAAAATTAAAAGAAGAAAAGAAAGCAAAGAGTGAAGAGGAGGATTACATTAGACACTTTTACATCCTGCTGCAAATACAAAGGCAAAAAAAATAAACTGGTTTTTGGTGGTAATGGAATGAATAAATAATAAAACGGTACAGCTGACAAAAGTAACAGGAACGTATGGTGATGGGTTTAGGCAAGTCATGATCTTGCTTTGGAGGCATTTCATTACGTTACGTTTGTGCAATGGTTTAAGAACTATTCAGAAATTGGAACAATATAGGGCTGTACCACACAAAATAATACACTTAATCAAAATAAGTCACTAAGTGATCTCAAACACTGTCAACCAGTCTCATGAGTTACAGGCACTGCAGAATGCAGACACATAGACAGAAATATGCTAACCTTACCAGGTAAAGCAGAAAGGTATGAAGACCTGTTCCAAGTCCTACAGAGGACAGGATTCCTAAGCCTACCCAGTAGGCACACCATAGGAATTTTCTCTCCATGTACTGTACATACTGAAAAGGAAAAAGAACAAAGCTGATCAGAACTTTTTGTTATGATGAAAAACAGTAGCAGGTGAGCATTGAGTTCTCAGACATCATGTCAGGAATCACTAGGGCCACTAGATAATACTCAGCTAAAATACAACCACTAGCTCACGTGATCCTGTGTACACTTGTATCTAACTATAATCTTACTGAGACACTGGGATGGCGCTTACCAGTTATACAGGTTACTTATTTATTTTACATAGGACACACAACAATTACGTTTTCACTCATGGAAGTAGAAGGTACAGAAAATCTTAATTACTTGCAACAATCAGTTTGCAGCTTGCAGTGCTGTATATTCACATGATGTGCACACACTTCCACTAAAGTGTTGCAGGGTTGTTCTTCAAAGAGGTTTCGGTTTCAAGGCGATACCGCCCTAGAAACACACAATGCAGCAGGACAGACTCCACCTTGGATGTGTTGCTCCTCTATGGGCAAGAGTAAGTATGTGTAAAGGTGTGAAGCAATAAACTGTGTGTGCTGGTAGCATAAAATGTAATAAGAAAGAACATTAAATCTCTCACTGTGAGCTCGCATCTGGGGATGTTGGTGGGCGCAAGTGAATCTACAGCACTACAAACTGTAGTCCAATTGTTACAGGTAAGTAATGTTTTCCATTTCCAGCATCTGCTGCTGTAGATCACATGTTTTTGCATACACTATAAAGCAGTATCTATCTCCCTTATCCTGGGGGCTTGCAAGTAGCAACAGAAAATGTTTGTAACAAAGTTTTAAGAACACATTGTTCAACATGGGCATCTTTTTGGGGCATTAATGTCCACAAAGTAATGCTCAATGAATGAGTGGATAGTCAACTATATCACAGCTTTACAGATGTCTACAAGTAGGATGTTACCTAGAAAAAACATAGTGGCTCCTTTCTTAAGAACTGAATGTACCCCAGGTACAGTGTGTAGTGTGTATAACAGATCTGAATACACTTGACAAATCATCTGGCATGGCCTGCATGAAAAAATTGGCTTGCCAATTGAGGCTGACCAAAAACGACAGAGCTGCTTGGTTTTCCTAAAGGATACATAAAAGATATTTTATGTTAAAGGATCCCTTAACATCTAAAATGTGTAAAGCCTGTTACACAACTGATGGTTTAGGGAAAAGAGGGTAAAACAACAGTTGCAGTGACATGGAAAGAGAGGGTTTTGGCAGAAAATGTGGGTGTGTTCTTAGGTTAGCCAGATCTTGCGCAATTAAAAAAATGGCTCACTAACAGTTAAAACTTGCAGTTCACCAATTCTGCAGAAGAAATCGTCTGCAATGGGGCCACTTTCAAGGAAAGGAACTGCAGTGGACAAAAGTGCAGGTGCTTGAACGGAGGCCCCATAAGACTCCTAAGTACAATGCTGAGGTCTAATGGAGGGACTGGTGACATTCGAGGTGGGAGCCCATTAAAGCCTTCCAAAATGGCTATAACATGGATTTTAAAGACGAACTGGTGTTCTCAGTTTTACAGGTATGCAGCTATTGCGGCTAGGTGTGCCAGCTAGTTTAGCTTTTTAGAAGTGTAGCAAGTAACAGATAATATCCTACATTATGGCATCAGATGGCCGTTTGTGATAATTGCCACACAAATTGACAAAACTTAGCTATGTAACATGACCATGCAGTAAGCTTCCTCGCCTCTTTCAGAATCTGCCTGTACTCCTCTGAAGCCAAACTATGACTTCAAGAACCAGATTGCAAGGCTGAGTGCCCAGAGATTAGGTTGGCACAGTGGGCTCTGATGCTACCTGAAGAGGTCTAGGTGCAGTGTTACGTTTTTTTGTGAGGATGTATTGACATTTCCAGAAGGAGAGAGTACCACATCTGCCATGCCCAAGTTGGTGCTATGTGGATTTAGGCTCACTGGTGGTTGTCATAGCTTCCTCACTTCATATACAATAACTAGCAGTGGGGGAAAGTGTAAGAAAATAACCCTGGCCAGGAGACTCATGGTGCACTGCCCATGGTGTATGGTTACCTATAGGTGAAGTTTTGGCATTTCCAATTCACCTATCTATTGGTGCATTCGGCTGACTAGGTCTGCAAAGTAGTTGTCCACACCCATAAGGTGTTCCACTAGGAGGAGGGCCTGGTGGCAAGTGGCCCAGTGTCAAATTATCGATGTCAGCTTGAACAACTGCGGTGAGTGCTTGTTTTCTTCTTCTTGTGTGCGAATGAGTATTGTGTTTTTGCAAATAAGGCTGAGAAACACTTATAGTACTAAATTAACTGTAATCAATTCCAGAACATTGATGTGAAGGTTTTGTTGCTTCAGGGACCACTGGCTCGGTGTTGTCAGCAGGCCGTTTTGTGCTTTCCAGGCCACGAGTAAGACTTCTGTATTGATGGTCACTTATGGCTGGGGAGGAGAAACAACCTGCCCATTAACAATGCTGTTGCTCTTCTTCTATTGCAGTTTGTGCTGAATACTGGACTCTCCCAACACTGCATCTTCATGTTGCCCAGTTGCTTATGACCACTGTCTCGCAAGGGACTCGAAGTGGGGACAGGTGTCACTGGGCATTTGGAGCCATCATTCCCAACAGTTTCATTATCAATGTCCGTGGACATCTGGTAAAGGGGAAGCAACCTCTGAAATGTCAATACAGTGTCATTACTGGGGCTGGCTCTGCATTGAGTACAGCTCACTAAAACAGTTGCAATTGGTGGGGAAAAGGTGATGCTTTTTTGCACTGATGGTGAAACACTGTGTAGACGGGGAGCAGGCCTGTTGAGCATGCTTGTTGACTCATTGCTGTCTACCAGTTATTCATCCAGGTATGAAAAGATATTGATGCAGTTGGGTCGAAAATAGTGTGCTACAACTGCCAAACATTTGAAAAACACTTGTGGGGCTACTGTGAACCTAAAGCCTAAGACTTTAAATTGATAATGAACTCCAGTTACCACAAACCTAGGACCTGACCTAGAGGTGGGTGAATGGAGTAATGGAAGTAAATGTGATCAGGGAAATGTGTGGAAGGTCATTGCTTGAAGTCAGAGGTTGTCTTGTACTGGGCACTTCTAGCTTTATTATAGCTATTGCACCGGAATGCACCTCAGGATGAAAGGTGTTTGATGAAAAACAGTAGCAGGTAAGCATTGTCTTCTCAGACATCATGTGGATATTAAACTGTGGATATTCGGAAGTGCCTGCTGATTTAGCTGCAGCCCACACTTGTTGGTAACAATATCTCTAATTTTGCAGCAGATTTTGGAGCGCTCCCATGGCCTTTGCCATATTGGCTTCCTCCCTTTTTCCAAACGAAGTCGACTTGTGGCCCAAAGAGGAGTTCAACACCAAAGGGTAACTAATAAAGAACTGTGGCACCTCAGGCGAGAATCCAAACAATAATATGCCAAGCGTGTCAGCATCTGAAATTATTTAGCCCTCCTTGACTACCTCTTTCCCTCACTTTTTGTAACCATTAGGAAGGTGCTTGATGAGCTCCAATTCATGTCAGCATCTGAAATTATATAGTCGTCTTTGACAATCTCTTTCCCTCACTTTTTGTAAGCGTCAGGAAGGTGCTTGATGAGCTCCAGTTCCTCCCACTGATACCTGTTATACCTAGAGAGTAGGCCAACGGAAATGGTGATGAATCATTTTGAGAACCCCACAGCTTCCTGTTTGCTATTGCATTGAGTTTCTTGCTCACCTTATCAGTTGAAGAAGTATCCCCCATGGCCGGCATGAACATTCTTTATCTTGCTGGGTGGAGCACAATGTAATCAATGTAACTGGTCCACATTTGAAGATGTGGTCTTGCAAAGCAGCCCAGACATGACCACCATGCCTTGACTGAGCCCTTGAAGTTATCTATGGAGCATCTGAACATGCTATTTAGTACTGGCTAGAACTGTACGGACTGCACTGCCTTAGAGAACTTCTTCATAAGGAGGACATCCACCTCTTCCACTACATGGAGCTTAATCTTATGGTGGTCTGTTGCTCATAGGATGACTGCATAATATGCAGTTGTGTCATCGGGTGACGAATACCAAGGCTCATCATCATCCATGGGCACGGGATCCTCATATGAGTTTGCCTGATCTGCAGATGGGTCCTTGTCTGAGTGCATGTATTGAATGAGTCGGAGATGTTGAACGTGATGGCACGAATGGTGGTATGGGTTACCTAGGCTTCTTTTTCCTTAGGTATGTGCTAAGCCTGAAGCTCCTCTAAAACTTCCTCTTTCAAAGTAAGACTGCACTTCTCTGCCTATGATTGGCCAACTGGAGGAGGCCAAGCAAGGATGTGGCCTGAGAGTAGGTCAAAATAAATTCTCCTTTGCCATACACCAGGCTGTTTGCCACAGTCTTTTTTATGGGGGGGGTCACTCCGAGTAGAGGTCAAGGCTGGCTTCAGAGTTGATTTTGGGTTTGAGATTGGCTGGGTAGCCTCTGTGGGAATAAGCTGGGTGTCTCTAGTCGAGGACTGACCTCTTAAGAGCAAGGAATATTAGGCACTAAAAATGCTTTTTGGGGTAGAGGGGCATCAGGACGGGATGCAGCACTAATGTGGAGACCTTTTTGAGGAGGTTCTGGGCTGAAAGCATGGCTCTCTCAGGGTTTTTCTTTTCCCTGGAGCCATGGCATGAACTCTGGGGAGTAAACGGAGTGTAGAGTTTTTGAAACCCTAGACATGGTCCTTGTCCCAGGTGTGGGTTTCATTCAGGGCCCCCGAGAAGAATGGTCTCCAAAGTCAGAGTAGTTTGAAAAGATGTATTTTGGACTCTAGTCCCCATGTCCCGTCACACTCCCAGAGGGCTGGCCACTTTCCTCACTGGGTATGTTCTGTCAGCGTCTTCAACACTGCGATTGGAATGTGGCTCTGGAGAGCACCAGCTCTGCATCCTGTAATGTGCCTACTAACTATCCCTTCAGCCCAATGTTGGTCCAACCAGGAGAATGTACTCTTAAAATTAGGGTACAATTTAAATGTTGTGTTTGCCTTATCTTCCACCGTGCAAGTCAAACTCCTATGACCAGGCCTGTCTTCTCAGTCGTATTCAGCAAAAGTCACATATTTGAAAAGGTTATACAAGGTCTCACATGTAGAATGTTGGCATTCTGGAGTCTCAACATCGAGGTTTTGGCTTCTGTAGTGCAATGGTACTAGAGCCTTCGAACTACATCTGAACTCAATAGCAGAAAAAACAACATAAGGTGGAATCTGTGCCCCGGTGAAATGTGGGCTTTGGGGTTGGTATCACAAGTAACCTTGTGTAAGGAAATGCCTCCTTGGCATGGTTACCCCCTGACTTTTTGCCTTTGCTGATGCCAAGTTATGATTTGAAAGTGTGCTGAGGCCTGCTAACCAGGCCCCAGTACCAGTGTTCTTTCCCTAACCTGTACTTTTGTTTCCACAATTGGCACACCCTGGCATCCAGGTAAGTCCCTTGTAACTGGTACCCCTGGTACCAAGGGCCCTGATGCCAGGGAAGGTCCCTAAGGGCTGCAGCATGTCTTATGCCACCCTGGGGACCCCTCACTCAGCACAGACACACTGCTTGCCAGCTTGTGTGTGCTAGTGGGGATAAAATGACTAAGTCGACATGGCACTCCCCTCAGGGTGCCATGCCAACCTCACACTGCCTATAGGTATAGATAAGTCACCCCTCTAGCAGGCCTTACAGCCCTAAGGCAGGGTGCACTATACCATAGGTGAGGGCATAAGTGCATGAGCACTATCCCCCTACAGTGTCTAAGCAAAACCTTCGACACTGTAAGTGCAGGGTAGCCATAAGAGTATATGGTCTGGGAGTCTGTCATGCACGAACTTCACAGCACCATAATGGCTACACTGAAAACTGTGAAGTTTGGTATCAAACTTCTCAGCACAATAAATGCACACTGATGCCAGTGTGCATTTTATTGTAACATACACCCCAGAGGGCACCTTAGAGGTGCCCCCTGAAACCTTTACCGACTACCAGTGTGGGCTGACTAGTTTTAGCAGCCTGCCACACACCAGACATGTTGCTGGCCACATGGGGAGAGTGCCTTTGTCACTCTGTGGCTAGTAACAAAGCCTGTACTGGTGGAGGTGCTTCTCACCTCCCCCTGCAGGAACTGTAACACCTGGCGGTGAGCCTCAAAGGCTCACCCCCTTTGTTACAGCACCCCAGGGCACTCCAGCTAGTGGAGTTGCCCGCCCACTCCGGCCACGGCCCCACTTTTGGCGGTAAGGCCGGAGGAGATAATGAGAAAAACAAGGAGGAGTCACTGGCCAGTCAGGACAGCCCCTAAGGTGCCCTGAGCTGAGGTGACTCTGACTTTTAGAAATCCTCCATCTTGCAGATGGAGGATTCCCCAATAGGATTAGGGACGTGCCCCCCTCTCCTCAGGGAGGAGGCACAAAGAGGGTGTAGCCACCCTCAGGGCTAGTAGCCATTGGCTACTAACCCCCCAGACCTAAGCACACCCCTAAAGCAAGTATTTAGGGGCTCCCAGAACACAGCAAGATAGATTCCTGCAACCTAAGACGAAGAAGGTCTGCTGAGCTGAAAAACCTGCAGAGAAGACGGAGACACCAACTGCTTTGGCCCCAGCTCTACCGGCCTGTCTCCCCATTCTAAAGACACTGCTCCAGCAACGCGTTCCCCAGGGTCCAGCGACCTCTGAAGCCTCAGAGGACTACCCTGAATCTAGAAGGACCAAGAACTCCCGAGGACAGCGGCTCTGTTCCACAAAGACTGCAACTTTGCAACAAAGAAGCAACTTTGAAACAAGACACGTTTCCCGCCGGAAGCGTGAGACTTTGCACTCTGCACCCGACGCCCCCGGCTCAACTTGTGGAGAACAAACACCACAGGGAGGACTCCCCGGCGACTACGAGACCGTGAGTAGCCTGAGTTGACCCCCCTGAGCCCCCACAGCGACGCCTGCAGAGGGAATCCCGAGGCTCCCCCTGACCGCGACTGCCTGCTTCAAAGACCCAACGCCTGGTAAAGACACTGCATCCGCAGCCCCCAGGACCTGAAGGATCCGACCTCCAGTGCAGGAGCGACCCCCAGGTGGCCCTCTCCCTTGCCCAGGTGGTGGCTACCCCAAGGAGCCCCCCCCCTTGCCTGCATCGCTGAAGAGACCCCTTGGTCTCCCATTGAAACCTATTGCAAACCCGACGCCTGTTTGCACACTGCACCCGGCCGCCCCCGTGCCGCTGAGGGTGTACTTTTTGTGCTGACTTGTGCCCCCCCGGTGCCCTACAAAAACCCCCTGGTCTGCCCTCCGAGGACGCGGGTACTTACCTGCTGGCAGACTGGATCCGGGGCACCCCCTTCTCCATTGAAGCCTATGCATTTTGGGCACCACTTTGACCTCTGCACCTGACCGGCCCTGAGCTGCTGGTGTGGTAACTTTGGGGTTGCCCTGAACCCCCAACAGTGGGCTACCTTGGACCCAACTTTGAACCCCGTAGGTGGTTTACTTACCTGCAAAACTAACAAACACTTACCTCCCCCAGGAACTGTTGAAAATTGCAGTGTCCAGTTTTAAAATAGCTTATTGCCATTTGTGTGAAAACTGTATATGCTATTTTGCTAATTCAAAGTTCCTAAAGTTCCTAAGTGAAATACCTTTCATGTAAAGTATTGTTTGTAAAACTTGAACCTGTGGTTCTTAAAATAAACTAAGAAAAGATATTTTTCTATATAAAAACCTATTGGCCTGGAATTGTCTTTGAGTGTGTGTTCCCCATTTATTGCCTGTGTGTGTACAACAAATGCTTAACACTACCCTCTGATAAGCCTACTGCTCGACCACACTACCACAAAATAGAGCATTAGAATTATCTCTTTTTGCCACTATCTTACCTCTAAGGGGAACCCTTGGACTCTGTGCATGCTATTTCTTACTTTGAAATAGTACATACAGAGACAACTTCCTACACCTTGAAACTGAGAAAAATAACTTGGAACTTCCGCACTCAATACTAGATGGCAGCAGTGTGCACAACATGTGCTGTTCAGCAGCATATGCTGCAAACTGAAAAGATTCAGCAGTCAGCAAACATTTACAACTGTGTAAACAGTACATAAAAAAATAACTTGAGCTTAACAGGTGAAAGCAACTTTCAGTTCTCACACATCTACTAACAGTTAGGCTCTCCTTATGTTCGCCCTGCCTACATGTCTAAGTGCTTGTGTGAGATAAACGATTTCATTATAAGATGATCCACTTTTTTTGACACAATCAACAGCAACTCATTTTAATTGGAGACCTAGCTGCTGCATCAAGAATAAGACCTTGTTATTTTGTTATTTAGCATCTTGTATAGTCATCTCTTTTTTTGTTAACTCAACACGGTCTACCTTTTTGATCAGTTGTGTCAAACCACTGGAAGGGCAATGTGATCCTTCTCAATGTTCCATCTTTCCAGTGTTTGTGAAGTGCTCAAACTTTGAGAAGGGTACCTTGGTGATAGAGCAGGTTTGAATCAGAACACAGCAATAGGAGTAAAAAGCAGAGCAACGGGTGCTGTCAACCTTCCAGATTCGGATATTTCACATCTTAATAGCTGTCAATTGGTAACCTTTACAACACTCAAATGTGGTGCAGAGTGCTCACCCTAATGTGAAATTCATAAGCCACGTCTATTTTTAGTTTGGAGACAAAATGACAAGCTATAGACGATGAATAGAAAAGATTAGCTTAACATTTTATGGCCCCATTTAGAGGCTTGAGGAAACCGAAAATCCTCCATTTTCTAGAGAAAAGTCAGGTAGAATTCAATGGCTGAATTCATAACAATATGATCCATCTTGCGGAAGAAATTAGGCCTGTCGATCCCACTACTTATTTTGAGTTTGAACCAGAAACTGAGGATTTTCATTTCTTTCCAAACTAAAAAAAAAAAAAAAAAAAAAAAAAAAAAAAAAAGAGTCCCTTGGTCAACTTTAGAGCAGATGAAAATAAATTACTTAACTGTAACTGCAGTTCTCCAGTATTGGTATCTTTCATAGATTCACACGCTTGAATTATTACCCATTGTCGAGATGGGAGTCCCCGGTAATTTAATAAAGCAGTATATATATCACTATCCTAGGCTATAATGGCAATGAAAAGGTCAGTTTAATAGCCTATCCATGTCCTTTTTTTTAAAAAAAAGGACCAAACTTGAACTATAACCAATCAGGCAACAGCACCCTTCTAGAACACTCCCAACAGAGGCGGAGTCCCTCAGATTTTTAAGCACAAGTGGTAACAGATAATCCCGAACTATATCGGAAGCCTCTCTAGGGAGGAGGGTGGGTCGCATGTGAATCTATGAAAGATACCAATACTGGAGAACTGCAGGTAAGTAACTTATTTTCTTCTCCAGTATAGGATCTTTTATAGAGTCACATGCTTGAATCAGAATAGCAAGCAGTTACTGTATTTCTATATCTTATAGTATTAGCGCAAATAGTGGATGGTGGGTAGAAAATATATACATAAACATTCATATGCAACATAATATATATATGGAAAATGTAATTTACCCAGTGTACATCTGTTCGTTGCATGTTCCGCTGCAGATTCACATGCTATGCACAGGTCCTGCCATCTAGTGTTGGGTTCGGAGTGTTACAAGTTGTTTTTCTTCGAAGAAGTCCTTTCGAGCCATGGGACCGAGTGACTCCTCCTTTTTGGCTCCATTGCGCATGGGCATCGACTCCATCTTAGATTGTTTTCCCGCAGAGGGTAAGGTAGGAGTGATAGTGTAAAGAAAGAGATGTCCATGCAATGGAATAGAGATGTATATACAGAGTGTAAAGAAAGAGATGTCCATGCAATGGAATAGAGATGTATACACATATGTACAAATTTTAAATGTTACTTAAACGGCTACAGGCTCCCGGGGAGGAGGGAGGGCGCATGTGAATCTGCAGCAGAACATGCCACAAACAGATGTACACTGGGTAAGTGACATTTTCCATTCAATGGCATGTGTAGCTGCAGATACACATGCTATGCATAGACTACAAAGCAGTAATCCTCCCCTAAGTGGTGGTCAGCCTGTAGGAGTTGAAGTTGTTCAAAATAATGTTCTTAGTACAGCCTGTCCTACTGTGGCCTGTTGGGTTGCTAACACATCTACACAGTAATGCTTGGTAAATGTATGAGGTGCCGACCAAGTGGCTGCTTTACAAATTTCTACCATTTTATGTTTCCTAGAAATGCCATTGTTGCTCCTTTTTTCCTAGTGGAATGTGCCTTTGGCGTAATCAGCAGTTGTCTTTTAGCCTTTAGGTAACAAGTTTGGATACATTTCACTATCCACTTGGCTATGCCTTGTTTTGATATAGGATTACCAGTATGGGGTTTTTGGAATGCGACGAACAATTGTTTAGTTTTTCGAAATTATTTTGTTCTGTCGATGTAATACATTAAAGCTCTCTTAATATCTAATGTATGTAGTGCTCTTTCTGCCACTGAGTCTGGTTGTGGGAAGAAGACTAGAAGTTCCACTGTTTGGTTTAAATAAAACAGTGAAATGACTTTAGGCTGAAATTTAGGGTTTGTGCGAAGTACAACCTTATGTTTGTGTACTTGTATAAAGGGTCGTTCAATAGTGAATGCTTGTATTTCACTAACTCTTTGTAATGAAGTGATTGCCACTAGAAATGCTACTTTCCAAGTTAGGAATTGAATCTGACAGGAGTGGATGGGTTTAAAGGGTGGACCCATGAGTCGTGTGAGCACAATGTTAAGATTCCCTGAGGGTACTGGTGGCGTTCTTGGAGGTATGATTCATTTTAGACCCTCCATGAAAGCTTTGATGAATGGCACTCTAAATAGAGATTTGGTTTGTTTATTTTACAAATAAGCAGAAATTGCTGTGAGATGTATTTTGATGGATGAAAAAGCTAAATTTGCTTTTTGTAGGTGGAGTAAATAACTTACGATGTCTTGTATGGTCACGTCTAAGGGTGTTATGTGTTTTGCTTGACAGTAGAAAACAAATCTTTTCCATTTGTTAGCATAACACTGCCTGGTAGTAGGTTTTCTTGCCTGTTTAATGACTTCCATACATTCTGGTGGAAGATTTTGATATCCAAACTCTAAGACTTCAGGAGCCAGACTGCCAGATTGAGCATCGCTGGATTGGGGTGTCTGATCTGCTGTTTTGTTTTGTCTTTGTGACTGGGGGTGAATGTTTGATTTGCTCTGCATTCCGTCCATCATCTGTTCTTTTTGCATTTGTTGCCCCAAGTGGGAAGGGTATGCCCAGACGTGGGTCCCGTGCTCACTGCTCCACTGAATTCAAGCTAGCCTTGCTGAAGAAGGGTGATACCCTGAAACTGGTCCTAGGATGCTTGTTTCCGGTCCAGGGAGGACCTGGCTTGGCAGTTCGGGCTGGACTGTTCCCATGAGGAACAGGGTCAAGACTGATTTGCCTATGGCTGGGTCCAAACTGGGGTGGCGTGGTGAGCAAAAAAAACAATGGATTAAACCCAGATCTTTGTAATGGGGTGAATGTTTGATGTGCTCTGCATTCCGTCCATCTTCTGTTCTTTTTGTGTTTGTTTTGTGTCAGCAGGTCTGGTCTGTTTGAGAGTTTGACGTGTGGTACTATTGACAGGTCTAGCAGTGTGGTGTACTATGGTTGGCATGCTCACGTTGGTGCTATGAGTTTGAGTTTGTTTTGACGCAATTTGTTGACCAAAAATGGAATGAGCGGAAGACGGGGAAAATCATAAGCAAATATCACTGACCAGTTGAACCATAGAGCATTCCCCTTGGATAGAGGGTGTGGGTACCTGGATGCGAACTTTAGGCATTTTGCGTTGTGGTTGGTGGCGAACAGATCTATGTCTGGTGTACCCCACTGACAAAAGTATTTGTGAAGTACTTGGGGGTGAATTTCCCACTTGTGAGTTTGTTGGTGATCTCGACTGAGGTCGTCTGCTAACTGATTGTGAATCCCTGGAATGTATTGAGCTACCAGGTGTATGTTGTTGTGAACTCCCAATGCCAAATGTTTTGTGCTAGAAGGCAAAGTTGTGATGAGTGGGTTCCTCCCTGTTTAAGTAGTACATTGTTGTCATGTTCTGGCAAGTATGTGTTTGTGAGCAAGAAGACGTTGAAAGGCTATTAGTGCTAGGGACACTGCTAGTAGTTCTAAGTGATTTATGTGAAACTGTTTGTTTGTTGTCCCATTGTCCCTGAATATTGTGAATGTTGAGGTGTCCTCCCCATCCAATCATTGGTGCATCTGTTGTGAGAATGGCGTGAGGCACAGGGTCTTGAAATGGCCGCCCTTTGTTTACATTTGTGGGATTCCACCACTGAAGCGAAATGTGTGTTTGGCGGGCTATCAACACTAGATCTTGGAGATGACCATGTACCTGCGACCATTGTTTTGCGAGGCACTGTTGTAAGGGCCACATATGTAACCTTGCGTTTGGGACAAAGGCGATGCATGATGCCATCATGCCTAGCAGTTTCATGACAAAACGGACAGTGTAGTGTCGGTTTGGCTGAATTTTTGGCAATATGGTGTGGAACGATTACACTCTTTGTGGGCTTGGACTTGCAAGTGCCTTATGAGTGTTTAGTGTAGCCCCTAAGTACTGCTGAATTTGTGATGGCTGCAGGTGTGATTTTTGGTAATTTATTGAGAACCCTAGTGTGTGTAGGGTGTTTATTACATAACGTGTGTGTGTGATGTTGACACTGTTTTTGAGTGTTGGCTTTTATTAGCCAATCGTCAAGATATGGGAATACATGCATATGTTGTCTCCTTATGTATGCTGCGAGTACGGCAAGGCATATTGTAAAGACTCTGGGGTTGTTGTTATCCCGAAGGGTAATACTTTGAATTGGTAATGTTTTCCTTGTATAACAAACCTGAGGTATTTTCTGTGAACTGGATGGATGGGTATGTGAAAATAAGCATCTTTTAGAGCCAGTGTTGTCATAAATTCTTCCTGTTGTAGCAGTGGGACTACATCTTGTAGCGTTACCATGTGAAAGTGTTCTGATCGGATGTAGAGGTTGAGAGTCCTGAGATCTAATATTAGTCTTAATGTTTTGTCCTTCTTGTGAATAAGGAAGTACAGGGAGTAAACCCCTGTTCCTCTTTGATGATGCGGCATAAGTTCTATGGCTTGTTTGAGTAATAGTGCCTCTACTTCTATTTGCAACATTGCAAGATGTTGCAATGAAAGTTTGTGCGCTTTTGGGGGACTGCCTGGAGGAAATTGTGTGAACTCTATGCAGTAACCATGTTGGATAATGGATAGTACCCATGTGTCTGTTGTGATGTTTAACCATTGGTCGTGGAACATTTTCAGTCTTCCTCCCACAGTGGAAGTGTGTTGAGGGAAAGTGATGGTAAAGTCACTGTTTGTTATTAGTGGCTTGTTTTGAGGATTGGTACTTTCCTCTAGATTTAGGGAATTGTCCTCTGTAGGATCCCCGAAATCCCCCTCTTTGGTATTGTGTCTGGTAAGAGGGCTTGGCTTGTGAGGTAGATGGCTCGGAAGGTTGTGGCCTGAAGCCTCCCCTATATTGAGGCTTCCGAAATTAGCCTCTGTATTGGGATGAATAAAGCTCTCCCATCGCTTTGGCAGTGTTGGCGTCTTTTTTCATCTTGTCTATAGCTGTGTCCACCTGTGTGCCGAATAATTGTTGCTGATTAAAAGGCATGTTGAGGACGGCCTGTTGGATTTCAGATTTAAAACCTGATGACCTGAGCCATGCATGTCGCCTAATGGTGACAGCTGTATTTATAGTCCTTGCGGCTGTATCTACTGAGTCTAGCACTGATCTTATTTGATTGTTCGTAATTGCCTGTCCCTCCTCTACTACCTGCTGGGCTCTATTCTGTTGGTCCTTGGGGAGATGCTGAATAATGTCCTTCATCTCATCCCAATGAGCCCTATCGTATCTAGCTAGAAGGGCCTGCGAGGTAGCTACGCGCCACTGATTAGCTGCCTGAGACGCCACCCTTTTCCCTGCAGCATCCAATTTTTTGCTTTATCTGGAGGGGGTGCATCGCCAGAGGACTGTGACTTAGCCCTTTTCCTCGCTGCGCTGACCACTACTGAATCGGGGGCAGCTGGTGTGTGATAAAATGGGATCTGAGGGTGGTGGCTTGTACTTTTTCTCTACCTTTGGGGTTATAGCCCTTCCTTTAACCGGTTCTTGGAATATTTGCTGCGCATGTTTGAGCATACCGGGGAGCATGGGTAGGCTTTGGTATGTGGCATGAGTTGAGGACAATGTATTGAACAAGAAGTCGTCCTCTAGAGGTTCTGTGTGCTGCATGGCCACGTTGTGAAAAGCTGCTGCCCTAGCTAGAATCTGTGTATATGAGGTGCTATCCGCAGGTGGCGATGGCTTAGTTGGGTAGCACTCTGGACTACTGTCTGAGACTGGGTCGTCAGAGATCCCATGGATCTGTGTCCTGTTGTGACTGCATAGCGTGTGATGGAGAATGTGCAGTGGGCGTAGCAGGCGGGGAGACAGTCAGTTGAGGGGAGTGAAGAGAAGACAGGTGAGGAGAAAATTCGAGAGGCGGAGATTTCTCTCTTGGCACTTTAGCCGTTGGCTGATCAGTGTCCAAACGTCCGTGGAAGGCCAGTTTTCTTTTTGTTTTGAGAGGAGGTGCTGTGAGGATCTTGCCAGTGTCCTTGTGGATCTGTATCCTGGCCTGTTTTTCTATCGAAGTCCTCCATTTGTTGTAATTCCTCCTCAAATCTATGGCTTTCTTTTAATTGTTTCGAAAGTCCATGCTCCTCTGTATAGGAATGTTTTTTTGGCTCCGAAGCCCGTTTTTTCGGCACCGAAGGGCCTGGAGTAGCTGTTGGCCTTTGTTCCAAAAGTGCTTTTGGGGTCTCGACTCAATGGGTCGGTGTTGTATGATTTCGGAGCCTGTGCCTCGGCTCGAGTCAGAAGGCTTCGTTACGGGTGTGGCCTTTTTCGGTGCCGCAGATGTTACTTGGTCACCGGTCGCTTTTTTACGGGTAGAGCCATGGCCTTCCGGCAGTGGCGTCCTCGAGGCCTTGTGATTGGGCTTGGTTTGGGTCGGGGCAAGCAAACTCACATGCTGGCCCGCTGTCAGTGGTCGGTCGACGTCGGACTCTTGTTCGTAATCGGATCCCCAAACGGAGACGGCGGTGTGGAGCATCTCCTCCTCTTCTGCGTCGAGGTGTTCGGTGCTTCTGGAAGCCATCTCTAACCTTCGAGCTCTTCGGTCTCTTAAAGTCTTTTTCGAAGGCAAGGATTTACAGGCTTCACAGGTATCCTCTCGATGATCTGGAAATAAACACAGGTTACAAACCAGATGTTGATCTGGGTAGGGATACTTGGCGCGGCACCGAGGGCAGAATCTAAACGGGGTTTTTCCACTTAGAAAATGAAGACTCTCTTGGGAAAGGTTAGTCTCATCCGCTTTTGTTTGGGTGGGGGGGGGGTTGTGTAAGGAAATGCCTCCTTGGCATAGTTACCCCCTAACTTTTTGCCTTTGCTGATGCTAAGTTTTGATTGAAAGTGTGCTGGGACCCTGCTAACCAGGCCCCAGCACCAGTGTTCTTTCCCAAAACTGTACCTTTGTCTCCACAATTGGCACAACCCTGGCACTCAGGTAAGTCCCTTGTAACTGGTACCCCTGGTACCAACGGCCCTGATGACAGGGAAGGTCTCTAAGGGCTGCAGCACGTCTTATGCCATCTTAGGGACCCCTCACTCAGCACATGCACACTGCCTCACAACTTGTGTGTGCTGGTGGGGAGAAAATGACTAAGTCGACATGGCACTCCCCTCAGAGTGCCATGCCAACCTCATACTGCCTGTGACAGGTAAGTCACCCCTCTAGCAGGCCTTACAGCCCTAAAGAACAAGTTACTTACCTTCTGTAACGCTTTTTTCTGGTGGATACACTAGCTACCTGTGGATTCCTCACCTTATGAATTCGTCCTTGCGTCAGCGACCGACGGAATGTCTTCTTCCTAGCTGTCCACGTCGACGAGGACGTCATAATGGCACGGCTCCACGTGACTCCGTCTGACGTCAACGTGCCAATAAGAGGTCCTTGTCGGCGTACTGACGTCAGTTTCACCTAATTTTTTACGTGCCTTTGAGGCGAACAGGTGAGAACCGTCTCATCAAAAATCATAAAGAAAAATATATATATACACACAATAACATTTTCCATTGAACGCATATATTTACATAGATAGATAGATATATATATATATATATATATATATACACACAAAATAAACATATCTCCAGATAAGCAAAAATCAACCACTACAAGATAACTGTGAAATCAGGCAGGCAACGGGGAGGCGGGAGGGACTGTGAGGAATCCACAGGTAGCTAGTGTATCCACCAGAAAAAGCGTTCCCAAAGGTAAGTAACTTGTTCTTCTGATGGATACAACTACCTGTGAATTCCTCACCTTATGAATAGAGTCCCAAAGCTGTACCGCACTCGGTGGTGGGTGCCCGCCTGATTACACCAAGAAATCTTGCAATACCGAACGAGCAAAATGACCGTCCCTCCTCACTTCAGAGTCCAAACAATCATGTTTTAAGAAGGTATGGAGTGACGCCCAAGTTGCCGCTTTGCATATATCTACTAATGGAACTCCTCTCGCTAGGGCAGAGGAAGCAGACTTAGCCCTAGTAGAATGGGCCCTGATACCTTCAGGAGGGACTTTCTTCGCCAGAGAGTAACACATTTTTATACACAATATGACCCACCTGGAGATTGTTCGTTTCTGGACCGCTCTGCCCTTTCGCTGTCCAACATACCCTACGAACAGCTGATCATCCAAGCGAAAGTCTTTTGTCCTCTCCAGGTAGAAACTCAGCGCCCTCTTAGGGTCCAGCCTATGGAGCCTCTCTTCATCTTTAGATGGGTGGGGAGGAGGGTAGAACGAGGGAAGGGTAATAGACTGCCCTATATGAAAAGGAGTGACAACTTTTGGCAGAAAAGCCGCCCTGGTTTTCAACACCACTTTATCAGGGAAAAACATGGTAAAGGGAGGTTTAACAGAAAGGGCTTGAAGCTCCCCAACCCTTCTAGCAGATGTAATCGCAATCAAGAAAACAGTCTTTAAGACCAAGTATCTCAACGGACATGAATGCATGGGCTCGAAAGGCGAACCCATCAAAAACGTCAATACCAGATTCAAGTCCCACTGAGGCATGTGAAAGGGCGTGGGAGGAAATTTATTTACTAAACCTTTAATAAATCTATTTACAATTGGAGATTTAAACAAAGAAGGTTGGTCCGGAAGGCAAAGAAAAGCCGACAGAGCTGCCAAATAACCTTTAACGGTAGCTACCGTACAGCCTTTCTTTGCTAAATTAAGAGCAAACAAAAGAATATCTGAAAGGTGTGCCTTCAAGGGAACTTTTTGATTCTCTCCACACCAAACCACAAATTTTGCCCACCTACCGGCATAAATGGATTTAGTTGATTGTCGCCTGGACAATAGAATAACATCCACTACATCCGGTGGGAGAGAAAATGAACTCAGGTTGCCCCGTTCAATCTCAAGGCATGAAGGTGCAGGCTCTGGAGGTGGGGGTGTAGAACCTGCCCCTGTGACTGTGAGAGGAGGTCTGCCCTAAGCGGGAGACGGAGCGGAGGGCACTGAGAGAGTTGAAGCAGGTCTGCATACCATACCCTTCTCGGACAGTCCGGTGCCACCAAGATGACTTGGGCCCGGTCTTGACGAACCTTCCTCAGAACCCGAGGAATCAAGGGTATGGGGGGAAACGCGTAAAGCAACTGGCCGCTCCAGGACATCTGAAACGCATCCCCCAATGCTCCTTGCAACGGATCCTGGAGGCTGCAGAACAACGGACAGTGCGCGTTCTCCCGAGTGGCGAATAGATCCACCTGAGGCGTACCCCACATCCCGAAGATGTAGAGGACCAGGTCCGGATTGAGACGCCACTCGTGATCTATCGAGAAGTGACGACTGAGACCGTCCGCACGTACATTCAGAACTCCGGCCAAATGATTTGCTATTAAGCAAATCTGATGGTCCTGAGCCCAGGACTAGAGTCGCAGGGCTTCTCTGCAGAGAAGGTACGACCCTACTACTCCCTGCTTGTTTATATACCACATCGCGGTAGTGTTGTCTGTTAAGATCTGAACTGACCGACCACGAAGGGAAGGGAGGAAGGCCTTGAGCGCCAAACGTACCGCCCGCAATTCCAACAGATTGATATGCAACATCTGTTACGCTGGAGACCAATGACCCTTAATCTCCAGGTCCCCAGATGAGCTCCCCACCCTAGAGTGGAAGCATCCAATATCACTGTGGCCACCGGAGGTGGCAGTGAAAACGGTTTTCCTTGGGAAAGGTTGCCCTCCACTGTCGACCAATGAAGATCCGCTACAGCGTCCTTGGAGATCTTTATTGAATCCCTGAGATCTCCTTTGTGCTGGAACCACTGCCTGCGGAGGCACCACTGAAGAGCCCTCATAGGCCAGCGAGCGTGAGTGACCAATAGAATGCAAGAAGCAAACAGACGTAGCAGGCGTAAGACCTTGAGGACTGGAACTGCCGCTCCAATTTGAAACAATGGAATCAGCGCCTGAATGTCCCGAACCCGCTGAGGCAGGGGGTAGGCCCGAAACAATGTTGTGTCCAGTACTGCCCCTATGAACAGGAGGCGTTGAGAGGGCTCCAGGTGAGATTTGGGCACATTTACAGAAAAACCCAGATCGAACAACAATTGGGTTGTCATTCACAGATGAGACAACACAAGCTCTGGAGACTTGGCTTTGATCAAGCAATCGTCCAGGTAGGGAAAAACCGCTACTTCCCTCCTTCTGAGATGTGCTGCAACAACCGCCATCACCTTCGTAAAAACCCGAGGTGCTGAAGATAGTCCAAACGGAAGGACCGCAAACTGGTAGTGTTGCGTTCCGACCACAAACCGGAGATACTTCCTGTGCGACTTGATTATCGGAACATGAAAGTACGCATCCTGCAAGTCGACAGACACCATCCAGTCTCCTTTGTTCAACGCCAATAGTACCTGTGCTAGGGTCAGCATTTTGAATTTTTCCTGTTTGAGGAACAAATTCAAAATCCTCAAGTCTAGCATCGGCCCTTAGACGACCGTCCACTTTGGGAATCAGGAAATATCTTGAATAACACCCCTGACCCCTTTCCTGCAACGGCACCAACTCTATAGCGCCCTTTGACAACATGGTTATAACATCCTGTTGCAACAACAGAAGATGGTCTTCTGAACAAAAGGAGGAACGGGGGGAAAGGGAGGAGGGAACTCCTGAAAGGGGAGAGCATAACCTTTTTCCACAATTCTTAACGCCCACGAGTCTGTTGTAATCGACTTCCACTTCTATAGAAAAAGACTCAATCTTCCCCCTACATGAGAAGTATGGATGATTAAGTGGGGAAAACTAGGGCTGCTTCTGCTGTTGTCCACCAGAGGAGGTGGATGAAGATGACAGATGCTGAGCTGGCCCTCTAGCTCTACCCCTACCCCGCCCTCTAAAGGCACGATAGGGCGGATTGGCAGGCTGCTGGGTGAAGGACTGCGACCTCCGAAAGGCAGAGCCACGAGTGAAACCCCGAAACCTGCGAAAAGGTCTATAAGATGTTGCAGCAGAGGTCTGTAAGCCTAAAGACTTAGCTGTCGCCCGACAGTCCTTAAACTGTTCAAGGGCAGAGTCCTGTCTCCAAACAGCTTTTCCCCATCAAATGGTAGATCCTTTAAGGTGGATTGAACATCCGATGAAAAACCAGAGGACCTTAACCAGGCATGCCTCCTAGTAGCCACAGATGTTCCCATGGCCCTGGCTATCGAATCCGAAGTGTCCAGTCCAGATTGTATAATTTCTTGTGCAGCCACCTGCCCATCCATAAAAAGGGATCCAAATGACCTTTGCATCTCCTGTGGCAGATCCTTTGCCATTTCCTTGGCGGAGTCGATAAGGGCGTGGACGTATCTGCTCAGCACACAGGTAGAATTAGTAGCCTTAAGCGCCATACTGCATGATGAAAAGATCTTCTTCGAAGACTGCTCCATCCTCTTGGACTCCCTATCAGTTGGGACTCCAGGGAATGTTCCAGGAGCAGACTTCGCGGAGCAAGACGCCTGGACTACTAAGCTTTCCGGAGTTGGATTTCGTGACAGGAAAACCGGATCCCCTGGTGCGCCCCTATGTCTCCTCGCCACTGCCCTGTTCACTGCAGGAGTTGTTACTGGCTTCTTCCACAAGTCCAATATAGGCTCATGTAAAAAAAGCCTAATTGAAAGGCAGCAAAGGGTCAGCACTGGACGCAGAAGGATGCAGTACCTCTGTGAACAGGTTAGTTTTCACCTCCGCCACAGACAAAGGCAAGTCCAGAAACTCTGCTGCCTTCCTTACCACTGTATGGAAGGAAGCAGCTTCTTCTGTAAACTCCCCCGGAGACGCAATGTCCCACTCCGGGGAAGTATCCAGACCACTTGCAGTGGCCAGACCCTGGAACTCATCCGAAGGCTCAATCTCACCTTCCTCCAGCTGTCTATATTCCTCCTCCTCCAAAAGTCTTAATGCATTCCTACGAGACCGAAGATGTGTCTCTAGGGCCGGCGTCAATAAAGAGTCCATCGACGACTTCGAACTTCGGAAAGGCCCAGGAAAAGATGGATGACTCCTAGTCTCACCCGGCGCCGACACGGAGTCCAACGATGACCTCCGCGGAGTCGGTTGGCAGGAAGGCGATGGAGCCGGTCTGGAAGGAGACCTAATCGACGTCGGATGGCGCGGTGATGGAGTCGGCTGACGCAATGGTGGATCCACCGTCACAAGTGGTAAAATCCCACTAGGGGATACCCTTGGCGCCGATCCGACAGTCTCCGTAGGGCGAAAGGGCATGAATGCAGCCGCCTTGTACGGCGCCGGAGAGCCCAAATCAAACGCCAATGGCCCCATGGGACCCGCCGGTGCACTAGCAGGGGCCATAGATTGAAACACGGCATACATTGCATTAATAAATGCAGCCGGATCCGTCCCTGGAGCCGGGAAAGCCGGGTATTGCTGAGCAGAGGTCTGCTGTACATCAGGCTCCCTCGACGCCGGCGAAAATTGAGGGCTATGATGAATGACCTCAAAGACAAATGGCGCCGGCGACAACTCCGGACTCCTGGGCTGAGGCATCACATTAGGGCTCATCTCCCATGTCTTCTGGCGTCGAGAAGACCTCGACCTCGATCGGCTCCGCTCCGACCGGCGCCGAGAGTCATGACGGCGCTGAGAGTCATGATGACGCAGCTTCTTATGCTTTTTGGGTGAAGCATGGGAGGAATCCTTTTTATGGCCCTTCTTCTTCGCTTTTGCTAGGAAAAGCTTCGCCTCACGCTCTTTCAGAGCTTTAGGATTCATGCTCTGGCACGAAGAGCATCCTTCAACATCATGCTCTGAACTAAGGCACCAAATACAATCCGAATGAGGGTAGGTGACTGACATCCGACCCCCGCATTCTCTACACTGCTTGAAACCAGACTTTTTTGGAGGCGACATTGTAACCACCAAAAAACGCTACAGTTATCAACGAGCCAGGAAGAAAAACCGTTGGCGTTGAAGGCACGGAAAAAAGGAAAACTGACGTCAGTACGCCGACAAGGACCTCTTATTGGCACGTTGATGTCAGACGGAGTCACGTGGAGCCGTGCCATTATGACGTCCTCGTCGACGTGGACAGCTAGGAAGAAGACTTTCCGTCGGATGCTGACGCAAGGACGAATTCATAAGGTGAGGAATCCACAGGTAGTTGTATCCATCAGAAGCAGGGTGCACTAGACCACAGGTGAGGGCATCTGTGCATGAGCACTATGCCCCTACAATGTCTAAGCAAAACAATAGACATTGTAAGTGCAGGGTAGCCATAAGAGTATATGGTCTGGGAGTTGGTCAAACACGAACTCCACAGTTCCATAATGGCTACCCTGAAAACTGGGAAGTTTGGTATCAAACTTCTCAGCACAATAAATGCACACTGATGCCAGTGTGCAATTTATTGTAACATACACCCAGAGGCCATCTTCGAGATGCCCCCTGAACACCTACCCGACTTCTAGTGTAGGCTGACCAGTTTCTGCCAGCCTGCCACACACCAGACATGTTGCTGGCCACATGGGGAGAGTGCCTTTGTCACTCTGTGGCCAGGAACAAAGCCTGTACTGGGCGGAGGTGCTTCTCACCTCCCCCTGCAGGAACTGTAACATCTGCCAAGGAGGCATTTCCTTACAGCGTGCAACCGCAGGAGCAAAGGGGGGGCCACACAGCGCTCCTGGCCGGACTAGAACAACTCATCAGCTGTGTGCGGGGTCAGCCCTGGGCGCGCCGGGGAGTCCACCTCAGAAAGCCAGTCCGGCGTGGCAAGGTCCTCACTATTAGGTTGTGAGGTTTCAGTTCCCATCTCTGAGATCGCCGAAGGAGAGTTAATGGCTGCCGCTAACTGCAGAGCCTCTCGCCGTTCCTGAATGATCTGCTCCAGATCGGGAACATGTTTCACCCTCTCCGGGGTGGCGTCGTTAGCCCTGCGGGCGTGTTTAGCACGAGTGCGCCTGCTCCTCGGCGCCACCGGAGTCTTTTCCGATTCCCTTCCATTGATTCTGCCTCCATTGATTCCAGTCGAGTTGTTGTGGGCGTCAGCTCGTCCAGCCGCACCTCAAGAGCTCCTGTCTTGTCCGCCAATTTGCGGTGATCCGCATGTAGCAGGGCAAGGCTGCTGGCCACCTTGTGTATCTTGCCTTCCAGGGACGTCCTGGCCCATTCCAAAGAGGCGTCTATTCGCTCCACCGACGCCAATACAGCGTCCAGCTTCTGGATGTCATGAGGTGCAGTCTCCTGTGTAGATTTTGCACCAGCTCCAGCACCAGAGTGGAGGTGGCCTACCCCACATACATGTTCAAGAAGGCAGTTCTGCACACCCTGCACAGGTCAGCTCTAAGGAGACCCCGCTGCTCTCAACTCACCAGTCCGTCACCTGGGAGCAAATAGGATGCATCACGCAGAGAACGCGACCCGGCCAGCTTCCACACAGGTAAACCCCCACAGGCCAAATAGCAGGGTCCGCCCCCACACCTCACCGTGCATCAAGAGTCCGACACTGGCTCCACAGATAACCGGGCCTCCCCAAAGACGAGGCGTCCAATCATGGGGCCACTCGGGCCCCCTCTAGCAGCGATCCTCCGCACCCTCCTCGCACTGGGAAGCCAGGCCAGGCTTGCTTGCGTGCCCCACTTGGCCTCAATGGGGCAGCAGCACGAGCAGCCTGGGCCCCGATCACTCCTCTGTTCCTCGGTGGTCCAATCTCCTATATTGCCCAGGAGGCCCCACCAACAAGGCCTCAACTCCCTTCAGGGCTCCAGTAGCGCCTTGGATTAGGCTCTCCTCGCCGTTGCGCCCCCAATCACCTCAGTCCGAGGCCCAGCGCCTCCATATCTTCGCCATACGTGGCCGCAGGGATCTCCAATGCGGCACACCTGCCGCAATCTCTGTCGCGCCCCTTGGCGCCTCTCCAGGCCCATCCACTCCGCGGGCGCCACCTCAATGCCCCGGCACGGGCCTTCGCGCCCAACCGCACGGCTCCCACCGGAGCGCCACAGGGGTCCGCAGGGCCAGGAACCGAGACTCTGGGGCACCAGGAGAGGCCAGCACCACAAGCAAGACACTGCGCCGCCCTCGCTGGCCCTGCACGCCGCGCTTAACACTGGATAATCCGGGACATGGGCGCGGAGCGCTAGTAACTTGTGTCCGCCATCTTAGATGGCTGGCCACGCCCCCGCCATTATAGCCTATGATAGTGATATATGTACTGCTTTCTTAAATTACCAGGGACTCCCATCTCGACGACGACGGGGAATGATTCAAGCATGTGAATCTATGAAAGATCCAATACTGGAGAACTGTTGACCTTTTCGGACCAAAGCACAAACGTTCACCCTCTGGTCAGTGGTGAGAATGTGGTACTCTATCCCTCAAGCCTATGAGCAACAGTGTTTCTTCCATGCCCACTATTACAGTTACTTTGAGGGTTCAGTTGTTTTAATGTTATGTTTCAAGTTTGACGTAGTGTTTGAGTTAGCTTTCCAGGCTATCTAGGCTGTGTTTACGCCACTTAAATAATTGCAAGACACGCAGTAGCCTTTCAGGGCGTTCCCCAGGCAATAAAAAAATAAAATGAATTGAGGACAGGCTCTGAAAATTAATCTTAAAGCGAACACACATCAATGAGACAAAACTAAGGCTCTCTGTACAAGCCACTTTCAATGTTCATAGCCACCGCTTCTGGGCAAATGTGAAGCTTACATCAGTGACCACTCTACTGTAATCTAACAGCCTCTGCTGCAATTCTGGCTACTGGAATTTCCTTACCACTAGCATTCAGGAATACACCAACATACTTCAACCTTAAGGAGGGAATATTTCTTAAACAGTCATTTACTTCCAGTAGGGTACTGCACATCAGGCCCAACGTCACATTTACACTATGAACCGCAGCCAGGGCCTGTAATACAGCCAGTCACCATGCAGCTTGTACTGCATGGTGACTGGCTATGTTACTGGCCCTACACTATCGATCAAGTTGCAGCAGAGTCAGGGCCCTATGGCTGTTACAGGTCAACCAAGCACAATGTCAGTGGGGAGCAGAGCCTGCTGTACAGCATGAATCACAACCGATCAGAGGAAGGTGAGGTAGGTATAAAAAAGAAAGCCTAGGGTGTTAACATGAACGAGGAGTTAACACTCCTGAAATAAGGCTGGCCTCGAGGAAAATCACTGCAATTCCCAACATACCATAAGCACCTATGGTGACAGATGGATAAGTTACTTACCTGTAAAAACAAATTTCTCAGAGACGCTTGACCAACTTGAGCGTCCGCCTTGGCATCTGAATCTAAACAGTAATGCCTAGTAAACGTATGTATAGATCTCCATGTAGCGGCCTTACAGATCTCAGAGATTGGAACATTGTTAAGGAGGGCAGCAGTAGCCGCTTTTCCTCTTGTCGAATGAGCCTTAAGCCTAGCCAATAACTGTTTGTTAGCCAATTGATATGCAGTTACAATACATGAAACTATCCATCTAGAAATAGTTTGTTTTGAGGCTGCATCGCCTGTTCTCATATGTCCATAATTTACAAACAGGTGGTGAGATCGTCTAATCAATTTGGTCTTATCCAGGTAAAGCTGTCGTCAAGCTCAGAGAGGGAAGGTTGGGGTGAAGAATCTTGCCTCCCAGACTGCAAAGGAGATCCGGTCTGCACGGCAGCCTCTTGTGTAGTTAATCTGACAGCTTGAGAAAATCTGTGTACCAGAACGGTCGAGGCCATTGCGGGGCTATGAGTGTTGGATCTGTAGAGTTTGTTTATTACCGCTGGTATCAGGGGAATCGGTGGTAAAGCATAGAGAAATATCCCTGACCAGTCTAACAACAGGGCATTCCCTCGAGACCCCGGACGGTAGAACCTGGACGCGAAGTCTGGGCATTTTTTGTTTACTTCGTCTGCAAACAGATCTAATTGAGGCTGACCCCATTGAACGAAGATTTCTGCGACGACCTCGTCGTGAAGAACCCAGCCGTGGGCGTCCGCAAGGGTTCTGGTTAGGAAGTCTGCCTCCACGTTTTGCTGCCCTGGGAGGTGGATCGCTGTAAGAGACATTCCCCTCGCTATGAGCCAGTGCCAAATGGTTTGAGACTCCCGAGACAGGGGCCGGGATCTCGTACCCCCTTGCTTGTTCAGATAATACATTGTCGTCGTATTGTCCGACTGCAACAGCAGAGACTTTCCCTGAATCGATGGTGCAATGATTTGAGAGCCAGATGAACCACTCTGAGCTCCAGCTCCAGCAGGTTGATATGGTAAGTCTTCTCTTTGCTGGACCACAAGCCCTGAGCTTGAAGGGAACCCAGATGCGCTCCCCAGCCCTGTAGCGATGCATCCATTACCAGAGTGTCGGAAGGAATTTGTTGGTGAAACAGAACTCCTACTGACAGGTGATGTCTGCGCGTCCACCATTGCAATGATTGCCGCGCTCCTACAGGAAGAAGCATCCTGTCCTCCCATTGGCGTTCGGGACAATGAAAATGCAAGAGGCCATGGAGCCCAACAGAGATGTCACCTGACGGGCCATAGGCGCGGGGGAACCAAGAAGATCGTAACACTTCCTCCTTATTGATAATAGTCGTTCCTCCGAAGGATACACTTTTTCTAGCTCTGTATTCAGTATCGCCCCCAGGTAATGGAGGGTTTGAGTTGGGATGAGGGTGGACTTTTGGAAGTTGACTTGCAGACCTAGAGAGTGGAAAACACTGAGAACAATGTCTAGATGCTTTTTCGCCTTTTCCAAAGAGGAGGCTTTCAGTAGCCAATCGTCTAAGTATGGATAAATGAAGATTTTCTGCTTCCTTAAATGCATCGCTACCGTTGCTACACACTTGGAGAATGCGCGAGGGGCAGATTTGAGGCCGAAAGGCAGCACCTTGAACTGATAGTGTTGAGAGGCTATCACAAACCGTAGGAATTTCCGATGTTGGGTACAATCGGGATATGAAAATACGCATCCTGCAGATCTATGGAGCACATCCAGTCTCCTCGATGAAGCTGAGGGAAAATCTGATGAAGAGACAGCATTCTGAATTTTTGTTTCCGTATGAATTTGTTGAGCAGTCTCAAGTCTAGAATAGGTCTGAAGACTCCTTCCCGACCCTTTTTTGCTACTAGAAAATATCGGGAGTATACTCCCTTTCCCCTTTGGGCGGCTGGCACCTTTTCTATCACTCTTTTCTGCAACAGGACGCGAACCTCTTTGCGTTGTAAGTTCCTGTGAGCAGGCCTCGACTTGTTGGTGGCAAATGAGGTGGAGGTTGTCGGAAAAGAAGAGAGTATCCATTCTCTACAATGTTCAGGACCCATTTGTCTCTTGTTATGCCATGCCACTCGTGAGCTAACTCTGTGATACTTCCCCCAACCGGAGTGGTGGACGGTATTAAGGGAAGCGAACCCTCATTGTTTTGTGGGGTTTTGGGGGTTGCCTGCTTAGGTCTGCTTGATCCTCGGTCTCTTGTGGCCTTGCGAGACTGGAAGAGAGAAGATGCCCTTGCTTCTGTTGCAGGCTCTGGGACCAATGAGGGGTTTGAATCCTCTGTTGGAACGGACGCCTGTCGTATGGTCTGTACCTCCTTCTGAAGTCTTTCCTTCTTTCCAGACCCACTGCCCTCATCGTGTCGACCTCCGCCTTCATACGTACCATCTCATCATCCGTGTGGGCTCCAAATAACGAGTTTCCGTTAAACGGAAGATTCAGGATACCTAGTTGTGCCTCCTGCTTCAACCCTGTGAGCCTCAGCCAGGAAGATCTTCTTGCGCAAACCCCATGCGCGTATCCATGTGCCGCCAAGTCCGCACCATCTGCGGCTGCACTGATGATTTGATTGGACACCAGACTTCCCTCTTGAAGGATCTCCTGGAAGTCCTGCCTGTCCTCTCTAGACAGCTTTTCTGCAAGCCTGTTCAGCGAGTCCCAGAGGGATCGATCATATCTGCCTAGTAGTGCTGAGGCGCTGGAGGCCTTCATCGACGCCGCCGTGCCACACATCTTCCTACCCAGAGACTCCAGATGTCTACTCTCCTTGTCTGCGGGAACCGTTGAGGATGACACCACTGAATGCATCTTGCGGGCTGTGGCTAATATGACAGTCTGGTGGTGGATCAGCCCTGAGAAACAAAGGATCCTGATCAGGGGCCTTGTACTTTTTCAAGATCCTAGCAGGAGCTGAACGGAGGTTTGCTGGCATCAAAAAAGTCTCCATGGTTGGCTGGAGAAGACCAGGCACGAGTGGTAACAACTTCCTTGAAACCGTTCTGTGTTGCAGGGTTTCGAAGATCAGATGAGGAAGTTGAAGGTTCCGGGACATCAATGTTAACCTTTTGTGCTCCCCTGAGCAGCACCTCATTGAAAGTTGTTATATCATCTACCGGGGAAACTCTAGCTGGTTGAGAGTCCGTCAGAATCGGGGAGTAACCTCTTATGGAAGACCTCGACGATGTGGACCAAGAAGGGGTCCTTCTGTGATGGCGCGACCTTGACCTTGGCCTCCTCTGGGAGCATGACCTGCTCCTAGATCTTGTGGTAGTGCGTCGAGGCCTAGTGGTAGATTGGCGAGACGTAGAGCGAGCGTTCTCTGCATGCGCCGTTGGCGGTGGTGTCCTTGGAAGCACCGCTGATGCTGAGTACATGCGTGTGTACTGAGAGTCTGGAGAAGCCGGTGCCTTTTTAAGGCTCTCCAACCACCTAGGCGATAGGTTTATGGGCGAGATGTGCCCTGACTATGAGGCCCCTGACCGTCTGGACGATCCACTCCTTATGGAGACCACTGGACTTGGTGGAGTGAGATTCTTGTCGGCCGGTGGTTGCTGACGCTCTTTTCCTTGAGAGATAGGCAGTAGCTGCCTCAACGTCGAACTGTGTACCGACATCGAAGGAGGCCCAGAATGTGTTGCAAACTGCTCAGGTCTCAACGTCGTATGCTTCGCCGTCGAGTGATGGGCTGCTGACGCCGGAAGTCTCTGCTCTCCACGCTGAGGCGACCTAGACGTCGTCTTCCGTGCCGTCGAGGGTAGTAATGCCTTCGACGGCGTATGAGCACGCCGGTGCTGGCTCGACGTCGATCGGTGGGTTGCCGTCGATGGAGATCTGTCCAGATGAGGGAGGTGAGCTTTCGACGTTGTATCCTTCGACGCCGGTCGGGTCGCCGTCGACGGCGATAAGCGATGATGCGACGGTGGCAGCGATGACGTCGACGGGGAACAAACAGGTACTTTCTTACCAGCTGACGTCGATCTAGCCTGTTGCTCATGAGAATGGCTTGTTGACTGCCTGGGAAGAGAAGAGGATGATGTTTTCTGCCTCTCATGAAGTCCAATTTTCTCTCTGTCCTTCAGAGTCCTTTTGGACATGTTTTTACAGTGCCTGCATGTGTCAGGGCAGTGGCTCTGAGGCAAACACACAATGCTGAGAGAGAGAGTGTGGATCAGACTGGGCCTTCTTCTTCCCACAGGAAGGGCACTTCACAAAAAGAGAAGACATTTTCCAGACAGGAAAAAATCCCCTCACTCAGAAAAAGGTGAAAAACGTCGAGTGAAGGTAGAAAAAAACAAGGTTTTTGAATATTTTTCTGTGAAAAACTCAGAAAAACTGAGAGCTCAATGCTCCAGGATCCTCTCAGAAGAAGCCGGAAAAAAGAACTGACCTAACTGTGAACCAACTGTCACCGCTCCTTCACCCCTGAGGCATGGTGGGATAATGGAGGTGCTCAGGGTCTTAAAGGCACAGTGCCAAATTTTGTGTTTCTGCTGTATTAACTTGCATGCAGCCTATTGGCTAATAATGCTCTGTTGTTTTCAATGTAGTTTTTTCTCTTTTCACATGTGTTGATAGTATTTTTTCTGTGCCCTCCAATTGGGTTTCAGTAAGTTTTCTTGTAATTATAAGGGAGAGTGTTTAAAAAAAAAAACTCCATAGAAATAAAGCATTTTAGCCTGTTTATCAACATAGTCCTCATTGCTGTTATACACATGTATACATGATTCTGGTATGGAAATTATCTACTAAAAAAATTCTATATTTTTCATATATATTTCATACTTATACATGTGTGTTTTTATATATGCTCCGGGATCCCGCACGAAGGCGGGAATATTCAATGTTTATGACTATTGATGAGGATCCCCTGGAAGAGAAGGGGAATATTCAGCATTGAAGACAGAATCTATCTTTGAGTGGCAGCAGTACGTTATGATTGCATGTACATGACCTGTTGAAGACTGAGCAGCCAACAGTATCACTAAATAAACATACTAATAAAGCTGGCATTTCACGACAAAAACTGTTTTTTCATGAAAATGACGAACTACTTTTCCTGAGGAATCAATTTATTTTTTTCATATGAAAATTTTGTATTTCATTAAAAAGTGTGTATTTTCAAAAAACGATTTTTTTTTGTGGCCAAAGCTACTGCATTTCTAAATATATATTTCAAGCTGATATTTAAGCCATAATCGCTACTGAATTGGCTAGGGACTGTAATATTTGTATCATTTTTTTTCCAGCCTGCCCCTTCGAAGATGATTCTCAATCATAACATCGGCTGCATTTCATATGGCAGACTCTTCTTCGAAGGGCCAGGAAGGAAGCAAAGTTGATAGGAAGTGACATGTACAAGTGAAGACCCTATGTAAAATGACAGCCCATGTAAAATTATATTCTCAGAGCTGCCTGTAACACAGGTGTATTTGTAGACATTTTTAGGGAAATTGTGCAGAAAATGCTGTTTCGCAACCATTTTCTCAAACATCTCATGTGAAAACCCAACACCTCTTGGAAGATGAAATTCCCAGGGTACACCATGAGCATACTGGAATATTAATATTTTCTGTGTGCCCTCATAGAAACTATGGCTTTTTCTCTAAAAACTGAGGTGTAAGTATAATATTAATCATGGGCAGCCAGCAACACAGAACACTCCTGTCATATACTGAACAAGTAGAGCATATCCAGCAGCAGCCCACATTTCCCACTAACACCAAGAACTGGTAGTGCACGAGACTAGCATGACAAGCTTCTCTCACACACAGCCCAGTACAGAAGGAAGTAGTCAGCTTCCCTGAGATATACTGGATAGGCATAGTACACATCATCAGTGCAGGTCCCCACCACACAACACATTTAAAGACACTGTGCCAGTGGAGCTTTCTTTTAAACAAAGAAGAAGAGTAACACTGGCATGCGCACTGGAATGCCCCCTATCGCCATACACACAAATCAAAGGACGATATCCAATTGCACACAGCAGATCACATCTCCATATCTGCAGCGATATGCATTGTTGCATAATGTACAATGCAAATGTGGAGAAAGCATAGAAGGTGTGTGGGGCACGCTTGCTATGTGCTCAAGTACTGTAACACAACACAGTAATTCACCACAATGCACTGTATAGAAAACTTGAAGTCTCATACTAATTAAACACAATGGATGACAAAAAAATCCCCACCACAGTATAAGGTTAGAAACGTGCACACGAGAAGCCTTATTCTACCTGTTGATGTGCTCCTTCAATATAATACGCAGCTGAAAGTGCAGCAACCAGCAGCAGTAAAGAAAAAACGAACCCCCGACGGTGCCATAACCTACAAAATACCAAAACCGAGTTAGTTCTGTGCATCCACTTGTGCCATATATACATTAAACTTTGAAATACAATAACAAAACACAATCATCTTTAAGCAAGACTGCAAAGAAATCATGCGTGCTGATTCGCCGATTACAGTGTTTATGAGATGGTGTATAGTATCTAGGAGTGGGACAACGGTCAGCAGTAAATGCATATAGAAAATTACCAACAATAAAAGCAGCTTCTTTAACACGTGACTAAAATAATTGGTACAGTCTAGGGGCCATTTGATTGCTCTCCATCACACGGGCTGGGTTCCGAATCAGGAAGTTGAGAGAAAACATGAACATTTTACAGGGGGTTCAACGGATGAACCAATTTTGTCATTCAACATGTGCCAATGATAGGTAATCATCACTGCTTTTACTTTAAACATGGTTTGGGGTGAATTATTGTATGCGCATTTTCAAGATGTTGCTCTTATTTTGAGGCAGGAGGCTGCTTGGCAGGACTCACCAAATACCTGTGTGACCTGTTCTTTATAGCAAGAAAGAAAAGATAACTGTTTACCAAACACCTGTCTCAGAAAACTGAGCACTCAATTAGGAGCCTGAATAACAAAAAGGTTTGGTATTGCTACAGTGTTGTGATTCAAACGCCCTCCCCCAACCCCTACCTGCAAACCCCCCTCCCCCACCCCCGCTCTTCCCAAACGTCTCACCTCCCTCCCATTAGGATCCGCCGAAGATTATCCTTCCCTCTTTATTATATATTACTTTACTGCAAGTGGGTTAGTAAAAATAAAGCCGAAAATAGGTTTTGGTAAAATGCCTCACTGAGTGAAAATATTCTTCTTTGCTTGAATATAATACGAAGGGTATATTCTGGAGGACTTTGCCCGAGGAACACTAAAATCCCCCGTTTCAAGCACAAAAGCAAAATGTCAATAAATGAAGCAGAAAAATTGTGCAACAACACTCAGAATACAATCACTTCGCACACACTGAAAGAAAAGTAGAAATATGAAGGCTAACACACATTATGTATGTATGATATTAAATGTGAGCAGAAGGTCATTAAACAATACTATTTCAGTATGCTCTGGACTGGGTTTACATAAAAAAGTTCATTAAATCCATCGTCAAGCAGAAAAGGCGGCTTGAAGGCATGGAAAAATGCAAGGAGGAATATTTCTTAATTCAAGAGAGACACAATTAACACTTTCAAAATAAAAGTGGGAGGAGTCCTCAGAATAATTTTGTCCCGACAAAACAATACAAGAAGCATACTGATGCAACTGTCCGTAGTTATGAGAAGGAAGCACTCCTAGGAACAAGTTTCAATCTGAAGGTGTTTGAGTCAATCTGCCCAGACCCACGGTGAAATCGCAAGAGACTCTGGGTCACCTAACCAGAGGGGACAGCAGTAGCAAGACGCTCAGATGATGTTTGACAACCTCATTGGAGGGGAGGCGGCTGCAGTCATAACATGTGGAGCTTGGCAGAGTGGAAAACTGATTGTGGAAGTCTCTGGGACCCGCAAGCATTCCAGGATAGTTAAAGAGAGAGCCCATATTTGGAAAGGATTCCAACTCCTTCTGTTACCTTTCTGAAGCTTAGGTGATATAATTTTCTGAATGGGGTGCAGCAGGGGCACTTTTACAGCTGCATAGGGCGCAATATATTGATGAAGACCCAGTAAGCCCCATTCAGATGGCACTCAGATTATTCTCTACTTGGATGAGGACTTGAAGGTTATGGCAGCCAACCTTTGGCAATGCATGCTAGTATCCAGCACTAAACCAGCAGCCATTGTCTCATACTAGACAGGACCATCCCATTCCAGGAAAAACCATTGAAAATCCAGGCTTCGAAATGGCTAGTGACCTTACTTTGGCTCTTTTGCACTACAATCTTGCTTGCACCATGGCACTCTCTTAACTAGGTGCCTTGGGAACATCTCCTTATAAAGGTAGAACAATGGTGAAAAAGACCCATTGCAATACCTCACATGACTGAAATAAAAACGACACTTCCTCTCCAGCTGATTTCCAATCTTTAATTGTTTAGAAAACAAGTTAAGGTCTCCGTTATCTCCACCTGATCAGGGTGAATGGAATCTAAAAGCCAGGAACAATTAATGTGAGTAGAAGTGCTTCATAAATAGCACATCAAATTATCAAACATTCGATAGCTAAAATGGTTAAAGTAGCAACAAAGGTAATCTGGCCCTGGACACCCCTAAGGGGATTGTCCACACATTTATCACTTACAGACGGGTCTATGTCAACATTCTTTACGTAGGTGCCCGCCAGAATCTGCTGTCCCGACTGTACTGTGTACAAAACCCTGCAGCAAGACTTAATCTGAATATCCCCGGACATCATTCTAACAGACCAGGGCTCAAAGAACTTCACTGGCTACCAAACAAGTCTACGAGAAAGTTCAAAAACCTTCTGATCACTTACAGAGCCCCCCACAAAAGGGTACCAGATATATCAGCCTTGCTCAAACTCTACTCTTCACTTCTAATCTAAACCTCCTGTGCTTCCCCAGATACCAGAGCTGGGGCCAGGTTTTTCTCGGTTCTGGAACTCTCTCCCACTCTCCCTCCAGTCTATCCCTTCCGAAAGCCTGTTCAAGGCTCAGTTGACAACCACACCATTCTGTGAATTATAAGCCTCCACTCCTACATGACCCTCACAATTTCCATGACGCCCTTTCTGAAGCAACAGTTGCACTGTAAAAATCTCTTCATTCAGTTGTTCATTCATTCAGTCATTCTGGTGAAGCAATTGGATTGCTCAAGTGTCTTATAAAGGCTGATGCAAAAATAGTTTGATTGACTTTAAAAAAAAAAATATTATTGCATTCGGCTAGTAACTGAAATGCATCGCAAACCCTTTATTGACATCTGGGGGAGACTAACGTGCAAACTAAGCCAGAAATTGACATTGTATCTGGTGTCTCAACAAAGATCGTTTAAAGTGACAAAGTGCACAGTTCGGATAGCTGCCACGGGGCATATGAAAGTTAAAAGGAACGAAAAATCTAATGCTTGCAACACAGAACACATTGTGCTTGTGTGCCCTTACTCGAGGATGAGGTACGTTTGAGTCATGGCGTCGCACGGAAAGGCCATACCCAGCTGGAAGAGGACTCGGAAGTGTGCCACGAGCTCCACATGTTCTGCACTCTGCCCTCTCATAGCTGCTGAGCAGGACTTTGTAACTTTGGGAGATAGTCTTGATACGGCTGTCATTTTTTTTTTCAGGGGCAACTTGGTCAGATTTTGTATCAACTCACAGTTAACAAGCAAGCCTGTCACATTTACACACTCAATGTACATTGATCTGTAGAAATAAAATCAACCAGCAGAACTCTGTCTACGTCGCAATAAACAAACTAGTACAAATAAGGAAAGTAACGTAAAGTCGCAATATAAATGAAGCTATGTTGTAACTGAGATGCATTAATACGTTTGTCAGTCACATTTTCTGAAGGAGTGACATAAGCAGCAAACAAAACACCTACTCACAAATCAATTAGTTAACGGATCTGCAATGAAGTTAATTCCGCTTTTCTGAAATGAAGAACAGCCGCTGGAGTCCACGAGTATGGAGCCCAGCCTGCTAGGATGGCAAATCTAGTCAAATCTTTGGCAGTAGCCAGGTACCCTATTTATTGAGCCACGGAAGCCCTGATGTGCTGCATCGAAATATCAACAAACGTCATGTTGATGGGCTAGAACCTTCGAAGGTGACACACTAGGAGACGACTCAGCAAGTAGCAAGCGCTGTGCTCTCGTGCACATGTACGGGGGATTCACCTGGGCCCGTCTCGGAAATCTCTACAGCAAGCAAGACCCTGCTTTCAGCTAAGTTACATATATTCAAAATGCTGGCCTTGCAAGTGAGATGAAATTGTATTCACCCTTATGCGACACCATTAGTCAAGGACTGTAACCGGCACCAGATAAAAAAACAATCAGTCAATTTCTTGGAACCTGTCTGCGTTATCACACAATCGATCATTACATGCAATCGTTTGCAATCCTTTCTATTCATTAGTTGTAATACGGGTGAACCAGATGGATGCTTTCACTCATAGTCTAAGCATTCTTGTAGCAGGGGTTCTGACAAGGAGTAACATATTGAAGGGCACTTTACATCTGTTTAAGCTCACCTTGGCAAAGTAGGTTGAGGGACTAATCAGATTTAATGAACTATTTGTTCTCCTATTCACACCACTCTTTTGCAGTCTTTGTTAGAAATGTATGTTCTTTTTCATCTCAAATCTTTCAGAAACACTAAAAATGTATATATGACACCTCATTTTTGTCCTCCTTTGGGCCCTCTTTTCACTCTGTCCAGCACATGCTTCCTTGCATCGGCATCACTTCTTCAATCACCCCCACCACACACATAATGCACTCACTCAACTGTATGAATTTTATTTGATTTAGCTTTCTGTCTTTCAATATTTTGACAGCTGTATCCTCTTCACACTCTTTTGCATAGAATCACAGTTACAATTGCTACACTTGACCACTGCGCTGTACAGTCTACAGAGAGACAAAGGATTGGATAAGCACAAGAAACTTGCACTGCGCTTTGTCTGAACTCCATAGCTCTCAATCGTGGTCCGTTATAAACACATCCCCTTAAACTCACACAATTATACAGGAGTGACTGTTTGCCAACGACGCACTATACAGGAGTAAAATGTTGCATGAAAAAAAAACTACAGAAACCCTACATCCTGGAAAAATCAAATACTCTCAGTCAGTGCAACAGTAAGTATACAAGCATTTGCAATGCAATGGGTCTCAGGTTTGCTTGAGTTAGAGCTATCAGCGTTGTAAATTCCTAACTGGACTTTTCTTGCCACATAAATTGAAAACGAAAAGTAAAAAAAAGCTGACATAAGCGAGCCAATTCAGAGTACCACGGCCGCCATGAGCATGAATGCGAAGGAGAGACACAAAAGGAAAAAGAAGTTCACTCTCAGTCAAACGTATCGACAATCATGCAATTAACAATAGTAATAAACAGCTTATTACTCTCTGAGGATCTGCTTGTTTTTTATATGTAATTAGGTTTTCATGTGAATAAGTTAGAAACAAAGGTATTTAACCAGACCCATAGCACAGGGTCGTGTAGTAAGGAAGATTCTTGTATCGGCTGGTTGTGATTCATTGCAAAGACATTGTAGCAAAGATATATAAACAAACTAACTAAAATAAAACATGCGTTCATAAATGAGTGATAAAATGTAATCTCCAAGCATTAAACATTTTTCAAACATCAGTAACTGCATTATGGAAATAACATGATGTCTGTAGTGTTGTAAACCATATGGGAATGTATTTTCAATAAACACTATCGACAGATTCATCCTATTAGGCCACATTTGCGCACACACACACACACACACGTGTTTTCTCTACGCATTTTTATCATTGCATCACAGCTGAATTAGCGACTGGTAGACATCACTGCAAATTAGAAATATAACCACTAAGAAAGCATTAAGAGTATAGGGTGGTCTCTGAATTTGAATCTAAATATCTTCAACATTGTCCAAGTGACATTGACTCTAAAGGTCTTGAACAAAGATGTTCATAGATTGCCAAACTTCCACCTTAACTGAATAGCCCAACACCCTGCAATAGCGTTTCTGACCTTTTTGTTCTGACACAAGACATCTTTTTACATTTCCTTTGTCTTATTATTAAGATATGTATTACTCTTTCAGAGTGTTCTTGGAGAGATTGCAAGAATTTATCGCCCAACAATATTAGCTTTCAGACCTCCACTCTGCAGGCCACGAAAACAAGAAATGGAGAAACAGAAGAGCAGCCCCTTATATAAGCCCCACCCTCCCCCAAGCCTATTGGCAGGTTAACATTATAAGGTTTTCTGATGGGGTGGGCTCTATGATAGTTAATCTTCTCACTCAACGCTCTGTAATGTTTGAACATGCTTTCAACTTCTGAATGAACCATTTGTTTGTTGGCTTCCTATAGACAAAGCATTTTTTAAACATACTGCCCACATAAATCTAGTGTAAACTAACTTCCACAGAAAACTGTCCAATTCAACCAAATTTTCTTCCGTAGATATTCTTTTTTATCAGATTGAAACAAAATCACATAAAGCTTTGTACCAAGATATAAATACCTATAAAGTCTACCAGACACTCGCTGTTGAACTGTATATTTGTTTTTAGGTAAAGGCTAAAAGAAAAAAAAATGAGCTTTCAGTTTCTGCACTATTTTCGAGGGAAAATATGTGAATAACCCCCATAACTCCTTGTTGGATTTTACTAAACTATGAAAAATGCCATTTAGTTTTCCATTCTAAAAATGAATATAAAAATGTAAATTGATCTAAAAGTCAGCCTCATGTTAAAATTACAATTCTAAAATCAGGTTTGATGGAGCAAGTTCTCCTGTAATGCAACTAGGACACTTCGAATCAAAAGTAAATAAAACAGTAACCATCAAACTATCTATCAAAATTCTAGGGAGACATGGATGTTTGTATATATTGAGCCTGTGAGCCCCAACAGGCGGACGACACCCTAAAGTTGGCCCCATCGCTGTGCAGACCGAGGTCTGGGTCAGAGGATGAAAAACTCTCAGAGCTGAAGAAAAAGTAACAACAAAAACAAGACCTTGAGGAGAGACGAGATGACTGCACTACCTCGCATTGTGTGAACGTCTGAACAGAAATTGGAAAATAAGGCTGGAAAAGAATTTTATTTTTATTTTAACAGAGTGAACAGTTTTGCAAGCATTTCACAGAGCAGAGCAGCCTGAGAAGATTTATGGCCGCCAATAAAGGAGATAAGCAATGCCCTGTGTGTGATGTTGTGAGAGTGCTGGCAGGAAAGATCCCTGGAGGGAGAGGGAGACTCGAGTTTCCACGTGAGGCTAAGCAAGTTTCACATAATTTCTTATAAGTTCAGCTACATTCTACCAGAAAGGACATATTGTGGCTTTCGTGAGCAGTGCGCTAAACTACTGGGTGTTTCTTTTGTAAAATAAGCTTATTTTAGGAGCCAGAGGAAAACTAGGACAGCCCTGGAATGAATCCAAAACAAATGTCAGCGACATGGGAGGAGATGGGAGGAACGAAATGCTGCAATAAAGTGCAGGCAGCTACCAGCCTAACACACCCACAGTGAAAGGGGAGTACAAAGAAATAACAAAAATAGTCAGTCACAGCAACAGATAAAGAAACCAAAGTGGAATAAAACAGTAGTTGATCACTACTCTGAAACAGAAAAGGGAGGGAGAAAAAGGCAGAACTGACCACTAGGGCGCAATAATTTTTAAAGGACACTGCAACCAATAAATTAAATCGCTTTAAGCCATAAGAAGTATACTAAAAATATACACGAAGTCGACGCTTACGCTCAACCTAAACATGAATGTTAAACGGGAACAACATTGCTGTTTCCAGTCTGAGTGCAGTGTCTCTTTTTGCTGGCTGTGGTTTCTGCCGGAGGTGGAGATCAAGGGGATGAAGCGGGTGGGCCAGGACATTTATCACCCAACCTCCACTCTCCGCAGGCAAAATCACTAATGACACGGTTAGAGAATGAGACAGAAGTAAACAGGAAGCACTGCTAGAACTGTCACAGATTTCCTCAACACCTAGTAGCACACCAAGGTAAACAGGTAATGTGCATGCAACAATTGATACACTAAAAAGATTTCTAGAATAAACATGCATGTTTTACGGTCTTAATGAACAAGTTACTTACCTTCGATAACGCATTTTCTGGTAGAGACTATCTAGCTGCAGATTCCTCAATTTTGAATTCCCTGGTGTCAGCTTCGAATCTGGAATTTTTTGCTCAGTAATACCCTGCGCCCGCCGTCAGGTGGCACTGTTCAGATCCACGTGCGTTGTTTGGCACCGTGTGGCGTCATCAGTGTCGTTGGAACAGTCTGTGACGTCCCAGTCGCCTATAAAGGCACCACCCCGTGCGCATACCCCCTGGGTCTAAAAGGTACAACAAACGCGTCCTCGCACTGGATGCTGTGATGATGGGAGGACGGTGGGTGGCGTGGTACCCCGTCCCTTCAGAAGCCTCGAAAGGGGCAAAAGGCAGACTGCTGGCGAGCAGGCACCAAGAGGCCCAAGGATCTGGTCGTAGCTCGAGAGTCCTTGAACCGCTCAAGCACAGAGCCTGCTTTTTCTCCAAAAAGGTATGAGCCATCGAAGGGCATGTCCATCAGCTTTGCCTGGACATCCCCCAAAAAGCCAGTGGTGCGAAGCCAGGTGTGGCGATGAAGGGCCACTGTCGATTAAATCGCCCTGCCCAGCGAGTCGGTCGTGTCAAAACCACACCAAATTGTAAATTTGGCTGCATCTCTCCCACCCCTGACAGCCTTAGTCAGAGTGTCCCGTACGCCCTCTGGGACCTGGGGCAGCACCTGTGCCATCGTATCCCATAAAGTATGGGAAAAAGGGCCCAATAGGCATGAGGGGTTTATGGACCTCAATGCCAGGCTGGAGGAAGAAAACATCTTCTTCCCAAGTTTGTCCAGCCTCTTGGATTCCCTAGCTGGGGAAGCGGAAGGAAAGGCACCATCGAAGGTGGAGGCTTGGACCACCAAGCTCTCCGAGGTGGGGTGTTGGGTGAGGAAACTAGGGTCTGTAGGAGCTGGTCGATGGTGCGGCTGATTGTCTTGTGCTGGGTTTGGACCACGTCCCCAGCAGGACATTAGTAAGGGCTTCGTTGAAGGGTAACATCGGTTCCGATGTAGCAACCCCTGGTTGAAGCACCTCTGTCAGGAGATTAGTCCCGACCCGCACCGTATGCAAATCTAGGTTCAAGACCTCAGCTGCTCTACGTACCACCATGGCATATGATGCTCCCTCCTCCGTAGCCACAGAAGGAGGTGAGAGCATACCAGTATCTGGAGAAGTATCCAGTCCACTGGCCTCCCCTAGATCCTCATACCAGTCCTGCTCCTCTAATTCATACTCTAAAGGATCCTCAGACCCCACCTATTCCTCTCCTGTGCCTGGTTGTTCAAAATAAGCCTCAGGCACTGATCTCGGCCGTGTCGGCGCCGTCGAAGTTGGAATCGGCATCATACGACATCAATCAGGCTCCGGATCATCAGGAATGACGATGAGGCTCAGACCACCGGTGGACGCCGGAAGTGGGAGGAGGGTCGACATCGGGACCAGCACCGGGAGGCCGACTGTGTGGCACCGATATGGACCTGATATTAGATCCCAGGGTCCCCAACAGCACCAAGGCCGAGTCCACTGGTGTCAAACCCGATGGGGCCCCTGCTGACCCCACAGGGTCCGATGACCCACCTGCGGGGGGGCAGCCCGCTCAAATACGAGGTGGATGGCTTTGTAAAAGTCTTTAATTTGAGTGGGGTCGCTCCGGCTCCCTGAAAAAGGGAAGAGACGTGAAGCCAGCCCAGGCATCGGCTCCACAGAACCATATTCGGAATGTCGATGTTCCTGTGACGTCTCGTCAGCTGACGGGCGTGGCGAAGTCGAAGTCCGCTTGGACTTCTTCTGCCTCTTCCCCGAGTGCCCCCAAGGACCTAGAGTGCTCAGAAGAGGACTTGGGGCTCCTGGAGCGCTCCCGCAACCTCCTCCTCGAGCGGGACCTTAACCTCCTAGGAGTCGTGCCAACCGGCGTCGACTGCCGGGCCGTCATGAGCTTCAGAGACCGCTCTATCAAAGCTTTCAGGGCCATGGCCCAGCAATCGGAGCACAACTTCACGTCGTGGTCTCTGTCGAGGCATCAGAGACATACCTGGTGGCGGCCCGTCACCAACATGGCGCAATGTCAGACACCACACAGCTTGAACCCAGACTCCCTTGAGGACATTCTCGCATAGGTGCAAAAAATCTTCGCCAAAAAGGTCAAAGAGGCCTGCCAAAAAAGGCAGAGAGTACCTCAATCGCGGACCTGCGCTTAACCGGCGCGGAAGGTCCAGAACTGACGCACGCGCGCTGGGTATTGCTCAGCAACAAATTTAAGATTCAAAGCTGATGCCAGGGAATTCAAAGGTAAGGAATCTGCAGCTAGAAGTCTCTATCAGATGTAAGCAATAAAAACACCAGTTCTCCAAGTGCCAGAAATCGCAAGGCTCCCAAATTTGTAGGACGAGCCCGCTAGCACTGTGACCTGTTACTGGGCTTTTAACCTAACACTCATCAATTTAATTCATTCATGGGCTTTCCATTCAAAAAACCCTTGATGTAATAGGTAATTGCCTTATGTTTGTCCCGCCTTGGGGCAGTTTTGTTAACACCTTGCAGACCGACCCTGTTACATGGATAATTGCATGATTGCTAATATACTTCAGCGTAGGTGAACTGTTTTTTTTCTTCTTTTCTCTCTCCCCTTCTGTTGCTCCATGGCAGCCATGGCCCTCACAGCGCTAACAGCGTAAACTCCATCGGCGGTAATGGAGACTGGTCACATTGTTCACACTTTTACCTAATCAGAATCATTTCTTTTGGCTCGCCCCTTCACACTCCATAGCTTTCCCAAATACACTTAAAATTGATAAATGCTTTCTTTAAAAAAAAAAACACAGAAATCTGCAAGGCGGCTCTCTTGGCACAGCGGGAGAGCCGATACTACAATATTCACTGCACTCGGGAAAAGTCACCCCGTAATGCTTTGCAAGCATTCTTTTATACACCATTTTTGCCCATAACTCTTCCTCTGGTGGTCCTAGGACAATGGGACCACCACTAAAACGTTCAGCATGATGCACTCGTTTCGTTTAAGTCATCTTTGGGTTCCCACACTTGGTAGGTGGGGACCCCCAAAATAATAACCCCTCCCACCATTCAGTCCCTTGTTAAGCTCTCTTTATGGCTGGGGCTTTTGTTTTACAGCTTGGAGTAGTTTGAGTTTCTAAGTACCTTAGTATTGCAGTAGGCCTGAAGATGTGTAAGTCACTCCGCCCTCTAGGGGCTAAATATATTGTTGCACTACATTACTTTATGCATTCTATTTTTGATGTGATTATATCCTCCAAGGACTAATTATATGGTTACATGACCATTTTTCTTATAAATTATATTTTTATTGTGGTGTCCCATAGGTGCTGTTCAGTGCATTAGTCAACATACTACAATATTTACTGCATTCTGTCGCCCCATTATGCTTTGCAGGGCATTCTTTTACTGAACATTTTTGGTCATAACTCAGCCTGTGGTAGCCCTAGGGCAATGGGACCACCTTCAAAACATTCACCACAACATGCTCTTTTTGTCTAGATCATGTCTGGGTCCCCACATTAGGTTTGGCGAGGACCCAGAAAGAATAATCCCTCCCTCCATTCAATGTCTTTCTAACCTCTCTCATGGCTGGAACCTTTGTTTTACAGCTGAGAATAGCTTGTGTTTTAAGGGTTTTGTTTGTAATATCATTGCTGTTGGCCTGCTAGCCCTAAAATGTGTAATGCACTACGCCCCCTAGAGGCTAAATATATGGTTACACTGCAATACTTTCAGTCATTTACTTTTTATGTGGTTATGCTGTCTAAGAGCTAACTATATGGTAACATGACCATGTTTCTTACAAACTCTATTTTCATTGTGGTTTCTTCTAGTGGCTGTTCTGAGCATAACATTCCAATGCAAAATGTTTATTTCTAATTAAGGTTTTTATTGGGTTTATAGATAATTGTATATTTTGTATTAATTTCTCCTTATTGCAATTATGATCATGATTCAGGCCAACTTAACATCCTTATTACACTTTGATTGTTTGAACACTCTTGATATGTTTGGGTGACCCTTCTCATTTATTTCTCTCGTTAATCTTCCATGGCTGTCTTGTTTTGGGAACTGTATTAGTCAGCCAGCAACTCTGATGGTGGGGTAGTGAAAGTGATATTCTATTGGAATCAGCATGGCAAATTTAAATTAGGATGCTAAATGCAACATTTTCAATTTTGGCTGCAGATCGAGCAAGAAAGTCAATGGAAGTGCTTTAGTTATACGCAGGGACGCTGGAATTATGTGACAGGAAAATACCAAATTATGAAGCAGGGTTCACCAATTTATGTGGCAAGAAAAGTCCAGTTAACTCAAGCAAATACAAGTCCGACTGCATTGCAAATGCTTGAGGTTTCATACTTTTCTCCAGCCATAGCCAGTTAAAGTGCTCATATTTTAAGGAGCTCTCACATTACATTAAGGAGGCATGGCTTGTCAGATATTTCCAACAATGGTACATGTATGTAGTGATAACCTATTTTTCTGACACATAAATTTTGTATACATATTCAAATATAACACTTATTAACACATTTACTAGGGATTAGGATAAAGAAGTGAGAATTCATTAATTTATTCCATCACCATGCACCCAAGGGTTCCAAGCTCACGGACCACACTATTAATATTCCATACTCCCCAGAGATGATAACAGGTCACAATAGAATGGAGTACTAATATGGCACGGCAGAGATATTCTTAAATATTTTGACCCTGCATCTTCGAACCTGGAGAATGAAAAGGCTAAACACGCTTGTAATGAGACTGGTACATTTATACTTGTAAATGAAGTAGCAACTCATGATGACTGTATGCTTCCTGACTGATAGCCTTTTAACATTCCAGGCTTCAATAAAGCTGTTGAAAAGCATTGTGCAAGCATAAAGGATATTGACATGTTGGAAAAAAACTTTTACTATCCTAAAACAGGGCACTTTACTCCACACAAGACATCATCTACATACAAAGGTGGAAATGTGCAGTTTTGAAGCAACAGTAAACAAACATGAAGATAAGATTTGAGATAATTCCGGTGACCATGGCAGACAAGACCATCACATGGCATTCCATCCATCACCTTGTTGTTTTAGCCTGTGCCGCCCTAAGTGCGCGGGGAATGCCCAGACGTAGGTCCGGGCTCACTGTGCCAATGGATTCAAGCTAGCCTGGCTGATGAGGATACTTGTTTCTGGTCCAAGAAGGGCCTGGCCTGGCAGTTCGGGCTGGACTGTTCACATGAGAAATGGGGGGATGGGAGGGGGTGCAGGGACAAAACTGATTTGCATATGGCTGGGTCCAAACTGGGGTGGCAGGGTGGCCAAAAAACAATTAATTCGGATGCGCCCCTGAGTGATTGCCAGTGGCTGACATTATTTCAAGTATTCCATCCACCACCAAGTTGTTTTTGCATTAAAACTGTAGGTTGCATCCACGTCTTCCATGAAGTTCAGCTGTTGATGGAAACTGACTCTAAAGATATTAAAACAGCGAGGCTACAGTGGATGATGCACCTCACAATTTCCTATTTATCCTTAGCTGATTTTTAGTCAAAGGATTTTGTATTATTAGGATATGATTTTTATGACCACGGAAAACTGCCTGACTTCTTTCATGATAAGTATTCAAAGTCAAAGTGACCACAACTAACCTGGAAATTGATATTCATTCAGTTTGTTTCTCCTTGTTATCTTTCAGTAGGTGGTTTTCTGTTTGTAGGAAGAATAATAGACTCCAAAAGTAGATTCTAGTATGGGTTTTGTGTACTGGATTCGTTTTCAAGATAGTGTTATCCACCTCTCTATGACGAATCATACGTTAAGGAGGAGCAAAACTGTTCTTTTTCATAATACTTAATGTAGCCACAATGGTCCTAAGTAAAACTAGCACTAATAGTCTAGTACTGAATTGGTCAGTATTCACTTGAGGGGACTTTGGCCAAATGCATGTGGACCATCTGCAATTGTTACAATAGGGTACTGAGTCCTGTTCGCTGGAGTTGCAAGGTAGGATCACCACTATGTGGCACCTTCAGCACCTTGACGAGCTTAAAAAGGTCCAGTATCATATGACCGAATGGCTTTCCATCTAAGACAGTCCACACTACCTTCACACACATAAATAAGTGAAAGACTTTGGCAGGGTGTAGAAAGCTTCTTCCAAGCACCAAGTCATTGAACTATTACCAAAATATGACTGGCTGCATCCCACAAAATCCAAGGTCTTCCCAGCCACTCGCCTCTACTTCAATGAAGAAAGTAGGAACTCTGTAAAGTCAGATGCATTCCAGAGGTGACTGGGTAAGAACTGGCTGAGTGTTAGATTACCAAGTACGGAAATTAGGCCTTAACTGTGTCACCTGCAAAGAGCTGCTCATCACGAGTGTCATGTAGGAAATGAAAACAGTGAAACAAATTGTTACTTTCAGGAATGGGACACAGCAAAAAAAAGGACAACACCAGAAGTGGAAACAGAAACCGTGTCCTGCCCAATAGGTAAAAAGTAGTAAATAAGTAGGCATAGTTGGTGACATATCAACGGGTGCAGAATTCAAATAGGCAATGTTATATACTTATATATTTATTATTTATGCTTTATATATATATATATCGCACAAATTCCACTCCAAATGGACTCTCTGCTTCTTTAGTTTTAAGAACGAGGGCTTAAACGTGTGGTTTTAATGCATAGAAAGCAAGCTTTTTAAGGCTCTTTTCAACTTAATTAGTTGGGCTGCAATCTGATTTCTAAAGGGATCAGGTTCCATTATTCCACTCCTTGTGGTTTGAATGCTCTGCCATCCCACTCTGCAGACTTTTAATCAGAGAACTGCAAACTTGGCCTTGTTAGATAGTCTTAGATTTCTTGTGAGAGGGTCGTTTACCAAAGCAGGGGCTGCCGCATGAAATGGGAGAAGTTATGGGGACAGTGGAATGCCACCCATGGCTTGTGAAGAGAGGGGGGGACAAGAGGAAAGGGGGAGATGCTGAAAGGGGTGGCGAGACAGGAACATTTAGCTTGGGGGAGAGGGTGGAGCGAGGAAACGGGGTAGGGTGGATCCTGCTATCAAAGCTCCTGAGAAGGTTTGCTACTCCGTCGCACTTGTTCACCAGATGTAATTTCGTGTTTCCGATGTGTATATTGTATGTCACGCTGTGGTTAATAAAAAATAATTATATATATTTATAAAAAAGATTTCTTGTGAGAACGGTTATCTCACATTTGGCCACAAGAACTTTCAGAGCTGTATCATAGAAGATTTTGTACATTAAGCAAGGAGTTTAAAAAAATAAATAAATAAATAGGGGGTTTTAGACATGAAGCCAGTGAAGATGGCATGTTTAATCTGAGACAGAGTAAATCTTTAAATCTTTAAGACTGAAATCTCTAAGACAGTTAGGCCCCTCACCATGACATTGGCGGTAAATCCTGCTTACCACCGCGGTGACAGCCGCCAACATACCGCCGCAGTGGCAGGTATCCGATCGGCATATTATGTCAGAATGCACATCAATCTGACAGAATACTGCCACATACACAAATCCGCCAGTGCTAAAGTGGCGGTACCAACACCCATACTGTTACGCCAACAAAACAACGCCCACCACATCATGACCCAGGAATCATCACAGCGGACATATAATGGTGGTAAACTATTGGCGGTACACACCGGCGTGCTCAGAATGGACACCCAAATACTAAACTACACAACATTGGCCAAAACTAAAACCACACACCTGACACTGATACACACACCACACCCACAGCACTATAAAACACACACACACATTATCCACAACTCTTTACAAACATGAAAAATAGCCAAGAGATAGCCAGGCAAATCACAGCACCAAATACACACACCACAAACACCCATCCATCCATCACGCATTCCCACATCATTCAACACCCACTGCACAACACACACCACACAACACCCATGTCCCCACAAAGCCACCCCCGTTTCACAGATGAGGAGTTGCGGGCCATGGTGGAGGAAATAGACAGGGTAGAGCCACAGCTGTTTGGAGCACAGGTACAGCAAATATCCACTGCCAGGAAGATGGAGCTATGGCGGAGAATCGTGGACAGGGTGAACGCCGTGGGACAACATCCATGTACAAGAGACGACATCAGGAAGAGGTGGAACACCTTCCCCTGTAGGTCAAGTTCACTGGCAGCAAGGCACCAGCTCGCCATACAGAGGACTGGCGGTGGACCCCCACCTCCTCCCCCACAGCTCACAGCATGGGAGGAGAAAGTCTGTATCCTGAAGGACTCACCGGAGTTGCCGGAGGACTGGACACTGGTGAGTCAACTTACCACCCCCCATACCTGCATGCTATCTCACCCCTCACCCTCACTTCCATCACTCCACTCCATCCCACTCATGCACCTACACATATGACTAACCCCAAGGCCAAGCCCTGCATGCTATACCAATGCATGGACAGCCCTCCCAGCCATGCATGGACATCCATCACCAAAGCATGCACAGCATAGAGAACTAACAATCACACAATACATCACCATGCACAAACAAAGGTGGCAGGGCAACAGCAACAATAGAGGGGACGCTAGGGATGTACAATATGTCACAGATATGAAGCATAATGCATCACTTACATCCCCACAGGTGCCCCAGCCAATCCCAGCAGAGAGAGGAGGTGCCACGACTAACCAGTTCCCCCAACAGAAGACACCCACAGTGATGACAATAACTCTGGACTTCCGGTCTGGATGAACTACCTGGCCCATCAGGGACCATTGGTCAGTCGGTCCCCTAGCCCACTCCCAGTCAACCACTGAGCCTCCCCCATCAGTATCCAACAACACTGCACCCACCCAGCATCCCCACACTTCTGTGCTCAGGACACATCAATCAGCAGTGTGCCCGCCTGTACAGGGACTTTAGTCCACACCTCACACCCAAGACAATCAGGGACCTGGGGTCAATGGCAGTGGGCACAACATTCAGGGGACACAGGCACAGGGTAACAGGGACACTGGGAGGACCGCTTTGCGCCAGGGGGAGGACAGGCCCAGGGAACGGACTATCCAGGAGGCATTCACCAATGTCCTGGGGGCCTACCAATAATCCCAGGACAAGGTGGGCCAGATCCTCAACAACATGCAGGAGAAACAAGCGGCTGCAGGAGGAACACCATCAAGAGATCAGGGAGGACATGCAGGCTCTCAACACCACCATGATCTCCAAAGCAGGGGAGCTGGCAGACAACCCAACATCATGAGGGAATGGACAGCACACCAGTGGGCCCCTACCACTAGCCAGTCTATTGACCAGCCCTCCACTTCCGCTGCAGCTAGTGGGCAGGAGGCCCCTCCACTGGACCAACCAGGCCACCTGCACCCTTCCTCCTGCAGAAGGTGAACGACCCCGCAAACGTTCCCTGCGACCCAGACAGAAGCCAGAGATAGTCCCCCTTGTGTCTCACCCTGTCACCTTGTCCACTTTGAACTGCCTTTGCTCCCCTTGGACACTGGACCTGTGCTACAAACAGACTGGAACAATACCCTGGACTTTCTTCTACCATCACCCCATTCCCCCAATCCATTGCACTTTTCAGTCAATTATTTGCACTACAATAAACACCCTTTAACGCAATATGAGTGACACCGTTTTATGTGTTGAAAATGTGCATTTATGGGAACAGTCACATCTAGTGCAAATTATATGAACACTGTGATAGCATACAAATAATGACCTGTAGCTATCTGCAGTAAACCCATCAGGACACTGTTGTGTTATCACCAACATCTGTAGAAGGACAAGCCATAGGTGACAGTAAGTTGAGATGCAAAGGACGTGAATGCCTTCATGCTAAAGCCACACAGAAAACATCAATAGTCAAAGTAATGGTCAGTTGCACTGTCTCACCTATGTTATATACTTATGTGCGTATAACTGATGTTCTGTTGTCCACATCCTCATTCTCTGCCTCATCCTCACTGTCCTCAGGGTCCACTGCTGTCCCTGGGGCATCTCCAGTCCTCTCCTCCCGCAGAAAAGTCACATGTCGTCTGAGGGCCAGGTTGTGCAACATGCAGCATGCCACTTCTATCTGGCAGACCTTCTCGGGTGAGTAGCACAAAGATCCACCTGTCAGATGGAGGCACCTGAACCTGGCCTTCAGGAGGCGGAAGGTCCTCTCGGTTATTCTCCTGGTTCACCCATGTGCATCATTATAACGGTTCTCAGCCCCTGTCCTGGCATTCCTAACAGTGTCAGGAGCCACAATAGGTTTGGGTAGCCAGTCACCTGCAAGTATTGAGGAACAAACATTAGCCTAACACAATGCTATGGGGAGAACACCTGAAGGCATACACTGACATACAGTGGGTGGCGACTCTGGCTCACCTATTAGCCACACCCTGTGTCTCTGTAGTTGGGCCATCACATTTGGGATGCTGCTATTCCAAAGGACAGAGGCGTCATGCACTGACCCAGAAAACTTAGCAGTGACGTGGGAGATGTACTGGTCTGCCCGCCACACCATTTGCATATTCATTGAGTGGAAACTCTTGCGATTCCTGAACACCTGTTCATTCCGGCGGCTGGGGGAGGGGGCCAGCTTGGGGGGGGGGGGGGGGACAGCAATATATGTACCGTCAATCACCCCAATTATATTAGGTATATGTCCCATTGCAAAGAATCCGGCCTTCACAGTGGCCAAATCTTCCACCTGGGGGAAAGAAATGAAACCTGCACATGTGTTTCACCAAGGCAGACAATACCCTTGCCAGCACTATTGAGAACATCGGCTGTGACATTCCTGCTGCCAAGCCCACTGTCACTTGGAAAGAACCAGTTGCCAGGAAATGGAGCATAGATACAACCTGCACAGCTGATATCAGGTCAGGCTCCAATTGTGCACCACAGCTTTGTGATTGTGGCCTTGTCCAGTCTATAGGTGAGTATAATGTGCCTGTCCTCCAGTGTAGCCAAGTCCACAAGAGGTCTGTACACGGGGTTTGTCTCCTCCTCCTATTCATCTGCAGTGGTAGGTATCTAAGGGACAAAATTTGAACACTGGAACCACCAGCTCAGTGGGCATACAGCATTAATGTGATGGGATAGTGGGAATGGCAATGTATGTGCAAATGTTGGCAATGACGCAGTTATGGAAGATGTGTATGTAGTCCACCACCATGACATAGAGACCGCCTGTCCTGTACTTAGGGGCAGGTGGAAGTGAGGAGGAGGGTGGGCATCTCCTTCGCCAGAGGCACCTCAGGCCCAGCCCCAGTGAGCCCTGCTGCCCTGAGTGAGGAGGTTATTGACCTCTGATATCCATCTCTGTAGGGCAGTCAACCATTGTGAATGTCATCCAGGGGCTGGCATCCCAGATGCAGCAATGCAATGCATTCCTGGAGGGTATCCAAGGTGGACTGGCGGCCCAACAGAGATCGATTTAGACTCTGGCCTCCTCTGATGGCAGCCATTGTCCCTGTTCCTACCATCCCCCCTCCAACTAACACTTCCCAGTCTGTATCCTCAACCCCAACCCATCCCATGCACACATACAGACGAGCATGCACACAAGACATCACACAAGAGTGGCACAGTCAAACACAGGCATCACACTTCAGTCCACAAGCACTCACACAACCAAAAGACAGTTGTACACACACACATCCACATCCACTGCCTCGACTGTCTCCCCCCCTCCTCCTCCTCCACCACCTCCCGCAGTCCCGTCCACACTCACACCCCTGCATGCACTGCTTCAATAGCCACCACCAGCATTACCACACCAGACAGCGCACACACACACACCTCATTAGCAGACACCTCCACAACATCCATCCACGCATCCCCTGTGTCCTCTCCCATCCTGTCTGTCCCCCACCTCCTAAAGGACACAAACGCAGGCACTCAGCCACCCAACAGACATCCACCTCACATCAGCACACTGCCCATGCACGTGCACCCAACTCCTCCTCCAGACGTACACCTCCAACAACCACTCCCTCAACCTCCACTCCCATCCCTCCTCCCACATCCCGCACCAATGCCCCTAAGAAGCTTTTCCTAGCACGTCTTGACCTCTACCTTCCCCCTCATGCCCCCCGTCCTGCCCGTAAGAGCAGGGTCCCAACGACCCAGTCCAGCACCTCAGTCCAACAGTCCACGGGAACAGTGGAGGAACCTCCTAGTCGTGGAGGCAAGACAGTGAAGGATCAGACTCCACCAGCCAGGAAAGGATTTCACTCCATCAGCCAGTAAAGGGAAGGATCCCACTCCACCAGCCAGGAAAGAGAAGGATCCCACTCCACCAGCCAGGAAAGGGAAGGATCCCACTTCACCAGCCAGGAAAGGGAAGGATCCCGATCCACCAGCCAGGAGAGGGAAGGATCCCGCTCCACCAGCCAGGAAAGGGAAGGATCCCACTCCACCAGCCAGGAGGGGTAAAGTGCCCACTCAACCACCAATGCAAGAAAAGGTTCCCACTCAAACACCAATGCAAGAAAAGGTTCCCACTCAAACACCAATGCAAGAAAAGGTTCCCACTCAACCACCAATGCAAGAAAAGGTTCCCACTCAACCACCAATGACAGCCAAGAAGACCTCACCTCCAGCTGGGACACAGCAGCCCTCACCTCCAGCAGAGGCTACCCAGGTGACACCTCCCCCAGCGGAGACAATGCAGCCCTCACACCCAGCAGAGGCTGCCCAGGTGACACCGCCCCCAGCAGAGACAATGCAGCCCTCACCTCCAGTAGAGGCTGCCCAGGTGACACCTCCCCCAGCAGAGACAATGCAACCCTCACCTCCAGTAGAGGCTGCCCAGGTGACACCTTCCTCCAGCAGAGACAAAGCAGCCCTCACCTCCAGCAGAGGCTGCCCAGTTGACACCTCCCCCAGCAGAGACCATGCAGCCCTCACCTCCAGCAAAGGGCATGTAGGCCACCCTCCAGGGACTGTTGTACAAGGAGCCCCCTCAAGGATCATTGGGCAAGTTCTCCACCTCAGTGACTGACCTTGCACTCCCCAGCATTGGGAAATTGGCATGGAGCCCCCTCCAGAACCAGTGGGCAAATTTCCGACTTCAGCTGAGGTGCCCCCAATCCCCTTACCTCTGAGGTGCCTGTACACTTCCATGATGATGCCCCTGCACAGTTTTTTACGTAGTTAGTCAGGATCAGTTAGGGGCTTGGACTGTGCCCTGTGGGCCTTATGTACTTTGGACTGGGCATTGGCCCTTTCTGGACAATGGTTTATGTCTATCTGTTCAAAATTGGTTCATATGGTGGCTTTTGCCTTGCAAATAAATTTTCAGTACTTCCGACCTCTAGTCCTTGTATTAGTATGCCGTGTGCCACTGGTTTTCCTCTGCAGCTGATTGTGTGGCTGGTGTGTGGCTGGTGTGTGTTGCGCATGTGTGTGTGTCACTCTCCTCTTCCTCCCTCCCTCCCTCCCTCCATTGTATGCTAGGCATTTGTACTCACCGTCATCAGTGGCGTTGGTGTTCCTGGTGGAGCATGGCGTAAAAGAGCATTGGGAATAATTGAAGTTCAGGTTCCATGGCGGCGTTGAGCTTCTCTGTGTCTCTGTTGGCGGGTCTTTGGTCTTGTGTGATGTGTTTCTGCCAGGCTTTTGATGGCGTTGGTACCACCCCGGAAATTGTGGCGCTGTCCTGCATCACAATGTTGTAGGCGGTACCTTGTCTTCCGCCTGGCTATTGATGGCTACCTCTATGGTGCGTGGTGTTTATGCCCTGGCGGATGGTGTGGTACATCCGAGGTCTATGAGAGTTTTCACCGCCATGGTCATAATTTGGCAATAATTACCGCCAGCCTGTTGCCGGTATTACTGCCACTTTAACAGTCACCGCCAATGTCAAATGACCACCTAAACCTTGAAGACTGAAAACTAATCTTACTAAAGCCAGCTGTATTTTCGGTAGGCAACCTAAGGAATTTTTGCTGAAGAACTATAAAAAGGGCAGAGCTGTCCTAACCTAGGCGTAACTTAACAAAACCGTTTTCAACCTCAACTTTGTGGGAGAAGGAAAGAAATGGTATAATGTGTCTCAGAATGTAGATTTGATGGAAACAGGCTTTGGTGACATCAGTAATCGGTTTGTCCAAATTCAGGTCGCAGCCTCTTAGGACTCCTAAGTCTTACACAAAGGTGGCTGGGCTGGGAAAGCCTCCTAATTGGGAGGTCCCAAGGAAATCTTCCCAAACATTTATTTTATTGTAAACGTGAAGGACCTTTATTTTTCATAGTGTCCAGCTTGAGGAAGTTCCGACTCATCCACAATATTATTGCATTCAAAATTGCTGACAGTCTGGCAGAAGAGTTTGTTAGGTCATTATTTAAGCTGATAAATATCTGCATATCACCGGCGTTAAAATAAACATTTACTTTAAACATTTGCTTGAGTAAAATGGCAGGTGGTTGGAAAAGTGTGTTAAACAATCGAGGAAAAAGAGCAGATCCTTCAAGTATACCTAAAAGTTGAATATGTTGCATTCTTTCCATAACGCAGGATTCTAGTTAAGCAAAGGGATAACTTTCCATAAGGAGGCACTTAAAATGATGAACAAAAATTTGGTGGTCAACAGTGTTGATGTAGAGGATATACTCGGGAATATGACAACTCCAGAACTTCAGCGATCAGCAATTCATCTTAGATCGTCAATACCAGATATTAAAATAGTTCAGATTTAGAACTTGGCTGGAACTCTGTGTTGGGTCCAGCATATTGTGGTGTTCAACATAAGAAAGAAGTTGTGTTTAGAAACAACCTTATTCATTAATTTTGCAACATAGGGCAGGAGGTAAATTAGTCTACAGTTGACCAGATTATCAGGGCCAACAGTAATCTTTTTTCTGTACTGGGATAACGCATAGTAACCCAATATAAGACATGACTATTTATCAGATTTTGCAAGGTTAAATTGTCAATAGAAATGCATGCATTAAATTTCAGATAACGTGTTTGGTTTAGATGGTAGGTTAAGCAAATAGAAGACTATTGAAAGTGAACTCAAACATTCAAAATGCTTAGAAGTTAAGTACGTCTGCCTTCTTGATTTCACCCTGGGCTGTCCTTTATTTTTCACACTTGATGAGATTAATTAGAATTTTGCAAGTTATTCAATGTGGGTCTGGTGTATGCCAAAGTCTTTCTCATAACTAAACTAATTTGATATTATGGCAAAGCACGGAGGACAAAATTATGCATTATCCTCTTTATTGCCACACACAGGGCAGCAACTAATAGAACTTTTACATTTAGAATTAGAATACAAGTAACATTCTAAAGAGTATAAATGTCCCCAACCAGCAGCCATTTTCATTCTTTGTTGCTGCTCTTGCATCAGATAAGCTACTCAAGGGAAATTCTTCCTCTGGTGTGCAACAAGCACTGGGGCATTTTCAAACTGCATTTTATACATCAGCAGATATTTATCAACCTGAGTAGTCACAGTTTAGTTAGCTCAGTTAGAGACTTCTGTATTAAATATGTGAGACTAGAGTTTCCCATTAGGTGCTCACTGAAGCATAAAGAACAGACATAACATGTCTTCATGTTTTTAAATGATCTGATATTCCTCTTTAGTTACAAGGGAGAGGCTTATAAATGATGAAATAATATGATTTGTCAGGGAATGGTTGGCTTCTTTACAACTCGCACATCTCAGTTCATATTTCAACTTTGCTACATCAACATGAATGTGCTTTCTACTTGTGTCGGTATGTGAGCCCTTCCCTTTCTTAGTCCCTCTATAAATTTCTTTTTGTTTATCTCCCTTTTCTGTTCACATCTGTCAATCTGTTGCCCCCCTTCTCAACCCACTCCCTCTCACAGCCAGTCCCTTCATCAACTGTGGCTTGCTTTTCCTCTCTGGGTATAAGTCCATAGGAAAGGCGTTTGTGGATCATTATAACTTTGACCCCAATTTACACAACTACACAAAAACAAAACAAATTGCATGGAGGTATTTGGAGAATCTGCAGGAAACTCTCTGTATTCAAAAGGGAGGAAAGTTATGGTATCGACATGAAGAACAAGTTACTTACCTTCAGTAACTCATTATCTGGTAAAGACATTATCTAGCTGCAGATTCCTTACCCCTGAATTTCCCAAGCGTCAGACAGGTTCCGGAAGATTTTTGCAAGAGCAGTACCCCTGCATGCCATCGCATGGCTTTGTTCGGTTCTCCACGGTGGAGCCTGAAAGTGACGTCATGGTCACCTCCATAGGCGCCATCCAGGCGCACGGACATTAGTTACTTTTCATGTCTTTCCATGCCAGAAGTACAAAGCCAATAAATTAACTGACAAATGTGTGTCCAAACCCTAGCCCTAGCCCTAGAAATGTGTTTGCAAAGTAAGGAATCTGCAGCTAAATAATGTCTTTACCAGATAGTGCGTTACCAAATGTAAATAACTTGTTCATCTGATAGAGACATCTAGCTGCAGATTCCTTACCATTGAATAGCCATGCCATCCTGGTGGTGGGCTATGGAAAACATTCTATACTAAGATGTCCTGCAGGACTGAACAGGTGAAATGCCACCCTTCGGACCTGACTGTCTGGGCATAAGTGTTTTGCAAACATGTGCAGAGATGCCCACGCTGCTGCCTGGCAGATAATCAGGAACGGGACTCCAGGAGCCAACACCGTGGTCATTGCCTTTCCTCTGGTGGAATGGGCCCATAACCCTCAGGAGGCTGCTTTTTAGCCAAGGCGTAACAGATCCTGAAACAGAGAATGACCCAGCGCAAAATGGTTTGTTTCTGTACTGCCTGACCTTTTTTTATCTCCAACATAGCCCACAAAGAGTTTGTTATCCACTCAGAACTCTTTTGTGCAGTCAAGGTAGAACGTCAAAGCTCTTTTATGGGTACAGATGGTGGAGTCGCTCCTCTTCTTTAGAGGGATGTGGAGGAGTGTTAAACTTGGGCAGGGTGACAGGCTGTCCAAATAAAACCGGGTCACCACTTTAGGCAGAAAAGAGGCCCAGGTGGGAAGCACCACTTTGTCTGGGAACACAGAAAGATAAGGAGGCTTGGATGCTAAAGCCTGCAGATCACTCATGCTCCAGGCAGATGTTACTGCCACTAGAAAGGCTGTCTTGATGGTAAGCAGACGGAGGGGACAACTGTGCAGCGGCTCAAAGGGAGTGCACATGAGGTAGGAGAGAGCCAAATTAAGGTCCCACTGAGGCATGTTAAAGGGGGAAGGGAGAAACATATTTACAAGCCCTTTGTAAAACGTATTTACAATATGGAACTTAGATAAAGAGGGTTGGTCAGGCAGCGGCAGGAAGAAAGACAGAGAAGAGAGATAGCCCTAAGAGTGCACAAAGCAGAGTCCCTGCTGGGCAAGGGTAAGAAAGAAAAAAGGAATATCAGAAAGAAGCAGAAAGAGGGTTTATATACTTTTCTGTACCATGCTGTCCAAACTTTTGCAATCGGCAGGCGGATACCATTTTGGTGGAGGGACGCCTGGCTGCCAGAATAACGTGACAGACTTCAGGAGGAAGGTCAAAAGCTATAAACTGTTGCCACCCAATCTCCATGCAAGGAGGCGGAGAGTTAACAGGTTTTGGTGAAGGACCGCCCCATGCTGCTGCGACAGAAGATCCTACTGAATGGGCAGCTTGATCGGAGAATCGATGATTATTTTTAGAAGCTTGGGAGCCAGGCTCTCCTTGCCCAGTCCGGAGCCACAAGAATCACTTTTGCCCAGTCGTTCTTGAGAACTCTGGCCAGGAGAGTATAGGCGGAAAGGCGTACAGTAAGGCTGAGCTCCACTCACAATAAAAATAGTCTCCAAGTGATAGCCGCCTTGGAAATTCCAATGCGCAAAACTGCAGACATTGCGCATTCTCTTCAGAGGCAAACAGATCTAACCAAGGCTCGCCCCATTGCTGTAAGAGTCCTTGCACTACCTGAATCTAGATGCCACTCGTGATCCACTAGGCATCGACGGCTGAATTAGTCCACCCTGGTGTTCAGAGAACCTGCCAGGTTTTGAACCACCTAGATTATGCCCTGCTGTTCCAGCCATGTCTAGAGGCGCAGGGCGTCTTGACAAAGGGTCAACGATTCCACACTGCCCTGCTTGTTGCAGTACCACATGGCGGTGGTAGCATTAACTTCCCCCTGACAGAGGGAAGAAATGCCTTCAATGCTAGCTGGATCGCCCGGAGCTTCAGCACGTAGAGTCCAGATTCCGCCAGAGATCAGAGTTCTCTGATCTCCATCTTTCCCAGATAGCCACCCCACACCAGAAGTGACACACGTGTCATTAATGTCAGATCTGGCGTGGGATAGGGAGAGGAGTCTGTCTTTGACCCAATCGCAGTTCGTCAGCCACCACTGCAGGTCTTTTGTAGTTCCCTCCAAGATCTGGACCATGTTGGAGAGATTCCCCCAATGCTGCACCCACTGGAACCTCAGGTCCCGCTGCAACATGGGAAGCTGAGGATTGCACTACCAAGCTCTCAGGGGTGGGGTGTTGATGAGGAAACTAGGATCACCGGGGTAGGGCGATGACGGCGGACAATTGTCCTGTTCACAGAAGCCCCTGTGCCAGGCTTGGACCAAGTTCCCAGCAGGACATCAGTCAGTGTTTCATTGCAGGGCAACAGGGGCTCAGATGAAGAAGCCCCAGGCTGACGCACTTTTGTCAAGAGGTTAGTCTTGACTGCTACAGAGGAAGGTTCGAGGTCAAGGACCTCTACTGCCCTCTTCATCACCATTACGTAAGATGCTTCCTCCTCCATAGCCATGGTAGGTGGAGAGACCAAGCCAGTATCTAGAGAGGGGTCCAGTTCACTGGCATCTCGGAGTTCCTCATACCAGTCCAATGAATGTGGGGTCTCTAACTGGTATTCTAAAGGGCCTAGTGACCCCCTCCCACTCTTCCCCCATGCCTGGCTGGCTCCAGAAAATAGTCAGGCAACAATCTAGGATTAATTGGCCCTTCTGATGTCAGAACTGACATCGACTGACACCGTACTGACAGTCACTGGCGATGAGAATGGGGCTGGCACCACCTGTGAGATTCAGGAGCATCGGCGTCAGGAAGAGCACTGGAGAAGGTTGCGTTGGCATGACCAGCACCAATCCACGTCCTTGATCAGATCCAAAAGACCCTATCAGAGCCAAGGCCGGAGCCGCCGATGCAAAACCTGATGGTGTCTCCACTGACTCTGCACAGCCTTAAGGTGCTCCAGAGGGATCGGCCTGCTCGAATAAGCAGCGCATGGCCTCGCGAAAGTCCTTTAATGGAGCGGGGGTTGCTCAGTCTCCTGGGAAAAAAAGAGAGAGAGGCTCAGAATCAGAATCAGAACTCGCAACTGCACCGCGGAACCATGCATGGAACTCTGATGGTTCAAGCTTGTCACGTCGGCCTAGAAAAAGTCGAAGACTTCTTCGACTTCTTTAATTTCTTGTGCCTCTTCCCCAAATGTCAAAGCACTTCGAGTGAGAGGAAGAGGACTTGGGGCTCCTGGAGCGGTCCTGCGACCACCTTCTCGATTGGAACCCCTCCCTCAAAGCTTTCAGTGCCATAGCCCAGCAGTCCGAGCATGACTTCGAGTCATGGATGCGTTCGAGACACAAAAAGCAGACAAGGTGCGGGTCTGTTACAGAAATGGCGCAGTGACAGGTGCCACACAGCTCAAACCAAACACAGTTTGCAAAAAATATTCAACAAAATGTTTTTAAAAAAAGCCTGTTAAAAAGAGACAGTGAGGTAGCTCTTCTCAGAATCAGAGCTAACTGGCGCAGAAAGAAAAGAACGGACGTCTGCAGGCCTGGGTAGCTAGATATAGGTGACTGCGACATCACTTCCGGCGCCAACGACGCTGCGCAAGACCATACAAAACCACCCGATGGTGAGCAAAAATCTTCCAAATCCAGTCTGAGGCCTGGGAAATTCAAAGGTAAGGACTCTGCAGCTGGAAGTCTCTATCAGATCAATTGTTTTTCAATTATAATACCATTCTTGTTGACAAATACAGCAAAAAGACTGGAGATAATGGCTAGAATCCTAGAACGAATTCCTGGAGACGTGCACACCCCAGGAATTAATCTATCTATTTGGGGATGCACAAATTGCATGTGTGTCTTGATGCCTTCTTGTGCTCCCAGAGTGTGCATAGGGTGCCCCGGAATGTGGAATGCGTATGGAGGACGGTTTCTGAGCACAACCCAATGTTACTCTCCCTCGAGTGGCCTAGGCAGCACGCCTCTGGACACCGGACTGGCATCTACAGGTGGAGACCTTAGGTGATCCTATATTGTTGCATACTATTGCGGAGGCTCTACTGAATTATTTCCTAGACAATAAGTCCATAACTGCGTCCCCCTTCATGGAGTAGGACAAGTTCAAAACAGTTACTCGGGGTGCTGTTTAGCAGAGGCTGTGGGCATGCGGCGTACCCTGGTGAGGGGCAACAAGAGACAAGAAAAAGCACAAAGAGACTTGGAAATTGTAAGGCCAGGGAGCCCGGGCTTGGTACAACAGCTCTTGAAAGCTTCTCATACTGAGAAATTACGCTGATTTGACCATCGTGAGTTCAACTCCTGCCCATGTGGAACGTGACAATTCGGGAACCCTACTGGCTTGGCCCTGGGTGGGGATATCACACTTCAAGATGTGAGGGCTGCAATAAAAAATATGGCATAAGGCAAGGTCCCCAGGACAGGCAGGTTGCCTGTAGAATTTAACACAGGTTATTCAGGGGACCTGGTACCGAGACGAGATTGGTTGCCCTCAATGCCGCAGCCCGAGATGAGGAATGGTTACCCACCTCACCTGGAGAGGCCCTACTGGTCCCGCTGTTAAATTAGGCCACCCTTCTCAGGACGTAAGAGCACACTGCCCCTTGTCCATGCTTAACATGGCTTATTAAAATTCTTTGTAGGATATTAGCGACTCTCCTTATCCCACTGATGCCTGAATTGATCAAGCTAGATTTATCCCTTGGCGCAGCACAGCACACAATATCTGTACGCTCCTTGCGATCCCTGATGTGGAGATGATGGACAAGAATAGAGCAGCAATCGTAGCAATAGACACTGAAAAAGGTTTTGATAGTCTTCGTTGGGACTTTCTTTACAATGTACTGACGAAAATGGGTCTGAGCCCTGGGTTTGTCGAGTAGACCAAACTCCTATACTCCACACCCACTGTTCAAATCTGGACTGGAAGGTATTTCTCTGAAGCCTATGAGGTGGGTAGAGGGACCCGGCAGGGCTGCCCTCTCTCCCCATTACTGTTTGCCATTGCGGTTGTACTGGTGGCCAGTAGCGCACTAATCTGGCATGGCATACTTGGAGTTTTACAGTCTTCTGCCCTTTATGCAGACAACATGCTATTTCTGCAGGATGCTGATGAGGACTCACGCCAGGATTGTTGCCCTTCCCTCCAGGACGCAGATGAGGACTTTTGAGATCACTCTTTTAGAAAGTTTTGGACCAGCTTCCAGCCTGTGCATCAATTGGCAAAAATGGCACTTACTCACAACTATGTAAGACTGCACCCCAACCTCGGGACCTACACTGACTTACCTAGGAAGGGACATGCCTAAAGTATTTACCATGATCCCTCTAACCTCGCAGAGGGTAATATTGGTACTGCTGTTGGGAGTTTCAATGCCTGTATGGGCTTCTGGAAAACCCTGCCACTATCGGTAGCAGGCCGAACTGCGGTGGCGATGTTGTACTTTTTCTCCAGGTTGCCCATTATCATCCCCTGAAGGGTCTTCCAGGAACTAGACTAACAGCTGATCGAACTCACAGGGGATGGTAGGCGAAGAGGGGCACTGACTAAACTGCAATGCTGCATGGTGGAGGGAAGACTGGCAGCCCCCGATTTCAAGGCTTACTACCTTGTTACCCAACTCCAATGGTGCACCCAGTGGATTTATTCATGAAGGCAGCAAGAGGAGGCTGCTGTGGGGACACTGCCAAGTGTACTATATCAGATCCTGCTGAATCCCAAGCAACCGCTTCAGAACGGTCCCACAGACATGCAGGTCATCTTGCACCCATGCTGGCATGCCACATGCGCCAGATATCCCACTGCGGGGAGCAAATATCTCAAGGCGCAGAGCTGAAGGGTCTAGCAGTGTGGTCTGTCTAAGGAATGAACCAGGTCTGGGGCCGCTACAGGGATGGAGAACTTTTAACATTTAAGGACTTATCCACTACTTTTGGTATACCAAGGGGTCAATCCTTAAGGCATTGGTTGGTAATTGCTACCCTGCATGCCCATTGGGAGGCAGGCACAGAGGAGCCCCCCACAACACAAGAGCTGCCAGGTCCTCTGCACCACCTCGGGCAGTCTCTAGGCGGTTACATGCTTATATTAAGCCTTTCGGCACAACATTGCTACACCTATGGTGTGGTTGCGGGAAAAATTAGAAGACTTTGCACTTCCAATCACAGAAGCAGAATGGGCTAAGATACTTACACACAGCTATACTGTGTAAAGGAATGCCAGGATTAAGTTAATTAACGTTTACTTCTTGCATACGGCATATCTCACCCCTGGCAAAATTACTCGGCTATTCCGAGCTGCTGATGTAGCCTGCCCTCACCGCGGGGAACATGGGGCAGAGATATATCACAGGGTGTGGTCTTGCCCCCTTTTGGTGGATTACTGGAGGGAAGTAGGGGGCTGCATTAATGTCGTAACCCAGAGATCGATCCCTTGCTCACCCTTGACAAGCTTACTGGAGGATACCCCAAAGCAGCAGTTAGACATAAGATTACTTCCAGGTGTACAGCCTTAGCTCTGGTCCTAGCTAAATGTGAGATCACCATGCACCGGAAAGCTAGTAGGGGCCCTAGATTTATGAAATGGAGAGAGGAACTTCCCCAGGTTGGTGGGGTATGAGAGCAGTGTTACTCAGGGAGGTGAGAAGGGACTGAGGCTTGACAGACAGGGCCTGGGACCACTTAGTGAATTGCCTCAAGAAACGTGAAACTGATACCCCTGTTAGTTCACCAGGGCTGAGTGCTGTACCAGGGGAGGGAAGGACATAGATGCACACTGCTTTTCATACACCGCGGGGCAGGAATTGTTCTGATTATATCCTAGTTAACTCCAGGGCTCAACTGGCGTTCTGTGCCTTTTGAGATTAGGGCACGGGCACATGTGAGTTGGGAGGGGGTTGTGGTGTAAGAGTTACTGTTTGAACCTCAACGGGTTGCTATACACCACAAGTATCGTACATTTGTTACCATCTGATGATGTTCACCACAATGATAAGCTTACTATGGCTTGGTGTGCCTGTAATTGTACTCTATTGCCCTGAAGAACCTGGCTGGATTGTGTTTGTATTATTTGAAACAACAATAAAAATCTGTTTACAAAAAAAATAAAAAACACTCCTGGCACAAAGAGAGTGAATGCCCAAAGAGTGATCTTTCCAATTTTTGTATTTATAAAATTGAAACACATTTTAGATTTATGGTGGTTTGACTCGCTTACCGAATCACAAACTGAAATCTGAATCAGACCTCATAATCTGATTAGAAGTAGCAATCTTGGTCTTTCCAGCCCAGTCAAATTTTATGTGGGCTGCAAACACAGTTTAAAAACAAAAATTCCTCGAGGTAGGAAAAAGGCCTCTTCCCTTCCTGAGAAGAGGAACGAGGGACTACTCACATTAGAGTCACGGGCACTGTTTTTTGTTTTTCTAACATTTTTTAAATTTAGAGGCTCTACAAAAATGCTTCCACAAACAGAACTGTGAATGCATGATAAAAGATAAAATACAATAATAAAATACAGAATGGAACATTAAAAGCACCCAATGACCATATGACAAAACCAGAGGCCACACCAACTGGACAGACATTAGATTCATGACAGGCCCAAAAATCACTTGAAAAACTTTACTAAAGGAACGATTTGGTAGGCTGCTACGGTCACAAACCAGAGTATGTTTTTAGAAAAAAATCAATTTAAAACATGTTTTGAAGTGCCAACATGGTTGGCTGTGGTCAGAAACCTAAAATAGAGAAACTATCCCAGTAAACTAGATAAATTCCCCAATACATTTACATGACTTCACACAACACCACAAATGACATAACTGGTATCATAAAATATGACCAAACCAATATATCAGAATATATCAATAATGTTCTATCAGATACAGTGTGATATGGTGATTAAAGAGTATAGTACTAATACCGGTTAACAGATCTATGCAACAAAGCCTCATCGCAGATTAAGCAATGTATTTGCAAAGATTCCAGAGACAAAAGAAAGTGCCATAATAATAATTCCATTATGTCTGCTCCCGCTTTCAAAATGATTCAGAAACCTTGTACATTAGGCAGGATCTGAAAATGCTCATGGCATCTGCAATAGATGTTATCCCTTTAATTCGCTATAAGCTGCGTTTACATCCCATCACCTCTCAAATATGCCCAACCAAGGGCCTGTGGATTTTTTGTTGTGTAAGGTTGGTGCACATACTTAATGAAGGGATAAATGTTATGAAGGAGGGAAAGCAAGAACTAGGAATTTCAGGCTTCACATGAAGCTAATTTGTCTCCCTACAGATCATTCTGGCTTTCATTCTGTCCAACAGAATGTGAACTGGACTTCTGAGTCTGTCTGAAAAATGATGGATGAGAAGACGAATAAAGAATGTGTCAGGCCAGGCTTCAAGCAAATGTTCAACAGAGCTTCCTATTCAAAATATGCTCTTTACGAGAGATGCATCTGGTGTATAATGCCTACAAAAGGCATCAGGAGAAACCATAGTAGCAAGCAGATACATTTCTGTAATAGGTGTGTGCCCTAATAAAGTCACTGATGCTACTGAGCACCAATGAATGAGCATAATGTCTCAGAAGGGAAAGAACCTCTCTGTTCTCTTAGGACATGGCTATGTACAGAAAAATACACTATAATGAAAATGTCACTTACCCAGTGTACATCTGTTCGTGGCATCAGTCGCTGAGATTCACATGGACTGCATAGCTCGCCATCTGGTGTTGGGTCGGAGTGTTACAAGTTGTTTTTCTTCGAAGAAGTGTTTTCGAGTCACTGGACCGAGTGACTCCTCCTTCTGTGCTCATTGCGCATGGGCGTCGACTCCATCTTCGATTGTTTTCCCCGCAGAGGGTGAGGTAGGAGTTGTACTATAGTAATAGTGCCCGCGCAATGAAATGTGTAAGTATGTACCTATTAAAGGTTTAAATAATATATATACAAATGTACAAAATTGAAGGTAACTTCTGAACTGCTACAGGCTTCCGGGGAGGTGGGTGGGTCCATGTGAATCTCAGCGACTGATGCCACGAACAGATGTACACTGGGTAAGTGACATTTTCAGTTCGATGGCATCTGTCGCTGTAGATACACATGGTCTGCATAGACTAGTAAGCAGTTATTTCCCCATAAGCGGTGCTTTAGCCTGTAGGAGTAGAAGTTGTCTGAAATAGAGTTCTTAATACAGCTTGACCTACTGCAGCTTGTTGTGCGGATAGCACATCTATACAGTAGTGTTTGGTGAATGTGTGAGGCGTAGACCATGTGGCTGCCTTACATATTTCATGCATTGGGATGTTTCCTAAAAAGGCCATTGAAGCACCTTTTTTCCTTGTTGAATGTGCCCTGGGAGTAATGGGCAGTTGTCTTTTTGCTTTAAGGTAGCAGATTTGGATGCATTTAACAATCCATCTGGCTATACCTTGTTTTGATATTGGGTTACCTGCATGAGGTTTTTGGAATGCAATAAATAGCTGTTTAGTCTTTCTGATGTTCTTCGTTCTGTCAATGTAGTACATTAATGCTCTTTTGACATCTAATGTATGTAGTGCTCTTTCAGCCACAGAATCTGGCTGTGGGAAAAAAACTGGTAGTTCTACCGTTTGATTTAGATGGAACGGTGAAATAACTTTTGGTAAAAATTTTGGATTAGGTCGTAGGACGACCTTATTTTTATGTATTTGTATAAAAGGTTCCTGTGTTGTGAACGCTTGAATTTCACTTACTCTTCTCAGAGATGTAATGGCGATGAGAAAGGCAACTTTCCAGGTTAGGAATTGTATTCCGCAAGAGTGCATGGGTTCGAAAGGTGGGCCCATGAGTCTTGTTAGGACCACGTTTAGGTTCCATGAAGGAACAGGTGGTGTTCTTGGTGGTATAATTCTTTTAAGACCTTCTATGAATGCTTTGATGACTGGTATCCTATACAAGGAAGTTGACTAGGTAGTCTGCAGGTATGCAGATATTGCTGCAAGGTGTATTTTAATAGAAGAGAAGGCTAGCTTTGCTTTTTGTAAATGGAGCAAGTAATTTACTATATGTTTTGGAGTTGCGTCTAGTGGTTGTATCTGATTATGATGGCAGTAACAAACAAATCTTTTCCACTTACTTGCGTAGCAGTGTCTAGTGGATGGCCTTCTGGCCTGCTTTAAGACTTCCATACACTCTTGGTTAAGTTGTAAGTGTCCGAATTCTATGATTTCAGGAGCCAGATTGCTAGATTCAGCGATGCTGGATCTGGGTGTCTGATCTATTGGTTGTGTTGCGTTAACAGATCTGGTTTGTTGGGCAGTTTGATGTGGGGTACTACAGATAGATCTAGCAGTGTTGTGTACCAGGGTTGTCTTGCCCACGTTGGTGCTATTAAAATGAGTTTGAGTTTGTTTTGACTCAATTTGTTTACTAGATAAGGGAGGAGAGGGAGAGGAGGAAAAGCGTAAGCAAATATTCCTGACCAGTTCATCCATAGGGCATTGCCTTGGGATTGCTTGTGTGGGTATCTGGACGCGAAGTTTTGGCATTTTGCGTTCTCTTTTGTTGCAAATAAGTCTATTTGAGGTGTTCCCCAGAGTGTGAAGTAGGTGTTCAGAATTTGTGGGTGGATTTCCCATTCGTGGACTTGCTGGTGATCTCGAGAGAGATTGTCTGCCAGTTGATTCTGGATCCCTGGAATAAACTGTGCTATTAGGCGAATTTGATGGTGGATTGCCCACTTCCATATGTTTTGAGCTAATAAGCTTAACTGCGTTGAATGTGTTCCTCCTTGTTTGTTTAGATAATACATCGTTGTCATGTTGTCTGTTTTGACAAGGATGTATTTGTGGGTTATGATTGGTTGGAAAGCTTTTAGTGCTTGAAAAACTGCTAATAATTCTAGATGATTTATATGCAGTTTTGTTTGATGTATGTTCCATTGTCCTCTTATGTTGTGTTGATTGAGATGTGCTCCCCACCCTGTCATGGAAGCATCTGTTGTTATTATGTACTGTGGCACTGGGTCTTGGAAAGGCTGCCCTTTGTTTAAATTTATACTGTTCCACCATAGAAGCGAGAGGTAAGTTTGGCGGTCTATTAACACCAGATCTAGAAGGTGACCCTGTGCTTGAGACCACTGTGAGGCTAGGCACTGTTGTAAGGGCCTCATGTGCAGTCTTGCGTTTGGGACAATGGCTATGCATGAGGACATCATGCCTAGGAGCTGTAGTATTGTTCTTGCTTGTATTGTTTGATTTGGAGACATGTGTTGAATGACTCTGTTGAAATTGTGAATTCTTTGTGGAGTTGGCGTTGCTACTCCTTTTGTCGTGTCTATTATGGCTCCTAGATATTGCTGTACTTTGCTTGGCTGAATGTTGGATTTTGCAAAGTTGACGGTGAACCCTAGTTTGTAGAGGGTTTGTATGACTTGATTTGTGTGGTTTGAGCATTGTATGAGCGAACTGGTTTTGATTAGCCAGTCGTCTAGATACGGGAATACATGTATTTGCTGCCTTCTGATGTGTGCAGCGACTACTGCTAGGCATTTTGTGAATACCCTTGGAGCGGTTGTTAAACCGAAAGGCAATACTTTGAATTGGTAATGTATTCCTTTGAATACAAACCTTAGATATTTTCTGTGTGATTGATGTATTGGTATATGGAAATATGCGTCTTTGAGGTCTAGGGTTGTCATGTAGTTGTGTTTTTTGAGCAATGGTAACACTTCTTGTAGTGTGACCATGTGAAAGTGGTCTGATTTGATGAATGTGTTTACTACTCTGAGGTCTAGAATTGGTCTCAGTGTTTTGTCCTTTTTTGGTATCAAGAAGTACAGTGAATAAACTCCTGTGTTTATTTGTGTGCTTGGTACTAATTCTATTGCATCTTTTTGCAGTAGTGCTTGAACTTCTATCTCTAGAATCTGTGAATGGTGTTTTGATAAATTTGTGATTTTGGTGGTATGTCTGGAGGGAATTGCAGGAATTCTATGCAATAACCATGTTGGATAATTGCTAGGACCCATGTGTCTGTAGTTATTTCCTCCCATGCTTAGTAATATTGACCTATCCTTCCCCCCACTGGTGTTGTGTGGGGGGGGTGAGTGACGTGTGAGTCACTGCTTGTTGGTAGTGGTTTTGGGGCTTTGAAATCTTCCTCTATTCCTAGGGAATTGCCCTCCTCTATACTGGCCCCGAAAGCCTCCCCTGTACTGTCCCTGGTAGGTGGACGGTGCGGACTGTGAGGTACTGGCTTGTGTGGCCTGACCCCGAAACCCTCCTCTAAAAGGTGTTTTGCGGAAGGTGGTATAAGATCCTCTGCTCTGCGGGGAGTAGAGTGCGCCCATGGCCTTGGCAGTGTCAGTGTCCTTTTTGAGCTTTTCTATGGCTGTGTCGACCTCCGGACCGAACAGAAGTTTTTCGTTTACTGGCATGTTAAGTACTGCCTGCTGAATTTCTGGCTTGAATCCAGACGTTCTGAGCCATGCGTGCCTACGGATGGTAACCGACGTATTAATGGTCCTTGCGGCTGTGTCTGCTGCATCCATAGAGGAGCGTATTTGATTGTTGGAGATGTTTTGACCCTCCTCAACAACCTGTTTTGCTCTTTTTTGTAGATCTTTTGGGAGATGTTCAATGAGATGCTGCATCTCATCCCAGTGGGCTCTGTCGTATCGCGCTAGCAGCGCTTGTGAGTTTGCGATGCGCCACTGGTTTGCTGCCTGGACAGCGACCCTCTTCCCGGCTGCATCGAACTTTCTGCTTTCTTTATCTGGGGGAGGTGCATCCCCAGAAGTGTGTGAATTTGCCCGTTTTCTGGCAGCCCCTACCACCACAGAATCTGGTGGCAGCTGAGAGGTGATGAATACAGGGTCCGTAGGAGGCGCCTTATACTTTTTGTCCACTCTAGGCGTTACTGCCCTACTCTTAACTGGCTCCTTGAAGATCTCCTTTGCATGGCGTAGCATGCCTGGGAGCATAGGCAGGCTTTGGTAGGAGCTGTGGGTGGAGGAGAGGGTGTTAAATAAAAAGTCATCCTCTACTTGTTCAGAGTGTAGTTCAACATTATGGAACTGAGCTGCTCTAGCCACCACTTGTGAATAGGCTGTGCTGTCCTCAGGTGGTGATGGCCTAGTTGGGTATGTGTCAGGGCTGTTATCAGACACTGGTGCATCGTACAAGTCCCACGCGTCTTGATCTTGGTTGTCGTGGCTCATGGCGGTGTGAGCTGGCGAATGTGACGGGGTGTAAGTTGGCGAAGCCGGAGTTACAGGTGGAGGCGAGGGAGGAGGTGTTACCGTCTTTGCTGTTTGTTGCTGAGGAGCCTCTTGTGCTCCAAACTGAAGTGTTCTCTTTCTTTTGACAGGTGGAAGGGTACTTATCTTCCCTGTCCCCTGCTGAATAAAGATACGCTTTTGCGTGTGATCCACTTCAGTGGATTGCAGTTCTTGTTCGAATCTGTGTCTTTTCATTTGTGAAGACATAGAATGTTCTTCAGTATAGGAGCCTGAAACTGTGTCTGTTGGTGCTTTTTTCGGCTCCGAAAACCCTGTTGTTTGTTTTTTCGGCTCCGAGGTAACCTTCCTCTTCTTCTGTGCCGAAAAATCTTGGCCTCTATGGTCTTCGGCGCCACTGTCTCGGCATCGATCCGTGTCGACACCGAACTCTCGGTGTCGATGCTTCTCTTTAGCACTCTCTCGGTCCCGAGGAGGCTGCGTGCCGGTGTCTCGACCGGAGTCGGACGATCTCGACACTGAATGGGCCTTTTTCGGTGCCGATAGTTGGTCACCGTGAATTTGGGTTGAGCCATGGCCGGTTGGCAGTGGCGTCCCCTGGGCCTTTTTGCCTTTTTTAATTTCTGATCTCGACGTCTTACTCACAGTTTTTGTATTGTCGAGTTCGTCGGAGTCTGAATCCTGGATGGAAAAGGATTCCTCCTGTTCCTCTTCTGTCTCGAACTGCCGATGCTCCTTTGGCGTGGACGCCATCTGCAGTCTTCTCGCTCGACGGTCGCGCAGAGTTTTTCGGGACCGGAACGCCCGACAGGCCTCACAGGATTCTTCGCTGTGCTCGGGTGACAGGCACAGGTTACAGACCGAGTGTTGGTCCGTATAGGGATATTTGTTGTGGCATTCAGGGCAGAATCGAAACGGGGTCCGTTCCATCGGCGTTGTTCTCCATGCGGTCGGGCCGACTAGGCCCAGACGGTGTGCCGAAATCTACCCCGAAGGGCACCGAAGCGCTTCGATGTTCAATGCGTCGTCGTATGTGTTTATCTCGAACCGGATCGCAACGATACCGTCGAAAATCTTCCGTTTTCAGCTATCTTTCCGTTCCGAAACTCGGAGCGACAGGAACACGTCCGAACCCGATGGCGGAAAGAAAACAATCGAAGATGGAGTCGACGCCCATGTGCAATGAGCACAGAAGGAGGAGTCACTCGGTCCAGTGACTCGAAAACACTTCTTCGAAGAAAAACAACTTGTAACACCAGATGGCGAGCTATGCAGTCCATGTGTATCTACAGCGACAGATGCCATCGAACATACAATTACTGAGTAATGAATACAATACTAATCAAGCACTGGAAAAGACAATAGCTATGTCCTTGGTAAATGTGTATTTTATTTCCTTTGCAAACATGTAGAGTATACCACAAAAGGCAAAAACATAAAAGTAAAGCAGAGACAGAGCAGCACAGGAACATCATCCTTGTCACTAAATTGCATTCCTTTTCTGGAAGTTGCATAAGTTACCTGACAAAATGCCATCACTTATGGTGCAAGAAAACCAACTGATGAAGGGTCTGACCCATTCCCACATGCTATACGCTGTAGGGGGAAGAAGTAATCTGCGAATTACACTTTAACAGACCCACAGATGAAGGGGACCGTCCAAAAGCCTTTCAATGTATGTGTTTTTAGAATGAATGTGTTTAAGGAAAATATAAGGCTGGCAAGCCTGCTAAAAATGTCTCAAGGTCAGAACCTCAAACTATCGCTGATTATGTGGAGTAAAAATTAAAACTACTTAAAACGACTCCTTAAAAACCCCTATATCGTTCCTTCTTTAATACATTAAAAGTGAAAGTAAGTATTAATTTTTCCAAAGAAGTACTGTGTGATGAGGCCGCTTTCTTAGACTACGTTAAGTTTGTTGGTGAATGCCATGGTGCTGCTTGGTGACCTGCAGAAATAACAGTTAATAAAAGAGACAGTGATCGGGGCGGGCCTGCAGCGGAAGTCTTCCTCTTGCAGCCCTAGCCTCTCCATTGTGTATGTGCCCAGGAGAAATAGGCGGGAGCTAACGGACTCCACCTGCTACCTTCCAAAGGAGGGTATTACACAGAGGCGAGTTTGAATACCCTTTAAAATCTAAAAATCTTTCCTGGAAAAATTTATATATAAATACATTGAGAAATGTTTAACAATAATTAATAACTGTTTTTTATGAGTCAACAAGCATTACCAGTTAAGTCTTTATTTTTTCATACTGGTAGCCACTGTTATAGTGGCATGGCCACCATAAGTGACTAAAAGATGATCACACGTCCAAGGTGTTATGATTTGAAGTAGAACTTCGATCGTACCTAAGTTGTGAAGCATGTCTTCAACAGTGAAAACATGCTATTGGTAGAAAGTTCGGAAGAGTTGTTTCCTGTTTAACCCCTACGGTGCCTTGGACGAGATCACCTCGTCCTGCACCCAGGAACTGGGGGGAGCGCTAGCGCTCCCCACCCACCCCCCCCCGGTGGTGAATGGAAGGGGAAGCGCCCCCCCCCCCCCCACGATCGAAAGAGAAATGCAAAGCATTTCTCTTTCTAGCACGTGGGGGAGGCCCAGTGAGGCTTCAAAGGGAAGGAAAGTAATTTCCTTCCCTTTGAAGTCTCTCTGAGCGTTTCAAAAGGCGGATTGCCGGGGCTCAAATGTATTTTAGGCCATTTCTGCCTCCCTCCCCCCCCTATTGTTATTAGGCCGATCTGCCCCCGGGGAGGAGGGGCAGAAACCTCTAGGCGCCAGGGCAAAAATCGGCAAATCTTCCCCCAAGCGGGCAGAAACCACTAGGCACCAGGAACTTTTTTTTTTTTGCGCCAATGTCACGCAAGGGGAGCGACCCCGTAGGCAAGGGGGGCTTCAAATTTATTTTAGGCCATTTCTGCCCCCCCCCCTATTGTTATTAGGCCGATACCTGTAGGCACCAGGGCAAAAAAAAAATTGTGTTTTTTTTGTTTGTTTGTTTGTATTTTTTCAGAGATGGGGAGCGACCCATTAGGCAATGGTCGCTCCCAGAGGGGGGGGGGGGGTTGGGAATTGTATTTAGACCATTTCTGCCCCTCTTGAGGCAGATCGGCCTATTTTAGGCAGAAACCACTAGGCACCGGGGATTATGTTTTTGCGCCAATGTCACACAAGGGTTGCTCCTTGGGGGGGGGGGGGAGCAAATTTATTTTAGGCCATTTCTGCCCCCCCTGGGGCCAGCTGAGCTAGAGGCCAAAATCCACACGTAGGCACTTTGCAAAAAACAGCCAAATTTTGAGGTTTGCAAAGGATTCTTGGTAACAAGCCCTATATATCCCGCAAAGCAGAAGAGTCCAGCAGACGTAACAGTATATTGCTTTAAAAAATCTGACATTGCAGGAAAAAGTTACAGAGTAAACGTAGAGAAAAATTGCTGAGTTTTTTCACCTCAATTTTAATATATATTTGTTTTCAGTTGTTATTTTCTATAGGAAACCCTTGTAGGATCTACACAAATTACCCCTTGCTGAATTCAGAATTTTGTCTACTTTTCAGAAATGTTTAGGTTTCTGGGATCCAGCATTGGTTTCACGCCCATTTCTGTCACTGTCTGACTGGAAGGAGGCTGAAAGCACAAAAATATTGTAAAAATGGGGTATGTCCCAGTAAAATGCCACATTTGTGTTGAAAAATTGGGTTTTCTAATTCAAGTCGGTCTGTTCCTGAAAGCTGGGAAGCTGGTGATTTTAGCACCGCAAACCCTTTGTTGATGCCATTTTCAGGGGAAAAACCACAAGCCTTCTTCTGCAGCCACTTTTTCCCATTTAAAAAAAAAAAAAAAAAGCACTGTATTTTGGCTAATTTCTTGGCCTCCTTCAGGGGAACCCACAAAGTCTGGGTACCTCTAGGATCCCTATGATGTTGGGGAAAAAAAGGACAAAAATTTGGTTTGGCTAGCTTATGTGGACAAAAAGTTATGAGGGCCTAAGCGCGAACTGCCCCAAATAGCCAAAACAAAGGCCTGGCACAGGAGGGGGAAAAGGCCTGGCAGCGAAGGGGTTAAGATTAAATTTGATCTAAACATAAACAGAGAGGAATAAACAGAGAAGACTGCTCTCTGTACTATGTTTTCTTATGAAAGGACAAGTGAAACTTTGGAAGAAAACACTTGAAACTCGACAATTCCCCTTGCCTATATAATTTTCCTCAGGAAGAAGTCAAGGTCATGAAATATGGTACAGTTGAAATTATCATTTAAACGTCTAAGAACAAAATATAATCTGAGGCTCAGGAACTGATTGGAAGATGTAAATGAATAACTCCATTAAAGAGCATACTGCAATAGGCAGTGAAAGCTGACAGATAAAGTTGGCAGTCTACAAGAATTTAAGATTCAAAATATGTCAAATGTCAAGACAAGTAATGAGACCTATAGAGGATTCTAGCAATGTCCAGGAATCAAGTGACAAGAACAAACCTGTTTGCACCTATACTGACATCAGGTAGGCTCTTTCAAGGCTGCACACAAGAGCAGTTTTAGATTCCTCTAAATGGTGGTGTGCTAACTTCACAGGAACCAATTGTGGGAAGAGTTGGGGGATCACTGTTCCAGCATTCAATGTACCAGGAGATGAAGAACTTGGTAAGAGTCCAAGAAGTTGCTCATGAAGTGGGAAACTTGATGTAAATATAAATGTTCACCAGCCAGAATGTGGCTCTGACAATCATCTGAGTTGTTAGAATTCTTGACATGCTTGCAAGTCATATGAATCAAGGGAGTTGGCAGGCATGGTGGAGATAAATTTACCTGTTCAATCCAAATGCAATACATCTCATTTCTACCCTGCTCTAAGGAACACTGCTGATTTTGCTTTCCATCAGAGGAAATCCATATTTGCTGAATATTAGTTCAACAACTGACAGACATTCCTGCCATTTGTGAGGAGAATCAACCAACTCGCTCAAGGGATCCACTTTTAGCCTGTTTTTACCCTCCAGATGAAAGAACAATGAAAACGCAACTGAAGCACCCCATCTCAAAGCTGAACAACTAGCTGGCATGGGGAATGGTACTTTGTTGATCCCTGCTTTTTTCCAGACAAAACTTGGCTGCTTTAACTGAGAAAGCACAGATAACTTTGCTCTCAAAAAGGGGAATACATTACTTTAGTCCAAGAAGATACATGTCAATTGCAAATACATTATAGAGAGATGCATTACTCGTGCAAGCCACAATCCTTGAAAGTTTACTTCCTATCCATAAGAACTCCCAGGTGAACTAATCAGCTGTGTTACTTGAGGGATATGCTGTTTAATGCGCTGGTGGCTTAAAGGCTTTGAGGAGACGGGATAAGAGAGAATATGTGTTTGATTCCCATTTAGTCGCGTCAGTAATCCAAATCATGCAGCCCCCTGTTCCCCTCGTAGCTGTCTTGCCCTAGCTGAAGGGAACCAGGAGAAATGGACACATTTGAAAATTCCAAAGAACAGATTTAAATTCTTGTTTGATGGTTTAAAGTAAGCCTTTAATTCATGCACCCAAAGCAAACATATTTTCACACTATAAAATGTTCAGTCCAAAGAAAGAATGCCAAACTGGAGAGACATGGAGAAGGAGAATTTACATGTTCTTCCATCTGTTACAGTTCTTTAAAAATAATCACCCTTCCCCTATTGATTTTTTTATGGGGAATATTTCAGTTTCTGTAGTTAGAACAGCATTAAAAAAATATTGTTAAAACCAAGAACAATTACATAAACAAAGAAAAGGAGTCTTTCTGAAATATTCAACATGAATATATGCATTTGCAATGTAACCCAAGACAATATAAATATAAGTAAGAGAACACTTATAAACATCCATTCGTGAAACAGAAAATAGTGACTTCGTAAAATAGTGTAAGTGTCTTGAGGACCACACATTGTGTGGTTTTGTGTGGTAAGACAATTCAAGTAAAGTGGCTTCATTATTATATTGCTATAAATGAGCACCAATATGAATGTTCACACAAACTGAACTTATTCTACGGTGCTGCCTTCTGATACCGGAGCACTATTTTGTACAAGATCATCAGTACCCATCATACATGGGGCACCCAATATCTGTCCAAAATATTTTTTGATCAACTTGCTGGTAATCAAATGTAGAAATTATATCAGCAAACCGTACCCAGGACAAACAATGGCAATGCCAAGAGTTCTGGCTTTAATGTATCAACACGTAATTACTTGAATTCACAAATGCTGTTTGTGTGTACAAATGATGGTTATCACATTACAGCCTTCTCAATTGGCTTTTGCACTGTTGGGAAAAGGTAGCAAAAAAGGACTGCTCACCCAATCTTTTAGACAAAACTAACATACTAGAAAAACAATGCAGAGGTTCCCCTTACAAGGGTATGTTTTGTGGCAAGTCAAAGTATTACATGACGCTGGGCCTGCACAAATAGCACTGTTCAGGAAGAAACTTATCAGCCATACCTTTTATTTAAGGACATCTAGCACTAGCAGTCAAGATCTAGGATGAGGCTGGGCGAGAGTACACTTAGAAACATCCAATGACTTCTAGAGAGAATGAGTGGAGGATGCTCATCACAGGGACTCGAAATCAACGCCTCGAAAACAAAACTAATGACCCTCAATCCCCACAGATCTTTTAAAGGAAGTTTACTTTAGAGGGCTCCACACTTGAGAAGGTGGGCATCTTCAGCTACCTGGGCATAACATTCACTGACAACATGTCTTGGAAGTCACACATAGGAAAACAAGCCCTAAAACTAAAACAAACAACAGGGGTACTACTAAAAAATTTCCACCTCTCACACACAAAACCAATTCGCCCAGTATTACAGTTATACAAAGCCCAGGCCGTTTCCTCAGCGCTTTACGGGGCTGAACTATGGGGCTATACCAAATCCGAAGACTTAACCACCGCTGAAAACAACTTCCTAAGAAACCTTGTGTCCCTTCCGCTAAGCACCCCATTGTTCCCCCTTTTCAAGGATCTAGGTATCAAACGCATTGGCTACAACCTCTGCTGTACTGGCGGCGTCTCTGGACCACTCCGGAGCTCGACATCTTCACCAAAGCTCTACAGGTCATCCTAAAAGCCGACCACCTTCACAGAATCCCCTGGCTACGATCCATCAAGGGTTCACTGTACTCACTTGGGCTTGATGATCTCTGGAACTCACCATCCACGTCAGTCTTCCCCTCAAAAAGCGCACAAAAAAAAACTATACTGGCAATTGGCAAATTACGAAGACTCAAGGGCTGCACTCCACTCTACACTATCTTGTGACTTTGCCAACCTAAAAGAGTCATGCAAGTACGAAGCTTTTTGGGACCTAATCACGGCCCCAAGGGAAAGGAAACTGTACTACCAGATCCGCATCGGAACACTCCCATTAAGACTTTTCAACAGTAGCTGGTCACACAATGATTCAACTGTATGCCCAGCTTGCAAAGCCCCCGTCGAGAATCTCCCTCACGTCCTTTTTGCCTGCCCCGCGTACACCGCCCCCGGGAGGAAATGGCTGGCCCCGGCATGCAGACTACTGGGAGTCCGCAGCTCTGTGCTAGCCCTGCGAATCCTCAGATCAGACACCAGGCCAACGCTTGTGATCGCCGTCGCCAAATTCCTCGGAGCCAGTTGGCTTGTTAGAGGGAAAACCCTTCTGGATAAAGACTCCAAATAAGACTGTCCCATCGTCCTGTGCAGCACATTTTTATTCCTTTTTATTCTATTTTCCATTTTTATTCCACTTTTTTCCATTTTCTCTTATCTTTTACTCCCTTTCATCATTATATATCTACTTGTAATTATCATTATATGTATTTATTTGTATTTATTACTGCTTGCGCTTTTTTGGCTCTTGTAGCCGCAATAAAGCTCCTTTGAATTGAAATTGAGTGGAGGATGTACGGAAAAGACTTGCTAGTTTTGAAAAGGGTAGAGAGAGCCATGGAGGCTTTGGAGAAGTTAGGTAAAACATGAATTGAGCAAATGATGAATTGACAGTTACCCACGTCTAGCAAATTAGATAACCTGCCAAAGGTGATCCCTGACTACATCATAACAAAACAGCCTAATTTGAGAGGTTAACAAATCATATGTCAATGCAATTCACAATGGTCACTATTTGATGTTTGATGGCAAAGAACAATGGGAAGAGAGAATAAGACAATCTACAGGTTAGAACAGATCCGATTCTGTGCTCATATTCAATGCAATCTAAAGTATCCTACTCTGAATGTATGGGCAAGACTATATCAGATCATACTCCTTTACTGGTGAGAATGAGTTGGTGAAGAACTCTAGCCCTAGTTCCAACTTGGATGTTACAATTCTCTATGCTGGAAGGTATCTCAATTATAAGTTCACGTGAAGAAACTGTAGGTAATTTCTTTGATACGAACAGTGAACCCACATTCTTTCCCTTAACCAAATAGGAGGCCATTCAAGTTGTTAACAAAGAACAATATATACATACTAAAGTACAGTAATGCAGGGTGATAAAACAGGAATTGAAAAATCCTGGAAGATTAACTTGCACACCTGGAGGAGGATACTATAAAGAGCATAGAAGGTAAAGCCCCCTTATATGAAGCCAGAAAATAACATGTAAAAATGTGTTGAAAAATTGAGATGCACAGATCACAAAGCATATAAGGAAGGAAATCTGGCAGGGTCTTGACTTGTCTTACAAGACAGTAACAAATGAAGTCCCCCATGTCTGACATTCATACAGCCCCTGGCACTGAAGTATATATGCAGAAAGAGATACACGTGGCCTTTCATAAACATTATTGTACAATGAATGGTACTGTGATGGCAACTACGGATAGAAGCGTGGCTGACAGGGGGCTCCCATTAACACAGAGAGGTGATGGAAGAATCAATTACTAAACCAGAGATTCCTGGAGCAATATGGGAAACAGCTATTGCAACGCCCCCTACTTCCCCCCCAACCCCCAGATTTCAATCACTAATCTAATAATTTCTTGCTTATATAAACAAATTTCAATTCAAGAAAAAAATACCTGTTTGCCTCATTATATAAGTGTTTAAAAATAACATTTCCTTTTTTCTTCCAGTTCCGTATACATTTTCACCATTAAAAGCAGCACATTCTTACATGGTACAAACAACATGTGTTTCAAGGATGGAAACTGACTCTTCAGGGCTAAAGTTTAGCTTATAGGATCTCTGCAGGCTTCTTTATGAAAATCTATGGTTTTAATTATTACATTCCAAAGGCTTTAAAGTTGTGACCTCAACTTAATTTGGGCAGATGTGGACACTGGTATAGACACCATTTGTACTCTACTGTTACAGTCAGAGTCAACCATTCTCTCCTCTTAGTCAAGTAGTGCCTATATTTCCTATTTCTATTTCTTCTTTCCCAATAGCATCTTACCCAAATAAAATAAGTAACATGTTTGAAGTCATTGGCCATCTAAAATACAATTTCTCGTAAGGCTGAGCCTCTCCATTCTGTCTCGGCAGTGTTGTTTTGCGAGGTCAAACGTTGGCTATAACAATGTTTATATCTACTCTTCAGCCAAATTAATTTGAGGTTATAACTTTGAAGCCTTGGAAATATACCGAACATATGGCTACAGCACCTACGCTACACTGAGAGAATTTAAAGATGCCTCAGGATTTAGGGGTTAACAAGGCGAAAACCGGACTATTCCCCTTACATGCTGCCTGACCAGAGCACAGAATTGATACGGGAGAAATAATTGTGAAATGGTATCACATCATTATGCTGCCTAGGGCTAAACGAACGAGTTACTTACCTTCGGTAACGACTTTTCTGGTGGATACATTAGCTACCTGTGGATTCCTCACCTCATGAATACTCCCATGGCGCCAGCATTCGACGGAAATCTTCTTACTAGTCTCTGCACGTCGACGAGGACGTCACTGTCTCGCACGCGACGCCGTCTGACGTCATACAGGCAATAAGAGGTCCTCGACGACGTGCGGACGTCAGTACCAATCATTTTTTACGTGCATGAGAACAACCAGGCAATGCAATGAAAGAACAAAGCAACATCCATTATATTGTAAAAATACACCACATTGTATGAATAACTGTAAATCTTTTTTATGTACATATATATATATATATATATATATATATAAAACTCTTTCTTTTAAAATATATACACACACCAAGTATATACATAAAGATATATACACATATACCTATATATATATAAATATATTATATATATACATCTATTGCACCCTCAAAGATCAAGAGGAGCGCACTCAAGGATTACTTGGCAAGACCATAAAGGCAACGGGGAGGCGGGTGGGACCGTGAGGAATCCACAGGTAGCTAATGTATCCACCAGAAAAGTCGTTACCGAAGGTAAGTAACTCGTTCTTCTGATGGATACAACTACCTGTGGATTCCTCACCTCATGAATAGAGTCCCAAAGCAGTACCACGCCCGGCGGTGGGTGCCTAAATGGTCAAACCAAGAAATCCTGCAGCACTGACCGTGCAAAATGGCCGTCCCTTCTAACCTCAGAATCTAAACAGTAATGTTTTGCAAAAGTGTGAAGGGACGACCAAGTTGCGGCCTTGCAGATGTCGACCACAGGAACACCTCTGGCTAAGGCCGAAGTGGCCGACTTAGCTCTGGTGGAATGAGCTCTAATGCCCTCAGGAGGATCCTTCTTTGCCAAAGAGTAACATATTTTAATGCAAAGAACAACCCACCTGGATAGTGTTCTCTTGTGGACTGCCTTTCCTCTCCTCTTGCCCACGTATCCAATAAACAGCTGATCCTCCAGCCTGAAATCCTTTGTTCTATCGATAAAGAAGCTCAACGCTCTCTTTGGGTCCAAACGGTGCAGTCTTTCTTCCTCTTTGGAAGGATGAGGCGGAGGATAGAACGTGGACAAAGTAATTGCCTGAGCCAAATGGAAGGGTGAAACAACCTTCGGGAGGAAAGCAGCCTTGGTCCTCAACACCACCTTATCCCCATAAAAAGTTGTATAAGGGGGTTTTACTGATAAGGCCTGCAACTCACTCACTCTCCTTGCTGATGTTATAGCTATCAGGAAGACTGTTTTTAAAAACAAATACCTCAAGGGGCAAGAATGCATAGGTTCAAAAGGGGACCCCATAAGGAAAGTCAGGACTAAGGACAAATCCCATTGCGGCATAACGAATGGCTTTGGAGGATATTGATTTAGAAGACCTTTCAAGAATCTGATAACAATAGGGGATTTAAATAAAGATGGTTGGTCTGGAAGACATATGAAGGCTGACAAGGCCGATAAATAACCTTTAATGGTAGCCACTGCACAACCTTTCTGCGCCAGAGATAGAGCAAAAGACAAAACGTCCGATAGATGAGCTTGTAAAGGATCAATCTGCCTCTCTCCACACCACGCAACAAATTTAGACCACCTATTAGCGTAGATAGATTTAGTGGAGTGTCGCCTGGCCGCTAATATAACATCCACTACCTCAGGCGGGAGAGAGAAGGAACTCAGGTTGCCGCGTTCAATCTCCAGGCATGTAGGTGCAGACTCTGGAGGTTGGGGTGTAGAACCTGCCCCTGCGACTGCGAGAGGAGGTCTGCCCTGAAAGGGAGACGGAGCGGCGGGCACGTTGAGAGTTGGAGAAGGTCGGAGTACCACACCCTCCTTGGCCAATCCGGAGCTATTACGATTACTAGAGCCCGGTCTTGGCGAATCTTCCTCAATACTCGAGGAATCAAGGGTATGGAAGGAAACGCGTAAAGCAACTGGCCGCACCAGGTCATTTGAAACGCGTCCCCCAACGCTTCCTGCATCGGATACTGAAGGCTGCAGAACAACGGACAATGCGCGTTCTCTCGAGTGGCGAACAGATCTACCCGAGGAAACCCCCACTTCTGGAAGATTAAACGGACTTGATCTGGATGGAGACGCCACTCGTGGTCTGCCGAGAAGTGGCGACTGAGACTGTCCGTACGCACGTTCAAGACTCCGGCCAGATGGTTTGCTATCAAGCAAATCCGATGGTCCTTTGCCCAGGACCATAGTCGAAGAGCTTCTCTGCAGAGAAGGTACGACCCCACTCCTCCCTGCTTGTTTATGTACCACATCGTGGTAGTATTGTCCGTTAGGACCTGTACCGACTGACCACGAAGGGAAGGGAGGAAGGCCTTGAGAGCCAGACGTACAGCCCGTAACTCTAACAGATTGATGTGAAAAATCTGTTCCTCTGGAGACCAAGACCTTTGATCTCCAGATCCCCCAGATGAGCTCCCCACCCTAGAGTGGAAGCATCCGTTATGACTGTGGCCACTGGTGGCGACTGCTGGAACGGTTTTCCTTGTGAAAGATTGTTGCTTGCAATCCACCACTTCAAATCCACAGCAGCATCTCTGAAGATCTTGACAGTACCCTCTAGATCCCCTCTGTGTTGAGACCACTGCCTTCGGAGGCACCACTGAAGAGCCCTCATGTGCCAGCGAGCATGCGTGACCAACAGAATGCAGGAGGCAAAAAGACCGAGCAGACGAAGGACCTTGAGGACTGGAACTACCGCTCCATTTCGAAACATTGGAACCAAATCCTGAATATCTTGAATCCGCTGAGGCGGAGGAAAGGCCCGACCCAATGTCGTATCCAGTACTGCCCCTATGAACAGGAGGCGCTGAGAGGGCTCCAGGTGAGATTTGGGCTCGTTCACCGAAAAGCCCAGGTCGAACAACAACTGGGTTGTTGACTGCAGATGACGCAACACAAGCTCCGGGGACTTGGCTTTGATCAACCAATCGTCCAAGTAAGGGAATACTGCTATCCCCTTCCTTCTGAGCTCTGCCGCAACCACCGACATCACCTTCGTGAAGACTCGAGGTGCTGAAGTAAGACCAAACGGAAGGACCGCAAACTGGTAGTGTTGCGATCCCACCACAAACCGGAGATACTTCCTGTGTGACTTGAGTATCGGGATATGAAAGTAAGCATCCTGCAAGTCGACAGACACCATCCAGTCTTCCATGTTCAACGCCAAAAGCACCTGTGCTAGGGTCAGCATCTTGAACTTTTCCTGCTTGAGGAACCAATTCAAGATCCTCAGGTCCAGAATTGGTCTCAAACGACCATCCTTCTTGGGAATCAGGAAATACCTTGAGTAAACTCCTTGACCCCTTTCCTGCTCCGGGACCAACTCCACCGCGCCCTTTAAAAGGAGGACTTCTACCTCCTGTTCTAGCAACAGGAGGTGTTCTTGTGAACAATACGAAGGGCGGGGCGGGATGAGGGGCGGAAACTCCCGAAAGGGAAGGGTGTAGCCTTTTCCCACAACACTGAGAACCCAAGTGTCCGACGTAACAGTCTCCCATTTGGTGAGAAAATGCTGTAATCTTCCCCCTACAGGAGAGGAGTGAGTGGGAAATGGTGGAAGCCTAAGGCTGCTTCCCCTGCTGCACCCCGCCAGAGGATGAGGAAGAGGCAGGGTGCTGCTGAGAGGCTCCCCTGGTGCGGACCCTACCCCTCCCCCTAAAAGATCTATAGGGATGGGAAGAGGCAGGTTGCTGATATCTTCCCCGAAAGGAAGAGGAGGAAGAGCCACGCCCAAATCCACGAAACCTCCTGAAGAATCTGGAAGAGGCCGTGGAAGAAGGAGCTTGGAGTCCCAACGACTTAGCCGTGGCCCTGCTCTCCTTAAAACGTTCCAAGGCCGAATCAGCCTTAGCCCCAAACAGTTTGTCCCCATCAAACGGGAGATCCAACAATGTGGACTGTACATCTGCCGAAAAGCCCGAGTTACGTAGCCAGGCCTGTCTCCTTTCCACCACAGTTGTGCCCATTGCTCTGGCTACCGAGTCAGTGGTATCCAGTCCCGTCTGGATAATTTGGGTTGCAGCAGCCTGGGCATCAGAGACAAGATCCAAAAGACCCTGGGGAAGCTCTGTAAACGAAGAGGAGATGTCATCCATCAGAGCATGAATATACCTCCCCAGGATACAGGTCGCATTAGTGGCTTTTAACGCCAGACTGCAGGACGAAAAAATCTTCTTCGACTGCGCCTCTAGCTTTTTTGAGTCTCTGTCCCCAGGCACCGTCGGGAAAGAACCAGGCGCTGACTTGGACGAACAGGAGGCCTGCACAACCAAGCTCTCCGGCGTAGGGTGCCTAGATAGGAAACCAGGATCAGTTGGAGCCGTCCGATACCTCCTGGCCACGGCTCTGTGAACTGCTGGGGAAGATGCCGGCTTCTTCCACACCTCTAAAACCGGATCCAGCAGAGCGTCATTAAAAGGTAATAGAGGCTCCGCCGCGGCTGAGGCCGGATGCAACACCTCTGTCAAAAGGTTTTGTTTCGCCTCCACCACCGGCAAAGGCAGGTCCAAAAAACTAGCTGCCTTCCGTACCACTGTATGAAAGGAAGCAGCTTCCTCGGTATATTCCCCCGGGGACGAAAGGTCCCACTCAGGGGAAGTGTCCAGCCCACTGGCCGACTCCAGTCCACGCAGCCCATCACCCGAGTCCTCTAGCTCTCCTTCCTCTAGGGCTCGTTGGTACTCCTGCTCCTCTAGTACCCGGAGAGCACGCCTCCTTGAATGCAGTCGTTGCTCAATCCGCGGAGTCGACAACACCTCCGCCGAAGTCGGAGATCGGCGCCGATCTTCCGAAGCCACCGACGCCGCATCCGGCGCCACAGGTAACTTCGGCGCCGACTGAAGAGCAGATGAAACGGATGGACCCACCGGAGTCACAGGCCGAAATCTCGACGTCGACGGGATGGAAATCCCTGGGGCCAATCCCTCCGAAGCCATCGGAGCGGCCACCGGCGCCGACACTGGCGCCGAGCCCACGTTCCCAAACGGGAGAAAGGGCATAAAGGGTGCCGGCCGAAGAGGCGCAGGATCACCCAAAGAAAAGGCCAAAGGCCCAGCCGGAGCACCCCCTGGAGCCATCTGTTGGAAGATGGCATACATCGCATTCAAGAATGCGGAACTATCGGCTCCAGGGGTGGGAAAAGCCGGATACTGGGGTGCCTGACTCGGAGGCGACCCCGACGCCGGCCTCGGCGTCTGCGCCGGAGAAAACACCTGAGGCTCCAATACCTCAATCACCGACGCCTGTCCAGGCGAAGTTGGAGACGTCGGAGAGAGCAACGGCGTCGAAGGATGCGGCGTCACCGTGGGGCTGACCTCCCATGTCCTCCGGCGCCGATCCGGAGACCTGGAACGAGCCTCCCTTGAATGACGCCGAGATTCTCTACGGCGCCGGGAGTCTCGATGACGCCGATGTCTTGGAGAAGACTTTTTCTTGTGATGCTTCTCCTTTGACTTGGCCATAAACAGCTTCGCCTCGCGTTCTTTAATGGCCTTCGGATTCATGTGCTGACACGAATCACAAGTCGAGACGTCGTGGTCGGAGCTCAAACACCAAAGGCAATCGGAATGAGGATCCGTCACCGACATCTTGCCTCCACACTCACGACAAGGCTTAAATCCAGACTTTCTCTGCGACATTATTTCCACAGAGAAAGAGTACGCAGCAAGATATACACTGTAACCGCAAGAGTAACAGTTGCTCCCTCGAAGATAACCGTTTCGAATGCACGGAAAAAAGGGAACTGACGTCCGCACGTCGTCGAGGACCTCTTATTGCCTGTATGACGTCAGACGGCGTCGCGTGCGAGACAGTGACGTCCTCGTCGACGTGCAGAGACTAGTAAGAAGATTTCCGTCGAATGCTGGCGCCATGGGAGTATTCATGAGGTGAGGAATCCACAGGTAGTTGTATCCATCAGAAATTTAGCATACAGACCAAGAACTGTTAAACGGCAACTTAACCCAAGCCATAACTACACTTCGTTCACAAATCACATTCTGGAAAACACTGCCAACATCCAGAACTGATAATAGCCCTGGCCAAAATTATAATGTTACCACACTTTTTATATTATTTCTCAAACCTACCAATACAATTCTGTAAAAAATGGTTTTCCATACATAATGGAGGTCTCAGGAAACATCCCAAAACTAACCAATAGGATGAATTATTATTTGCCCTAAAGACGAAACCCAGCGAAGACACCAGACACTCTTGAGCCCAAATTTAATCCACAAAGATCTGGGTCATCAAATTATTTATTATTTAATATGGAATAAAGGTATGAGTTTGTTAATGCATATAGCATTGTAAATGAACGTGTCACAGTTATATCTGTTTGTAACTTTTTTCAAGTTTATGATTTTACATCTATTCATGTCTTGGCACATGGCGAGTTACTATCATGCCTATGACATGCGCAAAGTTGTAGCTGAGGAAATGTGCTTCTTTAACCACTTTATTGCCTTGATATTGACCCTGTTGTAATATACGTGAAATAGTGAGACACAGATTAATACTCAATAAGATGTAATATGATCATAAAATTAGTAAAGAGCACCAAATAAATTTATTGAGCAGGATCTCAGGCACAGAAAGGCCATCCATCATGCTCCGCCTCCTGCAATGGAAGATTAATTACTAGAGATGTGCACTGAGCTTTTCATTCAAATGCAGTAACGAGAGATCAGGGAATTCTACAAGAGAATTAAAGATCATTACTTTATGGTCCATTCCTTCAAGGTAATGAGGGTTTCCAGGAAAAAATACTGTAAGGTAATGAGTGGTTTCCGCCACAAGACAATGCTCTGTCTTTCTTCTCGATCTCTCTTCTTCTTGTCGTGCAACCAATGGGGGTCTGAAAGAAAATTGGGACACATTAGGACAGAGAATTACTTTTTGGATGACAAAAGCAAAATTTGATAAACATGAACTTTATACAATGAGGAATGATAATCAAGGGAGGATCTGGAGTTGGGTGGGATGGGCAAACGCAAGAAGGTTAAGGGTTGGGCATTAAAGAAAAGACTTGTTGTGGAAGTTCCACAAAACAAAATCTGTATCATCTACTTTAATGGCTTATCTGTAAGAAGGAGAAGAATGAAGTTTATGTCAGATGAGAAGCTGACCTTTTGAGCTGAATCCAGTGGGATGTGGAGATATTTATCTTCCTAAGTGATGGATAAAATTATTCTAAAAGGGGCAAACTGACTTTCTCCAGAAGGGACTGAAAATGGAAATTGCCTGTGGGAAAGCATAGGGACGACTGTAAAAAAGCTGGGGAAGGATAAGGACAAAATAATTGACACAACAGTGCTACGTTCTCCTTTATATCAAACAAGCACATGTAACCCAGGACCACGCAGTTCTAAAGATGGCCCTAACACTAGATCGTAATCAAAACCTCCTACAAGTTAAACTACAGAGCAGAAATAAACAAGCATTTGCAATGCAGTAGGTCTCACATTTACTTGAGTTAGAGCTCTTTGTGTCGTAAATGCATAACTGGATTTTTTTGCCACATAAATTGATTAACCCTGCCGCAAGGGGCTAGTAGGCCTACTGGATTATTTTTTCAAACATAGCCCTTAAAACACAAACTACTCCCAGGTGCAAAACAAAAGTTCCCGTCATAAGAGAGCTTAAAAATACACTGCATGGTGGGATGGGTTAGTAATTGTGGGGTCCCCACTAACCTAGTGTGGGGACCCAGAGATGATGTAGACAGAAAGAGCACATTGTGGTGAACATTTTGAAGGTGGTCCCATTGTCCTGGGGGCTACCACAGGCTGAATTATGAGTAAAATGTTTTGTGAAGCAAACCATTATGGGGTGACTTTCCAAGTGCCGTGAATATTGTAGTATGTTGACTCTAATGTTCAGAGCAGCCCATAGAGGACACCACAATGAAAATAGTATTTCCAAGAAACATGGTCATGTAACCATAAAGTTAGTGCCTAGAGGGCAGAACCACATGAAAACAAAATGGCAGAAAATAATGCAGTGCAACCACACATTTGTAGTGAATCCTAGTTTGTTTTAATGGGATAACAGGAGTTAGCTTAGCCATTGGCTTGTGGGCTCGTGCCCCCGTCACCTAGTGACTTAACCTACTTAGCTTGCTCTCTCTTAGCCCATCTAATTATTTCATTCTTCTAAGATGGCTGCCTTGTTTATAGTTAGGCCACTTGTTATGATCTGCATTATCAGTGCCACTGCGTTAAGGCGTCAAAATCAAGTGACAAAGCTAAACAAACTGTAGGTGTTCATATTTAGGGACTTTCCCTCTTCATGCTTTTGAGGGAATTGTTTATATTAATTGCCGCCCCAAGCATGCCGTCATCTATTGTTTGGGAACACACCTGCGTCAGGGGTCCAAGTAGATCTGTATAAATACATCACACTTTTAGACGGATAATCAGAGGGATTCCGACCAGAGGGCATCGCCACCATCGCTGATCTCGATGCTGCACGTCATCTTGACGCGGACTCATTATCCGTGTCCCTGCGGAGTCTGAGATAGAGACCTCATTCCAAGGTAACGAGGGTTGGGGGCTCCGCTCATGGACATGGCATAAGCAGATTAGATTTAACATAGCCAGCTCTCCTTTAGGTAGGAGGTTAGGCCTATCATGATAGGGTATTAGGACATATTACACACGTTATGTCTTTTCATGTTATTGCAAGATGGTGGGGCTCTTTGTAATAATGACTCTTGTCTTTACAATTCTGTTTCTTGCTCTGTTCATTATCCTAATCATTGCAGCCCATGCAACTTATCGCAGATTGCAGTTATGTTAAATAAAAACTATTAAAACTTTACTGCATCTTCGTTATTACCTGTGTTTGGATGAGACATGATATATCTGTGAGAAAGGGGTAATCTCCATTTAACCACGACACTCCCTGAGATGTCATACTCTTGAGTCCATGCGTAAAGGCTGCCACAAATCACCTTTTACTATTTGGGTTTTTGGTAAGGTGCTGCTAGTGAGCCGGAAGGGTTCGGATGACAGTTGCGACTTGTTGTATGATAGGCATAGTCCCCTACAAACATAAGTACTGTCATCCGTAAACCAGCAGTCTTGCCTAGAGCAAGAGTCCAAACTACAACACATTTAGGCCCTGGAGGACGTAGTGCATTACACATTTTCAGGGCTACCAGACCTACTGTAATGATATTACAAAACAAGGCCTTTAAAAAACAAACTACTCCCAGCTGCAAAACAAAAGTTCCAACCATGAGAGCTTAAACAGACATTGAATGATGGAAGGGGTTATTATTTTGGGATCCCCACTAACTTAGTGTGGGGACCCATAGATGATCTAGACAGAAAGAGCACCCTGTGGTGAACGTTCTGGTGTGGTCCCACTGTCCCAGGACCACCACAGGCTGAGTTATGAGCAAAAATGTTTTGTAAAAAGAATGCCCTGCAAAGCATCAGAGGCGAGTTTACGAGTGCCGTGAATATTTTATTATGTTAACTGTATTGCGCCAAACAGTGCCTAGAGGGCTCCACAATAAAAATAGAATTTGTAAGAAACATGGTCATGTAACTTTATAGTTAGCCCCTAAAGGGCATAACCACATGGAAACAGAATGGCAGAAAGTAATGCAGTGCAACCATATATTTAGCCCCTAGATGGCATAGTGCATTACATATGTTAAGGGCTAGCAGGCCTCCTACAATGATATTACAAGCAAGGCCCTTAAAACACAAGCTACTCTTAGCTGTATTCCAGCCATGAGAGAGAATAAAAAGACAATGAACAGGGGGAGGGGCTATTACTTTGGGGTCCCCACTAACCTAGTGTGGGGACCTAGACTGAAACAGTGTGTCATGCTGAACCTTTTGGTGGAGGTCCCATCGTCCCAGGACCACCACAGGCTGAGTTACAGGCAAAAACATTTTGAAAAAGAATGCTTGCAAAGCAATATGGGACAAGTTTCCTCAAGTGCAGTGAATATTGTAAGACTGGCTCTCCCTGTGCCCGGAGAGCCACTTTGATGATTTCTGTGTTTTTCTTGCAAAGCAATTTGGGGTGAGTTTCCACAAGTGCAGTGAATATTTTAAGATTGGCTCTCCTGTGTCCGGAGAGCCTCTTTGATGATTTCTGTATTTTTATTTAGGTAAAGCATTTACCAATGAAAAGGTTTTTTTTAAAGCCATGAAGCACAAAGGGGAGAGACAAAAGCAAAATTGAAATGTCTCCAATTGGGTAACACTGTGAACAATGTAATGAGCGCTCCAATACCACCGATTAAGTTTGCACAGTTCACGCTCAAAGCGCCAAGGTCACCATGGCGTGCGAAGGGGAGAGACAAAAGAAAAAGTAGTTTGTCCTCCCGAAAGTATATCAGCAATCGTGCAATAATCTATGAAATAAGGTCAGTCTGCAAAGGGTAACAAAAGAGCGTCAAGGAGGAACAAACGTAAAGCATGACAACAAGGGATTGTTGAAAGGCAGGCCCAGGAATGGCAGTGATGGACGTGTTTAAAGCCCACTGAACAGATTACCACAGGTGGAAAAGCAGCGCTTCCGCGCTGCTATGCTGGACCTAAAAACAAGGTCAGAACAGCATTGCACTAAACCAAATGTCATACTACGTCTGGCCACAAGGATAACTTGAGACATAATCTCATGCATCACTTCTAGGAGTTTGCTGACGACACACAGGAACAGCAAGCTTTCTGCCAAAGTCACCTCTGTATTATGACTCATTGTTAGGAGGATTAAAATCCCTGGATAACACACATGAACTTGGAAATTCATTAAGGAATAGCCAACAATGTGTTTCTTGATGGCAATGTGCATATACTTGAAAATTGCAGACAAGTAAAAAGCAGGCAGTGTTTGGTGGATTATTGAGTGTCAGAGGTTGAGATGGAATCCTGCTGCATGTCATCATACAGAGGAGCAGACAAACCTTTCTGTTATTCAATTCAATTTCAAACTTGAGTTTATGCACCAGTCAGTCCTCTCATTGTACATGACAACACCCACTAGTGGAACTTACAAACCAACTTGCATCCCTTCAGTTAGAGCAGAATGACAGCAAAAGACTCATAATGGGATTCCCCGCCCACGTCCATGTTACAACTTATCAAATGGGAGAGTCAAGTACAAAATATCTGTCACTGTTCATAGATATTCATCAAATGACGCACTCCTATCTGCAAGGAAAGACTAAATAGTACCAAATCACTTAAACTTCTCTGTTGGCGTTGTTAATGTTTATGACAGCTATGAATAACAGTCACATGTTCTCCACAGAAGGACATCATTTTCAGAACCTCCTTTGCCCAGCTCTTCAGCTACTGAACTCCCTCGCACATCAGAAAAAAAGTTTGGCTCACCTTCAGATTCAGGTATTTCAAAGCTAGATCTGTCAAGAACTCCAACACCTGTAATTGAATGCATGACTTGTGTAATGCACTTTATTTTGAATATTGCCCCACAAACACTACCTGTTTGAGTGATGAAAATAACCACAAAAGATACATGGCTGTAATTGTGCCAAGCTGGCCTCACCTGTGATGTTACCATTATGGTGTTCTCGGTTCAGTAATAGGTGCCTCTGTTCGCATTCTGAGCCACCCTCTGCCATTTCATAAGTCGGTTTTCACAGGGATCTAAACGGGGTGAAAGACAATTCTGTGAGCAAACAGTGATAACTTATAGCAACAAAAAGCAAATTCAATGCACACTTTGAAACTTTAGAGTTCACTGGCAGGGACGTTCATTTGTACAAGGGATCACAAATAACCCAAGCTTAAATACAAATGAACTCAATGAAATAAATTTAATGAACAAAGTACAGGTAACAGGGCCCCACTAGTAGTAGGAAAGTTCAGGATAAGTAGACGTCCCCAAATTTTAGACAAGTCATGTATACACTTTAACATAAAAAATAACTGTTGCTTCTCATAGTCTTTCTTAACCCCTTGGGCACCAAGGACGTAATGGTTACGTCCGTGGCTACGGGGCTGAGGCAACACAGACATAACCATTACGTCCTACTACTGGCCCTCGGGGAAGCGCTAGCACTCCTCCCGAAGGCCGCGCACCCCACCTCCCCCCCCCCCCCCCCCCCCCCCCCATGGCAGGGCTGGAAGGGGAAATCGCTTCCCATTCCACCCTGACTCTCCCCTCCCCGTGACATCTGATGACGGCAGCGCGCTATCGCGTGGTGACCTCATCAGAGGCCGCCCAAAGAGAAATGCCAAACCATTTCTCTTCCGATCATGTGATGGGGCCCTGAGAGGCTTCGAAGGGAAAGAAAGGAATTTCCTTCCCTCTGAAGTCTCTCAGAGCATTTCAGCAGCCAGACCGAGAAGCGACCTGGCTGCTGAAATGCCCACTAGACACCAGGGATAATTTTTAAAAGTGAAATTGGTATAAGGGGAGCGACCCCTTGGGCAAGGGTTGCTCCCCAGGGGGACAATTATTTTCAAGGCCTTTTCTGCCCCCACCTATTGATATTAGGCCGATCTCCCACCCCCCACCCCATTTTTGTAGAGGTGGGGAGCGACCCCTTAGGCAAGAGTCACTCCCCTAGGGGGCAAATTATATTTAGGCCATTTCTACCCCCCTTGGGGAGGGAACATCGGCCTATTTTTATTAGGGCAACCTGCCCCCAAGGGGGGGGCAGAAAGCCCACCAGAGACCACGGAAGATTTATGTTCAAAATAAGAGTGTGGGGGTATGGCCATACCCCCACCCCAAATAAATGAGGCCAAAGTTGTTCTGCCCACCAGTGAGCAGATGGGGCAATTACCCCTGATCCACACCCGTGTGTGTGTGTTGGTGGGGGGAGAGGGGAGTGCAATGTTCCCTGTAAGGTGCGCACCCTTCCTTCCCCCACTGCGCAGGCCTTTTTGCATAGAGCGCACATCACTGCCTGCATCACGCAAGAGAGTGAAACCGTACGTCAGCGCTGCGTTTTAAAAAAGAAGCAGCGCGAAAACACGGTCACTCTCTTTGCGGCAGAGCAGGCCAATGAACGGAGGTGCAGCCACCCAAGGAGAAATCACTGCACAACGAGGGTCCCAAAAGAAATCAGGTACGTGTGATTAAAGGGCAACGGTGGCACTGCAGGAATCTCCTCTGCAGTGACCGTGTTGTCTGCACTGCTCAACCTTTAAAAGTAAACGTACTGGCGCCCAAAGCCCTCCACTTAAACATGCTGCTGCTGCAATTGTGTCTTTTTAGGCGTGCGGAGCCGATTGGTAAAAGCAGTCGGTCTCTTGTCGGAAGTCCCCACGTCTCTTCCACATAGGCACGTAAGTAAATAAAAACGTGCCGGTGCTCAAAGCCCTCCTCTTAAACACAAGGCTGCTGTAATTAAATCTGCCAGCAGTGAATACTGAGGCAGCGTAAACCTGAAGCCATCTCGGGCCTCAATCCATTTACAGCCACCCCGCTGCCCCTTCAGCTCACTCCTGCAGCTTTCTACTTTCTCCCTTTATGGCGCGTTTTTGTTTTTCCCTTCTTCAGTCTTTTCCATGCGTGTCTTTTGCTCGCAGCAAATGCTTGAGGCATAAGAATAAACCCCGGCCCTCAAAAATAGGTGCTGGTGCAACAGGCACAAATTAAGCACTGGACAGCAGTCTAGTCGTCAGCCTTTGACCCACAGGGGCCAGGCATTAGTCTGTGCTGATGCTCCTTTTTCACTCTCAGGCTGCCAGTGACAATGCGCATCACCGTTATCGGCCTCCCAGCAGTTTTTGTTAAAACTATGGCACTCAGCGTCACGGAGTCTAAACTGAATGCAGCAGTGGTTAGACGATATACAGGGCGGTTCTGCCCAAGGCGCAGAGTGGCACTCAAGTTCTGGTGGTCTGCTGTGCACTCCTTAACAGTGAGTCATTGATGTGGTGGCCTCTGCCTGCAGTCCCTCAGTGGGGGATGACGTTTCAGTGGCTCTCTCCGTATGGGGCTCAGAGCAGCCTCTTTGCTTTTACATATTTCAACTGGGTCACAATCACGCGATCATGCCCGTGAAAGTCACTTAGGTCGGATGCATGAGGTGCTCAGATCAGGGCTTGCACAGTGTACATGAGTTTGTTGGGCTGTCTCCCCGCTCTTGGCTGCACCCAGGCTCCTCAGCATTGCCCCCACCACCTCAGTGGCCTCAAAATTAAGTGACGGTGCTCGGCACCTGAAACAACCAGCACAAATTAAGCCCTGTGGGGAGGGAAGAAGGAGGGAGCAGGGACAAACACAAATTAAGCTCTGTGGGGAGGAAAAAAGAAAAAAAGAATCCAACAGGGAAAGAGAACAACTATTTGCCACTCAGAGAACAGTGAAATGTCTCCGGATTATTATTTCAGACAAAAATGTAAATGAAGCACAGTTTAACGGTCTGAAACAGGGACTGACATTATATGCAACATCAAACGATTTATTTACATATACATGCAAAATAAGATTAGTAGGTTTCATTTGAACAATAACCAAAATGCAATTCAAGAATCTGTAACGTTGCATCCTTCTATTGTCACCAGCTACGCTCGGACAGCAAAATGAAGTCCAAAAAATATATGCTTTAATACCAAATGCTTCCTCATGTGAGGAGGCATTTGGTATTAAAGCATATATTTTTTGGACTTCATTTTGCTGTTCGAGCATTCTTCGATATATTATCTGGAGAAATTGTTGGAATATTTGTGGAGAGCCAGATCCACGCTCGGACCGCCATGGGTGTACACCTTTGGTGGATCACAGTATTTTTATGTGGTGGACTCGGACAACTCCTGGGTGTGCACACAGTGTAAAGAAAGGGCGTCTCCTGACACTAGAGCTGATGGCAAAACTGCTCTGGTCAATACAAACAAATTCTTTGAAACAACAATGGGAGCTGTTACTTTGCCTTTTCGGAGCAACCGCGTATTTACGATTTGTGGTTACTGATACGTAATCAGTGGGGGTCTGCATGTTTAATTTCAAAAGCTATATAAAAAAAAACTTTAACTTTACTTACAAACTATGGCATAGCCTTACTTTTAGCACAGTTGTCCCCTGCCCCGTCCTTACAGCGATTAGTCTCAAAACTACACGGAACCTTTTGGGAAAATGGCAAATGCTGCATCTGCTGAAATGTTTGCCAAAGTTTTGGGGAATCAGATGGTGCAGATGGCCAACATACTGCAGAAGGTTTCCCATCCCAAGAGCTCTTAGTGTTTTAAAAACTAGCCTTTAATAACTCTTGACTTTCACGCTAATGCAGGCAGAAATGAGCTGCACCTTAAAGATCACAATATTGCGCCATATGTCTATAAATGCTGGGTTTAATGACACTGTTTTTGGGATGAGTCCAGCGTGGGAAGCTAGATAACATTCTATGCTGTGGGTGGAAACAAGGTGTTCAATTATAGCACCAAACTACTAACGCTGAGAATTAAAGAATCACCTTGAAAATTATGTTTTTTTTAAATAACAGGTTAAAAAAGATGATTCATTGCATTGGTCGCTATAGGAAGCTGGCTCTGTATATACTATATGAAAGTGAGATATAGTGTGCATAGAGTCTAGGGGTTCCCCAGAGGCTTGACAGAGGCAATAATAGATAATACTAATGCTCTATTTGTGGTAGTGTGGGCAGTGAAACGCGAGGCCAGAGCCTTTCAGGCTCACCGCCAGGTGTTACTCTTCCTGCTGGGGCAGGGGGTGAAGCACCTCCACCCAGGACAGGCTTTGTTTCTGACTACAGAGTGCACAGAGGCACTCACCCCATGTAGTTAGAAACTCGTCTGAAAGTGGCAGGCTGGCACAGACCGGTCACACACCGGCACAGACCGGTCAGTCTCACGCTAGCAGTTGGGCTAGCATACAGGGGGCACCTCTAAGATGCACTCTGTGAGCATTGTTCAATAAATCCCACATTGGCATCAGTGTGGGTTTATTGTGCTGAGGAGTTTGATACCAAACTTCCCAGTATTCAGTGAAGCCATTATGGTGATGTTGAGTTCGTAATGACAAACTCCCAGACCATATACTCAATATGGCTACACTGCACTTACAATGTCTAAGAATGGACTTAGACACTGTAGGGACATATTGCTCATGCAGCTATGCCCTCACCTGTGGTATGTTGCACCCTGCCTTAGGGCTGTAAGGCCTGCTAGAGGGGTGCCTTACCTACGCCACAGGCAGTGGTTTTTAGGCATGGCACCCTGAGAGGGGTGTCATGTTGACATAGCCTTTTTCTCCCCACCAGCACACACAAGCTGCAAGGCAGTGTGCATGTGCTGAGTGAGGGCTGCAGCCCTTAGAGACGTTCCCTAGCCACAGGGCCCTTGGTACCATGGATACCTTCTTTTACAAGGGACTTAACTGTGTGCCATGGCAGTGTCAATTGTGGGAACAAAGGCACAGTTTTAGGGAAAGAACAATGGTGCTGGGGCCTGGTTAGCAGGGTCCCAGCACACTTTCAAAGTTGGCATCAGCACTAGACAAAAAGTGGGGGGTAACCATGCCTACAGTTGCCATAAACTAATGCATCGAAGGTCTAACGCATGATGTAGGTTTCTAAACGGATGATAATATGGAACCAGAGTTCGTATAAACTGAAACCCCAGGTAACTATTCAATTGCTCTGGAACTGTCATGCATAATGTTTTTGTAACTTCTATAACCTATGCTAAATATCTTCTTCCCAATTACAGACGGTCAACATTTGGATTTGAACAAGAAGGCGTGAGTACCAAGGAAGACCAGGTAATTCTGTAGACGTTCCAGGTGGGATTAAGGGTCTCTAGATAAATCACGTTCATGATCCACACCTTTGCTTTTATTACAGGTTTGTCGGACCGAGCAAGTTATAGATTTGAATGGGCCGACATGCGTAGAAGCATAAGGACCAGATAATTATTTGGTAGGTTCCCCATCTGGGTCACCTGGCACATTATAATATGACAACATGCTGTAACCAACTGTTAACCATCTTTTCTTTTGCTGCAGGCATCTCAGACAGTACTGGTCATAGATGAGGACAGGCAGACCAGAGTAGCAGCTAAAAAAGTCGGTTATTATTTGCTATTTTTTCCTTGTGGTGCATCTGAGACATTAAAACGATCACGTATGTTAACCATTTTTTCTTCTTTTGCAGGCATCTTAGACCCTGCTACACATGAATTTGAACAGGCATATGTGAGTAGAAGCAGAAAGACAAGGTAATAACTTAACAGATTTTCATTGTGGTGCACCTAGTAGAGTAGGTTATGACAACCTCCTTTAATCACCTTTTCCTCTGTTGCAGGCATCTCTGACAGCACTACTCAAAGATTACAAAAGGCACATGTGAGTAGAAGCCGAAAGACAAGGTAATTATTTGGCAGATTTCACTTGTGATGCACCCAGTACATTATTATAATATTACAATATTCGTCAACCCATTTTTTTTTTTTTTTTTCCTTTTGCAGGCTTCTTAGACAGTGCTAATCATAGGTTAGAAAAGGCAGATGTGACTACAAACAGAAAGACCAGGTAATTACTTATTAGTTTTTCCTTGTGGTACATCTGAAACATTGGAACATAGGAAAGTGCTGTAACCATTTTTTTCTTCTACTGCAGACATCTTAGACAGTGTTACATCTACAGATAGGTGTGAGAACAAACAGAAAAGCCCAGGTAATTACTTGCAACATTTTCCAAGAGATAGCTCAGACTTGTCTGGTAGATTGCATTCATAGCATAAGAACCAACTTTTAATAATGTTCCTCACTTTAAATAATGTTCCTCTTTTTTTGCAGGCTTTGCGCCATAGTAGGCTTAGACTGATTACCACCAAAATGTTCAAGGGCAACGCTGTGACTTCTGCAGAAAGCAGTGCTTCACCACAAAGGAAGAAAAGCTGTCTTGTGTTCAAAGGGGAATGGCTGAAAGAAATTGTGGAGACTGAGACACAGAAGTCACGGAGCAAGATTTGCATACAACTGGGAGAGCTATTTCTATACAATCCAGATGTAGGCCTGATTTGTAAAGTATGTGCAGAAGCCAAAATCGCAGGGGACTTTTCTACTGGGAAGAAATGGAGAGATGGCTGGAAGCTGGACTACTTGAAACGCCATCTATGTAGCAAAGTTCATGAATCTGCTTTGGTGACCCAAAGAAATAAAAGTACCGCTGCCAGGCTGGGTTTTGGAGTGCGCACCATGCTGATGGAAACCGCCAGTAACCGAGCAAACAGACTAGAAGTGGTTGAACGCCAAAGAACCCTGCCTGAGGAGATAAAGATTCTCATCAACAATGTGCTGCTAGCAGTCAAAATGAACACTTCAATGTTATTTGTTCAAGACATCCATGATCACGTCGCAATTGTATGTGAAGATACCAGACAGCCGGAGGAGCAAGAAATATGCCTGAGTTTTTGGAAGCCGTCAACACCGTAATACGCTCTGACTTCATGGCAGAACTTCGCAGTGCTCGGTATCACACATTGATAATTGATGAGAGCACAGATATTTCAGTCACAAAAATGCTTATCCTCTACGGAGGCTGTCACTATAGCTGTCAAAGAGTTCTACACTGCCAATAAACTGGACCTTATGAAAATGGTCATGTTTACATCAGATGGTGCATTAGTGATGCTGGGAAAGAACAATGGTGTTGCTACCTGCCTCAAACAATCCATTCCCCATCTAGTTGAGCAGCATTGTGTTGCGCATAGAGAAGATTTGGGAGTTGATGATGCCTGGAAAAAAGTGCTGATGATCAGGGAAATGGAAACATTACTGAGGACTGTCTACACTGTGTTCTCCAGCTCCCCTGTAACGAAGTCCAAGCTGGACTAAATTGCTTTGGTCACTGAATGTGAAGCGGTCTCCTTTCGGGCACTCAGTGAAGGGCGGTGGCTTTCAAGGCATTTTGCTGTAGGTGCACTCTTGCATAATTATGAGGTTGCTCTCAAATACTTTGATCATGAAAGAGTTGAGGAGAATGACCCAATTGCTAAATATTGCTACAAAAAAACTATCTGACTCAAACTACCATATTTCCTTTGCAGCACTGAATGACATTCTGGGTGAACTTGCATCTTTGTGTAAATTGTTTCAGAAAAGCTCTTTGACTATTGTTGAAGCTGTACAGTAAGCAAGAGCAAAAATTGGCCAGATAAAGTAACAGTACTTGGGCGACACTGTCTTTTGGAGCAACACAGTAAGTGATCTGATGGCTTTGTATAGAGAAGACCGAGAGTATGATAGCGAGCCAATGTTATCTTTCATTAAACTTCTTTGTGAGCACATGGAAAGAAGGTTCCCAGAAGATGAACTAAAGGAATGGACAAGTTTTGATTTCCATGCAGTAGCAACACAATCGCAGTTTGATTTTGGGACTGAGAATGTAGAAAGACTTTTTGAAAAGTATAAGAAGGTCTTGGTCCTGGGTGATTGTGACACACGCGGTGATGTTGTTCAGCAATACAGAGACTATAAATATGTGGTGGCAGAACATGTAAAAGGCGGATTGTTTAGGACCTTTCAAGACATGGTGAATTTCACTTTGCGGAATGCTGCACAGTTTAGTGTTGTATCTCAGCTTGTTGATGTCTATGCAACGTTTCAGGCTTCAAGTGCAGACTGTGAACGAGGATTCATCCTCATGAACACAATCAAGTCTAAATTAAGAAACAAACTAGAGGAGAGTCACCTAGATATGCTAATGAGGACAAAGGCCTACCTCTCAAACGGGAAAGCTGACTTAGATCGAGATCACCTGCACTGAAAGAATGGCAAGGACCGGCGAGAGAAGCAAACATGTCACGTATCTAGTGTTGGCAGCTGACTTGTCTAAACGCTGATGCGGCTCCTCCTACAGTCCATATGTGGCTTGGGTAAGAACATTTCTCAGCCTGTCTCTTGGCAGGAGCCTCATGGCATTTATCAGTAGTGTGTTCATCAAATTGTAAATGTTAACTAATTGTACAACGTGCTTTGTTTGATGTGCATGGCCCTCTGTAGCACACAGAGTATTCATTAAAGTTTCATAATGGTTCAACCACCTGATTTCTGTTTGGGGGGTGTGGGAGGCACTCAACAGGCCATGTACTTGGGGTGTGCCACTAGGTCACAAAATTGCCTTAATGCCCTATTACATGGAGCAATGTTTATACAAATATCCCTTTTTTTCTTTAGTGGTAAAACAAAGCTATGGCGAGGCAAATGCCAAAGATCTTGGTAGTTATGTGCTGCACTTGCGTGAATGGTCAATTTCTTGGTGCACGTATCCTTGGCTGCAGCGCACAGAGACCTTACACTGCCGCACACAGTGGAAAAAAATTAGAGGGTACATTGGGGGGGTGGGGAGGACAGAAAGTCTACTAGATGCCAGGGAAATTACAAAAAAAAAATAGTGGGGTGGTGGCTACCAACTAGTATGGGCATAGTTATGCCCCCCACCCCAACTGAATGGGTTAACAGTCTTTCAGCTCTCCCCCCACACACTAAAACATCTTATCCCATGGCAAGCAAGTGGATATTTGATTATTTTGGGTTTTGGTTTTACATTTGGGCCATGAAAGCATGGCTAACTCTCAAAAATGTCCCACTTGGATTGGTGAGGGCTGCACTTTTTGGACTTTGGGACGCTGCCATGTAGAAAAATCCACAAGACCTAGACACATCTGAAAACTAAACATCTGGGTGAGTCCAGGGTGGTGTGCTTCACATGCACCCGCACCATTTTCTTACCCACAATGCCCTGCAAACCTCCAACTTTACTGGAAATCACAAATTTTTTCCACATTTTTGTGATGGAACCTTCCGGAATCTGCAGAAATCCACAAAATTCCTACCACCCAGCATTGTCTCATCTATACCGATAAAAATTCTGCCCCACTTGTCAGCCTAAAATTATTATTTTTTCCAACTGCCCTTTTGGACCCACTTTGGTTCCACCTCAATTTCAACATGTTTTTGGCTCTTCCCTGTCACAGGCACTTGGCCCGCCCACACAAGTGAGGGATCATTTTTACCAGGAGAGTGAGGGGAACATTGGATGTTAGGAAATTTGTGCCGGTGCAGTGATCCCTCACAGAAATGTGGGAACACTGATTTTTTAGCTAAATTTGAGGTTTGCGGAAGATTCTGGGTAAGAAAACATTGGGAGATCCACGCAAGTCACACTTCCATGGATTCCCCTAGGTGTCTAATTTTCAAAAATGCGCATGTTCAGTAGGCTTCCCTAGGTGCCGGCTGAGCTAGAGGCCAAAATCCACAGCTAGGCACTTTGCAGAAAACAAGTCTGTTTTCTTTGGGAAAATGTAAATGAGTCTATGTGGTGTTTTGGGGCATTTCCTGTCACGGGCGCTAGGCCTACCCACACAAGTGAGGTACCATTTTTATCTGGAGATGTCTATTTAAGAAATGCCCTGTAATTCACATGCTAGTATGGGCACCCGGGAATTCAGAGATGTGCAAATAACCACTGCTTCTCAACACCTTATCTTGTGCCCATTTTGGAAATACAAAGGTTTTTTTTATACCCAGTTTTCACTCTTATATTTCAGCAAATTCACTGCTGTATACCCAGTATAGAATGAAAACCCATTGCAAGGTGCAGCTCTTTATTGGCTCTGGATAACTTGGGTTCTTGATGAACCTACAAGCCCTATATATGTATACATCCCCGCAACCAGAAAAGTCCAGCAGACGTAACTGTATATTGCTTTCAAAAAGATGAGATTGCAGGAAAAAAGTTACAGAGCAAAAAGGTGAGAAAAATGGCTGTTTTTTTCACCTCAATTTCAATATTGTTTTATTTCGGCTGTTATTTTCTGTAGGAAAACCTAGTCGGATCTACACAAATTACCCCTTGCTAAATTCAGAATTTTGTCTACATTTCAGAAATGTTTAGCTTTCTGAGATCCAGCATTGGTTTCACACCCATTTCTGTCACTAACTGGAAGGAGGCTGAAAGCACAAAAAACAGTAAAAATGGGGTATGTCGCCGTAAATTACCAAAATTGCATCAAAAAATTGGGTTTTCTGATTCAAGTCTGCCTGTTCCTGAAAGCTGGTGATTTTAGCACTGCAAACCCTCTGTTGATGCCATTTTCAGGGGAAAACACCACAAGCCTTCTTCTGCAGCCCTTTTTCAATTAAAAAAAAAAAAAAAAAAGACATTTTCGCTGTATTTTGGCTAATTTCTTGGTCTCCTTCAGAGGAACCCACAAAGACTGAGTACCTCTAGAAACCCTAGGATGTTTGAAAAAAAGGACGCAAATTTGGCGTGGGTAGCTTATGTGGACAAAAATGTATGAGGGCCTAAGCGCGTACTGCTCCAAATAGCCAAGAAAAAGCCTGGCACAGGAGGGGGAAAAGGCCTGGCAGAGAAGGGGTTAAGAAACCAAGAATGGCAAATTCAGACTATAAACACGGGGAGGTTGGGGTCAGCTATGTGTCTCTGGATAACTGAAGAGAATACTGGGGGTAAGTGAGAAAGGGAGTACTCCTGAAGGACTTGGGAACAGAAAGAAAGAGAACGTTTTTTTTTTTCCAACCAATTTTATTGAAAGAAAAAAGCAGTTCGAGTTTGAGAGAAAAAAAAAAGCAGCTGCAGAGTAAGAAAGAGAAAGTTGTATTCAAATCACAACCTTGTATATAGTAGACACGCAAAGGTGCCTCTCTGGCCCAAAGCACCATGTGCCAGAACAATATAGGCCCAACTCTAGGGCCAGGTAGTACTAAGGGTGGGCATTTGAGCTTCCAGCTAGCAGGAGGAAGTTAGGGAAGATACAATCAATGATAGCATTGTCGCATATGTAGGGATTAGGTCTAAATTTGTGGTGGCCAGGAGTTTTGTAGCTTCCTCTAATAAATCGAATGTGATGAATAGACAACCGAGTTATTTGCGCAACAGAACTGGATAATGCAATGTTCATGCTTGAAAATATGGTAGTGTTTAAATGGGTTGACCTCCCAAAAGAAATTAAGTGCAACAGATTTATTAACACCCACTAGAGTGTACTCTTCTCAAAACAACGTCCCGCCAATTATAAAGAACACAATACGCACTGGAAACCAAAGAACGCAGATCATTCAACAGTGAAGGTCTTTGGGACGCTGTCCAACACAACAGACTGCCTGCCTGCCACTAGGACAATATCTATCCCAGACTGTGTGTGTTGTGAAAGCTAGAACTAAGTGTACACAAATAGGCCCATGGCCCAGTCTCCTTAAATCAGGTCTGTTTCACGTAAAAAAAAAAAGAGAGAAAAAAAAAAAAAGATGAGGCCAATTGGCAATACTACCTGTGGGAGACAGCCTAGAAAATGTTTCCAGCTGCCACTGGGCACAGAACAGGTTCCCCTGGGATGGTAACATGAGGGAGATGCGCACACCAACCCGCTTCTTGCGCTCCGTCACGCATGTCCACTCCGCCGGTCGCTGGCTGCGCAGAAAAACTTACATAGCACGGTCACCGAGCATGAAGTACGGGCGGTTCTCATTCAATGGCGCGCCGAGGCAGCTGCGGGTTACTCTCTCTCGCCCCGCTTTCCATTCTTCAGCATTGAACGGCCGAGAGAAAATGGATCACAGCGCCCGAGGGTGCACGTGCGGCGGCCGTCGCGCGCCCATTTATTTCCCTTAGAAGGAACCCAGCTACAGAAAATGCGTCCGCCTGCCGTCCTCCCACCCCTGCACTTCCAAGAAATGAACCCGCTGCTGTTAACACTTCCCTGAACTGCGGCCGGCGATGGAGCGCCTTTCTCCTTAAAGGAGGCCTCCTCCGTGGAAGCAAACCTCGTTCCTCCCCTCGCCGCGTTAAAGCTCGGGAGTGCGTTGCGCAACGGCCGTGCATTACAACATAAAACGAAATATTTCACAAGAGGACCTTTTCTCTGGAGAGCCCACTGCACGGTTAGGAAAAGCAAGGGGAAAAGACGCAACTGCCTAACACGTAGGGTGAGTTCAGTCACTCCGGTACGAAAAAAAAGCACTGCCAAAGCCGACAGGCCTCGCCTGTGCGAGAGCTATTAGGTTTATAAATGTTTTGTTTGTTTTGTTTATCGATGTAGTAAACAAAAGCAGAGATAAACTAAGCATTTGCAACGCCATGCGTCTCGCGTTTCCTCCAGTTATTAGCGTTGTAAATTCCTAACTGGACTTTTCTTGCCACATAAATTGAAAATGAAAAGTAAAACAGTTGACCTAAGCGAGCCTATTCAAAGCGCCATGGCTGCCACGAGCGTGAGCGCAAAAAGCAGAGACGCAAAAGGAAAAAAAGTTTGCTCACAGTCAAACCTATCGGCAGGCAAACGTGCAATTATCCATGTAAGAGGGTCGACGGCCATGGCAGTAACAAAATCGCCCCAGGGAGAGACAAACGTAAAGCATTTACCAATGATGATAAAGGATTTTTAATGAACAAAACATAGTGATGGGTGTGCGGAGGGCGTTCTTAAAAGCCCACAGACAGATTACAACACCTCAGAGCGCTTGTGCGCTCGACCTAAAAACGGTATGACGCAGATAGCTCTGCCCACGTCATCGCGTTTTTTTTCTTTATTTTCAGCCAAGCTGCTCAACAGCCGCCCTGCAGTACAACATGGCTAAAGACATTGAAAATGCCAACGGCCGTCACATAGGCAAGGGATATTGGCTTTGCCAATGCTTTTTCGATAGAAGATAATGTAGGGTGGCATGCATGACTAAATTTGTAATAGGCGTCTATCTAAACAGCTGTCTCAAAGATTTCGCAACATGTCCCACAATAAATAAAAACATTGTCAATCCTACATGCTTTTATTTTAAAGTCCATTTCCAAGCCTTTTTATGTGTTGCACAAAACTTGCACGCAAAAGGCCGCTCTGCCATACTGAATTTTAGTGAGGCTTGAGACAACCTTTTTTTCTACACTACGGCATCTTTAGTTGTTCAGTTGATTTAGATATGTACACCTATTGAAATTTTGTTTTATTTGCCTTTAAAGAGAAGTGGGCTCAATGAGCACAGACATAGGCATCAAGGGAGCTGATGATGAACACATGATGCCGGGAGGCTGTGGGAACATTCCTGATAGTACTTGTGGCCAAAATGGAGCACTGTCTATAATTTGCAAGGCATAAATGTTGACATGGTTTAGTTCTGTCTGTTTTACATGTTGTTAACTGAGTGCATTGAACCATTTCAATAGCACATGCATTAGGGTGACGTGTGATAATATTATGCTTTTCTGACAATGAGGCAAAAGTTAAAGGTGCACGCTGACAGCTGTAAACGCCAACAAACCTTCCATGAAACCTATATCACATCAAAAATAAGTCTAAGATTACGTGCCCATGCAAGCGAACAAGCTTTTTGCGATACAATTTAAAGCTTTGTGCTAACTTAAAGATTGCCCTAGACCCCACACGATTGCAGGCACAGGTTTCTTTTCAACATGATTGCCTCCTCACAAAATAGCAGACATAATAGGTGGTGTTGACTGTAGTGTAGAAAAAAAGGTTGTCTCAAGCCTCACTAAAATTCAGAATGGCAGAGCGGCCTTTTGCGTGTAAGTTTTGTGCAACACAGAAAAAGGCTTGGAAATGGACGTTAAAATAAAAGCATGTAGGATTTGGGATATCGACAATCGGGTTTAAACATCAGGAAAAGCTTTTGGCTCACATGGACAGAGCTGCTGACCAGAATCCTGGTGCATTCTCTGCAAAGCAGGGCTGTTTGGAGATGGTGTTGATGGGAAAAAATTGTTGCGAGCGGCTGTGCTAAAACAACACATGAGAAAAGTTAGCACCAAGAGCAGAACAACCATAATTTCATACCAGGCACAAATCCCTGTATTAAAAGGAATTTCAACAGCTGCCCAACCCATTTTTTTGGAGTCTACTTGCAATACGCTACCCTCAAAGCTACACACGTCCCGGAAAAATATAATTTCCACAGTACGCATGAAAGCATACTGCCCCAGAATGCGTGTCTGAAACTTAAAAGGAAAAACAAAAGTGCTATGACGAGGCCAGTACTGGTCGTGTTATAGCGCTTTTTAATTGCTGGGGGATGGCAACAGAGAGGAGGAAGGGAGGTTGTATGTGGAGGGAGCCAAAGGAGAATCCCAAACAGATAGAATCATGAGGATACCGATTCCCAGCAACAACTTAATCCTAAAAAACTGTTGCTGCAATGTAGAAACCCGTGCAATGTAATAAACCTCTTATAGCTAGATCTATAGGAAAGGTGGAGGGGGTCACCCACTCCTTAGTACTGTGGGCGTCAGGCTACAAGGCAACCTCCAAGCAAGAATGGTGCAACTGGGTTTCATAAGAGGCAGGTTTGGTGAACATGAGGTACCATAGATGCTAGTGCACCAGTGTAGACAGTAAAAGGATCTTGGGGCAAAGGGACACAGTAGAAGGCTGCATGGGCTCACGGACAGTGAGGACGGCGCACTGATAATCTGAGGAATTTTGACCACAAGAATAGTGCAAGTTAACTTGGGGCACATGACATAGCAATCTCAGGAGCATGAGAAACATTGACAATGTGAGAAAGGGTGGGAACACATGGACAGACAATGGGAGTAGGCTCTATCAATAATAATAACAACAACAACAACAACAAAAACAAATATAGGCCCAGATGAATCAATGATTGGTCGAAAATAACAGGTTGCAAATTGCTATTTGAGCCCACTAAACAATTTTAAGTACTACCCTATGTACTAATAGGTCGGTTCCCCAAATTTTTCACGTACTACCCTATGTAATAATAGGTCGGTTCACAAAATTCCAATTCAGAATGTGTTGTAATCCATCCTACTTCATGAATATTTTTGACGTAGATTGCAAATAGCAATTCACTCCAGTCGGTGGCATACTAGTGTCAGCAAATCATTTCAATAAAGTACACTACAATGCAGCTTGTTTTCCTTAAAATAGAAAGTTTACTTTCGTAAGCTTGTTTGATTGTTGTCCGTGGTCTTCTGAACACTGCCTACACTTTTTTTTTGTCCATTCACAATGGGGAAGGGGACCCGCCCCATTCCAAAATGGCTTAGTATCCCAAATAAGGAGCAGATCTTTTTTATATGTTGTGCGTCTGGATTTTGACTGCAAAACTTTGATACATGCCATACCGAGTCAGTCTAGAAAGGAACAACTACAACATGCCCTTCCAAATACCAACTGGGTATTTTTTTTTGGGGGGGGGGGGGGGTTGGGGGGTGGAAGGGGCAATCCCATTTTAGGAGTCTGTAAATAATTACAAATTCCAAAAATGGGATTCGTAAAATGCCAAATCATTTTTGTGGTCTCAAACACCAATTTGGGTTGTTTGCGACCAATAAAATGGTTGATACACCTGGCCCATAGAACTTACTACACCCGTTTTGCTGTTTCTTTGGTCTATTAATACTAAATGATACTGTTAACATCTTTAATGGTACTCAACTGAAAACCTAGGAAGGATGTAACTCCAAGTAGGCCCAGCCAGGATTCAAACCTGTGGCCTGCATGTGAACTTCAGTGTTTAAGCCACTGAGTCATATTGCCAATTGACAGTTTAAGTAGCCTGGGGAACCTGGACAAGCAGTGGAAGTGTAGTAAGGCCACCTGGACAGATGTGTGATTAATTGTCGCCTTTAAGTAATCAGTATTTGGAACCTATGACCCACTGACCAGTGCTTGAAACACCTGGACAGTGTGAAGAAGCTTGAAGCACCCGAGGCAGATTCTGCAAGTAACCTGAGCATATTGTGGCACACTAAACATGCCTGTGTGCAGCGTAGGGCACCGGGAGGGGGGGGGTGGCGAGGGGGGGACTGAGAAGCAAGTAAAGATAATATAAGGTCAAACTGCGGACATAAACCTTCAGTGCCCTGTAATGGTTACCCGTTACAAGCACAACTCTCAAAAAAGTAAAAATTATTTAACTCACTATGTGAATTATATGAAAAATATACTGCTATTTGTTCATTATTCTGCCCTCGGTTAAAGTGACACCACTTCCATGCAATGGCCTTCTATACAAAATGAATAAGTAAAATAAATTGAACTAAGCCCCAGTTGCTATTCTCATACAACATCTTCCTACAACTTGAGCCTCGCCTATTGAGAGGATGGACTACTTTGAGACGATGGACCAATGTAAAACAAAGGATTTTATAGGGGAACATGACTGATGATTGTAGACAACTGTGCAACTGCGAGACAACTCTTAAGAACACTGGGGACATCTCAGTAGAGATAATTTTAACCTTCCCCGACAGAAAGAACAATCATTGAACTCGCACAAAACATGCTATGGAGAAATTCATTAGCCATAGACTAGTAACACTTGTACCAGGACAGATACCCGTTTTTCACTGCAAGCAATTAACTAACCTCACTGGGACGCACTCTCTCACATTTTCTCTCATCTGCATTTTTCCAAACTGTACAGTGCTGGCATTCTCAGTTTTTTCAATATGCACACCACCACAGTTTGGTACCTGGGCCTCAGATATTTTAAGTCAGTTTATGTGTTTTCCAATCCTTTGTAATTCTTAAATGGTGAGATTTACTTTCCATGTTTGCACAAAACATGCATATTTACATAACATGCCACCAATGTTACTCTCATGACATTCGTTAGCACCTTACCCTTGTAATATTCGCAAAAATGATGACAGGCACAGCAAGATTACATTTCTTTAGGCCTGAGATTGAGACAACTTTAGCTAAAAAGCTAACATCACGTTTTCCAACAATAATTAATAAAATGCTTTAAATTATGCATCGATACAAGGGTTTTCTGTCAGTCCCCTTCAACCATTAATAATTTAAAGTGTCATTTACGATTAGTTTCGGCCCAACACAGCGTAATGCAAGGAGCAATGGATAAATCCACTTCATCCATCGGCAGTCTAACAAAGTGATGGCATTTTGACTGACCACACGTGCAAGACTTCCCCCAAAGAAGTCCTCTTTAGTACCAAGGATGGAGGGCCTGGGCAATAGTTTTAACGGCTTACCACAATTTAGTCTCAAACACTAGTTTCTTTTGGTGCCTGAATTTTACTAAGGACTGGCTAAACCAAAAGCCTAGCGTTGACGTCAGTTTTGTGGCTTTGTCAATGCTTGCTTTAGTTTGATTTTGCATTACTTTATTGCTGGGGAAGCTGCTGGGCATCATCCATTAGCTAAGAGCAAACAGATTTGATTTCAAAAACATATACTAACATACTCGTCCCTAGCAGTGAAGGGACCTATTTTTTTGTGTCAATGTGCTCCTAGTGAAAAGGCAGGATGACATCACTCACAGTGAAGTCAGCGAATGAGTGAAGTGAGCTGAACCAATACCACATGCTGTAGTGTTCAGAATTAAAATGTGAATGATTTATTAAGAGACCAAATTAGGTAGATAACTGGTTGAAAGCCCCAATCAGTAAGCATATTACCCATATAAAATGAAAAGGTCTTGTGTAACATCAGACCTAAAAATAAGCCATGAATCACAGGGATATTCAAGACTGGATCTCTGCCATACGACTTGTGTGGGCCACCATCGCCATCATTCTTAAGTCCAATGAACCCGAGGGTGGCTGCTCTTCATGCTGCCCTATATTTTTAATAAATATTGAATTAAAAATACTTGATAAAATGTTGGTGATTCAACTCGCTGCAGTGGTCCACTCCTTGGATTACCATGACCAAAATGTCTTAATTCGTTGACGTAGTACTAGACACTGTCAGTGGTGTCTCCACATGGTTCTCGCCATGGAACATGTGATCTTCACAGATTGTGCCTTTGTATTATTAGTACAGAGAAAGCTTTTGAGTCGGTTAATTTCCCTTCTTACATTAAATATTACAGAAAATGCATTTTGAGGGTCACATTTGCAGGTTTGCAGCAATCCTTTACACTGAGGTTGCTGGTGTTGCTCTTTTGTGCTTGTAGTGGAGAAGTTAGCTGTATGGATACAGATAGATGCTCAGGGGATATGGTGGACAACTGGTCGTGAGGACAGAATCTACAAATATGTGGCCAACATATTGGACGGACGTACTAGTGACTTAGTACTTCTATCCTCTGAATAATAGACATTCTCCCCATATCCAGTGATGCTTCTGGCTTTCTGGCCAAATGAGGGAAATCTATGCATGCCCTTATCTCTAAGGGACAGAGGCCCTCTGCCCATCAATAGCTGGCCCATCAAAGGGACGTGGCCGGTCATTTTCAGAATTTGGAAATGGAGTTCCAAAGTTTGCACACCCATTCCACTTAATGTTATGAAGATTTGTAGAGCACACTATCACCCAGGAGGGTATCATGGCACTGAGCAGGATTGAGTCTACCCAAAAGTAAGGCCTAGTGGGACTACTCAAAAAGACACAATCAGCTTCAGAAGTGAGGAAGGGGCTCTTATGTGTAGGCGCAGGTTGTCCACGCTTTAAATGCAGAAGGCTTGACTGCCAGATCTGGTTTTCCAGATGAGGAGAAGTGTCTGCATGGTTTATGAAAGCAGATGTGATTGTTGAGGTAAGCTAGGCCAGAGTTATGTAGTGCCTTGAAAATGTGGGTGAGGAGTTTGAATTGTGCTCATTTGTGTATGGGAAGCCAGTGGAGCTCCTTCAGGTTTGGTGTGATGAGAGTGAGGCATGGGAGGTTAAGAGTGATTCTGGCCGCTGAGTTCTGAATGGTCTGCAGCGTTCTGGTGAGTTTTTCATGATCCTGGCACAAAGGGTGTTCCTGTAGTCCAGCTTGATTGTAACAATGGCATGCTTGACAGTTTTCCGAACGCTGATTGGGAGCCATATGAAAATCTTCCTCAGCACCTTCACGGTATAGAACCATGAGGTGGTGATGCCATTGACTTGGGCAGTCAAGTTGAGTTTACTGTTGACGACCCAGTGGTTCTTGACCTGGGAGGTGAGGGATAGATATCGGTTCTAGCTCTGCTGGCTATCAGGTGGAGTCCCACAGTGAAGGGCTCTCCCAGAAGATCACAATTTTAGTCTTATCAGTGGTCACTTTCAGACAATTGGTCTTCATCCAACGGGTGACTTCAGTCATGCAGGCATTGAACTTGATCCGGGAACTGGGCGTCTTGACCAAGAGGAAGAGAATGACTCGACTGTCATCGGTGTAGGACAGGACATTGATGTCATGAGAGCAGATGATGTTGGATAGATGGATCATGTATGCATTGAAGAGGATCAGGCTCAGAAAAGATCCTTGCAGAGCTCAACAGATGAGGTTGCAGGTATCTGAGGTGTGCTGTGCCTGGGTGGCTGACTGTGTCCTTCAAGTCAAGAAAGAGTAGATCCATTGTGTGTGTCCTTGGATTCTGATGCCATGTAAGCATTGGATGAGGATAGTCTGTCAAAGCAGCAAAGAGGTCCATGAGTATGAGGGCCGTCGTGTCTCCTCCATCCAGTCATACGGATGTCATTCATGCTGGCGATGAGGGCAGTTTCTGTGCTATGGTTGGGTCTGAAACCAGACCAAGTGGTCTCGAGGAGTTGGTGGTTGTTGAGGTACCCAGTGAGGTCTCTCTTGATTTTCTTTAAGATCTTAGCCATGATGGTAGGAGAGGAATAGGCCTGTATATTGCGAGCGTTGAAGGGTCTACGGAGGGTTGCTTCAATAATGGGAGGACAGTTGTTTGTTTCCAAGTGTCTAGGAAGGTTGCAGAAGAGGTGGAGGCATTTAGAATGGGTGTGAGCATGGCGCAGAAGGGCTGCAATCCTCTGGAAAAGATGTGGTGGGGGCAGGGGTCCGATGGGTTCACTGACTGTATGATAAGACAATCCCTAGAATGTTACCAGTGGTCACCAGTGCTCTGCTGGCAAGAAGCATTAAAATATTCAGCTGTATGCTAAACCCGCTGCGATAACCCCACTATAGCGGGGTACCTGCCTTAATCAATCAGCTGCACTGGCTGGCTTTCAGCAATGGAACATGATTGATGTGCGGAGAATTGATAGTATTAGGTCATTTCAAGACCTGATCATAGATTTTCAACTACACAAACTCAACAGGGAAACGAGGAATCTCACGGATATACAGGTCCATAGTGACCAATTCCACTGACCCCAATCCAAAACCGAGGGAGAAGTGGGAGCTTGAGCTTGGTATCCTAAATGAAGATGACTATGTAGAAGCGAAGATGGCACTGCAGGTGTAGCTATCTCTGTCTGTCTACGCCTTAACCAGTTTAAATACTTACAAAGGTACTGTAATTACTCCTCCCAGTTATAGAGAATGGGGAGAGCGAGTGCCCAATTGTCAAAGGTGTGGCTTCCCACTTGGTACGTAGTTCCACATGATATAGTTGTGCCCCCATGTGGCAGAAATACTGCATAGGGTATGCGTCGCATCGAGAAGGCAGAGGGCTGTAGGGAGGACACTGGTGTTGGACAGCAACATCGTGACTGGGTATTATGGAGCATCTAGGTGGCCCCGTTATATCCATATTCTCAATGCTATTGGAATGAAGCAAAGACATGGGCTTCTGTGCTATGACAGTGGAATTGCTTATAAAGCCCGAACAGTGCAGAAGAAATACGCTAAAATAGGAAAATAGGTAATGCTGCTGCATCCTTTCATTTAATTCTGATCACCAATATACTTCAATACTCCTGTTACAGATTTGAATTGTTGCTTCCTCATTACCTACAGACATTCTTTCTAAGCTCAATAAATAGATTTATGAAAAATAATCACAGGGATGTTCCTATGGATTGACTTCAATAGCAACAGCTTAATAACAACCCTTTGAATCAGCAATCTCTGTAATTTTGCTTCACCTCTATAGACATTCAGCTGGTTGCATGGGGGGAAAGAGGAACCTATATTTTCAAAATAATCTGGTGTTTATGAAATATATGGAGTCACACATTAGCCATCACAGTCCATCAAGCTAACAAATTATCCTAATTGATCACTCACTTAAACTCCTGTCGACCATTAGCCAAGTGCTTGGTACAAATGCATGGTACTAATAAGCATGTTTTGTGGGTGTGCTGTAAAATTCATCCAATGGCCTTCTGTGGTGAGCTGAAATGTGCCAAATGGATTATGAAACTGCCACTACAAAACAAATATGAAACCGACTCTGGCCAAGCCAGCAAATTCTGCTGAAAGTCAGCCTGCCAATAGAGGGTCGCCCAGGCACCCGCCATCAATGGGGCCCCTAGGTGCCCGCCAACAGCGGGGCCCCTTGGTACCCACCAACAGCGAGGCACCCACCAATCGGACGGCCCCCAGCAGCGCCAACAGCAAGGCACCCACCAACGGCGTGGACCCCGGTGCCCACCAACAGCGCAGACCCAGCACCCACCAACAGCGCAGACCCAGCACCCACCAAAAGCCCAGGCGCAAACCAAAAGCACAGCCCCAGGCGCAAACCAAAAGCACAGCCCCAGGCGCAAACCAAAAGCACAGCCCCAGGCGCAAACCAAAAGCACAGCCCCAGGCGCAAACCAAAAGCACAGCCCCAGGCGCAAACCAAAAGCACAGCCCCAGGCGCAAACCAAAAGCACAGCCCCAGGCGCAAACCAAAAGCACAGCCCCAGGCGCAAACCAAAAGCACAGCCCCAGGCGCAAACCAAAAGCACAGCCCTAGGCGCAAACCAAAAGCAAAGCCCCAGGCGCAAACCAAAAGCACAGCCCCAGGCACCAAATCCAACACTTTTCACACCATGCCCTCTGAAAATTTCAGAAGGGTAATGAATTACTCAATGCTCGGTATTTCGGTGTGTCTTAATAAATCTTATCTATTTTGTGAAGCCTTTCGCCTTTGTACAAAGTCATTTGGAAGGAAAGGGTACAAATACGGACAAGCTTTGAAAGAGAGTAAGGGAGCACACAAGGTCTGTGGAATAGAGAACAACGGAACAAAGAAAATAGATCTGTGGCAATATTATAACCTTTTACTATTTGTTCCAGCTCGGTTCAGTACGTCACAGTGCGATAAACAATACATGTTCTGGAAACAAAACTCTTGACAGATTATCTACCAACGAGAGATACAAACTCTTCCACAGTTGAAAAAGCGGGGCTTTAAACGTACGCATGTCAGTCTACTAAAAGGCTGTGAAAATGACACCTCCACCAACAGGAGATCTAAATATGCACATCATAAAATAAGACATTTAACAAGTCACTGAAACCCAAACAATCTACATAGACTCTTAAGTCTGGGCTTTCTGTATACGGACACATTTGAGGCACTGCTTTGAATGAGGGCACTTCGTTTTTTTTCCCCCTAGGGTTTTAAGGCTCAAGCTCAAACCTTAACAGGTATGTAAACATAAATAGTTGTCCACCTAGGTCACCTTTTCATGGTACGATATCGATATTTTTTATGTTATTGCCATTTTTTATACATTTTATGTGGCATATTTAGCAGCAGGTGATGTAAGGCAGTCCCCTGAGCTTCATGTGTTTATAATTAAATGTTTTACCCTACAAAGGCACTCTAAAGCAATGGTTAGATTCACAGCGCTATCCCCATTACATCGCACAGGTGTTTACAAAGATTAACTGGGTAAAACAGACAAAATTCTGTGTTCCGCATCGGTTTTAAGAGAAATAATCTATTTGAACATGTGCTGCTCAACCACAACTATACTGTTCTACTACAGGTAGACGGCCATAGTGAGATCTGTAGATACATTGCTAAAGCAATCATAAGCAAGCCAACACAGAAACTCAAAAAATAAGGACGAATCTGGACACAAGATGGTTCTGGTAGCAGTGCAAAATTATCACGTTCAGAATATATTTTTCAGTTATACACAGGACATTTGCAAAGATGCAATTACTTTTGTACTACATGTATTCTACTAAATCAAAATTAGAATTTAATTAGGTTTCCTTAGAGAGTTATACTGCTTGAAGTTTACTTAACACAAGGAGAGATGAGAAAGAAAGGGCTTTTGGTTAGGGAGGTGCCAAGTCCTTTTCTAAAGTAAGCTTAGACTAACAAATTACGGTGAATGAGCTCTGCATACAGAAGCAGTGGACGCCACAGGAAACCCTATAAGCTCTATGATCCACTTGAACTCTAATAGCCAACCAGGCACACATTTAAAAATATGACTGCTACCCTAATGAAATCTCACTGACCAGACAAACACAGAAAATGCGGCCAGATTCCTCCATTTTCTATCATCACCTGATGAAAATAAGCCCTGTTCTGAACCGTGCCAAACATGTTCTATCAGGTGTTTCTGGGATAGGTAAGCGAGTGCAGCAATCCTTTAACATGGCATTCGGTAACAATGATCCTGCTGTCAGATGGGCTGGAACAGGAAGGCATTGTTTTCTGTACAAAGAAGAAAGCAGCACTTCACAGCTCCAGGAAGTCACGCTGACAAACAACTTTAGGCTTGACAGAGATTACGTAACAGAATAGGGCTTCATCAAGGACCTCAGCTCTCTAACAAAAGAGCTGTGCACGTTCGCACCCGCCAGTCAGTGATGCTAATTTGTCAGAGGCTATGGTTAGACACAGAAGTGTGACTGATCAATCACTGTACACCACACGTACATATATTATAGATCCCTCGCATCCACTCTCACTTGCAGACCCTGGGAATTGGATGTCAGAAGGAGCAGGGTGGGGGATTTGGTGCCCAGGCCATGTAACACGTTTCTGGTAGGACTGAGAGCATTTCTGGTTGGGTGCGCAAGTCTGTCAGAAAGTGTGAATGCAGGTGAGCCTGATTTCGGATGGGGTGTCACCAATTGGAGACCCTCGCATATCAGTGCTATTCTAAAATAATGAGGTTCATCCCTGACATAACAGTTGCCCTGGCACAATTATGCACATAAATGTGGTTGCCCCTAGCTTATCCCATTTACTGCTAAGCGTTCCCTCAGTGCTAAGGCTTTTTTGGCTATTTGTGGTAGTTCGCGCTTAGGCGCCCATAACGTTTTGTCCACATAGGCTATCCATGACAAATTAGTCCTTTTTTTTCCCCACATCCTGTGGATTCCAAAAGGTACTCAGGTTTATGGATTCCCCTGCAGGGGACTGAGAAATCTGCCAAAATATAGCTGCGTTTTGGGGTTTTTTGGGGGAAAAATGGGAAAAAAGTGCTGCACAAGAACGAGTCTTCTATTGCCACATTTTTGGCAGAGGTAGTCTATTTTTTTCTATTTTTTGTGCTTTCAACATACTTCCAGTTTATGGTGGAAACCAGTGTGAAACCCATGGGTGATCCAGGAAAGCTATAGATTTCTGAATAGTAGACACAACTCTGAATTTAGCAAGGGATTAGATGAGTAGACCCCTCAAGCTTTTCCCAAGGAAACTAATTGGTGAAATAAACAAATATTGAAAATGAGTAGGAAAAAAAAGCCTACATGTAACTATGTTTATATCTACAACTTTTTGTCAAGATGGTAGATTAACAAAAGCAGTATACAGTTACATACACTAAATCCTTTTAGTTGTGGCAATATATAAGATTTTGTCGGTTCTCTCAGAAACCGAGGTACCTGAGACCTCAACTTAGATGCACCATGCAATGGTTTTTCATTGTGTACTGAGTAAAAACCAATGTATAAGGTGAAATATGTAGAGTGATAAATGGGTATTAAGGAAACCTATGTATTTCTGAAATGGGCACCAGATAGAGGTTAGCAGCAGTGGTTATTTATTCATCTCTGAATTTGTGGTTACCCATACTAGCATGCGATACAGAGAACATTTTTCAAAACGTCTTCTTTCTTACACACTGGCTTACATTTGGAATGCACTGATGCAGTGAAATCCAACTGGTAACAACACATTTTCTACTTCTACTACACATGTCTTCTGATAAAACAGCTACCTCACTTGTGAGGTTAGGCCTAGTGCACTTAACAGGAAACAGCTCAAAATGCAACATGAATGCATCACATTGTTCCACTGAAAAATTATCATTTTTATGCAAGGTAGGTAGATGCTAGTGGATTTTGGGCAATAGTCAATCGTAAACCTAGCAAATCTGCACATTTCATAGACATCTTTGGAAATCCAGGGTGAGGTGACCTGCGTGACTCACACCAGCTTTGTTTTGACACAGAATACCTTACAAACCTCAAACTTTCATTACAAACACATTTTCGTCTCATTACTGTGATGGGAAGTTCTGGAATCTGCACATAGCCACAATTGTCATTCCTCCTACCATTCCCTAAGCCTTCCAATATAAATGATACCTCACTTATGTGGGTAAGCGTAGGACCGTCAACAGGAAAGGGCACAAAACGCAACATGGACATCACATTTTTCAACAGAAAAATTACCCTTTTTCTGCAAATTGGGTAGCTGATCATTTTAGGCCCTAGCTCAGACAGCACCTAGGGAAACCTAGAAAACCTGCACATTTGTGAGAACTAAACACCTCGGAGGAATCCAGGATGGGGTGATGCACCTTTTTTTTTTTTTTTTTTTTACCCAGAATCCCATTCAAACCTCAAACTTTGACAAAAAAAAGTTTTTCCCCCATGTTGCTCCGGAGTCTGCGGAGAGAGCCCCAAACCTGCTTCCCCCCAGCATTTTTCCAAGTCTCTCAAAAAAATGGTACCTCACTTGTGTGGGTAAGCCTATTGCCTGCAACTGAAAAGGGCATAAAACGCAACATGGATACGTCACATTTTTCCACTCAAAAGGATCTTTTTTTTTTTAGCATGTAGCTGTAGATTGTGCACCTTAACTGATGAGCCAACAAGGGAAACCTAGCAAGCCTGCATATTTTTGAAAACGAAATAACTAGGGGTAGGAGAGTCCAAGGGTGTATGACCTGCTTGGCTCTCACAATGTTTTGTATCAAGAATCCCTTACAAATGTAAAAAATTGGTAAAAACATATTTTACTCACATTTCTGTGAAAGAAAGTTCAAGAATCTGGAGGGATCCACAAATTTCCAACCACCCTGAGTCTCACCTCCCCCAATAGGAATGGTATCCAGACTGTTTGAGTGGGCCAAGAGATTACAACATAAAAGGCCCTAAAGAATTACCAGACAGATAAGCAATAGGGGTAGCTGCAGTATTTGCGGCCGTGCTGTGGCGCAAGCTATGTAAATCTACGAGCCACAGACACTATTGAAAATTAGACAACCAGGAGATTCCAGGTTTGTGTGCCTTGCGTGAATTCCCTTCGGATTTCTTACCCGCAATGTCCTGCAAACCTCAAACTCTGCCTGAAATCACACATTTTCGTTACATTTCTTTGATGGAAACTTCAGGAATCCACAAAATTCTTACCACCCAGCATTACCACACTGGTGCCGATGAAAAGGCTGCCCAATGTGGATACTGGGCCTAGTGCCCGCTACAGGAATGGATCAAACCAAGGTCAATGGGAGCAGATATGCACTGTCTGGGGTGCTAGAGCATGCGCTAAAAATAATTTAAATAAAAATGAGAATGAATGGGAAAATATAGGACTCGCCCACCAGATCTGGCATTGAAGCACACTCTGTGAAGATGTGCTGGTGATCAGAAAAATGCCATCACTCAGCCAATATCGGAAGTGGCAGTGACGACTCATTGCCAATGCTGAACATTATGATGGACATTGGCTCTAATGCATTGATTCTAGTGCCATGAGTTACAGCATTTTTCTGATCTGGTTCATCACACTGTGTTGGTGCTCACCTCTGGATGGCCACTCCAGTATTATTTTCACCAAACTCAAAGCATTAAATAATGTGGAACTCGGTCAGATTTCGAACAATGATGCCGCATGGATTGAAAGCAGATGAAGAATTGGGAGACTGGTGACAAAAATGTCTGTGTGTGTGTGTATATATCTACATACACACACACTTCCATTGAAAAAACAAAGGTTAAAGAAACATTATAGTTAGGTGTGGTTACTTAAGATATCTATAACTGGTGACTTTCAGTGGTTTTGTAAGTTTATCCTTCTTGATGTGATGGTAGCCAATCCGATCTCAGCATGAGATTTGCCAGCTCTGCAGATCATCTGTGGCATGTTTTGTCTAAAGCTTTTGAGCATTAACTACTGAACAAATGAACAGACTTACACAAACAAGACTCTTTCTGGACCAAGATCTAGCTTTCTGCCAACTTTTGTGTAAATCTGTTCAGCGGTCTGGGCTGTAGCTGTGTCTAAAGTTCCTATGGAAAAGTGAATGAGGAAGAAACATTCTGGGACCCCTCCCCCCACCCTTGATCTCTGCCTCCACTTGACGGATCACCCTGAAACTTTCCAGGAAGAAGCAGAGGTAGAGAAAATGGTGTTTCAGCCTGCAATTTCACTATGCAATTTTCACAGGGATTTTTGTACAGCACTACAACCAAAACGGCTGAAGCGAATTATACCAAATTTGTCAGAAAGCTAAATCTTTACCCAGAAAGTGTGCTTCATGCAATTTGGTGAAAATCCTTTCAGTAGGTTTTTGAGAAATTAAGGTTCAAAATTATAGATAGTGGGACGGCTGGGTATACAGGAGTTCCACGGGCACACAACTTCAAATAATAAAGCAATCCGATTGGTCAAGGGGGCCTATTTTCCCCATCTGCCACTTTGCTCCTCTGGGAGCGAGAAGCTTCTGCGAGTCCTGCAGAAGTTTGCACCCTGATTAGCTGGACACAACTTAACCATGAAAGGGGATACATTTAAAAAAAAAAAAAATTCTTGGGTGCCACGATCCAGTAGAACTGTTAGTGGAGCCAGCACAAGCCCCATTACTTTCATGAGATCGAAAAACATTAAGGGACAAAAAAAAAAAAAAAGAAGAAGAAGTGGGGTTGCTGTAACTTGAGATAGGCCAGGTCCTGTTGTCAACTCAATGCCACTTTACATTAAAAAAACAAAAATCCTAGAAATACCCTGGAAAAAAAACAAAACAAAAGGTTAGTGACATTCTAGTTAGGTGAATTTCTATGTTTTTTAACTTAATGTTAATTTTAATTACTATATGTTATTCCAAACCCAGTTTCGCACTGCCCTCAACCGTGTGCAGCAGGGTTTGGTCGCAAGGCCTGGCCATCTCAAACGTGCTTACCACACATTTTCACAATGCAAATCTTCTACCAGCAAAGTTCATCAAAGACAATGACCAACACCAAAACACTTGCCTACTATGGTACTTTGAAAGATTTCAAGTAATAAAATACCTGCCTACAGCCTGCAACATGGTGGAATAACAATCCACTGTTAAAGGTCTTCTTACTTTAACATATGCTTTTCACAGTAAATAAGCCAAGCCTAATGCCTTTATCATGATGTTTTGTCATAACAAGATCAGACCTAAGAAGTCGTACATAACTATTACCAGTTAACTAATCAGGTCTGTGGCTTTTATCATTGGCTTGTCACCAAACCCAACTCAGTCTGCGGTACTGAGGGTAAGCATTCCTACAGGGCAACCATGATAATTACAGTCACAATACTAGAAATTTAAATAATACAGTTAGCAAAGCAAAACAGTGTGTCTTATAGGATGGCCTAACTACAATTATCAAGGTGCAAATTTACTATCTCCAAGGATAGTCAGTAGGGTTACCAAACCCTAAAACATTTGCCATAACATGCTAACACCCTTTTTTATCACATAAGTTTAGGTGTCAGCAGCACTGTCACGCAAAACCTAAAAACCTAAGGCGTTATCTCTCTTCTTACTTTATTTTTTTCTACTGTAACGCAGTCTGCACACAGAAACGGATTACTATATCAGTGACTACTGATGTTCATTATCTCATCTTGAATCTTAATTTTACTGAGTCCCATCCAGAGGTATTTTCTCATCCACCCTGCATAAATGTTCATACAGCAAGCCACACAGAGAGAGTTAAGTTTTCTCTTAAACCTCCTGTAAAGAAGCCCAATTTACATTATTCAGAATGGCTGAACGTCAAAACAAATCCATAAATTGCAAAGGAGATACTGAATGAAATCATATACAAAGTAACCCCAGTAATTTCCCACTGGACCTCCAAGGTGCACAATATACTGGCTACAAATACCTCACTCAATTGCAAACTGATACATTTGGTGCCCAGTTAGAACTGCTCCAAACTGTTGCCACTTTTGCTACTTCTGTTGATGTGCACCTGGGAAATTAAAGAGCCCTTTTACATAATACTGAGAAAGAATCTAAGATGAGGGCTTCAATTTTCTCTTGTGGCCCAAGAGTGGAAAAAACTGACAAGCATACCAAGAGTATTTCAGGACATTTTAATTAATGCAAGGGGTACTATTAAATGTCCAAAACCCATTAACCCAGAAAGGGTCTTAATAGCCCAAAAGGTTTTTTGTCAACAGTGAGGGGAATGGGCACGACTGTACAGAGGCTGGCATATTTGTGCACCAGACTAATATGGGAAGAGAATCAGCTGCCTCTGATCAACCATCTTTCACCATTCCGCTTTCTTGGTTAAAAAAAAAAAAAAACTTTTTAAATTAAATAAGATAAAAACATCTTGCTGCCCTTGTAATCCTGAATACACAGAGGAAGGAAGTGAGAAAGAGAATAAGGGCAAAATTTAGAGTTTGGCAGATCGGTTACTTTTGTCCCAAACATAAATATTCTGTCAACATTATTATAAGCACATTATAGCCTATGGCATCTGTAATAAGGCGGACAGGATATCTCTCATGCGAGTCTGCCTAATTCTAAATCAGGCTCAAAGCATTTTAAAATCTTTAATTAAGTGGTGGAGGAGTCCTTCGATTGGGAAATAAAGAGACTACTATGATTCTGAGATCGATGGAGTAGGCTCATTTAAATCTTCCTACAACTAGAGGTTCACAAAATAATTTGGTTAGGAAATATCTTTAAAAGCTAGGGCCATTTAATTTGAAAAGCAAAACTTTAAACGCTAGAGGCATGCCTACTAAATCAGAAGATATCTCCGCCACTTAGCATTTTTAATGGTACTCTAACCTGTATAACGATTACCAGCTATGCCCAGTTTCTTCCCCAGACAACTTGGAAGAGCCTTCTAATATTGCACCCATCCACTTGCTTCCAATAAAGGGTGCTGTCTGTAAGAGCCTTCATTCCAACTTTGGCTATCTAAATAAAACAAAGGAGTGATTTTAAAAAGGCTAATTTTTACTTGACCCACTTGCATCTGTTTATTTCATCTGTAACATCTAAAGAATAGTGCAAGCCACCAATTTTACCAATTCATTAATTTCACGTGTAGAACATCTGGGTATTTCTCCACCATTACCCTGAATTGCAGAGTATTAGTCAAGGGGTCATCAGGAGGTCACGTTTGATGAAGGGAAATGTGTGTTTCAGTTGCCTAGCTGCAACATATTTGTTCCAATGACTCGAACAGAGTCCAATTTGCACTGGGCTTCATATTTGGTCAAGCAAGATACTGCTAAAATCACCTTTAATTCACAGAAAACCGTCAACTGTTAGTGAGGTCGTACACAATTAGTTGCTTCATTGAGCATCCTTGTATAAAGAGTTACAGCATAAATTACTCACAGGTCCTTACTAAATCGCTGAAACATTAACAGGCCAACAAAGTCTGAAAGTCAAACAAAGCTTCTTAGTAAAAGGAAGATTGAGGCTCAACGGCCCTCTCTTAAGCAACTCAAAGAAGTATTACAATTGAGCCATGTTCTAAGTGGAGAGTGATTAATGCACTCAGCAATACCCCTGCTGCCAGTGCTCATGAAGAGAGTATAAAAGACTGGTCAAGATTAGCCTCTGGCTACTAGTAGAATCAGGACAGTATTCTTGAACCCTCACCAAATTTCCCATTTGAACTGAAGAGGTTGCCCTGGTATTTAGCAGGCTGGTTGTGGTTCATAGCAGAGCCCTTGTTGAATTTTCTAGTTACATTCTGCATCAAAGAGACCTGACAGAAGTACTGTCCCTGCTTCTACTGTATACAGCACATACAGTTCCAGCTAATTCCAGTAAGGAGATAGAGGACATACAAAGGCAGGGCCTAGCTATTCTTCTGGCCAACTGGCTTCAGTGTTCTACGAAGACAATTTTTTCAGACAATTAATGTACTGAAGCAGAGGAGAGTAAGAACAACCCTAAAACAGAACATACACACACATAGGACTATATAGTGAGGCTCACATTTTAAATGTAAATAAACCACAGAAATTCACCTGTTAGAGTTATCTTAAGTAACTATAATTCATGCCCTAAGGTAACTATAACTCGCACCCTCGCCAAGCACCATTTTTTTCGCGAAAGGTTGGCTGCAGGATCTGACCCTGCAGCCAACCCCCTATAATCGCACAACCCCACATCGCGCACAGCCGAAGGGGTTGGCTGCGGGGCTGGCCTGCTGCAAGTCCCTGCAGTCAACCCCCCTATAATCATCCAATCCTGCGTCCCACACAGCAAAATATATATATACACACACACACATATCTACTAAAGCCTCAATAAAAAAAAACAAATATTATCCCTCCTGCTAAACTGTCTTGTCTGCTACCATACATACAGGGAACTTTAATCTAAACTTAAATGTGAACACCGAATAACAAGAGTGAATGAATTGTGCCAATCAATATTTGCACAGTGCTATCTGTTTACACAGAGAATTGATAAGTCTGGACTTTAGGTCTTTTCGTTATTACAGGAATTTAACTTAAGAGTTTTGAATGGAGACTGAGTTATTGTGCTTCAGTAAATTTTTCACACTTTTCTATGACAAGGTATGCAGAGGGGTTTTCTATTTTTATATCTCAATACAAATGATTTCCCTGGAGAATTTAAAGTATAACATCTAATGCAGAGTGAGCACACTGCGCAAAAAGTCACACTTAAGTCTTAATTAGAGAATTCACCCCTTTGCAAAAATAAAAGTGTAACAGCAGACATCAAGGCCCTAAAAAGGTAACTTGTTCAACCTGAAGCTGGGTTCCAGGAGCCAATGGCGATGTACGCCAGGGGTGACGGTACGCACCGCCGCGGACGTGACCCCCATTTTCTATCTATCCACTTACTTGCTAACTGACCTTCAACAGGAGAGGACCTACACTGCAAGTGCTACTGTGACCTGTGTCTGGAAGCGACAATGGCTCATGTGTCTGGGGACATGGCCCCTAACCTCACTGCGGAGGAGTTGGAGAAACCGGTTGATGGGTTCCTACCCCAGTACACGTTACTCTACGGTCCTCCAGACAAACAGGTGAGTACACTGTGAGCATGATGTGAGGGCCATGAATATATGGAGTGCTGTGTATGTAAGCCACATGTGGTGGTGGGGGGGGGAGGGAGGGGGGAAGGGGCAGAGGCATCCTGGCCAGAATGCGGCAAGTAAGGTTGACAATGTATGTGCGTCAGGGGATGGGAGGGATCTGGTGGGCCATGAGTCTGATGGTCCAGATGGTTGACTAATTCCCTTATCTGCTATCTTTTCCCTGCAGGTCAGCGTCCACCAGAAGAAGGGTATTTGGCGTACCATCGCAAAGGAGGGGAGGACCCTGGGGGTCTTTGACAGGCGGAGCACCCACTGCCGCAAGCGCTGGGACGACCTGCGCTGCTAGGCAAAGAAGAGGGCAGAGGCCCAGCTGGGGCTGGCCTCCCAACAAGGAAGGGGTGCCCGTCGCACCATGACCCCCCTGATGTTCCGCATCCTGTCGGTGGCCTATCCGGAGTTGGGTGGGTGCGCGAAGGCATCACAGCAGCCACAAGGGGGTGAGTACAGAATCTGACTCCTGACTTTGCGCGCATTAAGAGGTACCTGGGTGGGGGATGTGGGCTATGGGTGCCCCTAGGCCAGGGCGAAAATGGCAGGGTAGGTCCCTTGTTAGGCAGGCTCTCAAGCACTCCAACCCCAATAGTGTTAGTGGGCATCTACTACTGGGCAGGGTCCCGTGGGTTTCTGGTGTGCAGCTGATGGCGTTAGGCATTGTACCCCATGGGCTGGTAACTATCTTAGTAACTGGTTGGGCATGGCCTAGTGATAGGGCTGCTCCCTGTGTGTTGTGTCTGCCAACGGTAGTAGTGTTGCTGGCATTGACCAAGTGTATCCTCTGTCTTCCCCTCCCCCCCCCGTTTTGTTTTGTCACCCTGTCCTTGTGTGCATTAGCATAATTTGGCGGAGGAGCAGAGGCACCGGCGACGGAGGGAGCAGCATCCCACATGGGCCTGGAGCCCGAATCTATCGAGGGTGAGGGCCCCAGTGGGACAGATGGCGAGAGGAGCATCATGACGAGGACAGGAGGGGAGACCACAGACAGCGGCGACTCCTCCGATGGAAACTCCCTGGCGGTGGCGGGCACCGATGTGCCCACCCCAACAGGTACAGCTGCAATCCCCCCCCTACCAGCACCACCCTCCCACTAGCCCCTCAGCGTGTTTCCTGTGCCCGCTCACCCAGGAGGGTGGGCATCTCCTTCACCTCAGGCGTCAGCCCTGCTGCCCTCAGTGAGGAGGCTATTAACCTCCTGAGATCCCTTTCTGTTGGGCAGTCAACCATACTGTGCCATCCAGGGTGTAGCAGGGCATTTGCAAATGCATACCTAGAGGACATTCACTCTGGCGTGTGTAGGAAAGTACCATCTTGCCTGGCATGTTACCCCCATTTTTCACTGTATATATGTTGTTTTAGTTGTATGTGTCACTGGGACCCTGGTAACCCAGGGCCCCAGTGCTCATAAGTGTGCCTGTATGTGTTACCTGTGTAGTGACTAACTGTCTCACTGAGGCTCTGCTAATCAGAACCTCAGTGGTTATGCTCTCTCATTTCTTTCCAAATTGTCACTGACAGGCTAGTGACCATTTTTACCAATTTACATTGGCTTACTGGAACACCCTTATAATCCCCTAGTATATGGTACTGAGGTACCCAGGGTATTGGGGTTCCAGGAGATCCCTATGGGCTGCAGCATTTCTTTTGCCACCCATAGGGAGCTCTGACAATTCTTACACAGGCCTGCCACTGCAGCCTGAGTGAAATAACGTCCACGTTATTTCACAGCCATTTTACACTGCACTTAAGTAACTTATAAGTCACCTATATGTCTAACCTTTACCTGGTAAAGGTTAGGTGCAAAGTTACTTAGTGTGAGGGCACCCTGGCACTAGCCAAGGTGCCCCCACATTGTTCAGAGCCAATTCACTGAACTTTGTGAGTACGGGGACACCATTACACGCGTGCACTACATATAGGTCACTACCTATATGTAGCTTCACCATAGTAACTCAGAATATGGCCATGTAACATGTCTATGATCATGGAATTGCCCCCTCTATGCCATCCTGGCATTGTTGGTACAATTCCATAATCCCAGTGGTCTGTAGCACAGACCCTGGTACTGCCAGACTGCCCTTCCTGGGGTTTCTCTGCAGCTGCTGCTGCTGCCAACCCCTCAGACAGGCATCTGCCCTCCTGGGGTCCAGCCAGGCCTGGCCCAGGATGGCAGAACAAAGAACTTCCTCTGAGAGAGGGTGTGACACCCTCTCCCTTTGGAAAATGGTGTGAAGGCAGGGGAGGAGTAGCCTCCCCCAGCCTCTGGAAATGCTTTGTTGGGCACAGAGGTGCCCAATTCTGCATAAGCCAGTCTACACCGGTTCAGGGACCCCTTAGCCCTGCTCTGGCGCGAAACTGGACAAAGGAAAGGGGAGTGACCACTCCCCTGACCTGCACCTCCCCTGGGAGGTGTCCAGAGCTCCTCCAGTGTGCTCCAGACCTCTGCCATCTTGGAAACAGAGGTGCTGCTGGCACACTGGACTGCTCTGAGTGGCCAGTGCCACCAGGTGACGTCAGAGACTCCTTGTGATAGGCTCCTTCAGGTGTTAGTAGCCTTTCCTCTCTCCTAGGTAGCCAAACCCTCTTTTCTGGCTATTTAGGGTCTCTGTCTCTGGGGAAACTTTAGATAACGAATGCATGAGCTCAGCCGAGTTCCTCTGCATCTCCCTCTTCACCTTCTGATAAGGAATCGACCGCTGACCGCGCTGGAAGCCTGCAAATCTGCAACATAGTAGCAAAGACGACTACTGCAACTCTGTAACGCTGATCCTGCCGCCTTCTCGACTGTTTTCCTGCTTGTGCATGCTGTGGGGGTAGTCTGCCTCCTCTCTGCACCAGAAGCTCCGAAGAAATCTCCCGTGGGTCGACGGAATCTTCCCCCTGCAACCGCAGGCACCAAAAAGCTGCATCTCCGGTCCCTTGGGTCTCCTCTCAGCACGACGAGCGAGGTCCCTCGAATCCAGCGACACCGTCCAAGTGACCCCCACAGTCCAGTGACTCTTCAGCCCAAGTTTGGTGGAGGTAAGTCCTTGCCTCACCTCGCTGGGCTGCATTGCTGGGAACCGCGACTTTGCAAGCTTCTCCGGCCCCTGTGCACTTCCGGCGGAAATCCTTCGTGCACAGCCAAGCCTGGGTCCACGGCACTCTAACCTACATTGCACGACTTTCTAAGTTGGTCTCCGGCGACGTGGGACTCCTTTGTGCAACTTCGGCGAGCACCGTTTCACGCATCCTCGTAGTGCCTGTTTCTGGCACTTCTCCGGGTGCTACCTGCTTCAGTGAGGGCTCCTTGTCTTGCTCGACGTCCCCTCTCTCTGCAGGTCCAATTTGCGACCTCCTGGTCCCTCCTGGGCCCCAGCAGCGTCCAAAAACGCCAAACGCACGATTTGCGTGTAGCAAGGCTTGTTGGCGTCCATCCGGCGGGAAAACACTTCTGCACGACTCTCCAAGGCGTGGGGGATCCATCCTCCAAAGGGGAAGTCTCTAGCCCTTGTCGTTCCTGCAGTATTCACAGTTCTTCAGCCTAGTAAGAGCTTCTTTGCACCAACCGCTGGCATTTCTTGGGCATCTGCCCATCTCCGAGCTGCTTGTGACTTTTGGACTTGGTCCCCTTGTTCCACAGGTACCTTCAGACAGGAATCCATCGTTGTTGCATTGCTGATTTGTGTTTTCCTTGCATTCTCCCTCTAACACGACTATTTTGTCCTTAGGGGAACTTTGGTGCACTTTGCACTCACTTTTCAGGGTCTTGGGGAGGGTTATTTTTCTAACTCTCACTATTTTCTAATAGTCCCAGCGACCCTCTACAAGGTCACATAGGTTTGGGGTCCATTCGTGGTTCACATTCCACTTTTGGAGTATATGGTTTGTGTTGCCCCTATCCCTATGTTTCCCCATTGCATCCTATTGTAATTATACATTGTTTGCACTGTTTTCTAAGACTATACTGCATATTTTTGCTATTGTGTATATATATCTTGTGTATATTTCCTATCCTCTTACTGAGGGTACACTCTAAGATACTTTGGCATATTGTCATAAAAATAAAGTACCTTTATTTTTTAGTATAACTGTGTATTGTGTTTTCTTATGATATTGTGCATATGACACTAAGTGGTACTGTAGTAGCTTCACACGTCTCCTAGTTCAGCCTGAGCTGCTTTGCTAAGCTACCATTATCTATCAGCCTAAGCTGCTAGACACCCTATACACTAATAAGGGATAACTGGGCCTGGTGCAAGTACCCCTTGGTACTCACTACAAGCCAGTCCAGCCTCCTACATTGGTTGTGCAGCGGTGGGATAAGTGCTTTGAGACTACTTACCACTCTTGTCATTGTACTTTTCATAAGAGAAAAATATACAAAACAAGGTCAGTGTATATACACATAGCCAAAAAGTTTTGCATTTCCTCTTTTCACTCTTTTCTAAGTGCTGAAAAGTACTTCTAAACTTTCAAAAAGTTCTTAAAAGTTTAAAAAGTTTTTTCTGTCTTTCCAAAAAGTTCTGAAAACTTTTTTCTCTTTGTCTATCACTTTAACTCTCTCTAAAAATGTCTGGCACAGGCCAAAAAGTTGAACTGTCCAAACTTGCATATGATCACCTTAGCTGGAAAGGAGCAAGGAGTCTCTGCATAGAGAGAGGTTTGAGTGTAGGGAAGAATCCTTCCTTAGAACTGTTAATTAATATGCTTAGAGTACAGGATAAGGCCATAAGTGCCCAATCTGTAGAAAAAGTAGCTAATGGTTCTCAATCTGATCCAGGGACTCCCCCAGGAAAAGGTTCTGGAAAGAAAATTCTCAGCCTGCCCATTACTAGACAGTCTAGCATAGTTGGTACAGAGGTTGAATCACATCATACTGATGATGTGCTCTCACATTATACTGGTAGCCAAGCTGTTAGGGTGCCCTCTGTAAGGGACAGGTCTCCTTCTGTTCATTCCCATCATACCTCTGTATCTAGAAATGTCCCTCCCACCCACCCTGATGACAGATTGTTGGAAAGGGAGCTCAATAGATTGAGAGTGGAGCAAACCAGACTGAAGCTCAAGAAGCAACAGCTGGATTTGGATAGACAGTCTTTAGAAATAGAGAGGGAAAGACAGAAAATGGGTTTAGATACCCATGGTGGCAGCAGCAGTATTCCCCATAGTCATCCTGCAAAAGAGCATGATTCCAGGAATCTGCATAAGATAGTTCCCCCTTACAAGGAGGGGGATGACATTAACAAGTGGTTTGCTGCACTTGAGAGGGCCTGTGCTGTACAGGATGTCCCTCAAAGGCAGTGGGCTGCTATCCTATGGCTATCATTTACTGGAAAAGGTAGGGATAGGCTCCTTACTGTAAAAGAAAATGATGCTAACAATTTCCAAGTTCTTAAGAATGCACTCCTGGATGGTTATGGCTTAACCACTGAACAGTACAGGATCAAGTTCAGAGATACCAAAAAGGAGTCTTCACAAGACTGGGTTGATTTCATTGACCAGGCAGTGAAGGCCTTGGAGGGGTGGTTACATGGCAGTAAAGTTACTGATTATGACAGCCTGTATAACTTAATCCTGAGAGAGCATATTCTTAATAATTGTGTGTCTGATTTGTTGCACCAGTACTTGGTGGACTCTGATCTGACCTCTCCCCAAGAATTGGGAAAGAAGGCAGACAAATGGGTCAGAACAAGAGTGAACAGAAAAGTTCATACAGGGGGTGACAAAGATGGCAACAAAAAGAAGGATGGTAAGTCTTCTGACAAGGGTGGGGACAAATCTAAAAATGAGTCTTCATCAGGCCCACAAAAACACTCTGGTGGGGGTGGTGGGCCCAAACCCTCCTCTAATCAGAACAAGGAAAAGAAACCATGGTGCTATTTATGTAAGATAAAAGGCCATTGGACAACAGATCCCAGTTGTCCAAAGAAAGGCACCACAGCTCCTACCACTACAACCCCTACTGCTACACCTAGTGTCCCTACTAATAGCAGTGGTGGTGGGAGCAAACCTACTAATAGCCAATCCAAGGGAGTAGCTGGGCTCACTTTTGGTAATTTAGTTGGGGTTGGTCTGATTAGGGAGACCACAGAGGCTACTTTAGTCTCTGAAGGGGCTATTGACTTAGCCACTTTGGTTGCTTGCCCCCATAACTTGGAGAAGTACAAGCAACTAACCCTAATAAATGGTGTTGAGGTCCAGGCCTACAGGGACACAGGTGCCAGTGTCACAATGGTGATTGAGAAACTGGTGCACCCTGAACAACACATACTTGGACACCAGTACCAAGTAACCGATGCTCACAACATAACACAAAGCCACCCCATGGCTGTTGTAAATCTCAACTGGGGGGGGGTATCTGGTCCAAAGAAAGTTGTGGTAGCTTCAGATTTACCTGTAGACTGTCTATTAGGGAACGATTTGGAGACATCAGCTTGGTCAGATGTGGAGTTGGAGGCCCATGCAGCAATGCTGGGCATCCCAGGGCATATTTTTGCTTTGACAAGGGCTCAGGCCAAAAAGCAAAAAGGACAGGGAAGCTTGGATCCTGGAACAATGGACCAAGTGCTCCCTAAAGCTAGGGCTAGTAGAAGCAAACCACTTCCTACTATCCCTCCCTCTACAGTGGATTCTAATTCTGAGGAAGAAGAATTCCCTCCCTGTGCAGAACCTACACCAGAGGAGCTGGAAGCAGACACTGCTGAGCTTTTGGGTGAAGGGGGGCCTGCCAGAGAGGAGCTGAGTGTGGCACAGCAAACCTGTCCCACATTAGAGGGTCTCAGACAGCAAGCTGTCAAACAGGCTAATGGGGATGTCAGTGACTCACACAGAGTTTACTGGGAGGACAACCTCTTGTACACTGAGCATAGGGATCCTAAACCTGGAGCTGCCAGGAGATTAGTGATTCCTCAGGAGTACAGAAAGTTCCTCCTAACACTGGCACATGACATTCCCTTAGCTGGGCACCTGGGTCAAATGAAAACTTGGGACAGATTGGTACCACTGTTTCATTGGCCTAGGATGTCTGAGGACACAAAAGAATTTTGTAAGTCCTGTGAAACCTGTCAAGCCAGTGGCAAGACAGGTGGCACTCCAAAGGCACCCCTTATCCCACTGCCTGTGGTTGGGGTTCCCTTTGAAAGGGTAGGGGTTGACATAGTTGGCCCCCTTGACCCTCCTACTGCTTCAGGCAATAGGTTTATCTTAGTGGTAGTGGACCATGCCACAAGGTATCCTGAAGCAATTCCTTTAAGGACCACTACAGCTCCTGCAGTGGCAAAGGCCCTCCTGGGAATATTTTCCAGGGTGGGCTTCCCAAAGGAAGTAGTATCAGACAGAGGAAGCAATTTCATGTCTGCATACTTAAAGGCCATGTGGAAGGAGTGTGGTGTAACTTACAAGTTCACAACACCCTATCATCCACAAACAAATGGACTGGTGGAGAGATTTAATAAAACTCTCAAAGGCATGATTATGGGACTCCCTGAAAAACTCCGCAGGAGATGGGATATCCTTCTACCATGCCTCCTTTTTGCCTACAGGGAGGTACCCCAGAAAGGAGTGGGCTTCAGCCCCTTTGAACTTCTTTTTGGTCACCCTGTTAGGGGTCCACTCACACTTGTAAAGGAGGGTTGGGAACAACCTTTAAAAGCTCCTAAGCAGGATATTGTGGACTATGTACTTGGCCTCAGATCAAGGATGGCTGAGTACATGAAAAAGGCCAGTAAAAACCTTCAGGCCAGCCAAGAGCTCCAGAAGCAATGGCATGATCAGAAGGCTGTTTTGGTTCAGTACCAACCAGGGCAGAAAGTGTGGGTCTTGGAGCCTGTGGCCCCAAGAGCACTCCAAGATAAATGGAGTGGTCCACACACAATTGTTGAAAAGAAGGGTGAAGTCACCTACTTGGTTGACTTAGGCACTGCCAGGAGTCCCCTTAGGGTGCTCCATGTCAACCGCCTGAAACCCTACTATGACAGGGCTGATCTCACCCTGCTCATGGCAACAGATGAGGGACAGGAAGAAGACAGTGATCCTCTACCTGATCTCTTCTCTTCCACAGAACAAGATGCTCTTGTGGAAGGGGTAGTTTTGGCTGATTGTCTTACTGCTGAGCAGAAAGATAATTGCATAAATCTCCTAGGACAATTTTCAGAACTCTTCTCCATTGTGCCAGGCACCACTTCTTGGTGTGAGCACACTATAGATACTGGAGACAGTTTACCTGTCAAAAGTAAGATCTATAGGCAGCCTGACCATGTCAGGGACTGCATAAAGCAAGAAGTTCAGAAGATGTTGGAACTAGGAGTGGTTGAGCACTCTGACAGTCCATGGGCTTCTCCTGTGGTACTGGTACCAAAACCCAATTCTAAAGATGGAAAGAAGGAAATGAGGTTTTGTGTAGACTATAGAGGTCTCAACTTGGTAACCAAAACAGATGCTCACCCTATACCCAGGGCAGATGAGCTAATAGATACACTGGCATCTGCCAAGTATCTAAGCACTTTTGATTTGACTGCAGGGTATTGGCAGATCAAAATGTCAGAAGATGCTAAACCTAAGACTGCATTTTCTACCATTGGAGGACATTACCAGTTTACTGTAATGCCTTTTGGTTTGAAAAATGCACCTGCCACTTTTCAGAGGTTGGTGAACACAGTCCTGCAAGGGCTGGAAGCTTTCAGTGCAGCATATTTGGATGATATAGCTGTCTTTAGCTCCAGCTGGGATGATCACCTGGTCCACCTTTGGAAAGTTTTGGAGGCCCTGCAAAAGGCAGGCCTCACTATCAAGGCTTCAAAGTGCCAGATAGGGCAGGGTAAGGTGGTTTATCTGGGACACCTTGTTGGTGGGGAACAGATTGCACCACTTCAGGGGAAAATCCAAACTATTATTGATTGGATTCCCCCTACCACTCAGACTCAGGTGAGAGCCTTCCTAGGCCTCACTGGGTATTACAGGAGGTTCATTAAGAACTATGGCTCCATTGCAGCCCCTCTTAATGACCTCACATCCAAGAAAATGCCTAAAAAGGTATTATGGACAGCAAACTGTCAGAAAGCTTTTGAGGAGCTGAAGCAGGCCATGTGCTCTGCACCTGTCCTGAAAAGCCCTTGTTACTCTAAAAAATTCTATGTCCAAACTGATGCATCTGAATTAGGAGTAGGGGCAGTCCTATCACAACTTAATTCTGAGGGCCAGGATCAACCTGTTGCTTTTATTAGTAGAAGGTTGACCCCTAGAGAAAAGCGTTGGTCTGCCATTGAGAGGGAGGCCTTTGCTGTGGTCTGGGCTCTGAAGAAGTTGAGGCCATACCTGTTTGGCACTCACTTCATTGTTCAGACAGACCACAAACCTCTACTTTGGCTAAAACAAATGAAAGGTGAAAATCCTAAATTGTTGAGGTGGTCCATATCCCTACAGGGAATGGACTATACAGTGGAACATAGACCTGGGAGTAGCCACTCCAATGCAGATGGACTCTCCAGATATTTCCACTTAGACAATGAAGACTCATCAGGTAATGGCTAGTCTTATTGTCCTTCGTTTGGGGGGGGGTTGTGTAGGAAAGTACCATCTTGCCTGGCATGTTACCCCCATTTTTCACTGTATATATGTTGTTTTAGTTGTATGTGTCACTGGGACCCTGGTAACCCAGGGCCCCAGTGCTCATAAGTGTGCCTGTATGTGTTACCTGTGTAGTGACTAACTGTCTCACTGAGGCTCTGCTAATCAGAACCTCAGTGGTTATGCTCTCTCATTTCTTTCCAAATTGTCACTGACAGGCTAGTGACTATTTTTACCAATTTACATTGGCTTACTGGAACACCCTTATAATCCCCTAGTATATGGTACTGAGGTACCCAGGGTATTGGGGTTCCAGGAGATCCCTATGGGCTGCAGCATTTCTTTTGCCACCCATAGGGAGCTCTGACAATTCTTACACAGGCCTGCCACTGCAGCCTGAGTGAAATAACGTCCACGTTATTTCACAGCCATTTTACACTGCACTTAAGTAACTTATAAGTCACCTATATGTCTAACCTTTACCTGGTAAAGGTTAGGTGCAAAGTTACTTAGTGTGAGGGCACCCTGGCACTAGCCAAGGTGCCCCCACATTGTTCAGAGCCAATTCACTGAACTTTGTGAGTACGGGGACACCATTACACGCGTGCACTACATATAGGTCACTACCTATATGTAGCTTCACCATGGTAACTCCGAATATGGCCATGTAACATGTCTATGATCATGGAATTGCCCCCTCTATGCCATCCTGGCATTGTTGGTACAATTCCATAATCCCAGTGGTCTGTAGCACAGACCCTGGTACTGCCAGACTGCCCTTCCTGGGGTTTCTCTGCAGCTGCTGCCAACCCCTCAGACAGGCATCTGCCCTCCTGGGGTCCAGCCAGGCCTGGCCCAGGATGGCAGAACAAAGAACTTCCTCTGAGAGAGGGTGTGACACCCTCTCCCTTTGGAAAATGGTGTGAAGGCAGGGGAGGAGTAGCCTCCCCCAGCCTCTGGAAATGCTTTGTTGGGCACAGAGGTGCCCAATTCTGCATAAGCCAGTCTACACCGGTTCAGGGACCCCTTAGCCCTGCTCTGGCGCGAAACTGGACAAAGGAAAGGGGAGTGACCACTCCCCTGACCTGCACCTCCCCTGGGAGGTGTCCAGAGCTCCTCCAGTGTGCTCCAGACCTCTGCCATCTTGGAAACAGAGGTGCTGCTGGCACACTGGACTGCTCTGAGTGGCCAGTGCCACCAGGTGACGTCAGAGACTCCTTGTGATAGGCTCCTTCAGGTGTTAGTAGCCTTTCCTCTCTCCTAGGTAGCCAAACCCTCTTTTCTGGCTATTTAGGGTCTCTGTCTCTGGGGAAACTTTAGATAACGAATGCATGAGCTCAGCCGAGTTCCTCTGCATCTCCCTCTTCACCTTCTGATAAGGAATCGACCGCTGACCGCGCTGGAAGCCTGCAAACCTGCAACATAGTAGCAAAGACGACTACTGCAACTCTGTAACGCTGATCCTGCCGCCTTCTCGACTGTTTTCCTGCTTGTGCATGCTGTGGGGGTAGTCTGCCTCCTCTCTGCACCAGAAGCTCCGAAGAAATCTCCCGTGGGTCGACGGAATCTTCCCCCTGCAACCGCAGGCACCAAAAAGCTGCATCTCCGGTCCCTTGGGTCTCCTCTCAGCACGACGAGCGAGGTCCCTCGAATCCAGCGACACCGTCCAAGTGACCCCCACAGTCCAGTGACTCTTCAGCCCAAGTTTGGTGGAGGTAAGTCCTTGCCTCACCTCGCTGGGCTGCATTGCTGGGAACCGCGACTTTGCAAGCTTCTCCGGCCCCTGTGCACTTCCGGCGGAAATCCTTCGTGCACAGCCAAGCCTGGGTCCACGGCACTCTAACCTACATTGCACGACTTTCTAAGTTGGTCTCCGGCGACGTGGGACTCCTTTGTGCAACTTCGGCGAGCACCGTTTCACGCATCCTCGTAGTGCCTGTTTCTGGCACTTCTCCGGGTGCTACCTGCTTCAGTGAGGGCTCCTTGTCTTGCTCGACGTCCCCTCTCTCTGCAGGTCCAATTTGCGACCTCCTGGTCCCTCCTGGGCCCCAGCAGCGTCCAAAAACGCCAAACGCACGATTTGCGTGTAGCAAGGCTTGTTGGCGTCCATCCGGCGGGAAAACACTTCTGCACGACTCTCCAAGGCGTGGGGGATCCATCCTCCAAAGGGGAAGTCTCTAGCCCTTGTCGTTCCTGCAGTATTCACAGTTCTTCAGCCTAGTAAGAGCTTCTTTGCACCAACCGCTGGCATTTCTTGGGCATCTGCCCATCTCCGAGCTGCTTGTGACTTTTGGACTTGGTCCCCTTGTTCCACAGGTACCTTCAGACAGGAATCCATCGTTGTTGCATTGCTGATTTGTGTTTTCCTTGCATTCTCCCTCTAACACGACTATTTTGTCCTTAGGGGAACTTTGGTGCACTTTGCACTCACTTTTCAGGGTCTTGGGGAGGGTTATTTTTCTAACTCTCACTATTTTCTAATAGTCCCAGCGACCCTCTACAAGGTCACATAGGTTTGGGGTCCATTCGTGGTTCACATTCCACTTTTGGAGTATATGGTTTGTGTTGCCCCTATCCCTATGTTTCCCCATTGCATCCTATTGTAATTATACATTGTTTGCACTGTTTTCTAAGACTATACTGCATATTTTTGCTATTGTGTATATATATCTTGTGTATATTTCCTATCCTCTTACTGAGGGTACACTCTAAGATACTTTGGCATATTGTCATAAAAATAAAGTACCTTTATTTTTTAGTATAACTGTGTATTGTGTTTTCTTATGATATTGTGCATATGACACTAAGTGGTACTGTAGTAGCTTCACACGTCTCCTAGTTCAGCCTGAGCTGCTTTGCTAAGCTACCATTATCTATCAGCCTAAGCTGCTAGACACCCTATACACTAATAAGGGATAACTGGGCCTGGTGCAAGGTGCAAGTACCCCTTGGTACTCACTACAAGCCAGTCCAGCCTCCTACAGCGTGGCGGCCCAACAGAGAGCATTTCAGGCTCTGGCCTCCGCACTGATGGCAGCCCTTGCCCCTGTGTCTAGCCTCCCCCCTCCAACTTCCTCTGCCCAGTCCCAATCCCCTCAACCCCAGTCTATACCAAGCACACCTTCAGACCAGCATTCACCCAAATCAACACACAGAAGTGGTTCAGGCAAACACAAGCACCACACATCATCCCACATGCACTCACACAAGCACCATCCCTATGTAGACACACCAACATCCACTGCCCACTGTGTCCCCCTCCTCCTCCTCGTCCCCCTCCCTCCCAGTATCCTCTCCACTCACACCTGCATGCAGTACATCCTCATCCACTACCTCCATCACCAGCATGCCCATCACTACTCACCCCTCACTGGCAGTCACCACCCCCACATCCATTCACACGTCCCCTGTGTCCTTTCCCAGTGTTTCTGTGACCCCTCCTCCCAAAGTATACAAACGCAAGCACATACCCACCCAACAGCCATCCACCTCACAACAGCATCCAGCCCATGCACCTTCACCCAAACTCAGCAGACACCTCCTACCACCACTCCCTCTTGCTCCACTCCCAAACCCTCTCCCTCTTCCAGTCCCAGTGTGTCTAAAAAAGCTTATCCTGGCAAACATTGACCTGTTCCCTACCCCCCCCGTCCTTCTCCTCGGGCCAGGGTGACCAGAACCCAGGCCAGCACCTCAGCCACCAAGTCTGCATCCACTGTGGTACCTCCAACTCACACAGCCTCAAAGGGGACATCCATCAGGCCACCCAGTGTGCCACCAACCCCTGCAAAGGACCAAACCATTCCGCCACCTGCCAAGGTGAAAAAGGGGACGACATGCAGCAAGGGCAAGGAGCACGAACCACACCAGGAAGGCCTCCTCAAAAACTCCAGCTGCCAGAACCAAGGTCACAACAGCATCTGCCAAGGTGAGTAAGGGGCAGAAAATCCAAGGCAAAGCACTTCAGCCGTCGGAGGCTGCAGGTGAAGGCCTGGTGCCCACCAGCAGAACCCCCAGCACCGCCACCTGCACCGCGGGCAGCACCGCCAGCAGCCCCGCCGCAAGCCCCACCACCTGCACCGCTGCAGCCACCACTACTGTCAGCAGCAGCATCCCCAGCGGGCAGCCTTCCGAGGCTGCAGGAGAAGGGCCGAGGCCTACCTCCACCACTGGCAGCACCAGCACCTGCACCACAGCCAGCACCGTCAGCAGCCCCGCCGTAAGCCCTGCTGACAGTAGGACCACTACCAGCACCAGCAGCCCCAGAGGGCGGCCGTCCGAGGCTGCTGAAGACGGGCTGGAGCCTCCCACCACCACTGGCAGCACCAGCACCGGCAACACCACCAGTTTGGAGCCTTAGGCGCCGCAGCATGGACTATCATACAACCTGGTCCCTGCAAATCCCGTGCCTCAGACACCCAGGTGAGGGAATGTGAACTGCCACAACCCAAGTGCTGCATCACTCGGCACATGGCCCCCTCCAGAACCAGTGGAGAAAAGCATCCACTCACCCAATCCTTGGCAGGATGAAGCAGACTGGGCACAAGGCCCCCTCCAGAACCAGTGGAGAAAGGCATCCACTTGAGAGACTGTAGCTTTGTACTTCCCAGGACCATGCAGTGGGGAAACCACCCACCTGAGAGACTGTGGCCTTGCACCCCCAGGACATCGCTGTGGGCATGGAGCCCCCTCGAGGAGCAGTGGCGTTATTCCATCTTCCGAATGAGGTGCCCCTGTGTGTTTTTGACCTGATGCCCCTGCAGTGATCTCTCCGTATTGAGGCAGGAGTCAAGTGTGGGCTTGGCCCAAGATTTTTGGCCCAGTGGCCCACGGACATTTGGAAGGGACAATGTACGGCCTTATGTACATATTGTATATTTTTGTAGATATTGTTTTTATAATCGTTACATGAATCTGCCCATTTCTAATATTACACTGATTTAACTCTATTCCTTTTGTCCTTGCCTTCTTCCAGGGGGTAATGGGGTGTAAATGTATGTTGCTGCATGTGTTTGTGTGTATGGTGTTGTGGGTGGGGGTGTTGCGTGTGTGTATCACTCTTTTTCCTTCCCCCTTCCTCTGCGTACTAGGTGCAGTACTCACTGTGGTCGTCGCCGCCGTCTTTCGTATTCTTGGTAGATGAGGTGGTAGACCATCATGGGCAGGACCTGTAACTCGGGCTCCATGGTGTCCTGGTTCTTTGTTGAGTGTCGAGTGGTTTCCCTTCTGTTTCTGCCGTGCTTTTGATGGCGTTGGTACCGCCCCGGAAAAGCTGGCAGATTGGTGGGTTGTGATGGGGTGGGCGGGACATTGTCTTCCACCTGTGCGGTGACCGCCGCAGTGTTTGTTGCTACCGCCATGGCGGTCGGAGTGTTAAAGTGGCTGTCTGTATTAGCGGTTTCCGCAGTGGTCATGATCCCATTTTTTTTTTAACACTGACCACCAGGGTTGTAATGAGGGCCTAAATCTTTTAGGCAATATAATCGCTCACATTGAGAAATGATATGCAGACCAAAAATATGTAGACAGGCTCAGTTCATTTAATAACCCTTGTGGTCTTATGTAGGGGAACATTGTATAATATTTCAATTACATGAACTGATGGAGCGCCACTGGTCCAAATGGTATTCCCAACAGTGTCTTTAACAACAACAATCCACTTTTGGCTGTCATGTTGTTTCCATTGCACAAATCCTCATTAGAAACACAACATGTGTTGCCAAAACCAATAGGTCTCACCAACGAGACAAGAGTGATTGGTTTTATCAATGTTTAGCCATGTTGTACAGCAGCCCGTCTGAACGCAGCATGGCTGAAGAAAGTTTATAAAACAGGATGCAACCAGGACTTGCCGTGTCACAGCACTTTTGTTTTTTGGTATTGCTGGTAGGTGGGTGAGGGCAAGCAACAACACGAGTGAGGGAAGATGGCATCAAGCAACAACACTTATTCAAGCAACAACACAGGCAAGGGAGGGGGTAAATTGTATGAGGGAGCCATATTCTAGTAAAGTGTTTAAATATAAAGAATAAAGTAGCAGCTAAAAAATAAGCAGTGGCCAGACATAAGTAATGAGTCTACGCTCCAGTAGAGGGAAAAACACACAAAGACGAAGGAAGCATAGGCAGCTGAACATTAAGAAGCAGGCAAAGGAAAAGTGATGATGAAGCCAACCAATGGTAAGCAATAGACAGTCTCTAAGCCTACTGACAGAAAACAAAAGGTTTTGAAAAGCCTGTGCATGTGCTGCCTAGGTGAGACCTAACAATTAACAGCATCACAGCAGGATTATGTACTGTAACCAATACTAAACAAGGGCAACTCTAACACTCTTGCTAATTACTGCATGTTTTCACTAGGAACAGAAGCCAAAACCTTTGCTAAATTTCTATTACGAGATTTGAGGCCTGGATAAATGAAGAAGCTTTTATATTCCTGTAAATCAAATGCAAAGCAATATTATTGATGATGTCTTAGCAGTCTAATGGTTCACCAAGCTATTTTTGTTAAGAATTGCTAACTAGTTGCTTGCTTTTTTGACTAAAGCTATGCACACAATAGCGTTGAAAGGCCATTATTATGGACCAAACTAAAAAACTAGGGACTTGCAGATTCAGTATTAAATCCAATTATTGCCCTTTATACGAATACTTGAATTGGCATCAAACCATTATAAAATATCCATGTCTTCAAAATAACAACAAAAAAGAGCCTCAAACAGGGCTGTGTGCTATCTTTGCTGCCGTTTAGCCGTTATACGGCAGGCATTGGGCCTCAACAGCCTGTTTCGAGTATATAAAAATACCATACTGCTGTTACATTATGCAGTGAATATCATCGTTTGATTATAGCCCAATTGGTCCACAATGTAAATTGTCAGCCCATCAGCAATATAATGTTTTTTCAAACTATATTTGAAGCCGATATTTCAGTTCTAGTTAATGCAGAGTTAATGAAGCTCATTTCAGGTTTTGATTACTTGATGCCTGGAGCCAGCTTTTGCTTTGGGTTGTATTCCTTAACCCACAGTGAGAGATTTTATCATTTATACTGATAAAGCTTTTTTATGTTATTGCAACTGATGCTGGTGGACCCCAGCAGGAAAACAGGAATGGTGTAACCAGGGTGCTGTCCAATCCTACAATTTCTGTGATTTGAGCCCTAGCAGAGCTATGCGAGTCTGTGAAATGAGTCTAGATCTGCTTTTCATATCAGAGAATTGAAGTTGTTTCATTACAAATGAATGAGCATCAAATTTGACTGTGAAAGCTGGAATACACTAAAAGAGTGGAATGTAGCACTGAAGGAAAATGTTGCACATTTTGAAAATGAACTGTGTAAAACTGAATGAATCAATCTCTAAAATGCACCATTGTTTACACCTTTCTTGGAGCTGGCGAACTCTTAACATCCTTGGAGAATGTAAGGCTTGTCCAACAAACCTTGACAGCATTGGAACATTTCAGTAGTGCTCCTTCAGATCCTAAAAATTTCCCTCAACTCTCACGTTTGTGCATTTGGCTTCATTTTACTCATTTGACAGAATATAAAATATTCCACGTGTTGTTATATGGATTACTGGCCCTTCCTTGGATTACCTTCCATTTTTTAGCGGACATACCCACCATACACAACTGCCACTATGGCTAGGCTGGTGCTAGGTAACTACCTATATTTTTTATTCCTAACCACAATTACAATTTGCGAGGCTATCTTTCACACCTTCGCCTCAATCATACTGTCATGGGGCACTGAGCCCCAAGATAAGATAAGAGTACCTCTCTGGTCACACGCACAACACCACAACACTTCCCACAAAGGATCACAACAAAAACAACACATCAACTATGCACTCTCTCACAGTGTAGTGTGCTACCCTTCTAAAATGCACTTTGGTATCCCATATACGGGTAGGAAGCACTATACAAAGGCTACAATACAAGTTAACTGTGCTCTATCACTAAATCAGCTGGACATCCGCTTTGAGGGCTTTATCTCCATCTGTCTGATCATTTTTTCCTGTGTGAGTATTACTTTCCTTCTTAGGGACGGCCCTCTTCCTTTCTCTGCTTATGTTTCAATCACTTTCCTCTCTCTCCAAAACTCCACTGTACACCCCACCGGCTGCTGCTCCTTCCTGCACTTTTCACTTCATCTCAACTGTAGTGCAGGCCATCTTCACCTTCTGGAAACCACTGAGAAAACTTTTGTTTGGGTCTCTGTTGACTTTTAGGCCATTTAGAGAAGTGGGAGCACACTACCCCTCATGCCGCTGTCCTAGTTAAAATAATAGAAGGAGGGCAAGTCTCCTTTCACTACGTCTCTTTCCCCCCTAAAATGTGATTCCCTCCTAATCAAGAATGTGTACGTCGGCTGGGAATTCTAGAAGGGCAGCAGCAAAGGTGTCTAGTATCCCCCAAAAAGTTTTAGGCTCGCCTGGAGGGTGACAACAGAAGGGAAACCTTTTGCAGGCTGGACGTTCTTGTACTAGAGCTCTCCCAACTGGTGCACATACTCCCGAAGGAGCATAAGAGGGTTTATGGGAGGGAAACACTGCTCAAATGTTTTATTAGCTTCCCAATGCCTTTACATAATTTCACGATTGAACTATAATTTTGTTTTTATATTAGCTTGATTCATCCCTTACAAGTCATTGTGGAGGCAGGATTTGCCACTTTTCTTTGTTTTAATCAAACTGGTGCCAAATCACAAACGATCCCTGGGATTTGCAGACGATACAAGGGTGCCAAGCAGAGCTCTATGGGAAACCTTCTCAATGAGGGATCCAGTTTCCCCTCTCTTTTTCCCCAACAAGAGATGAGTTTTATTGACAAAGAGATCGAGAAACTTTTGCAGAAGGAAGCAAACATGTTGACCCATCTTCATCCAAACGAATTGGGCACACGATTTTCCTGGTGCAAAAGAAAAAGGGTGGTTCCAGGTTGGTTCTCAAGCAGTTCAACGTCTGGGTGGTATACTGTCACTTCAAGATGGAGAACATTCATTTGCTCAGAGACCTTCTTTAGGAAAATGACTGGCTTGTCTGACTAGATCTGAAAGATACCTATCTCACCATTCCCATTTTTCCCCTCACAGGCGATTTCTGCAATTTCATTGGTCGCACCCATGGCACAAATTTGTTGCCCTTCACTTCGGGCTGTTTTCGGCCTCTTGGTGTTTCACCAAGTTAATGAAACTGGTAGTGCAGTCCCTCAGGCTCGGAGTGTCCATCTCATTAGTTATTTAGACAATCTGATTATCCTGACCAAAGTTGAGACAAAGTCCTTCTTTACTTAAAGTGGGCAATTCAGTTGTTACAGATTTGGGGTTTCATTATAAACATCCGAACGGCATCTCTGATCCCTCCCCAACCGAAACAATTTCTGGGGTTTCAGATAGATTCAACAGAGACCCTATTAAATCTTCCTTCTCACTGAAGGAGGAATTGAGGAGGGCTCTCTCATGTTTGACGGTCTCTTTGAGATTCCCAGGTAGGATCGTGGGGCTTTTGGCCACTTCCATTCAGGAGATTTTTTCTGGGTCCCCTTCATTACCGGGCCCTTCAGAGGCTGAAGATCCTCCATCTTTATAAGTGTTTGGCATATTCTGAACAGATTTCTCTTTCAAGAGAGGCCAGGGTGGAGATATCTTGGTGGCTGGACCATATGGGGGCCTGTAACAGCAGGGCCATTTTCAGCAGCATTTGGATGTAGTGATGAAACCAGACACCAGCAGATGGGGCTGGGGATCGCGTTGCAGCACAGTTTACAAGAGGAGTCGTTGGTCCTCGCTGCAGTTTCAGTTGCATAACAATTGTCTGGAACTGCTGGTGGGGTCTTTCGCAATCAAGACTTTGTCCCTGATCAAATGTCAATGTTGCATCCTCCTACTGATGGACAATGTCTCCACAGTGAGGAATATCAATAATTTGGGGTAAGTATGAGGTCTCTCTGTGCCTATTGGATATTGCCAAGGATTTCTGGCATCATTGTTTTCTTAACAAGATCTCTGGGATAGCAGAAAGCAGAATAAATCTTAGGCAAAACGAACATAGTCTCAGACGGGAACTCTCGATTCCTGAGGGATTCCAGCGACTGAGGACTGCATTCCGGTGAGTTTCACCACCTCAATCTGATCTGGGGTCTTGTGTAGCGGGAAATTAGCTTCACATCTGACGCTTTCCTCCAGAACTGGCAGGGCATCCTCAGCTACGCCTTTCCCCCATTTATTATGATACAGGGGGTCATTTCTCAGATGCAGTGACAGTCGATGGAACTGATTTTGGCAACGCCCTTGTGAAAAGGTCAGGCTTGGTTCCCTTTGCTGTTAAAGATGTCATGTCAGAATCCGATTTAGATTTCAATCTTTCTGGTTCTTCATGTTGACCATCAAGTCTTCCACATCCTCTGTTTCCATCAGGTCAACTGGCCTTGATGGCTTGGAGGGTTTCGGAAGACGCTGGTAAATGCCAGGTCTTTTTGGAACGATCTTTTTTCTACCTTAAAAAATCCTGGGCTCCTGGCACTCACACGCAGTATACTTCGGCACGGAAGAGATGGGTATGTTCAACAAACAGAGTGTGGATCCCCTGGTCGCAGAACTTCTTCTGACTGTTAATTCTCTTTGCCATTTGGCGGATCACGGTTTGGCCTAGAGATCAATCAGTAATTTCCGATCAGCTATTTTGGCGGGTCATCATCTGCTGGAAGGGAGACCAGTGGGTGAACATCCTTCTGTGTAAATTGTTAAGAGGTATTCGTTTGATTCAACCTTCTAAGCTGAAATACTCTGTTTATGGGATGTTGACTTAATGCTTCGATTTCTCAGGGCATGGGCAGCTAACAAGGACCTTTCCAAGAAACACTTGTCAGAGAAGCTTACTATTGTTCTCTGTATCACTTCCTACAGACAGGCGCATGTCAGATATACATGTACTTGATCGAACAGGTAGGGTTTTTATCTCTGTGGTGTATTGTTTTGTATTTCTAATTTACTAAGACACATTCATGTTGTATGACCTATCAGGCTTTCCCAGACAATCAAACACTGCGTGTGGTACGTTGTCTTAAGGCTTTTGAAGATTGTACTTGGGAATTATGTCAGACCCTTGGTGTCGCAGACAATTGCTTATTTCTTTGCAGAAGCCTTTCCGGTCAGTGAATCTGCGACTTTGGCCAGATTGGTAAAGTGGTTGTTATCTGAAGCTGGTATAAACACTTCCATGTATGAGGCCCATTCACTGAGGGGCACCATAGCTTCCAAATCTTTTTCCTTGGGGGGCCCGTCTAAAGGACATTATGGTGGCTGCCAACTGGTCTTCGCACTTTATGTTTAAGATGTTTTATTATAAACCAATTGTTGACGTGGCATCTCTTGTTTTGGGACAGCTTTGAACAACCATAATCTGAAGCCTCCAGTCCTGCCATAGAATAAACATTTTCTAGCTCTCGCGTCAAAGAATTTTCAATTCTATTAAGGCCACGGAGGTGAGGATTATCCAACCTCTAAATAATGAGTCATATTTTTCAGTGTTTTTTTATTACTGGTGTATTAGCATGTCAATTGTTTTAAGATACTGCCCACCCTTGTATTTTTGCAGTAAAGTAAGAGGCATAATCCTTGCCTCAGTGTCCTTAATAGAAATGAAAATTCTTTGACACAATAGCTAGAATTATTTTTATCCTTCCCCATGCTCATGAATTTAATTAATTGAAGTAACATTTTCTTGTGCATGTTCACATTTCCACTGACTTGTATTGAAAGAATAATGTATAAAACTGCATCTAAAATGTATCGATTGTGTGCTCCAACCAGTCCCAGGATGCTTGTTTCCGGTCCAAGGAGGACCTCGCCTGGCAGTTCAGGCTGGACTGTTTCCATGGGTCCAAACATGGGTCCATATGGGGATATACATATGACTGGGTCTAAACTGGGGTGGCATAGTAAACAAATAAACAATGGATTTAGGCCCAGATCTCTGAGTGGGAGTGAATGTTTGATATTGTTCTGCATTCTGTCCATTATCTGTTCTTTTTGCATTTTTCACCCTAAGTGTGCTTGGTGTGCCCAGACATGGGTCCCGGGCTCACTGTGCCACTGGATTCAAAATAGCCTGGCTGATGATGGGTGATACCCTGAACCCAGTCGCAGGATGCTTGTTATGAGCCCAGGGAGGAGCTGGCCTGGCAGTTTGGACTGGACAGTTCCCTTGGACAGCAAGGCCAAGACTGATTTGGATATGGCTGGGTCCAAACTGGGGTGGCATGGTGGGCAAAAAAAGGTGGATTTAGGCCCAGATCTCTGACTGGGGGTCAATGTTTGACATTGTTCAGCATTCCATCCATCAAATTTTCTTTTTGTATTTGCCAACCTCATTTTGGGCAGAAGCTCTTGTCAGCTGAAACAACAATTGTTGCAATTCTTTGGCTTGTACAAAAAAATAATAAAACATATTTGTCATGGCTGCTTTTGCTTCCCAGACCAGCCCGGACAGTAGTCAAAAGAATGACAGTTCATTGTGCAACAGCCAGTTGAAGAGAGTCAGCTCTTGGATCGTTCAATGGGGAAAATGGCATAGTTTAATTGATATGGACTCTGATTTTGTTCCACCCACTAGTGAAGAAGTGATTGACTGTGTTACTTATGTCAACTTATAAAGTAATGAACCATCTGAAAATGGAGCAATGCGGAGCTTGACAGAATAAAGAGTGCTTTGCTTCTGTTGCACACCACAGTGATGGTAGTGTTGGAGAAGGTGATCTTCGTGGAGTACTTGAGGGATTTGCAAATGGAGTGGAAGGGTGTTAGTTGACCAAGGTCATTTGGAGATTGGTCTGCTGCCACTGCTGCTCATTTCCATATACCATACTTGTTCTCAAAGAGTTCTTGGATGTACCTCGGTGCTGAGGTTTTAGATTAGGATAATCTAGTTCGACATGGCACTAAGGGGGTCATTACAACCTCAGCGGTCTTTTTACAAGACCGCCGAGGGACCGCCGTGAGGAAGACCGCCAGTAGTGGCGGTTTGCCGCTCGGCGTATTATGACTGTTGGCTGCTCTACGTCCTTTTTCGGACGGAGAGCCGCCAACAGCCATACTGGCGGGCAAGTGGAGGTTGCTCCACCTTCACCGACACACCAATAGAACACCGCCCACCGAATCAGGTCCTGTGATTCGGCGTGGCGGTGTTCTGTTGGCGGTGTGGTGTCGGCAGAGCAGCACCCATGGCTCCCGTCCCCTCCCGGAGGATCGAAGGAACAGGTAAGTCGATCGTCCATTAGGGGAGGGGGGTGGTGGGGTGTTGTGTGGGTGCATGGGGGCGTGCGTCTGTGTATGTAGAGGGGGTGTGTGAGTGCGTGTATGCTTGTGGGGGTGTTGCGTGTTTTGGGAATGAGTGCGTGTATGTCTGTGGGTATGTCTGTATGGATGTGTGCGTGTATGTTTGTATGTGGGTGTGCGTGTGACTGTGTGTGTGGATGTAGGCATGTATGTCGGTGTGTGTGTGTGTGTGTGTGGTTTGGTGGTGCCTGCGTGTGTGTCGTGTGTGTGTGAGTTTCTGTGATGTTGGGGGTCGGGGTGGGGAGGGGGGCCCTGCCACCTTTGGGGGGTGGCAGGGGTGGTGGGGGGTGTAGGGGAGGGAGTCTGGTGGGAGTGGGGGGTGGGAGACCCCTATCAGTGCCAGGGAAGGAATTCCCTGGCACTGATAGTGCTCACCGCCATGGATTTCATGGCGGTTCCAATCGCAGGAAATCCACGGCGGTAACCCGGGTCAAAATACCGCCGGCGGTATAGTGACGGCCGCCGGGCTGGAGACCCAGGTCTCCAGCCCGGCGGGCGGAACGGAGAACCGGCGGATGACCATGGCGGTAACCGCCATGGTCATAATTCCACAAAGTAAGACTGCCAGCCTGTTGGCGGTCTTACCGCCGCTTCTCCGCCTTCCGCCAGGGTCATAATGACCCCCTAAGTTCTATGTGTGTTATTAGAATTAAGCCATAGAAGTCAAAGAGTGGGTTGACAGCTGACATGGGCTGGAAGGAGTTTGGATAGTTTAGAAGTTTTTTTGTAGAGTGTCCATTTAGAGGTCATTGTGGGCGCCGAATGTCAATTTCTCTCTTTTTGGTTGACCTTGACAGACAAAGGTGGTGTGAAACACTGAGCAAGAAATGGCAAAGCGGTCCAAATAGCCTTTGTGTACTGGGACTCTTCAGTAGGTTGTGGGTGACACTGAGAGGTGATGTAAAGTCTGTTGCCTTTGCAGTGGGGTGGCTCTGTGATATGCTGGGCGATGTCCAGAATGCTGACAAAATTGCAAAAGGGGTCTTTGTGCTGGAGTCACCAGGTAGGTTAAAGGCTAAAAGGAATATAGAGTGGGTGTGTTAAATGGAAGGTCAGGTGATGAGAAATGAAATTTCTTCTAAACAGTTTTATTAGGTATGGTTAGTGCCTAGATAAGATGGAAGAAAGCTGTATGAGATGCTGAAAGAGGGAGGAACAGATGAGAAGCTCAAAGCACTTGGGTGTTGCTTGGCCGCTAAGGGAGCTGGGCCAATATGACTCGAGGATGACCAGTCCTCCTCCTGTTTCAAGTCTGCAGTCAGTTGAATGCTAAAGCCCACAGAGAAGATAATATATAGAATATTTGTGGAAATGGGGGGGGGGGGCAATATTTTGTGATTAAGAGTGGACCTGGGTTGTGTTATGTGATGCTAGCTATGTATGAAGAATAGTGACTGAATAGTGTGCATCGATGAGCATGGGCTCATGGGTAAGTGATGATGGTAGTGAATGTGTGGTAGTGAGGGTCGAGGATGGGGTTGTTGGTGTTCGTACAGGATAAGCGCTTGCATGTTTGTGGAGTTTGAGCATATAGATCGCTACTGTGTTTGAAAGACACATGGCTTTCAATGCTTATATATGGGGCAGCTGTTCTCACTCTATGACCTTCCATGTCCGAACACTGCCAAGACAGGTGAAGTGTTGTTTGCCCATTGCTGAAGGCACCTGGAAGCCGGATAACCTAAAGAGCAGCTAGAATAAAAGGATGGGGTGATGCTGCTGCAAATCTGTTGACCCAGAGTGCAGCGGTGCAGTTATCAGTATAAGTCCATGAAAATAATTCTTGCGTTGCAACTGTTGGCAGAAAACACTTAGCAGTTGACAAAACACTTAGTAGTCTGGCATATAAACAAGATATTAAATGAAGAAAAGTGGTGCAAAGTGACACCCTTGGTTTTGTCAATTTTTTTTTTAATCATCTTTTTTGTGAGTTTGAAATCACATCCATTTTAAATCTGGTGACATGTATTTGAAGCAAGTTAACAATTTGTAAAACAGTGCTATCAATTGTACTGCTTTTATTTTTGGACGAACAGGTTCCCCTGTTCACCTTATCGAAGGAATCGCAATCCATAAAGGAGCAATGACTAATGATTTTGGGCTGCCATGTGGCTTCCAGAGCCAAATGGGACTCTATTGATTTTCAATTAAAAAATGAAAATGATAAATTAACTTATCATTTGTGAAAAGGTGTTCTGTTTCAGTGCATGCACCCAGGCAATAGTCAAGACAATTAAGATTAACCAAAATATAGTATTCAACATAAATAAGAAAATAAGTAAATCATTTCCTTTGACCACTTCTTCCTTCTACAAAGCATAGAAATATGTTACCAACTCAAGGACCAGCTTAAGCATGTAAAATACACACATCTGCAGCAATACCACAACCAAGAGAGCTACTTTTCTGGAAGGCAGTGGATGTACATACTTCCACCAAGAGGGATTAATTAAATCATGATTCTGATCCTACACCTCCTAAAACATAGAGGCGTTTGACCAAGTCCTAAGTATTAGCTAAATTTTCCTAGAGGGCTGTTAACATATCGTAGCAGCTTAATCATCTGCAGCACAGACTAGTGTGCAACCTGCAGCAACATTAATTGATTCCCGGGCAGGTTAACGACTGAAATGAATAACCATGACCTGGGCAACAATTACACATTCTGTTAAAAGCTGATTGCAGAGTTCAAGACAAAACTTGGACACCATACTTGCATGCTTAGGTTCTCGGTTTATTTGCTGAACGTGAACTGTAGTCAAGCCTCAAGTCAAACTGGTAGGCTGCTGCATGCCAAAACTAGATGGATTCCTTAAGCATTTATGTAGCTAGCTGCATAATGGTGGCTATTCTCTCTCCCAAAGAACTTCTCATAACATATGTCAAAGACCTGATCCCTCCCCGCACTCAAGATCCCTTTTCTTAACTGTCTAAAAGTGACTTACTTTTCGCAAGCTATATGATTCCAGGTGACTTTCATTAAAAAGTGATTCAATTTTCCAGTGTTGTGGCTCTGCTCTCCAACTAGCTACGTTACTAAGCCGTTTATGACTGAAACTCAAAATCTTTTGGTCAGAGAATTTACTGTGGTAGGAGACAAAAGTAACTAAGTAGGTCACATCTGAATGACTGGAATCAACATTCAAGGTGTGAATGTGATCTTACTTGTGTAATTTATGGAAAGTCAATAGTAACTGAGCAGGTCAAAAAAATATAATACCAAGAGTTCAGTGAAGTTGAATTTTACTTGCTGCACACACTCTCAGATGTCCAAGTGAAAAAATATGCAGAGGATATCAAAAGTAGTCAAATAATGTGTGGCATTACTCATGGATACGAGATAGGGCTTTAGCAAGCAGATCCAACTGCAAAAACAGTTTACCCGGGAGGGTAACTTGAGGTTTTACCTGAGACAACAGTTAATCATTGCGTCTTGGGTTTGCTTGTTACCATCTAAGAAGCATATGCACACTTAGTATGAAGCACTCAGGTTGAGTAATATTTACATTAAATCATCTGATTACCTGAACAAAAGAAAAACGATTTTTAAATGTACATGCCATTTTAGGCTACTTGTAGGTATTGGGTGAAGCAAATATCCTAGCACAGAAAAAGCACAGGCAATGAGAAAACAGCAAGTGTGTCTTGCTATCCTCACTGCCTTCAAAAAAATTCCCCGACCTCTCTATGATCACTTTGTCTTGATAATGTTTTCCCGTTCATCTCTCTAGGTGACCTACACACCAACATACAAGCACAAAGGACTGCGGTTTTGAAGAATATTGGTGAACGGGTAGAGGCTCCAACACAAAATAAGTTTGTGTACATGCATCCTTTTGTGGTACCAGTGCTTGAGACTGACAGAATGTGCCATGCTAATGTTGCCATGTAATTAGACAGTGCCCATGCATCTTACCAGTTCCAGGCTCTATCCTGCATATTCTGATGTCTCTCTCCACCCAAAAAACAATCTGCTCTGTCCTGGCTTTCCCTCCTTTTAAGACTTTGGGATTCTGGACTCTGCAGTTAAATAAGTTGTTTAGTGACAGTGAAAGAGCAGGAAAGTCTGCTCATCTCTGCAGTGGTCTTAGGTAGCATTCTCATTCTGGGACCAAGATATAGACTGTCACCCGACCACAGACACACAAGCCATATATTAATTTGTTGCATACTGCAAAGCTATCAGCTACTTAACTGTGTTCACCACCCACTCGTTGTAAGGTATACCTTACAAAGACAGGGTGACCCAAATAACCTACAAGGAATAGGGCATGCAAGTAACATTGAAACAAATATTCTACTTGGGAAGTTTCTTTATCAGAAAATCAGAATTCAAAATATCCATATTTTACCAGAGACCTCTTTAACTAATGAGATGGTGTAATACAAGGTCTGTGTTCACGTGGCAATACCCAGAAAGCACTGCTGTCCCACATTTTCCACAGACAGAAAAGTTACTGCTATGTTATAACAAAAATCAAAGCTAACCCTTACCTGCGAAAGAGAGCAGTGCACCCTTTGTTCTGAAGTGGCGCAAATATAGCGTTTCAATCACTTTATTTATTTTTGGATTTCAACTGCTCACCTTTTTGTGAATTTGCTGAATGTCCCCAAGCGTGTTTGCTGCCTGGTCCAGAGTTGCTGGGATCAGGTTTTGTTCTTCCTTTGACCACCTTGTTTTTCTAGATGACGTGCTCTAGGTGTGCGCTTGTGTGTTCTCTTGAACCACACTCTCTTCTTCCCGAGAGGCTACTTATTGAACTATGGTTCATGCCCGTGCCAAAGGTAAGTCAGCTTCCACCCATGTAAGCTTACATGGCATCCAGCACAACTGGCACTCCCAAACCTCATCAGCCTCTTGGGGGCTCATATACCCTTCAGAAACACTCCACTGTCTAAACTACCCAGAAACATCCCCATCCCTGTTTTTTTGCCCCTAATGCTATGATGCACTGTGAGCCATTTCTGTGGTTTTACTACCCCCTCATATTATCTCTTATGGTGGATCTTTGCACACTCAACTTTGTTATAATACTACCTCACCAACCAACTGCAAGACTTATTATCTCATATACTACTGTCTCCAATTTTGACATAGTTAAATATCAATATCATACAGATTGGTAGTAGTGGTATACAATCATACTTCCTAGGTTTGTAATAAACAAGTGGGTATATTATAAAACATAGAGCACTGAATTTTTTATGTAAAGCGGTGCTTGAAAGGTAGCAAAACACCCTACTACCATGGGTGTCAGTTTACACTAAATGGAAAGATCCACTGTGCGAGTCAAACAAAAGAAAAGATATCCCAGCACTCAATGCGAAGTCCATGAAGTAAGGATTCATATAGATGGTCGAGATCATCTATCTATTGATAAATAATCAATTCTGCAGTCTTTATCATATTCACAACTGGACAACAGCAGACATGTGTTTCGTCACAAAGTGACTCTTTCAAGGCCAAATTCTGGGTATAACAAAGAAGTCAATACGAAGGTCCCAATAATGGTAGATCCCAAGTATAACGATGGAAACAGGAAAGGTGCAGTTGGAGATAGCATCAGGTTGCGATCTCTCTCTGAGATAGCACTGCAAGAAGATTCACCCTGAAAAAGTAAAGCAATGCATCAGATCCTTACTGGCAGGGGAGGTGATGCATTGATTCTTTCCTCGCAGAAAAGACGATACGTTAATTTCTGGACATGCAGCCTCGGTTCCTTACTGTGGTGCGAGGTCGATGAGAAATGACACCCTGGGACGATACATGGAAAAATTCAGATGCGCTGTGATGATGGAACCGCGGTGAAATAGGTGCAGCTTTGATTATGTTGGCGCTGCATTGATTTTTCCACCACAAGAAAGGCGCTGCATCAATTCTGCAGGCGTTGCGTTGACTTTTCAAACCGTGTCAGTGAGTGGATTTTCTCCTTCAGGTCACCAGCTTACACTTCCAAGGGCCCAGGGACTGGAGTTGGCACCACTTGGCAAGTCAGGACTCTCAGCAGAAGAGTCCAGGCACTGGAAGGTAAAGTCTTTGATGTTCCTAGGACTTAACAGGAAGCAACCTCATTTCAAGCCCTTGGAGAACCTTGGAAAGCAGGATGTAGAAAGCAAAGTCCAGCTCTTTTACTCCCAGGACAGATGCAGCAGGCCAGCACAACAAAGCAACAGGCAGAGTGGAAGTCCCACCTACTGCATCCAGCTCTTCTTCCAGACATAATGTCCTCAGTCTTGAAGTGTTTCAACTATGTGGTGTCAAGGCCAAGTAATTATACCCATTTCTGTCTTTGAAGTAGCCAAACTTCAAAGAGAAGTCTTTGTAGTGCACAAGACACTGCCTTGTCCCGCCCTGGCCCCAGACAATATCTGGTGGGGTTGGGGGGAGGGGTGGAAAGGGGACTGCTTTGTGTGAAGACAGGCACAGCCCTTTTCAGGTCCAAGTGTCTGCTCCTCCTACCACTCTAGCTCAGGAATACCCATCAGGAAATGCAGGGCACACCTCAGCTCTCTTTGTATGATCGTCCAGAGTGAATTCACAAACAGCCCACCTCCCATCCTGACCCAGACGTGTATTCCACAGACAGGAAGAGGCATAAAATGGTCAAGCAAGAAAATGCCCACTTTCTAAAAGTGGCATTTTAAAACTTACAATTCAAAAACCAACCTCACCAAAAATTGTATTTTTAACTTGTGAGTTCAGAGACCCCAAACTCCAAATCTCTATCTGCTCCCAATGGGAAATTACACTTAAAATATACTTCAAGACAATCCCCATGTTACCCTATGGAAGAGATACGCCTTTCAATAGTGAAAAACTAATTTAGCAGTATTTCACTGTCAGGACATGTAAAGCACACCAGTACATGTTCTACTTTTTAAATACACTGCACCCTGTCCATGGGGCTGCCTCGGGTCTACTTTAGGGGTGGCTTACCTGTAGTAAAAGGGAAAGTTTGGGCCTGGCAAGTGGGTGCACTTGCTAGGTCAAAGTGGCAGTTTAAAACTGCCCACACAGACACTTCAGTGGCAGGTCTGAGATATGTTTATAGGGCTACTCATGTGGGTTGCACAATCAGTGTTGCAGGTCCACCAGTAGCATTTGACTTACAGGCCCTTGGCACACATAGTGCACTTTACTAGGGACTTACTAGTAAATCAAATATGCCAATGATGGATAAACCAATCACCAATACAATTTAGACAGAGAACACTTGAACTTTAGCACTAGTCAGCCCTGGTAAAGTGCACAGAGTCTCAAAGCCAGCAAGAACGAAATTCAGCACAGGATCAAAAACAGGAGGTCAGAAGCAAAAGGACAGGAGAAACCACGCCAAAAGCTAACCGGTCTAACACGGACGATCAGCAGGCACAGACTGAACAAGACCTTTTTTGATAGAACAAGGTCCAGATATACCTTGGCACAAATGGAACTTCACAAAAGGTGCAAAAACTGCTAATATTTCCTCTTCTACATCTGTGCAGAGATTGCCTTTAGTAACAAAGCACACTTATGAAGAACTCAGCAATTCAATTGTAGTATTTTACAATAAAGAGTCACAGCATCACCTTGCTTCTTAAATGTAAGGTAAGGTAAAAGTGCATTATTGGCTGACAAGCCAACATTTTACACCAAGCAAGGTCGCTAGAGTTTGTAAACTTGTAAGCATTTGCATGTATCCAGCCTTCAGGCTGCGTCTGCTTCCAGGTTGAATTTGAAAGAAGCACACAGACAGGAGGGGATCCACAGAAGAAGTTATATCAGTTTGATGGCTTCAACTCACAGCTTTACGATAAGCCTACAACACCCTGTTGCTGCGATCCATTGATGAACAGGAAGCCTATTTTTTTGCACTTCCTCGGAGAGAGGACTGAGGCACATGAGACAGAAGGAGAGGTGTCAAACAGATAGAGGAAGAGGTTTTCAAACCACATAAACTGCAAAGCAAGTGTGGAAGCATTCTTTATGCCTATGCCTTTGTGGACACACTAACAGGAAAAAGTTAACTTCGAAAAGTAAACATAAAGCCCCTGAGAAGACACTAAGTGCAGTAAGTAGGTTTTAAAACTAGGAACGTCCGCATTACGTGCTTTCAGAGTGGATCAACAACAAAACAAAGAGGACCATAATGTTCAGATTATTTGCAAAACATGCTCAAAGAAATGAAGAATGGACTGAAGGTGGGATGCTCCAGGTGCAATACAGAGGGGAAGACTGCATCTACCAGACTGATGGACTCAGAAACATTCTTAATACCCAAACTTAGTGTCTGAAGGTCTTGTCACCTGTTAGGTTATCTTACCAAAATACTAGCTATTGACAGAGGGTAACAGAAATGAGGAGAGTTGATAGATCCAGAAAGTCTTGTGCATAGAACTATGAAAATACTGCATTTCTGCTGAAACACCAATTGTGCAATGTTGGCTAAATGCCAAGCATTATAATCCTGAAAACAGACAGAAAAATGAATTAACTGGCTACAGAGTTAAACCCCTCAACTAGAAGATATTCATTTGGATGTCTTTCGTTAGCAGGCCTGGGACAAAGGAATAATCAACAAGCCACCAGACTTTCCCTTCTAGAGTAGGCAAGAAGGTGTAGTGCCTTCAAATTCACAAATATTTAAGCCCTACAATTCACATCAAGGCAGATCCAACAGCTACAGAGGATCAAGGTAGGATTGTCCCAGACAGCAATGCAGATGAGCAGCATTTATTTACAATGGGTAGAGTGGAGACTGGGAGAGGGAGGATGATAGCATGATGAGCAACAGAGACAAGAGGCATGAAGATAGATTCCACTGGTCCTCCAAACTCAAGCCCTATTGTAGACTCCAATAAACTTCCCAGAGTACAGAATTCTTGTAAACAATGAGATACAGAAATGCACCTACAAAGGGGGTAAAAGTGAAACCATCAACAACGTATTCCTAGTCAAAAAAATAATAAGTAGGGGACCTCTTCTAGTGTTTATTTGTTTAGTGCCTCTCTTGGGTCCAACTTAGGAGTGTAAACTCAGGCTTATGAAAACAGAGTGTTTTATAGTACGTTTCGAAATCGCAGGTAGATTGCATTAATTTTAGGCCCTAAGATATTCTGTGCTTTTGTAACAGGTCAGATTGGAATGCTGAAGTGCTCCAGGATGTAGGGCTCAAAATCAACTTAGATATACCAAACACAGTTTCCATGTAGTGCTAGATGTCCTGGGATTCATATAGAAACATGCACAACACAGACTCCCTAGTAAAAATTGCAATTTATCCAAAGAAAGATCAAATCATGTGTAAGGAGCAACAGGATTTGCATCAGACAGTAAGTTTCCAATACTTCTTTAAGAACAAAATATAACTGAAGCGGTGGATGGATCCCATGGAACCCCATCATGTGAGCTGTATTCAGAAACTCTTCTGCTTGGTGACAAAGTCAGACTTTAAACATTTGAGAGTTGTAGCCTCCTGAAGCAATATTTGCTCTGGTGGCAAAAGGTAGCAATTTCTGTAACCACACATCATTGGCCTGGAATCGCTTTAAAGTTTTTTGGCAGTCATGCATTTAATCAGAAAACAGGATAAAATTTCACCTTTCTTTCAACAGACAATCTGTTGGCAGCACAGTGCAATCTATCATCTGGAGGCATCCGTTGTAACCTTCTACACAACCTGGCCAAGCACTTCTGGCACAGTTGCCTACAGCATCATATTGTGCTACAAGCAGTATGCCTAGCAGGATTGATTATTGTAGTAGCCAAATGGTGAATTACACAACCAATTAGGTTACCTCATAAAAAACATTTTTTTGAACACAACCTCATCCAGGTGATAATGGTGCTATGGGCTCTAAGTTACATATGGGCTTTTCCCCTTTCAAAAAATAATCTTTCAAAAACACAATCATTAAAGAAGATCTGTATAACAAGAAAGGTGGTGGACTTGCCATTGTGGCTCACAACAATATTCCCAATTACATTTCCTCTAATTTAAGTCATTTGATCAGTGAAACATTAACTTTTCAACTGAAACTTACTAAACAATATACATTTAGAGGTGTTCTGATATATCGCCCTCCCCCCAGGACCACGAGCATCTTTTATACCAACCTTAAGCCACCTATCAGAATGTAGTGTTAAAGCCGCAAACTCCACGGTGCTAGGGGACTTTAACAACCACCTTGAAAAAACTACGGACAGAGAATCTGTCTTCCTGGTTGACATAATATCTATCTTAGACTTGCATCAGCTTGTCAAACATCCCCCACACTCAGCAGGGCACTGGAAGGTACTTTTTCCAGAACTCCTTACCTCTAGGTAAAAGATTCCTTTCCACTGACATGGTCTGATCATAATGTGGCAATGTTCAATCTTAACCTACCCTCATCACCACTCTGTAGGTATATAAATCCACAGAGCACTAAGGGCAGGGTCTTGAAGAATGTCAGCTCACCTGCTCTACATTCTGTTCTATCCGAATAACAGTCAGAAATCAAGCGTAACCCTTCAACAGACCTTGACAAAACCATACATTCTGCATGGATTGGAAAGATGATAGATACTCTAGCGCCGTTAATGGTTTTTACCGGTCACAGAAAATATCCCTCAGAACCATGGTGTTCTGAGAAACTGAGAGCACAGAAACAAGTGTGTAGAAGAAAAGAGTGAACATGGAGATCCAAATATGACTCTCGAACAAAGGAAATTCATAAACAATCCATTGGGAAGTATAAAAAAAACTCATTGTAGAGGAAGAAACCAAATTCTTCTCCAACAAGATCCTACAATCAAAGAATTCTGCAAACGAGCTGTTTAACACTTTAAAGAGTCTGGCAAAACTGTCTGCTCCCAGGAATTTTAATTGCACTCAAGTGTTCTGCAATACACTAGCTAAGGAAGTACTTGACACTTTAACCAATAATCATTCCGACTCCAATGCTAGACAATGGTTCAGGACCTTCAGTGTCAGCTTTTGATAAGTTCTTTACTTAGTACAGAACAGGTTCTTAATCTGGTAAAATCTACCACTAGACCTCTGTCCCCCCTAAGAATGTGCATCTTGTTCCGAATATCATAAGCAGTCAACTGACACCCAGTTTCAATGATATAATTAACACAGGTTACTTCCCTTTCGAGTGGAAGAAACTTTCAATTTTAACATTAGTTAACAAAAAAAAAAAGAATCACATGGACCCTCAAGAGTCCAGCAGTTACAGGCCTATAACCAGGCTCCCACTTCCAGAAAAGCAACATGAGAAGGCTTTGAATATGGATCTTTTGACATTCATAAATACCAACAACTTAATAGATTTAGAGAATCCCATAGTACAGAGACAGCACTGATAGCCGCATCGGAGAAACTGAATTCGATTTTGGATGAAGCCGGCAAGGCCGCACTGCTTTTATTAGACCTCTCAGCGGCCTTGGATACTGTCCATCATACAATTCTGATCGACTGACTCGTCGAGCTGGGAATAGGGGGTCTTGCCATCAGCTTAATAAAATCATCGTCACAGATAGAGTGCCACAAGTTGCCCTGGGAGGTTTGGTCTCAGACCACTTATGCCTACCACGGGGTGTGCCGCAGGGATCCCTGCTCAGCCCCAAGCTTTTTCATCTTTACTTCACACCTCTGGCAAGACTCATTAAATCCAGTCACCCAGATGACATTGCTTCCAAATTTAGCTCTTACATGTCGCAAATAAGCAGCTAGATGAGCCTAAACTACCTAAAACTTAACCCCGTAAATCAGAGGTTCTTCTCTTATGCAATGACGTTTCATTCTGGGTCAAAATGGATGGCCCCAGGAAATGGGCTTACCTCCTTTACCAGTACGTAAAGTGAAGAACTTGGGGATGCTTTTTTTATAACAAACTTAATTTTGAAGACCATATAAATATGTTGGCTAAATCAATATTTCGTGCTTTAAAGATAATCAGAGAAGTCTGTTATTTTATTCTCACTGATCTTCAAAAGACAGTAGCCACCACCCTTGTTCTAGCTAAACTGGAATACAGCAATGCCCTATACTTGAGCTTTAAGAAAAAGCTTCTTCTCAACCGTCAGATGTTACAGAACACATCGGCTTAGCTCCTGATGAGGATTCCAAAATATCAGACTGTATCTCAAGCCACAGAAAACTTTGTTGGCTTTCTGTAGCAAAGAGAATATAATTTAAAGCTCTTTGTATAGCTTTTAAGGCTTTACGTAATGTTGCCCCCGATACATTCAGGATAGATTAATTTGGCACACAACCTCTTAAAAGCTCAGAACTGCAGAAGCCAAGCCCCTAGTACCGCCTAGGGCTAAATGTGCTTCCTGGGGAGGCAGAAGCTTCTTTTTTTCTTTTTTTCTTTTCTTTTTAGAACAGTAAGGTTGTGGAACTCCCTTTCAATGAATTTAAAGAACTGTTCTAACTTACTGTCATTCAGAAAATCTATTAAGACTTGGCTCTATACTCACTAGGGTTGCACATCCTGCTAATGCTCCTTTCGCAACAGTGCCAGTGCCAAGACGCCTTGGGGGAACTGAGCGCCATATACTTCCCATTTTATTACTATGGTGCTCACCCTGCTTTGCATCTCATACTCTAGACCCCTCACCTAAGGGGTTTGTACTATCCATCTTCCCATTTCAATTCAAGTGATTTCGATCGACTTCCTCTTTCCTGCTCCATCCCATGTATCACTTCTTGTAACTGCATAAACCATCATAAGGTCACTACCACATGTTCCTTAGATGTGGTTCCAGCTTAGAAAGGCTTCTGTTGTACTCCATGTTGGTCTTATAAACACCAAGTTTAGGTGCTTTACTGTTTTTCCATGGGGTCTAGGGGGTGTCCCACTCACCAATCCCCTCTTTGGTTGTGTGTGCCCCATGTCATTTTCTGGCACTCTCTTCTGGTTCCTGCAGCATCTTCTGCTAGTGCAGACATTAGATTAGTTAGAAGGGCCTATTTATATTTCCAAGACTGCTGTAGCCTACTTTTTTAATGTATTTATTTTAAAAAATACCCTTCTCTCATACTCTGTTTTTGCATTTACTGTACCCTAGTCATAATGGAACACTTGTTTTACAATTAAGCAAGTGCTTAAAAACCTAATTTGTTTTCTGGCACTACAATTCAAAACGTTATTTTCAAATACAGGACATTAAATTGGGACCGATATTCCATGGGCCTCTGAATATCTGTCATATCACACAACTCCTCGAGTTCTGGGGCTCAGGAAGCCTCAGAGTTCACCTCTCCCCAAACGCCACTTTAATTAGATGGATGCATGACATGGGTTATAAATCACAATGTTCACGGAGCCTGAAGGGCAAGGCCTCAAACGTTTTTGTGATTGCAACTATGCTGGAGGATATTATCAAGATCACAACAACCCAAGGGTTCCCTGAAACTCGATTTGATACTGGGCTGAGTCTGGGAAAATAGAAACAGAAAAAAAACACAAAAAACACCTCCAAGCCTTGGTTCTAAATGAAGAATCCTTACTGTCTAAAAAGTACAAACATAGGCCTGATATACAGACTAAAACAATAGGTTTATGTTTGGATATTCTTCTTCTTTATTTTGCAAATCAATTAACGAAATTAATCAACACTTCTTATAATACACTATATCAATGATATTCTGACAGGACTCTCCCTCCCCATATAATAGATAGCACAACACTTAAAAAATTCAGACACGTCAATTGCTTGCGCCTTCCACTTCTTGTGTTTTATGGCACCTGGGGAAGGGCCATCAAATGCACTTACTCAGTTTGCCTTTGACAGAGAAGGAGTAATTAGAATGGCACGTGTCGTGGAGGCCCATAGATTGGTCTTCTACAGGAGCCCAGGGAGCAAACTGCTGAATCCTGATAAACCTAAATTAGGCCTATGCAAGTGTTTCCCCTTCAGATTCTGACACTACATTATTTTTAGGTCTTGCCTGAGACAGCACATATGCAGTCGCTCGAGAGCCATTGTTTCAGTACAAAATGACCAAGCATTTGCAATGCAATAGGTCTCGCCTTTGCTCCAGATAGAGCTATTGGTATTGTAAATGCACAACTGGACTTTTCTTGCTACATTGGTTAACTCTGCCACAAAATGTGGTCCTCTCTACCACATAATTCCAGTGGCCCTGCTTATAACTAAAGCACTTCCATTTACATTCTTCCTCTATCTGCAGCAAATAAGGAAAATATTGCCATTATTTATTATATTATTATTATTTTGGAGTTCCCTTCAACCTAGTGTAGGGAACCAGAAATGATACAGTCTGCTTTTTTGTTGTAAATTTGCATCTACTTTGAATATAACATGTATTATTTGAGCACCAGGCTGTAGCCAAAAGCTTTATGAATAAATGTCAAAGAAAATTAATTTGGGCAGATACACCACTGTAGATGAAAACGTTAGGGGCCCCTTGCTAAATTTTACAGTAGACCTGTCTTGTAATGACACTACTTATAGCATTACCAGGTGCTAAAGTCCAGTTTTTAATACAATAGTCATACTTCATGCTGAACTGTTTCTGAGTGCTCTTAATTTCAGCTTATATAGAACAGGAAAACATGTCAATTAAGTGATTTGCCCAGTATCACATAATGTGGTCACCTGTTGAAAGCAGTTTTTCAACTCGGGAATCCTGATGCCACAATCAGCAACCCAACACATAGGCCATACACCTACCTTCATATTGTCCGATATGACAACCACAAGACCCCTATTTTGTGTATTATTCCTTAAAACCACACCTGCCATCTTGGTAGCTTAATGGCCGTACACTGGCTGAACTGAACGTCAGTAGCTGAAACTTACACCGCACTCTTCAGGGGAGTAGGATTTCCTAAAATATCTACCTGTCCATAGGACATGATCCTTCATAAATCTACTTAACTTAGTTACTAGCAATATGCTTATTTTGCCACCTCTCAGCAGATCTACAAAATAGGACTGGAGGTAGCAGTAAGCAACAGTTCCAGGGTTGGAATGCCCTTCAAGTCTGTGAAAAGCAACTAACTTGTGTGTTTTATGGATTTTCACCAGCTCTTCTCTAAGCTTTTCCCAGACTGGAAAAGGTTGGATATTTACTCCTGACAATGGCAGAAGTAAGACTTCTTCCAGGGTTGGGAAAAAAGTGGTTGGAGGGAAGGTGAACTTGTAAACACTCAACACATTTTTGTATGAGCAAATCAATGAGTGCATATGTGCTTGACTTAAAATGCAGTTTACAAATCATGTGTACGAGTACGATTTCCCGGTCTACTACTGTAATTCTTGTGAATTCATGAAATTTGTAAATCTGCACTAACGCAAATACATTTACCATGGATGCACGTTTGTACCTTTCGGAGCCCTAATTAGGTCTGCTGTTAACCAAGACATTTTGTTTTTATTAAAATTCTATTTCTCTACCCTACTATTTTCTGGCTTCACTGAAAGTGACAGTAATTTTCTCTTTCACACTTTCTTGCACTGAAAAAAACTACATTGTGTGCCTAAACTACCTTGACAATGTGTGCTTTTCAGACCAAAACATATTTTTGCTTTTTGCCAATGTTTATTACAATGGTGAGGGCCCAGCAGCTCCGACAACATTAAAGTGTTACAAAAGCCATGTCAAAATAAGACAAGCCTTTACAAAATTAAAAGACTGACCATCAGTGTCAGACCTATTGGCTTTGCCAATGCTTGTTTGTTTTCATGTTTATTATAATCTTGTTGAAGCTGGTTTCACAGATTTTTCCATTATGAAAATTGTTTGGAAATACCACCTTGTACCAAGACATTTCACTGAATGATGCTTCAGAGAAATGGTACTTAAAATTTCAAAGGAATTTAGCAGAATTATTTTTCTTAGTTGCATTTTTTTGTGAATATTTTATTTCGAAAGCAAAGAATCATCACGCTTGCTTTTAAGCTTCTGCAAGTATTTGCATCTAATCAGAGAGCATAACATGTAGCCTTATTGTTAAACCATGCAAACCTGTGGACACATTTATTTTTTTACTGGGACTACTGACAGTAGTGCAGTCCGAGCTTACATCCCATTTTATTTAATGGGTTCAGTCCGCTTATTTCTATTTATAATGAGTCCTACGATTGCAAAGTAAGAGGTAGCTTTACTTGCTTAAAAACTGGATTGGCAGCACTTAAAACAAGGAACAACGTGGAGGGATGGTGGGTACGGCAGACATGAACAGGAAACTGAGGGACGGGCGGAAGGTGCTGGGGGTAACAGTGCAAGCTGATTCAAAGTACCATGGCGGCCAAGGAGAGACACAAAAAGGAAAAAGAAGTTCGCTCACATAAAACATATCGGCAGTCGTGTAGTTATATATGTAACAGGGGCAGTCCGCAAGGCGGCAATAAAACCGCCCCAAGGAGGGACAAACTTAAAGCATTTACCAATGACGATAAAAGATTTTTGAAAGGCAAGCCCACGAACAATTGAAAGTGATGGGCGTGAGGTGGGCGTGGTTAAAAGCCCACAATAGGTCAAAGCGCTTGCGTGCTGGACCTAAAAAGGGCTTCGAGTCTAACCATTACCTACCACTGGTTGGCTTTACCGTGGCTCATTTCTTTTATTTTTACTGGTCAGAAGCAGATTGTTTTATCTTGCGGTCTCAGACATCTTTGGGAAGATTAGCGTTTCACCTTTTTAGATTCGACACACAAGAGATTTTTTGTGTGAATTTAACATTATTTTGTGTGCAAATGTGCTTTTTTTAAGCCTTAAGTGGATCCTTTTGGGGAAAAAGTCTGTTGATGCAGTCTCCCAAAAGCAAGAGTTACAGGACAACAAACCAAAAAAAGCCAAACTGCAAGAGGGCCAAGCCTGACACAAAAAAAAAAATCGTCTTGGGGTAGTTACTGCATGCGATAATCAAAAACAGTGTCTGCTATTTGGAAGCAATGGTTTAATTGTCTTTCCGTAAGATGTAGATTTCTTACATAATGTCATTCTGCGTGAGGTAAGCACATATGATGGTGTTTGCTATTCACAGGACGAATCAAGTCCCATTTTGCACTAACACTGCATTAGGGAAGGAAAGTAAAAATATAGGAACAACTTTTTTTGGCATGCCGGGTGTACGTTTTTTTGGCAACAGACAGATGGGAACAAAGGTGGTTAAGGATAGTGTGGGAAATGAAACAATCATATTAATATACACTTCTCTTAGGAAAAGTATGGGATATATTGCGGCAGCATTCACTTGTACTTTTATTAGAGAGATGACGTATCTAGTGTTGACCATAATGTTTTGTCCTAATCCATGCCAGTTTAAGTATATGCACATGCATTGTTTTAGGAATGTAAATAGAAATACTTACATACTCACTACTTATCCTGAAAATGTTTCATGGATTGGCCCTCTTCTAACAACGGTGTACATCAAAGACCTCAGACTCACAGACCTTGAAATGCAAAACATTGCTTTGATGCAAATAGTAAATGTTCAATTATTAAGTTTGACGCCTACGGTGCTCATGCCATTCATGGTAAACATGGTGTATTCTGTAATAAAAGTACTTTGGGTCAGCCTCCTCCAGTCATTTGCTTCTTTTGCCTTGGAACTCCAGCCACTGGCCTGCAATGTTGTGAGTCGTTGAAAACATATTGTATTCTATTGTACTGTACCATACTGAAGCATATGTATACTGGACGCTCCCAGTGTCCTGGTCATGTATTCCGCCTGTAAAACATCTTGCGCCACGCCTGTTGGTCCCAATATCAAGTTTATTCTAGTGTGCAGTCTGTGTACCGGGCAGTAGAAGGAATACTCTCGTTCATGGGGGTGTTGTAAAAGCCATATATCATATAACCCTCTGTCATACATCCAGGACCGAAGGCCCTGTGTGGTAATTCGCTAGGTGCCCCAGGTAGGGGAGGATAGGATCTGTCCATTTCCACATCTGGGAAACCGTTAAAGTCGCCCCCGCCCCCCCATATACAGAGGACGGAAAGATCTTGAAAGACTGTAGGTGTGATGGATGTCAGAAATTCTCTCTGTTTTGAGTTAGGGGTGTATATACTGGCCAGCGCTAGGGGCGCCCCATCCAATGTGCTCTCTGTTAGCACGTATCTGCCCTCCTTGTCTATGGTGAGGTGCTCTGCAATGTAAGGGACCTCGGGTGCCATCCAGGTCATAATCCCCCTGGCGAATAATGACGTTGTTGTGCCGTAAACATGTCCCCTTCATTCAGTTTTAAGTTTGTGCAATTCCCTCGCTGTGAGATGTGTTTCCTGGATTATCACTAGTTGAGCATTGTGGCGTTTCAAGAAGGTGTGTACCCACTGGCTCTTGGCCGGTGTTGCCAAGCCCCTCACATTCCATGTTGATATATTATACTGTGTGGCCTCCATGTGCATGTGATCGTGTGTGTGTTGCATTATGCGCTTGGAGCCCTGCCCCGTATCCAATGTAATGCCATAACTCAATGACCTAAGTAAGGCCATCCTTCTATCCGTGTGTCCCCCCGCCCCCCACTACCCGTGCCACCCCGTGTCTGCATCAAGAACCTGGTGTGAGCATGAAAAACCATCACAACATCAACCCTCTTGGGCCTGTGGCCAACAGACCTACAGCCAGCTTCCCCCCTGCGAACACAACAAAGACCAAACCCATTGGAGGGTTGAACATCGTCCATTCGGAAAGGCATGCTGGGGGCGTGACGATAACACACTGAGTTAAACTTGGGAAGTAGAGAATTTTACTTTGGGATTTGCAGCCAGCAAAGTAGCAGGTAAACCACAAGGCTCTCGATCATCGTCCTACGTTAAATTCTGACTTCAAAAACTAGGTATGCTCTTGGGAAAACAACCCCACTAGGAATGTGAACATTTCAATCATATGCATCATTCTCTGTTTTCTTGGAGAGTGCCTTGTTATTATCATGTTATCATTTTGAGTACACTGTACGGCCTCAGTGTAATTCAAGGAACCAGAGTATCTTGGACTGCCTCTAACCTGTCTTTCTTCTTCTGGAGGATGCAGTATTCAAATTGATGTGGTGGGTTGCTAGACTATAAAGGAGGAAATTGTGTAATTTTGAAAAGTATCAATGGTAGTTTAGGGGGAGGCCAAGAGCTTACAAAAGGTTATTTGCAATATCGAACAACACTCCAAATGAGCTTTTGCTGTTTTAAATTTTTTTTTATTTAAGTCTACCGTTTTATTGATTTTAATTCATTGTAGCATAATACAACAATTTGTCGATGGTAAAGAGCTTGAGCAGGCGTACCACACATCATCCATTTAAAAACAGGTAAAATATCATCAATAACACATTCCTGGGATATATAACATCACACAGTGTCAGGATATCCATGGGCTCAAAATCTTCTAAAGCTTTTTTCACAACCTCTTCATATATATACTGCGGTTTCTACAGTTACTCAGCAGTCCATACAACTAATTGCCTGCATCCAGTGACATGCAATGTCCCTTTTGGCGATCAGGAATCCAAGTCCTGCTGAAGCAGAGGCCAGGCCCAAGGCACAGATGGGTTCTGCCAATCCTGGGGGTTAATAATTTCAGACAGTGTTGAACGATAAAAGTAGGATCGCCCTCACTGAGCAGAGGAAGGGACAACTGGGCCCTAAACCTATAGAGTCCTAGGAGAACCTTTGAAATGTACGACCATACAAAGGCCTTTATCTGGAGAGGACGGCAGTGCCATCACAAGGCTGCTTAAAGCAAGATGGCTGAGCCTGCTAACTACAACACTGCTGAGCCTGTGACAGAGGTGAACGCTACTAAACCCCTTGTCCTGAGGTGGTGGTGGGGGAGGGGGAGAAGAGTTTGACTGGTGGAACAGGGTGACAAACGAAGAGTTGACTGGGGCCTGATTGAACAGAGAAAGGCCTACCCTGCACCAGGACCTGTGTTCTAGATATACCTAAAGAACTGGTCACTCCCATTGACATACAGCGCATCAACTTGCTCACCCGCCAGACTACTGTGCTGATTGCCTGGGGTGACCTCACTTCCCTGCATACCTTGGCCTGAGTTGCCTGCCTTCGGGACTGCGCCCCCTTCATGGGAGATATGGTGGGCCCCTGTGCTTACTGGGTTAATAATATAGTGCCCTGTCGTGTGGACACCTGGGTATGAAATTGGGCAAGGATCTCCCTGTGCTGCCTGCAACGAGTGATTCATCCCCCACTCTCCCCTCTCCTTCTCCCCTTTCCCCCCCAAAGTGCAATCATGAGTCTGGACGATCCTCCAGAGTGGGGCAGCAGACCAAAATGGACCACTAAACTGTGATGGTGAGGGTCGCCGTCTGGCCTCACAGGGCAGGGTAGAGACCTCACCTTCTATTCTGGTTGACACGTCTCATACTCAAATTCTGTCTGCTGCTGAGGGCCTTAAACAAGACCTAGCGGATAAAATAGATGCATTCTCCATGGATGTTAACCTTCTGACAGCGGACCTCTGCAACAATAATGAGAGTTGCAAAGAGAAAGATCAAAAAATGGCTGACCTAGTCACAGACTTTGAGGAGCTGAAAACAACTGCCCAAGCCCCCACAGACCAAACAGCCTACCTGGATGAGTGCCTTGAAGATAATGAGGATAGGGAACAAAGGCATATCCCCCTCCCCTGCTTTGTGGGTTTCCCGTACGGGACAGCCCCAGAGCTATTCTTAGAAGGATGACTTGAAAGACTGATGGGTTCTGATGCCCTGTCATTCTTTTTTGCTGCTGAAAGAGCCCACAGGGTCCTAGTCCCACGGTTACATCCCAGAGGCTTGCTACGGGCAATGATCGCATATATTCTCAACTATAGGGGTACAGAATGTATCCTGAAATGGGCTCGAAATCAATACATTTTGAAGAACAAAGGAAATTGTACCTGGTAGTGAAGCAGTAACTGAACATATGCTACATGCTTCTATTCCCTGCAAAATTAGGTTTTCTTATTAGGGCAATTTGCATTTCTTTGACATACCAGAGGATGTGTGGCACTGGCTTGAGAGCAACTGCGAATCTGAAGTGGAACGACAGGCATGTAAAGAGGTTTGGGGACCCATGCGCAGCATCAGATCTAGTGGGTCAAAGGAGCGCAGAAGATAGTGCCTACGAGAGAAGGGTGCTGGCTTGAGGGTCGAGGTACAATAAGATGGCACCCTAGCACTGGCAAACACCTTCAACTATACAATGGAGGGGTCTCCAGCAGTGGAGCCGTCTGGAGAAAGATACCAGGTCCGGATGCTAGATTGAGAAGAGAGAGCACATGGGCATTTAATAGCATTTCTACACAGGCCTATATACCACAGGTTGGTGTGGCTCCCGAGACTGACATTAGGGCAGATAGCAACACTGTGCATGACCCCTGCAACTCATGTACAATTATCAACTCACAAAGTGTGAGAATGCTGCTGAAAAGGAATATAGCAGGGTATATGGTGGAGGGGAGCACATAAGGAATGTTTATTGCAGAGCAGGAGCCACAGAGATCGCTGGGTGTACAACCTTGTGGTGGAAGAGTATTACATTTGGCGCAATCAATAGGATTGTCAGGGAGGCGAGGTCCCTGTAAATACATCAGACTCTCTGGCTTGTGGACTGAGTACTGGTGGCCTTTCCTGCCCAGTAGATAACTTGATAGGAGAGTTTTCCTAGCTAGACTGTGCACAGAGGGAATATTTAGTTAGAATATAACCGGTTTGGGGTATTATGGGGAAGCATCAGTTGTTAGGTTAACAGGGTGTCTAACCAGGTGGTGTGAGGGGGGAATTCGATGGCTCTTATACAAGGGACGAAGAGGTGGGGAAGAGAGGTCGCCAGGCACTAAGCACATGTATGTCTTGATGCCCAAACATATGAGAGAGTTGACAGCCATGGATCGCACGGTCTACCCTGGGACAATGGCTAGTGCCAAAACACTCCACGTGGCCACCTGCACCGTCAGAAGCCTCAATGCCTACACTAAGCTATACAGTGCACACCTACCTTCACAGCATGGTATTCGTATTGCACTGCATCTTACAGATGAGGAGGAGTGCACACTGAAAAAGAAGTGGTGGGAATGGATGGTCTCCTCAACGTACTCTACTTATGCAAGGGGGTGGGGGGCTACAATGTGGTTAGCACCAGGGGTGTATGACTCCTTTTGCTATATACAGATCATGGGGAGGTGACTTGAATTGTGTCCTAGATGGAAACATGGGCAGGTGACCACCTAAACGCCACACGAAACTAGGCATAACAGCTGCACTATCAGAGGTAATGGGTTGCCTGGAATGCACATACGTATTGCGTACCCTCCACCCAGACACTAAATATTTTTCTTGTTACTCTGAAAAGCATAACAGGCATTGTAGACTAGATGGCAGAATGGTACACTGGGACTCAAGCACTAGAATACACAAAGCTCCATATCTTAACAGATTCCTGTTGGATCACTTCACACTGTTGCAACACTCCAGAGGTACCGACTGTCGCAAATGTCCGATCAGAAGTTAAGGAGGCCCTAGAATCATACCTAGAACATAACTGGGGGTCCACTGGCATGAGGGTGCCAAAGTGGGAGGCACTGAATGTAGTGATGAGAGGGGAAAGTCTCTCCAGGATATATGGCATCAAACACCGCTTGAGCCTAAAACTCACTCAGAATTAAACATTGCAGGCTCAGTTACACATGTGAGAGGAGTAAAGGACTCTGCTCTGAGGGGTTCCTCGGTCGACCTGTACACTGCAAAATAGCACTTTGTGGGACACACTAGATTAGCACACGCTCCATGACTACCATCAAAAGATGCACACTGAGGGGAATATATCCGGGCATTTATTAATGTGGCTGTTGAAAAGGGAGGCCCCATCTTTCCTATTACTCTCGCTGAAGGGGACCGATGGAGTAAGGGCGGTGACATAAACCAGTGTCAGTACACTACTGGCAAACTACTTGACTAGACTATAAATTAAACCTCCGGAGGAGACTAGGAGTCTCATAGATACCTTTCTGGAACAGCTTAATGTTCTGGCAGAGATCACAAGGGAGGAAATAGTGGCAGTAATGAGTGGAATGGCGGGGGGAACATGCTGGAGGGAAAATGGGTTTCCATCAGAATTTTATCAAACCTATTCTGATCTCCTTGAAGACAGAATAATGGATGAATACCAGGAGGCTTACCGAGTAGAAATCCTTCCCCACTATGGGGGAAGCAGTGGTGGTCATGGTTCCCAAGACGGAGAAGGACCCTGAGGAAATGGCCTCGTATATGTCTCAAAAGTTGTGGCGAAAAGGGGGGGGAATTATAAGGATAGGCGCTAACAGAATATCACCAAAACATTTCTTTAACAATAGATAGTAAATACGGTGCTCCCGAACGGAGGGTCCTCCCAGCACCTCCAGTGTTTCCCCAATAGGAAAAACCAAACAGATTCAAAAGGCCAGGGCACTCGTATGAAATAAGATAAGAGTCTATGCAGTTAGGTTCTTGATCTTTGGAGAATCAATGTATAATCCAAACAGAGTTAAAGTTCAGTGTCTTTCTTCTTGTGCAAGGTTTTCATACATGTTCATCACATCAGAAAGATTCCATATGTGGTCATCACAACAACATCCAACAGCCAACATGTGTTTCGTCTCCGAGAAATCCATCTCATTGACTTCCTCAGGGCAAAGTATAAGTAAGGTGTTAACATAAATAAATGGCTTAGCCTAATCAAGTAAAACTCTTCAAGATATTGTACGATCAATAGAGAAAGAGTAGTGGGAATCACGTGACGGGGCAAAACACTATTATCCTCGAGTCTTCGTGAGGGAGTACTCATAAGTCAGCACGTATGGATCAAAAATCTTTTACGGTGCGATCTATAAACAAAACAGTTCTTTTGGGTAAATTCTTGTGTTGGGGGCGCTGTGTCTTGCTCTCCGATAATTAAGCTGGCGTGTATGTAGAGAAAAAAAGGACGTGTAAGCCCTCCGTCTCATCTAGAAGTATAAGGTATAGAAGAGACACAGAGTAAGGTCTCAGGAGTGTGTCTGAGAAACTCCTCAGCATGACAGGATCGTCTAGGTCTGTCAATACTGAAGGTGGATACAAAGGTGTTAACCCAGGCCTTGTCCTCCAGACTCTAGCCTAAGTTGAGGCCATTAATGCATAAGGACCAGCAAAGCTTCAACCATGAAGGAGGCTCCACCATGTTCTTATTTGTATGACTGCCATCAGCAATGGTGGTCCTGGATTTTGAAAAGACCTTTGACTCCCTTTGTTGGGACTACCTGATTGAGGTTGTATTCAAGATGGGCTTTGGACCCTCATTTCTTGAAATGGATAAAGACTCCGTATGAGGGTCCAATCGGTAGGGTACGCTCAGGAGGTAAACTCTAGTGCCACTGGAATAATGTTTTGGCATTTGCTATGCTAGCATGTGACAGGCTGCCCCTTTTCACCACTACTTTTTGCTTTGGCCATGGAGTCACTGCCCATCTGCCAGCATCAAAAGATGCAACCCTGGGGGATGAAGTTCGGAATGGTCTTCCATGTTTCTATGTAGGCTTTAATAAACACTTTAATACACTTGACCAGCCCCATGGAGGGTATTCTGGTGCTCTTTCAGGAACTTTACTCCTTTGCTCTGGCCTCTGGCTGAACAAGGGACCTCCAGGATGACCTTACAGGATGCGTGAATCCTGTGGGAGCAGAGGTCCTTCTTCTACCTGGGTATCTGGGAGACAAAATCTGCATCCCTGCAACTACCAACTGATTGTTGGAAGGATCTTGCTGGGCCTCAGAGCCTTGCTAGACTTCAGGAATGTCAACCATAGGTAAGTTGACACCTGCAAAAATGGTTTTACTACTGCATTGCCTCTATGCCCTGCAGAACGTTTTATACAAAGTGCCAGGAGCCATTTTCTGAGAACTTGATGCACTCTTGGGCCCCCCTCGTGTGGGTGGTAAGGCGCAGAAGAGTATGACAGGAGTGGGGGGAGGGCGCTGAAACTAGACATGAAGCGGGGAGGCCTGTGAAAGCTACAGCTCTTAGGAGGGTCTGTGGAAGAAGCACACTGCCCATCTGCTTGATGAAGGGTACAAGACACCGGACAGACACGCCAGAGGTGGCGAAGCATGTGGCTGAGGTGTGGGAAAGAACAGCCTGCTGAGGGCTGCAGTACACTCAATTCAGTAGATCTCACAATTGGCTCCGCCTCTTCTGTCAAATACAAGAAGTAATGTCCATGTCAGTCTGGAGGGAGGGAGGCTGTGTGAAATTGGGGGACCTATATCCAGGAGACCAATTCCTCACATTCAACGATGCTAGGGGGGCCTGCGGTACTGCTGTCAAACAGCTATTACAATTTGCAAAACTGGGGCCTACTGCCAGAGAAATATGGACTGGCTTCCATGATATACCACCAATCACACTGATCTTAGATTTACTGCTGGACAGCGGGCAGGGGAAGAGGCCTGGGGATCTTGAATATACAAGTCGCTGAAAGACGATAGACCGCCCCAGGTGCTCAAGGCTCACCCGACATGGAATAAAGACCTAAAGACTCCTCTTATGAGGAGTGGAAACACAATTGCACACAGATTCTAAGGTGGCGAGTAATGACAGATTTAAACAAATTCACGTCCACTTGCTACACAGTACATATATTATGCCTTCCAGAATCCATAAAATGTATCCCAATCGGCCCTCGACATGCATCAAATGCATAGCGCAGGACGCTACATTCTTACACATGGACATGTGTCAGGGTGGTGGACTGTTCCGAAGAGGTTGTGACTGGACTCAAAAAAGTAACCTGGGTCCAAATCGATTGATCCATCAGACATTGTTTACTAACTATACCCTCTAACCTAACCATGGTGTGATTAGTTATAAATATGCAAAGGTAGGACTACAACTGGCAAAAGACTGCAGAGTAATACACTGGCTGTCAGAGAGGGGACCCACTATACAGAAATAGATGCCAGATCTGCTGGTACGGACCCTAATAATAGAGATCAGACTGAAAAGAGTCAGGACAGATGACCAGTTGGAGGGAGACTTGAGGGATTGGGCAGACATGATGACTCAAATGGTAGCTGATCCTCACTCAAAAGGTATCTGACAAAGTCCAACAAGACACTAGTATGTAGAGTTGCAGGGCAGATTCCAACTTGCCCATCCACCGATGTGGTACAAACAAGTAGTAGTAGTCACACAAGATAGGAGAAAGGGGTGGGTGGGCGGTCATGCAAATTAAAACAACATACATTCAATATGAGGACCCGATTTGGGGGGCTGCTTTCTCTAAGTGTGTGGGCTAATGAACTATTCTTATCTATTTTTTTGCTTTTAAAAATGTTACAAAAGATATTAAAAAACGAAGTGAAACCTAGTTCCCTCCGCTTGCTGTAGACTGCACACAGTGATGAAGAGTGCACACTAACACTGTATTCCCACATATAGAGAAAACATATTAGAGGGAACATTGGTGTGCAGGCCACATCATAATCACTTAGCATCTGTTTCAGCCACTGTAGCAAGCTCTCAGGACATTGCAGAAAGAGCAAGATGTCTCCATTTAAAGACACTCTCTTCTGTCCCATTCGGTCTGTGAAGTCCTTCAATCTGTGCAGCTTCCGTAATCAATTCACCCAGCGGTTCGATGGCTAGGGCACGGTGGAGAGGAGAGAAGAGACATCCCCTTTAAGTATCCCACTCAAAAGGGAATGGAAACAAGAGAATGCCATTTACTCTAACATGCTCCCTGGGGAATCATCGTAAAGGGATGTGACATACACAAGGAATCGAGGGCCTATATTCTTTCTCTGAAGCACTTGGGTTAGAAAAGGCCAGTAAAACCCCTTGCTGATTTTTAAGTAATTTTAAAATTCTAAACACTGACAAATCATGTGCCTTAACCCCAAAACAGATAACCTTCTATTATGACAGAGAGTATGATGTACATATTATTTTTAAGACCAGCGTAGCAAATGCCAAAACATTTTTAGACAAGTCAATGTTCCTGCACTAGAGATCTGTCGAGAACAGTGAACTAACGAAGGCCTGTAAGCGAATAACTTCTAGTATCCATTACAAGACATTTTGTGTAAAAAAAGGTTATACATTAGTCCTTAATACAACACAAACTTTGTGAGTTTATAACTTGTAAACCAAGCATATAATCAGAATGTGATAAGAAAACATCCAACAGGCCTTTAAAGCCTCACATGACGAAATTAGTGAAGTGTGATGTGACTCAATGCAATACACTGCATACAGGATAACATCCAAGCTGGCAGGTATGCACAATCAGGAATGCACTGCTCTACCATGGACGACAAGTGTATGGTTTACTAAAGAGTCTTGTACCAACAATGAAACTATGACTCAGTAGCATTATTCAACGTGGTGTAGTTGAACACCGTAACAATGTTTACCACATTCTGACATTTTAAAATGCGTCATCTTAGAATGATTAAAGAAATGGATTTGAATCCCACAACATTTCAGTTTATTTAGTATATATTGGAAGTGAGTAATTGTGCAAGCTTCTCAAAACTTCACAATTATATTTAATATTTTTTATGTAATCCACTCTTGTTTATGTCTTCCAAGGGAAAAAAAACTTGGAACCTGGAAACCCTATACAAAAAGCAACTGGTCAAATTATGTACTCAGCAGACAACATGCTCATAGATATTTTAGCTAATGGGGCCTACCGCACTAGCACTTCCACTGCAGGTTGGGGGCAGAGGTAGAGCAATTATACTTTACCGTAATCTTCATAATCAAATTGAACAATAATCTGAACATGAACCCCGAAAACCTCTGAAAGATCTGAAGAGGACACACTAAGCATTCAACCTAGAGATCCACAATAAGCATGGCCCTCAGAAATGCCATCAACACATCTATAGCTAAAGCCACCTTCCCGGATGCTTGAAAACATGCCAAAGTCACCTCGCGCTGCAAAAAAACATCCTCAGACCCCAAATTCTCAGCAACTACCAACCCATCTCCCTGCTTTCCTTCCTCTGCCAAAGTCATAGAAAAGGCAATCAATTGTCAGCTCTCCCACTATCTTGAACATTAAAAATTCCTGGACAGGTGCGTGACTACACCACAAAACATGGTGGACACACCGTGTTAGAGCTCCACCAGCTGTGCAGGCCATCAATCCATCACCTGTTTCCTGGGGACCTTGAGCCATGTCGAGCCTGTAGGCGGTCCAGATCCATGCAGAGACCACACAAGGAGCCCGATTTGACTGGTGATCAGTGAAGGGCATAGATATTCTGTGTGATGGGCGCTGGCCTTGAACGTGGCCACGAGACACCGAACAGGAGGAGTGCTGCGAGTCGCCTAGGCCCGTGGAATCAGGGGGAAGAGTCCTTTGGCTGATTGCAGCCTGATTGCCAGACTGATTGCCCACTGCTGCTTGCAATAGAGTGGCGGCACTGGGGGAGGAGGACGAGGCCTTATGGCAGCTCGGGCACTGAGACGAAGAGGCCTGCAGCACATAACTGAGTGGCGCAGTTCAACAGAGGCCTGTGTCGCATGACTGAGTCACACCGCCAGCGAGCGGGCCATGGTGCTGGGACCGCGGGGACCAGCTGAACACTGGCTTGGAGCTGCTGAAAGGAGGTGGACTGGCAGAGACTTGGTGTTACTTGAGGCCTGTGAATGGGGAGTGCTTCTTCGGGCACATCCTTTCGCCTTGCATCAACTGCTGCAGTGGAGGTGGCCTATGGAGAGGCCCCTGGGGAGTTAATGGAAGCTTATAAGACTGAGACCTTCTTTTTGCCCATCCTCTCACATTACCCACCGCATTGGTGCTGGCCTCTTCGGGGTGTGTGAGGGGGACGCACATAATGCATAGCTGGCCTCTACTGCAGTTTGATAAGACAGTGAGGAGGTACTGCTTCCCAGGTTTTGTTCCGGGTGAGGATGATGAGACCCCCCCAATCCCCTCTCACCTTCCCCGCCCCCCCCCGTCCACACTGCCCTGGGAGTGCAGTGGGCCCTAGTGAACTGTTGGCCATTAGACATTTGAGATGTCTTGATTCTATAGCATTCGCCACTCAGTGCTCTCTTTGACGCAGTGTTTGGGCGGCTTACATTACCAACATAGCACGTGATAAACCAACTAACACTGCTGCTCAGCAGACGATTGACAAATATGCTAAGCACAGCACCCCAGGGGGTGAGGCGGGAGCAACTGGTGGGGCACCCGCGATGGACGACACCACCCAGACATCAAACATATTACAGGCTATCCAAGATCTTAAGGCCACCATCGAGGGCAAGATGCGGGAACTTCAGATGGACCTGGTATGGATTTTCCAAGACCTCCACAATACCACGCAAAGTCACCAAAGTGGAAAGCCATCTATCAGAAACAGAGGACACAGTCAAATCTCATGGGGATGCTTGGTGATGCTACAATGGTTGGTTAGTCAACCTGAGGCCAGAGCGGAGGATGCAGAGGGGAGGTCCAGCAGGAATAACTTGAGAGTACTGGACTTTCCCGAGAAGGCGGAAGGAACCACCACTACCAAATTTATGTGGGACTGGCTGGTGAGCTGGGTTCCGAAGGAGGACTTCTCAGCATGCTTTATTATGGAACAAGCTCATAGGGCCCTGACGGCTAGACCGCTGGTAGGGACCCCACCAAGATAGTTCATTATGAGGGTGCTCAACTATGTGGAAAGAGACGTAGTCTTCAGGGAGGCACAGCAAACGAAGACTTTGTGGTTTCAATCAACTACTGTGATGGCTTCAATCACAAATGAGTTGGGACTAGAAGGCGCTCTTATGGATGGGCCTCATAGTTGCCAAGAGGGATATTACAAAGTTCTGGAAGCATGTGGCTGCTCCATCGGTCGAGGAGTGGGCTAAGGGTGTGGACTTTTGTATGGACTGGAGTGCCCGATCTATAAGGCATGGGCTTGCCCTAAGAAACACTAAGATATGGGGAGGGTGGACAGAGGCTCGGGGAACATACTTGCAGGCCATGATCGATCAGGGGCTGAGGGGGCTGGGGGAGGAGGGGCGCGGCACTGGAGACCTCAGGAGAGGATGGTGCCCGGTCTATGATAGTGGAAGGGAACTGTGGGCATGGAGCTGATGTCTTTTCTAATTCCACCTGTTAGATGTATATGGTTGAAATACTGATGTGCAATGCTGATATGCTTGTAATGTGGCAATATCTCGCAATGCTGATATGCTTGTTATGCTTGTAATGTGGCAATATCTCACATCATGGTTAATAAAAAGTTTCTTAAAAAAAAAAAAAAATCATGGACTGCTCACAATCAGGCTTCCTCTGCAACTACAGCACTGAGACATCTCTCATCACAGTGGCAGACAACATTCACACCATCATAGGTTAAGACCAGACTGCTGCACTTACTCTCCTGGACCTTTCCGCTGCCTTTAACATAGCCTCCCTCCACACATTCATTCATATGACTCCCCAGCAAGCATCATTCAGGATCATGGACTCCGCATCATCTCTTACACAGACACCAAAATAATACTATCCCTCTCAGAAAACACAAACCTCACCAAAAGTAACTTCAAAATGTGCATGACCAATGTGGCCAACTGGATGAGAGATAACTGCTGCAGACTCAACACTGACAAGACAGAAGTTCTGCTATTCAGCAGGAAGAGCTCATCCTGGGACTTCAAATGGTGGCCCACAGAACTAGGCCCCAACCTCACACCCTCAAACCACGTCAGAAACCTGGACATCATCTTTGATGCCAACCTCATCATGAGACATCAGATCAACGCTTTCACATACTCCACTAGCGGAACAAAAAACATCAAATGGTTCCCTCCCGAACACCATAAAGACAGACATCCAGGCCCTCATCACAAGCAGACTGGATTACGGCAACGCCCCTTGCTATGGCATCCCTGCACACCATCTAAAACACTGCCGCTAGACTAGTATTCAACCTTCCACCCCACACGCACATCATACCTCATCCCTGAGAACTTCAGAAATGCTGCCAGTTTAAGATATGCATTCTGGCCTACAAGGCACTACACAACCTGAGCCCCACCTACCTCAACCACCAACTACACTTCCACCAACCAATGAGGCGCCTCCCCTCGGCCTCACTCACCCACACACCCCCATATCAGCAAGACAGGAGGCAAGGCATTCTCCTACTTGGCAGTCAAATCCTGGAACGACTCCCCCAGCACATTAGGACAGCCACATCTCTTATGGAGTTCTACAAGAAACTGAAACCTTCCTTGTACAGCCCACACCTACTTAGTGCCTGGATAGCCTTACAGGTGACAAGTTTGTGCTCTTAAAATCCATGTTACATTACATTACATTAGACAGCTTCTTTGATACTGTTATTAATCCCTCTGTCAACAAACACACTAAAATTCAAATGAAGCTGGCTTGTTGAGGCTGAAGATAAAATAGCACATATGATCAACTTCTACTGCCCCCTCAAGATAGAGGAATTCACTAAATCAAGAAAAGCAAACTAAAAACTAGCAACAGCCGTGCTTTTAATACCTGAAATCATGCAAAACTAAACTCCAAGATAGAATTTTCAGGGCAAAAATATACTACAGAAAACTAATCACTATAGAGCTGCACAAAAATACATTTTGCAAATTAATCAGGTAATTCTGCATCTTAAAAGCTGTAACCAGTCCACTCAGAAAATGTGCAATAAACTCAACAACAAAAAAACGCCATGACAAAGATGAACCCCATATTACCAGTCTCTTCTCCACTTAATACATAGACAACTAGAAGATTACTACACCAAAATCCAAGAGACACAAAGAAATCTGATAAGCCACCACTAACTAAATTCAATTCCCCCAATCAGAAATTAAGCTACACGAACTAACAACAACAAGAAGGATGGAGAAATCTAGCCAGACATACACAAAGCTTCCCAGAAAGCTTCAAAAATACCATCTACCTCCTCTGTGCTTCTGAACTCTTCTGCACTAATATGGTGATCAACACAAACAATGTTCTATTCAAGAAACTCTCAGTCAATCCACTTAATCGCTAAAACTACATATCCATCTCAAATATGTCACAGCATGCAAAACTCCCACAATACCATAACATCAAACAACTCAAAGGGTCTCAAGAAGCTCAGATAATGCCTGAAACAGCCCAAGAAGGGTTTCCACTGTTAAGGTTTACTGAGTCAGCCTTGCTCTCAATATGGGATGGCCTGATTCTCATCAAGGACAACAACAATACAATTGCCATGATTCTCCTGAATCTGGGAGAGTTCTGACACAGCGAACTGACACACCTTGCCAGCCAGGCATAATACACTGGGAATAGATATAAAAAATAAATAAAAACATGTCTCTGGGGAAAATATCAAAGGAAAAAAAATCTAGAATTGACAACACCACCAGTGATCAGTGAAGGGTTACCAAAAGATTGACTGTGAGCTACTGCTACACAAGGGATATAGATTAGATTAAAAATGAGTGCTAATGTAAGTGGTAAGATTTGGGTTATCTTAGGGTAAATAAGGAAAGTATGAGGAGGCAGAATTGAGGAGGGTAATGGTCGTCTCCAAATTTAAAAACAAAAAAAGATTGAAAACAAATTATGGTCATGAGATTAATCACCAAGAGATTTATCTCCGTGTGATAAAACACCTTGAAAAATTCATGTAGAATTAATGGCTTCGAACCTGACTGATTTGCATCTTTCCCACAAGAGGTCAGCACCACAGACCTAGTACAGTATTACACAAAGGGATACCATTTCACCTGTGGTTTCCTACATGATTGAAACTTGACGATACCCCTTATGAAAGTGTACTAATCTCTGTTAAATTCACTCATCCGCAACTATGACCTAACCTGGCAAACACACACAATTCCACTGAATGATCCGACTCACTTAAAAAGTGTATACGAGGTAAACCACTGAATGGCAAGAAACCAACTTACAATGAGCCTAGGCTAGACAAAATCTCTCTGGTACAGCAAAATAAGTTATACTACAACCCTGATACCATGGTGTCCAGCACAAGTACCTGTCAAAAACTGTCAGTCAGTTTAAAAGCTGGGGGGGGGGGGACCTACATCTTACCTACTGAACGTCACAGCCCCAACATAGTAAAATTCTGTTTTTCCTCCTCTCCAATCTAGATTTCTGAACATACTGTTGCTGTTAAAAAAAAAAACACAGATCTTACTAGTTTGTCCCATACACTGCTTTTTATGGAAAGCAAACATGAGTCTAGGTAACTTTTATTCATCATCATTAGTGTTAAGAATATACCAGTATGAGTTTATAATCTGCTGTATTTTATTGTTGAGAGTAGAATGATGGGTGTTATGTTCAGTGTGTTTTTTCTCCATAGTACTCTTTTGAAAGCATCTCGGACTAGTCTTTTTGGGTAAAACTATTGAAATGGCAGAGTGTATTCCTTGCAGTTGGTTTTGTATATAAATCCACTTCCAATTTGTTAGCTCTATGCAATCTTCAGACATCCAAAAATGCAACTCTTTCCCTGCTGATACTGGAAGCAAAGTTTTGATTCCGGTCACATAGGATAATTCACTGGATAAAAGTGTTTGCTGTTCTTCGCCCCCATGCCATGTACAGAAAATAGTGTCTATATGTCTGGATCAGTGCTTCATATTTTCAACGAATGGGGCACTACATTGTATATAAAATGTCTCTTCAAAGAGGCCCATATAGATATTTGAAACACTGGTAGCACAAGATGCTCCTATACTGGCCCCCGTGAGTGGTTGATATAACACCCAATCAAACTTGAATTAGTTGTCTTGAAAAATAATCTCAAGGCACTGGAGGATGAGATCATTCAGCCTATTGGTATCTGTATGGATAAAGACATCTGTGACTGCTTCTGTCACTGCCTTCTGAGTTATGTTGGTGTACAATGCCTCAATGTCCACCATGACCAGTAATTCCTGTGTATTAGCAAAGGTTAAGCCTTCCATGTTACGTATCAAAGGACTCATATCCTTGATGTAAGATTCAAAGGTAGTATCCATAAACACACCACCTCAGAAACATATCAACTTACTCTGAGGGACGATCGGTAGACCCTCAAATGGTGGATCCTATGGGGCAAAGCGAGGGATTGTGTTAATCTTTACAAGTTTTCATGACTCAATAAAGTATTAGGAGTACAGGGATTATTCTGATTCAAAAACTCAACATTTTCTTTGCAAATGTTTCCTCTCTCAAGGGTTTCCTTTGTAATCATCAATATCTTAGTAATTCCTTTATTGAAAGGGGCCTGGTGGATTGTGCAATAGTGTTCTTGTCCTGGCATGTCCCTCATCTTCTCTTTGTAGTTAGGAGCACAATCCCTCCACAAGCTGCAGCACCATCCTTTGGGGCTAAGGGGCCACACCACTCCATCTTTTGCACCTCAAGAAGAGTGTCTGTCAGGCTGAGCAAAGGTCAGCCTGACAGACACTCTTCATTTTCAGGTCAGGCTGCTAGGAGATAGACATGCGCTGTTTGCACAGGCTCTCGGCTGCTTGAGGAGAACTTTGCTGGGCTGAAGAAGTCACAGCCCTGTGGGCGTGACATCTTCAGCCTAGCAAAGGTGCCTTGAGGCCCTCCCCCTAATGACGATGTGGAACGTCACTGATTGCTTCGGACCTGGGCGCTGGAGTTTTAAGCCCTGAAGCGCCCAGGGCCTAATGTCAATCAGACACATCGTCACAGAGTGGGGTGAGGTCAGCAGTCTCACTGACCCCATCCCACTCTGTGACAAGTTGGGACTGCTGCCTTCCTCATTGGCTGACCTTAGGTTAGCCAGTGAGGGAAGGCAGCAGTCCCAGCCCTCCTGGGACCTCCGAGGAAGAGCTGAAGGTAAGTGTGCATGTGTGTGTTTTTTTTTTTTTATGTTTGGTGCGTGCGTGCTTGAATATTTGCTAATGAGTGTTGTGAATGGATGTGTGTGTGTAAGTGCGCCTGTGCCTGACCCCTCCCTCCATCCTAAAATTACCAGGCGCTACTGCCTTCCACCGCTGTCATATACTTTAAAAGTGATCTAGATATTCTTCTGTAGTTTGACTAAGGCTTCTCTCTCTTCTCCCGGTAAATTATGGGGTGGTTTTGCTATATATTTCAACATTCACTGTAGGCTCCTAAGGCAAACCTTTAAAAAATAGTCACCTGAGGACCAACACTATCTAAACTAGGAAAAAAAAAAAAAAGAAGGAGTATGGAGGGTGGCTATAGCCCTAAACTATTTTCTTCTTCACTAGCCATGATCTCATAAAAGGAATAATTTTTAACGTTAACCTTCTGAAGGCATACATATTCTGAACCAGTTCAAATTTATTGACCTTTTGGCTGTGTATAAATGTTACCCTTTTTTAAAGAAGATTTATCATGATGGTTCTACACCTATTTTAGAGAGATTATAAAAGGGAATATTTTGAATGATCTAGTTTTGCCTTTTCTTTGTTTGCAGATTATGATGTGTGGTGTCATGATTCTGGTATCTCTCTGTGGTGTGGGTCTGGACCCTATTGTTAGGTCCTTCCATCCAATCCAATATTCTAAAACAGGAAAACTAGTCCGTGCATCTGGACCCATAAAGTTTCCATGCCGTTGATACCTGCCACTAACCAGACCAAACTGGTTGGAACTACCCTCTCCTACAGATTCCGAGGTATATTAAAATGTGACCACTTTTCTATGTCCCCATCTTTAGTGCTCAGGTCTACTGCCATTAACTGAATTATGGCTGTAGTAGTTGTCCATTTTGTAAGGATACACATGGTGTATAGAGCTTAATGTCATTTTTTAGTTTCAGTTTTTTCTTTATCAGGTAGTCATTGAAGAGATCCATTTCAAATTGGATCTAATTCAACTTTCTTTGAGCCTCTTCTATAGAACTGGTCTTCTTTAGTTTCTCCTCTAATTTTACAATGTCTTTATTAAGGATGATACCCAACCCCTTTGCTGTTCCTACAATTAACTCAATCCAGTCTCTTCAACACCAGTTAGATATTAAGGACCATTTCTCAAAAAATGTTTGCACCTCAACAAAGAGGTCTGACATGTTCATAGGATTAGTGACTGTCATGCTACCTAAACACTCTGCACCATTAAATGTCAACTGCCAACTTTCAGGAGACTAGGTTTAACCAAACGTCATTGTTCCGTTTGACAGAAAAGGACAAGTGAAGTACAAAAAAGCTCAGTTTTCTTTATACCCCATAAAAAATTGCAACTGGAATTGGTCTCTCTTCAGCAGACAATGGGCGATTAGTTGAAGACAGCCAGAATGATTGTAAGCCCAACACAAAGATGACCAACAGTGAGTAAATCAATAATAAAAACAAAGAAGTTAAGATAACTGTGAAGGAAAGAGACAGTAGTCCTTTGTAACAACAAAACCTACTGAATCAAGACATTTTTTTAAAGTACAATTTCAAGCAATCTAAAGGCACAGTGAATTCTGCAAAAACATCAGTAAGAGCAAGGTTTGAAAACAACTTTCAAAATAATTTCACTGAGCACATGAAAAATCACAAGTTGAATTGGCCTTTATTGTGCTTCCAGCACTTCCCTTCTGAATAAAATCATTACCATACAAATATTTCTAATTCTCATCAAGAGTACAGGTTGCAACTTGTGGGCCCAGGAGACCTAGGTGCTAAAAACCAAGGTCAAATTCGGAGGACCTTGGGAGAACTATTCCACTGCTCCTTCAGCTAGCAAAAGAGGGGGGGTGGGAGGGGGACGACAGAAACTAGTCACCTGATAGTACCAAGCACTAAATGCCAAACTGTACATTTGCAGATTAAAATGTCCATTAATATGACTGTACTACATTTGAATTAAAGTGGTTTCAAAACAACAGTGGTGAGATAGCCTTAAAGGCAAACATTTTTGGATTAAGGACGACAACACTGTGGGTCGCAAAAGTCACCCAACTGGGCCTAACAACAAGACATGTACAAAGGCATCACCCTTCGCTCATCTTGCCACTTATCACACTACTGGCAAATTAAATTGCCAACTCGTCTACCACAGAAACTGGTAGCAAAACCATCCCTCTGCAGCCAAACATCCTGGTTGTGATAGTGCTCAGAAACAATAGTGAATGTACATACTAGAATGTAACAAAGAATAATTTTGTATGCAATAGGCTCTACATGGACGCAATCTTAACATTTGCTTGCTCTAAATATTTGTGCACACTCGTATGTATTGATATAAATATCACATGCTTTAATTTGCACCACTAAATAATGTACACACTTCTTGTGAAATAGTTATTTCAACACGTAGCGGTATAAGTGCAAAAGCACAAAGAGTTGACAATAAAAGGTAGACATGTGCATTGATAAAAAAGCGACCCTCTTCTTCCACGCCTAACTGGCCCTGACCAGACCTCAATACACCATGAACACTACCACCTAACATTTCATTTTCACTGCAAGAACTTATGTCACCAAAGCACATCCTGCTCAAAAACAAAGGCTCCTCCTGCCAACTCTTACTCACTTCAATCTACTGGTACATTACAGCCCAAAACCCTTACCATCCTCCTTTCACAGAAGTCAATCCATGTACCTAATCTTGCTGCCCTCCAACTGCGCTGAATCTCCTAATGCTCTCTGCGCCTTCATAGAATCATACATTTTGACAAACTATTCTTATATTTTTGTGTTTTGTAAATATAAACTCATGCACCATATTGAAACTCATGCTATTCTGTAACTTGTGCTGTACACATACCTTTGACTTTTCTCTCATTCCACCACTTCTACTTCCTCAACAAACATGATTCACGTTTGTTGCACGCCTTTCAACTCTCACCTTAAATGCCATAATTCCTGTTATATAATATGACATGGTGCTACATACTTTAGATTGTGCCATCCTTTTCCAGGGAATACTAGAGCTTGATGCCAATTAAATCGCCTTCTTAGTAAACCTGTTCATGGAGCTACTTTGGCGTTTTGTTAGGAAAGTATAAGGATGTTCTCTTTTGGTCTGTTCAAATTCTTTCAGGATATCTCTCATCTCCCCCAAATGTGAATTTCATCTATTTATAAAAACAAAAGTTCTCTAGTAAGTCCATCCTGCAAAAATATACTTTCTATAAAAGTTAGCACGATGAGTAATGTCCTATATTCTAGAATTTACACCACTTACCATTTAAAACAATAGTCTGTTAAACGTATGCTGTTTAACTGGAGCCTGTGCAGTGAGTGGCAGGAAGAGTAAAGTGACCTCTTAACAAATCACAAGGTGAGATGGACTCAATCTTAATGAGCCCTTATTAACGAATGAATACGGGTAGTAGGACGGCCAGGACACATGAAACTGCAGTAATGTAATCAAGCAGACTTCTGCATCCACTACCAAGGCTCTGTGCAAGGGAGATAGCAAAAGGAATGTGGGTTTCAAAATTGCCAGCTAGTGGTAGCAATCACTCACTACCAATGCTTCCTTTATTTTTTCCGTGTGTGTGTGGCAGTAAATGGCCTCTGTGCACTGAAGCCAATGCGTCAAAAACATGTGACAATTCACTAATCAAGCAAGCAAGCTACCACAGCCTGTTGTATTTGTCAGAAACAAGATCACTCACCCTTTAACCCAAGGTTACACCACAGAGATGACGCCTTGTCTGACCCTTAGCCCTTCAGCAGCCACCTATTGATGAGTCACTAGAGGAAGGAAGGGCCAGCGGTAAACACCTCTGAAAGTTACTTAGTAAGTATTGTATTGCTTTTATATAGCACTTACCAGCCTTAAAAAATGTGTTAAAGTGCTTTACACCAAGCAGCATACTGCTCTGAAACTGAAGTTAAGTTGTTACTCATGGAGTTATCTGTTATTGTTGGTACAGAGTTTAGTCTAGTTCTCTCAAGGAGACCATTTCCTGTCTTTATATTTACTTATTTACTCCCCTGTTTTACAGGTGGATTACAATGAGTATCAGGTAGGTATGATGATTAGTGTGTGTGTGTGGTTGGGGGGGGGGGGGGGGGTTTCTGGGAGTGCGCGAGCTCAGGCAGATGGCCAGTTGGGATTAGCAGATGAGCGAGTGGAGATCAGCTATTGCTAGGCTGCACAGTCTGACTTTCAAAGAAAGACAAGCTTCAAGCTTGAGATGAGGTGTGGGAAATTTGCATAAATACAATAATAGAGATTTAAGATAAACATGCGCATGATAGAGTAGGCTTTGCTCAGCGAGGAGGCAAGCAGAGGATGGAAAACAAGACGAGGGTAATTGAAAAGGGGAAAAAAGATGATATTCGGGAGGTTTTATGTCAAGGTCATGATTTTCATGTAGAGTTTTAAGCACAAAGAGCAGACTTTTGAGATACATGCACTCAAAGGAATTGTGGAAAGAAACATAATTATTTGCATGTAAGAAAGTTCTGTATTAAGTACATTTGAAAGGGCGTAGAATCCGGCGAACAGTTTGCTTGTAGGCTATTGCTAGACCACTGTTTCAGCATGGACAACTGATCAGCTGGGGCATTCAAAGTATAAAGTAATGGCTGTAAGCATACGTATGATGTTTCAAGCACTTTAGACTATGCTAGAATGATGCAGTAGTACCCTCACGATCAAAGCAACAGGAGAGAATATATGAGTTAAATAGAGCAAAATGTTGAAATGAGATTCTGCAGATGCTAGAGCTATGTCTTCTGATGTTTACCTTCAAAACTTGATTCACAGAACTTGTACCCAAGTACAAAAGTAAAGCATTTGGATGCCCCTGGTTTAGCATGGCACAGAATGGAGGTAAGAATAGTTTCCCAGACAGTGGAAGTGCATCATACTGCAGTAGGGAGTAGTAGAACGGAGAGAGGAGAACAGCACACTGCAGGAAGGAGGGAGAGACATGGCAACCTTTTAAATAAAATCAATGATGCCTTTCATTTAATAAGGAGATGCATATTAGTCTACCTGAGTACTGCCATTCAGTGGATGGCAGGAAGAAGGGATGTGGCTGCATTTGTTTTTAAAGGTGAAATCGTTTCTAGGTCAAGCCTGTCCTTTGTCTGTCCCTGATTGCTGCTAGGTGCCAGATGAAGAAAGTCAGGTTCTGAGATCTCGCACTTCTTTCCCCTCATGTTGTGGGTAGTCCGAGAAAGACAGCAGAAGTCTCAACCTACCGCAGGGCTCCTGTAGAAGAAGAAGCACTGCATGCAGAGTGCAAGGCATGTGGTTTGGTGTGCAGAATTTAATGTCTACTCCTAGGAGTGAAATCATATACATGCACTTGTGCAGGTAAATATGGTAATTGTGCATTGTGAGTGAGGAGGCAAAGACATTCTGCATTACCAACTCATATGAAAAACTTGCTTATGTTACACCTGCCACCAGCCAGCTCCTGCCTCACCTGATTTCACGGGTCCTTGTTTGAGGAGAACACTTACACAAGTATAACATCAGTGCCTCTAGAGGGAGGCTATTAGCATTGTGTACTTTGTACTTTTGTAAATCCTGCTTGAGTATTCACCATCTCATAGGATGTAAGCATTTAACTAAATACAAGTCCCTGGGAAACAAGTATCATAGAACAGGAAGGGTGAAATTTAAGATATGGTCTAACAGGTGAAAGATGGATGCACCCTTGCACTTCCAGGGTCAGATATGTTTAGTACTCTTAGCTCAGAAGATAGCTTCACTAGTTAACAACACCTACTGCAGAGATATGCACCTAAACACTGACTCCACGGTTTTAAAGTGTCAGGTTGACTAAACATTTTGTCCTTATCAGGGAGTTAAAAAGAGTAGCCTGAGTTTGGCGATGGTAACATCACTTGTTAGCACCAAACACACTGCACTTTTTAGTACGCACTGCACGGTCTGTATCATTACTACCAAGATGTCAGCTGTAGCAGAAACCCTATAAAATATTAGTAACCCACTCTCTTCAGCACGCTTGTGCCATATTCTTTACAAAGGGGCTAGTCTAACATTATGTTAACATTGAGAAGGCAACTCATATTTGTAAATTGAAATGTCAGAAACTAACACCAGACTATACTGACTCTCTCTCTCTTTCACATCATTTAAGGCACACGCGCCTCTGTTTTAAAGCCTGTCCAACAGGGTGAAAAATAATTGACTGAATAGCAACAACAACAACAAAAAATCATTGCAGTTTGGAAGTCACTCTCCTTTCCACAAACGACTGGCAGTTGTTTCCTAATAGGAGCACAAAGCAGTACCTGCAGAATGGCAGCGTGGGTTGAAAGAGAAAGGAAATGGTGTCTCTAGCACTCTGCACTATATAACACTGAAGTGTTGCATGAAAAACTATAGAAACACAATAGTTGGGGGAAAAACAAACTGTTACAGTAAAAAGGGTGAAGTAAAACATGTGAGATATAAAATGGACTCGATCGCTGACGTGAGCTACTTTCAGGGCTTGAAAGGGTTTCTAAAGCTTGTAAGTGCATCTACATAGCAATGCACTTCACACTAGCTAGAGAGCAGGCAGCACTGCAAACAGTTCACACTTTACCCTTCCAGACACCTCCCGTCCGAGTTGTTATGGAGGAGCAGACTTGCTGCTCCTATAACAGCAGTATCCTTTGTTGAATGCACCAAGTGAAAGCTTCCTTTACAGCTAATATTTTTACTTTTATTAGTTTTTACTTTTAACTTTTATTTTAATTTAACTTTAATTTTTAAACTCTGAATGTCTTTTGCTTCATGCGCGTTCCAGCAGAAGCCCTGCATGCTACAAAAGAGTAGGTTGTGTGTGCCCGCTCCCTACAGGAAACATCTCACTTCCAGACCATGTGAATTTGGAGGGATCTTTTTGCATGGAAAACAACCACAAGGATCTCAACCTCCAACAGGTCCAGCATTTTAGGGAAGACAATTTATGGACAAGAAAGCTGGATCTACCTTGAGCAGAAATAAATTATTTTACTCTTGATGGTATTCATCAGGCAAGCATGGAGAAAGTAAATGAAAAGGATGGATGGTACAGGCAGAAATGTATTCAAGTGAGACTTTTTTCACTGACGTGCACCACAGAGAGCCTGTCCAACAATGATTGGTGTACAGGAGCTGAAAGCCATGGAAAGGCCCAGCTTAATTAATAGCACGTTTAAAGTATTTCTGATTAACATGTGCTTGAAAAAACATACAGTATAATGGAACACAGCAGTATTCCACTGAAAATAGGAAACAAGGTGGCACTGCAGCGGTGAGAAAATGAAAGAAAAGAAAGCATCCCTACCTGCAGTACATTTAAAAATAAACTACTGTTTCTAAACACACAGTAATGCTTTATCCTAATGCAGATGGCAGTCAACGGGTCCTACCAATTTCGGATAAGACCAAAAACATTCAATATACATACTATTAAATAATGCGAGCTGCATGAGGATCCACCCCTAAAGTGAGGTGACAGTGCAGAGAATACTGCAGTGTATGCAAGTGCTTCCACAAAGGTGTACAAAGTTAACAAAGCAAGCAAGACAGAGCATTCTAAACAGTGACTAACATCAATGTGGGCTTCACACAAGCGAGATGGCACCCTAATAAAAAAAACGCACCTTAAATCAAATTCTGCTTCCTTGCTGCCTCGTGCTATAGTCGGTCAGATAGGTTTCAATATGGCTTCTTCGTTGGCAGCCTAGGTAGAAACATCCCGTTACTTGGTAAACCTTAAATTTAAATGCTCATACTTCATTTGTATGTTGCCAGCTAAGACAGAAAAGCACCCTCCATGGTGGTGGACATATACCCATACCCCAAGTGACGCAGCTGCAAGTATATCCAACCCCTGGAACTGATTTTTGGTTAGAGGCAAACAGCGATTGTACATCTATGCAAGTCTCATGGTAATGCGGTCTTGTTCGCTCTGGGGGGCAGGTGAGGGGGTGGGGGGAAATTCTACCCTCAGTAGTGGTAGAGGGCTATGCCCTTGTCAGAAGTTAAGTGACACAAACACAGCTTTGGCAACATGCCCATTTTTTGTTTTGTAAGAGTCAGTAGTGTTAAAATGCATTTTTACCTACCATCCCACTGATGTATACATGGAGCAAAAGTTTAGTCTGTTAAATCAAACAGAAGAGTTTTTTGTACAGCTGAAATTCTGAACTTGCATATTTGAAGGTATTCTCAAATGTGATAATGAAGAAAAAGGAGACTCTGTAAAATAAAATATTTGCCTAGGATCACACAATTTGAGTTCGGTTTATGGGTCAAGTACATTATAGTTAGGTCGAGTAGATTATTCAAGTCACTAGACCTGCAGGGCTGGTAACATTTTTATGATTTTCGAGGGTTTCTTGATATGGACTGTAAAAGTGAGAGCATGAGCCCAACAAGGTGTTCATCACAGTGGATAAAAGATCATCGAGCCACTGCAACCAGGACCACAGACCAAGATCGGCTTATTTCGGTTACTGTTCATACTTTGAGTCTTGCAACAGTATTTCCTGCACCTACCTCCCCTTTAAGCAGCCGCCCTAGACTGTTCGACCTGTGCTACACACAGAGTCACGTGCTTAAGAGTTAGTACTTGGCCCAGCTGTTCAGGTCAATCTATGAGCCACAGGAAACAAGGCTACAACCTCCAAAGTTAGTTTCAGAACACAAGTCCACAACCTCCAAAGTTGGGCTCAGTACACAAGTCCACAACCTCCAAAGTTGGGCTCAGTACACAAGTCCACAACCTCCAAAGTTGAGCCCAGTAACCCTCTGAACGGGTCTTTGATACTGCCATTCACGATTCGTTTAAGAATTTGGGTTTGTAAAGTTGGACAAACAAGTGTAATAGCAAGAGAGATTCGGCTTGATTACCCCGTTAATGCATTAGCACATAAACGGACAGAGCAGCCTGCCCTTTGCTTAAGACTACATAAACTTCGTTCCATCTTATATATTACATTACACTTCTTCCCGTGTTCCCAGTTTTGTCATTGTTTTATGTTGTTTCAAAGAAGGGCGACACAGCTAGATTTAAGTTACAATAGCAGTGTGAAAAAGGTCAAACGAAGTTATTGTAAACACTTATTTCATCTGAGCCTATGTACAGCATGCATTAAACTGAAAAATACTCCTGCAGGGTTAAACAGACATAAGTGTAGATTAAAAGCGCAAAAAAAAAAAAAAACGAATATTTGCTAGGGGTATCCGTTGTGCAGTTGCATCTGATTGATACGCGTCCCAAACGGGGACTAACGTGAACAAACCTTTTTTTACGTAGGAAATTACCACCAGTTAGAAGCTGCAGCAAAATAACCAGCACAAATTCCGCTGGCAACAGTGCTCTCGTTCAAATTTACTTCGTTGACTATTTAAATAATAAGAAGTAAAGTTATCACTCAAAGATTCTCATTTTAACAGGAAGAGAAGGACAAAGGACAGATGGCCTTTGAGATTTGAACCAAATGGATTACACTGATCTCGGCTGCATGCACTCAATCGACGCAGCTAATTTTACAGCACGACACGTTTTCAGTTGATTAAGCAAGGGAGTTAAACTGGCACTTACAAGTCCCATTCTAGCGGGCGAATACCGAGCAGGTCTAAAGTCTCTCACTGCTCCTCCCACAGTCTGGAAGTCAGGTGAGATGATAGCGCATACAAGGAGTTCCACCAAACTCGAAACTACATCAGGCTGTCCTTGCACCAGCCCTGTCCTCAATTATGCCTGTCACCAATACTACTTAGCCTCACGGGCTGTGTGCTGTAAACTATTGGAGACAGCTGCTGCAGATGGTTGGAGTCTAGACAGTTGAAGAGGTGGAAATGCAGACTGTCGTTGCTAGTAGTTGGTTAGGGTACTGCAGTTTGTTTCCACTGTCGGTTGGTAAGGGTGCTTCAGTTCTCTTGGATAGGGCTCCCGGGTAAGTTATCAGCACTATAAATAAGTGTTCATGTGCCTCCGTCGGGCAGCCTACACCTTTTAGGAAGCGAGACAGGGGTAACTGGTTAGACCAAAATATGAGGTGTTATCTTGCCCACTGTTTAGATCAGAGTGTTGTTCTTAATGGCTAATTTGCATTTATTTACAGCTCATGGTGAGAGCTGCTCTAGATCAGTGTTAGCTTTTCTGTTTGGCAGATTCATACTCTAGCTAGTAAAATCTTATGATAAGTATATGCATAGTAGACCAGCTCAGGGTCTGCAAGGGGTACCTTTTTGACAGCACTCCATCTGCGGGGTAGTAAAAAAAGGTACTGCGTCAGTAAAATAACGCTACGGACCAACCTGACCTTTCATTTAAGGACTGAATGAAAATTAGGGCAGAGTCAACTGTCTTATAAAACTTTATTTTTGAGTTTTTATTACAGCTTGCTCAAACCCTAAGCATAGCGGTAATATTAAATGTTTAAACGACATATGGTGAAGTTACATTATTACCTTTAAAGCCTTAAGTCCCGATTAGGAATACAAAATTTATCAGGTGTAATAAACAGCAACTGTTCATTTTTTTGTCAGTAATGGGGAATAACACGGGGATGTTGGTGCTTATTGCACTAACATCTATATTATCTTATCGTCAAGACGAAATAGAAAATAGCTGTTCTGCCTCATTGACGACCACGCTTATACAATAAAGAGGTGAGGTACTTTCTTCACAAAGTTCTGAAAAAACACAGCATTTTACTTCCCTAAGACAACCCATGACAAGTTTGTGTCACCTAGAGGCCCATCTGTGAGAGGTGTTGTGTGCCCAGATACAAGTCCCATGCCCACCGTACCATAGGTTTCAAACTGCACCTCATTGATGAGGCTCACCAAGTCTGAAGCATGTCTGACATGAATTTCTCAGTTCGGGATTTGTTTATCCCAGTGGGTCAGAGTCAAGAATCACTGCAGATGATTGGTGCCTGCGGCCAGTGCTTTAAATGGTCCGGTACGGAATACCGGCATTTTTTTTATTTTGAGATGGAGAGTGCCTGCACTTCTCAAGAAAACGTAATACTTTTAATTGGAGAGTACCGACACTTCTCAGAAATAAGCAGGTGCTCTGTTAGATTACCTGCACCTCTGTTTTTTCCATTTCAAGCACTGTGCCTGCCTATAATGGCACACACAAATATTTGCCATACAGTAATAATTAAAGATTGAAATTAATTAAAGGATTTCATCCCTGGCATTCATTTTTTTCATTGCATAAGAAAAAAGTCGTGCATCTTCACAGTGTCATAAGACTGTGAACGGCTAATTGATACGGGCAGTAAATGAAGGCTAACTTCAGTCAGCAATCTTCGAGCAGTGGCTCAAGAGATACTGACAGCCAAGCCGAGGGCAGTGGTGATGCCGAGACAAGGTAACAGCCAATCACTACCCATGAGCTACAGGGAGTGGAGCCCGATAGCCAGTCCATCACCACGGCCAGTTGAGAAGCAGCAGTGGCGTCGGCAGGTGAAAGATCGGGGGGTCAATGCCCCAACGGATTCGGCGTGTCTAAGCGCTCGGGAAGTGTCCAATCACAATGACCATGTTAAGGGGAAAGATACTACTCACCAGCACTATAACCGTTCACCGGGGTCACCAGGCTTTTCCGGCTACCTCAGCACCGCACGCCGGCTCACTCCACTGACACGGGTAACTAGAGGTAGTCAGCATCTCTGTGCTGATGTCACTAGCGACCGCCCACAGGCAGGAAGCGGCCCTGCGAAAGGGTATCCAGCCAATGATAGGCCCTGGTACAATATCCGAGATCCCCAATGCCAATGAACAGTTGACAGGAGCACGTCAGCCAATAGTATCACGAGTTGTCTATCGAATGTAAGGTCACCGCAATAACTCACATCTCAACACGAGCCTGATTGGTTGTTAATACTTGAATGCCATTAGTTTGTTCACAAACGTTACTGCGAGACAAATACTTCCGTACGAGGAGCTACAACGATTTTCACTCTAGGTAATGGATTGGAAATGTGTTGTGTCCCCGTCTCTACAGCCCACACATAAAGGACATTTTAAATCGCCACTAATACATACTCCATGTATGTACATAATACATAGAGGATGTGGCGTAACGGTCAGAGCTGCCGACCTTGGAGCTGTGGCACTAGCTTTGAATCTCGGCGTCAACTCGATCCTGTGATTCAGGGCAAATCACTTAATCTCTGGGTGCATACCAAAACTAATGTGACGTTGTGGTTAGGTAAAGCGCTCCAATACCTTCGGGCCGAGTTCGAGCTATATAAAACTGAATAGGGAAAAACTACGCTTCACGATGTTAGACGCCGCAATAGACCCCGAGCAGCTGACATCGCATAAATAGGATCTAAAAGTGAAAGAAACAAGCTTGGTGGCAATTCTGTGGTAACGGGTAAAAAAATACTGAAAACGTCGAACACACAGTGGCAATTTCGTGGGGGCGTGAGCCGCACTGGATGCTGCTCTAGGATTATACGTGGGGTTTCCAGTATTTCGAACGCACCAGGATGCCAAAGGAACTTTGCTGGTGCTTTAAGTGGGATGAAAACATTTAAGAGGAGTGGCCAAATAAGCAATACATAGGAAACCTTTCCAAGAGATGTGACCTACTTTCCTAGTACTTTTGTCTTGTGCTTCAGACAGTGCGCCTGTGGGGCCACATGACCCATCTATCCTGGTGTTTAACACTATACAAATATTTAGCTTTGCAACAAGAATTTTAGAGTCTATTAAGAACACAGACATTTTATATTCTATGTCAGGATCGGAGTCTCTGATTATGCTGGTTCAAAGCTGATCAACAACCAAAGAAGAAACCACACAACAGGTTTATAATAAAACATCTCAAACATAGAATCATTCAACCACACAAAAAATATCTTCTAATCTAGAACCCAAATTAAAAGCTTTAGAGGCCATGGCCCCTCTAGTGGAATGTGCTCTATATGAGGATACATCAATGCATGCTTCATACATGACCCAATGGGCCAAGGTCACTGCCGAAAGAGGATGAAAAGATTCCTGAAGAGCCAGCAAAAAAGGCCTAAAGGATTGTTCCTATGAACAGCGGTATATGTTCCACATCTACCTTTAAACATTTCTCAACACACAGCTTAATGTGTGGAAAGGCAGGATTATCAACCGATCTAGACATACATTTAGTCCTTTTTGAAATGATAAAGGAAACACCAGTAGAGGAAAACAACTTACCTGCAAGATCCAAAGCTCTCACGTCTGACACTCTGCTGCATGATATTAATCACAGTAACATGGTCAATTTAGCTGAAAGTTGTTTCAAGGAAAACAAATAATTATCAGGCCAAGCGTTCAACATTCACAGCCGACAATGGACTACCATTGGTGGGTTAGGATAGAGGCGTGGTTCAAAGCCTCGTGGTTTATTGCATATTTACTGTTTTCTAAATGGCTGCTGTTTTATGAGTAGTAAAGATTAAGAAGCATAATCGGAGCCTCCAGTCGTGACATAGAATCCAGCCAACACATAATACTGAAAACATAGGACCTTTAATTGGGATAAAATGCCTGAGGGACGAGGGGGTCTCTAAAAGGGGTGTGGCTGTGGTGAGTAAATAATGAGGTATCTACACAAGAAAGTTCCTTTCCTTGAAGTTTAATGGTTAAAAGCAGGACCCCAAGGAGGTGCATCCATGTCCTCTTGAGATTCATCTAAAACTGTCTGGTAGTAGCTATTGGAACTTATAGAGCAGGCAAACAACCACAGGCCAGTAAGTTAAAAAACAAAAATTCCATAGCATACATCATAAGTAAGTTAAAACATAATAATTCAATAGGGTTCATTACAATAAGGTAAAGTGAAATAAAATAACTCACATTATATACATACCATTACATCTTCTTCTCCCTAATGAAAGAACAAAGTACTTTATACAGTATACATAACGAAGAAAAAGGTATTTTTATTTTACCCTCATTGCAACATTGCGTGACATTTTGGTTACAGTGTTCATTGTGTCTTGCAATGTTCCTCCAGTGTTTTGACCTAAAAGAATTTCCTGTGATTCATCTGCAGAAGCAGGTTGTAAATGTGCATGTGAAATTAATAGTTTATTGTGTAGTTACTTAAAACCATTATAAAAGCTCAATATATAGGCAAATAAAAGGAATAGCACCATTAAAAAGATCAAAATATGCAGAGTAGAAGCAGTACCATCATCATGTGTGAACTCAAATGAAAAGAAAAAGCACAAAATGTGCGACAGTGATTAAAATTGTAAGAGAAGGGGTTACGTTAAAATGTAGTCCAGGTAATTAAGAAGTAAGTGTTAACAATCATGTTCGTGGGGCCATGCACAAAAGTGCAGTTTGAGGTACAAGAGTCCCCTAGGCTAAAATTAGGTTGCAGTCTCTAAAATTACAAGACCAGCGATAAAACCCTGAAACTTTAGTTAAGGACAGTGATAAAGACAACAATCGACATGTTAAGAGTACCGGCAAGTAAGAAGCGGGTGTCATAGAGGTCATGTTGACTAAACAGTACTCTACAGTGCAGAGTGTAACCATAATATTTAACTGCCGTAGCCAGGAATATATGTTTTAGGGGGGCATGGCCCCCAATGATGACAACGTGAGGGGGAATCAAGAAAGGGTTCGGGAGTATTGATGATCGGGTTTACGGGGCAGTTTTTTTCTTTAGAAGGGTTCTGCAATTAGGTACTTAGAACTTGTGGGGAAAATACTGCTGCTGTCCAAATTTAGCAATGCCCCACATCCTCTGATCAATGCAAAATTTGGATTTCTATATCATGGTGTCATTCTGACTCCTATAAACTCAATACGGTTATGTGCACATTATCTCAAGAAAAATATTATCTGCAAATTATCTTTGTCATTGTTATATTAAGTAACTGACAATAATATTTGTACCCATGTATCAGCTGAATCAAACACCTGACAATAATACTTGTATTACTGGCTTTTAAATTTTGCCGTACCACCCAATGCAAGTCAACAAAATTATCTCAAGAAAAATATTATCTGCAAATTATCTTTGTCATTGTTATATTAAGTAACTGACAATAATATTTGTACCCATGTATCAGCTGAATCAAACACCTGACAATAATACTTGTATTACTGGCTTTTAAATTTTGCCGTACCACCCAATGCAAGTCAACAAAATTGTTCTCCATGTTTCTCTGTCAAAATCTCTTTCTTATGGAGCTAACATGTTAGCTTCTAAGATATCTGCTAAATGTTTGGTCAGAGCTCTGAATATGAGATTACTGCCATCATTTGTCACCACACTACATGGTGCCAAAAGGACAAGTAGATTTATTTACAGGACAGGTAGATTTATGAAGCAACATGTCCCATGGACAAGTAGATATTTTATTAAATTCCACACCTGCCACTCACCACAGACGCCAAGAAACTCTGGATCCCCATCAATACCAAACTTGACATGACCCCCCAAGTCAACACTGTCACCACCTCATGTTTCCATATCCTTAGGATTTTCAAATGACTTCCAATCAGCACCCAGAAAACCGTCACGAATGCCCTCATCAAAAGCAAGCTGTGCTACTGGAACATCCTCTATTGCGGGATCAACCAAAAACTAACCTAAAGGCTGCGGACCATTCAGAACTCGATGGCCATAATCACTTTCAAACTCCCACACCGCACTCTCTTCACTCCACACCTGAAGAAGTTCAATTTGCCTTATACACAAATGAGCACAATTCAAACTCCTCACCCACACTTTCAAGGCACTACATAACACTGTTCCAGCATGCCTCAGAAATCGCATCTGCTTTCACAAACCTTCCAGACACCTCCATTCGTGCGGACTCCTATTTGCACACATCCCATGCATATGGTAAACCAGATCTGGCAATGAAGCCTTATTTTAATTTGCTCATAAAGTGTGGAATGACCTTCCACTACATAAGATCTTCTTCCACACTTCTTGAATTCCACAAGAAGCTGAAGACTTGGCTTTTCAAGTAGTCCCACTAGGCCATAGGTTTGGCAAGACTCACACCTGCTCAGTGCCAGGATACCTTCCTGGGTGATAGTGCACTCTACAGATCTGCATAACATAACAATTTAACATAACATAGAGAGGGAGTTATTTCAGGAAATGGTGGTTGGGCCGGGGAGTCAGGGAAACGGAGAAGAGTTGGCATGGAAATGGAGAGAAAACAAAAGTTAAAGGTCTCAGACGAAAGAGAAACAGCAGAGGCCTGGGTTTCAGATGATGGGAATTGCAAACTTAGGGGTCTCATAAAAACTGCTGTACAAAGAGGTGAGCTAGGCAATGGTTAAACATACTGAAGTCAAAAGAAGGGAGAGTGCAAGGTTGCAGTCCGGGTTCAGGAAAAAGAAACAGAAGCTTTAGATGAAAGTCTGCAAAACTGAAAGAGAGCAAGTCTGGCTGCAGGGAGTCTGGGGAAGGGATGCTGGGGAACCGGGAATGGTGAAGCTGGGTAGACTGAGAAGAGTGAGAAAACAGAGTAGATGCTGAGAAATCAAGTAAAGGGTAAGGGGATTTGATGGAGGACCCAAAGAGTGAATAAGGAGATATTAATACAAAATATAAAGATAGAATTTGAACAAAGAATTGGAAGAGACAGAGACAAAGAGACAGTCAGGGATTATGACGATGAGTGGAAAAAGAAGAAACGGACACAGAAGGGAATGTGAGGAGAGATGGGTGACGAAGTGAAAAAGCAGTGGTAAACATATATTATGTTCCTGACTCACTCTCTCTCCCCTTTCTCTTTCTTTCTCAGCCCCTGTGGTTACGGCCTAGTCTCTCTTTCTCTTTGAACCTCTCTCTCTTTCCTGTCCTCTGCTCTTTGTTTCCTCTTTTATTCTCTGTGCCTCTCTTTCTGCAGGCCACCATGTGTCGTCCCATGGAGAGACGGCTTGTGTCAGAAGAAAAGGATTTCCGTTTTGTCTGAGATAATTTTGAGGCAGTTCTCCTTCATCCAGGCAGCGATGTTTGTCATGGTCTCCTGGAAATTGGCTCAGGTGGAGTTGGCGTCGTTGGTGAAGGAGAGGACGCGCTGGGTGTCATCGGTTGAGATAATGTTGAGGCCGTAGGTGTGGACGAGGTTCTCTAGTGGAGTCATGTAGACGTTGAAGAGTGTGGCACTGAGGGAGGAGTCCTGGGGGACGCTGTAGATGATGTCTTTGGGGGCGGAGATGAAAGGAGGGAGGAGGATCCTCTGTGTTCAACTGGTGAGGAAGAAGGAGATCCAGTTGAGGGCCAAGTCTCAAATGCCAACTGCTTGCAGGCTGGCGATAAGGGTGAGGTGGGAGACAGTGTTGAAAGCTGTCAAGAGGTCTAGGCGGATGAGGGCCGCTGTGCCGCCAAGTCTAAGATTTCCTGATGTTGTGGGTAGCTGCTATGAGTCCTGTCTCCGTGCTGTGTTTGGGTTGGAAACTGGTTTGGGAGGGGTCAAGAAGGTGGTTTTGTTCAAGGTAGTAGGTGAGCTGGCTGTTGATTGCTTTTTCCAGGATCTTGGCGGGAAACAGGAGTATTGAGATTGGGCATTAATTCTTGAGTTCGCTGAGGTCCGCTGAGGGTTTCTTTAGTAGGGGCTTGATCTTGGCTTGTTTCCAGGCCTCAGGAAAGGTGGGTGTGGTGATGGAGGAGTTGACGATCTCTGTGAGGGTAGGTGCTATTTCTTCTTGGCCCTGGTTGTAGAGGTGGTCAGGGATCAGAGGGTGATCCGGAGTGGATGGAGGTCATGTGTTTGGAGGTGTCTTCCGGGGATAACTGCTTCCATTCAGAGATCCAGGGGATGGTGGTGTTGTTTGGGGTGTGAAGGAAGACGGGGTTGGAGAGCTAGGCCTCGAAATTGCTGTAGATGTCGTTGATTTTCTGGTGGAAGTAGTCAGAGAGCTTGTCGCAGAGGGGTTGGGAGGGGTGGGTGGTGTTTGTAATGGCGGTGGCGCAGGAGAATTTTCTAACGATGTTGAAGAGTTCTCTGGGGCGGTTGGAGCTGGCTTCGATGCGAGAGATGAGAGCTTCTTTCTTGGTGTTCCTGAATTGGGCATTCTAGGATTTGAGGGTAGACTAAAAGGAGTCGAGGTTGGCGGGGGGCTTGTTGATGCGCTAGTGTCTCTCAAGGGTCCTTCATTGATGCTTGAGAATGCGTAGTTCGGGGGTGACCCAGGTGGCTTGCTTGGTGGGTTGAGCATCTTTTTGGGGGGGCTGCAATCTCTGTGGTGGTGGTGAGCCAGTTGGAGAGGTTTCGTAGTTGTTGTTTGAGTGTGTTGGCAGGGGAGGTTTGGAGTTTTGGAGAGTGGTGGACCAGGTGGCTTCTGTGACTTTGTCCTCGTTGCGGCGCAGGAAAGTGTGAAGTTTGGTGGCGGTGTCATGTCGATGGTGAAGTGTACTGTGCTGTGATCAGTCCATGCTAGTTCGGTTGTGTGGGTGAATTTAGTTATTCTGCTGGTGGAGAAGATGGGGTCCAGTTTATGTTGGTGGGGAAGGAGACCAGTTGATTGAGGCCGATGATGCTTAGGTTTTCAGTGAGCGCTGTGGAGTTGGTGTTGTTCGGGTCTTTAAGGTGGAAGTTCAGGTGTCCCAGGAAGATATAGTGATTGATGTCGACTACCAGGAGGGCAATGATGTCTGGTATGGAGTTGCAGTAGGAAGGATAAGGGCACGGTGGTCTGTAGGCTACAATTCCCCTTATGGTTGTGTTGGCATCCGGTTTGATCTGGAAGTTGAGGTGTTCCATGATCAGAGTGGAATTGGCATTGGTGGAGGTGCAGTGGATGGACTACTTGCGGATGATCGTGATTCCTCCACCGCGTCTGTTGGGCTGATTGCGGTGGATCATTTTGTCACCTGGAGGTGTTGTGGTGGCGATGTCAGGAGTGGATGATGGGGTGAGCCAAGTTTCCATGATGGACATCGTATCGGGAGCGAATGTGGTGATGGTGTCCCAGATTTTGATGGCATGTTTGCACAGAGATCGAGCGCTGAGGAGGGCACAATGGAGTTGAGTGTCCGGTGATTTGTTTTGTGGGGGTTGAGGTGGGTTCTGCGCTGCAGGAAAAGTGGCAGTTGCAGAAGGAGGAGGTACCTTCGGTGATCCGGGGTGAGGCGATGTTGCAGTCCAGAGCAGAGTTGCTTGTCAGGGGCGTATCGATGGTGGGCTGGCGGACCAGGAGTCCTGGCATTGGATGCAGTCCAATCGTGGATAGGCGCAAATGGGCTCGCCTTTGGCACAGCACTTGTGTTGCAGCAGCGCGCTCACTACACGGTCACGCTGCGACCAGCATTAAATGAGCTGGCAAGTGGGTGGGGCCTTGCAGGAGACGGGAGTCTACAGAGGCAGGAAACAACAATCTTTCTGAATATCTTATTATCAATCATGTCTTTTTTCTTGATTCTCTCTTATGCCTTGCCCAATAGCCACACTTTTCTCTTTCAAATGTTCATCTGGCCTTCACTCCTTGCTCTTGAGCCTTACTTCATATTTCTCCATACCCTTTGCCTCCTTTTCTTTCTCCTGCTGTTCATGCCTTCCACTCTCTCTTCCTTTTCCTTCCAGTTTCAGCTCTTTTGATCTTGTATCTTCTTCTTTCCTCTCCTAATGTTCCATGTTGTTCCCTTATTCCCCTCCTTTTCTGTTGTCCTCTCCTACTGCTCTCTCCCCCTTTTTTCTTTCTCATGTTATGCCTCATGTTATTTCCCTATTTTCTCTCCTTTACTTTTTTCCTTCCTTGCACCTGCTTTCTCAGTCGTTGACCATCTATCCTTCTTTTCAGTGAACAACAACCCTGCTCTCCCCCTGTTTTTTCTATCTCTCCTTCTTTCCTGTTCTCACTCTGTCTAGCACCACTTCTGTCGTCCAGTATTCACTCTCTTTTCTCTACCTGAGGTGGCCTGGCTTATAGATGCTCATGGAGAAGAACCAGCAGGCCTGTCAAATTAAAAGGCCGATAGGGATGGGGATGAGTCAGTCACATATTGCTTACAGCCTGCACAAGACTTGACATACAAATTATTCTGCCTCGGCATGACTGGTCTTCTGTGTGTGGTTCTGTGGAGGGTCGGGCCCTAACCTTTCTCCTGGCTCTGCACTTAACTGTGGGTGATGAGGGCGGGGGCATGCTAAGCCGCTGAGGGCTGTAAGGAGCATTTTCATTATTCTAATTTGTATGTGGAGTGCTTCCGCTTTTCCACACTACTCCATAAACATTCAGTATCACTTGTGGCTTGCCTGGGCCCTGCTCTGTGTCAGTGCGTGCCTGGAGTAGACATGTTGCTTCTCTGGGTGAGCTGAACCAGACTCCATTAGTAAGGCATTGCACAGTAAAAGGTGAGCGTCACAAATATGCTAAGTACTCAGCCTGCTGTCAACATTTGTGGAGTGTAATACTGGCACACAAACATTCACAATCACACTCTTATCTGTTTGCATATTTATGCATTGACTCAGGTGTGTTTATTCTGGCATATTTGGTTAGTAGTGGACTGCAGTGTGCCAACAACGTGATGCACCTACGAGCGTGTGCGCTGCACAGTCCAGGAAAGCGTTGGCCTATGTAGTGTGCGAAGCAGCTAGAGGAAGCTGCAGCTAAATGCCTCCGTACTGCCATTATGGAATGTCTGACTGTAAGCATAGCATTGCACCGTCTGCAGTCATTACCACACAGAGACAAAGCTTTAAGATGCAATGTAATCCACTTCCACAGAAGCTCCTCAGAACACACAAGTGAGAGCCCCAGCAAAGAAACCTACATTATGATTTAATAGATCTTATAGAGACTTCTAGTTGCAGATTCCTTACCTTTGAATTTCCCCAGGCGTCAGACTAAATATGGAGATTTTTTCATGAAGCAGTACCCCTGCGTGCCGTTAGGTGGCGTCGGTCGACATCGCGGGCGTCATTCGCATCGCGGTCACCATGGTGACATTGCTGTCGCATATCGGTGCCACCCCGGTGCTCTGACATCTGTTCTTTTCTTTCTGCGGCAGCCCACGCGCAGATCCGGAGCAGAGCTACCCCAGTAATATTCTGACTAACAGACATTTTGTCAAATTCATTTTTGACGAGTTTTGGTGCGTCGAGGGATGTCCCGTAAGACCGGATTTAAGCCCTGTGACTCCTGTCGCCACATGATGTTGGTGACGGATCCGCACCACGTGTGCCTCTGGTGTTTGGAGTGCGACCACTACCCGAAGTCGTGCTCTGAGTGTCAGGCCATGAACCTGAAATCTTTGAGGAAAGCGATCCCTGAGGCTCATGGCAGCCTAACACTTGACTCCACGTCATTCCCGGTCCTGTTCGAGAGGAAGGTCAGGGGACCGGTCACAGAGTCACCATCATTCTTCTTTGTCCAAGTCATCTGGACATTCAGGTAAGAAGAAGAAGGCAAAACATTCTTCGACTTCTCCCCGTCGCTTGCATGAAGCGATGTGGGAACAGCGCCAACACTCTAGGCCTCTGTCCTCGGAACCTCAATCTGGGTCCGCTCCCGCCTCCCTGAATTTCCAGGAGCCAGAGCTACCCCTGCCCAACTTAAGGAGTCCTGTGAGGCCATGTGCCTCATATTTGGGCAGCCTGACCCACCCTCTGCGCCTTCAGGCCCAGGGATGTCGGTGAGGTCCTCCTCAGGTTCAAAGTCGGCGACTTCGGTCCCAACTCCATATCCGTCCCAATGCCGGTCGTGACAATGCGACATTCCCTGGCGTTGGGTCATATGTCGATGCCCCGCCACGATTGGGCCCACAATCTGTCAACCTTATACCCATTCCCGACAACCCAGAGCCGGAACAACGTCGATAGACGCCAATTCCGTTTTCCATGGGTTCTGTTGTGCCCAGAGTTGGTCCTGAGCCCTATTATGGGTAAGGATACGTGGATAGTGTAGAGGGGTTGCTGGACCCTTTAGAAGACCAGCTTGAGCCTGAACTGGACTCGGTACAGGATGTGGGTGATACCAGTGGGTTGGACACCTTCCCTGACACTGGCATATTCTCTCCCCGATCCCGTGACTATGGAGGAGGGAGCATCTTATTCTATGGTGGTGAGAAGGGCTGAGGTCTTGAACCTCGAGCTTCCTTCTGTGGAGGTCAGGCCTAACCTCCTGACCGAAGTGCTTCAGCCTGGGGCCTCCAACTCGGAACCCCTTCTTCCCTTCAACGAAGCACTTACCTACTGGGGACCTGGTCCAAATCCAGGTCAGGGACTCCTATGAATAGGACGATTGCCCATTTCATCTTCCTGTGCAGAATGACCCAAATTTCCTTACCCAACACCCTATGGCTGAGAGCCTTGTCATCCAGGCTTCTTCATCCTCTGGTGCATTCCCTACCGCTCCCCCGGACAGGGAATCAAAAGGCTGGACAATTTAGGGAAGAAGATGTTTTCTTCTGCCAGTCTAGTGCTGCGGTCCGTGAACACCGCATGCCTTTTGGGCCACTATTCCCATACTCTCTGGGAGATGGTCGCGCAAGTGCTGCCTCAAGTTCCGGAAGAGGCCTGGAACGCTCTCTCCCAAGCCATGACAGATGGGAGAGACGCAGCCAAGTTCATGATCCGTTGTGGACTGGATACAACTGACTCACTAGGCAGATCGGTTGCATCAACGGTGGCACTGAGACCGCATGCCTGGTAGAGGACGTCTGGCTTTTCGGGGGATGGCAGCAATCTTTGATGGACATGCCCTTTGATGGCACTCGTCTCTTCGGAGATAAGGCGGACTCAGCGCTCAAGCTCTTTAAGGATTCCCGGGCTATGGCTCAGTCCCTTGGCCTCGCAGCCACTTCTTGTCCCCCCCTCAGTCCGCCTCTCGCTCATTTCGTGGCTACGGAAGGGGCACCCAACCACATCCATTTCCACTGGACCACCGACCCTAGCATGCAATACAGCCCCTATGCGGACACAGGATCCACCGAGCTCGTGGATCAGGGAGTCAGCAGGCCACCCAATCCACCCACCTCTTCTGCCTCAAAACCTTCCTAGTCCGTTGGCATATCCGGGACCAGTTGGCGGCAGAATTCGCCATCATCTGCCCCACTGGAAATCCATTACCACGGACAGGTGGGTTTTACAGATCATCCGAAGGGTCTACTCCCTCCCCTTCAAGACTTCTCCTCCAGCCATGCCACCAGCATTCGATCACCTGTCAGAGGATCATTTGGCACTTCTCCACGAGAAGGTCAATGCTCTTGGCCAAGGGAGCCACTCTGGTGCCCAAAAAGAACAAGGATCTTCACCCTGTCCAAGACCTCTGGTCCCTCAATCTCTTCCTCAAGAAGGAGGAGTTCAAGATGTTAACCCTGGCTCAGGTCCTTTCTGCCCTGGACCCCGGAGACTGGAGGGTTGCGTTGGACTTGCAGGATGCCTATTTCCATATTCACTTCCTGCCAGCCCACAGACGTTACCTACGATTCCTGGTAGGTCACGAGCACTTTCAGTTCACCGTGCTCCCCTTTGGCCTTACCAGTGCCCCTCGGGTGTTCACGAAAGTAATGGTAGTGGTTGCAGCTCATCTGCACAGGTTAGGGTTTCCCTACCTCGACAGCTGGCTGTTGAAGGCGGACATGCCCCAGAAAGTTGTCTCCCACCTTCAGTCTACGGCAAACCTCCCCCATTCACTGGGTTCACTATCAAAGTGCCAAAGTCACACTTGGTTCCCTCTCAGATGCTCCCTTTCATCTGAGCTGTTCTGGACACAGTGCAGTTTTGGGCTTATCCTCCTGAAAAGAAAGCCGAGGATATTCGGGCTATGATACTGATGTTTCAGCCTCTATCCTAGATTTAGGTGAGAATGACTCTGACGCTGCTGGGCCTCATGGCCTCCTGCATCCTGCTGCTCCAACATGCCAGATGGCAAATGCTGGTTCTGCAGTGGGACCTGAAGTTCCAGTGGGCGGAGCATCAGGGGAATCTCTCCGACATGGTTCAGATCTTGGAGGAAACCGCAAAAGACCTGCAGTGGTGGCGTTCGAATCCAGATTGGGTCAATGACAAATCCCTCTCCCTTCCCCAACCAGATCTCACAGTTGTGAAGCTGCATCACTCCTGGGATGAGGAGGCGGAGATCAGAGACCTCTGGTCTCCGGCGGAGTCTGGGCTCCACATCAGCCTTTTGGAGCTCCAGGCAGTCCGAGTTGTATTGAAAGCATTTCTTCCCTCTCTCAAAGGGAAAGTAGTGCAGGTGTTCACCGACATACCAACGCCATGTGGTATTGCAACAAGCAGGATGGAGTGAGGTCATGGACCCTTTGCCAAGAGGCTCTTCGCTTCTGGATATGACTGGGACGCCAGGGCATTTCCATGGTGATTCAACATCTGGCGGGCTCTCTGAACATCAGAGCAGACAAACTCAGCCGTCGATGCATAGTCAATCACGAATGGCATCTCCATCTGGAGATGGCGCCAGGTCTCTTTCAGCAGTGAGGGGAGCCTTGGTTAGATCTGTTCTCCTCCGCAGAGAACACGCAATGTTAGCTGTCTTGCTTATTGGAGTTTCCAAGGCGGCAATTGCTCAGTGACGCTTTTCCTCACGAGTGGAACTCAGGCCTCCTGTACACCTTCCCGCCAATACCACTTCTGCCCAGAGTTTTGAAGAAGATCAGGCAAGACTGGGCCCAAGTAATCTTAGTGGCTCTGGACTGCGCATGAAGAGTCTGGTATCCCAAGTTCTTGAGCATGGCCGTCGATCCTCCAATCAGACTGCCTCTTCGGAGGGTCTTCTGTCGCAGCAGCAGGGGATGGTTATCCACCCAAACCTGTCCAGTCTCTGCCTCCTTGAGTGGAGATTGAGCAGCAACAGTTGACGGCTTTTGACCTTCCTCCCGAAGTCTGTAATGTCACCTTGGTAGCCAGGCGCCCCTCCACCAAAACAGTATATGCCTGTCGTTGGAAGAAATTTGTGGCATGGTGTATCAACAAATCTGTTGATCCCCTCTCTGCACCTCTCTCAGAGGTCCTCCTCTTTATTATGTCTCTTGACCAGCAGGGCTCTACTCTGGGCACCCTCAAGGGATATTTGTCTGCCATTTCTGCCTTCTTACCGCTACCAGACCAACCTTCTCTTTTCAAATCTCCCATTGTTGGGAGGTTTCTTAAAGGCCTCACTCATGTTTCCTCCCGTCCCATTCATCATGCCCCAGTGGGATTTGAACTTGGTCCTCACATATCTCTTGTGCACCCCATTTGAGCCGCTCCAATACTGTCCTTTATAGCTCTTAACCCTTAACACAGCTTTCTTGATTGCCATCACCTCTGCTCGCAGAGTAAGTGAGCTTCATGCTCTTTCTTCGCAGCCACCATTCCTAGCAGTGTATCCTGACAAAGTGGTGCTTCATACCAGGGCTTCCTTTCTTCCCAAAGTGGTAACACCTTTTCACATAGGCCAATCTATCACCTTGCCTACTTTTTACGCACCCCGACATCCCTCTCATGAAGAGGGGAGACTCCACTGTCTGGATCCAAAAAGAGCATTGGCGTTCTATGTAGATCGTACCAAAGAATTCAGGGTGGACGATCAACTCTTTGTGGGATATGTGGGTGCAAAGAAAGGGAAGCCGGTGCAGAAGAGGACTATCTGATGATGGGTAGTCCTCTGCATCCAGATGTGCTACGCTTTGGCGAAAAAGCAACCCCCTGAGGGTTTGAGTGCTCATTCAGCCAGAGCAACTGCTGCTACCACAGCGTTAGCATGCGGAGTTCCAGTCCTGGATATCTGTCAGGCCACAACGTGGGCGTCCTTACATACGTTCACCAAGCACTACTGCCGTGACAGTCAGGTCCGCAGGGACGGCTATTTTGGCCATTCGGTCCTGCTGGACTTTTTGATGTGATCTTAGTTCGCAGCCCACCACAGGGGATAGTATTGCTCGGGTATCTAGTCATAGGTAAGGAATCTGCAACTAGAAGTCTCTATCAGATGTTCAAGTTACTTATCTTCGGTAACAATATATCTGGCAGAGACATAGTCTAGTTGTACATTCCTTACCGACCCGCCCATCCTCCCCGCACTGCAAACTGATTTCTAGAGACAGGTACTTCCCTCTAAGGGCCCTAGACTTGGTGCACCATTCTCAGTGTTTTTCATGGCTCCGCGCTACTGGTGTGGAAAGTCATGAAAAGAAACTGACGTCAGTGCACCGGGGTGGCGCCTATATACGACCATGACGTCATCATAGCACCAGCGACAACCGTGGAGTCGAGCAATGCCACCTGACGGCAAGCAGGGGTACTCTGGATCCAGTCTGACGCCTGGGGAAACTCGAAGGTAAGGAATCTCCAACTAGACTACGGCCCTCATTATGAACTCGGTGGGATTTCCCGCCGAATTCTGCCTGGCGGTCTAATCACAGACTGGCAGCCTGTTGAGGACCCCGCTGGCCCAATAAACAACATTCTGCTGGGCCGGCGGGCGGAGCCGTTGTCAATGTAGCAGTGCGGCGGGTGCAGCAGCACCCGTCGCGCATATCACTGCCCGTAAATCGGGCAGTGACATGCACGACGAGGCTGTGCATGGGTGCCCCTGCACTGCCCATGCCAAGCGCATGGGCAGTGCAGGGGACCCTAGGGGTGCCCCCAGGCACCCATTCCACCAGCCTTTCCCTGGCGGGGGAACCACCAGGGAAAGGCTGGTGGAACACAGGTTCTTTATCCGGCGGACAGCGCTGCTTGCAGCGCTGCCCTGTCGGATAAGGAACTCCGCCATCGTCAGGCTGCTTGAAGGTGGCGGAGTTCCGCCTGTGGCGGTCTCCATGCGAACAATATAGGGCGGTCCGGACCCAACATGGCGGTCTGGACCGCCTGTGTTCATAATGACCGCCTATGTCTCTACCAGAAATTTCGTAAACTTTTACTTTAATACTCATCTTGTGAATTAAAAAAAAACCCTCAACTTAAGAAATCTCTGGGAGGCTCATTAAGCAACACACAGGACTCAGGTTTAGGGGGTCCAGGCTCTAATATAGGCTGGCCTGGCCCTGCTTGTCCCCCCTTGCCCTCGTGGCTACAGCCCTGGTATTTAAAATATACGACCACTGACAAAGTACAAGACTGCAGGCAATATCCTGCTAGCATAAGCCCCCTCTAACTATATCCTTACTTATACATAGGGTCGAAGGCGGTAAGGCAGTAAAAACTGATGTACATGGGAAAGCGTAACCACCGTTCAGTGACTTTAATCTGTTGCCATGGCATCATACAAGCTCCGACCAGCCATGACCATAAATTGACTAATCTGGGCCAGGTCTTTTACAGTCACTGCTGAGTAAATGTCATGTCCTTATTGCAGGTTCTTATTCGATTTTGTAGGAAAACAGGTCTGAGATAAAATCTGTCTCTGAGCAAGCAATGCAGGTCAGCAACATATCACATGGATAGCAGTTTCTGGCGAGGTAGCATAGACAACAGTTTTTGATTGCGTTGGGAATATTTTTCCAATGTGCCCTATATTCATCAAAGGGCAAGGTTAAAAGCCATGTACTTAGTATATTCTTAAACGCTTGTCTTCCAAGGGCAACTTTGGTTGTAGGTGGATGGCTTCATATGATTGGACTAAGCCATCTAACCCATGGCTACCCTTTAATTTTTCTGATATCCTGTTCTCTTGATAACCATTTGCCCTGTGCTTTTAGCATCCTCTTAAGAGCTTACCATGTCAACAGGATGTTTTCTGTAGCCTCAAGTCTCACATTCTGTGTGGCTGTGGGCATGACTAAATATCATGGCCAGATGGATTTTTTTTTCCTTGAAAGATGGTAGGTAGTGAAGCTCTCAATTCCTTCCCTGGCACTGATAGGGGTCTCCCCCACCCTGAGTCCTCCCCCCACACCATGACCCCCTTGCCACCCCCCAAAGGTGGCAGGACTCCCCTCCCTACCCCCCAACATCGATACACAACCCCCCAAACACACACACATACACTACAATTACACATATCCACACACATACAGACATTCCAACAGACACACATACCGCACACATACTCACAGACATACAAACAGACAGACACGCACACATTTTCAAAACACACAACACCACTGCATGCATACACGCACTCACACACCCCCTCTACACACTCACACGCAGACCCCCATGCACGCACACAACACACAACACAACCACCCACCCCCCTCCCCTAATGGACGATCACCTAACCTGGTCCAGTGATCCTCCGGGAGGGAACGGGATCCATGGGGGCTGCTCTGCCGCCGGCTCCCCGTCACCAGAACACCGCCACACCGAATCATGGTACGTCATTCGGTGGGCGGTGTTCTGATGACATGGCGGTGGAAGTGGAGCAGCCTCCACTTCCCCACCGACCGCCAGTATGGCTGCTGGCGGCTCTCCATCAGAAAAAGGACGGAGGGCTGCCAGCAGTCATAATACGCTGTACGGAAAACCGCCTGCACTGGCAGTCTTCAGCACGGCGGTACCTCGGCGGTCTTGCAAAAAGACCGCCGAGGTTAAAATGAGGGCCTATATCTTTTTTACAGTAGATGTATATGTTGTCTAGCCCAAATTTAAGACGAATCAAAGTACACTCTGTTCCTTTGGGGATGCCAACATTTTTTCTATATGCAGATACGTGGCATTGTTGTAGAGTCTCGGTGAAAATGCCTGGAAATACCAGGTGGCCAAGGCTAATAATAGTTGTAGGAAGGTGGCTTTCTTCTAGCATAGTTACCCCCATTTTGACCTGTTTGACAGTGTGTTTCTACTGTCTCCCTGGGATCCTGCTATCCAGGATCCCAGTGCTCATAGTTTATGGCCTATTTGTCAGTATGTTTTAATGTTTTGTCAGTATGATTTACTGTGTTACTGGAGTCCTGCTAACCAGAACTCCAGTGCTTATGCCCTCTCTGATTCCAGATTTGTACTTACATACTAGTAACCCAGTATTCCACTCCAAATTGGCATACTGGACCCCCTTATAAGTCCCTAGTATATGTACCGAGGTACCCAGGGCATTGGGGTTCCAGGAAATCCTTATGGGCTGCAGCATTTCTTTTGCCACCCATAAGGAGCTCATACAAACACTTCTTCAGGACTGCCATTGCAGCCTGAGTGAAATAGTGTGAGCACTATTTCACAGCCATTTTCTCTGCACTAGGTAACTTATAGGTCACCTATATGTGTAACCTTCAATACCTGAAGGCTAGGTGCAAAGTTACTGTGTGTGAGGGCACCCCTGCACTAGCTGAGGTGCCCCCACAGCTGTCCAGGACCAATTTCACGAACTTCGTGAGTGCGAGGACACCATTCTAAGTGTGCACTACATATAGATCAATACATATATGTAGCTTCACAATGGTAACCCCGAATATGGCCATGTAAGGTTTGAGAAATTGTACCCCCAATCCGATTCTGGTATTGGGGGACCAATTCCATGCACCCTGGGGGCTCTACCATGGACCCCCAGTACTGCCAAACCAGCTCTCTGAGGTTTCCACTGCAGCCCCAGCTGCTGCCACCTCACAGACAGGTGTCTGCCCTCCTGGGGCTTGAGCAAGGAAGGCAGAACAAAGCATTTCCTTTGGGACAGGGGTGTTACACCCTCTCCCTTTGAAAATAGGTGTTACAGGCATGGGGGGGTATCCTCCCAGAGCCTCTGAAAGTGCTTTGAAGGGCACAAATTGTGCCCTCCTTGCATAATCCAGTCTACACCAGTTCAGGGACCCCCAGTCTCTGCTCTGGCACGAAACTGGACAAAGAAAAGGGGAGTAACCACTCCCCTGTCCGTCACCACCCCAGGGGTGGTGCCTAGAGCTCCTCCAGAGTGTCCCTGGTGTTAGCCATCTTGGATTCCAAGGTGTTGGGATACTCTGGGAGCATCTGAGTGGCCAGTGCCAGCAGGTGACATCAGAGACCCTTCTTGATAGGTGCTTACCTGGTTAGGTGACCAATCCCCCTGTCAGGGCTATTAGGGTCTCTCCTCTGGGTGTTTCCTCTGATTCGGTTTTGCAAGACTCCAGCAGGAATCCTCTGCAACCTCTGCTTCACCTTCTACCGTCGGATCAACCGCAGAACTGCTCCAGCAACTCTACAACTGCAACAAAATATCCAAGAAGGCTACTGCAGCTCTGTAACTTCAGCTCCTGCCAACAACTGCAACAGTTTCCAGATCGTGCACGCTCTGAGGACTGCCTGTCTTCATCCTGCACCAGAAGGACCAAAGGAATCTCCCGTGAAGTGACGGAGTCACTTCCCTGCTTCAGCAGACACCTCTCTGCAGCGACAACCGGTACCCTGGGTCCCCTCTCCTGACAATGAGCGTGGATCCTGGAACACAGGTGGTGGACAGAAGTGACCCTGACTGTCCAAAGGTCCAGCTGTCTAAATTTGGTGAAGGTAAGAGCTTGCCTCCCTGAGCCAGACAGTACCCCTGTGCACTGCGTGTTTTGCAGCTCCTAGGGCTTTCCCAAGGAATCCTTCATGCACAGTATAGCCCAAGTCCCCTACACTCTATCCTGCGACGCTCAGCTCCCTGAGATGTTCTCGGCGGCGTGGGATCCCTTTGTGTAATGCTGCAACGACCACGATTTGAAACTCCTTTGTCCCTGTGTCCTGGGACTCCTGTGGGTGCTGTCTGGTCTTCTGAGGGCACTCTGAAGTGCTGAGAGCCCCCTTTGTCTCCTCAGTCTGAGTTGAGACCCCCAGGTCCCTCCTGGGTCCAGGTAGCGCCTTTTCCCACCAAACCTGTCTTTTGTGTGAGCCAAGGCTTGTTGGCGGAATCCAACGACGAAAACCAGCCTGCAGCCATCTACTCAACGTGGGACATCTCTTGCACCAAGCAGAAACCCGCAGCTGTCTTCTTTGGTGCATTTCTGACTTTTTCCTCTAACCAGAGATTCCACTTTTGCACCTTCATACGGGTCAGCAGGTCCTCCTGTTACTCCTGGAATCTTCAGCTATTCTTGGACTTGGTCTCCTATCTCCGCAGGTCTTCAGGTCCAGGAATCCATTGTTGGCATCTTGCAGTCTTGCTTAGTATTTGCATAATCCTTTATCACGACTCCTAGTGTTTTCTGAGGAAACTAGCTGTACTTTACTCCTGTTCTCCTGGGCTCTGGGGTGGGGTACTTTACTTATCTGTGGTGTTTTCTTACACTCCCAGTGCCCCTCTACACACTACTCATGCCTAGGTGAGTAACTGACATTCTCATTCCACTATTTTAGTATATGGTTTGTGTTGCCCCTAGGCCCATTATAGCCTATGGTGATTTTCACTGTTTGCACTATTTTATGACTGTTTACGTACCTGATTTTGGTTACTAGTGTATATTTTGTGTCACTAGTGTATATTTTGTGTATAATACTTACCTCCTAAGGGAGTATAGCCTCTAAGATATTTTTGGCCTTGTGTCACGAAAATAAAGTACCTTTATTTTTGGTATCACTGAGTATTGTCTTCCGTGTGTGTGAGTACTGTGTGACTACAGTGGTATTGCAAGAGCTTTGCATGTCTCCTAGTTCAGCCTTCACTGCTCTGCCTACAGCTACCTCTAGACAGCCTGGCTTCTAGACACTGCCTACATTTCACTAGTAAGGGATAACTGGACCTGGTATAAGGTGTAACTACCTTAGGGACCCACTACAAACCAAGCCAGTCTTGTACAGTAGTTAAGATCTTAGCACGTATCATTCTCAAAATACCCTCTGCTGCGGGACTCTGAATGCTATGATGGAACTTACATAATGCAGAAGCTGCGTTTGCGGCTTTTCCGGTTTGTGCTTCAGCATGCCTGAGGGGTTTTCCTGAATCCAACAGCCACACCCAAGGTAATTATATTTACCATTCGGGCTTAACCTGAGTGGCCCAGTTGCCTTTCTAGCTATGTTTTTTTGGATCTTTGCCCGAACACACAAAACTTTTGATTTTTGAGCATTTATGTGTAAAGTATTCTTGATATAAGCATGGAGTATCCTCAGCACCCTTGTTAGACCAACACAGATGTAATCCACCAACACTAGATAGTTGGTGTATTGCATTATAGGAAGGGTGCAGTGCTATAATTTGGGTGGAAATATTTGACCCTTCAACACCCCAGCACCCAGGTCGGCTGTATAGAGGTTAAAAAGAGTTTGACCGATGATACAACCCTGCTTGAGCCCCTTATTGATGTTTATTTTCCCGATGGCATGGCTGTGTGTGATCCTACTATGCACCCATGTATCCGTATATATAGCGATAATTGCTGCCAATATTTGATTTGGAATGTCCCACTTAGCAAGTTTGGTCCAGAGAATATTCCAATCAACTCCATCAAAAGCAGAACCATAGTCAATGAAACACGCATATCAGTTTCAGCGGCCTTTCCCCCAGATAGGAGAGAGTGATCACATTGTCCATGGTTGATGAATTTGGTCTAAATGAAGTCTGATAGTACGGGATGATATTACTTTCATTAATCCATGCCTCAAGTTTGTGCAAAAGCACCTTCGCAAACGCCTTTCCATCGACGTCCAGCAGGGTAATTAATCTGTAATTCTCAGGGGCAGTACAAATGCCATTTTTGTGAATAGGAAACAAACTGGAGTCTTTCCAAGATTCTAAAATGGTAGATGACAAAATGCATTAATTGATTAGGCTATGCATGTTTGGTGTCCAAAAGGCCCAGTCATCCTTGAAAGTGCTCCCTGGCAGACCATTGGGACCCGGTGTCCTTTCTGCCCTGATGCTCTTAAGGATGCTCAATATCTCTTTTTCAGTGATACATAGTGGATTCTCTTCCAGGTCATCCAAAACTTCAGTTAGAAAGCACTTTGTGGCTGTATTCTGTATCTCTGCTTGAAAGTAGAAAGTTGTTACATGAGCGCACCACCCATCTGCTGAAACTGCATTAGCCTTAACAAAATATTTACTTGGCAAGTTAATAATATAATTCCAGAATTCCCTGGACTTACTTGGTGCTAGTATGGAATGTGTACGTAGCCATTTGTTCTCTATTTGTTTTTGTTTCAGCTGCCAACCAGTTTCTTATGCGCTTTCCTAGCGGTCTTTAATTTTAATTCCGCATAACCATTCTTCCAGATTCTATAGTAGGCCACAGCAAGGTGACAATTTTGTTTGCCTTATCGGAAGTCTTTGTTTCCAGAGAATATGTGACAGTGGTTACCCCTGTTCTTTGATAAAGACTTTGTATACTCATTTATGGATCAGGCCTTGTGTACTGCTGTAATTATCGACTCCCATTGTTTCTGGGAAGTTGTAGCGTGGAATGCTAAAGTTGAAAAGTAAGCCGAAGCTTTCCAAAATGCATACCTATTCTTTGCCACTGGACCCCATTTGATTCATCTAGTAGTTGGGCCTACGTTGTATAAAAGTGACTGTTCGAGCCACCTATGTAGTTCATCTAGTTCATCTATGTAGTTACGCAAGCATTCAATACTATAGATAGTGGGTAATGGTGACTTTCTGATCTCTGCTGTACTTGACATGCAACAAAGCAATTCTGCAGATTCCTGCTTAAGAATGTGTAGTCTAAGGTTTAAATGTTTTTAAAGGTTTGAAGTTGTGTGCCATTGCAATTCGCCAAACTTAAGCCAAACTCATGAAAGTAAGCCGCTAATGGATGGCATGGGGAGCCTCTATTCTGTGGGCCTGGAAGGCCTAAATCATGTATGTTGAAGTCCATCGCAATGATACACTTATAGGAAGGATATTCATACAGAACAGATCTCATCATTTTAACCAGTTCTTCAACCTTTACTGGTTGGATTGCACTCTGGGGGTTGATGTACAGGTTTACTGCTATAATAGAAGTTGGAGTGCCATTTATTACCAGACCTTTAAGCATCAGTGCCTGCAGATCGTTAGAAGGGAGAGTAAGTACAGTCATTTCCACTTGTAGGTCCAATTTTACATAGATGGCGACGCCTCCCATAGGCCTCCCAAATAGTTTTTCTTTTAAGGCTGGTATTTGGATGAAATCCTTGGATGGTGATAGGTTCAGCCATGTTTCTTGTAGAAGGAGGATATACCCTGTTTGCAAGAATTCCACACTGTTTGTGTTGGATACTACGCGATAAAGACTGACCACATACGAGTTTATCACCTTGACTGTGGCTCTGTATGAAGCTGCATTACTCCCCCTTGCGACTTGTTGTAAGGCTACCCCTTTGCCGTGAACATGGTCGGGTCCCATGACCAATCTGCATGATCTATGCTTTTTCTAGTTTGACCTGCTGGTTTTCTTGCATGTCATGTGGATCATAATCCTTTTTTCCCAATTGGGCGTATTACTTGCTTTGTCCCTCGCAAAATGCTATGGGCAGCCTTATCATGTGTCACTGCTCTGAAATTATCGGAACTGTTTTGGAGGTTAGTCTGACAGAACTTTTGTCTATCTGCCAGGATCTATGGGTACTTTTCCTGGGTCAACATGCACACATTAATTCCCCACTCCAAAAATGTCCTGGATTCGGCCATGATTTTTATGGTATCTTCAGAATTGGACCATTTGTTTGGGCTCAATCCTAGTAATTAGTTAATGCACTGTTCTTAAACTGCACTGACAGCAGGTGCACTGTTGCAAGATGCTTGACTGATGGAATATTTTTCAAGAGGTACAGAATGTTGGACCGATTTAATATATCCCAAGGCCTTTTTGTCTTATAGCGTGGAGTAAAGATCAGGACAATATTTGGTGGTGCCGGCAGTTGTGCCGAATGATATCTGTAAATATTTGTTACGAGGAGTGACTGACCACCTTGGATTTGAATTCCTGCACCCTGGTCCTTGTCAACTGTCACCTTGGTGCATTGTGTGTCAGACGTTTTTTGACCCCGCACCTCCTCAGTGCATTTTTGCTCCACTGACTTCCGTGTAGTAGCCCTGCCAGGGAATCTGTATGTGAATCAGAGTTAAAAGGTCCTGATTATTCAATCCAGATTGGTTCGGAGAGAAGCTCTTGCTTGCAGGAACTCTAACATTCCTGACAGTAGGAGCCGTGTCAGTGACAAACCAATGTGAGTTATCATGTAAATGATCACACTGCAAGTGTTTGCCTTGCATAATCCTCTTTGGCTCTTCATGTGAGAGTGTGACTTAACACATTCTCCACTACTATCCCTTTTTATCCAAAAACAAAGAGACTTTTGAGAATCTCATGACTTGAACAATCCACTTTCTGTGATTTCCATCTGCAACTGCCTGGCAGTAGCATTTGGAACTCACAGAGCAGGCTAGCAACCACGGGCCAGTAAGCTAAAATACAACAATTCCACATCATGCATTATAAGTAAGTTAAAACATAAAAATTCCATAAAGTGCATTAAAATTAGGCAAAGCGGAATAAAAGAAGGACTAACATTATGTACAATCCATTACAGTGACAAACCTCCTAAAGCGGCGTACCCTGCACAATTATGGACATGGCCTAAATCGAATTGTGTGCAGTACAAAAACCCCTTGTATTTATCATGCATTTCCCTGGGAGGCTGGGAGGGTGTGGGGCACTTTTGGAGGGCTGGTTTGTAGCAGTGCAACAGTTTAAAAGCACTGCAGAGTTCCTTGTGTATCTAACAGTTTTCAGACAACAAAAAAGTGCCAATATAACTCTGGTGATTAATGTACCTGCTGGACAGAGATCAGAGATTTGTCTAGTGGCAGTTTTGATTCATCCAAGGTAGGGCAGAGGGTTAATATGCCTGCTGCAAAGAATGCGTACTATGCAGATCACAGAACATTATTTTATGTGAAATGTTTAGTGGTTGTGGTATCTTGCATGTTTTAGGACAGAACCTTTTTGGCTCCAAAGGACTCCGTATCAGTGTCACGTAATGATGTAATGAAAGCTTGGTTTAGAATGTTGGAGTTCAAAACTACAGATAGAAGAATAAAGCGTGTAATGTACAGCTCCGTGTGTGGTGTAGTCATTGGCAGGTACCCAGGTTGTGGAAGACGCTACAACTGCCAATGAACCCGAAGAAGGAGTGTGCTCTCCCAGAGAGTTCCATGGTCCAAGCAGACTGCTTGGGCGCGCAACGTGTGCCTTCGTCAAAGTGCTGAGTTGATGGTTGGCGTATGTAGAGGCAAAGTGCCACTCCATCCAGTGTGAAGTATTTGAATGTAAAGAAAACTTTACTGAGTGTTAGAAATGGGGTTTCGGGTTGGCTAGGGTAGGCACCTAAGCCAGGCAAGAACCTCCGCTCTAGTCAGGACAAGACAGCTACACACCTAAGCTAACCCCTGCTCACTCCCTTGGTAGCTTGGCACGAGCAGTCAGGCTTATGCCAGAGGCAATGTGTAAAGCATTTGCACAACATACACAATCTAGTGACACAATAAATACACCAGAAACTCCGCAAGTTATATAAAACTATACTGTACTGCACAAAACATCATTAGACCAAAAACAACATACATTTGTAAGACTCTGCTACACAAGTAGTTACGAATTATTAATTATGAATGCAAAAATAAATATCCTCATTCTTTTCATTGTCATAAACCCTTACTCACCCTCCCTAGCACAGATCATATAGACCCTGGAAATATGTGTGTCACCAGACAGGGGAAAACACTATATTACAGAACATTAGGACATAACCTGCAGGGAAAACACTCTTACATAAAAATCACAGCGTACCTGTGCTTCTGTTACATGAAATGTGGCAACTGGGACACCTTCCATCCACACAGGAGCTCCTGCGCTCCTATTACCCAAGATGCGGTATTTCTCCTCCAGTGGGAATGGGGCTTCGGTTGAGGTCTCCATCCCATCCCGCGAAGGCTAGGAAGGGGAAAAGTGCCACAAACAAAGATACGCACTCCTCGCTTTGATAGGAGAGCAACTCCCTGTACTTCTCCATCGGTCCCTCTCAGGACAGCAGAAAAAAACACACTCTGCTGCCTTATGGGGAGGGAGGAAAGACCCCGCACTGTCTCCCCGGCGTTCCAGAATATGGCAACCCTCTGATGTGTTGGATTATTATACTCCCTTCCAGCGCTGGAGACCTCGACTGGTCCCCACACCCATCCTCAGCACACCAACTGCCCGCGTGCTCGCAGTGCAGCAGCTTCCAGCTGGTGGCTTAGGTCCCCCTCACCTCTCACTTGCTCCTTCAGCGATGCAGCTCCCAGGTGGAGGGACCCTGCAGAAGGATTCCCTCTGGTGACTGTGGCACAGCAGCAGGGAGTGGGGCTCCTTTCTGCACTCCCGCTTCAAAGACTGCCCAGCTGACATAAAGAGGAGCACTCAAACTCACACTTCCTTCTAGTAATCAGCACTCAGCCCGCACTGCTGAGTGTGCACATAATACAATAAATGACCAGATCCTCTACTGCTCCAACCCGAGTGGCGGCAGTGAATGCACCAAAGTAGGTGCCTGCCTGTGCCCTGGGGCCACAGGATAAGACGCATTTGCCTGTGGTCCCTCTCTCCTCCTTCCCGATCCCTCCTCATGGGGCGGGCTTTACACAGGAACCAGGGGCTCTCACCTCACGTTCCAGAGAAAGCTGTTTGCAGCACCCACCACAAGCTGGGTAGAAACATATAGGGCTTCCGGCAGCATTCACCTCACTCTGGTGAAATTATGATGAAGTGCTCTTCATGCATTGGGCAGACGTAAGCCAAGGGGCAAGAAACAGCGCTCCAGGAGAGACACTCAAGGGGGGCACACAAAAAGGGGTAGGCAGGCCATCACGCAAAAAGAAGTTCAAGTGGCGGTTCCTCCTAGCATTCCTCTAAAACCTTGGCTGTCCAGAGTCAGAGAACAGGATGGCAGCAGGGCAACCTACAGAAATGCAATCCAGATGAGTACTTTATGCCACCCAGCAGACACCAGGCAGCAGGGCAACAAACAGAAAAGCAGTCCAGATGAGTCCTTTGTGCAGTCCATTAGTCCCTCTGCCAGAGGGTTGGTCCTAGTTCCAGGAGTGCTCTACAATCAAGGGGTAAGATCCCTTCTATTTATACTCAAAAATGCCTTTGTTCAGGGGGGTACATCAAAGGAGTCCTTTCAAATCAAACAAAACACCCTTATAACCCAGCTGTGTCTCCAGACATCTGAAGGGGGTAGCTAGTCCATTGTGTGAGGGCAGGACACAGCCCATTTACATGCAAGGTGTGAACAACCCTCCCTCTCTCCAGCCCAGGAAGACTATTAGTATGCAGGTGCCTCTTTTTCACACCCAGCCTCTCCTATGTTATGGATGTCTGGAAAGTATGCACCAAATGGAGCTGTCACACTGTCCAATATGTAGATTGGAGTCAGACTTCAAAAGCACTAGAAATATAAGCATAGAGAAATGCCTACTTTCTAAAAGTGGCATCTCTACAATGGTAATTAAAAAAATCAACCTGCACCAATAAGCAGGAATTCTCACTACAATTCCAAAAATACTAAACATGTCCACGCTGTTCCTCATAGATCAGAAGATATCACTTAGACATATGTCAGGGCATTTCCAAAGCAATCCTACGAGAGGAGCAGCACTCACAGTAGTGAGAAATTAAATAGGCTGTTTGTCACTATTAGGACATGTAGAACATAAAGACACATGTCCTACCTTTTACATACCCAGCACATTGCCCCTAGGCTTATCTAGGTCCTACCTAAGGGGTGAATTAAGTGTAGCAAAAAGGGAATTTAGGCCTTATCAAGTAGTTTGACTTGCCAAGTCATGTGGCAAAAAACTGCATATGTAGAACCTGCAGTTGTAGGTCCGAGACAGGTTTGAAAGGCTACTTCTGTGGGTGGCGCAATCTGTGCTGCAGGCCCACTAGAAGCATTTATTTTACAGACCCTAGGTATATGTTATACCACTCTACGAGGGACTTACAGATAAATTAAATAAGCCACACAGGTGTAAGCCAATTATACCACGTTGTAGGAGAAAAAGCACATGCACTTTAGCACCGATTAGCAGTGGTAAGGTGCCCAGAGTCCTAAAGCCAACAAAAAGAGGGTCAGAAAAATAGGAGGAGAAAGGCAAAACATTAGGGGATAACCCTGCAGAATGGGCCATTTCCAACACTGGGAAGTCCACGCATTGTTGGTCAAGAAGGTAGGACCAAGACCATACTAAAAGGTACCGTACTGCCACACAAAAAGTTATATATTGTACTGAGTATTAGCGTTAAAGGCGCATTCAACCTGGTTTACAAATGCGCTGCAAGGCAAAGATCAACCAGGTGTCAGAAAATGCAAACTGACGTGTAGAAAGGAGGAAATAAACAACTTACTGAGCCTGCTAAAGAAAGTCATCGTACTACAACATTCGAAAGCGTGGCTCGAGGAGAAGTGCTCAGGGTGGTGCTTACATAGCTGTCCCTACACAAAGCAGCTGCCCACCAGGCTGCTGAGTGGGACTCAGAATAACTTCATAGGTTGTCAAATAGCAAAGAGTTAAAGGCAGCTGTTGGATTTGTGAAATTTTGATGATGGCAGCCGAGAAAGAAGACACAGTTACAATTAACGTGAAAGACAATCATGAGGCTCACGTCAAAAGACTTTGAAGAAAGTTTGCCTATACATAATCATCAAACAGCATTAGAGTACCCGCTGTTCTCTATGTCAGTAAAGTCCACACTAGTTTACAATGCTGCTGCCTTCCTGATGCCACCACCACCCTTCGATACTGCAAAAAGCAATATATTGGCAATAGATAGACTGCTTGGATAGAGACTTCTGAGGATTCTTTTGACACACTTCAAGAGGCTGATAACGGGAAAATGATGAAATATCTCAAAAATCTTGCTGGTGATGATGTGAAAGAAGCTATGAAGAAGATGCAGAGAACTAATAAAGAAGTCATGTACCTTCCTATTAAAAATGCTTTGAATCTCAAGTTCAATCCAGTACCAAACATTGATTACGAACAACACGTTTTCAGCCAAGAACATCAAAGAGTTGGTGAAACTATTGGTGAATTTGTGGCAATCCACTCATCAAATACTGTAAGTTCAATTAATTTAATGACGGAGAAGCTATGAGTTTTAGAGTTATTGATAGATGCTTGTCCGATCCATTCAGACGATGAATGCTGACAGAAACTCTTAGTCTGGAGTGAGTACTGATTGCTGCCAGAGCTGAAGAACGTGCTGAGAGACAAGCTGCTGACATGGAGGCCGGAGGTGCCCAGAGCGAGTCAGTCATGATTATGAAAAGTAATCTGAAGCAAAAGACTGAAGGACACAAAGTGATGTCTCCGTCTAAAAGGAGGTTGTGTTTTTGATGTGGATTTTCGTTTCCACATGAAGGAACTTGTCCTGCCCTTGGACAGATATTTAAAAGCTGCGGGAAAGAGATCCATTTTGTGACGATGTGTAGAGCGAAGGAAAAAGTAACTGCATCATGGGGCGAAGACAAAACGGCCACCTAAACATTCCAGAAGCAACATTTGATGCTCACTCAAGCGGTGACATCAGATGATGCAACTTGATACTCAACTGAGTCAATTGTCATCTAAATCATTGTTAAACAGTTCTGTTTCAATATCATAGGAAAATGAAGAAAGTGACTGTGCCATGTCAATGTTTACTTCAGAGAAACGTGCGCATGTTGGACTGGTCGCATGTGAAGAAAAATGTCAGTACAAGAAAAGTCGACATGCCAAAGCAGCAAAGTCCTACAAACACTGTCCAAAGATTACATTGAAAGTAAATGGTTGTTCAATACCTTTCATTATCCCCAGTGGTGCATCGATAAACATAATGCCTGTACAGAAATACAATGAACTATCTCCATTACCGCGGGTCACACCATCGAAGACCAAAGTGTATACACCCATAAAAAGTCAAGGTTCATTTGTAGCAAAAATGAAACACAAGAAAAAAAAGGTACATGCACCGATCCATGTGCTTCAAGGTGCAGCGTCAAATGCCTCTTTACTTAGTTTCAACACAGCTGCTGATATGGGGATGATTTCTGTGAATTATAACACAAATGTTCCCCATGAATAGTAAGTCAATTTCATGTTGTTTCATGGTTTAGAAAATCTTAAGACTATGAAAATAAAACTGCTTATTAATGAAGATGTCCGTCCTGATGCTCAGAGACAGACAAATTGCTTATCATTTACAAGAAGTTGGCGAAGAATAACTTGAATCGTTACTGAAACATGACATTATTGAGCGTTTCACTAGTCCAAAACCATGGGTTTCTCCCAAAGTGGTACAGCATGAAAAGGACAGTATGCATCTGCATTGACATGCATCAGGCAAACAAGGTGATTGAACGAGAACAACATCCAGGTCCACACACTGCTGACATGATAATTAAATTGAATGGTGCAAAGATCTTTTCTCCCCTTGATTTAAATAAAGGTTATCATCAGTTGGAACTTGAAGAAAGTTACAGGTACATTACAACCTTTTCAACACATGTTGGTTTATTTTGATACAAATGACTTAGGGCCTGATTTAGAGTTTGTGATGATATCCCCTCCGCCGTGTTACAATACCATTGTAGCCTATGGAGATCCTAATATGGCAGACAGGATATTCGTCAAGGTTGTGACCAAGTAACACGTCCACCAAGCTCTAAATCTTGCCCTTAGTTTTGGTGTGTCATCAGCTGCAGAACCTTTTCAAGACGTCATTAGACGTGTCATGCAGCCTGTTGTGAATATGTTCAAATATAGCAATGACATATTAGTTTTCAGAGCTACACAGAAGGAGCACAATAGTGCACGCATGCAAGTATGTAATTTACTCAGTGATGCAGGACTGACTTTGAATGCAGACAAGTGTGAGTTCAACAAGACAAAACTGATATTCCTTGGCCGTATCTTGTCTGATGGGGGTACGACACCTGATCATGCAAAAGTACAAGCTCTGTCAAATGCTGATCCCCTGCAAGACGTTTCAGTGGGACAATTTTTTCTTGGCTTGGCCATTTATTGTTCAAGATACATGCAAGACTTTGCCACTGTTAGTGCTCCATTACGAGAGTTGACAAAGAAAAATGTTTCATTTCAATGGTCACAGAAATGTGAGATAAGTTTCAAGAGAATCAAACACACCATTGAAAATGCTACTGAAATGGCATACTTCAGTCCAAAGCTTCATACAGATATTGTAGTAAATGCTAGCCAGGTCGGGTTAGGTGCTATCCTTGCACAGCATAGTGGACAACCAAATGCCAGAAGACATATATATGGCCTATGCTAGCAGAAGTTTTTCCCAAATAGAACATGCTTACTCACAACTTGAGAAAGAAAGTTTAGCCATGGTATGGGCTTCTGAACATTTCCACATGTTCCTGTACGGAAAGCCTTTCAGAATGGTAATTGATCATCAAACTCTATTTACTATTTTTGGCAATCCAAAAGGCAAGATGTCTCCTCACATTGGACACTGGGGACTACAGTTGCAGGAGTATGATTATACAATTGTGCATCATGCAGGAAAGGATGAGAATCCTGCTGACTACTTTTCAGGAGTGCCTATATACAGTCACTGTACTATGCCAGATGGCCTGAAGCCTACATTGTCATTGCCAAGTCAAATACACCAGCTGATATGTCATTACTCTAGATTATCACTGCCACAAGCCATGATAGTGACATGCTGAATTCAAAAAACATAATTACATATCAGTGGTGGAACAAACACACTCAACCTCTCACAAAAGATGGTCAATATCAAATATACAAAAATATCAAAGATTAATTGTCCATAACTCAGGAAGGAGTTATGCTGCAAGGGTTAAGAATCCTGATCCCGGAGAGTCTGTAACAGAAAGTAATTAAAGAAACTCACAAAGGACATTGTGGTATTGTTGCCACAAAAAGATCTCTCAAAGACCGGGTTTGGTTTCCATACTTAAGAGAAAGGAGTTTAAAAAGAACTCAAGGCCTGTCATGCGTGCAGCTGCCTTTCTACTAGTCCTACTCAACATGTTCTCAACATGTCAGTACTCCTTAAACATTTATGGGAGAGAATAGCCGTCAACATCTTTGGTCTACTTAATATTGGACATCACCCAATGGTGACTGTAAATAAATACTCATGTTTCCCGTTGGTTGAAGATTTCTTATCTACGACTCATGAACAAGTCATTGAAACGATTTATGACATCTTTGCGGCATGGGGCATTCCAGCCATTGTGAAGTCCGATAATGGCCCACCCTTTAACAGTCAAGAATTCAAAGAGTTCCTGGAGCATCAGAACATAAAGCTTAAAAAGAGTACACTTTTATGGCCACAGGCAAATTAACTTTTTGAGCATTTTATGAGCAAACTAAAGAAAGCAGTACAGCGTGCAACTCTTGAAAAGTTCAGTTTGAAAACAGTACTAAATTCTACCCTAAGAGCTTATAGTTCAACACCCCAGTCGACCACAGGTGAAAGTCCTGCTACTCTGATGTTCAGTAGAGTAATGACAACCAAATTACCTAACTGGGCCATCAAAAGAGACCAGAGTGAGAAAATAATTTTCACAAGGGACTTGGTTAACGAGCAGAAAATGAAAGCTTACGCTGATAAGAGGCAACATGCAAAAGACATCACATTTCAAAAAAGGTGACTGGGTATTCGCCCGACAGATGTGCAAAAGAAAATCTTATGCTCCATATGATGCTGAACCTTTCCAAGAGGTGTCCAGCAAGGGACGCATGGTGACTGCCTAGCGCCCTGGGAAGTCTACCTCCAGAGACTTTTCTCACTTCAGGCCTGTGACTCAGCGGTCTTCAACTCAAAATGGTGAAAGAAAGACTGAGCCTGAAAATTCAGTAACTAATGTTATTTCTTCACCTCCCCTAAGTCTTTGGCACTGAAGTTGACAGCTTCCAACTTCCACTAACCAGATTGGGTTGTATGATCAACGCACCTGAAAACTGATTAGGGGGATATAGTTGTACATGTTTCTATATGTGTGTATGTCTGCTGATTTTATAAAAAAGAAATTGTCATTTTTCATTTAAAGGAGGGGAAGATGTAGCGTCTTGAATATTTTAGGACAGAACCCTTTTGGCTTGAAAAGGACTCTTTATCAGTGTGACATAATTGCTAAAATAGAATGTAATGAAAACTTGGTTTAGGATGTTGGAGTTCAAAGCTACACTCAGAAGAATAGAGACGTGTGATTTACAGCTTAATGTGTGGTCTAGTCATTGGCGGGTACCCAGGCTAAGAATTATGCTACCGTGCTATACTGCTTTTGTAACAGAGGTCCTTTTGTTACTGTGCAGTTAATAAGTTTCAGTCATAATCTAGCACAGTGAGCTATGTACTGCCATCAAAGGTCTGCATTTAAACTGCATGACACAGGTTAGAATGTTATGTTTTTTCCTAGTCTTTGATTATCCTAATTTTGTTTAAAAGGGTTTGTTTGGGTAGAAATAAATTGTTATTAGTAAAATCAACCCTAACCACTGTGTTATGTTCTGAATCCTGAGTTTATGATTCCCCAAAGCAAGCATCCTTACAAAATGCCGACCAGTATGAATGACACCTGAATCCTACACGTTGTAGTTCCCTTTGTCTTATGTAACATTTTCTATATACTGATTTACACACATATGATTTATTGTCTCTTTATGTGTGTGCGATGTAAAATGCTCTAGCACCCTACGCTGGTAAGAGAAGCTACAAAACAAAAGAAATACATGTGAGAGAGGGGCTATGGAGAGATGAGAGGCGCTGCTAGAGGGTGATGGTGAGGGAATCATTGAAGAGCCCCAATAAAGATTGCCTTATTCTGGTGCACTGTAAGGTCATCATTTACTGTGCTTTAAAAACGAACACAATTGAATATATAATAAAAGTATTTTGTAGAGGGCACTGTTTTCGCCATTTATTAACGTAGGCCAAAAAGGCAAAAATATAGGGTACACTGACTTGGGTTCACTAATCGCATTCTTATCAGAGCGCGGCAAGAATGTTTGTCATTGCATGTTTAAAAACTCTTTTAATAAACGCCTCTCAATACAGTGATATAAAGTGATGCACTAAATTAAAACGCTCCTCTGTGTTAAAGAAACACACTTTAAAAAAAAATTTGAAGACATTCTATCAAATTCAAACGTAATATTTGTTGCATAATTTACATTTACATTCTAATCCTGACCCATCAGGCACATCCCTGTAGGACACAAATATTTGCAGGCAGAAGGCAAGGGTGATCCGAGGGGAAGCTTATCCAGCTGTAGTTCAGGTGTGTAACGAAATTGGGGGGGCTGCAACGTACGCGCCACCCCCACCGCCTCCTCCCCCAGTCAAGACCTCTCAGGCTAAGGGCCTCTTGCCGGTGTCCTCTGTACTGTGCCGAAGGAGCCCCCTGGAGCTCGCTCAGCACCGCGGGGACTGCAGGGGCTATTGTTAGTCAGTGCTTTAAATCCTGATATTTCCTTAACATTTTGCGTAATTGCTATAAAAAAAGACACGCGTTCATCAGTGTGCTGCGTATTGAAGACAAGCCTCCCTCTGATTGATACGTGTGCGGTGGGCCACGACACACTCCAAGCTTACCTGCCCGCCTTTGAGCCGTGGCAGTGCCAGGCAATGAACGAACAGGACACACTGACAGTGAATGCCCACACATGAATCTCTCCTACGTGCTACATATATTAGTGTATGACATACGTGAAACTTGCCAAATCCTGGCTCATGCTTTGCACAGCTTGTTTTCTTTAAAGTAAAATTGTCTCAGTTTGACACTCACATCAGCACACCTCATTTGATGTTCTTGTGAAGGAGGTGAAGGTGCGACTGGCAGATGTGTTACTAGATGTGGTTCGTTAGCTAGGCCTCCTCACCAGCTGGTATTGTCAGGGCATCGAATAAAAAACAGAGCCCGATAGGGACCCGTTTAAATCTCCTCTTTTTAAAACTAGTAATGCTGAGCACCGGCAGGACCCGGCGCACTTAAAGCCCTGCGAAAACGATTGTACTTCTTTTCATCACTTGCACTTTGTTGTTCTGCAGTCATGGATGGACAGATAGATAATTAATTCTCTTGCAATTAATTAAAATCATTACAAAATTCAGATAACACTATCAAATATACTTATAAAAAATATAAAAGGTGTAAGAGAAAAAATGCATTAAAAATGCAGAGAAGGAAAGCGTCCTGATATCTCTCGCTGCGAATGATCCCACCAGTGCTTGTGTTTCGTGCCGGTGATCAAATCAAATCATTAACATTTATAAAGCGCGCTACTCACCCGTGCGGGTCTCAAGGCGCTAGGGGAAAGAGGGGGTTACTGCTGCTCGAAAAGCCAGGTTTTTAGGAGTCTCCGGAAAGCGGAGTGGTCCTGGGTGGTCCTGAGGCTGGTGGGGAGGGAGTTCCAGGTCTTGGCCGCCAGGAAGGAGAAAGATCTCCCACCCGCCATGGAGCGGCGGATGCGAGGGACAGAAGTGAGTGCGAGGCCAGAGGAACGGAGGAGGCGGGTGGGGACGTAGAAGCTGAGGCGTCGGTTGAGGTATTCCGGTCCCTTGTTGTGGAGGGCTTTGTGTGCGTGGGTGAGAAGTCAAAAGGTGATCCTTTTGCTGACTGGGAGCCAATGCAGGTGTCTCAGGTGTGCGGAGATGTGGCTGTTGCGGGGTACGTCGAGGATGAGGCGGGCCGAGGCGTTTTGAGTGCGTTGCAGGCAATTTTGGAGTTTGGCTGTGGTCCCAGCGTAGAGGGTGTTGCCTTAGTCCAGGCAGCTCGTGACGAGGGCGTGGGTCACGGTTTTTCTAATGTCGGCAGGGATCCAGCGGAAGATCTTGCGGAGCATGCAGAGGGTGAGGAAGCAGGCGGAGGACACGGCGTTGACTTGCTTGGTCTTGGTGAGAAGAGGGTCCAAGATGAAGCCGAGGTTGCGGGCGTGGTCTGTGGGGGTCGGTGCTGTGCCGAGGGCCGTGGGCCACCAGGAGTCGGCCCAGGCAGACGGGGTGTTGCCGAGAATGAGGACTTCCGTTTTTTCAGAGTTCAGCGCGCTTTATAAATGTTAAATGTTAATGATTTGATCCTCAGTGGTTGACCTCTACGGTGAAAAACGGTGAGCAGATGGTCATATTCAAACATATTTCAACCGTAATATGCTTTTTTTCCTTCACAGAAACAGTATGTGAACTCTAAAGTCAGTTGATGTGCCAATGTCTGCTGTGACGCAGTTAGGTGCCATGGCCTGTGCCCCCCTGAAATAGCGTCTGCCTTACCTGTGAGGAGGGACAAGTGGAAATGAGGTAATTCCGCTGGCGTTGTGCGCCATTGCGGACGGCGGTCGGTGACTGCCGCACAACACCGCATTGGTTATCATTGGGCCCTATGGGTTCCAGGAGCCAATAGCGATGTACGCCGGCGGTGATGGTACGCACCGCCGCGGACTTGACCGCCATTTTCTATCTGTGCACTCACTTGCTACTTGACCTTCAACAATAGAGGACCTACACTGTAAGTGCTGCTGTGACCTGTGTCTGGAAGCGACAAAGGCTCGAATGTCTGGGGAAAGGGCCCATGCCTTCACTTCGGAGGAGTTGGAGAGACTGGTGGATGGGGTCCTACCCCAGTACCCTTTACTCTATGATCCTCCAGACAAACAGGTGAGTACACTGTGAGCATGATGCGTGGGCCATGAATGTATGGATTGCTGTGTGTGTGTAAGCCTCACGTGGGGGGGTCTGAGGGGTCCCTGGCAGAGTGCTGTATGTACAATGGTCAATGTATGTGCATAAGGGGATGGGGGGGATGTGTTGGGCCATGAGTATAACAGTCCAGATGGTATGACTAATACCTTTTCTGCTGTATTTTTTCTGCAGGTCAGCGTCCATCAGAAAAAGGGTATTTGGCGTGCCATCGCCAAAGAGGTGCGGACCCTGGGGGTCTTTGACAGGCAGAGAACCCACTGCCGCAAATGGTGGGAGGACCTGCGCTGCTGGGCAAGGAAGACTTCGGAGGCCCAGCTGGGGCTGGCATTCCACTGAGGAAGGGGTGCCTGTCATACCCTGACTCCTCTGATATTCTGCATCGTGGCCTATCCGGAGTTGGATGGGTGCTTGAAGGCATCACAGTAGCCACAAGGGGGTGAGTACAGATTCTGAATCATGACTTTGCGCGTGTTAATGTATTACCTGGGTGGGGGATGTGGGCTGTGGGTGCCCCTAGGCCAGGTCGAACATGGCAGGGTATGTTCAATGATGGGCAAGCTCAGATGCACTCCAACCCCAATATTGTTAGTGGGCATCTACTACTGGGCAGGGTCCTGTGGGTTTGAGGTGTGCAGCTAATGGCGTTAGGCATTGTACCCCAGGGGCTGGTGACTAGCATTGTAACTGGTAATGCATGGCCTAGTGCATAGGGCTGTTCCCTGTGAGTTGTGTGCACCAATGGTAGTGTTGTTGCTGGCATTGACCAAGTGTATCCTCTGTCTCTCCGCCCCCCTTTTTGTTTTGTCACCCTGTCCTTGTGTGCATTAGCATCATCAGGTGGAGGAACAGAGGCACCGGCGACGGAGGAAGCTGCACCCCACATGGGCCTGGAGGCCGAATCCACCGACGGTGAGGGCACCAATGGGACGGAGGGTGAGGGGAGCACCACGACAGAGACAGGAGGGGACAGTTCTGAAAATGATACCTCCTTTGATGGAAGCTCCCTGGCGGTGGCGGACACCTCTGTGCCCACCCCAACTACAGGTACAGCCACCACCCCCCATACCAGCACCGCCCTCCCAGCAGCACCTCAGCGAGTTTCCCGTTTCACCCAGGAGGGTTGGCATTCCCTTCGCCCCAAGCATCTCAGGCCCTGCCCCAGTCAGCCCTGCTGCCCTCAGTGAGGAGGCTATTGACCTCCTGAGATCCCTCTCTGTTGGGCAGTCAACCATACCGAATGCCATCCAGGGTGTAGCAGGGTATTTGCAACAAACAAATGCATACCTGGAGGGCATTCACTCTGGCGTGGCGGCCCAACAGAGAGCATTCCAGGCTCTGGCCAATGCACTTATGGCAGCCATTTTCCCTGTCTCCAGCCTCCCCCTTCAACTTCCTCTACCCAGTCCCAATTCCCTCAACCCCAGCCTATCCCAAGCACACCTTCAGACCAGCAATCACCCAAATCAACACACAGAAGTGGCTCAGGCAAACACAAGCACCACACTTCATCTCACAAGCACTCACACAAGCACCATCCACATGCAGACACACCAACATCCACTGCCTCCACTGTGTCCCCCTCCTCCTCGTCATTCACCTCCCTCCCAGTAGCATTTCTACTCACTCCACTCACACCTGCATGCACTACCTCCATCACTAGCACGCCTATCACTACACGGCCCTCCGTGGCAGTCACCACCCCACATCCATGCACGCGTCCCCTGTGTCCTTTCCCACTGTGTCTGTGACCCCCTCCTCCCAAAGTACACAAACACAAGCGCACAGACACCCTACAGCCATCCACCTCACAACAGCATCCAGCCCATGCACCCAAACACAGCAGACTGACACCTCCTACAACCACTCCTCCACTCCCAAACCTTCACCCTCTTCCCGCTCGTGTCCCTAAGATGCTTTTCCTCGCCGACATTGACTTATTCCCTACCCCTCCCCCTCACCCCACGTCCTTCACTTCGGACCAGGGTGGCCAGAACCCAGCCCAGCACCTGCAGGTGTGAGAGGCTCCAAGGAGGCACCCGTTAGCCCAGCCAGTGTGCCAGCACCACCTGCCAAGGCCAAGAAGGGTCCGCCACCTAGCAAGGGCAAGAAGGGGACACCAGCCAGCAGAGGGAAGGAGGCACCACCAGCCAGCAAGAAAAAGACACCTGCTGTCAGAAGCAAGGAGGCACCACCATCTGCCAGGGGCAGGAAGGGGCATACAACACCAGCCATGGCACTTCAGCCGTCCGAGGCTGCAGGTGAAGGCCTGGAGGCTACCACCACCACTGTCAGGACGCCACTTGCACCACGTCCAGCACCACCACCTGCACTGCGTCCAGCACCGCCACATGCACTGCCAGCAGCAGCAGCTCCAGTGGGCAGCCATCCGAGCCTGCGGATTAAGGCCTGGAGGCTACCACCACCACTGCCAGCACCACCCCCTGCAGCGCAACTGGCATCCACTGAGCAGCCGTCACCGCCGGCGAGCAGTGTGTAGTGGTGACCACATGGGCTGCAGTGCGTCCTGGCCCCTGCAACATCTGTCTGTGTGACGTACAGGTGAGAGACTGTGTCCTTGCCCCATCCAGGATGAAGCACACTGGGCACAAGGCCCCCTCCAGAACCAGTGGAAGATGGCATCCACTCAGCCCCTCCTTGCCAGGATGAAGCACACTGGGCACAAGGCCCCCTTCAGAACCAATGGAAGAAGCCATCCACTTAACCCCTCCTTGCCAGGATGAAGCACACTAGGCACAATGCCCCCTCCAGAACCAGTGGAAGAAGCCATCCACTTTAGAGACTGTGGCCTTGCACTCCCCAGGACCAAGCAGTGGGCAAATCACCCGCTTGAGAGACTGTGGCTTTGCTCTCCCCAGGACCAAGCAGTGGGCAAACCACCCACTTGAGAGACTGTGGCCTTGCACTCCCCAGGACCAAGCAGTGGGCAAACCACCCACTTGAGCGACTGTGGCCTTGCACTCCCCAGGACCAAGCATCCCCAGGACTAAGCAGTGGGCAAACCACCCACCTGATAGACTGTGGCTTTGTACTCCCCAGGAGCAAGCAGTGGGCATGGAGCCCCCTCCAGGCCAGTGGCGTTGTACCATCTTCCGGCTGAGGTCCGTTCCCTGTCCCCCTGAGGTGCCTGTGTGTTTTGGACCTGATGCCCCTTCAGTGTCCTCTCCGTATTGAGGCAGGAGCCAAGTGTGGCCAAGGCCTATGTGTTTTGGCCCAGTGGGCCACTGGCATTTTGGAGTGGGTATTGTCCCTCCTTTTGTATATATTGTACATACTGTTTCTTGATTTAAGTATATATTTTACTAAGACTTTACTATTACACTAATTTTACTCCATTCCTTTTGTCGTTGCGTTATTCCTGAGGGTTACGGGGTGTATATGTAATGTTTTTGCATCTGTTTGTGTGTATAGTGTTGGGGGTGAGGGTGGGGGTGTAGCATGTTGCATGCGTTTGTCACTCTCTTTTTCCTCCGCCCCTCCCTTGTGTGCTAGGTGCAGTACTCACCATGGTCGTCTTCACCAGCGTTCTTGTTCCTGGTGTATGAGAAGGTACACCAGCATTGGGAAGATGTGCAGCTCAGGCTACATGGCGTCGTGGTTCTTCCTTGAGTGTCGAGAGGTGAGTTGTTTCCCTTTAGAGTAGTGTTTCCGCTGTGCTTTTGATGGCATTGGTACCGCCCTGGAAAAGGTGGCAGTTAGGCGTGTTGTAATGCAGTGGGTGTTACATTGTCTTCTGCCTGGCTGTTGGCGGTTACCGCCGAGGTGTTTGTTGCTACCGCTGCGGCGGTCGGTGTGTTAAAGTGGCTGTTTGGGTTGGCGGTTTCCGCCGTGGTCATGATTCTGATTTTTTTACCGCCGGCCTGTTGGCGGTGTTACCGCCGCTTTATCACCAACCGCCAGGGTTGTAATGATGGACATAGTGATCCCAGCACACAGCGATCCTTAAGCAGAGAATCTTCTTCTCTCAGTGAGTTTAACTGGGAGTTCCTTGTTGAGCAGTTGTTTAGCTCGTTTTTCTCCTGAATGCAGCATACAACTTGGGGTATGTAACTTAGAGTGAGATTCTGAACTAAATACTGTGGTTATAAAGTAATTTGGATAAGATCACTATTTGCTTTAAATATTGTATAGAAAATCCTGGCTCGCGTAACAAGCTGAGTATCCTATGTGTTGTATGTTGTCCTTGTGTCTGTGCTAACTTTTCCTTTGCAGATCTCCCTCCCCGTAGTTCCCCACCCAACACCCTTTCCCTCATCTGGCCTCTCCAATACTCAGCTCTTAAATAGCATCTGAGTTGCAGTTGCCTGGAGGTGGAACAAGCAATCTTCAAACAGATCCCGAGGAAGAAGCTTCTCTTGACAACATGTACTTAAAATGGCTTCACTGGTCACTTGCTATGTCTGAGATTCAATAAAAGACATAACAGGGGCATATCTGCTCATGCAGTTATGCCCTCACATGTAATATAATGCACCCTGTCTTAGGGTTATAAGGCCTGCCAGAGGGGTGACTTACATACATTACATGCTGTGTTAGGCGACATGGTACACAGGCTGTGTGCCATGTCATTGTTTTCATTATAGTTTGGCACCAAGACATGCAGTGTGCAATGGTAGCACTGTGCAGACTTGGTGAGAGGGTCCCTAAGCATGGCACAATTTGTGCTGCATCCCTCATGGGCCTTCCTTCAGTACTCCAGGCCCTTGTTACTAGGGGTATCATTTATTATGGGCTTACAGTCATAGCTAAAGGTTTTCCAATCAGGAAAAACGACTGCAGTTTTGTGGGAAATAGATTTGGCACTGGGGATGGATGTGTGCATGATTGAAGTTGCACTGTTGGGATTGTTCAGGCTCTCAAAAACAGATAAAGTTCCGAACTCATTCATAGACCTAGCATTGCTGATAGCGTGTAGAGTAATTCCTATGTTCTGGAAATCCCAGGTTTTGACAGATATAGCCTACTGGTGTGCGGCGATTCTTAAGTGGGGGCGGGCGGAGGCAGTGGCGCTCAGGAGGGAAGAAACACACGGACTGTGCAAACACCCCATAGCTGCGTACTGGGAAGCTCTATTACTTAACTTACAGAAGTACATAAAGAACAGTTGGGCACTTGGAGACATGTTCTAGTTGCAGATTCCTTACCTGTGAATTTCCCCCCGGCGTCAGTCTGGATCTGGAGATTTTTCATGAGCAGTACCCCTGCGCGCCGTTAAGTGGCGTTGGTTGGCTCCACATCCATCGGCTGCATCTTGCGCGCTGTATATGATGTTGCAGCACCTATATAGGCACCACCCCAGCACGTTGATGTCAGTTTTTCCGTGCCAGAAACGTGGACCCATGAAAAACACTGACCACTGGGGTCACTAGGCCCTGAAAGGGAAGTCCCTGTTCCTAGAATCAGTTCACAGTGTGGGGAGGATGGGTGGGTCAATAAGGAATCGGCAACTAGAATATGTCTCTACCATATAAGCATTACCAAAGGTAAGTAACTTGTTTATCTGATATAGACTTCTAGTTGTAGACTACCCATGAATAGATATCCAAGCACAACCATACCCAGAGATGGGTCTGCGAACCAAGATCACACCAAAATGTCCTGCAGGCCCGAACGGGCAAAGTACCTGTCCCTTCATACCTGACTGTCCAGGCAGTAGTGTTTAGTGAACGTGTGCAGCGAAGCCCAATGGTGAAGAAGGAAACATATGGGTAAGACCCTCAAGGAACTTACTAACTATAGGGGACTTAAACAAAGACGGTTGATCAGGAAATCTCAGAAATGCAGAGACAGCAGACAAATAGCCTTTGAGGGTGCCCAAAGCAGACCCCTGCTGAGCCAAATAAAGTGTAAACAGAAGGACCTCAGAAAGAGGGACAGAGAAGGGGTCTGCAGACTTGTCTGTACACCATGCCACAAATGTATTCCAATGACAAGTGTATAACATTTTGGTGGAGAGGTGACTGGCTGCCAAGATAAAGTTACAGACTTCAGGTGGAAGGTCAAAAGTTGTCAACTGCCGCCACCGAATCTCCACACAAGAAGGCGGAGACTGGACAGGTTCAGATGGAGAACCATCCCCTGTTGCTGTGACAGAAGATCCTACCGAAGGGACAGCCTGATCGGAGGATCGATGGCCATGCTCAATAGCTCGGGATACCAGACTCTTTGTGCCCAATCCGGAGCCACAAGGATTAGTCATTCTTGATCTTCTTGAGAACCCTGGGCAGAAGTGGTATGAGCGGAAAGGGGTATAGGAGGCCTGAGCTCCACTCAAGATGAAAAGCATCATCAAGCGAGTGCCGCCTTGGAAACTCCAACGTACAAAACTGCTGACATTGAGCGTTCTCTGCGGAGGCGAACAGATCTAACCAAGGCTCTCCCGACTGCTGAAAGAGTCCTTGCATCACCTTCGGATGGAGTCGCCATTTGTGATTGACTAGGTATTGTTGGCTGAGTTCGTCTTCTCTGGCATTCAGAGAGCCCACCAGGTGTTGAACTACCAGGGAAATGTCCTGATGTTCCAGCCATGTCCAGAGGCACAGAGCCTCCTGACAAAGGGTCCACAACCCCACCCCACCCTGCTTGTTACAGTACCACATGGCAGTGTTGTTGTCCTTGAACACCTGCACTACTTTCCCTTTGAGAGAGGGTAGGAACGCTTTCAATGCCAGTCTGATCACCCTGAGCTCCAAAAGGTTGATGTGGAGCCTGGACTCCACCGGAGACCAGACACCTCTGATCTCCATCTCTCCCATGTGGCCACCCCATCCCAGGAGTGATGCATCTGTCAATACTGTCAGATCTGGTCGGGGAAGGGAGAAGGATCTACCTCTGACCCAATCGCAGTTCAGAAGCCACCACTGCATATTTTGCGTAATACCCTATGAGATCTGGACCATGTCGGAGAGATTCACCTGATGCTGCACCTACTGGAACTTAAGGTCCCACTGTAGAGCCAATATATGCCACCTGCCATGTGTCACCAACAGGATGCAGGAGGCCATGAGCCCAGGAGCCTCAGAGTCATTCTCACCGAAATCCAGGATAGAGGCTGACACACCAGTATCACAGCCTGAATATCCGTTACATCTGTGGGCAGGCAGGGCGGAAATATGGAAATAGGTGTTGTGCAAGTCCAACACTACCATCCAGTGTCCTGGGTCCAGGGTAGATAGAACCTGAGCCAGAGTGAGCATTTTGAACTCTTCTTGAGAAAGAGATTGAGGGACCAAAGGTCTAGGATAGAGTGGATGTTCTTGTCCTTTATGGGCACCAAAAAGTAGCGGAATAACAACCACAACCTACTTCTGGCACAGGGACCTTCTCTATGGCTTCCTTGGCCAAGAGAGCTGTAACCTCCTCACGGAGAATTGCCATGCGATGCTCCATCATCTGATCGTAGGAGGGTGGTATGGATGGAGGGGTAGTCTCAAAGGGGAGGGAGAAGCCCTTTCGGGCTATTTGCAAAACCCACCTGCCTGATGTGATGGACTGCCAGCAGGGTAGGTGATGATGAATCCTGCCTCTGACTGGACCCTGGTTGGGAAGTGTCAGACTAGGCAGACTTGGAAGCTGCTGTGGGGTTTGGTGCTTGTAGACTGGCTAGACTGTTGGCTTCCTGATCCACAAGGACACTGGATTCCACATCCCCGGCCATGCAGAGGCTGGGCAGCATGTGCAGAACGGTGGCAGGAGGGGAATAGGCATGATTTGGCACCCCTTCGTAGCCACAAAAAGGGTGAAAAGCATACTGAGGAGAGCAAGGGGCAGATGTGAGACCCAAGGAGATGGACATAGTCTGGAACTCCTTAGAGCGCTCAAGCGCCGAATCAGTTTGAGTCCAAAGAGATATGTGCCATCAAAGGGCATGTCCAAAAGGGTGGATTGGACATCCCCCGAAAAACCAAGCATAGCGTCTTAAGGCCACCGCTGATGCAGCCAATCTACCTAGTGAGTCAGTCGGATCCAGCACACATCTGATTGTGAACTTCATCTCTCCTGTCAGCAACAGCCTGAAAGACAATGGCCCTGACCCTTGATAGAGAATGGCCCTGGCCTTTTCCAGGACCTGTGGCAGCATTTGCACAACCGTGTCCCAAAAGGCATGCAGTGTTCACAGACCGCAATGCTAGGCTGGAGGAAGAGAACATCTTCTTCTCAAGTTGATCCAGCCTCTTGGATTCCCTATCCAGGGGTGCAGAAGGTCATGCACCCGGGGACATAGAGGCTTGGATAACCAAGCTCTGAGGGGTTGGATGTTGCATTAGGAACACTGGGTCATTTGGAACTGGTCTATGGTGGCGAGCAATAGTCTTGTTCACAGGAGCCTCATGTAGGAAAGTAGGATCTTTCTGACATTGTTACCCCTACTTTTTGATGAGTGTCAGTGTGTTTTGACTGTAGTACAGTGGGATCCTGCTAACCAGGACCCCAGTGTCAGTGTTACCTCCCCTAAATTTGGTTTAGAAAGTAATTTACACCCCACAATTGGCATACTGGTGTACCCCTGTAAGTCCCTAATATATGGTACTTGGGTACCCAGGACATTGGTACACCAGGGACCCCACATGGGCTGCAGCATGTATTGTGCCACCTATGGGAGCCCATGCAAATTGTGTCTTCAGGCCTGCCATTGCAGCCTGCATGAAATGGTGCATGTGTCTTTCACCTCAGTTATAAGGTTCACCTTATATCGTGGTCACCGCACTTTGACCCTATAAGTTACCCCTAAAGTAGGCCCTTCAGCCCAAGGGCAGGGTACCTGGATCTAGGTGTGAGGGTACCCCTGCATGAGCAGAGGTACACCTACAAACCCCAGATTCCATTTGCTGGGCTTATTAAGTGCGGGGAAGCCATCTTAAGGTATTTTACTTGTTATGACACTGGTCATAACAAGATGTCCAACTACATAATGGCTTCCCCAAACCCAGGCATGTTTGGTATCAAGCATGCAACTACACCAATTCCACTGCTAGCTGCATGATACCATGTACTTTGGGGGTTCCTTAGACGATCCCCATGTCTGCCTTTCCAGCCCTCCCGGGTCTGCATGCAAGCCAGTGGTGCTGCCAACTCCAGACACTGTTCTGTCCTCCTGCTGCTGAGCTTAACTCGGGCGGAGGGAGGCTGGACAATAGGTTTCCTGTAGCAGAGAAGTGTGATCACCTCTTCTTTGTAAATAAGTGCAACTGGGCTAGGGTTCGGGTGCTTCAGAGCGCCACCAGACTGCTTTGATGTGCATGTTTGGTGCCCTCCTTGCATCAACCGGTTTATGCCAGTGCAGGAACACCCGGCTCCAACTCCGACATGAAACCACACAAAGGACACGAGAGTGACCACCCCCTGTCCAGCTCCTCCCCTAGGGAGGCACCCAGAGCTCTGCCAGGTGGCCACTCGGTTCTGCCATCTTGGAAATAAGATGAGCAGAGGGCCCTGGGAGTAGCTGACTGGTCAGTCTACCAGAGTAGCGTCCCTGACCCCCCTGATAGGTGGGTCACTGCAGAAGCTGTCCAACCCCTTTCTGGGTTACTTAAGGGCTCCTCTGAGGATGGGACCCTAGATTCATCTGCAAGACACTTCTGCAAGACACTTCTGCGATCTGGGCACTGGAACTGCTGCTGGACTGGAGTTTACCAGGAACCAAGACAAGCCTGCAGCTGGTAGGAGGGCTCCTACTGCAACTTTGTCTCTGGGTATGCAAGGACTCTGCAACTTCCGTGGCTCTGCATCCTCCAGAGTCACAAAGACCCTGCCTGCACTAAGGACATCCAGAAGGAATCTCCCTTGGAGTGAAGGAGTCACTCCCCTGCATCCAGAGGCACTTCAATATCAATGACTGGTTTGTGGCTCCTGATGTCCCACAGACTCTTTAAGGCTATATAACTCATCCAGTGGTTCTGTGGCTCTCCAGAGGTCTAACATATCTTCTTTGAAACTAGGAAGACTGTGGTCCCTCATTGGAGCTACTTGGATGGAACCCCTGTGGACCTTCTGTTATTGTTAAGGCTTGTTGGCTCTTCAGTCTGAAGACCTCCTATAACCAAGAAGCCCAAGCCTCCAGCATCCTGCAGCACCAAGAACGGCATCCTCTCTGCAACCTCTGCGACGTGGGCATCCAACTTTACTGTGCCACTGAGACCCCCTTGTGACTCCTGTACATGGTGCCAGGGGTTCCTCCTGGGATCCCAGACAATTCCTCCTGGCTGACTTGCTTTCTGAGGACTGGCCCTGACTTACCTGCAAAGGTTGAGTTCCTTGGACCTTGCTGGTCCCCAATTCTGCAACACTTCGTGCAAAGCGTCTCTTGCATTTGCCAAGGTTTGTTGGTGGTCCTGCCGACTACTGATCCCTCTACAATCCGATGACCAGCATGGAACAGCTCGTGGACAGCTTCTGGGATCTCCCTGCCTCGCCTGGACACCGCAGCTGCCCCTTCTCATACAGAAAATAATCTCGAAGAAGGGTGGGCATTGCCGTCCTGCACCCCTGGGCATCTCCGGGTGGTCTCGACTCTGTCCCCTCTTTTTCAGGTACTTCTTGTCTGGAATCTATGTCTGGGTTCCACTGACCTGGTCCAAGGGCCACTACAGCAGCTGGACAGCCGAGGTCCCCATTGACTTCAATGAGAGGTTCCAACACAATTTCACCCCTATGCACCTGGGCTCCCTGGTGCAGATATTCCATTCCTCTGGGTATCCACGGGTTGGGACACTCTTGAACCTTCCTTGTTCCAATGGGTTTCCTCGGGGTCCTCTGCGAAGAGTCCTGGAACACGAAAACTCTAACTACAACTTGCCTATGTTATCCCATGGGACACCCACCTAAGTAACACCTCAGCATATGGGCACTTGGGGAATCCCTATTACTTACCTTTGGTGTCTTGGTCCTTCCCTAGTCATTAAGGTCCTTACATAGTAGTCCTGGTTAGGTGTGACTCCCACATCCCATTTTCTTAGGATATGGTTTTGACCCCTCATAGGGGCACATGTTATTATATGTTTTTACCTGCTTGTTCTAAGTATCTTTTTGTATGTGCATATCTCCAGTTAGGAGATATACCAAAGTTAGTTTAGTGCCTTTGTGTGTGAATAATTAATACTATTTTTCTAACACGTGGTGTGGTTCTTTCTGGTGTGTAACTTACTGACTGACTATTGTGGTATTTGCATTTGCTTTACACCCTCCTCAATAAGCCTTAGCTGCTCTCCACACCTAGCTCCTGAGAGCTTTGGTTATCAGGAACCAATAAACACTATCACCAAGGGTTGCCTGGACTCAATACAGGATGCCTCACCTATAGGTGTACACCACATACTGGGCCAGCCTCCTACATTGGTGGCAGAGGTGGAATAAAGACTTGCATTGTTTTACCACTTGGTCATAGGTGAGTTTCCACAAGAAACCCGCTACTGACTTAGGTACATACTGTACTGGTAACAATTGGTATTTTTCTAAATTGTTTTGGACTGGGTTTAATAAGGGTCTAGCATAGCCCTATCCATAATCTTTTTGAAAAGTTTAGAACACTAAGGCAGGTAGATAAACTTACACTACACTAGCACCATGTCTTCAATTGATGGAGCTGACCAGACTCGGGGGGTCTAGGTACAGTGGCCTTAAGTTCCACTAACTTGGGACCCTGTTTGGAGCAAGGAAGCTGAAGACAGGTAGTCACCTTACTAAACCTCATCTCCTAGAGATGTTCATTCAGTATGACCTCCAGCATCCTGAAGAGCTGGGAGACCAAGGTGTGAGGGATGACTCTTCAGAGTTGGAGAAGAAAGTACCTGGTACTTCAGGCTCTCACTCTGAACATATCTAAAAGGACTTAAAAGAGATCCTTTCGGACAACCCTAGGCCTGTAGAGGGAGGTGCTGATAGTACAGAAGGGGTCCACAAAGGTAGATCCACTTTTTCTCACTGTGGGCTGGTAAAAAGGATTAACAGGATGAATAGACCCTCCTCATCTTTATCTTCATTCTCCTCAGCATCCTCTGCTGAGTCCACCCATTCTAATAACTCAAAGGAGTTAGCTTTAGATAGGGGTTACCACTTGCTCAACCTTGAGAAGGCTAAGCTCAGGTTGAAGAGGGATCAGCTGACCTTGAGAGGGAAGCTCTAGAGGTGGAGAGGGAAAGGAAGAATTTTGGGTTAGAACTTCATGGTGGCAGCACTAGAAACTTCAGGGTCAGGGAGGAAAACTTTGACTCCAGGACTCTCAGCAGGATAGCACCCCCCCTCCTTACAAGTCTGGGGATGATATCCACAAGTGGATCAGTTGCTCTAGAGACAATCTTTAAAGTCCTAAAAAGTCCCTCAGAAATAGTAAGCAGCTATTATGTGGCTCTCCTGTGCTGAAAAATGCAGAGACAAACGTTTGTCAGTCAGGAAAGAGGATGCAGACAACTATCAGATCTTGAAGGAGGCACTGATTGATGAGTTTGGGCTTACTACTGAGGAATATAGAATTAAGTTCAGAGAAACTCAGAAAGAGTCCTCCCAAGACTGGGTTGGTTTTGTAGACTATGCAGTAAAGGCTCTGGAAGGCTTGTTACATGGTAGTAATGTGCATGACTATGAAAGGCTGTACAATCTGATCAAGAGAGAGCACATCCTTAATAACTATGTGTCTGACAAACTGCACCAATATCTGGTGGACTCCGAGCTGACCTCTTCCCGATAATTGGAAAGAAGGCAGACAACTAGGTCCACACCAGGGTGACTAAGAAAACGTATAGTTGGGGTAATCAGAACAAAGGTAATACTTCTAAATCCCAAGAGAATGATGGTGAGAACTCTAAAGACAAAAAGAAAGAGTCCTCTTCAGGCCCACAAACCTCTTTTACTGGGGATGGGTCCAAATCCTCCTCTTCCTCTGGTAAGAAACCTTGGTGCTTTGCATGTAAAACAAAAGGCCATAGGACATCTGGCCCCAGTTGTCCTATGAAAAGCACCAGTAATACTAATATTGCCCCTAGCAGTAGCACTAGTAGTAGTACCACAACCAAGGGTGTAGCTGGATTCACCTTGGGTACTCTGGCCTAATCAGAGAAATCAATGGAACCTTCCTGGTATCAGAGGGTAGCATTGACCTTGCCACTTTGGCTGCCTGGCCTCCTAATATGAGGAAATACAGGCAACAAGCCCTTACTAATGGTATTGAGGCAGAGGCTTACAAGGACACGGGTGCAAGTGCCACTATGGTGACTGGAAAACTGGTGTCACCTGAGCAAATCCTACTTGGACATACTTACCAAGTAACCTACGCAGAAAACATCACTAAGTGCCACCCCATGGCAGTGGATAACTTCAGATGGGTTGGGGGCTACTGGCCCTAAAAAGGTTGTGATGTTGTCATCTGTTCCTGTAGAGTGTCTTATGGGCAATGATTTGGAGACTTCAGCCTGGGCTGAATTGGAGTTGCAGGCCCATGCAGCCATGCTGGGCTTCCCAGAGAGTGTGTTTGTGGCAACTAGAACACAGGTCAAAAAACAGGGAGAACAAGGAACAGTGGAACCTGGAACAATAGCCCAGGCAGTTCCCAAGAAGAGAGGTAGGAAGGGTAAAAACGTATCCTCCCCCAAGACTTCAAGTGAGGATCAGTCTCCTCAGGGAGATGATCTTGCCCCTTGTGAGGAAACTGCCCCAGAGGAGTTTTGGCCTGGCACGGCAGAGCACTACAAAGGCCCCCTTAATCTCACTACCAGTGGTTGGGGTTCCCTTTGAGAGGGTGAGGATTGACATTGTTTGTCACAGTTTCTGGGAACAGATTTATTCTGATGGTGTGGACCATGCCACCAAGTACTAAGAAGCCATTCTCCTTAGGACCACTACAGCTCCTTCAGTGGCCAAGGCCCTCTTAGGAATCTTTTCCAGGGTGGGTTTTCCTAAGGAGGTGGTGTCAGTCATGGGTGCAAACTTCATGTCTGGCTACCTGAAAGCAATGTGGAAGGAGTGAGGTGTAACTTATAAATTCACCACCCTTATTATCCACAAGGTGATGGGTTAGTTGAATGATTCAACAAGGCCCTTAAAGGTATGATTATGGGACTCACTGGAAAACTCAGGAATGTTCTACTACCCTGCCTTCTATTTGCCTACAGAGAAGTTCATCAGAAGGAAGTGAGCTACAGGCCATTTGAACTTCTGTTTGGACATCTAGTTAGGGGTCCTCTTTGTCTTGTGAAGGAGGGATGGGAGCAATCTCTCAAACCTCCCAAACAGGACATTGTGGATACATGCTATCACTAAGGATTGTCTGGACCCAGTGCAGGGTGCATCACCTATAGGTGTACACCATATACTGAGCCAGCCTCCTACATTCCTATGTTGGGTTTAGACTCAGTCCCCAGCAGGACATCAGTGAGGGCTTCAATAAAGAGCAAAAGATGTTCAGAAATAAAACCCCCTGGCTGAAGCACCTCTGTCCTGACTGCCACAGAGGGCAGCTCAAGGCCCAAACCCTCACCTGCTCTCTGCACCACCATGGAGTAGGACGTTACCCCCTTTGTAGCCACGGTAGGGGAAGAAAGCATGCCAGTGTCAGGGGAAGTGTCCAGAGCACTAGTCCCACCCAGGTTGTCTGTGAGTACATGGGATCTTCAAGCTGTTATTCCAAATGGTCCAGCGACTCCTCCCAATCCTCACCGTACCCCAACCCAAGGGAATAAGGGTCAGGATCCGACCTAGGGACCAAACTCCTTGTCAAAGTCACACTCGCCATTGTGCAATGCTGGTCTAGCTCCGTATTGGAGTCGGCAATGAGAATTGGGTTAACGCCAACCGTGGGCACAGGCGCCATCAGGAGTGCTGACATTGGAACTGTCATCAGAGAAGGTCGAGTTGGCATGACCCATGCTGATTCGGATCCAGGAATGGATCTATGGGTGCCCCCCTGGAGCTGGGGCCAAAGCCGCATGCACAGAACCCTACTGACTCAGTGGGGTTTGAACGCAATCCAGCGGAGTCAGACTGACGAAATATGAGGCACATGGCCTAATAGAACTTGCAGAGTTGGGCATTGGTCACACTAGCTCCTTGAAACTCTGTAAGGCGCAGAGTCGGCTGAGAGGCAGGCTCCGAGGATGGAGGCCTGGAGCGATGATGCTCCTTATCCCCTGTTGCGTTGGCTGACAGCCGAGGTGAAGTCAAAGAATGTTTGCTTTTCTTCTACTTCTTTTTGTGCCTCAACTTACCCAACCATCCTGAGGACTTGGAGTGGAACGATGAAGAATGGAGGCTCTGCGACCGTTCCCGGAACCTGACGCAGAGCCGAGCACCGGGCCGCAATAAGCTTTAGGGACCACTCCCTCAAAGCTTTCGGATTCATGACCCAGCACTCGGACACTGACTTTGGGTTGTGGTTGCACTCCAAACACCACAAACACACGCGGTGTGGATCCGTCATGTCATTCGCCCAATGAGAGGGTCAGCAGGGCTTGAACCCAGTTTTGCGTGGCAACATCTCAATACACCAGGAGTGAAAACACTCAAAAATCTTTGACAAAACATCAAAAAAAGATCAGTCAAGAAGTGACTGAGGGTAGCTCTTCTTCATATCTGCGCTTGGCTGGTGCAGAAAGAAAAGAACTGACGTCAGCGCACCAGGGTGCCACCTATATAGGTCCTGCAACGTCATTCCGGCACGCACGACACCGACGATGGACGCAGAGCTGACTGACACCACCTAACAGCATGCAGGGGTACTGCTCGAGAAAAATCTCTGGATCCAGACTTTGAGAAATTCACAGTTAATGAATCTGCAACTAGAAGTCGTTACCAGGTACCAACCCCAGTAGGGGACATACTCCTTCTCTCCCGGCCCCACTCCTCCCGGTCATAAGCCCTCCCTGCCTGTTCATGGGTGAGTGACAACACCCTTCTACGACACCTTCTAATGTCCCCCATGTAGTTTCCTGGTGGCCATTAAAGCTCTATGGAGGTCACTTGATTCTCAATGTTTGCAGCAATTGCCTGAGATGGCATAATGTGAGTTAACACCACCACAAGACTTGTTTTTTCCAATATTGCTATTTGTTTTTGTTTGTAAGGACTGATACAAGGACTCCTGCTGATACTGATGTGATACTATGTTATTAGTGGTTATGCGGTGGGATTACTGATTCTACTAATGTAATATGTAATTTGCATAGATGTGACATACAACTGTGATATTAAAAAAGCAATACAAATTGGATTTTAAAAAAATTATTGAAGCTGCAGTTGGGTAGGTAGCCTTCACTAAAGAATACTAGAAATAAGACAGCACTAATGAGGGACACATTAGCAAAGCACATTTACTTTTGATAATTATTGAAATTAATAACCATGATTCAATGTAAGGACCGAGGCAAGCATTATGCATTTCCTTTGTCCACTTTATTAATCATCAGTCTTAACAATCAGAAAACAACTACTTCCTTTCCCAGAAACTTTAGGGAAGGAGTAATCCACATAACCAATCAAGCTCTTAGAGTTAACAACATAGTCCATTGTCCACGTTTGTGCCACCTCTTCCTTTGTGCAATCAAAGCAGTCAGTTCCTTTGTGTTCATTCCTATTTGGAACCATAATTTGCTAGAAGAGAAAATAACCTTGTAACTCTTCTATCCAGAACCAATATAGGTTTTAAGTGGAGGGCAAGCAGATAAATCAAATAGCAATGTCACCTTATATTCTCGGATACAATCTTCAAACATCTTATAACAGCAGCATAGTCATACCTATACCTTAGGAAAATCCCAACTGTATTCTCCATCACCTCTGTCACCAGGAGGACAGAAGCCTATTGCTGCAGGTGATGATAATCCTTGCTTCCGTGCCCTTACAGAACTGAAACTTTCCATTACTAAAGCTAGGAAATTTTATATTCTATGTCCCGACTGGAGGTGAGAATTATGCTAGCCGCAGATTCCTAACTTTAGAATCGATACCCAAGCAATACCATCCTGGGTGGACCAATTTCAAAGGAGGAAGTCCTGCAGGACAGAATGAGCAAAATGCCCATCCCTCTGGACCTGCCATGTTGTTGCTTAGCAGATATTCAGTACCAAACTGTGCGTGCTAACACAGTGGAAGCAGCTTTAGATCTGCTGGAATGATCTCTCAAACCTTCACAGGCCTCGAAAAATCATAAGAATGTTACTAGGCCTGCAGGTCTAGTAAACTGAATAATCTGTACGACCTAACTGTAATGAAGTCGATCCGTATACTGGTATCAAATTGTGTGATCGTAGCCAAATATTTTATTTTATGGTTTCGCCTTTTTCTTCATTATCACATATGAGAGCACCTTCAGTATACGAGTTCAGCATTTCTGTTGTGCAAAATAACTTTTTTGATTTATTAGACTAAACATTTTCTCCATTCATAATAAAAATCTGGCCCACATAAGGGTGCACAGGACTTAGGGGGTCATTCTGACCATGGCGGTAATTACCGCCATGGCGGAGGTCGGCGGTAGCACCGCCAACAGGCTGGCGGTGCACCGCTGGGCATTCTGACCGCGGCGGTTCAGCCGCGGCCAGAAACGGAAAGTCGGCGGTGTACCGCCGACTTTCCGCTGCCCGTCTGAATCCTCCATGCCATGGGGATTCTGACACCCCCTACCGCCATCCTGTTCATGGCGGCTCTCCCGCCATGAACAGGATGGCGGTAGGGGGTGCCGCGAGGCCCCTGGGGGCCCCTGCCGTGCCCATGCCATTGGCATGGGCACGGCAGGGGCCCCCGTAAGAGGGCCCCAAAAAGTATTTCAGTGTCTGCCCAGCAGACACTGAAATACGCGACGGGTGCAACTGCACCCGTCGCACCTTCCCACTCCGCCGGCTCAATTCTGAGCCGGCATCCTAGTGGGAAGGTTGATTTGCCCTGGGCTGGCGGGCGGTCTTTTGGCGGCCGCCCGCCAGCCCAGGGCAAATGTCAGAATCACCGCCGCGGTCTTTCGACCACGGTGCGGTGTTCTGACGGCGGTACCTTGGCGGACGGCCTCCGCCGTCCGCCAAGGTCAGAATGACCCCCTTAGTTCACTAATAGCATTGCCATTAGGACAGGGCAGTAATATTTCTTAATTCATGCTTAAAATCTCAATTATAATAAATATGTTATTAAAGCATAACGTGGTGGTGCACTGTCATTTACAGAGAGCACATTTTCCATTGAAATGGCCACAAACCTTCCCACTAACATGCAGGTTTACTGATAAAACCATATTTATAGAGCACATAAAAAATGTTTGAGAATTGAGTTTCACAAAAAATCATCATTTGCACTTCACCAAGTAAAGTGTTTGGATTTGTGTTCATCCTCTAAAAATCTTTTATTCACCACAAACAATTACAAAAATGTGCCTTCATAACTACTGAACTACATTTTGAAATGTGTGTACAATTTACTTATTAACTATTTCAATGCTGTGTTAGAAAAAAAAGCCTTACATCTTACAGGATCATTTCACACTTGTAGCATGGCACGATTTTCACGTAATTCACTCACGTAATTCACTCACGTAAGTAAATGAAGCAAGACAAACTGACTTTTGAGCTCTGTCTCTAAATGCAGAGCAAATGAAACAAGATAAAAACAAGATTTAAAAGCATGTTTATTGCTCGCCAGAACAAGCGAGTAGGCTCTAAAAATAGGTGGTCCTGATGAAAACTGGCTCGCCATAGCAAGTAGGTAGTAGATTTCTCAAGGCTTGCTTCAGGATGTTGCTTCTTGGGTAATGTGTTAAAGATCTTAATGCAGAGCACAACCATCTGGAAATGGTCTGCTTCTGACGGCCCGACCTTTCTTTGCACCAACGTACCCCACAAAAAGTAGATCATCCACAAGGAACTTTCATGTGCGGTGAAGGTACAATGACAATGCTTTTTTTCTTTTATCCAGAGGGCGGATTCGCTTCTCTTCTTTAGAGGGATGTGGAGGACCGTAAAAAGTAAGCAGTATGATCGATTGGCCTACGTGAAATGGAGTGACCAGTTTCGGTAGAAAGGAAGATGTTCAACGAAGTACCAATTTGTCAGGACAGATTGAGAGGTAAGGCGGCTTAGATGACAAGGCCTGCATCTCACTCACTCTTCGGGCAGGTGGACTTGCCCCCGGTCATTCTTGATAACTCTGGGCAGGAGTGTTATGGGGGAAAAGGCACACAGGAGGCCTGTGCTCCACTTGAGACGAAAAGCATTTCTGAGCAAAAGCCGTTTTGCAAATTCCATTGCGTAAAAATGCTGACATTGTGCATTCTTGGCAGAGACAAACAGATCTAACCAAGGCTCTCCCCACTGTTGAGAGACCTTGTGTCACCTCTGGGTGGAGACACCATTCGTGATCCACTAGGCATTGACGGCTAAGTTAGACTGCCCTGGGATTCAGAGAGCCTACCACCAATTAGATGCCCATGGTGTTAAGAGGACAGATTAGGAGGATTTGGAGGCTGAAGCTGTCAGGGGGTGGCAGACAGACCAGTCCGCTGTTTGCCAAACCCACGAGATCTGTGGGTATGTACCCTGAACCACACAGAGGCTCAGGAGCACGCATGGTGCAGTGGCTGGGAGGGAATTAGCGCAGCTGGAAGCCCCTTCCACAGCCACATCAGGTGGATCGAGAATAAGTTAAGGCCATAGAAAGGCCCAGGGGCTTGGCCATAGTGTGACTGTCCTTAACGCACTCCAGCAACAAATCATCTCCCTGTCACTTTGACTGTTGCTTTGAAAGTGTGAAAACTCAATTACTAACTTCATACCCAATATTATTGAAAAAGGATAGTGGACACAATATTTTGTATGATGATTTTTTTCACATCTTTTACTAAGTATGTGAAACAATCATCACACAAGATAGTGTCCTGCACCCTTTTTTAAAAACATTGGTTATGATACAAGATACTAATTGAGTTTGCACGATTTCAAAGCAAGTAGAAATATTATTGATAAAGTCCAGCAGGACATTTGTTTGACTTATTGCTGTTAGTCTGGTTCTCGTGGGCAATCAGGAGGGTCCTTGTGTGGTATTTGCTAAAAAGCCCTTCAAAATCTAGTCAATCCTTTAAAATTCTGCCACCCTGTAGTCTGTGACATATGTTCAGTCCACCATTATGTGCAGTGTGGGGACTATAATGCACTTCTTTGTCAACGAACAGAACATCTACCACGTTCTGACAGTGGATAAAGGTGTTGAGCAGGCCATATAAAGTTCATGATTTCCTCAAGTAGAGGAACTAAAATTCTGCAGGAGGCTTGCCTAGCAAAGTAGTGGCCCCTGGAAGGTAACTATCTATGCACAGCCATTGAAAGATTTCCCTAATGAAAGCTCCACCTCAGTCAATTTCCAAACACTTCATGTCAGTGTGATTCAACATAAAGCAAGTACGAAAACACAGTACTGGCTGAGATGGGCACTGGGGACATTAAACATGACTCTCCTGCCTATTTCCCTGCTTAGAACAGACTTTACAATGATGATATGGTCAAGCCTTTTTAGGTGTTTCAGGAATGCAGTCAGCAAAGTGTCACTCCTGCAGCATTGCTGCATCCTCCAGACATACGAAGTGAGGCTGCTGCTTTGGTAGCAGGAAGAGTTTTAGTGACAGACAACTGAAAGTCAAGGAAGAACATGAGACGTGCTGTGGTTGGCTGATGATAAACAGCATATGCATTGTATGTTGTCATCTGGATCAGGTGGGTAAACAGTTTCTTGTACCAAGTGTTAGTTTTAAGACTCACATTGTATGTCGTTCTTATCCACTCCGCCCATGGAAATCAGGTGACCAGAAAATGAGCTGGAGTCCAAAGGCACCTGAGAGTGAGCTGGAGCCTCGGAGATCTGAGCAGTATCCACCAACTTATAGGAAGTAAGAACCGCAAATGGTTAGGATGCTCAGAACCCATGAGTCCTTGAGGTGAGCAGAAGACTTGAGGATGAGTCTGAACCACTGTGGCCATGTTGGTTAGAAGTGACTCGCAATCCTTAAGGATGTCCAGGATCTTTAGGTCCTGACAAGGGTATAGAGTAAGGTGTGACTTGCATGGATTATACCACTTTTACAATGATTCATTGCAAATGACAAACTATGGAACAAAATAATGAAAAACATTTCACCATATCTGTACATTTAGTGCTTTTGTACCTTGCAATAGGTGTCACAATACTTTAAGTAGTGTGAGAAAGTGGATTGTTCGTTGTAGTGGATGGTAGTTCACCACATGTAAATATGTCACTATTCTTGTTAGGTCCAGTAAAGAGTTTAGTAATTTAAACCCATGACACAGAGCAGACAGGAGTAACTTAAGAAAAAGTGTATTGGAATCCAGAGCCTCCCAATAAATCTTTATTGGAATCCAGGGACATCCAGTAAGTCATCATTTGAAGTCAGGGACTCCGGCTTAAGCAATCTTGATTATATGAACCTCAAAATAATACAGAAAAACACAGAAACAAGCATTCATCAAACAAATACACAATGATGAAATATTTTAATTCATAAACCAGTATAGAAATATTAACATTTTATTGTTTTTTGATAAACAAGTTTTATTGGATTTTGCACAAAAGGTACAATAAGACACATAAGCAACATGTAGATGGAAAGGACACAGCATTCAAATACAACATAAATAGTCAAGTAACTCAGCCATAACACGAAAGTGACATTACTTCGCTACCTTCAAGCAAGTTCATAGGCTAGTTGGCCAAGCCGTTTTCCCCCACACTCAGCCATGTTAGCAGGGGCAACCTCGAGCTTCGTAGACTATCCTCTCTTGTTGAGAGCACCAATCCACCCCCGTCACCACTGGGGAAGAGTGGGTGAAGTAGAATTTTGCCAGTAAGTGGCAATGTCATGTTTGGCAATCATAAGAGCCGTGCCCAGAAGTATTTTATCCACCCTCGTGCCTACAGAGCCCTTGAGGACTCCAAGCAGCATCAAGGGGGACCTCCCACCCAGCCCCTCAGTAAGCTCCCCCATTACTGTGGCCCAGAAATCATGGATTTTAGGACATATCCAAAACACATGAAAGAAGTTGACAGGGGCATCACGACAACGGAGATAGACAGGTTCAGAAAGGAGGATCCAATGGTGTCATCTAGCTGGGGGAAGGTAAGCGCTATATAAGTAGTATGTTTGAATCAGGCGCAATTTAGAAGAGATGGTGATGGTCCTGGAAGCCATAATGTGCATCTCTCCAGTCCCCATCCTTGAGGGACCTATCCAGTTCTCCCATTGTGCTGTAAGGTGGACTAACGTGCTGAGTCGTTGATGATCAGTGTACGATATATCTTGGAGACTCCTCCTTTGCCCAAGGCACACATGAGGAGCTTAGTTTTAAATGGGCTGAATACAGAATGGTTGGGTGGGGGTTGGATTGATAGACATGGGAATGAACTTGTAAAATTGTGTATTAGAAAGGGCAAAAGTAGTCTGAAGTACTTGAAAGGACTGCGTATGTGTCCCCGGTAGGAAGCTGGATCTGTATATAATATACCAAAATGAGTCCCCGGGTTCCCCAGAGGCTCGACAGAAGCTAAAGTAGATAATACTAATGTTATCTTTTGTGGTAGTGTGATCCAGCAGTTAGGCTTATCAGAGGGAAGTGCAAAGTATTTGTTGTACACACACAGTCAAGAAATGAGGCACACGCTCAATGACTATCTCCATGCCAATTGTTTATATATAGCCAAAATATATTTTGTTACTTTATTACTAGAACTAGAAGATTTGTGTTGCAGGTAAGCACAGTTGTAAATAGGTATCAAACAAATGTATCAAATGTATTTTGTTTGCTTTTTGCAGATAAAGCAGTTTACAAATAAGTAACACTTTTCAATTTCAAAAGTTGAGACAGTGCAATTTTTCATACGTGTCAATAGAGTCCAGGGGGGAAAGTGTTAGCACAATTAACAGGTAAGTAAATGACTTACGATTACAGTCTCCAGGGGTTATGATGTCCACAGGTCAAAGTTTAGGCTGACCCCAAAGCTGCACCACCAGCAACACAGGGCCAGCTGGGTGCAGAGGTCAAATTTGCCATTGGGCTTTCAATGAAATCCTATGAGGAATGGGTGTGCTTGGTAGAAAGTAGATTGTAGGTAAGTACCCGCAGTTCCAGGACACAGGCCTGGGGTGTTTAGGTCAACACCAGGAGGCCATAGATCCATACCAAACACACATCCTCAGAGGCACAGGGGCGTCCGGGTGCATGGTGCAAACACAGAGCTGGGCACCCAAAGCTTTTCAATGGGGGGACTCTATGGGCCACAAAAGATCCTGCAGGCTGGGTCCAGGGGATTGGTTCCAGGAAACCAAAGGCTTGACAAGCAGGAAAGGCACCCACTGGATGTTGCTGGACCGTCGGTCCGATTCTCCGAGGCCTAGGGGCTGCGGGAATCTTCGTTGGATCCGGTCGCAGTCAGGGGGGTCCTCTGGATTGAGGCTGCAGGCGTCATCATATTGGCCAGGAGGGGTAAAACCCAAGGTGGACTTGATGTCAGAATTGCCTGGGGACCTTCTTTGGACTGGTGAGCCACCTGGACTCTGGCCGTGGGTGTTGGGTGCAGAGTGGGGAGGGCTTGTACATCCCGGGCAGTTCTAGAGTCCTATTTGGAATTTTCTTCTGGACAGGGCCACTGTCCTGAGGAGTTCTTGGTCCTCTGCTGGGCAGGCAGTACTCTGTAGGTTTGGAGGTGTCACTGGTCATGCAGGATGCATCACCTTTTTGGAGCAGGAGTCTTGAAGCTGCAGACAGGTCGGTAGAGCTGTGGCCAAGTCAGTTATTGTCTGGAGACTTCACTGCTGGGGTCGGCTTTTCGGTCCTTCTTTCTTCTTTCTTGAGGTTGCCAGGAATCTGGTGAGTAAGGTTCAGGGGTGCCCCTAAATACTAGATTTAGGGGTGTTACAGGGGTCAGAGGACAGTAGCCAATGGCTACTGTCCCTGAGGGTGGCTACACCTTTCCTGTGCTCACTCTCTTTGGGGAGGGAGGCACATTCCTATACCTATTGTTCCCTCTCCTCCAAACCAAGATGGAGGATTCTGCAAGGACGGGGTCACTTCAGCTCTGGACACCTATGGGGTGGTCCTAGCTGCAGTGGTCACTCCTCCTTGTTTTACGTAATTTTCCTGCCGGACCTGCTGCCAAAAGTAAGGCCTGGTCCAGGGGGCGGGCATCTCCACTAGCTGGAGTGCCCTGGGCCACTGTAACCTGAGGCCTGAGCCTTTGAGGCTCACTGCCAAGTGTTACAGTTCCTGCAGGGGGGAGGTGTGAAGCACTTCCACCTAGTGCAGGCTTTGTTTCTGTACCTGAAACTTGTCTGTTAGTGGCAGGCTGGCACAGACTGGTCATTCCTGTACTAAAGGTTTGGGTAAAATACGGGGGCATCTCTAAGATGCCCTCTGTGTGCATTTTACAATAAATCCAACACTGGCATCAGTGTGGGTTTATTGTGCTGAGAAGTTTGATAACAAACTTCCCAGTCTTCAGTGAAACCATCATGGAGCTGTGGAGTTCGTAATGACAAACTCCCAGCCCATGTACTTAATACGGCCTCACTACACTTACAATGTCTAAGAATGGTCGTAGTCACTGTAGGGGCATATTGCTCATGCAGCTATACCCTCACCTGTAGTATAGTGCACCCTGCCTTAGAGATGTAAGGGCTGCTAGAGGGGTGACTTACCTATGCCACAGGCAGTGGTTTGTGGGCATGTCACCCTGGAAGGGGTGCCATGTCGACTTTATCTTTTTCTCCCCACCAGCACACACATTCTGCAATGACAGTGTGCATGTGTTTGGTGAGGGGTCCCCTAGGGTGGCACAATACATGTTGCAGCCCTTAGGGATCCTCCCTGAGCACAGAGCCCTTGGTACCACTGGTACCTTTTACAAGGGACTTAGCTGTGTGCCAGGGGTGTGCCAATTGTGGAAACAATGGTACAGTTTAGGGGAAAAGCACTGGTGCTGGGTCCTGGGAAGCACACACTCAGTTACATTAGTATCAATAGTGTGGGGGTAAGCATGCCAAAAGGGGCACTTTCCTACATCCTGACCATACGTCGCCTAATTGGGAAATACCACTAAGGTCCCGCCGCCCAAAGCACTGCAATGACGCAGCCTCCCACAGTCAGGTGCCATGCCAGAGGGGTGTTTGCTATGTGAGTGTTAGATTCCATTGGGTGTGGCGTAGAGCCGTTCTTCAAGCCCAAAAAGCCATCTTAGTCAAAGGCGGTGCTTCCCTTGGGATCGGGGAAATGTAAAGCATGGCTAGTATTTGAGAGAATCCCAAAAATGACAGCTCCAGCCTATAGATGAGGTCCGACTACCCCCATTAAACCAGTTGTGGATAGCTGAGAGGTATAAAGCCAGAGGCTCAAGATTGAGGGACTAGGTAAGATGGGGATGCAAGGCCAGCAAAATGCCCAGGTATTTAAAACTAAGATGATGGATGAGAATGGTGTCTTGCTAGTCAAAGCAGTCATGAGTAGGGGCCAGGGCCACCAACACCAATTTGGAGGAATTAATCTGGAGTCCTGAGGCCGAAGTATTGAAGGATGCGGAGACAACGTGGAACACTCATTGCAGTATCTATAAGGTATAGAAGGACATCATCTGCATATAAGGCTATGCGGTACTCATGACCCTCACTCCGTCTCCATCCTCGTATCTGAGCATTGCCACTGATGAGGCACGGCAATGGCTCAATTGCTAACGCAAACATTAAGGGATATAGGGGAAACCCTGCCTGGTACCCCAGCTGATGGGAAATCCCAGGAGAGAATGCCTGTTAGAAATGGGGTCTCTAGTTGGTAGTGGTTTGCACCCTGTCCAAGAGAGACCCCACTCTAGTCAGGGTAAGGGAGCAACACAACTAAGATAACCCCTGCTCACCCCCTTGGTAGCTTGGCATGAGCAGTCAGGCTTATCTCAGATGCAAAGTATTTGTACACACACAATAACACAGTGAAAACACTACAAAAAGACTCTACGCCAGTTTAGAAAAACAACCAATATTTATCTGACTAAAACAAGACCAAAATGACACAAATCCAACATACACAAGCAAATATATCACTTTTAAAAAGTTGCAAAGAGTCTTAATCAAAAGGTATCAACGGTTGTCTCTTTTGAACACACAGTACCTGGGATGTGTCAAACACAAAGACGATGCAGGCTGCAGAGGAGGTGAGGTGCCGGAAAACAAGGTGATGTGTAGGTTCCTTACTGCGCAGGGGAGGTGATGCATCAGTTCCTTTCTGGCGGGGGAGGTGATGCATTGATTCTCTCCTCGCAGGAGAGGTGATGCGTCGGTTTCCGGTCACGCAGGCTCTCTTCCTTGCTACGGTGCGGAGTCGATGCGAAAATGATGCCCAGGGGTGATGCATGGGAAAATCCAGATGCACTGTGATGATAGAGCCACGGTGGAACAGGCGCTACATCAGTCCTACAGGTGTTACGTCGATCCTTCCACTGCAAGCCAGACGCTGCATCAATTCCTCAGCCGCAAGACAGGCACTGCATTGATATTTCTTCCGCAAGCCAGGTGATGCATCAAGTTTCAGCCATGGCGATCAGTTGTTTAGATTTTCTTCCTCGGGATACCAGTCTCCACTACCAAGAGCCCAGGGACTGGATTTGGCACCACTTAGCAAGCCAGGACTCTCAGCAGAAGAGACAAGGCACTGGCAGATGAAGTCTTTGATGTCCCTGAGACTTCTCACAGGAGGCAAGCTCAGTGCAAATCCTTGGAGAACCTCGGAAAGCAGGACGTAGAAAGCAGAATCTAGTCCTTTCACTCCCAGGAAAGCAGCAGGCCAGCAAAGCCAAGCAACAGGAAGAGTAGCAGTTCCTCCTATAGCATCCAGCTCTTCTTCCTCCTGGCAGAATGTCCTCAGTTCAGAAGTGTTCTGAAGTTGTGGTCTCAGAGGCCCAATACTTACATTCATTTGTGCCTCTGAAGTAGGCAAACTTCAAAGGAAAGTCTTTGTAGTGTACAAGACTCTGTCTTTCCTGCCCTTGCCCCAGACATACTCCAGGGGGTTGGAGACTGCTTTGTGTATGGACAGGTATAACCCTATTAAGGTGCAAGTGTCAGCTCCCACCTTCACTTTGCCTAGGAGGACCCATCAGGATATGCAGGGCACACCTCAGCTCCCTTTGTGTGACTGTCTAGAGTGAATTCACAAACAGCCCAACTGTCATCCTGTCCCAGACGTGTATTCCACAGACGGGCAGAGGTACAGAATGGTTAAGCAAGAAAATGTCCACTTTCTAAAAGTGGCATTTTCAAACTCACAATCTAAAAACCAACTTGGATGTATTTTTAAATTGTGAGTTCAGAGACCCCAAACTCCATATTTCCATCTGCACCCAATGGGAAATTACACTTAAAAGATATTTCAAGGCAATCCCCATGTTAACCTATGGGTGCGATAGGCCTTGCAATAGTGAACACCGAGTTTAGCAGTGTTTTACTTATATGACTGTAAAACACACTAGTACATGTCCTACCTTTTAAATACTCTGCACCCTGCACATAGGGGTGCCTCGGGCCTACCTTGGGGGTGACTTACATGTAGTAAAAGGGAACGTTTACCCCTCCCCACTACCGGTGGCAGATCTGAGACTTGTTTCCAGGGTTACTCCTGTGGGTGGCACAATCAGTGCTGCAGGCCCACTTGTAGCATTTGATTTACAGGGTCTGAGAATACAGGGTCCACTATACTAGGGACTGACTAGCAAATCAAATATGCCAATCATGGATAAACCAATCAATAATACAATTTAGATAGAGAGCACTTGCACTTTAGCACAGATCATCAGTGGTAAGGTTCCCAGAGACCTACAGCCAACAAAAAACATATTAGATAAAATTAGGCGAAAAAAAGCAAAACGTTTGGGAATAACCCTGCAAAAAGGCTATATCTGGACCCGTGCTGAAGGGGTAGAATAAAGAATTTGGACCATTCTCCAAAAGCGGGGCCGGAACCCGGCATGCAACAGCATGGCCCAAAGATAGCCCCAGTCCAAGGTATCATATGCCTTTGTAAAGTCAATAAAAAGCAAGGCTAAGTCAGGAGGCAGGAGATGATGGTGGTCCAGAGCCACATGAAGTCTCTGGATATAGTGCCTTGTGCGGCATGAAGCTGCACTGATCAGAGAGTATCAGTGTGGGGAGGACTTGCTTGAGCCGGGTAGCAAGCATTGTTACAAAATATTTTAACCTCCCCACTGATGAGAGATATAGGATGGTAATCAGCACAAATTGTTGACAGAGGTTTGTTTTTGGGAGCACCACAGTCATGGCAGTATCTATATCTGGGGTAAGGTACCCTTCCATTCCATCTCCTTGTAAAAGGCCAGGAGATGGGGATTCAGGTGTTCCCGGAATGTTGTATAATATTCTGGCGAGAAGCCGTCAGGTCCTGGGGTTTTCCCAGGGGCCTCAGTTGAAAGTGCTGCACTTGATTCCTCAGCTGTAAATGTTTTGTCCAACTTACGAACCTCAGCTCTGGACAGTCAGAGGAGGTGTATCTCATCAAGAAACTGAGAACAAGAGTCCATGTCTCTCTCAGGGATGGCCGTGTATAGATGATGGTAGTAACTGGCAAATGCTTGTGCTATGTCGGGGAGGGTGTGGATAGTGTTACCCTGCTCACCAACAATTTCGGACACAAGTCTTCACGCCTGGTGTCGGGAGGCCAGCCAATGTAGTAGTTTCTCATTCTTGTCCCCCCAGCGATTGACTCTGGCTGTTGTGGCATGCCACAGCTGCTTGGCAGCTTCCAAGGATTGAAGACATCAATTCATACAGGAGATTCAGTTGGTGGGATGTGTCATCATGCCGTCCCGTCATAAATCTTTCTTCTAATCAGAGGGCACAAGCCTCCAGCTGAGTAATATGAAGAGAACAGGCAGACTTTTGTACCTGGATGTGTCCCCGAGCAGTTCCCCTCATAGTTACCTTCCCGGCAGCTCAAAGGGTGCCAGCAGAAGAATGGAGCCTTCGTTTGTGTGGAAGTAGGCTTGGAGTTTGGTGTCCAGGGCCTGAACAAAGGCTTTGTCTTGATGATACCTAGCATTGAGATGCCACATGGGGCGTAAACCATTCAGGGGGGAGCCAAGGTGAGGGAGCAGGGGGACATGGTCCTATATACCACAGGAAGAATTTGAACTTGAGAGATGCCGTGACAGTCAGGAGCACGCATATTGATATGGTCTATACGTGCGAGTGTGGTGAGCTTCCAAGGTATGTATGAATTGGCGACGCCGAGGGTTCCAAACCCTCCATGCATCACATAGACCAAGAGTGGTGGCCCAGTCAGTAAGTCGATGAGCCCCAGAGCTCCTTGGCACAATTGGGGGCCCAGTGCTGTCAATCCCCTGGTCAGGGACTGCATTAAAATCACCACAAGTATAGTTAGTCCATGCAGGAGGGCCAAGATCTTTGACAGATCATTAAGAAAGGTGCAGAGGATCCAAAAAGGGGTGTAAACACTCACTAGATTTACGGTTTGGCCTTCTAGAATAGCTGTGATTGCCAGGAAGCGATCTTGTAGGTCCCAGACCTCTCTTAAGACTGTCAGAGGGAAGGAACATTTCAGCAAAACAGCCACCCCCGCGTGCAGTGTGAGTAACCCGAGTAAAAGACCCTTTTGGATCCATTATGTGCCAGAAAGGAGCAGTGGTTACCCCTGAGATGTGTCTCTTGGAGGAATAAAACCTCAGGAGGTGTTGATGGGCAAAGCTGAGGATGGCTGCATGCTTCACTTGATCTAAAAGACCAGGACAAAATTAGAAATAGTGTCATGTCAGTAAATGTAATGCCTAGAAGAGAGCAGGGTGAGTGCAGGTAGGCCACCCCCTAGTGAGTAGAGAATGATGCATGTGCCTGTCATGTAGTATGAGGGACAGTTTCTCAGTTTGTGCTATGTTGGGTATGATGCAGTTATGTGTCAAGCTGCATTGAAACTTAAACAGTCATTCAAAACGAACAAAAAGAATGTTAACATTGTATGGAGTCCCAACCCCCGAACTCACATCCTACCCCATACTTCCACCTAAGAAGCATCTGTCACCCAACTGCAAAGAACACAGGTACAAAAAATATGGGGAAAAAAGGGACTGGAGTGTAGATCCCTCCATAGTTAAGGAACAGTGGTAGCCATCAGAATGTTACAAGGAATGCATAAGTATGTGTGCCTCTGTGCCCCTTTATATTATCTAGCTTGTTTCACAGAGCCGGACATTGAGAGAGGTCTGTATCCGCGGGTTCGTCAATAGGTAATGATGAAGCAGCAACCAGGGGGATTCTGTGTTCCGGATTGTGGTCTTCATCTCCGGAGGTCTGGGAAGGATGCAGGGACAACGGGGCTTGACCTCGGCCTGGGTGATTGCGATGAGGAGTTAGAACGGTGAGTGTGACGCCCCTTCTTTGAGAGGGTACGATACCTTCTTGGTTTGGGTGCCTGTTCATTACCGACCAGTATCTGCTTTCAGGACCTTTGAGGGGGGGTTCCTTGCCTGAGCACGCAGCAGGCATTCCTCCGTAAGCCATGACCTGCCAGATTCTGGGGTTTCGAAAAAATGTGATTTGTTGTGATGGATTACCCGGAGTCTGAAGGGAAAAAGGAGCTGATATTGAAACCCCATCGCCCTAAGCTTCTGCTTGACCTCCAAGTAGGAACGACATTGTTACTGAAAGGAGTACCTTGGCATCACAACAGCAGAGGTCTTTCCTGGAACGGGCCTCTCTAAGGAGGGCATCTCTGTCTCTGAAAATGAGGATGCGAGCAATTACCGGTCTAGTAGGCGTGCTATAGGGGGCAGGCTTGGGAGACAGTGCACTGTGTGCCTGGTCTATCGAGAACCAGGATGACAGTTGGTCTGGCGACATGCAGGATTTGAACCAAGATTCAAGATAGTCAGCGAATTGTGCCGGTTCTGAGTCTTCAGGGATGCCAATCACATGCATATTTTTGCACCGAGATCTGTTCTCCGCATCTTCAGCACGGTGGTAGAGATCCTTTGTGTGCATAAGAAGGCTGAAAACCTGAGGTTTGAGGATGGCAACATCTTCCACCTTAGATATCCAGAATTCGGCTTCAACGATACTGGTGATGCCGTTACAGAGGTCTTGACAGAGCAGTGCAATATCTATGCACACTTCCCTAATCTTGGCCTCTACAGTGGTTTGTGAAGTGTGAATAGCTTGAAGGATTGTTGCCAGGTCACGTCTGAGGAAGAAAGCTTTTCTGTACCAGAGCCTCCAAGTTGTCCAGATGCAGAACCAGTGGTGTATTGTTTCATTCAGGTTTGGGAGGTCATCGGACATGTAGATTTGTCTTTGCCCATAGTGGTTGGCCCACGTCGTGCACCGTACTTTCTGTGATGGAGACTTGGCCTACTTGCTACAGGTCTGTGGCAGCACAAGAAGCTGGTGTCGCGGCATCGGAGCTCTTGTTGCAGAGATGTTGTAGCTGTGAAGTAGATACTTTAAGCAATAGGAAGTTGCAGCAGGGTGGGCAACATGGAAGATCTTGCTTCGGGACGGGTACTGATTAAGTGGTCAGTGCAAATGTACTCCCTCAACTACAGAGGACAAGTGTACAAGTGAGATAAAGGGTCCAGAGATCGCCGAGGCTCAAGGTCCAGATGGGTCAAGCCCTGAAGCCAGAGCGGGCTCAATCAACTTCAGAGGGGTCATCCTCCTAGAGCTGCTAGGCAATCAGACTAATAGTGGACACTAGCCTGATTTTGATGGTTGCAGGAGAGGTGAGTTCCCAACAATTCTAGTCATGGAATGGCAGCAGGCAAGAAGGCAGGTCCAGACCCTTCACAATATTTGAGGAAGGGTCAAGGGCCCACTGTGAGAATCTGACCACCACCTCACACCTCTTTGGTCTCAGCAGCTGGTCTCCTCCAGGGTCCCAGCTGGATTTCCAGTCTGTCAAAATGAATACTTCACCCCACTGAGGTCTGAAGGGGAGCCCCACAACATCAAAAGTATTCAGCAGAGGAAAAGCAACACCGCCGCCGGCCCCCGTGATATCCCATGTGAGGCACAACTGTTACTGAGGCTTATTACGGGTTCCGGGTCGCCCTGACTCATCTCTGCTGCCTACCTGGGGACCTGATATTCAAGTCCCTTTTTCAAGACTCAACCGAGTCGGGCAGAGAAATGGAGGGTGATATGTGAGGAGGACCCACCCTCTCCCGTAATGGCTGCCCAGCCTGCAACACCAATGCCGCTCTCTGGATCTAAGGGAGGAGGGCAGGGGTCAAAGTGGCATCTGTTTTGATGGCGGCCCGTAAGGGGCAGTCCAGTGTATTCCTTCGATGAGGGGGAGCCACACTTGCCTTCCTCCATGAATATGCCGACGGCTTCCGATACTGCTGCTGAGATGCCAGTCGACCATGCAGTCTTAATTAGAGTCCCGGTCTGGGCCGGGCAGAATGCAGGCAGGAAGGGAAGCATTAAGGCGTTATAATGCCACATTAGCACCGGTACATAAGCAGAACATACCCAAAGCACTTTGGCAAGCTCAGCTATGTCATGGAGCTACTTATGCTGCACCTCAGAGTAAGAAGAAGACGAACACCACGATCACCACGGTGGCAGCGCAGAAGGGAGCAGACATACCGGCAGAGGACTACCTCATTGACCTCAGGGAGGAGGAGGTCATCTCCTATTACAGGCTCAGGAGGGAGTCCATTGTCCAGCTCCTGCACCAGACTGCATAAAGGCTGCAGACAGCATCTTAGAGGTGCACCAATATCCCTCTGCAGGCAAAGCTGATGGCAGTACTCCACATGCTGACATTTGGCTCATTCCAAACCACCATAGCCAGTGTGGCAGTACCTCATGTTCCTCAACACCCAGCAGAAACAAATTGAAAACAAGCGGGGCTTATACGCTATTGCTGGATTTCCACATGTATTGGGGGGGATGAACTGCATTCATGTGCAACTGGTGCCTTCTGCTATTACCTACTACCTCCTACATGTACAGCAATCGGAAGCACACATTCAGTCAATGTGCAGGCAATAGTGGACCATCTGGGGATATTCATCAATGTGCTGGCAAAATACCCGGGCAGTGCTCATGATGCATACATCTATAGACATTCCATCATAAACGAGCGCTTCCAGAATGGGAGATATGGGAATGGCCTACTGGTTGGTAAGTACATCTGAAGCACATTACCAGCCTCATGACAGGAAAATATTTTGGAAAAAATAGTCTATTTGTGTAATGCGAATGAGACAATTCATACGAAGCAGGTGTTGGCCTCATACTTGCACCATACCACATGGCACAGCAATACAACCCTCCAAGTCAGACATCTTGAGACCTGCTAAACCACTGTGGGCCTCATGTACAAGAGGCCTGTGATGCTGGAGCGTCTATTTCCATGACACTCTGGTACAGCATGTCTCTCAGTCATGGCTGTGAGGCAACACCAAGTCACCCTGCGTGCATATGCATGGCCTCATAGATATGGACAATGCAGTGTCAGTCAGTCAGTCAGTCAGTCAAAATAACTTTATTCGGCGATTAGCCATAAAAGTAAACATGCATACATAAAAATCATCATAAAATACAGTACTTATGACATTCATTAAAAGTAAGTCTATTAAATCTAAGCTTACCACCCAAGCTTACTAAAACAGTAAGATAATAAATACTTATAAAAACGTATATAATAATAAGACAAAATAGTAATAGGACAATGCCTAATTTCGCTTAATAAATAGTCACATTACCAGTTCATATCGATTTCTAATGGTGATAGCGGATTTAATAAAACTAAGACTAGAAATGCAGATTTGTTTGGATGAGAGGCTTTGGATGCCAATCAATCCTTCTTTGTAGGAAGAAGTGTGCAAGTTGCGCAAAATGGGTAATAAAAAGGATTTCCTGGGAACTGAATAAAGTTTACAAAATAAAATAAAGTGGCAAGTGCTTTGTTTTGAAAAGTTATCACAAGGGCATGGGGGTAGAGTTTTTTCCCACACACATTTTATCGGGAACGCCACTCTAAAATGGATCAAATTAAATCTAAAAGATACAACTAAAGAGTATAAAGAAGGGGTCGGGAACCAAACAAAATAAGGTTCTAACAAGTCTGATGATAGAATTTGTATATATGAATTAAAAGAGCTCAATTTCTCTGCCACTTGGTATCTAAGATTCATAACATGCTCTTTATGTCGAAGTTTAACAATTTCTTTCGCATTAGCTGGCAGGAGCTCTGGTTTAAAATACATATACTCCAAATCCAAGTTTCGGAAGCCATTGTGAACAAAATTTAGCCATGGAATTTTGTTACAGTTTGATAATGAGAAACAATCTTTTACACAATCATGTGTTAAAGTAGCCGCCGGATTTGACCATACTTTTATCCATAGCAAAAGTGGGGCAATATCTATCAAATCTGTAATGTAGCGGATTCCCAGTTCCTCATGGCATAAAATGTTCGCTATGTTCTTAGGTACCATAAGTAACCGATGAAGGAATTTATTCTCTGCAAGCTGTAAAGTGCTTGGACTGGTATATCCCCAAAGGCCACCCCCATAAGTCGCCGCCGAAACACATTTAGAGTTGTAGAGCGTGAGGATCTGGTGGACCGGTCTATGCCCTAATCTGCGGGCAAAGCGAAAGATTGCCTCAACATTTCTTGCCAGTTGTTGAAGCTTAAAATTCAAATGGGATTTCCAAGACAGAGTGGAACTTAGATACAGACCTAGATAGCAAAAGTCTTTTACCTTTGTCAGGGTATTCCCCCCATTCTAAAACATCTGGTACGAGTATTTTTAGGACCGCAGGTCATAACATGTGATTTTTTTAAATTGACTTTCAAATCCAGCTCTCGTGTGTGTGTTAAAAAAAGATCCAAGAGAGTCTGTAGACCATTGGCCGTACAGGCAATTAAAACAGCATCATCGGCATATAATAAAATTAGCAATTGTCTAAAACTCATCCTTGGGAAATCCTTACCATTTTGGACCAAACAATTATGCAAGCCATTTATGTACAGTAAAAACAGGAAAGTTGCCAGTGTGCAGCCCTGTCTAACACCTCGAGTGGAAACAAGGGGATGGGACCTTTCACTGTGTTGTCCAAACTGAATTAAAATATGGAGGTCAGAGTATAAGCGTTTGATCAAAATGAACAAATCTTGCTCAATCCCCATTGTATCCATTATGTCCCACAGTTTTGCTCTGTTCACCATATCAAATGCACTAGACAGATCTATGAATGCTAAAAGGATAGGTTCCCTTTTGGCAATTACATATTTACTGAGGATAAGATGTAAATTTAGGGCCTGGTACACTGTGCGTAATCCAGGCCTAAACCCATATTGAATTGGCGATAAAATGTTTGACCTTACAACCCAATCCTCGAGCCGGGTCAGGATGACACTCCCCAGTATCTTTGCCGTGGAGTCTATTAAAGAAATGGGTCTGTAGCAGAAGGGGTCAAGCCTGTTACCCTTTTTGAAAATCGGAACGATAATTGCCATTAACCATGAGGAGGGAATAGCGCTTTGAATAGCACTGTTCAGAACGTTTGTGATTAATGGAACCCATAGATCAGGTAGAGATTTAAATAGATCCACCAGTATCCCATCAGGGCCAGGAGCTTTCCTTAGTTTCATTTTAGTTATTGCTGCACTGATCTCATGTGCCTCAAGTAAAATGGTGCTCTTAACTGGAATTGGAGTAGCCAAACGTGGGGGGCCACATACCTCCCCTCCGTCATTGGGATTATTTGCAGATTGAAATACAGATGAAAAATGGTCTACCCAAACCCCCTCTGGTATCAAACAGTCATCTTCCCTGTTTTCCTTTCCTGAAAAATATGGGTGATTAACCACCTTCCAAAATTGAGAGGGATCCCGTAGTTCCGTCGCTGCCATAAGGTCTTCCCAAGCGCTAGTGCGTATTTCATTCTTTCTCTCTTCTAGGACTGATTTATATCGGCCCCTGGCCTGTTTAATTAAATCCCGATTACATGGAATGGTTTTGATCGCTAACTTTAGATCTCTATGGGCAGCCGTACAGGCAGAGTTGAACCACCGTTGAGGTTTTACACCTTTGGGATGTTGGGCACACAACAGTGCCCGAGAAATAGCACAGCTTAAAGATTCAAAGGCATTTATAAGGTGGAATGGAGTGGGTTGCAGGGACAAGCAAGTGTTTATGTCAGCCTTGTTTTGAGTAATAAGGTTCGTATGGAAAGTGTTAGAGTTTACTCTCTCCCACCTTATGCGAGGGCCAGAATTTCTTTTGAACACCTCTTTCCCTTTATATGCAATCCTAGGTAAGATTACTCTAGTTTTAAAGGATAATTTTATACTCAAATGGTTATGGTCACTAGCACAGTGAGATTTAATTTTGAAATGCGCTATTGAACGTTAAAGTGAGGAGTTAATCAGAATAAAATCAATAATACTGCCGTTAATACTTCCAGTATACGTAGGTGTTTCTCTTATCTGACTGTTTGCCATATCCCTTGCAAAAGCAAGATCAAATTTATAAATGAGAGTGTTCAAGGCATTTCCTAAATTAGAGTGAATAAAATGAGTGAGTGACTCTCTGCCTTCTATAGCGGCACCACATAAATGAGGTAATTCATGCTTGCATAACTGAACATTAAAATCTCCAACCCAGATCGTATCAAATTCCCTGTCCTGAAGTTTCCCGGCTGAGTCTAGTTGGTCTGTAAGCTCTTCGAGACTTCCTGGCAGAGCAGCACTTGGAATGTTATTATAAAAGTTTAAGAGTAAAATATATTTTCGTCCGGATATTGATAATAAAACTACCAAAAAAAAAGCAGAAGACCAAATCAATGAAACCTCAATTTTTGGGAGTAATAATGACACAAGTACCAGAAGGCCACCACTTGCTCTGCCTGCTCTAGATGGAGTAGCTGGCTGAGATACGGAGTAGTAGCCGTCTAAATGGAAGGGTGCCGTAAGCCAAGTTTCTTGAAAACAAATGATGTCAAATGTGGATATAATTCCAGCCATTCCAAATTTTCAACTTTAGAACGCAACCCAGCAATATTCCAACTAATTAAGGATAACAATGCGTTACTTTGCTGGGGCTTTTTCCCAGACTCCTTGATTATGGCCGTGTCTGTTGTAAGATGTGGAAAGCTAACTAACTCGTCAGGCCCTATGGGTGATTGCAAAAGTGTATGCACTCCCATCAGCTCTGGTTCCTGTGAATATTCATTTGTGAGCCCCGAACCCTCCAATTGTCAATCAATTGCGTCAAGGGAAGAGTGATTTTGAGTAACCCCAGAGCCAAGAGTGGGGTTCTGTACAGGTGCCTTTGTTAGAATATTTTTACCATGGAAAGCCCTCGTAGGAGGAAGTGGTAAAGTGGGCCTGTAGAAAAAGCTTAATGGATAGACTTTAATTCCACCTTCCCCTTTTGGACTCGATGGTAGAGACGCCAACAAATGATTAACACAATGAGAATTTGCAAAATTAATCACTATGCAATCGCCTTCATATGCTTTTTTAGACAAGCCTAACCACTTCACCCTTCTAGCCATAATTATTCTATTATTTAAATCATCTTGATGTCTAAGTTTTTGGCTCATCCAATGTGCACATTTCCTTATTAGCGCATGAGTATCTTCCTTCTGAGCGCAATCAAGAGGTGGAACGTTTGCTAAAACTAAAACATATGGCAAGCTATCCGGAGGAAGCTGTAGAACCTCCTTTGTGCTAGTGGAAGATCTAGGTTTAGAAGCAGTTTCAGGCCTCGGTAAGTCAATCGCGCCACCAGCCAGAGTAGACAGGGAATCAGTTAATAAGTCTTCATGGGGATTGCGGGTAGGTATGCGATGGGACGGGAGTTGGTTACAGTTCATTAGACGGTTAGCCTGCTGAGAAGCATTGAGATTAGACACCAATTTCGGAGTAGAGGGAGGGGAGTTTGAACTAGATTTTAGAGTGGGCTGCTGAGGCAGATATTTAAAAATAGTTTCTTGTAACTGCTCAAATTTGGAATCAATAAGTAATGTTAGCTTCTCCTCTAAAGCCGAAAAAAAAGGTTTGAGGATTGAGTCTAAATTGGTCGAATGATTATCTCTTAGAATCCTGTGGTCTGAGCCTAGATCGCCCAATATTGAGATTTCCTTTGGAAAAGGGTCGGCCGGGATATCCGTTGGTGTGGAAATACGTTCCTTAACCTTCGTTGTGTGTTTAAGTAACTTATTACGCTTACGGAATCCTCCAGCTTTCCTTTTTTTGGGGGGAGGGGGAGTGTCAGCTAAATGTTCGTTGTTAGCTATGTTAAAGGGCTGTAAAGAATGCAAAGCATTAACGTCATCTTCAGGCAGAGGCAAAATAAACTCACGGGGAGCAATTGGAAAGACTGCGGACTGTATATAAGTCGTAGGTTCTAAAGAGGTTCTTTGGGTCAAATTATTTGCCACCCCAATTCTTTCTTCCACTTGGACAATTTCAGTTTCAATGGCCCCAATAACTGAAGATAAGTAGCTAGTTATTGATGATTGGACGGGCATAGCATGTGCCCCATCGGCCCCAGGTGTGGTGGTCTTTCTTTTACCCATCGTCTTGCAAGTAATAATGGGGCAAAACGCCAATCTAAGCCGATATGAGTAAAATACAGGGAAGTAGTGTCAGTGTGAAAATAGTAATTAGATAAATGGAACTGCTCTCTTAGCGGATCTTGCTTAGATGCCAGTTGCTTAGGACCTCCTGAGCCGTGAAACCCAAAAAAGGGGGGTTATGAAAGAGCAATCACAGGAGAGAAAAATGCAGTACCTCTTAAGAGTCCGATGAGCCTGATCCAGAAGTTCCAAGTGAGTTCTCAGGGGGGTGGCCCAGCCCAGCCTCTTCCGGGCACTGACGGGCGAAGGACGGGCCCGCCCTTGGCCCAGGCGCCGCCTGCGCGCGTCCCGTGACAGCGGGAGTGCGATCCAAGTTTAAAGAGCTCCTGCCCTATGGTCCGCCTCCTGCCTCCTTCCGAAAACGCGCTTCCCGCGACAGCGGGAGCGCGATCCAAGTTTAAAGGGCTCCTGCCCTGTGGTCCGCCTCCTGCCTCCTTCCGAAAACGCGCTTCCCGTGACAGCGGGAGCGCGATCCAAGTTTAAAGGGCTCCTGCCCTATGGTCCGCCTCCTGCCTCCTTCTGAAAAAGTGCAACATTACCTTCCCCTACGTCAAGTATGTGTTCCATAGGCCTTGTGTAGGGTTTTCCCACGCAACACCAATGGGTTTTAGCACATTCCAAGATTTCTGCAGCACTCTGCACCACAAATATAAAGAGGAAAAAGCCTCCATTGTAAGCTCTTGTGCAGGAAGGTGCCCCTTCCTGCATAAAAACAATGGAGCTCACAATGCAGACACCTGCACCATGCTGTAAGGGAGCATGTGTTGCCATTATTCAGCAATCTGTGATCTTGCGCCTGTAGAAGGAACACCAATGCACCATATATTTTATTAATATGGCACATTCCCGCCCTTTCATTAGTGATGCAGAGCAACGCAACTAAGTGACTCCCTGTGCTCCCCTGTGGCAATAACCCGTAATTGAGGCCCTGTGTGTGTTCCGAAATGGTGGAAAGAGCCTCAGAAATGCAACACTATATAAAATGCTGTGTCACAATACCATGTCGAAGGAAGGGACTCCATTTCCTATTGTCTGTGTGTTTGTGTCTACAGGTAACCCCCCCCCCCGGTCATGAGGCAATGTAACCTGGTCATGTCATGTAACCAGTACCTGTGACACTGAGAAAGTATCAAATATTTACCCTTCCCCAGTTCATGTGTACCATGTAAAATTATATTAGTCATCATATATAAACACCTGCCATACTATGTGGGCTCCATTTTGTGTCACACAAACCTACTCTATCAGTCTTCAAATGGTTCAGACTGTGCAGTAAGGTAGACCCTCATGTACAATGTACAGCTCATAGAAGAGGCGGCTACACATTCACCATTCATATAATATGTAGGAAAGTATCACCTTTTTGGCATAGTTATCACCACCTTTTGCCTGGTGACTATGTTTAGACTGTAGTACACTGGAATCCGGCTAATTAGGACCCCCGTGTCAGTGCTCTCTCCCCACATTGAGTTGGTAAGTAACTTTTACACCTCACAATTGGCATACTGGTGCACACTCAAGTAAGTCCCTAGTAAATGGTACTTGGGTACCTAGGGCATTAGTACACCAGGGGTCCCCATGGGCTGCAGCATGTATTGTGCCACCCATGGGGCTCATGCAAACTGTGGCTACAGGCCTGCCATTGCAGTCTGTGTGAAATGGTGCATGCACCTTTAAACCCAGATATAAGGTTTGCCTTACATCATGGTCACTGCACTTTGACCCTATAAGTCACCCCTTAGGTAGGTCTTTCAGCCCATAGGGCAGGTTGCATGGTTCTAAGTGTGAGGGCACCTCTGCAGGCGCAGAGGTGCCATGCAAACCCTAGACCCAATTTTCTGGGCTTTGTAAGTACGAGGAAGCCAAGGTATGTAGTGGACACTGGTCAACACAGGTTGTCCAACTACATAATGGCTTCACAGAACACAGGCATGTTTGGTATCAAACATGTTGAAATCATGCAACTACACCTATTCCAGTGCTAGCTGCATGATACTATGTATTCTAGGGGCTACCCAGGGGATCCCCCAAAGTCTGCCTCTACAGCCTTGCAGGGTATGCATGACAGCCCGTGCTGCGGCTGACCACAGACACTGTTCTGCCCTCCTGCTGCTGAGCTTAACTCGGGCAGGGGAAGGCAGAACAAAGGATCTCCTGTAAGATAGAGGTGTGATCACTTCCAAGCACCATCAGACTGCTTTGAAGGGCACATTTGGTGCCCTCCTTACATAAACCGGTTTGCACCACTGCAGAAACCACTGGTTCCCGCTCTGGCGTGAAATCACACAAAGGACAAAGGAGTGACCACCCTACTGTCCAGCTACTCCCCTGGGGAGGTGCACAGAGCACTGCTAGGTGGCCACTTGATTCTGTCATCTTGGAAATAAGATGAGCAAAGGCCCCTGGGAGCATCTGACTGGTTAGTCCAGCTGGGTTACGTTTCTGAACAAGTCTGATAGGTGGGTCTCTGCAGTAAGTGTCCAACCCCCTTCCTGGGATACTTAGGGGATCCCCTGATAGTGGGACCCTAGATTTCTCTTCAAGACTTCAGGAATCATCTACAAGTCTCCTATGCAAGACACTTCTGCAACCTGGACACCGGAACCGCTGTTGTTCTTCGCTGGAAACAAGAGCAACACTGTAACCAGTAGGAGGGCTCCTACTGTAAATTTGTTTCCAAGTTCTGCAAAGACCTCTGCAAACACATGGCCATGTATCCTCTGGAGTCACAGGGACTGTGCCTGCACTTAAGAAAGCAAGAAGGAATCTCCCTTGGAGTGAAGGAGTCAATCCCCTGCATCTGCAGGCACGTCAACGATGACTGGCTTGTGGGTACTGCTGTCCCATGGACACTTCAAGGCTTTGCAACACAGGTGGTGGTTCTGTGGCTCTCCAGAGATCTGACCTATCTTCCATGCAACTGGGAAATCTGTGGTCCCTTGCTGGTGTTGTTTGGCTAGTACCCCTGTGCACCGTATCTGCTTGTCGTTGCCAACGTTTGTTGGCTCTTAAGTCTGAAGACCTCCTAGGTCCAAGAAGCCCTGGCTTCCAGCACTTTCCAGCTCCAAGAACAATGTCCTCTCTGCAACTCCTGCGATGTGGGCATACCGCTTTGCTGTGCTATTGAGGCCTCTTTGTGACTCACTGTGCTTGCTGCCAGAGGGTTCTGCTGGGGGTCAAATTGATTCCTTCTGGATCTCCTGCATGCTGAGGGCTGGCCCTGACCCACCTGCGAGGTTGGGACACTAGACCTTGCTGGTCCCCAAAAATCCTGCAAACTCCGTACAACACTTCCCTGCATTTGCCAAGGCTTCTTAATGGTCCCGCTGACCACTGACACTTCTGCTATTCGATGACCCATGTGTGACAGCTTGTGGAATACTCCTGGGATCTTCTTGCATTGCCTGGACTCCACAGCTGCACTTCTTCGCCCACCATCCAACAGGAAAGCAATTCCAAGAAGGGTGGGCATTGCCCTCCCGCACCGCCTGGGGACCTCTGAGTGGTCTGCACTCTGTCCCCTCTTTCTGTAGGCCCTCTTCTTCAGGAATCCATGCCTGGGTTCCACCGACCTGGTCCATGGGTCACAACAGCAGCTGGACAACTGAGGTCCCCGTTGACTTCAACAGGAGGTTCTGATACAACTTCACCTCTATGCACCTGGGCTCCCTGGTGTAGGTATTCTACTGTTCTGGGTATCCACCGGTGGGGGCACTATCCAACCTACCTTGTCCCAAAGTGTTTCCTCAGGGTCCTCTGGGAAGGGTCCCAAAACGCGAAAACTCCAACGATGACTTCCACATGGTATACTATGGATACTGAACCGGGATTAAAACTCTGAGCACAGGCGACTGAGGAGTCCTATCTTCTTACCTTTGGGGTTTTAGTACTTTCCCAGTCCTAAGGGTCCTTGGGTGGTAATGTGGGTTGAGAGTGATTTTCACATTGCACTTTTTTTAGTATATGGTATGCCTTCCTGATAGGAGCTCACGTTATTTTATTCCTTTACTTACCTGTTGCTAAGTATATTTTTGTATGTTCATATCTCCGGTTAGGAGATATACCAAAGTTAGTTCTGGAGTGTGTGTTACAATAAATATAACCTATTTTTCTCACACTGGTTTGGTTCTTTCCTGTGTGTACATCACTGACTGACCTGTGTGCAACTGCTTTACACCCTCCTGGATAAGCCTCAGCTGCTCTCCACATCTACCCTTATGAGAGCTCTGGTTATCTAGATCCACCTACACTATCACTAAGTGTTGCCTGGACTCAGTCATGCGTGCCTCACCTATAGATGTACACCATATACTGAGTCAGATTCCTACATAACATGTCTGTCGTGGTGCAATAATGCCCATTGTCTGCCAGTGTTGTCTGCAAACCCAGGTAAATGGCATTATGTTGAAATATATTTCGTATAATGTCCTCAGTCAGTGAGGCAGAGCCGTTCTGATTACCAGTTGCACCTTACAACGCAAGAGTCCAACCGTTCGCTCCCCCTTGTGTACTATCAACAATGTGCCCTGCCCTGTGTAGGCTATCATGTCCCACAAAGACATGCACTCCCTAATATCTCCATGGCAGTAGCTAATGAACACTTTGTCTACTACTGTCACATCCAAATATGTGTGAATGGCTAACTTTTGTAAAATCTGACATGTATTACTTAAGAAATGCCGAAAGTACTCCTAAACAAACATAATAGAGGAGTGTGAGAAGTGTCTCCTCAATAGCTAACTGACTCTCCATACTAGGAACGATTCACCAGGTTCATGGCATTGGCACTCCCAAGTACTACAAGTAGTAAGTGTATCACACAGGCCAGTATACTTGTATGTGTAGTATAGTGTGGTATAGTGTTGGTGTCAGGCCTGCAAACCCGAAAATGCTCCAGTAAAAAACTTCTGAGTTGATCATTTTGCCTTTGCAGGGACCAATGCCTGTTTACAGAGACAAATGCTCGTTTGCAGAGACCAGTGCTTGTTGGAACTAATGCTTGTTAGGGACCAATACTTGTTTAGGAACATGTGTTGCACAAGCCTCCAGCATCCCTATGACTGAGACTGGGCTGTGGCTCCCTATGACTCAGACTGGGTGTGGCTGGATGCAGCAGATATTTTACCCAGACCCGGCCTTAGTGAATTGCTTGCTGTAAAGGTTACCGGCTGTAGAGAAGGAATCTTTGCTCCTCTGCTTTTGTTCTTCATGTTCTGTTCTGTCCAGCATCTTGGAGGCTGCTTCTGGAAGAAGAAGAGACCGAAGGAATTAACCCTTAAAAAGGCGGTAACTCCCTGTGCGTTATTTAAAAACATTTATTGCTAAAACTTGATACTTGCTGTCTTGAAACTTGTTAACCAAATGTTCCAGGATGCAATGTGCCTAAAAGGGCACATGTTTGGGTTTTAAGGTCATTGGGATGTTTGCTGCTTGTCATGCTATAACACTTATTGTAGTTGCTTGCACTGTACCACAGAAAGAAGTTTCCATTGAACAATTATCATGAAAACGATATACTGTGAATACGTTTATTATCACTAAGTTTAATGTGGCATTACTATTATTGTTAGCGATACGATGTACTGTGAATACGGTTATTATTGCTGAGTTCAGCGTGGCATTTGCATTATTTCAAATTGTTGCTGGTGATGCAGAACATTCTGTGTTTGGCGCTTAAACTAATTTGAAGCTTATCTTTGCCATGCTCAAAATTACACTGTGATGTAACAGTGATAAGCTGGTTGTTCATGAAGTTGAATGCTATTGATTAACCCTATGTTTTCATAGCAATACAACATGAACCGTAATCCTTCATATTAACCCTATGTTTTCAGTGTGATTTAAACACTAAATTGCATTCCTCCCAATACTAGCACAGTACAATGATTAACCCATGATATCTGGAGAATCTAATTCCCTGAAAGTTTGTTCTTGTTATTGTTGCCTATATAAATGTCTATGAGTCGAGTGAATCAGAATCTTGGGAAATCTCATCAAGGTGAAACATGTAGGATATCCACTGAACATCAAGGAACATCTAGGTAGGCTTAATTGAGGTGATGAGGGACTAATCTAGGATCACAGTGGGAGTAGCTATAGACAGTATAGGAGGTTCAAGAATCTCATTTAATGACAGGTAATCCACACTGTTTCCAAAAATTCCTAGAGAGAAGGAGAGCCATCAGAAGTGGGAAAGGGGACTTCAATAGGCACACCTAGCTTGCGCATCATAGTTTAACAGTAGCATATACATGGGTTATAAAATATTAGTTATCTGACTGATGTGTAATTTATCAGAGTAAAGACCAGCTCTTCAGGAACCATCACTAGGCGTTCGGATACAGCCCTGCGACTTCAGTGTCTCTCTTCTTCTCTCATCCATCCCCTTTCCCACGGGGCGTTGCAGTGGCACACTTTTAGGTAGAATTTGGAACAAGCAGCTTGGTCAACATAGTGTCTCTGTGGGACAAACAGGTTAGTGCTTGACAGTCAGTCATCCCAAAAATGAAACTGCATATATGCCAAACAATGTCAGTGTACGTTGCATACTGATTGAAAAGTGTATGAGTCATTCAGGACACATAACAGAATGTACATGAATGTGGGCACATCAACCATCATGACCATTGACTGATTGTTCCCCTCCTGTCTTTTCAGCTGACCAAGGATATGGTCTGCAGCCGTGTGTCATGACCCTATATGCACATCCCAAGATGGCAGGCCAGCAGAGCTACAATCATGCATTTAGCAGGATCCGGTCCGTAGTGGAGCGGATATTTGGAGACCTTAAGTCACGCTTTTGCAGTCTTGACATGTCTGGGGGGGAGATTACTCTACTCCTGTGAGATCATACTTGTGTGCTGCATTTTGCACAACATATATGTGCGGACCAATATCCCTTGGGACGATGGAACCAAGCCCCATGAAGGCCCGGAGGATGATGAGGAAGATGAGTGGCAACACCAAAATGTACCTGCAATTCCTGTGACACAGCAGAGAGTCCAAATTGTTCCGAATTTGTTTGCTGATGCATGAGTCACATCAAGGGATCAGAAATAAACTGACTACATGAAAAAAAGTGTAATAAAATGTCAGTTAATTTATGAACATTACCAATATGTAAACAATCTTACTTCAACATCAAAACACTCACAACACACATGCTAGTAATTGGCACACAACAAAGGCATGAAGTAATGTGTAACAAACAGCGCTGTAAATCCAACAATGTGTGCATGCCAACAACCTGTGCCAAATGCAGGTCCGTTGGTAAGACAGACTAAAAAAAGATTGCAGTTTGGATAGATTATGATGTGTTCTGTTGCAGTGTCATGACCGTCAGACTTCCAAACACATTCATAATGGTCTACTAAAGTAAATAGTGTGTGCTTTGTAAAGCTAGACATTTGTACAGCCTCATACTTGTGTTAACTCATAGTTTGATGACGGTGAACCGAGGCATGTAGTATGTGCACAGGAACACAGTCCAATCCTTACAGTCTACATATGCTACATCAATGTCTGCACGCACATATTAAATCCATTGTGACATCTCACATCACACATATAAATGCGAAATAGTCAACTGTGCTAGTGCAATATTGGCTACCTAGGACCAATGCTGCCACACTTGGCCCCACAAGGCAAAGATGCAACTGGAACAAGCTGGAATATATCTTACCATGTTGGTGTGTGGCACTCAGATACAAACAATGGGTTCACTCCTATAACAAAATTTTTGTGTGATTGTAAAAACACAACACAAAGAGTCAGTGTATGAAACATTTGCCCAGAAGTAATGACTAAATGCAAGGTGAATCCAGCCAAGGTACCATGCACTGATGCATTCCAAGTCCTAGTGGCAGACTGTGTCAGTAAATGCCAGGTGACCATCTTTTGTGAATGCATACCCACATCAAAAGTTCATGTAACCCCTCAGTATAGAAACATGCCGTGATGCACGCCAATAGCAAACATATACCTCCTTGGAATAAATCAGATAGTTTTGGCTACAAAAGCTGGCATCTTGATCACCAAAATATAGACAAAGATTTGAGGCAAACACTAATATGCATTGGCACTGTGCACATGCCACATCCTCCCAGACCCAAGTCCATACAGCAGATGTTCGCGTAATACAACATGTTATGGTGGTCATTGATAATGACTCTAGTAACTGTTCATATGTACACATCAACATGTGCCATTTATGCCTAAACACATCCATTGAAAATCTAGACAGTCAATCTGTCCTCTGGATGCCACATACATGGTAGAATGGCAGGCATAGCCAGTGTGTGTCACTCCCTGAGTGGGTAATGCATCCACAAGAAACCCTAGGATAGCAATGTATAAAGATAAGGGTCTATGTACCACAGGCTTGCGCTGCTGGTGTCCCACTACTTTTGGACCTCAGGTGGCACAAGACTCTTATCCATATCCATCAGGCAATGCTAAGTCACCCAGTGTAGCTCATCCAGGCCTCATAGCTAATGAGTAAATGAAGGCACCTCAGTAGGCTGTCTTGGTTTACTCTGTGCCATTGGTGTGCAGCAGGGGCCTTGTGGGGGAGGTTTTGCCAGGCAACATCCATGGATATTCAGGATGACTCATGTAAACTTACGGATGTAAACCTGGTGCTGCAGAAAAGGTCTATACCTTCACCTAATCTGATGTCAAGTTGCATGATACTTCTCTCTGCACTTTCTTGCACATCCTTGGACTTATTTTTGCATGTTGTATGTGTGCTGCCGGGTGCAATACACATGGAATCTGAAAAGCAAAGGAGATGTTTAAAATTCCTCCTTGTTATCCCTTTTCTGGGGATGTGTAAGTTTTTTGGGCTGTACCAGGTTTACCTGAGTCTGATAACCTGGGTCTATGTCAAACTACATGGGTGTTGCATGTCAACACCCACTGCAAGGCACATGCAACACCATGATGTGGAGTCAAGGAATGCAGTGCTTTACGTTGCCCAACCCAGGACAGGAAGGCATAGTGGGAGAAGGTGCGGCAGCACATGCAACGAATCTTCAAGTTTGAATGCATGATCCATCAACTGAAGCATCACTGGGCTCCTTGATCATCTTTGAGTTGAAGTGGATGGAGCTGTTGGTAAGTGCACACATGCTTGTAGGTTCATAGCTTTGTCTCCTTCGCAAATATATAACTTTTATCCATTGGCTCTGTGGGTCACATATATTTTAGGATCAAAATGCCATGCCTAAGAAGCATGCCACAGAGGCATTTTAACACTATGCTGGGATTAACCCACACAGACCAGGTGGTGTATGCCAGCCCCAGAAGTGCTTCTTGCCCCACCAGCACTGTGCAGGTAGTGTTGTCACTGGACATTCCAGGTCATTACTGACACACAAATGTATGTGACAAACTCTTTCAGCCTCATTTCTAATTTTTGGTGCACAGCAGTTCAGCAGGGGTTCTTGCTACCCTGCCCTGTGTCAAAACGAAGGGCAGGACTGACCTGTATTAATGACATACAGGGCATTATGGTCCTTTCTCCGTGTGCAGGTGCACAAATTGGTGCCTTTCGTAAAATGTAGGCACCCTTACACCATGGTGCATCGTGGTCTGCGTTGTTGGCACAATTGCTTTTATGCAGGGAGGAACACCTTCCTGCACAAAAACAAGCATTTTCCTTTTTCTTCAGAATGTGTTCAGAATGTGCCACACAAACAAATCTAAAAAACAAAATGAGAAATAAAGATGTTCCTCCTTGTTACAAGTCCCCTGGGGAGGCATGCAGTTATGACACCTTCCCAGGTGTACAGATTCTTGTAAATCCAGGTTTACAGATTCTTGTAAATTTGGGAATGTGTCAAGACCCATGAGTGTTGCTTTGAAAAAAGCCACTGCAATGCACATGGAATGCTTCATTGATGTAGACTAAGGATACACAGTGCTTTGGGGTACATATTGCCCTACTCCAAATCTATGAAGCCATGCCAAATCACGTAGGGTGGCTTTCTATTGGCTAATAGATATGATTGAAAGGACGGAGACAATCTTGTAATTGAGGCCCAATGTATGTTACAGGTAAACCCACTCCTACGTATTTTTTTCCAAATGTCTGCCAGATTAACTGGGACATATATAAACATTTCTCATACAGATTTTGCTATTTTCTCATTGTGCCTGTACAGGGCATGGATGGACAATGTCTATTTACTGTGAGCGTTCACGGGTACTGAGCTCAGTGAAGACAAGGAACAAGCATGGCTACTGTCGGATGTGTATAGCTTTGTCATGGGCACATAAAGATATGAGAGAGGCACCGCTAACTGAATACCCTGCAGAGTGTGGTATGTCAAACCATTAGGTTTAAAGACTCATGAAAGGCAGGTACCCTTGTGCCATTTCATAAATACTGATGCATTTGTTCTGCAGTCTGGGCACCAGATTCATGATTAGGCATATCATATCTGTGTATACTTCAACCTGCCTTACCTATATGTATCATTAAGCCATGTCAACTGTGCCTTATGCTTCATGTTCAACATATGAACTTACATAGACAATTGCTAATTCTATGCACTGTGCTTTTTCATGTCCACAGTATATGTGTTATACATTCACACTGCAATGTACCATGTTTATGTCTTGTAGGTGGACTAGAACCCTACACTACGGCTAAGGTGGACAGCTTCAAGGATCCGGATGCTACCAGTGAGTGTCACATGAGTGGTTACTGTATTGTGCAAGGATTGTGTGTGATGTTGGATAATGTCTGCAATTACATGTTTAATAGGCATCCCAGTTCTCTGTCAGGAAGGGAGGCTCGGATTATGTTCTTCTTTCTTCACTTTATTTAACAGCAGTCTTACTCAAGAACCCAAGGACACTGGCAGGATATATCAGACCTGTAAAATAATGGCCTACGGGGTTAAACTTTACATAACACCCCACCATCCAACCACACGTCATGCCCTGGACTGGCGTGGTGGTCACTGCACAAGGGGCTCTCCCATAAGGGACAGAAAAACACAACAGACCCGTTTGCATGGGTGTCAGGCTTCCAGCCTGTCTGGACGATGGAAATGTGGCCAAGGATCCGTGACACATTGGGCAGCTCCTCCATTGTAAACGAACGAAGCGTGCAATGCTTGCGGGACTGGAGGACCGTCTCGCTGTCCTGCAAGCACACTCTAGTGGCTGGCGGTCACCACTGCTGCCATAAGGGTTGATATCTGAAATACCCACTGTGTGAAGAGCGTTGGAGAGCGCTCCTATAGTCACCCTAAAAGGAAATCTTCAGTTAAACATAACAAAATAAAATCATGCATGTGAAGACCCATGGGTGTTGCTTTGGAAAAGCCATCACAAAAGAATGCTGCCAAAATACCACAAAATAAGTAGAGAATCAAAGCACTTAACGTCTGACTGCTGGGAGCAGCGAGGAAAGAGAGGGCATGAACAGTGTTAAAGGACTATTACTATGAGGACTGTTCTATGACTGGTTGATCTTTTATTCTGATCTGTTATTCTGCTTTCCGCTAAGGTTATTGGTAAAGGTAGTTTGTTCTTGAGTAAGACTGCTGTTAAATAAAGTGACCTTAATAGAACTGAGGCTTAACGTTACAAAAGCTAGGAAATGTTTTCATTCAAATGGAATAATTTCTTCCAGACATGGTACATCATATATAAAATATGTCAAAGTGGCATGTGCATTAGCTTCTGACTAATGCCAAGGTGAATGTATTGTCAATCTATGCAGTCCCGCATGATAGATGCGGTGACAGAAGCCATAGCCAAAATGCCATAGTAATTTAAAGTATATGGATGCAGGTTTATAGGTGAACATGGCTTGGGATGGTTAACCTTCCCAGTGCATGTCAGACGCACCTTGCTATTGTACTTGTCCACATTGCATTCTATGTACAGTTTGTATGGCTAGTCCAGACAGGATGTGAGGATTCACAAATCAGTGAAGACAGAATGAGTAAATGTAGCTGGCCCAGATGTCAGCATTCCACACATGGTAATGTAATTGAAGGCCTCACTTATGCTGTCTGTTGGACCTGGCATTCTTGGCGTGGTCTCCATTGTCTTTTTTGCCTCTGCTTCCCATGTTTTGACTGTGTGTTTGACTCTGTTTTTGCTGTTTTTGTTATTCAGGGCACTTTACCACTGATGACCAGTGCTAAAGGGCAAGTGCTCCCTGTGTAAATTATGTGTGATTGGCTTTTCAGTGATTGGCATATTTGATTTACTAGTAAGTCCCTATTAAAGTGCACTAGAGGTCTCCAGGCCCTGTAAATCAAACACTACTAGTGGGCCTGCAGCATTGGTTGTGCCACCCACATGAGTAGCCCTGTAGACATGGCTCAGACCTGCCACTGCAGTGTCTGGGTGTGCAGTTTTAACCTGCTAATTCGACCTGGCAAGTGTACCCACTTGCCAGGCCCAACCCTTCCCTTTCTATACATGTAAGGCATCCCTAAGGTAGGCCCTAGGTAGCCCCAAGTACAGGGTGTAGTGTGTGGTTAAGGTAGGACATATAGTAATGTGTTTTATATGTCCTGACAGTAAAATATTGCTAAATGTGTTTTTCACTGTTGCAAGGCCTGTCCCTCTCATAGGTCAACATGGGGGCTACCTTTAAATATCTTTTAAGTGAAGTTTCCCTTTGGGAGCAGACAGAAATATGGAGTTTGGTGTTGCTGAACTCATAATTTAAAAATACATCTTTTGGTAAAGTTGTTTTTTGACCCCTTGGCTGATGCCCTCCCTACACACACACACAAACACACACGCATAAGCTTTTTTCCAACATCCTAGGGATTCAAAAGGTACCCTGAGTTTGTGGGTTCCCTTGGAGGAGACCAAGAAATTAGCCAAAATACAACTAAAATGTTGTTTTTTCAGAAATAAATGGGGGGAAAGGGCTGCAGAAGAAAGCGTGTGTTTTTACCCCCTGAAAATGGCATCAACAAAGGGTTTGTGGTGCTAAAATCACCATCTTCCCAGCTTTTAGGAGCAGGCAGGCTTGAATAAAAAAAAAAACATTTTTCAACACAATTTTGGCATTTCACTGGGACATACCCCATTTTTACTATTTTTTGTGCTTTCAGCCTCCTTCCAGTTAGTCACAGAAATGGGTATGAAACCAATGCTGGATCCCGGACAGCTAACCATTTCTAAAAAGTAGACAAAATTCTGAATTCAGCAAGGGATCATTTGAAGGGATCCGTTAAGGTTTTTCTACAGAAAGTAACAGCTAAATTAAAAATATATTGAAATTGAGGTGCAAAAAGAGCCATTTCCCGCCATGTTTTCTTCTATAACTTTTTCCAGCTATGGCAGATTTTTGAAAGCAATATACTGTTATGTCTGCTGGACTTTTCTGGTTTCGGGGATATATAAGGCTTGTAGGTTCATCAAGAACCCTAGGTACCCAGAGCCAATAAATGAGCTGCACCTTGCAATGGGTTTTCATTATATATCGGGTATACAGCAATTCATTTGGTGAAATCTAAAGAGTGAAAAATACGTATTAAAGAAACCTTTGTATTTCCAAAATGGGCACAAGATAAGGTGATGAAAAGCAGTGGTTATTTGCACATCTCTTAATTCTGGGGACCCCATAATCGCATGTGAATTACAGGGCATTTATCAAATAGACTTCTTTATAACACACTGTCTTACATTTGGAAGGAAAAAATGTAGAGAAAGACAAGGGGCAATAACGCTTGTTCTTCTATTCTGTGTTCCCCCAAGTCTCCCGGTAAAAATGATTCCTCACTTGTATGGATAGGCCTAGTGCCCACAACAGGAAACGCAACATGGACCCATCACATTTTTACATTGAAATCTGACTTGTTTTTTTGGAAAGTGCCTAGCTGTGGATTTTGGTCTCTGGCTCAGCCAGCACCTAGGGAAACCTAGCAAACCTGTCCATTTTTAAAGACTAAACACCTAGGGGAACCCAGAATCCTTTGCAAACCTCAAACTTTGGCCAAACAAAACACTTTTTCCTCACATTTCGGTGCTGGAAAGTTCTGGCATCTGAGAGGAGCCGCAAATTTCCTTCCACCCAGCATTCCCCCAAGTCTCCTGATAAAAATGGTACCTCACTTGTGTGGGTAGGCCTAGTGTCCGTGTCGGGAAAAGACCACACAACAGTCAATTATAGTCCTTACAAAAGGGCAACTGTTGACCCTTGGGTGATCCATTCCTGACGCAGGCACTAGGTGCAGGCACTCAAATGGGGTAGTGTTTTTATCAGGACAGGTGGGGGAAACACGGGTGGTAGGAATTCTGTGGATCCCAGCATATTCCTGTAGTTTGTGTGATAGAAATGCAAGAAAAAGTGGAGTTTTTATTCAACATTTCACCTTTGCAGGGTATGCTGGATAAGACATTTTTGAGAAATCCACACAAGCCACACCTAGTTTCCAGAAATGTCTGGGTTTGGTAGGTTTCCCTATATGGCCGCCAAGCCCAGGACCAAAAACGCAGATGTCTGCCTTACAAAACCAGGTTGTTTTGTGATAGATAATTTTGATGTCTCCACAATACAATTTGGGCAGTGGAATTTGTGGCTGAACTAAATTGGGGAGCTCCCAAGAGAGCACCCTCTCTGTGCTTGCCACTGCATGCACCTGCTCTCTGGGTTGGGCTGACCCGCTATTGTCCTGCTGCATAGATTGCTTGCGAAGGGACAGCAGGACTGTCCTCATCACCTCCCTCAGAATCACTGCAAGAGGAGGTATCGGATGGGACTCCTCAGACTGAAAAATCACTCCCAGACTCTGCGCCATTGCCCTATCCCTCAGATGCTGTCTCAGTATTTGCTGTCTCACTCTCTGATCTTACATCAGAGCTGTCATCTATAACCCGAGTTAGGGCTTGAGCAGCAGTCATCCTATGAGACGCCATCTCTGCTACTGGCTAAACTGTTGCTCTAAAACACTAACCTACGTAGACAGTCACAAAATTGCTGGTGGGTATGTGTGTGATGCATGCAGCAGTAAAGGTCACCTTACCTTTGCTTCTTTCCTCAATCAGCACGTTCTCTCAAGATACTCAAAAAAGCAAGAAAGACACACTATTTCTTCACCTTGTCACATACCAATCATACCAATCGTCACAGTCTTCAGCGCGTCTGGCGCCAAGTCCAACAATCATTATTGGTGCTCCCACTCCCATGACCTCCTCCTCGGATCCCCTCACTACCACCCAGCAAAAGTGCCCTTCATCTCTCCATAGCCCCCCTCGCACATACATTAGATTTGTATTATAGTGCAGGTAATGTCTGGCATTACTAATACACATAAAATACAGATTTGATCTTTGCAGTAGGCATATGAACCTTCTGCGCTACTTTATGGCATCAAAACTGCCACTAGACAAAAGTCATATCCTTTTCTAGCAGAAACATAATCACAAGTTAGTTGACTTTTTTATTGCTTCCTAAAAGCTAAAGTAGAAACACATCAGTTGAAGTATATGTATTGCTTTGAAGACGCAATCTGCAACTGCAAGAGAACTGGTGGCGAATATATATATATATATATATATATATCTATATATATATATATATATTTATATATATATATAAAGAGATCACTTTTATATGTAGGTGGGGTTTTCCTGGGGGCCGATCGCAGCCCCCAAGGAAACCACACACGCATTGACAAAAGTGATCTCCCTATGTATGTATGTATGTGTATATATATATATATATATATATATATATATCTTTTTTAATAGCTGTATGGTTTCCAAAGGAACAGCACACTCACCCTTGCATCATTTGCTTGTCAAAGCAGTGTTGTTTGCTGGCTAGTATCCATGGATAGACACACCACCACTGCTGTGACTTAATTCACCTTGACTGTATGCTAGGTGTTGCAATTCATGTTGGTGACCTTGAGTCACTACTTGGTAGTCTACACATACAGGGTTCGCCAAATATATTCCCCCCGGCCTGTGGAGCTTTGTCGATGGCTCTATTACACACATCCCGTTGGGGAGTAGTTGGTGTCTTTGCCTCACACAATCCACCATGTTCTACCTAGTCCAGACTCCAACAGACATGCAACAGACAAGTTGAATTTAGTGCATTAATTTACATGTGCAACAATTTCTAGGCTCACCGGCACAGTTATTAGAGCTACAACCCCATAAGTTTGTTTGAGCCATTGAATGTCCAGACAGAGTCCATGGGTGATACATTGCATGTGACATGTGGAGGAGAGGAGTGTTTCATTGAGGAAGAAAGTTAACAAATTGCCAATAAGGACGATAGGCTGCATTGACAGTGCACAAATGGGTGAGATCAACAGGTGGGACAGCAAATTGAGGACAGTACCAGTTGGGAAGTATACTGGCATAGTCATCAGCAGTGGGCAAAGGATAAACTGGCAATTTGGCACAGGAAAATGCTACCAGTCAGTTTTACGCTGGAAAGAGGTAGAGTCCACATCCTCCTCTGATGTGAGTGGTGCTTCTCGTTAAGGGATTGTTGTAGGTGCTCGAGATGACAGAGGCACACCCAAATCAGGGTCTAAAGATGTAGATTCCCCCAGTCCGCAGCAGCATTTATCTGTGCCAGCAAGTGAGGTAGCACTGTGCTGAGAAGGCCTGCTAGTTTGCCAGCACCGCCCCAAAGATTGCAGGGGTAGGCACCCATTGTGGCGATGTATGTGTCCTGTCTCCGCTCCATGGAATCCAGGATTTGCGGATTGCCACCACCTTTTTGGCAACCTTGCTGGTGTCACTTTGGCCAGGCAGTTGTTCATGCCTTTGCCTCATGACACCAGCGATATAAGCCAGGGACTGTAGGGGTCCACAGAGTGGAGGATAGGGTGCCCTGAATAGTGGTTGATGTGTCCTTACTGGGACTGAGGCACCTATGGACTGCCTCTAGGGTGCCCACCATGGTCTCCATCCCCACCCGCACCACATCTAGCATCTCCTGCTGGACTCCTACCACACGGTGTTGGAATTCTACTTGGGGGCTCCTCAGAGTCCAGGGCTGGGTGTAGGCTCGCAGGTGGTGCCTGTTGAGTGATGGGTGGATCGTCTGGAGACCCCACAATGCTGTCAGCCCTTCCCACAACAGAAGATGGTGTGTCAAAGGAGGCCAGGATTTGCCAAAGGGTGTCTTGGTCAAGGGTTGGCTGACTGTCATCCTCAACCAGATCGCCATCAGAGAGAGGCCGTTGCTCAGGAGGTGTATGTACATCCTCTGCAGTGAGAGAAAGAAATGTTAATAGGTTCCTACGTTATATGTTAACATGAGTAATCTGACTCTCAGACTTGCTAATATTTCAATTTCAATACAACATTGATGCGTAGGATGTCAGTCACTTAGTTACATGAGGTAGGGAGTCCAAGTTGCACTGTAGTTGCCTTTCATATGGCAGTATCTCTGCATTCTTCATACAACCCCTGTGTAGCAAGGCACGCTTTTTGACTAATGGCACATATTGGAACACAGGTCACTGGGCCTACCATTCCTGGACATATGATAAGAGGTTAGGTCAACATCTGCCAAGGTGATTTGCATTGTTTTTCATGATGCCTACAGTGATTGTGTTTTAATATATTGACAGCATTACTGTTCAGATTGCACCTAATCACCAGGGTAACTGCATTTCCCGTGGCCAGTATTCAGCCCACTGCTCCTGTGCTGGTGATATGTGTTTGGCCATAAATGTGAGATGCTCCTGCCATCTGTGTTTCACACTGTCCACTATGGCACTCTGCCTTGCTGTGCTGTCTTGCATGCACATTGTGCATTCATGTGGTCAAGGAATAATTTTGTAACACTTATCCTGCACAACACTACATACCAGACAAGCTTGCTACACTGCAGGAATGTGTGAGGGCATGTACTTACCATATATTTCCAATTTCTGTCTCCTCATCTGATTTGGTTGGATACACTTTTGGCTTAATGATTGAGGACAGTGGGCACCGTGTACCAAATCCGAGGGTATGCACACTGTCACACTAGGCAGGTTGCTAGCACTGACACTCACCCCAGTTGATATTGCCAGAGTTGGGTATCTGCACAGTATAACACATCATTTGACTCAGGCCCGCTCACTTGTACATGCCCCCTGTGCCACTACTCATTTTGTGCCAGGGGCTCAACTTAATACCACAAACTGATGGTACCCAGATCATACATTGACTCTCATGTGCCTACAACACCAACACTATGTGTGACCATATCCAATGGACTGACATGACTGGCTGTTATTGAGGGCTATGGGTCAAGCTGTACCCCACATTGCAGTAGTGCTCAAATTGGTGACATGTATCTACCCAGGTTTGCAACATGACTGGGCACATCCACATCAGTCTGACTCTGCCCTTTGTGGTGGCAGACTAGCTCCTCCTGTGCCTTGACATATCCCTATTTCACATCCTCCCGCTGAGACATATGTAGCATGGTAAGACAATTTCCATCCAGACTCCCTCTTGCCACATGCTCCTTTCTCACCCAGGACCACATCACATGTAGGACGTTGTATCCCAATGGGATCATCTCTGTCATCCCTTCCCAGCTGCAACACAGGTGTGACACTGGCAGACTCAACAGTGCATGTGTATTGGTCTGGCTAGCTTGCAGTACACCTATCCATTCTGACCTCCTTGCTAAGCAATGTCTCCTCATTCAGACACAGTCACAGTTCAACCTATTCAGCCAGCACTTATAATGCACTGCACAACCATGGGCCCACCAGGGACACACCTCAGCTTTGATTTCAACACACATGGTCCTCTGATGTGCATCACTTGCATAAACCCTGACCCATTCATATTTAGTACCTGGTGTGGGTTCTGGTGGGCCCTACCATGGCAACTGACACTTGTGTGGTCTCACCATGCTTATCACAACAGCTGTGTGCTATGCCAGTTAATATACGTGTTGATGCTTCTCATACGCTACCTGCGACCCCTCCCCGCCCCGCAGGTGAGCTGTTTATCCTCTGACAAGCACATGCTCTTGGTTTCCTTTACAGTACATATTTGTCTTTATAGGCCCATGTAATACACAGGCCTCACAGTGCAAAGTGGCCTGCATTGTCACCGTCTGGTTGTATAGGGTTCAGGTGTCCATGCATGATGTGTTGTTTCAGTCCATGGGGCATATTATCATGCAGCTTCTGCCTCCAGCATGTCACTTTTGGTGACACCAGCGGAGCAGAGTATATACCATTATCTACCTTCATGCACAGGGACAATCCTGTCTGCAACAAAGTCCTCCTTGCAGCATAGTGCAAGGATGCTTGGGTTAGCGCTAGGCAGCCCAGTGTGCGCCAGCACAGTGGGAGAGGCAGGCATGCATGTTATCTTGTAGGTACAGCCTATTCCTCCCCTTTCCATGTAGCACAGGGCAGCACAGCAAGGTGACTATCAGCGCTGCCCTGCACAACTTACCTTGTGATGGGGCCCCCATGTTTTTACTTTGTATTGTGGAACTTGTAGATCTGGTGACTGATGTTGTACAATCCACTACACATGCCAGTATACAAAGAAGAACCTTGACAGTTACTGCACTTCACACATGTAATGGATAAACGTGACAGAGCCTGACTGAGCTGTGCAACATGTAACTGGGCATTGTGACTGAAAGAGCTTCTCCCAGTGGATGACAGAATGCACCAACGCCATCGTCTCCACCAATACAGCCATGGACAGAGAACAAAGCAAAAGAGCAAGCTGGTTCACTGAGGAACTGTACTCCTCCAAATACAACTTTTGAAAACTTGATAAGAAGTGACGCATCAGCAAAAAACACAGTAGCCCACATTGCCCTCAGGACCATCCTTAACCAGTTCCACCACCTCCTGAAAGAAACCAAGAACCCATTAGCAAACTGCATCAAAGCCAGCACAAACCACAGCAAAGAACTATTCGCTATTGTGAAGGAGTTCACCAATCAGGCAGCCACCAAGAATGACACCACTCCCTCACAGGAACTGTGCGACAACCTTGTTGACTTCTTTCACGACAAGATCTTGACTAGCTACAAAAACTTTGAATGCCAATCCTCCACCGCAGAGAGCATCAACCAGCTACCATGCTCAAGCATGAACCCTGATCACCTTCTCACCCACTGGGAGCTCCTCACCACACAAGACACTATCTCATCATGAACTCCGTACACTCAAGGAGCACCCACAGACTCTTGCCCCCACCATGTCTTCAACCTCTGAAGCAAGACAATCTGCGACAAGCTCAGGAAGGTCCTGAATACCTCCATCACCGCGGGCTCCTTCCCGAAGGTCTGGAAACAGGCTGAAGTGAGGCCCCTCATCAAAAAAAATCCACTGACCCAGCCGAATTGAAGAACTACCAGCCCTTCTCTCTGCTCCCCTATCCAGCAAAAGCCCTCAAGAAAGCAATCAACCACCAACTGCTCCAACACCTAGAAGACCACAACCTACTGGATCCCTCCTAATCAAGGTTTTGAGATAACCATAGCACTGAGAGAGCCCTGATTGCAGCCACAGATAACATCAGAGCCCCCCTGGACCGTGGGGAAAAAGCATCCCTCATCCTCCTGGACCTGTCTGCTGCGTTTGACACCATCGCTCACCACATCCTGGTCAACAAACTCCACCACATCGGGATTCAAGGAAACCCCCTCAAGCGGATTGCCTCGTACCTCATTGACAGAACCCAAAGAATCAGTCTCCACTGTTTACCTCAGAGCCTAGAAGATCATCTGTGGAGTCCTTAAAGGATCGTACCTCAGCCCAATGCTTTTCAACACTTACATGACCACCCCGGCCGTCACCGTCAGATAACACAGACTCAACATGATCTCCTACACCGATGATACACAGCTCATCCTCTCACTGTCCTAAGATCCCTCCATCACAAAAGATTATTTCCACAGATGCATGATGACTGTAGCGGACTAGATGAAGGACAACTGTCTCAAACTCAACACAGAAAAAACAGAAGTCCTCATCTTTCAGAACAACACCTCGCCACGGACTGACACTGGTGGCCCACAGAGCTTGGCACACCCGTGCCCCAAAAAAACATGCCCACAACCTCGTTATCATCCTGGATAGGAAGCTATACATGAAGAAGAAAGTTGACGCACTCATCTGCCTCTTTCCACTCCCTTCACATGCTTCGCAAGATCTTCAGGTGGCTCTTACGAGACACCAGAAGGACCGTCACGCAGGCCCTCATCACAAGCAGACTGGACTATGGAAACACACTCTACATAGAAATCACAGCACGCATTCTGAAGAAACTATAGACTATACAGAACTCAGCAGCAAGACTCATACTTGACCCCCCACAGAAGGATCCACATCAAACCCCCATCTCGAAAAATTACCGGCTCCCAATTCAGAAGAGATGCCAGTCAAAGATGTTGACCCACGCCTACAAAGTCTTGCACAACAAAGGACCAGCATACATCAACAAATGTCTGACCTTCCACCAACCAATCAGACACCTCCAATCAGCTTCCCTCTCCCTGGCAAACCCCCCAACGGAGCCGCCCAGCCAACAGCAGAGGATGCTTCTTCTCATACCCTGGAGTCAAGGCTTGGAACAACCTCCCCTTGCACCTCAGGACCGTGCGTTGCTCCAGTGATTCAGAGGAGTACTAAAAACCTGGATGTTAGAATGTTCATACCTCCACGCAGCAGCATATAGCTCCAGCGCCTCAAGACCCTTACGGGTAATTTGAGGTGCTCTATAAATATTTGATTGACATTTGTGTCATTTAACAGGCCATGATCCAGATCCCTTCACTTTGCCCTGCTGACAGCACAATGGAGTGCTCAGACACAGCTAGCTGCACTGAATAACATGGCCTTTTTGCCCACAATGCCTCTTTTTAATATTTACCCTATGTCTGTGGTTGTTCCTTGTGTGCTGCACTGTCGTGTTCTGGGACTGCAGCCACCAACTTGTCTGGAATGACAGCTGCCACCCGCTCCTCCAAGGCATCAAGCTCCTCCTGGGGTGAAGGGCTTCCTCCTCCAATCTACACTGCTGCCTTCAGGTTGTTGGCCAGTTTCTCCCATGTCCAGCACTTACAATCATGCCAGCATTTCTTGCAGTCGGTGATGGTCCTCTTCGCTTGTCCCACACTGTTGACCTCCACTATGGACTGCCAAATTGCCTCTTTCCTCCCTAGTGGCAATTTTGAGGTGACAAACACTGATTTTGGTGCTCTGTCATCTCAGTGATCAAGGTATCATTCTCCTACTCAATAAAGTTGCACTTCCTCTTCCTCTAGAAGTCTCTCTGGACATCCTGGATTGTGCAGGGGTTGTTCTCCTTGTTTCTGCTCCCTGCTCCAAGGCACTTCTGTGAAGTGTGCCATTTTATTTTCCAAACGAAGCAGCATCTTTTTTTGGTGCATTTTTTTGGGGCGTGTTCCGCACTCAAAAGTGACACAGCATTGAATTGCGTCACTTTATGTGCCGCAAGTCAGCCCTACATCACTTTTGCAGCAATTTCCCCATGACAGCACAAACTGACGTCTTTTTTTTTAACACAGCCTGTATCCTAATGATATGGTGCATGGTTTTGTAAACATGACACATCCATGGCATAGGATTCTGTTGTACCGCAGCACAAGTTAATTTGATACATCGCTGACGCAACACAGCGATGCATCATTTCTTGTAAATAAGGCCCTATATTCTGTTTGAAGCATTTGTACTGCTCCCGTGAAACAATATGAGGATACCAACTTAATATTCAAACTCCAATTTCAAATTCCTTCATATTTACAGAATGTTTCAAAATGTTCAATTTTACATGTCTTCTTTATTTATATACTTTACTAAACTGTTAATATTTTTTACTTTTCTGAGCAGTCGTGGACTCCCAGCGTATGCGCTGCAGTTCCCCATGGCCACGCGTCAAGAACTGCTGATGTAAATGACTCAGAAGTCAGTAAAAAAAAGTGCTTAGAACTCAGAAACATTCAGAAAAGGTAGAGTCCTCGTGGAGTCAGGGCAACCGGCTGGATCCGGAGACAGGGTGACAAAGGACAAGGTCTTGGTGAAGTAGTGAAAGGTGGGAAAAGTCCAGATTTCACACCTAAGAAACTGTCAGCATCGACTGGATGCTGCTCTACATTGGTTCCGGTGAAGATTTCTACCTGTGGACTAGACTATTTTCAGGAAGTCTGATTCCTTCAGCGGTACAAGGCGGCATTCTACAGCCGGAGAGGATTCTACATCGTTGGATGCCGAACGGGATCGGGCACACTTAATCGGCTTTGCTGCTGTGGAGAAGACTTTTAGGAGGAGCTGTGGTGAAGTCATATCTACAAGCGATGCACCCTCTGCAGATTGGCTTGGCAGATTGTTCTCAGTACAACAGTTCCCAGTACAACATCCAGGCAAAAATCCTCAAAAGTTTTTAAGTTGAAGGTTTTAGGGTTGGGCAGGAGGAGTACATTTTGACATCTGCCAAGGGTTCAAGGACCTCAGGAACAGCACCTGGAGGTCAAGAAGTGCTCCACGGAAGCCACCAGTAGGGTCCAAAGTCAAATGCAGGTCCAGTTGAAACTGGTTAGCTGGGCTCCTTCAGGAAATTTGGCTTCTTGCAGCTGCAAGAGTCCATGCAGCTTAACAGGAGGTCAGCCAATTGACCCTTGGGATCCATTTCACTGTCCTCTGTACAAGTCAGAGTAGATTCAGCCCTAACAGTTTTACTCGCAAGGGACAATAGCATGTGTGATCCTTCTTCTGTCTTCCACAGGTTCAGTAGTGTGCTCAGGGATGGAACATTTATGCCGCAGGCCAGTCTGTGTATGGGAGTGACTCCTGGTACCTCCCTTGCAGGGGTAACCCCATCCACATTTGCAGCAGTACATGTTAAGGGCATTTAGTATCTCAATAGTTGCAAGAGGATTATATGTCAATACCTTTCCATGATTATGTGGTCAACTTAGCTCTAACCCACTGATCTTCCCAAAGCAGTTGAAAGTTGTTTCATCCCTTTGGCTGTCTCTGTACTCCAACTTAGTGGCAATCATTTTATTGGATATGCCACACTTATTACTCAACCACCATGGGGGTCAGGTTTGCTGCTTCTCAAAAGTTAAAAAGAAGTGTAGAAGAAACTGAATTACTAGTTGTTCTACATGACAGAAGAGAAGCCTTCAGAGCCTTCCTCTAACACAAATCTCAATATATGGCAAGCTGAAGTGACCCCTTAATGACTATTAAATTGTTCAACTTGCCATCCAACTCAGAATGATAAAGAGCTATTTTTGTAAATGATTTCACATGTTTAAATATTCTTACATCTTCCTACTTACAAACTGGAGAGTGTTATCCCCTTGAGGGAAAGACAGACTTGGTGTGAAGGTGTCTTCTTCAACAAGACCCAACGCAATGTGGTAGATCGCATCGCTGGATGGAAACCTAGATTTCTTCAGCAGATGATCTGCGTTCCCTCAAATCAGACTTTGCCTGGCTCTTGCAAAAAATGACACTGCTTGAACAGCAAGCAGATGATGCTCGAGGCAGGACAATATTCAGTAGAGTCTTTACAGCAGGTATTGACCCCCCAAGCTTGATGTATGATGACAACAAACAGACCAACCTGCCTCGTATCTAGGCAGTCACAGAGATGTCTGGAGAAAGTGGCATCAAGAAAAGCGGTAATACACCTTTTTCTCACACTCCTCATTCTCATGTAGACTTTTTTTCATGTCTGCCACGGACATGGATACAGTTCCACAGGTGAAGATTCGCCCTGTGTTTATCAGATCACTCCCTAGTGGAACTGCACCTCTGCGGACATCCTACTGGGCTGCGGGTGGCTTTAATGGCTGGTGGCTGACTGACTACAACTTTGTGGAGATGCCTGCTGACTAGATTGCATCGTACTTTACAAATTAATACTGGCTCTGTAAAGTCAGTGGCAGTAATCTGCGAGGCATTCACAGTGGTCATGTATGAGCGGATTAGATATCTTAACGCAGGGGATAAAGCAAGGGTGCAGTTGCATGCTCATAGCCCAGGTAGCAGAAGTTTCACCCCTTGAGTAACAGGCATCCCAGTCACAGACGATGAGACTCTCAGAAGGCTGGCAGCAGCCACATTGGTGCTGCATCAAACTACTTTTGAACACAGTCAGGCTTTGGGATACTTCCCAAAATAGGATCTGTGAGATAGGACAAAGCCAGTAAACTACTGTTTTGGCTGATGACTCATGAGCCAGAACACCCATAAACTCTCACATCCATGGCAGTGACTAGAAATTGGTTTCGGAGGCCAGCACGTTCGCAGAAACCTTTGCGACCCACTACAGTCAACCTTATGAGCCTCGGATCCTCCTGGTTTACAAGTCCAACCTAGCTACAGACCTGATCACCAATACACTAGACCTGATACAGAGAGATGAACTGGATACTCCAATCTTAGCTGAGATCAAACCAGTTATTCCCCCACTCAGACAGGTAAGACTCCTGACTCCAATGGACTCCCCATTGAGTTTTTTAAAGAATACTCCTCACTGGTCTCCCTACACTTATTGATGCTTTACGAGGAGGCAGGGCGGACAGGGTGTTGCTGTATTACTTGCATGGTACCACAATAGCAATCTTTCACAAACCCAGCAAGGATCCTCAGGAGTGTTCCTCCTAAGGGTCAATTTGACTAATATGGAATTCAAATTCCTCATAAAAAGTTTTGCCCAACAGAGTAATTAGGGTGGCGCGAATGCTCGTTCATGGGGATTAATATGGCTTCATGCCTGATTGCAATTCCTGTTACTGTATTCACCGTTTACATGTAGCACAGGCCAGAGCAAATATGTTCTTGGAGGCCTCTGCTTTAATTCTTATCAACTGTGAGAAGGCGTTCAACCTAGTACCCATCTTTTCATTTTCCAAATTCTACAAAAAATTAACTTTGACCTATTGATCCTCAGATATATCCAGAATTAGTACAAAGACCCTTGGGCCAAGTAAGGGTTAACAGGGTAATCTCCCTTTCTGATATGCTACAGCACGTTTGGGGAATTTGTATCTCCTGATGCCAGCGACATCTAGATTTCTTACATGTGCAAGAGGCTTTAATTTCATTTTGTCCAAATGACAAGTAGACAGATTTAAGGCAGGGGTACTCACAAATATTTACTAAGGGGGCATAGGTAAAGTTTTAGGGTTTGACAGGAGGCCGCATTGGTGGGGGGCGAGGGGAATTGCAGAAACAATCATGGAGGCAAAATAAGATTGAAAACAACAAGTGTATGCTTTCTTCTGAAATCTACTTAAAAGTAAACATTTCAGTTTATTTTATTTCCTATTCTTCTTTGTATGTTTTACAAACAAGATAAAATACGCTGAGAAAAGTTCACATAGAAAAACAATCCTGAAATAAGTATGACTTACTTTCTAAAACACTAATATCATATGCTAAATTGCCTTATAAATGTGTTACTTTCCCCTTCTGTACGTTTCTGCAGTGCCCTTTGGGTGTACTGAATTGTATGTTTACATTTCGATAATGTAACCGGGAAACAATCTGACATAAAAGTGGCTGCTTTTACTGGTTCAGGCTTCAAACAGTAATGGAATGCTCACAAGGAGGGCCTCAAGGAAGGGTCTGATGGCTACATGTGGCCCCTGGGCTGTAAAACGGGTATCAGTAGCTTATGGTAATCCGATCCACACAGCTATTCAACCATGTTGGTCACAGCCAGTTAATAAATTGCTCTGAGTAGTTCTTTTTTTTTTTTTGTATTTCTTTATTGTCATTTATAAAGTTGTTACATACAATATGTCCGGAACAATGACAGATAAGAAAGATCGCATTATGGTATTGATAACATTCTTTCAAGACATTGTAATAACCATTAAACTTAATCGCCCAGATCGAGTCTCTTCTTCTATATTAAAGATGCAGCTTCCTTCTGCCTGCGTCCCCGTTACTGTGTGTGTTGTTGGAATTGCATCTCCTTTTTTCTCCACTCTGAGGTTCAGTCATTAGTTCTGTGTAAACCTTGATATATGAAAATCTAATTAGATCTTATAGGTAGTCTATGCATTAACCAGAACTAATTGTGGTGTGGTCTTCCTGTGGGTCGAGATGTAATAGTGTTTGGGTCATGGCCGCCCAGGCTTTCAGTACCTCCCCTGCCCTCGCATCCGTCCTGGTTTTTCTCATGTGTGCCTCCTCTGCACCTGCCCATTCCAATAAATGCTTTCTCCAGTCTACAGCTGTCAGGGGTGAGGGCTGATCCAGCGTATGGCAATGCATCGTTTAGCCACAACTAAGCCCAAGATCTTATACGGTCTAGTGATTTTTCTTTGGGGTTGAACAGCAGTTGTCCTAGTACACAGACTGTAATGGTTAGAGAAACATCCCATCCCATCACCAATTTTAGTTGTGCTAAGATCTGTATCCAAAATGCTGATATTTTTGAGCAGTACCAGACCATATGGACAAAGTTCACCCCTGCGGTGCTGCATCTAGGACAGGAGCCAGGTCTAGAGGGGCAAATCCGGCAGAGGCGTTGTGGGGAAAGATATGTCATATGGATAAGGTTATACTGGAGTTGTTTAAATCTGGCTGATGTGGCCGTCCTATGGACCCCCTTGTGTATTTTTTTCCATCCAGTCTTGGGGAGAAATCTGTTCTATACTGTACTGCTGCCACACCTGCTCAATTCTCAATGGCTTTTGGTGTCTGTCAGTTCAAAGAGCACAATATATGTGTGTAATAAAATGTCTTCCCCCACCATATCCAAGAGTGTGGTCAAAGAGCAGGTTGGATCCGGTGCTTTAGGGAATGTAGGCCATAGTTGACGGGCCATGGTGGATATTTTGGCATATTGAAGAAATTGCTCCCCTCATAAGTGAAAGCTTGTTTTTGCCTCCTGGAAGGACACAAAGCAGCCCTCAGGGTATAAATCTGCCAACATTATGCAGCTCTCCTCCTGCCATTTATCTGTTGTCATCACTTGGGCTATCCGCCTGAACTGAGGGATTATTCATATATCTAACTCTAAGGCGAAGGGACTTGTTTCTGGACTGTTCTTACTGTTCAATCCCAGATCCGACCCATAAGGCTTACTAAATGTGGTAAGTGCTTGGGTATTCCTGCTCCCAGCAACAAGAGTTCACCTAATTGGTGTCCCTCATGCAATCCTTCTATGAGGCATCTCTCCCAGTTCTATTCCCCGTCTAACCAGGAGATAGCATGTTGGAGCTGGGTTGTTAAGTAGTACAGGTCCGGGACCTCTAATCCCACCCTCAGCCCATTCTCTCTTTAGGGTGGCCAGGCTGACCTGATATCGCTTACCCTGCATACCAGCTCTATCAAGATTCTGTCCAGCTCACGGAACTCTCCCCTTAGAATTTCAAAGTGGGAGCCCAAGTTGCTCTGAGTAGTTTATTGGCAGTGAAAGGGTCAGTGCAAAAGCTGGGGCCTGCACTTTAATTTCCCCAGAGCAGAACAACATGATGGAGCAGAGCTTGAAGTTGCAGCTCCGGACAGAACATCCACAGCACTATCAGGTAAGAGGCTTTTTTGCTTTCTCTATGGTTTTGGGACCTCCCCTGATCCTTTCATTTACTTCGAACAGGTGGTGCACATCAAGATTCTGCAGCTCCATAACACCCACAATATTGGCATGTAAAAGGTTGGCTTATCTGCCTCTGGCCCCTGCTCTGACTTGACTCCTGTAATCCTGGACTTTTATTGTATGCTCACCCTTGGGCCTCATACATCCCAAGACCTCTCACCCTCGCCTCTAGGGCACAATAAATCGCTCTGTTTTCCTTTCTCATGCAGCTTGCCTTTCCTGTATACCTTATGTCACACTCAGGGCCTGTATATGCTCCCTTCCCTCTGCCAACCCTGACCCACTCTCCTAGGCCTCTCTAAGATCCTATCTCATCCAGGGCTTACAGTAAAGCTCCTTACTTTCCCCATGGGGATTTCATCCTTGCCTCAGGCCCATCACCATTTATGTCCTTACACTGGGCCTTTCATGTCTCACTTTGTTCCTGCACCAGGGGCATCGTGAACACGCCGCTGAAGCAGCTATCGCAGCTGTGGAGTTCTTGATGGGCCTCTTCTGTCTGCATGACCGCAGACAAAGGCTCATAATTAAGGTGCAAGGGTGGATGGATGAGAACAAGGGTGTAAGGGTGAATAGATGGCAGAGTTGAGGAGTTGCTGGAAGGATGGGTAAAAAGATAGATGGATAGCTTTGACAGGTGGATAGTTGAGTGAAAAGGTGGTTGGATGGATGAGAGAAAGGGTGAATATAAAAGTGAAAAAGAGGATGGATGGAGGAGTAAAAGGATGGAGGGATGGATGAGTTTGATGGATGAGTTTGATGGACGGGTTTGGACAGGGGCATTGTGAATCCCGCACTTTAGCAGCTACATTTGGTGGAGCTCTTGATGTGCCTCTATTGTCTGCAGCTTCGCAGACAAAGGCTCATAATGTGAAAGGATGGGTGGGCGAGTGAGTGAAAGGATGAATGAGTGAGCAGAAGTGTAGCTGGCTAGATGGGTGAAAGGATGGATGAATGAAAACTATGGTGGATGGACAATGGATGGATTGATGAAGGAAAGAGTGAATAGATAGATGGACGGGTTACAGGGTGGATGGATTAGTGAGCGAAAGGAAGGATGAGTGAAGGGGTAGTTGGACAGATGAGCGGAAAATGGACGGGTGGAAAGGTGGCTGAATAGATGGAAGGATGAGTGAAAGGATGGGTGGCTGGGTGAGTGAAAGGGAGGGTGGATAGATGGATGGCGTGGAAGGGTGGGTTGATGGGTGCGTAGAAGGATGGATCAGTTGATGAATGGATGGCTGAAATGGATAGGTTTGGAGATGGATGGGTGGACGGATGAGCAAAAACAATAGGGAAAGGCTGATGGATAAAGGAATTAATTGATGACATGTAAAGGTAAAATGGTAGATATCATCAGAGCTATGAGTAGTCTCTGAACACAAACAACTCAGCCACCACCCCCAACTCCTCTAGATCATCAAAGCTAGGCTACTTTACGGCAGTGCCAACTTTTTTGGTGAGGGGCCTTTGGGAGTGTGTGGGCAGAGGGTGCCAGGTAATTGAGAGAGGAGGAAGGTTAGACGAGGGTTAAAGTCAGGAGCCTATGCAACACAGAAAAAACAAATGAGAGCTCCCTGTGGCCTCTACTACAGGGTGTTCAACACTCCACCCCTCACCGTCAAGGACTCTACTTTGCAATAGCGGGTTCAAACCTCGACCCTGCAACCTCCAGGCCCCTACAAATATAAGTCAGGAACTCAGCCCTCGGAGGGTTCAGACCTTCACCCCTCACCCTCAAGGCCCTATACCACTCAGCACTGCAGCGGGAGAGAGCACTGCCCTCACCGGAGGCGCGACCCCAAGAACCGCGCGGTCCAAATAAGTCCTGTCATGGGGCGTCCGCACGCACTGCCGGGAGAGGGGCACCGCAGGTCCGGGTGAGCCTGGGTGGACCAAGGCTGAGGCCTATCCCTGGCAGCCATCTGGGGCAGGGTAGCGGGACTGTAGCGCCGCGGGCGTCGGTGATAAGAGAGAGCCTCGCACAGGAGCAGCCGCTGCAGCTTACGACAGTCCTCTGATCAATCGCAATAAGGCACTAGTACGGGCCAAAGGAGCTGCTGAAAACAAGTAAAACGTCAAACAGCGTTGTACGCACGCGAGCAATGATACGCATGCGCACACAACAGAGTGGGAGCTTCGACCAACGGAACGCCGGAAGGAAGGGGCGGTCCGGGCCGCCGGTGACACCAGCGTACAGACGTGCTGCCGACCGCCTGCAGTGAACCGCCTCAGTTTGGTGAGTGATGGCCCGATGAGAGCTTTGTGTTACCGGAGATCGGTGACTGTGCTGGTGAGTTTTATGCCCCTATCCCACCTCCTTAACTGGATCAGTGTACTGGAAACAGAGACACGTCTATGGTCTCGTTTTGGAAGCTACTGCTCGTTATTTTTTTTTAAGTGATGGTGTGCTTAATCCCATTCACGTATTAGCCCTGGCAACTAAGTGCTATAAGTGGGTGTTAATGTTTATTCGCCTGGTTTGCATTATGCCTACCCTGAATGTAACGTTGTTTTCTAAATGGTCGGATGGGACAAAGTGCTATCACTGCAACTTAATTTAACCGCCGGCCGACCTGCTTACCTCTTCCGAACCAATAGTAAATAATTAAAAGAACCTGGTAGTTAGTTGAGGTGGCTCAGATAGTTCGTGAATCGTAATCGTTCAGAGAGCGGGGCAGCTCCTTGGGGCCGTAGACCCTGCTACCGTTCCCAGCGCCTCAACGGTTCGACCACGGAATATTAGTTTAAAGGCGCATGGGGCTTTCTCCACTGCCTTGAGCCACTCTTCGTTTACGATGCCATGATTTGCTTTCCGTGCCTGAGTCGAGGCCAAATCATTGCTGCAGTCAAGACTGTTTTTCTTGGGTGTATGAGGCGCTGAAATGATGTGCTTACCCATCCATCGCCGAATTATTAAAAAAAACGTAATTAAAGGAAAATCAGTACTGACGTGCATTGGTTGTGAACTTGGAGCAGGTCCTGGGGAGCTCATTGATGATGCCGAAGAGCTCTTTACTGTTGTGAGCGTTGGCGTCAATGCGGTTTTTGAAGTGGGTCCTTTTGGTGGTGCAGATCAGTTGGTGATGTTTGCGTAGGGCATCCTTGAAAGCGATGTGGTTGGAGTTGGTAGGGTCAGGGTGCCAGGTTTTTTCCATTCTGTGACATAGCCGTTTAGATTCCTGTAGTTCTGGGGTGAACCAGCTGGTCTTGATTCTGTGGAAGGTGTTTGGTTTTTTTTTGAGCGGTGCGAGGGTGCTGGCGCAATCTTCTATCCAGCGATGCAGGTTGGTGGTGGCTGTGTTGGGGTCTGGGGTCCTAGGGGGTGGGGCCCGGGCGAGAGTGGAGATCAGTTGATCCGTTTATATTTTGCTCCAGTTGCATCGGGACGGTTGTGTGTGGTGGTGGTGAGTGACTGGTTTCTGGTAGGAGAAGTCGATGTAGCGGTGGTCTGTCCAGCTGACTTCGGTGGTGTGGCTGAAAGAGACGTGGTTGCTGGCTGAGAAGATGGGGTCGAGTGTGTGGCCTGCGGAGTGGGTGGGTGAAGTGACGAGTTGCTTGAGGCCGAAGTTGGTGAGGTCGTTGGTTTAGGTTGGTGGTGTTGATATCGTTGTTATTTTCTAGGTGGAAGTGTAGGTCACTGAGGAGGATGTAGTCTGTAGAGGCGAGGGCTTGGGAGCTGATGGCGTCAGCGATGTCGTTGCAGAACTGCGGTCTGGGTCCAAGGGGTCTGTAGACCAGTGTTCCTCTGCGTGTGCTGTTGGCGTTGATGTGGATTTTGAAGTGGAAGTGCTTGGCGAAGTTGATGGTGTCGTGGGAGTTGGTGGAGACTCTTATGGTGTTTTTGTGGACTATGGCGATTCCTTCTCCTGGTCTGTTGATTCAGTCTCTTCTGGTGATCTTGTAGTTTTCTGGTATGGCTATGGCTAAGTCTGGTTCAGAGACCAAATTCATCCAGGTTTCGGTGAGGAATGTGACGTCAGGCGAGTATGTGGTCAGCAGGTCCCAGAGTTCAATTGTTTGTGGGTGTTAAGTAGGATGCATCTTAGGCGGTTGTCTGTTTTCATTTGGAGTTTGGAGGTTAGGTTGCAGATGAAATTGCAGGCTTTGCAGGAGAAGGGTCCTTTGGTGCGCGTCGGTGTGGACTGGAAGCAGATGGAGAAGCGCCCTGGATTAAGGGCGTGGAGTTTGTTGGCAGTGTAAAGGTGTTCAGTGAGGCGTGTTGGGCAGGGGGTCTGGCGCTGGGCACGGTCTTGGTGCATCCACGCTGCGGCCGGCATAAGAGGGGAGGTGGGAGGGAGTGGCAGCTGGGAGGAGGGAGGGAAACCTCCAATGGGAGTGCGGGTGGGCGGGGCAGAATGCTCTGTTCTGAGGCAGATGTCCTCTTTGCAAATTCCCCACCCCATATTAGGTGGAGTGACTTGAAAGGGCTTATACTGTAGCTGCAGACCTCTAGCGGTATGCTTTACTGATGCATTCCTAGCAGTCCTAAGCCACTGCATCCATGATTCATTATCGATCCCTCCCCACTCCTTGTCAGGATAAATAGCCATCCTTGCTGTAAACTCCTCATCGTACCTAAACCAACCGAAACCACCATAATCCATTTGGGATCTTCTCACAATGTCTATGTAGTTAAACAAAGCCACACACCTTTATGGATAATGCTCACAATAAACTCTCACATATATCAAAAAGGCCGAAGTACAATTCTCTATGGTGGTAGGTACTTCTGGGCTACGTGCTAATTCCCACTCTTCTTCATTTGAGCCCTCCTTTGCTTGCACTTCCCTATGGAGTAGTTTAAAAAGTCAACTAATTCTCCTTTACACATTTTTTCCTTCATATTTTGAGTGAGATGCGTCCTCAAAGGCATTGACACTCCCATGTAAGGTAGCTTTTTGTTCTTCACACTTCCAACGTTCTCCTCATTCCCCAAACTAATATCTTGGGCCTGACTTTTACCCTCTTGAAGCGAGGCCGACTTACCTGCATCCTCTACAATACCTGATCCTTGTTGTTTTGAACTGTCCTTTCCAATATTACATTCTTCCCCAATGACCGCTTGAATCCCCATATCCTTCCCCACAGCTTTTGTCCTTATTTCAGCCCATACCCCTTGAAACATTTTCCTTTTTTCTAATCCTTCCCTTCTATTCTCACCTCTAGGTAGATGTATGGCCACAACAGTCTTTTTCACCACCCTGTCTCGACGATCGCTCCGGATCGCCTTCTCCGTGGTTTCCTGCAAAACACCAATACTCCGAACCCCTTTATATCCAAACCTTTTAACACCATCATTCCTTTCCTCCCTATACTGAACCATCTCCCCTTATAACCATAATTCAGGACAACTCAACATCCTTATTACCCTACGACTGTTTGAACACTCTTTGTTTGGGTGACCCTTCTAGTTTATTTCTCCTCTGTGGCTATCTTGTCTCTCTTTGGGGAATTGTTAGCTAGCCAGCAACTCTGATGGTGGGGTGGTGAAAGTGGTATTCTATTAGCGTTAGCATGGCAGATTTAAATTAGGATGCTAAATGACAACATTTTCATTTTTTTTTGTTTTTGTTTGTTTGCTGCTGCTAGAGGAAGAAGGTAAATGTAAGTGCTTTAGTTATATTCAGGGCCACTGGAATTATATGGCAGGAAAGACGAAATTATGAGACAAGGTGGACCAATTTATGTGGCAAGAAAAGTCCAGTTATGGATTTACAATGCTAATAGCTCTAACTCAAGCAAATGCGAGACCTATTGCATTTCAAGTGGGTTTTTTTGTTTTTTGTTTTTAGGCACCGAAAGATTGCCTTAATCCCCAGATGTTGAGTCGACACTGGGACCCGAACCAGGTTCACCAGTTCCAAGGTCGGCAACTCTGGCCGTTAGGTCACAAGTCCTCCGTTCCCAAAGGTGACCCATAGCCCTTGATTCCCAACACTGGTGCCAAGAAATGAGTCAAATAGGATATCAGGGAAACTTAAAAAATATTTTGAAAGTGAAGGGAATGACCAAAACATTTTGATTCTCATTTTAAAACAGCAGATTTTAAACATGTAGCATCAAACAGCAATGAAAAAAAAACCCAACAAAAACAAGCATTTAGTTAATTTCTGGAATACAGCGCCATAAGATGTGTTGTGAATTCTATAACTACTTATTACACATCATGGCACCCATGAGCTCTCTGTTTTTGTTCAGTCATCAGTCAAATGTTGGCACTTTCTGTGTCGCCTTACTCTTTCTAGGCATAACAAGCGTGCTGTGCTTTTGTTTGAGACGACTTGGATATCTTTCAGGCCCTGGCTGGGTGTGAGCCTTTAGCTGCTTTTAGGTTGTGTTTGTATTGACCGTAAATGGTACCAGCGTGCTACTACTGCACATTTTCTTAACTTTGTCTTTGGGCTTTTTAGGGTAGTGACAGCTGTCTCGTGAGCTAAGGGCGTTGTTCAGTGGACTAAATTCATCCAGTCCGGGAATCTGTGTTTGGTCTCTTGGTCAGAGGTTTAGTGAATGTACTTAGCCTTTCATCTTTCTACGGTCAATAAAATGAGTACATTTACCACTGAGTTGGGTAACACTGAATCTGTCAATAACACCAAGGGACCTTTTTTGGGGTGGGATGAACTTGTGCTCTACAAATATGCTTGAAGCTGGTAATGGTTATTAATGAATATTTTTGATCCACTGGGGTATGATGACTCACCTCACCTCCTTCCCAGCCTCTTCTCAGTTGCCTCAGCATTAACTGACCATCCGTTTCATTCACAAACTCGTTGATGCAATAGCCAGAGTACTACAGAGTTCCTTTCACAGCCAATCTGCCGCCAGGAGATCTACAACAATCACACAGCCTACTCCTGGGTACTACTTTCCGCCCGTCATTCACTTTCATCCATGGTGTAATGCACTCTTTGTTTAACCCCAACTCCTCTTTTTCCTGTCGCGAAGGTCTCAAACACATCTCTGTGCATATCTCTCCCATAGAGCATCTGACAAAGTTCAGTTCTTGGATAGCATCTTGCTCTTTAGACTCCACCATAACCCACCTCTGTGATGATCTAATTTTTCCATTTGGTTTCTCACCTCACCCCTATGCTGATGACGCCCTAAATATTTTTTTTTCTCCGAATTTCAGGCCGTTTCCAGACGTCACTTGGACAATCATGTTAGGAGACCAAAGCACATTTTATAAGCTCAAAGGGAGACGCACAAAACAGAATGTCTTATCAAGCTGGATTCAAAGGTGCAAGTCTGCATGGTAGGGCAGCCCAGCTTCATAAGCCAGAAAAAAAATGTGGGTTGTCTAGGAGGTTCTTAGATTTGAGCGGGATAGTGTGCGTGCCTCAAATGCAGAAGTAGTGGCAAATGCCTTACAGAACAGTGTAATGATGGCATTTGGAAGAAGCAGGGATAACTGTTGCAGATTCTTTCTGCCCTGGTAATGACACCATCTGCAATTAAACTCTCAGACTTGGGATATAATCTTAAATGGGCTTGTCACAGTGTGGCAGTTTACATGATATGGTAGAGTAGTTGGAACACGAATGGCCTGAATAATATCAGGCCTTTTTGAGCAGGAGGTGGTAAAATCCTTTGACGAGCTCAAGAGAATACCCTTTGAGAAAAATACATTACTGAAAGTACCTACAGCTAAGGGGATGCTTAAAGAAGTGGAAACCTTTGCCAAAGGGCGCATAGATGGCACAAGCCACAAGAAGAACATAATCCCTCTGGCTTTGAAGCTACTGGGGTGGCATTCTGGTGGATGCAACATAGTCTGACTTTTAGAAACTGGCATCTAGCAAATGAAAGAAACAAGGTATTAGGAACTGTAATTGACACTTGGATGAGAGAAAAGGACTATTTTTCTAGATTAATGGAGGATTGAAGTCTGAGAGGCAAGAGTAGCTGAAAGTGACAGGGGAAACTGAATAGGTATCAATTATAGATGAGTGACCTAAAGATGTCAGAGCTGCATGGTCGAGAAAAATCATTTGCAGCTTTAAACAGAACATATTAAAAGCTTGGGACGGAGAGTAAAATAGTTGTGACTAAAACACATGAAAAAGGGAAAGGTTGAAGTGGTAAAGGCTGGTAAAGGCTGGTACATTCACATGTTCTGGTTATGTGTAAAGTTGTATATATTTTAGGAAAATGGAACCAGCAGTGGCTCCCTCAAGACTCTCAGCCTAGCTGGAGCACCTACCTGGAGCAGAGAGAAGTTGGTGGCACTTTGCAAAAGCAGCAGGGCTCTGAATCATCACTGTAGCTCAAGTATGAGGGTTGGATACATTTAAATAATGGAAATAGCCACACAGATAGCATGCCTTCAGAAGAAATAGATAAGCACTTTGATACACCCCTCTAGACTCACACTTCATACTTCCACAAAACTGAATCGGATCCTAGTGTTCGACGGAGAGACTGAGAAAACCATATTCTGCACTGCAATGCTATAATAATGTGAGATTGTGCGCCGTGGAAGTGAATAATAATACCAACAACAGGCTGGAGACATTGGAATGTATTGGACATAAAAACAAACATGAGGAAATCGGTTGGACAATATAGAGATTATGTGATTAGAAATACGAGCAAATAAACAAATATATATATGATGTTAGTAATTGACACAGCCTGAAATAATTCATTAGTGCAGTACACATTTTTATTTATTTATTCTTGTTAAGCTCTCATTCAACAAATTTACTGCAATTTTTTATGTAAAATTGAGTTGGCGTGAATGTTTAGCTTATGCGAGTCATGGTAATGGATCAAGCCGTAAAGGATTAAATTAGGAAAATATGGCTAATACATTTGACAATCCTGTTTTTCGAAATGTTGCTTGAACGTGGGAAACTCAGTAAAAACTTGTGTGTTGACAATCCCCTCGATCAGCGTATTTTTTTTTCCTCCCTGAGCTAGAAGATTGTACTACTTCTTAAAGAAGTGCTGTATTTAGCACAGGAAATATTAGCTTAGAATACATGTACAACCATCTACACTCCTGTACTTTCTCCAATGAATTGAGTAGGTAAGAGGTTAACATTACTTGTTAGTAGGCTTGTACACATACCCAGTATAGAACTAGCGGTATGTATGTATTTTTTTTGCTGGTGGCAGAGGGCGGCAAATTGGTTTTTCTGTTCTGGTCATTCAATGTTAAGCAGATGGAACTTGAGGTCATGTTTGAATTCAGAGGGACGAAGTGGTGCCGATTTGGTAGAGCGTCCTGAGGAGAGGACTAAGTAGCAGCAGTGATGTGAACCTGGTTGGGGCCGCATGAGGTGTCTGTGGTTAGCAAGGGGATGAAGGATAGCAGAAAGCAGAGAATGTGTCCGGGTGTGGAACTGGTTGTGTAGAGCGACCTATTGAGCATTTCTGCAATACGCTTAGAAGACCAGGAGCCATACGTACGACTGTATATTTTGTGACTCACAATTTGCAATTCATTGGTGAGTCGCAAAATCAAATGTACAACAGTGTCAATTACATTGTTTATGATTCCCAGTAGGGTCTCAAGTGAAATACCTGATCAATACTCATGAGGTAGGTCACAATTTGCAACCCCTTTCCCCAATGGGAATGGCCGCACTCACAGGGATGGTGGCCTGCTGGGGACAGCAGACCACCATGTCTGTGACTGCTTTTGAAATAAAGCAGTTTAAAAAAAAAAATACAGGCAGTTTTCCTTAAAGGAAAACGAGATACATTTCAAACAAAAAAATGAAAAGTTTTATTTTAATTTTTTCAGACTAGGCATTGGTCTGTGAACTGAAAAAATATTTTCGCTTCCATTCACAAAAGGGAAGCGGTCCCGAGGGAATGGGTTAGCACCAATTTGAAATTGATGATCATTAAATTGTTTTACGACCGCAGTTGTGTGCACTAAACAATCATACATGCCACTGGGACTCGCAGTTAAGAAGGGACACCGTTGGAACTCCCCTTCCTAAATGCGGGTCGCGGTCCCTATTCTGCGAGTCAGTATTTGCATTCCAGCTCACAAAATAGGGATGGTACATTGGAAAAGGCCATTGTGTGTTGCAAAAGATGAAATTTGCCTTTTGCAACTGCAAAATTGTGTTGTACACCGGGCCCCAGATCTGCTTTTCTTTTGACAGATGGCTCTACTGCTTGCTGTCGGTTGTAGGATGATCTAGTTTGGTTAAAGTAGTGGCGCTAATGATTTTGTCTCACCAAGAGAATGATTCCGGGGAGTTCAATAACAACGCTGTTATGTGCCAATAATGTCTTTAACAGGTGTTTGAAAGGGAAAAAGTGGTGTACATCCCATGCGGATTTTGAATGTTTAGAAAGGGATTAACTGTTTTGCTTTGTTTGCCTGGGATGTACACTTTGTTTTGCTACTCTGCTTTTCCATTAAATCTGTTTGCACAATCCCTCTTCAGAACTTGCAGTTAATTATGCTGTGTTACTAACTGCGAACCTATTAAAATAAACGCAGGAAGCACAATACCAAATGGTTGTGCTTCCTATGTTTTTGATTTTGGAGAAGGACCAAAAAGATCAATTCAGTAATACTTAATGTTTTAGTAGAAATGTGCAGCGGCTCGGTTCTTCAAGAGATACATTTATTTATATGGGAAGGACCCCCATGCAGAGTCATGGTTGCCCTAGGAAGTAGGCAGTTTTACTGTTGGAGACAAATTTGCCCCAGTTCTTTGCTTTGCATCCCAGTAAAGCGTGTATACGCCCCAAAAGTAGATGTAAAAAAATAATAAAATCTTAACCCCTCGGCCTCCTTCTGGAGGAACCGTCGTTACACCTTCGAGGGCTCCCTCGATTTTTCTGAACTTGATGGGTGTGGCACATGAGCCAACCCTTGCGCTCCTGCTCTCTACACAACGTTTGCCTTCTCCCAGGATCCAGAACACATGTATTGTAAGCAGCCAGCAGCAGCATGCCTTCATATCTCAGTGGTGCTGAAACAGAAGGGTCCCTATTCTTTCTCTCCCAGCCGATTCGGCTCCTACTCAGTCGTAAAATTCAGACTGACTTTCTAATTCAGGCCAGCTTCACTTATCACTCGGTCCATAACATTGCCTGAACTTACAACCAAGTAAGGACAGATCAGGACTCTTCATATACACCGCAGTTTTCTTTTTTTCATATGTGTCTTGGTACCATCTTACCCTGAAGGTTGATGTTCTGGCAAGTACATAGCCACCTGCTCGTGTGCGAAATGTTTACTTTGCCGTTTGAAAAACACAGTATCGCAGACAGCCATACATCCACCTGATACTTTCTCATTTACATATTTGCTTACTCCTTCTTTCTTTTCTCCTCCCCCACCCCTCCACACCTCCGCCATGCTCCCACAACTTTAAACTCTTTGCCAGGCTCTTATAGGCAATCACAGGTATTTCTTATCCAACCTCCCCTTATTTTCTCTCCTGCATACTATCACTGCCACTGCACATGCCCAACCTCAATATTTATCTTGTACACACTACGGTTCTCTACTTTAATCCCTGGCTCTTTTTCACACTTTCAAACCTTTCCTTCTCCCACCTTCAGTCAGCCCGACCAGATGTCTGAGGTTGGGGTCAATATGCGCTATAGCTGTTCCAGCCAGTGTGTTCTGTGCGTTTTTTGCAGATCATTCTATGTGCCAGGCTCCTGCTTAATACCCTTTCCTCCTGCTGTCCTCTTCCCTCCCTTCTATATGTGGCGCAGGGCTCCATTAAGCAACCTTAAGCTATTTACTATATCACTGTTTAAGATAGGTTGCCATCCTCTGTGTGTGAGACATTTATTTTAACTGTAAATGGGTTTCACTTTATTAGGAGTTGTTGGTTTTGTATATTTATACAATGTTATTTTATCACAGTGTTCTCTAGTTGCTTGAGCTTGCTTTAAAATGTTTTGTGTTACGTCTGAGATGGTTTTAGAGATAAAATAAAAATTTTGACAGAAGAAAGTTCTACATTTTATTGTAATTGCGTTTGTATATCACTTACTATCCATGACGAGTTGCAGAAGTGCTATAAGCCCAAAGTTATTGGTTACTTCAATGTTTTTTAATTATCATTGTAGATTTGTTGGCTGTTGTGTTAGTCTTGTGCTCTAAGGAAACCAAGTAATGGTGATGTTTTAAGGTAATAAGGGTTTGGTGTAATTATTAAAGTTAATGCAAGTGGAAGAAGGGGTAATTAAGTGGAGTGAAGGAAGTTAGATATTGTGAGATAGCAAGAATCTGTTAGAATACAGTGATTTTTGTGACCGGGAAGAGTAAATAGGTTAAAAAGGTTTTGGCATTGCAGGAATGATTATTTAGATGGGGAATATATGATCTGTATGGAGGGGTATGGTTACTTTAGTAGCAAGTAAGGTGATAGGCAGGTCAAAGGGTGTGGGGTAAACTCAAAGGCACTAAGGCTTGCAGAAAATGGGTTGTAAGAAGGATATAATTCAGATAGAAAGGCAGGAGGGACAGTAATCATAACTATTCATCAGGTTAGTTTCATGTGGTTCTTTTGGAATGTTATGGTAGGATGTAATCTGAGGGAGTAGAAAAACTAATCTGTAGGCATGTGATAGAAATTGTTCTGTCTTAGGTTGTACTGTTTGGGTCTTGATGGTGTTGATACGTACTGTGGTATTTTTTTTTTTTTACATAGATGTCGAACATTATTGAAATTGTTTGCTTTCTACTTCTGTTTTTGTAATATTAAGTACTCATACTGTATGTTCGGAAAGTGGGCTGTCTAGGTTTGTCTGTAGAGATCTTGTGGTTTTTGCTGATCTTACTGTTGTGTGCTTGGATGAAAAAGATGCATGGGTGTTGAGTTTCTAGAAGATAATTTTTTTCCGGCCCTTTAGTGATATTTAGTTTTAAGTGGTTTTGTAGATTTTACACTGCTGTGATATTAAAGGGTCTGGAGGGTATCCTTTTACAAAAAATAGGACAAGTCCTCAGTTATTCACACGGAAGTCAGGACCAATTAAGTGGAATGTTCTCGTGAGAGACACATGAAAATGGCATGTTTAATTTTGTTTTTACTTTTTTTTAGATCACCCACAAACCAATTACAATGGATTATTTGTATAATTCTGGAACACTGACTGTAGTTGCTGGTGTAACCTGTGGCCTGTGCTTGGGCTGGAGTCTTCGTGGACGTTTCAGCATTTTCCCAAGAAACAAAAGACCTCTCTGTACCAACAATCAAGCAGATGAACCAAGTATCATGGGGGAAACTGGGGAGTTCAAAATGGTTCTGGTGGTCCGTAACGACCTGAAAATGGGAAAGGGTAAAGTGGCTGCCCAATGCGCCCATGCCGCAGTTTCTGCCTACAAGCAAGTCATGAAAAGAAATCCAGAGCTTTTGAAGCAGTGGGAGTATTGTGGGCAACCCAAGGTTGTGGTTAAGGCACCAGACGAGGAGGTACTCGTTCAGCTGCTCTGTCATGCCAAAGAAGTTGGATTACCTGTGAGCTTAATCCAGGATGCTGGGCGTACTCAAATAGCACCTGGATCTCGAACTGTTTTAGGTGTAGGCCCTGGACCTGCAGATCTGGTTGATCAAGTGACTGGACATTTAAAGTTGTACTGATCCTTTAAAAAGGACCGTCAAATAGGTGCAAACTAGAAAATGATATATATGAATTACAAATAAAATCTAACCACATTTCTACTTCTGTCTGAAATTGGAAGTTGTTTTGAGATAGAATCTCTGTTGCATATACATTTTACCTTTTATTTTGTAAAATGTTTTGATACTTAACTGTACTGGTGAATTCTTTAATTTATATGGGTTTCAGCTGTATTTTTGTACCCACATGCGCACAATTCTATTCTTTATTGCAGATAATCTTCTTCTGCCAAGTCTGAAATTGTGTTTGTGGATAACGTGCCCCAGTTCTCTGCTTTGCAGCCCAGTAAAGCGATTATTTGTCCCAAAAATCTTAACACCTCTTTGACCTGCTTCTGGATTTAAAGCAATCGGTCTAAGCCTAACTCCAAAATGGAATCTTAAATTCATCCCACAAACCCCGGTATATTGTATTTGATAAGTCAGCCATGATGTCCTCCTGAACTACCACACATCAGCTACTGCTAACAAAAGGCCCTACCTTCTTTCTGACCTGCAGGGCAAATGAGTTACCTAAACGTTTTCTTCAATAGTACCTCCTGCTGTACTATGAGTCAGTTAACATGACTAGTCCTTCTCGCCATTCCTTTCGCCAAGATGAGCCCCTCCATTCAACAGAACCAGATCACAAAACTGAAATCTTAGTCTTCTGTAATACAAGCAGGGTCTGTACACAATCCTTATTCCCACCCATAATTGTTGCTTGCTCCACCACCTTACTAAGCAATGTCTTCCTTCTTGTTAGTAACAAATGCACCCACTAGTATGCTAAAACTCTGACTATCATCCTTTACCATATCTCCCCATTCCACAGAGAATCAATTACCTCAGTGCTCTTCACCTTTAACCCAGGCTACAGCAACAGTGTCTTACCTGACCATGTCCAACTGGTGTATCCACACCCTCCCAAACATTCAAAATGACATGACCAGGCCAGCAACTTAATTGGATCCTTTGAAGTGGGGGTAGTTTGGCATTTATTGGATTGAGTAACCTTTTGTCTGAAAATTCAGTTAATTAAATAAGACCGCAAAAAACAGCATTATGTAGGGTAGATGCACATAGAAGTAGGTTAAGGCATTGTGAGATTGTGAGTGAAACAAGTGACTACACATGCAGAGTACATTAAATATGAAACCATTTTCAAACGATAAGTTCCCAGACGAGGCACTGTAGAGGATATAGACCAGTAAGTTGGTTGTCAGTCTGTTTTTCTGGTTAACTTGAATGGTTGGAAAAAAGTGGTTGCCTGCAGCTTTTCAAGGGGACATTTCCTCTAAAAAAGATCTAAACTTGTTTTAGAGCCAGATGGGTTTAAACTGGTTTATAAAGGAGGTTTAATTTTAGGTTGGACGATTATAGGTAAAAGTTTATCTAACTGGATATTGAGTGAGATAGGTTGAGGCTTTGAAGTAGACCACCTTTATGACCACGGTGAATGATTTTTAAGAGGGCTTGGTGCTTCATGAAGAGCGGATGTCAGTAGATGAGAGCGGTTGCATGTCTGAAAGGTTTGTGTGTCAAACATGTCTGATGACGAGTGTCAAAATAACTAGATTACAGGTGCTTTAATCAACCCTGCTCATGACCAGAGTGATTGCACAAGAAAGGGAGGACTGCTTTAGTAATTATTCTCTAAAAATATTTTTTAATTATATTTTTCAGTAGTTCCATTTAGAATGCAAAAATACATTTATATAGCAATTGGTAAACTCCTCTTTTATGTGGTTTATTATCAAGTTAGCTGTATTTTCTTTAAAGATAGAGACAACTAGATTAAGATGGAGAGAACACTTAGTTCATGCATATTGCTCATTAGTTGGTAAGCCGTATATCGCTATGCTTTTGCTATTTGTCGCTTCTTATAATACTTGGCTTTTCCCAACTTGTATGCACAGTCTGATCTAAATCCCGTTTTCCATCATTGATGTTATGCTAGACTTCCATAGTATGTTTTCTCACAATTAATTGTGCACACACAAGCTATCTTTTCTATGGTGTAGAAGGGCAAACTTCATTTTTGTAACATGAAGCAGTAATAGATACAGGGGAATTTCCAACTCCTTCCCAGGTATCAATTCCAATCCTTAACCCCTTCGCTGCCAGGCCTTTTCCCCCTCAGGTGCAAGGCCTTTTTTTGGCTATTTGGGGCAGTTCGCACTTAGGCCCTCATAACTTTATGTCCACATAAGCTATCCACGCCATATTTGCGTCCTTATTTTCCAACATCCTAGGGATTCTAGAGGAACCCAGAGTATGTGGGTTCCCCTGAAGGCGACCAAGAAATTAGCCAAAATACAGCAAAAATTTCGTTTTTTTAAACAAAAATGGGGGAAAAGAGCTGTAGAAGGCTTGTGTTTTGTTTCCCTGAAAGTGGCAACAACAGGTTTGCGGAGCTAAAATCACCATCTTCCCAGCTTTCAGGAACAGGCAGACTTGAATCAGAAAACCACATTTTTCAACACCATTTTGGCATTTTACTGGGACATACCCCAATTTTACTATTTTTTTCTGCTTTCAGCCTCCTTCCATTTAGTGACAGAAATGGGTGTGAAACCAATGCTGCATCCCAGAAATCTAAACATTTCTGAAAAGTAGACAAAATTCTGAATTTAGCAAGGGGTAATTTGTGTAGATCCTACAAGGGTGTCCTACAGAAAATAACAGCTGAAATAAAAAACAAAAATTGAAATTGAAGTGAAAAAAATAGACATTTTTCTCCATGTTTTACTCTATAACTTTTTCCTGCGATGTCAGATTTTTTAAAGCAATATACCGTTACGTCTGCTGGACTCTTCTGGAAGCGCGCATATATAGGGCCTGTAGGTTCATCAAGAACCTTAGGTACCCAAAGCCAATAAATGAGCTGCACCTTGCAATGGGTTTTCATTCTATACTGGGTATACAGCAATTCATTTGGTGAAATCTAAAGAGTGAAACATAGGTATCATGAAAACCTTTGTATTTCCAGAATGGGCACAAGATAAGGTGTTGAGAAGCAGTGGTTATTTTCACATCTCTGAATTCTGGGATCCCCATACAAGCATGTGAATTACAGGGCATTTTTCAAATAGATTATTTTTACAAACTGTCTTACATTTGGAAGGAAAAAATGTGGAGAAAAACAAGGGGCGGTAACACTTGATTTGCTATTCTGTGATCCCCCAAGTCTCCCGATTAAAAAATGGTACCTCACTTGCATGGGTAGGCCTAATGCTCGCAACAGGAAACGCAACAAAGACACATCAAATTTTTACATTGAAATCTGATGTGTTTTTTGGAAAGTACCTAGATGTGGATTTTGGCCTCTAGCTCAGCCGGCTCCTAGGGAACCCTCCAAACGTGCATTTTTGAAAACTAGACACCTAGGGGAATCCAGGATGGAGTGACTTGTGGGGCTCTCACCAGGTTCTGTTACACAGAATCCTTTGCAAACCTCAAAATGTGGCAAAAAAACACTTTTTCCTCACATTTTGGTGACCGAAAGTTCTGGAATCTGGGAGGAGCCACAAATTTCCTTTCACCCAGCATTCTTCCAAGTCTCCCAATAAAATTGGTACCTCACTTGCGTGGGTAGGCCTAGCACCCACGACAGGAAATGCCCCAAAACACTATCTTGACACATCAAAATTATCAAATACAAAACAACCTGTTATTTTGGGGGGAGGGAGGAGCACCTCCGTTCCTGAGCTTAGGAGCCATATAGGGAAACTCACCAAACCCCGACATTTCTGAAAACTAGACATCCGAGGGAGTCCAGAGAGGTGTGACTTGTGTGGATCCCCCAGTGTTTTCTTACACAGAATCCTCAGCAAACCTAATTTAGCTAAAAAATAAAAAAAATCACATTTTCCCACATTTCTGTGTGGGATCACCGCATCGGGACAAATATCCTACCACCCAACGTTCCCCTCAGTCTCCCGGTAAAAATTATACCTCGTGTGTAGGTGGGCCAAGTGCCGGTGACGGGGAAGAGCCAAAAACATGTCAAAATTGAAGGGGAACCAAAGCGGGTCCAAAAGGGCAGTTTGAAAAAAAAACATTTTTAGGCTCACAAGTGGGGCAGACTTTTTATCTGCATAGATGAGACCTAGCTGGGTGGTAGGAATTTTGTGGATTACTGCAGATTCCACACGGTTCCATCACAAAAATGTGGAAAAAATGTGTGATTTCTACCAAAGTTGGAGGTTTGCAGGGCATTGTGGGTAAAAAAATGGTGTGGGGTGCATGTGAAGCACACCATCCTGGACTCACCCAGAAGTTTAGTTTTCAGATTTGTCTAGGTCTTGTAAATTTTTCTACATGGTAGCGTCCCAAAGTCCAAAAAGTGCAGCCCTCACCATTCCAAGTGGGACGGTTTTGAGAGTTAGCCAAGCTCTCATTACCCACATGTAAAACCCAAAATAATCAAATGTCCTCTTGCTTGCCGTGGGATAAGAGGTTTTAGTGTGCGGGGTGAGAGGTGAAAGACTGTTACCCCCTTCAGTTGGGGTGGGGGCATAACAATGCCGATACTGGTTGGTAGCCACCACCACCACACTATTTTTTTATTTTTTATTCCCTGGCATCTAGTAGACTTTCTGCTCCCTCCCATTCCCCCCACACCTGGGGTGTGGATCGGGGGTAATTGGCCCATCTGCCCACTGGTGGGCAGAACAACTTTGGCCCTATTTATTTGGGGTGGGGATATGGCCATACCCTCACCCTCTTATTTTGGGAAAAAAAAATCTTCCCTGGTGGACTTTGTAGTGGAACACAGACCTGGGACTGCCCATGCCAATGCTGATGGCGTTTCCAGGTTCTTCCACTTAGAAAATGAAGACTCTCTTGGGAAAGGTTAGTCTCATCTTCTTTTGTTTGGGGGGAGGGGGGTTGTGTAGGGAAATGCCTCCTTTGGCATGGTTACCCCCTGCCTTTTTGCCTTTTGTTGATGCCAGTTATGATTGAAAGCGTGCTGGGAACCTGCTAACCAGGCCCCAGCACCAGTGTTCTTTCCCTAAACTGTACCTTTGTTCCCACAATTGGCACAGCCCTGGCACACAGATAAGTCCCTTGTAACTGGTACCCCTGGTACCAAGGGCCCTGTGGCTAGGGAAGATCTATAAGGGCTGAAGCATGTCTTATTCCACCCTGGGGACCCCTCACTCAGCACATGCACACTGCCTCACAGCTTGTGTGTGCTGGTGGGGAGAAAATGACTAAGTCGACTTAACTCACTGCCTGTGGCATAGGTAAGACACCCCTCTAGCAGGCCTTGCAGCCCTAAGGCAGGGTGCACTATACCACAGGTGAGGGCATATTTGCATGAGCACTATGCCCCTACAATGTCTAAGGCAAACCTTAGACACTGTAAGTACAGGGTAGCCATAAAGAGTATATGGTGTGGGAGTCCGTCAGTTACGTACTTTACAGTTCCATAATGGCTACACTGAAATCTGGGAAGTTTGGTATCAAACTTCTCAGCACAATAAATGCACGTTGATGCCAGTGTGGGATTTATTGAAAAATGCACCCAAAGGGCATCTTACAGATGTCCCATGTATACCAGTCCAATTCCTAGTGTTAGGCTGACCAGTTCCTGCCAGCCTACCACAACCAGATGAGTTTCTGGCCACATGGGGTGAGTGCCTTTGTCACTCTGTGGCCAGGAACAAAGCCTGCACTGGGTGGAGGTGCTTCTCCCCCCCCCCCCCCCAGGGAGATGCCTGCCCCTCCGGACACAGCCCCTACTTTTGGCGGCAAGTCCAGAGGAGATAATGAGAAAAACAAGGAGTCGCCGCCCACGAGTCAGGACAGCCCCTAAGGTGTCCTGAGCTGAGGTGATCCCTGCCTTGAGAAATCCTCCATCTTGGTTTTGGAGGATTCCCCCAATAGGAATAGGGATGTGCCCCCCCTCCCCTCAGGGAGGAGACTCGGAGGGTGTAGCCACCCTCCAGGGCAGTAGCCACTGGCTACTGCCCCCCAGACCTAAACACACCCCTATATTCACCATTTAGGGGCGACCCGGAACCCAAGAAATCAGATTCCCGCAACATGAAGAAAGAAGGACTGCTGACCTGAAAGCCCTGCAGAGACGATGGAGACAACAACTGACTTGGCCCTAGCCCTACCGGCCTGTCTCCAGACTCAAAACAACCTGCACAGCGACGCATCCAGAGGGACCAGCGATCTCTGAGGACTGACCTGCACCTAAAGGACCAAGAACCTCCCAAGGACAGTAGCTCCATCCAGAAACAACTACAAAACAGCAACAAGAAACCAACTTTAAAGGGACTCTGACTTCCCGCCAGAAGCGTGAGTCTTCACACTCTGCACCCGACGCCCCCCGGCTCGAGTTTGGAGAAACCAGCACTGCAGAGAGGACTCCCAAGCGACTCCAACGATGTGGACACCCTGAGTCGACCTCCCTGCAACCCAAGCAACACCAGGATCCAGAGACTTCCCCCTGACCACGACTGCCTGGTAACCAAGGAACACGACGCCTGGGCCAAACACATTACCTGCAGCCCCCAGGACAGAGAGGAACCACCTACCAGTGCAGGAGTGACCAGCAGGTGGCCCTCATCCTACCCCAGTCGGTAGCTGGCCCGAGAAGTCCCCCTGTGCCCTGCCTGCATCACCAAAGCGACCCCCAGGTCCCTTCATTGCTTTCAACGCAAAACCTGACACCTACTTTGCACACTGCACCCGGCCGCCCCTTTGCCGCTGAGGGTGTGTTTTGTGTGCTGATGTGTGTCCCCCCACAGGGCTCTACAAAACCCCCCTGTTCTGCTCCCCGAGGACGCAGGTACTTACCTGCTAGCAGACTGGAACCGGAGCACTACTGTTCTCCATGGGCACCTATGTGTTTTGGGCCCTCCTTTGACCTCTGCACCTGACCGGCCCTGTTTTGCTGGTGCTGTGGCTTTGGGGTTGCCTTGAACCCCCAACAGTGGGTTGCCTATGCCCAGGAGACTGCCTGTGTAAGTGCTTTACTTACCTGAAAAACTAACGTTCACTTACCTCCCCCAGGAACTGTTGATTTTTGCAGTATCCACTTTTAAAATAGCTATTTGCCATTTTAACCAAAACTGTGTGTACTACTGTTTTAAACCAAAGTTCTATACTTACCTGTGTGAAATACCTTGCAATTTGTCAAATTTGAATCTTGTGGTTCTGAAAATAAATTAAGAAAATATATTTTTCTGTATAAAAACCTATTGGCCTGGAGTTAAGTCTTTGAGTGTGTGTTCCTCATTCATTGCCTGTGTGTGCTGAAAATCTTCATTCTGCCTCCACTTTATGACTTGCATCTACATCAGTATTGTACTGTATCCTGGTTGCTTAGACTTAACTCTGGCAAAAAGAAGGGCACTTATTTCCCTGCCTCCATAGCACTGGCCACTATTCCAGAACCCATACACTTCTGTGCTGATGCCCTAACACATATCTATGTGCCATTCTCTCCTGAGTGTTCTTTACTTCCAGAATGCCGCTTGAAGGATTCACTGCAGTAAGGTTTTAGGTATCAAATAGTCACATGACACACCAACGAAAACAGGATTTAGGTACAGAACTGACTGAAGCTGTGCACATTACAACTTACAGTGGTACTGTTCATTGAAGCTGGAATGCCGCGTAAGAATGGTGCAACAGAAAGTAGTTTACAGACTTTACTGGACACTTTCAGGATGGCAAAATGGCTGCCAATTGAACCTGGCTGTTTTTAGACTTGTCATTCGAGCTTAAGTAATGCAATTCTGGATTGAAAGTCTTTAACCCCTCGGGTGCCGCGGACGAAGTGGTTACGTCCGGTGGCGCAGCGCTCAGGCACCACGAACGTAACCGCCTCCCCCTGGACCCGGCCCACGGGGGGAGCGCTCACCACTCTTCCCCTGGGGAGGCTTTGTGACCCCTTTCTTTTGGTCACCCCCTGTGGAGGTCTTGGTCATCCTAGTCTTGACCCAGTGGTCTGCCTTCTTTCCCAATTCTTGGGGAGAAATTGAACCTAGGTTTACCAGATGTTGATGTAGTTTGTCATTGAAGCAATTACTTAACAGATGTTCTTTCATAAATATATTATACAGCCCATCATAATCACTTACACCACTGCCAGTTATCCAACCATCTAGTGTTTTGACTGAGAAGTCAACAAAATCAACCCTGGTCTGGCTCGAGGATTTATGAGCCCCTCTGAACCTAATCCTGTACTCCTCAGTTGAGAATCCAAAGCCCTCAATCAGGGTAGTCTTCATGAGGTCATAAGATTCTGAATCTTTACCAGAGTGTGTGAGGAGTCTATCTCTACACTTTCCAGTGAACATTTCTCAAAGGAGAGCTCCCTAGTGAGATCTGCTTACGTTTCTGTTTGCACAAGCCCTCGCAAAAGCTGTGTACCACTTGGTGATGTCATCACCATCTTCATATTTAGTTACAATCCCTTTGGGGATTTTAAGGATGTCAGTATTCTCTCTGTCCCTATTTAAGTTGCTGCCACCATTTATGGGACTTAAACCCATTTCTTTTCTTTCCCTTTCTATGGCTAGGAGCTGCTTCTCCAAAGCCAATCTCTTGGCCATCCTAGCTAACAGGATGTCCTCTTCATTGAGGTTGTCTTCAATGCTCACAGAGGCACTGGACTCCTCTGTGGAAGAACCAGGCTCTCTGACTATGATTTTTGGAGTCTGGGTTCTAGGAACCTTGTCTCCCCTTTTTAGGGCAGGAGGGGGGAGCTCATCCTCCTGTTCACTAATTTCCCCATCTGAAGGAGTATCCTCCAACTCCGAGAGGTGGTCCCTTGTGAACTCTGCCAAGAGCTCCTGGAGCTTTATCTTGGTAGGGTTGGACCCAGTCTTTATCTTTTTTATCTTACAGAGAGACCTTAACTCTGACATCCCTAGATGCAGGTAAGGTGTGAGGTTGAGTTCCATCATGGTCTCATCTGTGTGACTCATCACTCTAAAAGTTGGGATTACTTTTTGAGAATCTAAAAACTACTTCTAGAACTTAAATCCTAACTTTTACAAACTTTTAAACTTAAAAAGAAATGCTAACAGGGACTTACACAAGGCCCTAGCAGGACCTTTAAAAATTCAGAAAAATAGTCAAATTGCAAAAATCAATTTCTAATGACAATCTTTGAAATTTTAGTTGTGTGATCAGGTATTGGCTGAGTAGTCCAGCAAATGCAAAGTCTTAGACCCCACTGCAGATCCACCAATGTAGGAAGTTGGCTCTGTATATACTATCTCAAAGTGAGTCCAAGGGGTTCCCCTTGGAGGTTGATAGTGGCAAATTTAGTTAATACGAATGCTCTATTTTGTGGCAGGGTGGTTGAGCAGTAGGCTTATCAGAGGGTAGTGTTTAGCATTTGTTGTACACACACCGGCAATAATTGAGGAACACAGACTCAAAGACTTAACTCTAGGCCAATAGGTTTTTATATATAAAAATATATTTTCTTAATTTATTTTCAGAACCACAAGATTCAAATTTGAGGTAAGTACATAAATTGCAAGATACTTCACACAGGTAAGTATAGAACTTTGATTTAAAACATTAGTTCACACAGTTTTGGATAAATGGCAATAAGCTATTATAAAAGTGAACTCAGTGCAAAAATCAACAGTTCCTGGGGGAGGTAAGTAAACGTTAGTTTCTCAGGTAAGTAAAGCACTTACACAGTCAGTCTCCTGGCCATAGGCAGCCCACTGTTGGGGGTTCAAGGCAACCCTAAAGCCACAGCACCAGCAATACAGGGCCGGTCAGGTCCAGAGGTCAAAGGAAACCCAAAACACATAGGCACCTATGGAGAACAGGGGTGCTACAGTTCCAGTCTGCTAGCAGGTGAGTACCTATGTCCTCGAGGAGCAGGCCAGGGGCGTTTTGTAGAGCACTTGGGGGGGGGGGGGGGGGACACACCAGCACACAAAACACACCCTCAGCAGCACAAGGGTGGCCGGGTGCAGTGTGCAAAGTAGGTGTCGGTTTTTGCGTTGAAAGCAATGGAGGGACCCCGGGGTCACTCTGGCAATGCAGACAGGGCACAGGGGGACTTCTCAGGCCAGCCACAAACTGAGGTAGGAAGAGGGCCGCCTGCTAGTCGCTCATAGACTGGAAGGTGGTTCCTCTCGGTCCTGGGGGCTGCAGGTGCAGTGCTTGGTCCAGGCTTCTGGTTCCTTTGTTACCAGGCAGTCGCAGCCAAGAGGATCTTATAAGTATGTACCAGGGCACACCATCTACATCCAATTAGTTTCCGTGTGTATCGATGAAGATTCCAATTCGAAAATGATGTGTAGTAGCATTTATTGTTCATCCAAAATGTTCCATATGGAAATCCATTGCCTTATCATGGTTGTGTCTGTTTCATTTAAATCTACCTGACTCTTACCCAATGATCTTAAGAATTTCACCAATAGGACGCCTTGGTGCATTCGAATTCACTTCTTCGAAACATGTGATGGTTGGAAACTCATTTTCTATTGCCTTGAGGAAGTCATGTTGACGAAACACGTGTTGGCTGTTGTTTCTCTTGATGTATGATGGATACTATCTTATGGAACATTTTGGATGAACAATAAACTCTAATACACATCATTTTTTAATTGGAATCTTCATTGATACACACGGAAGCTAACTGGATGTACGTGGTGTGCCCTGGTACATACTTATGAACTTTCCAGCATCATATAATTTTCATATGATGCTATCTGCATTCTTGGTGGCTGGATGCTTACCAGTTGGACACCCATTAAGTTACTTCCTAGTAACATATTGACTGCGTTGTCTTGATTATACTATACATATGGGGTGTGAACATTGTACACAGCCACTGTTCTTTGTTGCAGTCAGGAGGAGCCTCTGGATCCTCTCTGCAGGCGTCGCTGTGGGGTTGTAGGGAGGTCGACTCATGGTGTCCACATTGTTGGAGTCGCCTGGGAGTCCTCTCTGCAGTGTTAGTTTCTCCAAACTCGAGCCGGGGGCAGAGTGTGAAGACTCACGCTTCTGGCGGGAAGTAAGAGTCTCTCTAAGGTTGGTTTCTTGTTGATGTTTTGTAGTTTTTGTACAGAGCCGCTATCCTCGGGAAGGTTCTTGGTCTTAAAGGTGCAGGTCAGTCCTCTGAGTCCTCAGAGGTCACTGGTCCCTCTGGATGCGTTGCTATGCAGGTTCCTTGAGTCTGGCGACATGCCGGTAGGGCTAGGGCCAAGTCAGTTGTTGTCTCCATTGTCTCTGCGGGGCTTTCAGGTCAGCAGTCCTTCTTTCTTCAGGTTGCAGGAATCTGATTTCCTGGGTTCAGGGTCGCCCCCAAATACTGAATTTAGGGGTGTGTTTAGGTCTGGGGGTCAGTAGCCAATGGCTACTGCCCTGAAGGGTGGCTACACCCTCTTTGTGCCTCCTCCCTGAGGGGAGGGTGGCACATCCCTATTCCTATTGGGGGAATCCTCCAAAACCAAGATGGAGGATTTCTTAAGGCAGAGGTCACCTCAGCTCAGGACACCTTAGGGGCTGTCCTGACTGGTGGGTGACTCCTCCTTGTTTTCCTCATTATATCCTCCAGCCTTGCCACCAAAAGTTGGGGCAGTGGCCGGAGGGGCGGGGATGCTCTGGGGTGCTGTAACAAAAGGCATGAGCCTTTGAGGCTCACCGCCAGGTGTTACAGTTCCTGCAGGGGGAGGTGGGAAGCACTTCCACCCAGTACAGGCTTTGTTCCTGGCTACTGCGTGACAAAGGCACTCACCCCATGTGGCCAGAAACTTGTCTGGTTGTGGCAGGCTGGCAGAAACTGGTCAGCCTGGCACTACGAGTCGTACTGGTATTCAGGGGGCATCTCTAAGATGCCCTCTGGGTGTATTTTACAATAAATCTCACACTGGCATCAGTGTGCATTAATTATGCTGAGCAGTTTGATACCAAACTTCCCAGGTTTCAGTGTAGTCATTATGGAACTGTGGAGTTTGTGTTTGACAGACTCCCAGACCATATACTCTTAAAGGCTACCCTGCACTTACAATGCCTAAGGTTTTGCTTAGACACTGTAGGGGCATAGTGCTTATGCACTTATGCCTTCACCTGTGGTATAGTGCACCCTGCCTTAGGGCTGTAAGGCCTGCTAGAGGGTGACTTACCTATGCCACAGGCAGTGTGAGGTTGGGCATGGCACTCTGAGGGGAGTGCCATGTCGACTTAGTCATTTTCTCCCCACCAGCACACACAAGATGGGAGGCAGTGTGCATGTGCTGAGTGAGGGGTCCCCAAGGTGGCATAAGACATGCTGCAGCCCTTAGAGACCTTCACTGGCAACAGGGCCCTTAGTACCATGGGTACCATTTACAAGGGACTTATCTGTGTGCCAGGGCTGTGCCAATTGCGAGAAAAAAGGTACAGATTAGGGAAAGAACACTGGTGCTGGGGCCTGGTTAGCAGGGTCCCAGCACACTTTCAATCATAACTGGCATCAACAAAAGGCAAAAAGTCAGGGGGCAACCATGCCAAGGAAGTCACTTCCTTAAACTGAGCATCAGTAAAAGAGAGAAACTGTCCATTGGGATAAAGATCCCCAGCCACCTCACATCCTCCTAGTCTCCAAGCCTCTACTGTCATTAACTTCTCCATATCCTGAAATGGGGCCAAGTCCCATAACTTCAGCTCCCTATCAAAAGGGGCTCATTGGAGTGCATGTTTAACTACCTGCTCCTGAATCCCAGCAGTGGTCTTGAGCAGGTAGGGCGCCCCAGGGTCAGACCTACCCTCTGGCATCAATATATGCACTAATGACTGCCCATCGCACATTCATGCATACCTCTTCTCCCAGTTATCAGTATCGGTCATCCACTTGGCAGCATATTGCAAGTGTGCTGTGTAATAGTAGTGTATGATGTTAGGAATCGCCTACCCTCCCCCTCAAGATCCCTCTGCAACACCGACAGAGCCACCCTACTTTGTCGACCAGCCCACACCAAAGAGATCAGCAGACTATCCAAACGACGAAAGAGCCGGGCAGCCAACGGATACAAAGACTTCTGGACCAAGTATAAACACCATGGCAAGAACACCATCTTTGCCACCACAGTCCTGCCCATCACAGAGAGAGGTAACCTTTTTCAAAAGGAGACCGAGCGTTCCAGGCCGGCAACTACTCGCTTAATATTGTGTTTATCATGCGCAGCCATAGAGTGGGTGACCCATATACCCAGATACCAGAAACTCTCAACCTCCCATCTGAGTCCTGCTCTAGGTAGATCAGCCTGCAGAACCCCGCTAAAGGACCTCAAGGGGAACAGGAGCGACTTCTTCCTGTTGACTTTGAGACCAGAGAGAGCCCCAAAAACATCCAACCTCTGCATCATCACTGAAACACGAGGATCCCGTACATAAACCAAAGCATCATCCACATAGAGGGAAATTACATGTGTGGACCATCCCACCTGGAACCCCCACGGCTCCAACCCCTCTCTGACCCATATTGCTAGTGGCTCCTCCGCCAGAGCAAACAGGAGAGGTGAGAGCGGGCATCCCTGCCTCGTGCCCCTGCTGATCTCCCAAGTGTTCGAGAGCTCTGCTAGCAGACTGGAACCGGAGCACCCCTGTTATCCATAGGTGCCTATGTGTTTTGGGCCCTCCTTTGACCTCTGCACCTGACCGACCCTGTGTTGCTGGTACGGTGACGTTGGGGTTGCATTGAACCCCCAGCGGTGGGCTGCCTATTCCCAGGAGACTGACTGTGTAAGTGCTTTACTTACCTGAGAAACCTAACCAAACTTACCTCACAGAGGAACTGTTGATTTATTCACTTTGTCCACTTTTAAAATAGCTTATTGCCATTTTAACCTAAACTGTGTGTACTACTGTTTTAAATCAAAGTTCTATACTTACCTGTGTGAAGTACCTTTCAGTTTATGTACTTAGCTCAAATCCTAAATCTTGTGGTTCTAAAATAAATGAAGAAAATATATTTTTCTATATAAAAACTATTGGCCTGGAGTTAAGTCTTTGAGTGTGTGTTCCTCATTTATTGCCTGTGTGTGTACAACAAATGCTTAACACTACCCACTGATAAGCCTACTGCTCGACCACGCTACCACAAAATAGAGCATTAGTATTATCTAATTTTGCCACTATCAACCTCTGGACTGTATCTCTTACTTTGAGATAGTATATACAGAGCCAACTTCCTACACTCAGGATTTGTTTGATCTGGGCCCTCGTCAATTTCTGAAATATGCAAAAATTGTGAATGTGGCACGTGAGATCTGGAGTGGTTTTCCGGTCGCCCCTGGGGCCTCCTCTGTGCTAAACAGTCTGATTAACTGGGGTGATGGGACGCACTCGATTACTCGGTTTTATGAAGCCCTTCGGGAGGATCAACCAGGTGTGATAAATGTGGGAGGCAGGGCTTGGGAGTGTGACCTGGGGGGACCCATAGCAGATGCTGACTGGGATTTGTCTTTGCCTTTAGTGCGCACGGTGTCGTGTAACAATAGGTTTAAGTTGTTCCATTTTAACTTTGTACATAGATTGTATCTCACACCCCGTCAACCATGCTGCCATAGGTGTGGTAGGTTTAGTCTTTTCTTCCTATACCTGGCCTGGACTTGCATGGCAGTATATGACTTTTGGCAGGAAGTGGCAGCAGGGATTAAGGAGGCCACGGGATTGGGGTTAGAGGCAACGCCGATGACCTGTCTCTTGGGTGTGGTGTGGAAGCTGCGTGGTCAGAGCATTCCATATAAATTGGCACAGCTACCGCTGGCGCTGGCCAAGCATAGGGTAGCAGTCGGTTGGATGTGCTCCCGGAACCCGATGATCTCCAACTGGATACGGGATTTACTGGAAAGGGGGTAGCCGAGGAGCAGCATATGCGCTTGACACAAAGAGATGAGAGGGCACTCACTGATGTAGCGACTTGGGGAACCTTCTTGGAACGGTTTACTGGTGGGGAGGACATAAGCTGTATAAGCAGGCGGAGGATGAGGGAGGTGGGGAGACAGATCGCATCCTCTGAACAAGTGACGGCCGACTATGGTTTTGACACGTTCCGATTTGCATAAGCTGTTTAATGTCTGGTCTCATGATTATTTGGGTTGAGATGGTGGTATAGAGGGTAATGTTTGTACAGTGGTTGTGACTCTCTCATGACTTAAACTCTGTTGAAAACAGCCCTCTGGTACTGTTATGCAATGCTAATATGCTGTCTTGCTATAACCTGCTCTGTACTGTATGTTTTTGTTGGTTTCAACTTTTAAAACTTAATAAAAACAGTTAAAAAAAAAAAAAAAAAAGTCCACCAGAGGGTCTAAACATATATTATTTTATTTTCAAACCATCTTCAGGTTTCAGAACAACACCTACAGCCAACTCATGTTTCACGACCCAGTCACTTCTTCATGGCGGATGTCAGTGATGGTTCCAGAAATATACCCCTCCAATATTCCACCACCCTCATGTTTTGAGATAATACATAGAGAAGTCAATATGTATGCGTGCGAACAATTGAATTTTCTGTAGTCTTTCACACAGTCTGTGATTAATCATCCTAACGGACAAGTTACTTACCTTCGGTAAAGCATTATCTGGTAGAGACTCTATCTAGCTGCAGATTCCTTACCTTTGAATTCCCTGGCCTCAGCTTCGAATCCGGAATCTTTTTGCTGAGCAATGCCCTGCGCACGCCATTGGGTGGCGTCGTTCGGCTCCGTGTGGCTTCGTCAGCGTCATTGGAACCGCCTGTGACATCACGGTCGTCTATATAGACGCCACCACGGCATGTGTATGTCAGTTCATTTATCCACCAAACTTCCACGGCAGAAGCGCAGTCATAAATAGAACAAACATTTGTCTGTGCAAAACTAGGGCCCTGAAAAGGTATTAACCCTAACCCTGCTAATCATATCCGCAGAGCGGGGAGGCTTGGGTGGGTGTAAGGAATCTGCAGCTAGATAGAGTCTCTACCAGATAATGCGTTACCGAAGGTAAGTAGCTTGTTCATCTGATAGAGACTTCTAGCTGCAGATACCTTACTTTTGAATAGATACCCAAGCTATAACCTCCTGGCGGTGGGCTGCGGATAGTACACCTTTACACTAAAAAGTCCTGTAGGACTGAACGGGCAAAGTACCTGTCCCTTCGTACCTGACTGACCAGGCAGTAATGTTTCGCAAACGTGTACAAAGACGCCCATGTTGCCGCCTCACAGATCTCCGGGACTGGTACACCTCGAGCTAGCACAGTGGTAGCAGCTTTGCCCCTGGTAGAATGAGTTTGCAGGCCCTCAGGAGGCTGCTTCTTTCCCAGTGCGTAGCATATCTTAATTCAGAGAACGACCCAGTGCGAAATGGTTTGCCTCTGCAGTGCCCGACCCTTCTTTGCTCCAACATACCCCCCAAAGAGTTGGTCATCCACCCGGAACTCTTTTGTGCGGTCAGGGTACTACAACAACGCTCTTTTTGGGTCCAGTTGATGGAGTCGCTCCTACTCTTTAGATGGATGCGGTGGAGCAAAGAGGGTGGGCAGGGTGATGTTCTGACCCAGATGAAATGGAGTCACCACCTTTGGGAGGAAAGAGGCACGAGTTCTGAAAAACACTTTATCTGGATGGATAGTGAGATACAGATGACAGGTCTTGCATCTCACTCACCCGCCTGAACGATGTTATTGCCACTAAGAAGGCTGTCTTGATGGTGAGCAGCTGGAGAGGACAGTTGTGCAAAGGCTCGAAGGGAGCAAGCATGAGAAATTTGAGGACAAGAATTAGGTCCCATTGAGACATAATAAAGGGCATAGGGGGGAAACATATGTACAAGCCCTTTAAGGAATCGATGTACAATTGGAGATTTTAACAAAGAAGGCTGGTCAGGCAGCCGAAGAAATACCGATAAAGCAGAAAGATAACCCTTCAGAGTCCCTAAAGTATAACGCTGCTGGGCTGGAGACAGAATGAAAAGAAGAATGTCAGAAAGAGAAGCAGAAAGAAGGTCAATAGACCTTTCTGTACAATAATATACAAAACGTTTCCAACGGCAGGTGTATACCGTTTTAGTGGAGGGACGCCTGGCTGCCAAAATAACCTTACATACATCGGGAGGAAGGTCAAAAGCCATTAACTGCTGCTGCTCAATCTCCACGCATGGAGTCGCAGAGTTGACAGGTTCGGGAGGAGAGCCCTCCCATGCTGCGGCGACAGAAGATCCTCTCGAAGGGGAAGCCTGAACGGAGGATTGATGCTCATTTTGAGAAGCTCGGGATACCAGACTCTTCGTGCCCAATCCGGAGCCACTAAGATGACTTGGGCCTGGTCGTTCTTGATTTTCTTGAGAACTCTGGGCAGAAGTTGTAAAGGCGGAAATGCGTATAGGAGGCCTGAAATCCACTCGCAACGAAAAGTGTCGCCGAGCGATTGCCGCCTTGGAAACTGCAACGCGCAATACTGCTGACATTGCACGTTCTCTGCGGAGGCGAACAGATCTAACCAAGGCTCTCCCCACTGCTAAAAGATTCCTTGCGCCACCTCCGGATGGAGATATCATTTGTGATCCGCTAGGCGCCGACAGCTGAGCTTGTCTGCCCTGGTGTTCAGAGAACCTGCCAGGTGTTGAACCAGGTGTGAACCACCAGAGTTATGCCCTGTTGTTACAGCCATGTCCAGAGACGCAGAGCATCTTAACAAAGGGTCCGTGACCCCCACACCGCCCGCCCTGCTTGTTGCAGTACTACATTGCAGTGGTGTTGTGTTGAACACCTGCACTATCTTCCCTTTCACAACAGGAAGTAATGCTAGCCAGATCACCCGGAGCTCCAGTGAGCCCGGATTCCGCCAGAGACCCCTGATCTCTGCCTCTCCCAGGTGACCACCCCATCCCAGAAGTGACGCATCTGTCACGACTGTGAGATCTGGTTGGGGAAGGGAGAGGAGTCTGCATTTGACCCAATTGCAGTTCACTAACCACCACTGCAGATCTTTTGCAGTTCCCTCTGAGATCTGAACTGTGTCGGTAAGGTTTCCCTGATGCTGTGCCCACTGGAACTTAAGGTCCCATTGCAGAGCCCTCATATACCATCTGGCATGTTTGACTAACAGGATGCAGGAGGCCATGAGTCCCAACAGCCTCAGTCTGTCTCACCAAAATCCAGGATGGAGGCCAAAATATCGGTATCATAACCTGAAAATCCTGGACTCGCTGCTCGGAAGGATAGTCCTGAAAATGCACCGTGTCCAGAACAGCTCCAATGAAAGGGAGCGTCTGAGAGGGAGTCAGGTGTGACTTTGCAACATTTATAGTGAACCCCAGTGAATTCAGGAGGTCCACCGTAGTCTGAAGGTGAGTGACGAGAGCCTGGGGCATAGGAGCCTTCAACAACCATTCGTCGAGGTAGGGGAAGACTGAAATCCCTAACCTTCGTAGATGACCTGCCATCACCTTGGTGGACACCCGAGGGGCACTGGTGAGACCGAAAGGGAGCACGGTAAACTGAAAGTGCTCGTGGCCCACCTTGAACCGCAAGTAACGCCTGTGGGCAGGCAGGATGGGGATGTGAAAATACGCATCCTGCAAGTCCAATGCTACTATCCAGTCTCCTTGGTCTAGGGTAGACAAAGCCTGAGCAAGAGTGAGCATCTTGAATTTCTCCTTTTTGAGGAAGAAATTGATGTCCCTTAAATCCAAAATAGGGCCAAGACCCTTGTTCTTTTTTGGGATCATAAAGTAGCGGGAATAACAACCACTGCCTACTTCTGACATCGGGCCCTTTCTATTCCTTCCTTGGCCAAGAGAGCGTAACTTCCTCGCGGAGCAATTCAAATGATCCTCCATCAGCCGTTTTTTTTTCCGGAGGGATAGAGGGAGGGAAAGACTGGAAGGAGAAGGAATAGCCCTTCTGTATGATCTGCAACACCCATTTGTCTGATGTTATGAACCGCCAGTAAGGGAGATGAAATTGAATCCTCCCTCCAACTGGATGGGCATGGTCTTGCAGAACCCTACTAGGAGTGCTTGGGCGTTACAGAAGATGGGGGGCTGGGTGGTGGCCACCCTCTGGGTCTGAAGGGACCACGACCTCGCGCACAAAATGCTGTGAAGCTGGAGGATTGTGGTTGGCGTGGTACCGCACCCCTCCCAAAGCCTCAAAAGGGGCAATAGGCAGACTGCTGGTGAACAGGCACCGAGAGGCCCAAGATCTGGCCATAGCTTGAGAATCATTGAATCTCTCAAGCGCAGAGTCTGCCTTCTTGCCAAAAAGGCGTGAGCCATCGAAAGGCATGTCCATCAAGTTCGACTGGACATCCCCGCAGAATCAAGTATTACGCAGCCAGACGTGGCATCGGAGGGCCACTGTCGAAGAAATTGCCCTGCCCAGCGAGTCGGTCGTGTCCAAACCACACCTGATGGTAAACTTGCTGCATCTATCCCACCCTTGACAGTCTGGGTGAGATTGTCCCGTACACCCTCCGGGACCTTGGGCAGCACCTGTGCCACTGTATCTGATAAAGTATGGGAAAAATGGCCTAATAGGCAAGAGGTGTTTACCGACCTCAATGCCAGGCTGGAGGAAGAAAACTTCTTCTTCCCAAGTTGGACCAGCCTCTTGGATTCCCTATCTGAGGGAGCGGAAGGAAAGGCACCACAGGAAATGGAGGCTTCGACCACCAAGCTCTCCTGGGTGGGTTGTTCGGTGAGGAAACTAGGGTCGTTTGGAGCTGGTTGATGGCGGCGGCCCATTGTCCTATTCACAGGAGCCCCTGTGCTGTGTTTGGACCAAGTCCCCAGTAGGACATCTGTAAGGGCTTTGTTGAAGGGTAACATCGGCTCTGATGTAGCAACCCCTGGCTGAAGCACCTCTGTCAGGAGATTAGTCCTGACTGGCACCGTAGGCAAGTCTAGGTCCAAGACATCAGCTGCCCTACGCACCACCATGGCATAAGATGCCCCCTCCTCCGTAGCCACAGAAGGAGGTGAGAGCATGCCAGCATCTGGAGAAGTATCCAGTCCACTGGCTTCCCCTAGATCCTCATACCAGTCCTGCTCCTGCTCCAATCCATATTCTAAAGGGTCTTCAGACCCCTCCCACTCCTCACCTGTGCCTGGCTGCTTACAATAAGCCTCAGGCACTGATCTGGGCCTAGTTGGTGCCGTCAGAATCGGCGTCGTACAACATTGTTCCAGTTCATCAGGAGTGAGGATGGGGCTACCACCACCAGTGGGCGCCAGTGGTGAAGGGAGCGTCGACGTCAGGCCCAGCGCTGGAGGAGGCTGACTTTAAGAACCCGGTGCCAGTCTGGATCCGCTATCGGATCCTGGGGTGCCCAACGGCGCTGAAGCCGCTGGTGTTAAACCCGATGGGGGCCCCTGCTGACCCCACAGGGTCCGAAGACACACCCACGGGGGCAGCCCGCTCAAAAACGAGGCACATGGCTTCGTAAAAGTCCTTTATTTGAGCAGGGGTCGCACCGGCTCCCGGAAAGCGGGGGAGGTGCAAAGTTGGCCCTAGCAACGGCTCCGCAGAACCGTGCTCTGAACGTTGATATTCCCAAGATGCCTCGAAGGACATCGCGAAGTTCTCTTGGACGACGACTTTTTTTTTTTTTTTTGTGCCTCTTCCTCGAGTGCCCCGAGGACCTCAAATGGGACTAAAAGGATTTGGGGTTCCTAGAGCGGGTCCGCGACCTCCTCCTTGAGCGGGACTGTGACCTCCGAGGAGTCGCGCCAACCAAAGTCGACTGCCGCGGCGCCATGAGCCTTAGGGACCGCTCCCTCAAAGCATTCGGGGCCATGGCCCGGGCAGTTGGAGCACGACTTTGAGTCGTGGTCCCTGTCGAGGCACTAGAGACATATCTCATGGGGGTCCGTCACCGACATCGCACGATGACAGGCGCTGCACGGCGTGAACCCTGTCTTCCTAGAGGACATCCTCGCACAGACGACAACAATCTTAGATAAAATATCTAAAAAAGGCTTGCCAAAAAAGGCAAAGGGTAGCTTGATCCCGGACCTGCGCTTAACCGGCACGGAAGGACAAGAACAGACGTACGCGTGCCGAGGTGGCGTCTATATAGATGACCATGACTTCACAGACGGCGCCAACAACACTGATGAAGCTACGTGGAGCCGGACGACGTACGCAGAACCAAACAACGCCACCCGACGGTGCGTGCAGGGTAGTGCTCAGCAAAAGATTCCGGATTCTAAGCTGACGCCAGGGAATTCAAAGGTAAGGAATCTATAGCTAAAAGTCTCTATCAGATAGCATAAATCCAAAACCAAAGTTCATTTCAGCATGATCGATTTGGGATGAACTTGGAGCCCTTGTGGCTCAAAAGTAACAATAATAACAGCTATGGCCTTTCACCAATATTTCAAATATCTAGTTGCATCTGTGAAGCTTTACAGATGTAACTAGATTGGTGAAAGCTGTGCTGGTTTGTCAAATTTGGGGTTGTATAGCATGATAGACAATAATGAAGTGTGTGCCTGTGACGTATGCAGCAATGTGGCATTGAATGGAGTGATCTTGCAGGTATGTGAGAGGAAAGTTATGCGGTGTGATGGGGTATCCTGCCAGAGACAGGCTTACTGTGAGCACTGTATACTCGACACTATACACCCGCCGTCTCTCAAGACCCTACTTATTTGAGGTTACATAACATTTAACAGCGTCAAAACAGGAACTTTTCTCTTAAAATCAGAGTGAATTAAGGTATATTTAGGATTACCAAATTGAAAAGGATCCAAATCCTTCTGAGAACTTCTCCTGGCAGCTCCAGATCCCGAGTGGAGATCATGGAAGAGGTAATACTTTTGCAAAAGTTCTTAGAATTATCACATGACGGTGCAAGTTAGAGGTTGATTTACAGTTTTTAATGTGGTCATGTACAAGGGCTGTTCTTTACGGCTCCTGGTTTAGCGTGATGCTGAAAATCTTGCTCGCTCCTGGTTTAGTGTGATGCTGAAAATCTTGCTCGTTTGATTGGAGGACTCATGGGTGGCTTTTTCAGAATGGACCTTTTCGGCTCTCCTGGAGGAAGTGTTGTGGGCTTTTTTGTGCTTCTTACTGAACAGCTTATTTAACAAACTTGATTAATGAATTTCCGTTCCAGGTTGCAACTGCGTTGTTTCAACTTCACAAGTTCTTCACTGCACCACTTATCAGTAAATGAAATGCTCAGTTATGTTTTCTGGTTTTGGCTGGAGCCAGCTTTTCGAGAGAGGTTAATGGATTGCATCACAGCTCGCCCCATAATGTATCATGGTGATCTGGGTTCAAATGGTATAGTTTGATGGAATTGTAAGTTTCCGTCAACTATTCTGTGCTGGTGCTTTGATAATGACTGATTAGGGCTGGTGGTGGGTTATTTGCACAGCAGGAAAAAGGGTTGTGGTTGGATCAGTAACTTGCAAGTTATGAGTTTGTGACTGAACACAAGGTCAGTAGCGTGGCCAGCTAAATGAGTAGGGTTGTTCACCCTTTGAATCCTAGGGCCTCCACGTTATTGAGGAAGTCTTTTGCTGGATCGAGAAATTTAAATAAACTAGGATCACTGTTTCCTTGGTTAGCATTTGCAAGTGGGGAGATACTATGACTTATTTATCCAGGAACGCAGGGTTTTATCCTAGGGGTTGGTAGACCAGTGCAGTGATACATGCACTGTTAGGGTTACTAGCAGCAATGACTTCAAACAATGTGTAAACTGTGAGCGCTAGCTCTGAGCAGGTTATATCCAGATGTGTATGCTCTAGCTACCACCACCCTCTCTTATTCTTTTATTTTCCAGGGATAACTTTGTAGCCTCATCATCTATGTTGACAGTTAAGTTGCCAAACAAAGTTTCTGTGAGGCCAAAACAGGGCAGCTGCCAAAAAGGAAGACTTTAATGCTACTGAATTGACAGTGCAACCCATTCTTCTACATAAATCTATTGAACAATGGGCTGAGGCATTTTTTGCGGTCTGTGTAGCAAAAGGGAATATCTGTGAAAGAGGACAATTTCAAAAGATCATCTAAATTACATCTCATATAATCTCCCACTCGTGGTATGTAGCTATGAACCTCTGCTTTTTTATTGTGGCAACCTGCTAGTGGAGTTGCTACCCATGTCTCGGTTGATGGGAGAGATCCACAGCACTTTTGACTCCTGCAGAGCAGACAAAACCCTCCTACCGTTTTATATACGAGGTAAAACATTGTAGTCATATTTCCATAGTCATTCTACAGTGATCGTGGATTGTTGGAGAGCTAAGTTGACCCTGCTACACCTCAGGTAACTTATATGAGTACAGGTTGCCTCGATCAATCATCTCTCATTACAGGTACATATTTGAAAGAAGCCCCTAATTGTTACTGGAAGCCGTGGGGATTGATTGGCTTCTGTGAAGAATGTTGTATGAATGAGCTCACCAACTTAGGTAGACATAAAATGGCATGGCAAACGAATGTTTACTAAGTCGTCTAAATGACTGTAAAACTGATTCCACTGTCTCTGGAAAGCCCCTCGTAGTGAACACATTCTCAGATAAGCTTCTCATACCAGGAAAATACAGGAAGTTATGACACCTAGCTAATAGGGATAACACCAGCCTTGCTGTCTGAACTGGCTTGGGAGGAAAAATATTAAACCTTGTCTGAATGTTCTTCGCCCCTTCCAGAGGCTGAACATTCAAAATATTTTTGTGTCCTGTGGACTGCATGAAGAAGATTGTCTTGTTGGTTGAAAAAGCCAAGGAGATACTACTTTCCCTAGATGCTGTTGTGGCTGCACAAGTGGAACTTTTATTTTAGTGTCCAATCATTCAGATAGAGATGATCTTCTTAGCAAGGTAGGTGGACTACCACTGCCTCTTTGGTGACATGCCTTTTGCGCCCCATTTTCTGCAAACACCAAGCCTTTTACCTGAGGATGAAGAGGACAATTTTTAGGTCTGGCCTAGACACAGCTTTAGCTTGTCGAAAGCCTAATGTAAACTTGAAAATGAATGCATCACATTAGTATTACCACAAAGGCAAAGAGGCTTTGGATCCGCCTCGCTCAGCCCTGCTCTGTTGTAGTTTCATTCAGCCACTGCTCTGTTGTTTCATTCACACTTTAGTACTTTGTATGCTGCTGTACCACATTCTCTTAGTCTGTGCCTTTTAACCGTCCTAGTCCTGTTATGCCCTGCCCTGATTGTGAGCCCTTCTCTGCTGCTCACAGTGGTCCCAGCTCCTACTCTACCCGCCATCTTTGTTACTGTGACACAAAGTGGTCTCGTCTTCTGCGCTGCCACGCCCAGAACATGGCTGCTCATTCCTGGTCAATGCTGGGTGCCTGGCTGTGACCATACAGGGTCATGTTTACCGAAGGGTTATGTAGTGCCAATGCATAATATTTTGACATCTTGAGAATGTCGTGCCTCGTTACTATCAACACCAACACAATTACCACAATTACACCACCCCTCTCACCATCACCACCACTGTCCTAGCACCGACCTTCAGCGCCACTGTTCCACGTGTACTGTTGATACATGTTTCAAAATCTAATGAAATGTGCACAAACCGGACGGTAATAGGGACTGGCCTCCATGTATCCTACTGCAGAAGTAGGAGTTGCTAGGAGGGTGGTCTAACTGAGGTGGTTATTTCATTTCAAGGGTGCTATTAAGTCACACATAATTTGTGTACACTACCCAAAGTAATTTGAAACCCCATTGTGGTGCAGCCTACCTATGCGGAATATGAAAATAAACTTGTTAAAATGGCATCAAGCTGCTTCTTTAAATAAAGAAAAGAAAATAAGTCTGAGGTGTCATTGTAAGTCCCAAAGACAAGCGAGAAAATGCTACAAATTGAACTTGCACGCAGTAGGTAGGTATTTGATTTATATGGAGCCTGTATAGTAGGTAATTTGATCATACACAAATGAAAGCTAAAACGTCAACGAAAAGGAAACTGTAACAATAGGCAGGCTAACTCCGATAACAGAAAGTTTTTTTTTTTTTTTTTTTAAACAAGAACTTTAAATGAGGACAAGGAAGAGGCAGGTCTGACAGATAAACAGTGTCGATTCCATAGCCAAGAGGCCAGTAGCCTGAAAGGTGAAAAGGAACGACAAATAAGGAAGAATGGGTGTAGACAGCAAGCTTAAAAAAGCAAACAGCAGATGTGGATATATGGGGGAATCGAGGACAGACATGGGGTAGGCAAACGATAACATTTAAAGGTTGTTTATTTTAGGCATGATCGATTTACTTAAAATAATTACCTAATGAAACATACAGACCTTGAATTGCAAAGCACGTGCCCTAACAAAGCGTGCCAAGAATGGTGACTAAAGCCAGAAAGCATTAGAGCAGTGGTTCCCAACCTGAGGTCCGACTGCTTAGAAAATTAACAGATTAATAAAGTGTATATAGATAAAGTATCTCGATGTACAATTACATTTTAAAACGCACTGTAAATGTCAAAGGATTTTGATTTGGAAGTTAAAAAGTAAGTCGGTACCCTCATTGGTTTGTGGGAGCTGCGCAGGTGCATCAAACAAAATGTAGAATGGACAATGTGGGCTTCAGTTGAATTTAGAAAAGCTCCAACCCTCCTATTAAAATTAATATTTTTAAAATGTATTTTTGTTTGCAAATTAAAGTGTACTATCATTTGTGTATGTGTTTGATTAGCGCTTATTTTTGTATTTTTATGTGTATGGTTTTGCGTTTCAAATCATCGATAGTGTTGATGAAGGGGGGAGGAGGGACTTGTGAGTCCCTGGATTCCAATAATGATTCACTGGGGCTCCCCCGGTTCCAGTAACAATAAAGTAGGGGTCCACAGAAGTCAAAAGGTTGGCAACCACCGCATTAGAGTGGAAAAATAGGTGAGAGCAGCGTTTCTTAATCTAACGACCCAGACTCATGCAGGATCTCATGGCTAGCCGCTCATACAGTTTTAGTTTATTCTCAATTAACATCAGGAATTTTAGTGTTTAAAACCGGATCGAAACCTGCTAACGTGTATTTCATTTCAGTTGTTTAAAATCATTACCGGTCACAGCGTATTTAAAAATAAATCACATAATTATATATTAACAGTGCAACGACTATGTATAAAAAAAAAGGTTAATACGTTCAGTGTATGATGGTATATGTATGCAGAACAGTCTGGATTGGTTAACAGTGCAGCAGGCAAGGATTCAGGAATAGATGAATGTGCCTTAGAGTGAGATTTGGGTGCCTCAGTTGATGTGGTTTTAGGCATGGGTACCTAATGCTTTGTGCAGGTAGGGCTATGCTTCCCCTGCTGTGTGAGAATGATTAAGTACTTTCCTCACTGTAGAACTGCATAGGTAATGCATGTCTTGCTCTAATGGGATGTTTTTTACTTCTGCGTTCACACTTTTTTTCCCAGACTGAGAATGGAATGTCTTTGCATGAGCCTGCTGCCTTCAATGTGTACGTTTTTAATCTCTTGAGCAAGATAGTGGTGCCACTGGTTCTTGGCCACATCCGTTGCTGCTTGAAGCTGGCCCTTTAGGGAGTTCTCTGGTGCATGTTTAATCCTGACATAATATTATAATTCTTGACTTGCAAGGCCTAACTCTGATCTAAGCCTCATCCTTCGCAAGTGTTGCTGTATATTCAGGATTTTCTTATACGCTGCACATTGGATGGAATCCAGAAGTGGAGCCAGCACACCTGGGAAGGCTTGGTGGCCATAGTGTACTGATGGTAATATGTGGCTTCTAGTACTCTTAGGATTGGTTCTGCTGTGGAGCTCTTTAGGCTGCTGTTTAGTTGCTTTAGACCATAAACTACACCAGGTCCCATGAATTTTAGATGCTTTAAATGGCAGTTGATTTAGCCCCTTCTGAAAAATCTAAATAGGTAGATCTAGTTGTTGTGGTGATTTGTAGCTCCTCAAGCAGCCAGCGTGCATGTTTTTTTGCAAATATTTGCCAAAGATGATTACTTTTTTGTTTTATCTTTATTTACTTTGTTTGTTGCCACTGTTATACCTGTGGAGTGCACTGAGTGTCCACTGCAGGCCAGTGCTTAATTTGCAAATAAAAAAAGCCATCCTGCTTCAATTAAATGTGGGAACACAAAGTACTGAGGTAGCATAATCCTGAAGCCATCACGGGCCCCTTCAATCCCTTTACAGCCACTCCCTGTCCCTTCCACTGACTCTGGCAGCTTTCTGCTTTCTCCCTTTGTGACGCTTTTTCGTTTTTCTCTTCCTCCTTCTTTTCCATATGTGTCTTTTGCTCGCAGCAAATGCTTGAGGCAGAATAATAAGCCCCGCCCTCAAAAATAAGTGCCGGTGCTCAGCACCAGAAACAACAAGCACAAATTAAGCACTGCTGTAGGCCTGCCTTGTATGGTCCATCACCACTATGTCTTCGGCATACTGCAAATTGGGGGGGGGGGGGGCTGCTGTGATGATGACATTTAAAGACAATACAGAACAACATTTACATTGTATAGGAAACTATAACTACAGAAGCTGAGGCCTATAGGAGGAAGTAGATGACTGAGGAGAAAAGGGAAAACAAAAGGCCGACACATGTTTCTGAAGGGACTGTAACGTATTTAGGCAAGTTCACTTACAAGGTGAAGCAATTATTTGAAATGAGAAAACACCAGTGTCAAGGAGGAAAATGGAATACGTTTTTTTTAAAAGAATATTTGAAAGATGAAAAAAATGATTTAACAAAAGAAGTAAACTGAAATGCAAAGAAGTGAGCTGGAATCCCATAGGTGGGAAATAAACTAGAGCTGGAGTAGAATAAGCAAATGCACAGGGGAAAAAAGAATATCTATTTTGCACGGATTCCGTTTGAGAAAATGTGATGTCATCAAAACCTCAATTGTGAATAATGGGCTGGTCAAGAGATACACCTGAAGACCAGTAAAGAAGATGCAACAGAAAGGAAAATTTGGCAATTATTATTCTTGGGGATGGGGGGAGTTAAAACTATGTTTCGATTCCTCCTCGGACAACATACTAATTTCAGAAATAACACGGTTACCCTAAATCTCCAATTACTAAACCAGGAGCTTATTCGCATTGCAGGCCATTTGATAGGTTTCCTTTTTCTTCTGCCGATCTTATTCCAGTGCACAAAATATGGCCTGACTACTCTGGAATTACATGCCACATAAATTTGCCATCGACCAGCAAGAACAACTAGACAAAGTTGCCTCAGAATTTATAAATCTGTGGGACCAAAAGGTGTACCACTAATAGATTCCAAACTTGCATTCTGATTCGTCATTTCAACTCCGCAATCCTTAATACTCTGGATGAAAGATTGCCAATCCGAGAACAAAACTCTATACATGCAAAACAGAAATAATCCTTGAATTTAGATGTGCTAAAACATTTGAAGTTCAGAGAGCCAGCAGGAAATAAAGAAGAAACAACTGCATCTCAGATAATGCTTATATATAAAGACAAAAATTAAAGCTCACTAGGTGTCCTCCTTTTCTGAAAGGATTCGTAATTCCACCACTCTTCGAAAAGCACTCTCATTATTCCTGAACTTCTACCATCTGTGACTCCATCATTAACGATCCCATTGTTATGTCTGCTTCATCTAAATCTATGTTGCAGATAGGGAATTGTCTAGACTCCTTCACAGAAATTACACACGTAGAACTCTTGCAGACCTTCATAAATGCCCTTGTTCCCTAAGAGGGGAGAGCAAAAATTCTACCAGACACCAGAGAATCAAAACAGCACTATTTTTTGGGATGCGGGGCAGCCCCTCCAGCTTTGAGCCTGCGCTTCCTTACACCCCTGGCAATATCAGTCTTTCTGGCCCCCTTCCCTCAATATAGTGGCTGTTTGTCCCCAACTTGCCCCCCGGGGTAAAAGCCCATTAAACCACCAAATAAAAAATTATCCAGAAAAACAAAAGGGGGGGGGGATGGGTGACTTCCCGTCAGGCATTGGGTTGTACCCCACCCCAGAATATGCCCAGCAACCTTTCTGCAGCCCAAGGAGTTGATTGGGGAGATTTATAACAACTCTGCCATTGGGATGGGAGGAGGAGGAAGGCCCAATGTACACCAGGAATATTATTTTTATAGTAGAAAAAAGATACGGGGTGGCCCCAACCCCAAAAATGCCTTAGTAGCCTTTGTACATACCTGGGGAACGGTGCTTTCCCATTCCCATGGCAAACAAGAGCAAATTTGAAATCTTTTGAGAGTAGTTTTGACTGACAGAATGGCAGAGTGGAGGTAAATCCATATTTTCTTTTACTTGCCAGGCTGAATGGCTGCACTGTTCAGGCCTGTGCTTGGCCATTTACCTGGGGAAATCTACTAAATCCAGACATTTTTGAAAACTAGACAACCTGGGGAGTCCAGGGTGTTGTGACCTGCATGCATCTCAAGATGTTTTCTTACGCACAAAGCCCTGCAAACCTCAGACTTTACCTAAAGTCACACATTTTGTTCACATTTGTGTGGTGGAAGCTTCTGTAATCTGCAGTGATACAAAATTCCTGCCACCCAGCGTTCCCACATTTCTCCAGATAAAATGATACCCCACTTTTGTGGCAAGGCCTAGCACCTGCAACAAAAAAGGCCCAAAACACAATGTAGAAAAATCGGCAATAGGGGTAGCTCTGGTATTTGGGTCCCGACTCAGCTGCCACCGAGGAAAACCCACCAAACCTAGACATTTTTGAAAACTAGACACCCAGTGTAGTCAAGGGTGGTGTGCACTGTGTAGATCATATGAAGTTTTAATACACACAAAGCTGTATGCAAATTTCTAACTTTACCTAAAATCACACATTTTCCTCACGTGATGGAAACATCCAGAATCTGTATATATACACAAAATTCCTGTCACCTAGTGCAGTGGTTCCCAACCTTTTGATTCCTGTGGACCCCCACTTTAACAATAATGGAACCCAAGGACCCCCACTGAATCATCATGGGAATCCGGGGACCCCCATCTGAGTCATTACTGGAAGCTGGGGATCTAATTTGTCAATATTTGTTAATATTTTTTAATTTTCCAAGCTCTCGCGGACCCCCTGAGAAGGCTTCGCGGACCCCCAGGGGTCCCCGGACCACAGGTTGGGAACCACTGACCTAGTGTTCCCAAACTTGCCCGATAAAAGATTCTGCAGAATCCAGAACAGTCTCTCACATATATGCAAGAAACAAAGAGTGTTTTTGTCTACCCCATGGGATTGTGTAGAGTTGCGTGAGCCAACAAATTAACAGGGAGAACTGAGCCAGAGCTGAGCCAAGGGTCTAGCTTGGCTCTTAGAGCAGGTGCATGAGCAGAGCCCTGAAAATGTTTGCAATGTAAATCATACAACAAACATCATGTAAAATATGATAAAAGGGCTGATTAGATCTTGGCGCTGTTATCGCCATGCCGCGTCAATGGCGGCCCAGAGAAGACCGTCAAGCCTTATTTAGATGTTACAGCTATGCAAGCAGATTGACTGGTGAGGGATTGCTGACGTAGGGAGATGGAGGCGGGACCCGATGGACTTCGTACAATGGCAGGGGCTAAGGAAAGAGGTGACACACACACACTGTCCCTTAGCCATATGTGTACCACTGCACTTCACACTAAACAACACATTCACACAATAACCCATTGCCATTCCAACACAACCCATACATGCTGGAAACACACATTGACATAGATCTATGCCGCAACATACACACACCATAGACACAGAATCTACACACAACACAACAACGAACACAACTACACACTCAGCTACACAAACAAACTGACACACATCATGACATTGTCTGCTCACAACAACAACACTCACCTGAATGTGTCACACGGCAACACAGCATACACAACATTGGTCTCACATGCAAGTGACACACGTACAGACACAACCAAATAACCCACTCCAGCTCCCCCCACCTTAAACAGCCCACACACACATACTGACTCGCACACACAACTGATGGCACAAACCTACCCGAACAGGTTCCCATGCAATGCACACACATGGACACCGTTGTCCAGTGTGAGTGTAGCGTCATTGTGGTGTCAGCATTCATTTTGCACTGAATTATCACATCACAATGACAGTTGTGTATGTGTATAATGTGCATGTTGCCAAGTGTGTCCCCCGCCATGTGTGACACCATGGGGTACCCCACGAATGCAAGACACAGTAATTTAAAAAGATTACTCTGACATGTATATGCCTGCTGTGGTCCAGACCTCCCTTGTAGTGCCCACCCAACGTATCCTGGCGATTCAGCATCTCTACCTTCGAGTCCAGCCTCAGGGGGGTTGTGTTTTCTCCGTGTGTTGGTGGCGGCAGAACAGCAGGTGTAGTCCAGTCGAAGACAGGGGATGCAATGGGGGAAAAAAGATGAGTTTCCAACCCTTGCCACCGTTTCCCCCCTCCCCAATTCACCAACTCAGACAGAGGTCGGACTGGCACTTTTTGTTCTTGGCTGTAAGGAATATCCATATCTGCACACCGTAAAGGGTGGTTGGGGTAACGCCGGCATCCACTTTGCCACTTTGCCACTCCTGCCATTGATGCAGGCAGTGTTTCTTGGCAGAAACAGCAGTTCGAAGGGGGACTTTTGGTTGTGGGGCCGCCAACATCTAAATATGGAGGACAGACTGATATGGTGGCAGACGGGTTTTCAGTCAAAAATTCAACAGCGGGACCATTACCACCTGTTGGACCTGGCACTTTTTGCAGGGTTATCCAAAACCTTTTGCCTTTTTCCTCCTATTTTTTCTGACCTGTTTTTGTTGGCTTTAGGACTCTTGGCACTTTACCAGTGCGTGCATATGCTCTTTGTCCAAAATGTATTGGTGATTGGTTTATCCATGACTGACATATTTGATATACTAGTAAGTGCCTAGTAAAGTGAACTATGTGTGCCCAGGACCTGTAAATCAAATGCTACTAGTGGGCCTGCAGCACTGATTGTGCCACCTACATGAGTAGCCCTGTAAACATGTCTCAGACCTTCCACTGCAGTGTCTGTCAGTGCAGTTTTAAACTGCCATTTCGACCTTGCAAGTGCACCCACTTGCCAGGCCAAACCTTCCCTTTTACTACATGTAAGTCACCCCTAAGGCAGGCACAAGGCAGACCCCAGGGCAGAGTGCAGTGTAATTTAAAAGGTAGGACATGTACTGGTGTGTTTTACATGCCCTGATAGTGAAATACTGCTAAATTTGGTTTTTACTGTTGCAAGGCCTGTCTCTCCCATACAATAGCATGGGATTGCCTATCGCTCCCGTAGGTTGGGGATTACTTTGAAATATCATTTAAGGGTAATTTCCCATTTGGAGCAGATAGAGATGTGGAGTTTGGGGTCTCTAAGCTGACAATTTAAAAATACATCTTTTGGTGAAGTTGTTTTTTAAATTGTAAGATTGAAAATGCCACTTATAGAAAGTAGGCATTTTCTTGTTTAACCATTCTGTGCCTCTGCCTGTCTGTGGAATACACGTCTAGGCCAAGATGACACCAACCCCAGTAACACCCAACTTTGCCGCAGCACCTGTGGCCCGTGGTGTTATCATGACACCATGAAGTCGATGCCTCGCATCTTGACCTGCTGGATTCATCAACCCGCCATGTCATAAGGAACCAGCGCCTCGCCACCGAAGGCACATCACCTCCCCTGCAACTGTGAGAAACCGATGCCTAACCTCCCATGCCTATCAGTAAGGAATCAACGCTCACCTCCCTGGTAGCAGTAAGGAACCAACTCTGCACTGGCTCCAGCGACATCTCACCTCCCTGACTCCATGCAACATCTTTGTTTCCTCATCATTTTCAAAGGTACTGTACGTGGGGTCCGTGTAACTCTGTGACTGCCCTGCTCTCCCTCGCAAGTGGCATTGGACTGTTTCAAACAACTATGTCAAGACGCCATGATAGCCCCATTTGGAGCAATTGTGTTTCTAAGCTCTACAGGAAGATTTAATCTTTGAAACTTTTTATCTTTACTTGTGAATGTTGGATTTTTGTTGTTTTGGTTTTGTTTTACTCAAATAAATATTGGCTATTTTTCTAAACTGATGTGGAATACTTTTGTGGTGTTTCACTGTGTTACTGTGTGTGTGTGTGTATACACAAATACTTTACATATCACCTATGAGATAAGTCTGACCGCTTGTGCCAAACTACCAAGGGGATGAGCTGGGTTATCTTAGCTGTGTGACTCCATTACCCTGACTAGAGTGAGGATACCTACTTGGACAGGGTGCAAACCACTGCCTACTAGACATCCCATTTCTAACATTGGTGGTCAGCGGTCAGGATAGGACCTGTATTAGTACCTGACCTACAGTGATTGGTGTACAGTACTTCCATATCGCAGACCATTACATACCAGCATACAATCTTTCTCTTTCTGTTTTTGCAGCTGTTGAGTTTTGGCCACAATAATCTCTCAGTCTGGTAAGCCATCAGCTGTAGCTGCAGATTTGGGGCCTGATGCATACTTTTTTAGCACCGCACTTACGTCATTTGTTTACGCAAAAGCGGCACAAACTTCCAAAATATAATTACATTTTGTAAGTTTGCGCTGCTTTTGCATAAAAAAATGACACAAGTGCGGTGCTTAAAAAGTATAAGTCAGGCCGTTGGTGTTAGAGGAGGAGAGGTTGGAAACCTATGTGGTGCCTCAGCTCAAAATGTTCTGCAGGAAGTTCAAATGTCCTTTTAAAGGTGTTGGAAGGTTACTTTAGCTATTACACAGGTAATTATTTTAGCCTAGGCCTGCAGCTTGTGCCTTTACACTCTGAGGCATGCACTTTTATTTCTCTGTTATTTTAGCAGAAGCCTTATTTTAGTGGAGGTGTTTTTATTATCTTATCGGCTAGCCCTTTTACACAGACTTCTGTTATTCTTTTCTCTGCACAACATTTTAATTCTGTGCTTTATTCAAGGTTATACATGATAAGTTACAAATTATTGCTGTTGCAATGTGTTCTTCATGTCACCATCTCTAAAATGTGTTGTCACGTCGGGGCAGTTTTCTCAGAGCACCAGATGTTTTATTATAAAACATCTCACTGGCCCCTGCACGATAGAGGGGAATTCAAACCAGTTGCCATTGTACACTGCATGTAGCCTTTGCAGTTTCTGCTGAGACCTAACACAGTCTCTCCCTTCATGTGGGAGAATTCGCAGTTGACCAACAGACCTCTTCTTTACCTACATTCACGGGGATGGGGTTCTCCAGGGGGGCCTGATGGGCAGATTAGGGCTTATACTACCATAATCTTGCAGAGAACCTTAGTAGTGCAGGTAGGGATTTTAGAACCATTATTAGGACTTTTCCTATGTTTCACCTTTCTTCTCACTGTCTTGCTTTTATTTTGTTTTATCATCCTTATAATCTCAATACATGCCTTTTTACATAGAATGCAGTTCATTCAATAAAACATATTGAACCTAACCCTGCTTCTGTTTGCCTTTGTATATGTGAGACATACATGACTGAGAGAAAGGGGTAGGATCTGTTCCACCACGATTTCCCTGAGAAATCCAGATGACATGTTAAGGACTGCCACAAATCACCTTTTGCTCTTGGGTACTGGTGAGGTGCTGCTAGCTGGCCGGAAGGGTTAGGCTGACAGCTGTCACACGGCACAGGACCACACACAGACTCCCGCACCGAGTAGTGCTGCCACTCATATCCAGCAGTCTTGTTACTATAACAAGAGTCTTTACGACATGGTGCCTCCAACGTTGGTTAGGCATTGAGTTACAGATGTCCCAAGTACCTCTGTCTCACTAGATGCTGAAGACACCCTAATTACGTTGTACAGAGACGTCGATGGTATCAGGGATGTCATCCTCAGCTAAGATAGGCAGTACCTATTTTGACTGTAGGTTGTTCAAGTTTGAACCTTTAAAAGGATCAAATCCCCAGTTGGTGTCCTTATCTCTGAACTATACAATATTGAAATATGGTGGAACCCCAATGGGTTGTAATTGCAGCAAACATGAGGCTCCCCCTCACAAATTATTTAGTAAATAATTGACTCACAGAGGAGGGAGGAGCAGATACATTTGTAATTGAGGCAAAAGCAGCATATAGAACAGATTTTCTTTTCATTCTTGGGCTAACTTTCCAGTAGTGGATGGGAACAACATGTATTTAATCACTACACAGCACAATACAGACCTTATTCATATTTAGACATACCTTTATCTTATCAACATTGGCTTGATGGCACCCGACCACATGTGGTACTCTGTTAGAAAAGGTCCTTTAAGCAATGAAGGCTCTACATGGCCACAGCTGGCCACATATACACCACACCCAAATGCTAACACAAGGGTGGTAGCAGAAGTGTGCCACCTATATAATGATTTAGTACAAGTATACAGACTCTTAATACAGTTTGTAATGCAAACATTAAATATTGCCCCCAAAGGGCTGCCCTAGCGCAACCGCATATGGTTACGGCATGCATCAATCCTACAATAGTACATTTGGTTATGGGTAAAGTACCCACCAAACTTGAAGAAATTCTGTTTTGGGTAGCACAAAAAAAAAACGCTTTGGAAGCTATGTTTACCCATACGGGACCCCTAGATAAATATAGAATTCTCACAATGTGCTTGCCGTTCGGGATGGTTCCTTCAGTGGACAACTGTGCCTCATGGGGTGCAGTATTTGCTGCACTATACACTACTGCACATGGTACACCGACACTTGCAAATCTTCCGGAAGTGTTAAAACAGATTCAAGATGAATACGGGGCTGCCCTTGTGGATGCAATTAATGGACAACTTTGTCACTGTGTCCTCGATAATATTAAGTAACATTAAAGAGGAACCAGTAGCTTTTGCAGTCTGCATGCAGCTCCGGGGTATTCTGGTACAGGATCAGGAACGCGAGCTGCCTAAGATTATTGCTGAGACCTATTCTACTATAGGTCGGGAAAGTTTCGGATCCAGACAGAATAAACCACAACTACAAGGTAAATCCAATAAGGATTCTACCAAGCAAACAATGGAAGGTTCTTAAAAAAACGCTGGGATAAACAAAAACAAAATAAAGATAATGTAAAACAGAGAGGAGAATCTCTGTGTCCAGAGACCTCGGATAAACAAAATAACCTGAGAAATAGGGATAGTTTCTAAACTCCATATAGATATCAATATACCGATAAACATCAATCTCGTTCCTTTCGGGTCTCACGGCGTAAACGGAGTAAGACAGGTGGGCGCTCAGAACAACAAAACAAGTAAGTGAAACAAAGAAAAGATTCACAATGCTTGGCTGAAACTTCCATAAAAGAGGAAGAGAAACCTCCCCAACAGAAACAACAATTTAAAAAGAAAAAGGTGGCCGCTATTTCAGCCCGAGATGCCACGCATGTTGAGAGCCTTAATGAAGAACAGAAAGTGGGCACTGAGTCGGCTATAGATAGCACAGCAGAGGTCACAATAGTTTGCAGAATCTTCAAGGGGTTCTGGATGCAACAGCAACTGATGACTACATAGAAGTCAAAACTGCAGACATGCATGTCCCTCCCCAACAGCATTTACAAATTGAAATTGCAACTCAAAGACATAGAGTGTACAATTAAAGTAATATTCTGGGAAATATTTACACTGTGCTATGATAGCCTATTGGCAGAAACGGATTGCCCACCAGAATTTACCTGCAATCTTCTGTTTGGGGAAGAAGTTATTATGCTTTCTTTCTCACCTCCTGTTCCTAGGGAATTAGAGGAAGCTTAAGGAATAGATTGAGCACTGACACAAGCCCCCGCGCTATGTTGCAACCATGTGGGGTAGGACAGAGACTCTCTATCCCACATAATACCTATTAGATCACAACCGCAGCCTCAACCTCAACATCACATTAACCATGAGGCTAAAGCACCTGTGAGAGAAATACTCACACAACTTGAATACCAGGGTGTAATAGAGCCCTGTGTCTCACCAATGAATGACCCCTTGTTTCCTGTAGCTAAGCCGGACCATTACTATAGAATAGTATAAGATTACAGACACTTAAATAGTCGTACACACATTTGCTATCCAAAATGCACACTGCTCTAATAAACAATTTAGTGCGCAAAAAATACAAAACAACCCTGGATATCTCCAATGGGGTTTTTTGCCAAAATATAGAGCTTGAAAGCATGGATTTAACAGCATTTAGTGTTTAGGCTCACAAAGAAAATTTTGTAGGCTCCCACAGTAATATAAGAACAGTCCTGGACCGTTCTCAGCATGTGTAACATCCATTCTACACATGACTGACCCCGAGACGTTGTCCTGTATAGAATCTATCTACCCTACGGATGATGATCTCTTGGAACATTTAAGACGGGTATCCAGCATTGTTCTGGGAGTTGCCAAAATAGATTATAAGTTAAATTTCAAGAAAACTAAAAGTGCGTTTCTCAGTGTCTTGTTTTTGGGATACAAATTATCTGATGAAGGAATGTGCACAATTACAACCACCAAATACCATTAAAAAGCTGCAATCATTATTGGGCTTTTTCAATTTTGGCAGAACTTACATTTCAGACTATGCACAACACATTAAACCATTGTATGATTTAATACACCTCGACCTTTCAAGTAAATATTGGATAGTCAAACACAAATGCATTTTAAGAGCTTTGCAGCAGGACATGCTCGAAGCAAAACACTTAAACATGATGATAATACATATTTGGTCATCAGAGTAATTGCCGGTGCCAACGGATTCGCCTATGTAACATTCAATGAAGGTGATACCGTACTTATAGCATACAAATCACACCTATACTCCACAGCTAAACAATGCTTTTCTCCCACAGAAAAGATTCTCACTGCTGTTCAGATGGCTGTCATACAAGAGAGACCTCTGGCCCAGTGGAAACACATTATTGTTGTAACCCCCATACCAGCCCTCAAGGCTGTAACAAAAGCCAGCATCCAAAATGCTAAAGTTCTACATCTACATTGGCTACAATGGGCAATGTCTCTGACTGCCACTAATGTAGATTATTGTTTTTGTAATTTAAACAAAGGTACACTGTTCCAACGTACTATAACATACTAGGAGACCTGATGTCTCAGGAGCAAGAGCCCTCAAGCATCACAGTGGCATATGTTATAGTACGTTGGAACAGTGTACCTTTGTTTAAATTACTTTAAGTGGGAGACTGTACACTGGACCATAAGAACCTCCCGGTCCCCCCTCCCCTTTGTATTTAGATTATTGTTTTTGACCTAAAACTTCAGTCTCAAGAATTCCCTCAATTTGAGCTTGAATAGCCAATACCAGCAAATATCTTGCCTCTTTATCAATATAAACACTAATTTATACTGATGGTTCAGCAGAACCGGTGGTAGGCACAAAACAACAGTACACCGCAGCCTGTGCAGTTGTGAGTGGTGTCATGAAGGATGGCAAATTCCTTCCTCAGAACACTTACACACAGACCGTAGGGGACTGCACTGCACAATTGGCAGAGCTCAAGGCTCTGCTATCAGCACTGGAACATACGGATCTGGAACAGCTAACACTAATAGTGTGTGATTCGTACTATTGTATCCAGTCCTTTAATGAATATCTGCAAAAAGGGAACGCCATCAAACACAGATTACTGGTGGAGAAAGTAGAGGATCTGAAAGAGATGCTACCCGGTGCCCTTGTAGTCGATACCATGGGTCATCAACGTGTAGGGATACACGTTGTAGGCAATACCTTGGCTGATGAAGCAGCCAAATCAGCAGTAGCCATAGCTTCTGTTGCTGCAATTGCTGTTTCAGAACGAGGTTGGATGGTGAAACACTGGCTGCTGTGAAAGCCTCAGCAGATAGCAAGCCCTTACTAAAGGCGTATCCCGGCAAATATTCCTACCACATAAGTGCACAGAGCATTGCCTTTGCAACAATACCAGGAGTTGCTGATCGTGTGATTCCCCAACCAGGAGCAGAGGCTACAGTTAATAAAAGTGGCGCATGAGGGAGTTGCTCCTGCCCATGCAGTTGTGGCAGCTACTATTTCTTTTTTGCAAAAACCTGTACTCTACTCTTATTCAAGATTCCTATGGGTATGGCCACAGTGATCAGCTAACACTCGAACTGTTATTGAAGATTTGCACGTCTTTATCAGGGCATATGCAGTTGCGGCATTTCATTCAGACCAGGGCCCTGCTTTTGCCTCAAGGGCATTCAGGGACACAACAGTGATGTTGGGGGTCCAATTGCATTATTCGTCTTCCTATCATCCCAAGGGTAACAGTATAGTGGAGGGAAGAAAACGAGACTTAAAGCAAGCCTTAACAACAAGAGTATTAGGTATAGGTCGTAGTTGGTTTAACTGCCTGTATGGAGTCCAGAGAACACTTAATATTCTGCCGAGAAGATCCCTGAGAGGGTGCACCCCATAAAAGATTCTGTTTGGCGTACCTATGTATGTCCCCAATCCTGATGGCTCTGTTGCTGTGGCGGCAGACACACCTTTTGACATAAATTAACATGTCACTGTCTTGCTGGACTTACAACAGTTCCGTGATGAAAACTCATCTGCATGTGCCAACACCTTGGGAATAAGGGATGCACCAATAACACCTACCAGCTGGATTGCAAAAGTTGGGGATCTAGGGCGAGAAAAAGTTGCTGTAAAAAAGAATTTGGCCCTTCATGTAGAGCACCAGTTCCAGTCCTGGGAATACACGGTACCAGAACTGCTATCTTACCACCGCTGCCTGGTTCTAAAGGAAACCGCTTTGTCTCGATCAACTATGTCAAGCTACATCATGTGGCCGATCCTACACAGCAGACATAGAGGACTCCTGGGTAGTTCCCGAAACCCTCTCACTATAAACCAGGATGTACCTGTACAAGTTTTAGCCACCAATGCTGACACTTCCCAAGCTTGAAAAGGGTGGAAAATGATCTTTTATTAGTACCAGTAACTTTGTCTGCGACAAGCAACATCCACAATTCTGACCAGTGTTATTCATGAATCACCAAGGGACACATCTGTCAGTTCTACCTTTTTGACGTTGACTCCACTGTTTGCATGAACTGCTTCTGGATATTGCTGACATCAATGATTCCTTCACTGATTCTTCTACGTCTTTTGCAGTACCTGTATCTACTTGGTCCATATTTATACTTTTTTAGCACCGCATTTGCGTCATTTTTTTATGCAAAAGTGGCGCAAACCTCCAAAATATAATTGAATTTTGTAAGTTTGCGCCACTTTTGCGTAAAAAAATGACGCAAATGCAGCACTAAAAAAGTATAAATATTGGCATTATTATCTGATTCGTCCATGGAACTATTTGTGGGTTCGATTAACTGTGCTTGCCTTTCTTCTCCAGATTGGTTTTGTCATCGAACTGGTGGAGAAGGTCCTAAAACCACTTTTTTTTTTCATCACATAAGGTCCGGTGCGACTTGCCCCTAGTGAACATTTAAGCTACACCTATTCCTGATGGGACTGTTTGGCATAAAGTAACCTGTGATGTCTTTGGGCCGACGGACGTTCTTCAAATACCATATGTGTTTAAAGTTTCAATAGATTATATTAAAACACCTGGAGTAGTACCTGAAGATTGGGATGTAAAAATAGTTGATTCTATGCTTTTTGAGCTTGAATATTATACTGTATCTTAAAGTAAAAATGTTTATCAAACAACTGCTAATTATGGCAATATGTTCTGTTGCAATCATTCTGGTCATCATTTCATACATAGATTTAGAACCCTGAGATATGTTTATAATAACACGCAATGGAAACATTGCCCTACCCCATCAGTGGGAAGTTCTAAAACATATATGGAAAATGTTGCATATTATACTGGGCACAATGTAACATCTGCTGAGTTGTATTATTTGAAATTATCCCCTCTGAAACTGCAAAATACCTGGTAACAGATACCAGATTGATTATTTCTGATTGCTTTGTTTCCCAGTTGGCGATAGAAGGCTATGAATATTGGTTAAGGTCGATTGACTTAAAAAGTGTTTGGGGAACAAAATTTTGGAAATTACAAGGAAGGGAAGCTTTGTTTAGAGCATGCCGTATTCTGTTGCAATTTATTTTTCTAAATGACACCATACAGCAAACTAGTTGTTTAGGCTTGGCAAACGTAAAGGAGATGAATGCGACCAGTATTCCCTCACCAGCTAAATTTAAAAATTAGCAGAAAATAAATGTCACTGAAGAACAGCTCGGCAGGTGGATCCAGAAGAACAAGTTACTTACCTTTGGTAACTCCTTATCTGGTAGAGACATAGACCAGCTGTAGATTCCTTACCTTAGAATTCTCCCCAGGTGTCAGACTAGATCCAGAAAGATTTTTCCAGCAGTACCTCTGTGCGTCGGTAGAGGGCGTCATGCGACTCCATATCAACGTCATCCTCCTGATATGACGTTGACAGAGTCCATATAGTCCCCGCCCAACGCGCTGGACGTCAGTTTCTGCTTTAACAAAGTGAAGCCACTATAGAAACTGGCAATGGAACAGTGTATGGCAACAGAGGTAGATGTGAATTTCAATGTACAACTACCAAATTAAAAAGCATGGCAAAAGAATGCCAAGAAAGCAAGGATGAAGTAAGATAAAACAGTTCGCAGAAAGGGGAGGATGGGTGGGTCGGTAAGGAATCTGCGGCTACTCTATGTCTTTATCAGGTAAAGCATTTCCGAAGGTAAGTAGCTTGTTCATCTGATAAAAACAACTAGCCACAGATTCCTTACCTTTGAATTAAATACCAAAGCAGTATCAATCTATGAGGAGGGTCTGCAAACACATCTTACCTAAGTCTTGCAATAAATTAATGGTCAAACTGAAGGAGTAGTAGACCAGACAAGAGCAAGACTAGGTGAGAAGAAGAACAATTCATGTCAACCAAAGAGAGTGGGCACAGAATAGTGTAAGAAATGACTAAATGCCACTCGGGGCAGAGCGTATGGCAATGAAAATGAATCTGTTGGTAGAGATCAACAACAGGGAAATAACATGGAGTGCTCCAAAATAGAAGCTGAAGGAGTAAGGTGCAAAAGCACCCCTAATGGTCACAGAGACAATAGGAATGGTACACCGTTCAAGGGGTAACCAGAGGATATGAAAAAAGGGGAAGCAATGCAAATATGCTGCTCCCACCAGGATGCGTAGGCAAAACCCGCAAGAAGAAAGAAGCTGACGATTACAATGCCTGTCAACAGTTGAGGCCTAATGCATTGGCGGAAAGGCGGGTGAAGCTCCTGATGGCACGGGTGTTGCAGTCTTCCAGGATTCTCATAGGCATCGTTGTCCTCCTTCTATGACTCATCCTTCTGACTGTTCCTGGAGTCGTTCGCATATGGCTCCTTCGAATTCTACAGAGCCTGCGATGTATCAAGATAAGCATCGCCCTCGGTCGAAGACGCGTCCCCCTTCGGCTTCACTGCCCTGCGTGGCTCCTCCCGTTCCTCTGAGGACGAGTCTGCGCAGGAGTCTGCCCGTGCCTCCCACTTTATCCCAGCGACAGGGCGACTCTGGCTCAGATGTGGGACTATTACTCTTCTTTGCATGCTGTTTTTGGGCCTACTTCTCCCTCTGGAGTGCCTCAGGGCCCTAAGCAGGTGGTCTGACGCGGTCCTCACTGGCGGCTTCATCCTTGGTGCCTGTTGGGCCCCTCGACTCCAACTCCAGAGTCGGATCGGTGCTGATGCACAGCCTCCCATGGCTTCGACCTTCTGCGCCTGTCTCCTCTTTTTCCAACATGATTTTGGCATCCATTTCTACCTTACCGACTTCGGAAGTGGTGGCGCCTGCGGCTATGCTCAATGCCCAGATTATTCTATCCCCGGAGTCGGACAACGCCCCTTCCGATGTCGAAGTGTCTCCATCCCGACGTCGTTCAACGTCTATTCCGATGCCGTGAACGGCGCCGTTGAAGTTGGCCACTCTTCTGTCTTCTGAGGTTCCCCCTCCAGTTCTTCCACTGGAGGGGCCTGGTTTCCATTCTCGGCCTCCCAATTCCAACATTCCACTCCCTCAATCTGATTGGTTAGTTGACTTAACCAATGCTAGCCGTCTAGACTCCCCACCGGCTTCCAGCCTCCTATCATCCCCTGAGTTGGCTTCAGAGGCTGGTTCTGCTTTTGCAGACATGTTAAAGCATGTGTCAGAAATGTTACATTTACAGCTTCCTACTGTGCTCTTGTCCACGAACCCTTTGCTTGATAACTTACATCCTGACCAGTCTTCTGTGGAGCTGGTCCTTCCTTTTTGTGAGGCTCTTTATGATTTCCTTTTGGTAGTTTGGACCCAGCCAATATCAGGCTTCCATGTGGAGCTCTCTATCTCGCATAGACACATGCCAGCCCTGGAGGATCCGTCATGCCTCCAGCGGCATTCAACTACTCTAAGTTTTGTGGTACAAACTGCTTTGGATGCCAGTTTTACGCAGGTTCCTCCTGTTCCGCCAGGGTGAGAAGCCAGACAGCTGGATGCTTCTGGTAGGCAGATTTTAGCTTCAACTAGTTCTGGCTTGCGTTCAACCAACATATCCTGTGTTCTTGCTTGCTTCTCTCACGTTTTGTAGGACTCAGTGGATCGCATTTCCCCTTCTCTACCTGTCAAGGCTAGACTAGCTCTAACATCCTTTGTACAAGATGGTCAGCAGGCTGCCTAGCTCTAACATCCTTTGTACAAGATGGCCAGCAGGCTGCCAAGCTCAGTGTTAGATGTGATATGGATGCCACAGATTCTGTTGGAAGGATTATGGCTTCTTCGGTAGCGCTGCGACGAAGGGCATGGTTACGTTCTTCCAATTTCTCAGAAGTGGTGCAAGCATCTTCACTTTATATGCCTTTTGATGGCACCTCCATTTTTGGTGCCCATGTCGACTTGGCCTTACGCCACTTTAGAGATGCTCATGGTGGGACTCAGTTTTAAGTCCTCTTCATTTTCCAGAGTCGTCTTCTGGTTTGGTGCCTTGTTCAGGGGCAGTTGCATTTTTTCCTGTTGCACCTTTTTCCCGATGCCATTGCGCTTATATGCTTCTTGATTATAATGTGAAACCCAGTGTGGTGTTCCTGCTCTTCGCAGATGCTTTTCTTCTGATCATTTTCTAGTACTTGGGCTCGTGCTCCTGGGTTGCAGATGTTCTGTTTATTAACCCCACTTTGGTGGACTGGTTTCTGGTTCTTATACCTCCTACAGGGGTTTTTCTGTTGTACTCTGCTGATAGGCTGTTCGTCTAAGAGATTTTGCTCTCTACGAGGTTCTGCCTCGTATCGGACTTGTTTCCAGTCCCAGCTCTTCAGGGCAATTGGGATAGGCTTTTGGCTGTTCTTTTATTAATATCTATTCCGTACTAGGACCTTGCTCAGTGCTCCTTCTGGGAGCAGTATAATGACCCTAGTATCACTCAGGGTTCTTCTGTTGTTTTTTCACCAGTGTCCTCTTCCATTGCTGTAGAGGGACTTGGTTTTCTGATGCTTTTCCATGGTCTGCTCCCGTTGAGGATGTTGGTACCTCTTTGTTTCCACCTACCCCTCTTCTGGCTATTATGTGCTACGAGTGGGGATCATAATCTGTCGCCTTTATGGACCACTAAATTTTCACCTTTGAATTGTTTCTATTTATTATTCTATGGCCTTTTACCACATTCATCTTATAAATCTTCATCCTGGACATTTTCATCCTCCTTCTGACCTTTCGGTCCAGTCATGGAGGTGATATATATACACACACAAACACACACACACACACACACACACAGGTCGCAGATCCTCACACTGAGAAGGGAGGGTTCTATTCCAGGTGTGTCTGAAAAGATTTCCCTCGTTTAATTTCTTTTATATTTCCCATATGTGTATGAACTTATTGCTTTCGGGTACGGAGCTATTCCTCAGTGGCAATACCTAGTGCTTCATGACTACACAATGGCCAGGACAAAGGTTGTCTCCTGGAACGACTCTTGGCTATTCCTTCTGCACTGTTAATATGCCTATTTCTTGTTTCCCCTGTCCTGCTCCAGTAGGCCTGGGATATCATCCACTTTTTTATAAGTCCCTATTTTTACGTTCCTGTCCCGTTACGGGTTTCTTTCTCTTCCTGAGAATCTTCCCCCTTCTGTGTGCTGCCATCATCTTTTTGACTCCTACATTTCGGTGCTTTTTATGTAGGATTCTAATCCTAGCATTTGCTTTCTGTCAGCTGCAAGACAGTAATCATATTTCTTCCTTCCATCGGATATTTCCTCCTTCCTACCTCATATTGTTTTTATGTTTAGGATTGTTGTCCACGGATATGGCCATTCCCATTTGACCTTGCAAACTTCTGCAGGGCCAGTATTCAGACCCCCTACTGAGGGTCAAGGTATAATATACCTTATATTTCAGAATATTTCATTATTGGATCCACATATGGCTTGCTTTCTTATTCTCTGCCTGTTCCTCCGGGATTCTGCCACTTTTTCTTCAGTTCTTTCTTCAACTATTGTTTTTCTATCTGCTGGATTGTCATCGCTATTGCCTTACCCTTCTGTGGTTGGCTTGTACTTATGCGGCATTTGTATGCTTCGTGTTGGTCTTTTTCATGTACCACAAGGTTTCTGTTGCTTTCTATGAGCGGGTGGTTTTAGCAACCACCTCTTTTTACTTTTAGTCCACTAGCACTGATTTTCCTGTTTGGCTGGCTTTTCTTTCTTCAGGGGTTTACTTTATCTCTGCCCTCTTTTATTTTACTCCTGTGCTGTTGCGCAACTTTCTTTTTCCTACGAGATATATATATATATATATATATATGTATACACACACACACGCAGATATATATATATATATATATATAAATATATATATATATATATATACACATATACACACACACACTCACACACACACACACATGTATACCTATGTCTCATTTCTGCTTCATAGGTCTATGTCTCTTTTTTTATATCGTCACCTGTGTTCCCATGACCCCCTGCAGATCTATAAATATCATATGTATGACCACATCCGTGTCTTTACACCTATCTCTGTGCGTGTTGGTGTCTCAGCATGTATCTTCCCGACCTCATCTTTTAACCATTGTATGTCAGACATATGGCACACCTTTCGTGCCTTCTGTTGACTGACTCTAGGTGTCTCCCAGTTCTATTTTACCTCTCCTCAGGGTTCCTCTTGGGTGTTCCTGGGAATGTGTGTTCTGTATTTTGGGCGACTCTCCCTTTCACCACATACAAACAGATTGGGGGTCCATGACCGACATTTGTCGAGCACAGGACCCACAAGGCTTAAAGCCAGAAGGCATAAACACTGTTCCAACAATGAAAACGGCTGAGAGGGAAGGCCAAAAACATGGCCAGAGGTAACCACTTCTCCAAATCTGCGTTGCTGCGCGGAAAAAAAGAAACTGACGTCAGCACATTGGGGGAGGGACTATATGGACTTCGTTGATGTCATATCCGGAGGATGACGTTGATGTGGAGTCGCACAACACCCTCTACCAACGCGCAGAGGTACTGCTGGGATTTTTTTTTTAGGTACAGTCTGGCACCTAGAGAGAATTCTAAGGTAAGGAATCTGTGGCTAGTTGTCTCTATCCGAAAGGAATATTTAACACAACACTTTCAGGTCCTGACTGGTTGTTATTGTGGCCAATGGACACAGATGGTTGTCATGTACATTTTGTAAACTCTACAGGTGGTTTTAGAGCAAGCTGACCTGACCCTAGTTATATATCATCACAACACGCTGATATCGTCACCACTTATAGCGTAGGGAAATGATGCCAACATTGGTTGAAATCTTTCTCCCTAGAAGCCGTAAAAGAACACCTCAGTCTCCTATCAGAAGACACAGATCTACACAATTTCCTGTCAAGTCCCAGAAAACAACAAAAAAAGTGCTTCCAATATGCAATATATAATGAAATTTGGAAATTTTCCCAAATAGAAGCTGCAGCCCAGTTAAGACAAATAGATCAGGAAAACTTACAGAAGCATTAGCTGTTGTAGATAATGGAATGAACACCTTGTCCAACTGAATATACACCCTCAACATAATTTCTTCTGAGATCGACATTATACAAAACGGCTTGTCATCTTTACAACATATACAAAGTCATCTAAGGTCCATTATATAGTTAGGTTGGACGTTACAAGTCCTAAAAAGTGGATGCGTACCATGGCAATATGTTACCTCGAAAGACCTGTTTACTGCATTTAATTTAACGTGACAGCATCAAATAAGGGCTAAGAAAGAAGCAAATTACATCATGCTTAGCGTCAAAAAGTTAGAAAAGAAGCCTTTTACTGTGGCAGAAATACCACCTGCTGTCTGCTTAGTTCATGGGATTATTAATCTTCTTATTTCCACAATTCAATTCACTTCGTGCTTGAAGCACGTTCCTGTAGGCAGATATGAAAGGCAATGAGATAGTTACATTCATGAGTTGTGGGAGCTGCCCCTCTCGTACAAATGTTTCAATGGCTTGAAAGAGGTCTTTTTTAGCGGAAGCGAGTGAGAGACATCTGTGAGCCCCTCAATGAATTGTAAACAGCTGTCCTTGCACTGATCATGAAATGCTTCAGTAGCAAATTTAGCCTGTTATCTGAAGGGAGTTCCTGTCCCTTTTGTAGGAAAGTGCCCCTTTTGGCATGGTTACCCAGACTTTTTGCCTGATATTGATGCTAACGTGACTGAGTGTATGCTGGGATCCTGCTAACCAAGTCCCAGCACCATTGTTATTTCCCTAAACAGTACCATTGTTTCCACATGTGGCACAACCCTGGCACATAGTTAAGTACCTTGTCAAATGTACTAGTGGTACCAAGGGCTCTGTGACCAGGGAGGGTCCCTAAGGGCTTCAGCATGTATTGTGCCACCTTAAGGGACCCCTCACCAGACACATGCACACTGCCATTGCAGATTGTGTGTGCTTCTGGGGAGAAAAAGGTAAAGTGGACATGGCATCCCTCTCAGGGTGCCATGCCCACAAACCATTGCTTGTGACATAGGTAAGTCACCCTTCTAGCAGGCCTTACAGCCCTAAGGCAGGGTGCACTATACCACAGGTGAGGGCATAGCTGCATGAGCAATATGACACTACAGTGTCTAAGTCCATTCGTAGACATTGTAAGTGCAATGTGGCAATATTGAGTACCTGGGCTGGGAGTTTGTCATTACGAACTCCACAGCTCCATGATGGCTTCACTGAAGACTGGTAAGAGATGCCCCCTGTATTTTACCCAACCTTTTAGTGCAGGACTGACCAGTCTGTGCCAGCCAGCCACTAACATACAGGTTTCTGACCCCATGGGGTGAGAGCCTTTGTGCTCTCTGTGGTCAGAATCAAAGCTTGCTCAGGGTGAAGGTGCTTCAGACCTCCTCCCTGCAGTAACTGTAACACTTGGCAGTTAGCCTCAAAGGCTCTGGCCTCCTGTTACAGTACTCCAGGGCACTCTAGCTAGTGGAAATGCCTGCCCCCCGGACCAAGCCCCACTTTTGGAGGCAGGTCAGGCGGGCAAATTAGGAAAAACATGGAGGAGTGACCACTTCATCTGGGACCACCCCTTAAGTGTCCCGAGCTGAAGTGACGACCTCCTTGCAGAATCCTCCATTTTGTTTTGGAAGATAGGGACCAATAGGGTTAGGAATGTGCCCCCCTTCCCAAAGGGAGTGGGAATAGGAAGGGTGTAGCTACCCTCAGGGACAGTAGCCATTACTGCCCTCTGACCCCTGTAATGCGCCCAAATCAAGTATTTAGGGGCCCCTCTGAACCTTACTCACCAGATTCCTGGTGACTTAAATAAGAAGGACTGCTAAGCAGACCCTGGCAGTGAAGACTCCAGATGACAACTGACTTGGTCCTAGCCCTACTGGTCTGTCTGCAGCTTCAAACACCCCTGCGTCAAGAAGGCGATGCATCCTGCAGGACCAGCGACCTCTACAAATCCTCAGAGGACTGCCTGCCCAGCAGAGGACCAAGAACGCCAGAGGACAGCGACCCAGTCCAGAAGAAATGTCCAAAAAGGACTCCAGAACCCCTCTGTATCTGCAAGCCCTCCCCACTCTGCACCCGATGCCCACGGCCCTAGTCCAGGTGGCCCACCGGTCCAGAGAAGGTCCCCAGGCAATTCCGACCTCAAGTCCACCCTCGGTGTGCCCCTCCTGGCCAACACAATGACGTCTGCAGCCTGAATCCAGAGCAAATCCCCCCTCCCACCCACAACCACGACCGGATCAGGCGAAGTTTCCCTACGCCCGAGGAGACGCCCTGCAACTGCCACCTCTGGCCTTGGTGAATCCGACCAATGGTCCAGTAACGTCCATCTGTCACCTCTCCTGCCTGTCCAGTGTTTGATTTCCCGAAACCGACCCCCTGGACCCAGCCTGCAGCATCGTTTGTGACCCCTGGGATCCCCCTATTGAAAATCATTGGGCACCCAGCTCTGTGTTAGCACCCTGCACCCGACCCCTTCGTGCTGCTGAGGGTTTGTGTTTGGTGTGATCCTGTGCCCCCTCCCCCTGGTGCTGATGCAAACCCCCCTGGCCTGTGTCCTGGAACCACGGGTACTAACCTGCAATATGCTTTCTACCGAGCACCCCCAGTCCTCATAGGATTCCACTGCAAACCCCATGCCAACTTTGACCTCTGCCATGTTTTGCTGGTGGTGCACTTTTGGGGTCAGCTTAAACTTTGACCTGTGGACAGCCTAACCCCCAAAGTCTGGAATTGTAATTTGTGTACTTGATAACTGTATTAACACTCTCCCCCCGCACACACAGGATTCTATTGACTCCTATGAAAAATTGCACTGTGTCAACTATTGAAATAGAAAAGTGTTGCTTACTTGTAAACTGCTTTATCTGAAAAAATAAAGTACATGTAATAGATATGCATGATACAACTGTAGTTACCTGCAACGTTCGTCTGGTACTAGTAATAAACTAACAAAATGTATTTTTGTTATATAAAAACAATTGGTTTGGAGTTTGTCATTGAGTGTGTGCCTCATTTCTTGTCTGTGTGTACAACAAATGCTTTGCACTACCCTCTGATAAGCCTAACTTCACTCCCACACATGAGAGCGTTTGTATTATCTACTTTAGCCTCTGTTAAGCTTCTGGGGAACCCCTGGACTCTGTGCACACTATATGTCATTTTGTTATAGTATATACAGAGCCAGCTTACTACACCTTTGATTCGTCCAGCGTTCCAGGTGCTCTTAAATGGGAGCCATGTAGTTCTGAACAAAAAGAACTGCTGTGGAACGCGAGCCAGAATTGTTTCTGTCGTTTCAGTCTCCCAAATTGTCACCTTTTGCGATAATGTGCTTTTTCCTCCAACACAAAGGACGAAAGTAGCAGAGATATGGCCTCATATTGCTGCTTCAAATGCAAATTTTGACAAGCTAAGCAGACTGAAAGCTCTTTTGTTTCAAAAACACGTTGTGCTTACATCTGCCCGCGAGACCTATGCGCTCCAAGTGGTGAGGTCATCTGCAGAGATACAGTCCTTTTTAAATATTAACTTTCCTAAACATTTCGGTGAATTAATTGGGTGAATATTTAATGCCTCGAACACCACTAGGGTTGTACATTTCTTTAAGGCTGTTTTAAAAAAAAAAAAAATGTATTAACATTTTATTGGTGTACATAATCAGTTCTTTTAATTGTATACACATACACTTATTCATGCAATTATACAGGCCGCAACAGTTTCCAATATTAGTCTCTAACATATCATTTGCTGGGTTCCCACTCAAATCTGATGCCCAGCCTCTGTATGGTCCCGGCTGTGTGCATGATCTGCATATTGATTGCGCATGTTCCTGAGTCGTACTTCTTGCTATTGTTCTCTTGATCACATACCATTCTTCTTTAAGGCAGTTTGTTCCAGTTTTGTCAGCACCTTTTCGTCTACATTTGTTAGTGTTTTCGGGGGATTTCCCATTACTTTGGCATTAATTGGTGGCATTTTGCTGTTGCTATTCTTTCTTTGCAGTGGCTGCCCCCTCACAACCAGGAGAACTGATGGCACTTCCACCAGCCCAACTGCGTTGTGAACGCATGATGCAGTATTTTTAAGCACAACTCCTGGAAGAACTGGAGTGCAACTGGTCTCTGTTATTTTAACTGGTTTTGAACTGTGTGCAGCCTGTCCTTCAGTGTTTGTGGTGCCCTTTTAAACATGCATCGGAAGTGTGTCTTGGTACACAGCGCATACCTTCTTTGAGCGCTGATCTGTTGATGTTCTCATTGAGAAGTCATTACCAGGCATGCACATAGGGATTACTTTTGTTGCAGGAAGCTTCCCATGAGTCTCCCTTTGAGGACCAAGTGACTCTTGGTGCTACAACACCTGGCACTGCACCATATGCTGCTGCCTCAGCTGGAACTGAGGCAATGGAACATTAGTGCTCTCTCACCTTCCTTGCCAACAAATTGGTTACATTAACATCTGCTGAAATGGGGTCTTTCTTGGATGCTATTAAATTTGATGAAATTGGGGATTTTCTAAAGGACCATGATAATTGCTGACCTATTGTCATTTGGCCCTATTTTGCCTGTCGATATAGACATTCCATTGTGTGCATTTTTAGAATTTATTGTAAAGTTATAGATGTAGAAATGTCAGTTTTGCTTTTGGCTTTGTTAGGGACCTATACATTATGAACCATGAATGGGGAGGTTACTTTAGCTATTGCACGGGTACGTTATTTTAGCATAGGCCTGCAGCTTGTGCCCTTTCATTCCGAGGGATGCATTTTTATTTCTCTATTATTTTAGCTGAAGTCTTATTTTAGTGGAGATGTTTTTATTATCGTATTGGATTTCCTTTTACACAGACTTCTGTTCCTCTCTTCCCTGCACAACATTTTCATTCTGTGCCTCATTTGAGGTTATACGTGATGTTACAAATTATTGCTGGTGCAAAGCGTTCATCATGTTGCCAGCTCTTATACACAGAAATATGCAAGTCGTCCCGTCAGGGCAGTTTTCTCAGACAACAAGATGTTTTTATTATAAAACACCTCACTGTCACCAAAATGATAGAGGGGAATTCCAAGCAGCTGCCATCGTACACTGCACATTGCCTTTGCAGTTTCTGCTGAGATCTGACAGTCTCTCCTTCCATGTGGGAGAATTCGCATTAGACCAACAGACCCCTTCTTTACCTACAGTCACAGTGATGAGGGTTGGAGTTCTTCCCGGGGGCTTGATGGGCAGATTAGGGCTTACGTTGCCATGCTCTTGTGGAGAACCTTAGTAGTGCAGGTAGGGATCTTAGAACCAATGTTGTGAAAGTATGGTGGGATTTTTCCTGTTTCAATTTTCTTGGCACTGCCTTGCTTTTTTATGTTTTAGCATCCTTATAATCGCAAAACATGCCTTTTCACATAGAATGCAGTTGATTCAATAAAACTTATTGAAACTAGTCCTGCTTCTGTTTGCCTTTGTATGGGTGAGACATGTGACTGAGAGAAATGGGTAAGATCTGTTCCTCCACGATTTCCCTGAGAAATCCAGATGACATACTAAGGACTGCCACAAATCACATTTTACTCTTGGATACTGGTGAGATGCTGCTAGCTAGCCAGAAGGGTTAGGCCGACAGCTGTCACATGGGGCTGGATCAGGCTCAGTCTCCTGCGCCCGGTGGTGCTGCCACCTGAGTCCAGGTGTCTTGTTACTATAACGAGAGCCTTTACAACAAAGGGCTTACTAGGAAGGAGGAGCTGCAAAAGGTGTTGAGGGCCTAGTTGGCAGCCAGAGAGGATGGTGGGCACAAAGAGAATTAGAATTATGTTGTATAGGAGGAGGAACAAATTCTGCACCTGGGATGGCTAGAGGAACCAGCATCATCTCTGGCGCCGGGGACCAGTCAGAATGGTGGAAGAGCTACCTCCAGAGCTGATAGCAGTGTTTCCTCTCCAGTGGAAGGACCAGTGGGTCAGGGGTTGCCCGCTCTGAAGTCAGAGCACCCCAGGGATGATCCTGGTGACGCCACTTGTGGCCTGGGAAGACTCGACGCTCAGTCAGTTGGACAGGGGTAACAAGACCGGCACCGGGCAGACTGTCCCACAACACATGCAGAATGTGTTTCCCTTGGAGGGAGAGTGGGTTGTACTCCTCTGGAAGTCCAGGCACATGCTCAGCCTAGGGGTACAGACCCTAGGTTGGGGAACCAGTTGCAGGGTAGAACTCCTGAACTGGTGGGAGAATTATGCAGGACGGGTGCCATAAGCACCCTGACAGATCTGGATTCTGGGGGTACTGCACCCCAAATGGAAGGTACATAGCCCCAGAAAGGGAGTCAGGAGGAGGAAGGACTCGCCCCTGACTCCTTTCCAGCCTAAGGGTACAGACCCTGGGCTTGAGTAGCAGTCTCATAATACCACTCATGAACTGGTGAGAGGGAAATGTGCACATCACCTGGGGCTACCGCTCCAGAAAACAAAGAGGTTTGAGTGCCCGGGAAGGGCTGAGGCCTGGCCCACTATGGGTTGCTGTATTTGTAGACAGAGTTGCCTTTAGCTTGGGGACAGAAGTCATACCCCGTGGGTGGACTGGGCCACACCACTATGTTGGCCATGGTGGTATTATCTGCCTACTGGGATACATCTGTGAGCAAAGTAAGGTTTAGGTGCTGCACAGATGGGGTTCACAGGTGAGGAGAAGCATTCTCAATGGGTTAGCTTAGTGGGCCCTGAGATTTTGGACAGAGGAATCTAACTGTGTTCAGAAAGGCATAGAACTGGAACGTGCACCTACTGTTGCGGGCCAGGGTCTGTATTTTATCGCCTGAAGCAGGGAAGTCCATCAGGGTATAGATTGCTCTTCCCCGGCTTTAGGCTGGAAGGGTGTTGTGTTGGACATGGGTCTTTTTGCAGGGTTATCCCCAAACGTTTTGTCTTCTTCCTCCTATTTTTTCATACCTGTTTTTTTATGGTTTTAGGGCTCTTGGCACTTTACCACTGCTAACCAGTGCTAAAGTGCATATGCTCTCTGTCTAAAATGTATTGGCAATTGGTTTATCTATGAATGGCCATTCGATTTGCTAGGTAAGTCCCTAGTAAAGTGCACTGTGTGTGCCCAGGGCCTGTAAATCAAATGCTATTAGTGGGCATGTAGCACTGATTGTGCCATCTACATGAGTTGCCCTGTAACCAAGTCTAAGACCTGCCACTGCAGTGTCTGTGGGTGCTGTATTAAACTGCCATTTTGACCTTGCAAGTGTACCCACTTGCCAGGCCCAAACCTTCCCTTTTACTACATGTATGTCACCCCTAATTTAGGCCCAAGGCAGCCCCATGGGCAGGGTGCAGTGTATTTAAATGGTAGAACATGTACTGATGTGTTTTAGATGTCCTGATAGTACTGATAAATTCGGTTTTCACTATTGTAAGTGTGATTTCCCATTGGGAGCAAATAGAGCTATAGAGTTTGGGGTCTCTGAACTCACAATTTAAAAATACATCTTATAGTGAAGTTGGTTTTTGAACTGTAACATTTGAAAATGCCACTTTTAGAAAGTGGGCATTTTCTTGCTTAATCATTCTGTGCCACTGCCTGTCTGTGGCATACATGTCTGGATCAGGATGTGTATTCACTCTAGACAGACTCACAAAGGGAGGTGAGGTGAGCCCTGCATATCCTGATGAGTCTTCCTGAGCTAGGGCTAGAGTGGTAGAAGGAGCGAACACTTGCATCTGAATAAAGAAGTGCCTGTCCTTCCACAAACTAGTCCCCCCCAACCCCACCCGGAGTGTGTCTGGGGCCAAGGTAGGAAAGGCAGCGTCTTGTGCACTACAAAGACTTCTTTTTGAAGTTTGCCTACTTCAGAGACAGAAATGGGTATAAGTACTGGACCTCTGAGACCACAAAAAATCCTTCTGGACTGAGGACATTCTGCCAGGAAGAATTTCTCAATGCTGTGGAAGGGGCTGGCAGTATGGCTGTTGCTTTGCTGTGTTGGCTGGCTGCTGCTTATGTCCTGGGAGTGAAAGGACTGAACATTGCTTTGTACATCCTGCTTCCAAAGTTTCTCCTAGGGCTTAGACTGAGCTTTCCTCCTGTTAAGAAGTCTCAGGGAAATCAAAGACTTCATATTTCAGCACCTGGGGTTTCTTGCATAGAGTCCTGACTTGCCGAGTGGTGCCAAATCCAGTTCCTGGGCCCTTGGGAGTGAGTTCTGGTGGAACCAACAAGAAACCAAGGGGCATATTTATACTCTGTTTGCACTGAAATGGCGTAATTATTTTACGCTATTTCAGTGCAAACTTAACTCCATATTTATATTTTGACGCTAGACCTGTCTAGCGTCAAAATATTGGAGTTAAAGTTATTTTTTGCCTGCGGAAAACTACCTTGTGTCAATGAGATGCAAGGTAGGCTTTCCCGGGCAAAAATGACTCTAAGCCCCATGCGCCGTATTTATCCTCCCGTGCAAAAGTGGTCCACAGGAGGTAGGCGGGCCTAAATATTGGCGCTAAGCTTGCTTAGTGCCATTATTTAACGCATGGGTCAAGACAGGTGTTTGGGAATCTGTGGGCCTATTTCCTTGGTCGAACACCATGGAATAAGTCCACAGGTGCCCTCCCCAGCCCCCAAGGACACCCCCACCCACACCAGAGGGGCAGCAGAGGATGGGGGATCCCATCCCAGGTAAGTAGAGGTAAGTATTTTTTTTTTTTGTTTTTTTTTAAGTGCCATTGGGGGCCCTGAAATGGGCCCCCATACATGGCACTGGGTGCAATGACCATGCCCAGGGGACCCTTGTCCCCTGTGCTGGCCTTTGGGGTGGTGGGCATGACTCCTGTCTTTTGTAAGACAGGAGTCATGTGGTATGGTAGGTTTAGCATCAAGAAATGATGCTAGGCTGGTTTAGTCATCTTTTTAGACTCTAACCAGCCTAACGGGATTTTTTTGGTGCAAAACCCCCTTCTCCCATACCACCACCCGGCTAATGTAATTCTCCATGACGTTAGCCCACCCTTTGCGCCGGATTGCACAGTTCCATAAATTAGACGCCCGCCCGGTGTCTTGGAATGGTGCTAGCCGGCGCTATACTTTTTGGTGCTGAACTGCGTTAGCGCAGTTTAGCGTCAAAAAGTATAAATCAGGGCCTAAGTACATTGATTCCAGGGCAACTTTGGAACTGGTGCCGCTGTCTGACTCCGCACTACTGCATTCACCAGTGCTGTGGTCCCCAATGAGTGCAATGACCACGACCGACCCCGCATGCTCGATGCTGCAGCAGTGCCTCAAAAGTTCTGCCACAGCATGAGTTCTGAATGCTTGTCACCAACGCCCATGACACCCGACTCCACCACAGCACCTGTGACCTTTTGGTGTGATTGTGACACCGCAATGTTGACGCCTTGCATCTTTAGCTGCTGGATTCATCGACCCCACTGGGTTGTAAGGAACCCATGCCTCCCCACCCACGTCACATTACATGCCCTGCAACCGTAAGGAACCAATGCCTCACCTCCCCTGCCTATCAGTAAGAAACCAACGGCTCACATTCCCAGTAGTAGTAAGGAACCGAGTCAGCACCAGCTCCAGCGACCCCTTACCTCCCTGACTCCATGCAACGACTTTGTTTCCTCATAGTTTTCAAAGGTACTGTACCTGGGGTCCCTGCAACTTGGTGAGTGGCCCGCACTCTCTTGCGAGTGATGTCAGACTGTTGGAAACGACTCCGTCAAGATGCCGTGATAGCCCCAGTTGGAGCTCTGTGTTTCTAAGCGCTATACTAAGATTTAGGCCCTCATTACAACCCTGGTGGTTGGTGTTAAAGCGGCAGTAATACCACCAACAGGCAGGAGGTAAAAAAAAAAATGGTATTACGACCACAGCGGAAACCGCCAACACAGACAGCAACTTTAACACTCCGACCGCCACGGCAGTAGCAACAAACACCGCAGAGGTCACCGCCAACAGACAGGCGGAGGACAATGTACCACCCACCAAATCACAATCCGCCAGCTTTTCCGGGGCAGTACCAACGCCATCAAAAGCACGGCGGAAACAGTCTATGGAAGGGAAACCACTCACCGCTCGACACTCAACAAAGAACCAGGACGCCAGGAGCCCGAGCTGCAGGCCCTGTCGATGCTGATCTACCTCCTCATACACGAGGAATATCAAAGGTGGCGGCGACGACCTCAGTGAGTACTTCACCTAACACACAGGGGACGGGGGGAGGAAAAAGAGAGTGACACACAAACACGCAACACCCCCACCCTCACCCAAAACACCATACACACAAACACATGCAACAACAGTACATATACACCCTGTTATCCCCTGGGAGAACACAAGGAGAAAAGGAATTGAGTTAAATAAGTGATATTTTGGAAATATGCAGATATACGTAACGAATAGAAAAACAGTATATACAAATATTTACAATATGTACAGAAGGCCATACACTGTCCTTTGCAAATGTCCGTGGCCCACTGGGCCAAAAATCATGGGCCAAGCCCACAATTGACTCCTGCCTCAATATGGAGAGAACACTGCAGGGGCATCAGGTCGAAAATACACAGGCACCTCAGGGGGACAGGGAAGGGGGGGACCTCAGCCGGAAGATGGAATAATGCCACTGCTCCTCGAGGGGGCTCCATGCCCACTGCTTGGTCCTGGGGAGTGCAAAGCCACAGTCTCTCAAGTCTTTTAAGTGGATGGCTTCCCCACTGGTTCTGGAGTGGGCCTTGTGCCCAGTGTGCTTCATCCTGCCAAGGATAGGGAGAGTGGATGCAGTTCTCCACTGGTTCTGGAGGGGGCTTTGTGCCCAATGTGCTTCATCCTGCCAAGGAATGGGTGAGTGGATGCAGATCTCCACTGGTTCTGGAGTGGGCCTTGTGCCCAGTGTGCTTCATCCTACCAAGGATAGGGTGAGTGGATGCAGTTCTCCACTGGTTCTAGAGGGGGCTTTGGGCCCAGTGATGCAACACTTGGGTGTGGCAGTTCACATTCCCTCAGCTGGGTGTCTGAGGCACGAGATTTGCATTGATGAGGTAGCATGATACTCCATGGAGGCAGGGCCAGACTCCATCCTTCGACGACTAAGGCTGCAAACTGGTGGTAGTGCCGGTGCTGGTGGGGGTGTTTCCAGTGGTGGTGGGAGGCTCCCGGCCGTCTCCTGCAGCCTCGGACGGACGCACACTGGGGCTGCTGCTGCTGGTAGTGGTCCTGCTGTCAGCGGTGTAGGTGGCGGTGCCTGCGGTAGTGGTTTAGGCGGGGATGCTGGGGGTGCTGTCCGTGGTGCAGGTGCTGGTGCTGCCAGTGGTGGAGGGAGTCACCAGCCCATCTCCTGCAGCCTCGGATGGCTGCTCACTGGGGATGCTGGTGCTGACAGTAGTGGTGGCAGCGGCGGGGCAGGTGGCGGTGCAGGTGGCAGTGATTGTGGCGGTGCTGGCTGCGGTACAGGTGGCGGGGCTGTCGGTTCGGATGGTGGACACCAGGCCCTCACCTGGAGCCTCCGAGGCCTGAAGTGCCTTGCCTTGGCTTTTTTGCCCCTTCCTCACCTTGGCAGATGCTGCTGGGACTTTGGCTCTGGCAGCTGGAGTTTTGGAGGAGGCTGTGCTGGGTGGGTCATGCTCCTTGCTGCATGCTGGCCCCATCTTCACCTTGGCAGGTGGTGGAATGGTTTGGTCCTTTGCAGGGGTCGGTGGCACAGTGCCTGGCCTGCCGGCTGCCCCCTTTGATCCTCTGGAAGTTGCAGGTAACACAGCGGACGCCAACTTGGTGGCTGAGGTGCTTGCCTGGGATCTGGACACCCTGGCCTGAGGGGAAGGAATGGGTGGGGGGTAGGGAACAGGTCAATGTTTGCCAGGAAAAGTGTTTTAGACACACTGGGACGGGAAGCTGGAGAGGGTTTGGGAGTGGAGGAAGAGGGAGTGGTTGTGGGAGGTGTTTTGTCTGCTGAGTTTGGGTGAAGGTGCATGGGCTGGATGCTGTTGTGAGGTGGATGGCTTTTGGGTGGGTGCTTGCATTTGTGTACTTTGGGAGGAAGAGTCACAGACACACTGGGAGAGGACACAGGGGACGTGTGCATGGTTGTGGGGTTGGTGACTGCTCGTGTGGGGCGTGTTGTGATGGGCGTGCTGGTGATGGAGGTAGTGGATGAAGATGTAGTGCATGCAGGTGTGAGTGTAGACGCTACTGGGAGGGAAGTGGAGGAGGAGGGGGACACAGTGGAGGCAGTGGATGTTGGTGTGTCTGCATGGGTATGGTGCTTGTGTGAGTGCCTGTGAGATGAAGTGTGATGCTTATGTTTTCCTGAGCCACTTTTGTGTGGTGATTTGGGTAACTGCTGGTCTGAAGGTGTGCTTGGGATAGGCTGGGGTTGAGGGAATTGGGTCTGGGTAGAGGAAGTTGGAGGGGTGAGGCTAGACACAGGGACAAGTGTTGCCATCAGTGCTGAGACCAGAGCCTGAAATGCTCTCTGTTGGGCCGCCATGCCAGAGTGAATGCCCTCCAAGTATGCATTTGTTTGTTGCAAATGCCTCTCAACACCCTGGATGGCATTCAGTATGGTTGACTGCCCAACAGAGAGGGATCTCAGGAGGTCAATAGCCTCCTCACTGAGGGCAGCAGGGCTGACTGGGGCAGGGCCTGAGGTGCCTGGGGCGAAGAAGATGCCCACCCTCCTGGGTGAGCAGGCACGGGAAACACGCTGAGGGGCTGATGGGAGGGCAGTACTGGATGGGAGGTGGCGGCTGTACCTGTTGTTCGGTTGGGCACAGAGGTGTCTGCCACAGCCAGGGAGCTTCCATTTGAGGAGTCGCCGCTGTCTGTGGTCTCCCCTCCTGTCCCCGTCGTGGTGCTCCCCTCGCCCTCCGTCCCACTGGTGCCATCACCCTCTGAGAATTTGGTCTCCAGGCCCATGTGGGATGCAGCTCCTTCCGTCGCCGGTGCCTCTGCTCCTCTGCCAGATGATGCTAATGCACACAAGGACAGGGTGACAAAACAAAAAGGGGGGGAAGAGACAGAGAATACACTTGGTCAATGCCAGCAACACCACTACGTTGACGTACACAACACACAGGGAGCAGCTCTATGCATTAAGCCATGCCCACCCATTTCCTAAGACAGTCTCTAACGCCAGCATCTGCACACCAGAAACCCACAGGACGCTGCCCAGTAGTAGATAGCCACTTGCACTATTGGGGTAGGAGTGCGCCAGAGCCTGCCCAACAAGGAACCTACCCTGCCATGATCGCCATGGCCTAGGGGCACTCAGAGCCCATATCCCCCACCCAGGTACCTCCTAACGTGCGCAAAGTCCGCTTTCAGAATCTGTACTCACCCCCTTGTGTCTGCTGTGATGCCCTCAAGCGCCCATCCAACTCCGGATACGCCACCACCAGGATGCGAAACATCAGGGGGGTCATGGTGCGACGGGCACCCCTTCCTCGTTGGGAGGCCAGCCCCTGCTGGACCTCCGCCGTCTTCTTTGACCAGCCGCGCAGGTCCTCTCATCTCTTGCGTCAGTGGGTGCTCCGAAAAAACACCAGGGTCTGCACCTCCTTTGCGATGGCACGCCAAATACCCTTTTTCTGGTGGGCGCTGACCTGGAGGGAAAAGACAGTAGAAAAGGGAATTATTCACCTGTCCAGACCGTCAGACTCATTGACCACCAGTTCCCACCCATCCCCTGACGCACATACAATGACCACCTTACATGCTGCACTCTGGCCAGGACGCCTCAGCACCCCCCAACATGTGGCTTACATCCACAGCACTCCATACATTCATGGCCCACGCCTCATGCTCACAGTGTACTCACCTGTTTGTCTGGAGGACCGTAGAGTAATGTGTACTGGGGTAGGACCCCATCCACCAGTTTCTCCAACTCCTGTTTCTGTAAAGTTAAAAAAAAAAAACAGCATTAGTGTAATAGATGTGGGAATGTGACCCTCTGCTCACCATTCTTTTCCATAGGCTCCAACCGCTGAGGCTGCATATGAGATGGCAGCATCCTCCAGTTTACAGACCCCTGGTGGACCTTGCAACAATGGAGGTCAGACACATTATCATTACCTACAGACTTGATCGAGCCACAATCAAGGAACTGTGGGCCCAATTGGAGCCAGACCTGATGTCAGCTATCTGGCAGCCCACTGTTATCCCCCCTCTAGTTCAAGTCCTGTCAGTGCTCCATTTCCTGGCAAGTGGTTCTTTCCAAACAACAGTGGCCATGGCATCAGGGATGTCTCAGCCAATGTTCTCTAACGTGTTGACCAGTGTTGTCAGCCCTGCTGAAACACATGCGCAGCTACATCATGTCCCCCCAGGTGTAGGATTTGGCCACAGTGAAAGCTGACTTTTATGCCCTGGGACATATCCCCAACATCATAGGTGACATTGATGGTACACATGTGGCGTTTGTCCCCCTCCCGGAGAAATGAGCAAGTTTTCAGGAACAGAAAAAGCTATCACTCTCTAAATGTGCAGATGTTGTGTTTGGCAGACCAGTACATCTCCCATGTGAATGCCAAATACCCTGGCTCTGTCCATGACGCCTTTATCTTGAGGAATAGCAGCATCCCATATGTGATGGGCCAACTCTAGAGGCACCGGGTGTGGCTAATAGGTGAGCCCAAGGTCCCCACACAGTATGAGTAGGTGTCTGGGTATGGGGTTGTCCCTAAGGGTTAGTGTGTGTCAAACGGGTATCCCTCGATATTTTCAGGTGACTCTGGTTACCCCAACCTCTCATGGCTACTGACACCAGTGAGGAATGCCAGGTCAAGGGCAGAGGAACATTACAATGAGGCACATGGGCGTACAAGGAGGATTATCGAATGGACCTTCGGCCTCCTGAAGGCCAGATTCCAGTGCCTCCATCTGACTGGTGGATCCCTGTACTACTCACCCAAGAAGGTGTGCCAGATCATCATTGCCTGTTGCATGTTGCACAACCTGGACTTGAGATGCCAGGTGCCTTTTCTGCAGAAGGATGAGCCTGGAGATGGTCTTGTGGCAGTGGTGGAGCCTGTGGACAGTGAGAAAGAGGAGGAAGACGATGTTGACAACAGGAGCAGCATTATTCTGCAATACTTCCAGTGACACACAGGTAAGACATTGTACGTTCATATTACATTTCAGTTAACTGTTGGACATTGTACAAGACATCCTCTTACCCTGTGTTTCTGGCAACTGACTTTACCCTTTGCCATGTCTATTTTCAGACCACTGTGCCCCACTCTGGTTCCTGCTATGTGTACTGCTGCCCACTACAGGTCATACCAATGTATATATAACTGGACATATGGAATGAAATGTTGACAGCTTGTTAACCTATTACATATTGCAATCAATTGATAGACTCCGTACTTGTATTTGATCCAAGGGTGTTTATTTCAGTGCTCACAAGTAGAGGGTGATGTGCAATGGGCAGGGGTGATGGTGGAGGAAGGTCCAGTTAGAGTCCAGTCTCTTGGTATCAAAGATGCATTGTCCAAGGGGGCATAGGAAGGGGAGTGATGGCAGTTCAAGGTGGACAGGGTTACATAGTGGGACAGAAGGGTGACAATCAGGAGAGTCTTATTTCCTCGCGGGGTCTTGGCAATGTTCCCTGTCTTCGGCCCGGATCCGAGGGACCATTTGCGGTCAGGTTCTCCTTCTGCAGGGGGTGGGGTGCTGGTGGCCTGTTGGTCCTGAGGCGTATGCCTCCTGTCCACTCGCGCTGGTAGAGGTGGAGGGCTGTTCATCTGTGTGGCTAGTGTTAGGAGCCCGTTGTTGTGCCACTGTCTCCCTCATGGTCTTGGCCATGTCACCCAGCACCCCTGCAATGGTGACCAGGATGGTGTAGATGTTTGTTAGGTCATCCCTGATCCCTAGGTACTGTCCCTCCTGCAGCTTGGCCAGTATCTGGCCCATGGTCTCCTGGGAATGGTGGTATGCTCCCAGGATGTTGGAGAGAGCCTCGTGGAGAGTGGGTTCCCTGGGCCTGTCCTCCCCCTGTCGCACAGCAGTCCTACCAGCTTCCATGTTGTCTTGTACCTCTGTCCCCTGAACCGTGTGCCCACTGCCACTGACCCCAGCTCCCTGATCTTCCTGTGTATGTAGGGTTGCCTGGGGTCCCTGTAGTGGTGGACACACTGCTGATTGATGTATCCTGGGGACAGAGGGATGGGCCCGCTGGGTGGGCGCTGTGCTGGTGTTTCCTGAGGGGGGAGGCTCTGTGGTGGGTTGGGACTGTGGCAGGTGAACCGACTGTCCGGAGGTCCCTGATGGGCCAGGTTGGTCACCCTGATCCAGGCGTGCAGAGCTGCTGTCATCACTGTGGGCCTCTTCAGGGCGTGGACTGGTTGTAGCTGGCACCTCCTCTCCGTGACGTTGAGTAGGGGTCCTGTGGGGATACAAATGCAGCATCAATGTATCTGCGTGTGCCGTCTTGTGCATGGGTGTGTTTCCCTGTATGATTGTGATTTCCCTGTCAGCTTGGCCTTGTGCTTGTGGTGGTTTTGTGGGCTAGGTGAATCTCTGTGATGGACATGCTGTGGTGATGGGTGTCCATGCAGGTTTTTGATGGGTCTCCATGCATAGGTGTTGCATGCAGGGCTTGGTATTGGGATGGGTGGGTTGTGATGGTGGGGTATATGTGAGGTGGTGGAGTGATAGGGGTGAAGGTAGGGGTAAGCGTTTGTGGTGGCATGCAGGTAGGGTGGGGGATTTAGTAGTAAAGATTTGACTTATCAGAGTCCAGTCCTCCTGCTACTCCTGCGAGGCCCTTAGGATGCATGATTGCCAAGACTTGCTCCTTCCATGTTATTAGTTATGGGGGAGGAGGTGGGGGTCCACCGCCAGTCCTCTGTACAGCTATCTGGTGTCTTGCAACCACGGAAAGCACCTTCCCCCGTAGGTCGTTCCACCTCTTCCTGATGTCATCCCTTGTTCTGGGGTGCTGTCCCACGGCGTTGACCCTGTCCACAACTCTCCGCCATAGCTCCATCTTTCTTGCAATGGATGTCTGCTGCACCTGTGATACGAATAGCTGTGGCTCTACCCGGATGATTTCCTCCACCATGACCCTTAGCTCCTCCTCAGAAAACCTGGGGTGCCATGGATGTGGTGTGAGTGATAGGTGTGAGGATGTGTGGGTTGATGTGTGGGGTGATGTGTTATGGTGTGTGGTGTGAGGTCCGTGGATGGTGTATGGGTGATGGTGTTCTGTGCCTCTGATTGAGTGGGTGCTCCTAGCTTGTCTCTCTATCAGTTGTCAAATCCTTGGGGTCATAAAGGGTTATGGGTAATGTGGTGTGGGTGTGTGGGTGTGGTGGGTCTATGGGTGTCAGGTGTGTGTATTTTGAATTGTTCAATGTGGTGGAGTTTTGTAAGTGTGTGTGTATTATGAGTGCGGCGGTGTGTACCGCCAATGGTTTACAGCGGTTGAAAGACTGCCACAGTGATCCGTGGGCCTTGACACTGTGGGCATATTCCTGTTGGCCTAATGATGTGGGTTTTGGTGCCGCCAGTTTATCACTGCCCTTTGGTGTGGCGGACTTGTGTTGGTGTCTGTATAGTGGCGGATTTCTCTGTGTGGGTCATAATACCCATTGCGGATTTCCGCCGCGGTTACGGTATGTTGGCGGCCGTCGGCACGGCGGTAGGCCGCATTTACTGCCAGGGTTGAAATGAGGGCCTTAATCTTTGAAAATTCGTATCTTTACTTGAAAATGTTGGATGTTTGTCATTTTGGTCTTGTTTTACACAGATAAACATTGGCTACGTTTCTAAACTGGTATGGAGTACTTTTGTGGTGTTTTGATTGTGTTATTGTGTGTATGTGTAAAATTCTTTACACATTGCCTCTGAGATAAGCCTGACTGCTCGTATCAAGCTACAAAGGGGGCAAGCAGGGGTTATCTTAGCTGTGTTACTTCCCTACACTGATTCGAGTGAGGATCCCTACACGGACAGGGTGCAAATCACTGCCAACTAGAAACCCCATTTCTAACACTGCCAAAATCTAAATCAGGCCCAAAGTCTCTTAGAAATTCCCAAAAATATATTTCTTCAATGTGTGGAAGCTTTTACATTTATATGACCCATAACAGCACCTCACTGAGAAGTACTTATTCAAAATGATTCTTTTAGGTTTGAATCTTTTTATTGATTTTATTGATTTTACAATAATTAGGAAACAATGCAAAACTCTTTCCGACAACCTCTGGCCAGTGAGGAACAATAAAGGAAAGGAATGTATATAGTTAAAGAGACATAAATATAAGGTATTCTGCTGAGTAGGCATCTAAAGCGATGAAGCTGGGACGTAAAGCGTGATGTGGATCCAGCCAGAGTCCTCCTCTGCAATATGTGAAATAAAGCCGGTACTGAATCTGTTGGTGTGAGGCAGAAAACCCGTAAGTAAGCGGGGCAGGTATGTTCCACAAATTCTTGTGAGAGGTATGGCAAAGAAGGCCCCCATGTTTTATCAAATTGGGGCAATCTCTGCTCAACTGTGGCCGTCAGCTTCTCCATGCTTATTAATTCCCAGAATCTATATAAGCAACATAAGTGTGTAGGTATAGTGTTAGTTCCCCGTCGCTTTAACAAAACTTGCTTAGCTGCTCAAATGGCCAGTATGATGGCCCATTCCCGCAGCGATTTGAAGGGGTAGTTTAAAACATCCAGAAAGCCTAGAAGAATATAGCTCAGAAACCTAGGGAGCGTTATGTTACACATTTTGCCAACAGCGTCCAAAACTTGAGACCTGCAGCAGTCAAGTTTCGGACATCTCCGAAGGAGATGTGTCAGTGTACCCTCCTGAGTGCATCCCCACCAGCAGTGAGCATCTCCATCCCTCTTCCACCGGGCCACTCACACCGGTGTATAGTACCAATAGTGTGCCACCTTAAGTAGCATCTCTTTACCCGAGGTGCTTCGTGCTGATGAGTTAGCCTGTTTGCAGATATCAGACCACTCCCTAGGTGTGGAGGTACATTTGCATTCCCTCTCCTAATGTCGCTGTGCTGAGGATGTAGGTGGGGCTTGAATAGTGTTGAGAAAAGCATAAATGTCTGAGAGTATGCGTTTGTTGGAACCTCTAGTCAGTAGCCATTTCTCAAATGGGAATAGGGAACGGTTTGCGTGTGGCTTAATGGAGGGCTGAGTAACCCAATGGCATATGGCCAAATGCTGCCATAGGATGTTTTCAGGGATACCATATTGTTGTTGGATCTGAGCGAAGGTTAGAAAACCGGATTCATCAAACAAGTCACCAATCCTCTTACAGTTGGCCTGCTGCCACAACATATAACTATGAACCTGATATGCAGGGGGAAAGTCCGGATTACCTATGATTGGAGCAAGGGGAGAGATTTGGGTAGAGAGATTCCTACTCATCTGTACTTTGTCCCAGACTCCCATTGTGGCTCTTTAAATGGGGGAGATACAAACTCCTGGTGGTCTATGGTTCTTAGGTGGCCACAGTATCTTCCATATGTGTATGCCTGTGACAGCTTGATTTATGAAGCACCAGTGTTTTTCTGTGAGGGGTCTAGTCCACTCCATTAAGTATCTTAGTTGAGCGACCTGATAATAATGTGTAAGATGAGCGATCTCCCAAACCACCCATCTCTGGAGGTAGGTAAGTCTGCTTCTTGGCTATGCATGCTTTTTTCCCTTCCCAAATGTAGTCCTCTATGTGCCACTATTTGGTCAGCACGTGGGGAGGAGGGGATAGGGGCAATGTCTACATGACGTATAAGATCCTAGGTAACAAGGTCATCTTAACTGCTGCAATGTGGCTCAGCCAGGAGAGAGCATAGGCCCTCTAGGCGTTAAGGTGCGCACGTGCTCTCGGCAGGAAGGTGTCATAGTTAGATACTGCAGTTTGAACCATGGTGAAGTAGATGCGGAGTCCCAAATACATCACTCCCTGTATCGCCCAGGTGAAGGGGAAGCAGCGCTATAGAATAACTTGCTTTGCCGCCGAGACTGTCAGGTTTCGAATCTGAGATTTTTGCAAGTTCAACTTAAACCCAGAGGCCTTTCCGAAAGCCTCCAACTCTTCCATCAGCAGAGGCAAAGACTGAAGGGGATGCATCAAGGTCACCATGATGTCGTCTGGGTAAACTGCTAGCTTGTGTTCTTGTCCTCCCCATAGATGCCAGTTATTAAGGGGGTTTATACGAATACGCTCAGCAAAGGGCTCCATGTATAGTGCAGTATAGTGTAGTAGTGGGGATAATGGGCAGCCTTGTCTGGTGCCCTGAGCAACCTGAACGGGGGAGGATGTTAGTCCATTTACCTGGACCACCGCCTTAGGGCCATTGTAACTGCACTGTATCTATCTGATGAACCGCCCGCCCATGCCTACCCTCCGCAGCACTGCAAACCAACAGGCCAATACACCTGATCCAATGCCTTCTTGGTGTCAGTTGATAACAACAATGCTGGTATTTGGGATCATTGAGTCTTAGCCACCAGGTGCATATGCATTTTGTGTCATCACCACAGTTGTGCTCAGGATAAATCCGGCTTGATCTGGATCGATAATGCCCTGCATGTGAGGGGCTAATCGATTCACCAGGATACAGGTGAATATCTTGGCATCCACATTTATTAATAAAATCGGTCGATAAGAGGAGCAGTGTAGTGGGTTCTTACCTGGTTTGGGCAAAACTGTGATAGTGGCGAGTTTTATGGATTCTGTAAGGGAGCCCGTAGTGCTGAAGGAGGTATATAGGCGAGGGAGTATAGGGGCCAGTTGGTTAGCAAATAGTTTATAGAATTCTGAGGACTAACCTTCATGCCCAGGAGTCTTGGGACCACATGTAGCAACTTTCAGATTTGGGGCCTGCAAATTGCGAGTCAAATCCGAATGTAGGATGGTGTCCCTGACACCATCTGCGATTCGCAAGGGGGTTGCAAATGCCCACCTCATGATAATCATGAGCTGGGTCGCAATTTGCGACCCACTTGCGAATGGCGCCCCTCACAGGGATGGTGGCCTGCTGCGGACACCAGACCACCAAGTCTGTGACTGCTTTTCAATAAAGCAGTTTTTTCTTTTTTTGTAATGCAGCCCGTTTTCCTTAAAGGAAAACGAGATGCACTACAAAAACCAAAAATGAAACGTTTCCGTTTCATTTTTTCAGAGCAGGCAGTGGTCCATAGGACTACTGCCTGCTCTGAAAACATGTTTTCACTGACATTCACAAAGGGAAAGGGGTCCCATGGGAACCCCTTCCCTTTTGCAAATGGGTTACCCCCCATTTAAAATGGGTGCAAAATGAGATTGGTTTGCGACCGCGTTCGCAGTCACAAAACAATCCTACATTACACTGCGAGTCGCAATTAGGAAGGGAACACCCTTCCTAATTGCGAGTCGCAAACCCGTTTTGCGATTTGGGAACCAGGTTACCGAATCGCAAAACTGTGTTTGTGCATCACGTTGTGCTTTGTGCACAAAATTAGCTGTTTGCGACGTGCAAAAAGCTACCTACATGTGGCCCTTAGTCTCTAGTATATGGTACCTAGGTACCCAGGGCATTGGGGTAACAGGGGTTCCCCATGGGCTGCAGCATGTATTATGCCACCCATGGGAGCCCATGCAAAATGTGTCTGCAGGCCTGCCATTGCAGCCTGTGTGAAAAGGTGCATGCACCTTTTCACTACAGGTCACTGCACCAGGTCACTAAGTCAAACCTATGGCAGGCCCTCCTAGCCCAGAGGGCAGGGTGCAGGAGTTAGTTTTTCGCTGAATTTGCTTCAAAACAAGTACGCAAATTTGGTGCAAGTGGGGTATAAATATGCCCCTAAGTGCAGGGAAGTCATTTTACGCATATATTGGACACAGGTAACTACCTATGTTCAGCTACATAATGGTAACTCCGAACCTGGGCATGTTTGGTATCAAAAATGTCAGAATCATACCCCAATACTGTTGCCAATATTGGTTGTATGATTCCGTGCTCTCTGAGGGCTCCTTAGAGGAGTTTGCAGGGTTTTCACGGGCAGCCCACGCTGCTGCCATCCTACAGACAGGTTTCTGCCCTCCTGCTGCTTGGCCATCTCAAGCCCAGGAAGGCAGAACAAAGGATTTCCTTTGGGAGTGGGAAGCAACACCCTCTCCATTTGGAAATAGGTGTTACATGGCTAGGGACGGGTAGCTACCGGTATGCTTTGAAGAGCACATTTGGTGCCCTCCTTGCATAAACCGGTTTGCACCAGTGCAGGGACCCCTGGTCCCTGCTCTGGCACGAAACTGGACAATAGAAAGGGGACTGACCACTCCCCTGTCCATCAGTACCCCAAGGGTGATACCCAGAGCTCCTCCAGGTGGCCACTTGATTCTGTTATTTTGAATCCAAGGTGGGCAGAGGCCCCTGGGAACATCTGAGTGGCCAGGTCAGACAGGTGATGTCACAGCCCCCTCCTGATAGGTGGTCACCCTGCTAGGTGACCAATCCCCCTTACTGGGCTATTTAGGGTCTCCTTCTTGGGTGGGTCCTCAGATTCGACATGCACAATTCCAGCAGGACTCCTCTGCATCATTTACTTAAACTTCTGGCCACCGGGACTGCAACTGGACCCTCCAGGGACCGACAATCTGCAACTCCAGGGATGACTCCGTTTTGAAGCATTGTTTCTCCGGCTCCTTTTAGCAACTGCAGCATTTCCCTGGCTGTGCATCCTCTGAGGGCAACAAGTCTTCAGCCTGCACAAGAAGCATGAAGGAATCTCCCTTGGAGTGAAGGAGTCACTTCCCCGCATCCGGAGGCACCAACTGCAATGACGACCAGCTGCGTGGATCCTCTCTCCTCTGGAAATGTGTGGATCCTGCATCATAGGTGGTGGTCTGGAGTAGTCCCTTTGGTCCTCTCTACCTGGTGTGCAACTTTGGAGATGGTAAGCCATTGCCTGTCCTTGCAGGAATGTAACCCTGTACACTGCGACTCTTGCAGCTACCAAGGCTTGTTGGCTCGTCCTCCAATTGATCTTCAAGCTCCTTGTAGCCCCGGCATCCAGCACTCTTCCCTGCAAAGCACAGTCTCCTGCCTGCTGCTCTGGTGACATGGGACTCCTTTCCAGGTGTGCTGAGTGGACCTCACTGCGACTCCTGTGCCTGCTGCCTGTGAGTTGCCTATGGGCGCCTCATCCTCGACTTCTGACTTTCCTCACTGCTGAGTGTCACCTGGGACGCCCCTCCTTGGGTTGAGTCTCCCTGGACCTTCCTGATCCCTGAAAGCTCTGCAACTCTTCTGCTGCAACTCTTGCCTTTACCAACGCTTGTTGGTGGTTGCTCCACACCACTGATTTACTGAAACTCTTCTTCTGAAGTGGGAAATCGACTGCTCCTGTGCTGCATAGCTGACTCCTGGTCTTCACCATCGACCTGGTTCTGCATCTCCCAAAGGGTGGGTAGTGGCTCCTGCCCCAACTAGACACTCCAACTCAAACTGGACTTGGTCCCCTTCATTTGCAGGTCCTGGCCCTCTTCTGTCAGGTTTCCATCTTCTGTTTCTTCGAGTCCTGCTTGGGTCTTGCGCAGTCCTTTTACAAAGTTTACCTGTGGGTTTGGGGAAAAACCAGGTACTTACCTCTTTTCTCTTGGTTGCTGGGGGGGGCAACCTGGTACTTACCTTTCGATTGCTTTCTATGCCAATTCCCGACTTCTAATGTGTATATAATATTGTGTTTACTCACCTGCTAGTAGAGTATTGCCCATACAGTATTTTAGTATTTGTGTTACCATACTAAAGTACCTTTATTTTTGTAACACTGTGTGGTTCTTTCATGTGTATAAGTGCTGTGTGACTACAGTGGTATTGCACAAGCTTTGCATGTCTCCTAGATAAGTCTTAAGGGATACCTGGACCTGGTTTAAGGTAATAATACCATAGGTGCTCACCACACACCAGGCCAGCTTCCTACACTGTCCAATCCCGTATTGGGAACTAAATTAAAATCTCCTCCAATTAATATGTCCTTATCTGTAGTGGCCATCATCTTACCCAAGGCTTCTAGAATAAAAGCCTCCTGGTGTTCATTGGGCGCATAGAGAGTACCGAGTGTGAAGATGTGCTGTCGTAATGTGATGCGAAGTGACAAGAGCCTGCCAGAGATATCAGCCTGTGTCTGAACCACTTTGCCTGGGAAGTGGGAGGCCAAAAGAATAGCTACTCTAGCTTTTTTCCCTGTGCCAGAGGAAAAGCGTTGTTGATCAAACCACTTGGACCTTAAATGTTTCCAATCTGCTTGTAAGAGGTGAGTTTCCTGTAACAGACAAATATCACATTTGGAGTCTCGGATCAAAGACAAAAATGCTAAACGTTTTGCGGGCATGTTAAGCCCCCGGATAACAGATAATGTGTATCATTGGGGAATCAGTATGGAAATGTATGCTTGTGAGGTAGACCATGGGTTGTCTGGAAATTGCCAACTAGCATCCCATGGATAGATTTAATACACCAACTAATTATCACTGTACATAATAGGTAGGAAAAATGAAACAAAGAGATAGCATAGATTGCCAAACAGAGAAAGAGGGAATAGAACAAATGCGGTCTTTCCCAGCACCGCGTCAAACCAGCAGGTTGGGGTCCATGTCGAGGCATCACAATCAGAGTGGGGATTGCCTCCAAGGGGTAAGACGCCCTGCCATCAGTATATGTCCTTCTCGAACAATGGAGATGGGCCCAGATGATCTGTCTTTACTTGGAGCCTGGAGGGTGGTAGGTTGTTCCAGTGTTAGGGTCTTCTGTGCAGTCATGATCAGGTGATCATTTCTCAGTCGTTTTCTAGGTCGGTAGCCTGATCCCAGGGATTCAGCTGATGAAGAAGGGCTGTCCTTTCACTCCAACTCTCCATTTCAGTTGGCCCGACCATTTTCACCTTCTTCTTCCTTGTAGAGCGTGTGAAGGATGTCAGCGATAATGAGGGTCTCGGCTTCTGCGAATGTGCCAGTCATCGTTCTATTGTTTGATGATGGGTAGGATTGCCTGTGCCTCTTCCAAGGTGCGCCAGCTGCATGTCTCATTGTCCGGGACGAATGTAAAGCAGAAAGGGTGACCCTAGCGGTAGCGCACATCCTTCTTTTGTAGAAATTCTGTTGCAGGTTGTAATTGGAGGTAACGTTACAGAGTGATCGATGAGAGATCTTGATATAACCAGACCAGAGTCTATGTGGATGCTGTCCCTCACTGCTGCTATTGTGGTTTCTTTTTGTAAGTAATAGTGGAGACAAGTTAAAATGTCTTGGGGTTGACCACGGAATGCAGCAGGTCTCCCCTCCCTATGGGTTCTGTCTAGGACGATGCCTATGGGTGCAAGCTCTGGCATGATATGATGAAAGAGTTTACACACATAGTCCTCCAGGTTCACTCCGGCTGCTTGCAATGGGAATCCCTTGATTCTAATGTTGGCCCTCCTAGGTCTATTTTCAAGATCTTCCATCTGGTATCGCAGTTCTGCGTTTTTGCCTTGCAAGACCAGTATTTCGCGGCAATGGACATCCAGTTCTTCTCCCTGCGCATGCCTCATTTGTTCAAGGCCAGATACTTGATCCCCCAGTTCATTCATTTCTATTGTGGGGCCCTTGATATTTGATGTAATGTCCTGTTTAAGTGTTGCGATATCCACACGTAGAGCTCCAAAGAGGGTCTCCAGGAAGGCACGTGTAACGGGCTCTGCGCCATCGGTTGCTCCTGTGGCCTCGCCATCTGTAGCTGGGGGCACCAGCAGGGTGGCTTCCTCATGCTGGTCTACTTTTTTCCCTAGTGGCTTAGTAGGCAGATCCCTAATTGAGGTGTCTTTTTTATGGGTGTGTGGGCCCGCCATTCCAAAATTCAAAAGAAAAAGAAAAGGCAGAAGCAAGGAAAGTGATTTAAGAACATTCAGGAACAAGGTAACTATGGCCCGTATTTATACTTTTTTTAGCGCCGCATTTGCGCCGCTTTTTGACGCAAAACGGCGCAAACATACAAAATACAATGGTATTTTGCAAGTTTGCACCGTTTTTGCGTCAAAAAACGACGCAAATTCGGCGCAAAAAAGTATAAATACGGGCCTATATATATTAGCATAAATATAATTAAGAACTTTAGTATATGTACTGGGATGTTCGTGATACACATGATAAATAAGAAAACAACTGCTACATCGTATAGAGGAGGCATTAGTTCAAACAGACAAAAGGTGATGAGAGAAATGCTCACAAAACCTCTGACCACTGGAAGTCGCTCGGGATAGCATTCCAACCCATGTTTTAATTGCTCAGAATGACACTTCAGATTAGATTCTCCCATATGCAAACCAGTCTTGGTCCTTTTCAAAAAGCAACAGTCCACTCCCAACTGGCAAGCCACAATCCCTCTGAACTAGAATACAATGTTTCCAAGACCGATAATGTTGTTTGATGTAACACCTTAAGTGTCCAAGGGTATGCACAGATTAGGTTGTTGCATTCAGTGGCTACTGTAACCAAGTTGCACTTGACTGCAGAGGCTCAACCTGGAGGATTAGTGACATTTCTCCCAGCATCCTCATGAGGCACATCATACTTGTTCCTGTATCAAAACAGATTTATTGGCAATCACAATCGCATATGTTTTCCTGTTTGTCAAGATAGACATTTCAGATTTCCAACATGTTTATGTGCAAAAGACCAAGGTGGTCATTACAACCTCGGCGGTCTTTTTACAAGACCGCCAAGGGACCGCCGCGCTGAAGACCGCCAGTGCATGCGGTTTTCCGCTCGGCGCATTATGACCGCTGGCAGCCCTCCGTCCTTTACCGGACGGAGAGCCGCCAGCAGCCATACTGGCGGACGGCGGGGAAGTGGAGGTAGCTCCACCTCCACCGCCCCGTCAACAGAACACCGCCCACCGAATCACGTCCTGTGATTTGGCGTGGCGGTGTTCTGTTGACGGGGTGCTGACGGCGGAGCTGCCCCCATGGATCCCGTCCCCTCCTGGAGGATCAACGGACCAGGTAAGTTGATCGTCCGTTAGGGGGTGGGGAGTTGTGTGATGTGTGGGTGCATGGGGGTGTGCGTGTGTGTATGTAGAGGGGGAGTGTCAGTGCGTGCATGCATGCGGGGTGTTGTGTGTTTGGAAATAAGTGCGTGTCTGTATGTTTGTATGGATGTGTGCGAGTATGTCTGAATGTGGGTGTGTGCGTATGACTGTGTGTGTGGCTGTTGCCATGTATGTTAGTGTGTGTGCGGGTATGTGTGTTGGTGGTGCCTGCGTGCTTGTCGGGTGTGAATGTGTAATGTAATGTTGGGGGTAGGGGTGGGGAGGGGGGTCCTGCCATCTTTGGGGGTGGCGGGGTGGTGGAGGGTGTAGGGGAAGGACTTGGGGTGGGGGTGGGGGAGCCCCCTATTAGTGGCAGGGAAGGAATTCCCTGGCACTGATAATGCTCACTGCCATGGATTTCATGGCGGTTCCTAACCCCATGAAATCCATGGCGGTCAGCCGGGTCATGATACCGCCGGCGGTATTGTGATGACCGCCGGGCTGGAGACCCTGGTCTGCAGCCCAGCGGGCGTCTCCGCCCTGGCGGTTGGATCAGAGAAGGGGCGGATGACCATGGCGGTAACCGCCATGGTCATAATTCCAAAAAATTTACCGCCAGCCTGTTGGCGGTAAGACCGCTGCTTCTCCGCCAACCGCCAGGGTTGTAATGAGGGCCCAAGTTTCTTACTTCGGTACTGCTCTTTCTTGTAGATAAACTATCTATTTGCAGATTCGTCACCTTTTGAATATCTACTAGGCGTCGGACTGGATCAGGAAACTTTTAAAGCAGTTCCCCTGCTTACTGTTAGGTGACATTGTGTGGCTCAGAGTTGACATAGTTCTCTTCAGGAAGCGATTTGTGGAACCATATACAAGTGCCACTTGCGCGCTAACATCAGTAGATTTCTGGACTGTCTCTATCTCTAAGCGCAGAGCCCAGCAGTAAATTGTATTTGGCTAGTGTGCAGATTTCTATACATGGGACACTTTTGGGTGGAAAAGACCCAGTTCACAGTTCAGGCAGAATATCTCCCTGAAAGAGTGTTGCCGAAGGAAAGTAACTTGTTCTTCTGATAGATACTTCTAACCTCTGATTCCTCACCAAAGCAGTACCTCCCGGGTGGCGAGCCCACGAACCGATTGAAACCAAAATGTCCTGCAGGAATGAGTCGGCAAAATGCCTCCCTTAACAGACCTAGCAGTCCAGACAGTTGTGCTTTGTGAACGCATGAAGTGACACACATAGAGCAGCTTAACAAATATTCAGAACAAGCACTCTGCATGCCAACATAGTGGCTTTGTTGGAATGAGCCCGCAGTTCTTCTGGAGGCTGTTTCTTGGGCAATGCAAAGCATATTTTAGTGCAGAGAATGATCCACTGGGAGATGATTCTCCTCTGTAATGCCTTGTCCTGCTTTGATCCAACAAATCCTACAAACAGCTGAGCACGATTCACGTAAAACCCAAAAAACCTTTTAGAAATCAGCCAGTGGGGTCTCTCCTCCTCTTTAGAAGGGTGAAACGGAAAGAGGAACGCTGGTAGAGCCCAACTTAAAAATCAGTCACTGATTTTGGAAGAAATTAAGCTCAAGTTCTCTGGACCACCTTGTCTGGAAAGAGAGTAGGATAAGGCGGGTTGACTGATAAGACTTGCAGGTCACTCACCTGTCACACCGATGTTACGACGCTATGGAGCATTGTCTTGTTTGTAAGAAGCTGTAGTGAAAAGCAGCAAACATCAGGAAGGTGATGACCAAGTTAAGGTCACACTGGAGCATTATAAAGAGAAAGGGTGGAAACAACTGTTGCAAACCCTTCAAAAATGCATTGTAATGGGTAATTTGCTGGGCTAGGAACAGCATAAAATGCAATACTTCAAATAACCTGGCTAGAAATAGGTCACTCTGTCAAGTATACACAGAAGCCACATACTTGTCTCGATGGAAGGCATATACTGATTTTTTTCAAGGGGCACCTCACTGCAAAGATGATATCTACAACCTCAGGAGGGAGGTTGAATAGAGTCAACTGTTGTTGTTCAATCTGCAAGCATGGTTGTAAAGATTGTGCTGGCCTGGGTGCGGAACCTTCCCTGTTGTTTCTATAGAAGATCCTCCCAAGGTGATAGACTGACCAAAGGCCAGGTGCTCATGCCCAAGAGCTTGGGATAGCACACTCTCTGTGCCCAATCCGGTGCCACTAGGATGACTTGGGCGCAGTCATTTCTGATGATCTTCAGAACTGGGGAACGGTGTCAGGTGAAAAGGCATACAAGGATTCAGAGTTCCACTCTAGGCAGAACATGTCTCCGAGAGAGATGCCTTGGAAACTCCAATGTGCAAGTGATGACATTGCTCATTCTTTGCAGTGGCAAAAAAAATTGAGCCAAGGTTCCCCCTTCCTACAGAAGAGACCTTCGCCAACTCCAGATTTAATTGTCATTTGTGATTTGCTAAGGATATGTGGCTGAGTTTGTCTACCATAGCATTTAGAGCTCCCACCAGGTGGTGTACCGCCAGGAAAATCCCCTGATGTTACAGCCATTTTTAGAGGCATATTGCCTCTTGGAATAGGTTCCACAGCCCCATCCACTGTTCCAGAAGGTTGATGTGATCAGGGACTCCACCACAGCCAGATGTCTCTGATCTCCATCTCCCACCGGTGGCCACCCCAACTCAACACAGATAGCTGTGGGAGTGGTAGAGAGGGGTTTGCTGCTGACCCAATTGCAGCTCTATTGCAGTCTCCTCCAAAATCTTGATGTAATCAGAGGGGTCACTCTGATGCTGTGCTCAATGAGACCAGATCCCCTACAGAGCCCACATATGCTACCTTCCATGCTTGACCAACAGAATTCAGAAAGCCTTCAGTCTTAGCAGCCTCAGAGTCACGAGCTTCAGAGTCAACCCCACTGAGATCGAGGACAGAGGTTGAAGCATCGTGAACATAGCCCAGACGTTGTGGACTCTCCTTTCCAAGGGTAAGACACGAAACTGCACTGTGTCCAGAATTGCTCTGATGAAGAGGAGCAATTGCAAAGAAGTCAGGTGTGACTTCAACATGTTTACAGTAAACCCCAAAGAATAGGGGTTTACTGTAGTATGGAGGTAGGTGACAACTGCCTGGATCAAGGCTGTCTTCAACAGCCAGTCATTGAGGTGGAGGAAGACTGGAACCACTGCTTTCTGAAGATATACTGCAACCATTACTTTTATGAACATCTGGAAGGGTAAAAGGGAGAGTACTGCAAATTGAAAATGGGGCTTTCCTAGCATGAACTGCAGATAGTGCATGTGGACCTTCAAGATGGGGATGGGAAAATAAGCATCCTGAGGGGAGGGTGCAGCAAAAGAACAGGAAATGGTAGGGCGTACCCCATTGTACAATCAGTAGAGCCCACTTGTGCAAATTGATTACCTGCCACCCTGGCGGAAAAATTATAGGTTTTTTGTTTTCGAAAGGTGGTTCTGTGCCTCGAGGGACACACTAAAGTGGTTTGAGGTTGCAGCAGCTGGAGACGCTGATGACTGTGATGCATGCTGCCCCTTTTGTGCTTGTCCTTGGGTACCATGGCCTCTGCCACATTATGGCTGTTGGGTTTGTTGGGCAGGCAGGCTGAGCTTGATGGAAATATTGGAAGCCTCTACGATAGCCAGAGAGAGGATAGACTGATGTGGCGGGGGAGACAGGCTCAAGGAGGACGCCTCGACCCTACTATACACAAGAAAAATCAAGGTTGGAAAAAGTCTTTATTCACATATCATAGTAAACAGGCCCCCAGTCTTTTCAAGATTCCATTTGATTTGATTTGATTGATTGATTGATTGATTGATATAATAGATGGGCTCCAGTTCGCTCAGGCCTCACAATGCAATGTGCTACCTTCCCAAAAGTTGTGTGATGATATTTCACAGTACTTTGTTGACATGATGTTTGACAAAGAGAACAGTAGTTTTTCTGAGAACACACCATCAGAGGCTAATTTACCTAAAGGATCTGTTATACATCAGTTCAACACAGGCTTGGAAGCTTTGAACTCCGTCATGGTTTAGAAGCTGTAACTATTAGGGGTAGCCATCCTTCTGGTTCCCATAAAGATATTTGTCACACCAAATGTATGAAGCTCTTTTTTTCAGTATTTAAGGTTGAACTGTTCACCATTTTTAACAGGTTAAATACCTTTGTATTTTCAATGAAGAGTGGAAACCGGCAGTAGTTAAACCACTGCTACAGAGAGCTTCTCAGGCCGCAACATACTGGAATAACGTTTAGTAATTTTCAGATCTGTCATTTTTGGGGGAGAGGCTAGAAAAACTGGTCTTAACACAGCTGCAATCCTTTGCAGAACCAAAAGGCCTGTTTGAGATTTGACAAGCGGGTTTCCGGCCTGAGCACCTCAATGAAGTGGTTGTGCTTTTAGCGCTAGACAGCCGTAGATTGTTGGATAATGATGGATTATATACTGGTGTATGTCCACCAAATGCCTTAAATAAAATCCTGCCAAGTCTGAGATTCTGCCTCCTGGACGAATACCTTGTGGCCAGCAGTAATGAGTTCTACTCTGGTTCCACCAAAGTTTGCCCATGGTTTGGGGTCCTCACAGATGCCCATTTACCTTTGAACGTCAGGGTGGGGAAGTATCAAACACCCGTTTTCCTCAAATATGGCTTTTCAGGAAAATCTTGAGGTTCAATGACTTTAACCATTAGGGGGCAGTAATTAATACTTTGGTCCAATCCAGACTTGAGTATGGCAGTTCTATTTAACAGCCCTGGCAAAGATCTTTCAATGCCCACAATTGTTCCAAAATGGTGCTGCCTGCATACATAGTAGTGAGACCACATCACGCCAGATCTTCGGTCTCTTTCGTCACAGCCTGGGCGCTCTAGAGTTCTTTTCAGAGCCCTTGTCATTATTCACAAGGTTATGAGAAGTCTCTTGGCTTCCTAGCAGCGACATTGAAGCCTTGTTGTCTTGCCCACATTTTATGGTCCAAAAATCATCTGCTACTTATCGTTACGAAGGCAAAATGAGTGACCACCAGAGATTGGTCTTTCTCCATTGTTGTGGCTCGATTGTGAACTTGAGTATCATACAGCTTGATGTCAGAAACCATTTTACCCCACTTCAGGAAATAACCTAAATTCCTCAAATCAAATAGGTTTATTGTATAGTTATAAAAACATTACAAAATGTAACACGGTTAAAATCATTATTAGATAGGGTGACCACCCGTCCGTAAATTTCACGGACTGTCCGTAATTTCGCCCTGCTGTCCGTTGTCCGTGATGAAAGCTTTAACGGACGGCATTTGTCCGTAATTTTAGCCTTTCACCTAAAGGGCAACGGAGGCAGGGCGAAATTACGGGCAGAGGAGTTTCCCCAGCTGGGCTGGAAGGCAGGGGGTCTCCTGTGCTCTGAGAGAGGGAGGGGCAGACAGATAAGAAAAGGCCTTCTGGCCAGGGGGTCTCCTTCCCTAAAGACATGCAAATGTGGGCAACTGGTAAATCTGCAAATACAAAGGGGCTTGAAAACCTGCATTGACTTTACTAAAAGGAGTCACTTGAAGTTTTCTGGTGGCAAAGATATTTCTTTCAGAGAGGTATTGTAATGGTGTTCCAAGGTGAGCTGTGGAGTGTGTGGTTTTAAGGGAGTGTTATACATTTTTTTATCACTAGGTATAAACTGTATATTATTCAAATCTGTATTTGAAAAGCACTTTTTTTTTAATTTAACCGAAATGTATTTGCGCATTTTGTAGCAGCCTTTATTATGATGTAATTGTATTTTTCACAGTTCTTTCAGGTACCTCGGTACCTCATAGTACTAACAAACATTGGCAAAGCCAATAGGTCTCATCTACGAAAGAGTTATTGGCTTTGCTAATGTGTTTTAGCCATTAGCCATGTTATACACCAGAGTAGCTGCTGTTCAGCATGGCTTAAAGCTAGTGGCATAGTGGTGTGGAGTGGAGTAGAGTAGCATAGGAGCAGTGGCGTAGAGCCCAGTAGTGCAAAGTACAGTGCAGTGGGGTACAGTGCAGTTGTTTAGAGTGCGTTAGCGTAGAGTGCAGTGGTTTAGAGTGCAGTGGCATGGGACAGAGTAGAGTGGCACAGAGTGCAGTGGCATACAATAGAGTAGCAGAGAGAGCAGTAGTGTAGAGTGGTGCAGTGGCATAGATTGCAGAGTAGACTCACGTTGCAGGGAGTGCAGTGGTGGAGAGTGGTGCAGAGTAGGGCAAAGTGCTGTAGAGTGGAGTGATGCAGAGTAGAGTGGCATAGAGTGCAGTGGCATAGAATGCAGTAGTACATAGTACATTGGTGTATAGTACGGTGGTGGAGAGTGCAACACTGCAGAGTAGAGTGTCAGTGCAGTGATGTAGAGTGGCACAGAGCAGTGGCGTAGAGTACAGTGGTACAGAATAGAGGGCAGTGGCGTACAGTGCAGTTGTTTAGAGTGCATTGGCGCAGAGTGCAGTGGCATAGAGTGGCATGGGGTAGAGTTACATAGAGTGCAGTGGAGTAGAGTGGCATACAATAGAGTAGAAGAGAGTGCAGTAATGCAGAGTGGTGCAGTGTGATAGAGTGCAGAGTAGACTCGTGGCATAGAGTGTAGTGGTGTAGAGTGGTGCAGAGTGGAGTATTGTAGAGCGGTGTAGAGTAGAGTATAGTGCCTAGAGTGCAGTGGCATAGAGTAGAGTGGTGTAGAGTGCAGATTTGCAGAGTAGAGTGTCAGTGCAGTGGTGTAGAGTGGTACAGAGAACAGTGGCATAGAGTACAGTGGTGCAGAGTAAAGGGCAGTGCAGTTGTTTAGAGTGCACTGGTGTAGAGTGCAGTTGTATAGAGTGGCATTGGGCAGAGTAGAGTGGCATAGAATGCAGTGGAATAGAGTATATTGGTGCAAAATGCAGTAGTACAGAGCAGAGTGGTGTAGAGTATAGTGGCGGCCAGAGCCGTGTTGCAGAGTGTCAGCTTGCAGTGGTGTAGAGTGCATTGAACTAGAGTGCAGTGGTCAGAGTGGTATAGAGTACAGTGGCGTAGAATAGATTGTTTCAGAGTAGAGTGCAGTTGCATAGAGTGGAGAGGTGCGGGGTAGAGTGCAGTGGCATAGAATGCAGTGGCACAGAGTGCAGTGGCATAAAGTAGATTATTTCACAGTAGAGTGAGGTGGCTTAGAGTGGAGAAGTGCAGGTTAGAGTGGAGTTGCATAAAGTGGCATAGAGTGTGATGGCATAGAGTAAAGTAGTGTAGAGTGCTGTGGCATAGAGTGCAGAGGTGCAGAGTAGATTAGAATGATGTACAGTGTATTGATGTAGAGTGCAGAGGCATAGAGTTGAGTGTTACAGAGTAAAGTGCATTAGCATAGAGTGTATTAGCTTAGAGTGCAGTGGCGTACAGTGCAGCGTTGCAGAGTGGCAGAGAGCGGAGTTGTGCGGATTAGATTGGTGTTGCCTAGACTGGAGTGGTATGGCATGCAGACGAGCAGAGTGCAGTGGTGTAGAGAGGCGCAAAGTGCGGTGGCTTAGAGGAGAGTAGTACAGAGTAGAGAGGCATAGTGTGAAGTAGCATATAGAGCAGTGGCATAATGTGGAGTGGTTCCGAATGGAGAAGAGAACAATGGCATGGAGTGGCGTAAAGTGGAGTGATACAGAGTAGGGTGAAGTGGTGTGGGGTGGTGCCGAGCAGAGTGGAGTGGAGCATGCTTGGTGTGGTAACACACTGCCATTACAGACAACACATTTTTGATTGAAATGACCATTACATTTGCACAGATATACAGTTTTTCAAATCAAACTATATTGTGCACAGACGATGATGTGTGGAAATTGCATCACCTAATGCAATGATTTGTTTTAATCATGTAAAGGTATTTGTTTCCAGCACAGTTCCGAATTAACAAAAATGTGCTTGATTTGTACTTCTAATATATTCTGAAGTCTATTTAAATGTTGTCATGTGATAGAAAAAACTCTTTCCTAACCCCAGTATACAGCAAGATTGTTGCATAAATCCTCTCACTTTGAAGTCAGAGAAAGGAAAGTAAACACTAAGTTCCCACCGAAGACATAGCCTGACATTTGACTTTGTTCTTTGAATGCACAGCAAATATGATAAGATAAGAACAAGATTTACAGGCCTGTTTACAGAAAGGGAGCACTCGGCAGGATACTGTAAATAAGGTTTTGGCACAGGAAGGGACGAATTCAAGCTGCATAGCCTAAAACAAATAAAGCCAGCAAATTGAAAGCAACAAATTGTGAGTTACAAACCACAAGGCCAATGGCAAGCAACGGGCAGAATGCATTCACAAGGAAGCACTATGAATTTACTTAAAGTGGCAGCTGTGGGATACCTTGTGGGGAAAGTCCAGTATTTTAGTCCATATCTTGCAGAGGTTTGGCTACATCAATCACCCAGGTAGTATGACAAGAAGACCTGGAGTGGTTTCCATGTTGCAGGATAGGTCTGTACACCCATTCTATCAGTTTGCCACCATTTCCTAAGGTACAGAGCTTCTGGCACGCCTCTTGTAGGGTTAGTGCTAGGTAACAGACATGAAATAGGGCATTTAATGATTATTTAAGGTGGTTGTAAGTAAGGAGTTGACCGGGGTGAAGATGGTAGTCTGCCACAAGGGTTTGGAAATTTAGTAGCTCACTGTTCAGAAACAAAGTGCCAAATTTTAAGACACCTGCAACATGCCACTGATGGAGTTGCTCTGAGCACAGCCATCCTGTGCGAGTGGGAAGGCTTAACAAAGGTAGTGCAGGAGCATAGGGTTTCTTCGTGTCAGTGAGTTTACAGGTTCTGGCAAGGCAAGAGAAAGCCATGCATGATAACCCTGGATGGTGATCCATAGAATGGTCAGTAGGAAACGATGAGCAGTGCATTAAGCCTTCCTTAAAAGTCTTTACTGGTAAACCCCATCTCATGCAAGAAGGTGGACAGAAAGCCAGTGAGCCACCCATTGGACATCTGCAGCTGAATAAAAAGAATTCTAAGTCCAGAAGATCTAATCCACCCGCAGTCACAGCTTTAGAGTGGAAAGAGCTCCCGATGGCGCCGCAGCGACCAAATCAGATGTGTGGCCTGTCTGAAGAAGGAATGAAGGACGAGCAGGGGAAGGTTTGCAAAATAATACTATCATTGGGGTAGCACACCATCTTCGCTAGTGCCACATGGCCTCTACATAAAGCAGAAGAGAAGACCAAAAAGCAAACTGGGCTTGGAGGGACCGTTCGCTCTGCCGAGATTTTCATCCTGGAAATCAGTGTAAGAATGGTAGATATTAATCACTAGTTATCAAAAGGTAACTGGCTCCCAGTTCAATCTGAGATCTAATTGTGTATGAAGGCGAAAACAGTGTCATATGTTAAAGAAACACTAATTAAATTTGAACATTTGTAAATTTTGTTTGTGCAATTTACATCCCAAATATTTTGAAGATTCTATGTGTACTTGACACTTAGGGATAACTCAGATCTCTAGTTTGGCTTTTGCTCAATTTCAAAACCATATAAAGACATGGACTAAGCGGGCAATTCCCTTGCACAACCTTGCAAGGGGTCTGGCCCCTGTTCACCCTTCACAAGCACTAACAGCGAACCATTGCACCAGAAGAGTTTGCGAAGGTGGATGGGTGTTGATTGTTCAACCACTTGACAGTGCCCCTTCTGTTTCGCTCCTGTGTGCAGACAACTCCCCAGGTACCCAATACCTTCAAATAGTCTTGGTGGACCCATCTTGTCTGATTTTAGGAATTGTCCCACCTTGTTCTTCTCTTCTTTATTTATCCAGTTGTTAGCAACAACCCTTTGAATTACTTGCCGTGGATCTCCCATTTGATCTCTATTTCATCCTACTCTTTTATTATCTTTGATTGGTAGTCCGGGCTCCCATTTCTGAGATAAACGTAGAGTCCCAAACATACACTCTAGTGCAGTGAGACTACAGACAAGTTATGGGTACATCACATCCTGTCATTAGGTGTGAGACTGTCATCCACACCATCTGCCCTGCCTCTTTAAAAAAAATTAGGTTGAAAGTCCATGGGCGGTTGGGGTAAGCCAGATGTTTTTGTTCAATTTGTTTAAACTAGCATAAGGTTAATTACCTTAATGTTTCCCAAACTGTTTGCCAGGGGTTTTGAAATGTTCAGAAACATAATAAAAATGTTGCTGTTACTTTCTCTGCAGGAAAGATCGGGTAGATTTGGGTAGGGGTGATGGCCTTGCCGTGAAGGGAATTAATTTACTACTGAACAAGGACGTAATGTGACACCTGAATGTAGCATACCAGGAGGCAATCACAAAAGGTCCACAGTGAATAAATAGTGCTATGTTAAAAAAGAGTAAATAAATGCACTGATAACATAGTGAGACATGGCCTCTCTTGGGTGTCTGTAAAACTGACGTTTGTTCTTTTTATTTTTGTCCTGAATTTTGACCCTTTGTCCTGAATTTTTGTCCTGAATTTTGACCCTTTGTCCTGAATTTTTTACTGTCCTGTCCAGAATTTGCCTCAATGCCAGGTGGTCACCCTAGATGATCATAGGTTAAAAGACGGAGATTTGCACAAGGGCTGGGTCAGTATGCCAGAGCACTTCATTTAGGCGTTCTACATTTAGATTTTTGATGTTACGAGAGTCAACTTGTGATTTTCGTGGAGACATAAAACAATCGTTTGTTAAAATGTTGAATTTAAATGGTGCAGTTCACATATATTCTGACTTTAGGCTTAAAGTGCTAGTTTGGAAAGAATTACTTTTAAAATGTTCATAAAACCACTGGCCAACTCCATGTCCGATGGATTAGCACATTACTTTACTGCCTGTGAGCAAAGTCTGATGTTTAGGCGTCTGAAAGATGTCGGTTAGAGTCTCGAGCGATCGGGCGCAAACCTTGGACAACAGCAGATGAGGCGGCCAGAGATTCCTTCCAACATGGACTGAAGCTGCAGCTGCTGGACAAGTGGGGATATTTTCCATTTTTGCGGCGTTCCCCCAGATCGAATAGACCAAATCTTGCTCCTGACAGATCTCATTTTTGTCAGCTCAGCCAGATATGGTCGTAAATTGATTTTGAGCATATGGCTTGAGTAGAATGTTGACACAGTTTAAAGTGCTGCAGGATGAGTTGTCAATGACAAAAGCACGTGTTATTCTTGTTACTAATCGTTTGAATTGGAACCAGGAGGAAGCCTTGTCCCAATCCTATGATTGCTCTGTGAAGATCTTGTAATGTGATTTTTTCAGTTGAGTGCTAGAGAGTCACTAATTCTGCCCATAAACGAGTTCTCAGCGAACCTTCCTTGGCCTGCGTGCAGCAAGTTGAATTCCAGCCACATTTTTTGGCTGGGTTACTACCCCGTGGTAGAGTGAATAGCTTTGGAAAAAGTTAGAATTTGGCATTGTCCAGTTGTCTAATCAGAGGCGTGGAATGCTTTCCGCCCGTAGCGTGATTAGGGTATAAACTAGGCATGGAATAGATTATACAATGGTTTTAGCAAAGGGACTGATAGGTTGTGGGCGGGCTTTTAGAAGGCGTAGAACATAAATTGCTTTCTTTAGATTTTATTTTTTTCTTCTGGATGGGAGCCATTGCTGTTGAACCATAAGCTTAGGTACTTATAAGGAAATGCTGATTTGATTTCAAATAGCAATCGCTTTCCATACACATCCTATTGACAGTGTGTAGGAAGTTCGACTTGTCATAGTTAATAGTGAGTTGATTGCTTGTCAGTATGAGTCAAGTTGGTCTAAATCGTCTTACAGACCTATGCTCGTCGAGTCAAATATTACTGGGTCTTAAGCGACATTACAAGTGGACTGATTTCTCGCCAAGTTTTGGAGGACAGGCTCACTTGTTAAGTAGACCGGATTAGATATGTTACATGAAGATTTAAAAGAAGCGGAGCTGCCATAGCGTACAAAGAATATCTATTTCGAGAATCACAATCCTGCCTGATTTGTGCGCAAGTACCTCCGGAATCTTCACCCGATCCCGATCCAGTGAGAAAGCAACATACATCGAGTCGTCAATATTCCGGTCATCTTCTCAGATCAGTACCCTGTGTCTGCGCAAAATGTGTTTAGGACCTTTCCAGCGGCCACCCTCATGTAGGAGATCCCACACGCGGATCCTTTCCCTCACAAACCGATCGATAAGCTTCCCCCCAAGGTCTGCAGGTCGTACTTCAGCCTATCTCCCCTTCTGACTAGTTTAATGTACTTCGCCGCCGCTATTGACTACTCCACAATAACCCTGCGCCACAGGGAGCTACCAGGGGCCCCGGAACCCATCCACCACAACAACACACACCTCCCTGCCTACATCAATGTCAATCCAAGGACCTCTCCTGCATCTTTCTCCCTTCCATCCTGGGGATCATCCCTAGTAGGCCCCACAGGTGTCCCAATTCTAGTGGTATGCCTGTGACCGCCACCAAAGTGAAGGACATCCTTTCCTAGCATAGGTATAGTAGAGGGCACTCCCATGCTAGGTGGAGAAAGGAGGCCCAATCTGTCCGACACCTGGGGCAGGAGGTTGATCTTCTGAGATGTATTTTGCTTAGAACTACTGGCATAAAGTATGTTCGGTGGATGAAGTTACATTCTGTCAGTTTGAATCTTGTGTCACATACCTAAGCACAGGCAGTATCCCAGGTCCTGTCATTTAGCTGGTCCAAAATGTCTGTTTCCCACAGGCGCCCTTGGTCACCTTTTTGGGACTGTTCAGTCGCATTGCCATCTTTATGCATATATGTGATTGTGTGACGGGACGTGTTCAGTTGAAATACGGCCTCAAGTATCCTCAAGGGCGCGGGAGCAGCTGGGAACCCAGTCCAGAACCCTCTTGTTGTTCCTGCTAATTTGGCATATTGCATGATGCGTCCAGGAATCACTCAGGACACCGCCTGAGTGTCTTGGAATGAGAGGAATGTTTCTCTGGGGTGTAAGTCCTATAAGGTGTCACAGCTCCTCTCTCCCCACAGAACAATGCCATTACCTCAGTGATGTGTATGAAAGGTTGTTGGGGCCCTAAGCTTAGGTCTCTAGTGTAGGGACATCTCCAGAGAATATGCTTCATAATCTGCTCCTAAACAAGACTAGTCTGTCTTAGAATGCATGTGCACTCTTTTGGGACACAACTGCCCCTCATGAGCAACTCCAGAAGGGAGTTCCCTTCAACAATCATTTCTAGTTATGCTCCCCATGACATATCTGGCTGAATGCTGAATATGGGCCACACAGTAATAAGCCTCCAGATCTAGGAGCCCTAGACCTCTATCCTCCACATCTTTTTTTTCCCAATAGGGCTAGGGTCACCCAACCTTTCCTCCCCTCCCAGATCAGAGTTACTAGTAAACTATTCAACATCTTGAATGTGGGTATATTCAGAGGGAGTAAGACAATACGTATAGGCAGCGAGGGAGAACCATCATTTTTGCTATTGCCACCTGACCCATGAAAGACCAGGGAATTGAGGTCCAGAACCCAATCATAGTCTGGAGACCTCAACCCATATTGTAGTATTACTATTACTCCAACAAATGGGCCACCAAAATGCCTAAGTATCGAAATCTGTCTCTTTCCAATTTAAAGGCCAAATCCGGCAACCTGAATGGAGGTCAAGATGCCAGGAGCCCCAGAGGGAAGAGAAGGTTGTTCTGGGTGGTCATCCACAAACCCAAGACCCATCCAGAACTCTCCATGAGGGATACTAGTAGGAATATGGATACAAAGGTCAAATAACATCACTGTGGTAGAGAGAGACTAGGTGAGAGACCACCTCCACAACAATCCCCCATTCTTCCATCTCCAAGCTGAGCCAAATCGCCAGAGGCTCAACTGCCAACGCAAATAATAATGGGGAGAGAGGACACCCCTGAAGAGTCCTCTGCTTGACTCTCCAACTGTCTGAGATGAGCTTACCTGTGCGCTTTCTGGCAGTGGGTTCCATGAATATAAGTCGTAATCATTTACAGAGAGTCGGTCTGAAACCAGTGCAATTGATGACCTCCTACAGATGAGCCCAATTGAGGGTATTGAAAGCCATTTCCATGTCCATGGCTACTAGAGCCATCTCTTCATTTCCATCTGCCACAGAGAGAAGTGTGTGAGGCGCAGTATGTTCATTGCCGTGTTGCAGCCAGGGATGATGCCACACTGTTCTTTGTGCACAAGGCCCCCCAGTTACCTAGTTTGGTCTAGTGGCCAAAGTTTTTTTGAGTTAGAGTTGATCATGGTCAATGGACGATAAAAAAGTGGGGCCCTTAGAGACTCCCCTTCAGGCTTCAACATCATGCATATGACACCCTCCCCCATAGTGGAGGGCAGCCCCCACTGTGGAGTGCCTCCCGTAGAGTCTTCAGTCATTTTTCCATGCATTGGGGGGGTAGACGTGTGCTATGAATCTGCAGGAAACCATCACTGCCAGTCACTCTGGGTGTTGGCATCAATTGCAGTGCTTCCCTTAGGTCCTTCAGCATGAGGTCCCCTTCCAGTTGCTCCCTGTGAGTCACTGAACCTCAAGAAAACTGGTATCAAGATAACATCTCAGGCAATCTGGGGATCCCTGGTCCCCTCTACTATATGTCGACTGCAGGTGCTTTAACAGTGCTGCGTTGAGGCCATTATGATATTGGCGCCAGAACTGGGATGTGCTGATATTTGCTAACAGTCAGTCAGGCCAGCAATTTACTCTGTTTGTCCCTCTCCCTGTGGGGATGCTGACACTGGCACATATTGAGGCACTATTGTGACTCCACAGATGAGGATATACAAGCAATTGGGTGGTTTTCTCGTTAAACTGTAGTTGATTTGAACGCCCTGAAAAAGTTTACGGATGTAAACGAACTCGTCGGTTGAGTCTTTGGCTGTAACCATTGAACATTTTAAACCATGTAAAGTTTTGATAAGAAATAAAAGCAGAAATGGACCTTTGGAGATTCTGAACGGACTTTTTACCATATGAAGGTGCATCGCTATCTGACCTTATGCAGTAGCTAGCACTGATTATCTCATTGTATTGTCCAGAGTGCTGTCTCTGTCACTGACGCCTGTTTGGCAGAAAGGGATTAAATCACGCTCCTCTGCCCAGATTTTAAGATCTTTCAGTACCAGATTCGAGCAAATCTTTGCATTTGTGTCCAGCAGAGCCATAAGTCTGAAGTTGGCCAGAAGTGTGCGTGAGCCTTTTGTGTAATGGGCAGAGGATTAACCCTGCCAAGACGATGGGATCAAGCTCAGTGGTGTAACAGCCATTGTAAAATGGCTAAAGCTAGACATTCTAAAAAGTCAATGCCCAGTTTATGTAATTTTGCAGGAAGGCCATCATGATCTGGAGCTCTTTCTGATCTGCCCTTTCTGATTACCGTGGTCACCAATTGTCTTGAACGCCAGGTCAGTGATGAGGAGTTCATGTCCTCTTTTTCTCAAAAGCGGACAGCTAATGTTTGTTTGGTTCCTGCGATTGGGGTGTACAGGGAAGGGGCGTGTGATTCCCAAGTCGTTGATGGTATGCTGTAGTTTGGTTTAATTACTTTTGCTGAATGCATAGTTTATGTGAGCACAGAAATTCCTGGAAACGTTTCTTCTATAGATGTCTAGTAGAGCGAGCCATTATGTATCCTATTGTGTGCGTTTTGCCTCCCCCAGGTTTTTATACTCATTTCTGCAGGCTTGTAATGCTTCCGATATCCTAATGTCTATTTTGTGCAGCTTTGTGTCGTAGGCTAAGTTCTTTTCTTTTTTGTCTTAGCGAAGAAGAGAACTAGGTGTTATGGTTGCTAATTTGTTTTATCCTTAACTAGGTTTTTGGTCGTTGGCTTTGTTAAAGGTGATTAGGTGTGTAGTGATGGTACTCCATAGAGTGGCATGATCTCTTTCTTCACCTAAACATTGCCTAGCCAGACAGTTTGGAAATGAAAACCAGTTTGTAGTACCAGTTAAGTATTTCAAGTGTGTGGCTCCATTCTGCTAGTGTGTCAGTGTGGCTTATGTCCCGGCTTATGTCCTGTTTTCAGCTATTTGCTCCATGCCAGTTAGCAAAGATTTGTGTGTTTGGTGGGATGAGAGAGTTCAGTAGCCAAGGTCACACTAAGAGCAAAATGATGGCTTTAAAAAAATTGGGGGATTTTGAAGTTCTTGACATAAGTCGGCAAATATGTAGTGTAGTATTTTTGCGCTAGATTTTGGCATTCTGGTGAAAACAGCTGGATTGGAATCTCCCACAGACATTGGGTCCGTAGAACACAAAGATTTTATGTAAAGTTCCTGCAAAAAACAAGAGGCTTTTTGACATGGGAAGATGCACTCCAGAATTATTTGTATCGAGACCTAAATTGTTGTCTCATCATTCAAGCTGTCTTGTAATAGGTTCATATTAAAATCATGTTATGAATACATCAGTTGCAACATGAGAGGACTTTAACTTGCTAAGTTGTAGAATTCTCACCAGTGTTTACTTCTTTGATGTAGTAGCTGGATTGATATAAATAATTATTATTAAAAGTGAAGCTGACTAGAATTTGAGTCTGCCAGGAGTTATCAATGTATCTTGAAAGTATATATATATTTTTTTTTAAAAGGCTGATTGTCCACAATGTTGATGGAGTCCACGGCCATAGTTATGCAGGTTGCATGACCGTCTACCGGATGCCCAGTTTTTAGTGCTGTGTATGAGGATAACTTGAGCCCTGTCGTTCTTGATCTTCTTGAGAACTCTGGCAGGAGTGGTATGGGCGGAACAGCATACAGGAGGCCTGCGCTCCACTCGAGATGAAAAGCTTCGAGCTACAGCCCCCTTGGACACTCCAGCCTACAAAACCGCTGACATTGCACAGTCTCTGCAGAGGTGAACAGATCTAACCAAGGCCCTCCCCACTGCTGAAAGCGATCTTGCACCACCTCTTTTGGAGACGTGATTCAATAGGCATCTGCGCCTGAGTTCATCCACCCTGACATTCAGAGAACCCACCAGGTGTTGAGCCACCAGGGATAGGCCCCAGGTTTGTGGAATTTATTAAAATATCTACTTGTCCATGAGGCAGGTTGCTTCTGAAATCTACTTGTCCTATCAAAAAAATCTACTTGTCCCTTTGGTGCCGTATAGTGCGACGACAAATTATGGCAGCAATCTCATTATGTAAGAGCTCTGATTATGCCTGGGCTACTAGTATAGTAGGACTTAAATACTTGCAATTTCAATTCCTACTATAGCAGTTTCCTTATTTTGCCACCTTTCCGCAGATCTACATACTGGGGCTGGGGGAAGCAGTAAGCAGTAGTTCCAGGGCTGGAATGCCTTTGAGTGTGCAGACCTACTAACTTGTGCGATTTAAGGATTTTCACCAGCTCTTTTCTAATCTGTTCCCATACTGAGAAAGGTTAGACATTTCTTGTGAAGTCATGAAAGCCACTAATTCAAAGACATATACAATGGGTGCACTTTTGTGACTTTCTTTAAGAATTGGGTCCTAATTAGGTCTGGCATTAACAAAGACATTTTGTTTTTATTAAACATCTAGATCTCTCTCTATTTATTGGCTGGCTTTACTATGAGTGATTGCATTCTGCTCTTCCACAAGGAGAATATTGGCACACAAAGTAGTTTTGTTCAGTGGCAGGAACTACTATGGCAATCAGAGGCGTAACAAAACTGGAGGGGGCTCCCCTGCAAAGAACATGGAGCCCAGCGCTCCAGACTCACTCAGGGCAGGTGCTGTGCTGAGGGCCGCCCTGGATGGGGACCACAGGGCCTTTGTTATACCACTGATGGCAATGTGTGCTTCTTGAGAACAAAACCTTATTTTCTTTTTGCCAGTGTTTGTTACAATGGTGATGGCCTGGCAGCTCCCACAACAATAGAGTGGTACAAAAAACCATGTCAAAACAGGACACTCATTGACGAACCCAAAAAACTCACAATGTCAGATCGATTGCCAGTGCTTGTTTATTTTCATGCTTCCCATAATCTTATTGAAAATGGCTATACTGATTTTCCAATAGGAATATTTTTTGGAAATACTAGCATGCATCAATACATTTTACTAAATGACGCTTCAAAGAAACAGCACGTAAAATTTAATAGTAGTGAAACGTTTTATTCCCACTTGCATTTTTTCCCCAACATTTGTATTTTGAAAGCAAAGAATCATCACTCTTGCTTACAAGTTTCTGAAAATATTTGCATCTAATCAGAGACCATTCTGGGAGCATTATACTTAGCCTCATATTGTTAAACTTTTCAAAACTTGTGTACACTTTTCTGTTTTCTTTTTTTTACTGGAACCACTGTTAGTAGTGCAGTGTGACCTTAACACATTTATTTACAACACTCATCCTAATAATTAAGGCTTTTCATTAATGAACCACAAATACAAGTTCGAAAAGCATTAACTTACGGACACTCATATTACCTCAACTGCAGAAGGTTCTCTTCTCTGTAAACTGGCAGCCAAAGGGTTTGTCCTGCAGGGGGTTGGGCCTACTTGTCCCAAGGACAAAATAAACATGAAAACTTGTTGCCCTTGACCCCAAACAATATGTCCCCGCTATCTAGCGATAGGAATTCCACATCCCTGTGCCCTGATGTCCAGAAATGCAGAGGCTCTTGACAAAGGGTAACCAACCCTGCCATGTTTGTTTCAGTACCACACAGCAGTGGTGTTGTCTGTGAACACCTGCACTAGTCTTCCCATGCCAAGCCAATGCCAGTCAGATCGTAGGGATCTCCAACATGTTAATGTGGAGTCCAGATTCCACCAGAGCCCTCTGATCTCCATCTCTCCCAGGTGGCTGTTCCATCCCAGGCATGAGGCATCTGTTACTACTGTTAGCTCTGGTAGGGGGAGGGATCTGCTACTGACCCAACCGTGGTGCATCAGTCACCACTGCAGATCCTTCACAGTTCCTTCTGCTATCTGGACCATGTTGGAGAGATTCCCCTGATTCTGTGCACATTGGAACTTCATGTCTCACTGTAGAGCCCTCATACACCAATGTACATGTTACCAGCAAGGATGCAGCAGACCATAAGTCTCAACAACCTCAAAGTCTGTCTTATTGATATTCAGATAGAGACTGAAACATCAGTATCATACTTGAATATCCTGGACTCAACCGCTTGGGAGGATACGCCTGAAACTGCATTGTGTCTTGAACAGCTGCGATGAAAGGGAGCATCTGAGAGGGAGTTAGGTGTGACTTTGCCATGTTGATAGTGAATCCCAGCAAATGCAGGCGGTCCACTGTGGTCTCGAGGTAGGAGACCACAGTCTAGGCAGAGCCTGCCTTTAACAGCCAGTCGTCGAGGTAGGGGAAGACTGACACCCCTTATCTTCGCAGATTAACTGCAATCACCCCCATCACTTTGGTGACCACGAGAGCTGGTAAGGTGGTAAGGGAGCACTGCAAACTGAAAATGCTCTTGGCCTAACGTAAACCACAGGTAATACCTGTGGGGCGGTAGGATGGTAATGTGGAAATATGTGTCCTGCAAGCCCTGCACTACAATCCAGTGTCCTGGATCCAGGGCAGGCAGGACCTGATCTAACATGAGCATTATCAACTTCTTCTTGAGGAAGTAGTTGAGGGGGTGTTGGTCTAGGATAGGATGAAGGCCTCCATTCTTTTTGGTACCAGAAACAGCAGGAATAGCAACCACAACCCACTTCTGGCATCAGCACTCTCGCTATGGCTCCCTTGGCCAAGGGAGCCATGGCTTCCCAGCAGAGAAGGGATAGATGATCCTCCATCTGCCTATCATAACATGGTGGCATGTCTCGTGTTATGGACTGCCAGTGGAACAGATGATGATGAGTCCTGCAGCTAACGGGATGCCCCTGATGGTATGAGGGCAAATTTGGGGTAGGAGGGTTTAAAGGCCTCGATGCTGGGAGATGGGACGGAACTCTAATGCAGATGCTCCCTGGTCTCATGAGCCGACAGACTTGGAGAAGTCCAAGACTTCTTCAATGACTTCTTGTGAAAAGTCTTACCAGAGTGGCCAGACGATTTGGAGTGTGGCGAGGATCTCAGAGTCTGCGTCCGCTCCAGAGACCTTCTCTTGACCAGGACCTTGAACGTCACAGAGTTGCATGCCAAGCTGCCAGAAGCTTGAGGGATCTCTCCCTCACAGCCATCGTGTTCATGGCGCGGCAGGCAGAGCACGACCTGGGGTCATGGTTGTGCTAGAGGCACCAAAGCCAATCAAGGTGCTAGTCTGTCACCGACATCGGTCGATGACAGGTGCTGCAGGGCTTGAAGCTGGCCTTCTTAGATGACATCCCTGCCACACCAGGGGGATAACCTCAAAAACAAGCCAACAAAATGCCAAAGAAAAAGTTCAGTCAAAAAGGGTTAGCTCTTCTCTGGATCTGCGCTGGCTGGCGTGGAAAGAAGAGAATTGATGGGGCTGTCGACCATATTGGTGCCGCGGATGTCATTTCCAGCACAGACAATGCCTACAATGAATGCGGAGCTGAACAGCGCCACCTACCAGCACGCAGGTGTACTGCTCTTAAAAAAATCTTCCAGACCCAGTCTGACACCTGGTGAAATTCTAAGCTAAGGAATCTGCAGCTAGAAGTTTATCACATACAGACTGCCTGCTCTGGGGAAGCTCTAGAGAGTTCAGCTTACAGGGGCCAGATCAGCAAGTGACTTGCTCTGGGTTATCTCTTTGTCTGGAACAATTGATCTTTGATATTTTACTTCTTGTAAGTCTTCGAAAACAATGGTCAGTGTATCGCCCAATTGTGGTTTGAGGCCCTGTTATATTGCTCCGTACTATAGCCTTTGCTGTGCCTGCAGGGGAGTGTTTGCTTTCCAATGTGGATCAGTAGAAACTGGTCAGAACCTCTGGCAGTGCTCTATGTGGTTTGTCAGAATTAGGAGGCATGCATTCAGGACCTGGTAATAGGTTCTGAATGCAGGACTGATTCTGTTAGATGTAGCTTCACTCAAATAATTAGTTATTTTGTTTGTTATTTTGTTTGTTTAGCTTTTTACAATTCTTTTTGGCGAGAACAACCCTGTAAATTCTAAATTTGTCCAGAGTTATGAGTTTGGAGTTTTTATTTGGGCTGGTTATTTAGGGTTCCAGTCAGTGATGGCGAAATTGGACTGGTAGAAGACTTTGGGGGTCATTCTGACTTTGGCAGGCGGCGGACGCCGCCCGCCAAAGTAACCCCGTCGAAAGACCGCGGGGGTCATTTCGACTTTCCCGCTGGGCCGGCGGGCGACCGCCAAAAGATCGCCCGCCGGCCCAGCGGGAAAGGCCCTGCAACAATGAAGCCGGCTCCGAATGAAGCCGGCGGGGTTTCAAGGGTGCGACGGGTGCAGTTGCACCCGTCGCGATTTTCACTGTCTGCAAAGCAGACAGTGAAAATCCTGCTGGGGCCCTGTTAGGGGGCCCCTGCACTGCCCATGCCAGTGGCATGGGCAGTGCAGGGGCCCCCAGGGGCCCCAGGACACCCGTTCCCGCCATCCTGTTCCTGGCGGTGAAAACCGCCAGAAACAGGATGGCGGGAAGGGGGTCGGAATCTCCATGGCGGCGCTGCAAGCAGCGTCGCCATGGAGATTCAGCCCAGCCAGGGGTATTCCGGCGGGAAACCGCCGGATCCCCTTTTCTGACTGCGGCTTTACAGCCGCGGTCAGAATGGGCTGGGAAGCACCACCAGCCTGTTGGCGGTGCTTCCGTGGTCGTCGACTCTGGCGGTCGATGACTGCCAGGGTCAGAATGACCCCCTTTGACTTGGTAGAAGTACTCTGCTGGTCCTCTGCTACTATTTCATCATTGCCAATGACTGCACAGTCACTAGGTGGATTTGGTAACGTGTTTGCTCTACAGTCCTTGAACTTGTACATTTTACTTGCTTTCTAAGGATAACAGCTTGTGGAGATTTGTTTCGTGGCATACATCACTTGGCTCTCTGTAGTTTGGTGACTTCACTATACGAGGTCAGCAGCAGAATAGAATAACACTGGACTGTCTTGCTTAGTTTATGGGGAGGCTGTGATGTCTTAGGATCTTCATCAAAGTTTATATTAACTGATGCAAAGTCTGAAGTTTATCCAAAACAGCGATGCACAGATCTTCAGAGAAAAGGACCTTCAGATTAAGGACCCGGTGGCTGAGGGTATTGGATATTGTCACTACTTGTCTAATTGAACAAGTTACTTACCTTCGGTAACACCTTATCTGGTAGAGACTATCTAGCTGCAGATTCCTTACCTTAGAATAATGCCCAGGTGTCAGACTGGATCCGGAGGTTTTTGAACAGTACCCCTGCGTGTTGTTCGATGCAGAAGGGACATCAGTTACTTTTGTGACGTTCAATTCTAGGAGCGAGGAGCCATGATGAGAACTGATCACTGGTGTGAAAAACTAAGGCCCTGAAAAGGGTGTCCCTTACACTGCAATAGGCTCGCAGAGAAGGGAGGATGGAAGGGTCAGTGAGGAATAGGTGGCTAGATAAGAGTCTCTTCCACATAAGGCATTACCAAAGGTAAAACGCTTGTTCATCTGATAGAGACCCCTAGCTGCAGTTTGCTTACCTTAGAATGAATACCCAAGCAATGCCTCCCTGGTCTGCACAGCCAATTTAAACCAGAATGTCCCTCAGGACCAAATGGGTGAAATGCTTGTCACAACAGACCTGACTGTCCAGACAGTAGTGTTTGGTAAAAGTGTGCAAAGATGCCCATGTTGCTGCCTGACAGATGGCCAGGACAGGGACTCCACAGGCTAACGCAGTAGTCACAGCCTTAACTCTGGCAGAATGAGCATATAAACCCTCAAGGGGTTACCTAGTGCGTAGCATATCTTGATGCAGAGTACTATTCATCAGGTCCACCTTGTTTCTTTTTAGCTCTTTCGTACCGCACGAAGAGTCCAGGTGGTGGAGTCTCTCCTCCTCTTCGGAGGGGTGAGACAGAGCAAAGAAAGCAGACAGGGTGATGTTCTAGACTACATGGAAGGAAGGAGGCACATGTCCAGAAAACCAGTCTGGGAAGGTGGTGGTGTAGGGAGGGTGTGCTGAGAGTGCCTGCAATTTTCTGATCCCCATGTTTAGTTTTAAATCTTACCTCATGCCATTTAGGCTTTGTTTCCTGAATTTCAGTCTGCAGCCAACTGGTCATGAATGTCTGTCTCCCGTATGCACTGCTCTACCTTTGAGGCGGCTGCAGACGCCAACGCAAACCTAACTAATCCTGCAGCTTCTCTCATGCTGTTTTCGGCATGAGAAAAGCTGTGGGATTGGATGGAGCAGGCTAACCCAGTGCTTCTTTTTGCAACTGGGGACCTGTGTCTGAACCAGGTTTGGACCTCCCCAGAGAAGCCAAAGTTTCTCAGCTAGGAGTGGCGCTGAAAGGCCACCAATTATGAAATTGCTCTACCCCTCGAGTCTGTCGTGTCCAATCCACATCATATGGTGAACTGTGCTCTGTCTCTCCCATTCGCAATAGCTTGGGAGAGTATGGCTTAGGCCTCCTCCGAGACCATAGGCAGCACTTGTGCAACAAAATCCCACACTGTACAGGAATATTAGCCCAAAAAGCATGCAGTGTTTACTGACCACAGCGCAAGGCTGGCTGAAGTGAACATTCTCTTACCAAAGGTATCCAGCCTCTTAGATTCCCTATCAAGTGGAATGGTAGGGAATGTGCTGGGTTGATCCTAAATGCGAAGGCTTGGAGCTCTAAGCTCTCCAGGGTGGGGTGCCAAGTAAAGAAAGTAGGCTGTCCTGGTGTGGAGTGATGGCGGCGGGCAATTGTCCTATGCACAGGATTCCGGACCGAAGCACGTTTGTCTTGATTGCCACTGTGTGTAGCCAAAGGTCCAAAACCTCAGCTACCCTACATACCACCATAGTGAAAGATGCTCCCTCCTCCATAGCTACGGTATGAGGAGAGACCAGACCAGTTGTCCTCATTCCCATCTAGGGGATGGTGGCATCCATAAGGGTCCTCAGACCTCTTCCATTTGTCTCCCCCCTCTGTCAAATGTAAAAGGCACTGTCTGTGTTCTGTAAAGCATGGTCCAAGTTGGACAACACCCATCCAGCTCTGTGTTGGAGTTGGGAAATACAATGGGAATTTCGATGGGGATGGCGTAGCTGTGGGACATGGATGGCACTGAGGGTGTTGAGGTGTTGACACTGGAGCTGGCGCTGAGGAAGGTCTCCGTCTCGCTGGCAGTTCTGTTCCTGATCTAACATAGGATTCATGGGGCCCAGCAGGTGCTGGGGGCTAAACCACCAGCTGGAATCCAGTGGGGGGCCTCTCCTGAGCCCGTGGGGCCCAAAAATGCTCCAGAGGGGCCGGGCTGACCGAATACGAGGTGCGTGGCCTTTTAAAATATTTTGAGCTGGGTGGGGGTCACTCCGGCTCAGTGAGGGCAGTGCAGAGCAGGCCCCGATTCAGGGTCTGCTGAAGCGCGTGGCCTAGAGTCCCGACGCTTCTGCGCCTTGTCAGAAGACTCCACTGTGTCTCTCAAAGTCTGCTTTGACGTCTTTGATCTTTTTTGTTTTTGGGACTTACCCGACAACTTTGAATGAGTTGATGATCATAGAGTGCAGCTCTACGAATGGTGCTGGGACCTTCCATGTGACCGAAATCTTGAGCATCACGGAGTCGACCACTGGTCGGTGAGGAGCTTGAGGGATCACTCCCTCAGCACCTTTGGATGCTGGTGTGGCAGTCCTCGCAGGTCATTGTAGTAATAGTCCCTTTCCAAGCACCATAAGCACATCAAGTGTGAGTCTGTCACAGACATCTGCCTATGACAGGCTCTTTGAAACCAGCCAGTTTCATAGGGGATGTCCTGTCACAACAGGAGAGAAAAGCTCTCAGAAAAGTGATGACAAAAGTTGCAAAAAGCCAGTCAAAAAAAGACTGAGGGTAACTCTGACTGGATCAGTGCTATCTGGCCCAGGAAGGAAAGAAGCAATGTCAGTCCGCTGGAGTGTCCTCTATGCAGGCACTGCGCATGTCACTTCTTGCATAGCGGACGTGGAGCTGAACAACGTCACTTACAGGCATGCACGGTTACTGTTCACAAATTACATATCCAGTCTGAAGACTGGGAATTATTCTAAGATAAGGAATCTGTGGCTAGAAGTCTTTATCAGATCAATGATTACCAATGCCATGGCTTGTAGGAGGTCCACATGGACTTCCATATTATGGGATTTCTGTGTTAGAGCTGTAATGATAAAATCAAGGGATTTGGAAAAGTCCTGCCGTTGGATCAATTGGCTTGAGAGCAGCTGTGACAGGGGAGTCACTGTTGGTTTGAGAGTCCAGTATAGTTTCAAGAAAACTCTAAAAGAGGTTAGAGAGCCGGGAAAGTGGGAGATGGTACCATTTGGCTGTCTACCACGTCAGAGCTGATTTCTGGAGTAATCTCAAAATAGATTTTGGGGTTATAGGTGTCTGCTGAAGAGAAGGGAGAAGCCCAATCTGTGGTGAAGGTGTAGGTCTGTCAACTGTTGACCTTGGAAGTTCAGCAATGCAGGTTGGAGCATTGCTGGTTGGATTGCTCCCACAGGTGACCCATCAGGAACTCCATTTTTGTTTTTACTTGGACCACAGAGACCAATTGCTTTTGCAGAGCGATTTGTTATGAAATTTGTCTTCACAGCCTCTGGTGGAAAACTTCCTTTGCCTACTCATGGTCATGATTAAGGCTCCCGGTTTTCAATTTTTACTGATTTTTACAGATAAACATATACAGAAAACAATGTGTTTCCTGTCCGTATTTATTTTTGAAAGTGGAAAAATACAGAAAATTGTGATTCTTGTGAGTAGCGCTCCATGACTTCCAGGGCCACAGATGAGCAGGTACAAGCATGTGTAGTTATAAAACAGGATGACATTTCCTTAAATACATGTATATGCTAGCATATATTTGTATATAATGTTCATATTTATCTGTGGGTGCAGTGTTTTGTTATATTTGACAGTTCAAGTAGTTAAAACACACTAGGCATCAAAGCAGGAGTGCATGCTTGTCAGTTTAATAAATGTGGAAATATACCATTTAATGGCTCCTTTTATTCTCAAAACACAACATAAATATGGATAAATACAAATAAGATAGGCAAAAAGTAAGTGTGGCTAAATAAAGACAGAAATGTAAAAAAATAATAAATACCATAAAACCGGGAACCTTAGTCATGATTAACATTACTGGCAAATCAAATTAGCATTGATAGCAAATAAAAGGACCACTCAGATGATTCCTAGATATCTGTTAGCTGCTACGGGCTATTTCCGCTGAGCTCTGGTGACCAGACTAGCTTTTGACAGCTTTTACTGTTGTTGCTTCCTAGAGAAAAGCTAGGTTTACTGACAAAAGGAGCCATAAAGACACATTTTGAAGTGCTAAAAACAATAACAGTCAAAATGGGGAGCACCCTGTCTTCCATTCCAGCATTTGTGACCCCAAGGCATCATGGTAAATGCAGTCATTAGCACAAATTTGAATAGAGTTTTGAAAGTTTTTCACCATAAGTTGGTGCGGCGAGTGCCGTATCTTCGGACACGGGAGCCTTAATTACAACAGTCAAAATGGGGAGCACCCTGTCTTCCATTCCAGCATTTGTGACCCCAAGGCATCATGGTAAATGCAGTCATTAGCACGAATTTGAATAGAGTTTTGAAAGTTTTTCACCATAAGTTGGTGCGGCGAGTGCCGTATCTTCGAACACAGGAGCCTTAATTACAACAGTCAAAATGGGGAGCACCCTGTCTTCCATTCCAGCATTTGTGACCCCAAGGCATCATGGTAAATGCAGTCATTAGCACGAATTTGAATAGAGTTTTGAAAGGTTTTCACCATAAGTTGGTGCGGCGAGTGCCGTATCTTCGGACACGTGTTTCTGGCTATTTGGCCGTCATCAGCGAAGAGCAACGTGTAGCTGGCGGGGTTGCTTGAAATGCCGCCTTGAAAGTATTCACAGGTTTAAGTACCACTCAAGAAGGCGCACAGGTGCTTCACCCGAGCTCGTCAGCTCAGAGGCTCACGGGAGCCTTAATTACAACAGTCAAAATGGGGAGCACCCTGTCTTCCATTCCAGCATTTGTGACCCCAAGGCATCATGGTAAATGCAGTCATTAGCACGAATTTGAATAGAGTTTTGAAAGTTTTTCACCATAAGTTGGTGCGGCGAGTGCCGTATCTTCGGACACGTGTTTCTGGCTATTTGGCCGTCATCAGCGAAGAGCAACGTGTAGCTGGCGGGGTTGCTTGAAATGCCGCCTTGAAAGTATTCACAGGTTTAAGTACCACTCAAGAAGGCGCACAGGTGCTTCACCCGAGCTCGTCAGCTCAGAGGCTCACGGGAGCCTTAATTACAACAGTCAAAATGGGGAGCACCCTGTCTTCCATTCCAGCATTTGTGACCCCAAGGCATCATGGTAAATGCAGTCATTAGCACGAATTTGAATAGAGTTTTGAAAGTTTTTCACCATAAGTTGGTGCGGCGAGTGCCGTATCTTCGGACACGTGTTTCTGGCTATTTGGCCGTCATCAGCGAAGAGCAACGTGTAGCTGGCGGGGTTGCTTGAAATGCCGCCTTGAAAGTATTCACAGGTTTAAGTACCACTCAAGAAGGCGCACAGGTGCTTCACCCGAGCTCGTCAGCTCAGAGGCTCACGGGAGCCTTAATTACAACAGTCAAAATGGGGAGCACCCTGTCTTCCATTCCAGCATTTGTGACCCCAAGGCATCATGGTAAATGCAGTCATTAGCACGAATTTGAATAGAGTTTTGAAAGTTTTTCACCATAAGTTGGTGCGGCGAGTGCCGTATCTTCGGACACGTGTTTCTGGCTATTTGGCCGTCATCAGCGAAGAGCAACGTGTAGCTGGCGGGGTTGCTTGAAATGCCGCCTTGAAAGTATTCACAGGTTTAAGTACCACTCAAGAAGGCGCACAGGTGCTTCACCCGAGCTCGTCAGCTCAGAGGCTCACGGGAGCCTTAATTACAACATCTTCCATTCCAGCATTTGTGACCCCAAGGCATCATGGTAAATGCAGTCATTAGCACGAATTTGAATAGAGTTTTGAAAGTTTTTCACCATAAGTTGGTGCGGCGAGTGCCGTATCTTCGGACACGTGTTTCTGGCTATTTGGCCGTCATCAGCGAAGAGCAACGTGTAGCTGGCGGGGTTGCTTGAAATGCCGCCTTGAAAGTATTCACAGGTTTAAGTACCATTCAAGAAGGCGCACAGGTGCTTCACCCGAGCTCGTCAGCTCAGAGGCTCACGGGAGCCTTAATTACAACAGTCAAAATGGGGAGCACCCTGTCTTCCATTCCAGCATTTGTGACCCCAAGGCATCATGGTAAATGCAGTCATTAGCACGAATTTGAATAGAGCTTTGAAAGTTTTTCACCATAAGTTGGTGCGGCGAGTGCCGTATCTTCGGACACGTGTTTCTGGCTATTTGGCCGTCATCAGCGAAGAGCAACGTGTAGCTGGCGGGGTTGCTTGAAATGCCGCCTTGAAAGTATTCACAGGTTTAAGTACCACTCAAGAAGGCGCACAGGTGCTTCACCCGAGCTCGTCAGCTCAGAGGCTCACGGGAGCCTTAATTACAACAGTCAAAATGGGGAGAACCCTGTCTTCCATTCCAGCATTTGTGACCCCAAGGCATCATGGTAAATGCAGTCATTAGCACAAATTTGAATAGAGTTTTGAAAGTTTTTCACCATAAGTTGGTGCGGCGAGTGCCGTATCTTCGGACACGTGTTTCTGGCTATTTGGCCGCCATCAGCGAAGAGCAACGTGTAGCTGGTGGGGTTGCTTGAAATGCCGCCTTGAAAGTATTCACAGGTTTAAGTACCACTCAAGAAGGCGCACAGGTGCTTCACCCGAGCTCGTCAGCTCAGAGGCTCACGGGAGCCTTAATTACAACAGTCAAAATGGGGAGCACCCTGTCTTCCATTCCAGCATTTGTGACCCCAAGGCATCATGGTAAATGCAGTCATTAGCACGAATTTGAATAGAGTTTTGAAAGCTTTTCACCATAAGTTGGTGCGGCGAGTGCCTGTGCGCCTTCTTGAGTGGTACTTAATCCTGTGAATACTTTCAAGGCGGCATTTCAAGCAACCCCGCCAGCTACACGTTGCTCTTCGCTGATGACGGCCAAATAGCCAGAAACACGTGTCCGAAGATACGGCACTCGCCGCACCAACTTATGGTGAAAAACTTTCAAAACTCTGTTCAAATTTGTGCTTCGGGTGAAGCACCTGTGTGCCTTCTTGAGTGGTACTTAAACCTGTGAATACTTTCAAGGCGGCATTTCAAGCAACCCCGCCAGCTACACGTTGCTCTTCGCTGATGACGGCCAAATAGCCAGAAACACGTGTCCGAAGATATGGCACTCGCCGCACCAACTTATGGTGAAAAACTTTCAAAACTCTGTTCAAATTTGTGCTAATGACTGCATTTACCATGATGCCTTGGGGTCACAAATGCTGGAATGGAAGACAGGGTGCTCCCCATTTTGACTGTTGTAATTAAGGCTCCCGTGAGCCTCTGAGCTGACGAGCTCGGGTGAAGCACCTGTGCGCCTTCTTGAGTGGTACTTAAACCTGTGAATACTTTCAAGGCGGCATTTCAAGCAACCCCGCCAGCTACACGTTGCTCTTCGCTGATGACGGCCAAATAGCCAGAAACACGTGTCCGAAGATACGGCACTCGCCGCACCAACTTATGGTGAAAAACTTTCAAAACTCTGTTCAAATTTGTGCTAATGACTGCATTTACCATGATGCCTTGGGGTCACAAATGCTGGAATGGAAGACAGGGTGCTCCCCATTTTGACTGTTGTAATTAAGGCTCCCGTGAGCCTCTGAGCTGACGAGCTCGGGTGAAGCACCTGTGCGCCTTCTTGAGTGGTACTTAAACCTGTGAATACTTTCAAGGCGGCATTTCAAGCAACCCCGCCAGCTACACGTTGCTCTTCGCTGATGACGGCCAAATAGCCAGAAACACGTGTCCGAAGATACGGCACTCGCCGCACCAACTTATGGTGAAAAACTTTCAAAACTCTGTTCAAATTTGTGCTAATGACTGCATTTACCATGATGCCTTGGGGTCACAAATGCTGGAATGGAAGACAGGGTGCTCCCCATTTTGACTGTTGTAATTAAGGCTCCCGTGAGCCTCTGAGCTGACGAGCTCGGGTGAAGCACCTGTGCGCCTTCTTGAGTGGTACTTAAACCTGTGAATACTTTCAAGGCGGCATTTCAAGCAACCCCGCCAGCTACACGTTGCTCTTCGCTGATGACGGCCAAATAGCCAGAAACACGTGTCCGAAGATACGGCACTCGCCGCACCAACTTATGGTGAAAAACTTTCAAAACTCTGTTCAAATTTGTGCTAATGACTGCATTTACCATGATGCCTTGGGGTCACAAATGCTGGAATGGAAGACAGGGTGCTCCCCATTTTGACTGTTCTAAAAACAATACCAGCTCACACAGCCACTGCTTCAGAAGTGCTACTGTCGGAAGTTGGATCTGAATATACTATATCAAAATGAGATATAGTGTGCACAGAGTCCCGGGGTTCCCCAGAGGCTGAACAGAGAATAAAGTAGATAATACTAATTCTTTATTTTGCGGTATTGTGGTCGAGCAGTTAGGCTTATTAGAGGGTAGTGCTAAGCATTTGTTTTACACACACACACACAGACAATAAATGAACCACACAATCAATGACTAACTCCAGGCCAATGGTTTTTATATAGCAAAAATATATTTTGTTACTTTATTTGTAGAACCACTAAATTCAAGTTACAGGCAAGTACATTTCAATCAATCAATCAAATTATTTCTTAAGTGCGCTACTCACGCGGTAGGGTGGGCAGGGGGTGTTACTGCTCGAAGAGCCATGTTTTGAGGCGCTTTCTGAAAGTTAGGAGGTCCTGGGTCTTGTGTAGGTCGGTGGGGAGGAAGTTCCAGGTTTTGGCAGCGAGGTGGGAGAAGGATCTGCTGCCGGAGGTGGTGCGTTGGATGCGGGGGACTGTTGCGAGGTCGGCGGAGCGCATCTGGCGTGTTGGGATGTGGAAGTTGATTTGTTTGTTGAGGTAGGCTGGTCCGGTGTCGTGGAGGGCTTTGTGAGCGTGGATTAGGATTTTGAAGACAAACCTTTTGTTGATGGGCAGCCAGTGTAGGGATCTGAGGTGGGCGGAGATGTGCTTGTGGCGAGGGAGGTTGAGGATGAGACGTGCGGCAGTGTTCTGGATGCGCTGGAGTTTTCTCTGAAGCTTGGCTGTGGTCTCACCACCTTGTTGATTGCCTTGATGAGTTTCCAGTGAGTTATTTGCAACCAACAAGCAGTCGCTCTTGCTTGAACAAACGGAAGGACGCTTCCAAAGGACAACTGGGCATCGTCAAACAACCTGTGCTCCTGTGGTTTTGTCATTCCAGGTTGTACTGCAAAAAATAAAAAATCGAAAGCTCTCTTTCTCCGATGATGGTGCAGCAAAATAGTTGGATGGCTCATGGGATGGTCATGTAGCTTTGAAATGTCCACTCCTGGAATCACCCGGGAGGGGGCGTGGACAGTGACTAAAGAACAGAGACCACTCAAACATGAAGGAAGTCACATATATATATAGCCACTCGCTGCAATGCCAGTAGTAGTCCATTAGACTGGAGGTGCCCCATTGCATGTCAGCATTATACATTGTGGTATTACAACTAATGTTGTTCACCACTGGGACTGTTCTATTCCCCCCTGAACCAAAGAAAAAAAAGAATTGGTTTTCTAACTGCTCGAAGAGTTGTAGGCGTTTCTACCCAAGTTAATTTAGATATGTTCCCACACTGCCTGACACTTCTGTTGTATGCTATTGTCACTCTGGTTTCCCCTCGATAAAGAAAGGGCCCAGCGTCCAAATGTGGAGCCATGGTGTCAGTGACCATGAACTTATACTGATCCATTTAGTCAGAATTATGGCCTCTCTTGACAATTGTGGGTCAGAGGTGTGGTGAAGTAATTCTTACAGAAAAGTGTAAGTCAGGGTAACCCTAAAATTCCATGTTGCAATATTTTAGCTTCCCACATTTCATAATTGTACCTCATGGTTCCTGTTTTGACCCTCATATCTAACTTCACTGCTAGTTCTTTGTGTTCTGTTAGTAGGTTCATTATATCTGCTCTTTCTCATATTGTGTGGTGTTTACTAGGAATGTTCTCTGTTTTACCTGCAGGGGCTGTATCTGTGCTTGTATTCTGCAAAGCAAAAGGTGTAATAGACACAGTAATATTCAGAGGTACCTCTTTGGACAAGTATAACGTGTGAGTTGGTGTCATGTGGAATCATTGAACAAAAAAAACACGATTAATTAGAATTCTGTGCACCTATCTCCGTCATATGCTGGTACCACATATTATCTAACAAGCTAGCATGAATACTATGGAATATATTTCTGTGCTTGGGTAATGCTCTCTGCAAGCGCGTGTTATGTTGCTAGTGCAATACATGAGTTAAAATAGCATTGCAATGCAGCCGCCAGCATAAGAAGACATAAAAACAAAAACGAAACAGAAATACATAACTGTCCCCTAGCAGAGTAAAAAAAATACTCCACTCTCGCTTTAAAGGGAGAGGTTGTTACTCTTGTTTCTCTCTTCACACCTATGGTTCTCCCTCCAGTGATGGCAATAGCTGGCACAAAGCAGGGTCCAGACGAGCATCAGACAGGTATATCCATTGTTTTCTGCCTCCACTTTCACTGTGCTGGTAGAACTCTGTCACTGAGCAGGGACCTTTGAATTTCATGTCCCTCCATTTCTGTATGACATTGCGATGTACACTTGTTGGCCACTAGGTATTGGACTGGTCTGCTGGGCTGTGGTGGTGCACTTCTCCTTTCGCAATACCTGTTTAGAGAAAAACTTGGCAACCTTCATTAACTGAGATGGATAACTAATTTCATCCCCCAAAACCTCAGATGTTTTATGGGCAACTGTCTTCTCATTAAGGGTATAGGCATGGGTCGTCTTGTCACTATGTGATGGGAGTCAAATGGTGGTCGTTTCCTGGCTGATTTCTGAAGGTGTACAAAGCTAGAGATAGGCAACACAACCTCTTCTTTTTCAACATAGCACACAGTTTGCTTATTTTGGGCCTGATTTATACTTTTTAAGTGCTGCATTTGGGTCATTTTTTGACGCAAAAGTGGCACAAACTTACAAAATATAATAGAATTTTGTAAGTTTGCGCTGCTTTTGCGTAAAAAAATGACACAAATGCAGCGCTAATAAAATATAAATCAGGCCCTTTATTTTTTATGAGGCCTTTGATGTGTTCCACTATACCGTTACTTTGGGGGTGGCAAACAGATGACAACTTATGTTTTATTTCTGGGTAGGTGCAAATGGCCTGGACCATTGCATTAACAAAGTGTATTCGATTATCTGAGCGTAAAACTTCTGGAATTTCCCACCTGGGTATTACTTCCTTTAATAAAAAAAAATGGCTGCTGCTTAAGCCTGCCTCAATCCATCATGAAAATGGACAATTACTAAAAGATATAATTGTTACATCTTTCAATCATGTCAACAAAGTCTAAATGTAAATTTTAAAATGGACCTGTTGTGAGTGGTGTTGTTTAGGTGATCACTTTCAATGTGGGCTTCTGTAACGTACATAGTGATCATTTCATTTAGTTGTGGAATAAACCAATCTGTCTGTTATATAACAAGAAGACACTCCTTTGCAATGTGTGCTGGGAAATGTAGTTTCCCTAGAGCTTTGTATAACAGGGCTTATGGCATGACTAGCTTGCATGTGCTCTCTTGCCTGTAAATGAAATCTGTTGGTCATTGAATGCAGACTCGCTGTTCCCACAGGTCCCTTTCATGAGACAGTAGTGCTGGGTCTTGCAATTTGTGCAGATGTAACTTTGCTGTCTCTGTATGTGGGGGTGGTCGTTCAGTAGCATCAAGGTTGCCTGCTTGTTATCATGCCTAATGTGGTCATCATATTCATTATAATTTAGGGATGCTCTAGCTGCTTCCTTTGCTGCCCAATCTGCCAGTGTGTCACCCCTGGAGATAAGGTTTTGCTGATTGGTATGTGCTGCACACTTTATCACTGCTGCTTTAGATGGAAAAGTTAGAGCTTTTATTAATTGTGCCAATAAATCTTTGTGCATTACTGGGGACCAATCAGATTTAAGAAATCCTCTATTTTCCCATCTGTAGATGCTAGAATATACAGTGGTGGTGACATATGCTGAATCTGAGTAAATGGTGACCTCTAGTCTCTCAGCTTGCTGCAATACGTCAATAATGGCCAATAATTCTGCAGCCTGTGCTGAAAAATTAGTAGGCAGTGGTATTTAGTGCATCAGACGATCTCTGATGTTGAGTTCTTACATTTGCTGCTCCAGAATGTCTTATCCCAGTTTCCTGATCTATGAAAGAGGATCAATCAACAAAGAGCAGATGCTGCCTGGGATGGAGTCTTCTACCTTACTTTCTTCATCTGGTATGTAATTAGCACACACATGTACTTGTTAATCGTCAGTAACTGGGTGTGCATAGGAAGTTGCTGGATTAACTGTGTTACAGCGAACCACTTGTAATGATGGTACTGTACTAAGGCCCATATTTATACTATTTTAGCACCACATTTGATGCAAAAACGGTGCAAACTTACAAAATACAATTGTATTTTGCAAGTTTGCAGTGTTTTTGCATCAAAAAATGATGCAAATACGGTGCTAAAAAAGTATAAATATGGGCCTAAGTGTATTACTTCATATCTAGATGCCCTCTTAGGTGTGAGTAGGCTCTTGCCTCTTTGTGAGATAGCAAATACCACATGCTGTACATACAGTGTCAACGGTGATCCTATTACTATGGTGGTGCATTTCTGAACTGCAAATGCTCCTCACATGAGGTAGAGACCTTTCATGATGGGATCTAGCAGCCCACTGTAGTAGGAAATTGGTTTGTGTCACATGGATGTTTTTGTCAGTACTGCTGTGATTGTCATTCCATTGCAATGACAGAAGAGGCAAAATCTTTTGCTGCAGTAAGGTGTACCTAACACTGAAGCGTTTGTGATTGATTTCTTTAGCTCTCAAAATGCTGTCTCCCTTTTGTAGTCCAGTTTATTTTCTTCTCATTGGTATAGGACTCTTTTAGAGTGGTCAGAAGTGGTGCAGTCAAGGTGGCGTGATCAAATACCCACTGTCTCATGTAATAACTGCAGAATGCTAGAAACTGCAGCATTGTTTTTTGTGGTGGCGGGCTTGGGCATGTTTCTGATACTTTCTGCTCTGTCAGGTGTCACCCTCCTCCCATGTTTGGATATTATCTGTCCTAAATAGTGAACATCTGGCTGCACATATTGTAATTTGTCTTTGTTTACTTTGTATCCCTTTTCTGCCACTGTGCAAAGGAGACCAAGGGCCAGATTTATACTTTTCCACCCAAAAGTGCAGTTTTGGGTGAAAAAGTATAGCGCCGGATAGCGCCATTCCAAGACGCCGGCCGGGCGCCATATTTATGGAATGGCACCAGCCGGGGATAATGCCCTGTTAGCGTACTTGGAAAGGACGCTAACAGGACGGGGGTGGCATAGGGGAAACTGGGGCTTGTGTGCCGAATTATGGCACTACACTGTTTAGAGGCAAAAAAGTTGCCTCTAAGCAGTGTAGCGCCATTTTCTGGTGCACAACCCCCAAGGACAAGGCTCCTGTCTTAGTGAAGACAGGAGCCATGCCCACCACCCCAATGGCCATGCCCAGGGGATGAATGTCCCCTGGGCATGGCCATTGGTGCCAGCGTCGTGCAGGGGGCCCCAAGTCAGGGCCCGAGCGGGATAATAGAAAGAAATATATATACTTACCTTGACTTATCTGGGATGGGTCCCCCATCCTGTGGTGTCCCTTTGGTGTAGGCGGTGGGTGTCCCTGGGGCCAGGGAAGGGCACCTGTGGGCACTTTCTATGGTCTCTGACCATGGAAATATGCCTACAGGTCCCCTTACACCTGCCCAACCCAGGCGTTAAATAATGGCGCTAAGCCAGCTTAGCACCATTATTTAAGGCCCCTATCCCCTGTCCTGGATTTTAGCACGTGGGATAAATATGGCGCAAAGGGCATATCGTCCTTTTCTGGACGAGAACGCCTACCTTGCAGCTCATTGACGCAAGGTAGGTTTTCACATCCAGAAAATGGCATTAACTCCATAACTTTGGCGCTAGACGTGTCTAGCGCCAGAGTATAAATATGGAGTAAGGTTTGTGCTGAACTAGCGTAAAAAAAAAAAATGACGCTAATTTAGGGCAAACAGAGTATAAACATGGGCCCAAGTGTCATCTCTGCAAATGTTTTCAGTGGGACTGCATGCCAGAATTCCATCCACGTACTGTAAAAGGGTACTTTTGCATTTAACATTTGATAAATCCTTTTTCAATTTCCAGTTGAAGATACTCAGAGACTCACAATAGCCTTGAGGGAGACTTCTATAGCAATATTGAGTTTGTACGTAAACTTGGTTAAATACAGACTATCTGGGTGCAATGGAATGTTGAAGCATGCATTTTTCATATCAATCACCGAAAAGTGGGTGGCATCTGTAGGACTGTTTGTAAGTATGGCTGACAGGTCTGGTAGCACTGTAAACTCTGGTATTACTATATTGTTCAAGGGCAGAAATCTTGAATCATCCTCCAAATTCCCCCCTTAGCTTTCTTTATTAGAAACATCTGGGTGTTACATGGTGATGTTCTCTCATATATTACTCCCTGTTCAAGTAATGCCTGTATTGTGGTAGAGATGCCTTCTTCTGCTTCTTTGAACAAATGATATTGACATACCTCGGTCAGTACTGCCTTGCGTTTCACTGTTATTTTCACAAGTTCAACTCCTTTGATAAGTCCCATGTCATGTGCTCCCTTTGTCCACGGAACCTCTGGTACCATCGCTAAATCCTTTTCTCTCAGTGAGCTGTTTTGTGCATGTTTTGGCACTGTCCCTTACTGCAGCTGTACTCCGAGGGTAATGTCCATTTCAAACACCGTCTTAGTTGGCGGGCTATCAAACATTTCTTCATCTGTCTCTCTCAATTTAACCCGTAGGCCCATAATACTACTGAACTCACATTTCTTGTCTCCTATCAAATGCTCTCAACACTTTGTAATATGGTCTTACTTCAAGGGCTAGTATTTCAAACACCATGCCAGTGCCTGCACAATAGTTCTTTTGGTATCTGTACTGTGTTCCCCCTGTAGTGCTGGTGTGTGCTATCAAAACATATATGCCACGCAAACAGGCTTCTGCGTCAATAGGAATTGCTCCGACCTGTTGTTCAAAATCCTCATGAGCGATAAGTGACAATACCGTACCTGGTGTGATACCAGGTGTGTGACATACCATCGACCAATCTTAGAAAAAAGAGATAGACATAATCCACTTACTCATTAGGTCCCTTCCGAGAAAGATGACCGGTGCCTGTGAGAAATATTACAATGGTCCTTCAATTTACATACCTCCTACAGTCATGCTCACTCATTCAGTAAAAGGAATCCTCCTGACAGTTCCAGAAAACCTGTGTGTCGATTGACTTGTGAGAAAGTGGTAGTGTTCCTTCTCTTATACACAATTTGGCGGCCGCAGCCTCAATTAAAAAACTATAGGGACAAGCTTCTATGGTTACCGTCACAGCGGGCTCATCATCTGACCTGTGGGTTACCAATAATATTGGACACGTAGTGGTTGTCTGTGTGCTCTTTCATTGGGTATAATGGTGGTTGGTGTCCCTCCAGACATTTGGGGTTGTGCATAAAAGGGACCTCCTCCTTGCACCGTCACTCCTCCCATCTGGACCTGTGTTGGTCCTCCTTTAGTATTTCTGACAACCTGGTGTATAGTCTGTCGTATTTGCACCTGTGGTGCAGTCCACTCAACACGAGGGGAATGCGGCAGTCCCTTTGTTATTTATTGTTGGGGATCCCATTGAATCTGTTGCAGCCTCATCAGCCTCTGCGAGGTGATACAATCCTGTGTTTGCTCATTGTTCTTTTTTGTTCTACATTCCCTTATAAAATGACCCATATTGCCACAATAATAACACTGTTGTCCTATCCTATATCCTCCTCCTCCTCTCTGGCCTTTGATCCCCCGAAAAACGTATTTGTCTCTTTCCCATGGTACTTGCTGGCTGCCCTCCTGGTGCCGACACCTGTGTAGTGACAGCCATCTGTAGTGCCGCTACACGTGCCCTTCTTTACTTGGTTTCCTAAGTTTCTGTTGCAGAAAATTAGCTGTGTCCCTCTCTGCCTATTCTGTCCTCTCCTTTTCCTTCTCTTGTTGTTGCTTGAAATGATGTATTATATGGGCTTGTATTTCTGACCATGGCTTGGCCTCTATTCCCATCACTCCATCTAGGCTTGTTTGTATATCCGTGGGCAATTTGTCTCCTACCAGAGAACTTAGCAATCTTCTAACATCGCCCAAGGCGAGGTTCACTCCGGCAGTGTGTTTTTCATCAAAGCATCCTATCCATTTTCCTGCTTCCTCAATTACCAGGGACAGTGCCCTCTTTAAATGCTGTTTATCCATTTGAGGCCATGGTACATATGTGGGTACTTGCCCACATTTGAAAATAAAGGGTAACTGAGTTATTGGTCGAGGATTTACTGGTCGCGGGCTTAACCTCCGGTCTGGTCTATTACTTTGGATCACTCCAGTTGGGTTGTCTATAGCATAGTCCTCCCAGACCGCAAGGTACTCTTGAATATAGGGGTAGTCCCAGTCTGGCTTGTCCCTGATGTATACAATCTTCGGTAATTGCTAAGTCAAAGGGTTGAAAAGACCCTTGTTGGGTCAATGGTTTCTCCCCTTCTTTTTAGTCCAACTTGCCAATTCATCCGAGAAGGGCTGGCAATATGAACTACCCTACTTTTGTTCTATTATCTCCATGGGTGTTAAATCTGACCTACTCATTTTTAGGATAGACTTCCTCATGTCTGAGGTGTCTCTCACTGCTAATAGTAACTCAGGCATAGGATGTAGGCAGAAATTATATTGTCTTCAGTTAGTTTCCTATTCATCTGCACCCGTTAGGCCTTTCTTCCCACTTCCCATCTTCATCTGCCCCCAATATCTCTTGTAACTCATTCAGGGTTCATTATATTGTGGGATCTCTGTCTCTTCCCAATCCTCCTCCTTCTCTTATCCATTCCTCAGCTGCCTCTCTCAGAGTCCCTGCAGAAGTGTCTCACAGCCCAAGAACAAAATGTCCCATAGTCCATTGTCTGAAGGGGAGCAGGACTTCTAATTTGTTTGGCCTGTCTCACAGTGTGCTGAAATTCATTTATGAGTGTCTCTTCGGAGTTGTAGGGGTGGGATCCAAGGTTGCCTTGTTTAGCTGTGATCTCTGTCTCTCCTCTTTAGGCACAACTCTAACAGGATCCTGGTACCCTGCAGAAGGGGATAAAGACCACAAGGCGAGGGCTTCTCTGGGGGCTGTGTTATTGCCTGTTCGGGTATTCTTGGCTTCCGATTTTTCTAACACAGAATACCTGCCATAACAACACAGTAGCTTCCCTTTTCTGTCTTTTATACTTAGAGTGAATGTAAGTCAATGTATGTTCAGTTATATCTTCGTCGAATGTCCCTTCCTTTGGCCATGGCTGAGCATGGCTCTCAATACCTTTGTACCATTGTTTACAGTACTTTTGCATCCTCTTGTCTGAAGTCAAAGTTTTTAATCATGTGTTCCAGAGGTTTTTTTTTTTTTGGGGGGGGGAGGGTCTCCATTATCTTTTGAATATGTGTTTCCTATGTGTAGTCGAAGTGCCGCTTTTAGACCCTTATTTGTTTGCTCACTGACTATGCCCCTTTTGAACCTTGTCTCCTTTACTGATATATTTGTATTTTAGGAATATCGCTAACCAACGGCAGTGGTGAACATGTGTTGATCTCATGCAGTGTTACCTGACTTTACATATAGTCGTGAGACCAAATCAGTGAACATCAACCATACTTATTGCTAGGGTGTGTAACGCAATACTTTCACAATATTATCGTGAATATAAATGACTATTTGCGGTGCTCAGGAATGTGTTCTCCCAATCATTTGTTAAACTCCTGAATCATGAATGTCTATGAGAAAGAAATACATCAAGGAGGGCCCTTAATATGATAGATGACTTATTTCAAACCAAGGGGTGTTACATGGACAAGGGGGTTCCCAATGGGCCCATTAAAATATTAATTTTAATTCAATATCATCTGTTACCTGCCACAGTGAATCACCAGTCTCACTCATAGAGAATTAATATTAATCTTTAGACTTCCCTTGGTTCCCCATATTTTTATCTGAGATAATGTTTCCCCACTTCCAGGACACTTTCGCAGTTTCTATTGGAATAGCAAAGATATTGCAAAGATCTGGCTGTCTGTCTTCCTTGCTTGCTTGCTTATATTAGACTGTATGACAACCGGCAGGGAACCCCGCCTCTTCTCTATGTTTTGCCCCTTATGATTATGAAACACTGTACACCTAAGGACACCTTCCTTATTCACAAAGGGATATCCACCTACACTTTGTCATCCTCCTTATTCATGGAAGGATATCTACTTGCAACTAATGCGCTTTTCGTGTTCGCAACTAAGGGTCTGACCGTGCTCAGGGCAAAGTCAATTGACACCATCTGGTTGTCCCCTTACCTAAACATCAGACTCTTCAACTGATGCCTTAGCCTAGTTTGCTCTTCCTTTAAAACACCTTCCAGATATCTTAAATCTTGGAATTTGGGAGCCGGGCTTCTGACTTATTCAGTGTAAGGCCTGCTGGCAACTCAGTTTTGCACCAAAAAGTTTAGCACCGGCTTGCACCATTTCTGTGCACCAGCCGGGCACCATATTTATGGAATGGTGCAAGCTGGTGCAAAAGGTAGGCTAGCGGCAAAAAAATGACTTTAGTCATGTTGGGCTGGCAGTACGGAAGAAGGGGTTTTTGCACCCAAAAATGAAATTAGGCAGGTTAGAGTTAAAAAAAAGAAAAAAAAAAAAAAAAAAAACTAATCTACCTAGAGTAATTTTCTGACGCAAAACCATCCATACTACATGATTTCTGTCTTCGAAAAGACAGGAGTCATGCCCACCACCTCAATGGCCAGCACAGGGGACCAGGGTCCCCTGGGCATGGAAAATGCACCCAGTGCCATGTAGGGGGGCCCATTTCAGGGCTCCCGACGGCAATTTAAAAAATAAAATAAACTACTTTCCTGTACTTACCGGGGATGGAGTCCCCCATCCTCCGCTGTCCCTCTGGTGTGGGTGGGGGAGTCCCTGGGGCGGGCACCTGTGGGCTTATTCCACCACGAAAATAGGCCCACAGGTCCCCTAACGCCTGCCCTGACCCAGGCGTTAACAAATGGGGCAAAGCAAGCTTTGCCCCCATTTTTTTGACCCCTCCTTTCGCCCGTGCACCCTTTTTTGCGCGGGAATATAAATATGGCATTAAGGCCATAGAGTCATTTTTTGCACGGGAACGCCTACCTTGCATCTCATTAAAGCAAGGAAGGTTTCCACTTCCAAAAAATGACTAACTCCATAAATTTGGCACTAGACGGGTGTAGCACCAAAGTATAAATATGGAGTTAGTTTTGCACCGAATTAGAGTAAAAAAAAAAAGAAAAAAAACACTAATTCGATGCAAACAGTAAAAATATGCCCCTCAGTTTTTCTAGACTTCAAAGTCTGACCTTTCCTCACCCTTTTAAAGGCAACTTTTGGGATCCCTGCCGTTTTGAATAGGCAGGCTTTAGTTTTAAATCAATGTCTGCTTGCCTGATTTATCTGTGCAGTACTCTAATGAGTAAGGGCAGGTGGCGTCTCCCTCGGCCGCAGACTGGCAAGGTGAGGTAGGCTCCTTGGTGGCTACTCCAAATGTTGAGAAACAAAAAGACAACACAACTTCTTTTGGCAGTATAGTTTAGGGTTTATCAAAACACAGCTGGGAGTTCAGCCAGCTCCATGGAAACAGAAACTGAACTCAACGTGCAACATTACAGGCTGTGTCTTATAAAGTCTGAAAACTACAATGTCTTATTCATCTTGTTAGCATACTAAATCAAGTGCTTGCTCAATCACATTGTTCTCTTATAATTTCAGAAAGAAGCAAGTTTCTGCAAAAACATCTAACCACATGTTACAGAATGACTCAAGAGCACATTATTGATACATTCTCACATACTCTGCACTAGCAGGGTCCTCAACTGTCTTGTGCTTTGAAGCCTAGCAATGCCCTCCTCCCTACACGTCTACCTTTCTGCAGTGCCTAACCACTTGCTTATCGAGTTCCTGTGTGTCTACTTTGAACTATTGTATCTACATATTTTCTCAGAGGCGTGCCCTTGCACTGAGTGCCTATGGAGCATGCTGTGACTCTCCATGTGTGCTGTGTTTACTAATTATATTCCTCCATCTACTTTGTGTCTGGCTTCCTCAAAGGCCCAGCTCTAATCCTGTTCTTCATTCTGGCACAGTAAACAGCGTGGGACTGTTTTTTTCCTTTATCATGTACATTTCTACACTTTTCTGCTAATGCTTGCATTAGCATGGGTAGGTCTTATCCCTTTTCTCCATTCTCTATAACAGGAGCCTTGCATCTGGTGAGGCAGCTGATGAGGCCAAGAGGTCAGGGGGCAGCACTGCATTGGCTGCTCCCTTTCACCTTCCTCTGTTATCTAGTGTGCTACTGTGCCATCAATCAGCCAACCCCCCCCAGGCAAATTATCACCATGCACCTGCTGCAGACCTTGCCAGACAACACATCTTACCTGTGGGCCAAGCAAACAAATTGAAGGAGTGAGAGCTGAGAGTCACAGCAGACACAATGGGCAGCCCATGAGGATGTGGGCGAGTCGTAAAATAAGACTACCGGCTGCTGGGCTGCCACTGGGACCAGGCCAAGCATGCTAAGTACGGATGGGAGCAGGTGCCAAAATCACCATGGGAGCAGTAAGAGGAGTGGAGCACTGACTGGGGGGTGTAGGGAGCCTCAGCTGAAACAGAAAAGCCTCACCAGAACTACCTAAAGACCTGAGTTTTTCATGGATGCCTTGTATGTCACACACATAATACATTGCTCACCTTGCTATCACACACTACTCTCACTCACAAACTCGACTCGACTCGTGCCACACTCACACAGACATTCCACTCAACCTGCACTCACCCAGACTTCAAAGGAAAACAAATACTCAGCAGACTATGTAACAAAAAAGTCTGATTGCATTGCTTGCCTTTACACAGTACTTTAATTCCCTTAACAAAAACCTACAAGCAGAAAGCAGACCACAACCTGGGAATCTGAAGACTCCTAAAATGCCATGGAAAACATCAAACCTGAAAGCTACAAGCTAGAAAGCACAAGTTTGGGAAAAGGATTTGAAGATTGTGCTATGGAGAATGATCACAATTTTGAATCGCTGTTCATCAATGTATCTTAACATTTCAGATCTTTAACCGTAAGGGGACTGGCTTGTATCACATGTAAGTTATAGGTATCAGGGAACTGTGTGATTACAATCAATGATAGAGACACTTTCAATCAAGACTCCTACCTTGTTAGCCCTCCCAATGTTTCAGAGAGAGGGGGGGTCAAAATTGAAGAAATATTCTAATTTCCAAAGGTGAACATTGAGAAGATGCGTGACTAAAAATACCACTTTCCAAGAAAGGAACTGAAAGGGGCATGTGTAGGAAAGTACCCTATTTTTGGCATGGTTACGCCCACTTTTTGCCTGCTGTCAGTGTTTTTGACAGTGTTCACTGGGATCCTGCTAACTAGGACCCCACTGACTGTGCTCTCTCCCCCTAAATTTGGTTGTTCCTGACTTTGTACACCCCACAATTGGCATACTGCTGCCCCCATGTATGTCCCTAGTATATGGTACCTAGGTACCCAGGGCATTGAGGCACCAGGAGTTCTCCATGGGCTGCAGCAGGTATTGTGCCACCCATAGAAGCCCATGCAAAATGTGTCTACAGGCCTGCCATTGCAGCCTGCGTGAAAAGGTACATGCACCCTTTTACTACTGGTCACTGCAACAGATCACTGTAAGTCACCCCTATGGCAGGCCCTCCTATCCCAGAGGGCAGTGTGCAAGTATGTGTGTGTGAGGGCACTCCTGCATGAGCAGACGTACCCCTACAAACTCCAGCTCCATTTTCCTGGACTTCCCAAGTGCGGGGAAGCCATTTTACCGGTGTACTGGACACAGGTCACTCACTACCTGTGTCCAGCTACATAATGGTAACTCCAAACCTGGGTATGTTTGGTATCAAACATGTCGGAATCATACCCCCATACTGTTGCCAGTATTGGTTGTATGATTCCCATGCACTGTGGGGGCCCCTTAGAGGATGACCCCCAACTTTGCTCCTACCAGTTTACAGGGTTGTCCCAGACAGCCTGCGCTGCTGCCATCCTACAGACAGGTTTCTGCCCTCCTGCTGCTTGACCAGCTCAAGCCTAGCAAGGCAGAACAAATGATTTCCTTTGGGAGAGGGAGACAACACCCTCTGCCTTTGGAAATAGGTGTTACATGGCTTGGGAGGGGTAGCACCCCCCAAGCCACTGGTATGCTTTGAAGGGCACATTAGGTAACCTCCTTGCATAAACCAGTTTGCACCAGTCCAGGGACACCTGGTTCCTGGTCTGGCACAAAAATGGACAATGGAAAGGGAAGTAACCACATCCCTGTCCATCACCACACTACAGGTGGTGCCCAGAGCCCCTCCACGGGCCACTTGATTCTGCAATCTTGATCTAAGATGAACAGATGCCTCTGGGAGCATCGGAGTGGCCAGGACAGGCAGGTGACATCACAGCCCCCTCCTGATAGGTGATCACCCTGCTAGGTGACCAATCTCCCCTTTTGGGTTATTTAGGGTCTCCCTCTTGGGTGAGTCCTCTGCTTCGTCATGCAAGATTCCAGCAGGATTCATCTGCAATGTGTACTTCACCTTCTGGCCACTGGAACTGCAACTGGACCCTCCAGGAACCGACAATCTGCATCTACAGCAACAACACTGCAAAATTATTTCTCCGGCACCTTCCAGCAACTGCAACATTTCCCCGGCTGTGCATCCTCTGAGGGCGATGAGTATTCAGTCTGCACAAGAAGGAATCTCCCTTGGAGTGAAGGTGTCACTCCCCTGCATCCGCAGGCACCAACTGCAATGACCACCGGCTGCGTGGATCTCCTCTCCTCCAGAGCTGTGTGGATCCAGCATCACGGGTGGTGGTCTGGAGTGGTTCCCTTGGTCCTCTCTACCAGCTGTCCAACTTGGGAGATGGTAAGCCCTTGCCTCCCCATGCATGACAGTACCCCCTTTCACCCTGTCTCTTGCAGCTAGCATGGCTTGTTGTTATCTCCTCCAAGGGATCGTCAGGCTCCGGGTAGCCCCAGTCCCTGTCTTTGCGATGCCAAGCCCTCTGCGTGCTTCTCCAGTGATGTGGGACTCCTTTGTAGGTGTGCTGGATGGGCCTCGCCGCGACTCCTGGCTTTCTGTCTGTGGGGGCTGCCTCCTCTACTTGCAACTCTCCTCACTGCTGAGGGTCACCTGAGACTCCCCTCTGTGGGTTGAGTCCTTCTGGACCTTGCTGGTCCCAGTCAGCGCCACATTTCTTCTCCAACCACATTTGCCCTTGCCAAGGCTTGTTGGTGGTTTTTGCACTCCACTGACCGACTGCAATCTTTCTTCCGGTGTGGGACGAGGACTACATCACTTCAGGAAGTCCTCAGTTGCTCCAGTGCTGCACTGCTGACTGACTTCATTCACCGTCGACCTGGTCCTGCTCCCCCAAGCCGGGTCGGTAGTGGCTCCTGCCACGACTGGGCACTCCAACATGAACTGGTCTTGGTTTCCTACTTTCACAGGTCTTTTTCTACCAGGATCCACCTTTGTTCCTTGCAGTCTTGTCTGGGTCTTGCAAAATCCACTTCGGAAGTCCCTTTGGTGGGTTTGGGGGGAGGGGGGGACCTAGTACTTACCTCTTTTCTCCTGGCCACTGGGGGGCACTCAGGTACTTACCTTTTGGGGTTTCTAGTTCCCCCAGCTCCCCTCTACAAATTCTACTTCCTTGAGTGGGGGCCCGACTTTTGCATTCCACTTTCTTAGTATATGGTTTGGTGGCAGCAGTGGGATAAGTACTTACAATTGCCTTACCACTTTATCACTAGGTACTTTTCACAGAAAAGACCATTTGCTAATAGGAACACAGTGCACTTAGGGCCGTATTTATACTTTTTTTAGCGCCGCATTTGCGCCGCTTTTTGACGCAAAACTGCGCAAACCTACAAAATACAATGGTATTTTGCAAGTTTGCGCCGTTTTTGCGTCAAAAAACGACGCAAATGCGGCGCAAAAAAAGTATAAATACGGACCTTAGTGTCAGGGATCTAGTCTCCTAAGTTTGGGTAAGGTAGGGGTCAAGCACAGCCCTTTCTCTAAACGTCTTTGGGAGCATAGTAGTTAGGGTCACCTAGTCCACTCCAGTCAGACATCATGTCTTCTATAGAGCACACCTCTCAGGCCTTGGACTCACAGCATGTGGGTCTAGCTTTCCAAGAGTTGAGGGATATGTGTCCTGAGAGAAAACTAAAGGCAGGGAGAAATCCCAATAAAAGTCTGCTTCTAGGCCTACTTCTCCAGGCTGCCCAGGACCATGCTGGCAACCAGGAGGAGGAAGAAGCAGAATTTGATCCCCCAGTACTAGAAAGAGCAGATCCAGACACTGAGGAAGGTCAGGAAGTACCCAGGGACGATCAGGAAGAACCTGGGAACTATCACAGCCCTGTTAGAAGCACTACAGATAGTGGAAAGGGGTGTCGTACAAGCAGGCCCACCTTTGTCCCTAGTGGGCTGGTACAGAGGGTTCCTGAAAAAAGAAACACATCCTCCTCTGCCCATTCTCATGTTTACTCTGTATTTGAGGTAACCCACTACTCCACTTCAGGGGAGGATTCCCTAGATAGGGAACTCAGGCAACTGATGCTGGAGGAGGCCAAGCTGAGGCTGCAGCAGCAATAGCTAGCCCTAGACAGGGAGGTCTTGGCAGTGTAGAGAGAAAGGCGGGGTATTGGGCTAGCACCCCATGGTGGCAGCAGTTTCAGTTTCAAGGACACCAGGGTCAGGGAGGAATCTTGACTCTAGAAACGTAAACAAAGTAGTCCCACCATACAAGGTGGGTGATGACATCTACAAGTGGTTCACTGCTTTGGAGAGGGCCTATAAGGTACAGAGGGTACCCCAAAGGCAGTGGGCAGCAATTGTGTGGCTCCCCTTCTTTGACAAGGGTAGGGACAGGCTCCTCATTGTCAGAGAAGATGCAAACAATTACAGTTTTAAAAACAGCACTGTTAAATGCGTTTCGTCTGACTACTAAATATTATAGGATCAGGATTAGAGAGACCAGGAAAGAGCTCCCCAAGATTGGATAGATTTTGTGGACTGCTCTGTAAAGGCCCTGGAAGGCTGGTTGCATGGGAGCAAGGTTAGTGATTATCAGGGCTTGTATAACCTAATTCTAAGGCACATTTTGAATAACTGCATCTGATCAGCTACATCAATACCTGGTGGACTCTGGTCCGACCTCTTTCCAAGAATTGGGAAAGAAGGCAGACAGGTGAGTCTGGAGCAGGGTGAGTAGGAAGACTCACACAGAGGGGGTGACCACAAAAAGAAGGAAGCAGGTAAGCATCAGGATAAGAGTGGGGACAAAGAAAAATCAAGAGTCTTCATCAGTCCCACAAAACTCCTCTAGGGGTGGGAACCAAACCTCTTCCTCTAATTTTAAAAAGCCTTGGTGCTATATTTTTAAAAACAAAAGCCATATGCCAGGAGACAGCTCCTGTCCTAAGAAAGGCACCAAGCCCTCCACCACTACTAACCCCACTCAGTCCAAGAGTACAGCTGGGCTCACCTTAGGGACTGTGTGGGGTCTGGGATGACTAGAGAGACCACGGAAGCAGTGCTAGTCTCTGATGGGGACATTGACTTTGCCACCCTTGCTGCCTGTCTCCTTAACATAGGTAAGTACAGGCAGCATCCCTTGATAAATGGTGCAGAGGCAGAGGCCTACAGTGACACAGGTGCCAGAAAAGTGACTGAAAAACTGGTGTCTCCTGAACGACACCTACTAGGTCACATGTACCAAGTGACTGATGCTCATAGTAATACTTTGTGCCACCCCTGACCGTTATTGATTTCAGCTGGGGGTGGGGGGGGGGGGGGGTGGGGAGTGGGGGGGTGTTACTGGCCCTAAGAAAGTTGTGGTATCATCAGACCTACCTGTGAAGTGTCTACTAAGGAATGACTTGGAGACTTCAGCTTGGGCTGAAGTGGAACTGGAGTCCCATGCAGCAATGCTGGGCATCCCAGCACATATATTTGCCCTCACAAGAGCACAGGCAAAGAAGCAAAAAGAGCAAGGATCCTTAGAGCCTGAACAATGGCCCAAGAGCAGGAAGGGTAAGAAAGAAATCCCTGCTCCAGCGAGGATTCAACTCCAAAGGAAAAATAATCCACTCCTTGGGGGGAACCTACACCAGAGAAGCTGCAAGCTGACACAGCTGAACTCTTGGGTGCAGGGGGGCCAGCCATGGAGGAATTCAGTAGGGAACAACAGACTTGTCCCACACAGGAGAGCTTGAGGCAGCAAGCTGCAGCACAAGAGGCAGGGAATAAGACTCGTAGTGATAATACTTCAATAGTTATGATAGATGTGGCCTCTTATGGCCGCTTGTTGTAAGCCAGAGATCAATAGCTCTGCTGAGGTCATATTCCTCAAAGTTGGGCCCTTCTATTTTAAGACGCATTGGATCTTGGAGAACATCTTGATTTAACTGTGTTCTTAGTGGGTTCTTAAAGATATTAATTGCAGAAAACACACATTCAGCTACTGCTATAGACACTAAATATGAACATCATCTCCACAAGCTTTAATATATCAATTAACGTAGAAGGTTTTGTCACTAACAGAGAGGGGTATGCAGGCAATACAGGAATGCCTTTGGTCTGAAAGCTTTTCATGTGGGTTTTAAGTCAACAAAACTCCTCTACAATTTCCAGCCGCTTCTCCTTGGTGAAAAGTACTTCAAAATGTTGAACAATTGCCTCAATATCAGAGAGCCCATATTTACACAGTTCATCTCTACTTTCTGCCCATAGCGTATAGTCAAATGCCTGAAATCCTTAAACTGGCATGCAATTAAAATTTGCAAACTTCTCATCAATGTACTGAACTACACTGTCAATGAGCTCACTGTCACTTTGCATTGCTGCTGCTGATGGACAGAAGCCTGATAACTATTTCCCAGCCATCCACAAAAATGCTTCCAAACTTATTTTCTTCAGGGTGGTACAGTTTTTTTTAAACTGCTACATGTATTCACCCAACTCACTCTTAAGGCCTACTATGGTCAATGCACACCTCTACAGCAGGTGGAACATGCAATAAAAGCAGTTCATTAGACTGAAAGAATTCTGAAAGCTGAGACACTAGCTTCAGAACACCTCTTAGGCTGTAAAGGTTTATTTTTATTTTTATATAAATGTAAAGCTAGTTACAATTGAGAGGTACTTTTTTGCCTTAGCAGCAGAATCATCACTCCCACCTGCAATCTGTCCCACGTGTAGAACCACTGTCTGCAGGTGTTGTTGCATGGTTGCCAAAGCCCTGGTTTTGCTGGATACCCATCTAACCTGTGAGGCAGCCTGCTGCAATGAAGCTTTATGCTGCTACAGTTCGTAGTGATTCTGTTCCCTGCCAAGTTGTGAATGCACGGAGTCTGGTGCTACACTGGCTGCACAGTAGACCTAGAAGCCAAGAAAATATTTATACTAAGAACAAGGATTTGAGCTTTGGAAAAGGACAAGCTTACCTAAAATGGGATTCAAATCTACCATCCACGTTACCTTAAAAAAAAAAATATATATATTTTTTTGTTTTTTGTTTTAGAAATTATGCATAATGGACGGCTTAAGAAAGATCGATAAAAGAAATAAAGGAAATAATGAACAGAAAGAAAACAAGAAAGGAAAATTGAATAAGGCAAAAACAAAAAAGAGAACAAAAGAAAGAATGAAAGAAGGTAAATAAGAAAGGAAAGAGGCCAAAAAGGGAAAAAATGGGGAGGCTAAAAATAAAGAAGGAAGGCAAAAAGGAAAGAAAGACGAATGGATGGAAGGAAACAGGTTCCTTAGCATAATAAAAGATAATAAAACTACATTACAATCCACCTATATTTAAATAAAACTGCTGCAAATTAAACACCACAAAATGTGTTTTTTTCCTAGGCAAAGTTTATTAAGGAACAATGTTGAACAGAGTCTAGAAATCTCATGAAATAGCAGCAGTCCACTTCAAGGCGAATGTTAAATAGTACTGGAAAGAGACAGGGACTAATACAACTGAAATGTGCCATCTGCTCACTTCCAATGTGTCCAACATTCAACATCAGGCAAAACTGGAACTAAAAGGAACTCCTTGAATGTGGATGTACACCTTATGAAAGAGAAAAATGTAGTCACTGAAAGTGACTAACTATAGACTTAAGAATGCTGACCCATTGCCCCTTGCTCGCAAAATGGGAATGACAGACCAATACACCCATCTATCTACTGGAACACACTTTCACCTGTCTATCCACCATTCACTCATTCATCCTCACATTTATTCCTTTATCCTTTCCTTTGTAGTGTGGTTAGTTTTACGTATCCTTTGCGCATTAGCTTCAGGCTTAAGGCCTTTGTGCACTTTGCCCTGGATGTATTTTATTCATTTGCTTGCAGCTTAGAGCCTCTGTGCACTTTGCTCTAAATGCTTTTTATTAGGCTTCGTACTGTTATTTTTCAAATAGCCAGTTCTACGGTCTTGTTTTATATTCATATCACACTGTTTAGCCTACTTCAGCACTGGAGTTCTCCATAACACATTCTTGTTCACTCTGTGCTTCAGTCAAGGATACAGCCTGGTACATTGCCGATAGACGTGGTAGGAGTTTAGTCTTTGGCATTCCTGCGTTGGGAAATTTTTGTGATCACGCTGACATGTTAGTTATAAAAACACTTCCTTGTCCCAACACACGCAAGAGGGGGATTCCGAATAGGGAACCACAACTAGACGCTGACTGCCTCGTTACAGATGCTGAACCAAGATCACAGGCCTTTGCTCAGGTATGAGGGCTGATGTCTCCCTAGTGATTCAGAAAGGCAAGTTAGAAGCTTAACATGCTGTGCTCGAAAAAGAACAAGCAAAGGGAGAGTAGAAACTATTAGACACCATGATAGCGTTGTTCTTATGTTTTACTCTCCTGGTGACTATTTCAATCCTACTGTGTTGTATGATTCTGGTTATTGCGGTTCATGCCTTAATATCTAAAATGCAGTTGTTTTATTAAAACATTATATAAAACTTATACTGCCTTTGTCATTTGTATGAGATCATACTGTAAATGAGAGAGTTGGTTTGGATCTGAGTGACCACGACTTCCCTGAGAAGTTCCAAAGATGTCATGCGCTCGGCTGCCTAATCATCTCTTCCCCTTGGGAGAAATGAGGCACTGCTAGTTAGCCGGAGCAAGAACCGGATTTAGGGTGACAGAGTTCCTTACACGTGGGTCAGACTCAGTCCCCCACACCGTGATCGATCCTGCTGCATAGAAATCCAGTAGTCTCATTTAGGATAATGAGAGCGAATGCAACACCTTCACCCTTCCGTATATTAAATATTTTCTCCTTCTTTCCTTTTTCTATTTACTCATCTTTTGTTTTCTAGCGACTCTGTATTCCTTAGTGTTATTTATGAGATTTTGTCTTCTAGTTGCAGACAGAGGCGGCCCATATAGAGAGCCCCACACCCCTGCCGTAGCTGCCAAAGTGGGTTCCCTAAGCCCTTGCTGAAGTGGGTTGATCCACTGCTCCATGTTGTAGCAGGCAGAAGAGAAATGTTAATAACACAACAGCCGCTCAGTGAATGAAAGGGCTGTCTGAAAACCCCTATAAGAATATGATGTGTGTAATTTTAGTAAAATCCAAGTCCCCTAGATCAAGAGAAAAAATGTTATAATTTCCTTCCATTACTTTGTAAAACTGTAATATATCTATACCAAGATGAGAGAGGCCCTTCTAAACAAGTGATTTATGTCAGGCACAAAGGCTTCAGTCAGACGTGACTCAAACAACCTACCCCCAAGCACACTTAATTGACAGTCCTACAGATCCAAGTGCCAGATGCATGACCCTTGTAAACCAGTGACTGAAGCCTCACACTCAGACCCGTATCAGGTACACCACTTATAAATCAATGTCCTGTGTCATACCACACTACAGCTCTCAATTCAATTATCACAAACCTTCATACCACATGAAGGGACCTAAAACATACCATGAGAACTGAGCATGACATACAAACAAAACCAGAACACATATCACACACACATCTACGTTTTCTATAGGAAATGCAAGCCTTCCACATTTATCAGATAAGCGCATAATGCACTTTTACATAGATCTTATTGCAGATCTGGGCCCACATTTGACACCTGGACTCATGCAGTGATTTAAAGGTGCAGGTATGAAGTACCTTAATTTATTTAATTTGCGAAGGGAGGGAACCAGCACATCTCCGCATAGGAGCAATGCTTTTAACTAGAGAGCGCACACACACTTCCCTGGAACAAGTCAGTATTAGAGAGTACTTGAACATTTAATATATTTCAGTGTGACGCTCTGGACCCATGTGTTCAAACAGGCCAGTGTCATGTGTACATTCCCATGTGTCTCCAGGGTCTGACTAGCCTGCAGGGCAATCAGGCAGAGCCCGATGGGCTGGTCTGATAGGTCAGCATGTGGGCCAGTATTTTGAATGTTTGTGGGCACAGTTTTGCGGTCTGCCAGGTGGTTTTACTATCAATTTCCCTGGTATTAAAAAAACTTTGTCTGTGGAAAGCCAGGCTGTTTTTCACATCTCACAAGACACTTAGGCCCTCATAATGACTTCAACGATCTTTTTCAGAGACCGCTGAAGCCTCGGCAGCCAGCATACTGCCAGTGCTGGCGGTATGCTCACTGCCATATTTGGAGTTTGGCCTTCCGCCCATTAATGGGCAGAATTCTGACAGAGTTGGCCTGGCCGACGGAGTTGAAGAGGCGGTTGCATCACCATCACTCCAGCAGACTCCGCCCGCCGTATTACGAGAAATAATACTGATTGGTGGAGTCTTGCTGGCTGTGCAAAACTGCCAGGACCCTTGCCCTCACACATGACCAGCTCGCCGGAAAAGGTAGGTTGATTATCTGAAGGGGGAGGGGTGAGGGGGAGTGTTGGGTGTACGTGTGTATGTGTACAAATGGAGGGTCTGAGTGCGTGTATGTGTGCAAACGAAGGTGTCCGAGTGCGTGTTTGTGAGCGAGCGAGTGGGGGTGTCTGGATGTATGCGTGTTTTTGGCGGGTGTCTCTGCATGTATGCGGAGGGGGTGTGTCGGGGTGCGAGTAAGTGTGTGTATTAGGATGCATGCGAATGGGGGTGCATGTGGGCAAGTCTGCGAGTGAGTGGGTGTGTGTGAATGTATGCGTATGCAGAGGGGTGTGTATGTGAATGTATGCGTTTGTGAAAGGGTGTGGATATTTACAGAGGGGGTGGGAGTGTGAATGTTTGCAGGGGGTGCCTATGTGAGAGTGGGGGTGTGTGTATGTCAGTGTGAGAGCAGGTTAGGGTGTTAGAATGGATGTGTACGGTTGGATGGGTGTAAGTGTGGGGCGGTGTTTGCCGGCGACGGAATGGGGATTCCTGTCACCGGGTGCGTTACTGCCAGGGTTTTCCTGGCACGGTGACTGCCACAGAAAGCCTGGCGGTTTGCAGCCTTGTACTCCGGACGGCAGGCAGACAACTGCCACAGGGCTGGAGGAGCTCACCGACGACCGTGTCTGTTCGACCGTACCGGCGGGCCAGGCAGCTTTGTGGCAGTTTGACATCTGCCAAACCCCACAACTTGTAATTCTGCAGTCTTTACCGATGATTTGGCAGCAGTAAGACTGTCACAGCGAGGCTGGCAGTCATCAGACTGCAAGCCTTGTAATGAGGGCCTTAGTGTCTCTTTACAAGTTCAAAGCTGCCCCAATTTGCGAACATGGGTCACTTTCCTAGTTTTAGAAATCACTAATGGGTGCCACTTTTATTTTGTTGCCAGGGTCTATTATCTGTCCCAGTCTGACCGTGTACATCACCCACAGAGACCTCTTCCTTTAAGATGATGCCTCTTGCACGCTGTTATATCTCAAATTCGGGCATCTCACACACGCCTCCTAAAAGAACAGGCATGGATGAAACAAGCTGAACTCCATGTGCCTTAGGTCTCCTGAAAACCACAAGCGCTTAGAAACAGGCCAGACGTGTCTACGGCGTGTTCTGTAACCAGATATTTAAAGTTACAGTTCACAACTGTCCCGGGCCTCCCCACCGGCCTCTGTTAATGACAGCTCCCATCTGTCAGCCCCCAGCCAGCTCGGCACCACTGCTGTTTGTATTTGCGTTTGTTTATGTGATGTCTCTGTTCAGTCCTTTCTGCACTTGTATGCCTGTGTTTTGGGTGCACACTTGCATGATTGTGTATACTTACATTTATGCATTTGCACTTATCTTTCCATTTGTGCATCAATCATTGCCTGTTTGCAGGGTGTGTGTGTCTATATCTGTGCGTGTCTATTCGCTAGCATGCTTAAGTCACTGCCCATGGCTCCCGTGACATTCCAAAGTGGAAAAATGTTAATCTGATAAATTTCTTTAATTATGCGACAGGACAAACTGATATTTATTGACAAGTTCATGCACCCTCAGGTACCAAGGAATAGGAGCACTTAAATGCCACAAAACACTCATCTACCACCCGCCTTCAGATGAACAATGTAGCAACAAAGTAAAAACGACAGTGCATGAATGCTGTTCCCAAAGGACAGACATTTCTCTTCTGCTTCCTATAACATGCTCTGGTAGGACAATCAGCTAGCTGCTTGTACAGGGAAAACGGTTTCTGTCAAGCTTCACTAAAACATGGTGGCAAAAAGTGTAGTTACTCACTGTCGCCCCACACTATCGCCGCAGCTTTTACAACCGGCGTCACAGAATGAACAACAATGGTGCAGACAAGGTCAAATAGAGGAAATCGTGCAAATCTCAGCTGCACTTTTTGCTCGGGTTTTCAACATATTCCTTAATTATTGTAATTTTAAGTGTTTACACAAGCATTGGAGCATAGGATTAGGCCACGACTGTTGTATGCGCTACACTAAAAAAAGACACAGTAAAACATGGACAAGCAGCAGGGCAAACAGTTTCTATTGATACTACTTTATCTTGCTTCCATAGACATCAGCGTGCAGTTACAAAAACATAAGAGCACAATTCTAGTTTCCTATGCACACGATACAAAGAAGCACTAATTAAGAGCAGGTGTGAAGGGAGGATGCACGCTGCAGCCATTGATACCTCAGTCCCCTCGGGTGCGTTTGGTAGCGCTCCGGCGAGGCAGCCACTTGCTCCATTTCTTGGTGAGGGTGGGTGGGGGGGCACAGTCAAAGGCCAGTGTTTACCAGCCCACTGTTTCAATGCAGAGTGCATAAACAAATGTTTAAAGGGAGCGGGGCTACAGATTGTTCCTCTGCCTGGAGTGGTAATATGATCGCGTCGCGGGGGAGGGAAGCACAGTTCAGTGCTCACAGGCAGATTAGAGGCCTCCAAAGGTTCTAAGGGGCTCACATAAATCTGGAATACTGACAGAAAGCCCGAGGTCCCACAATTTGAATACTATTTACTGACTTAATGGCTACTTGTCCATCAAAATAGACATTAAATCTTGCCAGTCGGAAAAATCAACATGGTTCAGGCGTCGGGTGATATGAATTCCCCATCCCTGTAGCATGTACTCTGGAGGTTCCTTACATGGTCCCCCAGATCTGCCTGTTTAGCCTTGAACGGTCTGCCTGCTAGCCTGCGCTGCTGCAGACCCCTGCCACTGTTCTGCCCTCCTGCTGCTGAACCTAACTCAAGCAGGGGAAGGCAGAACAAAGGATTTACTGTAGGGTAGAGGTGTGACCACCTCTCCCTTTGAAATGGGTGTATCTGGGCTCAGGGGGCCTCTGAGTGCCACAACACTGCTTTGAAGGGCACATTTGCTGCCCTCCTTGCATAAACCGGTGTGCACTAGTGCAGGTACCCCCGTTTCCTTCTCTGGTTCGAAACCACACAAGGGACAGGGGAGTGACCACCCCCCATGTCCAGCTCCTATCTTAGGGGGGTGCACAGATCTCCGCCAGGTGGCCGTTGGATTCTGCCATCTTGGAAACAAGATGTGCAGAGGCCCCTTGGAGCATCCAACTGGTTAGGCCAGGTAGATGACATCCCTGACCACCTCAGATAGGTCACTGCAGATAGTGACCAACCCTCCTTTTACAGTTAAGGGCTCCTCCGAGGGAGGGTCCTCAGTTAGTCGAGCAAGACTCTACAAGGAACTCTCTGCAAGACATCTTCTGCTCCCGGCCTCTGGAACCGCTGTTGGTCTGCTTTTGAGAATGAAACAAGACTGTATTCAGTTGGGAGGGCTCCCACTGCAACATTGTTTCTCCAGCTACTGCAAGATTTCTGCAACATCCGTAGCTGTGCATTCTCCAGGGTCACAAGGACTCTGCACCCAAGAAACAAGAAGGAATCTCCCTTGGAGTGAATGAGTCAATCCTCGCCATCCACAGGCACCTTAAGAGGACAACGACCAGGTGGTGGATCCTGCTGTCCCACGGACACTAAAAGGCTCTGTAACACAGGTGGTGGTTCTGTGATCCTCTCTGGGTCCAACTTGTCTTCTGACCAACTTGGGAGATGGTGGGCCCTTGCTGCAGCCACTTGAACAGAACCCCAATGCACCACGTCTGTTGTCTTACTGGGGCTTGTTGACTCTTCCTCCAGGAGATCTTCAAGCTCCAAGAAGCCCCAGCCTCCAGCAGTCTGCAACTCCAATTCCACTCTGCAACTCCTGTGCCGTGGGATTTCTGTATTGTTCTGCTGCTGAAGCCTCCCTGCGACTACCTGTGTCAGCTCTCCTGTGTGCTGAGGGCCAGCCCTGACTCGCCCCCAAGGGTCAAGTCTCCTGGACCTTGCTGGTCCCCAAAATCCAGTAAACATACTGAAACTTCTTCTTGCATTGGCAAATGCTTGTTGGTAGTCCTGCTGATCACTGACCATCCTGCAATCCAAAGTGGGACAGCTTGTGGGTGACTTCAAGGATCTACCTGCATCCCCTGGACTCTGCAGCTGGGCTTCATCCTTCATCGGCATGCAGGAACTTAACCTCCAGAAGGTAGAAGTAGTCTGGACACTGTCCCCTTCTTTTTCAGGTTCTTCATGGCAAGAATGCACCTTTTGGTTCCTCCGACCTGGTCCATGAGTCAAGATGACAGCTGGACAGCCAAGGCTCCCATTGAATCCAAGAAGGCTTTCCAATGTCACATTACCCCTATGCACCTGAGCTCCCTGGTGTAGGTACTCCAATCCTCTGGGTATCCACGGGTGGGGGCACTATCCAACCTTCCTTCCTTGTGCCAACTGGTTTCCTCTGGGTCCTCCGGGAAAGGTCCTGAATCCTGAAAATTCCAACTGTGATGGTCCTGTGTTAGCCTATGGGACACCTGGCTTGATAACTCCTCTGCACCCGGATGCCATTGGATTTCTTATACTTACCTTTGTTAATTCCTTACTTCCCCAGCCCTTAGGATTCTAAAAATTACCTTGGTTGGGCACCTCCATCTCTATACCACTTTCTCAGCATATGGTTTGCCCCCACCCCCATGTGTGTAGATTTCTCCAAGTGGAGATATACCAACATTTGTTTAGTAGTAGTGTTGAAATAAATAATAATATTTTAGCAACACCTCAGCTGATTCTTGTGTGACGATCACTGACTGACTACTGCGGTATTGGAGTGTTTTACACTCCTCCTTGATAAGCCTGAGCTGCTCTCCGCAGTAGGTGTGGGAACCTGGGGGTGAAGTTTCAGCATTTTGCATAGGTCTGAGGGAACCCCTGTTTCCAGAAGTATGGTAAGAGGACTTGTGGGTAGAGTTCCCACTCATGGACTTGTTGCTGCATCCTGCTGAGCAGGTCACTGTTCGTGCATGGGAGATATTCTGCTAACAGATGAATATTGTTATGTAATGCCCATCTCCAAATGTTTGTGATAGCGCTGCAGAGACCATGTCTCCCCCCATTTTTGTAATTAGTATACGGCTGTCACATTGTCCGTCCGGACTAGGACAACCTTGTGAATGAGGGGAGGTAAGAATGCTTTCAAGGCTAGATGAGCAGCTTGAGAAGGCGACCTTGGAGTTTGGCGCCCCAGTTACCCTGTATTGGGAGGTCCTTCAGATGTGCACCCCATCCCGCAAGTAATGCATCCTTCATGACAATTATGTGAAGAACAGTGTCAAGAAAAGACTTCCCATTCAACATGTTGTTATTCCACCATTGGTAACACCTTATCTGGTAGAGACTATCTGGCTGGTGATTCCTTGCTTTTGAATTATCCCCAGGCATCAGACTGGATCTTGAAGATTTTTTGTGAGCAATAACCCTGCGTGCCAGTAGGTGGAGTCGATCGGCTCTGCGTCTGTCATTGCATACACTGAAAATTCCAATGTAGGTTCTATATAGGCCCGCCATCAGTTTCTTTTCACGAATTTCCAAGCCAGAAGCACAGAACCATGGAGAACACCGCTACTGGTGTGTCAAAACTAAGACCCTGAAAGGGGAGCCCACACCCCTAGACATCATTTCGCAGAGTGGGGAGGATGGGTGGGTCGGGAAGGAATGTGCAGCTATTGTGTCTACCAGATAAGGTGTTACTGAAGGTAAGTAACTTGCCCATCGGATAGAGACTTCTACCTGCAGATTCCTTATCTTTGAATAGATACTTAAGCAATACTATCCCTGGAGGTGGGTCTGCGAACCAAGTTCAAACTAGTAAGTCCTGCAGGACCAAATAGGCAAAGTGCCCGTCCCCACGGACCAGACTGTCCAGGTATCGTGTTTGGTAAAAGTGTGCAGAGATGCCCTCGTTGCTGCCTGACAGATGTCTAGGACTGGAACCCCATGTGCTATGTAGTGGTCTCAGCTTTAGCTCAGGTAGCATGGGAGCGCAACGCCTCAGGGCGTTGCTTTTTTACCAGTGCACAGCAGATCTTAATACAGAGTACAACCCATCTAGAGATGGTCCGCTTCTACACTGGCAGACCTTTCTTCACACCCACATACCCTACAAAGAGTTGGTCATCCACCCAGAACTCTCTTGCACAATCAAAGTAGAACACCACTCTTTTGGGTCTCTCTTCATACTTAGAAGGATGTGGGGGTCAACAAAAGGTAGGCAAGATAATGGATTGGCTTACATGAAAATGTTTGACCACTTTTGGCAAATAAGAGGTCCTAGAGCAAAGCACCATTCAGTCAGGACCGATGGATAGAAAGATAGGGTGGATGTTGAACCACCAGGGATATGCCCTGAAGGCCCAGCCATGTTCAGAGAGCAAAGCATCTTGACAAAGGGCTTACAATCCCAGCCGGCTCTGCTTGATGCAATACCACATGGCAGTGGGGTTGTCTGAACACCTGCACCAACATTTCCTTGATAAGAGGAAAGAAAGGCTTTCAATGCCAGCCGGATCACACAGAGCTCCAGCATGTTGATGTGAAGCCATGTTTACGCCAGAGACCAGATGCACCTGACCCAATCAAGACTGGTTAACCACCAATGCAGATCTTTCGTAGTCCCCTTTGAGATCTTGACCTTGTCGGAGAGATTCCCTTAATACTGCGCTCGCTAAAACTTCCGGTCCCACTGGAGAGCCTCCATATGCTATCTAGCATGTATCACCAGCAGGATGCAGGAAGGCACGAGACCCGGTAGCCTCAGTTGATCTCATTGAATTCCAGGATACCGGCTGAAACATCAGTATCATAGTCTGAATATTCTGGACTCGTCGCTCTGGAGGATAAGCCCAAAACTTCACAGTGCCTAGAACAACTCAAATGAATGGGCATGTCAGAGAGTCTGGTGTGACTTTGGCACGTTTATAGTGGATCCCATCCTATGAAGGAGGTTTACTGAAGTCTGGAGGTGGGACAGGACAGCTTGGGGTGAGGCCGTCTTCAACAGCCTGTCATTGAGATAGGGGAAGATTGACACCCCTGATCTCCGCAGATGAGACGCAACCACCTTGATGAACACCGAGGGGTGCTGGTAAGACTAAAGGGAAACGCAGTTAACTGAAAGTGCTTGTGACCAACCGTGAACCGCAGTTAACGTCTGTGGGCAGGCAAGACTGGGATGTGGAAATAAGCATCTTGGAAGGTCCAACCCTGCCAAACATTCTCCTGGGTCCAGGGCAGACAAGACCTGAGCCAATGTGAGCATTTTGAATTTCTACTTCTTGAGGAAGCGATTGATGGCTCATAACTCTAAAATAGGGCAAAGACCCTTGTCCTTAGCTGGAATAACAACCACAGCGTACATCTGGCACTAGATCCCTCTCTATGGCTCCATTGGCCAAGAGAGCTGAGACTTCATCGCATGGAAGGGACAGATGATCCTGTTATTCAGTTGTGAGATGGTGGCATGGATGGAGGGGAAGTCTTGAAGAGGAGGGAGGAGCTCCTTTGGACAATTTGCTAAACCCACCTGTCCAATGTTATGGACTGCAGAGGGGCAGAAGATGGTGAATCCTGCTGCCAACTGGATGCTTGTGATGGTAAAGAGGCAGACTAAGAGGGTTTAGAGGCTCCTTTAGATATGGGGGGGGGGAGGGGTGGACTAACAGACCGCTGGCCACCTGACCTGACGCACCCTCATCCACGCAGAGGCTGGGCAGCATGCTAGGCACAGTAGCTGGGCAGGAAGTGGCACAGTTGAAATCCCCCTCTGTAGCCATGAAAAGAGTGAAAAGGCAGATTGGGAGGGGGGTGGGCGAGAAGAGGCTCTGCGAAGCCCAAGGACATGGCCGTAGCCAGAGAATCTTTGAAGCACTTGAGTGCTGAATCTTCTTTGTCTCCGAAGAGCGGGTGCTATCGAAGGGCATGTCCTTAAGGGAAGCTTGGACATCCCCCGAAAAGTCAGACGTCGTCAGCAGGGCGACACGGCAGGACCTTTTAAAAAAAAAAAAACCTGCAACAGGTCCGCGTTGGGCAGCATGCTACCCTGAGAAGGGAGATTTTCCCTCACTGACAGACCCGTCTCATGATTGCTTGCGGCAAAGTTTTTTCGCAATTAGTACCACCTTTTCTCTGCATTGGCTTAATAAAGGGGGTTATTGAATTTTTCGGTCTCCACAGAGTGCACAATGGACTGGGTGACATACAAGGAAACATTAGGAAAATATTTATAAGAATACAAAACACGCAGAGGTGTTGGGTCTATGTCCATAACTAAGGGACAATCACAGCACCTAAGCGGACAGTTTTTGTTTTTGACACAAGGGATACATGCACCTTATGGGTCCTGAAGAAGCCAGAATTAAGTAGGCCAAAACGCATCATACCAAGAGTCTTTATTATTTACTGATATATGGACAGTGTCAGATTCCACTATTGGTTCTACAATGTAAACAGCAATAGACAGCGCAACTGAGTTTAGCCTAATGGGCTACCTGGATAGACAGACCAGTTTTGTTTGAAATGGAGATGAACTACTGCCGTTAAATAAGTAACGCATAAAGGCTATGTACTTGATAGAATGGTTTTAGAGACTATAGGTGATGTTTAGGTATTTGTTCCAGAGATGTTTCTAGAGTGGCAAGTGGTCAATACTGCACAGAGTGTACACTGTAATAATAAAATAAATTATATATATATATATATATATATATATATATATATATATATATATGTTAGGACAATAATAATTCATGTTTAATTGCACCAAGTGATATTTATCGATTGATCCTTCGAAAGCCAATTTTGTGTTAGAGGAACAGCAGGGCCTTAAGGCCATTGTTGTGGAAACTGCTCTGCTGAGTGAATTGATCTTGTCAAGTCCACAAAGAATTGTGAATTTTGCTGCCTCTCTAGTGTCGCCAAGAGCCTGAGGACATCCCCGGCCTCCTCCGGGACCACTGGCAGCACTTGCGCAACTGTGTCCCACAGAGTGTGGTAATAATTACCTAAAAGGCATGTGGTGTTCAGACTGCAAGGCCAGGCTAGCAGCAGAAAACATCTTCCCAAATGAGTCCAGCTTCTTGAATTCCCTATCTGGGGGGAGTGGTAGGATATGCGCCATGGGTAGTTTAGGCTAGGACCACCAAGCTCGCAGGGGTGGGGTGTTGAGTGAGGAAGGTTTGGGTCCCCAGGTGCTGGGCAATGGTGGCATACAATCATCCAATCCACAGGAGCCCCTCTGCTGGGTTGGGACCAGGTACCCTAAAGGACGTCTGTCAGGGCATCATGAATGGGAGCAGGGGTTCGGATGTGGAAGCTCCCAGTTACAGCACCTCTGTCAAGAGATTAGTCTTGACTGCCATCGAGGACAGCTGAAGGTCCAGGACTTCAGCCATCCTTCTCACAACCATTACGTAAGAAGTTCCTTCCTCCTTAGCCACGGTAGAAGGGAGAAAGCATACCAGTGTCTGGAGACGTGTCCAGTCCCAAATCCTCACGCCAGTACATTTCCTCTTTGCAGGGCTGGTATTCTAAAGGATCCAATGCCCCTTCCCAGTCTTCCCCAACAGACTTCAGATCTAGGAGCCACAGCTCCTGTAAGCATTGGGGTCTGCTTTTGGTGACACCCATTTGGCTCCGTGTCAGAGTCAGGAATGACAATGGGGACGGCACCGTCAGTGGGTGCCAAGAGTGTTGGCATCGGGACTAGAGCCGGATTTGGTTGAAATGGTATGACCGGCATTTGTCCTCAGGAATCCATTGGAGTAGAGGCCATAGCTGTCAGCGTAAAACCAGATTGCCGCCCCCGACTCCCTGGGGCCCAAAGGCATGCCAATAGGAGTTGTACTGCCCAAAAACGAGGTGCATGGCCTCATAGAACTCCTTCAGGTGGGCACTGGTCGCTCCGGCTCCAGGAAAGTTGTGGAGGTGCAGAGCTAGCCAAGGGGCAGGTTCATAAGAACAAGAGAACAAGACCTAGAATGCAGACGCTCCCTCGTCGAGTCGGCTGACAGACGAGAAGTCGAAGAGCACTTTGATTTCTTGCTCCTCTTCTTCCGTCTCAACTGACCCGATTGTCGCGAGGACTTTGAGTGGGATGACAATGACTTTGGACTCCACAACTGTAGGAAGCTGGCCTGGTGAGTGGTGAGCACCTATGGTGTTATGACCTTATACCAGGTATCACCTATTAGTGATGTGTAGTCAGTGTCTAGGAAGCCAGGCTCTCTAGAAGTAGCTGTGGATGAGCAGCCACGACTCATCTAGGAGACGTGAAAAGCTTATGCAATACCACTACAGTCACACAGCACTTACACACATGAAACAACTAGAAAGTGTTACGAAAATAAAGGTATTTTATTATAGTAACGCAAGTACTAAAATACTAAAAAGCACAATACCCCAACTGGAGGTAAGTAAATACACCATTATGTAAACATTAGAAATCAGGAATTAGCATAAAAGGCAATTAAAAAAACAGTGAAAACAATAGTAAGTACTGAAGGCCCCGGTTAGGGAGGGGCAGCGGGGGATGGGGAGGGGTGAGGGGAGTTGGGGGGGGGGGAACAAACCATATACTAAGAAAGTGGAATGCTAAAGTCAGGCCCCCACCCAAAGAAGTGGAATTGGTAGAGGGGAGCTGGAGGAACTAGGTACCCCAAATGGTAAGTGCCAGAGTGCCCCCCCAGCAACCAGGAGAAAAGAGGTAAGTACCTGGTTCTCCACAAAAACCACCAAAACGACTTCAGAAGAAGATTTTGCAAGACCCAGATAAGACTGCAAGAAACCAAAGGTGGATCCTGGTAGAAGACGACCTGTAAAGGAAGGGGACCCAGTTCACCGTGCAGTGTCTGATTGTGACAGGAGACACTACTCACCAGTCTGTGAACACGGGACCAGGTCGAACAGACAGTCAGCAGTGCAGCTGAAGAGTTCCCTGAAGTGATGCAGTCGACGTCCCATTCTGGAAAAAGGATTGCAGTCAGCCAGTGGTGTGGAAAAAACACCAACAAGCCTTGGCAAAGGAAAATATCAGAGAAGAAATGCGGAGCTGCCGGGGACCAGCAAGGCCCCGGGGGACTCAACCCATGGAGGGGTATCCCGGGTGACACTCAGCAGTGAGGAGAGTTGCAGGAAGAGGAGGCAGCAAGCACAGGAGTCACGGTGAGGCCCGGGCAGCACATCTAGAAAGGGGTCCCACATTGCTGAAGAAGCACGCAGAGGGCTGTGCATCGCAGGGAAGAGTGCTGGGGGCTGGGGCTACACAGAGGCTGAAGCTCCCTTGGAGGAGATGCCAACAAGCCTTGGTAGCTGCAAGAGACGCATGGGGATACCGTCCTGCGTGGAGGCAAGGGCTTACCATCTCCCAAGTTGGACAGCTGGTAGAGAGGACCAAAATAACCACTCCAGACGACCACCTGTGATGCAGGATCCATGCATCCATAGAGAGATCAATGTAGCCGGTCGTCATTGCAGTTGGTGCCTGCGGATACAGGGGAGTGACTCCTTCACTCTAAGGGAGATTCCTTCTTGCTTCTTGTGCAGACTGAAGACTCATCGCCTCCGAGGATGCACAGCCGAGGAAATGTTACCGCTGCTGGAAGGAGCCGTGGAAACAATGTTGCAAGCAGAGACGTCACTGTGGATGCAGATTGTTGGTTTCTGGGGGGTCCAGTTGCAGTTCCAGTGGCCAGAAGGTGTAGTAAGCGATGCAGAGGAATCCTGCTGGAATCTTGCATGTTGAATTCGAGGACACACCCAAGAGGGAGACCCTAAATAGCTCAGGAAGGGGGATTGGTCACTTAGCAGGGTGACCACCTATCAGGAGGGGGCTGTGATGTCACCTGCTTGTCCTGGCCACTCAGATGCTCCCAGAGGCCTCGGCCAATCTTAGATCAAGATGGCAGAATCAAGTGGCCACCTGGAGGAGCTCTGGGCACCACCCCTGGGGTGGTGATGGACAGGGGGAGTGGTTAGTCCCCTTTCCACTGTCTAGTTTCACACCAGAGCAGGGACTGGGGTCCCTTGACTGGTGCAAACTGGTTTATGTAAGGAGGGCACCAAAAGTGCCCTTCAAAGCCTACCAGTGGCTTGAGGAGGCTACCCCTCCCAAGCCATGTAACGTCTATTTCCAAAAGAACAGGGTATTGTCTCCCTCTCCCAAAGAAAATCCTTTTTTCTGGCTTCCTGGGCTTGAGTTGGTCAAGCAGCAGGAGGGCAGAAACCGGTCTGTAGGATGGCAGCAACGTGGGCTGCCTGCAAAACCCTGCCAAGTGGTAGGAGAAATGCTGGGGGTCCTCTAAGGAGCCCCCAGAGTGCAAGGACTCATACAACCAATACTGGCAGCAGTATTAGAGTATGGTTCTGACATGTTTTACACCAAACATGCCCAGGTTCAGAGTTACCATTATGTGGCTGGACACTTTCCCTCACTTACGAAGTTCAGGAACTTCCCGCACTTACGAAGTTCAGGAAAATTGAGCTGGAGGTTGTAGGGGCACCACACACAGGTACCTGCACTCTGTCCTCTCAGCTAGGCATACCATAGGGGTGACTTACAGAGACCGGAAGTGAAAGGGTGCGTGTCCCTGTTCATGCAGGCTGCAATGGCAGGTCTGCAGACACATTTGACATGGGATCCCAGGGGTAGCATAATACATGCTGCAGCCCATAGGGAACCCCTGGTGCCCCAATGCCCTGGGTACCATATATTAGGGACTTATATGGGGGCACCAGTATGCAAAATGTGGGTGTGTGAAGTCCCAAGCAAACACATTTAGAGGGAGAAAGCAGAGTCACTCGGGTCCTGGTTAGCAGGATCCCAGTGAACACAGTCAAAACACACTGACAGCAGGCAAAAAGTGGGGGTAACCATGCCAAAAAGAGGGTATTTTCCCACAACCACCAGTTCCAGCACCTTCTCCTCAACCAGGACCTTGACCTGCGTGGAGTTGCATGCCTGGCCGCCATCAGCTTTAGGGACTGCTCACTCAGACTTTGGATGCGTGGCTCGGCACTCTGAGCATGATTTTTGTTCATAGCTGTGCTCCAAATACCACAGACAAGGTGCAGAGCCTTCATCGACATCAACCAATGACAGGATCCACAGGGTTTAAAACCGGTCTTGCGTGATGAGATCCTCAACACCAGGAGGTAAATTCAAATTATTTCACAAAAAGTTGAGAGTTCAGTGAAAAAACAACAGAGGGGTAACTTTTCTCTTGGTTCAGCGCCGGTTGGCATGGAAAGAAAAGAACTGCCGTCATTATGCCTGGGTGGCACCTCTATTGGCACTGCAATGTCAATTCCTGTGCAGACAATGTCAATGGTAGACAAGGAGCCAATAAATGTCAAATACCGGCAAGCAGGGGTACTGCTCATGAATTATCTTCCTGGTCCAAGCTGACACCTGGGGATAATTCAAAGGTAAGGAATCTTCAGATAGAAGTCTCTATCAGATAGTTCTCCCTATCAGATTGGCTTGTATAACACTGGACGCTGGCTATATCAATGAGCTGCTTCCTTGCCTGGGCTGAGCATGATCTTATATTCCCTACAAGCATAGTCTGAGGGCAAGGAAAAGCAACTACAGAACCTCTGCCAAACATATAGCCTCGAGCATGCCAGGACAGTGTTGGCCAGGCAGAGAGCCTCCTACACTAGTATAATTTCTTATTTTAGGACTAGATACGTTTTTCCTTTGCCACCAGTTGCCTTGCCCATCAGAGGTACTGCAGCGACAACAGACGGAGTTCCCAGAGAGAAAGATGAGACTGTCTCCTGTCTCTAGGTTCCCAGTATTTGTTAACAAGCACTGGCATTGTTGGAGGCGTGGAGACTTCTAGAAGCAAAAGGAGATACCTTCCTTAGATCCCTGGTAAAAGCACCTGGACTTGCTAGACAAAATGTCAAGGGTATTTGCCAGCACCGAGAATTACTACTAGTTTAGGTGCCACCCCTGGGCATAGATTAAATGGAGGCTAAGACAATGCAATGGCCCTGTAAGGGCAGTCTGGGTGCTGGTATGGCACCATTGATGCTGGAAAGACAGAAGGTAGGTGTTTGTGATGAGAAGTGAACTGTCAGGTGCTGGCAGCTGTACCTGCCACAGAAGGATAGAAAGATAAGTGGTTTCAAAAGGAGCCAGAGCAGTCTTCCCGGCTTCCAGCTTGGAATTTAAGTAATATAGAAACAGCCTGAACTAACAAAAGACTTCACACTGTTATTGGGGGCTGAACGAAATGGGGCAGATTGAATATACTGACAAACTAAAAAACAAACATAGCTGTTCTACATACAAGGAGTTCAGATGCTACAGAAAAAGATGGCCCCATCTGCTTCCCATGAAGTCTAATGTCACAAGTAAGAGTGACAGCTGGAGGGGAACGCTTAAGGTAAAGAGTCTGAAAAAGACTGGCTGTGGGAATTTCTGCACCTGCTGAGGGATCAGAAGATGAAAATTCAACACTCCTAAGATTTAGTACCTAATAAAGGGGGGTGGTGTTATACTCTCTTGGGTCCATAACTGTTCCAGATCTTGCGTGTGAACAGTTTTTCTAAAACTATTTTGTGTCCATAGATCTGACACACACCACCACCTCCCACCAAGTTATTTATTTCAAAGAAAAGTGGCTTAATAGCCATTCACGGTCTTGGAACAAGCCAATTCTTTTGCTGGAGACCGAGTGCTTGCGGCATCAATGAATGTATCTCTCACTAAAACCACTTGCGCAGTGAGGAGCTAGTCTTACCCACAGGGGAGGTGTTGTGTATGACGTCAAGCGTTGTCAGGTTGGCACTGCAACAGCGTGAGCAGACAGCAGGCACAAGGGTCCTGGTGCAACATTCTTTAAGTTTTTGGTGAGGCCTGAGAATGGGTCTCTTGACAAATACATGGTTAGAAAGGTGGGCTTGATTGCTTGATACAAATGAGTTGATTCCACAGTGCAAAGGCAGCGCATGATTTCTCTGCTCAGATGGGTAATGAGATTCGACTAGACAATGAAATGGAGATGCAAGAGTGGGTGAGTAACGGTGCCGTAGAGCCTCTGCTCCTGGTCCCTTTTTTAAATACCTTGGCGATCAGATTCGATGGCTATGTTAGAGACCACAGGACAGAAGTAGGACCCCAAAAAGGCTGCATCACTGTAAGGTAGAGTGCTCCACACTGAACTTGCTTTTTTAAATCCTGCATGAACAATGTAGCCCCATTTCTTAATGGTGAAATAAAGTGTCTTCTATACGACAGGGTTGGTCTTGCACTACATGCATGCCAGACCACCTACTATTGGTAGCAAACAGAGCTCAGACGCATGCCAGAGGACTGTTGCCCAAACAGGAGAAGCAGATATTAAGCAAGTCAGCTGCTACAAATGGCAGGTAGCCTTACATGCTCACCTTAAATCTAGAGCGCTAAGACATATGCTGCCCAAACTGAAAGCAGAAGAGAAAACCATATACTGAAAGGAAAAAAAAAAAACACATGGGCGAGGACTCATTAATAGAGGTTAAGGAGCACATGAAAAACAGGAAAAAGGGGAACTGGTGAGGATATGTTCTAAGCACTTCCCTTCTCAATAGTGAATAAACAGTGGAGAACATAGGATTTGAGGTTCTTTGACAGTCGTCTGTGACTTGGGCTAAAGTGTGTCAGATGAGCACAAAACCTTTGCAGGAGCTATTGAATCTTGGACAGTGAATGGTTATCAAACACTTCCCTTTAACAACCTGCTAGGATGTGAATGAAATACCTGATTGGGAGGTGAAATAGTTTGAAACTGCAAATAAAAAGCATTTAACAAATAGTCCACAAAATGGCCTACACAAATTGCTGTTATTTTAGACATGAACCATGATTTGAGGGTCAGGTTGGATTTATTGACAGAGTATGTTTCCACATCTTGAGGGATAGCAGTGAAGCAATAGTCCCCGAGGAGATTCTTTCATTCCAAAAGTGTTTGCAATAATCGCTTCCTGTTTTCCATTATCACATCGGGATCCATCATCCACCCAAGACATTGGCTTAACGGATTCTTTGACCAAAGGACGTACGATACAAAACCATTGGAACATCGCTTATCAGAATGTTAATATGTACACAACAGCTTGAATGGTTTTAACACTTCAATGCTTCTGAAGTTTCATTTGATAAATATTCACTTTGTCAACAAGGATTATATCTTGCGTACCTCTGTTGTACTTTTCTTATGATACACAAATATAATTGAAAAATCAGTACTTTGTCGTAATGCGACTAGTTCATTTACTCTCAAAAGTACTTCCGTATGGTGCGATAACAGGTTTAATTATTTAGTGCTTACAGACAAGAAGTACGGTATTTTACAGTAACATGATCCTATAAACTCTACAAACTTCTAAGTGACCAGAGTGTCCAGGTTTAAACACCCTTCCCGAATTTTAAGTTAGCAATGCTTGCACATTTGGATCGGGGAAAAAGTTGTGAGTGCAGTTAGATAAGCCACGTCGTACTTTTTTGTAACTGGTTTCTTCACTGTGCTTCACATAAAGTTGGCTTTGGAGAAACCGCAGTGCAATACAAACGTAAGAAGCAAACTCTGTGCTGGTCAATTATAGAGACATGTCTAATTATACACAGCTTAAAGTAGGGTTTTAGGGTGACAAACCTATTGGAAATATTTTTAAGATAAAGTGTTTAAAAAAAAAATACAGATCAGACAGTGGAGTATAAGGCTAAAAGAGCAAGTTACTTGAATTCGGTAACGCCTTATCTGGTAGAGACTATACCTAAATGCAGATTCCTCACCTGTGAATTCTCCCCATGCATCAGACTGGATCCGGAAGATTTTCCTCAGCATTACCACTGTGGGGCAGTAGGTGGCTTTAATAGGCTCGTAGTTCCTCTATAGGCGCCATCCAGGTGCACTGACGTCAGTTTCTTTTAATGACTCTCCATGTCAGAAGCACAAAGCCATAAAGAACACTGGCCACTGGTGTGTGAAAACTAAAGCCCTGAAAGGCAAGTCCCTGCCCCTAGAAATCTGTTCGCACAGCAGGGAGGATGAATCGGTTGGTAAAGAATCTGCAGCTACATGTAGTTTCTACCAGATAAGGCATTACCAAAAGGTAAGTAACTTGTACATCTGAATTCTAGCTGCAGATTCCTTACCTTTGAATAGAAACCAAAGCAATACCGTCCCGAAGGTGGGTCTGTGAACAAATTTCAAACAAGAAAGTCCTGCAGGACCGAAACGGCAAAGTGTCCGTCCCTTCGGATCGGACTGTCCAGGCAGCAGTGTTTGGCAAACATGTGCAGAGATGCACATGTTACTGTCTGATGGATGTCCAGGACGGGAACCCCGCATGCTAACGCATTGGTCGAAGCTTTAGCTCTGGTAGAATGTGCACACAAACCCTCTGGGGGTTGTTTTTTGGCCATTGCGTAGCAGATCTTAATGCAGAGTACGGCCCATCTGGTGATGGTCCACTTCTTCACTGCCTGACTATTTTTTGCACCTATGTACCCTACAAAGAGTTGTTCATCCACCCGAGCTCATGTACAATCAAAGTAGAACACCAATGCTCTTTTTAGGTCTAGGCGCTGGATCCCTCCTCTTCCTTGGAAGGATGTGGGGGTACATAAAAAGTAGGCAAGGTGATGGATCGGCCTACGTGAAAAGGCGTGACCACTTGGCAGAAAAGAGGCCCTAGTGAGAAGCACCACTTTGCCAGGATAGAAAGGTAGGGTGGCTTAAGTAAGGCCTACACCTCACCCACTCTGAGGGCAGATGTAATCGGCTCAAGGAATGCTATTTTCAATGTGAGAAGCCTGAGAGGACAATTGTGGAGGGGCTCCAACGGAGCCACACATCAAAATGTTGGAACCAAATTCAGATCCCATTGGGGCATTATGAATGAGGAAGGAGGAAAAAGATGTTTAAGACCTTTTAGAGACCTATGTACAATAGGAGACTTAAACAAGGAGCGTTGGTCAGGCAACAGCAAAAACAAAAAGCAGAAATAGACAAATCCCTTAAGAGTGCCCAAATCACAGCCCTACTGGGCAGGGGAAGAATGAACAATACAACCTCAGAGAAGGGCAGAAAGGGGGTCAACAGACTTGTCTGTGCACCATGCCACAAATGTCTTCCAATGACAGGCATAAATCGTTTTGGTGGAAGGACCCCTGGCTGCCAAGATTATGTTACTGACTCCAGGGGGGAGGTCAAAAGCAATCAACAGTCACCACTCAATCTCCACACAAGAAGGCGGCGAGTGGACAGGTTCAGATGACGAACCCTCCTCTGCTGCTGTGACAGAAGATCCTCCTGAAGGGACAGTCTGCCCAGAGGCTCGATGGATAAGCTCAACAGCTGGGGATACCAGACTCTGTGCCCCGACCAGAGCCATAAGGATGACTGAGGCCTTGTCGTTCCTGGTCTTGAGAACTCTGGGTATGTGCGGAAAGGTATAAAGGAGGCTTGAATTCCACTCAAAACGAAAATCGTGAGTGGTTGCAGCATTTGAAACTCCAGCGCACAAAACTGCTTACATTGCGTGTTCTCGGCTGAAGCAAACAGATCTAACCAAGGCTCTCCACATTGCTGAAAGAGACCTTGCACCACCTATGTATAGAGATGCCATTTGTGATCCGCTAGGCATTTTCAGCTGCGTTCATCCGCTCTGATGTTCCGAGAGCCTGTCAGATGCTGAACCACGAGAGAGATGCCCTGATGTGCCAGCCACGTCTAGAGGCAGAGAGCCTCCTGACAAAGGGTCCACGACCCCATCCTGCTCCATTGTTGCCGTACCACATAGCGGTGGTATCGTCCACAAACACCTGCATCATCTTTCCCTTGATAGAGGGAAGGAAGGCTTTCAATGCCAGTCGGATTCCACGAAGCTCCAGCATGCTGATGTGCAGTCCGCTTTTGCCAGAGTCCAGATTCCTCTGATCTCCACCTCTCACAGATGGGCACCCTATCCCAAGAGTGGTGTATCTGTCACAACTGTCAGATCTAGCTGGGGAAGGGATAGGGATCTGCCTCTGGATCAACTGCAGGTCATTAACCATCACTACAGATAGTTTGCAGTTCCTTCCGAGATATGGACCATGTCCCATAGGTTCCCCTGAAGCTGAACTTCAGGTCCCACTGCAGAGCCAGCATAAGCCATCTGGCATGTGTCACCAGAACGATGCAGGAGGCCAGGAGGCCATGAGGCCCAGCAGCCTCTGTCATTCTTGCGGAAAAAAGGACAAAGACTGAAACATCGGTATCATAGCCTGAATATCATGGACTCGCCGCTCAGGAGGATAGGCCCGAAACTGCACTTTGTTCATAATAGTTCCAATGAAAGGGAGCGTTTGAGAGAACGTCAGGTGTGACTTCGGCACTTTTATAGTGAGTCCCAGTGAATGCAGGAGGCCCATTGCAGCCTGGAGGTCAGAGGTTGCCTTTAACAGCCAGTCGTTCAGATAGGGGAAGACTGATACCCCTGATCTCCACAGATGAGCTGCAACCTCCACCATCACCTTCGTGAACACCCAAGGGTCTCTGGTAAGGCCAAAGTGGGGCACGGTGAACTGAAAGTAATGTCTAAGTCCAATGCTACCATCCAGTCTCCTGGGTCCAGGGAAGACCAGACCTGAGCCAACGTGAGTATCTTGAACTGTTCCTTCTTGAGGAAGAGATTGTGGCATGCAAGTCTAGGATACAGCAAAGATCCTTGTAATTTTTGGACCCCAGAAAGTAGCGGGACTATCAAACACAACCTGCTTCTAGCACTGGAACCATCTCTATGGCTCGCTTGGCCAACAGAGCCTCAACTTCCTCACAGAGAATGTACAATTGATCCTCCTTCATCCAGTCTTAAGATGGTGGCATGGATGGAGGGTTTGTCTCGAAGGGGAATGAGTGAAGGAGTAGCCTCTTCGGACTACCTAGAAAACCTATCATCTGAAGTGATGGATTGCCAGAGGGGTAGGTGATGGTGAAACCGGGCACCAAATGGTCCTTGGTGGGGGAGAGGCAGACTAGGAGGATTTAGAGGTTGCTGCAAGGAGGAGGAGGAGGAGAGGGGGTGGGAGGCGCGGTCAAGACTGACTAGACTGCGTGCCACCTGAGTAGAGTGGGCCCTACATCATCAGCCATGCAGAGGCTGGGCAGCATGCATAGCACGTGGCTGGATGGAAATTGGCACAAAAGGAACAAAAGGCAGACTCGGAAGGTTAGAAGCCACCATGAGAATCCTTGAAACACTCTAGCATAGAGTCTGACATGTCCATCAGAGAAGCTGGGACTTCCCCTAAATGCAAGATGTCCTCAGCCAGGAGTTGCGCCTCAGGGCCACAGTTCTAGAAACCACTCTACCTAGCAAGTCAGTCGTGTCTAGTCCATAATGGATCGTGAACTTTGCTGCGTCCCTCTCATCACCAACAGCTTGAGAGAGTGCAGCCTGGGCCTCCTCTGGGACTGCACGCAAACACCTAAACCTGTTTTTCTCACCGGCCCTGGCGTCTCACTTTGATGGATGGATGCAGGTGCAACTAGGGCAAGGTAGGAACTTGCTGCCCTTTGATTTGCGGTGTGTATTCACTGTTGTTGGAGCACATTAGGAGGATTTTACGGAGCAACAGTGGTTAGTGATTCATTTGATGTTGTGTGATTGTGATTTGGTGTGAGATACCAGCATTGGTTGTTGCCATAGGGTCAGTGGAAAGCCATGTCTGTCCCGTTTGTTACACCTCTTGACCATTTCAGCTAGGGCTACTGAGTCCCTTTGGACTTACCTTTATTTCTGGCTTGCCTTCAACTTTTCAACTCAATAGACATACTGATCAATACACATATATTATTGTCCTTAGTAGGCCTGTACACGCTGGTGCATCTGTTCTTTCACGCATTGACACACATGGTAGCCCGGGTGCACTTTAGATAGGATTGTGCAGTGGCATGATTTTGAGTTTTACAATGTGATGCATGCACACTTGCTTGGCTTTCCACTCGTTTTCTCACTGAGCATGCATCTACTTTATTCTAGGCTCCATCTAATGGACTCTTACAATATGCCTATCCCAGAACATATTTTCATGGTGTATACTGGTTTTCTCAGGCCATTGTGCACTATATGCCTCTTGCTCCTGTACCAAACAGTACACCTCGCTCTCAATTCTTATGTGATTTCTTATGATTTCTTGCACATGCTTCTTGCTCTTGCAAACTGGAGGTTCACAGTCCCTATTATTAATGGTATGGGACTGTCTGTTTCTTTTCCAGACACAAAGTGATTGTGAGAGACAATACTTGGTACTGTTATCCAGATTAAGTCTGGACTGGTAAAGTATTTTGGATTATCATTGAGAATTTGGTGAGCATGTCCCTAGGAGACTGATTTGTCACATTTTGTTTATAGGTGTTTACCATTTTTGTTGATCCTGAGGAAGACCCCGGCATAGTCAATGAAAGTAGGGTCGAAACGCTGACTTTTCTTGGTCCAAAAAGTCCTTATTACCTGGGATACTAGGAACATTCAAACATTTCTTTAATTGTTTCTTTGGAGATCCGTGCTGGAAGTTGACCTTTCGCATTTTGCCAACATTGTATATGCTCATTGCCTCACATATGTTTTTCGTCATTTGTTGTGGCACAATTTTTTACTCTGTTGTCACTTGGAGCACCTATCTGTTTTGTGTTATTTGTACGGATCAGTCTGGTCATATCCTACAAAGGGGTGGGGGGGATGGTGTGTGTGTATTAATAAAATGATGTATGTTCTTATGGATACAGAAGTATCATACATGTGTCTTCTTGAAAAACAATGTTTCCTAAAGTTATTTTGTTACATATCTCACCACCGTACTATCTTTATTGAAGTTTTTCTCCCCGTAGAACAACTGTTTGTGTTTGGATTCCTCTAGTACCTGTGGCAGCACTTGCACAACGTATCCCACAACGTGTGGGAATAACGGCCTAAAAGGCATGCAGTGTTCACTGACCGCAATGTAAGGCTGGTGGAAGAAAACATCTTCCCAAACGAATCCAACCTTTTGGATTCCCTATCCTGGGGAGTGGTAGGGAATGTGCCCTGGGAAGTAGAGGTTTGGACCACCAAGCTCTCAGGGGTGGAGTGTTACATTAGGAAACTTGTGTCCCCATGTGAGGGTTATATCGGCGGGCAATCATCCTAGTCACAGGAGACCCTGTGCTGAATTTGGACCAAGAAGGACATCAGTAAGGGCATCACTGAATGAGAGCAGGGTTTCGGAGGTGGAAGTTCCTGGCTGCAGCACCTCTGTCAAGAGATTAGTCTTGACGGCCACCAAGGGTAGCTGAAGATCCAGAACCTCAGCTGCCTTCCTTACCACCACTGCATAAGAAGCTTTTTCCTCCGTAGCCACGGTAGGGGGAGAAAGCATGCCAATATCTGGAAGTGTGTCCAGTCCTCCGGCTTCACCCAGGTCCTTATGTCAGTCCATTTCTCCTTTGTATGGCTAGTATTCAAAAGAGTCTAGAGACCCCTCCCATTCATCCAGAGGCCTAGCCCAGTGTAATAGGCTCAGGATCAGAACGAGGAGGCAAAGCTCCTGTTGGTGCTGGAGTCCGTCTAGGGAGTCGCCCATCCGGCTCTATGTCGGAGTCTGGGATGACAAAGGGGATGGTGGTGCCGGCAGAGTCTACATTGGGACTGGCACTGGGGAATGTTGAGGTGGCACTACTGCAACTGAACCGGATCTAAGACTGCATCATTGGGAGCCCATCAGCGCTGAGGCCGAAGCAGCTGGTGAGGAACCCAATGGGGTACCCTCTGACCCTGCAGGGCCCTTAGGTGCTCCAGCAGGGTTGGACTGCCCATGAAAGAGGCTCATGTCATCATAGAAGTTTGAGTTGGGTAGCGGTTGCTCTAGCTTTAGAAATTCGGGGAGGTGCAGTGTTGGCCCAGGTTCCGAAGAACGAGGCCTAGAACGATGACGCTGCACTGTCGACTTCTTACTTGTTTTCTTATGCCTTAACTTACCTGATCGCCCTGATGACTGAGTAGGATGAAGACTACTCTGGCCTACGCAACCAGTCTCAGGAACTTCCACTCTATCTCCACAGAGTTGCGTGCCAGGCCACCATCAGCTTTAGGGACTGCTCCCTCAAAGTCTTCGGATGCATGGCCCAGCACTCTGAGTCAAAGTTGCACTCCAGGCACCACAAGCACACGAGGTGCATATCCATCACTGACAACGACTGATGACAGGAACCACAGGACTTGAACTAGTCTTTCTATAAGATATTCCTTGACACACTGGGAGAAAGTTCTAAAAAAAAAAAAAAAAAGAGTTAGACAAAAAGTCGGGAAAAAACCCCAGTCAAAAGGCGACTGAGAGGTAGCAATCTTCGGATGAGTGCTGGCTGGCACGGTAAGAAAATAAATGATGTTGGTGTATCTGGGTGGCGCCTTAATTTCCAGCACAGACAACACCGGATGTGAAGCCGATCGACGCCACCTACAGGCGTGCAAGTATACTGCTAAAATAAATCTTCCAGATCCAGTCTGATGTCTGGGGAGAATTCAAAGGTAAAGAATCTGTAGCTAGAAGTCTCTATCATATATATATATATATACAAACCTTTGATTGAAGAAGGCTGCAAATTTATCTTGAACTTACCAAAGTAAATAAGCAAGCATAGTAATGCACTGTAATCCTCTTGTAAGAGTGCCTATAAGTTGGGAAAAAGAATGAGGCCAGCAAGTGCTGCATAACGAATCTAGTTGACTCACGATTCGTAGTCACTGCAGTAATATTCTTATCTGTGAGCTATATTCGTAAAGTGGGTATTATGACCTACAATTTGCTTTTCGTAAGTGCTTAAAGCATGCAACACCCAGCAATGTCCACTAGAATGGCAAATGGAGGACTATGCAAATAGTAAAATGCTAAAATGAAAATTGCAATCAGTTGAGGACTGGAATAATCAATTAAGGATACTAGCCAACACAAGTGGGAAACTTAACCAGATGTGTAGTGACTTATTAATGCACCAAAATAAAAACAACATACTTTGAAGATACAAGTCACAAATCTCAAATTGGCAAATATACTGTTAAGATATGACAAATACAAAATCATGGGTGCAGTGGAAGATAACTTTTCAAAGCGAGAAGAAAGAAGTGAAGATGTTACAGAGGTCCATTGGGAGTATACCTGGAGTGCCAACATTATATGCCCCATTCATAGCAGGAAACAAATTCATCACCATGCAGATTTGCATCACTCCTTACCAGGTTCTGTCACTTCCATGTCAAGAAAAACACATAATTGAAACAGCTGTTGTATTGTGTATGTTCACAGTCCGGTATTTTATTTTAAATTTGAGTCAACTGCACAAACTGAACAGCATTTTGTTTTCAATTTGAATTCTTTCATCTGTACACTCAAAACAGTGACCTAACACACCACAATATCCAACATACACAAACCTCGGGAAGAGGGGAGGGTCAGTAAATACAGACTGGATGGTGCTTTCCGTGCTCCCGAACGGAATGGTCCCACAAAAAAAGCACAGGATACAGCACAACAGACGGTCATCTGTTACACATGGAGTGAACAAAACACTTAGCATTTTCCGGATGCGTGATGGAAGGCCTGCATAGATTCAACTGAGATTTGGAATTCATTCAAATCATGTAGGGCCATCGGAACGCATGTGACTTATCAGAGCTACACGACCCTAACCGTGCAGATTAGTGTTTTCGTATCTGGCCATCAACGGTTTTGCCTGTGGAAATAGAAACCTCTTTGTTTTAGCTTTTTTCCTTAATATACAATGCGACGTATATGCATTTAGGTAAGACGGTGATTTAGCTGCTCATATACACTGAATGTAAGAGATTCAATATAGTTTTCTGAACACTACAGAGTGCAAATCAGATTCTTCACAACAGGCTGTTTAAAAGGTTAAGAAGCAGTCCTGCCAAAAATAAAATACAAAGCCCACTGAAACAAATTCGTTCAAACTAATCCCCTGAAAAATAACAGTTTAATTCTATACGTGACCTGGAATGTGAAAATAAAAACAATTAATGGGATGTGATCCAAATAATTTGTAGTACAAAAAAAGTAGTCCTTCATGGAACAAAGGGGATAAGAACACAAAGCAAAACTTAGTTGCTTTTTCCCTGTTGTGAATTGAGCAGTGGGAAGGGACGGTGGAGATTCAGTAACAAAATTCGCCAGGTTAGAGGCAATGACTTCCGTCCTCACATGCTGTAGCCAAAGCCAGGCTGAGGCTGCCCATAGGGGGGTGCAGTGTATCCATAGCCGAAAGCTGCCTGTGGGGGGACTGCAACACTGGGACCTGCTGTCAGCATCAGCTGTGGCTGGCCTATGGAAAAACAAACAAATAAATGAGGGTGGAATTAATGCTGACAAAACAGTCACACAGTAGATTTATTTGTTAACACTTCAAACCGTAATCCTGCATGTAGGTACACAAAAAAGTGATAAGTGAACTGTATTATTTAATCTCACCCACTGGTAAATTATTCGGCCCTCATCCCAGTCCATCGTAATTTTGCACGTCATGCCACCTCAGTTTGGACCCATCCATATGCAAATTAGTTCTGCCCCTGCCCCAATGGTAACAGTCCAGCCCGAACTGACAGGCCATGTCGATCCTTAACTGGAACTCAATCAATCAAGGACCAGTTCTGCCCTAATAAGGGCTTGTCAGTCAAGTATAGCTTTGTTCCAGTGACAGTGTGCACAGAACCACATCTGGGCAAGCCTGTCCCACTTAGGGCGACACACTAAGATATACAAAAAAGTGATGGATCACTTTTGTGTATAATGCATATAGGTTACATAAGAAGGGTAACAGTAAGGCGTTTGCCAGTGAAGGACAGCTAGAATGCTGTTTGATGGTAGATAGACCTTGAATTATCAAACTATGTACAACTGATGTCTAGAACAGGCTCACAAGAAATAATGGATCTCACAAGGTGGAAGAAAGGGTTCCTGAGGGCCTTTTGAATGGCTAAAAAACTAGGCAGAGCAATTTGAATCATTGTATGGAAAAGGAGAGGGAAGTGGACATTTTAGGTAGTACAGCAGTGCTAGGTTTGCAAGCAGAGCGGGTGGGCCAGTGTCTAATGAGAGATGGTAAGAAATGGATTGCGAAGAGAGTGAAGTTGTGGTGAATTTAATGAACTAAAAGGACCAACTAGCTTAGTGGAATGTTACAAATCATGAGCTACCTTGTGGGATAACTACGGAGGAACGGATCTGGGTACCTTGAGCATGAACAGATGGCAAAGTTTAGTACAAAGAATAATGGTCACTAAGATCATCAGATGTGTCTGAAATAGGGGATGCCACATTAACTGGTTCAATTTAACTGAGACAGAAAAATAACTCCTGAAGCGTTGTCCTTGACGATGTGGAGCAAACTTGACACCATTGTTTTTGCAGCTCGTAACTTGAGACTTCACCATACACTTGGCTGACAAGGCATAAAATGTCACATTCTCTAGGTTTTGATGCAATAAACTGTCATGGTTCTGACCATATTTATGTAGGTCAAGATATATTTATTCAACAGTATTGGTAGGAAGCACTAAGTTCTACAAATAGTGCAATTCATAAATAGCCATTGTCTCAAAATCTGGAGTCAAGGTCTTAACATGAGCCTACATTTGAAACCAATCGAGTGGTACTGAAACTGATCCATTGACACTGTTTTCTATTATTCGCCAATAATTTTCACATTCTGATTTAGCTGAAAGTCTGATGCCATTAGCCCCAGTACCAAAACTTAAACAATACTACAGCCAATGACCAATATGACATTGCAGCTCACCGACGTAGTACAGAATGGGGCAGAAAGGAATTTGTGGCTTGACTGCTTAATTTCAACTTGTTGACTCCCAACAAATGGTTTTACTTGGACCACCATCACTCAAAAGACTGCAGCAAGGTGTAAAACGAATATAACTAGACTGGTGAGCCTTCGAGGTTGTGCTCATACAAGCATCATAATCCTATCTGTCATTATCAATACTCAGGTACCACGTTTAGTGGTCATGGGCACTGGCCTTTAACAACGTTTTTGCTGCAGCTTTCAAAATCTGAGATCGCTTACTCATAGTGAGAAGAATTATAAATATGCAAACCAAGAAAAAGACCAATATGAAAAATATTTTAAAAAAACAACAAAAACACAAAACTTGAGTGATCTGGGTACATTACTCCCAGCATTTCAGAGGCCCGGCACCTGGTGTATGATAATGGGACTGTAGGGACTTAAGTGGGGTAGCATCATTTATCCTCTCATCATCTTTATTTGGCGTTGCATGCAATAGATTTACTTGTAACGTAAGTGATGCCATCCATTGCCTTGTCAGCTTCAAAGTTTTTTCAGGATGCCGGATTCCAGTTAGAAAATTTAACAAAAAACTGAGGGAGTAGTATTTACTAAAACATTTCTTGCTAAATCAGTTTTCTAACCTCCAGCTCATAGGTAAAGGACTGTGAAGTAGGATTTAAAGTTGAGCATTAGGCTGTAGTCACCATCACAGTCTTCAGATATTACTTTTTCAATGTGGGTTGGTATTATTTTTTTAAATTGTCAAATAATGTTCAGAACTATAGTGAAAAATGTGCCCCTTCACTGAGAAATTAATGGCTGATAGATAAAGATAGTAGTATAGTGACTCCATTACTTTTAATTCATGGGGCTCTTATATTCCTCCAGTGTGTATACCGTCACAATACGGTAGGATTGGAAGCATATTCTCAATGTAGTTCACTGACAGTATTATCTGTCTGGTACCTTAAACGTTTTAAGGACACATGCGTAGCTGGTTCCCTAATTAAAAACACATATGTGCCAGTTTCCTTCCAATTTAAAACAATAAAATTGAGGCATGGTCAGGGCACCGAACGAGCACGAAAGGTTCCACCTCAGCTCCACAAAAGAGGTTCCCACCCATTTAAATAAATGGGCGAATCCTCGATGTTGGTACAACAGCTTGGTGGGAGAATCCACCCACACCCCTCTAGGAGCACTGTGAGCTCTCGCCGGGCTTACGACCTGTCAGCAGAGGAGTGGACACAGCCGCAACAGAGAGCACATCATGTCAGCCAAGATGGCAGCCATGACAAATTGCGAGCTTTAAGGGGGCCTTGAGTGAGTAAGGTGACTGAAGCGCAGCTGCTGAAGGGTGAGGCCATGACAAACAGTGGCAACAGGCCCAAGGGGTGCCCTGAGGTAAGCATCTGGGTCTCTGGCACTGAAGGGTGTGGCTGAAGTTTGGCTACTGGGCATGAGGACAATGAAGAGGTGAGGAGCAGCCATTCTGCTGGTATATCCTTATAGCGCTCGTTTGGGTGGTCCCTTGTGGGCACCCACTGCACAATCAACCTCACACTCCACACAAGGAGGATTTCTGCAGGCCTCAGTTGAACTGCTGGCCGACCTTCCCGGGTGGGACAGTCGCTCCAGCCACCCACCCTCCGGCTGGCCCCACCCTCCATATCAGTCTTAGTGTGGGTCCTCCCTGCTCCAGCTGCAGCCCTTGATAGGGACCCCCAATGCAGTCCTCCAACCCCCATGTGACAACCCTTGGGGCCTCTCTTGGCTACTTCTGCCATGAGGTGGCTCTCAGTAGGAACATCCCTGCACCTGAAACGTGGTACTATATTTTTCCAGACTCCACAGCCAGTTTCATAAACAATCGGATTGGCCCAAATTGCAGGGTGCCAAGGCTGAAAAGGCCACCTCGAAATCCAAGGTAGCCAAGACATCCATCATTAAAGAGATGCTCCAGCGGCAGAGAACGGAGACGGTTGAAGGACACAAGAGTCCTGGCATACCCTGTTACAGTAATTCTACTCCTACACATGATCCTGGCACTCAAGCGCCAACAGCTAGAACGGACATCCAAGAGTTACTACAAGAATTCCACGAGGACATGACTTCCTAGCGTCAAGACAATCTCAGAACTAGATCTCTCCATACAAAAGGCAGAAACCTGCATTGACTAAATGGGGAGCGGCTAACATACAGAAGGCCTCGCCCAGCTAATGGCTACCCTGGAAACACAACATCAGGAGCTAGCAGATAAAACAGAAGACCTTGAAAATCGCTCACGCCAAAATGACATACTGATCAGGAGCGTTTCAAATGATTTTTTCTCCAATGACCTAGAAGACCATGCCCAAGTCTTATTCCATCATCTTTTGCAGGATCCACATTCTGATATGCCTGGACTGCACCCACAGGGTGTTCTCAGGATTCCAGCAATGGGCTTTCAAGCAATGAAGGAACCTAACCCTAGACGTGTCTCCAGGGGTCTTGGCACACACCCAGTACAAGTAAAGCTCGCAGTGAACAGACATTGGGGAGGCTGCAGGACAGAACTGACTATGTCCTTCTTCTCAGACTCCTAGATGACGCTGCCTAACATTGCTCCCTGCCATGGCGACAAACTAAAGCCAGGTTAGGTCCCTGGCTTTAGTAAGGACACTCCTGTCAGACAGGCTAGTGTTAAGTGTCTGGAACCAACAGACTATTGAAGGGTTCCATAAAAATCTATAAAGAGTAAGCGGGGCTCTGCATAGTCCAACTGGAGCTACCCCAGTTTGCCCGCAGGTTTGGACTGAGATGGTTTATCAGATTTCTTTCTCAGTTATTCTATTTTTGATTTTTGGCAGGTTAAGTTTTGATTTTTTCTTCTATTGTTGGTTGAGTACACACTCGCACTGGCTCGTCGAGGTGTGTTTCACCACTATCCATGCAACATTTGCAAACTTTGCTTACACTACAAGCATCCCAGGGAAGTGGGAGTTTTTCATGATGATAACCTTCAACGCCCCCCCTCCCATCCCACTCTCCCATCAATCCTTAAGAGACCTGATACCCAGTCATGTCGCACATCACAATTGTAACATTAAATATCCACGGTATTAACTCTGAGATTAAACGGAGGTCATTGCTCCAATGGCTCAAACATAAAAACACGGACATAATGATCCTTCAGGAGACCCACCTCCTCGAGTTGTGCTCCTACTGGTTCTCCTCCCAATTCTATGCCACCAATACATCAAAAATGAAAGACACAGCCATACTTATTAGGAGAGGGTTATTCTCCGACCTAGATACAAAGCTGGTGGACAAGAAAAGGCAATGGATGTGCACTGGAGGTAAAATAGAGGGCCTTTCCTTGACCATCTGCTCAGTATATGTGCCTAATGAAGACAGGAGTTTCATGTTGACTTCCTCCTGACTACAGCCCATCTGTCTAAAGACTACTTGATATTGGGAGGGGACTTCAAAAGTGATTTTCCTCCGGTTCCCCCCCTACCCCCCCAACCAAACCCTACCCACCAGAGGATTACAACTTCTACTTGAACACACACACACACACATATATATATATATATATATATATATATATATATATATTTGACACACGCACACACAGACACACCCTCATACCACAAAGTTACTATGAGAAAGAAGACGAAGCAAATTGATTACTAGCATATAAGCTTCGTCAGGCCCCTACACATGAAATCACATCCACAAAATTAGGGATGCACAAGGCACTACACCGGACATCTTAAAATGGTTCACCCCCTATTATGGAACTCTCCTCACTGAGGAGGCATTGTTATGTGGTACTCAAGATGATTGAGCTTCGCTACTACTGCCCAACCATAGATAGAGATAGCTTCCTCCGCATGGGGGAAGAATAACGTAGAGTATGTTTGAGCTGCCATAACCAGAATACGGAGCAGAAAAACGCCGGGCCTGATGCCTTCCCGGCTTCCTTTTACAAAGCTTTTGTTAACTAACCCACTCACAAAGGCCTTTAATGGCATACTAGATCAAGGCACTGTCACAGACAAGATGTTTCAATCGCAAATTACGTTCTTACTGAAACCAGGAAAAGGCCCAGCTGAATGTCAATCATATCAACCGATTGCTCTGGTCAACACTACTGTAAAGATCTTTGCCTCAAAAACTGGTCCCACCCCTGCACACAATATGACCCAGCCTCCTAGCCCCTCAGCAAGCAGGGTTTCTCAAAGATTGTCACACTAGAGACAACACCAGATGGGCACTTACCGTCATAGCAGCAGCGGAAAGATCTCACACAGATGGTACTTCTCTTGCTAGATGCAGAGAACGTCTTTGATTGGGTAAATTGGCCCTACATCTCTAAAGTATGCTCGGTCACAGGGGCCTAAAGTATCTTGGTATTTATGGACCTAACGCATGGTAAACCTCTACGGATGTAATGTTCCCCCACATCTTGCAGCACACCCTCTATAAGGACTTACACCTTTGGGGAGTCAGCTACAAATAGTTTGGAAGGTTCACATTGCTAAAGATGAACTTCCTGCTAAGACTGCTGTAAATAGTGCAGACTCACTCCACGATAGACCAGATCATCGTTGAGTGAAAATCCCAGCCGATCATTGTGGATGCTGCATCTATTTTTTTTTTTTTTTTTTAATCAACCAGACATTCAAAAAAAGGGACCATTTGACAACTTTCTCTTGAGGTACTGGTAGCCAGCCACTTGGTATGTAGATACTTTCAATGAATGGGGACATGGAAATAAGTGTTGTACAGTTACAGGATTGTTAATTTCTACTTCCATCAGATGAAGAATCTCTAGAATGGACACCACACATACTAATTGTGTTTTTGAGGTATTTGTTTTTGTTTAGCTGCCGAAGATGGTCTCCACTAGCCAGAATTTTCCCTAAGAAGAAAAAACTAGAATCCTTGATTTCGCTATGATGTTGAAACAAGTTCGAGCTCCTTCCTACATTATAAAATGTATTTTGCCTTAAAGCTGCTGCAGATGTCGGTACGTTGCTCTGCTTGGAGAAGTGTGGGGAGACTTTTGGATGAATTCTAGAGTGTGTCCATGCTTCAGTAGGGTGAGGACCCATGGTCCAGTGTAATAGAATTCCACTCTTCCAGGTAAGCTGAAATTATCCCCAACTTTGATGGGGCACCATCAGTTTCCTTGATGTGGTCAGTGACCTTGGATGTTTTTCAGCTTTATGCACTCCAGCGCACTTCGTATGGGTTGAATTCTACATTGGTACTGAATATCAGCTCGGTTCAAAGTCAGTGGACATCCGAAAGAAGGAAATATCTGTGTTTCTGTATGTATACCCTACGCTTAAAACAAAAAGTATTTGCTCAACCAACTCTGGGTGGTGGTCGACAAAGGAGATAAAATGGTTCAGCACATATTCATTAGAATGTTGAGTTACCATAAATGGTCCCCTCAGAAACTATTAATACTGACTGTCTGACTATAGCAGTAGAGTTGACAGAGTTTTCTATAGTATATAAAACTATATCAAGATTGCACTTCCCTTTGTATCTGCTTTAGAAAAGTGGTTAAAAAAAAAAACATCACTATCCCAGTCTGCTCTTAATTTTATAACTCAACAAAAAGGTAGGGATTGTCACATCTTACTTGCCAGATCGGAGAGGGGAAAGGCAATCAAATTAGACACCAGCCCTCAAAAATAACTTACAGTGCAGAAAAATAAATTTTACATTCTCTGTTTGACTCATTACTTTATTTGAAATTGCTTTATAAAGCAACAATAATCTAGGAACTATTGTAATTCTATGACATTGTTGTTTAAAACTGCATTTCATAAGGTCTGCACCTGCCCATGATTATGCCAGGTAACCAAACCGAAAACATAAGGATGATGCTAGGCCGGCTGATTTACAAAATCCTCACAAACATTATGCACTTCAATACTTGAATTAATGTAAGAGTGGTGTCAGCTGTTTCGTGATTACAAACTCAGAATGTGCATCATCTAGTAGAGGAGATGAACATGTAATGCTTTTATTCTACAACATAGCATGTCAGCACTCGCAAGAAGAACAAGTTACTTACCTTCGGTAACGCATTTTCTGGTAGAGACTCTATCTAGCTGTAGATTCCTTAGCTTTGAATTCCCTGGCATCAGCTTCGAATCTGGAATCTTTTTGCTGAGCAATACCCTGCGTGCGCAGTCGGGTGGCGTAGTTCGGTTCCGTGTGAGTCAGAGCTCTGCGTGGCTTCGTTAGCATCACTGGAGCCATCTGTGACGTCACTGTCATCTATATAGACGCCACCTCAACACGTGTATGTCAGTTCTTTTATCCACAAAACCTCCAAGCCAGATGCGCAGTCATGGATAGAACCAACATTTGTCTGTGCAAAACTAGGGCCCTGAAAAGGGATAAACCCTAACCCTACTAGTCATATCCGCAGAGCGGGGAGGCATGGGTGGTTGCAAGGAATCTGCAGCAAGATAGAGTCTCTACCAGATAATGCGTTACCGAAGGTAAGTAACTTGTTCATCTGACAGAGACTTCTAGCTGCAGATTCCTTACCTTTGAATAGATACCCAAGTCATAACCTCCTGGCGGTGGGCTGAGGATAGTACTCCTTACACTAAAAAGACCTGTAGGACTGAACATGAAAAGTACAAGTCCCTTCGTACCGGACTGTCCAGGCAGTAATGTTTTGCAGACGTGTGCAAAGACGGCCACAATGCCACCTGACAGATCTCCAGGACTGGTACGCCTTGAGCTAGCGCAGTGGTAGCAGCTTTGTCCCAGGTAGCATGAGGAGGCTGGTTCCTGGCCGATGTGTAGCATATCTTAATTCAGAGAACAACTCAGCTCGAAATAGTTAGCTTCTGCACTGCCTGACCCTTCTTTGCTCCAACGTACCCCACAAAGAGTTGGTCATCCACCAGGAACACTTTTGTGCGGTTAAGGTAGAACGACGACACTCTTTTTGGGTCCAGTCGATGGAGTTGCTCCTCCTCTTTAGAGGGATGCGATTGAGCAAAGAAGGTGGGCAGGCTGATGTTTTGACCCAGATGAAATGGGGTCACCACCTTGGGGAGGAAAGAGGCACGAGTTCTGAGAACCACTTTATCTGGATGGATAGTGAGATGCAGTGGCTTGGATGACAGGGCTTGCATCTCACTCACCCTCCTGGCAGATGTTATTGCCACTAAGAAGGCTGTCTTGATGGTGAGCAGCCGGAGGGGACAGTTGTGCAAAGGTTTGAAGGGAGCACACAAGAGAATGTGAGGACAAGATTTAAGTCCCAATGAGGCATAAAAAGGGCGTTGGGGGAACATATGTACAAGCCCTTGGAGGAATCTATGTACAATGGGGGATTTAAACAGAGAAGGCTGATCAGGCAGCTGAAGAAATGCTGATAAGGCAGAAAGATATCCCTTTAGAGTCCCTAAGGTAGAAACCTGCTGGGCTAGAGACAGAATGAAGAGAAGAATGTTAGAAAGAGGGTCAATAGACCTTTCTGTATAATAATATACAAATCATTTCCAACAGCCTGGTTGCCAAAATAGCCTTACAGACTTCGGGAAGAGGGTCAAAAGCCATCACCTGTTGCTGCTTAATCTCCACGCATGAAGGTGCAGAGTTGACAGGTTCAGGTGGAGGACCGTCCCCTGCTGCTGCGACAGAAGGTCCTCTCGAAGGGGCAGCCTGATTGGAGGAGTGATGTTAATTTTGAGAAGCTCGGGATATTAGACTGTGCCCAATCCGGAGCCACTAAGATGACTTGGGCCCAGTCATTCTTGATCTTCTTGAGAACTCTGGGCAGAAGTGGTATGGGATGAAATGCGTATAGGAGGCAAAAAGCATTGCCAAGCGATTGCTGCCTTAGAAACTCCAACGCGCAATACTGCTGACATTGCGCTTCTCTGTGGAGGCGAACAGATCTAACCAAGGCTCTCTCCACTGCTAAAATAGACCTTGCGCCACCTCTGGCGCAACGTGGGTCTGCCTCACTGAAATACAGGATAGGAGCCGAAATGTCAGAATCATAACCTGAATATCCTGGACTCGTTGCTCAGGAGGACAGGCCTGAAACTGCACTGTGTCCAGAACAGGTCCGATGAAAGGGAGCTTCAGAGAAGGAGTCAGGTGTGACTTTGGTATGTTTATAGTGAATCCCGGCGAATGCAGGAGGTCTGCTGTATTCTGAAGGTGGGTGACGAGAGCCTGGTGCGTGGGAGCCTTCAACAAACCGTCATCGAGGTAGGGGAAGACTGAAATCCCTAACCTCCGCAGATGAGCTGTCACCACCGCCATCACCTTGGAGAACACCCAAGGGGCACTGGTGAGACCGAAGGGTAGAGCGGTAAACTGAAAGTGCTCATGGCCCACCTTGAACCACAAGTAACGCCTGTGGGCGGGCAGGATGGGGATGTGAAAATACGCATTCTGCAAGTCCAATGCTACCATCCAGTCTCCTTGGTTTAGGGCAGACAAGACCTGAGCAACAGTGAGCATCTTGAATTTCTCCTTTTTGAGGAAGAGATTGACATCCCTTAAATCCAAAATAGGGCGAAGACCCTTGTTCTTTTTTGGGATCAGAAAGTAGCGTGAATAACAACCACTGCCTACTTCTGACCTCAGGACCCTTTCTATGGCTCCCTTGGCCAAGAGAGCCGTAACTTCCTGGCGGACAAAATCAAATGATCCTCCATCAGCCGTTCTTTTACCGGAGGGATAGAGGGAGGGAAAGACTGGAAGGGGAGGGAATCGCCCTTCTGAATGATCTGCAAGACCCATTTGTCCAATGTTATGGACCACCAGTGACGGAGACAAAATGTAATCATCCCACAAACTAGACGGACATGATCTTGCAGAACCATTCTAGAAGGGCTTGGGTGTTGCGGAAGAGGGGGGCTGGGTGGTGGCCGACCACTGGCTAGACCCTCTGGGTCTGATGGTACCACGACCTTGTCCTCGCACGAGATGCTTTGAAGCCGGAGGACAGTGGCTAACCAGTGGCTGGTGTGGTACCGCAGCCCTCCCTAAGGCTCAAAAGGGGCGACAGGCAGAGTGCTGGCGAACAGGCGCTGAGAGGCCCAAGGATCTCGCCGTAGCCAGAGAATCCTGGAATCTCTCAAGGGCAGAGTCTGCCTTCTCACCAAAAAGGCGTGAGCCACTGAAAGGCATGTCCATCAAGTTTGAATGGACATCCCCCGAGACACCAGTGTTACGCAGCGAGGCGTGGTGTCGGAGGGCAACTGTCGAAGAAATCACCCTGCCCAGCGAGTCGGTTGTATCCAAACCACACCTGATGGTAAACTTGGCTGCATCTCTCCCATCCTTGACAGCCTGGGTGAGTGTATCGTGTAAGCCCCCTGAGGCAGCATTTGTGCCACCATATCCCATAAAGTATGGGAAAAACAGCCCAATAGACAAGAGGTGTTTACTGACCTCAATGCCAGGCTGGAGGAAGAAAACTTCTTCTTTCCAAGTTGGTCCAGCCTCTTGGATTCCCTATTCAGGGGAGCGGAAAGGAAGGCACCACGGGAAGTGGAGGCTTGGACCACCAAGCTCTCCGAGGTGGGGGCTTGGGTGAGGAAACCAGGGTCGTTTGGAGCTGGGCAATGGCGGCGGCCGATTGTCCTATTTACAGGAGCCCCTGTGCTGGGTTTGGGCCAAGCCCCTAGTAGGAGATTTGTAGGGGCTTCATTGAAGGATAACAACAGCTCAGATGTAGCAAACCCTGGCTGAAGAACCTCTGTCAGGGGATAAGTCTTGATTGACATCGTAGGCAACTCCAGGTCCAAGACCTCAGCTGCCCTACGCACCACCATGGCATAGGATGTCCCCTCCTTCCTAGCCACAGAAGGAGGTGAGAGCATGCCAGCATCTGGAGAAGTAACCAGTCCACAGGCTTTCCCTAGATCCTCATACCAACCCTGCTCCAATCCATATTCTAAAGGATCCTCATACCCCTCCCAGCCCTCACCTGTGCATGGCTGTTCAAAATAAGCCTCATGCACTGATCTGGGCCTAGTCGGCACCGTCTAAGTCAGAATCGGCGCCATACGACATCGTTCCGGCTCAGGATGGGGCTACCACCACCAGTGGGCGCTGGTGGGAGTGTCGACATCGGGTCCGGAGCCGGGGTAGGCCGACTGAGAACCTGACGACAGTCTGGATCCACTATGGGATCCTTGGGCCCCCAATGGCGCAGAGGTCGAAGCCACTGGCATCGAATCCAATGGGTCCTAAGACCCACCAGTGGGGGCAGCCCGTCAAAAAAACAAGGTGCCTGGCCTCCTAAAAGTCTTATTTCAGCAGGGGTTGCTCTGGCTCCCGGAAAGGGCGAGGAGGCGCGAAGTCTGCCAAAGTAATGACTTCGTGGAACCGTGCTCAGAACGTCGACGTTCCTGAGACGCCTTGACGGCTGACGGGCATGGTGGATTCAAAGTCTGCTTGGTTTTCTTCTATTTGTACCCCTTCCCCGAGTGCCCTGAGGACCTCGAATGGGACGAAAAGGACTTGGGGCTCCTGGAACCGTTCCGCGACCTCCTCTGAGCAGGACCGTGACCTCCGAGGAGTTGCGCCGACTGAAGTCAACTGCCGGGCCACCATGAGCTTTAGGGACCGCTCCCTCAAAGCTTTCGGGCCAGGGCCTGGAAGATGGAGCACGATTTAGAGTCGTGGTCCTTGTTGAGGCACCAGAGACATACCTCATGGGGGTCCATCACCGACATTGCGTGATGACAGGCGCCGCACGGCTTGAACCCAGTCTTCCTAGAGGGCATCCTCGCACAGACAAAAATCCTTAATAAAATATCGAAAAAAGGCTTGCCAAAAAAGGAAAAGGGTAGCTCGATCCTGGACCTGTGCTTAACCGGCGTGGAAGGAAAAGAACTGACGTATGCACGCCGAGGTGGCGTCTACATATATGACCGTGATGTCACAGACTGCTCCAACAACACTGACCAAGCCACGCGGAGCCGGATGACGCATGTGGAACCAAATGACGCCACCTGACGCGCGCAGGCTCAGCAAAAAGATTCCGGATTCGAAGCGGACATCAGGGAATTCTAAGGTAAGTAATCTGCAACTAGAAGTCTCTATCAGATACCATACATTATTTATACCTTCCACACCCCTGTAAATTAATTGCTTCACAGTATGAAATCACTGTAAAGAGTCTTGAGCCATCTGTTACAATGGTGCATCGAATCCTATGTCTTTTATGGAAAAACTCCCTCTGTATGATGCTTTAAAAACACTAAAATCTTTCTGCTTGACGAAAGGTCCATTTACAGGTTTCTGAGTTACTAGTTTGATACAAGGTATTTTAGCATGTTTAATCTTTTGCAATCCAGTCACATTTCATTTTTGAGCTGATTGACTGAGTGTGTAGCAAAAGTAACTGAGCGCACCCAGGCAGTATTTCGTATTTAAGCTTACCGTAGACAATGGGTTGCGTCTCTGTTGCTTGCTCCTCCTCTTTCCTTAGTGATTCAGAGGCATCGAGCTTATCCACCTGGAAAGAAAAAATGTGTTAAAAACCCTTCCATAAACTTAATTGCTTGTACATTAATGCAAAAAGGATGAAAACATACTAAAAAGTTTACATTTAAAAATACCTTATGTTTTTAAGATAAACGTTGCTTAGTGTGCTACAGATTTAAATCCAACTGTACACGGTGCAACTAGAACATGATTAAGTTACTATTGTAAGATAATTCAGTGGCTCAAAGAATTTTTAAATGGAGCCTAAACACACGTTAGAGTGGCAGGGACCAAATACAATGGCCCTCATTATGACATCGACAAATTCCTGAGCCACGGGCGATAGAAGACCGCCAGTGCTGGCGGTCCTCCACCACCGTAATATGGCTACTGCAATCTTTCCACCACAATAAGGGTGGAAATCCAGCAGTATCCATGCTGACGATCGAGTCACCTGGGCGGTGCTACCACCTGCCCCCCTCCCCCCCCAATCAGTAGGACACCGCTAGCTGTATCAAAAAGACGGCCTGGCAGTGTCCCGCTGCTGGCGGTAGCAGCGCCCCTTCCCGTTCCCTGCCGGACAAGGTAAGTTGGGCGTCTGTCGGGGGGTGTAGGAGGTTTATTGGGTGTGAATGAATGAATGTGTGTGTGCTTCTGTGAGTTGTGGTGCATGCATGGTTGTATGCTTGTGAGTGAATGCGTGTATGTATGTTACGTGAGTGCATGTCAGTGTGTGTGAGCATGTGTGAGTGCATGCGTATGTGGATGAGTGAATATGAGTGAATGTGTGTATGGATGAGTGAATGAATGCATGTATGGATGAGAGTGAATGCGTGTATGGATGTAGTGGTGCATGGGAGCATGCGTGGTGTATGTGTGCATGATTGCGGGGGCAGTGTGATTCCAGGGGGGGTGGGGCGGGGGGAGCCTTCTACCGGTGACAGGGAAACAATTCCCTGTCACCGGTAGCCCTACCGCCATTGTTTTCGTGGCGGTGATACCGCTGCAAAAACCATGGTAGTAGGCCGGCTCATTATACCGATGGCGGTCATGTGTGGACCACCGGAGATGCACAACTCCAGCTTGGCAGGTCATACCGCCATGGCAGTATGAGTGGTGATGTGGTGGGTTGGCTGTGGCCAATCTGCCACACTCATAATGTGCCGGTGTACACCACCAGCCTGTTGGCAGTGATACCGCCACATTAACCCTGGCGGTAAAAAAAAAGCCAGGGTTAAAATGAGGGCCAATGTGTTTTCCCATGTTTGCTCAGATCTAAAGTAACAGCTGCTAAATGGATTTATACCAAAATCGACATAAGCGTATAACTTCACTCACAAAGTGTGCTTTTGTTGGTTTGGTGAAAATCCATTCAATAGTTTTTGAGAAATTAACGTTAAAAAGGTGCTAGGGTGGCTGTTTAGGCTGCGGAGGCCAGAGCACTCAGTCCGCACACTAAAAATGTAAAACTAAAGGCCTCCCCATTGGTACAGGGAGCTTTTAGCGCCAATTGATCACTGGAAGCCTGCAACAAAAGCCTGAGGCCGTGGAGCAAACTAGAATGATTAAGAAAGCCACTGCAGGTTGTAGAATGACTAAAAAATATTAGCATATAGAGAAATAAGTGGGTACTGTAAGTACTTTTTTGATGGAAGCACACAACTTCTGCCCAATTAAAACATGTACTTCGGCTCCCAATATGTAGGCAGATAAAAAAAAAAAAAAACTCCTGTTGATTCTCACATTATCTGGCGACTGCTGCGCTGTTAACCCAGATCATAAAAATGAATATTAGCTACATACAAAATTTCATTTGGTGAGTCCTAGTATCCATGTACAATTTTGCAGGGTCTGACTTGACTAACCCAGTATCTCAGAACGCTTTTAGAAAGCCTTTTCAGGTGAAGCAGAAGATCTGAGACGGTGATACAGATTCTCACTGAACCACCAGCCAAATCTTACAAAACCATTAGGGGCAGCTGCCCAGAAGGAGGAGAATGCAGTAGTTTGGCACGGCAGAAGAGGAAGCAACGAGACTGATGTTTGAGCATTTTCACGCTTCCAATGGGTGAGAAGAAAACAAATGCACTGACAGGCACATGCAAAATCTGTGACCAATACCTCACCAGAGAGATATCAAATCACTACTTCATTGGCACTTCGATAATGAGGCATGACCTCATATTGAAGCATAAAAGGGAGTACGGAAGAGGGAGCACACCTGTGGTAGCAGGTCTAGTCCCCTGCAAATGTGCCACAACATACCCTGGGACAAGCAACAGGATGAAGTTAAAATTGACATCATGCAAATCTGAGTCAATAGTGAACTTGGCGCCCTCTGTTGTGAAACCTATGCTAGAACTCTGAGGCTCGTGGAGCACGTATGAACTTGGATCAGACTTCCTCTATCCATGGCAGGCAGGACTGCCATAGCTAAAATGGCCATCCCTCCTAAATTTTTATATTTATTCACAAACATTTCAATCCTACTGACCCAAATGTTCTTTGCTAGACAGTGTTTAAAACGTATCAGACTGGCTTTGGGGGGTGCGATAACCTACAGTGCCCTGGGAAGTGTTTACTTTGCCCTCCAACCGGGAGGGATGTGCATGCCTGATATGGAACTTTACTACTGGGCCCAGTTTACATATTACTGGTATCATCCTACTCAATTTCAACCACATTTGGCAACCGTTACTGACCTTTACTTACCTTTGGTAATAAATGATCTGGTAGAGACATTCTAGTTGCAGATTCCTAACCTTAGAATTTCCCCCACGTGTCAGACTGGATCCGGAGATTTGTATTCAAGCAGTTCCTTTGCGCGCCATTAGGTGCACTGGTTGACTCTGCATGCATCACTGAGATTGTGTTAGCTGTGATGACGTTGCGGACGTATAAAGGAGCCACCCCTGCGGGCTGACTTCAGTTTCTTTTCATGACTTTCCACACCCGCAGCGTGAAGAACACTGATATTGGTGTACCAGAACTAGGCCCTGAAAAGGGAGTCTCTGTTCCTAGAAATCAGTTCACAAAGCAGGAAGGATAGGTGGGCCGGTAAGGTATCTGCAACTAGAATAGGTCTCTACCAGATAATTTGATACTGAAGGTAAGTAACTTGTTCATCTAATAGAGACTTCTAGTTACAGATTTCTTATCTTAGAATAGATACCCAAGCAGTATCTTCTTAGCGGTGGGCTGCGAACCAAGCTCAGACTGAAATGTGCTGCAGGACCGAATGGCCAAAGTAGTCATCTCTGCAGACCTGACTATCAAGGCAGTAAAGCTTTGTGAACGTGTGCAGAGAAGTTCAAGTTGCTGCCTGGAAGACGTCCAGGAATGGAACTCTGCATGCCAATGCTGTGGCTGCAGCAGTTGCTCTGGTGGAACGAGAAAGCAAACCCTCAAGGAGTTGCTTTTGCGTCAAAGCATAGCACATCCTGATGCAGAGGACAACCCACTGAGAGATGGTCTGCTTCTGCACTGCCTGTTTTTTCTTCGCACCCACATAACCTACAAAGAGCTGATCGTCCACCCGGAAATCTTATGTACAGTTGAGGTACAATGCCAATGCTCTTTTTGGATCCAGATGGTGGAGTCTTCTCCTCTTCATGAGAAGAATGTTGGAGTGCGTAAAAAGATGGCAAAGTGGTAGATTACCCTATGTGAAAGGGTGTGATCACTTTAGAGAGCAAGGAGGCCCTGGTACAAAGCACCACCTTGTCAGGATGGATGGAGATGAAAGGTGGCATCAATTTCAACTTCAGAAGGAGTGAGGGATCCAACACTGATTGGCGCTGCCAGCGGAAACGCCAGAGTCGGCTGATCGGATACCAGCACCGAAGGTGGAAGCCCCAAAGGGCTGTGCACCGGTGCAGTAACAGCTTTGTCAACTGCTGCTGAAGGCTTAACAGAAGCAGAGGACAAACCCGCTGACGTGGACACAGTCAAGGCACTTCTCACCTTCTTGGGACCCACAGGTACTCCAGAGGAAGGTGATTCACCAAAGACGGCGTGAAGGGAAGCGTAATATTCACAAATTTGGTCAAGAGTCGCCCCTCCCCTGGAAAGGGAGGGAGACGCGGAGTAGACTCCGACCTCATTTCCCCAAACGAGAAATGGTGGAAGGTCGTATGCAGTGAAGTTGGCAACTTTTGTAACTACGACTGCTTGCATCGAGACTTACCTCTTCATGTCGATGGAGAATGGCGGCCATGAGAAAGACTCCTTGAATGTGCCCGTGAACGGACATCAGTTCGACAAGGAGACCTTGGTCGACAGGAAGACCAGGCTCCGACATCAGCACAGCCAGAAGCTTCATTCAACGCTCCCACCGAGCCTTAGGCCAAACTTGATGACAGGAGTTGCACTCTTTGGCATCATGGTGCTCGCCCATGCACCACATACAAATCGACGTGGGGGTCCGAAGCCAACATCTGTCATCCACAGCACCCACAGGGTTTGAACCCCGAAGACATGGAAAAAGCACACTGTTCCAGATGTTGAAAACGTCAAGGTGCGCCACAACGGCACCACTACTGTTACCGGATCCGCAGTGCAAGCGCAGTAAAGAAGGAACTGCGCTGGCATTATATGGACTCTGCTGACGTCACATTCAGTGAACGACGCAGATATGGAGTCCCACAACGCCTTCTTCCCACACGCATACATGCTATGGGGAAAAAAGTTTCCAGGCTCATGCCTGGGACGGATTCTAAAGTACGACATCTAGCTGCAGATTTCTATCAGATGAATTAGGACAACCTGCTTTAACAAAAAGATCAAGAGATGACAACCATCTGCCCTACTACAGTGCCATTCAACAGAGGGATGTTTTGCACACAGGAGCAACACTTTGAAAACTTAGAAATATATGGTATTCACCAATGAATAGGTTTATGTTCTGCAGCGAACACAGCCTATCTAAAGCCCAAGAAGGTTTCAGAGCCTGCAGGATGGAGTTAGACTCCTGAGGTTACAAAGGTACAGGATCCTTTTCATGTGCTACCTTTTATTTATTATCCTGCACAACTAAATTTAACACATTATGAACAACAGTTTTCTATTTCACGGTCTCTCAGCATTGCTTTAAGTTAGAATGAGGATTTCCTTAATGCACAGGACAACTCACAGGATAAAGTCGCTAACAGTGAACAAATAAATTACAAAACAGAAAGGAAAAGGTGATTTATACCCAAGTCCCTTCTGCGCAAGCCATAAACAAAACCGTATACACCAGCTACTTCACTGCACTGTCACTGCAGACACAATAGTGGTTCTAGTCCACATTTTCATCATAAAAATGCTTTCCAAAATTCGTTAGTTTTTACTATTAACATGTTAAAAAAAACAACAACAAAAACAAGCCAGGTTGTCAAACCTACAATATTTGTTAAAAAACAAAATATATATATACATATATTACAAAAAACAAATGTCTACCTTGTGTAAAATTAACATGGATGCAAATCTCTACCTTTGGACTGAGATTTCTCCAATTTTAGTCACACCAGTAGTCTGAGAATATTTGATTTCCATATCCTACAACAGTCTATTAACCATGCGAGCACAGCCAGAAACATTTTCGACATCCTAAAATCTCCTGCTCATTTTCAGCAAACTGTATAAATTACAGCACAAGAGGCTTCCTGCATCAAAGTTTACCATGTCTCAGAACGTTCAGAAGTTAGTCATTGGGAGATTCTATAGCAGCCAAATATACAGGGAGTGCAGAATTATTAGGCAAGTTGTATTTTTGAGGATTAATTTTATTATTGAACAACAACCATGTTCTCAATTAACCCAAAAAACTCATTAATATCAAAGCTGAATATTTTTGGAAGTAGTTTTTAGTTTGTTTTTAGTTTTAGCTATGTTAGGGGGATATCTGTGTGTGCAGGTGACTATCACTGTGCATAATTATTAGGCAACTTAACAAAAAAAAATATTTACCCATTTCAATTATTTATTATTACCAGTGAAACCAATATAACATCTCAACATTCACAAATATACATTTCTGACATTCAAAAACAAAACAAAAACAAATCAGTGACCAATATAGCCACCTTTCTTTGCAAGGACACTCAAAAGCCTGCCATCCATGGATTCTGTCAGTGTTTTGATCTGTTCACCATCAACATTGCGTGCAGCAGCAACCACAGCCTCCCAGACACTGTTCAGAGAGGTGTACTGTTTTCCCTCCTTGTAAATCTCACATTTGATGATGGACCACAGGTTCTCAATGGGGTTCAGATCAGGTGAACAAGGAGGCCATGTCATTAGATTTCCTTCTTTTATACCCTTTCTTGCCAGCCACGCTGTGGAGTACTTGTACGCGTGTGATGGAGCATTGTCCTGCATGAAAATCATGTTTTTTCTTGAAGGATGCAGACTTCTTCCTGTACCACTGCTTGAAGAAGGTGTCTTCCAGGAACTGGCAGTAGGACTGGGAGTTGAGCTTGACTCCATCCTCAACCCGAAAAGGCCCCACAAGCTCATCTTTGATGATACCAGCCCAAACCAGTACTCCACCTCCACCTTGCTGGCGTCTGAGTCGGACTGGAGCTCTCTGCCCTTTACCAATCCAGCCACGGGCCCATCCATCTGGCCCATCAAGACTCACTCTCATTTCATCAGTCCATAAAACCTTAGAAAAATCAGTCTTGAGATATTTCTTGGCCCAGTCTTGACGTTTCAGCTTGTGTGTCTTGTTCAGTGGTGGTCGTCTTTCAGCCTTTCTTACCTTGGCCATGTCTCTGAGTATTGCACACCTTGTGCTTTTGGGCACTCCAGTGATGTTGCAGCTCTGAAATATGGCCAAACTGGTGGCAAGTGGCATCGTGGCAGCTGCACGCTTGACTTTTCTCAGTTCATGGGCAGTTATTTTGCGCCTTGGTTTTTCCACACGCTTCTTGCGACCCTGTTGACTATTTTGAATGAAACGCTTGATTGTTCGATGATCACGCTTCAGAAGCTTTGCAATTTTAAGAGTGCTGCATCCCTTTGCAAGATATCTCACTATTTTTGACTTTTCTGAGCCTGTCAAGTCCTTCTTTTGACCCATTTTGCCAAAGGAAAGGAAGTTGCCTAATAATTATGCACACCTGATATAGGGTGTTGATGTCATTAGACCACACCCCTTCTCATTACAGAGATGCACATCACCTAATATGCTTAATTGGTAGTAGGCTTTCGAGCCTATACAGCTTGGAGTAAGACAACATGCATAAAGAGGATGATGTGGTCAAAATACTCATTTGCCTAATAATTCTGCACTCCCTGTAGTTAGTACAGTCCGCAACGCTGGGCAGCAGCTATCCATTCTAATCCTTAAAGGAGTGTGGATATGTATAAAAGTAATAAGTAGCACAGCAAAGTGCTTTGTATTCAAGTCAAGTCCCACTGATAAGCAGCAAACTAGGCTGCAAAAAAAAAAAAAAAAAAAAAAAAAAAGCAGGCATGGCCTTCCCCCTATGTATGCATCTGAATGCCTTGACTAAAGAGACGCCATAGTTTATGAATGAACAGTCATTTTAACAGATGTGTTTTGCAAACTTAATTGGTGCTTAAGCTATTTTGTCTGCCCAATATATTCTTCTTTCACTTATCATGAACTGTTGCTATTCCATGCTATAAGACTAAAGATTTGTGATGGATTATAAGAGCACAAACATAACTAAAGCAGGGGAAAAAGAAACCAATGCATTATATGCCCTCACAATTTAGTCTGCCAGTACAGGCAGATTCCATTGACATCTTGACTGAGGCCATATTTTTCCAATAAAAAAATGTGCTTAAGTAAACAGTGAAATAGAAATTGATCAACAATGTTGCCTTCAGATACTCTGTTTACCACACTGAAAGCAGGCTAGACGTATATCTAAGTGGAATTTAGCAGCACTGATCTCCTTGCAACCTAGATAGTATGAATCCAGTTCTGAGCCTTGATATGTTCGACTCCAGCAAGACAAAGGTGGCAGCTTGTCCCAATCATGGCGTTCATCTACTTTCCTCCTAGCTCCATAAGGCTGACACAAATAAGTGAAAACATGTTTGAGGTCCTACTACTGAAATAAGTACAATTAAGCATTTTTAAGAAGACTGTCTGGGAGCTTTACTGAAGATCATTGTGTCACTACCACATAGTATGATTATAAGACTATGTTAAGAATCAAATCAAACTACTGCCCTATTTCTAACCAAAACAAAACAATCAGATAGGGCAGTTCCTAATAATTTACTAAGTACATTAAGTAAAGGACTACTGCAAAAGGTCAACATCAAAGGAACAGTATTGAGTATATGGTCTGGGAGTCTGTCACTACGAATGCCACAGCACCATAATGGCTACATTGAATACTTTGGTATTAAACTTCTCAGCACAATAAACCCACACTGATGCCAGTGTGGGATTTATTGAAAAATGCACACAGAGGGCATCTTAAGAGATGCCCCTTGTTTGTTAGTCCAACTGCTAGTGCAGGGCTGACCGGTCTGTGTCAGCCTGCCACTTCCAGATGAGTTTCTGACCACATGGGGTGAGTGCCTTTGTGCAGTCTGTGGTCAGAAACAAAGCCTGTCCTGCGTGGAGGTGCTTCACACCTCCCCCTGCAGGAACTAACACCTGGTGGTGAGCCTCAAAGGCTCAAGCCTGGTGTTGCAGTGCCCAAGGGCACTCCAGCTAGTGGAGATGCCCGCCCCCCCGGACGAACCCCCATTTTTTGCATCAAGTCCGGAGGGCCAATGAGAAAAACAAGGAGTCCCCCCCTTAGCCAGGACCACCCCCTAAGGTGTCCAGAGGTGAAGTGACCCCTTCCTTAAGAAATCCTCCATCTTGGCAATAGGGATAGGGATGTGCCCCTCTCCCCAGAGAGAGTGGGCACAAGGAGGGTGTAGTCACCCTCCGGGACAGTAGCCATTGGCTACTGCCCTCTGACCCTAACACGCGCCTAATTTTAGTATTTAGGGGCGACCCTGAACCCAGCTCTTCAGATTCTTGATGACCTCAAGAAAGAAGGACTGCTGAGCTGAAAACCCAGCAGAGAAGAGGAGGGGACACCAACTGACTCGGCCCCAGCCCTACCCGCCCGTCTCCCACTTCGAAAAGCTGCAAGAAAAGAAGCAACGCGTCCTACAGTACCAGCGACCCCTGAAAAGCCTCCAGGGGACTGCCTGCATCACCGAGGACCAAGAAACTCATGTTGACAGTGGACCTGTCCAAAAAGAAGACAAAGAAACCAGTGCGTAGTAGATCTTAATGCAGAGTGCAACCCATCTAGAGATGGTCCATCGCTGCACTTCACAAACTTTCTTTGCAGCCACATACCCTCCAATGAATTGGTCATCCACCCGGAATTCTTTACAATCAAGGTAGAACGCCAATGATCTTTTTTGGGTCCAGGAGGTGGAGTCTCGCCTCTTCCTTAGAAGGACATAGGGGTGTATAATAAGTAGGCACGGTGCAAGACTGGCCACCACTTTAGGCAGAAAAGAGTCCATAGTGCGAAGCATCACTGTCAGGATAGATAGAAAGGTAGGGCAGCTTAGGTGACAATGCCTGCAGCACACACACCCTGCAGATAGACGTAATAGACACAAGGAAGGATGTTTTCAACTTGAGAAGCCCGAGAGGACAATTGTGGAGAGGCTCAAAAGAAGTGCACGTCAAAAAAGTCAGAACCAAATTCAGATCACATTGGGGCATAATGAATGGGAATGGAGGAAAAGGATGTGTAGGACCCTTGAGGAACCTATAATCAGGCCCCCGATCTCTACAGATAAGCTGCAACCACCACCTTCACAAATACCTGAGGGGTGCTGGTAAAGCCAAAAGGGAGGGCGGTGAACTGAGTGTGCTTGTAGCCCACCGTGAACTTCAAGTAATGTCAGTGGGCAGGCAGGACAGGGATATGAAAAAAAAGCACCCAGCAAAACCAACGCTACCATCCAGTCTCCTGAGTCCAGGGCAGACGAAACCTGATCCAACGTGAGCATCTTGAACAACTTCTTGAGGAAGAAATTGAGGGATCCAAGGTCTAGGATAGGGCAGAGACCCTTATCCTTTTTGGAGACCAGAAAGTAGCGTGAATAGCAACCACATCCTACTTGTACAACTGGAACCCTCTTTATGGCTCCCTTCACCAAGAGAGCCGCAACTTCCTTGTAGAGAAGGGACAAATGATCCTCCGTCATCCAATCGTAGGATGGTGGCATGGATGGAGGGGTATTCTTGAAGGGGAGGGATTAGCCTCTTCTGAATATTTGATGTGATGGATTGCCAGTGGGGCAGGTGAAGAAGAATCCTGCCTCCAACTTGTTTTTGGAGGGGGGGGGGGGGGGGGGGGGAGAAGGGGGAGAAGAGGGAGGCAGACTAGGAGGGTTAGGAGGCAGGCTGACCAGATTGCTGGCCACCTGACCCACGAGGTCAGAGGGCCCTGCCCCTCTTGGCCACGCAGAGGCTGGACAGTCTGCGTGGGACAGTGGCTGGGCAGGAATTGGCATGGTTGGAGACTCCTTCTGTAGCCATGAAAGGCAGACTGAGGGGGAGGAGGGGCCTCCGTGAAGCCCAAGGACCTGGCCATAAACTGGGAATTCTTGAAGCACTCGAGCGCGGAGTCTGCCGTGCCTCTGTAGAGACCTCAAAGGGCAGGTTCTTCGAAGTGCCACTGTCAAAGAAACCAATCTACCTAGCAAGTCGGTCGTGTCAAGTCCGCAACGAATTGTGAAATTTGGCATGTCTCTCTCCTATTGGCAACAGCCACAGAAAGTACAGATGGGGCCTCCTATGGATTCTGTGGCAGCACTGCGCAACCTTATCCCCCAGTGTGTGGGAATAACGGCCTACAAGGGCGTTCACAGACCGCAATAATCCTCTTCCTAAGTGAGTTCAACCTTTTGGATTCCCTTTTTTGTGCGAGCGGATGAAGGCAGTGGGCAATCATCCAGTTCACAGGAGTCCCCGTGCTGTGTTTTGACCAAGTACCTAGTAGGACATCAGTGAGGGCGTCACTGAAAGGTACTAGAGGTTCTGAGGTGGAAGCTCCTAGTTGCAGCACCTCTGTCAAGAGGTTAGTCTTGACAGCCACTGAGGGCAGGTTAAGGTCTATGACCTCAGCTGCCATCCTCACCACCATAGCGTAAGAAGCTCCCACCGCCATTGCCACGGTAAGGTGAGAAAGCATGCCCATATCTGGAGGAGTGTCCACTCCGCTACCTTCACCCAAGTCTTCACACTAGTCCATTTCTTCACATAACTTATTCTAAAGGGTCCAGTGACCCTTCACATTCATCCCCTAAGCCTAGTCCTTAGGAAAAGGACTAAGGATCCGAATGAGCAGGCAAGGCTCATACCAGCGTCATACAATGCCAATCCGGCTTCATGTTGGAGTCAAGAATTACAATGGGGATGGTGCCACCCAATGGTGCAGACTGCGCCCCAGGAGCGTTCGCGAAGTCGAGGTGACACGACCGGTACCAGTCCAGATCCAGGACTGGATCCCTGGGAGCCTCTCAGTGCCGGGGCCTTCGCCATGGAACCTGATGGAGTCCCATCATACCCCACAGGGCCCGAAGACGATACAGCAGGATTGGGCTGCCCAAAAATGTGGCGCATGGCCTCATAAAATTCACAGAATTGGGCAGGGGTTGCTCCAGCTCTGAGAAACTCGGGAGGTGCAGGGTTGGCCTAGGCACACGTTCCTCAGAACGAGGCCTAGAGCATTGACGCTCCCGTGTCTCGCCAGCCGAGAAGTCTTAGAGCACTTTAACTTCTAGGATTTTTTCGTATGCCTCGACTTACCTGATCTTCCAGAGAACTGAGTGGGATGACGAGGACTTAGCAAATGGTCCAGGGACCTTCCTCTCGACAGAGACCTCAACTTGCGTGGAGGCGCGTGCCAGGCTGCCATCATCTTTAGGCATCACTCCCTCAAAGCCCTCGGATGAATGGCCCGTCACTCAGCGCACGACTTCAGGTCAGGGAAGGGCTCTAGACACCAAAGACACACTAGATGCGAATCTGTCACTGCCATCGCCCAATGACGGGATCCACAGGGCTGGAATCCTGTTTTTCTAGAAGACATCCAGGACACACCAGGAGAGTAATCTCTCAAAACGACTCAACAAAAAGTATAAAAAGGCCAGCCAAATACTGACTGAGGAGTATGCCTCTACGGATCAGCACTGGCTGGTGTGGAAAGAAAAGAATGGATGGTGGCGCCTATATAAGACCCGCAATTTTATCTCTGGTGTGGACGATGCAGACAACAGATGTGGAACCAATCAACGCCACCTACTGGTGCGCAGGGGTACTGGTCACGAATATCTTCTGGATCCAGTCTGACGCCTGAGGAGAATTCAAGGGTAAGGAATCTGCAGCTAGAATCCTATATCAGATAGCTCTCTCAAAAATCTTTCAGAAGTAACTGGTGGCAATGAAGACACATAACATTGCTCTCTTCAAATAATTTTGGAGAAAGTGTAAACTCTGCCAATTTCACTTCAGCAAAGATCTGCTCTGTGCAATGGTGCTGCCTTACTTAAAACCTTTAAAAAACACATCAGTTCAAAACATTTACTAGAACAGCAGCAACTATTTAAATTCCAAGTTGTCAAGGACTAGTAGTCAGAAGCATAAAATGAATGGATCACTTTCTCTTTATAGAACTTACTCTTCTGTCAGTTTCCCATTTTAAACTTTAGATGCTTTGTATAATCCACAAGGCCTAGCTGTCTTGAGGTTCCATATACAGAAAGAACAAAACTAACAGAAGGTGTGGTAGAATATTACCCCAACGTACTACTGAAACAAAGGTAGACAGTGATAATAGGCCTAGGTGCAAGGAACAAACTGAACCCAGCACTCGGGCTACAACAGAGCAAACTGAAATTGCAGAAGAATCTGAAAACGATGCACCTCTGTGAAGCTTTCACAGACAATGAAATTATTTATATGAAAGTACAAGTTAAATGCTGTTAATGGTGTCAACTAGCTCCTTAACCAAAAAAATAGGTAAAAGAACTATGTGCAACCCTACTAAGTATACTTTGCATCTTCAATAATAATCTAGTAAAATAATTATAGAGTTACTCGTTTTCTAGAGAGTAATTCTGAAGTATTCTTAAAAAGCCCCAATCTAGGGTACTAAAGTTTTAAAATACAATCATAATTCCATGAGAAATAAAGGTAGCCAATGCTGAAGCCCAAGGACGGCAACCTTGAGAACAACTGCAAAATAAAATCTATTAGTGAATGTGGTTTGCCATTGAGTTGAAACAAAATCATGAATGATAAAAAGTGGCCGCAGTCCTTAAAGTCGAAGACTGGGTGTACTTCAAGGCTAGAATGGCCTTGTTGCTGCAACAAATTACTTAAAATGCAAATGACTCCTCCTAAATAGAAGAGAATAGACTCAGGACCGTGAAAAGTAAGAACACCCCGGGCATTTATCTCTGAACATAAAAATCCGTTTTGGATTGTCATCAGAGATGATGAAGGAGATGGCTGCTACACGACAGAGCTCTTCCATTATGTAAGATCATAGGAACAAATTTTGCAACTGTGTACTTTTGAACCAAAACCGAGGGTGACCAGATCTGATTATACTTGCTAAAGAGGAGTAAATTACAGGCATTCTTTCCCTAATACAACTTCGAACTCTGTCACAATCAAACATTTTGATGGAAGGGTCTCAAACTTCGCAAAATGCCAATAGAATCCCTTTGCCAGCACATTGGAACGACATTTTCGGCCATCGACTTCTTGAACAAGCAGTCAGGTTTTAAGTAAAAGTTCAAGAACGCAGGCAGTGGGATATGGAAGTGGCTTTACACCGTTCCCTTAGTGGCTTGGGTGAATGTTTTATAGCTTCTAGACTCCTCATGCTTGCGATATTTATGCTGTGGCTCTGAATGCACTGCCAACAAGAAAATTACTTTTAAATATGTAGACATACCACTTAAATTGAACTACCAAGTCATATCCGAACGAGAAAAGGCTACATGTAAGGGACCCCACTACTGAAAAGGGTAATTTGTGGCAGCAAGAACAAGGAAAGGATAGTTAAGGGAATCATCCTTCGATTTCAGGAAACTGCAAGATATTATAGGCCATAACCGGAGGAAAAACGCTGCATGTAAATGCAGCTTAATGATTTCTGGGGTTCTTATTACAAATACGAGTTAAACATTACACCAATTCTCCAGATATTTATGAATTCAGTTCCCCTGTACCATCGGCTAGTAAATAGTGACGTAGCAAAACGGTCATAAAAGGCTTTTTCCAGGGAGTCTGCAATAAGCTGCAGAAGAAATGGAATATAACATGCTATTCACTTTTATAAAAATGCATGTGCCTGAAAAAGAAAAAAAAAAAAAAAAAAAGAACTGAAGCAGTAAGTGAAATCTGAAGATGGCTGTTGCCAAAGGTCACTCCACACAAAGAAATAAAACACGCAGCCCACAGCAATGCTTTCTTAGCTTCAGACATCGTGCGATGCAAGTGCAAGGATTTGTACATGCTGAGTTTAACAAAGCAAACACTGCAGTTCATGTATATATTTTTCACTCAAACCTTCACGCCACCTCCTAACTCAGCACCCACTAATTAGAGGGCGGTTCACACAGTGCGTTTCCTCAGGTTAGCATGCACATTCATATGGTGACCAAGGAAGTTGCATACATTTCTGAAAGAACAAAATATTACAGCCAGAGTGTAAGTTTGCCTTCTCTAGATCACCCATTTCAAATTGTTTTTTAAAACACTGGGATCACTTAAATTTATTACAACGATAGAAAAGATAATACATCTTTTTACAGGTGTTGGGCCGCTGTCAACATTTCACTGCCTGTGTTTTAAGTAGGCGAGCCAACGACCTATAGGGAACACGAAGAGAAGCATACCTAGCAGAATGCTCATCGCTGACAAAAACGTGTCCAATTTGAGAGAACAGATACCAGCATGGTGCAGATTTTCCAACCACAAGCCCAAAAAGAGTATGGAAATGCAATAAGGGTAGACAGAAACCAAATCCACGGCAGAGTTTATAGATTTTGAAAATGCACTCATGCTGGTTGAAGCAGGAAAAATAAAAGAACGAGTTTCTTACACCTTTTATAATGTTCTTTCTGATGGATATGGATCTTTTAACAGATTTCTTTTAATGAAACCTACTCATCTATAGTTGTATAAGAAAGTTTTTTTTTTTTTTTTTTTTTAGCAATTCTCTATAATTGGAGTCAGATGGCGCTAGCCCCAGACGCAAACATTCAAGACCATCACTGCAATTGACAAAGCGGGTCATTAAAGGCATGAACCAGATGTCAGTTTCGCCTGGTTTTCTCCAACTCTACAGCCAGGATGGAAGAACATTGAGCAAAATAAACTCACAGATCTGTTTTAAAGACTAATTGGCATGCTACAGCAAGAAGAGAGGGCATTTCAATCTTTATGTTGGTCCACAGTCTTTGTTAATCCGCTTTTTCAGTATCAGGTTCGTGTGTTACACAGATGACACAAATACTAATTTCCTTTTGGATGACAACACTCTCAACACTACCTACAGCTTTCACAATTGCAGGATAGTAGTGGTTGAGTAGTAATCCTCTCAAATTTAATTCTGACGAGGCAAGTCTCCTGTCAGTTCTACTAGGAAACTTCTGGTCAGCCTCTGTAAAACTCAGTTCTTTGCCTTGATCCAGGTTTCTGTGTTCGAATTCCGGGATTCATTTTTGATCAGGAGTTACTGCTCTCTGATCAGCTCAAACATTCCTCAACATGTGTCATGCTACTGTACCTTTTTCTTGTTTCTTCCTACTCTCACTTGCCTATTGGTGGTCCAAGCAACTATTCCTAGTCGCCTGTACTACTGTAATTCTTTTTTCCTAGATAGCCTGCTTGTCTTCTGTAACATCTTTAACACATTCATAATCTTGCCGCTTGCCTTGGGTTCTAGAGTCTCAGGCATTTCTTCAGCATCCTCTTTTTTAAAATGTTTGCACTGGAGGCCTGTTGCCAATCATGTCATTTTTAAGGCTGTGTGTGTGGGGTTTGAACACTCTATTTGCAGTAAACGTCCCAACACTGCTGCCCTGGTCTAAATCTTAGGCTCGCTGATGCTCGAATTCAGGTGGTTGACGATCACAAATGGACAGCAGTGCCTTTTCAGTCACTGTGGTAACTCTGAACGTTAAGCTACTATCAGTTAATTAGTTACTGCTTTTCTAGAAAGCTTTAAAAACCTCTTGAATTCTAATACTCCATTGATTATCAGTGACAACGCCGGGACACCTATTAGGTAACTGCATATTGTAAATCCTATTACATTAGAATGAGAACGTTGTTGATGCCAGACATGTGGTCTGCTCTCAAAGATCCTGTGCAGCGTGAGCCAATCCCAGAGAGCTTGAGCTTCTTGTGAAAGGGATAGGGATTGTGTTCCTCCCTGTTTGTTGATATAATACATGGTGGTTGTGTTGTTCGTATGGACCAGCACAGATGAGCATGATATCCAAGGGAGGAAGGTATGGCGCATGAGAAAAACTGCCTGTAACCCAAAGAGATTGATATACATCTATTTCTGACAGTTGGACCACTTTCACTGGATGCAAGTCTTGCAAATGACCACCCCAGCCCTCTAGCGAGGTGTCTGTTGTGATGATGAAATCTGGACTTGGGGTAAGGAACATTAATCCTGAGAAATGTGATCGATTCAAGTCTACCACTGTAATGCTTGTACCATTCCTGGAGTGACACTGATCAATTCCTCGATGGACCCTTGAGACAGGATCCATTAACGCTGAAGTTCCTCTAGGAGTGGCTCATCTTCAGCTGCACTAGGGCACTAGGTTTATTGTAGAGGAAATCATCCCCAGGAGCAAATTGAAGATTCTCACAAACAAACTTTTTTGGGGCTATTGTGAGAGCTAGATTGGATAGCTTTTGTTGTCTTTCTTCTGAGAGGTAAGCTTTGTTCTTGACTGTGTCGAGTTTTGTACCGTAGAAGATCATCTTGCACGTTGGAATGGTGGATGAATTTTGGTGATTCCACGTTGGTTCCAGATTGTGAAATAACGCAAGGCAGGCATTGCTCACTTGAGAGGCCTGCTGCGGTTTTGGTGCTTTTAGTAGCCAGTCATCTAAGTAAGGGGAAATCTGAAAGCCTAGCTTGCGAAGAGCAGCCGCCACTGATGCAAGACACTGTGAAAATCGTGGGAGCTGGCTTCAGTCAAAGGGAGAACTTTGAACTAGTAATGGGTGCCGGCTATGGTAGAGCAAAGGTATTTGTGATGCCTGGGGTTAATACGTATGTGAAAATAGGCATCCTGGAGATCCAGCAATGTCATGTAATCCCTACTGTTCAGAAGGTGGAGGATATCTGACAGTTATACAAAAGGATTGTTTGTGCAGAAATGTGTTTAACTACCTGAGATCTAGAATAGGCCTCCATTCTTCTGACTTTTTTACTAGGAAAAACAGGGAGTAGAAACCTAGTCCTCTCTAATGCGTGACAACTTTTTCTATTTTACCCTTGCAGAGCATTTTAAATTCTTCCTTTTTAATAAGTGAAGATGAGGTGAGGGCGCCTTTGACGGAGGAGGGTTTGGAGGTTTGTGCACAAACTCCAGTGTATGACCGGAAGTCACTATATCTAACACTCATTTGTCCGATGTTATCTTCTCCCATTGATACGGGTAATTTGAAATGTTCGCACCCACTTTGGTTGGGATGAGGGAGGGGAGGGCTGTTTCCTTCTGCCACCTTGTTTGTAATAGGCCACTGTGGGTGGTTGACGGTAGGCCTGGTGATAAGGAGGCCTTTATTGCAATTGTGGCTAGTGCTCTCTCTGGTAACCACCTCTAAATGAAGAGAAACCTCTGTCTCCGAAAGGGTGGTCTTTTATATTGCAGTGTGCCAAGAGAGCGGGCAGTATCCGTGTCTTTCTTAATAGCTAACAAAGCATCATCTATATGTTTGTCAAACAGCGTTTCGATACCGCAGGCCATATCCAGTATCCGTTCAAAAAGCAGTATCCTTAAATGAACTCTGGCCGCGCAAAATCGCTGCCCAGGCAAGTTGGCTAAAGGCTGCGCAGTCAATTTCTGCAGAAGTGCATTCGTCATCCTGTAAGATTTTTCTCCCCCTGGGTTATCTTCTGGTACGAGATCAATGAAACTACTCATATCAGACCACATCTGGCGGTTATGTCCTAAAATTGCTATGGTATTGGCTGCACGGTCGGTGATGGATGACATCAGGGAGAACCTCTTCCCTACATAGTCCAGATGCCTGCCTTCTTTATCTAGCAGAGCCAAAATAAGAATGGACAGATTCTTAGAGCTCCGTTGGGCAGCTTGGGAGACAACAGAGTCTGGCTTTGAATGGCCTATTACACAGGCCGGAGAATCATCAGTAGCTTTATATTTTTTATCCAGACGAGGTGGTATTAGTGACACTGTAGAGGGATTCTTCGTTATCTTTTAAGCCCTTGCTCCAAATTTAATAAATAATGGGGATAACCCTTACAGACTTCTTGCTTGCACCTTAACGTTGCGGAGAGAACAATCAGTGTGTAAGACTGATGGTGGCAAATTAAAATGAGTGGCAGTCTTATCCATTAAATAATGAAACCCTCCGTTATCCTCAGGTGGGGAGTTCGATGGGTGAGGAGGTGGTGGCGATGGCGTAGGGGCTAAGTAATCATCCAACTAATCATTAAAATGTCGAAAGATAATGATTTCTCCCTCTTCTCCACTGAGGAGGTATCCTCTCTGGGAATGCACTGCTATCGTAGAAACTGGTGTGAACCTAGTTGTTGGAGGCAGAGGCATGTTTTTTGGTGTAGCCAGAGAGGTAGGTTGCGGCTGCGAAGATTGTTGTGATTGGTCTGGAGTTGAATCTAGAAACGTTGGCTTGTAGTCCTGAAGCATGGACTGAAGATATTAAACTAGGCATGCAGGCATCTGCACAGTATTGCGTGGTTGGGGGGATATTGGAATGGCTTGTAAAGTCTTCCATGAGGGGTATAATAGGCCTCATTTTCCGACTGGTCATAGTCATCATCATCATCATCTTGGTATTTGATGTGCAACTGCGATGGACTGTGCGAGTCCCCAAGTAGTCCAGCATCAGATTCTTCCCAGTCCAAGAGATGACTTGGTAGTAATGTTGATAACTTGCTAGAAGAGGTGTCGTTAGGATGAAAGGTAGTTTTTGTGACTTTAGTAACTCTGATCGTGGTACAAAGTTCAGGAGAGTCTGCAGAGGTGGCAGCAACAGTGTATTGTGGCACTGTCTCTTTTGAAGTAAATTATGTCGTCAGTGGCACTGTCAACAGTGTCGTTGTTGACGGTTTTGACATTGGTGGTGTCGACAATGGTCTTCTCAATAGTGTGATCACAGACAATGGCTTTGACGACAGATGGGTCGTAGATGGCGCACAAGTCTTTGTTGATGGTTCCATAGGCATCATCATTGACGGAAGTTTTTTTCACTGGTGGTGATGTCAGTGACGACAATGGCCCTGTTGACAATACAGTGGTGTGAGTGGATGCCTTGGTTGGCGTCAACAGCATCAATGGTAGTGTTGTTGACAACAAACTGTAGCGATGCCTTTCTTGATGTCAATGGTTCAGAGGAAGGAGAACGATGACAAGTCTCCTTGTTCTTCAGATATGGAGCAGACAGCTGTGAGTAGGCTAACCCTGAGGAGACCAGGTGAGTTTTACCCCTTGAAAGGTCCTTATGAGGAGTTTTATGAGTTTTCCTGCTTTCCTCAGAATGCCCCTGGTCAGGTTTTGACTTTTTCTGGGGTTTTGAAGCTGTATCACGGTCCTCCCCTGAATTACAGGACTTCACTTGTAACCACAAAAGAAGTCTTCCTTTCCTGTCCCTCAGAGTCTTACAGGAGAAGGGTGCGACAGATCTTGCAGTACTTCACTTGATGTTTGGCATATAGGCTGTAAAAGCAGTCCTTGTGAGGATCATCAACATGTAGACTTTTTTGCCACAGGACTTGCAGGGGCTAGAAGTATCTAACATCTTTAAATGTAGAAAGTAGCTTTGAAAGGAAAAAACTAAGCAGAGCCCTGGGAGACTCCCTTCACATGACGTGCGGTAAAGATTCTGAGGGAAAAAGCTTCTCTTGGGAGTATTCTAGAGGGTCCTGGCACCTGATTGGTCATAGGTCAAGTTTGCTTCTTTTTTCAAAAGGACACAGGCTATACGATTAAGGGTTACTGACATTATAGCCTATAATTATTCCAACAAACTGCTTTCCTAAGCACCACCTTGTCAAGATGGATGGAGATGAAAGGTGGCTTCAAGGAAAGAGCCTGCAGCTCACTCACTCTGCAGGCAGAGGTGATGGCTACAAGGAAGGCCATCTCCAGAATAAGAAGCCGAAGTGGGCAGTTGTGAAGTGGTTCAAAAGGAGCACACATCCTATAGAGGCATTAGGAAAGAAGGAGGAAACAGATGAGTAAGACCCTTTAGAAATCTTCCAACATTGGGAGATGTAAATAAACAGACATAATCCTCGAGGGTGCCCAGAGCAGAGACCTGCTGGGCTAGAGAAAGAACAAACAAAAGGACCTCAGAAAGAGGGGTGGAGAGGGGGTCAACAGACTTGTCTGTACACCATGCTCAAATTTGTTCTAACAACAGATGTATACAGTTTGGTGTAGGGACGCCTGTCTGACAAGATAACATTGCAGATTTCAGGCAGAAGGTCAAAAGCTGTCAAACTGCTGCTGCTCAATCTCCACGCAAGAAGGCAGAGACTGGACAGGTTTGGGTGGTAAATCGTTTCCTGCTGCTATGACAGAAGATCCTCCCTAAGGGGCAGTCTGATCAGAGGATCGCTAGCCATGCTAATGAGTTCGGGATACCAAACCCTTTGTGCCCAATCCAGAGCCACAAGAATGACTTGGGCTTGGTCATTCTTGATCTTCAAAACTCTGGGCAAAAGTGGTACTGGCGTAAAGGAGGCCTGAGCTCTGTAGGAAAGTACCCTCTTTTTGGCCTGGTTACCCCCACTTTTTGCCTGCTGTCAGTGTTTTGACTGGTTTTACTGGGATCCTGCTAACCAGTATTGAACTCTCTGCCTCTAAATTTGGTTGCTTAGGACTTTACACACCCCACAACTGGCATACTGGTGCCTCCATATAAGCCCCTAGGATATAATACCTAGGTACCCAGGGCATTGGGGCACCAGGGGTTCCACATGGGCTGCAGCATGTATTGTGTCACCGATGGGAGCCCATGTAAAATGTGTCTGCAGGCCTGCCGCTGCAGCCCTGGTGAAAAGGTGCATGCACCCTTTCACTACAGGTCACTGTACCAGGTCACTAAGTCACGCTATGGTAAGCCCTCCTAGCCCAAAAGGCAGGGTGCAGGTACCAGTGTGTGAGAGCACCACTGCATGAGCAGAGGTGCCTCCATAAACTCCAGCTCTATTACACTGGATTTTTTAAGTGCGGGAAGCCATTTTACCCGTGTATTTTACCCGTGTACTGGACTACCTGTGTCCAGCTACATAACAGTAATTCCGAACCTGGACATGTTTGAGATCAAACATGTCTGAATCACACCCCTATACTGTTGCCAGTATTGGTTGTATGATTCCATGCACTCTGGAGGCTCCATAGAGAACCCACAGCAGTTCTCCTACCAGTCTTTTGGGGTTTTCCGGGCAGCCCGCACTGCTGCCACCATTCAGACAGGCTTCTGCCCTCCTGCTGCTTGACCAGCTCCAGCAGAGGAAGGCAGAACAAAATATTTCGTGTGGGAGAAGGAGGGAACACCCTCTCCCTTGGAAATAGGTGTTACATGGCTTGGTAGGGGTAGCGTTCACAAGTCATCGGCATGTTTTGAAGGGCACATTTGGTGCCCTCCTCGCAAAAACCGGGTTGCACCAGTCCAGGGACCCTTGGTCCCTGCTCTGGCGTGAAACTGAACAAAAGAAAGGGGAGTGATCACTCCCTTGTCCAGCACCTAGGGTGGTGCTCAGAGCTCCTCCAGTTGGCCACTTGATTTTGCCATTTTGAATCCAAGGTGGGCAGAGACAACTGGGAGCATCTCAGTGGCCAAGTCAGGTAGGCGACATCACAGCCCCCTCCTGATAGGTGGTCACCCTGCTAGGTGACCAATCCCCCTTCGTGGGATATTTAGGATCTCGCTCTTGGGTGGGTCCTCAGATTCGACTTGCAGGATTCCAGCAAGACTCCTCTGCATCGTTTACTTCCTCTTCTGACCACTGGGACTGCAACTGGACCCTCCAGGAACTGACAATCTGCAACTACAGCAATGAATCCACTCTGCAACATTGTTCCTTTGGCTGCTTCTAGCAACTGAAACATTTCTCCAAGCTGTGCATCCTCCGAGGGCGATGAGTCTTCAGCCTGCCCAAGAAGTAAGAAGGAATCTCCCTACGAGTGAAGGAGTCACTCCCCTGCATCCGCAGGCACCAACTGCAACGACTACCTGCTGCATGGATCTTCTCTCCTTCAGAGCTGCGTGGATCCTGCATCACAGGTGGTGGTCTGGAGTGATCCCCTTGGTCTTCTCTACCAGCTGTCCAACTTGGGAGATTGTGAGCCATGGTCTCTCCTTGGAGGACAGTACCCCTGTGCACTGCGACTGTTGCAGCTACCAAGGCTTGTTTGTTCCTCCTCCAAGGGATCCTCCGGCTCCGTGTAGCCTCGGCCTCCATCACTTCTTCCTGCAGAGCATAGTCTTCTGCCTTCTGCTCCAGTGACGTGGGACACTCCTCCAGGTGCGCTGAGTGGGCCTCACTTCAAATCCTGTGCCTGCTGTTAGTGGGTTGCCTGTGGAGGCTGCCTCCTCGTCTTGTGACTCTTCCAGCTGCTGAGGGTCATCTGGACCTTGCTGTTCCTCTTCAGCTTAGCAAACCACCTTCTCTGACTCTAGCATTTGCCAAGGCTTGTTGGTGGTTTTCCAGTACCACGGGCCAACTTCATCTCAACCGCCTATGTAGGACATCATTTGCATCCCTTCTGGGACTCCTCTTTGGCTCCTGTGCTGCACTGCTGACCTTCTTTGTCCACCGTTGACCTGGTCCTGCATCTACAGACGGGTGGGTAGTGGCTCCTACAATCACCAGACACTCCAACTCGAACTGGACTTGGTCCCCTTCCTTTGCAAGTCCTCTTCTGTCAGGATCCACCTCAGAGTTCCTCCAGTCTTGGTAGGGTCTTGCATAATCCTATTCCACAGTCCCCCTGCTGGTTTTGGGGAAAACCAGGTACTTACATCAGCTTTTGGTCGCTAGGGGTCACTCTGGTATTCACCTCAGCTTTTGGTCGCTAGGGGTAACTCTGGTACTCACCTCTTGGGGTCCCTAGTTCCTCTAGCTCCCTTCTACTGATTCCACTTCCTTGGGTGGGGGACGGACTCTCATTCCATTGTTTTAATATATGGTTTGGCGCTTCCCTAGGGCCCTCCCGATTTGCTACTGCTTTTACCAATGCCTATTTCTTTCTATGCTATTTATTGATTGCTGATGTGTATACAATAGTGTGTTTACTTACCTCCAAGTTTGGGGATTGCCTATTCAGTATTTTTGTAGTGGTGTTACCATAATAAAGTACCTTTAATTTTTATAACACTGTGTTGTTATTTCATGTGTGTAAGTGCTGTGTGACTACATTGGTATTGTATAATCTTTGCATGTCTCCTAGATAAGCCTTGGCTGCTCATCCACATCTATCTCTAGAGAGCCCTGGCTTCCTAGACACTGCCTACAATTCACTAATAGGGGACACCTTGAATAAGGTGATAATACCATAGGTGCTCACCACACACCAGGCCAGCTTCCTACTGCTCCACTCAAGATAAAGTGTTGCTGATGGAGTGCTGACTTCTCAACTCCAGCGTCCAAAACAGCTGACATTGCGCATTCTCTGCAGAGGCGAACAGATCTAACCAAGGTTCTCTCCAATGCTGAAGAGACCTTGTGCCACCTCCGAATGGAGACACCATTCGTGACTGACCAGGCATTGTTGGCAGAGCTCGCCCGCTATGGCTTTCAGCAAGCCCGCCAGATGTTAAACCACCAGGAATATGCCCTGATGTTTAAGCCATGTCCAGAAGTGCAGAGCCTCCTGATAAAGGGTTCACGATCCCACTGCGCCCTGCTTGTTGCAGTACCACATGGCAGTGATGTTGTCTGTGAACACCTGCACCACTTTCCCTTTGAGAGAGGGAAGGAACACTTTCTATGCTAGCTGATCGCCCTGAGCTCCAAAAGAATTATATGGACCTCGGACTTCGCCGGAGACCAGACGCCTCTAATCTCTGCCTCTCCCATGTGGCCACCCCATCCCAGGTGTGACGCATCTGTCACTACTGTTAGATCTGGTTGGGGAAGGGAGAGAGATCTGTGTCTGACCCATTCGTGGTTCAAATGCCACCATGCAGATCTTGCACAGTCCCCTCCGAGATTGAGATTCCTCTGATGCTGCATCCACTGGAACTTTAGGTCCCACTGCAGAGCCCGCATATGCCATCTGGCAAGTTAAGCCAGCAAGATGTAGTAGGCCATGAGACCCAGTAGCCTCAGTCATTCTCACCGAAGTCCAGGATAGAGTCTGAAACATCGATATCATAGCCTGAAAATCCTGGACTTGCCGCTCAGGAGGATAGATTCAAAACTGCACTGTGCTCAGACCAGCTCTGATGAAAAAGGAGCGTCTGAGAGGGAGTCAGGTGTGATTTCAGCACATTTATAGTGAACCTCAGCGAATGCAGGAACTCCGACGTAGTCTGGAGGTGGGAGACAGCGTGGGGCGAGCCCACCTTCAACAGCCAGTTATCGAGGTAGGGGAACACTGAAACCCCTAACCTGTGCAGCTCATCTGCGACCCCGCCTCCACTTTCGTGAACACCAGAAGGGCACTGATAAGGCCAAAGAGGAGCACTGTAAATTGAAAATGTTCATAACCTACCACAAACTGCAAGTAACGTCTGTGGGCAGGGCAGGATGGGGATGGGGATATGGATATGCACCCTGCAAGTCCAACGCTACCTCCAGGCTCCTGGGTCCAGGGCAGAAAGGACCTGAGCCAGAGTAAGCATTTTGAACTTCTCCTTTTTGAGGAAAAGATTGAGGGACCAGAGGTCTAGGATAGGGCGGAGGCCCTTGTCCTTTAGGGCAATAGAAAGTAGCTGGAATAACAACCACAACCAACTTTTGGTACCTGGACCCTCTCTATGGCTCCCTTGGCCAAGAGAGTGGTAACCTCCCCGCAGAGAAGTGCCAGGTGATCCTACATCATCCAATTGTAGGTTGGTGGCATGGATGGAGAGGTAGGGAAGGGAGCAGGAAAAACCCTCCTGTCTGACATGATTGTGTGCCAGCAGTGCAGGTGACAAAATTCGAAAGTCCAGTGAAAAAGTAACTTTAGGGGTAGCTCTCTTTAGATCTGTGCATAGGCTGGAGCGGAAAGTAATGAATTTACATCAGCGCGTTGGGTGGTGCCTATATACAACCTGCGATGTCATATCTGGCGACCAGGATGCCAACGACAGATGTGGAGTCAACAGATGACACCTGACAGCACGCAGTGGTACTGCTCAAAGAAAAATCTCTGGATCCAGACGGACGCCAGGGGGAAATTCTATATTAAGGAACCTAAAACTAAAAGTCTCTATCAGATATGGATATCATGGGAGCAAGTTCTCAAGATGGGTACTGAGGTTTCCACTTTGAGTCTCCTCCTTTCTGTATGAGAAGCTCTAGAATAGTTTTGCCTCGTAGACCAAGACACTGACTTTCACATGGCTATGCGAAGCTATAAATCTCTTGTCCTCCCGCTAATTAAATCATTTAAAGGTGTTTAAGGGCCGCAAACCTCATGGTTTCAGACAGCTGCACACCCAGACAACACTGACATAAAATGAGACATGTACATCTGATTTCTACACTTGGAATAGGGCTGAAATCCAGAGGCTTCTGGTAAAGCCATAGATCCGAGATGAAAATGAGAACATTTTAGTCAAAAAAATTGATATGCTTAGGATTCCATGCATGTAAGGTGCAGAAAAGAAGGAGCTGGTGGCATGGATTTCTTTTTAGACCCTCTTCACTATGAATGGTGATGGCATCTCACATATCCCCAGCAGTTTAGGGGTAGCCTGGGGACTGACAAGAGTTCAAGATGAGGAACCTGCGAGAAAATGTATCCATTAAATATGATTAAAATCACAAATCTAACTTGATTTTTTTTTAAATAAGGTTTATTAAAACATAAGCAGAGGCAGAACTGGAAAATGTGACCCTGCACAGTTACTTCTCTTGGCAAAACCTCTCTTTTTAAGCCCAACAAGCTCTGTTCTGTTTTGGAGCTCTATTGACAGCATCATCAACCAACTGCCATCACAGGAGTAGACAGACAGGATTTTATGAAGAAGATAACAAACAACTAAGTTACCTTCAGTGATGCTTTATTTGGTAGAGGCAATCTAGCCAAAGATTCCTTAATTTAGAATATTCCCTAGGTGTCAAGCTGGATCTGGAACGTTTTTGAGCAGTCCCCTTGCTTGTTGGTAGGAGGTGTTGTCTGCCGGCATCTGAAGTGACGTGAACAGTGCATATATAGGCACCACTCCCAGCACGCTGACCTCAGTTTCAGCACTGTTTTCTGCATCAGAAGCATTGAGTCATATTGAGATTATGTGACCAGTGTTCCAAAGTGAGGTCCTGAAGGATCTCTTAGGGGTGAAATTTACAGTTTGCAGAGCAGGAAGGATGGGAAGGAGGGTTGGTAAGGAATCTGCAGCTATGTAGAGTTTCAACCAGACAAGGCATTACTGAAGGCAAGTAACTTCATTTGATAGAGACTTCTAGCTGCAGATTCCTTACCTTAGAATAGATACCAACAAAATCTTTCCCAGAAGGAGGTCCTGTGGACTGTGTTAAGTTCTGGAGGACCGAATGGGCAAAATGACCATCTTATCGAACATGATTGTACCAGCAGTAATGCTCGGCAGCGGTGTGCAGCGATGCCCACGTAGCTGCCTGACGATGTCCTGGACTGGGGCTCCACCAGCTACCGCAGTGGTTGAACCTTTGGCTCTGGTGGAATGAGCCCACATCCAGTCTCCAAGGTCAAGGGCAGGCAGAGCTTGAGCCAGAATAAGCATCTTGAATGTTTCATTTATCATGTAGTTGAGAGGGTGTAAGTAGGTCCAGTATCGGCCGGGGGCTTCCACCATTTTTCGGCACCAGAAAGTAGCAGTAATAGCAATAATGACCTACTTCTGATGCTAGCACCCTCTCGAAGGTTCCTTTAGCCTGAAGAGCCAGTACTTCTGTTGCAAGAACAAAAGGTGATCCTTTATCAGGAGCTGGTGGCAAAGGTAGGAGTGGACTGATTAGACCTCTGGCCTTGGTTCTCACAAGGCTGGTGGGAGCTCCGTTGATGGCAACAAAAGGACTGCGGTGCCTGCTGGCTGTGGTGGCTAGGAGGGAAGGACATAGCTTATAGCCCCTACCATAGCCACGGAAGGAACGAAAGTGAGCCCCAATAACCTAGCAGTGGCCGTACTCTCTTTCAAATGCTCAAGTACTGAATCCGCTCTGTTGCCAAAAAAAGACTAGTGCCATTGAAAGGCATGTTCATAAGGGATATCTGGACCTCCCCCGAAAACCTATTTGCTCTCAGCCAGCTGCGATATTGGTGTGCTACTGTGAAAACAATGGCTCTGTCCAGCCCGTCGATCGTATGAAACCCCCATTTGATTGTCAGCTTCGCTGCTATCTACCCTCAGCAACAGCTTGGGAGAGTATGGCTTGAGGCTGCCTCTGAGATCATAGGCAAAACCTGTGTAACCAAATCTCATCCAGTATGGGAATACTGGCCCAAAAAGCATGCAGTGTTCACAGACCGCAGTGCAGGGCTGGTGGAAGAAAAACTCTCTTCCAAAAAGGTGTCCAAGTCTCTTGGATTTCCCATACGGTGGTTTGGTAGGGAACATGCCAGATTAATATTGGAGGTTGAAGCCTGGACCAGTTGAAGCCTGGACCACCAGGCTCTCAGGGGTGGGATGCTGGGTGAGGAAGGCTGTGCCCTAGGAGTGGGGCGGTGGGCAATGGTCTTGTGTTCAGGAGTGCCTGTGTAGTGCTTGGCCCAGATCCTGAGCAGGACATCAGTGAGGGCTTCATTGAAGGCAAGTAGGGCACTGAGGGGACACCCCTGGTTGAAGCACCTCCGTCAAGACTATGGTCTTGACCTCTACCATGGACCTCAGACGCCCTCCAGAACACCATCACAAAAGAGGCCTCTTTCTCCATAGGGAGGAAAAAGACCACTTGTGTCTTGTGAAGTATCCATACCACTGGCATCAGATAGGTTCTCGTACTAGCTCCCCATGGGCTCTCCTAAGGGGTCAGAGTAATCACAAGATCCTCTTTATTCCTGTTCATCAGTGGGTCCTTCAGGAAAATAGAGCTCCATCTACAATTCCAGCTGTGTGGGCCTCGTTGCCACTGGAACCAACGTCACGCAACACCGGTCCAGCTTGGAATGCCACAGAACAGTTTCAGAGGCGGATGCAAAATAGGGGCTGATCCGGATTCACCAACAGATCCTGAGGATTTGATTGGCACAGAGTGCAAACCTACCGGCGCAAACCCTTTTGGAATACCTTAGGAGCCCATGGGGCCCCAAGGCTCAACAATGGGGCCTAACCAACCAAAATTAGGATTGTGGTTTCAAAACTGGACTAGGATTGCTCTGGCTTTGGGAAACTAAGGGAAGAGCGGAGCAGACGCAGGCTCAGGCTCCCGCTCCACAGACATGACCAGAGATCAAGGCCAGGACTTGCAGCACTGTTCACACCTTGTCTGATGAATGAGACTGGTGCATGGAAGATGAAGAAGGCTTCAACGTCTTGGACTTCTTATGGGACTTTCCTGAAGTCTGGGATACTGCGATGACTGGTGGTAGTGACTCAGAGGTTCCAGGACCTCCCTCGCAAATGGGACCTGGAGTAGTGTGGCATTGCAAGTCGAGCTGCCAAAAGCTTCATGGCCCGCTCACAGATGGCCTTCGTGTTTATGGTTCACATTCAGGGCAAGCCTTAGAGTTGTGGTCCTTCCCCATGCACCACAGGAACACAAAAGGAGAGGTGGGTACAGGGGGGAAATCCGCCACAGGCATTTGCCAGGCATCACAAGATTTAAAACCAGTAGCATTTTTTGAGACATACCCAAAAAAGGGTAGAAGAAAGGCACATCGAAGTCGACATAAATGTTGAAAGTCAGTCAAAAAGTGATTGAGGGAAACACAATCCGGATCGGCACTGATGGTGGAGCTTATATAAGCACCCCCAATGCCACGTAGCTCCTTGCTCCCGGCATGGAAAGCCGCAAAAAGAAACGGACATCAGCGCATGAGTGGCACCTATATAGGCATCACAAACGTCACTTCACAGCAAGGCATTACAAAAGGTGAGTAACTTGTTAATTTTGCATTCCTAATACCTTGGAATACATTTTCAGTCAGATAAAGAGGAACCTGTAGAACATTATCACAGTAAAGTGTCACACCAAGATGAACCTTTAGCCTGCTATTCTGTAATTCAGTGGGCTGCATTTCAGAATGGGGTCATGATGGCCACAGAACAGGAGGAGGAGGTCTTAACTGAACCACTGTCCAGAACTAAAAGAATACTATTTACCCAGTTTAAAAACGTTTTAACCTGCAGAAAACTTTAACATCTATTAAAGACATGGTATTCAACACCCAGTTGTCGAGTTAGCCGAAGACTGGCACCCCCAATCCCCGCAGATGAGCTGCAACCATTGACATCACCTTGGTAAACACCCAAAGGGTGCCAGTGAGGCCAAAAGGGAGCACAGTGAACTGAGGATGCTCTTGGCTACCTTGAAACGCAGCTAACGCCTGTGAGCTGGCAGGACACAAATGTGGACAGGCGTCCTGAAAATGTAACATTATCATCCAGCCTTCTGGGTCCAGGGCACACAGGACCTGAGCTATCATTAGCATTTTGAACTTCTTTTTGAGGAAGTAATTCAGAGGGTGTAGGTCTAGAATAGGACATAGTCCTCTGTCCTTTTTTGGCACCAGAACCTAGTGGGAATAGCTACCACGACCCGCTTCAAGCATCAGCACCCTTTCTTTCCATGGCTCCCTTGGCCAAGAGAGCTGTGACTTCCATGCAGAGAAGGGAAAAGGTCATCCTCCTGCAACCTGTCTTAAGATGGTGGCATGGGAGAAGGGTATCGCCGTGAAGGGGAGGGAGCAGCTCCTTCGGATGATCTGCAACACACACCTGTCCAATGTTATAGACTGCCAATGGGGCAGATGATGGCAAATCCTGCCGCAAATTAGATGCCCATGATGGTTATCAGGGCAGATTAAGAGGGCTTGGAGGCTGCGGCTGCCGGGGGTGTGGTGGACTGACCTGACCGCTGGCTGCCCGACCCACAAGCTCTGTGGATACCATGCCCTCAGCCAAGCAGAGACTGGGAAGCATGTACAGCAAGGTGGCTATGAGGGTAAATGCACAGCTGGAGGACCTTTCCGTGGCCGCAAAAGGCAGATTGAGGGTGATGAGGAGCCATGGAAAGGCCCAAGGACCTGGCCATAGCCAGATTGTCCTTAAACCGCTCCAGTGCAGAATCCGCCTCATCTCTGAAGAGACAGGAGCCATTAAAGGGCATGGGCATCAAAGTTGATTGGACATCCCCAGAAAAGCCAGTCATCCTCAACCAGACATTGCGCCTTAAGGCCACAGTCTATAAAATCGCTCTGTCCAGTGAGTCAGTCGTGTCAAGTCTACAACATATGGTAAACTTTGCGTTAAATCTCCCATTGGCAACAGAGGGTATGGGCTGGGGCCTCCTATGGGACAGCTGGCAGCACCTGCTCAACTGTGTCCTACAAGACGTGGGCGAAGCAACCCAAAAGGCATGTGGTGTTCACGGACTGCAATGCCAGGCTGGTGGAAGAAAACTTATTTCCCAAATCATCCAGCCTCCTGGATTCTCTGTCCAGGGGTGCAGTAGGGAATGCACTAGGATTTAGATGGGACATAGAGGCTTGGACCACCATGCTCTCTGGGGTAGGGTGTTGGGTAAGAAAGTTTGGTCCCCTGGAGCTTGGCAGGGGCAGTGGGCAATCATCCTATTCACAGGAGCCCTTGTGCTGGGTTTGGACCATGTCCCCAGTATGACTTCAGCGAGGATTTCGATGAATGGGAGTAGCAGTTGTGTGGGACAGTCCTGGTTGCAGCACCTTCATCAAGATGTTAGTCTCGATTGCCAAAGAGGGTAGGCTTGAGGTTCAGGACTTCTGCTGCCCTCTGCACCACCACTGCAAAGTCACGCCCTACTCAGTAGCTGCAGGAAAAACATACCAGTATCTGGAGAAATAGCCAGTCCATTTGCTTCACCCAGGTCCTCACACCAGTCCATGTTAGGGTCCAGCGACCCCTCCCAATCCTCCCTGAGTCCTAGCCTGTAGGAATAGGGCTGAGGCTCTGGCCTGGAGGATATGGCTCCACATGGAGCCAAACGTAGTGTCAGTCAATGCCACTCCGACTCCATGTCAGAGTATGGAATAAGGACTGAGGCGTCAGGAGCATTGGCATTGGGACTGATGCTGGGGAAGGTCGACATGGTATGACCAACGTTGATCCTGGAAGGACTCCAAGGGGCCCTACTGGCCTCAAGGCCTGAGGCTCAGACACAGAAGCAGAAGGGGCCCCTTCTGAGCCCTAGGGGTTCGATGGCGCAGCAAAGGGAATGGAACGCCCAACTATGAGGCACATGGCCTCACAGATTTCTTTCACTTGGGCAGGCTTCGCTACAGATCTAGGGGAGGAACAGAGACGGGCCAGGCGCTGACTCAACTGCAGAGTCAGGCCTCTATGCACAATGCTCTCTCGTCGGCCGACAGACAAGGTGAAGTCGAAGATCTCTTTGACTTCTTTTTACTGTATTGGTAGGACTTAACCAAGTGGTCTGACGACTGAGTGTGATGAAGGTCTTGCGCTCTGCAACCACTCCCGGGACTTTCCTCTTGATAGGGGTCTGGATCGTCACTGCGTCACACATTGAGCTGCCAGAAGCTTCAGGGATCGCTCCCTCTAAGCATTTGGGTTCATGGCACGGCAATTGGAGTAGGCTTTCAGGTCGTGTTTGCGCTTGAGGCACCAGAGGCATACAAGATGCGGGTCTGTCACTGACATCAAACGGGAACAGGCGTAACAGGGCTTGAAGCTGGCATTTCTGGATCACATCAGGGCATATCACATCCCTACCACACCAGGAGGAAATTATTTTATAAAGAGTCGACAAAATGCCTAAAAAAAGTTAGTCAAAAAATGACCAGATGTAGCTTTTCTCCAGATCTGTGCGAAACTGGCACAGAAAGAAATGAACTGATGTCAGCGTGCCTGGTGGCTCCTATATAGGCACCACAAGGTCATTTCCAGAGAAGATGACATCAGATGAAGCCGAACGACACCACCTATCTGCATGTAGGGATACTATTCATGAGAAATCTTCCTGATCCAGTGTGCCTTTGGATACTTATAAGGTAAGGAATCTGCAACTAGAAAAGTCTATCAGTTAAGATCGTTACATGGTTGACCCAGTCCTCTTGTAAGTGGTAAATGCAGTTATGTTTCCTGTGGTGCAAGTGCCAGGGACAGGGGACTGCCTGTCTGGTCAATTTAGCCTTAAGGAATGTGATAGACAAATCTTTGGAAAAATAACCTCTTCAAATGCTACTTTTCACTAGGTACCACTCGTCAGAAAGTAGTAGCCTCTGTGATGAACTCTCTGGCTTGCCATGGGTTTAACTACATCTTTCTGAGGTCCTGCAACAATATAGCCTGTTTTGGGGTCTACACAAATGTGCTTGTTTCAAGTTCTATCTGCCGAGTCATCATGTTACTGTACCAACTAAACTTAATTTTTGCCCTAAGGCACTTTTAAGGGAGAGAATGTTTTGTCGAACAAACTCAGTCAGCACTTACACAGAGCTTGCCTTCACATCTGGAATTTAGCATCAAAGTTACCTTCTGGGGCATACTTCCTCGTTTTGAAGCAGGCGGTCAGAGAACCCTCAAGCAGAGAATTTGAGTTAGCCTACCAAGGCATACAATCTGACTGTACCTTGTATGCAAAAGGTGATTGTTTTACAATCAAATGCAAGGTCTTGGTCCCTCTGTGGTTTTGTTTTTGTGTCGTTCATTATTGCAGGGATCCCGGATCATCTGAAAAATTTGCTTGTTCCCCTAGGTTTGTTACACCTGAAGAACTACTGGAGTTCTCCTCAATATAGCAATCCTCATACGCCTGCAAAGTTACTGCATCTTATGACAGCACAGTAAGCCAACCAATGATCAAGAGCAATCTGATGATACGGTTACATTTCACATGCTGACGAGTGAAACAACTTTCCTCGCCATGAACTGCAAGAAAGCACATATTACTTATCAGATACCAACTGGATTGCTATTACATCAAAGACAAAATTGAAATGTTATGGTTTCCATCTCCACACAGTAAAGTGTGATTCTCATACTACATAAAACACTACTAAAAGTCTTCTGGATTCAATGGCTATCAATGCATCGATTCAATGTCTTTTGCAGCTGAAGCAAAGTCCAACACACTACAACTGTGGAGCTGTGTCTGGGTATTATCTAATCTTTGTTGTTGCGTATCTTTTTTTTTTTTTTTTTTTTTTTTTTAAAGTTTTGATAGCTTTAAAAATTGAGCACCATACTTTAGCTCCCAACCAGATGGAGGAAAAAAATTCAAACTGGAGTGTGCGTGCCAAAGAATTGTGGGGTTCCAATAGGTGATTATGAGTCATTTTTTAAAATGAAAGTTACATCCTTAAAGTAAACAACTTGTACATATTCATACCCAAGCACCAGATGGTAGAAACATAAATAGAAGGTGAACTACAGCACATGCTGCAAACAGGGCATTTAGCAATCCCATTTTCCTTAAATACCATGGCACCACGTGTACCACTTTAGAGATATTCTTGAAAACAGGTACCATGAGCTTTGAGGAGAAACTAACAGAGCGCTCAAACAAAATGGACGTTCAGAAAACTTTTTTCCCCATAGAAGACAAGACAGTTTGGTTAAAGGACAAACCACAAGAAAAAGGCTTCCAAGAGCAGGCAAGACTGCACAGCACTGTGATGCATAGATGTGTTGAGGGAAAGGAATGTGTCACTTACCCACTAGCCATCTGTTCGTGACACGTCAGACTTTGAAAACACATGCTGTGCATATTCCAGCAGTCTAGTGTTTGGCATGGGTGTGTGTAAGTTGTTTTTCATTTAAGAAGTCATCACAAGGTACTGACACATCTGCTCTTGTTGGTAATGCACATGGCCATCTGCTCCATTGCTGGATTATTTTCTTTCCGCCACTGAGTTCGAACATGTGCTCCTGTGCTTCCGGTTGAACACCGGTGAGGTGCTTTTGTTTTCCTGCAAGGCGGGTGAGGATCGAATGTGAAGTTAAGCTTTGGGTAGAAAGATGACCATGCAAGATAGGGAAAAGAGACAGCAATGGCCACAGGTATCTGGGGCGGAGGTTGGGCGCGTGTGAATCTACAGCATTACATGCCACATACAGATGCTTACAAGGTAAGCAACATTCTGTTCGAGGCATGTGTGGCTGTAGATACACATGCTGTGCATAAAGTGGAACGTAGTCTTCTAAAAGTGGTGGCTAGTCTGTGGGCGTTTTAGTATGTTGAAAAAGTGTACGGCGTACTGCCTGGACAGCATTAGCTTGCTAGCACATTCAAACAGCAATGGTTTATAAAAGTGTGTGGTGTGAACCAGATAGCTGTTTTGCATATCGGCTATTGGAATGTGTCCCTATAAGGCCATAGAGGCTCCTTTTTTCAAAGTGGAGCGGGCTCTGGGAGGAATGGGCAGAGCATGTCTGGAAGCATTTCACAATCTATCTTGCAATGCCCCATTTAGACAGAGCCTTTCCTTTAGAAGCAACAAAGTTGCTGTGTTTTCCAAAATGGTTTATTTTGATCAATTTAGTAAATGAGGGCTCATTTGACATCTAAGGTATGAACAGCCTGATATGCAACTGAGTTAGGTTGTGGAAAAAAAACAGAGTTAAATCAATTAAGTTGGAACTGGGAGGCAACCGAGGGAGGAATTTGGGTTTGGTGCGAAGGACAAACCTATCCCTATGAACTAGGAATAAAGGTTCTTCTAAGGTTAATGCCTGTAGCTCATTAACACTCCTGAGGAACAAGTTACTTACCTTTGGTGATGCCTTATCTGGTAAACACATTCTAGTTGCAGATCCCTCACCTTAGAATTTCCCCCAGGTCTGGATATGGAGATTCTTGAGCAGTGCCATCAGGTGGCGTCAGGCAGCTCTGCATCTGTCGTTGGCATTGTGAGCCCCAGATATGATGTCGCTGGACCAATATAGGCACGACCCCGGTGAGTTGACGTCAGTTTCTTTTTACGACTTCCCGTACCAGAAGCGTGGAGTTGTGAACACTGATCACTGGTGCGTCAAAACTACGATCCTGAAAGGGAAGTCCCTCTCCCTAGAAATCAGTTTGCAGAGCACGGAGGATGGGTGGGTCGGTAAGGAATCTGCAACTAGAATAATTCTCTACCAGATATGGCCTTACCGAAGGCAAGTTCATCTGACAAAGACTTCTAGTTTTAGATTCCTCACCTTCGAATAGATACCCAAGCAAAATCATCCGCGAAGGAGGGTCTGTGTACGAAGATCATGCTAGGAAGTGCTGCAGGACAGAATGAGCAAAGTACCAGTTGCTTCGTGCATGACTATCCAGGCAGTAGTATTTGGTAAACATGTGCAAGGATGCTCTCGTTCCCGCCTAACAGATGTCCGGGACTGGAACTCTGCATGCTGAAGCAGTGGTTGCAGCTGTCGGTATGGTAGAATGAGCAAGCAAACCCTCCAGGGGTTGCTTTTTAGCCAAAATGTAGCACATTTCAATGCAGAGAACGACCCATTTGGAGATGGTTCTCTTTTGCACTGCCTGACCTTTCTTTGCACCTACATACCCCCAAAAAAAGAGGATCATCCACCCGAAACTTTGATACGATCAAGGTAGAACGTCAACGCTCTTTTAGGGTCCAGCTAGTGAAGCCACTCCTCTCCCTTAGAAGGGTGTGGGGGTAGGTAAATGGTAGGCATAGTGATGGATTGGCGTACATGAAAGGACATAACCACTTTAGGGAGGAAAGAAGCCCTTGTTAGGAAGGACAGAACCAAATGTAAATTCCATTGCAGCATGATGAAAGGATATGGAGGAAACATGTGGTTTTGGCTCTCAAGGAACCTATTAACAACTGGAGACTTAAACCTAGACGGCTGATCAGGTAATCTAAAAAATGACAGCAGACAGATAACCTTTGAGGGTGCCCAAGGCAGAGCCCTGCTGGGCCAAAGTAAGTTTGTAGAAAAGGATCTCAGAGAGAGGGACAGGGGGGGAGGAGGGGTAATCAACAGACTGGTCTGTGCACCATGCCACAAATTTCCTCCAATGAGAGGCATATACCTTTTTGGTGGAGGGATGCCTGGCTTCCATGATGTTGTTACAGACTTTACGAAGAAGGTCCAAAGCTGTCAACTGCCACCGCTCAATCTCCACGCAAGAAAGCAGAAGCTGGACAGATTCAGGAGGAGAACCCTCCCCCGAAGGGGCAGACTGATCGATGACCATGTGCAACAGCTTGGCATACCGGACTCTTCGTGCCTAGCCAAGAGCCACAAGGATTACTCTAGGCAGAAATGGTATGGGCAGAAAGGCGTTCAGGAGCAATGAACTCCACTCATGAGGAAAAGCGTTGCCCAGCGAATGCCTTTGAAACTCCAACATGGAAAACTGCTGATAGTGTGTGTTTTCTGCAGAGGCAAACAGATCTAACCAAGGCTCTCTTCACTGCTGAAAGAGACCATGCACCACCTCCGGATGGAGACGCCATTCGTTCATCCACTCTGGCATTCAGAGAGCCCGCAAGATGTTGAACCACCAGGAGAAATGCTCTGAAGTTCCAGCCATGTCTGGAGGCGTAGAGCCTCTTGACTAAGGGTCCACGACCCCACCCGCCCTGCTTGTTACAATACCACGTGGTGGTTGTGCTGTCTGTGAACACCTGCACTACTTTCCCCTTGAGAGAGGGAAGGAAAGTTTTAAATACCAGTCTGATAACCCTGAGCTCCAGAAGATTGATGTGGAGACTAGATGCCTCTGATCTCTGCCTCCCTTATGTGGCCACCCCATCCCAGGAGTGACTGTCACTACTGTCAGATCTTGTTTGGGAAGGGAGAGGGATCTGCCTCTGACCCAATCGTGGTATGTAAGCCACCACTGCAGATCTTGCGCAGTTTCCCTTGAGATCTGGACCATGTCAGAGAGATTCCCCTGATGCTGCGACCACTGGAACTTCATGTCTCACTGCAGAGCCTGCGTATGCCATCTGGTGTGTCACCAGCAAGCAGAGCTGAGCACCAGGCTGCAATGATGTTTAGGGACCACTCCCTCTAAGGTTTTGGGTTTATTCGGCACTCGTAGAACAACTTCGGGTCATGGTCGCACTCCAGACACAAGCACATGAGGTGCAGATCCATCACGGAGATCACCCGATGACAGGGGTTGAAATCGGTCTTGCATGACAAAATCTCAACACACCAGGAGTGCAGACAGTCAAAAACCTTCGACAAACATAAAAAAAGATAAGTCAAAAAGTGACTGAGGGGTATTTCTTCTTTGTATCAGCGCTGGGTGGCGCGGAAAGAAAAAGACGTCAGCCCACCGGGGTGGTGCCTATATAGGTCCTGTAACATTTTTAGCACACACAACGCTAACTAATGAAGAGGTGACCGATGCCACCTGTTGGCGCACAGAGGTACTGCTTGAGAAAAAGCTCCGGATCCAGAATGACACCTGGAGAAAATTCTAATGTAAGGAATCTGCAACTAGAAGTGTCTATCAGACTAAAGTTATAGCAACTAAGAATGCCACATTCCAAGAAAGGAACTGAAGGGAACTGGAGGGGGCAGGAGTGGAGGGGCTCAAGCTTAGGACCAATGAGTCTTGTCAGTACAACGTTGAGATTCCATGTCGGAGCTGGTGGAACCCGAGGGGTAATGACCCTTTTGAGCTCCTCCATTAAAGCTTTGATGATGAATTGCAAAAAGAGAGAGGTGTTGTCTATTCTGAAGGTAGGTGGCCACGGATCCTAGGCTTGGCACATGGAGGTGAATGCTAAGCTGGAAGTCGGCAAATGAAGCAGATAGCAGGCAATGTCCTGCACTGTGACCTTCCAGGGTTCAATGTGTTTTGAGTGATAATAGCGGATGAACCTCTTCCACCTGGCTGCATTGCAGGACCTGGTGGTAAGTGTGCATGCTTCTCTGAGAATGCTCATGCATTCAGGTGGAAGATTAAGGTATTCAAATTTGATGACTTCAGGATCCAGATTGCAAGATTGAGAGACCCAGGATCAGAGTGCCTGATTTGTCCATGGTTCTGCGTGAGACGGTCCAGCTTGTTGGGGAGCCTCTCATGAGGAACCAGAGAGTTCGAGTAGAGTTGTCAACCAAGGCTGGCGGGCCCATGTGGGAGCCACCAGGATGAGGGTGAGAGATGTCTGTTGGAGCCTCTGAACCGCAAATGGAGCAGTGTTGGAGGAAGAAAAGCACAGGCACATGACTAACTCATTCTTAGTGCATTGGCTTTAGAATGTGGGTGTGGTACCTGGAGGTGAAGCTTGGGCATATTGTGTTCTCTGCTGAGGGGACTATTTCTATATCCCCAACACTGGAAGTACTGGTGGAGGAACTGTTAGGGGAGATCCCACTCATGGACTTGTTGCTGCATACAGCTGCGGAGGTTGGCAAGGTTGTTGTCCGTTCCTGGAAGGTATTCTGAGAGTAGGTGGACTTTGCGGTGGAAATACTTTTAGTTAACTGCAAGAGTTAGGGAGACCAGGTGACTCTTCTTTTGAAGATAATACATGGCTGTCATGTGTCCATGCGGACAAGAACAGTCTCGTCAATTGAGATAGGAAACCCTTCAACACTAGGTGAATGGCTAAAAGTTCCAGGTAGTTGATATGGAGGCCCTGGTGTTTGAGTTCCCACTGGCCTCGGACAGTCAGATCCTTTAAGTGCACGCCCCACCATGTATGGGAGGTGTCTGTTGAAATGGTCCTCCAAGGAACTGAGCTGAGAAAAGGCTGCACCTGCAACAGGTTGTTGTTGCTCCACCACTGCAGAGAGAAGCAAGAGTGTGTGTTTCTATTAATACGTTGTAGCTTCAAAAATCAACAGTGCAATTTTCAGAGTCTTCAATGTTAACCAATGGAGGGAAACAAAGATGCAGTTTCACAGGTAAGTACACAACTTACAGTCCCAGTCTTCAGTGGTTTAGGTTAGCATTGGCTAGGAAAGGTTCAGATTGGTATCCAAGGTGCACCCACAGCGGCACGGGGTGGCTAGGTGCAGAGGTTAAAGTTGAGGTCAGTGCCCAATGTTAGTCAATGGAAGCTGAGGGGATGTGGGGGAAGCTGACACACTGCTCACAAGTAAGTACCATCGGAGGTAGAGGTTGGTCTCTGGGGGTTGGGGTGAGCACTTGTGGAGGTCCCAGCTACAGAGTGCCAACACGGTGTCTGGCGCCCAATGCTTTCCAATGGAGATGGGGGTTTCTGCTGCAGTGCTGCTCACAGGTGAGTAAAGCGGGGTCAGAGGTTGCTCTCCTGGCTCTGAGGTAAGTGCAAGTGGGGAGAGGGCACAAGTTAGTACCACACTTACACAGCAGCTCAGGTGGCTGGGTGCAGCGTGCCTGTACAATGTCGGACACCCAGTGTATTTCAATGGAGGAGATGGCTTCCAGATTGCAAGCGCTGTCCGGTAGGGGTCAACTCCACAGCTGCCCAGATAAGTTGAGATGACAGGGGTCATAGTGACACCGTCGGTTCAGCTCCCGAAGCAGAGGGACTCCAGGTGCAGGGGTGTCTTTAGACATCAGAATCAGCTCACCAGACAGGTCGTGGTCAGGGGGATCCCGCAGATTTAGGCTGCAGGCATCACTGGGGAGTCCGGCCGGGGTCATCGCACGATGGAATCTTGGTCGGAAGCACTGGGGGACTTTCACTGGACAGGTGAGCCACTTGAACTCGGGCCAGGGGCGTCGAGTGCAGTGGTCACTTATGGTGTCCGGTTCCACGGTTACTCAGGCAGGCTTCCTCTTTTTTAAAGATGGTTTCTTCTGGACAGGTCTGCTGTTCATGGGAGTTATTGGTCTTTTTCAAAGAAAGGCAGTCCTCCCAAGGTTTTGGAGGTCACTGGGCTGCAGGACAGTCTTCTGGGTGCAGGTTTCTTTGAAGGCTGCAGACAGGCCGATAGGGCTGGGGCCAAGTCAGTAGCCGTCTTCAGTCTTCACTGCTGGCGACAAGTCCGGTTCTTCTTAGGTTGCAGGAATCTGATTCTAGGGTTTATGGTTGCCACCTAAATACTGGATTTAGAGACGTTACAGGTAGTGCCAGGTGGCAGCCAATGGTCTTCTCACCTTTAGGGTGACTACACCCTTTTTATGACCACCTCCTTTGCCAAAAGGGGCACTTTCCTACAGGGACCAATCAACACTAGATCTCCCCAATGACCCTCCGCTTGCGACCACTGTTGCACCAGGCATTCCTGCAACGGACACGTGCAGTTTGGCATGGGGTACTACAGCAATATATCAAGGTATCATACTCAGGAGGCAAATGACTGTCCAGACCAAGACCTGTTTGGTTGGAAAAGTGGGATTTGTGTTGGAAAGGACTGGATTCTGGCTGGGTTTGGATGGGTCATGTCGTCAACTTGAGTTGACAATTGCCGGTAGGCAGGGAGCGGTTGTAGGTGGGATTTGGTGATGGTATAGGAATCTTTCAGGTAAAGAGTGGTCATGAAGTTGCCTTGTTGCAGAAGCAGAATAACATCCTCAAGAGTATCCACATGAAAGTAGTGAGCGATGTATTCATTGAGAGGCCTGGGGTCCAGAATGGGCTAGACTGACTTGTCCTTGGGAATTAGGAAGTACAGCAAGCATACTCCAGTGTGCCCTGGTGATGATGGGGAATTGGTTCTATAGCCCCTAAGAGAAGTGGTGCTTGGACCTCTTCTCTGAATAATCTTTGGTGTTCCAGGGAGAATGTTTTTGCGAGGTGGACTGGTGGGAAGTGTGGGAATGAGTTCCAGACAATATCCATGTTGCCTAATGACCAACACCCAGTGGTCGGAGGTGATGCTCAGTCAAGGGGGTTGGAAGAATCATTGAAGACTTCCCCTGATTGGTGTTGTGCAGCAGCTCCTTTGGGAGAGCCAACTTAAACTCTGCCTTTAGAATTGTTGCCTGTGTAGGATCCCCTTACATAGCCTCTGGGAGAGGGCACTTGCGGTCGCCGTATCTTTTTAAAGAAAATGTCTAATGTTTGGTATACCTGCGGACCGAACAGATGCTGACAACCAAATGGCATTTGAAGCATGTCCGGCTGAAGCTCTGGCATGAAGCCAAAGGGAAGGCCTTGTACATGTTGTCCATCCTGGGAGTTATGACCTTACCGCAGACCGGTTCTTGAAATATGTTGGTCGAATGGCGGAGTATGCCTTTAGGCATGGGAAGGTAAAAGAACCGGGACTGGGGCAACTAGCCTCTAGGGTGCTTGGTTTCAGCAAAACACATTAGTAAGAACTGAGAGAGAGATCAGAAGGTGGGTCGCAGCCTGATACACAAACAGAAATTTTTTCAAGCATGCTTGGAGGAGAGAGTTTCAAAAGAGCGGTGTGTGGAGAAGGTTTCAAGAAGAAAGTCCTCTTCCAAAGGTTCTGTGTGAAGATCCACCTTATGGAAGGAGGCAGCCCTACCAATAAGTTCCAGATAAAACATGGAATGGTCCGGTGGGAAAGTGTGCATCCCCTGGTGGGTCTACATCGTAGGAGTCCCATGGGTTGCCCTACAGAGAAGTGTCAAATGTGTTGCATTACCCTATGACCACCTGTGTCGCAATGAGAAGTGACCCCTGAGGTGTAATGTCAAGGGGATCCCCTGTAGAAGCAGGCAGGGAAGGTGAAGGTTGAGTAAGAGAGTGGGGTGATGTGTGAAGGGTAGGGGCTAGTAGACTTGTCTGCCTTCTTGTGCTGCTTCGGTGGCATTGGAATGTCCAAGGGCCTCCTTAAGGACAGCTGGTATTTGGAAGGTTTAGCAGATGCAGACCCCCGAAGGGCGGGCAAGGATCTGGCTTGAATGAGGATGGATGATCACGTGTCTTTGCCAAGCTTCGATCTCCTCTTGAAGTATGTGGAGAATCTGTTCAACGTGTTGAGAGCTGTGGTCTGACTTGCTGGTTGATATGGAGGGTTTCGGAACCAATGGCTGAGCTGGTGCAGGTGTGGTCATGCTGAGGCAGGTCCTCGATCTCCATATTAGAGTTGGAACTGTCCAGGAGGGAAAAGACTTCCTAGCCTGCAGCTGAGGGCTGCGGATGGTGATCCCCCTCAATGTCCTCTGGGCCAAACAGGTTTGGGGTGTCATTTCTGCTCCTACGCAACATCTCAAGACGCCAAGCCCGACGGTCTCTATAGGTCTTTTTGAAGCGGAAGCAGCAGCACACGCTGCAAGCAGTCTCGCTGTGTTCAGGCAAAAGACACAAATTGTAGACCTGATGGAAACTGTTGCAAGGATACTTTGAGTGGCAACAAGGACAAAAATGGAATGGCGTCCGTTCCATCATCGTCATGGTGAAGAGATGTGACACAGATGGGAGTATGCCCAGAAAGGTGAGGCCCTTGAGGGAGGCGGTCAGCCTGAACCCCACTGAAGCAAAGTCACAAACGTCAACCCCAGGCAGAGAAAGAAAAGGAGCCATGATCAACTGAGATTCCGACTGAGGGAAGGAACCAGTGGACCAAAAAGAGCACCGTAACCGTGTTGAGCACACATTCAAACTCAACTGCAGAAAAAAAAACAATCCAACAATGCAGCCACTGACCATGCCCATTACCAACAAGAGGAGGTGTCAAAGTACCTCGTGACTCGAAAGACTTCTTTGAAGAAAAACAACTTGCTCACATCCAGGACCAACACTAGATGGCAGGGGTATGCACAGCATGAAGCACCTACAGCCACACCAGCCTCGTACTGGATGGGTTATGTGGAAAATAGTTAAACTTTAGCTGATATTGCTAAGGCATTTTCTCACATGAAGCAGAACAAATGCTGAGACACTGCTGTGGCTGAGTAGAATGGGCACTAACTTGGTGGCACTGTTATAGGGGCTAAATCACTTTTCCACTCTGCAGTCATTACCAGTTTTTAAAGTGTTCTTAAAAATGCTTGAGATTTTAGTTTTTGAATAATCTAATGATGTACAAAACATTCCAGGACCCTGCTCTACTCAAGGAAACAGATCTAATATGCTGAAGATCCCAATATGGAAAATGCAACATTTGTTTTCCAATGACCATCGTGGAGGCACAACTAACTTTCAATTGCTTAGATATGATTTTTCAGACACTTTAAATCATTTGAAAAAGAAAGGTGAAATTGGGAGGGTTGTATCAGCAGTCATGTGCCGTAAAGGTACATTGTGAGCATAAGCAGTTGAGATTGGCCATGTACTCTATATGATCGGCTTTTGCAGTTCTAAGCAAAGGTTCACTGTTCTCTGTAACAACACGTCATCAAAATACGATTCCAAAACTTACTGAGAACCACTGAAGTCAAGCAATGAATAGTTCTACCAACGTGAGGGGACCCCGGAGTACTTTTTCCAAGTATATCTTCTAAAGTGTAGATGTTTATCTTTACTCCATAAAGCCTGCAGTTTCACTTAAGAAAAATATTATGCAGCCTATAGGAGTAGGCTACAGTGGCCCAATTCTTCATCTTGAAGTTAAAAAGGGGCCAGGAGAACTGTATATGCATTTTAATGCATGATGCTTCTGTAAAACAGCATACATTTCTTTTACAAACCCTTTTTTAATAGAGCATAGAGATGGAGAGCAGGCCAGTGTAGCCCCATAGGCTGTCATTATAAGAGTTAAAAACAGAGGCTGTGTCTTTAAGAACCTAGCGTCCCCCAGTACCCTGTCATGCTGAGAGGGTGACAGTTGCTTCAGTTCTTTTGGAGGCGATGTGACTGATGTATAGGTTACCTCTGTCTAGTTCACCAGGGAGGAGGAAGGGTTGCTTATGACGTCAAAGATTTCTCTATGAGAAAACTGGAGTTACAGGTAAGAAACTATTCCTTCTCTTGTAGGGGATCTCTATTTATAGTCATAAGCACCGAATAGAATAGCAAGCCCATCCCTATTAAGACTGGTGGAAAATGCAGGAAGAAGGGAACCATCAAGACAAACAGTTTCCTGAGGGAGGCATGTCCTACTTGGGCAGCTGCCTTTGCATCAGTCAGGCAGTAATGCTTGGTGAATGTGTGAACAGACCTTCATGTAGTTGCTCTGCAAATATTCCTCATTAAAGCAGCGGAGCTGCTTTACCATTAGTGGAGTGAGCTTTCGGTGTAGCTGAGTGTCTTATTAGCTTTCTGATAGCCTAACAGGATGCAAGATATAATCCATTTCAAAACTGACTTTTATAAGTGGCTAGCCCTGTACCTACTCGGCCAGAATTAATAAATAATTGGCGCGATCTGCAGATGTCTTGGGTTTTTTCAAGGTAAAACTTTGAAACCCTCCTTCCATCTAGAGAATAAAGTGTTCTCTCGGCTGGAGTAGAGGGACTATGAAAGAATGTGAGCAATGAAATGTTTTTGTTCACATAGAAATCCAAATACCCTTGGGTAGGAATTTCGGGTGAGCCCTCATGACCACCTGAAATAGTGTATGGTTCGTGAGAACATAATGTTAGGATCTTGCTAACTCTGGCGTGCTGATATTGAGACAAGAAAAGCAGTTTTCCAAGTTGTAAGGATACCTTATGAATTGGCACAAATGGGTCTTGAATGAGTCGTAAAAGAACTATATTGAGCTCCCAAGGAGGTGAAGGACGTCTAACCGGAGGGAAAATTTTCTTTAGCCTTTCAAAAAAAAAAAAAAAAAGCTTTTATTACAGGGATTTTGAAAATAGAGGTTTGTGAAGAACATTTTGTATAGGCAGTAAGAGCTGTCAAGTGAACTTTTGTGTAAGATTTGCAAGTCAGATTTTGCCAGATGTAATTCTTCCATACTTATTACATCTCCTTGGCAAGTCGATGGGTCTACGTACTTGGAGAAACACCAGATGCAAAATCTCTTCCACTTCAAGGCATATGCTGACCGGATGGATGGCCGCTCAGCCTCTTTTATAATCTCAATGCAGTCATGTGGCAGGTTCAAATGTCCATACTGCACTAGCTCAGGAGCCATGCAGCCAAATTCAAAGATGAGAGATTGGGGCGAACCATTTGGCCACCGCACTTTGTTAGCAGGTCTGGTCTGCATCGCAGCTTGAGTTGTGGATGCTGTGACCAGTGTAGCAGGTCCGTGAACCACTGACGTGGCCACTCCAGAGCTGTGAGGATCATCTTGGCCCTCGAGTGGGACTGCTTGATGAGGACTGCTGGTATCAGGGAAATTGGTGAAAAGACAATTAAATAAATTTTCCGGACAGGCGATCCAAAGGGTATTCGCCAGCGTCCCTGGTTGGTTGTACCTTGAGGCGAAGCTGCAGTATTTTTTGTTTTCTGCTGTGGCAAACAAGTTGATGGTTGGAGTGTCCCACAGTTCAAAGATCTGCTGAACGACGTCCTCGTGCAAGACCCAGTCATGCGTTGCTTGCAGAACTCTGAGGGCATATGCACACCTAGAAGGTGTGTCGCTGTGATTCATGGTTTCAGGCGATCAAAATGTTTCATATTTTCTGGGCTTCTAGCGACAATGGCCCAAATCTCGTCCCCCTCCCTCCCCCCCACACTTGTTGTGGTAGTGCATGGTGGGAGTATTGTCAGTCTTAACAAGCAAAATCTGTGACTTGATGGCAGACGCAAGGCTTTGAGAGATAGATGAAGCGCCTGGAGCTTGAGGAAGTTTATGTGATGTAATTTCTTTCCGAGACCAGATGCCTTGAACTTCCAGATGATCCATGTGGGCTCCCCACCCCAGTAGTGATGCATCAGTCAGTATATTCTGAGAAGAACCTGTTGATGAAAAGGCATTCTTGAAGCAGACTGGCAGGGGAGCACCACGGTTTCAGAGAATGTTTTGCATGAAGGGACAGTTCGATCCTGTCTTTCCAATTGCCTGTAAGTTGATCCCACTGGTCCTCAAGGCATTCTTTGAGAGGCCGCATGTGGAGACATGCATTCGGAGTGAAGAAGATGCAGGAGGCCATCGAGTAGAGGAGGGATGAGACCATCCTCACCTTGGAATGAGAGTCTTTCATGAGACAGACATCTCTGAAGGATTGATTAGCTACCTCCTCCAAAGGACACACTTTTGCTTGAACGATGTTGATGAAGGCTCCCAAATAATAGAAGGTGTGTATCGGGATTGGTTGTGACTTGCTGTGTTTGACATGAAGCCTCAATTGTTTGAGGAGATTGCATGTCCAGTTGAAATGAAGCTGGGCTTCTTGAAAAGTTGATGCCTTTATTAGCCAATAGCCTAGGTATGGCTAGACGAAGACAGTGTTTTCTAAGGTGAGCAGCCACGGCTGCCATGCACTTCGAGAATGTTCTGGGTGCCGAGTGTAGGTCAAATGGAAATATTAGATGCTTATAGTGATCCTGCCCCACCACAAACCTCAAGAATTACTGAGGTTTTCTTGCAATTGATATGTGAAAATACTTATCTTGGAGGTCGATGGAGCAGAGCCAATCTCCCTGGTGTGGTCAGGGATTGATCTAATTCAAGGTCAGCATCAAGAACTTCTCATTGAATCAATATGTTGGTGAATTTCAAGTACAGAATGGGTCTGAATTCATTCTTGCCTTTTTTCTGTACCAGAAAATATCTGGAATAAATGCTTGTTCCCCACTGATAGTAAGGAACAGCCTTCACTGCATTTTTCTGAAGCAAGATGTTGACTTCTGATCTCAGCATCTTCAGATGGTGATTGGATGATTTTGGTAGTACAGTCGGAGAACGACTTGTGAAGCTGAGACAGTATCCATGACGAACAATCAATATCCAGCTGTATTATTTTTTTGCCACTCTGCCACAAAGTGCAAAATACTTCCCCCCTACCGGCGTGGGTAACAAAGAAGGGGGAAGGAAGTATTCAAGTTTTTTTTACCTGTTGTAGGCTTTCCAGCTTGTGCTGGTTGTTGTGAGGGTCTTCCACTAGGCCGCCTTTGTTGCTACGTATAGGGTCATTGCTGTTGTTGTCACTCTTGATCCCATTCAGGGGTTGAGCCCTCTGAGACCTCTGGTAAGGCATAAATTATTTTCTCTGTTCCTTGGGCCTTTCTAGGCCAACCGCCTTAACAGTGTCCATTTTGGATTTCATCCGAGCCATTTCGTCATCTGTGTGGCTGACAAACGAGGGCAGAACTTGACAAGAGCAGACTGTTAATCCGCTGTTGTGACTCTGGTTTCAGAGATGTGAGACGGAGCCACGTATGTTTGCCCAGAGCCACTACACTGCAATATTTGTGTGCCACTCGTACAGAGGAATCAGCAGCTGCACTGATTATCTGGTTTGAGACCATCAAACCCTTGCTACCCACTTCCAAAAAAATCCTCCTGTATGTCCCTGGGCAGATCTTCGACAAGCTTCTGGATAGATTTCCACAATGCCCTATTGTATATGCTGAGATGGGCAGCTGCACTTGCTGCTTTCATGGAAGTTTCAGCTGTGCCACTTTCTTGGCAGCCCACAGAATCCAACTTCTTGCTATCTGGAGGCACTGAAGAGGCAGGAGTAGTTGCATAGTATTTTTTTTGCTGCCAGTAGGACTACGCAGTCTGGAGGAGGATCTGAACGGAGGAAGAGTGATCCAGGTCAGGAGGTCTGTCCTCCTTTTGCAGCCTCGACAGAGCAGACTTGGCTGAGGCAGGAGTCAAACAGATCCATTGCTGTTTCCAGAAGGCCTGGTACTAAAGGAAGGATGCTGTGCGTTGGTGAAGCGTCTCCAATATCATTGATTTCAAAGGCACCGACATTTGGATATTTAATTTTGCCACTCCTCTCATTAAGACCTCGTGAAAGGTGGTAATAATATCCACTGGGGAGACTGTAGGTGATGGACTCTGTAAGGGTATGCAAATCGTGTCCTGCAAAAGTGGAGGACGTGTATCTGGAATTATGTTGAGACCGTGATCAAGACCTTGATCTATGTGATCGATGGCACCGATAAGATTGCCTTCATGACGAATGGCATGATATATGGCGCATATGGTGTCAACTATGGAGCGTTCTGGAATGTGATCTTTGACGAGGTGGTTCCATAGGAGGTGTTTGCACTGGTAGGACTGGCGCTGAAGGCAGCAGAAGTGGTGGTGAAGGAGTGTCTGGGAACCCTAGAGGTGAAGATGGAGATAATATCCTAGAATACTCAGATCCCGATAGTGAAGAAATGCGTTGCCTCTTCCTCTGGTGTGTCCTAGATGTCAATATGCTCCTTGACCTCCTGTGATGTCTCAACATTGATCTGTTCTTTGATGTTGATCTCCGTCACATCCTCGGTCAATAAGACCGTCTCGAAGTCGACCTGCTCCTCTATAGCGTTCTCCGACTACGTGTCGACGGCGTGTGAATCTTCGATGTCGACCTGCCATGTCTTGACCTCAATCTCCTTCTCTTTGACATCGATCCAGCCCTTGGTGGCGAGCACGTCAGTGCCATACCTTGACGTCAATGGCCAAGATGTTGATGGGGAATAAAGTCATTTTTGGGCTGGAAACCTCTGTTTGGACCTTCCACGTCCATCAGAGTTAGATGACAGATCCATGGTAGAGGCCCGACCCTTTCCTCGCTCCGTAGGCCCACCTTCAGACTGTGTCTGCTACCTGCACCGTTCTTCTGTGCCATCAAGGTTAATCTTCGCCCCCTCTCTCTCAGGGTTCACCTAGGAAACTTCCTGCAGTGATGACAATCTTCAGGAACATGCTGGTAGACAAATACAGACGTCATCAGGATCTGTTTTGGCATTCTTTCTCCCACAGGCAGGTCATTTGTCAAAGATGGCATTTTAAATGACAAAATACCACGTATTATTGTCATAAAATTGCAGAAAATGCAAGGGAGAGATGAAAAATGTAGAATAAAGTAGTTGTCACAAAAATTCACAGGTGAATTTTGTATAGAACAAGCCTAAAAAGGCAGAGTTCAGTGGTCCAAAGTCCTTGTCAGCAGGAGCCGGAAAAAAGAACTGTAGCAACTGCCACCTGCTGAGCATGATTGGATACTGGGGGTCCTTAGGTTCTTAAAGGCACAGCCTTGGTTTTTAACTCTTATAAATTTAGCCTATGGGCTACACTGTACTACTCCCCATCTCTATACTCTATTAAAAAGGGTTTGTGAAAAAAATTATTATATGCACGTACAGTTCTCCGGGACCTTTTTTTTAACAAGATGAAGAACTGGGCCACTGTAGCCTACTCCTATGGCTGCATAATATTTTTCTTTCTTAAGTGACTCGGTGGGCCTTCCAAAAAGAAAAGTGAACATCTACATTTAAGATGTATTTGAAAAAACTGCTTTTAAGTCCCCGCACATGGGCGGACTATTTATTGCTTATGACTTTCAATGGAGATCGCCTACAAGAGAATTGCTTTCTTTTATTGGCTGCACAATTAATCCTAGCAAGGTTTCAGTACATATCATAGACAGCCCACTAAAAGAACCATCACAAACTGGTATAATAAGCACTATTACCTGCTGTTGCAAGAGAGAGGCCAAGGTAAGGAAGTATATTAACTGACAATATTTGTTAATCTGACTTTACCAGCATATGATTTCTGAGAACTACAAGATCCAGCGAAGATAGAAAATCTGAACTGGTGCCACAATATTCTTTACATAAACAGTAAATAGGTGATCTAGAAAAGGCAACAATGCATTCTCATCTGAAAGCCTAAATGCACAATAGGATGCAGAGTAGTCTGGCCTTGTGGTGCGATACCTAGTGCCAAATGCTGTTATTGTGTATGTTCAGATTATCAAGCACCATAACTTTTTACTAATGTGCTTGATTAGTAATTTCCTAAGAAACAAACAAGACAAATATGCATGTTACAGTCAATGTAGGGACATAGGAGCACCATAGGAACTGAGACCTGAAGAAACGAGAGGAACATCACTACTGGTGCAGCTAGCTTCTAGGCTGCATGGTTTCAGCAAAACACATTAGTAAGAACTGAGAGAAAGAGATCAGAAGCTGGGTCACAGTCTGATACACAGACAGAGAATATCTCAAGACGGTAAAACAAAAGAAGTAAAACAAAAGTTTTAAAATACAATAGTTATACTACCACATTAACCATTTTATCAGAAAGTTCAGGGCTGCAAACATTTGACTGCTGTGCAGGATTGTGTCTTTCCTCTTGGCGATCCCATTAAAAGGGCAGATCAAGGATCAAGACTGTCTTAAAATTCCAACATGAGATTCTTGAAGGAAGTGAGTTGTAAAACAATATATGAGAGTCTAAAGGTGAAAAACAGCTCATGTTATTGTACTAGGATTGGTTTAGAAAGCTGTACTGCAAAAGTTGGAGAATTTAGGTAGAGGAGCAGTCAGTGGCAACACTGACGTTAACACTTGCATCCCCAGCTTCATAGGTTTGGAAGAACCATAAAGCGGTCTCCCCATAGTATTTTTTGTAGTGTGGTGCATACTATCAAAGCAATCAGTTTTTGAGTTCTGCTTTTCTTGAGGTAATTTACATATATTTCAGACGATTCAGCATTATCTTGTAAATACATATGCAAACTGGGATCACCATGGAAATTGGGGTTTGAAACATAGGATGTGTAACCAACACTTGCCTTTTTGATCTAAAATTTTGGAACAAGTGAAGCACCTCCAACTAAACCAAATAATGAAATTCCCCTGATGCTCTGCCAACTTCCACTCATGCTGTTCATTATACTACCTGCCAATCAGCACAAATTAGGCATTATTAGCCAAAAGTCACTTTACTTTGCATGAGGTAGATTTATCAGACCCTACAAGACTGTGACCCACCAGCTGATTAGCTTTCTAACCTTCCTGCTCCAGTATTAGCTGATTAGTAGTGAACAATTCGACTAACAACCTATGGTTCTAACTATCATGGTTATGTTTTAAGGGCTAGCATAGCCTTTTAGTGAGATTTAGTTTAAAGGGGAGAAAAAGCAGCAGCGTAAAGAAAGGAAAAAAAAACTCATGCAGATTTTATTTTTAGACAGTCCTCCAGATAAAAATGGAAAACAAGAATCAGCTTTCACCTTTTCCTTTATTGCATCAACCTGAAAAGGAATTCAGAGGGTGCAGCTTAGAAAAATCAAATTCCACATTTAGCATTAAAAGAAGGCAGAATCTGCAACACAAGCGTTAGGGAAGAAATCAATTTCAAAAGACACAGGAAAGAAAAATGCAAACAAAGAGGATACACAACATGTAGAAAATATGGCAGATTAAAATCTATGCAAACAGGTTCTAGAACAAATGTAGGCAAATGCTTAAATTTAGCTTCATCTATGGAGTATTGTGTGGAAATGCCTTATGTGCTTTAGACTTAAACCCCCGTTATTTAGTCTTTTCTTGATGGAAAATTATCAGCGAACAGATAGCTAAGAATCACTATTGATAGCTTTCTTTTCTTGTATGGTCTTTTTACCTCCCTTTTCTTTTTGCAATCAGGCTGATTTTTCTGGACTATTCTATACATACATGTCTTTTCAGACAATGGAATAATACTGTATGGACTGTGTGAATTTCTAAATTTTCTGTTTATGGAGTTACAACCCTCCCGAATAGCTGTTTCCTAAATGGAAATCATTTAACTGTTTACATGAGAATGAAATTATTCCTTTAAATGTATCTCTCTGGCTCATTCAACTAAGTAAAGGATGATTGTTGTTTATAGTGCATACTGTGCTTGGGGTTCTTTCACGTGTTCTAGCACAGTTAGCCTTACCTAGCTAATTTAAATTCATTGTCTTCTGAACTGCCCATGCTGAGATTATTCACCTTGTTCTCATTCCATCCACATCAAAAGTTACCTCTATCAAATCTGATGATCTCCATGTTACGCAACACACTAAATTCCTCTGGGTGACAAGTTGGTTATTCAGCATTACACATTACCCCCTTTTGCAGTAGTACTCGCATGAATTAGAAGGATTAGGAGACAAGGAAGTGCTAGAACCTGGAGGTGAGATACACATTCCTTTCGTTCTAGTCTCCAGATTGAATTATGACTCAGACCAAAACCAGGCCAGAGAAGAGCTTCAATATGGCAGGTTATGTTACAGGGCTGAAGGTTGAATAAATGGTGAAGGGGAGAAGACAATCATTTCACATTATTTTGTGTACTATGAATTTTAGGCCATGTGTTTACCTTTCACATATTACTTTGCTTCTACTTGTGTTGTGAAAGAGCAACTCATCCACACATATGGACTGGACGTAAACTAGTATTCACACTGAATATTTGTCATTACAAATTATAAGCCAATGACAAAAGAAAAAAAAAAGAAACAATGCGTGCATAAATATTTATGAAGCTGTCTGTATTAACAATGGGACATGTTTGCCCAGCAGTACCAGGTGTAAAGGAGTACTTTAAGCTTTGCAGAGGTCTGCTTTAACAGACTTAAATCAAGGAGTCTGATGCATTCTAACAAAAATGATTAAATATAGCCTCAAAAACACATGGCCAAAATATCCTGAAACAAGCCTTAACTTGCATGCAGACATGAACCAAGAATGTCATGTGGTAGTAAAATAGCACTAGTTGGCTGCATTAAAGCCATGCTTTCCGAGAACACTGTACAATGCGAATAGGCACATTATTTACTCTCACACAGATCCTCCACCATCCACACACATTGCAGATATATCGACCAGGCTACAATTTTATCTGACAAACATCAAAAGATAAATAGTTATCAGAAGGGCCCTACAATCTGACCCCAGCATTTGTTCACTGAACATAATCATCAATATGTTTTATCCAAAAACTGTCCAAGCAAGAAGTGACTCAGCTAAAAAGCTGTAATTTTGTGGAAACATTTTCCAAGCTTTTATTCCTTGGCATTAGGAGGTCCCAGCAGGAATAATAATCTAGATTTAACATTTTCTTTGGCTAAAGATTGTGAGGATTTCACATTTACCTCTGCCAGCGATACCATCTGCCATTCGGCCCTTTACCTTATTCACCTGTTTTTAGTCCGCAAGCTGGTCCTCAGATATGATGCAGGAACATGTTTTGAGATAATTGTACTTAACACGATTAATAACAGGGTTCAGGCCCTCCCTTGGAACCCAGAGCAGGAACTGGAATACACTACAGTTGCAGAAGTGGAAGGATGTATGCACATCCTCTTTCTGAAACTGGTATGGTTTGCACATTGGATTACAATAAGACATTTGTTGGCTTAATAAGAGCTGGAAATGGTGTTTCCTATGAAAAATACTAGGAAATACCGCAGAGCAAACACACAGCCATGAGTTTTCCCTGGCGTAGAAGCAGCTACAATGACTGTTGGCAAAATAATGTAGCGAGTGGCATATGCACCCAGTGCCAGGTTATCCAAAGAGGCAAAAGTCTTGATTATGGCTGTATTTTGGAAGCCCTTAAGCCATAGACCCATGTAGCTGCAAAACAAAATCTTTCACATTTTAATTGAATTTTCCCAAGTCTGTCAACACCAGCACTGCCATTACGACAGCTATGAGAAGTACTGTGATAAACTTAGGGATTCTAGACAGTTAACATTAGATTGCTAAGTAAAGACTCTTTACAATACTACGCACATCTCCACCATTTCGGCAAGCTTGCTTCTACATCAGACAGTCAACTCTATAGTGTTAGCCCTTAGGTTATTAAATCAGGGTCTCCACGGGATCCCTGTCCATAGCACTTTATGTAACAATGTGTTTTTTTTATTACCAAGACTCGTATTTCATTATCTTCCTTTTTAGAAATTTTTTATTGATTGTATATTCATAAACAGATTCAGGCAATGAAATCAACGTTACCGCTTTGGTCAAGAAAGACAACCACTGACATTTAGTTTCTAGATGTGAATCCATACAATGGGGCAATTGGCTTCTGTACTATGCGGTCTGCTCTTCGAACTTTAAATTCAAATATAAAAATAGTCCCATCTTTGACACCCGTGCTTCTTTAGGCAGCACTGGTGCTTATACACCATCTCTTCTGCTTTTCCACAGTTGTCCAAGCCTCTAGTCTACAGCCCTAGTGTGAGAGCTTCATCTGATCGCCAGTGGAGTGCCATGTCTCTCTTGTCAATCAACTGGTAAAAAGACAACGTTCTTGCATTCCTTAAGTCATCCTTCCACTTCCATTGCATGATTCCCAACAGCATCATCTTGAGGTCTAGTTCCTGTGTTTGTCCCACTACTTACCTCAGGGTGTCACCATATCTTGTGCTATAGCGTGCTATTACTGGGCAGTCCTAGACCATGTAGAAATAACTGTCCTGGGTAGATCGGAATCTCCGGCAATTACGATCTGGTGTGTTACCCATTGCCAGAGTCTCTATGGGTTATAGTAGTACCTATAAAAACTGAATGAGTCTGGGACAGAAGGATATTGCTAAGGTACTCTGGGCCATTTTCGCTTCAATCCAATCATCCTCCTCTATTTTTCCCAGGTCTTCGCCCCCATTTGGTTCTAAACTCCAGTAGATGATCACAGGAATTAACTATTAAGGAACTACATATCTTCAACATACTTTTCCCTCCCAATCAAAGAGCGACCATTTTGACCTCTATGGAACTGCTTCCCCATGTAGCAGCACGAGCAATCCATAGGTTTGTAATAGTTTGTCTGGTGAACAGGTCATTTCTATGCTGAAGAGAGGTTGTTGACAGTTTGAACTGGGAGGCCAGGTAATACAGTTAATGTCTGCCCACCACAGGCCTGCCTTATATGGGGATTGTCTGCACTTTGCAAAAAAAGACTTGTGGGAATTTACCACCCCATAGGAAACTGCTAATCAAGGACTGCAATACCCCAAAGAAAGTAAGTGATAATAAAGAGGTGGTGCTGCAAAGTACACAAAAACCGGGGTAAGGAAATAATACTGAATAGCGCTCCTCTACTTATTATGGAAAAATAAAGGGAGGTCCAAGTTTTACATTCTTGCTTCAAGTCTGACAGACGGTTGACATTCAGGTCCCCAACCCTTCTGCTGGTTTATTGCTAACTATGCACTATATGATGTGGACATATGTAGAGTTACCCCAGTATATTCTGACCTGATGCATCTCTATAAATATGCATCTCAATAAGCCTCGGGAGGGCTCTATCAATGTGTTGAACATACAATAACTGTGTGCGTGGAGGACACCCTATCTTCGTGAACATTTCTTCCTGTCTTGCTCTGTGCAATGAAAATCTTGCAAATACTCTGCCAATGGTTCTATTACTGCGGCACATAGAGGGCCTCTCTCGTTGGAAATTGAGACGGTAGGTGACCTTTAATCCTCATTTGCAACCATGGGGCAACATAGGTTACAACAGATTTCAGAAAGTGGGCTGTAAAGGTCATTCTGTGGGTTCTAAAGTTCATTTTGTCAAGGGCCTGGATCATAAAGGGCCAATGTAAAGTATCAAAAGGTATTTTCGATGTCTGGCAGCATTAAGGCAAGAGTCTCAGTAAGCTTCGCCGTGTATGCCAGTATCACATGAAGGCATCTGAGGCAGTGCTGCTGATGTCTGGCATAGAGCTGTTCAAATCTTCACGCAGGAAGGAGAGAATATTTATTTCTCTTTTATCTGGGACAGAAAGTCTTAATTCATGACTGTCATACACACCAGAATTCCCCTCGAACCAAATCTTAAATATCTATACAGCATGGATAACTGTAATCAATATTTTAGAAAAACTTTTGTTTACCTCATGATAGAAGCAAGAAATAAAGAGAAAGGCTGGCCAGATTTTCAGGAATGGCTTACAGCTTCTTTGATAAAGGTTTGACAATTGGGTTGCTGTTGCTCGATATACATTTCAAACAGCAAAAGATGTGAGATATTCACCTTTCAACAGGAAAAGTACTTTTAAAAGAGGGACAAAGAATATAAAAGACAAATATATTAAAAAGCTCAAGGACTGGTGTAGGAAGCTGGCCTGGTGTGTGATGAGCATGTATGGTGTTATCACCTTATACCAACTCCAGGTATCCCCTTTTAGTGAGTTTTAGACAGTGTCTAGGAAGCCGGGGCTCTCTAGAGGTAGCTGTGGATAAGCAGCCAAGACTAATCCAGGCAACATGCAAAGCTTATGCAATACCACTAGAATCACACGGCACTTATACACATGAAAGAACCACACAGTGTTACAAAAATAAATGTACTTTATTATAATAACACAAGTACTAAAATACTCTATAGGCAATGCTCTACTAGGAGGTGAGTAAACACTATTATATATACATTAGAAGTCAGTGATAAGCATAGAAAGCAATAGCAAATAGTAAAACAATAGGAAATAGTGAAGGCCTAAAGGCCTTCACTATTTCCTATTGGAATATGGAGGCAGTCCCCCACCAAAGGAAACTGAATCAGTAGAGAGGAGCTGGAGGAACTAGGAACTACAAAAGGTAAATACCAGGGTGCCACCCAGCAACCAGGAGAGAAGAGGTAAGTACCTTGTTTTCCCCAAACCCACAGGAGAACTTTGGAAAAGGACTGTGCAAGACCCAGACAAGACTGGAAGAAACCAAAGGTGGATCCTGTAAAAGAAGGGGACCAAATCCAGTTTGAGATGGTGTCTGGCAGTGGCGGGAGCCACTACCCACCATTCTATGGATGTAGGACCAGGAGCAGAAGAGGAGTCCCAGAAGTAATGCAAGTGATGTCCCATGTCGGCAGTCATGATCCAGTCGGTCAGTGGTGCTGGAAAACCAACAGTAAGCCTTGGCAAAGAGTTGACTAAGAAGGTTTTGCAAGGCTGAAGAGGAGCAGTAAGGCCCAGGGGACCCTACCCAAGGAGGGGAGTCCGCGGTGACCCTCAGCAGCTGGGAGAGTCACAAGAAGAGGAGGCAGCCCCCAAAGGCGACCCACAGGCAGCAGGCACAGGAGCTGCAGTGAGGCCCACTCAGCACACCTGTAGAGGAGTCCCAAGACGCTGGAGCAGCAGGCAGGAGAGTGCTTTGCAGGAAGAGTGCTGGAGGCTGGGGTTACATGGAGCTTGAAGATCCCTTGGAGGAGGAACAAACGAGCCTTAGTAGCTGCAAGAGTCATGGTGCACAGGAGGTACTGTCCTGCAAGGAGAGGCAAGGGCTTACAGTCTCCCAAGTTGGATAGCTGGTAGAGAGGACCAAGGGGACCACTCCAGACCACCACCTGTGATGCAGGACCCACCAGATCCAGAGGAGAGAGGTTGTTTTTGCAGTTGGTGCCTGCGGATGCAGGGGAGTGACTCCTTCACTCCAAGGGAGATTTATCTTGCTTCTTGTGCAGGCTGAAAACTCGTCGCCCTCAGAGGATGCACAGCCAGGGAAATCTTGCAGTTGCTGGAAGGAGCCAGAGAAACAATGTTGCAGAGCGAAGTCGTTGCTGGAGTTAGATTGTCAGTTCCTGGAGGGCCCAGTTGCAATCCCGGTGGCCAGGAGATGAAGTAAATGATGCAGAGGAGTCCTACAGGAATACAGCACATCGAATCTGAAGAGGCATCTCGGACTGAGACCATAAATAGTCCAGGAAGGGGGGAATTGGTCACCTAGCAGGGTGACCACCTATCAGGAGGGGGCTGTGATGTCACCTGCCTGACCTGGCCACTCAGATGCTCTCAGGGGCCTCTGCCCACCTTGGATTCCCGATGGCAGAATCAAGAGGCCACCTAGAGGAGCTCTGGACACCACCCTGAGGTGGTGATGGACAATGGAGTAGTTACTCATTTCCATTGTCCAGTTTGGCGCCAGAACAGTGACTGGTGGTCCCTGGACTGGTGCACACTGGTTGATGCAAGGAGGGCACCAAATGTTTCCTTCAAAGCATACCAGTGGCTTGGAGAGGCTACCCCTTCCAAGCCATGTAACACCTATTTCCAAATGGAGAGGGTGTTGCCTCCCTCTCCCAAAGGAAATCCTTTGTTCTGCCTTCCTCTGCTTGAGCTGGTCAAACAGCAGTACGGCAGAAATCTGTCTGTAGGGTGGCAGCAGCGCAGGCTGCCTGGCAAACCCAAGAAGACTGGTAGGAGCAAGGTTGGGGTCCTCTATGGAGGCCCCAGAGTGCATGGAATCATACAACCAATATTGGCTATAGTACTGGGGAATGATTCCGACATGTTTGATACCAAGCATGCCCAGGTTCGGAGTTACCATTATGTAGCTAGACACAGGTAGTGATCTGCGACTAGCACATGGGTAAAATGGCTTTCCCGCACTTACCAAGTCCAGGAAAATGGAGCTGGATTTCGTAGGGGCACCTCTGCTCATGCAAGGGTGCTCTCACACACAGATACCTGCCCTCTGGGCTAGAAGGGCCTGCCATAGGAGTGACTTAGTGACCTGGTGCAGTGACCTGTAGTGCCCTCTTGGGGGCAGAAACCACTAGACATCAGGGAACATTTCTAAATGCTTGGTGGGAGGTGTTTGTCAACCGGCGAACTATTTGCATTTGTGATTATAACAATTTATTTCTCCTTTTTGTTCTAGTTCAAAGCTTTTGCTTCCCTTTGCTGTGACTCCATGCGGTTTTGGCAGTGGTTGACCTGCGGTCTGCGTAGTTGCATGTTTTAGGTAAGACAACATAATTTACCTCAAAGGAGTATTGTTGCCATGCATTAATGACATTTGTAGGCGGTGCACTAAACGCAAGATTGTGTGTGAAATTGTCCTTAGATTTGTGCACGATTATATTTGTGTTGTCTTATGTCTAAAATTATTTTCTTTTTAGTGGGATATCATGGGTGATTGCTGTGTCTGCGCAGAGTAGTTGCTGGCGAGTCTAGCTTTTTCAGGCAAGTGAGTGGTATAGTTTTTGGGTAAATAACTCTGTGATAAAGCCACACTTTGTTTATTAATTATTTTAGACAGTGTTGGTTGTTGTTGGCGCATTTGTCAAGTTACTTTCTTAGAAAGGATCATGGCTAGCCGCAGGGTGACCGGTGGGCAGGTTGTTGGTATGCTTTTTTAGTCGCCTTCTGATCACGATTATGAGACTGACTGTATCTTAGGAAGAGGAGGAAGAGAGATTCTGACAGTGAATTTTCTGACCGAGAGGAATCTTCTGATGAGGAAGCCACTCAGTGCAGATGAAGGGCCTGTTTTAGAGGACACAGATGTGCCAATAGTGCATCAGCCTGGGGCTGAAAGGTTTCCCCTTGGAAGACCTGAACTGTGGGTTGCCCCAAACATGGAACAGCCAGAGTTGCCTGCCTTTAATGGTCTCCCAGGGTGTAGAGTGAAGGCAGAAAACTTTTAGCCTGTCAATTTCTTTCAGCTGTTTATGGACAACGTAATTTTGGAAGAGATTGTTGAGCAGACTAATTTGTATGCGAAGCAGTATTTAAGGGACAACGCTGCCAGACTTAGGCCACAGTCTAGAGCTACCCAGTGGATTCCCACAAATCTGGAAGAGATGAAAAAGTTCTTAGGTTTGACTTCTTTGATGGGATTGATAAGAAAGCAGTCACTGGCATCTCAGTGGTCTACTAGTCCCTTGATGACAACGGCTATACTTCCTGCAACCATGGCTCTTAATCTGGATTTGCTTCTTCTTAAGATGCTGCATTTTGCTGACAATGCTTTAGCCTTGCCACAAGATCACCCTGATTATGACAGTCTTTTTAAGATTAGGCCTATCCTTGATCATTTTGTAGATCGGTTTTCAGAGGTCTATGTTCCAGGGAAAGAAATATCTGTTAACGAGTCTTTGGTCCTGTTCACAGGTCATTTGGTTTTTAGGCAGTACATACCTAGCAAGAGGGCACGGTTTGGAATTAAAATGTATATGCTGTCTGAAAGTAGTACAGGATATGTTTATAATTTCTGGGTCTACACTAGTAGGAATTATAGTATTGAACCCCCCCGCCCCCACCCCCACCCTGGTTGTCTGCCCACTATGAGAAATTTGTGTGGGCACTTGGTAGATGACTGTTTAACAAAGGTCACCATTTGTACGTAGATAACGTCTACACTGGAGTGCAGTTGTTCAAGGAATTGTTCAGAGTGGACACTGTTGCTTGTGGCACAATTCGTACTAACCGAAAGGCTATCCAAGGGAGCTTGTCTGTAAAAAAAAAAAAAAAAAAAAAAAAAAAAAAAAAAAAAAACTTGAGGGGACAGTGTAGTGCCTTGCGGAATAAGCTGCTAGCTCTGAAATTTGCAGACATAAGGGATATCTACATGCTAACTACCATCCATGATGAGAGTACTTCACCTGTGACTGTTTGGGGGTCAGGCTGCTGAAGTGCGCAAACCTGTGTGCATTTTAGACTACAATAAGCACATGGGTGGTGTTGATAGAATAGATCAGAGGTTGGAACCTTACACTGCTGTTCGTAAGTCTTACGTTTGGTATAAAAAGTTGGCCATACATTTGTTTAATTTAGCAACTTTTAATGCTTTTATTGTGTTCAAGGATTGTTCCCCTGAGTAAAGGATGAAATGTGTTAAATTTCAGGAGTCAGTGTTAGAGAGCCTTGTTGTGGTGGAACATACAACAATTCCTAGAGTAGCAGTGGTGGAGGACGTGGCTAGATTGAAAGATTGCCACTTTTCTGATCAGTTTCTTCCCACTCCCAAAAAAGACTTTCCTGCTAAGAAATGTAGAATCTGTGCCCGATTGTCTTTCAAAGCCTGGGCTGTGTGTGGCAGGCTGTTTCAGGAGTTACCATACCCAAAATAATTTTTGGGAACTACTGTGAACGTAAACTGCCTGTTTTACATTTTCATATCTTCAGTTTCATGGTTGGCATTACTGTCAAGTATTTAGTTAGAGCTTTTGTGTTTGTAGTTTTGTACTGATTTAAAATTAGTTAGTGCTTTCTTTGTTGTTTAAAAAAAAGTGATGGTGTGCGTAGAGTGGCGCTTGGCTGGCGGTGTGCGTGGAGTGGCGCTTGGCTGGGGGTGTAAATAGTGACTTGCTGTTGGCCACTGCAACACACTGCTAGCCAAACGCCAGTCCACAGACTCCCATCAGCTGGTGTGATTGCTATGTCAGGCATGTGGGCGTATGAAAGTGATGGGCTCTTGAATGCGCTGTCTGTTGATGCAAGTGTTGTAATGTGCTGGGCCCACAGCATGAATGGTCTTGTGCATGTCATGCATGAAAGGTGTGTGAACGGACTGTAAAGCAGCTGATGCCTTGTCGCGGCTTTACAGCTCACGAGCTGTGAGTCACTGGTTCAATTGTTTTGCCTTTCAGTTATTAACAGTGCATTTCATTTTTGTGAGATATCTTGTTAATAAGATTTGATCTACTGAACCATCACTCATCCTTGTGTCAAATCCAACCAGTATGTATGGTAAAAATAAAAGGACCTGCTCTGCTGTAATCCCATACTCCCTGCAAACCTCAAAATACTCCATGCAAACCTCAAAATTTGCTTCAGGCAGATTTTCCTCACTTTTCTTTGTAGGATCACTGCGTCCGCACAGATTTCCTACCACGCAGCGTTACCCTCAGTCTCCCAAGTAAAATGATACCTCACTTGTGTGGGTTCCCGAAGCAGAGTCAGACTAAAAACTGTATAAAGTAATTGTGCTTATCAACTCGCTGTGCTATCTCCTCAATCTCTACACGTTTTTGGCCTTTTCCTGCTGCAGGCACCTGGACCACCCACCTAAGTGGGTATCATTTTTATCGGCATACCGAGGGGAACATTGGGTGGTAGGAAATGTGTACCGGCACAGTGATCCTACAAAGAAAAGTGTGGAAAATGTGATTTTGTTTTTGCTATACTTGAGGTTTGCAGAGGAGTCTGGGTAAGAAAATGTTGGGGGATCCATGCAAGCCACACCTCCCTGGACTCTTCCAGGTGTCTAGTTTTACAAAATGTCTGGGTTTGGTAGGTTTCCCAGATGACCACCGCACCTGGGACCAAAAACGCAGGTGTTCACCACCCCCTTGCAAAAACAGGTAGTTTTGTAATAGATCATTTTGATGTGTTCACATTATGATTCAGGGCATTTCCTAACGTGGGCACTGGCTCAACCCACACAACTGAGGAACCATTTTTATCAGGAGACCTGGGGGAATCCTGAATAGAAGGAGGTTTGTGGCTCCCCTCAGATTCCAGAACTTTCCATCATCGAAATGTGAGGAAAAAGTGTTTTTTTTGCCAAATTGTGAGGTTTGTGAAAGATTCTAGAGAACAGAACCTGGCGAGAGCCCCACAAGTCACCCCATTCTGAATTCCCCTAGGTGTCTAGTTTAAAAAAATATATAGGTTAGATAGGTTTCCCTAGGTGCCGGATGAGAGGCCAAAATCCACAGCTAGGCACTTTGCAAAAAAACAGGTCAGTCTTCTTTGGGAAAATGTGTGTCCAGGTTGTGTTTTGGGGCATTTCCTGTCGCAGGCACTAGGCCTACCCACACACGTGAGGTACCATTTTTTTTTTTTTTTTTTTTTTTTTTTTTTAATCGGGAGACTTCAGGGAATGCTGGGTGGAAGGAAATTTGTGGCTTCCCTCAGATTCCAGAACTTTCTATCACGAAATGTGAGGAAAAAGTGTTTTTTTTGCCAAATTGTGAGGTTTGCGAAAGATTCTGGGTAACGGAACCTGGTGAGAGCCCTACAAGTCACCCCATCCTGGATTCCCCTGGGTGTCTAGTTTTAAAAAGTGCACAGGTTTGGTAGGCTTCCCTAGGTGCCTGCTGAGTTAGAGGCCAAAATCCACAGCTAGGCATTTTCCAAAAAACAAGTAAAATTTTTATGTAAAAATGTGATGTGTCCAGTTTGTGTTTCCTGTTGCGGGCATTAGGCCTACCCATACAAGACAGGTACCATTTTTATTGGGAGATTTTGGGGGAGAGCGGGGGTATAGAAGAACAAGTGTTATTGCCCCTTGTCTTTCTCTACATTTTTTCCTTCCAAATGTAAGACCGTGTGTACAAAGACGTCTATTTCAGAAATGCCCTGTAATTCACATTCTAGCATGAGGACCCCGGAATTCAGAGATGTGCAAATAACCACTGCTTCAACACCTTATCTTGTGCCCATTTTGGAAATACAAAGGTTTCCTGGATACCTATTTTTCACTCTTTATATTTCACCAAATGAATTGCTGTATACCCGGCATACAATGAAAACCCATTGTAAAGTGCAGCTCTTTTATTGGCTCTGGGAAGCTAGGATTCTTGATGAACCTACAAACCCTATATATCCCCGCAACCACAAGAGTCTAGCAGGTGTAACGGTATATTGCTTTTGAAAATATGACATTGCAGGAAAAAGTTAGAGTAAAACGTGGAGAGAAATGGCTGTTTTTTTCACCTCATTTTCAATATTTTTATTTCAGTTGTTACTTTCTGTAGGAAAAACTTGTAGAATCTACACAAATAACCCTTTGCTGAATTCAGAATTTTGTCTACTTTTCAGAAACGTTTAGCTGTCTGGGATCCAGCATTGTTTTCACACCCATTTCTGTCACTAACTGGAAGGAGGCTGAGAACACAAAAAAGTAGTAAAAATGGAGTATGTCCCAGTAAAATGCCAAAAATGTGTGGAAAATGTGGTTTTCTGATTCAAGTCTGCCTGTTCCTGAAACCTGGGAAGATGGTGATTTTAGCACCGCAAACCTTTTGTTGATGCAATTTTCAGGGAAAAATCACAAGCTTTCTTATGCAGCCCTTTTCCCCATTTTTTGCAGCGAAGGGTTTAGGACCTTCCATGAAAGCTTTAATGACTTATTTTGAATATTGAAGTATGTTGTCTATTTTGTAAATAGGCTGCAATTGCAGCTAAGTGCAACCAAATTGACGTGTAAGCCAGATTTGCTTTTTGCAGGTGAAGCAAATAAATACTATCTTGCACTGATGGTATCGGTGGATCATTGTGTTTAGATTGAGTGTAACAGGCAAAATGTTTCCATTTTGCTGCATAACAGGCTCTAGCTGCTGGTCTACATGCCTGTTTTAGAATGTCCACACACTGCAGGGAACTGAATTCTATGACTTGAGAAGCCATATCTCAAGGTTGAGTGAATTGGGATACAGATGTCTTATCTGTTGTAGATTATGTATGAGACGATCTGGTCTGTTGGGTATTCTCTTGTGAGGTACTAGGGAAAGATCCAGCAGAGCTGAAAGCCAAGTCTGGCAAGCCCATGTGGGTGCTACCAGGATCATTTTGAGAGAAGTTTGAGTTTGAACACCAGGAATGGAATATGAGAGAGAGGTGGAAAAGTGTAAGAAATTATCCTTGACCAGTTGATCCACAGGACTATGCCCTTGGACTGGGGGTGGTAGTACCTGGATGCGAAGGTTTGGCATTTTGAGTTTTCTGCTGTGGCGAATAGGTCTATGTGAGATGTTCCCCACTTTTGAAAGAAATTTTGAAGGACTACTGGGTGGAGTTCCCATTCATGGGCTTGTTGATGCATCCTGCTTAGCAGGTCTGTAAAGTCGTCTGTCCCTGGGCGGTATTCTGCCAGAAGATGAATGTGGTGATGAGCCCACCCCCAGATTGTTTGCGCTAGCTGAGACAACTGGAGAGAACTTGTGTGTCCCCCGTTCTTGTGAATAATACATTGCGGTCGTGTTCTCTGTGCGAATCACAACAGATTAGTGCAATGAGGCAGAAACTTTCAGGGCTAGAAAGACTGATTGAAGTTCCAAAACATTGATGTGTATAGTCTGGTGACTGGAGCCCCATGATCTCCGCACTGTGAGGTTGTTGAGACGAGTTCCGCATCCTGTAAGGAAGGAATCAGAGGTCAGAACTATTTGGGGACCAGGGTCTTGAAAAGGCTGAACTTTGATGAGATTGGTGGTATTTCACTATAGGAGAGCGATGTAAGCTGTACTAACTACCAACACTAGATTCTGAAGATGACCCTGAACTTGTGACCATTGGCGAGACACATTGTTGTAGGGGACGCAAAGAAAGTCTGGCATGAGGGACAATAGCAATGCCATCATACTTAGGAGTCGCATCAATGTTTTGACTGTGTACATTTGATTGACCTGTTTTCTCGAAAATTGTGGACACGTGTTGGATTGGGGGTAAGCGAGCAACAATTGTGTGCCGAGTATAGATCCTAGATACGTTTGAATCTAGAGAGGCTGTAGGTGTGATTTTAGGGTGTTTATTGTAAACCCTAATTTGTGAAGAAGGTTTAGTGTTGTTTGAGTCAGAGAATGGCATTAACTTAGTGTTGGCTCTTATCAGCCAATCGTCAAAGTATGGAAATATGTGTATGTGATGCCTTCTGAGATGTGCAGCAACTAATGCTAGACACTTGGTGAATACCCTGAAAGCGGTTGTGACTCCGAAAGGTAGAACTTTGAACTGATAATGTTGTCTTGCCACTACAAATCTTAGATATTTGAGGTGTGCAGGATGAACTGGAATGTGAAAGTAGGCGTACTTCAGATCTAGATCGGCTATGAAGTCGCCTTTTTTTTTAGCAACTGAATTATATCTGGAAGGGTAACCATGTGAAAATGATCTGACAATATATATTGATTTAACAGTCTGAGACCCAAAATAGGCATGAGAGTGCTGTCTTTTTTGGAACGAGAATGTAGAGAGTACACTCCTGTTCCTTGATATTGTATGGGAACAGATTCGATTGCTTCTTTTAACAGTAGAGATTGTACCTCTTCTTTTAAAAGAGTGAGATGTTCTGTTGACATTTTGTGTCTGCGAGGTGAAATGTTTGAGGGTGTTGATGCAAGTTCTAGACAATAACCATGCTTTATAAAGGATAGGACCCATTGGTCCAATGTTATCTCTATCCATTGTTGGTAAAATTGAAAACACCCCCTTCTGGAGTGGAATAAGGAGGTAGTCAATGTTTGGCTGCGGAGGGTGAACTACGAGTGTTGGTGGTTTTCCTCTGCCATTAGAGCCTATATATATTCCTGTAAAAAACCCTCTAGAGTAGGAGAAAGAGGCTCGGTGCTGCTGTGAGTTGGCATGATTAGAGGATGTGGCTCCTCTGTAGCCACCCCTCTACATTGAGAGATGACCCCCCTCCTGGTTTATTTGATTTCGTAAAGCACCCATGGATTTAGCTGTGTTGGTGTCTTTTTTATTTTTTTAGTTTTCCAAGGGTGGAGTCACCCTAGGACCCAAATAGGTGCTCCCCATCAAAGGGCATATCGAGGACAGCTTGTATTTCTTCTGGTTTCAAATAAGAACACCTTAACTAGGCATGTCTCCTAAGGAGGATACTGATATTGACCCCTTGTCCGGCTGTGTCTGCTGCATCCAGTGCACATATAATTGAATTATTCGCAATTGTCTGACCTTCAGAGACAATTTTTTATGTCTGGGAGGTGTTGAGGAAGGTCTCATTTTGTCCCACAGTGTCCCATCATATCTTGCAAACAATGCCTGGGAATTAGCAATGCGCCAGGAAACCTTTTTCCTGCTGCAATTTTGTTTTTACTTTCTTTCTTTGGAGAAGGAGAATCTCCAGTAAAATGGCTATTTACTCTTTTCCTGGATGTGGTAGTGACAATGGAATCTGGAGGGACTTGTGACAGGGTGAATATTGGGTCAGATGGAGCTGCCTTATATTTTTTAGCTTCGTGCGGAGTAATTATACAGGAACACATAGGCTCTTTAAAAATGTCTTGGACAGGACACATTGAAGCATTCTTGGCAACACAGGGACGAATTGTATGTGCCTGTGTGTTGTAGTGAGGGTATCAAATAGAAAGTCTTCTTCTATTGGATCCTTGTGTAATTGCACATTATGATAGGCAGCAGCCCTAGCAATTACTTGCTGATAAGCAGTGGTGTCCTCTAGAGTGGAGGGGCAGGACAGAGAGCTGGGTATGTATCTATAATAAAATCCATATAATAAGTATCCCAGGGGTCAAGGTCTTGTGGAACATTCCCTAGATTTTCCCTACCACATACAGGTGAACCCTGTGGTGTGTAATGCCCACCAACTTGAGAACTGTGGTAGAGGAGAAAGAGGAGGTGGCAGTGAGGGAGATGGCAGCAGAGCTGGGAGAGGAGGCACTGCTGCAGACGTAGAAGCTTCCCTTATGTGGCTTTTTAGGAGGAGGTGAGGTGTTGAGATCCGCTTGAAAGAGCTTCTTCTTTACAGGAATGGTGGGAGAAGCCACAATTCTGCTTGTGCCTTTTTCAACTTGAATTTTATGCTGCTGAGTTGCCATAGTTTCTAAAATCAGTTCAACTAGAAATAATGAAGCAGAAGAATGGTCAAGGTCAGCTGTTTTCGGCACCAAACTTTTATGCCATAAACTGTTCAATTCCGAAGGGACAAATGTACTCCCGCTTGGTGCGGAAGTTTTCAGTGCCGAAGTTGTGGGCACTGAAGTAGTCCGTTCCAAAGTTTTCGGCTCCGAAGCCTTGTATGTTTTTGGTCAGACCAAAGGAATAGAGGTTGATTGTGAAGACTCAGCCAAAGTCTTTCCGGATTTCAGAGCTGAGCCAGGGGCAACCAAATCAAGCTTCTGTGACTAACCATAGCCTGATGGCAGTGGTGGTCACTGGACCTCTTTTGTGAGCTTCTTTACTGTCTTTATGGGAAGAGGAGGGGTAGGTTTTAAAAAATATATATATTTTTACTCACAACTTGTGCCAAAATTATGTCCTGGCTCTCTATGTTGGATTGTAGGTCTGAGTCCGAGTCTTCGACGGAGAATGCCCCTTTTTGCTCCAGCTCCTCCTATGCGTGTTCATCCCCGAAAATATCAGTGTGGTTTTGCATAGAGTGTGCCATTTCCAGTCTGCAAGCTCTTTGGTCCCGAAGTGTTTTCTTGGACTGAAACAATGGACATGCATCATAGGTGGCTTCATTGTGGTCTGGGGAAAGGCAGAGGTTACACACTTGATTATGATCCATGTGTGGAAATTTGGCGTGGCATAGAGGACAGAATCTAAACGGCATCCGTTCCATCATGGTCTCATTTTTTCGACCACATGGAGATAGGCCTGGGACCGGGCAAGGCCTGCCCCAAAGGGCATGTGGATCATGTTTGACCTGACTCAATCCAGATTATGATAAAGAAAACACGATCAACTTCCAATACCGTCCATGGAAAGTAAAGACAGGAAGACTGTCTCGAACTGGTCGGAGTGAATACGGAACGAGCAGAAACACATCCGAACCAGATGACGGAGAAAAAAAAACAATCTAACAAAGAACTCTATGCCCATGGACAGTATCACCGAGAAGGAGGAGCTACTCAATCCAGTGACTCGAAAACACTTCTCGAAGAAAACAAGTTGCAACACTCCAAGTCCAAGACTAGATGGCAGGATAATGCACTGCATGTGTTACAGATTTACATGCATTGATTTGTAAGCAGTATCAATCAGCTGTAGATGAAGAAATGGGTGACATCTTGGACTCTTTCTTGGAACTCTGCTGCATCATGTCCTTAACATTCAGCAGTTCTTAGGATCTTTATTGGTAAACCACTGAATGGATCTAGTAAAGCTGTTGAGAAGAGTAAAGAGATGTAAGATGGATGGAATCCTTTTCACTAGAATAAGGCTGTGTTAAAGTACAGCACTTGGATAGCTGATCTTATTACTAAGCTACCACTACACATATGAAGTGTGGGTAGATGCTTATGTGCATTCTATGCCTCTATCTCTGACTGTATATCAGTGCAGCAGCATTTAGTAAATATGCGTATGGAAGGACATGCAGTTAGATATTACCTGTCAAAGCTTTTGCGCCTCCTTTGCTCCCTGTGAAATATGCTTTCAGTTTTCCATACAACTCCAATTGATAAAGAATAATATACCTGAACAGTTTGGAATATCTATCTTGCTATCATTCCTTTGAATAATTAGGTTTCTTTTGTTTTTGCAGCATGTGCGACAAAGAATTGCTCACTTTTTTTATTGCTTTTGTAAATAATATGTCTGCTCTCCTAACATCTAATGCTTTCACTTTGCATTTTGAGTTATTTTAAAATGGCATGTAAGTTAAAGAGTTGATTAACGTGAAACAACTTTACAATAGATAATAATGAAAATGTCACTTACCCAGTGTACATCTGTTCGTGGCATCAGTCGCTGTAGATTCGCATGTTTTGCATAGCTCGCCATCTGGTGTTGGGCCGGAGTGTTACAAGTTGTTTTTCTTCGAAGAAGTCTTTCGAGACACGGGACCGAGTGACTCCTCCTTTTGTCTCCATTGCGCATGGGCGTCGACTCCATCTTCGATTGTTTTTCCCCCGCAGAGGGTGAGGTAGGAGTTGAATTGTAGTAATAGTGCCCATGCAATGGAGTGACTAAGTATGTACTTATTTAAGGTTGAAATGATATATATACAAATAGTTGAAGGTAACTTCCGAACTGCTACAGGCTCCCGGGGAGGCGGGTGGGCACATGCGAATCTACAGCGAATGATGCCACGAACAGATGTACACTGGGTAAGTGACATTTTCAGTTCGATGGCATCTGTCGCTGTAGATACGCATGTTTTGCATAGACTAGTAAGCAGTTATCTCCCCAAAAGCGGTGGCTCAGCCTGTAGGAGTGGAAGTAGTCTGAAACAATGTTCTTAATACGGCTTGACCTACTGTGGCTTGTTGTGCGGATAACACGTCTACACAGTAGTGCTTGGTGAATGTGTGAGGCGTAGACCATGTGGCTGCCTTACATATTTCTTGCATTGGGATGTTTCCTAGAAAGGCCATGGTAGCACCTTTCTTTCTGGTTGAGTGTGCCCTTGGTGTAATGGGCAGCTGTCGTTTAGCTTTAAGGTAGCAGATTTGGATGCATTTAACTATCCATCTGGCTATAACTTGTTTTGATATTGGGTTTCCTGCATGAGGTTTTTGAAATGCAATAAATAGTTGTTTAGTCTTTCTGATGTTCTTTGTTCTGTCAATGTAATACATTAATGCTCTTTTGACATCTAATGTATGTAGTGCCCTCTCAGCTACGGTATCTGGCTGTGGAAAGAACACTGGAAGTTCCACTGTTTGATTTAGATGGAACGGTGAAATAACCTTTGGTAAAAATTTAGGATTAGTCCTTAGGACGACCTTATTCTTGTGTAGTTGTATAAAAGGTTCTTGTATTGTAAAAGCCTGAATCTCGCTTACTCTTCTTAGGGAAGTAATGGCGATGAGAAATGCAACCTTCCAGGTTAGGAACTGTATTTCGCAGGAGTGCATGGGTTCAAAAGGTGGACCCATAAGTCTAGTTAGGACAACATTTAGGTTCCATGAAGGAACAGGTGGTGTTCTTGGTGGTATAATTCTCTTAAGGCCCTCCATGAATGCTTTAATGATTGGTATCCTATATAGGGAAGTTGAATAGGTAGTCTGCAGGTATGCAGATATTGCTGCAAGGTGTATTTTAATGGAAGAGAAAGCCAGGTTAGATTTTTGTAAGTGAAGCAAGTAACCCACTACATGTTTTGGAGTCGTGTGTAATGGTTGGATTTGATTAATATGGCAGTAGCAAACAAACCTCTTCCATTTACTTGCATAGCAGTGCCTGGTGGATGGCCTTCTGGCTTGCTTTATGACTTCCATACATTCTTGGGTAAGTTGTAAGTGCCCGAATTCTAGGATTTCAGGAGCCAAATTGCTAGATTCAGCGATGCTGGATCTGGGTGTCTGATTTTTTGGTTGTGTTGTGTCAATAGATCTGGCCTGTTGGGCAATTCGATGTGGGGTACTACTGATAGGTCTAGCAGCGTTGTGTACCAGGGTTGCCTTGCCCAAGTTGGTGCTATTAATATGAGTTTGAGTTTGTTTTGACTGAGTTTGTTTACCAGATAAGGAAGGAGAGGGAGAGGAGGAAAAGCGTAAGCAAATATCCCTGACCAGTTCATCCATAGGGCATTGCCTTGGGACTGCTTGTGTGGGTATCTGGATGCGAAGTTTTGGCATTTTGCGTTCTCCTTCGTCGCAAACAAGTCTATTTGAGGTGTTCCCCAGAGTTTGAAATAGGTGTTCAGAATTTGGGGGTGAATTTCCCATTCGTGGACCTGTTGGTGATCTCGAGAGAGATTGTCTGCGAGTTGATTCTGAATCCCTAGTATAAATTGTGCTATTAGGCGAATTTGGTTGTGAATTGCCCAACGCCAAATTTTTTGTGCTAGCAGGCTTAACTGCGTGGAGTGTGTCCCCCCTTGTTTGTTTAGATAATACATTGTTGTCATGTTGTCTGTTTTGACAAGAATGTATTTGTGAACTATTATTGGTTGGAAAGCTTTTAGTGCTTGAAAAACTGCTAGCAGTTCTAGGTGATTTATGTGCAGTTTTGTTTGATGTACGTTCCATTGTCCTTGTATGCTGTGTTGATCGAGGTGTGCTCCCCACCCTGTCATGGAAGCATCTGTTGTTATTACGTATTGTGGCACTGGGTCTTGGAAAGGCCGCCCTTTGTTTAAATTTATGTTGTTCCACCATAGAAGCGAGAGGTAAGTTTGGCGGTCTATTAACACCAGATCTAGAAGATGACCCTGTGCTTGTGACCACTGTGATGCTAGGCACTGTTGTAAGGGCCTCATGTGCAGTCTTGCGTTTGGGACAATGGCTATGCATGAAGACATCATGCCTAGGAGTTGTAATATCATCTTTGCTTGTATCTTTTGTGTTGGATACATGCGTTGTATGATGTTGTTGAAATTTTGAATTCTTTGGGGACTTGGAGTGGCTACTCCTTTTGTTGAGTCTATTATGGCTCCTAGGTATTGTTGTACCTTGCACGGCAGAATGTTGGATTTCGTGAAGTTGACGGTGAACCCTAGTTTGAAGAGGGTTTGTATGATCTGATTTGTGTGGTTTGAGCACTCTATTAACGAATGGGCCTTGATTAGCCAGTCGTCTAGATATGGGAACACATGTATTTGCTGCCTTCTGATGTGTGCAGCGACTACTGCTAGACATTTGGTAAAGACTCTTGGTGCGGTTGTTAATCCGAAAGGCAATACCTTGAATTGGTAATGTATTCCTTTGAATACAAACCTTAGGTATTTCCTGTGCGATGGGTGTATTGGTTTATGGAAATACGCGTCTTTGAGGTCTAAAATTGTCATGTAGTCGTGTAGTTTTAGCAATGGTAACACTTCTTGTAGTGTGACCATGTGAAAGTGGTCTGATTTGATGAATGTGTTTACTATTCTGAGGTCTAGGATTGGTCTCAGCGTTTTGTCCTTCTTTGGTATCAGAAAGTACAGTGAGTAAACTCCTGTGTTTATTTGTGTGTTTGGTACTAATTCGATTGCATTCTTCTGCAATAGTGCCTGCACTTCTATCTCCAGGAGATTGGAATGATGTTTTGTCAAATTTTGTGCTTTTGGTGGTATGTTTGGAGGGAATTGTAGAAATTCTATGCAATAACCATGTTGGATAATTGCTAGAACCCAAGTGTCTGTAGTGATTTCCTCCCATGCTTTGTAATAATGACCTATTCTTCCCCCCACTGGTGTTGTGTGGAGGGGGTGAGTGACATGTGAGTCACTGCTTAGTAGTAGGGGTTTTGGGGCTTTGAAATTTTCCCCTATTCCTAGGGAATTGCCCTCCTCTATATTGTCCCCGAAAACCTCCTCTGTACTGTCCCTGGTAACTGGACGGTGTTGCCTGTGAGGTGCTGGCTTGTGTGCCCTGACCCCGAAACCCCCCTCTAAAGGGTGTTTTACGGAATGTGCTGTAATTCCCTCTGCTCTGCGGGGAGTAGAGTGCGCCCATGGCTTTAGCAGTGTCCGTGTCCTTTTTGAGTTTCTCAATCGCTGTGTCCACTTCTGGACCGAACAGTTCTTTTTCGTTAAAAGGCATATTGAGAACTGCTTGCTGAATCTCTGGTTTAAATCCAGACGTTCGTAGCCATGCATGCCTTCTGATAGTTACAGATGTATTAATTGTCCGTGCAGCTGTATCTGCAGCATCCATGGAGGAGCGTATTTGGTTGTTTGAAATGTTCTGTCCCTCCTCAACCACTTGTTTTGCCCTCTTTTGTAGGTCGTTGGGCAGATGTTCAATGAGATGTTGCATCTCATCCCAATGGGCTCTGTCATAGCGCGCAAGTAGTGCCTGAGAGTTAGCGATGCGCCACTGGTTTGCAGCTTGTGCTGCGACTCTCTTACCAGCTGCATCGAACTTGCGGCTTTCTTTATCTGGGGGTGGTGCATCTCCAGATGTGTGGGAGTTGGCCCTTTTCCTAGCTGCCCCTACAACGACAGAGTCTGGTGGCAGCTGTGTAGTGATGAAAACCGGGTCTGTAGGAGGCGCCTTATACTTTTTTTCCACTCTTGGTGCGATTGCCCTACTTTTGACCGGCTCCTTAAAGATTTCTTTTGCATGCCGGAGCATACCAGGGAGCATAGGCAGGCTTTGGTAGGAGCTGTGGGTGGAGGAGAGGGTGTTGAATAAAAAGTCATCCTCAACCTGTTCTGAGTGGAGGCTTACATTGTGAAATTGTGCTGCTCTAGTCACCACTTGGGAATACGCAGTGCTGTCCTCTGGTGGAGATGGCTTCGTAGGGTATGCCTCCGGGCTGTTATCTGACACTGGGGCGTCGTATAAGTCCCATGCGTCCTGATCTTGGTCACCCTGGCTCATGGTGGTGTGAGCTGGGGAATGTGATGGAGTTTGTGCTGGTGAGACGTTAATTACAGGTGGAGGAGAGGGTGGTGGAGTAACCTTTTTCGCCACCTTTGTTTGTGGTGTTTGTTCAGTTTGGAACTCCAATCTTCTCTTTCTTCTAATAGGGGGAAGGGTGCTTATTTTTCCTGTCCCCTCCTGTATGAAAATACGCTTTTGCGTATGGTCTACATCAGTTGATTGTAGCTCTTCCTTAAACCTATGCTTTCGCATTTGGGAGGTTAGCGATTGCTCTTCTGTATAAGAGCCTGAAACTGGGTCGGTTGCAGTTTGTTTTGGCACCGAAACCCTGTCTGCATCTTTTTTCGGCTCCGAGGTGACTTTTTTCTTTTTCGGGGCCGAAACCTCTCGGCGTCGATCTTAGTCGGTGCCGCTGTCTCGGCGTCGAGCCGTGTCTACACCGGTATCTCGGTGTCGATGCTTGTCTCCAGCACTTTCTCGATCCCGAGAAGGCTGCGTGCCGGTGTCTCGACCGGAGTCGGACGATCTCGGCACTGTTTGGGCCTTTTTCGGTGCCGACGGTCGGTCACCGAATTTATGGGTCGAGCCATGGCCTGGTGGCAGTGGCGTCCCCTGGGCCTTGTAAATCTTCTTCTGAGTGGTTTTCGACGTCTTACTCACGGTTTGTGTATCGTCGAATCCTTCGGAGTCCGATTCGTGGATCGAAAAGGTTCCTTCCTCTTCTTGTTCCTCGAACTCTCGGTGGGCTGTCGGCGCGGACGCCATCTGAAGTCTTCTGGCTCAACGGTCTCGGAGTGTTTTTCGGGACCGGAACGCACGACAGGCCTCGCAGGTGTCTTCACTGTGCTCAGGTGACAGGCACAGGTTACAGACCAAGTGTTGGTCTGTATAGGGGTATTTATTGTGGCATTTGGGACAGAAGCGGAACGGGGTCCGTTCCATCGGCGTTCTTCTGCACGCGGTCGGGCCGACCAGGCCCCGACGGGGGATCGAAAAACTACCCCGAAGGGCACCGGAGCTCTTCGATCTTTCGACGCGGTGTTGAATCTAACTACGCCCATCCCGAACGCAACAATACCGACGAAAATCTTCCGAAATTAGCTATCTTTCCGTTCCGAAACTCGGAGCGACAGGAACACGTCCGAACCCGATGGCGGAAAAAAAACAATCGAAGATGGAGTCGACGCCCATGCGCAATGGAGACAAAAGGAGGAGTCACTCGGTCCCGTGACTCGAAAGACTTCTTCGAAGAAAAACAACTTGTAACACTCCGGCCCAACACCAGATGGCGAGCTATGCAAAACATGCGTATCTACAGCGACAGATGCCATCGAACCTTTATTTACTTGAAAGTATGGTTCCTAAATAGTCAGAGCTTGATTTTCACTTACTCTATGAAGACTGCTGATTGATGTAAGGAAGGCGGTCTTAAATGTGGGGAGTTTTAGAGTTGTCTTGTGTAGTAGTTCACTAATCCTGTAGGAACTACATTTAGATTCTACACTGGAGGCGGTAAGAACATTCTGATGACAGGAGTTTTGAAAATACTTTTGACTTCGTCTCATTTAAGGTACAAGTCTATAGCAGATAAGTGTACTCTTAGCGAGACACAAAAGGTTTGAGTTTAGTAGGTACATTAGACACCTGACTAACCTAAATTGCTACATTTTCCTACATATATATTCTTGACTGCACCATCAAGTGCTTCCACTTTGCTGTGTAACATTTGTGAGTAATAGGCTCTCTTGCTTCCTAAATAATTTCCTCTCCTTCTAGTGGAAGCTAAATAAGACCAAATTCTATGTATTCAGGAGCCAAATTGCTAGGTTGAGAGTAGAGGCGTCTGGGTGACAAACGGTTCCTTGCAGCAATGCCAAGAGGTCCACTCTTCAGAATCTTTATTACCGGATTCTGTATCTGATAGAGACAACTAGCCGCAGATTCCTTATCTTAGAATTCTCCCCCAGGAGTGAGACTGGATCTGGAAAACCTTTCTTCAGCAGTACCTCTGCGTGTCAGTAAAGTGCATCGGGTGACTCCGTAGTGACATCGTCTCCGGATATGAGGTCGACAGAGTCCATATAGACCCTCCTCCGATACACTGACATCAGTTACTTCTTTTCCGCACAACAATGCAGATGTGGAAAAAGCAGTTTCCTCTGGCCATTTTTAGCCTTCCCGTTTCATGTTTTTTTCGTCTTGGAACAGTGTATATGCCTACTGCCTTTAAGCCATATGGGTCCTGTGCTCGACAGATGTCGGTCACAGACCCTCACTCTGTTTACATGTGGTGCCTGGGCACCAACTACAACACCGACTGAGACGCTTGTCAACAACTGAGGCCTAAGGCATTGCGAGAGCAGCAGATGAAGCTCCTGGCGGCATGGGTGTCGCAGCCTTCACAGAACTCTTAGAGGTGCCGTAGTCCTTCCTCTTTCACTTCTCATCCTAGAGACCGTTCTCGGAGTCGACCACATACAACTTCTCGACATCTACAGTTCCGGCAACGTCTAAAAGGTAAGCGTTGTTCACAATCGAAGTTGCGTCCTCCTTCGGCTTCACTGCCCCCGCACGACTCCCCCAGATCTTCTGAGGACAAGTCTGTGCAGGAGTCGACCCTATCCCTTACACCTTATCCTGGCACTGGGGCTACTCTGGCACAGATGCGGGACTATTATGCATCCTGTTTTTTAGTTGTCTCCTTCCTCTGGAGAGCCTTCGGGCACTAAGGAGGGGGTGGGTGCACCGACAGGGTGCTCACCGGCGGCTTCATCCCCCGGACTTCGACTTCAGATCCACACCGATTCAGTCACCCACGGATCCCACGACTGCGCTTGGTTCCTCAGACTTAGTCTTCGGCAGTGGTGGCACCTGCGACTGCACTCGACGCCTCTATTGTTGTCTCAGAGACAGATGAGGCACCCTCTGAGGTCTCTCCCTCTCTGCTTTGATGAACGTTGACACAGACACCAGGAGCAGTGCCGTTAGAGTTGTATATCCCTTCACTGACATTAGCTGAGTCTCACTCTATTCTGCCATCGGAGGGGCCTGGACTTTCTCAGCTCAGCAACATTCTGCTTTCCCAGGCTGGTTGGTTGCTTGATTTAGCTAATGCGAGAGGTCTGGATTCCTTGCTGGCATCCAGCCTCCTATCATCCCTTTGTTTAGCTACTGAGGCTAGTTCTGCTCTTGCAAATATGTTTGCTCAAAAAGCCTGAAATTATCAATCAAATGGCACATCCAAAAGGGATGCTTCCGAGACCCCAGAAAAATCTCTGGCGTACATCACACTGGTACCCATGGTACAACCTACACAGTCCATTTTGTTCAGACCAGCTCTCAACACAAAATGTACTGCATCCTGCCCACAGAGAATCATTTGAGCAAAGAGTTCCTGACTTCAGGGGAAAATGGCTGGCAAGATTTAACTGATCAAGGGCATGTGTGTGTAGACTCCCAGCAGGAAGAAATCATTCAGGGACCTCAAAGCCAAATTGCCAGAAAATATTATTTTCCTGAATGCATGAATATGCTTCGATTACCTAGCTTGTGGAGCAGTGGGGAATGCTCTGAAATTAATTTTGCACCACTATACCTTAAGGAGACTGGTGCTGGGTCAGTAAAGGCACGTTTCCAAGGGCTAGTCTATGGAGTATAGCCACAGAGTGGCTTACAGGGAGGCGGCAGCAGAGCCAGGCTTAGAGCAGGTGTCCATCAACATCTGTCAAAACTTCCGTAGCAAGGGATCTGAAGTAGCTTGCTCAAGTCTTCGAGAACTCTATCTGCAGACTTGCCTAAGTTTTTACAGTTAGTAGCTGAAGATTCTTCCTTTCTGACTATTTCAAAAAGAGGCACTATCCTTCATGGGAGGCCTTGGATGAGGAGTCTAAGTCTGCCTCCGTGAACGCATTAAAGACACTGGCAATCTATGAAGCGAAATAGAGCCCTGGATGTGTTAAAAAGAGGACTGGATCTGGGTCAGATATGGAGGAGGTACCATTGGTTCTGAGGAAGACACCAGAGTAAGGTCCATGGGCTAGGGCTTGTAGGAAGCCAAGCACAAGCACAACAGGGACAGGAATTTCAAATGGCTGGGGCCTCTGCGATTCCACAGATTGCGAAGGCCCTAAAGAACTGGCATTTTCTGGAAATGTTGCAGAATGGTCTCCCTGAATGCCACTATCTGCTGCATGGTCAAAAAAGCCAGGGGAATTTAGGTATGCCAGGACTAGCTCAGAGTCCGACAATAGAGGGCTGATTTAAGTGCTTTGAGTGTCACCTACTTGATTTCTCCCTCAGCAGGTGTGATTGGATGCATACAATTCCTGCTTGGACATCTTGCATTTATGGCAAGGCTTGTTCATCATGTTCCACACATGTGAATGGGATTGGGACCTGAACTGTTAGGTGGAGCAGTCCTGCAAATTGGAGTGGGACTGAGACAGCTGTTGAAGCATGACCCATCTCACTTATTGTGCACTACAATATACAGTTTCATTTCCTGCTCCCTGATGGCCTTCGAGTGCATGAGGAAGCCATTTCAAGACTTCAGATTGTCTTTAGACGCTCATCACCACAGACAGACATGCTGTTCTGTAGCCTTTATATGCTTTCTGTAGTCATGGCATAGTACTGACAAATTGGGACAGGGATCCAGTTTGCATTGAAGAGTCAAGAAAGAAATTGATGGAATCTAGCATGCTAGGGTGGCACCGTCTCTTCCAAAGGCAGTGAAGCTGTTGTGGAGTCCACAGGCACCACTTATCAGTATGACGAAGGAATTGTTAGGAAACATTAATGTACCATGTTGGAGCCTGGGATAATTCAAGTGGGTAAGGAGTCTGTGGTAAAAAGTATCCATTAGAATGGGTAAAACCCGAGTAAGGAAGTAATTTGCTGGGCTTCATATTTCAAACTTGAAGCTCAAGAGAACGCCCCAAAGCTAAACCATGACAGTAGCCACGAGCTGTCAAATCTAAGGAATCCTCTTCTGCACGGATACCTTCGTTCAACACAGTCCTAATCTTTTCTAAGAATAAAGTCTTTTAATTTGCTTTCCCGAAAGATAACTTGTAAATTTTTGCAGAAATTCCAGCAGGGATCAGTCACAATGCTCAAGCAAGACCATTTGGCATTAGTATCTTTCTTGGATTTAATAATAGTGCTCCATACTTTGAGACCTACCAAACCTAGCTACTTACTCTCCCATTCTGGTGGCAGTGAAAGGAGAAGCAGTTGAATAACATTTCATTACAGCAGATACAAAAGAACAAATCAGGAGAAGGGCTCTTGCTCAAGAAAAGAATGTCCTGCTCAGAATGATACTTATTTTGAAGGCATGGTGGGGCAGATTTTGCAGAAGCTGGTGCCAGGAACAAATCCACCAGAGAAGACCTGGAACTAATGAAAACATCAGATGAAAGGAATTCCTGCAATCTAGAGTTAAAAAAATAACACATGCATTAGCTGGTGGTATTGGCAATGGAATATTCATCAGTACTCTGATGAAAAACTCATGCATTCTGTTAACGTCATGAATGAAAAAAACATTTGCTAGAGCAGATTCAGTCCGTGTACAAGGGGACATTCTAATCGAACGTAATGAAGCTGTAGTACTAGCAGGGCACTCATTCCTAAAGGAGTACAAAAGCAATGGCTATTAGGGATGCAGTCTATGGCAGGAGTAGGAGATCTTTAAGAATATCTGGAATTTTGCCATGAGTGGTGCCTCTGCGGTGAGGGAGACCTTCTAGGAGGCATAACAGTGTACTTGGTGACATGGTTGAAGACATCTGCACACAGCTTGTGGGAGGTGAAGCTGGAAAACACTGCACAGGTACTGGTAACTGGGGAGCAGTACAGAAGCGATTATAATCACGAATGGAGGTGCAGAAACCAGTCTGACTGATCCAGCAGGAAGCAGTGATTGAGGTTAAGTGGTTGGAGCAGGTGTATGACATGGTGTCAAAGTATATTGTGGCAGAGATACTCTATCAAAGGAGTGATTGTTCTGGTACGAGAGTAAGCTCTTGAGTAGGAGTGATTGTTCTGGTACGAGAGTAAGCTCTTGAGTACTCAGTCTAAGGTTGCCAGCACACACCTATCCTTGAGATTGTTGAACCTGAAAACGAGAAATGGAAAGCTGAATTTGACATTCAATGCTTTGATGCTGAAATGGTCTTTGGTCAATGTCTATATCTTGAGTGGCATGACAGCAATCCTACCCTGTACCCCAAGAGTAGTTACTGTGCCTGTGCTTGTTAACCTGGACAATGACTGGGAGTGTCTGTGTAACCTATGAACAGTGTCCCATAGAAGGATCAACCTCTGCGGGAGTATGCAGAGACCGGATTAAAAGGGAGGCACAAGAAGTCCCTTCTCAATGCTCCTGGGATCTGCCTCAGATGAATTTCTGGCATGAGGTCGTACACGGAGTCTGATCTTCTCTGTCCTCCAGTCCTCCTGGGCATTTCTTTACACAAAAGTCTCACTCCTCATGGCGATGTGAGCCAGGAAGGGAAGGCAGTCAATGGCATAAGTGTCTTTCTCTGCCTCTTTCTGCCACATGATTGGCTTATGGCAAAAAGCGGTGTCATTGTGAAAAGTGCTACAAGTCTTAGAAGATGCCAAGTGTCTTTTTTTTATTGGTTTATAAAGTTTTTTTGTAACAAGAAAATCCAAAAAGGGGCAACTCAATGTTTCAATATCATGACTTGTGGTGCTGAAAACAAATACTAGAGCAACTGCCACTGAACTGGCATGATTGTATACTGGCAGTGTTTCTCCTGAAAGAAGCAGTAGCTGTTTTACCTACATTCAAAAGGCTGAGCCCAAAAAGCTTACTCTGACCTATTTACTTAAAGAAAATGTGGTGAAACAGTTCTTCTGGTCACGTACATTTAATGGTCTTTCTTGAATTACATAGCTACCTTGAAAAATAAAGTGTTAAATGTTGTCTTTATAATGTCTTTCATTACAAATTTTATTTAGTTTAAAAACTGGCTTTTCTAGAAAAAGTGTTACATTCATATCTTTTGTAAAATGTGCTCAAAACTACTCAATGCATACAAATATCAAAAGAGATTCTCTGAAAGAGAGCTTTTTCTCCCCCATCAAGAAGTCTTCTTAAATGTTAATGTCAGAGAATCAGCTCATCTGCATACCATGTGGAAGGAGAACCAGGAAATGCAGAAAGAGACCACTGAGGATTAAATTAAGCAAGCTGATTGTGCAGAGAAGCTTGGTCCACCAAAGTGTCTGTACAGGAGTCAAAATCTAAACAGCAGTGTCTAGCAAAGTTGTGAAGTTATCTTTAGGTGGGGTCACTGCAGATTTAACTAGGTGGAACAGGAGTTCTTTTAGCTACTGTGGCCCAAAGCAAGGGCTTACAAGGAAGGGGTTTATTCTTTTTAGGTATCAAGTTGTGATTCAGGACCATATCCATGAAATCTAAAAAGGTCAACTAAGTGAAGACAGCCACCTAAGTAACAAATAATTGCTTTAATTTACATGCCCTTAGGGCTCAGATTCATTCATGTCCTTAATTGTTAATCAAATGACTATACAAAGGCTTATTTTACTCAGTTGCAGATAGCAGTTTGTCATTATAAATGAAATCATCCAATTTATAAGGAAACCTGAGGTTCATGCTGCAAAAGCCTTATGATGACGATTCACAATGTAAGTTTAAAGTGATCATGAAGCTATAATCTTATATTCTTAGCAAACTAAATAAACACTGAGAGGTGCTGAAGGTTTGATTGGGGTCGAATCAATAGGTGGAATCATACAATTTAAAAGACCTGTGTTCAATTCTTTGGCAAGAGTTGATTTTGAGGTACTCAGTGAAAAAGCAGCAAAATGCACAGGAGTCAAACGTGAACTAAATCATGGCATTAAGCATACCCACATGATGCGGGATCCACTCTCTGCAGCCTGGTGAATGAGGACTTAAGTATGTTGCACTGAAAGCAACCAATGTGAACAAGATTGAGGTGGCGGACTGTGAATCAGAACAATGAAGGCACAATCCACTACATGACTGCAGTAGGGAATCACTTATCTTGTTGATGTTCCTTTTGAACTCGTCCTTGGGTATTCCTGCTCCAGTTTGAACAGATGGCACGCTATAGGTGGAGGGGACCTGTGACAGGACCCGTGCCTGGCAGGGGCTGGAAAAGACCACAGACATTGCCAGCACATGTGAGATCTGACCATGCTGCCCTCCAACCGAGAAGGGAGAGATTGGCTCTTGCCCTTGCCATGCACTGCTTAAGACCATATTCATTACATCACTCATGGCATGTTCTGTGACATCATTAATAACATCACTGATGACACCGGAAACTACATGAGTGATAATGTTCATGGCGAGGGCACATGTTATAGTCACTTAAGTTAACAATAATTTCCTATAAGGTCACTTTAACCTTTATTTTCTGTGAATGAATGAGTGTGTGAATGAATGTGTGTGTGTGTGTGTGTGACTGTGTGAGTGACTGTGTGTGTGTGTGTGTGTGTGTGTGAGAATATGTGTGTTTTGCTAATAACTTTGGCCCACTTCATCGTCTGCCTTGAAAGTTACGGAGTGATCCGTCAAGCGGGGGGTCCCAAAACACTTTCTCCATGCAGTCTTCCATAGGGACTCTGAACAGGAATAATGCCCGAACCACATGATGGAATTGCACCACATTTGGCAGAAAGTGGACTCTTGGGCCAGAAAGCGACCTTTCTGTTATTTGGTGTAAATCCGTTCAGTAGTTTGAGAAATTAAAGATAAACCAGATTTGTATGTAAGACTCCGCAAACTCTCCCGATCTCATACTGAGATCTGATTGGCTGCCAACACTTCCACAAAGAAGTGTTGGCAGCCATCTTGGGACCCGGCTTCAGCTGAGTCCCAGAAAAAAAAGATTTAAAAAAAAAGAAAAAAAGGGGCCAGTGTAGGGACACCCTGACCATTTTAAAAAACACAAGTGTGGGCTCACAGCCCCTGGGTGGGCCAGATCCCACGGACATTAAAATACTGAATGTGGGGGGACCACCCCCTCCCTGGGGCTAAACTCATACGCCCAGCTGCAGGCCCAGGTGCTGCCATCTCCCTGGGGCTTTAAATTAAGTTAATGCAGGGTGCCTCGCAGCTCCCTGCAGCCCCGGGGGACCGCCAATTGATATTATGAGTACTGGGGAGAAGGGGACTGCCCGGCAATGGGCATCCAAACCCCCCACCCCACCAACCTCTGTGAGCGTGAGTTATAGTTACCTTAGGACACGAGTTGTTACTTGAGATAACTAACTATAACAGGTGAATTTCTATGGTTTTGTATGTTTAAAATGTGACCCTAACTATAACATCCCTGTAACCTTTGGGTTTTTAAGTGAATTAATATATATATATATATATATATATATATATATATATATATATATGAATTAACTGAAAAGAAAACAGATTAAAGTAACTTCATAGTAAGGTGAATTTCCCAGTGACAACGTTAACGTGTTGAGTTAAGAAAAACACAGAAAATCACCAGCTATAGCTAGCAGAACTAGCTATAAATTGAGCCATCGCCATGCACTGCTTATGACCCCACATGACATTCTATAACATTTATGACACCACTGGTGACATCATCCAATGAGTGTGCTCGTTTTTTTATTTTTATACACAACACATTAATTCTATGTAATTGTATACAGCTTGGGTGTAGCTAAATGGTGCAAGTGTTTACAAAACACGAGTTCGCCTAATGCACCATAGCGGTATAGAGGTATTGAACATGTTATAAATGTTTATATTCATTAGTAACTGTGTGCGAGCAACAGTTGACTTGTATTTCTTATGCTCCACACAACTTTTTGGTTCTGCAGAAAAATTTCCAACAGAAGAAAGAGTCCACATAGTAGATACAAACTTTTGAAAGCAGCCTCAAATTATTAGAGAGAATCATATCAGCATAATAATTTATACTTAAAATGTAACCTATGTATGCATGTGTGTTTTGCTTCCGAAGAAGGGCTATCGGTAAAGTTTTCACCATAGTATGAAGGGTGCAGGTAGTATGATCTTTAGCATTTTCAGATCTTGTTTATTTTTTAGCAAACAGTCTTCTTGACAACTGTTGCACTGCATGTATATTGTTCTTAGATTATGTTCAATACTCTGTGGTGTATTTCTGAAGAGGGTTTCACTGTTTGCAAGCACAGTGGTACAGAGAGAACTCTCCCCGTAGAGTAAACCGTTTACAGGACTCAGTCCTCTACTGATATCAACTTCATTTATTAATGTATGTTCAGTATGTGTCAGGGGTTTGATACAGATAAAACCTGTTCGTAGTTGGGCTACCTGTTCTGGAACTGGCTTTCTCTGAACAGTTGTGTAGATATTCCTCATCCCTACTCAATGAGGGTTTCCCAATACAACTGTGGTTGATTGTGAACTATATTACGTGCAAAGCCATAGCAATTTATACAGCAATATGTGAGGAAATGAAGCTTGGATGACATCATTGATGTCATAGAACAGGTCATGAGTGATTTTATATGTCAGGTCATAAGTAGTGCATGGTGGGTGCGCAAGTTGTAGTTAGTTAAAAATGTTAACATTGTCCCTGATAAACTCACCTAACTATAATGGAACTTTAACCTTTGTTTTTTCAGTGAATTTCTAAGGGGTTTTAAATCGAAAACACATTTTATTACACCCAACTATAACACTATTTTAACCTTTATTTACCTTCAATGCATTTCTAGTTTTAAAAAAAATAAAAATATATTTATAAATACTTAGAAACTAACTACTCCAACAATATTTGTGCTAAGAATACTCGTAGTCTTCGTTTTTGTAACATATTCAGAATTATTCTTGGAATACTTTACATAGTCTTTGTATACATCTTTACATAATCATTTATATTTCAAAAAGACAATGATCAGTTTTTCAATACTGTGAACTGTTTTCACTACATACATACATTTTTAAGGTGTAAGATTACGATCTCGAGTCTCTTGCAAGAGCAGAGTTACAAATTTTGTTCTAATCTGTTGTAAAGAGTTCTTTCATCTTGTCAGTTATTAAACGCTAATCTTTAATAATAAAGTCAGTACAGTATGTATATTGCATTAATTATTTTGCTTGCAAACGTATGGCTCTCCCGAGATGATTGCGAGAGAGGAAACTCCAATCCCCTGTGTGAACTATGTGGGGGCTGTACTTCCTGTCTGGCTCATGAGACCGCACGTCCATGCAACAAGCTTCACTCTCTTGAGCCTGTAAGCAACTCTTGTGAGAGTATTGCATAATCGCAACAAAGTTGTAAAGGAATAGCATGTGGGATGGAGTATCCTCTTCACTAAGACCTCTCTCTTACAAGACAGGTGTGTAGGGTGTGGCGAGAGACTAGCCTCTCCACACAGACCTTCTCAGATAACAGGTGCATGCAGTAGTGTGTATGGAAGAACTAGCCTCTCTTGTTGAGACGCCTTTCTTGGATGATGGATGTGATGGGACTGGTCTCTTCCCCCAGACCTCTCTCTCTTACATGAAAGGTGCATGTAGCAGGGTGTCTGCATGGGCTGCCCTCCCCTCCCAGACCTCTCAGATGACAAGTTTGTGTAGTAGAGTGTGTGGAGAGAGACTGCCTCTCTACGTTTGCTCTCTCAGATGACAGGTGTACATATTCAGGTGTGTACATGGACTACCCTCTCCTTCCAGACTTCTCTCTCAGATGAGAGGTATGTATAGTAGGATGTGTGGAGAAAAACTGGCCTCTCCAGTGAGACACCTGTGTCAGATGACGGGTGTTCATATTGGGCTGGCCGCTTTAGACACAACTGTCTCAGATGACAGGGTACATAGTAGGGTGTGTGGAGAGAGACCAGCGTCTCTGCTGAGACCTCTCTTGGATGACAGGTGTGCTCAGTATACTCTGTTCAGGGTCTGCCCTCTCTGCTAACACCAATCTCTCTGACAATGGATGTGCATAGTAGGGTGTGGGAAGAGACTATACTCTGCTCACAACTCCTACAAAGCCGATGGGCATAAATAGTACACTCTGACAAGCACCCTCCTCAGTTATACTTCCTACAGTAGCAAGTGTGCACACTACAGTCTTTTCAAAGATTACCTACTCCTTTCAACTGTGAGTGATTCCACGAGCCTCACAAGATCATAACTTTTTTGGAAAATAGGAATTAACCATCTACTTATCGCAGTACTTATCTCTTACACACTTCCTCTCAGAAAAAAAGGTCCATAAAATGGATTCCTACAAACTGAGTGTAATCAGAACGCATCTAATCTGTTTTACTATTCACGATCCCGCAACAAGATTCTCGCAAGATCATAAAAAGTAGTTAAAAACAGTATACCTTTGTGGAAAATGGCCCTTTCTGCATTGGGAATTCCCTTATATATATATACATATATATATATATATATATATATCTAAGTGGTAATTTCTGATCTGTAAGGAGTAGCGTGGGCATGTTTGGTATGTTTGGAATAGAAGTGAGAAGTCCTGCTTACTGGTGTAGGTGGATTTTACATTACTATTTTGGAAATGGCACTTTAAGAAAGTGGGCAATTATATGGGTTTACAACTCTGGTGCTTTGCAGCATGACTCCAATCCATGTCTAAGGTGGGGTGACAGCTCCACTTTGTGCGTACTCACCAAACAGCAAGCCTTCAGGGATTGTTAGGTGTGATAGGGCTACATCTGCATTCATCTACATACTGATGGTCTTCCTGGGCTGAAAGAGAGGGAGGTGGGACACACTTTACACTTGAATAGGCTGTGTCCTGCTCTCACACAAAAGGCTGGTTTAAGCCCTACTGATGCCTGGAGCCAGAGAGAAGGGAAAAGTTTGGAACTGGTCCGATCTGGCTGGAAACTTCTCCCACCTTCTAGAAGCTGGGTATCTGGAGTATAAGTACAAGGGCTCTCGACCCACGATAGGGAGAGCACTTTTGGGACTGAACCTTTGCCAGAAGGTCTGCTGGACTGCTCAAATGACTGATCTGAACTGCTCTTCTGTGGCTGCCCTCCTACCTGCCGATGCTGGGTAGCATAAAGAAGCTTTTCTGCTTGTTGCCCTGTGCCAGCTGCTCCCCGAGTCAGGGGTCCGCAGGTTCTGTTGGGCTACTAGGAGGAACCGCTAATGCCGTAAGACACTGAGACCAGCAAACCCACCCTCATCCAAAAACTCGCAGTGCTGCTTGCTCTCAGGTGCCAGGCTGGCAGAGGTATGGGACTGGTGCCATAGTGCTGAAGCAGTGATTTTGGACCAAGTACTGGGAGGGACTGGCCGGCAGGCCCGGAGAACCAGACTTTGCTGTTTGTGCACTGCTGCCGCAGCACCAGCAACCACCTGCCCCTAAACACGCTCAGAACGTGCAGGCTGCCTGCTTTAGACACGGCAGCCTGGTATGCCAAGGATCCCCCTTCAAAATGCAGTGCCAGCCGGATCTGCAGCCGCCCTCCAAGTCGGGAGAAGGGAAGATCCCTTAAGTTGCGCAACTGGGAGAGCAGCATCTGCCCTCCCTATTGTCCTGGGCAGGCACTAGTTGGGGAAGCAGTTTGGACCGATTGTGCCCGCTGCCAGGCAACACTAGACTCCGCCTATCCCAATCCAAAACCTCCCCACTCCCCAATTACCCCTCCTCACCACAGCCTCATCCAGTCCTGGACTCTGTGCACCAGTATTCAGCCTTGTTCCAGGCCAGGGTGAGGTGGGCATAGAGGAGTGTTAACACTCCCTGCTCTCGTGCTTGAGAGGTCCACAGTTGGTAATTATCCTGATTTTGCAACAGAGACCCCGATCACCAGCAGGGGGTAGCTGGGCTTCCTGCCAGAACTTGTCGTATTCCTCTAGGTAGATGTGCAGAGGATCCAGCGCCCAAGGATTGAGTTGTCTAAGTCCACCCAGAATTATTATGGACCATCCACCTGGACCATAGGGTGGCTCATGCAGTGTTTGCCAGGCAGGCCCTCAATGGAGGTCCCGTCCTGCCTCAAAGTAAGCCTTACCCCAGTCAGAAATCTGGTATTTCATTATGACCAGGACAGAACGGCATACAGGTTTGGGGGATGCGGGGAGGAGAGAAATCGGGGCAATTTCTACTAGAAGGGTCTGATGAGTGCCGGAAATGGGTCTCAGAGACCTATGGCATCCTCAGACCCACGACTATATATTCTATTCCCATGTACACAAGACATATGCCCAATTGGACCACTTTCTAAGGACCATAGAAATTCAGAATTTATTCCAAGAAGTTGAAATAGAACCTCACTGCCTTTCAGACCATGCCAGTTTCTCTTCATCTTGCGCTCCCACCACTGCAAAGGGCCTTTCGGCCATGGAGACAGAGAAACTGTCCTACAGAGGCCTAAAATGGTGGATCAACTCACCCTAAAGTGGTGACTCAGGTGTTTGTTTATAATTTCCATGCATTTCGTTTAACAGGCGATGATTCTTGTGTCTTACTGTTGCATTATTGTGTCCTTAGTATTCACTGAGGTTGTGATTTATGTCCCTGTTGATCACTGCGTACCCAGAATAATGAGTACCACTTCAGTGATGAGATGCTATGCATAGTACATATGGATATGTTGTTTTGGTCTGATATATACAATATTGAAAGGTATTTTTATATAATCCTGTGTAGTGTCCTTTTGTGGTGTAATTTATTGTGTCACTGGTGTGACTGTGTTGTGCAAACACTTTACACATGACCTCTGAGGATCAGCCTGCCTGCTCTGCACCAAGCTACCACAGGGTGAGCACAGGTTCTCTTTGGTGTGTAACTTACTCACCTGGTGAGTTCTGCCTGCCTTAGGGGCAGACCCTAGCCAACCAACAACCCATTTCTAACAACATTTATTTTCTTCCTAGTATTTAGCCCTTAAACACCTCCTTTCTAAATCTAAGGGGACAGCATGCCTTTCTGCTGCGCACTTCTATAGCTTTTTTACTTCATTTCCACACCACTTAAAACTTTTCCACAGTAAACAGTAATGGCAGCAATTTCATTCCTAACATTCCAACAGCCAGCCAATCAGAGCGTTCACCGGAGTTCGCTTCAGCAGGAGCGTGAAGGTTCATGGGGAAAAACTGGCCTCTCAACCAATAACAGGCCTCCATTTTTAAATTTGCGCTCTTGTGGGAGGCTTGCAGAACTCTTGCTAGCCCAACCGTCCAAATATACAATTATTTTTTACCCTTAGTTTCACAAAAACTACTTAACGGATTTACACCAAATCACTAAAAGCACAATGTGCGGACCAAGATCTAGCTTCCTGCCAAATTAGATGTAACTCCGTTCAGCAGTTTTTGTTTTGCTCTAGCCATATCTGAAGAAGTTCATGAAAAAAGCATGGGTATTTTATGTTTTGGGGACACCCACCCCCCTTTTCTCGACCCCCAGTTGACAGATCATGACAAAACTTTCCAAGATGGCGCTGGGGTGGATTCACTTGCACACAAATACCCATTAAACTCACTTTTTAGAAATACAGGACACCATTTGGCCACAATCAAGGTGCGGCACAATGATGCAAAGCATGTGGCTTTATGAGAGATAAAAAATGCAAAACTGCTGCTATGCTTAAATTGTGTTTTTTCTAGAAGGTCAATCCTTGATCTGAGAAAAAAATGACCTTCAAGAAACAAGCATACATTCCCCCAGTCACCAAGCGTGATTTGATAACTCCACAGTCAATGACATTACATGTCAGTAATAAACCGTATTGCACAGCAGCCAACATCAGCACTCCCGCTCGAGTAATTCAGTGACATCTGCATTCCGCACACCATCAACAGCGACAACCTAGACATCAACAATGGCATAAGTACAGTGTTGCAGCCGTATCACTGGAAACGCTCACCAACCAATACCTGCCAGCCACAAACACATCAATCTGTCACTAACATGTCTATGCTGATGCACCTACATGAGCCCTTTAGCCACAACAGCACCTGCCAGGCTCCAAACCACAAGACATACACTCCAGTCGTCACCACCTATATACTAATCTACCTCAACAGATACAACTTTGTTGCTGCCAAAACAACACCTTTTCTGGGTGTCACATATACAATGAAACTGATTCCTGCAAAGGGGCACTTTTTTAAACCAGCCCTCATCCATCCACTGCCTTCAAACAGTCCTCGCTCAGCTGCATAAACACATGCAATCATCAAAGCATATGAACTCTTGCAACCAAGCTCTGCAGCAGTCTTAAAATAAGGACCAAGCTGCACAGCCGATTTCCTTTTTTTATTCTTCATTAATTCATCTTAGTCCAATTTCTCCTTAAAACTCTTGATTTTTGACGATGAACAATAGGAAGTTTGATGTGTGGTCAGTTGAGGTGTGCTAACCAGCTCCCAAATAGCACACCCTTCCCAAACAAACACCTTTGCAATTAAATAAACATGTTTTATGGAGGTGTGGCTAAGATGGCAGGTGGGTAGGACGTGCTTTCTCGGCCTTCTGCCTCCCGCGAGTCCTGTCTAAACACTTGCTGGACAGTCCTGATCAAGCCCCATGACGCTCTAAATTAGTGTGACGACATTTCAGGGAGCCAAGAAATCTGCTCCACCAGGTCCTAAGATGAAGTGAGGTGGAGGACAGATATGTAGTGAGGCAGACCTGCAGAGCTAAGATGGCGACAGCTGGAGCCACTGGAGACACCCAGGGTGTGAAAGAAACATCCTGCTAACGAGGGATGGAGAGCTGGCGCTCTGAGTGGTGAGTGCCCTGCACTCTAGAAGACTAGAGGTGACTTGGAGATCATGAACCACACCAGAGCTGAGACTCCAGAGACCGAGTCGGAGCGTGTGGCCCAGGCCTATGGCAAGCTGCGCGTCTGAGTACTTGGCCCACAAGTGGTGCCGTGGATCCTGCTCTCAGCCGCTGCGGGCCCCGGAACTGGCACACTTTGAGGAGCCTGTATTCCCACCCACCACGGACCATTAAGAGCTCACTGCGGAAGACTGGGCCCCTTGCCTGTAGAGCCTTCAGGACCACGCACCTGCTGCTAGGACCGCAAGGACCTGAACCAACCCTGGCTTTTCCTGGCACAACATGCCTGGGTGAGGTATGAACAACTTCTTAGCATGTCTGCATTCAGTGCCGACAGACTCAATGTAAGACGTGCTCGTCTTCTACCAATCCCATGCACAAATATCAGCAGCCTTCATTCCGACTCCTGCCAGCCTGGGGGGCTCCGCACAGCATTGTAGTGAACCAGGCCTGTACACTGCCCCTAGGGACCATAAGCACTGCAAAGGCAAGGATGACTGTGGAATTTGCGTTGGTAGATCCAGGGGAAGCAGGTGGTCTGACCTATTGCTCTCAGAAGCCAGAGCAGATACTGCTGAAAGTGAGCAACAAACTGCTACCCACTTCCCCTGCCATGGTTCAACTTGCTGGCTATCACCAAGATCAGGTGCCTAAGGACTAGCTGCCTGCGCTTGTAGTAACGAGGCTTCAGAGTTGACACAGGAGGTGCAGCAAGAGCGAAAACTGCTGTTCATTAGTCTCCCGGAGCCGAGAGCCATCGGAGAGGCATTAGCGGAGACACCAGCTCGGGGTCTAGTCCCCCAGGCACTAGTCCAAGTAGCGCCCCACCTCTCCCCCTTGATGGCACTCTTAAGGTGGTGGGGGGGGTGTCCATGAAACCCAGTAGCCACTGCCGTAGGTGAAGGTATGACATGGAAAGGCTATTACTAAGAAAGACCATACCTTGAAGGAGATGTTATCCAAACCTTTCGGAGGCAAGGCAAGGGATGGATCTACCCCCTTCAACCAAGAATGTCAGGCTAATTGAGATGGCAGCAAGAGTCAATTCACCTGCACATTTCTAGAGACCCTTTGCACCTCCCTCCAGGAAGACTTGCAGATGGTGATGAAAGACCTCCTGCAGGACCTGAAAGTTGTCTGTTGCAAGGTAGCTGAGATGGACGATAGGGTTTCCACCCTATAGCACCACAAGACTACCCAGGACGAAGAAACTGAACAGCTCCAACAGGCCATATGGCTCTGCAAACAGTAGACTGACTTACAAGACCATGTAGAAGATCTAGAGTATTGTTCTTGACGGAACAATATACGTATACGCGGAACCCCAACTAATGCGGGAGGGATTGACAACGTAGCTTACGTCAAGGCCCTGTTTCTCCAGATCTTAGACACAGCACCGGAAAAGGATATCCAGTTCGACAGGGTCCACAGGGTTGGTCTCACACATGCTGAACTCTTGCCCAGCTGACATTCTGGTTTGCGTCCACGATTTTCAACTCAAAGTGCAGATCATCCACAAAGCCAGACACTTGAACCCCCTAAACTTGAGAGGACACACTTTGGTCCTGGAAGAAGACCAGTCGGCCATTACTCTGCAAAAAAGGAGAGCATTCTGTTCAGTCACAACTCTTCCCCGCGATAAAGGAATAACATACTTCTGGGGACACCCCTTCTGCATTATCTTTCGCCACCAGCACAGATCATTGACGGAGGCTGGGAAAGCTCTGCAAATCGAAAGATCCTCAGACGACACTCAGCACACTGCCAACCGGGAGTGCAGATTTAAAAAATGCTCTAAATGGTGGATCTCCCCAAATGACCACGACTGGTCCCTGAGACTAATGCAAAAGAACATCATGTGGTGCTGGATACACTGTCTGGAGAGTCCGACTTGTGAGATCCCACTGGATCGCTGTTCAGATGCCTAGGGGAGAGACCTTGGGTCTAAGGCGCGGGGTTTGTTGGGGATTGGGGAAGGGGACAGGGGTGAAGAAACATGAGTCTATGGGAAGCTACGGATCCCTCTGTCAAAATACCCTCAGATGATGCTGGACACTGATGGCTTTGCACATTTGTTCATGTTTTGTTCTGGTTATGGTGGGGTTTTAATCTGAATGTTGGGATAGAAGCACACTCCACCTCTGGGAACACATTCCATGATAGATGGACAACGCAATTTGCCTCCCCTGAAAAAGAGGCGCCTTTAAACATGCAAAGAGGGAGACCCTTAAGACGGATGTTTCCCCAAGCACAGCAACTGTCCCCCTGTACCACACAAGTTAGAAGTTGTCACCCTTAATGTTAAGGGGTTAAATAATCTGACCAAGCGCAGAGCGATTCTCTTCTACTTAGAGCAAACAGGAGTGGGCCTATGCCTATTGCAGGAGACACTTACTCCCTGGGGTCTGCCATAGACTTGGATCCCGGGCATACCAACACCAATACTTTTCCTTAGCTTATACGAAGACAGCTGGAGAGTCACTACTAGCCTCACGCTCATTCTGGGGGATAGTGGTGGACAAACTGACAGAGGTCAGGGGGCGACTGTTGGCATACAAGGTACATGTGGGGGCTATTCTCTTGTGGTAGGAAAGATTCCTCTGATGGGCATTTGTGGGGGTGATGGGCATTGGCAGAGGTGATGTTCCATCAAGATAAGCAAGTGCTACTGTGGGGAGACCTGAATGTGGTATTTCATAATGACCTGGACAGACTGGCATACAGGTTTGGGGGGACCGGGGGCCACTTTTACTGAGAGGGTCTGATGGATGCAGGAAATGGGGCACAGAGACTTATGGCATCCTCAGACCCACGACTATACATTCTATTCCCATGCTCATAAGACATATGCCCAATTGGACCACTTTCTAGGGACCGTAGAAATTCAGAATTTATTCCAAGATGTTGAAATAGAACCCCACTGCCTTTCAGACCCTGCCAGTTTCTCTTCATCTTGCGCTCCCACTCCTGCAAAGGGCCTTTCGGCCATGGAGACTGAGAGAAACTGTCCCACAGAGGCCTAAAGTGGTGGATCAACTCACTCAAGACATCACATGCTACCTAGAATTGTATGAAACCTCTGACACCTCTATCTCCCTCCTTTGGGAGGCCTTTAAAGCAGTAATACAGGGAGAGCTTACAGATATCTCTGCAGCCGATAAACTTCGGCAGGAAAAGAGGGAGCAGCTTACAGATAGCTCTATGGCTGATAAACTTTGCCAGGAAAAGAGCTGCTTCGCAAACAGGTGCTGGAGCTGGAAAGGATACATAAACGCACAGGTGCGCCCCCGTGTCTGGAGGCAGCTACAACTCAACCTGCGGTTTGGACCAAGATAGGGAAGAGTACGCTCTACTTAGGTTTCGCCACTCTTTTTATGTAGGAGGGGAAAAAGTGTGGGCACTTGCTGGCTAACTGGCTCCAAGCCCAAAGACAGATGTCGGGGGTGGAATCCCTCTGAGCGCAAGATGGCACTACAATTGTGAGGGATGCTTCTATCGCATCTGCCTTTTGCTGATTCTATTAAAATCTCCATTCCCGACAAACTTCCATGGCAGAAGATCTAGAGGCACACCTGAGAGGCGTCTGCACTGCGCGAATGACTGCAGAGCAGGTGGAGTCACTAGATCACCTGATAAAAAATAGAAGAGGATATATCTGACATCGCATGACTGAAGCCTCTTAAATCTCCTGGCAGGAGGGTTTCTCTGCTATATTTTATAAAATGCTTTGTTCGATTCTGGTGCCCATTCTGACTCACCTCTTTAATGCAATAACTGTATCTGGCTCAGTCCCACGTTCTATGATAGAGGCATCAATAGTCGCTCTTCCCAAACCAGGGATAATTTCCCAACAATGAGGGTCCTACAGGTCAATATCTCTCCTAAACGTTGATATTTGGCTGTATACTGACATCCCGAATAAATCCAATCATGCCAGGGCTGTTTGACCTAGACCAAGCGGGCTTTGTCCCGCACAGGCAATACAGTAAAAATACAAAGTGAAATTTATATCTGCTCGATAAAGCCAAGCTTTTCAAATGGGAAATCATGCTCCTTGCCATATACACAGAGAAAGCGTTTGACTGGATGCATTGACCATACTTGGAGGCGGACCTTACCTACTTTGGCCACTGATTTCGATCTTGGATCCTCAGCAACTAGTCAGCCCAGAGTGACAGTATGGGTTAATGGCCGGATCTCGTGTCCCATTTGATATACGTTGAGGAGCAAGGCAGGGGTGGTCTCTTTCGCCTCTGTTATTTGCCCTCTATATGAAGCCCTTTGCCCAACAGGTTAGGGACAATCCAAGCATTATGGGTGTCACTTTCAGGCAGGAAGATGGACACTCTGGCCCTATATACCCGCAATATTACTGTTGCCTTCGACAATGCGTAGGAACCTCTCCCACCCTTTGTAGCTGAGACAGAGGCCTTTGGTAATACTTCGGGCTTCTGGATTCATATCCAGAAGCTTAGGGCCCTTAATCTTTTAGTCCCCTCAGAAGGGGTAACACAACTTGTGCGCCGATATCCAATAAAATGACAGCCCATCTCCATCCCATATCCGAGAATACAACTTGCCCCAACTTTGATAATTGAGAGACGTCTCTCAATTATCAAACACTTCTCCAGCACCTCAAACTTGACCTGGCACAGTGGAAGCTTCATTCACTCTCCTGGCTAAGCTATTTTGCCGCACTGAAAATGACAGTGCTCCCGAGTATATTATTTATTTTCAAAGCCTTGCTGATCAAACCCCCCCCCCCCCCCAATTATAAGGCATGCTTCAATCTCTAGAGGGCGAATTCCATTTCCCATCACCAGGAGAACTGGTGATCCCAAACCTCCTACAATATTTCCACGCCACTCAACTCAGCTACATAGTACAGTGGTCCAAAAAGCAGTGGCTATTTATGATTGAGTGATCACAGGTAGCCCCCTTTGTAAGATTCTGTTCCTGACTCGTTCGCAGAAACCATGGGACCTCTTCACCGGTCAAAAGTACAGTACTAAAGGTCCAGGACCGTGTTGCAAGGCAGACAGTTCCATTTAGTGAATAGCTGAGTGCCAGGTGTTGCTCAATCGGACACTTCTTTGACAAGGAAGGCCCACTCTCATCTGAACACCTACAGGCTGTCTATGCACTCACGGAGGCGGTGAGAATGTGATACCTGCAGATCCGACACTGGGTGATGCAACCAACAATGCAAGGGGGAGCACAAAGACCGCTCACGTTTTTTAAACAATGACTCCTGATAGAAACTACTGAAAAAGGTCTCATCACTGAACTGTACAGCATCCTACAAAACACCCCCACTCCATCCAAGAACACGGGGCACAGAATGAGACAAGATATACTACAGGGCGTGGGACACAGTACGGAATATGGCCAGCATAAAGACAGCAACCAAAATCACTATAAACTAGTACCTTACCCCAATACGACTTCCCAAGTGTAACCCCACTCACAGCCCCAATGTTGGCGGCACTGTGGATGCCCTGGGTTGTTGGTACATTTGCTCTGGTAATGCCCTAAACTTAACACATTACTGGGAGGGGGTCCTGAACGATGTAGACATACAGCTTCCCCGATTTCCCACCTAAGTCATCCTGAGACTTCCCACTGCCCTTACTTACCAGCTCAAATCTTGAAAGGGCTGACAGATTGGCTTGGCATTGGGAGCAGCCATCCAAACATCCTTGCACACTGAGGCACTGGTACCCTTCCTACTTACCTAGGGTGACTTCACCGGTTGTGGCATGAGCTGGGTATGGAGAAGCTCACCCTGGTTCTCACTATTCAGGGTGATTCCTTTAGTGAACTCTGGCACCTTGATCTTATCTCTCCAGAGTTTCAGGAGTTGACTTTGCCTAAATACTTAATGTTTCCACTGCTAACAGATGTCCCTGCCCGACAGATCACAGGAGATACTAAAAGGGTTTTATATCAATAGATCATGTGTTTTGTCTTTGAAAGCTGGTTATGAGTGCTCCTTGAGGAGGGAGGGGGGAGGTGGTTTTTTACTGTTATACACATTAAGCAAATCCTGAGGTGTTGGATCGCCTCTTTAGTTGCTCTGTGTACTTGCCATGCAATTATAAATATGCCGATAATAAAACAAGACTTTAACTATAAAATCAGATTTATTGTAAAGGTCAGATACCAGATTTAAGGCTGTGTAGAAAGTGTACTCCAACTACACATAGAAAACTTTGAGATCTGTACGGTAGACCGTACGATAATACTACAAGTTCTTTCAATTATAGAAATCTCCAATATTCAATAAAGATCAAAAATAATTTATTGCCCTTTTTTTCTTGAGAAATTGAACCAGCCAACCTGTTTCACCCCTTTTGCAGTGTGCAGGCCTAGGGCCTTTCAAGGCTGTATATTAGAGGTTATACAGGTTACATGATTATGTAACAATCCTTTTATGCAGTATAAATTTACAATGTATGTCCTGAAGCAACTGTGCGTCTTGTGAGCCCAGCTCTGTCAAATACACTGGGGTAAGCAAGGGCAAGAAGAACATAGGGAATAATGCTAGCAATTTTAGAAGCAAAATATTACAGCTTAGGGAATCTGAAAGGTGTCTAGGACTAGAAACCGAGCACATGAGCATACTAAGGTTGCTAGGGTCAACTGTAGTGGCACCTATATGTTTCGCCATACATTGTGAACTTATACTGCATATTAGGATTGTTACATAGTCAAGGCTAGCTGAGAGTTATAAAATAATTGTAATGAGAAAGCTGCAATGGGCTTAGAACTATGTTTTGTGTAGGAACCTGTTTTAAAGCAACAATCTTGTCTAAAACCTATTTGTTTACTAACTTTGCTTAAAAACTGTAATTTGTGCAGTATGTAGTTTAATGAGGATAAAAAAGTTATCATGTTTGATTGCAACTTGCTACCCTGACATAAGTATTCCTGTAAGATTGACACATTCCTGTCTAAATTCTGACTCAGTTTATACTGGAGGCTTAGATCATGAAGCATAGCAGACTGGAATAAGCCCACATCCCTGGATGACACAATTAACCACTATACTGCATCAGACATCATATGTTTGCAAGGCTCTTGGAAAATGAAAGAGCCTCTTCTTCCTGGCTACAATGTCCATCACAACACTGCTGTAAAACTATTTCAAATGGACAGGCAAGCAGGTCTTGTAATTTTTGTCAGAACAACTCAGTCAAACAGACATTCTTAACGTTAACTTCTTGGAGCCAGAGTTTGCTAAACTATGTATAACAAAAACAATTACACAGAAATTGATAACACTAAAACTATACACAAACCCTACTCTGAAGATCTTACGACCAAATGTGGACAAGCTTATAAATTCAAGTGGGGAGCAGCGGGGCAGGGGGTTTCAGCCATGAGTGGCAGGATTTGACCACAGGGTCTGACCTGCAGGCAGGCCCTGCAGCCACCCCCCTATAACTATCAAACCCCACACTGTGCACAGCATTTGGCCATGTGTGGGAGAAGTTGGTTGGTTGGTTGGAGGGACTGTCTCTTTGGGAGTGAAAGGGTGTCTCTGGGTGTGAGAGTGGCTGTGAGAGTAGGTGTAAGAGGGAGCACTTTCTACTGGTTACTTAGTAAGTGCTAACTCGTTAGGTGAATGGCCAGTGTGGGGAAAGCGGGCCCCTGGACAATCTTGGCCCCGGGTCCAGGCTTAATGTATTTTTTTGTGAGGAGAGGGGCCATGCAGCCCACTTCCCCAGGTTGATCTCAGTCAGGATAGAGGGGTGGGTAAGGAGGCTGCACGGATCCTCTCCCTGGGCCGATCTTAGCCCAGGTATCCCATGCCCCAGCCTTAACGTTGTTAATACACGCCTGGGCCCGGCCATGTCAACTGGGTACCCCCCAGGGCACTCAGTCACCACCGTTGGGGACCAGCGGGGGAGCCTAAATGCCCCTGCAGTCCCAGCCTTCTCCACGCTTCCTGCGGGAGCTGGCATTGCTATCACAGAGGGAGCTTCTAAACATGCAACTCCCTCTCTGTGAGAGCAATTGTTTTCTCTGTTTCCCTGCCCGCATCTCTGCAGGAATGGAAACAGAGGAAACCTCCTCTTTCAGCAAGTGAGAGCTGTTTGACAGCTCCAAAGGGCTGGAACCAGAGTGTTTTATTTTGACATGCCCGCAGGACCTGGCCCACCGAGGGGCTTTAGAAAAACAAATTATGGGAGACCACGCTTTAAAAAAAAAAAAAAAAAAAAAAAAACCTAGCGGGGGCCAGCACCAAAGCTAAGGGGTCAGGGCGTCCCTACCCTGGCCCCTTTTCTTTTTTAGGGTCTCTGCTACAGCCGAGTCCCAAGACAGCTGCTAACACTTCCTGGCTGAAGTGTTGGCAGCCAACCAGAGCTCTGCAGATCTCTGCATGTGCTCTTATTATTTGCAAAGTGGTTGAGGAGGATCCACAGCCCTAGATAAACATATATGGATTTCTTTTCATTTCTGTTAAACTTATGAACACGTTTACACCAAATAAAGCGTAATCTGTGTACCAAAAGCTACCTTTATGCCTAATTTGGCGCAATTCCATCCAGCGGTTCCGGCTTTAGTTGCTTTCGAAACTCCTGCGGGAACTTACATCGGTAAGGGACTTTTTTTTGACAACCCTTGCCTTGTCCACCCCTTGATGGTTCATCCCCCAAATATCTGTGCCAAACAAGAATCAACACACTTTTCTGGGAAAATTTCTTGAAGATTCAGCAAATGGCGCTAAAGATATAGGCAAGTTAAAAAACGCTTTTTCTATGGAAACACAAGCCTAACCATAACTACTTACTGGTGACTGCCAGTAGGATATATATATGGGCATACGTCTGCCATCTAGTGTTGGGCTCGGAGTGTTACAAGTTGTTTTTCTTCGAAGAAGTGTTTTTGAGTCATGGGATCGAGTGACTCCGCCTCTTCGGCCCCATTGCACATGGGCATCGACTCAATGTTAGATTGTTTTCACGCAGAGGGTAAGGTAGGAGTGATAGAGTATAAAGAAAAGAGATGTCCATGCTAATGGAATGGTAAATATATATATATAAATATGTACAAATGTGTTAACTTAAACAACTACAGGCTTCCGGGGAGGTGGGAGGGTGCATGCGAATCTGAGCGGAACAGGCCACAAACAGATGTACACTGGGTAAGTGACATTTTCCGTTCAATGGCATGTGTAGCTGCAGATACACATGCTGTGCATAGACTAGAAAGCATTTTGTCCTCCCATAAAAGCGGTGGTTAGCCTGTAGGAGTTGAAGTTGTCTGAAATAATGTTCTGAGTACAGCTTGACCTACTGTGGCTTGTTGTGTTGCTAAAACATCTACACAATAGTGTTTAGTAAATGTATGTGGTGTTGACTAAGTAGCTGCTTTACATATTTCAGCCATTGGTATATTTCCTAAGAAGGCCATGGTAGCACCTTTCTTCCTTGTGGAATGTGCTTTAGGAGCAACTAAGAGTTGTCTTTTAGCTTTAAGGTAACATGTTTGGATGCATTTTACTATCCATCTTGCTAAACCTTGTTTCGAAATGGGGTTACCAGTATGAGGTTTTTGAAAAGCTACAAATCGCTGTTTAGTTTTCCTAAATGGTTTTGTTCTATCTATGTAGTATATTAGAGCTCTTTAAATGTCTAATGTATGTAGAGCTCTTTCTGCTACAGAGGCTGGTTGTGGGAAGAAGACTGGTAGTTCCACTGTTTGATTGATATGAAAAGGTGATACTACTTTAGGAAGAAATTTAGGGTTAGTTCGTAGTACAACTTTATGTTTGTGTACCTGCATGAATGGTTCTTCAAAAATGAAAGTTTGAATTTCACTAACTTCGCAATGATGTAATTGCGACTAGGAAGGCAACTTTCCATGTTAAAAATTGCAGTTGACATGAGAGCATAGGTTTAAATGGTGGGCCCATAAGTTGCGTAAGCAATATGTTTAAATTCCAAGAAGGAACTGGAGGTGTTCTGGGTGGAATGATGCGTTTTGAGCCTTCCATAAAGGCTTTGATAACAGGTACTCTTATATAAAGAGATGTGCACTGTATATTTTCCAAATATGCAGAAATTGCAGTGAGGTGTATTTTTATGGAAGAGAATGCTAAATTAGATTTTTGCAAATTACGCAAATAACATACAATATCTTGTATTGATGCTGAAAGAGGGGCAATTTGTTTAGACTGACAGTAATATACAAACCTTTTCCATTTGTTAGTGCGTCTGGTAGTGGGTTTTCTTGCTTGCTTCCATACATTCAGTTGGTAGTTGTAAATACCCAAATTCTATGATCTCAGGAGCCAAATCGCTAGATTGAGTGTGTTGGGATTTGGGTGCCTGATTTGCCCTTTGTTTTGTGTCAACAGATCTGGTCTGTTTGGGAGCTTGGAGTGTGGTACTACTGGCAGGTCTAGTAGTGTTGTGTACCATGGCTGATGTGCCCACATTGGCACTATGAGTATCAGATAGAGCGTGTTTTGACGCAATTTGCTGACTAGAAATGGAATGAGCGGGAGAGGGGAAAAAGCTAAGAAAATATCCCTGACCAATTCATCCATAAAGCATTGCCCTTGGATAGGGGATGTGGGTATCTGGATGCGAAGGTTTGGCATTTTGCATTTCCGCTGGTGGTGAACAGATCTATGTCTGGTGTTCCCCATTGTTGAAAGTATTTTTGAAGTACTTGAGGGTGAATCTCCCACTCATGTGTCTGTTGATGATTTCTGCTGAGAACATCCGCTAGCTGGTTGTGTATCCCTGGAATGTATTGTGCTACCAGGTGAATTTGATTGTGTATTGCCCATTTCCAATTTTTTTAAGTTAGGACGGAGAATTGGGACGAATGTGTCCCTCCTGGTTTGTTTAGGTAATACATGGTGGTCATGTTGTCTGTTTTGATCAGGACATTCTTGTGAATAAGGAGAGGCTGAAAAGCTTTGAGTGCTAGGAAGACAGCTAATAGCGCTAAGTGATTTATGTGTAGCTGTTTGTGTTATGAATCCCATAGTCCTTGAATGTTGTGATTGTTGAGATTAGCTCCCCAGCCAATCATTGATGCATCTGTTGTAACTATGGTCTGAGGCACAGGGTCTTGAAACGGCTGCCCTTTGTTTAGATTTGTGGAATTCCACCACTGAAGGGACATGTATGTTTGGCGGTCTATCAACACTAGATCTTGAAGTTGACCCTGTGCTTGTGACCATTGTTGTGCAAGGCACTGTTGCAAGGGCCGCATGTTGAGTCTTGCATATGGAACAATTGCAATACATGATGCCACCATACCTAATAGTCTCATGACAAATTTGACAGTGTATTGTTGACCCATCTGTATTTGTGCTAATATATTGTGGAATGCTTGTATTCTCTGCGTATCTGGACTTGCAAGCGCTTTTTGAGTATTTAGCATTGCCCCTAAATACTGTTGTATTTGCGCAGGCTGTAGTTGTGACTTGTGGTAGTTTATTGAGAACCCTAGCGTGTGCAGGGTTTGTATTACACAAAGCGCATGGTTTTGACACTGCGTATGACTGTTTGATTTTATTAGCCAATCGTCTAGATATGTATGTGTTGTCTTCTTAGGTAGGCTGCGACTACCGCTGGGCACTTTGTGAATACCCTTGAAGCTGTTGTTATTCCAAAGGGTAACACTTTGAACTGATAATGCTTTCCTTGAATGACAAACCTGAGATATTTTCTGTGAGCAGGAGGGATGGGTATGTAAAAATACGCATCTTTGAGGTCTAATTTTGCCATGAAATCGGGTTGCTGAAGTAGTGGGATAACATCCTGTAGTGTTACCAGGTGAAAGTGTTCTAACAGAATGTAAAGATTGAGGGTTCTGAGATCTAATATTGGCCTTAAGGTGTCATCCTTTTTGGGAATGAGGAAATACAGTGAGTAAACTTCCGTTCCTACTTGATTTTGTGGCACGTGTTCTATTGCTTGTTTGAGTAATAGAGAGTTGACCTCTTCCTGTAACAGAGTGATACGGTCTGTGGATATCCGGTGTGGTTTTGGTGGAATGTTTGAAGGAGTTCGTATCAATTCTAGGCAATAGCCATTGCAGATAATTGATAATACCCAGTAATGTTTAGCCAATTGTGGAACGTTTGCAGTCTTCCCCCCACAGGGGAGGTGTGAATTGGAAAGGAATGGTACAAGTCCCTGTTTACCTTGTGAGGCTTGTTTTGATGTCTGATATTTTTCCCCTGCCTCTGGGGTACTGGCCTCTATAACCTCTGAAACTACCTTTTTGATATTGAGGTTGGTAGGGTGATTTTGGCTGTAATGTGGACGGCTCTGCACTCTGGGGCCTAAATCCACCTCTAAACTGTGGTTTCCGAAGGGACCCCCTGTATTGTGTGGTGTATAGCGCACCCATGGCCTTTGCGGTGTCTGAGTCTTTATGCAGTTTTTCAATTGCAGTGTCCACCTCTGGCCCGAAAAGTTGGTTTTTATTGAACGGCATATTCAACACCACTTGTTGAATTTCAGGTTTGAACCCGGAGGACCTGAGCCATGCGTGCCTCCTGATTGTTACAGCAGTGTTGACGCTCCTGGCAGCTGTGTCTGCTGAGTCTAGGGCAGACCTAATTTGGTTACTGGAGATGGCTTGCCCTTCCTCTAATATCTGCTGTGCCCTCTTTTGATGTTCCTTGGGGAGAGATGCTGAATTATATCTTTCATCTCATCCCAATATGCCCTATCGTATCTAGCCAACAAAGCCTGTGAGTTGGCTATTCTCCATTGGTTAGCTGCCTGGGATGCCACTCTCTTCCCTGCAGCATCAAATTTTCTAATCTCTTTGTCTGGTGGAGGTGCATCACCTGACGACTGGAAATTTGCCCTCTTCCTAGCAGCGCTTACTACTACTGAGTCTGGAGGGGGTTGCTGAGTTATATACACAGGATCAGAGGGAGGTGGCTTGTATTTCTTCTATACCCTGGGAGTTATTATTCTTGCTTTGACAGGCTCGCAAACAATTTGATCAGCATATTGTAGCATGCCTGGGAGCATAGGGAGCGACTGGTATGTTGTGTGCATGGAGGAGAGTGTATTAAATAAAAAATCGTCCTCCAACTGTTCGGTATGCATGGTGACACTATAGTATGCTGCAGCCCTAGCTAGTACTTGATTATACCCTGTACTATCTTCATGGGGTGAAGGCTTTGAGGGGTAGCAGTCTGGGTCGTTATCGGGAATGGGATCTGGATCATAAAGATCCCATGGATCTATATTGTCGTGCTGTGAATCAAATGAATCTGACGGTGATTGCATAGGTGTAGGGCTGGTAGGAGGAGAGATGTGGAGAGAGAGGAGGAGACTGAGAACGAGAAAATTGAGGAGGTGGAGGTCTCTCCTTTGTTCTTGGCACTTTAGCTGGAGGCTGTGCAGTGTCCAATTCCTCCTGAAAGGCTAATTTGCTCTATAGTTTTGGAGGAGGTGCAGTTAAAATTCTGCCAGTTTCTTTGTGGATATGAATCCTGGCTTGCCTTTCATCCATTTGTTCTATGATAGGCTGCTGTGAGTCCTCCTCAGTAGATTTCTGGCTTTCTTTAAGTGCTTTTGAGAGTCCATGCTCCTCAGCGTAAGCTAGTTTTTTTCGTCTCCAAAACTGGCTTTTTCGGGATCGAAAAAGATGGAGTCGAAGATGGTCTCAGTTCTGAAACTCGGAAGAGCGGTGTATGCTAGGTTCAGAAACGGAGCTTCGACTCGAGTCTGATGGCTTCGGAGGAGTGGCCTTTTTCGGTGCCGAACTTGTGGGTTGGTCACCGAAAGTCTTTTTTCGGGTTGAGCCATGGCCTTCAGACAGTGGCGTCCCCAAGGCCTTATGTTTCGGCTTGGGGGGTACAGGGGCAGGCGTATTCACGTGCTGTCCTGCCGTGACCGGTCTGTCCTCCTCAGATTCCTGCTCAGAGTCCGATCCTCGAACGGAGACAGCAGTCTGCATGATCTCTTCCTCTTCGACGTCGAGATGTTTGGTGCTTTTGGATGCCATCTCAAGACTCCGTGCTCTTGTGTCTCGGAGCATCTTCTTGGACCAGAAGGATCTGCAGGCCTTGCAATTTTCTTCCCAATGGTCAGGGGAAAGACACAGATTACAGACGAGGTGTTGGTCTGTATAAGGGAATTTAGCGTGGCACCGAGGACAGAATCGGAATGGAGTCCGGTGCATGAGGCTTCCACGCGGTCGGCCCGACGGGCCCAAGTTGGGCCCAGGCGCCCCAAAGGGTGAGTAAAGATGTTTGATCCGACGGTGCCGAAGTGTCAATAGAAGGTGTAACGTGATCTAAACAATACCGATGAGAAATAAAGAGTTTCAGTTTTCCGAATCGAACTATCAGAGCGAAAGGAAACATGCCCGAACCCGATGGCAGAAAGAAAACAATCTAACATGGAGTCGATGGCCATGCGCAATGTAGCCGAAGAGGAGGAGTCACTCGATCCCGTGACTCAAACACTTCTTCGAAGAAACACAACTTGTAACACTTCGAGCCCAACACTAGATGGCAGACGTATGCACAGCATGTGTATCTGCAGCTACACATGCCATCAAAAATAAATATATATATATACACACACACACACACACACACACACACAGACACACATTTCTAATCAAAATGCCCATTACTATTAACCACCAGAGTAAAGAAGACCATCTTGACTTCTCAAAAAAGCACAACTCTGACGGACAGCCCTCATGCTGGGCAAGTAAATAACATCTACTAAAGATTGCTGCCAAAGACCTGAAAGATGCTGCCCCAAGACCGAATGGGATTCCAGCAACTATTTTTAAAGAACAAAACCTACTTTTTGGCAGGAAGAATTGACCTGGGCCTTAGAAAGCTGCTCTGTCAGCTACAATACCAACATCTTAGCAAGGGTCTTAAATTCAACCTAGCCACAAAAAAGGAAACCAACGCTATTTATCAAATTATAGACTCCTATAGACTCCTATTCATTTTGGACGTAGAGGCAAAATATTTTGTTTTCTTAATTTTGGAAGATCTTCACAAATGGAGATCAAATTCTAACTTAATACACTGGTTTCAGATAGGGTTCATGGAAATACATTGTAATAGACTACTCTCTCTTGCCCTACAAAGAGAATGTTTTAATTTGCCCATGCCTAAATTTCAAACCTCTTCATGCTGCAAATTTTAAATGATTGCTATACGCTAGACTGATGATATGGAAAGATAGAGACCATAGTTATCTTTTTACAATTCTCAATCATTTGGGGATGCTATTTTTTTTTTTTAAATACTTCTTAGTAGAACAGGCATCATTTACGTTCATTGTGTCTAGCTTTGTCATAAGGTAAAGGCCTGCCCCCATGCTGAGTTTGGTCTGATAAAATACCTAAAACAGAATACTTCTATCTTCTGTATATTTATTGCGTATTCAAGTTTAAATCTGGAAATTCTAAATGCACCAATGTTGAAAGTCCAAGATAAAAACCAACATGGCTTTATTTATTGTGTTGTTTTAAATTAACCCTACAATAAAGGGTATTCATTCACTGGTAGCTTATTCCCTCCCCTCTAGCCAAAGCTACTGCACTGGTGAGAGGTGATCAGCAGATCTACTTCAAAGTGTTGTCCCTATTAATGCTTTACTATCATTACAATTCGTAGCTGCCTGTTAACAGGTCTCATGATACCTTTTTTTTTTTTTGCAGACTTGGGAGAGGCCGAGTCCAAATTGTGTTGAAGCATATTTCGGAAGGAGTGTTTTTTTATGCGATTCTCTGGCTGCACCCGCGTGAGCTAGCTTTGTGAGTAGTTGGGAAAGAGCACAAAGTCTAAGAAGGGATTAGAGTTGCCATTTTGGGAAACTGTTGAGGATTGTATTTACAGTGAGGCACTTTTTGTGAGACAGGAAGTGGTTTCAGAGTAATAACATTTAGGCAGAGAATGGGCAGGCCTTTTAGCTGAGATATGGGACATTTGCCAATCACAGTCGAATACAAGCTTTAGAAACTGTTGAAACTGCACTTCTGAGGGTTATGGGACAGAGTAAAGTGGAACACAAGAAAAAAAAAGTCAACTAACTGAAATAATTCTCATTTACCTGGTAATGGGGGGCTTATGGTAAGGGAAAGATGCCTCTAGATTTGCTTTCAACAGCTAGACATTAAAGTTGCTCCAAAGGCTAGGTAAGCTGGCCTCTCCCTGAACCACAGTAAAAAAGCAGTCAAGGTTGTGACTAAGAGCAGGCCTACTGTTTGGATTTCACTGGTAAACTGAATGAATGCCTAAGTACACAAGACCAGACAAAACTGGGTTTGCCTGGAAGAAATCAGCAATTAAGTAGCATGAATATTGTCTGTGGACCCATTTAACCACTTGAATCTGTCTGTGGGTTAGAGTTCAAGAATACTTTCATAAATGTTTGCAAACTTTAGGGCATCAGGGAACAAGTCATACATCTTTCCGTATAGTTGTGGAGTTTTCCTGCAGCAAAAAACAGCAGCCTAGCTTGAAAGATCTGGACATTTTGCCACATTTGCTACTATGAGCTGAGAAACTCTTGAGGGACAAAATAATTTCTAAAAATGAATTTCTTTAAAACATTCCCTAGTGGCAACACTTTACTTCAGTGCCAAAGAATCAATGTATTGCTGCACCTTCTGGGCCATCACAGCAATCTAAATGTTCTGTTTATGTTTTTTAAAGATTGCCTTTAGATTCAAAGATAATTCATTTATTTTGGATATCAACATCATAGTTAATTAATTTGTGCCATAGTGATCATTACACATTTCTTTCCATAATACTGCCTTGAAGATCTTTAACTTGTTTACTGATCAACTATAATGTTATTTTGGTGTTGCTTTATCACATGCAGTTTCATGATGAAGAGCTTGCTGCCTGTACCAACCTACCAAGGATAAGCTAGGGATTCCTTACAGAAATCGGTTAACTAATAAGGAGCTCAACTGAATTTGTGAGAACAGAGCACAAGCTTAAACCATGAATACAGCCTCTCCTCCAACCACAATGTTCACGAATTGTTTCCTAGACAATTTGGTTCCACTGAAAAACATCAATTTAGTGGGCACATTTTATAGGAACAAGGCCAGTGTCCTAGTGCACTATGCATTGAAACAAACACTGCTGGAAAAGCCTTCAAATTCATTATTTGAGTTATAGATTGTGGATGGCATATCCCCCTAAGCGAAACTAGAGTGCAGTGGTGGGCAATGAGATGAGAATATGAAAAACTGAAAATGTAAACAAAACAAATAACATGCTACAACAATTAAATACTTCATTCAGCCACTTTCCAATAAAAAGATGTTTAAAGCATGCCCAAGCAAATACTACTTAATCTTCAGAATATTATACGAAAGACTTACCTTGGACAAGTACTCTCTCATAACCTGAATGAAATAGGGCATTGCAAAGTCCATGATATTGTGCCTCCATGCAGTTTCCAAGACAACATCAGGTCGGAGAAGATCGTAACACGTAAAGAGACATGCTGCAAAACATTCTCTCTTCTCTTCCAGCAAAAACCATTGTAGTAGTTCCTCTGCGAGTTCGGTGTCCTTCGACTCAGATGCGTATTGCATAGCATCCTGTAAAAGGATAATTACATTATACACATTCTCAAGAACAAATATACCACACAAGTTGGCACATTCTTGGGGATGGTACAGCTTGAACTCTAGTGCCCAGAACACCTATTTTAAAGCAATAATTATTCAGCAAGAAATGCCCTTTTAGAAACTCCACTCTTTGGGGGAATAACCTGAACAGTGAATCCTTCCAAAACCTAGACCTATCAGTAAATAAATGGTCTATATCCAAACACATAATTCTCCAGGCACTGGTTTGGACAACCATTCTGTATCTCTGGATCACAACTGCTACAAATCACAAAAACGATGTGTCAAAGTTTACCTTATATAGTCGATCTTTCTTACAGAGTTCCACACTCTGTTTCCAGCGATTGTTGCCTTTGAAAAGGTATGCTGCAATTCTTCGAAATTCAATCAATTCATGTTTCTCCAAACGTTGAGCCAGGGAGATGTTGTCAAAGTTATCATACGCATCTATGGATGTGCGAAGAGCCTTTTAAAGAAGAGAAAACTATCACAAACTGAACAAGATATTGCAAACAAAGAGCAAATAAGATATGGAGAATTTGCACAACACTGTACTAAGATACTTGGTTAAATATATAAATGATTTTACTAACAAAGTAAGCTGTCAAGTCTACAAAAGTCACTTTAAGCTCAACAACCAAGGCATAGGTGGTTGACAGTGTGAGAGAAATAAAGGTATTATTAGCTTTTTATGGTTTAAATCTCTTCAGTGGTATTTTAGCCATATACCCACCTCCAACATGTGGCATTACAAAAGAAGGATAAAGAAAAGAAAAGTGGCAGATTGTCTTAGTAAAAAGTGGTATAAGGAGGGTGCACCGAGGGGGCCTGGCCAAAATTATAGCCACTAGAATAGGAGATTTGATAGTAAGTGAAGTGGGGAGTTAAGTAGCAGCTTAAAAGGCACGCACAAAAGGAAGGTAAGGACCAGGCTAATATTGGACTGGGGCATGAAGAATGGCTTTGGGGAGGAGCATGCTTTGGAGTCCTTTCAGGAATCTAGTCACAACAGGTGACTTTAATGAGGAATGCCAAAACGGCAGACAGATAACCTTTAAAAGTGCTCAGGACAGAACCTAGCTGAGCCAGAGAAAGACCAAATAGGTGAACTTGAAATAAAGGTGCAGTGGCTGGGGTTCAGTCAATGTTTCTGGATGCACACCATGTCAAAAATTTGTCCCAAAATCTGGCATATACAGTCTTGGTGGAAAGACACCTGGCTTCCAGAATAACATCACAGAATTTTGAAGGGGTGCTCACTCTACATGCATGGAGGTGGAGGGTGTGCAGCTTCCGGTGCAAAACACTCTCCTGTTGCTGTGACAGAAGATCCTCCAGAAGGGGCAGCTTGATCAGGTTACCAAACTCTATCTAGGGCCAGAAGAATGACTTGAGTGCAGTTGTTCCTGATCTTCTTCAGAACTCTGAGTAGGAGTGGTACTGGCAGAAAGGCGTACAGGAAGCTAGAGTTCTACTTGAGACAAAATGTTTCTCCCAACGAGAACCACCTTGGAACTCCAGCACAAAAAACAGCTGACATTGCGGGTTATTGAAGGGGGTGAACAGAACTAACAGTCTTTCCCGCTCTCGAAAGAGATCTTGCATGACCTCTGGATGGAGATGACACTCATGCTCCACTAGGAATCAAAAGCGGAGTTAATCAGCCCTGGCGTTCAGAGAGCCCGTCAGGCGTTGAACCACCAGGGAAATGCCCTGATGTTACAACTATGTCCAGAGGTGCAGAGCCACTTGACAAAGGGTTCACAACCCTACCCTGCCCTGTTCATTGTAGTACCACATGGCCGCACTAGCCTTCCCTTGATCGAAGGAAGAATGCCAACCAGATTGCCCAGAGCTCCAGATGGTTGAGGTAAAGCTCAGACTCAGCCAGAAACCCTAGTCCTGTGATCTCCACCTCTCCCAGATGGAATGGCACAGCCCAGGAGTGACACATCTGTCACTTCCGTCAGCTCTGGTTGGAGAAAGGAGCAGGGTCTGCCACTCACCCATTTGCTGTTTGTCAGCCACCAGTTCAGGTCTGTGTCACAAGAAGGATGCAGGAGGTCACGAGACTCAACAGCCTCAGAGTCAGTCTTGCCGAAATACAGGATAGAGGTTGAAGCATCAGAATCATAGCTTAAATATCCTGGACTCGCTGTTCAGGAGGATAGGCCAAAAAAAGCACTGTGTTCAAAACGGCCCAGATGAAAGGGAGTGCCTGAGAGGTAGTCAGGTGTGACTTCTGCATGCTGATAGTGAATCCTAGCGAATGCAAGAGCTCCGCTATAATCTAGAGGTGGGACTGCCTGAGCGCAAGCCGCCTTCAACAGCCAATTGTCGAGGAAGAGGATGACTGGAACCCCTGACTGCCACAGATGTGCTGCAACCACTGCCATGGCTTTCACAAACACCCTATGGGTGGTGGTGAGGCCAAGGGGGAGCACACCAAACAAAGTGCTCTTGCCCCACTGTGAACTACAGGTAGAGCTTATGTGGGGATGTGAAAATATACATCCTGCAGGTCAAAAAGCACCATCAAGTCTTCAGGGCAGATAGGACCAAGTTCGGGTGAGCATTTTTTACTTCTTTTTTCAGGAAGAAGTTGAGAAGGCACAAGTCTAGGATATGATGAAGTCATCCATCCTTTTTGAGCATCAGAAAGTAGCAAGTACAGCAACCACAATCCACTTCTGATGCCGGCACCCTCTCAATGGCTCCTTAAACTAAAACTTCCTGATGGAGCAAGGAGAGATGGTCCTCTGTCAGCCAGTTGTAAGTGGGTGGCATGGTTGGAGGGGTTTCTAGAAAGTGGATGGAACATCCCCGCTGGACAATTAGCAAACCCCACTTGTCTGACATTACAGACTTCCATACTGAAGCAGATAATGGCAAATCCTGCCCCCACTTGGTGGGTGTGCTTGCATAAGGGCAAACTAAAGGAGTTCGGAAGCTGCAGCTGGGGGGGTGGTGGACTGACCCTTGTCTTCGGCTGGTGGTCCCACATGATCTGTGTGAACTGCATTAATGGCCAAGATAAGGCTGAGAAGCCTGTTGGCGACTGGGCAGGAAAGGAAGTGGTTGGTAGTCCTTTACATAGCCATGTAAGGAGCAAAAAGACGACCGGGGTTGGCAAAGGGCCATGCATGGGCTGAAGGACATGGCCACGGCTCTGCTATCATTAAAGTGCTCCAGTGCAGAGTCTGGTTTCTCTTCAAAGAGGTGAGAGCTGTCAAAGGGCATGTCTATGAGCAAAGCTTGGACATTCCCTAAGAAGCCAGTGGGTCTCAGCCAGACGTGGTGTCTCAGTGCCATTTACAATGAAATCGCTCTGCCCAGCTAGTTGGTCATGTCAAGCCTACAACAGATGGTGAACTTTGCTGCATCTCACCCATCAGCAACTGCTTGAGAGGGTATGGCTTGGACCGCTTCTGAGACTACAGGCAGCACTTGGGCATCCGAATCCGACACAGTGTGTTGGTATTGGCCCAAAAGGCACACATTGTTCACAGACCTCAGTACTAGGCTGGCGGCTGAGAAAATCCTCTTACTGAAAGTATCCATCTTTTTGGATCCCCTATCCGGTGGAGCGGTAAGGAACATATAGGGATTGGTCCTTGAAGTGGAGGCTTGGACCACCAAGCTCTCCCCGGTTGGGGTGCTGGGTGAGGAAACCGGGGTGCGCAGGAGATGGGCAATGGCAACAACCAATGGTCATGTACACAGGAGCACTGGACAGGGCTTTGACTAGGTCTCGGGTAGAACATCTGTAAGGGCTTTATTGAACAGGAGTAGGGGCTCAGAAGGGGCAACTCTCAGCTGAAGCACCTCAGTTATGATGTTCGTCTTGACTGCCACTGTGGATAACAAAAGGTCTAATACCTCAGCTGCCCTCCGCACTACCATCATGAATGAGGCACCCTCTTCCATGGCCAGGGTAGAGGGATAGACCAGGCCAGGTGAGGTGTCCAAATCACTGGCATCCGCCTGTTCCTCATACTAGTTGTCCTCTGTGTCACCAAGGGGGTGATGGTATAAGGGACTTCTGAGCCCTCCCAATTGTCACCCTATCCAGGCCTTTCAAAGGAAAAAGGGACTGGCTTTGGCTCAGAAGGTGTGATACCAATCAGCACTGGATCTGTGTCAGTGTCGGGCACACTGATCGAGAACCCCATTTCTGTCAGGAGGTTGGCTGACATCTGGAGACAGTCTGCGATTGCCTCTGGCAAGCCCACCTTCAACAGCCAGTCATCAAGGTAGGGGGAAAACTGGTATTTCCAACCTCTGAAGATGGCAGTTAATGTCTGAGAGTGCAGGATGGGCACATAAAAGTACACATCCTGCGACACCAAAGCTAGCATTCGCTCTTCCGCATTCAGGGCAGACAGAACTTGGGCCAGCATAAGCATTTTGAATTTGTCCTTCCATCGGAAGGCATTTATTGTGAAGATCTGAACTAGGCGAAGGCCTTGGTCACTCTTAACACAAGGAAACAGAAGGAGTAACAATCCGTCCCCACCTCCGAAGTCAACAAACTCTCAATTACTCCTTTGGTTAAGAGAGGCTGCACCTCTTGCAGCAAGATGGACAGCTGCACCTCAAAGCCACCCTGATGTGGGAGGAAGATGCGGTGGGTCAAAAAAATAAATAAATAAATAAATACTTTAAAAAAAAAAAACAACTGGAGGGCATAACCCTGCTGGATGATTTGGGGGTCCCATTTGTCAACTGTGACAGAATGGTACTGGCAAGGAAGTCTTTGATCATGTCTCCCTCAGGGTGGTCATGGGCCATCAATGGCAAACTCGAGCAGACTGGGGGCTGAAGGTGCAGGTGAAGGTGAAGGGGGCTGAGAAAAACATTGGCCCTAGTGATCTGCTTAGTCTTCTTGATCCCTTATCCATGAAAGGACTAGAGTGACTGGTGCAGAAGTGGCAGGACCTGACCATATCTATGTGCCAACTGCCTACAATATCGTCAAAAGGGTTTAAACAAATGAGGGAAATGTCTGACAGAGTTGGAATGGCCCAAGGTGGCATGGCGCTTCTTTCCGTAAAGCATTCGTGGGCAGAATCAGTCCTTTCATCAAAAAGGCAGGACCTATCAAAGGCACATCCATAAGCAATTCTCACACCCCTAGAAAAGCCTGTGGCTTGCATCCAAACATGGCAACAGAGCACCAGGCCAGCCCAAATTCCCTATTTGGCTGCATCCTGGCAGAACTGAAAGGTTTGAGTCAAGGAGTCCTTGAACTTCTCTATGACTGATGGCAATATCTTGTTGGCCACGTCCCAGGGGGTGTGCACTTAACTGCCTAATAGGAACACAGCACTGGCTGATCTCAGTGCGAAACTGACTGAAGAGAACATTCACTTCCAGAGTGCCTCATTCCTTTTTAAATCCCTGTTTGGCAGACTGGTGAGTAATTCATTATAATTCACTTTGCTGGTGGAACTCTGGACCACCAAACTCTTAAGTAGGATGCTGCATACAAAGGTCTGGGTTGCCAGATGCCAGTTTATGATATTTGACCACCCTTCTCTTCACTGTTAGTCCAGAGCGAGGCTTAGCCCGAGTGCCCACAAAGGTGTCAGTGAAGGTTTCATTAAATTGAAGTAAGGGCTCCAATGAGGCTAGTCCATGGTGCATTGTTTAATTTGTAAAAGAATAACAGCCAAGACCCACAGATTTGTTCAGAGGCTCTCTGTTGGTGCTATTTAAGGTCAGGGTATAGGATGGCATGCCTGCGTTGTTTTGATTTCACCTCATGCTGCTTTAATCCGACCTCAGATGCTATTTTCCTGCCTTTCCATTCCTGCTCCTTCACCCTTTTGTATTGTACAGCGGGTTACTCAGGCGGAAGCAATCACTCAGACTGTACCACCAACTTTTCAATCAATACAAACGCAAATAGCATCCATGCAAGAGGAACTCGATGTCCTTCACCGCAGAGCTGAAGATGCGGAAGGCAGCTCGAGACAAAACAACATCCGTTTCATTGGATTTCCTGAGCGCTCTGAACTACCTAATGCAGAATTGTTTCTGGAAAAATGGCTCAGATCCACGGTGCTCCATGAAGACTTCCCACCTCTGTTCTCCATCGAGATGGCCCACCGAATACCCCTCCACGCCCTCTCATAGCTCGCCTCCTGAATTTCTGCGATCGGGACTTGATCCTACAATTATTCCGCACCAAAGGGCCTTGGCACTTCGAAGACACATCAATAGCGGCATATCCAGATTACACAATGGAAGTGCAACGGAAAAGGGGGTCATTCATGGCGGTTAAACAACGATTCCACGCTCTACAAACCAAATATGTTCTTCTTTATCCAGCAAAACTTAAGATCATAGACCAAGAGACAACGCATATTTTCCAATCACCCGAAGACGTATGGACCTTGCTTCACGGCAAGGGCATGCTGGTGGCACCGGAGGAGGAGAACAAGGCGGACGCATGGATCACCCCGAAGCTGAGACGACGTCGCAGAAAACCAGCTAGCTCCTGCCCAAACCAGGAATAGGTGGAGGCGGAACATGATCGAGCAGTAGCGGCAGCCACACGCTGCTGTAAGAACCCCTTCAACACTCTTTGCTCGGAGCACGCACAAACATCAGGATCGGACACTGGTTCTGAGATCTCGGAGACTGGCAGCAATAAAGCCTCACATATTACACCTGGCTCAGTGGATGACATTATTTGACAGTCAATAACAAGCTATGCGAATATTGTACTTTACCGCCATCTATATATCTCACCGTAGAACACCTGGACATCCTCGTGAACACTACTTAACTTGATCCTTTCTCCTTTGTTGCATCAACCATCAAGGGCCCCGTACCAGTGTATATTTTCACTAAAACTCGTCACTAACCCACCATGATGTTCCTTTGGATGCGTTGTTCATTGAGACACAGAGACACTTGTTATTTGTTACTGGTTAGCGCACATTGGCTTTCTACGGACACAGCGCCTCCAGCGTCTGCGTTGCCGGGGGAACGGGACTCCCCTTCCGGCTTTTCCTCTTCCTTGGTGGGCATAAAGAGACACGCCCCCCGCGGGACGCGGCTTGCTACGGACCCATCGCATCCAGCTCCAGCGTCTGCGTTGCCGGGGGAACGGGACTCCCCTTCCGGCTTTTCCTCTTCCTTGGCGGGCATAAAGAGACGCGCCCCCGCGGGACGTGGCTTTCTACGGACCCAGCGCCTCCAGCGTCTGCGTTGCCGGGGGAATGGGACTCCCCTTCCGGCTTTTTCTCTTCCTTGGAGGGCATAAAGAGAAGCGCCCCCCGCGGGACGCGGCTTTCTACGGACCCAGCGCCTCCAGCTCCAGCGTCTGCGTTGCCGGGGGAACGGAACTCCCCTTCCGGCTTTTCCTCTTCCTTGGAGGGCATAAAGAGACGCGCCCCGCGGGACGCGGCTTTCTACGGACCCAGCACCTCCAGCTCTGGCGTTTGCGTTGCCGGGGGAACGGGACTCCCCTTCTGACTTTTCCTCCTCTTTGGCGGGCATAAAGAGACACGCCCGGGCCAAGACGGGCCCGTCTTCGCCCGACTGAGGCCGGGACGGGACCAGTCCCTTTAAAGGAAGTTTCCAACCTCACCCCAAGTAAGACTACTATCCTATCTCTTATTTTTGGCTACCACTGTTAATTAATAAAATCATGGGGAAAAGGAAAGCCGTTGATCTGCCGGCACCACTGGATGACATTAAAAACCAGAAAAAGCGTCCCAGGAAACTAGCCAATAAGACAGCACGAGGCGGCCCGAAATCACTCGACGAGATAGATCTATTATTTGAGGAGGTGGAGCCCATTCTCAATAGCGAATTAGTTACCCATGAAACTCTGCCCCTAAAGAAGCCTCTGCCCCAACCTAAAAGGATCCAAGAGTTCTTTAATAAGAGAAAGAAGGGCCAAACTGTTGACTCTGGAAAATTGATCAATGGAGCAGAAAAACTGACTATTACTACTCCCCCTACTCAACAGGGAATTGTGGCCTATAGTAGTACCACTCATTTTTCACCCACCCAGGAGACACCTCACGCAGAGGAAATAGAACACATACCCTTCCCACTGAGCCCTGAGATAAGGCTGGTCCCTAACCTCCCGTGTAGAAATCGCTTTGAGCTCTTGACTGAGGAGGGCGATCTGATTGGGGCCCATGATCATCTCACAGCCGAGCCAGTCATCGAGGCTGCTATCTGACCTCTTATCAACACTACTCGTTTTGAACCGGCTGCTAGCGAAGTCAACTTGCCTCTAATTCTTCAAAGAGTAGATGAAGTTAGGAATTTGGTACTGCAGCTAACCAAATTCCTCCAGGGGAAAATGGCACAATTATCGAGATGCAAATGTCAAGTGTCAGAGGCAGCCGGGGAAGGAGGAACCCTGGCGGCCAAACTAATTCCATCCAACACTAATGCACATGGGGGACCAACCAACTATTCCCGAAGTACTGGACCTCATATGGGTGCCGCAGAGGTTAATCTAATCCCCCATATAGTCAGACCTAAAAGTAAGCAACTAGGATGCAATAGTACCTTCTTTGAGGGAACTACTGCGGCGAATGGTGTTGATGTTACCGGTCGCCCCCTTGCCCCATTGAATAGCCATCTACCCAAGAGGAACAATATCACTACCAATATTTTAGGTACGATGGATTGTACTCCCCCTAATACCAATAGGCTGCCCACCTCCCCCCCTGATTAATGATCCAATCTGTATCATCCCCTCCCAAGGAGTTCGTAGCACCTTAGACATGCCTTTAAAAAGTACAGGCCCTAGGCACGGAGGCAACATTCTCTTTTTAACTAATGTCCCAAAGTTGCCACCAAGGTCTGTTGAGGACCAAGAGTCTCGGATTAATAAGGTTACCCACTGGCTACGTTATCGACAGGAATGCCTTTCAGTTATACGTTCGGACATCTTAAAAACCAAAAGATGGAGTCCCTCTGGGTCAAACTTCGATGTAATCTCAATTGAGTTTTTGGATAAAACCACGGCAGACCAACTAATTGACTGTTGTACGCATGCACCAGCACAAGGGGCAAAAAAGAGGATTATGTTAGTCTCCAAAGCAGGCCCCTGTGTCTGGTCATATTGCCCATACCAATAGGAGGTATCCCCTGGAGCAAGGTGAATTTACGCACCATGGTTCTGTATGACTGTCTTCTGCCCAGAAAGCTCTTACCAGGGACTACCTAGAGGAATCCCAAACGAATAGCCCTGATGAGATTATTACTAATGAGTAGAACCTCGAGGATGCTTCTCCCACAACCTATGGTATTGAAACAAACACTATTGGCCTATCCATAATGACTTGGAATCTAGCTGGCCTTGCTAGGAAACTGGACGATATAGACTGGGTCACTTATATAAAGACCCAAAACGTGTGTCTCTTTCAAGAAACCTGGGTTGAGGGTTGAACTAGTATAGATAGGTTCCTTTCTTTTAATATCCCTGCACAGCCATCAGAGAAAGCAACAGGACGTGCAAAAGGGGGACTTTTAATTCTTTTAAACTCAAAACTTCAATGTGATTATAAGGTTTTAAAATTTTATTGTGTTGATTTGATGGGTTTACAAATTTCCTTCCAACAGAATTTTAATGTAATTTTTATTAATGTATATGCTCGATCGGTTTCTCGAGGATCAGAATCACACATTTTAACTCTACTCTCTGATTTCCTAGATACTATACAAAACAACTCTTATTTAATTATAGCTGGGGATGTAAATTGTACTTTTGAACCCTCTGTGCTTTTTAGTGACTTAACCGTGGAGGAGGACGAACTATGGGGGATTGCACAATTGAATAGTGACATCCCTTGCCCACGTTCTCGAGTTCCAGTCCAGTTAGCCTCACTATGCTTAAAGTTTGGCCTTAGGGCCTGTAATGGTCGTACTCCTTCTGATTTAAACCTTGCACCTACATTCCAACGAGGTTCTCTGACTAGTGTTATCGATTATTTCCTAGTGGATGTGCGACTTTGGCCCTTATTGAGAGACATGAGGGTGGATTCCAGGTGTGAGAGCGACCACTACCCCCTGTTACTCACCCTCTCTGGGAATATTTTTGGTAGAACCTTGAACACGAAATTCACAATGGTCCCTTCCCCTATTTTGAACAATGCTTATACGAAGGTTGGGTGGCCAAAAGTGTTGTTGAATCCCTATTTGTTATGCAAGATCTACCAAATGTTTATTGATAATTTGTCCGCCTATGAAGACCATGATCCTAAGGCTATTCCAATTCTCGGCATTCATGAAAACATGACTGTCAAACTCCAAAGTATTTTTTACAAAAAGGTTATGGTAAGACCGCAATGTGGGGTTTCGACTAATAATAGATGGTTCAACGATTCATGTACGAGGGCCAAGTCCGGGCTAAAAAAGGCTATTAAGGATGGGACCCCGGGGGCGATCCAACAAGCTAGATGTATAAGAAGACTATCTTACAATCTAAGAAATCCTGGGAAGATTCTATTTGGCAGGAGTTGTTGGATGCCACGAAAACTAATAATAACATGCTGTTCTGGGAACTGTTGACTAAACGTGAGAAAGGAGGCAGGTCTAGCCTAAGGAACCATATCCAACCTGAAAGTTGGGTGGAGCACTCCTCTTTCCTTTACGAGAAAACTACCATTCCTGGGGCTCCTGATAGTGACGTGGGACTAGATCCCCTCACTTCGTCAAATGCTAAGCTTGTTATCTCTTCTTTAGACAGGAGTCTATATGACCCCAAGGATCACATTTGTTTTACCCTAGAAGAAACTGCCGATGCTATCAACTCCTTGAAACCTGGTAAAGCCCCAGGACCAGACAAAATCCCAGGCGATCTTTATAGATCAGAGCCATCTATATGGACCTGGTATATCAACTTACTGTCGAATAAAATCACAGAAGGAGGACAGATCCCTGGGACATGGAAGGGTGCCGAAATCATCCCCATCTACAAAAAGGGTAACGCAAATCTCCCAACCAACTATAGACCGATTAGTCTAATTGATAACATGCAAAAAATCTTTGCCAAACAGCTCTTAGATAGACTATCGAGTTGGGTCATGGAACATCAGATTCTGTCTCCGCTCCAGGCCGGGTTCCGGCCTAGAATAAGTACGGTAGATCAGGCTTTTAGGTTGGCAGTGCTACATTGGAAATATGTAGTCTTGGCAAAGCAAACCTTATATGTTACCTTTGTTGATTTGCGATCTGCTTTTGATTTGGTCCCAAGAGAAAAGCTGTGGGAAGTGCTATACAAAATAGGGATACCAGCTAATATAACTCACTTATTGAAACGCATGCATGAAGACACATACGCGCAAGTGAGATGGGGCAACCAAGGTGAGTTGACTAATAAATTCCCCATTAAAAGGGGTGTCCGACAGGGTTGTGTGCTAGCACCACTCCTGTTCTCCCTATTTATTAACGAGGTGGTGCAAGAATTAAGGGCATGTCAGAATGATGCTCCTACCTTAGACAACCAGAAAATTCCTATTCTTTTTGCAGATGACTCCCTACTCATCTCAAAAACCCCTATGGGCCTACAAATTCTTGTGGACAAATTTAATCTATTTTGTTGGAACTCTGGTCTAGAGTTGAACTTGAAGAAAACTAAATTGATGGTGTTTCGCTCTGGTTTTCGGAAGAAATGTACTATAAGATTAGATGGTGTTACCTTGGATCAGATTAGTTCCATTGATTACTTGGGTGTAAGGCTTACAGATTCACTCCATTAGGAAGAACAGGTTAGCAAGAGTGCTGGGCCCTTGCAACATCGGGCAGCATCCATACTGCGCCTCTATAGGAGCACGATGGCCAAAGCTGTATCCCCAGCAATTAAGATCTATGTGGCCAAGGCGCAGGGAGCTGCTGCCTATGGTGCAGAGATCTGGGGCATCTCTGATAGTAGTAGAATAAACAAAATTGAGAATAGCTTTGCAAGGGCCATATGTGCGTGCCCTACTAGCACCCCATTAATCCCCTTGTTTCTAGATTTAGGACTAAAACAAATGGCCGACCTAATTACTTTACGACCTCTGTTGTATTGGGTGAGGCTATGGATAGTCCCTGAATTGGTCGTATGTAAGACTTCACTTCTAGAATTGCTAAAATTTTCAAATTCTACCTCCACCCCATGGATTAAACATGTATCTAGTTGGTTTCGTACATTGGGATTGGGAGACTTATGGGAGAATCCTCACCAACTTGAGAAATCCCATGTAAAAGTATTGAAGGGTGTTTACTGGTCCTATATACGGAACAATTATAATTTCTCACAAATCCCATGGCCGTCTAACTAATCTTTTTATTGATTTTAAATAGTACCCAGAGTTCGAATCATACCTAGACATAATACCTGACTTACTAGGTAAAGGACTGTATGCCAGATTCCGTTTTGGGACATTACCATTGAAGACCCTGACGAGCAGATGGGGATCCAATACCACTTCTGAAATTTGCCCTGTGTGTGGCAATTCCCCCGAAACAGTAGAACATTTTATGTTTTTCTGTCCTGCATACTTAGTCCCAAGGTATAAACGGATCCGTAAAATCTGCCGGGAATTGAAGATAAGGAAATGTGCCTTAGCTCTGAGGATCTTAAAAAGTCACAATTCAAATGTGTTAATTTATGCAGTAAGCAGGTTTTTAGTAGCAGCAGCATGGCGTATATGTAATTTTTATATAAAAAATGATCTTAACTGATTTTTAAGACTGGGCAATCAGGGTTTTTACTTTTACATATAGGTTCATGGCAGATTTGTACTGTTTTATTTATGATGTTTATTTATCTTTGTATTGTATTGCTTTGATGGTCTGTTGGCCGAATAAAGCTCATTGTGATATCAACAGCGCACAATGGGCGGCACAACATATAGTTGCGGAACGGGAGTTGTTTTTATTGTTGGAGTTTTTTCCTCTTAGTTCTTTATATGTCTCACCATGCTCATTAATATGCAACTTTGAACACCATCGTAGCGCGAAATATTGGACCATATCCTCTCAGCTGCTCATGCATATGCATGTCCTTGAAAGTGTTGTGCGCAAATGTGATATATTGTCTGTAGTACCTTGCTTAAAAATTAATGAATGGTGTCTCATACAAAACGGCCGACCCAGACCCCACAATATAGAGTCCTGACCTGGAATGTCAGAGGTATGGCAATGTACACTAAACGATATAAAATACACTCATATCTCAAATGTCATAAGGTACATATTGCACTGCTTCAAGAAACGCATCCCACGAAAGCTGAATTATCAAAAGTAAGATATCACTGGGGAGGTCAAGTATATGGCACTGCTACGTCAGCATTCACCAAAGGTGTTCTAGTATGGCTAGCTCCTGGCATTCCCTTTGCCCTCACTTCTCAGATAATAGATAAGGAAGGTAGATATGTGATACTGGAGGGCAGGCTAGATGGCACACCCATTAACCTAGCGGCTGTCTATGCTCCAAACACTAATCAGATCCCCTTTCTAGATTCCCTCACACCTGCCCTGTTCAATGACCCACTTGCTCCTATGATCTGGGGCGGAGATTTCAATTGTATTATGGATCCTCAACTAGACCAATCTCATCCCCCAATATCGGCAGCCCCCTGTCTAAGAAATACTCGTCATTTCTGAACCTGGAGTACACACATGGGATTAGTTGATGTATGGCGATTGAATCACCCACAAGATCGTGAATATTCATTTTATTCCCCGGTACACGACCTTCATACCAGGATAGATATTTTATTTAGTACCACCACACAGAATATCTCGCAAAAACACACTGACCATAACCCACTAACAGCACTTATGTCTTGGGGGACAAGGCGGCTCGCTATACCCACCTGGTTCCTGCAAACAGAGGCCTTGCTAGACCCTCCGTTCCGTGAATCACTGTCTGACACTATTCGGCAATATTTCCTAACAAACGCTGACACTGCTTCTTCCCGTGCAACCGAATGGGAAACACAAAGTGGTAATTCGTGGGCACTGTATGGCTACAACTTGGGGAGTAAGACAGCAATTAACTCGTGACATTATTAAGATTAAGCATGACTTACATCAAGAAGAAATTCATGCTACGGAACCCTCTGGGACCCCTACACAATTACGTCAACTCAGACGACGTAGACAAGAAACAGAATCCACTTTAAGTCACTATGATTATCGCACACGCATGGCCTTACAACATGCTCAGGGAGATCGATCGGGTAAGGCGCTTGCCTGGCTCCTCCGAGAGGTAAACCATAGAACACCGGCATTGGCCATCCTGTTGCCAGATGGACATATAGCTACCTCACAGCTCGCAATAAACAACGCTTTTCGCACTTACTACCAACGGCTCTATGAACGTCCAGCTGATTTGAACACAGAGAGAGCATGTTGCTTTTTGAATGAGGAATACCTTCCTAAATTGACGGATACACAACGCAATATTATAGAAGAACCCATACCATTAGATGAAATCACGGCCACGGTCAAACAGATGGCGCGTGGCAAGACACCAGGCACTGATGGCTTGCCCATTGAATACTATGCCACATATCCCACCACCCTCTCTCTACGATTGTTAGAAGTCTACCAAGAGGCATTTCAACAGGGCTCCCTGCCACGCTCCTTGCGGGAGGCTCTTATTGTAGTGCTACCTAAACCAGGGAGCGATACGACTGATGTAAGATCCTACCACCCTTTATCATTACTCAACCTAGTCTGCAAAATCCTAGGTAAGATACTTGCTAACCGCCTGCTACCTGTAATGCATTCTTTGGTACACTATGAGTAGTCAGGCTTTATACCAGGTCGCACCACATTTATAAATAGACGTCACCTACATTTAATACACAATACACTGACGGAGGATATGCATCGTGTAGCGGTCTCTTTAGATTAGAGAAGGCCTTTGATACACTAGGATGGGACTTTCAATTTGCTTGTCTGGAAAAAATGGGATTTGCTCCTTGCCTATTGCGCTGGGTTGGGACGCTATATGGAGAGCCACTAGCACCCTACTAACAAACAACATACGAAAAATGGAATACGGTGCTATCAAATTCACTGACAATACCAGAGTGGAACTTAGCATTGCGCTCAGTAAAGGAGATCTCTCGCAATGCCAGATTTAGATTCACTCAATTTAATTATATACATCAAGCATACTTAGACCCCCAACATCTCAATCGTATGTACCAAACACATGAACCAGTTTGCCTGAAATGTGCTACATCCCCAGTGGGATTTTATCACATGGTATGGGATTGCCCGAATTTATGGGCTGTCTGGCACACAATCATTGTAACAATTACGGAAATAACAGATTATACCCCACCTGCGACACCGTCCTCTTGCCTGTTAAGCATTCAAACCAAAATACACAAAAAAGACAAATACCTTCACAGGTTCATATATTTAGCATTTGTGCTATTTAAACGCAGGATATCCATGGCATGGAGGTCCCAGGCCCCCCGTCCGTATTGCAATGGTTGAAAGACCTTTTGTTATGGTCTAAGGCAGAAGCTCATCATCTACGGTGGCTCGGGGCACAGGGCATAACAAATTCAGGGGCGGAATATTGGGAGTCATTGGTTTTGAAGGTGGAAGCAAAAAACAACCTTTATCCACCGTGAACTGGGCGGCCCTCCCTGATAAATACACACAGCCACTATATGTTTATACACATGTCTAGATAACAGCACGAAAGCGGACTTGGGCCCGACTTTCAACACTTGATATTCACACTACGATTTGGTCCTTACTATACACATGACACATTACGACAAATATATATTTTAATGCATGCATGGTGATTGTTAATCTTCTCTTTTTTCTCTTTCTATTTTCTCTTTCAATATATGTTATTAATTATTTTTGATTTTCTGATACAGTTTACAGCTTCGTTAACATAAAATGTGTATGTTTATATATTCAATAACTTACATATCAAATAGGAAATACACCACGGCAATGTGTGAATTTATTGGTTTTTTTTTTCTCTATATGTCAAGACAACACTTATTTTGATAATTTGTAACAACGTAACACTATATTGTATTCTACTACTTGAATCTAAATATGTGAAAATCACTAAATATACAAAAAAAACAAAATGTAGCAGGGTCGGCCCGCTTCTGTTCCAAACTGTAAAGATTCTTTGCAAACACTCGTTAACATATTTTAAAGATTAACAGAGGTGTATAAATCAAAGTTATTACATGAAGGTTTGTGAAACACTGCAGGTGATGGCATTCTCCTAATGGCTCTGAGAGGATTCTTCTTGTATGGGCAGAGGATGCTTACACAATTTTACCCTAGCAGTTACTCTTTTTTCTTGCCTCTACTGATCACCATACCAAAGTCCAATCCCATACAAATAACTTCTGGGATGACTATCTTGACCCTTCTATCTCATTTAGCCTCTTCCTCGACTACTGTATCTCCATACGATTATATTAATGTAGTAAAGTGCCCCTTTTGGCATGGTTACACCCCCCATCTTTTGCCTGATATCGATGCTGACTTGACCAAGTGTGCTAGGACCCTGCTAACCAGGCCCCAGCACCAGTGTTCTTTCTCAAAACTGTACCATTTCTTACACAATTGGCACACCCCTGGCACACAATTAAGTCCCTTGTAAAAGGTACCCATGGTACCAAGGGCCCTGTGGCCAAGGAAGGTCCCCAAGGGCTGCAGCATGTATTATGCCACCCTGGGGGACCCCTCACCAAGCAGATGCACATTGCCTTTGCAGCTTGTGTGTGCTGGTGGGGAGAAAAAGTCAAAGTCGACATGGCACCCCTTTGAAGGTGCCATGATACACAAACCACTGACTGTGGCATAGGTAAGTCATCCCTCTAGCAGGCCTTACAGCCCTAAAGCAGAGAGCACTACACCACAGGTGAGGGCATAGTTGCATGAACAATATGCCCCTACAGTGTCTACGTCCATTCTTAGATATTGTAAGTGCAGTGTGGCCATATTGAGTACATGGGGTGGGAGTTTGCCAACACAAACTCCACAGCTCCCTAATGGCTTCACTGAATACTGGATATCAAACTTCTCATCAAAATAAACCCGCAGTGATGGATTTATTGAAAAATGCACTCAGAGGGCATCTTATAGATTCCCCCTGTATGTTATCCAAACTGCTAAAGCAGGACTGACCAGTCTGTGCCAGCATGCCACTTCCAGATGAGTTTCTGACCACATGGGATGAGAGCCTTTGTGCTCTTGGTGGCCAGAAACAAAGCCTGCACTGGGTGGAGGTGCTTCACACCTCCCCCCGCAGGAACTGTAACACCTGGTGGTGAGCCTCAAACGTTCAGACCTCTTGTTACAGTGCCCCAGGGCACTCCAGCTAGTCGAGATGCCCCCCCCCCCCCCCCAACCCCCCTCAGACAAAGCCCCACTTTTGGCGGCAAGTTCAGCAGGAAAATTAAGGAAAACAAGAAGTGATCACCTTAGCTAGGACCACCTCTAAGGTGTCCAGAGCTGAAGTGACTCCCTCCTTGCAAAATCTTCCATCTTGGTTTGGAGGACAGGGACCAAAGGGTTAGGTCTTGTCCCCTTCCCCAAAGGGAGTGGACACAGGAAGGGTGTATCCACCCTCAGGGACAGTAGCCATTGGCTACTGCCCCCTGACCCTTTTAATGCCCCTAAATCCAGGATTTAAGAGCTCTCCGGAACCTAGCTCCTCAGATTCCTGACAACCTCACAAGTTAAAAGAAGGGCTGCTACACTGATCCCCAGCAGAGAAGATTGAAGGTGCAAACTGACTTGGCCGAAGCATGACGGGCCTGTCTGCAGCTTCTAAAGCCTGCTAAAAGAAGGCAACACATCTTGCAGGGCCAGCGACCTCTGAAAAGCCTCAAGAGGACTACCTGTATCCCTAGAGGAGCAAGAACTCCAGTGGACAGCAGCCCTGTCCAAGAAGAAACCATCTAAAAACTCCAGAGCCCCCCCCGGATCCGCGAGTCCTGTTCACTCTGCACCAGATGCCTGCGACCCGTGTCCAGGTGGCCCAACCGACTATAGCTGGTCCTCAGGCAATTCTGAGCAAGTGCCCAACCTAGGTTGACCCCTCCTGTCCAACACGACACCTGCAGCCTGAATCCAGAGGACCCTCCTGACCGTGACAAATCTGGACGAAGATTCCAGATGCCAAAAGGAACCCCTGCAGCCACAGCCCCCTGGCTTTGGGGAATCTGACCTTCGGTGCAGCAAAGTCCAGCAGGCGGCCCCTTCCTTGACCAGCCTTTGGCTTCCCGGAACCGACCCCCTGGACTTCACCTGCAGCATCTGTGTGACCCCCGGGGTCCCTCTGTAGGAAAGCGTTGGGAGCTGGATGCTGTGTTTCCACCCTGCCGTCCCTCGGCCACTGAGGGTGTGTGCTTGGTGCTGACATGTGCACCCCTCCCTCATGCTCCTCTAAACCCCCCAGGTCTGCTCTCCAAAGACACGGATACTTAACTGCAAGCAGGCCTGGTTTTGAGTGTCACCTGTCTCCATAGGAGACCATGTTATATCGACCTCAACTTAGACCTCTGTACTCAGCCGGCCCCGTGTTGCTGGTGATAGGTGTTTGGGGTTAACCTGAACCCCCACCTGTGGACATCATAACCCCCGGAGACTGGTACTCTAAGTCTTGTACTTACCTTGTAACTGTGATAACTTTTCTCCCCCCCGCTAGAACCTTTCTGGAAATTGCACTGTCAACTTTTATAAGAGATTGTTATTTATTTATTTAAAAAACGTAAAACTTGACAAATTGAAGAAAGGTGGTATTGGTACATATGTTGGATACTTATTGGCAAATTACTTACTTGCAACTTGAAACTTGCGGTTCTAGAAATAAAGTGACAAAATAGATTATATATAAAGATAAATAAACAATTGGCCTGGAGTTGTTCATTGAGTGTGTGCTTCATTTATTTAGAAGGGTATGCATATGTGTTACAATAGACTGTTTAATTGGTGAAGGTGTTTGAAAGTGGATTGGGGCGGGGGGGTTGGGGGGCACAGAATGGCCATAAAGAGCAAGAACAGTCTTGTTTTCTTGTAGGTTTGAAGGTTCATGCTGTGGGTGGAGCAGCTGCAGTCCATATACACATCCTGTGTGTATCAATAAAAATCAGATCGTTGGCCCTCCAAGCAAGAGTGGGAGAGACTCTTGCTGATTGAAGGGAGCATCTGATTGAAGGGAGTATTTTAATGGTTTTTCTAAAGGAAGGGAGATTTTGATAATTGTCGGAAGCTGGCTCTGTATATACTATATCAAAATGAGATATAGTGTACACAGTCCAGGGGTTCCCCAGAGGTTAACGTAGATAATACTAATGCTCTCTTTTGTGGTAGTGTGGTCGAGCAGTTAGGCTTATCAAAGGATAGTGTAGGTCATTTGCTGTACACACACACAAGCAATAGAAGAAACACACACACAATGACTTAACTCCAGACCAACAGGATTTTATATAGAAAAATAAGTCTTGTTAATTTATTTCTAGAACCACAAGATTCAGTTTGCAGGTAAGTACATAAAATAAAATGTACTTTGCAAATATATGATCAGGACTTTGAATAGAATTAACAATGTACACAGTTTTTCTTAAAATGGCAAAAAGCTATTTAAAAGTGGACACTGCAATTTTCAACAGTTCCGGGGGGAAGAGAAGATAGTACAGTTTTCCAGGTAAGTATTCAAGTTACAGTTCTTATCTCCGGGATTTACACAGTCCGTCGTTGGTGGGGTTCAAGTTAACCCTAAACACCCACCACCAGCAACACAGGGCCAGTCGGGTGCAGAGCCCGAAGAGAAACCAAATTAATGTGGGCTCCCATGGAGACAGGGGGCACTTGGAACTTGGTCTGCTGGCAGGTAAGTAGCCGCAGTTTCTGAGGGCAGACCGGGGGGGTTCAAGAGAGCACTGGAGGGGCCCCAAGTAGACTCCAAACATGCACCCTCAGCAGCACTAGGACGGCTGGGTGCAGGGTGCAACCCGGGCGTCAGGTTTTCAATGCAACTGTATGAGGGGACCCCAGGGGTCTCTCTGAGGCTGCAGGCAAGGTCCTGGGGGGCTTCTGGGGCAAACCACCAGCTGGACAGGGAAGAGGGCCACCTGCTGGTCAATACTGCACTGGGGGTCAGTTTCTCCAAGGCCTGGGGGCTGCGAGTGCAGTGTGTCCTTTAGGCGTCTGATATCTTTGTCCAGAGCTCACGGTTAGGTGGGTCCTCGGGATTCCCTCAGCAGGCGTCGTCGTGGAGGGGTCAACCCAGACAGAGCACTTGCTAGTAATCACCTGTGGACCCTCTCTTGCTGGATGGACCACCTGGACACGGGCCGTGGGCAACAGGTGCACAGGGGTCAAGACTCACGCATCTGGAGTGAGGTGAGAGTCCTTGGTTGTAGGTTTTCTTTAGACAGAGCCGCTCTCCTCGGGAGTTCTTGGTCCTTTTAGGTGCAGGGCAGTCCTCTGGAGTTGTCAGAGGTCGCTGGTCCAGCTGGATGCGACACTGGTCGTTTTGCAGGTTTTTTGAAGCAGGAGACAGGCCGGTTGTCTTCCTTCTTCTCTGCTGGGGGTTTCAGCTTAGCAGTTCTTCTTGTAGGTCGCCAGGAATCTGGTGAGCTGGGTTCAGGAAGGCCCTTAAATCCTAGATTTAAGTTTGTGTTAGGGGTCAGCGGGCAGTAGCCAATGGCTATTATCCCCGAGTGTGGCTACACCCTTCTTCAGCCCACTCCCTTTGGGGAGGGAGGCACATTCCTATCCCTATTGGTCCCTGTCCTCCAAACCAAGACAGAGGATTCTGCAGGGAGGGGGTCACCTCAGCTTTGGACACCTTAGGGGTGGTCCTGGCTGGGGTGGTCACTCCTCCTGGTTTCCCTAATTTTCCCGCCAGACTTGCCACCAAAAGTGGGGCTTTGTCCTGGGGGCGGCCATCTCCACTATCTGGAGTGCCCTGGGGCACTGTAACGTGAGCCTTTGAGGCTCACCGCCAGGTGTTACAGTTTCTGCAGGGGGAGATGTGAAGCACTTCCAACCACGACAGGTTTTGTTTCTGGCCACAAAGGCACTCACCCCATGTGGTCAGAAACTCGTCTGAAAGTGGCAGGCTGGCACAGACCGGCCAGTCCTACACTAGCAGATGCCCTCTGTGTGCATTTTTCAATAAATCCCACACTGGCATCAGCACGGGTTTATTGTGCTGAAAAGTGTGATACCAAACTTCCCAGTAGTCAGTGAAGCCATTATGGTGCTGTGGAGTTCGTAGTGACAAACTCCCAGACCATATACTCAATATAGCTACACTGCACTTACAATTTCTAAGAATGGACTTAGACACTGTAGGGGCATATCGCTCATGCAGCTATGCCCTCACCTGTGGAATAGTGCACCCTGTCTTAGGGCAAACAGTGGCACTTTCCTACAATCCCCAATTGGTTTGCACTGGCAAAAGCAGACAGGACTAACGCTTTCTTTTGTGGTAGTTAACTGGTAAGGACCAGTCAGTCAACCCACTATTAGCTGGTTTGGTTTTCAGGGGTGACCTCTAAGGTGCCCTCTGGGTGCAGTTACTAATAAATCCCTCACTGGCAACAGTGAGGATGTTTTATTCTGAGATGCTTGATACCAAACAGCCCTATATTTAGAGAAACCATCATGTAGCTGGGGAACTCATAGTGACTAGTGTCCAGTACATGCATTTAAAATGGCTTCCCTGTTCACTTACTATGTCTAAGAATCGTCAGGAAGAAAGCAGGGGCATATGTGCTCATGCACATATGCCCTTACATGTGTCAGTGTGCACCTTGCCTTAGGGGTGACTTGACCATGCAGTGGTAGGGGATCTGGCACACAGGGGAGTACGACAGGTCATGTTTTCAATTTTGACCTGCACCAACACACCCAAGTCTGCAATGGTAGCACTGTGTGGGTTTGGTGAGAGGTCCCTTGTGGTGGCTGTACTGGTGCTGCACCCCTCGGGAACCCTTCCTTAGAACCCCAGGCACCAGGGATACCATGTGGGTGCTAACGTGTGCCAACTGTGCAAAACAACTATGCAGTTTTGGGAAAGAGCTCTGGCACTGGTTATCAGGAACCAAGTGAACTTTCAGTCAAAACTACACCAAAAAAAGAAAGAAAAAGAGAGAGAGGTGTGTGTCAAAAAAGGCACTTTCCTACAATTTCCACAAAAGGTAATCCTATATATAGGCACAACGTAAACATCGACGAAGAGATAAAGGCCATTGCAAATTTAGTTTGTTAGAAACATACACAAAATTGTCACTTTCAAAGCACCAATGTCAAGGACTGCAACCAAAATCTGTTTTTACCTCTTGAAGTCACGCTCTACATTTCAAGAAGATGGAAACATAAAGAAGATGGGTAGAAGAGTAACAAAAGAAAAGCTCTGCATGATGTAAACACTTCATACCCGGTTCTCATTACTATCAGGTTATCTCTACCTCTTACCTGGTAATCTTCTTCAGTTATGAAGAGATTATTGAGAGACTCATTAACAGATTTGTTGTTGTGGTTCTGGACTGATCGCAAGTATGGTTTAACCAATGGCAGCTGCTTAACCTAAAATGGAAAGAAAAGTTGTGTTGAAAACAAAAACATATAACTAGCGACTCTTACCAAACTGCCAAATTATCACTACCTCAAACTGTTTTCAAGATGCATTCATTTTAATTTTGTGGTTGATTGCTTGCTTAATTACCTTACTGAAGTAGTTGACTGCACGGCTGTGATCCAATCGAGGGGAGAGCACCATAAGAAGATCATTGAGTAACAGAGGTTTGAATTCCAGGTAAAACTGAATTGCCCTATAATACAGCTCAACATTGGCCACCTGCAAAAGAAGACAGCAAATATCAATTGACAATACACAGAAAGGGCACTAACAGTCTATGTGTAAAGCAACAGATAATATCTAACCCTTTAGTTTGTCTTATATGTACAAATCAGCAAAAATCTAATGTAAATGAGGTTTGCACAAGCTGTTAGACAAGAGTGGCTACCTGTGAATCAAACACTACCTTGGTGATGATATCTTTAAACTGTCCTTCTTTCCATGCATCTGTTGGATGATTCATCATGGTGATAATGGCATTGTCATACTCTTCGTACTTGTCATACAGAAACACCAGCTCAGCCCAGAGATGAGCTTGTTCTGCTGCTCGTAGAACCTGCATATGCAATACATCATTTTTAAAAAACATGAGTTTACCATAAATCTGTAATGATAATACACTCAAGTGAAATATTACACAGAAGGTGGCACTCAACGAGATAGTAAATCAAAGAAAGCACTGCTAGCATGAATCAAAGGAAGCAAGAGCCTCACATAATAAATATTAAAGTTGTGGTGGAAGGGGCAGTCAGCAAGTCAGAAAGAGCAGTTCTGAGTGATCTGGACCAGCGGTTCTTAACCTTTTGACTTCTGTAAACCATGCTTTATTTCTACTGGAATCTGAGGACCCCGCCCCTCCGTCAATGACGTAGGCATTCCTAAATTAAATACACAGCATTTAATTCATGAAAAAATATAAAAAACTAATTTTCTAGTGAAATGTGATGTTTTTCTAAACTCAATTGAGGACACCCATCATCCATATAATATTCTGTTTGATGCAGTGCACTTACTTGGGTGATTTGATACCAATTTAAATTTTAGGCTCCAATTTCAAATTCATTCACATTTCCAGAGCATTTTAAAAGAACAAGTTATTTACCGGCGGCAATGCTTTTTCTGGTGAATATGTGATCTACCTGCAGATTCCTCACCACCTGAGCATACCAGGAGCCAGACTAGATCGAGAAGCTTACCTCTAATAGCTCTCCAATGCCACTTGGGGGGGGGGGGGGGGGGGGGGGGGGTGGCTCCAACTTCAAGTCTGCCTTGCATGCATCACCGTGTAATGCAACTGGAGCCATAAAGCTTAAGCAGTATCACACCCAGGGGAGGTAGCATGTCTTGCTACACCAAGACAACTAAAGAAGTGGGATGGCAAAGTGACTGTCCCTCCTCACTTCAGAATCTAAAAAATAATGCTTTGCAAAAGTGTGAAGGGAGGACAAAGTTGCTGTTTTGCAGATGTCTGCTAGAGAAATCCCCTTAGTTAGGGCAGAAGTAAAGGATTTGGCTCTGGTAAAATGAGCGCAAATACCCTCATGCGGGTCCTTCTCTGCCACAGAGTATTGTACCTTGATATACAATAGTGAATATATATACTTCAGTAACATCTTATCTGGTAGAGACATACTCTAGTTGCAGATTCACATCCCAAGGAGTGGAACCATGAAGAAATAGAGGCTATGCGACCGTTCTCAGGACCTTACTCTCGACCGAGATCAGGAGTGACGTGGAGTGTCGGGCCACAAGTAGCTTTAAGAACAGCTCCCCCAAAGCTTTTGGATGGCCTGGCACTCTGAGCTCAACTTAGGGTCATGGTAGCCCTCCAAACACCACACACGAGGTGCTGAACTGTCATGGACATCATCCGATGACCGGATTCACAAGGCTTGAACCCAGTTGTGCATGACAACATCTTGACACACCAGGCGTGATAACACCCAAACATATTTGACAAAACGTTGAAAAAGATCAGTCAAAAGGTGACTGGGAGCAGCTCTTCAGATTTGCGCTTGACTGGCATGGAAGAAAAAAAAAAGAACAGACGTTAGCACATCGAGGTGGTGCCTCTATAGGTTCCGCAACATCATATCTGGCGTGCATAATGGCGACTACTGACACGGAGCCGACCGACGCCACCTTATGATGCACTGGGGTACTGCTCATGAAAAATCACTGGATCCAGACTGACGCCTGGGGGAAATTCTAAGGTAAGGAATCTGCAACTAGAAGTCTCTATCAGATAAATCCATCACTGGAATCAGTGTGGGCTTATCAATAAAATATGTTTGATACCAAACATCCCTATCTTCAGTGAAGCCATCATGTAGGTGGGGAACTAATATTGACCAGTGTCCAGCACATGAATTTAAAATGGCTTACCTGGCCACTTACTATGTCTGAGGATTGACAAAGACATAGCAGGGGCATATCTGCAAGAGCAGATATGCCCTCATTTGTAATATAATGTACCCTGCCTTAGGGTTGTAAGGCCTGCTGTAGGGCTGGCTTACATATATTGCATTCAGTGCTAGGGGACATGGCACACAGGCTGTGTGCCATGTTGTGTTTTCACTTTTGTCTGCAGCAAGACAAGCAGCCTGCAATTTCCCTACATAAATGCAGAAAAGCCATCAAGGCTAGCATATAACCTTTGCCTGTTGCAACTGAACAGCTCTGGTTGGCGAAATAAAGGGTAAAACTGAGAATCTTAGACAAATGAGCCTTGAGGACATCGAAGAACTTGTCTGCACCCCGTTTGACCAATTTGACTCATCTGCTAGAATAAACAGTCTTGGTGGAGACATAAAGAGGATAGAATTATGTCCACTGCTTCAGGGGATAAAGAGAATGAATTCAGGCTGCCCCGCTCAATCTCCAGGCATGTAGGTCCTGGAGGTTGAATGCAGAATCTGCCCCTGTGACAGACAGGAAGCCTACCCTGTGAGGGACACTCAGTGGAGGGTACTGGGAGAAGTGAACAGGGTCTTCATAGAACACCCTTCAAGGCCAGTCTGGGGTGATTATGATTACTTGGGCCTATTCTAGGCAATTTTCATCACTTGATTTATAAAGGGTATGGGGAAACGTAAACAGGAGTGAAGCAGTCCACCTTAGATGAAACATCCCCAAATGCTCCCTGGACTGGATAAAGGAAAGCACAGAATTGCAGACAATGAGCGTTCTCATGAGAGGCAAATTGATCGAAATGAGGAATCACCTATAGTTGGAAGATGTCCTGGACCACCTCTGGGTGAAGGAGCCACTTGTGGTGAGCCAGATGACACCAGCTGAACTGTTGGCTTGCACGTTGAGAACTCTCTGCTAGGCGATTTGGTACCATCCAAATGTGATGGTATTAATCCCAGGACCAGAGATGTAGAGCTTCTCTGCAGAGAAGAGGTGACACCAGTCCTCCCTACTTGCTGATGTACCATATCAAGATTGCGCTGTCCATTAAGACTTGGACAGACAGACCGTGAAAGGACCAGGAAGGGAATGGAGGAAGGTCTTGAGAGCCAGACATCTCACCCGCAATTCCAACAAACTGATGTGTAACATTATTTCTTCTGGAGACTAGAGGTCTTTTATTTGCTGTTCCTCCAAGATGAGCTACCCATCCTAGGGTGGAGGCATTTGTGATCTCTGTGGCCATCAGCAGAAGAGTGTGAAATGGTCTCCCTTGAGACAGGATGCTACTCATACTCCACCAATTTAGACCTGCTGAGCGTCCTTTGAGATCTTGATGCACGCTTGAGATCTCCGTTGAGCTACAACCACTGGCTGAGATCATGATGCATGCTTGAAGTTCTCCACTGTGTTGATATCACTGTCTGCGGACACACCATTGGAGGGTCCTCATGCACCAGTGTGAATATGTGACCAACAGAATGCAGGAGGCTAGAAGACCTACCAGGTGAAAGATCATTAGAAATGGAATGATTGTTCCATTCAGAAACATCGTAATCGTAGCATTAAAGTCTTAAACCCTCTAAAATGGTGGGATAGCTCAATTTGATGTGGTATCCATTACTGCCCCTATGAAGAGTATACTCAGAGGGCCCCAGGTGAGACCTGACCTAATTGATCAAAAAGCTGACGTCGTACAACAGCTGAGTTGTCTCCTGTAAGTGGCAAGACACCAATTAAGTATCCGTAGCCTTGGGCAGCCAGGTAAGGTAAGGAAGAATGTCAATTGTCTCTTCAGGGGTAAACTGCTATCACTTCTATCACCTTGGTAAAGGCTCGCTGACAGTGAAGTGTAGCCAAACAGAAGGACTGCGAACTGATAGTGGTCAGATCCAAATTGGAAGTGGAAATATATCCTTGTGTGATTGGAGGATAGGAATGTGGAAATAGACATCCTGCAAATGAACAGACAGCATCCAGTAATCTGTGTTTAGCGCAAGCAGGATCTGAGCTAAAGGCAGCATTCAGAATTTTTCCTTTTTTGAGAAAAAGTTTCAAAATCATGTGCTCTAGGATCAGACGTAGACCACAATGCTTTTTGGAATGCAGGGAACACCTGGAGTAGCATCCCTGATTGTTTTCCTGCACTGGAACCAATTCTACTTCACCCTTGCGTAGAAGAGATCTGACTTCTTGTTGAATAAATTTCAAATGGTTCAGGAGAGTCTCCAAGCAGTGAGGTACAGGATACAGCAGTTCTTGGATGGGTAGGGCATACCCCATTTCTACACAGCTCTGGCCACTAAATCAGCTGTGTCCAGGCCTGACTGGATGACTAGCATGGCTGACGTTTGCCCATCTGTAATCATTCTGAGAAACATCCTCTTAGATCTTCTGACAATCTTGGGGCAAGAGCTAGGGAAGAGTCTAGCAAAGCTTGAATATCTTCCCAGGAAGCGAGTGGTGCTGAGAGATTTTAATACCATGCTGCCTGCCGAGAAGATTTTTTTTTTTTTGTGCATCTTCTCTGAATTCGTATCTGCCTGGGTAGATGTGAATGATCCTGGGGGGTCATCTTCAAAGCGCATGAAGCTTGAACCACTAAACTTCCAGGAGATGCATGGGCAGAAAGGAAGGTAGGGTCTCCCGGTCCTGGCTTATACCTTCTAATGACTGACCTAGAAACCGCAGTAGAGACAGTTCATTTCTTCCATATCACCAAAATAAGGTCAGTGAGAGCCTCATTGAATGGGAGAAGAGGCTTAGAGGTATGAGTGGAGGAATGAAGGACCTCTGTCCGGATGTTAGACTTTACACCTGTTAATGGTAGTTTTAAGTCCAACATAACTAACTTTCCTGATCATTGCATGATAGTAGGTGACTTATGGTGGAGGAATGCCTGAGGAAGATAGTAGCTCCCATTTTGAAGATGTGTTCAGCAACTTTCAGATGCTAGTATAGCAGGTCTAGATCTGACTGGTTATTATCTTCATATTAATTGTCTTGAGGATCAACTTCATCCATGAAAAACCTTTCATCCACTAAAAGCCTCTGTGTCTTCTGTAGGAAAGTACCCTCTTTTTGGTATGGTTACTCCTCACTTTTTGCGTGCTATCAGTGTGCTTAGACTGTTTTCACTGGGATCCTGCTAACCAGGACTACAGTGATTGTGCTCTCTCCCTCCAAATTTGGTTACCTTGGAGCTTTGTGCACACCACAATTGGCATACTGGTGTTGCCTTACAAGTCCCTAGTATATGGTACTTCGGTATGCAGGGCATTGGGACACCAGGGGTCCCCCATGGGCTGCATCATGTATTATGCTACCCATGGGTACCCATGCAAAATGTGTCTGCAGGCCTGCCATTGCAGCCTCCGTGAAAAGGTGCATGCACCCTTTTACACGGATCACTACACTGGGTCACTAAGTCAGCCCTATGTTAAGCCCTTAAGCCCAAAGGGCAGGTTGCAGGTCCCTGTGTGTGAGGGCACCCCTGCACAAGTAGGTGCCCCTATGAACTCCAGTTCTAATTCACTGAACTTCTTAAGTGCGGGGAAGCCATTTTACCCGTGTGGTCCAGCTACATACTGCTAACTCCGAACTTGGGCATGTTTGTTGTCAAACATGTCCGAATCATACCCCAATACGGTTGTCAGAATTGGATGTATTATTCAATGCACTCTGGGGACTCCCAGCTCCCTTCTAACTATTCCTTTAGCATATGGGTTGGCCCTCCCCTAGGGCCCTAGCTATTTTCTACAATTCTTGCCAATGCTTGTTTTCTATGCTAATTTCTGATTGCTAATATATATGGAAAATGTTACTTACCCAGTAGACATCTGTTTGTGGCATATAGTGCTACAGATTCATATGCTTTGCATAAGTCTGCCATCTAGTGTTGGGCTCTTAGTGTTACAAGTGGTTTTTCTTCAAAAAAGTTATTTCTAGTCACAAGATCAAGTGGTGACTCCTCTCGGTGATCGTGCGCATGGGCATAGAGTCCTTTGTTAAATTGTTTTCCCGTAGGAAGAAAATAAGATGGCCATGTAGTGTATATGGAAAATGTCACTTACCCAGTGTACATCTGTTCGTGGCATGAGATGCTGGAGATTCACATGCTGTGCATTATCCTGCCCTCTAGTGTTGGGCTCTGAGTGTTACAAGTTGTTTTTCTTTGAAGAAGTCTTTTCGAGTCATGAGACCGAGTGACTCCTCCCTTTCGGCTCCATTGCGCAAGGGCGTCGACTCCATCTTAGATTGTTTTCCCCGCAGAGGGTGGGGTAGGAGTTGTGAGTATACTAGAGGTGCCCATGCAATGGAGTAGTTATGTATGTACCTAATGTCTATTAAAATAATATTTATTTACATATTTACAATTTTCATTCAACTAAAAACGGCTACAGGCTACCGGGGAGGTGGGAGGGCGCATGTGAATCTGCAGCGTCTCTTGCCACGAACAGATGTACTCTGGGTAAGTGACATTTTCCGTTCAGTGGCATGTGTAGCTGCAGATACACATGCTGTGCATAGACTACCAAGCAGTAATCTCCCCAAAAAGCGGTGGTTTAGCCTGTAGGAGTTGAAGTTGTCTGAAATAATATTCTTAATACAGCCTGTCCTACTGTGGCTTGTTGCGTTGCTAACACATCTACACAGTAATGCTTAGTAAATGTATGAGGCGTAGACCAGGTGGCTGCCTTACAAATTTCTGTCATAGGTATATTCCAAAGAAAAGCCATTGTGGCGCCTTTCTTTCTAGTGGAATGTGCTCTTGGTGCAATAGGTAATTCTCTTTTTGCTTTAATATAGCAAGTTTGAAAACATTTAACTATCCATCTGGCGATGCCTTGTTAGGATATAGGATTACCTGCACGAGGTTTTTGCAAAGCTACAAACAATTGTTTTGTTTTACGAAATTATTTAGTTCTGTCAATGTAATACATTAATGCTATTTTTATGTCTAATGTACGCAAGGCCCTTTCAGCTACTGAGTCTGGTTGCGGAAAGAAGACTGGGAGTTCCACAGTTTGGTTTAGGTGGAATGGTGATATGACCTTTGGTAAGAATTTTGGATTGGTACGGAGAACCACTTTATGTTTATGTATTTGTATAAAGGGTTCTTGAATTGTAAATGCTTGTATTTCACTTACTCTTCTAAGTGATGTGATAGCTATTAGAAAGGCTACTTTCCAAGTCAGATATTGCATTTGACAAGAATGCATGGGTTCGAACGGTGGGCCCATGAGTCGTGTTAATACAATATTAAGGTTCCACAAAGGTACTGGTGGTGTCCTTGAGGGTATGATTCTTTTTAGTCCCTTCATAAATGCTTTAATGACTGGGATTCTAAAAAGTGATGTTGTATGTGTAATCTGCAGATATTGCAGTGAGATGGATTTTAATGTAAGAGAATGCTAAATTAGACTTTTGTAAGTGTAATAAATAGCTTACAATGTCCTTTGTGGAGGCATGTAGTGGTTGAATTTGATTAGTGTGGCAGTAGCAAAAAAATCTTTTCCACTTGTTTGTGTAACAATGTCTTGTTGTAGGTTTTCTCGCTTGTTTAATGACCTCCATACACTCTTGTGTAAGATTTAAATGTCAGAATTCTAAGACTTCCGGAGCCAGATTGCTATATTGAGCGATGCTGGATTCGGGTGTCTGATCTGTTGTTTGTGTTGTGTTAACAGATCTGGTATGTTTGGTAGTTTGATGTGGGGTACTACTGATAAGTCCAACAGTGTTGTGTACCACGGTTGGCGAGCCCAGGTTGGTGCTATGAGTATTAGTTTGAGTTTGTTTTGACTTAGTTTGTTGACCAGATAAGGAATGAGTGGGAGAGGGGGAAAAGTGTAAGCAAATATCCCTGACCAACTGATCCATAGTGCATTGCCCTTGGACTGAGGGTGTGGGCATTTTGCGTTTTCTTTTGTTGCGAATAAGTCTATGTTTGGTGTTCCCCAGCGGTGGAAGTGATCCTGTCGGATCTGGGGATGTATTTCCCATTCGTGAGTTTGCTGGTGATCTCGACTGAGATTGTCGGCTAACTGATTCTGGATGCCTGGTATGTATTGGGCGTATGTGGTTGTGAATTGCCCAAATACCAAATCTTTTTTGCTAAAAGACACAGTTGTGACAAGTGTGTCCCCCCTTGTTTGTTGAGATAATACATTGTTGTCATGTTGTCCGTTTTGACAAGGATGTGTTTGTGGGCTACTAGTGGTTAAAATGCTTTTAATGCTAGAAAAACCGCTAGCAGTTCCAAATGATTTATGTGAAGTTGTTTTTGTTGATTGTCCCATTGACCCTGTATGCTGTGATTGTTGAGGTGTGCTCCCCACTCCATCATGGAAGCATCTGTTGTGATAACAGCTTGAGGCACTGGGTCTTGGAATGGCCACCCTTTGTTTAAATTTATAGGGTTCCACTATCGAAGCGCGGAGTGTGTTTGGCGGTCTATCAACACTAGATCTTGAAGTTGACCCTGCGATTGTGTCCATTGTTTTGCTAGGCACTGTTGTAAGGGCCGCATGTGTAATCTTGCATTTGGGACAATGGCTATGCATCAGGACATCATGCCTAGAAGTTTCATTACAAACCTTACCGTGTAGTGTTGGTTTGATTGTATGCTTGATCTTACATTTTGGAACGATTGGACTCTTTGTGGACTTGGAGTGGCAATTGCCCTTTGTGTGTTGAGTGTTGCTCCCAAGTATTGTTGTATTTGGGATGGTGATTTCTGGTAATTTAGAGAACCCCAGTTTGTGTAGAGTTTCTATGACTTATTGCGTGTGAAGAAGACACTGTTGTTGAGTGTTGGTTTTTATTAGCCAGTCGTCTAAATATGGGAATACGTGCATGTGTTGTCTCCTTATGTGAGCGGCTACTACTACAAGGCATTTTGTGATTACCCTTGGGGCTGTTGTTATTCCAAATGGTAGCACTTTGAATTGATAGTGTATGCCGTGCATTACAAACCTTAAGTATTTTCTGTGAGAAGGATGGATGGGTATGTGGAAATACGCATCCTTGAGATCCAATGTTGTCATGTATTCCTCCTTTTTTTAATAAGGGAACTACGTCTTGAAGTGTTACCATGTGAGAGTGGTCTGATTTGATGAAGAGATTCAGTGTTCTGAGATCTAAGATAGTTCTTAACGTTTTGTCCTTTTTTGGAAAAATATAGTGAGTAGACGCCTGTTCCTTTCTGATGATTGGGTACGAGCTCTATTGCTTGTTTTTGTAGTAGTGCTTGGACCTCTATTTGTAATAGGTCAAAGTGTTGTTGGGACAGATAGTGCGTTTTGGGTGGCACATCTGGTGGGAAATTTGTGAATTCTATGCAATAACCATGTTGGATAATTGATAAGCCCCATGCGTCTGTGGTAATATGTGTCCAGTTTTGGTAGTATGTGGTTAGCCTCCCCCCCAATGGTGACAAGTGTTGGGGTGTTGTGACATTGAAGTCACTGTTTGGTCTGGCTTGGTTTGGTTGTTTGGAACTTTCCCCTTCCTCTTGGGAATTGTCCTCTTATAGGAACCACAAAACCCTCCCCTTTGGTATTGTGCCTGATAGGTGGGTCTGGTTTGAGAGGTGGAAGGCTCAGATGTCTGTTGCCAAAAACCCCCTCTGAACAGGGGTTTTCTAAAGGTGCCTCTGACTTGTGGGGAATAGAGCGCGCCCATGGCTTTAGCTGTGTCAGTGTCTTTTTTCAATTTCTCAATGGCTGTGTCGACTTCAGGCCCAAACAACTGTTGTTGATTAAACGGCATATTCAACACCGCTTGCTGAATCTCTGGCTTGAATCCAGAACTTCTCAGCTGTGCATGTCTGCGAATGGTTACCGCTGTGTTGACAGTTTGTGCTGCCGTGTCTAGTGCGGACCTTATTTGATTGGTAGATATGGCCTGTCCTTCTTCCACTACATGCTGGGCATGTTTTTGGTGTTCCTTGGGCAAGTGCTGTATGATGTGTTGCATCTCGTCCCAGTGTGCCCTGTCGTAGCGTGCAAGCAGGACTTGCGAATTTGCAATCCGCCATTGATTGGCTGATTGTGCTGCCACTCGCTTGCCTGCTGCGTCAGATTTTCTGCTTTCTTTGTCAGGCGGTGGAGCGTCTCCTGACGATTGAGAGTTTGCTCTTTTTCTTGCCACCTCTATAACCACTGAGTCCGGTGTAAGTTGTTGTGTTATGAACACAGGATCTGTTGGGGGAGGTTTGTACTTCTTCTCAACTCTAGACGTGATAGCCCTTCCCTTTACAGGCTCCTGGAAGACCTGTTTCGTGTGCTTGAGCATGCCCGGGAGCATTGGCAGACTCTGATAGGAAGCGTGGGTGGATGCCAGAGTGTTAAATAGGAAATCATCCTCCACTGGCTCTGTGTGCATTGCTACGTTGTGGAACAGAGCTGCCTTGGATAGTACCTGCGTATATGCAGTACTGTCTTCTGGTGGGGATGGCTTTGTTGGATAACAATCCTGACTGCTATCCGATACTGGTGCATCATATAAGTCCCATGCATCAGCATCATCCTGTGTCATCCCAGTATGTGTGGGTGACTGCATTATAGGTGTTCCCACTGGTGACAGTTGTGGTGAGTGCGGTGGGGACGGTTGTGGTGAGAACCTTGGTGGTGGGGATTTGTCTCTAACCACTTTTGCCTTAGGCTGCATTTCTGTCTCCTGAAATGCAAGTTTCCTTTTTGATTTGAGTGGAGGTAAAGTTTGTATTTTTCCAGTCTCTTTCTGGATATGTAACCTCCTTTGTGTATGGTCAGGTTCTTCCATACCTAACTCCTGCTCGAATCGATGTCTTTCCTTGAATTGGCTGGAAAGTCCTTGCTCTTCAGTATAAGAGCTTCTTCTCGGCCCAGAGGCCGCCTTTTTCGGTACAGAGGTTTCTGTTACAGTCTTTTTCGGTTCCGAAGATATTGGGCGAATCAAACTCTGTGTCGAGATCGTTCGGTGCTGGAATCTCGACCGGAGTCAGAAGTCTTCGGCAATTCTTTGGCCTTTTTCGGTGCCAATGTTTGGTCACCTTCCTTTCGGTTGGTTGAGCCATTGCCTGCTGGCAGTGGCGTCCCCATGGCCTTAAATGTTTTGGTGTGACCCTGAGTTTTGGACAGGGCAGGTTTACTCACGGTTTGTTGCACCGTCGAGGGTCGTTCACTTTCGGATTCATCCGAGTCCGTCCCCTGGATGGAGATGCTTTCCTCCTCTCCGACGTCGAGCTGTTCTTTCGGTTTCTACGCCATTTGTAGTCTCCTTGCGCGCCGATTCCTCAAGGACTTTTTCCGATCGGAACGCTCTGCAAGCTTCGCAAGTATCCTCTGTGTTCAGGTGATAAACACAGATTACAGACCCGGGGTGCTGGTCTGTACAAGGATACTTCGAATGACACTTAGGACAGAAACGGAAGGGGGTCCGGTCCATTAGTCTGGGACGACGGGTGTGGTCGGGCCGACCAGGCCTCAGTGAAGAGTGGAAACCCCGAAGGGCCGCCGGAGTGCTCTTGATGTCTGTGCCAATACACTAACAGTAACCAGGTACCGAACGATAACAATATAGTTGAATTTTCAATAATTTAGCTAACTTACCCAATTTGAAATACGGAGCGAAGAGGAACACGTCCGAACCCGGTGGCGGAAAGAAACAATCTAAGATGGAGTCGACGCACATGTGCAATGGAGCCGAAAGGGAGGAGTCACTCGGTCTTGTGACTCGAAAAGAATTCTTCGAAGAAAAACAACTTGTAACACTCAGAGGCCAACACTAGATGGCAGGATAATGCACAGCATGTGTATCTGCAGCTACACATGCTACCGAACACATATTTACATAAAGGAAGTACTACGACTACAGGCTTCCAAGGAGGAGGGAGGGTGCATGTGAATCTGCAGCACTACATGCCACGAACAGATGTCTACCGGGTAAGTAAAATTTTCCTTTTGACGGCGTGTGTAGCTACAGATACACATGCTTTGCATAGACTGAAAAGCAGTCCCTCCCAAAATAGGCGGTGGCTAGCCTGTAGGAGTTGGAGTAGTTTGAAATAGTGTTTTAAGCACTGCTTGACCAACATTTGCTTGTTGGCAACATAGCACATCCACACAGTAGTGTTTAGTAAATGTGTGTGGTGTGGACTATGTGGTTGTTTTGCAAATATCTACCATTGGTATATTTCCTAAGAATGCCACTGAAGCTGCTTTCTAGCAGAATGTGCTTTATGAGTTACTAATAGCTGTCTTTTAGCTTTAAGATCGTAAGTCTGAATACACTTTACAATTCATCTGGCTAAACCTTGTTTTGAAATAGGATTACTCTTATGAGGTTGTTGAAAAGCCACAAAAAGTTTAGATTTTCTGAAATCTTTTGTTCTATCTACATAATACAAGAGAGCTTTTTTGACGTCAAGAGCTCTTTCAGCAACTGCATCTGGCTGTGGCAAGAAGACTGGCAATTCCACTGACTGATTGATGTGAAATGGTGAAACTACTTTAGGTAGGATTTTTGTGTTTGTCCGATTTTAGTTTTGTGAATTTGGAAGAAAGGTTCTTCTACAGTGAATTCTTGAATTTCACTAACTCTTCTTAAGGAAGTAATTGCTACTAGGAAAGTAACCTTCCATTAGAGGAATTGAAGAGTGCAAGAATGCCTGGGTTCAAATGGCGGACCCATAAGCATTGTGAGCACGATGTTAAGATTCCAGGCAGGAGGTGGTAGAGCTCTAGGTGGAGTAATTCATTTAAGGCATTCCATAAAAGCTTTTATAACAGCGATTCTAAACAGAGAAGTACGCTGTCTGTTTTGGAGGTAAGCAGCTATTGCTGTTAAATGAATTTTAATAAATGAGTATGCAAGATCTGCTTTTTGTAAATGAAGTAAACAACAGTCAGTATCCTGTACTGATGCTTTAAGTGGATCAATGTTTTTTGGTTGACAGTAATATACAAAGCATTTCCATTTAGCTGCATAGCACTGTCTGGTTGTAGGTTTGCGTGCTTCTTTTAGAAAGTCCATACATTCTGTTGGAAGTTGTAGATATCCAAACTCTATGACCCGAGGAGCCAAATAGCCACATTGAGCATACTGGGACTGGGATGCCTGATTTGACCTCTGTTCTGAGTTAATAGGTCCGGTCTGTTTGGAAGCTTGTGATGAGGAACCACAGACAGATCCAACAGAGTTGTGTACCAGTGTTGACATGCCCACATAGGAGCTATGAATATCATAGTGAAGGAGGTGTGATGGATTTTATTGACAAGAAATGGAACTAGTGGGAGAGGAGGAAAAGCATAAGCAAATATCCCAGACCAATTGATCCATACAGCATTGCTCTCAGATCGAGGGTTTGGGTACCTGGATGCAAAGTTTGGGCATTTTGCGTTTTTGATTGTTGCGAACAGGTCTATGTCTGGGGTTCCCAACTTGTGGAAGTATTGTTGAATCACTTGAGGGTGAATCTTCCATTGCCGCGTCCTGCTTAAGAGGTCCAGTAATTGGTTGTGTATCCCCGGGATACACTCCGCTAGTAGTTGATTGTGATCGTGAATTGTCCATTTCCAAATTGTCTGTGCAGGAAGTGACAACAGAGTTGTTGAGATGGGCTCCCCAACCTATCATTGATAAGTTGGTGTGATTCCACCATTGCAGAGAGCTGTAGGTTTGGCAGTCCAACAACACTAGATCATGAAGTTGACCCTGAGACCACTGGTGTGAGAGACATGGTTGTAGGGGTCTCATGTGCAGACATGCATTGGGTACTATTGTTATGCACAATGCCATCATTCCCAAAAGTTTCATGATAAACCTTACTGTGTAAGTGTGATTGTATGGTAGTTGAGATATGAGATTGTGGAAAGCTTGAATTTTCAGTGGGTTTGGGTACGCTAATGCTGATTGAGTGTTCAGAATTGCTGCCAGATATGGCTGTATTTGGGTTGGTTGCAGATGAGATTTCTGGCAATTGATTGTGAACCCTAGATTGTGTATCACTGTGTGTGCTGTTAACAGGTTTGAATGGTGCTGGCTTTTATGAGCTAGTCGTACAGATAAGTAAAGACATGTATATGTTGCCTTCTGAGGTATGTTGCAACCACTGCCAGGCGTGTGGTGAATACCCTTGGTGCTGTTATTACTCCAAAGGGTAGTACTTTGAAGTGGTACTGCTTGCCAGCTATCACAAAGCTTAGACATTTGCAATGTGCTGGATGTATGGGAATGTGGAAGTAAGCATCTTTTGGATCTAATGCGGTCATGTAGTCTTGTTTTTGTAGCAGGGGAATGACGCCCTAAAGAGTGACCATGTTGAAATGCTCTGATAGGATGTACTGATTGAGGGGTCTGAGAGTACCATCCTTTTTTGGAATGAGGAAGTATAAAGAATATACTCCTGCCCCTTGTTGGGATATAGGTACGATCTCTATTGAACCTTTGAGTAGAAGTGCGTGTACTTCCTGTTTTAACAAATGTAGGTGCTCCAGAGAAAGCTTGTGTGAGCGAGGGCGAATGTTTGGTGGAGTAGAAAAGAGTTCTAGGCAATAACTATTCTGGATAATTGACAGCACCTATTGATCTGTTGTAATGTTGTGCCACTGTATTTCCCAGTCTTCAACCCACAGGAGATGTATGCTGTGTGGGGATGTGCAGAAAGTCATTGTTCGGTTGAGGTGGAGGAACCTCTTGTGGCGGTGGACTTACCTCTAAAGTTATTTCCTTTGTAAGAGCCTCTAAAAGATTAATGTAAAACTGTTGTCCTGGTGTCTGTCGGGGTGTGGACGGCTCGGAGAGTGATGGTTTAAAAACCACCTCTGAACTGGGGCCTACGAAAAAGTTCCCCGAGTAGGGGTTATGTAAAGGGCATCCATAGCATTAACTGTATCATTCTCTTTTTTCCGTTTTTCTTTGGTGGAATCTACTTCTGGGCCAAATAAGTGTTGCTTATCAAAATGCAAATTGAGTACTGCCTGTTGCATTTCTGGTTTGAACCCTGAAGTTCTTAACCACACGTGCCTTCTAATAATCACACTGGTGTTGATACCTCTTGCTGCTGTATCTGCTGCATCTAAGGCAGATCTAATTTGGTTATTAGATACAGCCTGCCTCTCAGTAAATATCTGTTGTGCCCTTTTTTGGTGGAAGGTATATTTGCCATGTTCCTTGCTGCACTGACAACTACAGAGTTCGGTGGCAATTGTTGGGGGGTAATGAAAAGTGGATCTGAAGGTGCAGGTTTGTACTTTTTGTCTACCCTTGGTATGATAACTCTAACCTCCATTGGCTCCTTGAAAATGCTGTCTGCATGTTTAAGCATGCCTGGGAGCATGGGTAGACAATGATACTCCTTGTGAGTGGATGCTGTATAGTGTTGAATAAAAAATCATCCTCAATAGGATCTGTATGCAACTGCACATTGTGATATGCAACTGCCCTAGCTATGACCTGATTGTAAGCAGTGGTGTCTTCAGGTAGAGATAGCCTAGCTGGTTATGAATCAGGATCACTGGAAGGTATGGGATCTGAATCATAAATCTCATGGATCTACGTTGTGATGAATGTCACCTAAATCATCCCCATGTGTAGATATAGGGGATTGTTGGGAAATTGTATAGGTGAAGGCGGTGGAGTATCTGGTGGTGGAGAAGTAGTAAGTAAAGGAAAATGTGGTGGTGAAGGCTATTTTAGTGCCTTTGGGTTATCCTTCTGCTTAAATATTTTAGCAGGTGGAGGCCCAGCTTCAATAGTCTCTTGGAAAGATAACTTTCTCTTTGTTGCCGGAGGAGAAAAGCAGTAATCCTTCAGGCGTCTTTGTGTATATGGATTTAGCGCTGTTTAGCGTCCATTATTTCTAATATGGGCCTTATTTCCGAAAACTCCTCAGTTGTCGGAGCATATTTTCCACCCACAGGTTTCAGCTCCGAAAGTCTGGAGACCGAATGTTTTACTTGGGCCGAGAATGTCCGCTCCAAAATCGATGGCAGTTTTTTGCGGCTCCAAGGTGGAAGGCTCTGCTTTTCGACTTCATCCCGAAACAGGTGTTGCACACTGTTCGGTCAGCACCGAATGCACTTTGGTCTTAATTTTCTGTACCGAACCCGATGGTTGGTCATCTACATGCGTTTTTTTTTTTTGGGGCCCGACCATGGCTGGCACGCAGCGGTGGACCCAAAACCAGTGTTGGAGTCTTTTTAGTTGTCTTTGAATGATGTGAAGGGGCTGATGTATTCATGCACTGCGCTCCAGCAAGCAATTGGCTGTACCCATCCGAATCTCGTTCCAAATCAGTCTGCAATGAAAACTGCAGCTTGAGCATGTTCTTCTCTGAAAATGTTGGGTGTTTGTTTCGACAACTTGGAGGCCATCTCTAATCGACCTGCTCTTCGATCCCTAAGAGTTTTCTTCACGCGGAAGGATCAACACGCTTCACAGCTTTCTTCTCTGTGATCCGGAGAAAGACAGAGGTTGCACACCGAGTGTTGGTCGCTGTATGGGAACTTGGCGTGACACCGAGGGCAAAAGCGAAACGGAGTCCGTGCTATCAGCCTGACATTGTTGGACAACCACGAGTCTACGTAGGCCCAAGAAGGGTGCAGTTGCCCGAAAGGGCCTTTATTCGACCCCGACGATTACTATCGGATCGAATCTCAGTTAGAAAAAGCAATCAAGAACTATACTGAAGTTTATAGAAAGAAGAGAGAAGTTTAGATAGTGCCGAACTGAGATCTACCGGAGCGAGAGGAAACACGTCCGAACCAGACGGCGGAAAGAAAACAATTCAACAAAGGACTCAATGCCCATGCGCACTATCACCGAGATAAGGAGTGTCTCGATCTTGTGACTCGAAAAAGCTTCATAGAAGAAAAACAACTTTTAACACTCCGAGCCCAAAACTAGTTGGCGGTCTTATGCAAAGCATGGGTATCTGCAGCAACACATGACATCGAACAGTGTGTACTTACCGCCGGTTGGGGGGGGGAGGGGGTGGACTGCCTACAAGTAATCTATTTCAGAGTTACTGTAAAAAAGAACCTTTATTTTTACAACACTGTGTGGCTCCTTTCAGGTGTGATAAGCAACTGTTTGACTGCTTTGGTATTGCAAGTGCTTTGCACTCACTCCTCCTAGATAAGACAGGCTGCTCATCCACAGCTACTGCTAGAGAGGAGAGCCCTAGTTTCCTAGACACTGTCTTCATTCACTAATAGGGGTTGCCTGGAGTTGGTATAAGGTGCCAACACCATAGGTGTCCACCACAAACCAGGCCAGCTTCCTACATCTTCCTTTGAGGCATCTTGGGAAAGTCGAATGAGGCTTTGATGGGGGCAGCGAGAAAGGGTGAAATGGAGGGGACACAGATTGTGTGTCTGTTGGTGGACGCTGAGCTGGTGGAATGTCCTACGGGGCCAATGGCGTAGACTGTGGAGCATAAGAGACGTTTGATTTGGTGCCAAAGGAGACAGGCTGAGAGAACTTCAGCGTGGATCCCATAGATGCTGGTGTTAGGAGCGGATTCGCCTAAGAGACCTATGGCACTGGGTAGAAAGGAGTGAATAGTGTCTGCATACCACATAAGGTATAGGACTGAGGACCAATGGGGCCAAAAGGCACACAAGTAGAGATCATAGCCATAATATACACACAGAACACAGCATTCAGAAAGGCTGATGGATCTGCCCCTCGAGCTTGAGCCCTGGGCATAAACATCTTCAACTTCATTTACAACAGATTCTTGGGATGCAACTTGACAGGATCAGCAAATGTTGACACTGTGATCCGAAACCAGGCACCAGATGCAGATTTTGTGAGCGTTCGTGATAGATATTAGACCATCACAAACTATGCTTAGTTTGAAACCAGATCGTTTCAGTTGAGACATTCTAATGACAACTGCATCTCAATACGAATTACTGTCGAGTAATGATTGCCTTTTCCTGAGGAGAATCAGCCTGTAACACATCAAAGGCATAGAGAAAAGGGAACTGGCGCCAGCACGCAGCCAGGAGTGTTTTCTAGTGCCAATGACATTATGCGTTGCCGCATGGTAGGGTGACTTGGGCTGGCGCTCCCCAACAGCGCAAGTTATTGGCGTAAAGTTACTGGACACTGACTGGCGCCTTGAATATTCAAAATGTGAACAATCTGCAGATACATGCCATCATAATTTTCAGTTTTACATTTTGCTTCTTTATTTTTAAGCACTTTATTAACTTTTTAAAATTATTTAACATTCTAAGCAGTTGGAGACACCGACTTGGCATTGCAGAACTTCAGGAATCCCTGGACCACAGGTTAAGAACCACGGATCTAGACAGAAACCAGGGCACACAGTCTCAAATGAACTAGCTTGACTAATACTTATTCACATATTTTTCATAGTTAATGACATTTCTAAGTGGCTATAATGAACCATTATAATGCCTTTCTAATATAAAAAAGCCTTTCTAATATAGAATGCCTTTCCATGGCTGATACTATATATGTATCTAGGTGTGTATCTATATATACCTCTAGCAACTATATATCTCTAAAAATATCTAAGTTTATCTATGTATGCATGTATTTATTTATCTATAGATGTATCTGTCTATCAATCCATCCATCTAACCTTGCCCCTATGTCTTTAATGATTTACCAACAATTTTATGCTATCTAGGTCCTAAAGTCAGCCTCTTCCATGATCCCTTGTATTTTTTGCCTCTGGAACAGATCTGCTCATAGGTGAGAGGACTTTTTCCTGTAAAGTCGACAATTTATAAAGTCTACATTTGGTTTTCTTCAGTTCACATCTTGTCTAAGCGACTTTTTTTTCCCCACTTTTCAACAGGCAGGGTTTTGTCAGGCAATGTTTTGTCAGGAACTGGTAACCTCAGAAGAGACGAGGCACAATATAGATTGCTAAACTGTCAGTACCAATCCTGGGGAGAAAAAAGTCAGAATGAATGGAGAGCAATCCATCTGAGTATAAAGGTTTGATGAGTATCAGTGCCAGAAAACAGCAACTACATTAGGTATTGGTAAAATAAATACAATGAAAAAAGATTCCAACTTAAGCCAGCATCCCTGAATACAAAGTAGTTTCACTTCTTCAGTTATAGAAGCACTTGAGACAACGCAAAAAACACATAAGAGCTCACCTTGGGAATATTCACTCTAGACCAAAACAGCTCCAGGTGTTCCCTCATTTTCTGTGGTTTGAATTTGGAATAGAGGATAGCCAGTTCTGTAAACATTCCCATATGGGCACGTTCAAGTCCCAGGGCTGCTTCCAACATTGTTATTAGCTCCTCAAAGTAACCCCGATCCTAAAGGAAAATGAAATATATATAAAACAGTTTGTGGTAAAACACAACACAGTAGAACAAAGCACATCAACATGTCATTAAGAAACATTTCATAACAAAACAGTAAAGATTATTCAACAATAAAAGCTAGATAATATAAAACTTGGTTGTCAGCAGGCATCAATGAATAAATAAATATATATATATATATTTATTTTTGGGGGTACACAGATGAACATACTTGGCACATCTACAGTTCCTGCTGGCCCTGCAACAGGGTACACTGTGGTTCCGGGGCATCTGATCTATATTTGCACTTGAACTGGTCATTACCTATAGCCAACTTCTGTCTTTTAAGCTTATCAAAGAGTTTATTTGCAGGTGGTACCTGGATCTCTAATTCATTTCTTATTGTAATTTTGTTTTCTTTACGCACGATATATGTAGGAAGCTGGCTCTGTATATACTATACCAAAGTGAGTTATAGTGTGCACAGAGTCCAGGAGTAGTGTGGTCAAGCAGTTAGGCTTATCAGAGGGTAGTGCTAAGCATTTGCTGTACACACACAGGAAATAAATATATCTCACACGCAAAGACTAACTCCAGTTCAATGTTTTACGTAATAAAAAATATACTTTGTTGCTTTATTTCTAGAACCAAAAGGATCTTTGCTGCAGGTAAGAACAGTTTCAAGAATGAATCATTTTCAAGTATCAAATGCACTTTGTAATTCACAGTTAAAACAGTTTTCAGATAATACTTTTCAACATCAAAAATAGACACTTAGTGCAATTTTCAGTGAAGGTAATACAGGAGTCGTGGTAGTGATCTGACCATGAGGGATCAGCTCAGGGTGGACTCGAGGTTGGAATTGCCTGGGGACTCTCTATGGTCAGATGGGCCACATGGACTCAGGCCCTGAGCATCGGGTGCAGAGTGGGCAGGACTTGCGGATAAAGAGGGCTCTGGAGTGCTTGTCATAGGTTGCTTTGGGGACTGTCCTCTGGAGATCCTTTCTTTAGGGAAGGCAGTCAGGACTCTGAGGATTTGAAGAGGTCGCTGGTCCTGCAGGATGAGTTGTCTTCTTGTAGCAGGAGTCCTGAAGCTGAAAATAGGCCGGCAGGGCTGGGGAAAGTCAGTTGCAGCCTGGAGTCTTCAATTCTGATGTGTCTCTTCAGTCCTCTTTTAGGTTACCAGGAATCTGAAGAGCAAGGTTTAGGGGTGCCCCTAAAAGGTAAATTCAGGGGTGTTATGGGGGTCAGAGGGCAGTAGCCAATGGCTACTGACCCTTAGGGTGGCTACACTCTTCCTGCGCCTATTCCCTTTGGGGAGAGGAGGTGGGGGGACATTCCTAACCCTATTGACTATTTCCCTCCAAACCAAGATGGAGGATTCTGCAGAGAGGGGTTCGCCTCAGCTCTGAGCACCATGGGGGAGGTCCCAGCTGGGGTGGACACTCCTCGTCTTTACACATTTTCCCGCCTGTCCTGCTGCCAAAACTGGGCCTTGCTTTGGAGGGAGAGAGGGGAGGATTCATCTCCACTGGCTGGAGAGCCCTGGGGCTGTGTAAAAAGTGTTGATCTAATTACAGTGGGGGTGGAAAGGGGGATGGATAGGTGACGTGACGCATCTCCATCAAGAGCAGGCTTTGTCCGTAACTCCTGAGAGCACAAAGGCTTTCACCCCATGTAGTCAGAAATGTGTCTGGTAGTGGAACGCTGGCATAGACAGGGTCAGCCACACAATAGAGAGAGGGGTGAATTTCAGGGGGGGCATCTCCAAGATGCCTTCTGTGTGCATTTTATAACAAGTCCAACACTGGCATCAGTGTGGGTTTATTGAGCTGAGACGTTTGATAAACTTCCCAGTCTTCAGTGAAGCCACCATGGAGCTGTGGAGTTCATAATGAAAACCTCCCAGCACATGTACAATATGGCTACACTGCACTTACAATGTCTAGGAATGGACTTAGACACTGTAGGGGCATATTGTTCACGCAGTTATGCCCTCACCTGTGGTGTACTGCACCCTGCCCTAGGGCTGTAAGACCTGCTAGATGGGTGACTTACCTATGTCACAGGTAGAGGTTTGTGGGCATGGCACCCAGCGAGGCATGCCATGTCGACCTTACCTTTTTCTTCCCGCCAACACACACAATGTGCAATGGCAATGTGAATGTGTTTGGTGTGGGGTTCCTTAGGGTGGCACAATACACGCTGCAGCCTTTAGGGACCCTCTGACCACAGGGCCTTTGGTACCACTGGTACCTTTTACAAGGGACTTAGCTGTGTGCCAGAGGTGTGCCAATTGTGGAAGCAATGGTACAGTTTAGAGAAAGAACAAGGGGCAGTTTTCTGCAATATATTTTTCTTGTAATATTTTCAAGGGTTGTCTGGTATGTGTTTTTATTAGTTCCTCTTTTCTATTTTAATGATGCCTGCTGCAGTACTGCTTTCTTTGTCCACTCTCTTTGCCTGACCTGGTTTGAGGTAGATGTAGAATATTTCTCCTCTTGGTGGACATGCAGCAATGTCAGCTGCCAGGAGCCACATAGGGCGACAACTGCACAGCCACGCCCAAAACAATCCCTTGTGAACCCTGAGCTCAGTCACAATATTGTTAATCAGAAGAACTACTAGGCACACTACACTTCATACTTAACAGAACCAGTTCACTCCACAGTAAAGCAAGAAAACATATTCCATTAGGTAACCCTTAGCAAAGTATCCAGTTTTCCTATTGGTCCTCACTTGAGTCCTCATGAAAAGACCTTTGTCTGCCACCTTGTTGAACAGTGGCTCTGCAGTGATAAGCAGCATTTAGAATGCATTCCTTAATTAAAGTTTTCAAATACTTGCCATTATGAAATCCAGGTGGTCTGATAAAGATCTTGTATATACTACATATACGTTGTTGAAACAAGAGAGGGTAGAAAAAGTGGGTGGAACAAACGGGAAATCATGCATAGTATTCATGATGATATTCCACTAAACCAATGTCAACAATATAAAGGTGTTCATCTATGTTTTCAATAAAAGTAATCAGTCTACAATAGGTTTTAATCTTTAGTATTGCAACCAAAACTCCCTGCGAAATTTTAAATGGCTTCAGTTCAGAGTTTATATTCAACTAGCCACTCCAATTTGATGAAATGACGCTTTTAGGCGATTTTAATATATGGGCTGATGATCCACTCGTGTCAGTGTAAGGCTTTGGCCAATTCTATGTAAACTTTTGACTTAAGGGTTTATCATTGGTCCATGGATTTTGATAGCCACATAATCAATCTGATAACCTTCTCAGATAAAGAAAAAGTAGATATTCCTACTTCTTCAGCATTGTAAAACTGAGTATCTAATTACCTTTTTCCTAAGGGGTCACCAGACTCTCCAGACCTTGACCACTGATAAGCCACTTAAGATAAAAGCCTGGAATAATCGGTCTGGCATCAAGCTGACTGAAATCAGTGAACAACATCTTAATGTAGAGGGGAAGGGAATGATGTTACCCAATTTCCCCAGAGCTCTTGCACCAATGTAATGGGTTTATAAGGCGTGCCCTGGACAAATTGATCCCTGTTGAGAATCAAAGCAGTGAAAAGATAACCTAACTGGTAAATGGTTCTTTCCTCTCTTAAGGAGCTGAGATCATATTTCTATAATTTAAAAAATAAATTAGTTTTTTTTTATGATAAGGGCAAGGCGACTTACACCTATGTCTAGTTGCATAACTATAATCACTTCGTCAGAGCTACTAAGAGGAAATATACATCAAGAAGTCTGCTCATGAAAAAGAGCATGTAAAGAGCTTAGCAAAACTATTCATAAAATTTGACCAACACTGTGATTTAACTAAGGAGGTTTCTCCCTGCCCAGGATTATTGAAACTTTGTCACAGTTCTTGTTAAATTGTACTAATCGGATTGTGGATTCCTCCTGGCCCATTCATGCAAGCTTTCCAACATATTTCTATACTGCTTCTCTAAAGTCCAATTCCTTTTCGACCAATAGGAAACGTTCTGCTACTCCTTTAGGCATCTGCCATGGCAGGGTGTTTAAAATCTTCATCCCTTTTGTTTGCCTTAAGTTTCTCTTGGATCAGGTAGCTTTCCACTGCATCTTAAAACTGCTATTGTTACACACCTTCTAAAGAAGAAAATGACTTACCTGTAACTGTAGTTCTCCCGAATTGGGATCTTTCCTAGATTCACATGCTTGAATCATTCCCAATGTTGTTGATGGAGTCCCCCGGTACCTTAAAATAGCAATGTAATGTCTAACAGTGTATGAAGGCCGTCAGCCCTTCATGTCTAACAACTTAGTCAACATAAAAAAATAAGAAAAAATAAAAATAAAAAAAAGAACCCAAAGACAGGTTTCAGCCAATCAGACTTCATTACCCCCTAGAACACTCCTGTGAGAAATTCCTGCCCCTCAGATTTTCCGAAGAACAAGTGCAGGACAACCATAGTTAAAGAGAGAGCGGTGACCTTCCCAGGGAGGGGGTTGTCACATGTGAATGCATGAAAGTTTCCAATACCAGAGAACTACAGTTACAGGTAAGTAACTTATTTTCTTACTCCAGTATAGAGACTTTCATAGATTCACATGCTTGAATCAGAGTAGGCAGCAGTAGGGAAGCACACTGCTTAGGTGTACATATAAAAAATGTAACCGTATATAAATATACTGAACTCTATTAAGTTTGTGAAAGGAATTAGAATCTGACATATACCATAAATGATGTGTTTACTCATATGCTGGAACATCATACAGTATTGAATAATACGAATTTGCAGAGTTAATACTTGGATGGTGGGAAAAAGAAACAAAAAATAGCTCACCGCTTGACCCACAGCCACATCTCCTTGAGGCACCCAATCTAAGAAGTAATACTTTGTAAAGGTGTGCATATTTTTCCATGCGTCTGCTCTGCAAATGTCCTGAAGAGGCACACCAGCAAAGAGTGTCTGAAGTCGATCCATCTCTAGTCGACTGAGCATGAGCTGATGACTAATGATTTTCCTGCTGTAGGAAGTGAATTGCACTGGATATTCATCTAGCTATACCTTGTTTGAAAAGAGAATGACCCCTTATTGGAGTGCTGAATGCTACAAACAGGGTAGATTTTCTAAATCTTCTGGTTTTGACAAGATAAAATTTGAGGCATCTCTTGATGCCTAGAGAATGAAGAGCTTGTTCAGCTGGCGTGGTCGTGTTTGGAAAGAACACATTTAGAATAACTAGTTGTTTGTTATGAAAGTCCGAAGGGACTTTGTGGATAAACATGGTGTTTGTGTGAAGGATCCCTTTATGTTCCTGAAATTGTTGGAAAGGTCTTGAATAGTGAGACTTGGATCTTGCTGAGGTGAGGACCACAAGAGCAGCGAATTTCCAGGAGAGGAACTTTAAATCTGCCCTGTGAAGGGGCTCAAACAGGTGCTTCATTAATTGTAATAACACTGTTCAGCTGCCAGGATTGCGGAGGGGGTCCGACTGGTGGGAACACTCTAAACCAAACCTTGAGGAAGTGTTTAATAATTCTAACAGAGCATAGTGAAGGTGATTTGTCCGATCACCTAAACCAGGATATAGCCGCCAGATGTACCTTGATGAAAGCATGAGCTTATCCAGATTGTGCTAAATATAATAGATATGGAGGGATCTGTTCAGGTAGTGATGAGAGCGGATGGATCTGCACTTGTTGTCACCATATGCAAAATCTTTCATTTATGGCAAAAGGTTTTGTTTGTGCTATCAGCTCGGGCGAGTATATCTCTGCAGTCAGAAGAGATGTTTAAATGGGTGAATTCATTCTGGTCAGGAGCCAATCTGACAAGTGAAGAGATTTGGGATATGGGTGTAGCACTTGACTCTTGTTCATCATCAAGAGGAAAGGTGGTGTCATTAAAAAAAGCTTGTAAGGCCAGGTGTACTGCCTTGAGGTTGATGAGATTTATGTTGTAGCACTCGCAAGGATTTTTCCACTTTCTGCTTGTAGGAAAGTTCCCCTTATGGCATAGCCCCCCCATCCCCCCCCCCCCACACACACACGTTTTGCCTGATATTGATGCTAACTTGACTCTGTGTGTGCTGGGATTATGCTAACCAGGCCCAAGCACCAGTGTTCTTCCCCTAAGCTGTACCATTGATTCCACAATTGGCACACCCCTGGCACACAGCTAAGTCCCTTGTTAAAGGTACTAGGGGCTCTATGGCTAAGGAGGGTCCCTAAGGGCTGCAGCATGTATTGCGCCACCCTAAGGGACCACACACATGCACACTGCCATTGCAGACTGTGTGTTGATGGGGAGAAAAAGGTAAAGTTGACATGGCATCTCTCCCAGGGTGCCATGCCCCCAAACCACTGCCTGTGTCATTTGTAAGTCACCACCATCTAGCAGCCCTTACAGCCCTAAGGCAGGGGGCACTACACCATAGGTGAGGGCATAGCTGCATGAGCAATATGCCCTTACAGTGTCTAAGTACATGGGCTGGGAGTTTGTCATTACAAACTCCACAGTTCCATAATGGCTTCACTGAAGACTGGGAAGTTTGGTGTCAAACTTCTCAGCACAAGAAACCCACACTGATGACAGTTTTGGAGTTATTGTAAAATGCACACAGAGGGCATCTTAGACATGGCCCCTGCATTCTACCCAACCCTCTAGTGTAGGGTTGATCGGTCTGTGCCAGCCTGCCACTAAGGCAAGTTTCTGACCCCCCCCCCCCCCCCCCCCCCCCTGGGGTGAGCCTGTGTGCTCTCTGGGGCCAGGAACAAAGCCTGCCCTGGGTGGAGGTGCTTCACACCTCATCCCTGCAGGAACTGTAACACTTGGCGGTGAGCCTCAAAGGCTCAGGCCTCCTGTTACAGGGCCCCAGGACATTCTAACTAGTGAGATACCCACTCCCCAGATTAAGCCCCGCTTTTGGCAGCAGGTCCAGCGGGAACATTAAGGAAAAACAAGGAGGAGTGACCACTTCAGATAGGACCAACTTTAGGGTGTCCAGAGCCGAAGTGACCACCTTCTTGCAGAATCCTCCATCTTGTTTGGGAGGAGAGTCACCAATAGGGATAGGAATGTGCACTCCTCCCCAAAGGGGAGGGAGGTACCCACCCTCAGGGTCATTAGCCATTGGCTACTGCCCTCTGTAACACACCTAAATCTAGTATTTAGGGGCACTCCTGAACCTTGCTCTTCAGATTCATGGCAACCTCAAAGAAGAAAGAAGGACTGAAGAGCCAACCCAAGCAGTGAAGACTTCAGACAACAACTGACCTAGCCCAAAGCCCTACCGACCTGTCTGCAGCTTCAAGACTCCTGCTACGAAACGGTGATGCATCCTGCAGGACCAGCAACCTGGGTGCTCAAACCCAGTCCACAAACCCCTAGAGGACTGCTTGCAAAGCAGAGGACCAAGAACTGCAGAGGACAGTGGCTCCGTACAGAAGAAACCCTTCAAAAGGATTCCAGTACCGCCCTGGATCCGCGAGCCCCATAGAGAAGGTCCCTATGCGATTCTAACGTCAAGTCCACCCTGGGTGGACCCCTCCTGGCCAACATGACAAAGTCTGCAGCCTAAATCTGGAGGACTTCTCGGACACTGACCGGATGTGACAAACTCACAATGCCCAAAGTGCCCCTGCACCTGCAGCACCCTGGCTTTGGGGATTCTGAAAGACGGTCCAGCAAACATCCAGCGGGCCCCTCTCCTCCTTGTTCAATCTTTGGTTTTCTGCAACAGACTCCCCGCACCCAGCCTGCAGCATCTTTGTGAGCCCCGGGGATCCCCCATTGAAAAGCATTAGGCCCCCCCACGGATGCTGTGTTTGCACCCTGAACCCAGCTCCCCCTGTGATGCTGAGATTGTGTGTTTGGTGATAACCTGCGGCCCCCTGGTGCTGACCTAAACCCCCCAGATCTGTGCCTTGTAGTTGCAGGTACTAACCTGGAACCTGTTTCTCTCAGAGTGCCCCCAGTCCTCATAGGAGTCCACTGAAAACCCAATGCCAACTTTGAACTCTGCACCCAGCCGGCCCGGTTTTGCTTGTGGTGCACTTTTGGGGTCAACTTGAACTTTGATCTGTGGACATCCTAAGCCCCAAAGACTGGGATCTTAAGCCGAGTACTTATCTGTTAACTGTGCAAATACTTTTCTCGCCTAGGTCTGCACTGGTTCCTATGACAAATTACAATGTCAACTTTTAAAATTGAAAAGTGTTACATACTTGTAAACTGTTTTATTTGCAAAACCTAAACTAAGTACAGTTGATACACATGCTTGATCCCAACTTAGAACTGTACTTACCTGCAACAAAGATCTTTTAATTATAGAAATAAAGTAACAAAATATGTTTTTGCTATATAAAGAAAACTGACCTGGAGTTAGTCTTTGCGTGTGTGCCTCGTTCCTTGACTGTGTGTACAAAAAATTATTTGTACCACACTCTGATAGGCTTAACAGTGCGACCACACTACCACAAAAGAGAGAAATTGGTATTATCTACTTTAGCCTCTGTTAAGCCTTTGTGGATTAACTGGACTGTGCACACTATACCTCATTTTGGTATAGTATATACAGAGTCAGCTTCCTACACCACTGACTTGTAGGCCCTGAAGGTATGCTCCCCATCCTTCAAGGGAAGCATCTGCAGTGATGACCAATGGAGAGGATGGGCTGAGGAAAGACATCACCCGCACCTGTCAATCGGTCCGAGTCCACAGATAAAGCCCTTATCATGGCTGGGGTACCCTGATGGTTTCGTTGAAGGAGTCCGTAGCCTGTATCCACTGGCTATCCAATTTCTCCTAGAGGGTTTGCATCTGTAGTCTGCAGATTGGGTTTAAAGATGGCATAATTCTCAAGAGAAACTTGTATATGCGTACTGAAAGACTCGGAATCGGCTTTGCCTTGAGGATTGAAATAATGACTCCTGTTCAGCATGAGACCAAATTCATTGAACAAGGACAGTCATGCTGCTGTTGATCTTTGCGCTGCTTGCCTGAAAGGAGCCTTGACTAACCAACCACCCAAATACAGGAGCACTGGATGTTTTTTTTTTCTTAAGAAAGCTGCAACTGGGGCAAGGCACTTCATGAATATCCTGGGGGCTGACTTCAGGCCAAAAGGAAGAAATGAACTGGTAGCGACTGCCCACTACCTTAAACCTTATGAATTTTCTGTGGGACGGATGAATTGAGATGTGAAAATACGCATCTTGAAGGTCGAGAGTGGACCTATAATCTCCAGGATTTAGGAGAAGGTTATCTTGTACTGTTACCATATGGAATGACAGATGTGTGTTTAAAGCTCTGAGGTCTAGAATTAGGGGCCATTCCTTCCACTTTTTGTGGACCGCTGGGTCTGTTTTAAGGCTGCCTGCGGTGGCCGTTTTTGAGGGTATTGCGAACAAAATTGAGGGTAGGAGGGAAATCGGTTTTGCTGAAACTCACCATCTGGCACCACGAAATGGGTGCTTTCTTAATTGGAGAGCTCCACGGGAGTTAGCTGTATACATGTCTGTTTTAAAAGTTTGAAGGGCTTTGTCAACATGTTTGCCAAATAGATCCTCCCCATCAAATGGAAGATCCAAACTCTTGTTCTGTACTTCCGATCTGAACTAGGTTGATTTGAGCCAGCCTTGCCTTCTAAGTACAGCAGCTCCTGCAAACTGTCAAAAAGTTGTTGTGGCAATATCCATGGCACAATCTATCACCTCTGCTTAAGCACGTTCACCTTCCAGCAGGACCTTCTTTGTCTCAGCTTTGGTGTTTTCTGGCAAAGGGTCTAGAAATGGTGCTATGGGAGCCTAAAGTTGTCCATCTTACCTGCCAATAACAGCCAGAGAATCTGCCACCCAAACAGTAAGCGGTGACATTGAGAAGTGCTTCCCAATATTGTCCAGGTGCCTACCCTCCTTGTCCAGGGGCACAGATACTGTGGTAGAAGGTTTTTTTTGATCTACGTTCAGCTGCTTGGGTGATAACTGAATTCGGTTTAGGTTGGCCAATTAAACAGGCTGGAGCATCCTCTGGAGCCATATCCGTTTTGTCCAGATGCTGCAGAACAGCAGTGACTATGGCTGGGTTTTCTCAATTTTAAGACCACCTTCCCAGATGTGGTTGAAGATGGGCACAGATCTTATGCTCTTCTGAAATGGCTCTTTAAAATCTCAGAGAAAGCAGTCCGTCCGCTTAAGGGCCATGGGAAGAGAAAACAGTTTGTCACCCTTTCTATTATGGTATTTCCCCAATGTATCCAGGTGGGGAATCCACTGACAGAGAAGGAAAGGATGGTGTGGGTATGAGGTAATCATACCATTCCACGTTGTCTCAAAACTCTCCTTCCTCCCTGTCGTCATTGAAAGTTACCGGGTCCCGAAGAAGGGCTGTCTGAGGTGTGTGCCTTACAGACTCAGGCAATGGTAATGGCCTACACCTTGGAGTAGAAGGTTGTATAGTAGGGGACCCTGCTGGTGTAGTGACTTGTTGGGTAAATGCAGGCGTAGGTGGAAAATGTTTTGTTTGTTTTTTTAGTCAGCGAGCCTGAATTGTAGGTTTGAGATGAGTGACCCAGGTACAGGAACCATTTCCTCTTAATATTGCTCATGAAAAGCACACTATCCTTGTGGATCATTACCTTCTGCATCATGCACTTGTTTCTCTTAGCATTTTACATGCTGTTCAGATGGGCTGTGCGCCACACCAAAGAGTCCTCCCTCCTCTGAATGCTCCTCATCCAGCAGATGTGTCGGTATCAGAGGAGTTATTTTGCTTGGAAAGTGTGAGATGGGGTCAGATAGTTTGTCTTCAGATTTCTCTGTTTTTTCCCTCGTCAATGGTGTCGTCTATGAGGTCATTGACGAGGTAGCCAGGATTGACGTTATGAAAACTGTCTGTTCCATCGATGAAATCGTCGTCGGTGGGATAGCTGCTGATGGCAGGATTGTCGATGTTGTAGACGACTAGGTGAGGGAAATCTTCAACGTCAACAGTCTAGCTGTGAATGCCTCCGGCAAGGTTGTCATAAAGGAAGAAGCAGTGCATAGTGTAGCGTAGAGACAGTGCTTTGCAGTTGCCGTCAGACACTGCTGTAAATGTGTTTGTTGTTGACAAGGCTCTCGCCGACAGTGGAATGCTCAACAGTCTGTCAGAGGGTGGTACAGAGAAAGGGTTTCTTTTTTGTTTTTTAAAGTTTTGAACCATAGGAGGTGGTGTAGAAGGTTCAACTGATGACATTTCTTTCTGAGTAGGTAAACAGTTGTTTCTTTTCCTTAGGTTTCTCAGAAGGTGCATGGCTCTGAAGAAATTTGGAAGGACGGCGACCGTTGAAAGACACATAGGTGGTCCTTTTTTAGGCTTTCTTTGGCTGCTCACTAGAGGAGGGAGCATGAGATCATCTCTCTCTTTTTTGTGATTTTCTTGAAGATGTAGATGAGTCCTCACTTTCAGAGCCAGATAGGCTCTTTTCTAGGTTTTAGCTTCTGGAGCCAAATCAGCAGCCTTCCTTCTTTGTCCTTAAAGGTATTGTTGAAAAATGTTTGACATACCTTGCAATCCTTAACTGAATGGTCAGGATAAAGACAGTAGATGCAGTCTGAGGATCCTCGAAGTAAAGCCTCTTTTTGCCACAGGTTGTGCAGACCTTGAATAAACTTTCCTTCTCCTTACCCGACAAGACTAGTTTGGTGTAAGAGAAAAGCACAGGAATTCAGGAAACATTTCCCAGGACTAACTGTAAAAAGCTATAGCTGAGCAGAGCTCAGAGGAGACTCCCTAGCACGAGGTGCGATAGAAAATTTGAGGAACTGGAGCTTCTCACATGATAAGTTCTAGAGGGTAAAACAGCCTGAATGGCTGAAACCTATCTTTGGTCTCTTTTTTAAATTGATTAAGATAGGTTACAAATGTGACGGGCCAGGGACTTCATACACAATGTTAGACATTACATTTCCATTTTAAGGTAGTGAGGGACTCCCATCTCAATGACGGGGAATTATTCAAGCATGTGAATCTATCAAAGTTCCAATACTGGAGTAAACGTTAGATCTATCTAATTCTGCTAATTTTATACCAATCTCTTTGCTCCCTTTCAATTTGCTAAATTTATTAAGGGCAATAATATTTCAAGTAATATTTTTCATGGAGGGAAATTGTCTGTAAAACTGCCTTTTGAACCAAATTCAGTGGACAATTAGAGGCTGATTCATCACTGGACCAACTGATCGCCAATTGTTGACATGTTGATGCTTTGCTTTGGTTAGAACTGTTGGCAGACTTTGATATCTTCAACCGTCTGGCCCTGCTCAGTTGCCTGATTAAACCAAACTTATTCAGTTGTGACGTTTTAATTGTAGTTCTACACAAGCACACCCTGTGTTGGAATTTTCCCTTTCACCACTGCTTTTCAATCTGTGTACACCAACCTATCTGCTTCATGAAGTACGTATTGCCTTAATCTGAATGATACCAATTTAGCACATGAGGTCACAAATCAGCATCAGTTTCATTACTTTTTTAGAAATCTGTTCTAAAACTGTTCCAAAATCCTGTTTTATCTAAAAACTTTCTGAAGATGTTTTTCTTTTCAATTCTTTTCTCACAGGGCTACAACTTCAAATGCATGTATCCACTCTTGTATAAATCACAGCAGTGTCATTTATCTAGGCCTACACAAGAAATACTTAACTTGTCTTCAGCATGTTCAAAGCACTACTGCTGGATATATTTTTAATCTTCTGAAATTTGAGTCCAATTCAAGAAAACCTCAAAAACTACACTGGCTTTCTATCCTGAAAAAAATACATTTTAAAATACGCTGCATCTTGCCTTGAGTCTTCCACCAAGAAAAGCAGAAATGTCTTACCCAACACTTTAGCAAGTTGAAATCCAATTTAAAAAATGTGTAATTCCCAGATTTAGATTTTGAGTCCGGGGCAGAATACTGCGACAATTAATGGGTCTTAAATTGTGAAATATCTTACCACTCTTAGGTCTCAAGAGCTGAGGAATAGTTTCAGGAAACAGCTTAACACCTGGCTATATGCCATAATCCAACCAGGCCAATTCAGTGCTTACTTCCTTTTGTTGTTCTTTCCAACAGCGCACAAGAGGCTTTACTTGGAGTTTATATTTTGGGGTGCATGTCTGCACTTTTTAAATTATACAGGTAAATAGACAGACCATCGAGAGGATGAGCCCATGACATTTGCTTTGGGAGAGCAACTGTTGTGCTAAAAATATACATGAAACTAAGGTTTCATTTCATTGACAATGCAAGATCAATTTTAATACATGTTGTGGTGACACCCAGTTATATTGGCTTCTAACCATTCTCTAGTGAACAAGCTACTTACCTTTAATATTGCTCTTTGTGGTGAATACTTTCATTGCAGATGCCTCACCTTAGAAGATCGTTAGGAACTAGACTGGATATTGAGAATTGTCAGTGCTCCCAACTGGCGACAGGTGGTGCTGCATACAAGTACCAACCTTGCTTCTGATGTCAGTTTGTCTCTTTCCCTCTTCCCCTGGGCCATCGAAGCAGAGCAGGAATAATTAACAGTGTGCTGATCACGGTCTTATGCCTTTTTTAGATGTTAAAAGAGGCCGCTTCGCACAATACAGGAAATAGGAGTGCAGTGAGAAATCTGCGGTTAATTAGAGTATGCACTGGAAAGATTATTGCGAAGATAAGTCACTTGTTCTTTTGATAGAGATTCCTCACATTAAAATAGTTGTTACAGCAGTACCCTTCCAAAGGAGGAGAGCCTGTGGAATGGGCTCAGACTAAAATGTCTTGTAGAGCCAAATGATGAAATGCCTCTCACACTGGACCTGGCTGTCAAGGCAGTGCTGCTTTGTGAATGTATGCACAGATGTCCACATCATCGCAGCCAGGAAGAAATCAAGAACAGTTACCATTGGGCCAGTGCAGTATTAATAGCCTGTCCCTGTTGAAAAGGGGCTCAGGCCCTCTAAAGGTTGCTTCTAGGCCAGTACAGAGCAGTTCTTGATGCAGAGGACTATCTACCTGGACACGTTCTCTACTTCACAGCCTTCCCATTCTTTGTTCTAGAAAGCTCCACAAAGAACTGATCATCCATTAAATAGTTCTTGCTGTGATCAATGTGAAAACTTAAAATCCTTTTGGCTTCCAATCTGTTTAGCCTCTACTCTTCATTTGAGGGGTGACGGGAGCAAAAAATATTGGTAGATTGACCAACTGTGGGTACCTGGATGCAAAGCTTGGATGATTTGTGTTCTCTTGGTTTGCAAAGAGATTGATGTGCAGTCCCATTTCTGAAAGATTATCTCCACTAGTTGTGGTTTAAGCTCTCTTCTGTGTGTTTGCCTATCGGCTTCTTTGTTCTGCAGCCCAGTAAGTGTATTGCCACCAGTCATGTCTGTAGGAAGCTGGCCTGGTGTGTGGTGGGAACCTATGGTACTTACACCTTATACCAGGTACAGGTATCCCCTCTCAGTGAAGTGTAGGCAGTGTCTAGAAGCCAGGCTTTCTAGAGGTAGCTGTGGAGCAGCCAAGGCTCATTTAGGAGACAAGCAAAGCTCATGCAATAACACTACAGTCACACAGTACTTACACACAAGTAAGAAAACACTTGGTTGTACAAAAATAAAGGTACTTCATTTTTGTAACACCATCAGAAAATAGTAGAGGCAACCCTCCAATAGGAGGTAAGTAAATTCACGATATATACATACATATACACACACACACACACACACACACACACACACACACACACACACACACACACACACACACACACAGTAAGAGGCATAAAAAGATTAGAAAATAGTGTAAAATTGCAATATGCAATAGTAGCCCAAGGGGGAGGCCAAACCATTTACTAAGAAAGTGGAATGCGAACACAGGGCCCCCACCTGGGCAAGTAAATCGTGAAGAGGGGAGCTGGGAGTACTAGGAAACCACAGAGGTAAGTAATGTAGTGCCCGCCCAGTGACCAGGAATGCATGAGTAAAACACTGGATTTCCCCAAACCCACCCCAAAGGATGAAAAGAAGAAGACACCCAGAACAGCCTGCAAGGAACCAGCAGTGAAAAACCAAAGATGGAGAACTGTGGAGAGAGGGGACCAAGTCCAGAAGTGTCTGTGGAGTCCAGGGGGGAGTAGAAGATACTACCCACCCAGAGGTACCTTTTGGAGTTGGTCGAAAAATAAGGAAAACAGGTCAGCACTGCAGCATAGAAGCTGGAGAAGAGTTCCTAATCTGTGCAAAAGGTGTCTAACGCTGGAAGCTGGATTGCAGATGGGTGTTGGTGAAGGATTTCCACCAACAAGCCTTGGCAAAGGCAAACTCGCGGTTGGAGGAAAAGAGGTGCTGCCGGGGACCAGCAAGGTCCAGGAGGACTCTACCCAAGAGGGGGGAGTCACAGGGGACCCTCTGCATCACAGAAGTCCCACAGGAGCAGAGGCAGCACCCACAGGTGTCCCACAGGGCAGGGACACAGAAGTCCCAGAAGCAGCCCACACACCACCACAGAAGTTGCTCCCACGTCACCAGAGGATCATGGAGAGGTCCAGAATTTGCAGGAGGGGGTGTGGGAGCTACACATTCCCTGAAGTTTCCCTTGGAAGAGAAGCAACAAGCCTTGGCCGCTGTAAAGGATGCAGTGCACGGGGTTCTGCTTTGCGTGGAGTGGAAAGGACATACCACCACCAAAGTGCGACAGCTGCTAGAAAGGACCAAGGGAGACTCTCTGGACCACCATCCGTGATGCAGGACCCACACCACTCAGGATGAGGAGAGCTCCACGCAGCCGTCTGTCGATGCAGCCAAGTACCTGTAGTTACAGGGGAGTGATACCTTCACCCCAAAGTAGATTTCTTTCTTCTTGTGCAGGCTGAAGAGTTGCAGTCTTCTTAGGATGCACAGCCAGGGAAACGTTGCAAAGCTGGCTGGCGTTCCGGATACAGTGTTGCAGAAGAGTCTTCCTCGTGGAGCTGCAGCTTGCTGGAGCATCCAGTCACCGTTCCTGAGGTCAAGCAGCAGGAGGGCAGAAACCTGTCTGAGGGGTGGCAGCAGCACGGGTAGCCCGGAAACCCCAGAAGACTGGTAGGAGCAATACTGGGGGTTCTCTAATAAGCCCCCAGAGAGCATGGAATCACACAACCTATACCGGCAACAGGCAACTTGTGGTTGGTGGTAGAACAGGCAGGAAAACAAGGTAGATTAGGAGCTGTGCCCACTTCATGCCAGTCCCACTCCTAAGGCTGATGAGTTGAAGTGTGTGAGGGCACCCCTGCACTAGCAGAGGTGCCCCCCACAAACTCCAGCACTGTTTTTCTGGACTTCGTAAGTGTGGGGACACCATTTTATACATGTACTGGACATAGGTCACTAACTGTGTCCAGCTACATACTAGTATCTTCCACACCTTGGCATGTTTGGTGGCAAACATGTCAGAATCATACCCCAATACCATTGCAAGTATTTGAAGTATGATTCCATGCACTCTGGGGGCTTTTTAGAGGACCCCCTCCTACCATCAGTCTTACAGGGTTTCTCGGGCAGCCCAGCTGCTGCCACCCCACAGACAGGTTTCTGCCCTCCTGCTGCTTGATCTGATCAAGCCCAGGAAGGCAGAAAAAGGATGTCCGTTGGGAGAGGGAGTTAACACCCCCTCCCTTTGGAAATTAGTGTGACTTGCTTGGGGGGGGGGGGGGGGGGGGGGGGGGGGGTAGCCTGACGTGAAACTGGACAATTGAAAGGGGAGTGACCACTCCCCTGTCCATCACCCCAGAGGTGGTGGCCAGAGCTCCTACAGAGGGTCCATGGGCTTAGCCATCTTGATTCTAAGGTTGCAGGGAACTCTGGGAGCATCAGAGTGGCTAGGCCAGACAGGTGACATCGGAGTCCCCGCCTGTTAGGTGCTTACATGGTTAGGTGACCAATCCCCCTTTCAGGGCTATTTAGGGTCTCTCTCTTGGGTGGGTCCTCAGATTCAGCTTGCAAGAATCCAGCAGGACTCCTCTGCAACCTTTACTTCAACTTCTGGCCTCCGGAACCACGACTGGACAGGAACCTCCAAGCTGCAGACCCACAAGGAAGACTCTTCTGCAACATTGTATCCAGAGTTCCTGCCAGCTTTGCAACAGTTTCCTCGCTGTGGGGGGTGGTGTGTGTTACCTTTTTTTTTTTTTTTTTAAAGTATATGGTTTGTCCATCCTGGTTTCACCCCTTCTGGACTCTTGGAAGTTACCTGCAGCCTCTGCATGCGGGTCCCGTCCTCCTGCATGCAGCTACTACACCTAAAGCAACCACTGCACCTGTTGCTGCTCGCCAAACTTAAAGAGGACCCCGGATGTCAACATCATCCCCCGGCTCCCATGAGCTTGAGTCCACTGTGGTTTCAACCCTCCTGGACTCCACAACGACGCTTGGAGCCTCAGACCACAGAAACCTCCGCCCATCCCCCAAACCACGAGAGCTCCAGGACAAGGAAACCCAATGCCAAAGGACAGCCCTACATTCGGCGCCCCTGGTGAAGAGGACCAAAGATGTACCTATGCCTCTGAGAACCCCACATTTGTGACCTACCTGTTGGTTGCCCCCGACTGGTCCGCCAGGCGGAGTCTGCAGCCAAAATGCACGGCGACCAACCTCAATTGAAATACATAGGGCACCCGACGCATACTGCACCCAGCTGCCCAGTGACCTGTTGGTGTGGTCCTGACCCTTGCCCAGTACTTACCTTAAGCCTACAAGATTGGTCCCTTGACTTGTCAATAAGTGCTTGTTTGCTGTGTTTTATTCCCATAGGTTAACATTGAAGCACTCTGAAATTGCACTGTGTCATTATTTTTAGTTTAAAAAATCAAGTACTTGAAAACGTCCTTACCTTAGAATGAAGTTCTTGGGTTTAAAGTATATATAAAAAGAATGTTATTTATCTAAAGTGGTCTCGGAGATATTCTGTGAGTGTGCCTCATGTATTACCTCTGTGAGTACAACTAATGCTTATCTGATAAGCCTAACTGCTCGCCCACACTACCACAAGATAGAGCAATTGGGGATTCAGTGGCCTCTGCATGGTGCGCCATATAGAGAGCCATCTTCCTACCCACTGGTACTGAGGTTTTTCGACTGAAGGTGCACTTGGTTCCTGTTAACCAGGTGCCCAGTGCCAGTGCTCTTTCCCTAAAAACAAGGTCTAATCGTAAGCAATTGGCATACACTTTGGTACCATCAAGTCCCAAGTAAATGGTACCCCAGGCACCTAGGGCCTGAGTACTTAAGAGGGTCCCTAAGGGGTGCAGCATCTACAGAGCCACTCCTAGGGATCCCCGACAGATTGCACACAGGCTGCCATTGCAGACTTCATGTCATGGTGCAAGCCATGTGTGAAAACACAACATGGCACACTTATTGTGAGCCACGACCCAAATCATTGCATCTAATATAGTTAAGTGCCCATCCCCACGGACTTTACTGTCCAGGCAGTATTTCAAGCTCACTGTGTCGCCTAACAAATGTCAAGAACTGGAACCCTGCATGCTAATGCAGTGGTTGCAGCCTTGGCTCTAATAGAATGCAAGCTCTCAGGGGATTGTTTCTTAGCTAGTGTGTAGCACATTTTAATGCAGAGTACAACCCATCTGTAGATTGTTCTGTTCGACACTGTCCAACCTTTCTTCGCACCCACATAACCAACAAAGAGTTGATCATCCACCCAGAACTTTTTTGTATTATCACGATAGAATGCCAACGCTCTTTTTGGGTCCAGATGGTGGAGTCTCTCCTTTTACTTAAAAGGATACAGGGGTGCGTAAAATGTAGGCAAGGTAATGGATTGGCCTACGTACAAAGGGAGTAACCACTTTTGGCAAAAAAGGAGGCCCAAGTGCGAAGCACCACTTTATCAGAATGGATGGAAAGGTATGGTGGTTTAGATGACAATGCCTGTAGCTCACTCACCCTGCGGGCAGATATAATGGCCACAAGGAAGGCAGTTTTCAAAGTTAGTAGCCTGATGGGACAAGTGTGGAGAGGCTCAACAGGAGCGTACATCAAAAATGTGAAAACCATTTTTAAATCCCTTGGGTCATAAGGAATGGGGATGGAGGTAACACGAGAACGGCCTTTAAGGAACCTATTTACAATAGGGGATTTAAACAAGGTTGATCTGGCAACCTTGACGCAGACTGCAGACAAAACGTTTGAAATTGCCCATAGCAGAGCCCTGTTGAGCCAAAGAAATTATAAACAACCCCTGAAAGAGGGTCAGAATGAGTGGGTCAACAGACTTGTCTGAGCACCATGCCACAAAATTCTACCAACGACAGGCACATAACATTTTGGTAGAGGGACAGCTGCCAAGATTACATTACAGACTTCGGGCGGAAGGTCAAAAGCTGTCAACTGCCACCGCTCAATCTCCACACAAGAAGGCAGAGACTGGACAGGTTTGGGTGGAGAACCCTCCCCTGCTGCTGCCACAGAAGATCCTTCCAAAGGGGCAGTCTAATCTGAGGATCGATGGCCATGCTTAGTACCTCAGAATACCAGACTCTACGTGCCCAGTCTGTAGTCACAAGGATTACCTGGTGCCAGTCATTCTTGATCTTCTTGAGAACTCTGGGTATAAGTAGTATGGGCGAAAAGACGTATACAAGGCCTGCGTTCCACTCGAGACTAAAAGCGCAGCCAAACGATTGCCACCCTGGAAACTCCAACGCATCATACTGCTGACAATCCAAGCTATCTGTGGAGGCGAACAGATCTAACCAAGGCTCTCACCACTGCTGAAAGAGACCTTGGGCCACCTCCAGATGGAGACACCATTTGTGATCGCCTAAACATTGTTCGGCTGAGTTAGTCTGCTTTGATGTTCAGACAGCCCGCTAGATGATGAACCACCAGGGAAATGCCCTGTTCCAGCAATGTCCAGCGATGCAGAGCCTCATGCCAAAGGGTCCACAGCCCCACCCGCCCTATTTGTTGCAATACCACATGGCGGTGGTGTTGTCCTTGAACACCTGCACTACTTTCCCTTTGAGAGGGGGATGAAATGCTTTCAATGCTTGTCTGATCACCTGGAATTCCAACAGGTTGATGTGGAGTCTGGTCTCTGCCGGAAATTAAATGCTTTTGAGATCCGCCTTTCCCAGGTGGCCACCCCATCACAGGAGCAACACATCTGTCACTTCTGCCAGATCTAATAGGGAAGGGAGAGGAATCTGCCTCTGACCCAATCGCAGTTCCTTCCACCACAGAAGGTTTAGTTCCTCTGAGATCTGGGCCTTGTCGAAGAGATTCTCCTGATGCTGCGCCCACTGGAACATCAAATCCTACTGCAGAGCCCACATAGGCCACCTGGCATGTGTCACCAGCAGGAGGCCATGAGGTCTAGCAGCCTCGCCGTCATTTTCACTGAAATCCAGATTAGAGGCCTAAACATCGGTATCATAGCTTGAATATCCTGGATTCGCCGCTCGGAGGATAAGCTCGAAACTACACTGTGTCCAGAACAGCTCTGATGAAAGAGCATCTGAGAGCGAGTGAGGTGTGACTTTGGCATGTTTATAGTGAACTCGGCATGTTTATAGTGAACTCTAGCGAATGCAGGAGGTCCGCCATAGTCTGGAGGGGGGAAGACAGCCTGGGGCGAGCCCTCAACAGCCGGTTGTCGAGATAGGGGGAGACTGAAACCCCTGATCTGCGCAGATGAGCTGTGACCACCGCCATCACCTTGGTGAACACCTGAGGGGAGCTGGTAAGGCCAAAGGGGAGCACAATGAACAAAGTGCTCATGGCTTACTGTGAACCACAAGTAACATCTGTGGGCAGGCAGGACGGGGATATGGAAATACACGTCCTGCAAATCTAACGTTACCATCCACTATCCTGGGTCCAGGACAGACAGAACCTGAGCCAGAGTGAGCATTCTGAGCTTCTTCTTAACAAAGGGACTGGATGTTTAAGCTAGAGCATCAGATCTTGTACTTTTTGGGTAACAGAAAGTAGCTGGAATAGTAACCACAACCTACTTCTGGCACAGGAACCCTCTCTATGGCACCCTTGGCCAAGGCAGCTGTAACTTCGAGGATAAGTGGCAAGCCATCTTCCGACACCTGATCATAGGATGGTGGAATGTATGGCCAAGGCAGCTTTAACTTCCTCTTGAAGTGGCAAGCGATCCTCAGACACCCAATCATAGGATGGAGGGGCAGTCTTGATGGGGATGGAGCAGCCCCTTCAGATTATCTGTAAAACCCATCTGTCTGACGTGATGTACTGCCAGTGGAACAGGTGATGGTGAATTCAGCTTCAGACTGGTCCTTGGTGGGGAATTGTCAGACTAGGAAGGTTAGCAGGTACATGCAAGGGGTGGGGTGGGCAGTGTGGACTAGCCAAACCGCTGGCTCCCTGATCCACAAGAGCAGTGGATCCTACATCCCTGGCCACGCAGAGGCTGGGCCGTATGTGTGGCAAGGTGGCTGGAGGAAAACAGATCTGCCGCTTTCATGGCAAAAAGCAGAGTTAGGGGGCAGCAGCACCAAGGAGCTGGCAGTAGCATGATAATTCTTGAAGCACTTTAGCGCCTAGTCCGCTTTTCAAAGGGCATGTCCATAAGATTAGCTTGGACATCCCCCGAAAAGCCAGACTTCGTCAACCAGTCCAGTGTCCAGTCCACATCAGATTTGCTGTGTCTCTCCAATCAGCAACTGCTTGGGAAAGTACAGCCCAGGCCTCCTCCGTGAACTGTGGCAGCACTTGAGCAACTGTATTCCATAGTATGTGGGAAGAACAGCCCCAAAGGCAAGCAGTGTTCACTGACCACAATGCTAGGCTGGTGGAAGAAAACATCTTCTTCCCAAGTGTGTCCTGCCTCTTAGATTCTCCATCCGGGGGTGCAGGAGTTTGAGGCTTGGATAACCAAGTGCAGGGCGATGACGGCGGGCAATTGTCTGTGCTGGGTTTGGACCAGGAACCCAGTAGGACATCTGTAAGGGTGTCATTAAAGGGAAGCAGGGGGTCAGGGAGGAATCCCCAGGCTGAAGCAACGCTGTCAGAAGGGTAGTCCTGACTGACACCGAAAGCAGCTTGATGTCCAGGACTTCGGCTGCTCTCCTCACCACCAGTGAATATGAAGCTCTCTCCTCCATAGCCACGGAAGGGGGATGTACAACACTGTGTTGGAGGTGCCTGTCATCATTGTTTTTTCCTATCAGAAGCCACCTGAGACACAAATAGATGTTGTACTAGAGGACGAAAATCAAAGACTCTAAGGCATGCATGTCCATGCAGCTGAATGCTGGTGTTAATCTTTCTGGAAGCAGTCTTACTCGTATCCATAGTTCATGTTATGTTAGCATTCCCTCAAGTACTAACTCTTTACATCTTTTTAATACGCTTCTGGCAGATCTTTGAAAAGCTGCTTCATTTTGTCCAGTGGTGCTTTAAAACCAGCATCGACACACTCTCTGATGCCCCGTGAGACAGGAGACCAACCTAACATCAAACAGAGGAAGCTATACATCAAACCTTCACAGGTTTCATTCTGGCATGTCGTCCACAAAAACACCATGTGGCATTACACATCCAAATAAATGGAGATTACTGGTGCAGGCTTTTTTGGATAAACGTAGATCCTTCTCTTTCTAAAAATCACACACCGAGAAACAGTAGCACACCAGCACAATCACCTTTTTGTAGTAAAGTGCCACTGTTGGCATGGTTACCCCACACGTTTTGCCTAGTGTTGATGCCCACTTTGATTGAATGTGTGCTGGGATCCTGCTAACCAGGACCCCCAACACCAGTGTTCTTTCCCCAAAAACGGTACCTTTGTTTCCACAATTGGCACAAACCTGGCACATAGTGAAGTCCCTTGTAAATGGTCCCCCTGGTACCAAGGGCCCTGTGGCCAGGGAAGGGAAGAGAAGGGCTGCAGCATGTATTGTGCCACTCTGGGGGACCAAGTACGTACACTGCCTATGCAGCCTGCATGTGCTGGTGGGGAACAAAAGACAGTCGACATGGCACTCCTCTCAGGGTGCCATGCCCACAAACCACTGCCTGTGGCATAGGTAAGTAACCCCTCTAGCAGGCGTTACAGTCCTAATGCAGGATGCACTATACCACAGATGAGGGCATAGTTGCATTGCATGAGCAAAATGCCCCTGTTTAAGTCCATTCTTAGACATTATAAGTGCAGTGTGGCCATATAAAGGCTGGGAGTTTGTCATTACGAACTCCCCAGCTCCATAATGGCTTCACTGAATACTGGTAAGTTTGGTATCAAACCTCTCAGCACAATAAACCCCCACTAATGCCAGTGTGGGATATATTGTAAAATACACACAGAGGGCATCCTAGAGATGCCCCCTGTATGTTAGCAAAACTGCTAGTGTAGGACTGACTGTTCTGTGCCAGCCTGCCACTTTCAGACAAGTTTCTGACCACACGGGGTGAGTGCCTTTGTGCACTCTGCAGTCTAAACAAAGCCTATGCTGGGTGGAGGTGCTTCACACCTCCCCCCATAGGAACTGTAACACCTGGCGGTGAGCCTCAAAGGCTCAAGCCTCGGATTACAGACCCACTGAGCTCTCCAGCTAGTGGAGTTGCACCCCCCCCCCCCCAAGACAAAGCCCCACTTTTTGACAAGTCCGGTGGGAAAATTAAGGAAAGCAGGGAGGAGTGACCACTCCAGCCAGGACCACCCCTAAGGTGTCCAGAGCTGAGGTGACTCCCTCCCTGTAGAATCCTCCATCTTGGTTTGGAAGTCAGGGACCAATAGGATTAGGGTTGTGCTTCCCTCCCCAAATGGAGTGGGCACAAGGAGGGTGTAGCCACCCTCGGGGAAAGTAGCCATTGGCTACTGTCGTCTGACCCCTAAAACACCCCTAAATCTAGGATTTAAGAGCCACCCTGAACCCAAGTCGTCAGATACCTGGCGACCTACAAGAAGGACTACTTAGCTGAAACCCCCAGCAGGGAAGAAGGAAGACAACTACTTTGGCCCCTGCCCTACCGTTCTGTCTCCTGCTTCAAAGAACCTGCTACAGAACAATGATGCGTCCAGCGGGCCCAGCGACCTCTGCTCCGCTCCAGAGGACTGCCTTGCACCCAAACGGACCAAGAACTCCAGAGGACAGCAGCCCTGTCCAAGAAAATCCAACAACTAAGGACTCCCGCCTCACTCCGGAGGCGTGATTCTCTTCCAGGGGATCCTCATCAATAGTCATAAACATTGAATATTCCCGCCCTTGTGCGGGGACCCCGGAGCATTTATAAAATACACACATATAAAGTATGAAATATGCACAAAAAATATATATATAGCATTTTTAGTACACATATTTTTCATACTAAACTCATATATACATGTGTAAAACAGCAATGCAGGCTATAATCATAAACAGGCTAAAATGCTTTATTTCAATGAAGTTTTTTTTTTTTTTTTGATCTTTATAAAATTACAATAGAGAATAAATATCTACCCAAGCCCCAAAACTGGGCTTAGGGAAATAAGCAGTAGTAATCCCTAGAGAAAAAAAGAGAAAAAACTACATTGAAAAACAATGGAGCATTCTTAGCCAATAGGCTGCATGCAGGTTAACAAAGGAGAACCATAAAAACTTTGGCACCGTGCCTTTAAGACCCTGAGCACCTCCAGTATCCCACCATGCCTCAGGGGTGAAGGAGAGGTGACAGTTGGTTCACAGTTAGGTCAGTTCTTTTTTACGGCTTCTTCTGAGAGGATCCTGGAGCATTGAGCTCTCAGTTTTTCTCAGAAAAATACTTTAAAACAGCATTTTTTCCTATTTTACTCGACATCTAACATCATTGTCTGAGTTTGGCAGTTTTTTCCTGACAGAAAAATGCCTTCCCTTTTTGTCAAATGCCCTTCCTGTGGGAAGAAGGCGGCCCAGTCAGATCCACACACTTTGTATTGTATGCCTGCTCAGAGTCACTGCCCTGACACTTGCAAACACTGCAAGAACATGTCAAAGAGGACTCTGAAGGACAGAGAAAAGATCAGGCTTCATGGGCTTCACGAGAGGCAGAAAACATCATCCTCTTCGCTTCCCAGGCAGCCAACAAGCCACTCTCAGGAGAGAATGGCTAGGTCGACGTCAGCAGGTAGGAAAGTACCTGTTTGTTCCCCGTCGACATCGTCGCTGCCACCATCTCACCGTCATAGATCGCCGTCGACGGCGACCCGCCCGACGGCGAAGGATATGACGTCGAGAGAACATGGCCATCGCAGGGGCATATCTCTGTCGACGGCAGCCCGCCGATCGACGTCGAGTCATCGCCGGCGCGCCCGTTCGGAGGTGAAGGCCTCGCACCCCTCAACGTCAAGAGAGACGACATCGAAATCGCCACGTCAAGAGACAAGACGTCGAAATCGCCACGGCGGCGAGAGCAACATCCGCCGTCGGTCACCCACCGCTCCATGTCGAGGCACACGACGGCGAGCAGGTCGAGGTCCAGAGATCGCCATTCGACGTCGAGGCACTCAACGTCGAGGTAAGAACAACCGGCGGCGCTCCCTTCGATGTCAGTACAGCTGTCGACGTCGACACAGGTTTTACCTGTCTTGCAGGGAGTAGAACATCGACTTCCGCCAGCAGATAAGGCCGCTCCATCTCCTGTGGTCTCCATAAAGGAGTGATTCATCTAGTTCAAGAGCGGCATCATCGGGGCAGGTTTCACCCATCAATTTGTCGCCAAGATGGTTGGAGAGCCTTAACAGACCAGCGGCCTCCCCGGATTCGCAGTATTCACGGATGTACTCTCCTACTGCCTCTCTCCCGAGAACACCATCACCGACAGCGCGGGCAGGACGGGCTCGTTCTGCTTCTCGCCAACCGACCACGAGGCCTGGGCGCTCTGTTACAGCGTCTTGCAGCAGGTCACATTCCCAGCGATGATCTAGGTCACGATCAGGACACAGAAGATCGCCCTCTTGGTCATCGTCAGGGTCATCTGTCGGACGATACTCCCCCCCACCTTAACAGATTCTCCACCAGCCAGAGTCTCACCAGTGGATGACATCACTACTTTTAATGAGGTACTTTTCAGGGGAGCACAGAAGTCATTTTTGAGACTCTACAACATAGAGCGGTTTCGAAAAAGCTACTGCCGCTAGTGCCTGGTCTGTTGCAGCCAACCATGGACACTTTTTTGGCGCCAGCCACACTCAAATCTGCTCCTGCTAGGATTTTGAAAAAATATAAAGCGCCTGAACAAGATCCTTTATTCCTAAGAACGGATCCGCCGCCGGACTCCGTAATACTGGCCGCAGCCCGAAAAACTCACTCAGTGGCATCATCCTCCACGGTCCCACCGGACAAAGAGAGCAGACATCTAGACTCCCTGGGGAGAAAAATGTGCGGCACGGCGGCATCTGCAATGAAGGTCTCCAGCGCGGCTGCACTCCTAGGCAGATACGACCGTTCTCTGTGGGACTCTCTCAACAGGTTCACAGAAAAATTTCCTAGGGAAGACAGACAGGACTTCCAAGAGATCCTGCAAGAGGGATGTCTGGTATCCAACCAAGTCATCAGCACAGCGGCAGATGGGGCAGACTTAGCTGCACATGGGTACGCACATGGAATCTGTGCAAGAAGGTCTTCCTGGTTGAGACTAACTGGTTTAAAACAGGAAGCACAACAGCGCATCCTAAATCTTCCATTCAACGGGAACTTGCTGTTTGGTACCCATACGGACGAAGAAATGGCGCGCATGAAGACTGAAGTGGACACCATGAGGGCAGTAGGCCTGGAAAGGAAGAAGGACTTCAGGAGGAGGTATAGGCCTTATGACAGGCGCCCTTTCCAGCAGAGGGTTCAAACCCCTCACTGGTCCCAGAGGCCACAGCAAAGGCAGGGACGCCCTCTTTTTCAGGCTCGTAAGGCCACAAGGGAACGAGGGTCAAGTAGACCTCAACAGTCCACACCAAAAGCGCCGGCCAAGCAATGAGAACCCGCTGCCCTCAACACTGTGCACCACTCCGTTGGGGGGGAAGTATCACAGATTTTCTTCACGAGTGGCACTCTATCACAAAAGACAAATGGGTGCTCAACATTGTCGAAAATGGCTACTCTCTTCTCTTCAGACAACCTCCACCGCACTTGCCGCCAGCCAAATGCAATCCATCTCACGTCAACCTATTGCGCAAAGAGGATCTTGCCCTTTTACGAAAGAAGGCAATAGAAAAAGTTCCACTTGCGCACAGAGGAAAGGGGGTTTAATTCTGGTGGCGAAAAAATGCCGAGAGGGCGTTTTCAGACCGATTCTGGACTTACGGCTTCTGAACAAGTACATACGAAAGCAAAAGTTCAGGATGCTGGCTCTTCACCAGATTTTCCCTCAGCTACATCAGGGAGACTGGATGTGCTCCATCGACCTACAGGATGCATACTTTCACATCCCGATAGTTCCCAAGCATTGGAAATTCCTGCACTTCCAGATAGCCTCACAGCACTATCAGTTCAAAGTGCTACCATTCGGCCTGAAATCTGCCCCCCGCGTCTTCTCGAAATGTGTGGCAGTGGTAGTGGCACATCTTCGAAAACAAAAAATCTTCATCTACCCATACCTAGACGACTGGCTACTGAAAGCTTCCTCTCTGGATCAGGCGAGAGCCCATCGGGACATAGTGCTCAAGGTTTTCGAGTCTCTAGGTCTTCAAGTCAATTACCAAAAAGTCCACCTTGATTCCAACACAGAACCTCCACTACCTGGGAGCCATACTAAACACAAAGCTCCAAAGAGTGTATCCTTCGGAGGAACGACTATTATCAAAAAAGAAAAAGTGTCAAGACCTGTTAAAATCCAACGCACCTACGGCCCCCGTCAGGTGACATCTCTGCTGGGCTCCATGGCATCATGCATTTTCATTGTCCAAAATGCCAGGCTGCATATGAGGCCCCTCCAAGAGGCGTTGGAGAACAACTGGAACCAAAGGACAGGTCGCTGGGAGGACAGAGTGCGGCTGCCGATAGCAGCACGTCAGTCATTGCAATGGTGGATGCACAGACCTCACCTGTCAGTAGGGGCTCCGTTTCACCAGGTAATTCCATCCGACACTCTGGTAACGGATGCGTCTCTTCAGGGATGGGGTGCTCATCTAGGTCCCCTTCAAGCTCAGGGCCTGTGGTCCGAAAACAAAAGGAAGTACCACATCAATCTGCTAGAGCTCAGAGCGGTCCATCTGGCTCTCAAGTCTTTTGCTCCATCGATTCGGGGGAAATCTCTCCTAATACAAACAGACAATACAACCACAATGTATTATTTGAACAGACAGGGGGGAACGAGATCCCTACCCCTATCTCGGGAGTCACAAACAATCTGGCATTGGCTCCTGGCCAGAGGAATGTCGCTTACAGTGGTTCACATACCAGGTCAACAAAACGTGGAAGCAGATTTCCTGAGCAGACACCTAGAGGACGCACACGATTGGGTCCTACACGGCGAAGTCGTCGAAGACATCTTCGCTCAATGGGGTCGACCTCAATTGGATCTCTTCGCAGACGAGGTAAACAAGAAATGCCCAGACTTCGCATCCAGGTTCTACCGTCCGGGATCTCAAGGGAATGCCCTGTTGATCGACTGGTCAGGGATATTTCTCTATGCTTTTCCACCGATTCCCCTCATACCGGCAGTGATCAACAAACTTTACAGATCCAGCACCAGAATGATTCTCATAGCTCCGCAATGGCCCCGTCAATTCTGGTACACAGATCTCCTCGACCTATCGGAACAACCTCACAGGAGGCTGCCGTGCAGACCGGATCTTCTGAGCAGGATGGAGGGCAGGGTTCTGCATCCCAACCTACCCTCTCTGAGCTTGACAGCATGGCTCCTGAATTCCTGCAGTATGGGCACCTAGGGCTCTCGCAGGAGTGCATGAACATCTTGAAAGAGTCCAGACGACCTTCCACGCGGCGTTCTTACGCGTTTAAGTGGAAGAGGTTCTACATATGGTGCTGTCAGCAAGGTCAGAATCCCATACGGGCTCAGGAGGACGTCATATTGTCTTACTTATTCCATCTGGCAAAGTCCGGTCTGCAGGTATCATCTATGAAGGTACATTTGTCTGCCATTACAGCCTATCGTAAGTCACCTTCTCAGGAATCCTTCTTTACGAAACCAGTAGTCAAGGATTTCTTGGAAGGTTTGAAAAAAGTTTTTCCGCCCATTCGGAGACCTTCCCCTCCATGGGAACTAAACATAGTACTGTCAAAACTTATGGGCCCTCCTTTTGAACCTATACATAAAGCCTCTTTGCAACACCTTACGTGGAAGGTGGCTTTTTTGGTAGCCATTACTTCCGCGAGGAGGGTCAGTGAAATTCCGGCTTTGTCTTCCAAAGAACCGTACACAGTCTTTCATGACAATAGAGTAGTTCTGCGAACTCGCCCATCATTCCTTCCGAATGTGGTGTCTGAATTCCACATCAATCAGACTATTTCTCTACCTACTTTCTTCCCCAATCCGGAGACTCCGGCGGAGAAAGCGTTGCACTCCCTAGATCTGAAAAGAGTGCTAAAATTTTACTTGGATAAAACAAAATTGATTAGAAATTCCAACCACTTGTTTGTAAATTATGGTCATTTGAGGACAGGAGAGGCAGCATCTAAACGAACAATATCAAGATGGATAGTTTCTTGTATTGTTAATGCTTACCAGTTGGCTAACAAACAACTACTTGCTAGACCTAAAGCGCATTCCACAAGGGGAAAAGCGGCTACTGCTGCCCTCCTTAACAATGTTCCAATATCTGAAATTTGTAAGGCTGCTACATGGAAGTCTGTACATACATTTACTAGACATTACTGTTTGGACTCAGATGCAAGAGCAGACGCCCAAGTGGGGCAAGCCTCGCTGAGAAATTTTGTTTGCATGATACATATCTATTCCTGTACTTCTATTGGACAGTCCGCAGAGTTTAGGGATGGGCTTTCTAATCTATTCAATGTTTATGACTATTGATGAGGATCCCCTGGAAGAGAAGGATAAGTTACTTACCTGTAAATCCTAGTTCTCTTCCAGGGGTATCCTCATCAAAGTCATAAACAACCCACCCTCTTTCCCGGACGCACGTCTCCTAGAAGTGCAGGACAGACTATCTTTCGAATCGGCTACACAGATTGTCACCGTAAAAAAGTACTGACATAACTGTGAGCCAACTGTCACCTCTCCTTCACCCCTGAGGCATGGTGGGATACTGGAGGTGCTCAGGGTCTTAAAGGCACAGTGCCAAAGTTTTTATGGTTCTCCTGTGTTAACCTGCATGCAGCCTATTGGCTAAAAATGCTCCATTGTTTTTTTCTCTAGGGATTACTACTGCTTATTTCCCTAAGCCCAGTTTTGGGGCTTGGGTAGATATTTATTCTCTATTGTAATTTTATAAAGATCAAAAAAAAAGAAAAAAAACTTCATAGAAATAAAGCATGTTAGCCTGTTTATGATTATAGCCTGCATTGCTGTTTTACACATGTATATATGAGTTTAGTATGAAAAATATGTCTACTAAAAATGCTATTTATATATTTTTCGTGCATATTTCATACTTTATATGTGTGTATTTTATATATGCTCCGGGGTCCCCGCACAAGGGCGGGAATATTCAATGTTTATGACTGATGAGGATACCCCTGGAAGAGAACTAGGATTTACAGGTAAGTAACTTATCCGTCCTGACCACTCTGGACCAGACGCCCAAGGCCTGTGTCCAGGTGGTCTATCCCGCTAGAGAGGGTCCCCAGGCGATTGCGAGCAAGTGCCCACCCTGGGTTGATCTCTCCACCTCTCCACAACAACGCCTGCAGGGGGAATCCTGAGGACCCCCCCTGACTGCGAAGCTCCGGACAAAGATTTCCGACACCTAAAGACACACTGCACCCACAGCTCCCAGGCCTTGGAGAACCCGCCCTCCGGTGCAGCAGCATTCATCGGGTGGCCCTCCTCCCTGTGCTCCTGGTGGTGTGCCAGAGACACCCACCTGCAGCCTCTGAGTGACCCTCAGGTCCCCTCATAGACCAACATTGGAAACCCGATGTCCTGTTTTCACCCGGCCACCCCTGTGCCGCTGACGGTGTTTGTTTGGTCCCTCCAGCGCTCCTGCAATCCCCTTGGTCTGCCCTCCGAGTTGCAGGTACTTATCTGCAGGCAGACCTGATTCAGAGTACCCCCTGTCTCCACAGGAGCCCACATTAAAATTGCTCATCTTTGACCTTTGCACCCTCCCAGCCCATTGTTGCTGGTGGTGGGTGTTTGGGGTTTTCTTGAATCCCAACCGGTGGACTTCATAAAACCCAGAGACTGAAACTGTGTTTTGTACTTACCTGCAAATCGAACCAACATTTCTTCCACCCAGGAACTTTCAGAAAATATATTTTTGTTATACATAAAAAAAATTGTTCTGGAGTTGTCAAAGAGCGTGTGCTTCTACTATTGTCTGTGTGCCTACAACAAATGCTTTGCACTACCCTCTGATAAGCCTAACTGCTCGACCACACTACCACAAAAGAGCATAGGTATTATCTAGGTTAGCCTCTGTTAAGCCTCTGGGGAACCCCTGGACTCTGTGCACACTATATCGCATTCTGATATTGTATATACAGAGCCAGCTTCCTACACCTGTGCGGTCTCTCTCTACTACAATCAGTAAACACAGATTCATACCCAAGCCTGTCGGGGATCTTCCATATCTTTGAGGAGCTGCTCCCTAAGGACGATGGAGACAGCCTTTGGCATGAATAGAGCAAAGAACCCCTAGGAAGATCCATCTTTAGTACCCTACCCATTAAAGACTTCCCCCACCAGTTGGCACCACCACATATCATTTGATTATCCATAGAGCAACTAACAATCCTAAATTTCACGTGGTAGAACATAACTTTGTGTTCGAGACTGTCTGAAAAAGAGCGCTCTGTGCAGTTCTTGTTGATGCTCAAAAGCATGAAAAAGTGCTCACTGAGAGTTTCAAAGAACCAGTAAAATCTATAGCGGCACCAGCGGATCCTATATGTAATGGGGACCATGTACAACGTGACTTCTGTAATTCATGCAGCTAACAAGATGGCCTTTGCCCAGGGCACTTGGGAATGGCCCTCCTCCAGGCAAGGAAACCCAGAAGCTCAGAGCAGCTGGCAAGATACTGACTGTTAGTGCAACTGCTCAGTGGCATCTTTCCGACTCTGTGGGCCTCTTATCCAGGTACCACGGTGTGCCCATATCTCAGTGCCAAGATGTGAGGCTCAACAGGCTGATGGTGATGAGTCTTTATATCAAAGACAGGCATTTAGGGCAGAGATGGTTTGGGAACAGTAGTCTATGCAGACTGTTGAGGCCTCTCCTGGTGAGAATTTGGGCTCTTAGCGTGGCTGTCCCAAAGCCATTGTTTACCCTTGAGTTGAGGCTTCACTTTGAGTCGAAGCTCAGAAGGAAGATCATTGGCTGGTGTTGATGGTGGAACTCTAGGTGCAGTCCTGGTTGTGGGCTTCATTGTGGCCCTGGAGATGGACCCTCTCCAAAGCTGGAGTACTCTGAGAATGGGTACTGTGTACTCCGTACCTCTCAGAGGATCTCCAGTTTCTCTTGATGAATAGGTTTCTTTTATCCCAAACTCAGTCACTGTCTCCTGAGAGCCCCAGCCAGGGCTGGCCTTTAGCATGGGCAAGCTGGGCCCTGGCCCAGGGTGCCAATATTCTGTGGGGTGCATGGAGCCATGTGCATTAAGGTAATGCCAACAGCAGCGTCCTTTCTCATCTTGTTCCAGTCTTGTCCTTCTTCCTGCCTGTTTGTTTCTGTCCGATTTGTCAGTTTAAAGTGGTTTTAGACCACCTTTATCATACTGCAGGTGATTTTTTTAACCCCCTTCCGTGCCCTCCCTTCACCCTGTGATCTCTGATAACATCAACAAAACCATAATCTGCGTGCGGCAACTAAGCTATCAGCAATTTAAGTGAGCTAGGGGAGGTCTAGGGATGTTTATGTTCGAGGGCCAGTAGCTGCTCATCCATCTACTTAACGGTGAGCACAAAAGGAATGACCCTGCTGCCTCATTCAATTCACAACCATCAGCAAAGGCACCAAATTTCTCTTTGCCCATGCCACTATCTTAGCAATGGCCGGCTCCGGCCCCGCGCTCTAGGGCACTCACCAATGTTCCCTCCTAGAACAGATGGCCTTTTTGTTTTTAGAGGCCTGGTGAGCTGAACTATTTCATTCTTCGTGGTACCTTAGGTAAGTCAAGCTTGCAGACTCAATATCGGGCTTACCACAAGGAACTTGCTGCTGCCCTAAAGGCAGCAACGCAGGTAGGGTTCTACATAACCCACCCCTGCCAAGAGTCATTCTCGTAAGACCTTCCATTGATATGTTCTGGTCGACTCCTGTCCTAAAGGCCCTCATTTCTTTCTTCAAGAAATTTTGGTGCTTGGAGTCGAATGACTGCCTTCAATAACATGACAGTCCAGGAGCTTTCAAAAGTGCATCAGAACACAATGGTGGAGAAAAAAAAGGTGGGGTCTTTTCTTGTTGCATTGTGGGATGTGGTGAACAATCATGAGTCACCTCCAGTTCGAACAATGGGATCCAGAGCAGCACATTCAGCAGTCTCTACACAACTGCTGGTAAAATGTCAGATGGCAAACAATTTTCTATCAAAAAATTGTGACAATGGCAGAGCTGAAGAAAAGAACAGAAGCAGTTTCCAGTATGAAGAGATATGGAGGCTGCTGGGAACATTAAAGGTGCAAGGTCAAACGTATGAACTACTCCAGATCTCACTTAAACTTATTTTCTTTACTTCTGTCCTTTAAAAAGATTCAGGAAATCGCTTCAACCACCTAGTTTAGCATTATTGGTTAATACAATAGTGGTGCATACATGTGTAAGCATATATAAATAAAATACTGCCTCATACAGTAAAAAAATTTATTGTAAAAATGCTTCAAGTACCCACACATTAGTGAAGATCCCAAGATGAAGAACAATTATGCCACATGGAAATCAAATATTTGTATACAACCCATTTGAAAAAGAGTAGCACTAGACATGTGGATACATGTTTCTACAACCTGGAAGCATTCCAATTGTTTAGGCAGCCTTCATTCAATCAAATAAGAACAAACCACAAAGAGCTTGGCACCTTAACCAAACTGCTAGAAGACACCCCTCTGTCCGGTAGCATCTGCTCACGAAAATACTTAATTGTCTCTGTATGGTTTAGCTATTCGTACACATACAACCTGAAATGGTGGTTTCCTCGACTTAGACCCCCTTACCTGATAATAGTTAATAAGTTCCTCCAGTTCATCTGCATGCACCACAATATGGAGACCACACATCTGGGCCAGACGGAACTCTTTGCCATCGACACAAGCAAAACAGACCTGTTTAGGAGACATTGTGGTAATGTTAGTAACATCTGTAACAGTTAGCCTGCCTAAGTGTAGCAATTCTTCATACTGAAACACCTACTAAAGTGATGAAAATTTTAATGTTAGACATCTATCAAATAATAAATTTAACTTTTCTTTAGCATGGTAATCTTCAAGCTAATGTTTCTTACAAAGATTGAATCCTTAAAAAAAAATATGGTCCATCTGACCTAATCAAAGGTGCCACAAGCTTGGACAAAGAAGGAAGACTATCATATTCTGCCAAAAACACCAACCTGAAAGTAAGAATTTGTTAGGCTAATTCTTTAATGATAAATGCAACTGATTTGAATGTTCATGTCTCGCAAACCAGATGTGAAGAAATCAGTTTTGTGGATTGGTTCCCACTTCTGCAAAGACTACACTGCTTCATGCACAAGATCAACAATAATCCAACGTAAATTTCTGCAGTTTCATTCACCTCTTTCCATGTGCGGGTGCTGTTGGCTTTCCGGGCTCCGTCTACAGCAGCTTGGTATTCTCCGAGATGCACCAGTGTGGAAGCCAAGCGCCCAAAGTTGGAAACATTGTTGTATAGCAGCTTTGCAGCATCATACATTTTCTCATCATAGCAGCGATCACCAACCTAAACATTTTTACGGGGTGAAAAAAAGCAAAAGACAAAGATGAAAACTCAGCTATACCACAATTAGCTTTTCCTTAAATTTAAACACTACACTCCTCATCATCTAAATGATGGCAGGGTGAATCCGAATCAACCAGACATAGGGTTCAGTATATCAGATCCGTTAAAGTAACTAATCTTATGCTTGTTACTGCTGGTGAAGCTCTGGGAGTCATGTAGTTTATTTTACTACTATGCTAGATTCCTAAATTGCAGCATTTTAATAAAGGTCACCTCGATTTGGGATTTTGGGAGAATACAGTTATCAATAAAAATTTTAATCCTGAATAGAGATTAGTGCCACGCAAGTGTGCATAAAACCCATTTCCACTGCCAGTATTAACAACTGCCACACATTTCATGGGGAGCCTCTACAGTGGAAAAATAGAAGTCAACTGCCACACCATACAAATTGTTCTCTTGGTCACAAATCAACATGTATTTCTTGCATTCTGGTGAATGATGGCACAGTTGTGCGATATCAATCCCTTCATTACAGGCAATGATTCTAAACTCATGTTTCTAACTCTAGTTTCTTAATCTCCTCCCTCCAGTTGTCTGCTCTTCTAGCAATGGTGACAAAGAAAAATGTTCCCTGCACATTAATACCACATGCTTTGATGCTGAATTACCATTTTGTATAGAGAAGGTGGTAACTACTGTGCAGGGAGACAAAATATCACTACTCAAACTTGTCTAAAGGCCAGTTCCAAAGGGGAGGGACACGTCCCCATAAGCCTCCAATAGGTCTCTGAGAAAAGATCTGCGTCATGTAATACACTGTCAAAAGTACTACAGAAGAGTTTAAACAAAGCTAACACTCTGGGGTCAACGAGTTGACTTGATTAAACACAAACTGCAGCAATCATCCTTAAAAAACACGTAATATGATGTCCTAGGACAGAATAATACTGCAACCTACATTACAAGGACCTTGGAATTCCAAGCAACATTACTTTTCACTATTCTAAATTCCACGTGGTGCTTGGACTGAAAAGTATTAACAGAAAGTGCCATAATGAAGACTGTATTTTACAACCACCATTTATACTTCTTGAACAAAAAGATCCTAACTGGTCAGAGTGTAATAAACAAATGTAAGTCTTCATCTATTGGTTATAATATATTCTACACAAGTACTCAATGGCTCCTGGTCACACAATTCAGAGAAGATTAAAAAAATGAGTGGGTGAAGGAATTACTGAGGGTGACAGCTGAAAGGGATTTTGGGGAGATTATGGGAGAAGGGTGAATGGCAAATCATAAGGTGTGTGGTGGTGAGAATCCAAAAGATTTATTAAGAAATAAGTCCAAGAAAATTAACAGCCTCAATAATAAAAAATATATATCACCATTGACAGGACACTTCCATTTTAAGGACAGTAACCTCATTGGTTTAAAATAATGGTGTTCAGAATAGTGCAGGAAACTATGCATATACTTATTACTTTGAGAAATAATGTGGGTATGCAAATGCACAGATTGTAGTATTTCATTTCTGTACCACTGTTGACGGTGGGGAGGGGCATCATGACTTATGAGAAGCGAAGACTTGAGTGAGTCAGTGCCCAGCTGATGGTTAGCAATGGTAATAAAAAGCTTATACACCCCACATGTAAATATATGCCTTATAACTTGCTATTTTCACGTATGTCTGGTTTTAACAACGCATTTAACCAAAACCAGAATTCATGTTTTGCATTTGTGCAATATGGTAAAAGCACCTTTAAAATACCTCATAAGTATCAAGGGTTGTTTCCCTGTGTAAATTATTTGCAATGTTTGAGGCAGTAAAGTGTTTTTTATGCCTGGATTTCTGTACTGTGCTAATAAGCTTGAATATGGCCCTTTGCACTGTAGTAATAAATCTGTGCTCATCAGTACAGCTGCTCTAAATAGTATGTTTTATCAGGCCATATTTATTTTCACTGCCATGGTAAAAACATATCTATGATCTATCTATCTATATATAAATAAATGTTACCCAGTGAGCGTCTGTTCGTGGCATGTAGTGTTGCAGATTCACATGCCCTGCATACTCCTGCCATCTAGTCTTGGTTCTGGAGTGTTGCAAGTTGTTTTGCTTCAAAGCGTTCGAGTCACGGAATCAAGTGACTCCTCCTTCTCGGTGATACTGCGCATGGGCATCGACCCCTTTGTTAGACTGTTTTCCCGCAGGCGAGTTAGAAAAGGAGTGTAGAGGAAGAATACAGAAAGATGTTCATGCAAATATAACTACATACAAGTATAAAGTAAATGAAACGAGCACAGGTGTCCGGGGATGAGGGAGGGCACATGTAAATCTACAGCACTACATGCAACAAACAGATGCTTACTGGATAAGTAACATTTTCGATGGCATGTGTCGGTGTAGATACACATGACCTGCATAGACTGTAATGCAGTTCCTCCACTGAAGGGGTGGCTAGCCTGTGGGAGTTGCAGTTGACTGGAAAAGTGTTTGTAGCACAGCTTGACCTACATTGGCTTGTTGACATGCTAGGAGGTTCAATAGACCATGTGCCTGTCTTACAAATGTCAGCTATAGGTATGTTTCCAAGGAAAGCCATAGTGGCTCCATTTGTCCTTGTAGAATGTGCTCTAGGAGTAACAGGTAAATGTCTCTTTGCTTTAGTATAGCAAGTTTGTATATACTTTACTAGCCATCTAACTATGCTGTTTTTGGATATTGGACTGCCTTTGTGAGTTAGTGAAAAAGCTACAAAGGTCAGTTTAGTTTTCCTAAAATTGTTGGTTCTGTCAATGAAACACATAAGTGCTCATTTAACATCTAAAGTGAGTAGAGCACTTTCTGCAACTGAGTCAGGCTTCGGAAAGAAGACTGGTAGTTCAATGGATTGGTTGATATGGAATTGGGAAACAACTTTAGAAAGGAACTTCAGGTTTGTGCAAAGGACCAACTTGTCTCCATGGATCTGGGATAAAGGTTCTTCCACGGTTAGGGCCTGGAGCTCACTAACACCTCTGAGTGATGTGATAGCAACTAAGAATGCCACTTTCCAAGAAAGATACTGAAGAGGGCATGAATGAAGAGGCTCAAAAGGAGGCCCCATGAGCCTGGTAAACACAATACTGAGGTTCCAGGATGGTGCCTGAGGCACTCTGGGTGGAACAACCCTTTTAAAGGCTTTCCATGAAAGCTTTAATGACTGGAATTCTGAACAAGGAAGTATGTTGTCTGTACTGTAGATATGCAGCTACAGCCGCCAGATGTAAATGAATGGAAGTGTAAGCTAAATTTGCTTTCTATATGTGTAGCAAATAAACAATGTATTGCACAGTAGTTTTAATGGGATTAATACATTTTGGTTGGCAGTAGCATACAAAACATCACCATTTTGCAGCATAACTTGCTCTGGTTGTGGGTCTATGAGCTTCCCTGAGAATGTCCATACATTCCACAGGTAATCCTAAGTAACTAAACTCTGACTGGAGAGCCATATCACAAGATTGAGTGACTTGGGGTCTGTATGTCTGATCTGTCCTTAATTTTGAGTGAGAGCTTCTGGTTGGGCAGCTTCTCGTGGGAAACTACTGAGAGGTCCGGAAGTGTGGTGAACCATGGTTGACACGCCCAAGTGGGAGCTACCAGGATCATGGGGAGTGATGTCTGCCTGATCTTCTGAACCACAATTGGAATGAGAGGGAGAGGTGGAAAAGTAAGCAAATGTCCCCGACCAGTTCATCCATAGAACCTTGCCCTTGGATAGAGGGTGTGGATACCTGGAGGAGAAGCTTGGGCATTTCACATTATCTGCTGTGGTGAAAATGTCTGAGGAGTTTCCCACCTTAAGAAGTATTTTTGAAAAATTTGTAGGCGGATTTCCCATTCGTGGACTTGTTACTGCATCCTGCTGAGCAGGTCAGCAATGTCGTCATCCATTCCTGGGAGATAATCTGCCACCAGGTGAATGTGGTGGTGGAGACTTACTTCCAAATTGTCTGAGTGAGTTGTGACAATTAGAACTACTGTGCCTCCCCCTCCCCCCATTTCTGTAGATAGCATATTGCTGTTAAGTTGTCAGTGCGGACTAAGACAACCTTGTGAGCCAGGTGACTGAGAAATACTTTTCAGAATTAGAAAGATTGCCTGAAGCTTTAGGTAGCTGAAATGCAGGAATTGGTGGCAGAGATCCCAGAAGCCCTGTATGGTGAGGTATTGAAGGCGAGTGCCCCAACCAGTCAGTGATGCATCTGTGGTCAGAATCACCTGAGGCACAGACCCAAAAAAGGCTGCCCTTTAAACAGGGTGGTGGTGTCCACCATTGCAGAGCACGGTGAATACGACGGCCTAACAGCACTAGATCCTCCAGGTGACCCTGTGACAGAGACCACTGATGAGACAGTCACTGCTGTAGGGGACGCATGTGGAGTCTGGCATGGGGAACAATGGCAATGCAGGATGCCATCATCCCTAACAGGTGCATGATAATCCTGACTGTGTTTGTACAGTTCTCCTGAAACCGGAGGAGCAGAGACTGAAAACTTTGAACATGAGCCGGGTTGGGATATGCTAACTCTAACTATTCATCAAGAACAGCTCCTAGATAGGGCTGTATCTGAAAAGGTTGTATAAGGGATTCGACAAAGTTGATAGTGAACACCAACATTTGAAGCTGGCTGACTGTCCTCTGAGTGTGATGTTGGCACTGTTGTAGGGTACTGACTTTGATGAGCCAGTGGTCTAAGTAAGGCAACACATGTATGTTTTGTCTTCTGAGGTGTGCGGTGACTACTGCTAAGCACTCTGTGAAGACTGTGTGCGCACTGAAGACCCTGAAAGGCAGAACTCTGAACTTCTAATGTGTGCCTGCCACCACAAATAACAGGTATTTTTGGTGTGCAGGGTGGATAGGGATATGGAAGTAGGCGTCTCAGATAAAGGGGCGTCAAAGTCACCTTGTTGAAGAAGCGGAATAATGTCTTGAAGAGTAACCATATAAAAGTGTTCTGAGAGTATGCAGTGGTTTAATGATCTGAGGTCCAGAAAAGGCCTAAGAGCCATCTTTTTTAGGATAAGAAAGAATAATGTACGTACCTCTGATTCTTGTTGTAAGGGAACAGACTTGATGGCCCCTTTGAGACAAAGGGATTGAATTTCTTGTTTGAGGAGTGTGAGATGCACTTTGGATAGTGTGGGAGAGCGAGGGGGAATGTTTGGAGAAGTGATAATGAGCTCCAGACAATAACCATGTTGGATAATGGAAAGGACCCATTGCTCCGTGGTGACGTTGACCCATTCTGGATGAAAAGTGGGAAGTCGTCCCCTGACAGATGTGGAGTGGGTGGGGGGGGAGACAGAGGTAGTCACTGTTTTGCAGTGGAGTTAGAGCCTCAGGCGGTGCTGCTGTTACCTCTGCATCGATTGTTATTGCCTCTATAGGCTCCCCTGAAGAAACCCTTAGAATATGAGGCTGAAGGCTGTTTGGACACTAGACGGCTTACAAGCTGTAGATTTGTAACCACCTCTGAATGTGACGAAAAGTGCCCCTTTGTGAGGGAACTGAAAAGCACCCATGGCTTTTGGGGTGTCTATCTTTTTTTTTGCTTCTCAAGGGTGGAGTACACTTGAAGGGTGAAAGGATGCTCTCCTTGTTGAAGGTCATAATAGGGACTGCCTGCTGGACCTCTGGTTTGAACCCAGAGCATTGAAGCCATGTGTGCCTCCTTATTAATACACTAGTGTTAATACCGTGTGCAGCTGTGTCTGCAGCATCTAGGCAACAGCGGATGGAATTATCTGTATTATTTGTGAATGTTTACACTTCTGCAGCAATCTGCTGTGCTGTTTCGTGGTGCTCATCTGGGAGGAATTGGAGGAGCTCCTCCCCCACATCCCAGAGAGCCTGGTCCTATCTCGCTACCAATGCCTGAGAATTGATGATACCCCAATGACTGAGTGCCTGGGCAGCCACCCTTTTGTTGGCACATCCAGCTTTGTATTATTCTTACCTGGAGAAGGACAATTCCCTGTGGCCTGACTATTTGGTCCTTTTCCCTGCAGTGGTGACTACTCTATAGCCAGGGACCAGATATATAGCGGGTCACTTGGAGCTGACATTTTTCTTATCTACTCCAGGGGTGATAACCCTAGAAAGGACAGGTTCCTTAAAATTCATCCGCGTGACTGAGCATGCCAGGGGACATGGGGAGAAACTGTATATCCCTGTGTGTGGTTGTAAGGTATCGAACAGAAGGTCCTGTTCCACTAGGTCCCTATGTAGCTCAGCAGTAGGGAAGGCGCTGCACAAGCTACTACCTGTTGATAAAATGTGCTATTCTCTGGTGGGGAGGGTTGTGTGGGGTACAAATCTGGGTCGCTGGTCAACATGGGATCAGGGTCATATTTGTCCCATGGATCTGGGTCCTGCTGTGTCCCACCCAAATCTTCCCCAGTGTATACAGGGGATCCCTGAAGTGTAAAATCTCCTGCAGTAGTTGAGGGAGGTGAATGAGGAGGGGTGGGAGGTGGACGAGAAGCAGAGGTTGGAGAAGGTGGAGGAGGAAGAGGTGGAGAAGACTTGGTAGGTGTGGAGGAAGCTTTGCCCTTGGTAACCTTCACTAATGGTGGAGAAGTGTCCAAAGCTTCTTGGAAAGAATTTCCTCTTGAAAGGTACAAGGGTGGTGGGGGTTGGTGGGGGGGTCGGGAAGCAGTAATGCACCTTGGACCCTCCTGGATATGGAGGCAGCGCTGTTGAGCGTCCATAGTATCCAAAATGGGTTTCACAGGTGAAGGTGTAGCTTGGGACTGGCTAGAGTGCTTCTGCTCCGAAGATCTTGACTCTGTAGTTTTTGGCACTAAAGTTTTCGGTTGGTGCAATTTGCTCGACATCGAGGTGAAGGTAGCAGCTGCTCGGGTCACTACAAGAAGTATGTGGAGCTAAAATTCGGACTAAGGGCTGGAGGTCAAAGTCGAAGACTGTTTTGGTCTTGGCTATTTATGGAGCCAAGCTGGAGAGCTGGGCAGGCAAAACAGTTTTTCGGATCCGACCATCACCTGGTGGCAGTGGCGGTCAAGTGACCTCTGAAAGGGGCTTTTTAACAGACTTAGGTTGTGCAGAAGGGGCAATGGTACTCCCAGGTTGTGCTGATGTTATCTCATGGCTTTAGATATCTGACTGTATGTCAGAGTCTCTGATGGCGAAGGCCTCCTCTTGTTCTGGCACCTCCTGGGCATGATCCTCCCCAAAAATGTCCAAGGTGTCGTCCAGAGTTTTCTGCACCATCTCCAACCGACAAGCTCTTTGGTCCCTAAGGGTCTTCTTCGACCGGAAGGATTTACAGGCGTCGCAGGTAGCTTCTTGGTGATCAGGGGGAGGCACAGCTTACACACAATATGCTGGTCAGTGTGGGGGAATTTCAAGAGGCCCTGAGGACAGAAAAGAAAATACGTCTGGTTCCATCAGCTCAGCATACTCTTTGGTGCCACAGGGTGAGGTAGGCTTGAAACTGGTGATGTCATCCCAGAGGGCAGGCGGTTGTTACCCGGACCGACAAGTGGAGTTGAATGCGAACATGGGAATATGCGATCAAGAAACAATACCATTGATAATGAGAAGACGGAAGGAAAGATATTGAACCAGAGTGAGTCGAAACACGACAAAGTCGAAAAGACATGTTGAAACCCGACTGCAGAGAGAAAACAAAGGAGTCTACGCCCATTCACAGTATCACTGAGAAGGAGGAGTAACTCAATCCCACGACTTGAAAATGCTTCTTCGAAGAAAATCAACTTGCAACACTCCGGATTCAATACTAGATGGCAGGAATATGCAGGGCACGTGCATCTACAGTCACACTTCATCAAACATACACACATACATATGGAAAATATCACATACCCAGTGTACATCTGTTCGTGGCATGTAGTGCTGCAGATTCACATGCTTTGTATAGTCCGCCATCTAGTGTTAGGCTCTGAGTGTTACAAGTTATTTTTCTTCAAATAAGCTTTTTCGAGTCACGAGATCGAGTGGTGACTCCTCTCGGTGATAGTGCACATGGACATTGGGTCCTTTGTTAGATTATTTTTTTCCTTCCTGCAGGAGGGTGAAGTAAGGAGTGAAGAATTCTATATGTACATATATATAGTAAGTAAAGAAGAGGTCCATGCAATGTATATACATATTTACATAAGAAAATACCACAACGGCTACAGGCTTCCGGGGAGCAGGTAGGGTGCATGTGAATCTGCAGCACTACATGCCATGAACAGATGTACATTGGGAAAGTGACATTTTCTGTTCGATGTCATGTGTAGCTGAAGATACACATGCTTTGCATAGACTGAAAAGCAGTCCCTTCCTAAAGTAAGTGGTGGCTAGCCTGTAGAAGTTGGAGCAGTTTGAAATAGTGTTTTAAGCACTGTTTGACCAACATTGGCTTGTTGGCGAGATAGCACATCCACACAGTAGTGTTTAGTAAATGTATGTGGTGTGGACCATGTGGCTGCTTTGCATATGTCTGCCATTGGTATATTTCCTAGGAATGCCATTGAAGTTCTTTTCTTTCAAGTAGAATGTAATTTATAGCTTTAAGATAGCAAGTTTGAATTCACTTACTATCCATCTGCCAATCCTTGTTTTGAAATAGGATTACCTTTACGAGGCTGATGAAGAGCCAAAAAAAAGTTGTTTAGATTTTCTAAAATCTTTTGTTCCGTCTATATAATATATGAGAGCTCTTTTGAGATCAAGAATGTGGAGAGCTCTTTCAGCAACTGAATCTGGCTGTGGAAAGAAGACTGGCAATGCCACTGACTGATTAATGTGAAATGGTTAAACCACTTTGGGTAGAAACTTTGCATTTGTCTTAAGTACTATTTTGTGTTTGTGAATTTGGAATAAGGGTTCTTCTAAAGTGAATGCTTTAATTTCACTTACTCTCCTTAAGGAAGTAATTGCTACGAGGAAAGCAACTTTCCATGAGAGAAAGTGAAAAGCGCAATAATGCATGGGTTCAAATGGTGGACCCATAAACCTTGTCAGCACAATGTTAAGATTCCAGGCAGGAGCTGGTGGAGCTCTAGGTGGAATAACTCTTTTAAGGCCTTCTATAAAAGCTTTTATGACAGGAATTCGAAACTGAGAGCTATGCTGTATGTTTTGGAGGTAGGCTGATACTGCTGTTAAATGAATTTTAATGGATGAATATGCAGGATTAGCTTTTTGTAAGTAAAGCAAATAACATACAATATCTTGTATGGACGCTTTAAATGGATCAATTTTTTGGGTTGACAGTAATATACAAAACGTGTCCATTTAGCTGCACAGCATTGCCTGGTTGTAGGTTTACGTGCTTCCTTTAGAATGTCAACACATTCTGATGGAAGCTGTAGATAGCCAAACTCTGAATTCAGGAGCCAAATAGCCAGGTTGAGCATACTGGGATTGGGACGCCTGATTTGACCTTTGTTTTGAGTCAATGGGTCTGGTCTCTTTGGGAGCTTGTGATGTGGTACTACAGATATATCCAATACTGTTGTGTACCAGTGTTGACGTGCCCACGTGGGAGCTGCGTATTACAGTGACGTAAGTGTGATGGACCTTGTTGACCAGAAACGGAATTAGTGGGAGAGGGGGGAAGCGGAAGCAGATATCCCTGACCAATTGATCCATAGAGAATTGCCCTTGGATCAAGGGTGTGGGTACCTAGATGCGAAGTTTGGGCATTTTGGGTTTTCGCTTGTCGCGAAAAGGCTTATGTTTGGTGTTCCCCACATATGAAAGTACTGGTGAATTTTTTGTGGGTAAATCTTCCATTCGTGTATTTGTTGCTGCGTCCTGCTTGAGAGGTCTGCTAGTTGGTTGCGTTTCCCTGGGATAATCTCTGTTAATAGGTGAATGCGATTGTAAATTGTCCACTTCCAAATTGTCTGTGCTAAAACTGACAATTGAGATGTGTCCCCCCCCCTGTTTCTGCAGATAATACATTGTTGTCACGTAGTCTTTCCTTATTAACACTGCTTTGCATGTGATCTGTGGCTGGAATGCTTTGAGTGCTAAGAACACTGCCAGCAATTCCAAGTGGTTTATGTGGTAAGTCTGCTGGACTGTGTCCCATTCACCCTGTATCTTAAGATTGTTGAGATGGGCTCCCCAACTGTCATTGATGCATCTGTGGTGATTGTCTGTGGCACAGGGTCCTGAAATGGCCACCCTTTTGATAAGTTGGTATAATACCACCATTGCAGAGAGTTGTAAGTCTGGCGGTCCAACAAGACTAGATCGTGAAGTTGACCCTGTGCCTGAGACCAACGTTGTGAAAGACACTGCTGCAGGGGTCTCATGTTTAGACGTACATTGGGTACACTAATCCTGATTGAGTGTTCAGAATTGCTCCCAGATATGGTTGTATTTGCGCTGGTTGGAGATGAGATTTTTGGTAATTGATTGTGAACCCTAGACTGTGTAGGGTATCAATTGTGTATGCTGTTGAGAGGTTTGAGTGGTGCTGGCTTTTATGAGCCAGTCCTCCAGATAGGGAGACATGTATATGTTACCTTCTGAGGTATGCTGCAACCACTGCGAGGCATTTGGGGAACACCCTTTGGTGCTGTTACTCCAAAAGGTAGCACTTTGAACTGGTAATGCTTGCCTGCTATCACACATCTTAGGTATTTGCGATGTGCAGGAATGTGGACGCAAACATCTTTTAGATCTAATGCTATCATGTTATCCTGTTTTTGTAACAGGGGAATGACATCCAGAAGAGTAACCATGTTGAAATGCTCTGAGAGAATGTACTGATTGAGAGGTCTGAGACCTAGAATTGGTCTGAGAGTACAATTCTTTTTTGATGTAAGAAAGTATAGAGAATATACTCCTTCCCCTTGTTGAGCTTATAGGTACCACTTCTATTGCACCTTTCAATAGAAGTGATTGTAATTCTTGTTTTAATAGAATGAGATACTATTGATTTAATTTGTGTGAACGAGGTGGAATGTTTGGTGGAGTGGAAGTGAGTTCTAGACAGTAACCATGTTGGATAATTGACAGAACCCATTGATCTGTAGTGATGTTGTGCCATTGTGGGTAGTAATTTACCAGTCTTCCCACCCACAGGAGATATGTGCTCTGTGGGGATGGTGAGAAAGTCACTGTTTGTTAGATTGTGAGGAACCTCCGGATGTGGACGGTTTCCCTCTACCTCTACTGTTAGATCCTCTATGGGAACCTCTAAATTATCCTCTAGTGTAGAATTGTGAGGATTGTTTTTGATGGGTGGATGGTGTTTCTGTGGCTGAAGGTTTGAAACTTCCTCTAAATTGTGGTCAACGAAAATTCCCCCTGGTGGGTGTGGTACACAAAGCCCCCATGGCTTTAGCTATTCCTGATTCTTTTGTGAGTTTGTCTATTAATGTGTCCACTTCAGGGTCAAATAAATGGTGCTTATCAAACAGCATGTTTAAAACTGCCTGTTGTATCTCAGGTTTGAAACCTGAACATCTCAACCAGGCATGTCTCCAAATAAGCACACTTGTGTTAACTGATCCAGCTGCTGTACCAGCTGCATCCATAGCAGATCTAATATTGTTAGATATTGCTTGCCCTTCACTATTTGCTGTCCTCTTTTGTGGTGTTCTGGAGGGAGGTATTGTACAGCTCTTCCATTTTGTACCCAGTGTGCTCTGTCATATCTAGCTGAAAGAGCTTGTGAATTGGCTATCATCCAGTGATTTGCAACTTGTGAGGCCACCCTTTTCCCAGTTGCATCTATTTTCCTGCTTTCCTTATCAAGAGGAGGGGCATCTCCTGTGGACTGGCTGTTGGCCCTTTTTCCTCACTGCACCAACTACAATGGAATCAAGAGGTAGTTGAGCTCTTATAAAACATAGGGTTTGAGGGTTCTGGTTTGTATTTCTTGTCCACTCTAGGAGTGATGATCCTTTAACAGGCTCTTGAAAGATATCAGAAGCATGTCTGAGCATGCCTGGGAGCATAGGAAGACATTCATACTGCTTATGTGTTGATGCTAGTGTGTCAAACAGAAAATCCTGCTCTATGTGGTCAGTGTGCATTTGCACATTATGGTATGCTGCAGCTCTAGCCACTACTTGATTATATGCTGTAGTGTCCTCTGGTGGTGAGAGTCTGGCACAATATAACTAAGGGTCATTTGGTAATATGTGATCAGAGTCATATGTGTCCCATGGATCTGTGTCCTGTTGATCATCACTAAAATTATCTCCATGTGGCGAAATTGAGGATGTGGTGATAATGGTGCCTCATATGTGTGTGATGGTGGTGGAAGTGGTGTGGAAGGAGGAACAGGAGAGGGTGGTGGACAAGGCTGTTTCTGCGTTGAAGCCTCTCCCTGTTTGTGGTTGAAGACCTTCTTTGATGGAGGTGCATCTTTTGAAGTGTCTCTAAAAGAGAAATTCATTTTAAAGGACATTGGAGGGGAAGCAATTATTCTTCCTGTGCCCTTCTGAATAAGTATTATTCTTTGTTTGGCGTCAGTCACCTCTAGAATAGGTTGAATGTCTATGGACTCCTGAGTAGAAGTAGTTTCTTCACTACCCTTAGCTTTTGACTCCCAAATTTCTTGTTTTGGTCGAACCGAAAGTGTCGGTTCCGAAGGTGGTGTCATTCTTTTTGGCACCGAAATTATTATTATTTTTTTTTTGGCTCGACTCTGAAATTGGTGTAGGAGTCTGTTTGGTCAAAGCAGAGTGCACCTCAGTCTTAAATCTCTGCGCCAAACCCGAAGGTTGGTCATTCGGACTTTGTTTTCGAATCCCACCATGACCTGTCGGCAGTGGAGGATCGACAACCAGAGTTGGATTCTTTTTTGTAATTTTTGTGTGTTGTGATGGGTAGATGTACTCACGTACTGCACCGCAGGCACGTAGTGACTGTAGTCATCTGATTGTTCTCCGGAATCAGAGTCTTGGACGGAAAAGACTGCCCCGTGCCGAACCTTGGGCATGTTCTTCACCGAAGATGTCCGGTGTGTCTTCTGTTGGTTTCAATGCCATTTCAAGACAACGAGTTCTACGGTCCCTAAGAGTCTTCTTAGATCAGAAAGATCTACAGGTGTAGCAATTGTCTTCTTGATGTTATGGAGATAGGCGAAGATAGCACACTGAGTGCTGACCGGTGTATGGAAATTTCGTATGACACAGAGGACAGAATCGAAACAGAGTTCGTTCCATCAGACTCACATGGAAGCAGGACCTTAAAGGGCGATGCCCTTGTAAGGGTCAGAAAACAAAACTGACCCGACGGTCTAAATGGGATCGAGTATAGTTGGAAACACGATCACAAACAATACCGACGATATTATAGAAAGATTAGAATAACTTTAGAATTTCCGAATCGAACTTCACCGGATCAAGAGAAAACACGTCCGAACCAGGCGGTGGAAAGAAAACATAACAAAGGACTTAACGCCCATGCGCACTATCACCAAGAGGAGTCCCTCGATCTTGTGACTTGAAAAAGCTTCTGCGAAGAAAAACAACTTGTAACACTCCGAGCCCAACACTAGATGGCAGACTATGAAAAGCATGTGCATCTGCAGCTACACATGCCATCGAACATATCTATCGACAAGAATAGAGTAGGACTTGCTTGATTTATATGGACAACTTCCAGTTGCAAGACAAAGAGCCGGACAACTTCCAGTTGCAAGACAAAGAGCCAATCAACTGTTTCATTTTAAATGCTGCCAATAAATCAATACAACTGCCGAAATCAGAAAGTGCATTTCTTTGAACTGTCCAATTTAGCACATGGTTTGCAAAGTTAAACCCAGTGTTTAAAAAGGACAGGTGACGCATCATAGTGATGCCACATGAATCTCATCATCACCTGCAATTTGCAAAATTGCTGCCTTAAATAGTAAAGCTACATTCTTTGGGAAGTTTATTTGAGGGCGACTGATTATAGAGGATTACATGCAAATAAACAATTCCATGTTTGAAGACATTAGTCTTTGAAGGCAAATATCAACTTCTAGAGTACTGGTTACTGTGCAGTTTATACTCACTTGTTGAATGTGGGCATTGTTTGGGCCATTGATAAATTCTTCCAGCTCTGCAAGCCTGTTTGTCTTTGCAAGAGCAAAGATTAATTCAGTTTCTACATATGATTCTCTGGCCTTTTTCCGTGCCATCTGCAGGTATTTCACCAACTCTTCCCAGTTTCCTTATGGGGAAATGATTTTGACAGAATGAGTTTGGCAGACTAATATAAAAACAAATGTTTAACAGAGTCCCGTTGAAGACTGTCACTGTTTCGTCTACACAACATATCTAACAAGTTTGGCACCATTCTTGTCCAGAGCTGCGGTGACTGCCACAAAAATTAGTTTCCTAACACACTGTAAAATTGGTTGGGTATAATGAAAAATACAGCAGCCTAATTACCTTGGTAGCTCCACAGATTTAGTTTCATATGTTCTACCCTAATCCACAGTCCAAAAGGTTCCCACAAAGAAGAGTTAATGCATGGTAAACAACAGCAACAGTTGTGTGCTGTGATGCCGAAGTTCTTTAAATAGCCTTATCAGAGAAATGACCCCCCCAAAAAATACTCTCATTAGGCAATACCCCACTGTTGCACTTAATCAGAATTAGGCTTCTGCTTCCCAATATAAACCTCCATTTCTGCTGCATAACATTACTGTTGCTCTCAGATAATGTATAGGAGGATAATAGTGAAGACTACATTACTTTTCTTTGCTATCATAATTAAAGGCATATTTTAATCAAAACTATCCATTGGTTTCAGTACCAATGGACGGGAGCCATTTACAAAGCCTTGTACGGGCTGTAAGATAATTCTCTTTTTGGCATGGTTACCCCCACTTTTTGCCTGCTATCAGTATGCTTAAACGTTTTTCACTGGAATCCTGCTAACCAGGACCCCAGTGATTGTGCTCTCTCCCTCTAAATGTAGTCACCCAGGACTTTCTACATTTCACAATTGGCATACTGGTGCCCCCTTATAAGTCCCTAGTATATGGTACTTCGGTACCCAGGACTTCGGGCACCAGGCGTACCCCAGGGGCTGCAGCATGTATTGTGCCACCCATGGGAGCCCATGCAAAATGTGTCTGCAGACCTGCCATTGCAGCCTGCATGAAAAGGTGCATGCACCCTTTCACCACAGGTCATTGCATCAGGTCACCGTAAGTCACCCCAGTAGTAGGTCCTCCTAGACCAGAGGGCAGGGTGCAGGTCCCTGTGTGTGAGGGCACCCCTGGCAGAGCAGAGGTGCCCCTGCAAACTCCAGTTCCACTGGACTGGACTTTGTAAGTGTACTTTGGCATGTTTCGTGTCAAACAAGTCATAATCATACCCCAATACTGTTGCCAGCATTGGTTGTATGATTCCATGCACTCTGAGGCCATCCTACATACAGCTCAAGCCCATGAAGGCAGAACAAAGGATTTCCTCTGGGAGAAGGAGACAACACCCTCTCCCTTTGGAAATAGGTGGTTTGGAAGGGGTGGCCTCCCCAAGCCACCTGTTTGCTTTGAAGGGCTCATTTGGTGTTCTCCTTGCATATACTGGTTTGCACCAGTCCACGGACCCCCTTGTCCCTGTTCTGGTGCGAAACTGGATGGCGGAAAGGGGGGTGACTACTCCCCTGTCCATCACCACCCCAGGGGTGGTGCCCAGTCCTCCTCCAGGTGGCCACTTGATTCTGCCATCTTGAAACCAAGATGTGCAGAAACCTCTGGGAGCATCTGAGTGACCAGGTCAGGCAGGTGACGTCACACACCCCTCCTGATTGGTGGTCATCTTGCTAGGTGACCAATTCCCCTTTCAGGGCTATTTAGGGACTCTCTTGCAAGTGAATCTCCAGATTAGATGTGCAAGACTCCATCAGGACTCCTCTGCATTGTTTACTTCGACTTCTGGCCACTGGAACCACAACTGGACTCTTCAGGAACTAACAAGACTGCAACAGCAGCGACAACTTCGCTTTGCAACATTGTTTCTCCAGCTCCTTACAGCAACAGCAATTTCCCTGACTGTGCATCCTCTGGAGTCTGCAAGACTTCAGCCTGCACCAAGAAGCAAGACTGAATCTCCCTTGGAGTGAAAGAGTCACCCCCATGCAACTACAGGCACCAAAGCAACTTCATCTGGCTGCGTGGATCTGTTCTCCTCTGGAACCGTGTAGATGCTGCATCACAGGTGGTGGTCTGGAGTGGTCCTCTCTGCCAGCAGTCCAACCTGGGAGACTATGAGCCTTTGCCTCTCCTAGCAGGACAGTACCCATATGCATGCGACTCTTGCAACTACCAAAGCTTGCTGTCTCCTGCTCCTGATCTTCAGGCTTCGAGTAGCCCCACCCCCCAGCACTTCTTCCTGCCAAGCTGAGTCTCCTCTCTGCTGTTCAAGCAATGTGGGACTTCTCTTCAGGTGTACTGACTTGGCTTCACTGCGATTTACTGTGCCTGCTGCCAGTGCGTTGTCTGTGGGGGCTGCAACTGCTTCTGTTGGTTCTCCCGACTGCTGAAGGTCACACCGGACTCCCCTTCAAGGGTCAAGTCCCCTGGGCCTTGCTGGTCTTCTTCAGACTCTCTTCTTTTGCTCCTCTTGCATTTGCCATGGCTAGTTGGTGGTTCGGCAACACCATTGACCAACTGTAACCAGACAACCAACATGGGACACATCTGCACCGCTCCAAGGATTCCTCTTCAGCTCCTGGGCTCCACAGCTGGTCTTTCCCCATTTGCCTGGCTCTTCATCCACTGAAGGGTGTGTAGTAGCTACCACCCCCAATTGACACTCCATTGCGGACTGGACTCTGTCCCCTTCTTTTGCAGGTCCTCTTCTTTCAGAATCAACCACTGATTTCCTCTAGACTGGTCCTGTTCTTGCACTATCCCTTTTCTAAGTCCTCCTGTTAGTCCTTGGGAAGACCAGGTACTTACTTCTGCTCTCCTGCTTGCTTATGGGCTACTCAGGTACTCACCGCTTGGGGTTCCTAGTTCTTCCAACTCCCCTCTAACAACTCCATATCCTTGGGGTGGGGGACTTCACTTCACATTTCACTTTCTTAGCATATGGTTTGGTCCTCCCCTAGGGCCCTTACTATTTTCACAAAGTATTGCTAATGCTTGTTCTTTCTATGCTAAGTTCTGATTGCTTTTGTGTATATAACTAGTGTGTACTTACCTCCAATTGGGGGGGGGGGAACTGCCTATAAGTAATCTAGTGTTGTGTTACCCTAATAAAGTACAAACATCAGTCAACTATGTGGTTCTTTCAAGTGTGACAACTTACTGGGTCACTATAGTGGTACTGCATAAGCTTTGCATGCATCCTAGATAAGTCTTGGCTGCTCATCCACAGCTACCTTTAGAGAACACCGGCTTCCTAGACATTGCATACACTTCATGAATAGGGGTTGCCTGGGCCTGGTATGAAGGGCCAACACCATAGGTGTCCAACACACACCAGGCCAGCTTCCTACAGTGGCGAGGAGTGAAAAGTAAAGCTATCCATTAAGCACATTATATATCTACTTCAAGTCATTACCTTGCATGGAAGAAGGTACATTTAAATTTCTTAAGGTTCATTTTATCTTTAGAACGGTACCAAATGAAGGAACTTTTCTACTTACTTGAACTGGCAGCCAGGACAATAACTATTACCTTGTTTGACAGTGGCCAGATTGCCAGAGTACACTTCTCAACCTGAAAACAGAACTTCTGCAAATTCCGAGTAGGAACAACCCTTATGCCCACTATTACTGGCACCTTGTTGTAAGAGCAGATATCACACATTTATAGCTGGGTACAAGATGCAGGGGATGCAGGCAGTGGAGTATGTTAATCATCTGCAGAGGGAAGCTCGCTGGACCAGCAGACATTTTTCAACCAGTCGTCATTGACGAGGATTCTTTTGCCAGAGAAGGAAAAAAAGTTACTTACCTGTAACTACAGTTATCCAGTATAGTATTGGTATCTTTCATAAATTCACATGCTTGAATCATCCCTGCCGTTGAAGTGGGAGTCCCACAGTATACTATAAGAGCAGTAAGTAAAAACATCCATAGGCTCTAATGCTAGTAAATTCACACATATAGCATATCCATGTCCTTTTGTAAAAATAACCAAACTTGACTCATGACCAATAAGGCTCCAGCACCCTCTAGAATATTCCCCAAAGAGTCTCATTCTCTCAGATTTTCTAGCACTTGAGTGAAGAGTATGTTATGGAAGGTAAATGTGAGCCTCAAAAGGGGAGAAGGGTGGGTCGCATGTCAATTTATGAAAGAAACTGGATAACTGTAGTTACAGGTAAGTAACTTGGGACCATATGTACGAAAGCTTTTTCCCATAGACACAGAATGGGTCAAATCCTTTGGTACATGTGGCCCTTGTTTTCTTATCCAGTATTGGATCTTTCATAAATTCACATGCTTGAATCTGAACAGCCAGCAGTACATATAATAACTTATGCCCGCAGTGGATGGTGGGTGCGAGCATTGTAATCCTTTTAAATATAGATCTAACATATCTATATCTATATCTATATATTTTCAACAAGAAATGCTCACAACCGGGCTCCTGGAGGCCCAAGAGGGGTGGTGCGTCATAACCAGCAGAGCACTCGGGTTATTTATAAAAAATAAAAAAAATTGAAAAAGGCTTCCACAGAGAAGACGCACACGTGAACAAGGCTGCTTGTCAGCCGAAACGCGTTGTGTGAATAAATACTGTTAGTTTTTGCAAATTCCTGAGTGTGTGTCTTCTCTGTGGAAGCCTTTTTCAATATATATATATATATATATATATATATATATATATATATATATATATATATACACATATACATATACACATACACACATATATCACTATGCATATAAAGTACAACATGCCATTGGAATTGTTAACTTATTGTATATAGAATTAGGTATGCTCATTCAAGGAAAAATCTCACCTCAATAAAAGATGATGCAGGACCGCCTGCCCAACCAGAGAATCAGCTCTTTGCGTTGATTCCAGACAGTAATGCTGCGCGAAAGAGTGTGTAGTCTTCCACGTTGCAGCCTGACATATCTTGTCCACAGCGATCCCTTGAAATAGAGCAGCCAAAGTGGAAATTGCCCTTGTAGAATGTGCTTTCAGCAGTTAGTTGATGGTTTTCCCGCCTTTGCGTGGCAAAACTGGATGGTGGATGCAATCCAACAAGCTAATAGCCTTAGTGACTCCTGTGCCCTGGCGGCCTTGGGCATATGAGACTAAGAGCTGGTCTGTCTTCCGAAGCTGTTTAGTACTCTGAAGGTAGAACTTCAAGCATCTTTTGATAGCCAGAGTGTGGAGAGTCCTCTTCACCACCGTTGATGGATTCGGGAAGAATGTTTTCAATATCACTGCTTCATTCAAATGAAAAGATGAAGGCACCTTAGGGATATATCTCGGGTTTGTTTGAAGGACAAAGTCATCTGAAAACATAAGACAGGGCTCTTTAATGGTAAAGGCCTGTATATCACCAACTCTTCTTGTGGATGTAAGAGCCAGCAGAGTTGCTACCTTCCATGTCATGTATTTCAACTGTACTCTGTGAATAGGTTCAAACGGAGCTTTCATTAATTGTGAAAGAACTACATTTAAATGCCATTGGGGTGGAGGTGGTCGCACTGGAGGGAAAGTGCGAAACAGACCCTTCATAAGCTGTTTGATTTGTCTGGATGAACCAAGGGAGGGCGTATCAGCAAAGCGTCTCTAAAATTATATGGCAGCTGTTAGACCTGACAGCCTTAGGGTGGTCACCCCTAACTTTTTGCCTGCCTCCCTCCACTTTTTGGACACTGTTTTTGCTGACTTTTAGACTTTGCGCACTTTATCACTGCTAACCAGTGCTAAAGTGCATATGCTCTCTCCCTTTAAACATGGTAACATTGGATCATACCTGATTGGACTATTTTATTTACTTATAAGTCCCTAGTAATGTGCACTATATGTGCCTAGGGCCTGTAGATTAAATGCTACTAGTGGGCCTGCAGCACTGGTTGTGCCACCCACTTAAGTGGCCCCTTTACCTTGTCTCAGGCCTGCCATTGCAAGGCCTGTGTGTGCAGTTTCACTGTCAACTCGACTTGGCATTTAAAAGTACTTGCCAAGCCTAAACCTCCCCTTTCTCCACATATAAGTCACCTCTAATGTGTGCCCTAGGTAACCCCTAGAGCAGGGTGCTGTGTGGGTGAAAGGCAGGACATGTACCTGTGTAGTTTACATGTCCTGGTAGTGTAAAACTCCTAAATTAGTTTTTGCACTACTGTGAGGCCTGCTCCCTTCATAGGCTAACATTGGGGCTGCCCTCATACAGTATTGAAGTGGTAGCTGCTGATCTGAAAGGAGTAGGAAGGTCATATTTAGTATGGCCAGAATGGTAATACCAAATCCTGCGGACTGGTGAAGTTGGATTTAATATTACTATTCTGGAAATGCCACTTTTAGAAAGTGAGCATTTCTTTGGACTTAAATCTTTCTATGCCTTACAATCCACGTTTGGCTGGGCCTGGTTGACAGCTCCTTGTGCATTCACTCAGACACACCCCAAACACAGGGTACTCAGCCTCACTTGCATACATCTGCATTTTGAATGAATCTTCCTGGGCTGGGAGGGTGGAGGGCCTGCCCTCACACAAAGGACTGCCACACCCCCTACTGGGACCCTGGCAGACAGGATTGAACTGAAAGGAGACCTGGTGCACTTCTTAGCCACTCTTTGAAGTCTCCCCCACTTCAAAGGCACATTTGGGTATAAAACAGGGTCTTTGCCCTACCACCTCAGACACTTGCTGGAGAAGAAACCTGAACCAGAACCTGCATCCTGCCAAGAAGAACTGCCTGGCTGCCTAAAGGACTCACCTGACTGCTTTCTACAAAGGACTGCTGCCTTGCTGTTGCCCTGCTGCCTTGCTGAACTCTTGTCCTGCTGCTGAAGTGCTCTCCAAGGGCCTGGCTAGAGCTTGCCTCCTGTTCTCTGAAGTCTCAGGACCAAAAAGACTTCTCTTTTTCATTTGGACGCCTTATGCGGTGAAAAATTCTACGCACAGTTTGCTCTGCGGTGAAAAATTCGCCACACGTCGATCCTGAAAGATGCCGCTCTACGTCTGCGGTGCGACCGGAACTTTGGAGCACGGCCTCGCATGGACAAACGTCACCCGACTCCCGAAAGGAAATCGACGTGACGCCTGCCGTGAGGGAGAAGATTCCACGCACAACCCATCGGAACGACGCGCAGCCGGAAAATAAGCCTAGGATTCCACGCACAGACCCCGGGACATCTAGTAATCCCGCGAACCATAGAAAGAGACTGTCTGCGCGCCGGAAAACGACGCCTGACTTCCCCGCGTGAAAAATAACGACGCAAGTCCGTGTGTGCTGGGGAGGAATCGACACACAACATTTTTCCACGTATCTCTTCTTCTGCGGCCCTTTGCAGAGATTTTCCACTTTAAACCAGGTACTTTGTGCTTGAAAGAGACTTGGTTTGTTTTTTAACGACTTAAGACACTTTATATCACTTTTCAGTGATAGCTCTACACTTTCATATGCATCTTTATTCGTTTTGACCTGCAAATATCCAGATAAATATTATATATTTTTCTAAACACTGTGTGGTGTATTTGTGTGGTGCTATATTGTGTTATTGTATGATTTATTGCACAAATACTTTACACATTGCCTTCTAAGTTAAGCCTGACTGCTCGTGCCAAGCTACCAGAGAGTGGGCACAGGATAATTTTGGATTGTGTGCGACTTACCCTGACTAGAGTTAGGATTCTTGCTTGGACAGAGGGTAACCTGACTGCCAACCAAAAACCCCATTTCTAACAGCAGCCAAATGGACTTTAACAGATGCATGACCAAGCCCAGCCTTTGACAGAGTGAGAAGGTATGATATAATTTGCTCTGGCAAGACTTAACGTATGCAAATTGTTTTGATGGCACCAGATACAAAACCTCTTCCATTTGAGCTTTTAAGTCCTGTTTGTACTGTCAGACCATGCCCAGACAAAATTACTTTGCATTCTTTGTCGATGCTCATGCCCTGAAACTCACGGAATTCAGGAGCCAGGCGTGCAATTGGAGAGATGCTGGATCTGGATGGAATATCTGACCTTGACTCTTCCTTAGAAGGTTGTGCTTGCTGGGAAGACGCAAGGGATTGGCCACTGATAGGAGAAGGAGTTCTGTGTAACAGTATTGTCTGGGTCACTTGGGTGCTATGAGTATTAGCTCATTAGCTTGCAACCCTCTGATTTCATCAGAAGCCTGGGAATCAATGGAAAGTGGGGAAAAGCACATGCAAAGATCCCGGACCATCGCATCGAAAGGGCATTCACCCACGACACTGGGAGCGGGTACCGACTGGTGTAAAATTGGCATTTGGTGTTCTGATTGGTGGCAAACAGATCTAGGAGTCAGAAAGGTCAATCTCTAAGAGAGATGGTCGGTCTGGGACCACCACTGCAGAGTCTCGACCATCCTTGGTATAATATTGATTGAATCCTCGTTGCTGCAATTCCTCCTGTAAAGGTCTCATTTTTAACCTTGCTAGGTAGACTAGGGTGATCAATGAGGAAATCATGACTAGGAGTGACTTGAACGTTCGAACTGAAACAGACTTCCTTCTTGCAACCTTGATAGCCATGTTGGCCGGTGTTATGTTGTTGCACCCTTGAGAGAGAAGCCTTGCTCTTGATGGTGTCGAGTTCCGCACCTAAAGACTATTCTGCGTGTCAGCAGAATTAACTATTTTTGGAAGTTCACTGTTAGACCTAGATTGCGACATAATCCTAGGTAGGAGACAGTAGCTTTGGACGCCAGCTGTGAAGTAGGAACTTTTATTAGCCAGTCAGCCAGATATGGGAAGACTTGAAAACCCCTGTTGTGGAGGAAAGCTGCTATCGGAGCGAGACATTTTGTGGAGATTCTTGGCGTGGACTTAAAGCTGAATTGAAGGACCTTGAATTGGTAATGGGCCCCGGCCACAATGAAGCGGAGATATTTGTAATGCTTTACATGAATCGGTATATAGAAATAGGCATCCTGGAGCTCTAACAGTGATGTGATCTCCAGTGTTAAGCAGGTGTAGGATATCCGACAGTGTGATCATACAAAAGGATTGTTTCTTTAGAAACTTGTTCAATTTTCTGAGGTCTAGGATTGGTCTCCATTCCCCCAACTTTTTCCTTATTAGAAAGACCGGGAATAGAATCCTAGTCCCCTGTGGTGCACAGGGACCTCCTCTATTGCCCCTTTTGAGAGCATTAGGAAAACCTCTTGTAGCAGCAAGTAAAGATGAAGTGGATGCGATTTTCCTGGCGGATGGTGTGGAGGTTTTTGTACAAACTCTAGCATATGACCTTGAGCCAATATAACCAGCACCCATTTGTCCGATGTTATGTCTTTCCAATTCTGAAAGTAGTTCTAGATATTCGCTCCCACCTGATGGAATTGTGGAAACTGTGGGATCATAGCCGGTGCCCAATAATGATCATTTGCGGGGTTGATCCTGGGTTTGAGAGCTGTTTCCTTCTCCCACCTTGTCTGGCGTAGGAGGCCATGGATGGTTGCCTGTAAGTCTGCTGGGAGGCCGGTCTATATTGGGGCTGCTGGTACTGTCTATGGTGGGAAACAAGAAACGTAGAGAAACCCCTACCTCTTGCTCCCCGAAAGGGCTGTTTGCTATACTGCAAGGTCCCCAGAGAACGAGCAGCATCTGTGTCAGTTTTGATGGCCTGTAGGGCCTCATCTATTTGTTTGCCGAAGAGAGACTCTCCATCATAGGGCATATCTAATATCCAAGACTGGACTTCTGTCCTGAAAGATGTTGCTTTCAACCATTCCTGGCGGCGCATAACCGCTGCTCCTGCAAGCTGACGGAAACCTGTGGAGGCTATGTCTAGAGCGCAGTCTATGATCTCTTCTGAGATCCGTTCTCCTTCCTGCAGAATTTTCTGTGCCTCAGGTTGCTTGTTCTCAGGAATGAGCTCTAAGAAAGCATTCATGTCAGACCACATCTGGCGATCATAGCAACCCAAAATCGCTTAAGAGTTGGCTGCACGGACAGTTCTAGCCGACATGCCCGAGAATCTCTTGCCAACGTTGTCTAGGTGTCTGCCCTCTTTATCTGGAGGAGTAGATATAGGCGTCTACGGATTCTTAGAACGCCACTGGGCGGCTTGGGAAATGACCGAGTCTGCTTTAGGATGACCTGTTAAGTACGCTGGAGAGTCCTGTCTCGCCGTGTATTTTTTATCCAGCTTTTGTGGAACCGGTGGAACAGTAGCTGGATTCTCCTTGATTTTAATGCCTTCACTCCAAATGAAGTCTATGATTGGAATTGCCCTCACAGACTTTCTTGCCTGTTCCTTGAAGCCATGGAGAAGCATTCCGATTGAGACGGAGGTTGGTAAATGAAACTTTGTGGCCGCCCTATCCATTAAGTTATGAAAACGACCTATATCCTCCGGTGGAGGATCTGATAGACAAGGAGGAGGTGGCGATGGAGTGGCAGCTAAATAATCATCCCATTCATCGTTCGGATGCTGGGGCATTGCAATCTCCCCTTCTTCTCTTTCATCCTCTGAAGAGGAGATGTCATCTCTAGGAGGAGCGGCTATTGTATACTGTGGTGTAAGCCTGGGCGTTGCTGGAGGTGGAGGTATACTCCTTAGTGTAACAGGAGAGGAAGGGAGAGGCGGCTGCATCTCAGCTGCAGTTGGGAACCTTCTCCTATAGTCTTGCAACATAGACTACAAATCTTGATTCAGAGAAGCAGGCATTTGGACAGTGTTTCCTGGCAGCTGCAACGGCTCATAATATTGTCTGTGATGAGAATAATAAGATTGGAACTGTTACTCGTATTCATCCTCATCTTCCTGATACTTGACATGCAACTGGGATGGACTGTGCGCATAACCAAAGGGTCCTTCATCTGATTCTTCCCAGTCTAGCAGATGACTAGTAAGTAAGGCTGTTACCTTACTAGGCGATGTATCTGCCGGATAAACAGTAGACTCTGACATTGTGGTAATTTTCACTGTAGCATGAAGATCGGGAGATTCAGAGGAAATGGGGATCATGCTGCCCTGGGTCATAGTAACAAGTGGCATTGTCGATGGTGTCGACAACGATGGTCCCGTCGACGATGGTGTCGATGACGGTGCCCTTGTTGTCTATGTTCTCGTCGACGTACCTTTCAATGACGAGGTCTTTTCTAGAGCCGCTTTCGTCGGCGGCTCCAATGACTAATGTGACTTACCTGCGACTAACAGAAGGAATAGGAGCCTTTACCACAGACGTCAACGTGGTCGCAGTTGATGACTGTCGTCTACGAGACGATAGAGAGAGTAGTTGTGGAAACTGTCGTTGTCTGTAGTGTAGTCGATTTGAATTTAAGAGACATCTTTCTAGAAGTGGAAGGTTCTGATGAAGGAGAACGGTGACAGGACTCCAATTTGCGATGAACAGAGGATGGCTCAGATGAAACTGAACTTTGAATGTCCTTGGAAGCCTCCTTATGGTGCTTCTTGTGGTATTTTCTAGATTTTTCAGCCTGCCCTAGGTCCGCAGATCTGGACCTTTTATGAGGCCTTACTGAATCACTCTCCTCACCAGAAGTACAAGATTTAGCCTGCAACCAGATTAACAGTCTTCCTTCCCTGTCTCTAAGGGTCTTAAAAAAGAAGGTGCAGCATATTTTACAATCCTTTACCTGATGCTCAGAATGTAAGCAATATAAGCAGTCTTTATGTGGGTCATTCACATGTAGCCTTTTCTTGCCACAGGTCTTACAAGGGGAGAAAAGGCCTTTTCTGGAAGAATCAGACATTTTTCTGAAGAAAAAAATCTTCCTTGAGAGGAAAAAAACTGAGCAGAGCTCAGGGAGACTCCCGTCACACAACGTGCGGTAGAAATTCTAAGGGAATGAGCCTCTTTGGGGAATATTCTAGAGGGTGCTGGAGCCTGATTGGTCATGAGTCAAGTTTGGTTCTTTTTACAAAAGGACATGGATAGGGTATATGTGTGAATTTGCTAGCATTATAGCCTATGGAAATTTTTACTTAATGCTCTGATAGTATACCGTGGGACTTCCACTTCGACAACGGTGATGACTCAAGCATGTGAATTTATGAAAGATCCAATACTAGATAACTATATTTAGGGTTAAGAAAACATTTCATTTCTAGCATTTGTGGTGCAGAAAAACTAAAATGCCACAGGCAGTGCTTATATGGAGATAATGCAGTTCCATTCACGCACTGTCAGATGTCCATTTGGAAGTACTGTAAAATGTTCTAGTTAGAGCCTGAAACCAATGGGCAATACTACATGAGTAAACTGAACGGAGAACTGTCCAGTAGAACCAACTATCCATGAGAACCAATCTGCATCCATATTCTAGCATTCATAGCCCTCCAAAATTTGATAGAGACTTCTAGCTGCAGATTCCTTACCTTTGGAATTTCCTGGCGTCAGCTCGGAATCTGGAACTTTTGCAGAGCAATGCCCATGCATGCAGTCTGGTGGCCTCGTTTGGATCCACGTGGCGTTGGAGCAGTCTGTGACATCACGGTCACCTATAAAGGTCCCACCCAGGCATGCATACATCAGTACTTTTCCTTCTGCACGGGTTGAAGCACAGATCCGGAATAGAACTACCCTATGTCTTTTTTGACAGGCCTTTTTCAACCTTTTTGTTGAGACATTTTTCATCTGTGCAGTAGGACATCGAGGAAGACTGGGTTCAAGCAGTGTGGCGCCTGCCAACACATCCTGCCAGAGACAGACTGACAGGCTCCCACCAGGTACGTCTCTGGTGCCTAGACCAGGAACACGACTCCAAGTCGTGTTCTGACTGCTGGGCCATGGCTCCGAAAGCTTTCAGGGAGCAGTCCCTGAAGCTAATTGTGGCCCAGCAGTTGACATCGGCGGGCACAACTCCTCGGAGGTCAGGAAGGTCGCAGGATCGCTCCAGGAGCCCTAAGTTCTCTTCGGCCAACTCGAGGTCCTCCGGACAGTCGGTAGGAGGCACAAAAAGAAGAATTCCAAGTGGACTTCAACTTCACCTTGCCCTTTAGTAGATGAGGCTAGTCGGGAAAGTTAATGATCTAGGCACAGTTCCACTGAACGATTGCCAGTGCTGACTCAGACTCCTCCCCCACTTTCTGGGACTCTGAGAAATCCCCGCTCAACTTTAAGAGTTTTATGAGGCCATGTGCATCGTGTGAGCGGGCTGGCCCTGCCGGTGCACCTTCGGGCCTCAGTGTCATCAAAGGCCCCCAATCAGGTTCCACGCCGGCGGCTTTGGCACAGTTTGGGTCCCTTGGATCTGATATCTGACCCGGAACAACGCTGGATCCACACAGTCTACCTCCTCCGGCGTCGCTCCAGATGATGCCACAAGCCCCATTCTCATTACAATGATGCAGAGCCGGGTCTGGTGCTGACGGCGCCCACCGGTGCCAGATAATTGCCTGACCATTTCTACAAACAGCCAGGAACTGGTGAGGAATGGGTGGGGTCTCAGGACCCTCTAGAGTCTTAATTAGAACCCTTGGACTGGTATTAGGAGCTAGGAGAGGCCAGTGGACTGGACACTTCTCCAGATACTGGCATGCTCTCACCTCTTACTGTGGCTTCGGAGGAGGGGGCATCGTATGCAATCTGTAGGGCAGCAGAGGTGCTGGACTTAGATCTGCCAACGGTGCCGGTCAGGACTAACAGAGGTGCATCAGCTGTGGGTTTCCACATCAGAACCAACGTTGCCCTTTAATGAAGTCCTCACTGAGATCCTACTGGGGATGTGGTCCAAACCCAGCACAGGGGTGCCTGTATACAGAATAGGTCACCGCCATGGCCAACTCTGGGTGACCCTGGCTTCCTCATGCAACACCCCACCTGGGAGAGCTTGGCGGTCCAAGCCTCCACTTCTCATGGCGTCTTCCCTTCTGCTTCCCCGGATAGGGAATCCAAGAGGCTGGACTGATTAGGGAAGATGATGTTTTCTTCCTCCAGCCTAGCATTGAGTTTGGTAAACACCTCTTGCCTATTGGGTCATTTTTCCCATACTTTATGAGATACAGTGGCGCAGGTGCTGCCTCAGGTCCCAGAAGACATGCGGGACACACTCACAGGCTGTCAAAGATGGGAGAGATGCAGCAAAGTTTACAATTAGGTGTGGCTTGGACAAGACGGACGCGCTGGGCAGGGGGATTTCCTCAACAGTGGCCCTTTGACGTCGCGACTGGCTACGTAACTCTGGCTTTTCAGGATACCTCCAGGCAAACCTTATGGACATGCCCTTTGATGGGACCCACCGTTTTGGGGGAAAAGGCGGACTCTGCGCTGGACCACTTCAAGGACTCCCTGGCTACAGTCAAGTCCTTGGGCCTCTCGGCAACCCCTTGCGAGGCTCCAAAAGAGGCGAGATACCACTTCATCCATAGACCAGCCACCGTCATCCACCAGGCCAACATCTCGCACAGGAACACAGTCGTTGTGCCCTCTGACCCAGAGGGTCTGGCCAGAAGTTGTCCACCATCCATCCCACCCATCTCCACAACGTCCAAGCTCTCCTAGAGTTATTCTGCAAGACCATGTACGTCCATTCGAGGGAGGATTACATTTCATCTCCCTCACTGGCAGTCCATAACATCCGACAAATGGTTCTTGAAGATCACACTGAAGGGCTATTCTCTCCCCTTCTGGTGGAGGACTGTAGTAAAGTACCCTCTTTTTGGCATGGTTACCCCCACTTTTTGCCTGTTGTCAGTATGTTTTGACTGTTCACTGGGATCGTGCTAACCAGGGCCCAGGGAATGTGCTCTCTCCCTTTAAATTTGGTTGCTTGGAACACACACCCCACATTTGGTATACTGGTGCCCCTTTCGAAGTCCCTAGTATATGGTGCCCAGGGGCATTGGGGCACCAGGGGTTCCCCATGGGCTGCAGCATGTATTATGCCACCCATGGGAGCCCATGTAAAATGTTTCTGCAGGCCTGCCATTGCAGCCTGCATGAAAAGGTGCATACACCCTTTCACTACAGGTCACTGCACCAGGTCACTATACGTCACCCCTATTGTAGGCCCTCCTAGCCCAGAAGACAGGGTGCAGGTACCTGTGAGAGGGCACCCCTGCATGAACAGAGGTGCCCCCACGAGCTCCAGCTCCATTTTCCTAGACTTCGTGAGTGCGGGTATGCCATTTTACCAGTGTACTAAACATAGGTCACTACCTATGTCCAGATAGATAATGATAACTCCGAACCTGGGCATGTTTGGTATCGAACATGTCGGAATCATACCCCAATACTGTTGCCAGTATTGGTTTCATGATTCCACGCACTCTAGGGGCTAATTAGAGGACATCCAGCACTGCTCCAGCCAGCTTTCTGGGGTTTTCCAGGCAGTCCATGCTGCTGCCATCTCTCAGACGGGTTTCTGCCCTCCTGCTGCTTGAACAGCTCAAGCACAGTAAGGCAGAACAAAGGATTTCCTTTGGGAGAGGGAGACAACACCCTTTCTGTCTTTGGAAATAGGTGTTACCTATATTGGGAGGAGTAGCCTCCCCAAGCCAGTGGTATGCTTTGAAGAGCACATTTGGTGCCCTACTTGCATAAACCAGTCTGTGCCAGTTCAGGGACCTCCAAGTCCCTGCTCTGGCATAGACTCGGACAATAGAAAGGGGAGTGACCACTCCCCTGTCCATTACCACCCCAGGTTTGGTGCCCAGAGCTCCTCCAGATGGCCAATTGATTCTTCCATCTTGAATCCAAGGTGGACAGAGGCCTCTGGGAGCATCTGAGTGGCCAGATCTGGCAGGTGACGTCACAGCCCCCTCCTGATTGGTGGTCACCTGGTTAGGTGACCAATCCCCCTTCCAGGGCTATTTAGGGTCTCTCTCTGGGGTGGGTCCTCAGATTCGACTTGCAAGATTCCAGCAGGACTCTTCCGCAATGTTTACTTCAACTTCTGGCTACTGGAACCGCAACTGGACTTCACAGGAACATACAAACTGTAGCTCCAGCAATGACTTTGCCCTGCATGCTGCAGGTTTCTCTGGCTCCTTCCAGCAACTGCAACATTTCCCCGGCTGTCCATCCTCTCATGGCAGCAAGTCTTGAGTCTTCCCCAAGAAGCAAGAAGGAATCTCCCTTGGAGTGAAGGGGTCACTCCCCTGCAACCGCAGGCATCAGCTGCAAGGACAAACGGCCATGTGAATTCTCTCTCTGGCAACACTGCATGAATCCTGCAACACAGGTGGTGGTCCTGAGTGGTCCCCTCTACCAGCTGTCCGACTTTGGAGGTGGTGAGTCTTTAGCTCTGCTTGCAGAAAGGTACCCCGGTGCACCGCACCTCTTGCAGCTACCAAGGCTTGTTGGCTCTTCATCTGAGAGATCTTGAGGCTCCGTGTAGCCCCAGCCTCCAGCACTATTCCCTGCAACTCATGGGCTCCTTTCCAGGTGTGCTGAGTGGGCCTCACTGCAACTCCTGTGCCTGCTGCCTGTGATTTGCCTATGCTGTCCCAACTGCTAGAGGACACCAGAGACTCCCATAATTGGGTTGAGTCCCCTCAGACCGTCCTGGTCCATGGTAGCTCTGCAAATCTTATGTAACTGTTGCCTTTGACAATGCTTGTTGGTGGTTTCTCCACACCACTGACAGACTGCAACTCTTCTTCCGACCTGGGACATCAACTGCATCACTCCTGGAACTCCTCTTCGCCTCCTGTACTGCATAGCTGACTCCTGGCCTCCACCGTCAGCCTAGTCCTCCATCTCCAGAAGGGTGGGTAGTGGCTCCTGCCCCAACCGGACATTCCAACTGGAACTGGACTTGGTCCCCTTCCTTTGCAGGTCCTCTTCTGTCTGGATCCATCTTCTGTTTCTTGAAGCTTGCTAAGGTCTTGCACAGTCTATTCACAAAGTTTCTCTGATTTTTTGAAAAAACAGGTTCTTACACCTCTTCTCTCCTGGTCGCTGGAGGGCACTCTAGTACTTACCTCTTGGTGTTCCTTGTTCCACCAGCTCCCCTCTACAGATTCCACTTACCTGGGTGGGTGTCCATCATTTGCATTCCATTTTTTTTAGTATATGGTTTGCGCTCCCCCTTGGGTCACTTTTGCCTATTGTTTTGCACTGTTTTCTATTGCTTTCTATGCTCATTCCTAAAAACTAAGGTGTATATAATAGTGTGTTAACTCACCTGCTAACCGAATATTGCCTATATAGTATTTGGGTCACTAAAATAAAGTACCTTTATTCTTGTAACACTGTGTGGTTCTTTTATGTGTGTAAGTGCTGTGTGACTAAGTGGTATTGCATGAGATCTGCATGTCTCCTAGATCAGCCTTGGCTGCTCATCCACAGCTACCTCTATAGCGAGCCTGGCTTCCTAGATACTGACTACACCTCACTAATAGGGGATACCTGGATCTGGTACAAGGTGATAATACAATAGGTACTCACCACACACCAGGCCAGCTTCCTACAAGGATCGCTTGGTTTTCCTCTGCAAGGAAGTTGCAGCTCTCTTTGCCAAGAAAGCCATATAGAAGGTCCCGATATCAGAAGTAGGCAGTGGTTGTTACTCCCGCTACTTTGATACCCACGAAGAACAAAGGCCTTCACCCTATTCTGGATTTGCGTGACGTTAATCTCTTCCGCAAATAGTAGAAATTCAAAATGCTCACTCTGGCTCAGGTCGGTCTTGTCTTCCCTAGACCAAGGAGACTGGATGGTAGCGTTGGACTTGCAGGATGCATATTTCCATATCCCCATCCTGCCTGCCCAAAGGCATTACCTGTGGTTCAAGATGGGCCACAAGCACTTTCAGTTTACAGTGCTCCCCTTCAGCTTCACCAGCACCCCACCGATGTTCACCAAGGTAATGGCGGCGGTCGCAGCTCATCTGCGCAGGTCAGGGGTTTCAGTCTTCCCCTACTTTGACAACTGGCTGTTGAAGACTCTTTCGCCCCAGGCTGATGTCACCCACCTTCAGACTACGGCAAACCTCCTTCATTCACTTGGGTTCACTATAAACGTGCCAGAGTCACACCTGACTCCCTTTCAGAAGCTCCCTTTCATTGGAGCTGTTCCAGACACAGTGCAGTTTCGGACCTATCCTCAAGAGCAGCGAGTCCAGGATATTCAGGTTATGATTTAAAAGTTTTGGCCTCTATCCTGGGTTTTGGTGAGACAGACTCCGAAGCTGCTGGGCCTCATGCATCCTCTTAGTAAAAAAAAAAAAAAAAAATTCTGTTAAAGCAACATATAACATTAAAAATATACATGCATACCAGTGAGAAATGAAAGTCCATAAAAGTTAATTTGGCTGATTTCACATTACTACAGTGTGCCTTGGAAATTCCACAGTATCCAGCACCTGAATTATGGGTTTGTAGGTTACAAAACAGTGCACCAGGCAGTGGAGTTTACAGACAGAACAAGAAGTAGAACACAAAAGACGTACCACTGGTATTGGCAGCCTGAACCACCTCCATGTAGGATGAAGGATCATCTGCTTTGATATATGAGTCAATGGCTTCTTTCACCATACCCTTCTGCAGCTGCGCTTTGGCTAACTGACTCCAGACAGCAGGTTCATTGCAGCGCTCGGCAAATTCGTATGCTCGATCCAAGTTTCCAATGTGCTCAATAAGTACCTGAAAATTCACAGTAAAGTGGTAAATTAAAATAGTTTACTTCAGTTATAGTAGAGAAATGATGAAAAGGTGTTGTACTATAAGTAACATCCACATTCTATATGTTGCAAATTATTTTCAGGTACTGTAGAACACTTCCTTTTCAAAAACAATAGCACTGGCTACAGCAACATTTCAATCCATCATTCTTTTGCCCACCATGCCAACTCAATTTGACCATATGGAAATCAGACTGGACCCTGCTCCAATAGGAACAGTTCAGCTCGAACTGCAAGGCCAAGCCCTCCTGATCCAGAACACAAGTAACAAGGCCGGTTTAGCCCTCATTGGGGCTCGTCAGTCATGTGCAGCTTAATTCTATTGTCAAGATAAGAGTAACTTATGATAGAGCCCAGTTGCAGATTCTTTACCTTGACTAGATACCCAAGCTATACCATCCCTAGAGGTGGGTATGCAAACCAAGACCATACTAGAAAGTCTTGCAAGACTGAACGTGCAACGTAGCCATCCCCTACAGATCCAACTGTCCAGGCAGTAGTGTTTGGTAAACGTGAGCAGAGATGCCCACGTTGCCACCTGGCAGGTGTCAATGACTGGCACTTCATTTGTAAACGCAGTGGGCGTGGCTGTAACTCGGGTAGAAAATGCATGAAAACCTTCAGGTGGTTGCTTTTTGGCCAGTGCGTAGCAGATCCTAATGCAGAGTGATTCATCAGGAGATGGTCTGCTTCTGCACTGCCCGACCATTGTTTGCAGCCACTTCCTTAGAGGGATGTGGGAATGCATACAAAGTAGACAAGGTGATGGATTGGCCTACATGAAAGGAAATAACCACTTTTGGTAGAAAAGAAGCACTTGAGTGAAGCATCACTGTCAGGATAGATGGAAAGGTAGAGCTGCTTTGATGACAACACCTGAACCTCACTCACCTGTGGGCAGATGTAACTGCCACAAGGAAGATTGTTTTTCAAGTGGAAAGCCTTAAAGGACAATTTTGGAAAGGCTCTAAAGGAGCACACATCAAAAATGTCAAAACCAAATTCAAACCCCACTGGAGCATAATGAATGAGGAAACGTATGTGTAGTACCTTTCAGGAAACTATGTACAACAGGAGACTTAAAGAAGGTTGATCTTAAATCAAAATATATATATAAAAAAAAAGCAAATGCAGAAGTAAAAAAAACCTTTGAGCGTGCCTTTAGGAGAGCCCTGCTGGGCCAGAGAATGGATAAACAATAGGACCTCAGAGAAAGAGGGGCAGAAGGGGGGTCAACAGGCTTGTCTGTGCACATGCCACAGATTTCCTCCAACGACAGGTGTATACCGTTTTGGTGGAGGGACACCTGGCTGCAAAAATTGCATTACTGACTTCAGGCAGAAGGTCAAAAGCCATAAACTGTCGCCGTTCAATCTTCACAAAAGAAGATGGAGACTGGACAGGTTTGGGTGCAGAACCCTCCCCTGTTGCTCCAACAGAAAACCCTCCCAAAGGGGCAGTCTGACCAGAGGATTGATGGACATGCTCAATAGCTCAGGATACTAGATTCTCCGTACCCAGCCACAAAGATTACTTGGGCCTGGTCATTCTTAATCATCTTGAAAACTCTGGGCAGAAGTGGTATGGGCAGAAATGTGTAAAGGAGGCCTGAATTCCACTCGCGACTAAAAGCATCTGAGCAATTGCCGCCTTGGAAACTCCGACCAACAAAACTACTGACGTTGTACGTTCTCTGTGGAGGCAGGCAGATCTGATCAAGATTCTCCCCACTTCTGAATGAGACCTTGTGCCACCTCCGGATGGAAACGTCATTCATGATCCTATAGACATTTTCAGTTGAGTTTGTCCGCTCCGGCGGTTAGAAAGCCTTCCTGATGCTGAACCACCAGGGATATGACCTGCTGTTCCAGCCACATCCAGAGGGCAGAGTCTCTTGACAAAGGGTCCATGACCCCACCTCGCTCTGCTTATTGCAGTAGCACATGGCAGTGGTGTTGCCCGTAAACACCTGCACCACCTTGACAGAGGGAAGAAATAGTAGCCAGATTGCACAGAGCTTCAAAAGGGTGATGGGGAGTCCAGACTCAGCCAGAGACCAAATGCCTCTGATCTCCGCCTCTCCCAGATGGTGGCCCCATCCCTGGATTGACGCATCTATCACTACTGTCATATCTGGTTGGAGAAGGGACAGTAATCGGACTCAATTGCAGTTCTTTAACCACCACTGAAGATCTTGTGTAGTTCCCTTTGAGTTCTGGACCTTGTCGGAGAGAGATTATCATGGTTCTGCACCCACTGGAACTTCAAGTCCCACTGCAGAGCCTGCATATTCAACCGGACGTGTCACCAGCAGAATGCAGGAGGCCATGACGCCCAACAGCCTCAGCCATTCTCACCAAAATCCAGGATAGAGGCTGAAACATCAGTATCATAGCCTGAATATCTTGGACTCACCACTCGGGAGGATAAGCCCGAAACTGCACTTTGTCCATGTCAGCTCTAGTGAAAGGGAGCATCTTAAAGGGAGTCAGGTATGACTTTGGCACGTTTATAGTGAACCCCAGCAAATGCAGGAGGTCCACCTTAGTCTGGAGGGAGGAGACGACAGCCTTCAATGAGCCTGCCTTCAACAGCCAGTTGTTGAGATAGGGGAAGACTGAAAACCCTGACCTATGCAGATGAGCTGCAGCCACGGCCATCCCCTTGGGAAACACCTGAGGGGCGCTGGTAAGACCAAAGGGGAGCACAGTGAACGGAAGGTTCTTGTGGCCTACAGTAAACCGCAAGTAACGTCTGTGGGCAAGCAGGACGGGAATATGAAAATAAGCGTCCAGCAAATCCAAGGCTACCATCCAGTCTCCTGTGTCCAGGGCCACAGTGAGCATTTTGAACTGCTTCTTCAAGAAGAGTTAAAGGGATCGAAGTTCTAGGATAGGGCGGAGGTCCTTGTCCTTTTTGGGCACAAGAAAGTGGTGGGAATAGCAACCACAACCTACTTTTGTCCCGGGAACATGCACTCAGAATACACCATAGAGGTGCCCCCTGAAAACCATCAGCGGTTTGGATTGACCAGACCACTGGCTCCTTGATAAACAAGTTCAGTGGACCCCACATCCTCGGCCATGCAGAGGCTGGGCAGCATGCAAGACGGCTGGCCGGGAATGAACAAATAGACCCCTTCCATAACCATGAGAGGGGTGAAAGGAACCGATAGAGGGAGGAGGGACCACTGCGAGGCCCAAGGTCCTGGCTAAAGCACGAGAATCCTTAGTGCTTTAGCGCCGATTCTGCCTTGCCTCTAAAGAGACTGGTGCCATCAAAGGTTATGTCCATCAAAGTAGCCTGGACGTCACCCGAAAAGGCAGATATCCTCAACCAGGTGTTCTCTGAGTGGAGTCTCAGGCCCACTATCGAAGAAACTACTCTGCCTAGTGAGTCAGTCGTGTTGAGCCCACAACGGATGGTGAACTTTGCTGCGTCTCTACCATCAACAACTGCCTGATAGAATACAGCCCGGAATTCCTCTGGGACCTGTGGCAGCACTTACAGAACGGTATACCATTGTTTGTGGTAGTAACAGGCCAAAAGCCATGTGGTGTTCACGAACCGCAATCCTAGGCTGGAGGAATAAAAAAAAAAAAAAAAGAAAAAAAAAAAAAAATCTTTAAGTGTATCCAATTTTTGGGATTTCCTACCAAGGGGTGGGTAAGGGAACGCACCCTAGGAAGTGGAGGCTTGGATGACCAAGCTCTCATGTGTGGGGTGTTGTGTCAAAGGTTGGGTCCTCTGGAGCGGGGCAATGGCCAGGAGGGCATTAGCCCTGTTCACAAGGGTCCAGGTGCTGGCTTTGGATCAGGTACCCACTAGGACAACTCAGCACCCCTGGAGTCTGACATTTCTGGAGCAGCTGGAAGGAGACTGTGCTTTCCAGGTAGGAGTGTTGGAGGCAAGGGCTACATAGAGACTGAAGAGCCCTTGGAAGAACAGCCAACAAGCCTTGGTAGCTGCAAGAGTCGCAGTGCACAGGGGTACTTGTCCTGCAAGGAGAGGCAAACACTCACCACCTCCCAAGTTGGACAGCTGGTAGAGGGGACTGAGGGGACCACTCCAGACCACCACCTGTGTTGCAGGATCCACGCAGAGTTGCAGGAGAGGATCATCCACACAGCCGGACATTGGTGCCTGCGAATGCAGCGGAGTGACTCCTTCACTCCAAGGGATATTCCTTCTTGCTTCTTGGTGCAGCCTGAAGAGTTGCCACCCTCAGAGGATGCACAGCTGGGGAAATATTGCAGTTGCTGGTAGAAGCCAGAGAAACAATGTTGCAGGGTGAGGTCCTCACTGGAGCTGCAGATTGTGGGTTCCTGTGAAGTGCAGTTACGGTTCCAGTGGCCATAAGTTGAAGTAAACGTTGCAGAGGAGTCTTGCTGGAATCTTGCACATCGAATCTGATGACCCACCCCGGAGGGAGACACTAATTAGCCCTGGATGGGGTATTGCAGGGTGACCACATATCAGGAGGGGGCTGGGACGTGACCTACCTGACCTGGCCACTCAGATACTCCCAGAGGGCCTCTGCCCACCTTGGATTCAAGATGGCAGAATCAAGTGGCCACCCCGAGGAGCTCTGGGCACCACTGGGGTGGTGATGGACAGGGGTGTGATAACTCCCCTCTCCATTGTCCAGTTTCGCGCCAGAGAAGGGACTGGTGCAAACCAATTAATGCAAGGAGGGCACCAAATGTGCCCATCAAAGCATACCAGTGGCAAGCCATGTAACACCTATTTCTAAAGGGATAGGGAGGTGCCTCCTTCTACCAAAGGAAATCCTTTGTTCTGTCTTTCCTAGGCTTGAGCTGTTCAAGAAGCAGGAGGCCAGACACCTGTGTACAGGATGGCAGCAGCACAGGCTGCCCGGGAAAACCCTGCAAACTGGTAGGAGCAAAGCTGGGGGTCCTCTAAGGAACCCCCCCCCCCCCCAGAGTGCATGTAATCATACAACCAATACTGGCAACAGTATTCGGATACGATTCCGACATGTTTGATACCAAGCAGTGACCTTTGTCCAGTACATGGGTAAAATGGCTTCTCTGCATTGACGAGGTCCAGGAAAATTGTGCTTGAGTTCGTGGGGCACCTCTGCTCATTCAGGGGTGCCCTCACACCAAGGTACTTGCACCCTACCCTCTGGGCTAGGAGGGCCTGCCATAGGGGTGACTTATAGTGACCTGGGGCAGTGACCTGTAGTGAAAGGGTGCATGCACCTTTTCACACAGGCTGCAATGGCAGGCCTGCAGACATTTTGCATGGGCTCCCATGGGTGGCATAATACTTGTTGCAGCCCGTGGGGAACCTCAGATGCCCCAATGCCCTGGGCACCTAGGCACCATATGATAGGAACTTACATGTGGGGACCAGTATGCCAAATGTAAAGTCAGTAACAACCACATTTTGCGGGAGAGAGCACAGTCAAGGGGTTGGCGTTAGCAGGACCCCCAGTAAACACAGTCAAAACACACTGATAGCAGGCAGAAAGTGTGGGTAACCATGCCAAAAAGACAGTACTTTCCTACAAAGTCCCCCTTGGACTTGCCCACTGGGGACTCACCAACACCGCCTGCAGCCTCTGCCCAAAGGCCCCCTCAACTGTGAGTGCACCTGGAGGAGAAAACCGGATGCCCAGGACACTTCCACACCCGTCACCCCTGGCCTGTGGAGAAGAGGACCGAAGGTGTCCCTCCGTCCTCGAGCATCTCAAGACTTGAACCCACCTATTGGTTCTCCTCGAATGGATGCCCTGTCCAAACCTGCAGCCTCTTTTCAACCAGACCGATCACCACTGACTAACATTGGGCACCCAACACCATACTACACCTCTACATCTGGCCACTCCAGTGCAACTCGGTGTGACCTGGTGGTGTGTTCCTGATCCTTTCCCAGTACTTACCTTGCTGGGTCTGGTGGCTTAGTGGACTAATGCTTCTGCTGTAGGGGCCTGTGCTCGACCTCATGGTCACAGGTTCAAATCCAGGCGGGTCCACTCAGCCTTTCATCCTTCTGAGGTCAATAAAATGAGTACCACTGAGTTGGGTAACAAACATCTGTTATTCAGCACCAAGCTACCTTTCTGGGTGAACATGCACTTTATAAATACACATTATTTTAAGTTCAGGAGATTGGTTCTGTAAGTCACTGTACTATAGCTGAATGCAGTACTTGTTTTTCTCTCCATAGGATAACAATGCAGCTTCCAAAAATTGTACTGGCGACTTTTCAAAACTGTAAAGATTTTTCTTGAAAAAGTACTTACCTTATCGTATCGTATTGATTCTAGTGCCTAAACATGTATAAACATACTTGATATTTTTGTAAATTTGTGTAAATCTCCTTCGAGAGTTATGTTTCATTTACTGACTGTGCGTGTATTGCAAATGTGTAACACTCCTCTCTGATAAGCCTAAGGCTGCTTGACCACACTACCACGTAAAAGAGCACCTTGGGATTGCTAGAGCAAGCCCTAGCCACTGGTAAGGGAACCCCTTGACACTCTGCACGATATATGATATAAAGAGCCCGCTTTCTACCTCTTCTCACCACCACTGATTAAGAGGCTCCCTCCTCAGTAGCCATGGAGGGAGGGGAAAGCATGCCGGTATCTGGGGAAGTATCCAGTCTGCTGGCCTCACTCAAGTTTGTACGGGAGTCCATACGGTCTTGGAGCTGGTATTGCAAAGGGTTCAGCGACCTCTCCCATTCCTCACCGTAACCTGGCCCATAAGAAAGGGGCTCAGGATCAGACATAAGAGGAAAGGCTCCTACCGGCATCTGAGTCTGTGTCGTACGATGCCCATCTGGCTCTGTGTTGGCAATGAGAATGGGGATGGGGCCACCTGAGTATGTGGGCAGCACTGGGAGCGTTGGCATTTGGACTGCTGTCGGGGAAGGTTGAGGTGGTACGACTGATGCCAGCCCAGATCCAGGACGGGATTCATTGCGGGCCCTCTGCACTGAGGCCGAAGCTGTGGTACCCAAAGGGGCTAGTTCAGACTCCACAGGCCAGAAGGTGCGCCAGCAGTGCCGGGCTCCCCAAAAATGAGGCGCATGGCTTGTAAAACTCTTAGGAGTTGGGCAGGTGTCGCACCAGCTCCCGGAAACTTCGTGAGGCACGAAATCAGACGAGAAGCAGGTTCCTCAGAATGAGGACTAGAGCACTGACGCTCCCCCGTCAGTCTGATGAAAAGTTGAAGGTTTCTACTTCTTGTGCCTCGACTTCGCCGATCACCCCAGGGGCTTGGATTGGGACGATGATGAAGGACTCTCCAACCGATCCTGGGACCTTCCTCAAGACCTCAATTTGTGGAGTCGAGTGTCAGGCCGCCATCAGCTTCAGGGATTCCTCCCCTAAAGCCTTGAGATGCATGCCCAGACACTTGAAGCATGATTTCGGGTCATGGTCCGAGCACCAAAGACACACAAGGTGCGGATCCGTTATGGACATCCCCCTATGACAGGAACCGCAGTGCTTAAACCCATTCTTCCACAGTGGCGTCTATGTTACACCAGGAGTTGACAACTCAGAAAACCTTCAACAAAAAGTGGAAAAGGCCAGTCAAAAAGTGACAGAGGGATAGCTCTTTTCAGATCGGCACTAGCTAGCATGTAAAGAAAAGAACTGATGTCAGCGCGCCTGGGTGGCGTCTATATAGGACCCATGACATCCGACCCGGTGCGGACAACAAAGACAACAGACGCAGAGCTGATCGAAGCCACCTAACGGCACGCAGGGGTATTCTCATAAAATTCTCCGGATCCAGTCTGATACCTGGGGGAAATTCAAAGGTAAGGAATCTGCAACTAGAAGTCTATCAGATAGTGCGACTCAATGATGCTGTTGAGCTTGGCTTGTGCCAGTCTACCAAAGGCCTCATTAGCAGATGACAAGGGCTACAAGATCAAAGGCCCTGGCTGCAAGATCTTACTCAGTAAATCTGCTTTGGATTCCAGAGTGAGCAACTGAAGGTCCAACACTCTGAAGCTCTGCAGGCTACCACTGCAGAAGAGGGACTCTTCTTAGTGGGAGGCCCCATTTGAAAGCCTAAATGTCTGACAAAGATGTACCAAGGCCACTTGCGTTTTGTAGTTTTAAATACAGATTCGTGTCAGTGTGAAGAGGAAGCAATTTTCCACCTTCTCTTCATCACCTCCATTATGAAGAATATTTTAAAGAATTTTGATATCATATGAATCAGATGTAGGAAAAAAAAATTGCCGTGAACCTATTGTAGTTAACATGGATACAGTGCTTGTGAGTAATCTCCCCAGATCACAGGCTGTGCCTTAGGTTTCTTGCATGACAAGATATGATCTTGGATCTAGCCAAAATCTGCTTTCTATCCCAACACGGTGTTAGGGTTGGATGAAAAACTGGTTTTGTCTTTGGTACAGGTAAGGGCCAACTAGAGGGCCAAGTGGAAGAGTTGGTACATTACACCCCACCATCAGAAGCTTCACTGGGGCACTAGTAGATCCACTAGGCAGAGGTGCTCCAGAGGGACTCGGAATTGTCCTTAAGAGATCCAGCATAGTCTCTTTAAAAGCCATACTTTGCTTTCGGGTCACTGATGGCCCAGGAAATTCAGGTACATTGGCTACAGCCAAAGAATAGGCTCAGCTTTGTATGAAGGAAATTGGATCCTTTGAGTGTCGACTGTGTGACTGTCCCTTAGATTGGAAGTGGCAAGGAGGAGTAGAACCCCATGTCGGCATCTTGAAGGTATAGCTTGACTGGTCTTTCTACTTTGACTTACACAAGGACTGTGACCTGAAAGTGGAAGCAACAACTTGATAGGAACAGGCAATATTTGGAGCAGAATCTGCCTCATTTCTTGCATTTAACTATGTACTGCTCCAACTCACAGTCCTTGATGGCCTTTTAGTTTATCAGGGAGCATTTGTTGCAGGATGTAGAGTCATGCTTGGTGTAGGAAAGAACCCTCTTTTTGGTATGGTTACCCACACTTTTTGCCTGCTGTCAGTGTGTTTTGACTGTTTTCTCTGGGATCCTGCTAACCAGGACCCCAGTGATTGTGCTCTCTCCCTCTAAATTTGGTTGCTTAGGACTTTGCACACCCCACAACTGGCATACTGGTGCTCCCATATAAGCCCCTAATACATAGTACTAATGCACCCAGGGCATTGGGGCACCAGGGGTTCCCCATGGGCTGCAGCATGTATTGGGCCACCCATGGGAGCCCATGTAAAATGTGTCTGCAAGCCTGTCATTGCAGCCTTCGTGAAAAGGTACATGCACCCTTTCACTACAAGTCACTGTACCAGGTCACTGTAAGTCACCCCTATGGTAGGCCCTCCTAGCCCAGAGGGCAGGGTGCAGGTACCTGTGTGTGAGGGCACCCCTGCATGAGCAGCGGTGCCTCTACGAACTCCATCTCCATTACACTGGACTTCATAAGGGCGGGTAAGCCAGTTTACCTGTGTCCAGCTACATAACGGTAGCTCCAAACCTGGGCATGTTTGGTATCAAACATGTTTGAATCATACCCAAATACTATTCCCAGTATTGGCTTGTATTTCCATGCACCCTGTGGGCTTATTAGAGGACCCCCAGCATTGCTCCTACCAGTATTCTGGGGTTTTCAGGGCAGCCCGCCCGCTATCACTCCTCAGACAGATTTCTGCCCTCCTGCTGCTTGACCAGCTTAGGCAGAGGAAGGCAGAACAAAGGACTTCCTGTGGGACAGGGAGGTAACACCCTCTCCCTTGGGAATAGGTGTTACATGGCTTGGGACAGGTAGCCTCCCAAAGCCACCAGTAAGCTTTGAAGGGCACATTTAGTGCCTTCATTGCATAAACCGGTTTGCACCAGTCCAGGGACCCCCTGGTCCCTACTCCGGCACGAACCTGGACAAAGGAAAGGGGAGAGACCACTACCCTGTCTATTACCACCCCAGGGGTGGTGCCCAGAGCTCCTCCAGGTGGCCACTTGATTCTACCATCTTGAATCCAAGGTGGGCAGAGGCCCCTGGTAGCATCTGAGTGGCCAGGTCAGGTAGGTGACGTCACAGCCCCCTCCTGATTTGTGGTCAACGTGCTAGGTGACCAATCTTGCTTCATGGGCTATTTAGGGTCTCCTCTTGGGTGGGTCCTCAGATTTGACGTGCAAGATTCCTGCAGGACTCCTCTGCATCGTTTACTTCATCTTCTGGCCTCTGGGGCTGCAACTGGACCCTCCAAAAACAACAATCTGCAAATTCATCGACGACTCTGCTCTGCAACATTGTTTCTCTGACTCCGTCCAGCAACTGCAACATTTCCCTGGCTGTGCATCCTGTGAGGGCGAGAAGTCTTCAGCCTGCACAAGAAGTGAGAAAGAATCTCCCTTGGAGTGATAATCACTCCCCTGCATCCACAGGAACCAACTGCAACGACGACCGGATGCGTGGAACTTCTCTACTCCAGCACTGCGTGGTTCCTGCATCACAGGTGATGGTCCGGAATGGTTCCTTTGGTCCTCTTACCAGCCGTCCAACTTGGGAGACGGGAAACCCTTGCCTTTCCTTGCAGGACAGTAGCCCTGTGCACTGTGACTCTTGCAGCTACCAAGGCTTATTTATTCCTCCTCCAAGGGATCTTCAGGCTCCATGTAGCACCGGCCCCCAGCACTACTTCCTGCAAAGAAGTCTCCTGCCTGCTGCTCTTGCAACGTGGGACTCAGGTGTGCTGAGTGGGCCTCACTGCGACTCCTATGCCTGCTGCCAGTGAGTTGCCTGTGAGGGCTGTCTCCTCCTCTTGTGACTATTCCAGCTGCTGAGGGTCACCTCGGACTCCTCTCCTTGGGTCGAGTCCCTTGGACCTTGCTGATCCTCTTCGACCACTGACGTGGGGCATAACTTGCATCACTTTTGGGACTCCTCTTCGGCTCCTGTGCTGCACTGCTGAACTTTGTCAAACTGGTCCTGCATCCACAGAAGGGTGGGTAGTGGCTCCTGACACAACCAGACACTCCAGCTTGAACTGGATTGGTCCCGTTCCTGTCAGGATCCAGCTTTGGGTTCATCAGTCTTGGTTGGGACTTGCACAATCCTTTTTCTAAGTCCTCCTGTTGGTTTTGAGAAAAAAACGATACCTCTGCTCTCCTGGTTGCTGGAGTTACTCTAGTACTCACCTTTTGGGGTTCCTAGTTCCTCCAGCTCCCCTCTACTAGCTCTACTTCCTTGGGCGGGGACAGCTTTTCACATTCCACTTTTTTTAGTATATGGTTTGGCCCTCCCTTGGGGCGCTCACTATTTGCTACTGAATTTACCAATATCTATTGCGTCTATGATATTTACTGATTGCTAATATGTATATAATAGTGGTTTACTTACCTCCAGTTCAGGGACTCCTATTCAGTATTGTAGTAAAGTGACGTCTTTCTTGGCATGGTTACCCCCATTTTCTGCTTGTTGTCAGTGTTTTTGTATTCACTGGGATCCTGCTAACCAGGACCCCTTTGATTATGCTCTCTTCTCTAAATTTGCTTGCTAGTAACCTTTTCTTTTCACAATTGGCATAATGATCCTCCCATATAAATCCCTAGGGCATTGGGGTTCCAGGAGATCCCTATGGGCTGCAGCAGTTATTCTGCCACCCACAGGGAGCCCATGCAAAGGGTTCTGCAGGCCTACCATTGCAGTCTGCGTGAACCGGGTGCACGCACCTGTTTTCACTACAGGTCACTGCACCAGGTCACTGTAAGTCTCCCCTATGGTAGGCCCTCTCAGCCTAGAGGGCAGGGTGCAGGAGCTGTGTGTGAGGGCACCCCTGCACTAGCAAAGGTGCCCCCACAATCTCCAGCCCCATTTAACTGGACTTCATAAGTGCGGGGACGCCATTTTATGTGTGCTCTGGACACAGGTCACTACCTATGTCCAGCTACATAATGGTAACTCTGAACCGGGCATGTTTGGTATCAAACATGTCAGAACCATATCCCAATACTGTAGCAAGTATTGGAAATATGATTTCATGCACTCTGGGGGGTCCTTAGAGGACTCCCAGAATTGCTACCACCAGTCTTACAGGGTTTTCTGGGTAGCCCAGCTGCTGCCACCCCTCAGACGGGTTTCTGCCTTCCTGCTGCTTGATCTGATCAAGCCCAGGAAGGCAGAAGAAAGGATTTCCTTTGGGAAAGGGTGGTAACACCCTCTCCCTTTGGAAATAGGTATGATTTGCTTGGAGGGGGTAGCCTCCCCAAGCCACTGGTTTGCTTTGAAGGGCATATTTGGTGTCCTCTGTGCATAAACGAGTCCACACCGGTTCAGGGACTCCCCCAGTCCTACTATGGTGTGAAACTGGACAATGGAGAGGGGAGTGACCACTCCCCTGTCCATCACCACCCCAGGGGTGGTGCCCAGAGCTCCTCCAGAGGCTCCCTGGGGTCTGCCATCTTGATTCCAAGGTTGGCAGAGAACTCTGGGAGCATCTGAGTGTTTGTGACGTCAGACGCACCCTCTGATAGGTAGTCACCTGGTTAAGTGACTGAGACTCCTCTTTGGGTTATATAGGGTCTTCCTCTGTGGTGGGTCCTCAGATTCGGCTTGCAAGATTCCAGCAGGACTCTTCTGCAACCTCTGCTTCGATTTATGGCCTCCAGAACCGTGACTGGACCTTCCAGGAACCTACAGGCTGCAGATCCATGAGGTAGACTCTTCTGCAACATTGTATCCAGAAATCCTGCCAGCTCTGCAACATTTCCCCAGCTGTGCATCCTCAGAAGACTGCAAGTCTTCAGCATGCACAACAAGGAGAAATCTCCCTTGGGGTGAAGGCATCACTCCCCTGTAACCAAAGGCACTTGGCTGCAACGACGACTGTTGCGTGGATCTCCCCTCATCCTGAGTGGCGTGGGTCCTGCATCACGGGTGGTGGTCCGGAGAGTCTCCCTTGGTCCTCTCTACCAGCTGTCGCACTTTGGCAGTGGTAAGTCCTTTCCACTCCACGCAAGACAGCAGCTGCCAAGGTCTTGTTTGCTTCACCTCCAAGGGGAACTTCATGTAAGGTGTAGCTCCAGCCCCCAGCACCCCTCCTGCAACTCCTGGGCCTATGCGTGGTCCTCAGGTGACGTGGGAGCAACTTCTGTTGTGCTGCTTGGGCTGTGTCCCTGTCCTGTGGGACACCTGTGGGTGCTGCTGCTACTGCTGTGGGCCTTCTGCGATGCGGAGGGTCCCCTGTGATTCTCCCTCCTGGACCTTGCTGGTCCCCAGCAGCACCTCTTTTCATCCAACTGCAAATTTGCCTTTACCAAGGCTTGTTGGTAGGAATCCTTCACCGACATCCATCTGTAATCCAGCTTCCAGCGTGGGACACCTTTTGTACGCATCAGGAACTCTTCTCCAGCTTCTGTGCTGCATTGCTGACCCCTCTTCCTTCTTCGTTGAACAACTCCAAAAGGTACCGCTGGGTGGGTAGTATCTTCTACTCCCCCTGGACTCCACAGGCACTTCTGGACTAGGTCCCCTCTCTCCACAGGTCTCCATCTTCGTTAATCCAATGCTGATTTCTTGCAGGCTGTTCTGGGTGTTTTCTCCTTTTCATCCTTTTTGGGGGGGGGAGGGAGGGGGGGTTGGAGGAACCCAGTGTTTTTCCCCTGCATTCCCAGTCACTAGGGGGGGTACTGCATTATTTATCTGTGTGGTTTCGTAGTACTCCCAGCTCCCCTCTACATGATTTACTTACCTAGGTGGGGGCCCTGTGTTCACATTCCATTTTCTTAGTGTATGGGCTCCCCCTAGGGCTACTATTGCTTATTGCTATTTTACACTGTTTTTCAGGCTTTTTATGCCTCTTACTGTTTAAAATTGTATGTGTGTGTGTGTGTGTGTGTGTATATATATATATATATATATATATATATATATATATATATATATGGAAAATGTCACTTACCCAGTGTACATCTGTTCGTGGCATTAGTCGCTGCAGATTCACATGCTGTGCACAGTCCGCCATCTGGTGTTGGGCTCGGAGTGTTACAAGTTGTTTTTCTTCGAAGAAGTCTTTTGGAGTCACGAGACCAAGGGACTCCTCCCATTTCGACTCCATTGCGCATGGGCGTCGACTACATCTTAGATTGTTTTCCCCGCAGGGGGTGAGGTAGGAGTTGTGTATGCTAGTAATAGTGCCCATGCAATGGAGTGAATACGTATGTACATACTAAAGTTTAAAGTAATATATTTACAAATGTACAAATGTTCAAGATCTACTTCTAAACGGCTACAGGCTCCCGGGGAGGCGGGTGGGCGCATGTGAATCTGCAGCGACTAATGCCACGAACAGATGTACACTGGGTAAGTGACATTTTCCGTTCGATGGCATGTGTAGCTGCAGATACACATGCTGTGCATAGACTAGTAAGCAATTATCTCCCCAAAAGCGGTGGTTCAGCCTGTAGGAGTTGAAGTAGTTTGAAATAATGTTCTTAGTACAGCTTGACCTACTGTGGCTTGTTGTGCAGTTAACACATCTACACAGTAGTGCTTGGTAAATGTATGAGGCGTAGACCATGTTGCTGCCTTACATATTTCGTTCATTGGAATATTTCCTAGAAAGGCCATGGTAGCACCTTTCTTACTGGTTGAGTGTGCCTTTGGTGTAATAGGCAGCTCTCTTTGCTTTATTATAGCAGGATTGAATGCATTTAACTATCGATCTAGCAATGCCTTGTTTTGAAATTGGGTTTCCTGTATGTGGTTTTTGAAAGGCAATAAATAGTTGTTTTGTTTTTCGAATTAGTTTTGTTCTGTCAATGTAGTACATTAGTGCTCTTTTGATGTCTAATGTATGTAGTGCTCTTTCAGATACAGAATCTGGCTGTGGGAAGAACACTGGTAATTCTACCGTTTGATTCAAGTGGAACGGTGAGATTACCTTTGGTAAAAATTTTGGATTTGTTCGTAGGACTATTTTATTTTTGTGTATCTGAATAAATGGTTCTTGTATGGTAAAAGCTTGAATTTCACTCACTCCTCTTAGAGACCTGATGGCAATTAGAAATGCAACTTTCCACGTTAAGTATTGCATTTCACAAGAATGCATGGGTTCAAATGGTGGACCCATGAGTCGTGTCAATACAATGTTGAGGTTCCATGAAGGAACAGGTGGTGTTCTAGGTGGTATAATTCTCTTTAGGCCTTCTATAAACGCTTTTATGACTGGTATTCTAAATAATGAAGTTGAATGAGTGATTTGCAGGTAAGCTGATATTGCGGTAAAATGTATCTTTATGGAAGAGAAAGCTAGATCTGACTTTTGTAAATGTAGTAAATATTGTACTATATCTTTTGGAGATGCATGTAATGGCTGAATTTGATTATTATGGCAGTAATAAACAAATCTTTTCCACTTATTTGCATAGCAGTGTCTAGTGGTAGGTTTCCTAGCTTGTCTTATGACCTCCATACATTCTTGTGTGAGGTCTAAGTGTCCGAATTCTAGGATCTCAGGAGCCAAATTGCTAGATTCAGCGATGCTGGATTTGGATGTCTGATCTGTTGTTTGTGTTGTGTTAACAGATCTGGTCTGTTGGGTAGTTTGACATGAGGTACTACTGAAAGGTCTAGTAGTGTTGTGTACCAAGGTTGCCTCGCCCATGATGGTGCTATTAGTATGAGTTTGAGTTTGTTTTGACTCAACCGGTTTACTAGATATGGAAGGAGCGGGAGAGGGGGAAAAGCGTACGCAAATATCCCTGACCAGTTCATCCATAGAGCATTGCCTTGGGATTGATCCTGTGGGTACCTGGATGCAAAGTTTTGGCATTTTGAGTTGTCCTTTGTTGCAAATAGATCTATTTGCAGTGTTCCCCAAATTTGAAAGTAAGTGTTTAGTATTTGGGGGTGAATCTCCCATTCGTGGATTTGTTGGTGATCCCGAGAGAGATTGTCTGCTAACTGGTTCTGAATTCCTGGAATAAATTGTGCTATTAGGCGAATGTGGTTGTGAATCGCCCAATGCCATATTTTTTGTGTCAGGAGACACAACAGTGTCGAGTGCGTCCCTCCCTGTTTGTTTAAGTAATACATTGTTGTCATGTTGTCTGTTTTGACAAGAATGTATTTGTGTGTTATTATGGGCTGTAATGCTTTCAGCGCTAGGAATACCGCTAACAGTTCCAAGTGATTTATGTGAAACTGTCTTTGATGTATGTCCCATTGTCCTTGGATGCTGTGTTGATTGAGGTGTGCTCCCCACCCTGTCATGGAAGCATCTGTCGTTATAACGTATTGTGGCACTGGGTCTTGGAAAGGCCGCCCTTGGTTTAAATTTATACTGTTCCACCATAGAAGCGAGATGTATGTTTGGCGGTCTATCAACACCAGATCTAGAAGCTGACCCTGTGCCTGTGACCATTGTGATGCTAGGCACTGTTGTAAGGGCAGCATGTGCAATCTTGCGTTTGGGACAATGGCTATGCATGAAGACATCATGCCTAGCAGTTTCATTACCATTTTGACTTGTATCTTTTGTTTTGGATACATGGTCTGTATTACATTGTTAAATGTTTGAACTGTTTGTGGACTTGGAGTGGCAATCCCTTTTGCTGTGTTGATTGTCGCTCCTAAGTATTGCTGTGTTTGACACGGCATAAGGTGTGACTTTGCGTAGTTGATTGAGAAGCCTAGTTTGTGGAGGATTTGTATGACATATTTTGTGTGCTGTGAACACTGTTTTAGCGTGTTGGTTTTGATTAACCAGTCGTCTAAGTACGGGAACACATGTATTTGCTGCCTTCTGATATGTGCAGCTACTACTGCCAGGCATTTTGTAAAAACTCTTGGTGCAGTTGTTATTCCGAATTGGTAATGTATTCCTTGGAATACGAACCTTAGATATTTTCTGTGTGAAGGATGTATTGGTATATGGAAGTAAGCATCCTTTAGGTCTAGTGTTGTCATGTAGTCTTGTCGTTTGAGCAGTGGGATTACGTCTTGTAATGTAACCATGTGAAAGTGGTCTGATTTGATGTAGGTATTTAATGTTCTGAGATCCAATATTGGTCTCAGACTCTTGTCTTTTTGGGGTTTTAGAAAGTACAGTGAGTAAACTCCTGTGTTTCTCTGTAGTTTTGGTACTAATTCTATTGCTTCTTTTTGTAGCAATGCTTGAACTTCTAGTCCTAGAAGGTCTATATGTTGTTTTGACATACTGTGTGTTTTCGGTGGGACGTTTGGAGGGAATTGGAGAAATTCTATGCAATAACCATGCTGGATAATTGCTAAGACCCAAGTGTCTGTTGTTATTTCCTCCCATTGTTTGTAAAATTGGCTTAGTCTCCCCCCCACAGGTGTTATGTGATGAGGTTGTGTGACTTGTAAGTCACTGCTTATTTTGAGGAGTTTTGGGACTTTGGAACTTTCCCCTGTTTTTCTGGAATTGTCCCCCTCTATATTGCCCCCGAAAACTTCCCCGCTGATATTGGCTTTGGTAAGTGGGCCTTGCTTATGATGTTGTGGTTTCTGTCGGTTGACCTCGAAACCCTCCCCTGAAAGGTGCTTTGCGAAAAGTGCCTCTGCTCTGCGGGGAGTAGAGTGCGCCCATGGCTTTGGCTGTATCAGTGTCTTTCTTGAGTTTCTCAATAGCAGTGTCGACTTCCGGCCCAAACAACTGCTGTTCGTTAAATGAAATATTTAGCACGGCTTGTTGAATTTCCGGCTTGAACCCTGAAGTACACAGCCATGCGTGCCTTCTTATTGCAGTGTTTACTGTCCTTGCAGCCGTATCTGCTGCATCCATTGAAGACCGTATCTGATTATTTGCGATACTTTGTCCTTCTTTCACCACTTGTTGCGCCCTTTTTTGGAACTCTTTGGGTAAGTGTTCTATGAAATGCTGCATTTCATCCCAATGAGCTCTATCATAACGTGGCAAAAGTGCCTGTGAATTGGCAATGCGCCATTGGTTTGCTGCTTGTGCTGCAACTCTTTTGCCTGCAGCATCAAATTTGCGACTCTCCTTGTCTGGAGGTGGTGCGTCCCCTGAGGTATGAGAGTTTGCTCTTTTACGAGCTGCCCCGACAACTACTGAGTCTGGTGTTAATTGCGTTGTAATATAAACTGGATCTGTTGGCGGTGGCTTGTACTTTTTTTCCACCCTTGGAGTTATGGCTCTGCCTTTAACTGGGTCTTGAAAGATTTGTTTTGAATGTTTTAGCATTCCTGGGAGCATAGGTAGGCTTTGGTATTGGCTATGGGTGGAGGATAGGGTGTTAAACAGAAAGTCATCCTCAATTGGTTCGGAATGCAAGGTGACGTTGTGAAAAGCAGCTGCCCTTGCGACCACCTGTGTGTAAGATGTACTGTCTTCAGGTGGTGACGGCCTTGCAGGGTACAAATCTGGGCTGTTGTCCGATACTGGAGCATCGTAAAGGTCCCATGCATCGGGATCGTCCTGACTCATTGTAGTATGAGCTGGGGAGTGCATCAGTGGTGGAGTTGTTACTGGTGATGCGTGCATTGATGGTGGTGGAGACAGTGGTGGAATTGTTTTCCTTGCCACCTTTGCCTGTGGCTGCTTGTCTTTTTGTTGAAAGGCAAGTTTTCTTTTTATTTTAATTGGGGGAAGAGTGGTTATCTTCCCTGTGTCCTCATGAATGTGAAGCCTTCTTTGTGTATAATCTGGCTCTACAGCTTCAAGTTCCTCTCCGAATCTATGCTTTTGCATTTGGGAGGTTAATCCTTGTTCCTCTGTGTAGGAACCTGTTTTCGGCTCCGACGCTGGATGTTTCGGAACCAAAATTTTTTCGGATGTCTTTTTAGGCTCCGAAGAAACCTTTTTTATTTTCGGCGTGGTGTCTCGGGCCGAAATTCTTCGGTGCCGCTGTCTCGGTGCCGAATCTTCTCGGAGCTGTCTCGGCTCCGAGGTTGCTGTGTGGCGGTATCTCGACCGGAGTCGGATGACTTCGACACCAGCATGCCCTTTTTCGGTGCCTTGGATCGGTCACCTAATTTTCGGGTTAAGCCATGGCCTGTTGGCGGTGGCGTTCCCTGGGCTTTTGTTGACTTCTCGTGAGTCTTGATTTTCGACGTCTTACTCACGGTTTTCGGCGTTTCTTCGGCGTCGAGCTCTTCAGAGTCCGACTCGTGGATGGAGAAAGCTTCTTCTTCTTCCTCGAAACGCTCTTGTCCTGTCGGCGTGGACGCCATCTGCAGTCTTCTGGCTCTTCGGTCCCTTTATGTTTTCCTCGACCGAAATGCTCGACAGGCTTCACAAGTATCCTCCTTGTGCTCGGGAGACAAGCACAAGTTACAGACCAAATGCTGATCCGTATACGGATACTTGTTATGGCATTTTGGGCAGAAGCGGAATGGGGTCCGTTCCATCAGCCTTGAAGTCGCACGTGGCCGGGCCGACCAGGACCCGACGGGGGATCGAAAAAACCACGAAGGGCCACCGGAGCTCTTCAAAATTCGGTGTCGATTTGTTCTAACTAACCCGATACCGAACGCAAACAATACCGATGTTTTTTTCCGAGATTCTAACTAACTTTCCGACCCGAAACACGGAGCGAAAAGGAACACGTCCGAACCCGATGGCGGAAAAAAAACAATCTAAGATGGAGTCGACGCCCATGCGCAATGGAGTCGAAATGGGAGGAGTCCCTCGGTCTCGTGACTCAAAAAGACTTCTTTGAAGAAAAACAACTTGTAACACTCCGAGCCCAACACCAGATGGCGGACTGTGCACAGCATGTGTATCTGCAGCTACACATGCCATCGAACATATATATATATGGAAAATGTCACTTACCCAGTGTACATCTGTTCGTGGCATGAGACGCTGCAGATTCACATTCCATTTTCTTAGTATATGGGCTCCCCCTAGGGCTACTATTGCTTATTGCTATTTTACACTGTTTTCCAGGCTTTTTATGCCTCTTACTGTTTAAAATTGTATGTACATACATATATATATATATATATATATATATATATATATATATATATGGAAAATGTCACTTACCCAGTGTACATCTGTTCGTGGCATGAGACGCTGCAGATTCACATGCTGTGCATTATCCTGCCATCTAGTGTTGGGCTCGGAGTGTTACAAGTTGTTTTTCTTCGAAGAAGTCTTTTCGAGTCACGAGATCGAGGGACTCCTCCCCTTTCAGCTCCATTGCACATGGGCGTCGACTCGATCTTAGATTGTTTTCCTCGCAGAGGGTGAGGCAGGAGTTGTGTACATAGTAAGAGTGCCCATGCAATGGAGTAAGTATGTATGTACATAATGTGTCTAAAAGTGATATATATTTACAAATTTACAAGTTTATTTTTATCAACTTATAACGGCTACAGGCTCCTGGGGAGGTGGGAGGGCGCATGTGAATCTGCAGCGTCTTATGCCACGAACAGATGTACACTGGGTAAGTGACATTTTCCGTTCCATGGCATGTGTAGCTGCAGATACACATGCTGTATGCAGTTATTTCCCCAAAAGCGGTGGTTTAGCCTGTAGGAGTTGAAGTTGTTTGAAATAATGTTCGTAATACTGCCTGTCCTGCTGTGGCTTGTTGTGTTGTTAACACATCCACACAGCAATGTTTTGTGAATGTATGAGGCGTAGACCATGTGGTTGCCTTACAGATTTCTGCCATTGGTATATTTCCTAGAAAGGCCATGGTGGCGCCTTTCTTTCTAGTGGAGTGTGCCTTCGGTGTAATAGGCAGCTCTCTCTTTGCTTTAACATAGCAGGTTTGAATACACTTAACTATTCATCTGGCAATGCCTTGTTTGGATATTGGATTTTCTGCATGAGGTTTTTGAAAAGCTACAAACAATTGTTTTGTTTTGCGAAATTGTTTGGTTCTATCAATGTAATACATTAGTGCCCTTTTGATGTCTAATGTATGTAATGCCCTTTCAGCTACAGAGTCTGGTTGTGGAAAAAATATTGAGATTCCATGAAGGCACTGGTGGTGTCCTTGCGGGAATGATTCTTTTTAGACCCTCCATAAATGCTTTTATGACTGGGATTCTAAAGAGTGATGTTGAATGTGTAATTTGCAGATAGGCAGAAATTGCTGTGAGATGTATTTTAATGGATGAAAAAGCTAGCTTAGATTTTTGTAAGTGTAATAAGTAGCTTACAATGTTTTTTGTTGACGCATGTAGTGGTTGAATTTGATTATTATGACAGTAATAAACAAATCTTTTCCATTTATTTGCGTAGCAATGTCTTGTAGTAGGTTTCCTAGCTTGTTTAATGACCTCCATACATTCTTGTGTAAGGTCTAGATGTCCAAATTCTAAGACTTCAGGAGCCAGATTGCTAGATTGAGCGATGCTGGATTCGGGTGTCTGATCTGTTGTTTGTTTTGAGTTAACAGGTCTGGTCTGTTTGGTAGTTTGACATGAGGTAGTACTGACTGGTCTAGTAGTGTTGTGTACCATGGTTGGCGAGCCCAAGTCGGTGCTACTAGTATTAGTTTGAGTTTGTTTTGACTCAATTTGTTTAATAGATACGGAAGGAGTGGGAGAGGGGGGAAAAGCGTAAGCAAATATCCCTGACCAACTCATCCATAATGCATTGCCCTTGGATTGAGGGTGTGGGTACCTGGATGCGAAGTTTTGGCATTTTGAGTTTGCTTTTGTTGCAAATAGGTCTATTTGCGGTGTTCCCCAGTTTTGGAAGTAAGTTTGCAGTATCTGGGGATGAATTTCCCATTTGTGGGTCTGTTGGTGATCTTGACTGAGATTGTCGGCCAACTGGTTTTGAATTCCTGGGATGTACTGTGCTATTAGGCGAATGTGATTGTGAATCGCCCAATGCCAAATCTTCTGTGCTAAGAGACACAGCTGTGATGAGTGTGTCCCTCCCTGTTTGTTTAGGTAATACATTGTTGTCATGTTGTCTGTTTTGACAAGAATGTGTTTGTGGGCTAATATCGGTTGAAATGCTTTCAATGCTAGAAACACTGCTAGTAGTTCTAACTGATTTATATGAAGGTGTTTCTGTTGAGTGTCCCATTGTCCCTGGATGCTGTGTTGGTTGAGGTGTGCTAACCACCCTACCATGGAAGCATCTGTTGTGATCACGTATTGAGGCACTGGGTCCTGGAAAGGCCGCCCGTGTTTAAATTGATAGGATTCCACCATTGAAGCAAGGTGTGTGTTTGGCAGTCTATCAACACTAGATCTTGAAGTTGACCCTGTGCTTGTGTCCATTGTGTCGCTAGGCACTGTTGTAAGGGCCGCATGTGTAATTTTGCGTTTGGGACAATGGCTATGCATGAAGACATCATGCCTAGAAGTTTCATCACTAACTTTACTTGATACTGTTGGTTTGGGTGCATGCTTTGTATTACGTTTTGGAATGCTTGTACCCTTTGTAGACTTGGAGTGGCAATCCCTTTTTCTGTGTTGATTGTTGCTCCTAAGTATTGTTGTATTTGACACGGTTGTAAGTGTGATTTTAGGTAATTTATTGAGAACCCTAGCTTGTGAAGGGTTTCTATGACGTATTTTGTGTGTTGAAGACACTGTTTCTGAGTGCTGGTTTTTATTAACCAATTGTCTAGATACAGGAATACGTGTATGTGCTGTTTTCTGATATATGCTGCTACTACTGCAAGGCATTTTGTAAATACCCTTGGTGCTGTTGTTATTCCGAATGGTAACACTTTGAATTGGTAATGTACTCCTTGGATTACAAACCTTAAGTATTTCCTGTGTGAAGGATGTATGGGTATATGGAAGTAAGCATCCTTGAGGTCTAATGTTGACATGTAGTCTTGTTGTTTGAGCAAGGGAATCACATCTTGAAGTGTCACCATGTGAAAGTGATCTGATTTGATGTAAAGATTTAGTGTTCTGAGATCTAAGATGGGTCTCAGTGTTTTGTCCTTTTTTGGTATTAGAAAATACAGGGAATAAACACCTGTTCCTTTCTGATGGTTGGGTACTAGTTCTATTGCCTCTTTCTGTAACAACGCTTGGACTTCTAGTTGTAATAGATCCAAGTGCTGTTTGGACATGTTGTGTGCTTTTGGAGGCACATTTGGTGGTAATTGTAGGAATTCTATGCAATAACCATGTTGGATAATGGCTAGGACCCATGAGTCCGTAGTTATGTCTTCGTAATTTTTGTAATAATCTGTGAGTCTCCCCCCCACTGGTGTTATGTGTTGGGGATTTGTGACATTGAAGTCACTGTTTAGTTTGTGGAGTTTTTGGGCTTTGGAATTTCCCTCTTGTTTTAGGGAACTGTCCACCTCTATATTGTCCACGAAAGCCTTCTCTTTAGTATTGGCCCTAGTATGTGGGTCTGGCCTGTGAGGTTGAAGGTTCTGTGCTTTGGGCTTGAAACCCCCCTCTAAAGTGTGGCTTTCTAAAGGTGCCTCTGCTCTGTGGTGAGTAGAGTGTGCCCATGGCTTTGGCCGTGTCCGTGTCATTCTTTAGCTTTTCTATAGCTGTATCCACCTCCGGCCCAAACAACTGTTGTCCTTTAAAAGGCATACTAAGCACACCCTGCTGGATCTCTGGCTTAAATCCGGAGGTGCGTAGCCATGCGTGTCTCCGAATAGTGACCGCTGTGTTTACTCTTCTGGCAGCTGTGTCCGCTGCGTCCATAGCCGATCGTATCTGGTTGTTGGAGATACTTTGGCCCTCCTCCACCACTTGTTGTGCACGCTTTTGAAACTCTTTGGGAAGATGTTCAATGAAATGCTGCATTTCGTCCCAATGAGCCCCGTCATATCTTGCCAATAAAGCCTGTGAATTGGCAATGCGCCATTGATTGGCTGCCTGTGCTGCAACCCTTTTCCCTGCTGCATCAAACTTTCGACTTTCTTTGTCGGGTGGTGGTGCATCTCCAGAAGTCTGTGAGTTTGCCCTTTTCCGGGCTGCCCCTACTACCACCGAGTCAGGTGTTAGTTGTTGCATGATGTACACAGGGTCCGTAGGGGGAGGTTTGTACTTCTCCACCCTAGGTGTAATGGCTCTGCCTTTGACGGGGTCTTGAAACACCTGTTTTGCGTGTTTTAACATGCCTGGGAACATCGGCAGACTCTGGTATTGGCTATGTGTTGATGACAGGGTATTGAATAAAAAGTCATCCTCTATAGGTTCTGCATGCAGTGCTACATTGTGAAAAGTAGCTGCTCTGGACACCACCTGCATGTAAGCAGTACTGTCTTCTGGTGGTGATTGTCTTGACGGGTAGCAATCCGGACTATTGTCGGATACTGGTGCATCATATAGATCCCATGCATCTGGGACATCCTGGCTCATCCATGTGTGCATTGGTGATTGCATCATTGGGGGTGTTGCAATTGTTGACAGTTGCGGTGAGTGCTGCGACGATGGCTGTGGTGAAAAACATGGTGGATTTTTTTCTTTAGCCACTTTTGCTTTTGGCTGTTTTTCTGTTTCTTGGAAAGCGAGTTTCTGTTTCATTTTAATTGGGGGAAGAGTTCTTATTTTCCCTGTGTCATTCTGAATATGGAGCCTTCTTTGTGTATAGTCTGGCTCTCCCATCTCTAATTCTTGTCCAAATTTATGGCCTTGTAGTTGTGATGAAAGGCCTTGTTCTTCAGAATAGGAGCTCTGTTTCGGTTCCGAGGCTGGGTGTTTCGGCACCAAAACCTTTTCAGCAGTCTTTTTCGGCTCCGAAGCCACCTTTTTCGGTTTCGGGGTGCTGATATCTCAGTGCCGAGTATACTCTGTGCCGGTATCTCGACCGGAGTCGGATGTCTTCGACACGCGTGTGCCCTTTTTCGGTGCCAATGGTTGGTCACCGCGCTTACGGGTTAAGCCATGGCCTGCCGGCGGTGGCGTCCCCTGGGCTTTCATTATTTTTGCGTGAGTTTTGGCCGGGGCAGTTTTACTCACGGTTTATTGCCTCGCCGGCTGCTCACTTTCGGCCTCGTCCAAGTCCGAATCAGGAATGGAGAAAGTCTCCTCCTCTTCGACGTCGTGGTGTCCTGCCGGCATAGACGCCATTCGAAGCCTTCGAGCTCTCCGGTCCCGTAGCATCTTATTCGACAGAAATGCCAGACAGGCCTCGCAGGTATCCTCTTTGTGTTCGGGGGACAAACACAAATCACAGACCAAATGCTGGTCTGTATAAGGATACTTATTGTGGCATTCGGGGCAGAAGCGGAATGGGGTCCCTTCCATGAGCCTTGAAGACGCACGCGGTCGGGCCGACCAGGCCCCGCCGGGGAATGGAAGCCCCGAAGGGCTACCGGAGCTCTTCTTTTCTTCGGTGTTGATCTGCTATTACTAACCCGATACCGAACGCAAACAATACAGTCGAATTTTCCGAGATTTAACTAACTTTTCTGAACCGAAACACGGAGCGAAGAGGAACACATTCGAACCCGATGGCAGAAAGAAAACAATCTAAGATGGAGTCGACACCCATGCGCAATGGAGCCGAAAGGGGAGGAGTCCCTCGATCTCGTGACTCGAAAATACTTTTTTGACGAAAAACAACTTGTAACACTCCGAGCCCAACACTAGATGGCAGGATAATGCACAGTATGTGTATCTGCAGCTACACATGCCATCGAATGAATATATTATATATATATATATGGAAAATGTCACTTACCCAGTGTACATCTGTTCGTGGCATTAGTCGCTGCAGATTCACATGCTGTGCACATCCCGCCATCTAGTTGGGCTCGGAGTGTTACAAGTTGTTTGTCTTCGAAGAAGTCTTTGAGTCACGAGATCGAGGGACTCCTCCCATTTCGGCTCCATTGCACATGGGCGTCGACTCCATCTTAGATTGTTTTCCCCGCAGAGGGTGAGGTAGGAGTTGTGTATTATAGTAATAGTGCCCATGCAATGGAGTGAATACGTATGTACATAATGTAGTTTAAAGTGATATATTTAAAAATTTACAAATGTTCAAGATCAACTTCGAAACGGCTACAGGCTCCCGGGTGGGCGCATGTGACTCTGCAGCGACTAATGCCACGAACAGATGTACACTGGGTAAGTGACATTTTCCGTTCAATGGCATGTGTAGCTGCAGATACACATGCTGTGCATAGACTAGTAAGCAGTTATCTGCGCAAAGAACGAGTTACTTACCTTCGGTAACAACTTTTCTGGTGGATACATAAGCTACCTGTGGATTCCTCACCTAATGAATACTCCCATGGCGCCAGCATTCGACGGAAATCTTCTTCCTAGTCTCTGCACGTCGACGTCACTCTAGCCCACGCGACGCCGTCTGACGTCATACAGGCAATAAGAGGTCCTCGACGACGTGCCGACGTCAGTACCAACAATTTTTTACGTGCATGAGAACAACAACCCAATGCAATGAAAGAGCAAGGTAAAATACCATAACATTGTAAAATACACAACATTGCAATGAATAGCTGTAAATTAAATATAACTCTCTCTTTTTTTTTTTTTTAACCAACAAATATATGCAAATCATGTATATACACAAAGATATATACATATATATATATATATACATACATACAGATAAATATACACAAATATCCATATATACAACATCTACTGCAACCTTGAAGACCAAGAGGAGCACACTCAAGGATTACTTGGTAAGACCAGAAAGGCAACGGGGAGGTGGGTGGGACCGTGAGGAATCCACAGGTAGCTTATGTATCCACCAGAAAAGTCGTTACCGAAGGTAAGTAACTCGTCCTTCTGATGGATACAACTACCTGTGGATTCCTCACCTAATGAATAGTGTCCCAAAGCAGTACCACGCCCGGTGGCGGGTGCCTAAATGGTCAAACCAAGAAATCCTGCAGCACTGACCGTGCAAAATGGCCGTCCCTTCTAACCTCAGAATCCAAACAGTAATGTTTCGCAAAAGTGTGAAGGGACGACCAAGTTGCGGCCTTGCAGATGTCGACCACAGGAACACCTCTGGCCAAGGCCGACGTGGCCGACTTAGCTCTGGTGGAATGAGCTCTAATGCCCTCAGGCGGATCCTTCTTTGGCAAAGAGTAACAGATTTTAATGCAAAGAACAACCCACCTGGATAGTGTTCTCTTGTGGACTGCCTTTCCTCTCCTCGTGCCCACGTATCCAATGAACAGCGGATCCTCCAGCCTGAAATCCTTCATTTTATCAATAAGGAAGCTTAACGCTCTCTTTGGGTCCAGCCGGTGCAGTCTTTCTTCCTCTTTAGAAGGATGAGGCGGAGGATAGAACGTGTACAAAGTAATTGTCTGAGCCAAATGGAAAGGTGAAACAACCTTCGGGAGGAGAGCAGCCTTGGTCCTCAACACCACCTTATCCCCATAAAAAGTTGTATAAGAGGGCTTTACCGATAAGGCCTGCAACTCACTCACTCTCCTTGCAGATGTTATAGCAACCAGGAAGACTGTTTTTATAACCAAATACCTTAAGGGGCAAGAATGCATAGGTTCAAAAGGGGACCCCATAAGGAAAGTCAAGACCAAGGACAAATCCCATTGCGGCATAACAAATGGTTTTGGAGTATATTTATTTAGAAGACCTTTCAAGAATCTGACAATAGGGGATTTAAATAACGATGGTTGGTCTGGAAGACATATGAAGGCTGACAAGGCCGATAAATAACCCTTAATCGTAGCCACTGCACAACCTTTCTGCGCTAGAAACAGAGCAAAAGACAAAACGTCCGATAGATGAGCTTGTAAGGGATTAGTCTGCTTCTCTCCACACCACAAATTTAGACCACCTATTAGCGTAGATAGATTTAGTGGAGTGTCGCCTGGCCGCTAATATAACATCCACTACATCAGGCGGGAGAGAGAAGGAACTCAGGTTGCCCCGTTCAATCTCCAGGCATGTAGGTGCAGACTCTGGAGGTTGGGGTGTAAAACCTGCCCCTGCGACTGCGAGAGGAGGTCTGCCCTGATAGGGAGACGGAGCGGAGGGCACATTGAGAGTTGGAGAAGGTCTGAGTACCACACCCTCCTCGGCCAATCCAGAGCTATTAAGATTACTAGAGCCCGGTCTTGGCGAATCTTCCTCAATACTCGAGGAATCAAGGGTATGGGAGGAAACGCGTAAAACAACTGGCCGCACCAGGTTATTTGAAACGCGTCCCCCAACGCTCCCTGCATCGGATACTGGAGGCTGCAGAATAACGGACAATGCGCGTTCTCCAGAGTGGCAAACAGATCTACCCGAGGAAACCCCCACCTTTGGAAGATTAAACGGACTTGATCTGGATGGAGACGCCACTCGTGGTCTGCCGAGAATTGGCGACTGAGACTGTCCGCACGTACATTCAAGACCCCGGCCAGTTGATTTGCTACCAAGCAAATCTGATGGTCCTTTGCCCAGGACCATAGTCGAAGAGCTTCTCTGCAGAGAAGATACGACCCTACTCCTCCCTGTTTGTTTATGTACCACATCGTGGTAGTATTGTCCGTTAGGACCTGTATCGACTGACCACGAAGGGAAGGGAGGAAGGCCTTGAGAGCCAGACGTACAGCCCGTAACTCTAACAGATTGATATGAAACATCTGTTCCTCTGGAGGCCAAAGCCCTTTGATCTCCAGATCCCCCAGATGAGCTCCCCACCCTAGAGTGGAAGCATCCGTTATGACCGTGGCCACTGGTGGCGACTGCTCGAACGGCTTTCCTTGTGAAAGATTGTTGCTCGCAATCCACCACTTCAAGTCCACAGCAGCATCTCTGGAGATCTTGACAGCACCCTCTAGATCCCCTTTGTGTTGAGACCACTGCCTTCGGAGGCACCACTGAAGAGCCCTCATGTGCCAGCGAGCATGCGTGACCAACAGAATGCAGGAGGCAAACAGACCGAGCAGACGAAGGACCTTGAGGACTGGAACTACCGCTCCATTTCGAAACATTGGAACCAATTCCTGAATATCTTGAATCCGCTGAGGCGGAGGAAAAGCTCGACCCAATGTTGTATCCAGTACTGCCCCTATGAACAGGAGGCGCTGAGAGGGCTCCAGGTGAGATTTGGGCTCGTTCACCGAAAAACCCAGGTCGAACAACAACTGAGTCGTTGACTGCAGATGATGCGACACAAGCTCCGGAGACTTGGCTTTGATCAACCAGTCGTCCAAGTAAGGAAATACTGCTATCCCCTTCCTTCTGAGCTCTGCCGCAACCACCAACATCACCTTCGTGAAGACTCGAGGTGCTGAAGTAAGACCAAACGGAAGGACCGCAAACTGATAGTGCTGCGATCCTACCACAAACCGGAGATACTTCCTGTGTGACTTGAGTATCGGGATATGAAAGTAAGCATCCTGCAAGTCGACAGACACCATCCAATCTTCCTTGTTCAACGCCAAAAGCACCTGAGCTAGGGACAGCATCTTGAACTTTTCCTGTTTGAGGAACCAATTCAAGATCCTCAGATCCAGGATTGGTCTCAACCGACCATCCTTCTTGGGAATCAGGAAATACCTTGAGTAACAACCTCGACCCCTTTCCTGCTCTGGGACCAACTCCACCGCGCCCTTTGAAAGGAGGACTTGTACCTCCTGTTCTAGCAACAGGAGGTGTTCTTCTGAACAATAAGATGGGCGAGGCGGGATGGGGAGGCGGGAACTCCCGAAAGGGAAGGGTGTAGCCTTTTCCCACAATACTGAGAACCCAAGTGTCCGTTGTAATAGTCTTCCACTTGCGGAGAAAATGCCGTAATCTTCCCCCTACAGGAGAGGAGTGAGTGGGAAATGGTGGAAGCCTAAGACTGCTTTCCCTGCTGCACCCCTCCAGAGGACGAGGAAGAGGCAGAGTGCTGCTGAGAGGCTCCTCTGGTGCGGGCCCTACCTCTCCCTCTAAAAGATCTATAGGGATGGGAAGAGGCAGGTTGCTGGAATTTCCCCCGAAAGGAGGAGGAGGAAGAGCCACGCCCAAATCCACGAAACCTCCTGAAAAATCTAGAAGAGGCAGAGGAAGAAGGAGCTTGGAGTCCTAACGATTTGGCTGTGGCCCTGCTCTCCTTAAATCGCTCCAAGGCCGAATCAGCCTTGGCCCCAAACAGTTTGTCCCCATCAAAAGGGAGATCCAATAGGGTTGACTGCACATCCGCAGAAAACCCCGAATTACGGAGCCAGGCCTGTCTCCTTGCCACCACAGCCGTGCCCATTGCTCTGGCCACCGAGTCGGTCGTGTCCAGCCCAGACTGAATAATCTGGGTCGCGGCAGCCTGGGCGTCCGAAACAACATCCAAAAGACCCTGGGGAAGCTCCGTAAATGATGAGGAAATGTCATCCATCAGAGCATGGATATATCTCCCCAGAATACAAGTTGCGTTGGTGGCCTTCAACGCCAGACTGCAGGACGAAAAAAATGTCTTGGACTGCGCATCCAGCTTCTTCGAGTCCCTGTCCCCAGGCACCGTCGGGAAAGAACCAGGCGCTGATTTAGATGAACAGGAGGCCTGCACCACCAAGCTCTCAGGTGTAGGGTGTCTAGAAAGAAAACCAGGGTCAGATGGTGCAGCTCGATACCTCCTGGCCACGGCCCTATGCACCGCTGGGGAAGATACTGGTCTCTTCCACACCTCTAGCACCGGATCCAGCAAAGCGTCATTGAACGGCAAGAGAGGCTCCGCCGCAGCTGAGGCCGGATGTAGCACCTCTGTCAGAAGATTCTGCTTTGCCTCTGCCACCGGCAAAGGTAGGTCCAGAAAGTTAGCTGCCTTCCGTACCATAGCGTGAAAGGAAGCAGCCTCCTCCGTGTATTCCCCTGGAGACGAAAGATCCCACTCAGGGAAAGTGTCCAGCCGACTGGCTGTATCCAGACCATGCAGTCCATCACCCGAGTCCTCTAGTTCTCCTTCCTCCAGGACTCGTTGGTACTCCTGCTCCTCTAATAAACGGAGAGCACATCTCCTCGAATGAAGCCTCTGCTCGATACGCGGAGTCGACATGGCCTCTGCCGAAGTCGAAGATCGGCGCCGATCCCCAGAAGCAACCGACGCCGCGTCCGGCGCCACAGGTAACTTCGGCGCCGATGAAAGAGCAGGGCGTAGAGAACACGGAGCTGATGGACCCACCGGAGTCACAGGACGAAATCCCGACGTCGACGGGATGGAAATCTCCGGGGCCAATCCCTCTGAAGCCACCGGAGCGGCCACCGGCGCAGACACCGGCGCCGAGCCCACGTTCCCAAAAGGGAGAAAGGGCATAAAGGGTGCCGGCCGTAGAGGCGCAGGATCACCCAATGATAAGGCCAAAGGGCCAGCCGGAGCACCCCCTGGAGCCATCTGTTGGAAGATGGTATACATTGCATTTAGGAATGCGGTACTATCGGCTCCAGGGGTGGGAAAAGCCGGATACTGGGGTGCCTGTATTGGAGGCGACCCCGACGCCGGCCTCGACGTCTGCGACGCCTGAGACAACACCAGAGGCTGCACCACTTCAATCACCGACGCCTGTCCAGGTGAAGTCGGTGACGCCGGAGAGGGCAACGGCGTCGACGGATGCGGCGTGACCGTGGGACTGACCTCCCAAGTCCTCCGGCGCCGATCCGAAGACCTGGAACGAGTCTCCTTGCTTGAATGGCGCCGTGAATCTCTACGGCGCCGGGAGTCTCGATGACGCCGATGCCTTGGCGAAGAAGACTTCTTGCGATGTTTTTCTTTCTTCGACTTCGCCATAAACAACTTAGCCTCTTATTCCTTGAGGGCCTTTGGATTCATGTGCTGGCATGAATCGCAAGTCGAGATGTCGTGGTCGGAGCTCAAACACCAAAGGCAGTCGGAGTGCGGATCCGTAACTGACATCTTGCCCCCACACTCATGACAAGGCTTAAAACCCGACTTTCTCTGCGACATTATTACTGCAGAGAAGGACTACGCAGCAAAAAATACACTGTAACCACGAAAGTAATAGTTGCTCCCTCGAAGATAACCATTTCGAAAGCACGGAAAAAAGGGAACTGACGCCGGCACGTCGTCGAGGACCTCTTATTGCCTGTATGACGTCAGACGGCGTCGCGTGGGCTAGAGTGACGTCCTCGTCGACGTGCAGAGACTAGGAAGAAGATTTCCGTCGAATGCTGGCGCCATGGGAGTATTCATTAGGTGAGGAATCCACAGGAAGTTGTATCCATCAGAAAGCGGTGGTTCAGTCTGTAGGAGTTGAAGTTGTTTGAAACAATGTCCGTAGTACTGCTTGGCCTACTGTGGCTTGTTGTACCGCTAACACATCTACACAGTAGTGTTTGGTAAATGTATGAGGCGTAGACCATGTTGCTGCCTTACATATTTCAGTCATTGGAATATTTCCTAGAAAGGCCATGGTAGCACCTTTCTTTCTAGTCGAGTGTGCCTTTGGTGTAATAGGCAGTTCTCTTTTAGCTTTAAGATAACAAGTTTGAATGCACTTAACTATCCATCTAGCAATGCCTTGTTTTGAAATTGGATTTCCTGTATGGGGTTTTTGGAAAGCAATAAATAATTGTTTTGTCTTCCAAATTAGTTTTGTTCTGTCAATGTAGTACATTAACGCTCTTTTAATGTCTAATGTATGTAGTGCTCTCTCAGCTACAGAATCTGGCTGTGGAAAGAACACTCGAAGTTATACTGTTTGATTCAAGTGGAACAGTGATATGACTTTTGGTAAGAATTTAGGATTTGTTCGTAAGACTACTTTATGCTTGTGTATTTGAATAAATGGTTCTTGTATGGTACATGCTTGTATCTCACTTACTCTTCTTAGAGATGTGATAGCAATTAGAAATGCAACTTTCCATGTTAAATATTGCATTTCACATGAGTGCATAGGTTCGAAAGGTGGACCCATGAGGCGAGTTAAGACAATATTGAGGTTCCATGAAGGAACTGGTGGTGTTCTTGGTGGTATAATTCTCTTCAGCCCTTCCATAAACGCTTTAATGACTGGTATCCTGAATAAAGAAGTTGAGTGTGTAATTTGCAGATAAGCTGAAATTGCGGTAAGATGTATTTTAATGGATGAAAAAGCTAGCTTTGACTTTTGCAAATGTAGTAAGTAGCTTACAATGTCTTTAGCAGATGCGTGTAATGGTTGGATTTGGTTATTGTGGCAATAATAAACAAATCTTTTCCACTTATTTGCATAGCAATGTCTAGTGGTTGGTTTCCTAGCTTGTTTTATGACCTCCATACATTCCGGTGTAAGGTCTAAGTGTCCGAATTCTAAGATTTCAGGAGCCAAATTGCTAGATTCAGCGATGCTGGATTTGGGTGTCTGATCTGTTGTTTGTGTTGAGTTAACAGATCTGGTTTGTTTGGTAGTTTGACATGAGGCACCACTGAGAGGTCGAATAGTGTTGTGTACCAAGGTTGTCTTGCCCAAGTTGGTGCTATTAGTTTGAGTTTGCTTTGACTCAATTTGTTTACTAGATATGGAAGGAGTGGGAGAGGGGGAAAAGCGTATGCAAATATCCCTGACCAACTCATCCATAACGCATTGCCCCGAGACTGATCTTGTGGGTATCTGGATGCGAAGTTTTGGCATTTTGCGTTTTCTTTTGTTGCAAATAGGTCTATTTGTGGTGTTCCCCATCTCTGGATGTAAGTGTTTTATTATTTCGGGGTGAATCTCCCATTCGTGGATTTGTTGGTGATCCCGAGAAAGATTGTCTGCTAACTGATTCTGAATCCCTGGAATAAACAGTGCTATTAGGCGAATGTGGTTGTGAATCGCCCAATGCCATATTCTTTGTGCTAGGAGACATAACTGAGTTGAGTGTGTTCCTCCCTGTTTGTTCAGATAATACATTGTTGTCATGTTGTCTGTTTTGACAAGGATGTGTTTGTGGCTTATTATGGGTTGAAATGCTTTCAGCGCTAGAAATACTGCCAGCAGTTCTAAGTGATTTATGTGAAATTGTATTTGCTGAGTGTCCCATTGTCCCTGGATGCTGTGTTGATTGAGATGAGCTCCCCACCCTATCATGGAGGCATCCGTAGTTATTACGTATTGAGGCACTGGGTCTTGGAAAGGCCGCCCTTGGTTTAAATTTATGCTGTTCCAACATAGAAGCAAGGTATATGTTTGGCGGTCTATCAACACTAGATCTAGAAGTTGACCCTGTGACCATTGTGATGCTAGGCACTGTTGTAAGGGCCGCATGTACAATCTGGCGTTTGGGACAATGGCTATGCATGAGGACATCATGCCTAGTAGTTTCATTACCATCTTGACCTGTATTCTTTGTTTTGGATACATGACCTGTATTACCTTGTGAAATGCTTGTACTCTTTGTGGACTTGGAGTGGCAACCCCTTTTGTTGTGTCGATTGTCGCCCCTAAGTACTGCTGTGTTTGGCACGGCTGAATATGCGACTTTGTGTAGTTGAGTGAGAAACCTAGTTTGTGGAGGGTCTCGATAACGTACCTTGTGTGTTGTGAACACCGTTTTTTCGTGTTGGTTTTGATTAACCAATCGTCTAGGTACGGGAAGACGTGTATTTGCTGTCTTCTGATATGCGCCGCTACCACTGCCAGGCATTTTGTGAAAACTCTTGGCGCAGTTGTTATCCCAAATGGCAACACTTTGAATTGGTAATGTACCCCTTGGAATACAAACCTTAGGTACTTTCTGTGTGAAGGATGTATTGGTATATGGAAGTATGCATCCTTTAGGTCTAGTGTTGTCATGTAGTCTTGCTGTTTGAGCAATGGGATGACGTCCTGTAACGTCACCATGTGAAAATGATCCGATTTGATGTAGGTATTTAACGTTCTGAGATCTAGTATAGGTCTTAGAGTTTTGTCCTTTTTGGGTATGAGAAAGTACAGAGAGTAAACTCCTGTTCCTTTCTGATGAATTGGTACTAATTCTATTGCTTGTTTTTGTAACAACGCTTGGACCTCTAGTTGTAGAAGATCCATGTGTTGCTTTGACATATTGTGTTTTTTCGATGGGACATTTGGTGGGAAATTGAGAAATTCTATGCAATAACCATGCTGGATAATTGCTAAGACCCAAGTATCTGTTGTTATCTCCTCCCATTGTTTGTAGAACTTGGTTAGACTACCCCCCACAGGTGTTATGTGTTGGGGATTTGTGACTTGTAAGTCACTGCTTGCTTTGTGGAGTTTTGGGACTCTGGAATTTTCCTCCACTTTTTTGGAACTGTCCCCCTCTATACTGTCCCCGAAAACTTCCCCGCTGATATTGGCTTTGATAAGTGGGCCTTGGTTGTGGGTTCTGTGCTTTGTCCTCGAAACCGTCCTCGAAACTGTGTCTTTCGAAATGTGCCTCTGCTCTGTGGGGAGTAGAGTGCGCCCATGGCTTTGGCCGTATCTGTGTCTTTAAGCTTTTCGATGGCAGTGTCCACCTCCGGCCCAAACAACTGCTGTCTGTTAAATGGCATATTCAGCACGGCTTGTTGTATTTCCGGCTTGAATCCTGATGTACGCAGCCATGCATGTCTCCTTATTGTTGCTGCTGTGTTTACAGTTCTGGCAGCTGTGTCTGCTGCATCTATTGCTGACCGTATCGGATTGTTTGAGATACTCTGTCCTTCTTCCACTACTTGCTGTGCTCCCTTTTGGAACTCCTCGGGCAAATGTTCAATAAAGTGTTGCATTTCGTCCCAATGAGCTCTATAGTATCTGGCCAACAAAGCCTGTGAGTTTGCAATACGCCACTGGTTTGCTGCCTGTGCCGCCACTCTTTTTCCTGCTGCGTCGAATTTACGACTCTTTATCTGGAGGTGGTGCATCTCCTGAAGTGTGTGAATTCGCCCTCTTGCGAGCTGCCCCTACTACTACTGAGTCCGGTGTTAGCTGTTGTGTGATGTACACGGGGTCACTTGGTGGCGGTTTATATTTTTTCTCCACTCTTGGAGTAATGGCCCTTCCTTTTACAGGCTCCTCAAACACTTGTTTGGAGTGCTTTAGCATTCCAGGTAGCATGGGGAGACTCTGGTACTGGCTGTGTGTGGACGACAGTGTATTGAATAGAAAGTCGTCTTCAATTGGCTCTGAATGTAGGCTGACATTATGAAACGCCGCTGCCCTAGACACCACCTGCGCGTAGGCTGTAGTATCTTCTGGTGGTGACGGTCTAGCTGGATAACAGTCAGGACTATTATCTGACACTAGCGCATCATAAAGATCCCACACGTCTGGATCGTCCTGACTCATCCCTGTATGAGTCGGGGATTGTATCATTGGTGGAGTGGCTACTGGTGATGGTTGCGGAGAGGGTTGTGGGGACGGTGGCGGGCTTACTTGTTTAGCCACTTTTGCCTGTGGCTGCTGGTCTTTCTCCTGGAAGGCAAGTTTGCGTTTCATTCCAATAGGAGGGAGAGTGCTGATCTTCCCCGTTTCTTTTTGGATGTGAAGCCTTCTTTGGGTGTAGTCTGGCTCCATTGTCTCTAGTTCCTGTCCAAATCTGTGTGTTTTCATTTGTGAGGACAGTCCTTGTTCCTCTGTGTAGGAACTTGATTTCGGTTCCGAGGCCGGATGTTTTGGTATCGAAACCTTTTCGGCTGCTTTTTTCGGTTCCGATTAAACCTTTTTTATTTTCGGCGTCGTGGTCTCTCGGTGCCGACTTATTTCGGTACCGCTGTCTCGGTGCCGAACTTGCTCGGAGCCGCTGTCTCGGGCCCGAGATTGCTGAGTGGCGGTATCACGACCGGAGTCGCACGACTTCGACACCAGCGTGCCCTTTTTCGGTGCCGATGATCGGTCACCTATTTTTCGGGTTAAGCCATGGCCTGTTGGCAGTGGCGTCCCCTGGGCTTTTGTGGTCTTCTCGTGAGTTTTATGTTTCAACGTCTTACTCACGGTTTTCGGCGTTTCTTCTGGATCGAGCTCGTCCGAGTCCGACTCCTGGATGGAGAAAGTTTCTTCCTCCTCGAAACGCCCTTGTCCTGTCGGCGCCGACGCCATCTGCAGTCTTCTGGCTCTTCGGTCCCTTAACGTCTTTCTGGACCGAAACGCTCAACAGGCTTCACAAGTATCTTCCTTGTGCTCTGGAGACAAACACAAGTTACAGACCAGATGCTGATCTGTATACGGATACTTGTTGCGACATTTTGGGCAGAAGCGGAATGGGGTCCGTTCCATCAGCCTTGAAGCGACACGTGGCCGGGCCGACCAGGCCCCGACGGGGGATCGAAAAAACCCCGAAGGGCCACCGGAGCTCTTCAAAAATCGGTGTCAATCTGTTATAACTAACCCGATACCGAACGCAAACAATACCGACGATTTTTCCGAGATTCTAACTAACTTTCCGACCCGAAACACGGAGCGAAAAGGAACACGTCCGAACCCAATGGCGGAAAAAACCCAATCTAAGATGGAGTCGACGCCCATGCGCAATGGAGCCGAAATGGGAGGAGTCCCTCGATCTCGTGACTCAAAGACTTCTTCGAAGAAAAACAACTTGTAACACTCCGAGCCCAACACTAGATGGCAGGATGTGCACAGCATGTGTATCTGCAGCTACACATGCCATCGAACATATATATATATATATATATATATATATATATATATATATATATATATATATATATATATATATATATATAGTATTACTTACCTCTTATTGGAGGGTCGCCTCTAGTATTTTCTAAAACTGTGTGCCAAAAATAAAGTACCTTTATTTTTGTACAACCAAGTGTTTTCTTTCTTGCAAGTACTGTGTTACACTAGTGGTATTACATGAGCTTTGCATGTCTCCTAGATCAGCCTTGGCTGCTCATCCACAGCTATCTCTAGAAAGCCTGGCTTCTACACACTGCCTACACTTCACTGAGGGGGGGTATACCTGGACCTGGTATAAGGTGTAAGTAGCATAGGTACCCACCACACACCAGGCCAGCTTCCTACAAGTATCCTAGTATTTCTGTTACTATAATAAAGTACCTTTATTTTTGTAACACTGTGTGGTTCTTTCAAGTATGCAAGTGCTGTGTGAGTATATTGGTATTGCATAATCTTTGCATGTCTCCTAGATAACTCCGGGCTGCTCATCCACAGCTACCTCTAGAGGTGCTGCCTACACTTCACTCATAGGGGACACATGGACCTGGTATAAGTTCATAACACCATAAGTGCTCACCATACGCCAGGCCAGCTTCCTACACTTTGAACCCAAACAACAGACGCTTTGTGGCTTAGTAACAGACATCTGAGAGGAACCTTTGGAACTGCATCAATAGACGCTGAAATAAAAGAATTGATGTCAGCGTGTGAAGGAGACTGGTCTGGTTTGTAGTGGGAACCTTGGATACTTACAACTTATACCAGGCCCAGTTATCCCTTATTAGTGAAATGTAGTAGTGTTCTAGCAGCTTAGCCGGATAGAGGTAGCTATAGCAGAACAGCTTAGGCTGAACTAGGAGACATGCAAAGCTCATGCAATACCACTGATAGTTACACAGTACTTATACACAAGTAAAGACAATACTCAGTGTTACCCAAAATAAAGGTAGTTTATTTGGGTAACAGTACCAAATATATCTTAGAGGCAATACTCCTTCTGGAGGTAAGTATTATACACAATATATACACTAGACACCAAAATAAGGCAAGTAATTAGACATAGGATGGTGCAAACAATGCGAAATGCTATAGAATGCAATGGGAGGTGCAAAATGCAGTTGGTGCAGCACTACAAAGGAAGGTCCCACGCTGCCGGAGATCAACTCAGCAAGTTGAGCGCCACAGGATAGGGTGCTTTGGGGCATGGGCCAGGCTGCACACAAAGGAATTTTGCAAATAGTGCACAGAGGCCTCAGGAGGTGAAGATGACGCGGTGCACTGGGGTACTGTCGTTCTGGGGGAAGTCAAGGTCTTACCTCCTCCAATTTGCAAAAGCAGGACCTCAGAACAGTCTGTGTCAATGGGGTGCACCCTCTGTGTTCCAAGGAGCACGCACATCGCTGTGAGAGGAGTCCAAGAGAACCGATCGTCGACTTGGAAGGTGCCAGCGTCAGCAGGGGAGTGACTCCGTCACCCCACGGGAGAATTCTTCGGTCCTTCTGGTGCAGGGTGAAGACAGGGAGTCCTCAGAGTGTGTACACCGTGGGAACTGTTGCAGTTGCAGGCTGGAGCTTTAGTTGCAGGAGAAAAATATCCCTTGTGGATACTTTGTTGCTGTTACAGCGGTTCCTGGACCAGGCTGCAGTTGATCAGAGGTCAGAGGATGAAGTAGTAAGTTGCAGAGGATTCCTGCTGGAAACTTGCAAGTAGAATCTGAAGAAAACCCACAGGAGAGACCCTAAATAGCCCTGAGAGGGGGATTGGCTACCTTATCAGGTAAGGACCCATTAGGAGGGGTCTCAGACGTCACCTGCTGGCACTGGCCACTCAGAGCCCTCCAGAGTGCCCCAACACCTTGCAAAGCAAGATGGGTGAAGTATGGAGGAGCTCTGGGCACCACCCCTAGGATGGTGATGGACAGGGGAGTGGTCACTCCCTTTTCCTTTGTCCAGTTTCGCGCCAGTGCAAGGGACAAGGGGTCCCTAAAACATTGTAGACTGGCTAATGCAAGGAGGGCACCATCTGTGCCCTTCAAAGCATTTCCAGAGGCTGGGGGGAGGCTACCCCTCCCCAGCCTATAACACCTATTTCCAAAGGGAGAGGGGTAACACCCTGCTCTCACAGGAAATGCTCTGTTCTGCCTTCCTGGGACTGAGCTGCTCAGACCCCAGGAGGGCAGAACCCAGTCTGAGGCGGCAGCAGCTGTAGCTGCAGTGCAAGCCTCAGAGACTGTCTTGGCAGTACTGGGAGTCCATAGTGGAGCCCCCAGGATGCATGGGATTGGCTCCCCAATACCAGATTTGGAATGGGGCACAATTCCATGATCTTAGACATGTTACATGGCCATATTCAGAGTTACCATTGTGAAGCTACATATAGATATTGACCTATATGTAGGGTACGAGTGTAATGGCATCCATGCACTCACAAAGTCCCGGGAAATGGCCCTGAACTATGTGGGGGCACCTTTGCTAGTGCAAGGATGCCCTCCCACTTAGTAACTTTGCACCTAACCTTCAGCAAGTGAAGGTTAGACATATAGTTGACTTCTAAGTTACTTAAGTTCAGTGAAAATGGCTGTGAAATAACATGTGTGTTATTTCACGCAGGCTGCAGTGGCAGTCCTGTGAAAGGGTTTGTTTGAGCTCCTTATGGGTGGCAAAAGAAATGCTGCAGCCCATAAGGATCCCGTGGAACCCCAAGGCCCTGGGTACCTAGGTACCATATACTAGGGACTTATAAGGGGGGTCCAGTGTGCCAATTGAAATTGGTAAATGAAGTCACTAGCCTATAGTGGCAAATTTAAAAGCAGAGAGCATAAGCACTGAGGTTCTGATTAGCAGAGCCTCAGTGAGACAGTTAAGCACTATACAGACCCACATATTATGCTATAACCTATGAGCACTGGGGTTCTGACTGGCAGGATCCCAGTGAGACAGGCAAAACATACTGACATACAGGTAAAAATGGGGGTAACATGCCAAGAAAGATGGTACTTTCCTACAGCGTGCAAGGGTTTCACCTATATAGGGCTCCATGCCATCACTACTGGAGGCAGGGAGAAGATGTCATGGAGTCAACAGCACCACTTACTGGCGGACAGATGCAAACACTGCAAAAAGTTCCAGATCCAGTTGGTTTACCAGGAGAAATTCACACGTTGTGATTAGAAGAAGCAATTGGAACAAGAATTTAATCACTTTAAGTCTATTCTTTGCAAATGTCCAATTATGTTGTCAGATTTATACCAAAATAATGTACCAAAAACAAGTGTATTGTAAATCTGCAGTAGATGCCACATCCTCTTTAGAAAGACTCATACCTGCACAGCAGAGGTATTAACATCAAATTTCCTGAAGATAGCAAAAGCCTCCTCAAACAGCTCGTTACTGATGGCGATATTGGCAATGTCAGGGGCATCATAATTATCCAGACGATTGATGTACTCCATGACACGAGTCCGGTCAGCCTTAATGGCTGTGAGAATGAGAAGATTCTGCAGATTCCTGCATTAAAAAGAGGAACACTGTTGCAGAGACTGGGCACAGAGGCATTTAAAAAAAAACATTAAAATGAAAATACACACAAAAAGTCTAGAAATTGACATAATTGCTGCAAGTAGAATCAATTCAGTCAAAATGATTTCTAAGATGTACATTTTCATAACATTTCAATATATACATATCCTGCCTTCATCCTAAAACAATCACAAAAACCATCATCTAGATCTACATTGAAAATGTTGATTGTATATAAACTTTTGATATCATCTCAAGGGGGCACAAATATAACATTTAGCTACAGTGATTGTGCAACTTCCTGTACACAGAACAAAATCTTATTCATTTAGATTATAGGTATTACGTGCACTCTCACTAATCTCTAATGGATTGTAAATATAGTAAGACAGCATTAACATACTTCACCTTTAATTCCCTTACAAATGGGATAGGCTACAGAGCATCTGCCCACACATGGATAGCACAATAATGTGAAGGTTCCCTAAGGATATGGCATTACTGGTCCTACGGCTGAATCTCAATACATTTGCCTGCACTTGTTTGGTACTGTAGCCACCAAAAAAAAAAAACCTTACCACCTTCCCATCTCCTTATTCATCTCTAATTCCAATCCATATTTCTCTCCTGCCTTACACACAAGCAAGTGTTTGAGCTGGCCCTGATGCGGAGTTAGAAGGTCTGGAATCAGAGGCAGCTGTGGTCATATCGACATCTCCAGCAGCATGAGGTACCAACGTTTTCAGGCCCAGGTGGCGGCACATGGATGAGAGTTCTGGATAATTGCCTAATTTTCTTTAACACGTAGGGAAAGGGTGGGAGAGGAGGAAAAGCATAAGCAAATAACCCACACAAGTTCATCCATAATGAATTGCCAATAGACTGGTGTGGGTACCTGGAGTTAAAGTTTTGGCAATCTGTATTTTCAGGTAGATGCTCATAGTGCCCTACAGGCAGAAGTACCTGTAGAGCGCTTGTGGGCTCAGTTCCCGTTTGTGGGCTTGGATGATGCAATCTGCTTAGGAGGCCCATAAAATCATTGTCCACCTTTGGAAAGAGTTCCACTAACAGGTGTATGCTATTGTAAATCGCTCAATCCCAAATCTCCAGTGTCAGTGTAAACAGTTTGGGAGAGTGGGTGCTCCCCTCCCCTCATTATTGGATGTAGCACACTACTGCCACGGTGTTTACCTTTAAGAAGATTGTTTTACTTTTGATGAGCAGGAAGAAAGCTCAGAGAGCCAGAGAGATGGCCAGTAACTTCTGGACGTTAATGGGACAGACCTGGTGTTGTGGAGTCCAGATGCTTGTGCTGTCACATGGCTGAGTTGTGGTCCCCACCCAATAAGTGAGGCATCTGTGGCTACGTTATCTGAGGGTTGAGGAAAGGCCTACTGAACAACAGACTATTGCTGTTTCACCATAGAACAGTACATGGAATCTTGCCCTTCAACAACAATAGCTTCTCCCAATGGCCCTCATCTTGTGAACACTGTCTTGCAAGGTACTCGAAGTGGACAAATGTGCAGCCTGGCAAGCAGCACTATGATAATGCATGTTATCATCCCCAATAACTTCTTTACAATGAGACAACTTCTTGGCTGAAAATGAGGAAGCAGCCTTTGGAATGCCATCAGCCTTTCTTGGTTGGGTATGTTCTCCCCACAACGGCGCTCAAAACTGACCCTAGGAAGGGTGGAGCTGAAGACAGGATTTATTAAGCTTTCATGGGGAACCCTAGCCTGCGGAGTAAGAACACGTTTTGAGCGTGTGCTAGCCACTGCTTGTAGCAGCCTTCAATTAGCCAGAAGTCTAGAAAGGGAAAACATGAATAGTTTTCTTGCACAGATGCTTCACATTTGGGGCCATTGTGACTAAAAAGGGCACACTCAAACTGGTAGTGTTGTCCACCTACCACAAAGCAGAGGTAGTGTTGGTAAAATGGATGGATGGGATGAGGAAGCAGAATTAATTTCGATCCAATGCAAATATGAAATTGATTAGTTGGCACATCAATATGACATACTGTGGTGTGACCCTATAGAAATGATGTAACCGCGTGTATTCGTTAAGAGTGCTTAGGTCAGATCAGTTTGAGGGAGCTGTCTTTTTTTGGTGATCAGGAAGTAGACAGAGTACACTTTTTTCAGTGTTGTGAATGGAGCCACCTCTGCCCTTGGCACATCTGTGGCCCCTGAAACCACCCAGGTGAAGGTATTGGCTTACTGGGTTATCCTAAAAGGACTTTTGATGAAGCTGATTGGTTTGCCTCGGGCCTGAGGCTGGAGCTTCAGGCCCACCTGCAAACTGACTTCTACGAAAGGTGAAATAGGGTTAGGGAACAAGAGGGCATCCATGGACTTCACAATGTCTGTGTTCTATTTTATTCTTTTAAGCATTCCTTCAACCTAAGGACCAAAGAGATAAAAGTCATCAAAAGACATGTTAGATGTTTTGTTGCACCTCAGACCACAATTTGGAGATTCAGAGCAAAGTATGCCGGCATAGCTTGTTGCTGGTATTAATACCTCAGTATGCTGTATCAGACAGCATCTGTAATGCTATCTGTAATTAACTACCGGCTCCATCCTGACCACTGATTCCATTTTGAGGTTCAAGCACCGTCACATTGGTGGCGCAGGTATTTTTCTGCGTACAACCTGTTTTCGCTTTTCTCACCAGGGAAAAGAACATAATGGAGGGGAAGCAATACTGATAAGAATGTACCAGGCTGAGAATGTTTATGATAGAGCAGGGTGCAGCTCGGTCTTCCAAACACAGTGAGATGTGGCCAGTCTCTGATGTGCTTTTTCAACACTGACTTGGTACGTCCAGCATTTGAATTTCATAACTTACTCAAATGGAGGAGGGCGGGGGGTAGGTAGTGATCTATGTCCAGTACATATATAAAATGGCATCCCGCACTCACAAAGTCCAGTAAAATGGAGCTGGACACACACTGTCCTCTGGGTTAGGAGGACCTGCCACAGGGGTGACTTTTAGTGACCTGGTAGTGAAAGGGTGCATGTTCCCTTTCATGCAGGCTGCAATAGCAGGCCTGCTGAACAATTTGCATAGGCTCCCTATGGGTGGCATAATACATGCTGCAGCCCAGGGGATCCCCTGGTACTCCAATGCCCTGATCCCAGTAAACACAGGCAACTGGAGCATCAGTGTCACGGAAGGTTGCAGTGGCACGACTGGCGCGGTCCAGATCCATGACTGGATCCATGGGGGGGGCCATCAGAGCAGAGGCTGAAGCTGCCAGCACAGAACCAGAGAAGGCCACCTCCCTGACCCACCGGGGCCAGAAGTCACTCCAAAGGGATTGACCCGCTAAAGGACAAGGGCGCATGGCCTCGTAAAACTCCTTGAGCTGAGCGTGTTTGCTCAGGCTCCTGGGAAAGCAGGGAAGTTCGGAGTCAGTCCTAGCGTATGCTCTGAAGAACCATACCTCGAAAGCAGATGTTCATTTGTTGCGTCGGCTGACGGCCAAGACTTATGCTTTTTGGGCCCCTTACCAGAGTGTCTTGATTTAGAATGGGACAAAAAGGATTTGGAGTTCAGAAACCAATGCTGTGCGGAGCCAATCAACGCCACCTACTGGCATTCAGGGGTACTGCTCACGGAAAATCTGCCAGATCCAGTCTGATGCCAGGGGAAATTCCAAAGTAAGGAATCTAAGGCTAGAAAGGTCTATCAGATCAGCAGGTTAAGAGTCTCTTGTGATAAATGGCTAATAGCAGACCTATCTGAAGTACATAACATGTGACAGAAATCAGATATGGCAACCTCTTGGGTCATAGAGGAGGTTCAGCTTTTACCTCATCAGCTGGAGTTCATTTCTTTTTCAATGAGGTGAGCAGGCTGCTAAAGGGGCAGTGTTTGAAGCTTTCCCAGACTATGACTTACATTGCATTTTGAGTTACTCTGCAAGACTCCCAGCTAGACGACTGGGGTGCTTTAAGCATGTAACTCAACGAAAAATCCAAAGTTGGGGAACAAACGTGGTGGGATAGTCAGTCACCTAATGTAATCAAAAAGCTGTCCTAAAGATTGTCCATTTTTAAACTGAGCCTTGGAATATTCAAAGATCTTATATGTTCAGAGTCTGGTATAGTGCCCAAAGGAATCCAGTAAAGCATGAGGTCAATGAATTTCCCATACAAACCTTCAATGCACAGCAATGTTAAGTGCAGGTGTCTTACTTATGAACTGGCATCACATACCTACCAGGAAGTGATGCCAGTGGCCTTTTATTTGATTCTATTATGTTTGTCACAATAAGATACAACCAACAAAACCAAAAATCCCTGTTCCAAGAATACAACCTTCTAAAAAACATTAAAAAAAACACAGTCAAGGACAGTTAAATTTACCCTCATCCATCTCCTCTAATAAGATGTTCCCTTTTAATCAACAATTCCTTAAACTGATGTGCTCTGTTTACAACACAAATCAGAATACATAAACATTAGCATTATTGTCATTCTATAAATGGAATTAGCAGCCACTAAATTCTCACCCTGCAACTGTGTACAAGGTGAGGGTGCATAACGAGGGGGAGACAAAGCTTCTAGTAAAGTTGCCTGCCAGCACTCTAGGAGAAACAAGGTACAATAGGTAAAACACTCCCCAGGAACCTACCGCAGATGTTCTGAAGATCTCACTATAGGAGGTAGAGGCTGGGATAAGATTCCAAATTAGCATTTCTTTTAGGTATGAAGAACTTTCCTGCCTAGCATCAGGCATGGGCAATGACTTTCATGGCCACACCACTCACATAATTTGTAAGAAAAAAAAAAAAAGCAACTGAATATGTTCATGGACCTCGATCTCACCTTCAAGTGATGTATGCAAGCTAAAATGTCAGGGCAAGCACAGGCTCGAGGAATGCCGTTTCTCACAAAACGTCACAAATTGAACACAATACTTTAACGTCAATTGCCACATAACTGCCAGTAGCAATTAAAGACCATGTGCCAAGGGGAATATATTTCACAATTTAGGTTTCCTCAGAAATAAAACAAGAAGGATAGTTGTAAAACATTGAAATATAATTGGAGTTTACAGTAAAAGGATGTTCCTGAATAATGAGTGTAGGAAGCTGGCTCTCTATACGGCACACTAAAAAGAAGTACACTGTGCATAGGGTCCAGTGGAGCCCAACTGGTTTGCAGAGGCAAAAGGAGAATGGGCTATCTACTTGGGCGAGCAGTTAGGCGTATCAGAGGGAAGTGCTAAGGATTTGTTATACTCACGGAGGCAATAAAAGAGACTCAAAGAATCAATCTGAGACCAAATCAGAAAAATAATGCTTCTTTTTTATATGTTTTACACCCAAGTTTTTCAATGTTAACCTAAGGAGGCAAACAATGATCAGCAGACATAGGGTTAACAACGACTTACTAGGCCAATCTCATGGAGTTAAAGTAAGTACTGGGCACTGATCAAAACCACACGAGCAGGTCACTCAGGGGTGCAGTAAGGTGTCTGATGCAGACTAGTTTCCTATGGGAGTTTGGTCCACGTGAAGACAGGCTGCAGGCTCTGGCTTGGAAGCCAGTCAGGGACAACAAACAGGTAGGTTGTAGACTTGGAGTGGTCAGGGATGTAGGTGCACCTTTGGACCTTTTCTCCAGGGCCCAGACGGGACGGACGGAGGGGTGTCCTTAGGTGTCGGGTTTCTTCATCCAGGAGCACTCATGCTCAGAGGGTCCTGCATGTTGAAGCTGCAGGCATTGTCAGGAAGTCCAGCATGTGGGGGACCCAGGGTGGACCGGAGCTCAGGGAAGTCAGGGGACGTCACTGGCACCATTGACTCACCTCAAATGGGTGTCTGGACAATGGGTGCAGTGGTTGCTGTAGGTGTCAGGTTTTCTCACCACAAGGTTGTGGGAGAGGGGCCTGTTTGCAGAGGTTGCAGGCGGCTTGTGGGGAGTCCAAGATGGGTGAGACCACACTGGACTCAGAGTCTGGACAGCTGGGAAATCTCACTGGCACTGTTGACTTCACCTCAGGTCGTGGAAGTCAGGTGCAGAGGTCACTTCAGGTGTTGGGAATTTGCTGTTCCGGAGGCTGCGGAGTCCTTTCTTGAGACTTTGTTGCAAAATAGAGCCGCTGCTCACGAGAGTCTTGAGTCTTTATGGAAAGCAGTCCTCCTGGGTTTCTTTGAGGCTCAGCAGCAGAACGAGACTTCTTTGGATAGGATCTGCCAAGATCAGCATGTAGGCCAGAGGCGCTGGTTCTAAGTCAGCTGCTGCAACTTTTTGTCCTTTGCTTTGTAGCTAGTCAGGATCATAAGCAGCCTCTTGCCTGAATATTAAGATGATAAAAATGTTCCATTCTCGTATGGGTCTCCATCAGTGTGTTCTAAAAATATGCAAGCATGCAAACTGCTGTCTAAGGCTCCTCCCCATACTTTTGCTGAGGGAAGCCAAATCAGCAAAAGAAAAAAAAGTAAAACCGTGAAGAAAATAATTACTTAATTTCTGTAATGCTCTTTCTGGTAGAAACTATCTAGCCACAGATTCCTCATCTTTTCAGAATTCCACAGTCAGACTGGATCGGGAAACTATTCCCTAGTATCTATACATGCCTGAATTTGGCACCATGTGGCTCCATACTGATGCCATTTAACTCCAGAAGAGATGTGCAATGCTTATATAGGTGCCACTTCCGTGTATTCAGACGTCAGTTTCTTTTGAGACTTTTCGCGCCCACACAGAGCTCCATAGGCAAATTGACAGGCCTGTGCACATATTAATAGACTTACGATCTTACTGAGTGGTAGAGTCCAATCACAGAAGAGGAACGATTGGTGAGGAATCTGAGGCTAGTCTCTACCAGAAAGAGTCTTACCAAAGGTGAGTAACTTGTTCTTATGACAGATGTCTAGCTGCAGATTCCTCACCTTCTGAACAGACACCAAAGCAGTGCCGAGTTGGAGGTGGACCTGTAAACAAACTCAAACTAGAAAGCCCTGCAGAACTGAGTGGGCAAAGTGCCATTTTCGGCAGTCTCGACTGTTCAGACAGTGTTTCTTCCTGTGTGTGTGGAGGGACGCCCACATAGCTGCTTGGTATTTATCTAGGCCAGGGACTCAGAGTGCTAATGCATTGTGTAGGAAAGTGCCCCTTTTGGCATTATTACTGTAGGAAAGCAAATTCTTTTTGGCATGGTTGCTCCCACTTTTTGCCTGCTGTCAGTGGGTTTTGACTGTGTTCATCGGGATCCTGCTAACCAGGACCCCAGTGACTGTGCGCTCTCCCTCCAAGTTCAGTTGCTTAGGACACCCCACAGTTGGCATACTGGTGCCTCCATGTAAGTCCGTAGTATATCGTACATAGGTACCCAGGGCACTGGGGCACCAGGGATTCCCCATGGGCTGCAGCATGCATTGTGCCAACAATGGGAGCCCATGCAAAATGTGTCTGCAAGCCTACCATTGCAGCCTGTTGGAAAACGTACATGCACCCTTTCACTACAGGCCACAGTACCGGGTCACTGTTAGTCACCCCTATGGCAGGTCCTCCTAGCCCAGAGGGTAGGGAGCAGGTACCTGTGTGTAAGGGAACCCCTGCATGAGCAGAGGTGCCCCTACGAACTCTAGCTCCATTTCCCTGGACTTCCTGAGTGCGGGGAACCCATTGTAACTCTGTACTGGACACAGGTCAATTCCTGTCGCCAGCTACATAATGGTAACTCCAAACCTGGGCATGTTTGGTATTAAACATGTCAGAATCATACCCCAATACTAATGCCAGCATTAGTTCTATGATTCCATGCACTCTGGAGCTCCTTCACTGACCTTAAGCATTGCTCCTAGCAGTCTTCTGGGGTTTTCTGGGCAGCACACACCACTGCCACCCCTCAGACACGTTTCTGCCCTCCTGCTGCTTGACCAGCTCAGGCAGAGGAAGGCAGAACAAATGATTTCCTTAGGGAGAGGGAGGCAACACCGTCTCCCTTTGGAAATAGGTGCTACATGGCCACAAAGGATAACTGTTGAGTGATTCAAAAGGAGTACACATTAAATAATTAAGGACAAGTTTGAGGTCCCATTGAAGCATCACAAACGGATAAGGGGGAAATGTCTTTTCAAAAAGCACCATACAACTGGTGATTTAAATAAAGAGGGGCTATTGAGGGAACCGTGAGTAGGCGAAATACAACCTTTAACTGTGTCCAGAGCAAAGCCTTGCCAGATAAAACAGGACAAATAACAGAAGAGGCAATTTTGCCTGGAGATGATCAATCTGGCAAGTGGCACACCAAACTACACATTTGTCCCAATGACAGGCATTTTCAGTTTTCATTGAGGGGTGCCTGCCAAGACGACGCCAACTACCTCCAGAGGACAAATGTGTTTAGCTGCTGCTGCTTAATTTCCACACACTAAAGTGCAGGTTGCAGAGGTCAGGGAGGAGAACATGACCTTTCTGCTGCAAATAATCTTGGAGGGTCAGTCTGGTCAGAGGGCAGATGCTCAAGCCCTGGAGTTCTGGATACCATACTATGTGCCCAGACCGGCTCCACAAGGATGACTTGGGTCTGGTCTGCCCTGACCTTCTTGATAACTTAGGGCATAAATGGTATTGACGGAAAGGCATAAAGGAGTCCAGAGTTTCACTTGAGGCAGAACATGTCTTTTAGAGACGTCTTGGATATACCAACATGCAGAAGTACTGACAATACTCGTTCCTAGCGGTGGTGAACAGATTGAGCCAAGGTTCTTTCCATTCTTGGAAGAGACCTTGCAGCATCTTCGGGTGTAACTGCCATGCGGTTCTGCTAGGCACAGATGGCTGAGTTTGTCTGCCCTGGCATTCAGTGAGCCCGCCAAGAAGTTCACTACCAGAAAGATGCTCTGGCAATCCAGTCATTTCTAGTGTGCAAGGCTTCCTGGCACAGGGTCCATGGCCACCACCCGCCATGTTTGTTGCACTACCACATGAATTAATAAAATAAATGAATAAGGTTTATAAAGGGCAACTATGACCTCAAAGTATCCTGGAGCTAGACCCCAATATCCCTAGACAAATCGAATTCAAGCAACAGACCACAAGGCTCTAAAGAACCAGGCCTTCAGCGATTTCCTGAAGGCATCAATGTAGGAAGCTGGCTCTTTATATAGAGACCAAAAAAAGGTACACTGTGCAAAGAGTCAAAGCAATCACCAGCGATATCACAGAGGAACAAATTACATCCCAAATGCTCTCTTTTCAGGTAGTGCAGTCAAGCAGTTAGGACTATCAGAGGGTAGTGCTAGGCATGTAAGACACACACTAATACAGTAAGTGACGCACACTCAAACGCATCCAACACCAATTTATAAAAGTACCACATTTTATATAACTTTTGATACCAGGTTCACCAGAATCAGATGAGTACTTTTTGAGATAGGAATTTTTACAGGTATTAAAAGTAAAAGTTGACAGTTTTTGGGTGCAGTAATTTTATCCAATGGGGAAAAATATGTACTGCATTTGGGCACTTAACAGTGACTTATGTGACTGTTCTGTAAGGCTCAAGGTGAGCACTGGGCAGAGCCCAAGGCCACACCAACAGGTCACCTTGGAAAACTTTGGGTGCAGGGGTGTGTTATGGCGTATAGTGTCCCGTTCACTATAATGGGGAAGGGTCCAGTCACAAAGTTGCTGCCGGGTTGGACTGGAAGGTCAGTCCAGCAAAACCCACAGGGAAGATCAACCCTTGAGGTCCTCGGGCGCGTGGGGACACAGTCAGCCAACTCCTCCTCAGTCTGTAGGGCATGAGTCTTCTGGCATCAGGTCGGGTATTGGAGTTCCTCTCAGTCGCAGGGGGGCCTGCAGAAAGTCTGCAGGCGTGGACTGGGGGTCCAGGCCAACCAAGTCAACAAGTAGGCTCAGGTCTCACAAGGCTGGGAAATTTTAGGACACCTTTAGTTTTCTTCTTCTCTGTCTGGGGTGACGGGTGCAGAGGTGTCCTGAGGCATCTGATTTCTGTCTCCTGGTCGCTCGCAGTCCACAGTGTGAAACTCAGGGTGGGCTTCGTATCTGGAGGGCCTGTGGACCATGCAGCACCATTGTTCCACTTCAGCTCCTGCTAGGCTCAGGTGCCGTGATGGTATCTGGCATCGGGTTTTTGGCGGTCCCGGTGCTCACAGTTCTTTCTTGGGGGCCTGAGAATGCAGGGGAGCAGCTCCTCTACTCCATGGGAGTTCTTCCTTTCGATTTGCAAGGCACTGGCAGCTCTCCGAGTTTCTTGGAGGCTGTAACGGCAGGTCAGGTCAGTTGCTCCTCAAGAGTCGAGTGCAGCAGGCAGGCCAGCAGGGTTGGCGTCAACTGAGTCATACTCCTCGGTTCTCCGATTCAGCAGGCTTCTTGTCTACTCCTTTGGTGTCCAGCAAAGATGTGAGGATCTAATATCAGGGGGTCCCCTAAATACTAAATCTAGGGGGCATTAAGGAGAGTGAAGGGTAGTAGTCAATAGGCTACTTACCTTTGGGTCACTACATCCCATAGATGACCATTTCCTGTAGGAAATGGGCATCACCCTGCCCAGAGGTCCTAAATACCACCACACACAAGATGGTGGAATTTCCTCAGTGGTGTCCAGTTCAGGCTGGCCACCCTAGGGGAATGCCCAGACTAGAAATGTGACACCTCCAGCATAGCTAATTTTCCTGCCTGTCCAGGTGCCAGATGGACCCTGTGGCAGGGGAATTGGCATGTTGTCCCGGAACCAGAACCTAGCTTCCTACAATCAACTCCTGACAGCTGTGCTGCTTTGACTGAAAAATAACATCCACCCATCCTGGATTTACTGAACTGGGAAACACAGAGGAGACTGGTGTTTGATGAACAGAAAGCTCTTAATGGCGTGTGCAGTTTGAATTACCTTGGAAGGAAGCGAGGGCCAGTCTTGGGAACAGCAATGAAAGCGATACATAAGAACTTAAAGAAGATTCTCCCCATTATGAGAAGCCAGTGTAGTACTGAGAGGCACCAAGACTCAGATGAAAATAGGCAGGCGAAAGCCAATTTGTCAGTCGGCATCTGAATATGCAACAGGCGCTTAAGTAAATAAGCCATGGAGTTCAAAAATAGGGCATTACAAAATCAATTCTACTTGGAATGGTACTCTAAATGTTCCTTGCTAATATTGGAATGCAGGGCAATATTTTACAAAGCATTTGCATCAGAGCAAAACAGGGTGGAGGAAGTCTTGTTAATGTGCAGTAAGTGAGATCACCAGCTAATTGAACCCCTGAAATGCATACAGGCGAGGAGACTTCTGGCATCACACTGTCAGGCAGCATCCAGACGTTAGATGGTAAAGGAGGCATTTGTAAGACCAAGAGGGAGCAAACGCGACCTGAAAATGCTCCTCACCCACCAAGAATCACAAGTAGAGCCAATGGGGAAGCAGCACAGGCATATGGAAATAAGCATCCTGCAGGTCCAATGCCACCTTCCAAGGGCAGACAAAACCTTGGCCAGGGTGAACATTTTGAATTTCTCCATCCTTTAAAGATGTTGAAAGGGTACAGAGCTAGAAAAGGCCAAAAACCACCTACTTTTTGGGCATCAGAAAGTAGCGGGAAAAACCACACACTAACAGAAAATATCATGTGGGACGGGTAAGTGTGCATACCCAACTAAATGTAGGTAAACTTGGGGCAAACTAGGAAAGGGATGGACTGGTGGTACTGTGAGGAACTGGAGGGGAGCCAAATGTCTGAAATCCAGGAACAAAGCTAAGTCAGAGCACCATATTACAAGGCCTACCCAAAACTAGGGTTGAGAGGGGTTCTTAATCACCTATTCACCCTCATTTTAAGATATCTATGTAAGATGAACACAGAAGGACATGATTTGCAGACTGGCAAGGACAACTGCTTACTCATAACTAGGGGAAACTACGCCCACAAAGTTTGTGCTAGTGAATCTGTGTACCAGCGTTGTCTGTTCGGACATCCAGCCAGCTTTAAGGACTTGAAATATTACTCTAAGTAGTACTCTCTCTTCTACTGTCAAAACCAGTTCCATGATATGTCCATTGATTTCAGCTTATCTTTTGGATTTCTGGAATCCACTATTTTAAGAACGTTTTGGCTACATAACAATGGGAATTACAATAAAGAAACTGAATATTGTAAACACAAGACTTTGAGGAAATGACAGCCACAGTAGCTCTCTCATACCTATGCTCACTGAAGACAGAGTTGTCCAGGACTATTTTCTCCAGAAGTTCTATGAGTTCATTGGGCAGATCTGCAGTCATAAAGGCTTTCACTGTAACAGACACTTCCTCAGGGTCCTGGGTTTCAGAGAGAGCAGTTTGTACAACCTTTGGCAAAGAAAACAAAATCAGAATGAAGGGTTACAGGGGAAAAGATGATATTCTTTTTAAGGCCACAAACTTCTAGGAAATGTTATCAGAACTGTGAAATATTGCTTGTCTGTGTAACACACAGATGAGCGATTAGGACTTCTATCACCAGGTGGAGAAGATTTGGAAAGTCAAAAACGTGACTGGGACAATAACACACAAAGGTTGGGAGAGAGATGACATCATGAAGGAATATGTTACTTATCCTAAGTAAGTGTTTGGTCATAGCATGTAATGCTGTAGATTCACATGCTGTGCATACTCCTACCATCTAGAGTTGGGTTTGGGCGTTTGCAAAGTTTTTTCTTTGTAGTATTTCAACTTTCCTCCCTTTGTTGGCAAAGCACATGTGCACTGACTCCATTGTTTTACACACAGTGGGTGGGCATAGATATAGCGCAGCAAAAAAGGAAAATGGGGTGACCATGCAAGAAGTCATATACAAAGAGTTTAAATGAAGTGTACATAAGAAACAATCAAAGGCTTCCAGGGAGGAGGGTGGGTGCATATGAATCTACATGATTAACATGCTACAAACTGATGCTTACAGGGTAACATTCTGTTTGTAACATGTAGATGCACATGCTTTGCACAGACTGTAAAGTAGTAAGTACTCTTCTAGGCAGGCGTGAGCTGGTGGATGTTGAAAAAAAACTAAAACCAAGTTCTTAGAACAGCTTGACCAACTCTAGGTTGTTGGTGTGTGCTAACGTACACACACACTAGTGCTTGGCAAAGGTGATTAGTGAACCATGTAACTGGCGTACAAATGTCAGTTACGGGGATATTCCCACGGAAAGTCATAGTGGATACTTTTTTCTGTGTGGAGGGCCAACCTGGACCAGGCATGCAATCATCTTTTAGTCCTTATGTAGTCGGTATGGGTAGCACTTGAAAATCTATCTAGCTATGCCCGCCTTTGACAGAGCATGCCCTTTGCAAGGTTTGGCAAAAGCAACAAAACGTTGCAGAGTTTCATATAAAGGGGTTGGTCCTGTCAATGTAGTACATAAGAGAACACTTGACGGCAAGCGTGAGAAGAGCCCTCTCTGTGACAGTCTGGCTAAAGGAAAAGACAGGGAGATCAATGGTTTGGTTGCAGTCGAAGTGCCTTGGAATGGAACTTCGGGTTACCATGACACTAATGACGAACACTGAGTCGACAGACGCCACCAGGCGGCGTGCAGGTGTACTGCTGGAAAAAAATTATCCAGATCCAGACTGACGCTTGAGGGAAATTCTAAGGTAAGGAAACTGCAACTAGAAGTCTCTATCAGATGCAGAGGCTCAGAAGGAGGACCCATGAGCCTGGTAAGGAAAAACATTCAGGTTCCAGACAGGGAAGGTATCCTGGGTGGGATAACTCAGTTCAGACTTTCCATTTAAAACTTTGATGAAAAGGATCTTGACTAAAGCAGAGTGTTGCCTGTTCTGCAGATAGGCTACAATAGCAGCCAAGTGGAGACGCATGTAAGTTTAAGCAAGGCCTGATTTTTGCTAGCAGAGAATGTAGCAGATCTCTTTAACTGCAGGTTTTAACGGGTCCAGGTGCTTGGAAATGCAGTAATGGACCAACGCTTTCTACTTGGCCGCATAACAAGCTTGCACAGTGGGTCGACATACGTCTGACTATATACATCTGAGATACCTCGCAAACCAAACTGCTGTCTGGGTTTGGGGTGCCTGATTATGCCTAGGTTCTGAGTTAGAAGGCCTATTGGGAAGCTTCTTGGTTGGGGCAACTGACATCTTTAGGAGGGTCAAGAACCAGGATTGTCTGGCCTAACTAGAAGCAACCACGGTAAAAATGAAGGACGTTTACAGAAGCTTTCAGACCGCATGCAGGAGGAGTGGGCAAGCATAGGCAAAGACACCTGGCCAATTTATGCATAAAGAATTGCTCAGACTGTGGGAGCCTAGAGGCAAAAGTTTGGCATTTGGGTGAAGTCGACCTCAGGAACCCCCAAAGTTTGAAGTACGGGAGTAGGACTTAGGGATGGAGTTGCCACTTGAGGACTTGTTGCCATATCCTGCTGAGCAGGTTTGTAAATTGGTTGATTACGCCGGGAAGGTACTCTGCCAGTGTATCTGATGGTGAAGTTACCTTGCTAAATTTGTTGCATCAGTGATGACAACTGCTGTGTGTGCTGCCTTGCTTTTGGAGATAACACACAGCAATCATGTTGTCTGTCTTTATGACTATTTTGTGCTAAACTTCCCGAAAAAAAGGCACTGAGCCAAATAGATGGCCAGAAGCTAAAGTTAATTTATGTGGAGACACTTTTGTTGTGGTTACCACATGCGCTGAGCAGTTACTTGTTGAAGATGCGCCACCCAACCCAAGTGATGCATCTGTAGTGACAGTCACCTGCGTAACCTGGTCCATGAAGAGCCCACCCTGGAACAAATTGTTGCTATTCCACCACTGCAGACAGCGATGGGTGTTGGCCTGTACAAACATGAGATCCTTGAAGTGAACCTCTGCCTTTTACCACTGTGCTGGAGCAGACACATGTACAGCCTTGCATGGGAGACAACTGCTATACCAGAGGACATTATCCCAAGCAGGCACTTAACTGCTCTTACTGTGAGATGACTATTTAGCTGGAAAGAGATAGTATCTGCTGGAATAGCTGCACCCTTGCTAGGCTGGGTTAAGCCTTGCAGGTGAATGTATTGTATTAAGAACGGCCCCAAGAAAGGACTGGCTCTGAAGGGGCTGGCGGTGGGACTTCACAATTTATGGTGAGCCGCAAACAGTTGGAGAGGGATATAGAAGCTTGGGCGTGAGTGAGACACAGTTTGCCTGCACTCTTGATCAGTCAATCATCTAGGCAGGGGAACACATGAATGCCGTCCCTTCTATATGTGACAACCACAGTTAGCATTTAGTTAATACCGTGGGGGCTGTTGTGACACTGACTGGCAAACCTTGAACTAGTAATGTTAACCACTTACCACAAAGCATAGGTAGTGTGAGAAGGATGGATGGGTATGTAGATGTAGGTGTCCTTCAGATAAGAGTGCAGGCATGAAGCGGCCTTGCTGAGGCAGTGGGATGACATCCAGCAGAGTGATCATGAAGAAATGTTCTGAGGGTGTACTTTTGGAGGGTACTGAGGTCTACTATGGACCTTGGAGACTTGTCCTTTTTAGGGATTAGAAAGTATACCTCAAAGTGATAATGCAGTGGCACGGTTTGTGTTGCTCCGTTGAGAATGAGCACCTGACCCTCTTATTAAAGAAGGTGCTGGTGTTCTGCTGAGAGGTTATGTTTGCAGGGTGGAAGTTTGGTGGGTTTGAAGTGAGCGCCAGACATCAGCCATGCTCTGATGGAGAACCAAATGGTTACAGGTGATCTCTTCCAAACAAGGAGGACCCCCCCCCCCCTCCTGCAGTCTAACTCCCAACAAACACATGTTGTGTGTCTGGGGTTAGTAGAGTTTGAAGGAAGTCGCTGCTTCGAGAAGGTACTGCTTTAGCTAAACCCCTTTTCCCCCCTACCCCTGATGCTGTTGCCCCTGTAACCCCCTCTAGAATACCCGTTTTGCCTGCTGGGGATATGGTTATGATGTCTCTGAAAAGAAGGATGAGGGTCTGTGGAGGTGGTCTTACTGCCTCCTCTATACTGTGACCTCTGAAAGCAATCCCTTGGAGTTGATGTCTGAAGAGCACCCAGGGCTTTGGCTGTGTCAGTGTCTTTGATGTTTGATCATTTGATCCACCTGTGGGTCAAATAGATTTACCATCAAATGCTAGGTTTAACAGAAACTGCTCTAAAGCCAGAGACAAGCCACCAGACGTCCTGCTGCTCGTCCTGCTCAGCGGAGAAGCAGATACCGCAGACTTTATGGTAGTCTCTTAGGGGAACCTTGAAATGGCACTGAGGGCAGTATTGAAAGGGCATCTTTTCCATCACTGACTTGGCACTCTCGTGGATGTGATTCAGGAGAGGACGGCAGAGGGCCCCAGCAGTGAGTAACAGAGAAAATGTGCTTTCTGTATTCGTTGAGTAGACACGAAAACAGAAATGAGATCCAGAATCAGTTGCAGTGAGTTGTTGCTTAGCACAGGACTCAAGCAATTGAGTGGGCCTGGCGATAAGCTGAACCAACTCAGTACTCGCCCCCAAGCCAGATGGCAGAACAAACAATCTAACAATGGAGCCATACTCATGTGCATTGCCACCTAAGGGAGGAGTCACTATACCTTGAGACAAAAGACTTCTTCGAAGAAAAACAAGTTGCAAACATCAAAGTACAACACTAGAAGGTAGGAATATTCCGGACATGTGTATCTACAGCCACACATGCTACGAACACAAACTTCCATCCTTTAGTGCAACATTGCACTGGAAGTATATTACAAACTATTTTGTAGAGTAGCAGTTGTGAGAAGTTACATGTCTGGATCAAACATGGTACCAAAAACAACCTACCTGATCTATGAGAGGTCTTCTGTATGGATTGCTTTCCAGGAGAACACTGGCCCACAACTCTGGGTCTTTGCGACGAACTAAGTAACGCGACAAGCTCTTGAATAATGAATTTTCATTGCATACCTAAATGACAAAAGAAACAGAAAATTGAAATAAGTGCACACACATATTATTTTTCTTAGAATATGATGGTATTGAGACGTATTTTCTTAAAATACGGCAGAGGTGTCACCCTTGAGTTAATTGGTGAAGGGTGGAACGTGTCTTTTATAGCTTCTTCGTTTTTAAAAAAATTTTTATTCCTTTTTCTATTTTGTTTGTTTCTTCTTTTTTGGCTGCGTCTTCAGTGAGTTTTTGTGAGGATTTATTGGATAACCTTGATATTCAGCTATGAGTAAAATAGGGGAGAAATGCCTGGAAGCTGCCAAGGATTTGTTTGGTGAAACTGCAGATATTTCGACCACCAGTTTGGGCAGTTTAACTAAAGGGCAGGAATCACCGGTGAAAACAATTAAACAGCAATTGCTTAGTTATGAGAAATTATTGAAAAAGGAAATCAGTAGGACTTGGGAAGTGATTTCATTGGCGAATTATATTGAGGTTGGAGGGGTCCCTGGGGAATTAAGGATTTTTATTACCTCCTACATACCAGAACCCGAATCCCAAACTATTGGAAGAATGGTCTAAATTAATGGCTGAGATTTGCAAATCGATGTTAAAGTTATAAGTTAAATATGCGTCATTGGAACTGGAACAGCTAACGGACGAGTTGACTAAAGTTAAGGAGGTTTTGGATAAACATCCTGAGCAGGAGGTGATAACTAATTTCCTAGTAATGATGGAGAAGCGGTTGGAGAAATATGAGGAAGAAATCAAACAGAGAGAGAGATGTACATTTTTGAGGGATAAGCAAGATTATGCACAGGGAAGAATATTAACTTTTGGACGAATGTTTGGTCAGGCTATCCAACGATATAAGCAGTTTGGGTCTTTAAGGAAACAAGAATTGGTGATATCTGAATCCAGTTCTGATAATTACTCATCAGATTATGATGAATTACAAGTAGTGTCAGTCAAAGATTCTCTCCCAATTTACTTCATTGGATGAATACCGTTTTTTTTTTTTTTTAAACAAAGGAATCAATCAGCACGAGGGCGGCCTCCAAAAGGAAAAGGAGGAAAGAACAAAGGAGACCAAGGATACATAGGGGCAACTGGAGGAATCAAGGATACAATTATTCGAGGGAGGCCCATGAGACAAGTAAAAAAGAAATGAGTGGGGGGGACTCTCTCACGGTTATCAATCTGTCTGATCATCAATTAACTTTAGCAGAACATTCACTTTTGGAATTAGGTTGATCTTTTTGCCCTACGGCTGATTTTGATTTTTGTAGAACTAGGATTGATTTGTTCCTTTTTGTACGCAAACTGAAATTAAGGAAGTTATTTTTGCAACAGGAATATAGAAAGTAAATTGATCTAACTCCTACTGTTGTTAATCCTGTTCCTATGGAGTTATGTATAAGTGACAGAGGGTTTATTCACTTTGGCTGACTTGGGGGAGGTTGATGTTTCTGGGATGGATGAACGTGACTTTCTTGAATCTTTGGACCTGGAATTAAACAGACCAGAAGTCACTCCTTTTAAATTGAAATCCAGATTTAATCCACCTGTCACACATGGTTCTATTGACACCTTCCATGAAGTTGTTGTTAAGGAATTGATGGATATATGGCGCAAATTTAAGAAAGGAGATTATGTATCAAATCCAGATCAGGAACAGAAATTAGCTTTAAAAAGCTTATTGAGGAGCGCAGTATTGTAATAAAACCTTCTGATAAGGGTGGGAATGTGGTTCTGTGGGATGTCAAATATTGCATGGAAGCAAAAAGACAACTTAATGATATGGGAAACTATGAAGTGACTACAATGCAGCATTATATCACATCGATAGATCAATATCATAGCAAATTGTTTGATTGGAGAGACAGGGGATTACTTAGTATGGATGAATAACAATTCTTGTTGGTTAAAAAGCCCACTGTACCATGCTTCTATATGTTACCCAAAATCCACAAAAATCATGATAATCCACCATAGTCTTTTAGAACGTACGTCTATGTATTTAGATTTTTTATTTTACCATATGTGATGGCCTGACCATCTTACTGCAGGGATACCATGGATTTTATATCCAAGATTGAAGGGATTCCCTGAGAGCCACATTACTTGTTGGTTACCTTAGATGTGGAATCCTTATATACTTGTATTCAGCATAATTTGTAGATTCAAGCATGTAGGTACTTTTTCCGTGATAGGCCGTTGAGCAGATACAACCATTCAATGATGCTACTAGACATGATGGACTTCTGTCCAAACAATTTTTTCCTATTCAGGGATACGTGGTATCGCCAACTGGTTGGGACTGCGATGGGGAGTTGCTTTGCCCTAAGTTATGCTGGAATTTTTATGGTGTGGTGGGAGGCCACACAGGTATGGACAGAGGGGAATCAGAGATGGACTAGACATGTCTTAATGTGGACGAGATATATTGATGTTCTTTTTATGATCTGGGAGGGAACGCAACGAGATTTGGAGGAATTTCTAGATCACATTTCTGCTAATAATTGGAATTTGAGATTTACCAGGAAGATACATCCAACAAAAATTGAATTTTTGGATGTAATGTTGGAAGTGCAGGATAATACATTACAAACGAGGTTATACCGTAAGGATACAACTGGTAATAGTATCCTGCATGCGAGTAGCCATCACCCCACTATTTTGAAATGGAATATTCCATATTGTGAGTTACTTAGGGTGAGAAGGAATTGTAGTACCTGAGAGGCCTATAAGGATGAGGAGAGGAGGATGATAAGTAGATTGTGAGCCAGGTTTTATCCAGATCGCGTGTTACGCATAGCCAGTGAGAAGGTAACTAAAATTAAGCGGGAGACCTTGTTGATGAAAACTTACAATCAGGAGGAGACAATTCCAGAGACGAGAATGATTACTTATAATAATGCCAGTTCGGTAATCTGGAAAGTAATAATGAAAAATTGGTATTTAGTTAAGAATGATCCTGTAATGGGAAAGGTGGTAGCTTCTCACCCACAGTTTACAAATCGCAAGGCGAAATCCCTGCGTGACATTTTGGTCCATAGCTATTTGAATATACAGACTCAGTCAGCAATTAGCTGGTTTGGTCAACAGAAGGGTTTTTATAAATGTGGTAGATGTAAAGCTTGCAGTAATAGCAAGTGTACAAAACGGCCTTGGGGGAAATTAGGACGATGAACAAAGCCATTTCCTGTGTGTCAGATTATTGCATATATGTCTTACAATGCCCTTGCGGGTTGCAATATGTAGGTAGTACAATTGGTCCTGTGAAGAGGAGGATCTTGGAGCATTATAGGGCTATTAAAAATTATGATGTGTCATACCCAGTTGCTAGACACTAGTCAAAAATGCATAACCATGATCCTAATACTTTGAGATTTTTTGGCATTGATGAAATTGAGAGAAATATTTGTGGAGGAGACAGGGAAAAGAATATGAGGGTAAGGGAATCCGAGTACATTATACTTTTGGGGACCAAGACACCAGGGGGACTGAACGAGGACGAGGAGCTTTATATTCATGTAGGATTAATGTGAAAATGAAAATATAAGGAGGTGTAACTAAATTTTTGTTAGCGGTTTCATACATATTAATAGTTTTTCCTTTTGTTTTTTTCTGCTTTTCACTGAGAGTAAATATCATGTAATGAAAATGTCACTTACCCAGTGTACATCTGTTCGTGGCATCAGTCGCTGAGATTCACATGGTCTGCATTAGCTCGCCATCTGGTGTTGGGTCGGAGTGTTACAAGTTGTTTTTCTTCGAAGAAGTGTTTTCGAGTCACTGGACCGAGTGGCTCCTCCTTCTGTGCTCATTGCGCATGGGCGTCGACTCCATCTTCGATTGTTTTCCCCGCAGAGGGTGAGGTAGGAGTTGTACTATAGTAATAGTGCCCGCGCAATGAAATGTGTAAGTATGTACCTATTAAAGGTTTAAATAATATATATACAAATGTACAAAATTGAAGGTAACTTCTGAACTGCTACAGGCTTCCGGGGAGGTGGGTGGGCCCATGTGAATCTCAGCGACTGATGCCACGAACAGATGTACACTGGGTAAGTGACATTTTCAGTTCGATGGCATCTGTCGCTGTAGATACACATGGTCTGCATAGACTAGTAAGCAGTTATTTCCCCATAAGCGGTGGATTAGCCTGTAGGAGTAGAAGTTGTCTGAAATAGAGTTCTTAATACAGCTTGACCTACTGCGGCTTGTTGTGCGGATAGCACATCTATACAGTAGTGTTTGGTGAATGTGTGAGGCGTAGACCATGTGGCTGCCTTACATATTTCATGCATTGGGATGTTTCCTAAAAAGGCCATTGAAGCACCTTTTTTCCTGGTTGAATGTGCCCTGGGAGTAATGGGCAGTTGTCTTTTTGCTTTAAGGTAGCAGATTTGGATGCATTTAACAATCCATCTGGCTATACCTTGTTTTGATATTGGGTTACCTGCATGAGGTTTTTGGAATGCAATAAATAGCTGTTTAGTCTTTCTGATGTTCTTTGTTCTGTCAATGTAGTACATTAATGCTCTTTTGACATCTAATGTATGTAGTGCTCTTTCAGCCACAGAATCTGGCTGTGGGAAAAAAACAGGTAGTTCTACCGTTTGATTTAGATGGAACGGTGAAATAACTTTTGGTAAAAATTTTGGATTAGGTCGTAGGACAACCTTATTTTTATGTATTTGTATAAAAGGTTCCTGTGTTGTGAACGCTTGAATTTCACTTACTCTTCTCAGAGATGTAATGGCGATGAGAAAGGCAACTTTCCAGGTTAGGAATTGTATTCCGCAAGAGTGCATGGGTTCGAAAGGTGGGCCCATGAGTCTTGTTAGGACCACGTTTAGGTTCCATGAAGGAACAGGTGGTGTTCTCGGTGGTATAATTCTTTTAAGACCTTCTATGAATGCTTTGATGACTGGTATCCTATACAAGGAAGTTGAATAGGTAGTCTGCAGGTATGCAGATATTGCTGCAAGGTGTATTTTAATAGAAGAGAAGGCTAGCCTTGCTTTTTGTAAATGGAGCAAGTAATTTATTATATGTTTTGGAGTTGCGTCTAGTGGTTGTATCTGATTATGATGGCAGTAACAAACAAATCTTTTCCACTTACTTGCGTAGCAGTGTCTAGTGGATGACCTTCTGGCCTGCTTTATGACCTCCATACACTCTTGGCTAAGTTGTAAGTGTCCGAATTCTAGGATTTCAGGAGCCAGATTGCTAGATTCAGCGATGCTGGATCTGGGTGTCTGATCTGTTGGTTGTGTTGCGTTAACAGATCTGGTTTGTTCGGCAGTTTGATGTGGGGTACTACAGAAAGATCTAGCAGTGTTGTGTACCAGGGTTGTCTTGCCCACGTTGGTGCTATTAAAATGAGTTTGAGTTTGTTTTGACTCAATTTGTTCACTAGATAAGGGAGGAGAGGGAGAGGAGGAAAAGCGTAAGCAAATATTCCTGACCAGTTCATCCATAGGGCATTGCCTTGGGATTGCTTGTGTGGGTATCTGGACGCGAAGTTTTGGCATTTTGCGTTCTCTTTTGTTGCAAATAAGTCTATCTGAGGTGTTCCCCAGAGTGTGAAGTAGGTGTTCAGAATTTGTGGGTGGATTTCCCATTCGTGGACTTGTTGGTGATCTCGAGAGAGATTGTCTGCCAGTTGATTCTGGATCCCTGGAATAAACTGTGCTATGAGGCGAATTTGATGGTGGATTGCCCACTTCCATATGTTTTGAGCTAATAAGCTTAACTGCGTTGAATGTGTTCCTCCTTGTTTGTTTAGATAATACATCGTTGTCATGTTGTCTGTTTTGACAAGGATGTATTTGTGGGTTATGATTGGTTGGAAAGCTTTTAGTGCTTGAAAAACTGCTAATAATTCTAGATGATTTATATGCAGTTTTGTTTGATGTATGTTCCATTGTCCTCTTATGGTGTGTTGATTGAGATGTGCTCCCCACCCTATCATGGAAGCATCTGTTGTTATTACGTACTGTGGCACTGGGTCTTGGAGAGGCCGCCCTTTGTTTAAATTTATACTGTTCCACCATAGAAGCGAGAGGTAAGTTTGGCGGTCTATTAACACCAGATCTAGAAGGTGACCCTGTGCTTGAGACCACCATGAGGCTAGGCATTGTTGTAAGGGCCTCATGTGCAGTCTTGCGTTTGGGAGAATGGCTATGCATGAGGACATCATGCCTAGGAGCTGTAGTATTGTTCTTGCTTGTATTGTTTGATTTGGAGACATGTGTTGAATGACTCTGTTGAAATTGTGAATTCTTTGTGGAGTTGGCGTTGCTACTCCTTTTGTCGTGTCTATTATGGCTCCTAGATATTGCTGTACTTTGCTTGGCTGAATGTTGGATTTTGCAAAGTTGACGGTGAACCCTAGTTTGTAGAGGGTTTGTATGACTTGATTTGTGTGGTTTGAGCATTGTGTGAGCGAACTGGTTTTGATTAGCCAGTCGTCTAGATACGGGAATACATGTATTTGCTGCCTTCTGATGTGTGCAGCGACTACTGCTAGGCATTTTGTGAATACCCTTGGAGCGGTTGTTAAACCGAAAGGCAATACTTTGAATTGGTAATGTATTCCTTTGAATACAAACCTTAGATATTTTCTGTGTGATTGATGTATTGGTATATGGAAATATGCGTCTTTGAGGTCTAGGGTTGTCATGTAGTTGTGTTTTTTGAGCAATGGTAACACTTCTTGTAGTGTGACCATGTGAAAGTGGTCTGATTTGATGAATGTGTTTACTACTCTGACGTCCAGAATTGGTCTCAGTGTTTTGTCCTTTTTTGGTATCAAGAAGTACAGTGAATAAACTCCTGTATTTGTGTGCTTGGTACTAATTCTATTGCATTTTTTTGCAGTAGTGCTTGAACTTCTATCTCTAGAAGCTGTGAATGGTGTTTTGATAAATTTTGTGATTTTGGTGGTATGTCTGGAGGGAATTGCAGGAATTCTATGCAATAACCATGTTGGATAATTGCTAGGACCCATGTGTCTGTAGGTATTTCCTCCCATGCTTCGTAATATTGACCTATCCTTCCCCCCACTGGTGTTGTGTGGGGGGGGTGAGTGACGTGTGAGTCACTGCTTGTTGGTAGTGGTTTTGGGGCTTTGAAATCTTCCTCTATTCCTAGGGAATTGCCCTCCTCTATACTGGCCCCGAAAGCCTCCCCTGTACTGTCCCTGGTAGGTGGACGGTGCGGACTGTGAGGTACTGGCTTGTGTGGCCAGACCCCGAAACCCTCCTCTAAAAGGTGTTTTGCGGAAGGTGGTATAAGATCCTCTGCTCTGCGGGGAGTAGAGTGCGCCCATGGCCTTGGCAGTGTCAGTGTCCTTTTTGAGCTTTTCTATGGCTGTGTCGACCTCCGGACCGAACAGCATTTTTTCGTTTACTGGCATGTTAATTACTGCCTGCTGAATTTCTGGCTTCAATCCAGACGTTCTGAGCCATGCGTGCCTACGGATGGTAACCGACGTATTAATGGTCCTTGCGGCTGTGTCTGCTGCATCCATAGAGGAGCGTATTTGATTGTTGGAAATGTTTTGACCTTCTTCAACAACCTGTTTTGCTCTTTTTTGTAGATCTTTTGGGAGATGTTCAATGAGATGCTGCATCTCATCCCAGTGGGCTCTGTCGTATCGCGCTAGCAGCGCTTGTGAGTTTGCGATGCGCCACTGGTTTGCTGCCTGGACAGCGACCCTCTTCCCGGCTGCATCAAACTTTCTGCTTTCTTTATCTGGGGGAGGTGCATCCCCAGAAGTGTGTGAATTTGCCCGTTTTCTGGCAGCCCCTACCACCACAGAATCTGGTGGCAGCTGAGAGGTGATGAATACAGGGTCCGTAGGAGGCGCCTTATATTTTTTGTCCACTCTAGGCGTTACTGCCCTGCTTTTGACTGGCTCTTTGAAGATCTCCTTTGCATGGCGAAGCATGCCTGGGAGCATAGGCAGGCTTTGGTAGGAGCTGTGGGTGGAGGAGAGGGTGTTAAATAAAAAGTCATCCTCTACTTGTTCAGAGTGTAGTTCCACATTATGGAACTGAGCTGCTCTAGCCACCACTTGTGAATAGGCTGTGCTGTCCTCAGGTGGTGATGGCCTAGTTGGGTATGTGTCTGGGCTGTTATCAGACACTGGTGCATCGTACAAGTCCCACGCGTCTTGATCTTGGTCGTCGTGGCTCATGGCGGTGTGAGCCGGCGAATGTGACGGGGTGTAAGTTGGTGAAGCCGGAGTTACAGGTGGAGGCGAGGGAGGAGGTGTTACCGTCTTTGCTGTTTGTTGCTGAGGAGCCTCTCGTGCTACAAACTGAAGTGTTCTCTTTCTTTTGATGGGTGGAAGGGTACTGATCTTCCCTGTCCCCTGCTGAATAAAGATACGCTTCTGCGTGTGATCCACTTCAGTGGATTGCAGTTCCTGTTCGAATCTGTGTCTTTTCATTTGTGAAGACATAGAAAGTTCTTCAGTATAGGAGCCTGAAACTGGGTCTGTTGGCGCTTTTTTCGGCTCCGAAAACCCTGTTGTTTGTTTTTTCGGCTCCGAGGTAACCTTCCTCTTCTTTTGTGCCGAAAAATCTTGGCCTCTATGATCTTCGGCGCCACTGTCTCGGCGTCGATCCGTGTCGACACCGAACTCTCGGTGTCGATGCTTCTCTTTAGCACTCTCTCGGTCCCGAGGAGGCTGCGTGCCGGTGTCTCGACCGGAGTCGGACGATCTCGACACTGAATGGGCCTTTTTCGGTGCCGATTGTTGGTCACCGTGAATTTGGGTTGAGCCATGGCCGGTTGGCAGTGGCGTCCCCTGGGCCTTTTTGCCTTTTTTAATTTCTGATCTCGACGTCTTACTCACTGTTTTTGGATGGTCGAGTTAGTCGGAGTCTGAATCCTGGATGGAAAAGGATTCCTCCTGTTCCTCTTCTGTCTCGAACTGTCGATGCTCTTTTGGCGTGGACGCCATCTGCAGTCTTCTTGCTCGACGGTCGCGCAGAGTTTTTCGGGACCGGAACGCCCGACAGGCCTCACAGGATTCTTCGCTGTGCTCGGGTGACAGGCACAGGTTACAGACCGAGTGTTGGTCCGTATAAGGATTTTTGTTGTGGCATTCAGGGCAGAATCGAAACGGGGTCCGTTCCATCGGCGTTGTTCTCCACGCGGTCGGGCCGACTAGGCCCCGACGGTGTGCCGAAATCTACCCCGAAGGGCACCGAAGCGCTTCGATGTTCAATGCGTTGTCGTATGTGTTTATCTCGAACCGGTTCGCAACGATACCGTCGAAAATCTTCCGTTTTCAGCTATCTTTCCGTTCCGAAACTCGGAGCGACAGGAACACGTCCGAACCCGATGGCGGAAAGAAAACAATCGAAGATGGAGTCGACGCCCATGCGCAATGAGCACAGAAGGAGGAGCCACTCGGTCCAGTGACTCGAAAACACTTCTTCGAAGAAAAACAACTTGTAACACTCCGACCCAACACCAGATGGCGAGCTAATGCAGACCATGTGTATCTACAGCGACAGATGCCATCGAACATATAACATTTAATGAGATAAATGGAGAATTGTGAGCAGGATACCAATAAGTATATGGTGGGATCAAAAATGGTTATATAATGATGAGAGTATTTCTTCTATGTTTATGCAGGGGTAGTTTAAAAAGCCAAGAGGAAATGGGCACTGTTTTTTTAAAATTTGGCTGTGATGAAGACACGTTCGTGTCGAAACACGTTGCCATTAAGAAACGTTTGCTGAGTTCAGCTATTAAAAAATGCTTGTTGAGTTTATTTTGTAATAAAGCTTTTTTTGCTTTAAGAAGCTGACACGTTGTGTGCAACTTTTTTCTGCTTTCAAAGTATTAGCAGAAATAAATGTATTTATATATACATATATACACACACACACAACTTATTTATATAGAATATGTTTATATATATTTAGGCCTAACATGAGCTACTCAATAGTTTTTCCACTATTAAAGCTCTACATACATTAATAAGCTCCAGGTCGCACTGGCCTCGCTCATAAGCCACACATGCCAGGTGGGGGTCTCTCTTCTCGCAGTACTTCCCAACAACGCGACTGTCATAATAAGGATTCTCCCGCAAAAATCTCTCTGGGTTGTTGTTGCTATCAATGTAGATCTTTGCCAGGGCATTATGGGTAGCAGGTTCCTCACAGCCCTCATGGATTCTTGACTCCAACCAAGGCAGAAGCAGTTTTAACCTGAATGGTAAAAACACAACACACTGAAATTAAAGAATTTCACACAAATTTAATGACAACCTTGCAACCAAAGTACCATGGTGATGGGTCTTCGAAGGGTGGGAGAGGTTGTGTGATACTTGAAAAAAACATTGTATCTGAACCCTTGAATGTGATGAACATCTTATAAAGACACACACACAACATTTTCTTTTTATTTGGTTTCTCTCTTCCCCTCACAACCATAACATCACAAACTGCTAGCAGGCTTTTACAAAAATGCTAATTCACAGTGGAGAACATACACTCATTTAGGAAAGCACTCCTCTTGGGTCTTATTGTATGTGATATGACCTACTTATGTAGTCGATTAAGTCATTTCCTGGTTTAGCCTAGCTCATTTACAAATAAAGACTATGGGATAAAACAGAGCAACAGTGACAAACACTTCTATAAAGGATGCCCTAACTCACTACAGCATTGCAGCAAAATGTTACAATTTTACTTGAGTAAACTCTTACCTGGGGCCTAAACAGAAAAGTAAGCCACCGCACTCCCTTAGTTGACACTTAACCTCTTAGCATTTCTTTTTAATGAAAAATGTATTTTTGGGGTAGATTACTGTGGCTGTTATGGACTACCTTCTACTAAGCGACGTTTCAGGATAAAATGCAAGCACAGATTTTACACTGAAAGAAAATACAAGATCAATATGCTCTAATGGCATACTACGGCATACTTAGAAATCTCAATAACATAAAATGAATATTAAATATAGGTTCAATAAAAGCTGGCTAATGACAAACTAAAACTGTCCAAAATCTGAATGAGGTGAGAGCCATGGGAAATGGACTGGAGTGAAAATACTAGCTGGGGTCCCCCCTCCGTGACCGAAATTGAGGGGTTCATTAGGACAATGAGGAATTCCGGAGCAGTGGGACCTGATGAGGTCCTGTGGCTTTAATTAAACTTGAACCTCTGCTTTGGGCAAAAATCCTTCATCCGGTCTTCTGTGCCTGCTACTTAAAAAGCAGAGTTTCAGATTCCTGGACAGGGAGTGTCATTGCCAGATTATATAAAAAGGGTGATAAATCCTTGCCCGTAGATTATCGCCAAATTGCATTATTGGATGCGTCTGGTAAGATATTTGCAAAAAGTATTCTAGCACATTGAACTTCCTGGGTCAAGCATAATGAGCTACTTCCTCTGGAACAAGCAGGTTTCAGAAGGGAACATAGTACTTTGGATAATATTTTATTGCTACATACGATAAATGACAAATATATTCAGATAAGGTGCGGAACAGCATATTGAGCGTTTAAAGATTTTTCTACGGCCTTCGATAGAGTGGATAGGAAAATACTATGGAATAAACTATATGAGCTGGGTTACCCCCGCCCCCCCCCCCAAACCTGCTAGGTTTGAGTATGGGTTTGCACTCCTCTACCTGGTGCCGTTTGTTGGCACCATTGTTATTCTCTTTATATATATATATATCTATGACCTACCCAGTTTTCGGCAAAATATGGATGGTTTTCCACCTACAATTGGAGGATATCCACAGTCTTGCCTTCTAAATCTCAAGTTATGTGTTTCCTTGTCAAAAAACTGGATAAGAAAATTACCTTCTCTAGGTCTTTGGGCCAACACAAGCTAGAGCGGGTAAAACCTTACTTTTGTTTGGGGGAAATGTTCTCCTCTTCACTCAGTGACCAAGATCACATGCACAATAATGCCTCTAAGGGTCTATCACAAGCACAAGGTTTAGTTGCACTTTTTACAGCAGTTAGCCGGCATCATTTCCACCAACGGTTTACCAAAGATAGATCCCGGCCACTCTTGTATGCTCTAGAGGGCACAGAGATTTCCACATGGAAGTTTTTAGATAAGACGGAAGGGCAGATATTAAGACGCCTAGCCTTTTGTAATAACTCTGCCTCAGTGGCAGCCCCAAGGCTCGAATTTGGTATTAAGAAAGTCTTTGTACTGGGCCTTGTGGCTGTGGTTAGGAGGGATTACAGTTTAGACCGCAGTAAGGCATCTACCCTAAGAAACCTAGCCTTTACATAAATCTTTAATAGATTGAAAGAAAAATCGTTTTTTTTAAAAATTATAAATTTAGCTTTACAATTGTTCTAGCTAAATCCAGATTTGATTCAATCCTCTCTGCCCATTACTTTTAAAACTCTTTTAAAAGAAGTGTCTTGTTTGAAAAGTTTCTCCTCTGACTTACAGTTCTGTAGTAATAAGAGATTGACCAGGTTAACTGAATCATTAATTTTTTAAACAAATCACAGCCCTATCTTGCCTGAAATCTTCACCATGGGATAAGGTGCCTGTACCTTTTGCTGAGATTAGATAGATTGCCTCTTAAATGGGATGGATCTGATAATAATCGTGACCTCTGTCAACTGGGCGTGCAGAATTGTAAGCATGTATTATTCATTTGTCCGGCTTTAGCCCCGGCCAGGAAAAAATGGCTCAAACCCCTTTACCTGCATTTTAATATTCTGCTGTCAGCAGGAGAAGCTCTCTTTAATCCTCCAAATGATTTTTGTTTTAGGATTTTAAAGTTCGTTCAGTCTTTTCTAAATCTCTTTTGATTGCTTTGTATTGGTGATAAATAAGAAGTCTGACAATGTATTCCATAGGGCAGACTGGAGAATTATAACAAGATTTCTTGGTGTCTCTTAATTCACTTTTTTACTGCTTAGGGTCGATTGTCTTAGATTGTATTGACTGCTTTTTTATTATTTCGGTTTGGAAGTTCATGTTACATAACTGTTTTATTGTAGAAAATGTTATGGTACGTGAAGGTTCTCTATGAGAAGTCTCCCTAGGGTTCCATGTTGCACTGTTTGAGGCACTTTATGGCTCTTTTTCCCCCGAACATTAATGTTTTACACTCAAGAGGCTAATTTGAATAATGTGAATAACTTGATCAATCTCAGATTCCCTTCAGCGATATATTATGTGTGCATTGTATTTGTATAACTGTAATATTTTTTTTATTTGTCTGTGAAATTTTTAAATGTATGTTCTTAGGTTGTTTTGTCATTTTAGGAACTGGTTTTACATGTGGACCTTTTAGGAGTTCCAATTCATGAAATAAAAGAAAACTTGAAACTTTAAAAAACTTGTACATTAGTTTGAATGTTTAACAGTTGGACAGTAAAGTACTATTCATACAATGGGGGAATAAACATTTAACAATAATGATATCAAACTGTTGTGCATGCTTTTTAACACCTCCTGAGGAATCACAGTGACATATTTCATCTTGTCTAAAGAATCACAAAATTAAGTCTTACACAGGTCAGCAACATGATAAAGCACCTGCTGGACACTATGGAGCACTGTGCTTCAAAATAGTGGATAATTAACCAGGATTTCAATCTCTCCACAGTCATTAAAATAGATATAATGAAGTTGGTTAGCAGCAGGGCCAGGTATCCTAATGCCACAAAAGAAAAGATTATATAAAAATTGTACTGGTTGTGCATTTCAGGTATCTTCATTAAAGTCATAAATGGTACGATCCACAAACATTTTACTTTATCACATATACGGATAATGCTACTTATCCTACAACCATCTGATTGTATTGGGTAGTGCTGTGGATTCAAATGCTCTGCATACCACTGCCATCAAGTGTTGGGCCGGGACATCTGCAACTTGTTTTCTTCCCCAAGACGTTTGAGCCACAGGATCGGTTATGATTCCATCCTTGGTCCACAATGCACCAGCACAATGACTCCACTTCAGATTGTTTTCTGCTCAGTGGGCCAGTAGTCTAAGTGGAGTATCAGAGTGTACTGAGCATCGTATAGGGAGACTTAGAAACATCTGTGTTATCACTGGAATCTGGAGAATAGGTGTGTGCATATGAAACTACAACACTACAAGCAGATGGTTACAGGGTAAGTAACAATTTTCCTTTGTAGCATGTGTAGCTATAGACACATATGCTCTACATTCACTGTACATCAGCTCCTCTGCTTAAAAGAGGATGCTTAGGGCATCCTAGGCAACTTAAACCTTTTCACTCACTAGAATGTCTACACAACAATGCCTGATGAAGGTGCATGGTGTTGACCAAGTGACAGATGTTAAAAGTATATTATCCAGAAAAACTAGGTTGGCCCCCTTTTTGTGTGTAGAATGGGCTCTATTGAGAAACAGGGAATGCTTCCTTTAGAGATGAAGCTACCCCAGCGGGAATGGCAAAAACCACAAAACGTTGCGCGGACTTCCTGAAAGGCTTAGTTCTATAAATATATTACACAAGTGCCCACTTAATGTCTAGAGTGTAAAGGGTTCTGTCCACTGCAGACTGGTTGTGGGAAGATGGGTGGCCCATAGAGGACAAATGATTCCTACATTTTAAGAGCCTGAAGCTCAAATGTGTCTGAGGCAGGTGATCACGACTAGAAAGGCAATCTTCCAAAAGAAACTATTACACATGACTGTAGGTGCTCAAAGGAAGGGCCCAAAACTCACATCAGGATCACACCCAGGCACTCTTAAGACTCACCATGAAGACCTTAATGACTAGAACCTTGAAAAGCAGTTTTGTAAGTATGCTACGACTGCAGACAAGTGTAATTGTATGTAACACTAGGAAAAGCCAAGATTTGTATAGGTGCAGTAGGCAAACAGAAAATGTCCTACTCCTGTTTGGAGATAAAATAGTGCATGAATCTCTTCCTCTTAGATGAGAAACAGACATGAGTAGTGGAACTGCATGCCTCCGAGAATTTAAGTACGCATTCCTCTGGATGTTTGAGGTAGCTGAACTGTAGGAACAGTGCCAATTCGGGAGGTTCAGCTGTTTGGGATGTGTATGACCTAGCTGGCCCTGGTGAAAGTAAAGTCTCTGCAACAGCTTCTTGTGGGGATTGTAAATCATCTATGGGAGTACTGAAATCAAGGCTTGTGTTGTCCAGTGTGGTGCAAATAGGATGAGGATCATGGACACCTGCCACCCCCATTGTCATCCTGACGTGATCAGGAACAAGTTAGAAAAGTATAGGCAAATACGCCAGATATTTTATCCACAGTGCATTGCACATCTGTTCGGGAGTGGCAAACAGTTTGATGGTTTTCGTCCAACACCAACGAAAGTAGGTATGAGGCACTTGGGGGTTTTCCACTACTGGCAAGTGTTCCATTAACAGATGAATGTTGTTTGATGTTACCTAATGCCAAATGAATAAGTTCCCATGGCAACAATCTTCTGGTGATTATTCTAACCTCAGATTCCTCACCTATCAAATATACCCCAGGTGTCAGACAAGATCCAGAAACTTTAAAGTATTACTTCTGCGTGCTGGTAGGTAGCGTCAAGCAGCTCCAAGCTGACTTTGCTCTGCTCCTGAAGTAATGAGAAGAGTAATTTACAAGCGCTGTGAAGAAGTGGTGTCTATTGTATGGTGCGACCTCACAGTGTAATACACTTACCAACCACTTAAGGACACTTCAGTTTCGTCTGTCAAATCCCTAGCTCAACCCTGGGTTGCTGTGACACCGAGCAGAAAGGCTCACACAGAGGAACATGGGTAAAGCATTTAAACAGGTTCAAAACATAAAAAACTGGATGTTTGAGGTAAGTTCATCATGCAGATGTGTGTTGTGTCATTCTTTTCGCTTTGGGCGAAGCAGTCATGCGCTGAAATTAGACACTAATGTATAAAAAAAAAAGGCTTTTTTTTTTTTTTTTTAACTAAGAATTTAGACTATGGGGTCTCCAAACTGAAGTACAAGGGCCAAATTGTATATTTTACAAATATTCACAGGCCGAAAAAAGTCAGTTTAAAAAAAATGAATGACTTAGAACAAAAGAGAAATGTGACAATTACAAAGGACAATGCTGTGCTTAAACTGGGATAATAAATAATCATAAATATAATAATGTAATATACAATACATAACTGATATACATAATTTATAAATATAATACATTGTAATGTTATTTTCCTTAACTTTGAAAATGGAAAAACTGCACTCCAAAGGTTTACATTTTCCAAGTGCTTTAATGCTGAACTCAAAATAATTCACAAGGATTGTGAAAACGCCCAACGCGTTTCGGTCATTATGACCTTGTTCACAGGCATTTCCTGTTGTGGCCCTTCTCAGTGTTTATATATCAAAGAAAAACATTATTTCAAAACAAACAAATGTATTCAAGCTCCATGTTTATACCTGATTTCCAATTACTAAACATTCACATTTTCATCAGTATTGTTCTATTTTCTTTACATTCAACATCCGTGATTGTTTGAAGTTTATGATGAATTATGGGTATGGTAGTTTTTAATTTTTTTTTTTTTTTTTACTATTTCATATATATTTCAGCTAAATTGCATATTATGGTTTTATGTTTATGATACTGAATTTATGATTTTTTATTTATCAGAATGTTGACACAACATATTTGCAAACTTTATATCGCTGATACCTATCTTCCCTGCTATTGATTGCTATCAATTTGAAAAAATAATTTAGATGTAATTCTTATAAATCATGTGCCTTCTCAGGCCCTCCAGTGTGCAGATTTTCTTGAAACACCGAGACTTTGTTAACAAAACCCCCACCAATGTCAAACTAGAAAAGCCCAAAAGACGTATAATATTAAAATACAAAATATGAAACATTCATTATAATCTGGTTCCCAGAGTTGAATTCACACAAGTTGGAACTTTTATTTATAAATGAACAAATACCTCCTCGTCCTGGATCAATCCCAAAGGGGTCAATGAATGAATCTCTAGAATGTATCTAGATTCCAACTGACTCAACTTTCTCTATCTCCTCCTCGTTCATTTATGGGAACTTTATCAATTGCATAGTACGTCATTAGTTCCCATTGACTTATTTGCTTGATCCATATGTTTTGATGTGGCATAGCTTTCTACATTTATGGTAGCCCTAATATGTTCTAAGTTTCGTTTCTTGGTCTTGGTCTCACATATGGTACTCCCTACATAGCTCGATGCCCAGGACCTCGGCCACTCTCCTCACCACCATGGACAGGATGCTCCCTCCTCTGTAGCCACGGTAGGGGGAGAACGCATGCCAGTATCAGTTTAAATGTCCAGACCACTGGCCTCACACCCAGGTCCACCTCCCAGTCCTTGGGATTTTCCAGCTGGTATTTCAAAGGGTCCAGCGGCCCCTCCCACTCCTCACCATACCCCAACCCAAGAGTATAAGGGTCAGGATCCGATCTAGGGAGCAAGGTCCCTGTCAAGGTCAGAACAGCAACGCCAGTCTGGCTCTGTATTTGAGTCAGCAATGAGGATGGGTTCGACACCACCCAAGGTGCATGGCCTCATAAAACGGAGTTGTGCAGGGGTAGCTTTGGTTCCCGGAAACTCAGAGGCGCACAGCTGACCCAGACACAGACACAACAGGCTTAGACGACAGAGGCCTGGAACAACAATGCTCTTTTACTTTGTCTCGTCAGATGACTGACTGGGTGAAGTTGAAAAATGATTGTTCTTCTTCAACTTCTTTTGTGCTTCAACTTACTCAACCGTCCCCAGGACTTACAGTAGGACGATAAAGAATGGGGGCTCTGCAGCCGTTCTCTGGAACTTCCTCTCAACCGAAATCGAGAGCAACGTGGAGCCGAGTGGCCAGCCGCAATGAGCTTTAGGGACCGCTCCCTCTAAGTGTCTGGATTCATGGCCTGGCATTCGGAGCATGACTTCAGGTCATGGTCGCGCTCCAGACACCACAAGTACACAAAGTGAAGATCAGTCATGGACATCGTATGATGACAGGATCTGCAGGGCCTGTACCCAGTCTTACGTGACGACATCTCGATGCACCAGGATTGTCAACACTCAAAACAAATTCAACAAAAAGTTGAAAAAGAAGAATCAGAAAGTGACTGGGGGGTACCTCTTCTTTGGATCTGCGCTGGCTAGCGAAGTAAGAAAAGAGCAGACATCAGCATCCCTGGGTGGCACATAAATAGGCCGTTCGTCGTCATGCACGATGCCGACGGCAGACACGGAGCTAACCGATGCAACCTGACAGCACACAGGAGTACTGCTCGAGAAAAATCTCTGGATACAGACTGATGCCAGGAGGATATTCTAAGGTAAGGAATCTGCAACTAGAAGTCCATCAGATCAATGGGACAGCTATCCTCTCTAGTGTGACACATCTGCCCTTCAAAGAAAGCTTCCTCTTTGAAACCAGCCCTTTTGGGCTAACAATTAAGTGGTTCCTGCAGGAGGGAGGTAACACCACCCTGGTCTGTAATCCCCATTTGTTCTCCTTCCTCAGAGTTCTTCACACATCTTTCCAGGAGGGCAGAAAGCAATCTTGTGGAATAGACTCCACGAGTGCCTGGCAAAACACAGGAGTTTTAATGGAAATCAAGTGATAGCTTTGTAGAAGCTGCCCACTGAAACAAGTTACATTAATTTCGACTTGAGATAATACAGGGAGTGCAGAATTATTAGGCAAGTTGTATTTTTGAGGATTAATTTTATTATTGAACAACAACCATGTTCTCAATGAACCCAAAAAACTCATAAATATCAAAGCTGAATATTTTTGGAAGTAGTTTTTAGTTTGTTTTTAGTTTTAGCTATGTTAGGGGGATATCTGTGTGTGCAGGTGACTATTACTGTGCATAATTATTAGGCAACTTAACAAAAAACAAATATATACCCATTTCAATTATTTATTATTACCAGTGAAACCAATATAACATCTCAACATTCACAAATATACATTTCTGACATTCAAAAACAAAACAAAAACAAATCAGTGACCAATATAGCCACCTTTCTTAGCAAGGACACTCAAAAGCCTGCCATCCATGGATTCTGTCAGTGTTTTGATCTGTTCACCATCAACATTGCGTGCAGCAGCAACCACAGCCTCCCAGACACTGTTCAGAGAGGTGTACTGTTTTCCCTCCTTGTAAATCTCACATTTGATGATGGACCACAGGTTCTCAATGGGGTTCAGATCAGGTGAACAAGGAGGCCATGTCATTAGATTTCCTTCTTTTATACCCTTTCTTGCCAGCCACGCTGTGGAGTACTTGGACGCGTGTGATGGAGCATTGTCCTGCATGAAAATCATGTTTTTCTTGAAGGATGCAGACTTCTTCCTGTACCACTGCTTGAAGAAGGTGTCTTCCAGGAACTGGAAGTAGGACTGGGAGTTGAGCTTGACTCCATCCTCAACCCGAAAAGGCCCCACAAGCTCATCTTTGATGATACCAGCCCAAACCAGTACTCCACCTCCACCTTGCTGGCGTCTGAGTCGGACTGGAGCTCTCTGCCCTTTACCAATCCAGCCACGGGCCCATCCATCTGGCCCATCAAGACTCACTCTCATTTCATCAGTCCATAAAACCTTAGAAAAATCAGTCTTGAGATATTTCTTGGCCCAGTCTTGACGTTTCAGCTTGTGTGTCTTGTTCAGTGGTGGTCGTCTTTCAGCCTTTCTTACCTTGGCCATGTCTCTGAGTATTGCACACCTTGTGCTTTTGGGCACTCCAGTGATGTTGCAGCTCTGAAATATGGCCAAACTGGTGGCAAGTGGCATCGTGGCAGCTGCACGCTTGACTTTTCTCAGTTCATGGGCAGTTATTTTGCGCCTTGGTTTTTCCCACACGCTTCTTGCGACCCTGTTGACTATTTTGAATGAAACGCTTGATTGTTCGATGATCACGCTTCAGAAGCTTTGCAATTTTAAGAGTGCTGCATCCCTCTGCAAGATATCTCTCTATTTTTGACTTTTCTGAGCCTGTCAAGTCCTTCTTTTGACCCATTTTGCCAAAGGAAAGGAAGTTGCCTAATAATTATGCACACCTGATATAGGGTGTTGATGTCATTAGACCACACCCCTTCTCATTACAGAGATGCACATCACCTAATATGCTTAATTGGTAGTAGGCTTTCGAGCCTATACAGCTTGGAGTAAGACAACATGCATGAAGAGGATGATGTGGTCAAAATACTCATTTGCCTAATAATTCTGCACTCCCTGTAATAAGGCTCAATGTAATGAGGAGCTTGATAGCTTAGAGTGCCACTCTGGTTACACCAATCAGGAGTTAGCATAGCTGATGGGTCAGTGTGTAACACTGTACTTGCCAATTGGTCAACCAAGACTTTCCACAGTAGAAACTATCTGAGTGTTTACTGTCCTGCCTGTGTTATGTGTCACACCATGCCTTTGGACTCAATAGGTCTGCCAGAGGGGTGACTTATACAAACGTACAGGTAAAGCAGTGGACTGGCCAGCCAAGTCTGCAGTGGCAGACTGCAGGACTTGTTTTACTTTGGGGACCTCCAGGGTGGCACAACCAGTGCTGCAAGCTTTGGGGTACCCCTCTACCTTACATGCCCTGGATAATAGGGTACAATGTACTAGGGACTGACTGGTACATTAGCCATTTCCAATTGAGTACAGCCAGTTCAACAGACTTTAAGATCAGGGCGCTAGCACTGAACTCTGATGAGTAGGCCTCAGTGCACTCTTAGAGACGGAAACCAGCAGCATTAGTCGAAACACTTGTGGGTAACCATACAAAAAGTCTAGTTTACAGAACAGGGAGGCGCAATGCTCTGTGAGTAATCTGCAGTTCCACCAGAAAGATAGTTACAGAAGGTAAGTAATTTGTTCTTCTGACGAATACCTCTAACAGATTCTCATCTTCTTAATAGATACTATAACAGTCCCTCGTCAAGTAGTGGGTCTGTGAACTGACTGGTACCAAAATGTCCTGCAGGACTGAGCAGCCAAAATGCTTCAACTGAACTGGTTGTCAAAGCAGTCCTGTTCTGTAAATGTATGGACAGGCACCCAGAAAGCCACTTGATCAATATACAAGCACAGGTACTCTGTGTGCTAACACAGTGATAGCAGTCTTATTTCAGGTGGAATGACACAGTAAGCCCTCAGGAGGCTGCTTTTTCACCAGTGCTTAGCCAATCTTTATACAGAGAACAATCCATCAATATATGGCCAGTTTCTGTACAGCCTTGCCGTCCTTTGCTCGAGAAAACTCTTCAAAGAGCTGATCATCCACCCGATGTCCTTTGGTGTAATCAGTATAAAAACACAGTATTCTTGGGGTCCAAATGAAATGGTCTCTTCCTCCTTAGAGGCATGAGATGGAGCAAAAAGTACAAGACAGGCGATAGCCTGCCTGACATGAAAGTGGTTCATCATTTTCGGTAGAAAAGAAGCTCAGACTGCATTATTTATCTGTGTGGTTTCCTAGTACTCCCGGCTCCCCTCTACATGATTTACTTACCTAGGTGGGGGCCCTGTGTTCACATTCCATTTTCTTAGTATATGGTTTTGGCTCCCCCTAGGGATACTATTGCTTATTGCTATTTTACACTGTTTTCCAGGCATTTTATGCCTCTTACTGTTTAAAATGTTATATATTAAACTATATTTATATATTAAACTATATTTAAAATTTATATATATAATTATTGGAGGGTCGCCTCTAGTATTTTCTAAAACTGTGTGCCAAAAATAAAGTACCTTTATTTTTGTACAACCAAGTGTTTTCTTTCTTGTAAGTACTGTGTGACACTAGTGGTATTACATGAGCTTTGCATGTCTCCTAGATAAGCCTTGGCTGCTCATCCACAGCTATCTCTAGTATCTCCTACTCCCCATGGACTCCACAGACACGTCTGGACTTGGTCCCTGGTGGGGAAGCGTCAGACTAGGAAGGTTTGGACTTGGTTCCCTCTCTTCATATTCGGTTTTCCACTGCTGGTTCCTTGCAGGCTGTACTGGGTTTCCTCATTTTCTTCTTTTCATCCTCAGGGGTGGTTTTGGGGAAATACAGTGTTTTACTCCCGCATTCCTGGTCGCTGGGGTGTACTACATTACTTACCTGTGTGGTTTCCTAGTACTCCGAGTTCCCCCATACAAGATTTACTTACCTAGGTGGGGGCCCTGGGTTCACATTCCACTTTTAGTATATGGTGTGGGCTCCCCCTAGGGCTACTATTGCATATTTCTATTTTAGACTGACTTCTAGCCTTTTTATGCCTCCTACTGTTTATTAGTGTATACGGAAAATGTCACTTACCCAGTGTACATCTGTTCGTGGCATGTTCCGCTGCAGATTCACATGCTGTGCACTGTTCCTGCCATCTAGTGTTGGGCTCAGAGTGCTACAAGTTGTTTTTCTGCGAAGAAGTCTTTTTGAGTCACGGGACCGAGTGACTCCTCCCTTTCGGCTCCATTGTGCATGGGCATCGACTCCATCTTAGATTGTTTTCCCACATAGGGTGAGGTAGGAGTGGTAGAATGAGAATACTAAAGATGTCCATGCAATAGAATAGATATGTATGTACATAGTTTGTGCTAAAGGAATGTTTATTTACATATATACAATTTTTAATGCAACTTAAACGGCTACAGGCTCCCGGGGAGGTGGGAGGGCGCATGTGAATCTGCAGCCGAACATGCCACGAACAGATGTACACTAGGTAAGTGACATTTTCCGTTCGATGGCATGTGTAGCTGCAGATACACATGCTGTGCATAGACTACAAAGCAGTAATCCTCCCTAAAGCGGTGGTCAGCCTGTAGGAGTTGAAGTCGTTTGAAATAATGTTCTTAGTACAGCCTGTCCTACTGTGGCTTGTTACCATATCTACACAGTAGTGTTTGGTAAACGTATGTGGTGTAGACCAAGTGGCTGCCTTACAAATCTCTGTCATTGTATGTTACCTAGAAAGGCCATTGTTTCTCCTTTCTTTCTAGTGGAGTGTGCCTTTGGTGTAATGGTTAACTCTCTTTTAGCTTTGAGGTAACAGGTTTATATGCATTTGGCTATCCACCTGGCTATGCCCTGTTCGTATATAGGGTTACCAGCTTGGGGTTTTTGGAAAGCAACAAACAATTGCTTAGTTTTACGAAATGGTTTTGTTCTGTCTATGTAGTGCTCTTTTTATGTCTAATGTATGCAGTGCTCTTTCTGCTACTGAGTCTGGCTGTGGGAAGAAGACTGGGAGCTCTACAGTTTGGTTTAGATGAAACTGTGAAATGACTTTTGGCAGAAATTTTAGATTTGTGCTGAGAGACACTTTATGTTTTTGTACTTGTATAAATGGTTTTTCGATAGTGAATGCCTGTATTTCGCTAACTCTTCGTAGTGAAGTGATGGTTATTAGAAATGCTACCTTCCAAGTTAAGAATTGGATTTGGCAAGACTGCATGGGTTCAAAAGGTGGACCCATGAGTTGTGCAAGTACAATATTAAGATTCCACGAGGGTACTGGTGGGGTTCTTGGAGGTATGATCCTTTTTAGTCCTTCCATAAAGGCTTTAATAACTGGGATTCTAAAAAGTGACTTTGTATGCTTAATCTGCAGGTAAGCAGAGATTGCAGTGAGATGAATTTTGATGGCAGAAAAAGCAAGATTTGCTTTTTGTAGGTGTAGTAAATAACTCAAAATGTTTTGTATGGAGGCATCTAACGGTGTGATTTGGTTTGCTTGGCAGTAGAAAACAAACCTTATCCATTTATTAGCATAACAATGCCTTGTTGTCGGTTTTCTTGCCTGTTTAATGACTTCCATACACTCATTTGAAAGGTTTAGATAGCCAAATTCCAAGACATCAGGAGCCAGATTGCTAGGTTGAGCGATGCTGGATTGGGGTGTCTGATCTGTTGTTTGTGTTGTGTTAACAGATCTGGTCTGTTTGGGAGTTTAGTATGAGGTACTACTGAGAGGTCCAACAGTGTGGTGTACCACAGTTGGCGAGCCCACGTTGGTCATATGAGTATTAGTTTGAGTTTGTTTTGACTCAGTTTGTTGACTAGGAAGGGAATGAGTGGGAGAGGGGGAAAAGCGTAAGCAAATACCCCTGACCAATTGATCCACAGAGCATTGCTCTTGGACTGAGGGTGTGGGTACCTGGATGCGAAGTTTTGGCATTTAGCGTTTTGTTTTGTTGCAAACTGATCTATGTCTGGTGTTCCCCAGCGGTAGAAGTAATCTTGTAGAATCTGGGAATGTATTTCCCACTCGTGAGTTTGCTGGTGATCTCGACTGAGATTGTCGGCTAATTGATTGTGTATGCCTGGTATATATTGCGCTATCAGACGAATGTTGTTGTGAATTGTCCAATGCCAAATTTTTTGTGCTAGGAGAAATAGTTGTGACTATTCCCCCCCCGTTTGTTTAGATAGTAAACTGTTGTCATATTGTCTGTCTTGAGAAGAATGGGTTTGTGGACTAGCAGGGGTTTGAAAGGCTTTTAGTGCTAGGGATACCGCTAGTAGTTATAAGTGATTTATGTGTAGTTGTTTTTGTTGATTGTCCCATTGTTCTTGTATATTGTGATTGTTGAGGTGTGCTCTCCACCCAATCATGGAAGCATCTGTTGTGAGAATGGCGTGAGGCACCGGGTCTTGAAATGGCCGCCCTTTGTTTAAATTTACAGGGTTCCACCATTGAAGCGAAAAGTGTGTCTGGTGGTCTATCAACACTAGATCCCGAAGTTGACCCTGTGCCTGCGTCCATTGTTTTGCTAGGCACTGCTTTAAGGGCCGCATGTGTAACCGTGCATTTAGGACAATAGCGATGCATGACGCCATCATGCCTAGGAGTTTCATGACAAATCTGACTGTGTACTGGTGATTTGGTTGTGTGTTTGACACCATAGTTTGATGGGCTGTGGGCTTGGAGTGGCAATTGTTCTTTGTGTGTTGAGTGTTGCTCCCAAGTATTGTTGTAGTTGGGATGGTTGCAGGTGAGATTTTTGGTAATTTATAGAAAAGCCTAGTTTGTGTAGGGTATCTATTACATACTGCATGTAATTTTGATACTGGTGTTGAGTGTTGGCTTTTATTAGCCAATCGTCGAGATATGGGACTACGTGCATGTGATGTCTCCTTATATGAGCTGCATTTGTAAATACTCTGGGCGCTGTTATCATCCCAAAGGGCAGTACCTTGAATTGGTAGTGTTTGCCCTGTTTGCCCTGTTTGACAAATCTGAGGTATTTTCTGTGAGATTGATGGGTGGGTGGATATATGGAAATACACATCTTTTAGATCCAGTGTTGCCATGTATTCGGCATGTTTTAGTAAGGGAACTACATCTTGTAGTGTGACCATGTGGAAATGTTATGATTTTATGAGGAGGTTTAATGTCCTGAGATCTAAAATTGGTCGTAGTGTTTTGTCTTTTTTGGGAATAAGGAAATATAGGGAGGAAACCCCTGTTCCTTTTTGGTGGTGAGGTACTAGTTCTACGGCTTGTTTTGTTAATAGTGCTTGTACCTCTATTTGTAACAGGTCTAGATGCTGTGCCAACAGTTTGGGCACTCTTGGGGGAATATCTGGAGGGAAATGTGTGAACTCTATGCAGTAACCATGTTGGATAATTGATAGAACCCATGTGTCCGTGGTTATGTCTGACCAATGTTTGTGGTAAAGTGTTAATCTTCCCACCTACTGGTGATGTGTGTTGGGGAAGTGTGACACTGGAGTCACTGTTTGTTGCTGGGGGCCCGCTTGGTAGGCTGAAACTTTCCCCTTGATCTTGGGAATTGTCCCCTGAATGATCCGCGAAACCCCCCTCTCTGGTATTGGGACTGGTAGGTGGGTTTTGCTTGAAGGTTGCTGTCTAAACCCTCCCCTAAATTGTGGTTTTCTAAATGTCCCTCTATACTGGGAAGAGTAGAGCGCGCCCATGGCTTTGGCCGTGTCAGTGTCTTTCTTCATCTTTTCGATGGCTGTGTCCACTTCCGGCCCAAACAGTTGCTGCTGATTAAACGCCATGTTTAACACTGCGTGCTGTATTTCAGGTTTGAATCCTGAGCTTCGTAGCATGTCTCCTGATTGTGACTGACGTGTTTACAGTTCTTGCGGCAGTGTCCGCGGAATCCAGTGCCGAACGAATCGGATTGTTGGAGATGGCTTGCCCTTTCCTCTACTACTTGTTGAGCCTGTTTCTGATACTCTTTAGGTAGATGCTGAATGAGGTCACTCATTTCATCCAAGTGAGCTCGGTCGTAATGAGCGAGGAGGGCCTGCGAATTTGCAATATGCCATTGGTTGGCAGCTTGCGACACCACTCTCTTTCCCGCGGTGTCAAACTTACGACTTTCTTTATCAGGGGGTGGTGCATCTCCAGATGATTGCAAGTTTGCACGTTTCCTTGCGGCACCAACCACTACAGAGTCCGGTGGGAGCTGCTGCGTAATGAACACTGGGTCCGACGAGGGTGGTTTGTACTTTTTTTCCACCCTCAGAGTGATGGCTCTTCCCATAACCGGCTCTTGAAACTCTTGCTGTGCATGCTTAAGCATGCCTGATAGTATAGGCAGGCTTTCGTATGACACATGAGTGGAAGCCAGGGTATTGAAGAGGAAGTAATCTTCCAATGGTTCCGAATGCATACTGACATTATGGAATGTCGCAGCCCTGCCAAGACTTGGGTATAGGAGGTGCTATCCTCTGGTGGAGATGGTTTTGAGGGGTATCACTCCGGGCTATTGTACGAGACAGGGGGATCGTAGAGGTCCCATGGATCTACATCATCCTGTGTTTGCACAGTATGTGTGGGTGACTGTGCAGTGGGCGTGCCAATTGGTGACCCTGTCCTTTGTGGCGAATGTGGTTGCGATATTTCTGGAGAGAAATGGCGAGTTGGTGATTTCTCTCTAACCACTTTAGCTCTTGGCTGATCAGTCTCAGTCTCCGTTTGTGGTTGAAAAGCCAACTTTCTCTTAAATTTGAGAGGAGGGGCAGTTTGAATTGTTCCCGTATCCTTATGGATCTGTATTCTTGCTTGAGTTTGGTCAAGCTCTTCAATGTCCAGCTCCTCTTCAAACCTGTGCATCTCCTTCAGTTGTTTGGAGAGCCCATGTTCCTCTGTATAAGAGGTCTTTTTCGGCTCCGAAGCCAGTTTTCTCGGCACCGAAATGCCCATGGTGATGGTTGGCCTCTGCTCCGAAAGGCTCTTTCAAGGCTTAGTGCCTTCGACAAGGCGATGTTGGCTATTTTCAACGCTGGTATCTCGGCTTGAGTCGGAAGACTTCGGCACGATTTTGGCCTTCTTCGGTGTTGAAGGTGTTGCTTGGTCACCGCTTTTTTTTATGGCTCAAGCCATGGCCTTCAGGCAGTGGCATCCCGAGGCCTTTTGTTTTTTTGGCTGACTTTGGGGTTGGGTCGGGGCAGGCGTACTCACTTTTTGGCCCGCTGTCGGTCTCCGTCGGAGTCGTTTGATTCCGATCCCTGGATGGAGACAGCCATCTCCTTCTCTTCGACGTCGAGTTGTTGCGGCGATTTCGACGACATCTGCATGCGCCTCGCCCTCCGATCTGTTAAGGTCTTTTTCGACCGAAAGGCCTTGCAGGCCTCGCAAGTATCCTCTCTGTGCTCCGGTGACAGACACAGATTACAGACCCGATGTTGGTCTGTGTATTGATACTTAGCGTGGCACGTCGGACAGAAACGGAAGGGGGTCCAGTCCATGAGGCTTCGACGATGGGTGTGGTCAGGCCGACCAGGCCTCGGTTGGGCACGGAAGCCCCGAAGGGCCACCGAAGCGGTTGTCTTGTCTGTGCCGATGTATTGATAGAAGATCTTTCCCGAACGCAACAATAACAATGATAACGATGATTTTAATACTTTCCCAATTCAAATCACGGAGCGAAGAAGAACACGTCCGAACCAGATGGCGGAAAGAAAACAATATAAGATGGAGTCGATGCCCATGCGCAATGGAGCCGAAAGGGAGGAGTCACTCAGTCCAGTGACTCGAAAAGACTTCTTCGAAGGAAAACAACTTGTAACACTCCGAGCCCAACACTAGATGGCAGGAACAGTGCACAGCATGTGTATCTGCAACTACGCATGCCATCGAACACACATATATATATATATATATATATATATATATATATATATACACACACACACACACACACACACACACACACACATATACGTACAATTATTTGTTTAACTTAAACGGCTACAGGCTTCTGGGGAGGTGGGCGGGTGCATGTCAATCTGCAGCGGAACATGCCACAAACAGATGTACACTGGATAAGTGACAGTTTCCGTTCGATGGCATGTGTAGCTGCAGGTACAAATGCTGTGCATAGACTAGAAAGTAGTTATTCATCCCATAAAAGCGGTTGTTAGCCTGTAGGAAAATAATTTACTTAGTACAGCTTGACCTACTGTGGTTTGCTGCGCTGCTAAAATATCTACACAATAATGTTTAGTAAATGTATGTGGTGTTGACCAAGTAGCTGCTTTACATATTTCAGCCATTGGTATATGTCCTAAGAAAGCTATTGTAGCTTTTTTTTTTTTTCTTGTGGAATGTGCTTAAGGTGCAACTAAGAGTTGTCTTTTAGCTTTAAAGTAACATGTTTGGATGCATTTTACTATCCATCTTGCTACACCTTGTTTTGAAATGGGGTTACCAGTGTGAGATTTTTGAAAAGCTACAAATAGCTGTTTAGTTTTTCTGTATGGTTTTGTTCTATCTATGTAGTACATTAGAGCTCTTTTAATATCTAATATATGTAGAGCTCTTTCTGCCACGGAATCTGGCTGTGGGAAGAAGACTGGTAGTTCCACTGTTTGATTGATATGAAAAGGTGATACTACTTTAAGAAATGTAGGATTAGTTCGTAGTACGACTATGTTTATGTACTTGTATGAATGGTTCTTCAATTGTAAAAGCTTGAATTTCACTAACTCTTCGCAATGATGTAATTGCGACTAGGAAAGGTGGGATGATGCGTTTTAAACCTTCCATGAAGGCTTTGATAACAGGAACTCTAAATAAAAAGAGGTGTGCTGTATATTTTGCAAATATGCGGAAATTGCAGTGAGGTATTTTTATGGAAGAAAAAGCTACATTTGATTTTTGTAAATGAAGCAAATAGCATACAATATCTTGTATTGATACCTGAAAGAGGGGCAATTTGTTTAGATAGACAGTTATATACAAATCTTTTCGATTTGTTTGCATAGCACTGTTTGGTAGTGGGTTTTCTTGCTTGCTTAATTAATTACTTCCATACATTCAGTTGGTAGTTGTAGATAACCAAATTCTATGACCTCAGGAGCCAAATCGCTAGATTGAGTGTGTTGGGATTTGGGTGCCTGATTTGCCCTTTGTTTTGTGTCAACAGATCTGGTCTGTTTGGGAGCTTGGCGTGTGGTACTACTGACAGGTCTAATAGTGTTGTGTACCGCGGCTGACGTGCCCACCTTGGCGCTATGGGTATCAGATTGAGCATGTTTTGACGCTGTTTGTCGACTAGAAATGGAATGAGTGGGAGAGGGGGAGAAGCGTAAGCAGATATCCCTTTGATAGGGGACGTGGGTATCTGGATGCAAAGTTTTGGCATTTTGCATTTTCGCTGGTGGCGAACAGATCTATGTCTGGTGTTCCCCATTGAAGAAAGAATTTTTGAAGTACTTGAGGGTGAATCTCCCACTCGTGTGTCTGTTGATGATTTCTGCTGCGACCATCTGCTAATTGGTTGTGTATCCCTGGAATGTACTGTGCTACCAGGTGAATTTGGTTGTGTATTGCCCATTTCCAAATTTTTTGAGTTAGGAGGGAGAGCTGGGACAAATGTGTCCCTCCTTGTTTGTTTAGATAATAAATGGTGGTCATGTTGTCTGTTTTGATCAAGACATTTTTGTGAATCAGGAGAGGCTGAAAAGCTTTGAGTGCTAGGAAGACAGCCAACAGCTCTAAGTGATTTATATGTAGCTGTTTGTGTTGGGCATCCCATTGTCCTTGAATGTTGTGATTGTTGAGGTGAGCTCCCCAGCCAATCACTGATGCATCTGTTCTAAGAGTGGTCTGAGGCACAGGGTCTTGAAATGGCCGCCCTTTGTTTAGATTTGTGGAATTCCACCACATGTTTGGCAGTCTATCAACACTAGATCTTGAAGTTGACCCTGTGCTTGTGACCATTGTTGTGCAAGGGCCGCATGTTTAGTCTTGCATGTGGAACAATTGCAATACAGGATGCCATCATGCCCAATATTTTCATCACGAATTTGACAGTGTACTGTTGACCTGTCTGTATTTGTGCCAATATATTGTGAAATGCTTGTATTCTTTGCATATTTGGACTTGCAAGCGTTTTTTGAGTATTTAGTATTGCCCCTAAATACTGATGAATTTGCGCAGGTTGTAGTTGTGACTCTTGGTATTTTATGGAGAACCCTAGGGTGTGCAGGGTTTGTATTACATAATGCGCATGGTTTTGACACTGTGTATGACTGATTTTATTAGCCAATCGTCTAGATATGGAAAGACATGAATGTGTTGTCTTCTTAGGTAGGCTGCAACTACCGCTAGGCATTTTGTGAATACCCTCGGAGCTGTTGTTATTCCGAAGGGTAACACTTTGAACTGATAATGCTTTCCTTGAATGACCAACCTGAGATATTTTCAGTGCGCAGGATGGATGGGTATGTGAAAATACACATCTTTGAGATCTAATGTTGTCATGAAATCGTGTTGCTGAAATAGTGGGATAACATCCTGTAGTGTTACCATGTGAAAGTGTTCTGACAGGATGTAAAGATTGAGAGTTCTGAGATCTAATATTGACCTTAAGGTTCCGTCCTTTTTGGGAATGAGGAAATACAGTGAGTAAACTCCCGTTCCTATTTGATTTTGTGGCACAGTTTCTATTGCCTGTTTGAGTAATAGGGATTTGACTTCTTCCTGCAACAGAGTGATATGGTCTGTGGATAGCCTGTGTGATTTTGGTGAAATGTTTGGTGGAGTTTGTGTCAATTCTAGGCAATAGCCATTGTGGATAATTGATAATACCCAGCTGTCTGTGGTAATGTTTAGCCAATTGTTGTGGAACTTTTGCAGTCTTCCCCCCACAGGGGAGGTGTGAATTGGGAAGGAATGGCACAAGTCACTGCTTATTTTGGTGTGAGGATTGTTTTGATGTTTGATATTTTCCCCTGCCTCTGGGGTACTGGCCTCTATAAGTGTTTTTGAAACCACCTCGTTGTTATTGAGGTTGGTAGGCCGACTTTGGCTGTGAGGTGGATGTCTCTGCAGTTTGGGCTCTAAATCCACCTCTAAATTGGGGCTTACGAAAGGATCCCCTGTATTGTGTGGTATACAGTGCACCCATGGCTTTTGCGGTGTCTGAATCTTTTTTCATCTTTTCAATTGCAGTGTCAACCTCTGGGCTGAAAAGTTGTTTTTGGATGAATGGCATATTGAGCACTGCTTGTTTGAATTCAGGCTTGAATCCTGAAGACCTAAGCCATGCATGTCTTCTTATGGTTACAGCAGTGTTGATGGTTCTGGCTGCTGTATCTGCAGAGTCTAGGGCTGACCTGATCTGATTATAGTGATGGCTTGCCCTTCCTCTACTATCTGTTGTGCCCTTTTTTGCTGTTCCTTGGGGAGATGCTGGATTATATCTCATCTCGCCCCAGTGGGCCCTGTCATATCTAGCCAACAATGCCAGAGAGTTGGCTATTCCCCACTGGTTGGCTGCCTGAGATGCCACCCTTTTCCCCGCAGCATCAAACTTCCTACTCTCTTTGCCTGGTGGGGGTGCATCACCTGATGACTGAAACTTGCTCTCTTCCTGGCAGCACTTACAACTACTGAGTCCGGAGGTAGCTGTTGGGTAATATAGACAAGATCGGAAGGAGGTGGATTATATTTTTTCTCCACTCTAGGAGTAATTATCCTTCCTTTTACTGGCTCTTTAAATATCTGGTCAGCATGTTTTAGCATACCAGGCAGCATAGGAAGCGACTGATATGTTGCATGCGTGGAGGAGAGTGTATTAAATAGGAAATCATCCTCTAATGGCTCAGTATGCATGGTGACATTGTGATATGTTGCCGCCCTAGCTATCACTTGAGTGTAGCCTGTATTACCCTCTGGTGGTGAAGGTTTAGAGGGATAGCAATCTGGGTTGTCTGGAATGGGGTCTGGATCATAAAGATCCCATGGATCCACATTGTCCTGCTGTGAATGAAATCAGTGCGATGGTGACTGCCTAGGTGTAAGACTGGTAGTAGGAGAGATATGTAAATGTGGAGACTGAGGAGGAGACTGAGGAGGAGAAAACTGATGAGGTTGAGGTCTCTTCTTTGTTCTTGGCACTTTAGCTCGAGGCTGTGTAGTGTCCAATTCCTCCTGAAAGGCTAATTTCTTCTTTTGTTTTGGAGGAGGTGCGGATAAAATTCTGCCAGTCTCTTTATCGATATGAATCCTGGCTTGCCTTTCATCCATTGCCTCTATTTGTGATTCCTGTTCAGTAGTTTTGTGGCTTTCTTTAAGTGTTTGTGAAAGTCCATGCTCCTCAGTATAAATAGGCTTATTCGGCACCAAAGCTGGCTTTTTGGGTATCGAAAATGTTGGGGTTGAGGATGGTCTCGGCTCCGAAAATGATTTTCGAGATTTTGACTCGAAAGAGCGATGTTTGCTCGGTTCGGAGACCGCTTTGGCTTGAGTCCGATGGCTTCGGAGGGGTAGTCTTTTTCGGTGCCGAGCTGGTGGGTTGGTCACCGAGCCTTTTCTTTCAAGTCGAGCCATGGCCTTCCAGCAGTGGCATTCGCAAGGCCTTATGTTTGGGCTTAGATGACACAGGGGCAGGCGTACTCACGTGCTGTCCTGCCGTGACCGATCTGTCCTCCTCAGAATCCTGGTCAGAGTCTGATCCTCGAACAGAGACTGCGGTCGGCATGATTTCTTCCTCTTCGATGTTGAGATGTTCGGTGCTTTTTGGAGTCCGATCCATGACGTTTCCACGCAGTTGGCCCGACGAGGCCAGAGTTGGGCGCGCGTGCCCCAAAGGGCAAGTAAAGATGTCTGTTCCGATGGTACCGAAGTGTCGATAGAAGATGTAACGCAATCGATACAATACCGTCGAAAAAAGAAGCGTTTTCAAAGTTTTCTGAATCAAACTATCGGAGCAAAAGGAAACACGTCCGAACCTGATGGCGGAAATAAAACAATCTAACATGGAGTCGATGCCCATGCGCAGTGGACCCGAAGAGGAGGAGTCACTCGATCCGTGTCTCGAAAACACTTCTTCGAAGAAAAACAACTTGTAACACTCCGAGCCCAACACTAGATGGCGAACATATGCATTGTATGTGTATCTGCAGCACATGCCATCGAACATATATATACACATATACATACACACACTTTTAGGAACCACAACCCAATTTTTTTAGAAAAAAAGTAACTTTTGCGATCCACCTAGCTTCAACAGACAGGTATTTTTTTTTTTTTTATGTAACTAAAGCGCTGATGGTACAGCAATGTAATTTACAGATCGCACATTTTCCATTAAATTGGCCTCTAAATTTGCGAAGAGACTGCTTTACGGTTAAAACTATATGATAGAACAATCCTGCACATAGATGATAGAGCGTGGAAATCAGGTTTCAGTTAATATCATTTGTGCATCACAAAGTTTTGATTTATTCTGATCCCATCAAAAACGTTGTTTCCATCACTTTTCAGAATTACAAAAAAATGTGCTTAATTTCTGCTTTTTTGACTGCGGAATATGTACTGTTCATTTATAGATGTTTACATTTAGATGTGTTGCATGAAACTGCATGCTACACCCTTTCCTTTCACACTGTGTACTTCAAGCAAGACAGTCACATATTTCATTTTACTTTTCTTTGACTGGAAGGTGACCTGATTTTGTAAACACCAAGCCCACTGTTTGATAAAATCAACCACAATTTGTCAGAAGACACAGCCTGACATTTGACCTCAGAGTCTTTGAAGTCCAGCAAATGTGACAAGAGAAATAAAGAATTTAAAGTTATCCATTTATTTCTTGGAATTTCACAACCTACCAAAAATCGACTTGTGACACACCAGTAAGTCTAAACCCACAGTTTGGGGAACACAAACTTCCTTGCATGTGTAATGTGCAGCTTTACATTAGAAGTTTAAAAAAGCACCGTGTACAACTAAGGCTCTTGGATATTCCCCTACTCATGATGCCTTGTACTGGCAGCTGCCTTACAGTCAGTGGAGTCGGGATTAACTGAAAAGGTTTTAATACCAGATGCCAAAGAAATTAAGGCAGGGTGGTCATTTAGGGCTGAAATGAAGGATCAATGTTGCCTGCCAATTCCAGAGTTTCAAGATGACTGCTGGTATTAATGGAATTGGAGGAAAGGAAAGTAATGTTTTTGTCCAGTTAATCAAAAGGGCACTGCCCAGTTACTCTGGTTCTGTAAGCCTACATGCAGTGTCTTGGCATTTTTTGTTCTGATACATGGCGAACAGACCCATTTTAGATAGCCCCATTCTGCTCCCTTGTTTAGAACCCATTTACAGTTAAATTGTATTTACAAAATCTGCCTATTGGTTTTAGGACTCCAGGTAGGTTTGTTGTCTGAATGACACCTATTGGCAAGGACCATGTCTAGACTGTTTGAGCCTCTAAGTGCAAAAGTCTCAATCTTGTCCTTTGTTTCTCAACTAGAGCAATGCTGTTCTATAGTCGGTCTGACCCAAGATCATGCTAGTCAGATATCGTAGGAAGGCCTTGAGGGCCAAATGGACTGCTTTGAATTCCAGGACATTGATGACAACACTCCTTAAACCGAAGACCTAGCTCAGAGAGCTCATAGGTGACCCCACTCACAGTGAGGAATCTGTCACAACTGTTTGAATGAAAGCACCTGCTGAAAAGAGACACCTTACTGTAGGTTCGATTTTTATCATCATCCGGAAAGAAACTGCTTTTTCACTATAGAAATGAGGAGTCTGTAGTTCCAGCTATTCTACCTCTTAGATCAGTGATCTTCCTGGCATTGCTGGGTAGATTCTGATACACATTTTCACATTTGGGACAATAGAAATGTCAAAGGCCATGGAATCCAGTAATAAGGAGATTTGTTAGGTTGTATCTTTGGGAGATTTCAACAGAAGATGGCAATTCTGCCAGACTGAGGTATTCTCCTTTTATTTGCTAAATTAATCTAATTAACAGTGCAGTTATTGCCAGCAAACTGTGTGCTACTTTTTTGAACACTTAGCTTTCATAAGTCAGTCATTCAGATATGGATAAATGAATACTCTCTGAAGTCACAAATGTGCTGACACTATTAGTATGCATTTGGAAAATGTTGAGGAGTGAATTTCAGGCCAAAGGGAAGCACTGCATACTAGCGGTGAAATATTCCTATGCAATTTTTTTTCTCTCTCTCACTTTTGGCATCTCAGTCAGCCTCCTTTAGATCTACGGCACACATCCAGCCCCTGTTATGAGATACAGGAACATTTTGGCATTGTTCCACTCTGATCCACTTGTTGACCATCTGCAGATCAGATTGCCCTACGTTCCATCTTCGGACCATTTTCCTGAACCAGAAAATTACCTTAAACAAATGCTAATCCCTCTGTGTCCAGGTAGGAAGTGGTTCTATTTCAAGTTTCTTCAGCAGTATGAAGGCCTCCTTATGCATGTCAGCTACTCTGTAGCAAGTAGACATTTGTCCGCACCTGCCATTTGTGATGTTTTATTCCCCACTCTACAAAAAGATGACATATCACACCCCTACTCGAGCGGCTAACATGGAGTAAATGTGGAGTCACTGGTGACTGTCTGCTATAAAGGTTATCTCTGGCACTGCTGCTAAGGCCAAATGAGGATTGAATGCTCTGGCAAGAATAACAGCAGTTGTGTCTGTACTGAGATTTAAAAAACAACTTTTCCTTCAGACCCGCAACATTTATGGTCTGCTTCATTTTTCATCCATACCATCTCTTCCTTTGTGTGCTGTTCAAATAAGAGCCAGAAATGTTAGGTTGAAAATCTTAAGCTATGTTTAGGTTTTAGAGAAATGAGGCATAATCAAGAAGACGGCAAAGGGTGACACTATAGCAAGCAGTGAGCTGCTGCTAGCTCCATCTAATCAATCACCACACTGATGACTTGGTTCAAAACAAGGATCTTCCCAAACCATTGTCAAAACCCTGCCTGTGATGGCTTTAAAGTTCTTCGGTGCTTGACTGTAAAGCACTCACATATTTTCCCAGTCTTAACAGCCTAGTGTTGCAGTGGTCCCACACATTGTTTTGCCTGCCACATCCATTCCTTGGCAGGACGTGTTGATGTTTCAGGCCAACATATGTCTCCTCCTCACTGCCATGACGGCTATGGAGTCTGACTTACAGTCTGGTTTTAAGATCTCCCGGTCCTATGGAGGTGGTTTGTACAGAACAGAATAGCGGTTTCAGCTTTTGTTGTGGTCTAAGTGTAAAATGTGTCTTGTCAACTCCAGTAAACCTGGTACCAAAAGTAACAGAGGTCTTGAGGTGAAAAAGGCTCTCTAATCCAGACTAAAGACCTCAGCAATATGGTTGTGCTAGCCCCTTCTCAGCTATAACCATTACATTATTTTTTGTTTTTACAAAATTAGAGGTCACTTATTCAATAAGGTAGATATCACACTGGGACCAGCCTCTCAATTATTTTATTACAACAATCAAATCATCTCCGAGAGCCAAGATTTTATCATTGTAGAAGCAGTTCTATACAAGATCACTTTTTTAAAGTTTCAAAATAGGGCCTTCGTATCTCAGAATACAGCGGTAGTCTGCCATACCCACATACAAGCCATTCCCATAATGAAGCTGACTTTTGATGACTGTCTGCATGATGGTCTTAAAACAATGGACAGGAATCCAACTGAAAATTCTGCTAAGTAATCGCATGAGGCCAAAACAGCTCATGCAGACTGCGTTGACTTGCTCTTTGATGGAAAGGAAGACATTGATCAGAAAGTCCTAGTTCTTATCTGCTTTCTTAAGGCTCGGTGCAGGTCCCAGAGCATCCAGTCACGAAGAGCCATTCCAGACAGTAGCCTTCCCAAACAGGATTTTCTAAATTCGGTCTCCATTGAGCTTTAATCAGTGGCTCTACATCCAGTTAATCACCGTAATTAGGCAGCCCTCTTATTTCACTGTTCTCCACAATTGAGACAATTAACTGAATGTCAGCTGTGTATGATGTCAAACCCCCACACACTAACAATATTTGCCAAAGGAGTCATGTATACATCAAAGAGTGAAGAGCTCAATGAAGAGCCCTGGGGGACACCACAATTGACCACCATCGGCTTAGCTCTGAAGTGAGGAAGATGGATTGAATGGGAACACCCGCTCAGAAAGGAAGCAAACCACTTGAGCATTTGAGTGCAATCACATCTCATGCAGCTGTTTTAAGAGTGAATAGTGGGAGAGTGTATCGGAAGGATGGGGACAGGCGATTTGTCTTCAATTCACCAAAAGCATGATATTGTACGTCACAGCAAGCAGAGCAGTTTCAGTGATGTTCTTTGCTCTACACACTGACTGATAAAAATCTAGCACGTTCTTCTCTTCCAAATATTGTGAAAACCGGATATTATTCAACTTCTCAAAAACCTTAGCAAGGTAGGGGACACAGGTGATACGGTGATAATTGTGCATATCGAATCCAGCTTTCTTTGGTAGTGGCAGCACCAGAAAGCATGTTCAGTTTGTAAGGTACTCCGCATTAATAAGAGAATTATTGTAAAGCTCTATTAAATACGGGCTCTATAAAGATGCAAAACACAAGTAAATAGATTTTCGTGATTTTATATTTGAAAATTGTGGCCAAATGCTCACAAAACAATGATATTGTGGTTGACTGCAACAGGGTGGGCAAGCTCTTTCACAATTTTAAACAGATCTCTGGGAGAGTTACAACTTTTTTCAAATTCTCTTGGATCAGTATAGAAGTCGGGCCTGTCTAAGCTGTGTGTAATCAGTGTGGTTTTAAAAAAAAACAAAAAATAAAAATAAAAAAAACTCTGCCCGCCTTGTTTTTGTAAAATGCCACAACCTCTCACATTCTCTTTTACAGTTTTTCAAATGAGGAGAAACAACTCTGCCACAGCTAAGCGCGTGGAGGAGTTGCCAGTTTTCAGAGGGGCACTCACACCTATTGCTTTGGAGAATGCAAGGGAGATATGAGTAGCTGCCATGCTGGTAGAATGGGCTTCTTCTCCCTGTTCAGATAAGTAAACTTGTTCGACAAAATGAGAATTTAAGCTCCTCCAAACTCTGTCACCAAAAATGTTAAGTGGTCTGACCAAAAAGAATCTACAGTTTACCCTGAGAGACTACATCAGAGAACAGGTCTAGAGTTTGGCCAGCACTATGGGTACGACCAGCAATTGTTCTGTGTCCGATTTAGAATCTCCAGGTCAGTCTGAAGCTTAATGTTAATGGGGTCCAAAAGATCCTCAAAATTAAATGTAAAATCATCAATAAGTAAAATGTAGTCTTTTAATAATATTAACAAGGGCCAACAGAATGGACAGCTCAGAGCTGATCAGTGATTTTGAACCAGGGGCGGTCAGTAAATTAATGCTTCTCCAATGTTTGTGTAGCTGTCTCAAGACAGTTGAAAAATCATGAGTTCATTTGAGTGTCAGAACAGTATTGTCACCCTACAAATCAGTGTTTTTGAGAAATGTCGCTACTCAGGCGCCCTTTCTATCAGTGATTGGTTTTGATGTTGTGCTTACCTAGCACTTCAATAGCTGGATCTGCTTTGTACGACCAGGACCTTCACACGCAGGGGATTATTTTAAAGTTTATAACTAATGAAAATTCTATGATACAGATAAAGCTATATATATATATATATATATATATATATATATATATATATATATTTTGTTAAAACAATGATAAAAAGGAGATGGAGAAACTCTCATAATTAAGAATATATGGACAAATTAAATGAATGAACGTCTGACTTTGCAACGGAACAATGTTAATCGCAAAACCAGGTGAATAAGAAAACAGGTTTATTATTGTCCTCTTCGTACAATCTAATAAATATAAAAGCTTAATTATTTATTTTCCCAGGATAATATTCTCATCAGATCTGACATAGGCTGTCAAGTGGAACCAGTCTATTTGGCTGCTAAATTGCTCTTTCCACCTCCCTACTTTGCACTCTGTATCCGGCCGCGCCCAGAGGCGGTGAGCACTGAAGCTAAGCAGTGGTGAAATGGACCTGAGAACAAGTTCCAAGGTGAGTTTCCTGGCTCAGCCATAGTTTGCGTGCCTGTTCCAGGGTCCTCTTGCAGTGAGTTGCCCCATGCCTGCATATAGGGAGATGCCACAGGCAGCAATGTTACAATACTATTGTAAACAGGTAGGGTAGCCACAGTGAGAAGCTACTAAGGACGTGGTAAGGCATTTAGATGCCCCTGCTGCACAATAGATTGCCCTGTGTGAGTACTCTTTTTTGCACACTGAGTTGCCCTGAGAGAACCTCCGAGGAGACTCAGGCAGTTGCAATCACATCAGCTCATAGGGTCAGTGAGATCCAGGCCCTTTGCGCTCAAGATCCCTACACGGTTTTTCATTCTTCGAAAGTAGTGATGAGGACACATCCAACATTTTTACCAAAAGTCGTTTCAGACTTTCATGTGAATCAAACCATTTCATTACCAACTTTCTTCCAAAATCCAACTACCCCTGCAGAGAGAACCCTGCATTCTCTTGACGTAAAGAGGGTTCTAAAATTTTACTTGGACAGGGCAAAATACTTGCGTAAATCACAGCAGCTGTTTATTAACTATGGCCCATTTAGAACAGGGTTGGCCACGTCTAAACAGTCCTTATTCAGGTGGAGTGTTTCATGTATAGTTTTTTGTTATCAGTTAGCAAATAAATCTCTTGATGGCAGACCAAAAGCCCATTCTACTAGAGGGAAGGCAGCTACTGCTGCCTTAATGAGAAATATTCCTTTGGCAGAAATATGCAAAGCGCCCACTTGGAAATCGGTCCATACCTTTACTAAGCATTACTGCCTTGATACAGATGCTAGTGCAGATGCGCAGGTCGGACAGGCCTCTCTCAAGAATTTATTTGCATGATTTATGGTTTCAGTATTATTCTGTCTACTCCACCGGGGTTATGGGGGATGGGCTTGCTAGTCTATTCAGTGCTTATGACTATACACGGAAATCCCCTACGAGAGAAGGAATGGTTTCTTACCTGTAACTCCAGTTCTCTCGTAGGGGTATTTCCATGATAGTCATAAGCAACCCTCCCTCCTCCCCGGTGGAATTGACATAGGAAAAGTTGCAATAATGATAACGATGTTGGTACTACAACAAATGTTTTGTTTCTTCATGTCATGTTACAAGCCTACAAAAAAGAACTGATGCAACTGCCATTTGCTGTGCATGATGGGATACAGGAAGACTTTACTTTCTTAAAGGCACAGCTCTATTTACATCCTGTATAATGGCAGCCTAAGGGCTACACTGCCCTGCATTGTTTTATTCTCATTGGAGGTGTAAATAAAGTGTGAGAATGTATTTTTTATTACATTTCTAGAATAAATGTGTGTTTGAAGGTGCATTTACACTACAGCTGTCTTTCTTTCCAACAATGTGGCCTGTGTAGCTGTTCACATAGGCTGCACAGTGTTATTCTTAAGTGGTTTTGACAGGCCTTTTTCAAAAGGGCTGGTATCTGCACTTAAGAATATATTTCAGATCAGTGCTCCGGGGTCCCCGCAGGCGCGCAGAACTATTCAGTGCTTATGACTATACATGGAAATCCCCTACTAGAGAAGCCAACTTTAAAAGAAAAAGAACTCTGACCTGAGGAACCACGCCTCCGGACCCACCTCTGCACCTCACGCCCAGAGTCCAAGTGGCCCACTGGTCCTGTGAAGGTTCCCCAGCAATTCTGAGTCGGAGTCCACAGTGTGCTGACCCCTGCCGGACTCTACTTCAGAGCCTGCAACCTCAAACCGAAGACTCCCCCTGACCGCGATCTGCCCAGTAAGCTGTTCCCGACACCAAAAGACACCCCGGCAACCGGAGACTCGGAGCCTTAGGGAACTGCAGCGTCGGTGTCCCTAAGTCTCCTAGTATCAGAACTTAACCTGGGCAGCTGTGGGTGTTTTTCTTTTTTGTTCAGCTTCCTGTCTCAAGCCTTTTTCCAAAACGGATCTTCCCCCATTGATTTGCACTGGGCACCAGACAATGTGCTAGCACTCTGCAGCCGGCTGCCCCTGTGCCGCTGAGATTGTAAGTGTGCTGCTGCCTTGTGCCCCTCTTGTGCTTACCTCAACCCCAGGAGATCGACCCCGGACACTGCTTTACTCCCCCGTGAGCAGTGCATCTTCATTCACCCTCAGTCTCCATTGGTTAACATTGGACACCAACTCTGAATTTGACCTCTGCACCAGGCCACCACTGTGGGTGCACTCTTGGCACTGATTTGAACCTTGTATGGTGCTGACCTAAAACCCCAAAGACTGGATTTGTAAATCATGTACTTACCGGCAAAACTGCATTCTTGTTTTCCTCTCATAGGTTGACATTGAAGAACTCTAAAATTGCACTGCATTTTTGCTTCAGATTCTACTTACCCAATTATGAAGTTCTTGGGTTTGAAACCTATATGAAAAAGAAATGTAATTTTTCTAAATTGGTCTCGGATTTATTCTTTGAGTGTTCCTCTCATTTATTGCCTCTGTGAGTACAACAAACGCTTAGCACTACCCTCTGATAAGCCTAACTGCTCGCCCACACTATCACAAAATAGAGCATGAGTCATTTCTACTTTTGCCTATGCAATACCAACTGGGGATTCACTGGACTCTGCACAGTGCACTTCATTTTAGTACACTATATAGAGAGCCAGCTTCCTACACCAAGATTCAGACAAGAAAGAAGAAATGGCATATATATTTTACCAACATTGTGAGTATCTGTAACAGAAGGTAGACCAAGTCACAAAACAGAATTGAAACAATATCGGAGCTCTTTTGAGCTCCCTAAATTGGCCGAAACACATAAGAGTAGTGTTATAGTGAAACTATATTTGGCCCAGGCTGAGAGAGCTTTGAAAGCAATGGTAAATGTTAAAGCAAGCGGGAACAATGGTATCCCACTATAATTTTATAAGGAATTCACCACGGAACTGCTATCACTGTTGACCGGTTTATTTAATCAAATGATGGAGGAGACAGATTTTCCCAATTCTTTTACAGAAGCATTGGTATCTTTGGAAAAAAGATAAGGCAGCCACCTCTTAATGTTAACTCATATTGGCCAATCAGTCTATTAAACTCTGATTATGGGCTTTACACCAAAGTAACTAGATTAGCACTTGTGGTGCAAAACGTTATCTAGAAAGACCAGAATAGTTTTATATCTGGTACATCTGCAAATATGCACAATACCTGGTCCGGGCAATTGACTTTCTACAAAATTCGTAAACGGCAATTTTAATCAACCTCAAAAAGATTGAATGATTTATTTAACTGGGATGTGTTCACTATTTTAGTGGTTTGGTTTCCCTAAGCAATTTTTGATCAATTCTTCACAATATTTAAGGCCACAGGGGTTAGGATATTGATAAATGCTAAGGAGATGGGCATGTTTGCAATAAAGAGGCACCCACCAGGGTTGTCCAATATCTCCGCTTTTGTTTACTTTTTTTTCCCAGTCCTTGGCAGTTAAACTGTGCAACACGCCACCAATTATCATCCCTTTAGAGGGAATGTCAAAAATAAAGCTTTTTGCAGATGAAATTTTATATCTCAAAGCTGAAAACATTTTCAAGGTACGTTCTATAGAATTCAGGAATTTACCGTAGTGGGAGGTTATAAGATCAAACATTCAAAATCAGAGGTTTTGTTGTTAAAGGCAGATGCACGTGATCTTCCTCAATTTTTGCAACAATAGCAGTTGGCACCTAATCACGCAATTTATTCAGGAATTTTTCTAACAAGTTACTTACCTTTGATAACTCCTTATCTGGTAGAGGATATCTTGCAGCAGATTCCTCATTTAGGAATAATCCCCAGACATCAGAACGGATCTGGAAGTTCTCTGTGAGCAGTACCCCTACGTGCTGGTAGGTGGCATCTGCGTCAAAAGTGACGTGTGCAGTGCCTATATAGGTGCCACCCCAGCGCGCTCAAGTCTTTCTTTTTGCGATTTTCCATGGCAGAAGCATAGAGCCATGAAGAGTACAGCCACTGGTGCGTAAACTAGGGTCATTGAAAGGGAACCAACCCTTTACTCTGAAAGGTGTTTGAGGAGTTGGGAAAATGGGTGGGTCACCAAGGAATATGTGGCAAGATAGTCTCTCTACCAGAGAAGGCGTTACCAAAGGTAATTAAGTTTTTCATCTGCTGGAGACTTCTAGATGCAGATTCCTCATCTAAGAATAGATACCCAAGCAATACCTCCCCAGAGGTATGGCTGTGATATGGATTAGACCAGAAAATCCTGTAGGACCAAATGGGCAATACCCATATCACCAGGCTTAGCTGTCCACGCAGGAAGTAGTGCTTCGTAAACATGTGTGGTTAAGCCTAACTTGCTGCCCAACAGATATCCAGAACAGGTACTCTGTGAGCTAACAGTGGTTGCAAACTTTCAGGCGATTGCTTTTTGGACAGTACACAGCAAATTTTGATGCATAGCACTATCCATCACGCTCTTTTCAGGTCAATCCGATGGAGTCTCTCCTTTAGTGGGATGAGGCGGAGCATAAAAGGTAGATAAAGTGATGGACTGGCCTACAAGCAAGGGAGTTACCACTTTGGTAGGAAGGATGCTCTAGTGCGAAGTACCAATTTGTCTGAATAGATGGTAAGTATGGAGGCTGTAATGGCATGCCTGCAGCTCACTGACCCTATGGGCCGATGCTATTGCTACTAGGAAGGCTGCTTTAATGGTAAGGAGCCTGAGACAGCAGTTTTGTATTGGCTCTAAGGGAGCACACATTAAAAAATTTAAAACTACGTTGAGGTCCAACTGTGCATAATGAAAGGAGCTAGTGGGAACATATTTTGGAGAACTTTAAGAAACCTATTTACATGTGGGATTTGAAAAGGGATGGCTGGTCTGGCAACCGCAGAAATGCTGATACAACAGTCAAATAACCTTTCAATGTGCCCAAAAGCTGAGCCGTGCTGGGCTACAGTAAGAATAAACAAAAGAAATTGGGAAAGGGGTGCAGACAGCAGATCAACTTGTTTATCTGTACAACACGTCACAAGCTTTCTCCAACAACAGGACAGGTGTTTGTTATCTTGGTGGAGGGACGCCTGGCTGCTGAAATAACATTGTAGACTTCGGGCAGAATGTTGAAAGCTCTCAACTGTTGCCACTCAATCTCCAAGCGTGAAGGCAAAACAATTTCAGATTTGGGTGCAGAACCATACCCTGGTGCTGCAACAGAAGATCCTCCTAAAGAGGCAGCCTGATCAGAGGACCCATGATTATGATCAGCAATTCAGGACATCAGACTTTCTGTGCCCAATCCAGAGCCACAAGAAAGGCCTGGGTCTTGACGATCCTGCTCCTCTTAAGAACTATACAAAGGAGTGGTACTGGCAGAAAGGTGTACAGGAGGCCTTAGCTCCACTCCAGACGAAAAGCGTCTCAGACCAAGAGCCACCTGGAAAACTCCAGCACACAAAACTGATGACATTGGGCATTCAACAGAGGTGAGCAGATACAACCAAAGCTTTCTTGATTATTGGAAGAAACCATGCACCACCATTCGTGATCCACTAGCATTGACAGCTGAGTTTGTCCTCCTTGGAGTTCTGAGAGCCCACCAGGTGTTGAACCACCAGGGATATGCCCTGATGTTCAAGCCATGCCCAGAAGCACCAGCCTCTTGACTAAGGGTCTGAGATCCCACCCCATTCTGTCTGTTGCAATACCACATGGCTTTTGCATTTTCCATGAACACCTCTATCAGCCTTCGCCTGATTGAACGAAGAAAGGCCTTCAATGCCAGATGGATCGCTCGGAGCTCAAATAGTTGATGTGGGTTCCAGATTCCACCAGAGAACAGTCCTCTGACCTCCAACTCTCCCGGATAGTCCAGCCCAGAAGTGATGCTCGGTTTGGTGACGGAAAAGAAGTCTGCCACTGACACAAGCGCAGTTCGTTAGCAACTGCTGCAGATGTTTTGCTGTTCCTTCCCAAGATCAAAAAGAGGCGGGATTAGCTCCTTCGGCCGAGTGCAAAACCCAATGGTCGGATGTTTTTGACACAGGAGCAGACATACTCTCTCCCCCACAAGATGCCCATGATGGTTGGAGGGCATACTAAAGGGGTTTGGAGGCTACCAGGTGAGTGGTGGACTGGCTCAGCACCTGGCTGTCTGTCCCATACCTGTGGGAGCCACGTCCTCAGCCATGAAAAGATTGTATGGTTTTCTGGCCAGAGTAGCTGCGTTTAAAGACGTGGTTGGAAGCCCCTCTCCTGGTCATGAAAGGAACGGAAGACAGATTGGGATTGACAAGGGTCAGGAAAAGGCCCAAGGACCCAGCTGTAGTCTATTATACTTTAAGTGTTCTAGCGTTGAGTACGCCATATCGCCGAAGAGCGGAGTGCCATCAAAGGACATGTCCATGAGAAAAGCCTGAAAATCCTGTGGTTCTCAGACAGGCGTGGTGTCTTAATGCCACTGACAATGACACTACTTTACCCAATGAGTCTGTCGCATCCATTCCACATTGGATGGTGAACTCTGCTGCATCTCTGCCATCTCAAGCCCCTGTGACAGCATGGCTCGAGACTCCCCCAAGACTGTGGGTATATCGCCCAAAAGCTATTGTGGTGTTCAATGACCATAATGTTAGGTTGCAGAATAAAAAAAATCTCTTACCAAATGTATCCAATTTTGAAGTGGAAGAAATGCACCAAGGTAAACTCAGGACATGGAGGCCTAGACTACCAGGCTTTCAGGGGTGGGGTGCTAAATGAGGAAATTGGGATCTCCTGGAGAAGGGTGATGGCAACTGGCAATTGTCCTAGTTACAGAGGACCCTGGGCAGAGCTTGGACCAGGCTCCAAGAAGGACATCTGTAAGTGCTTCATTTAAAGGGAGTAAAGGTTTGGATGGGGTGACTCCCAGCAGAAGAACGTTGGTCAACTTTGCCACAGAGTCCAAGACCTCAGCCACCTGACTCACCGCCATAGCAAATGAGGCACCCTGCTGAGTAGTGGGAGAGATGAAGTCAGTGTCTGGGGAGGTGTCTAAACCACTGGCATATGCCAATTACTCATTTCAGTTGTCCTCTGCCTTCTACGGGGTACTGGTAGCTGTAAGGTTCATCAGAGCCCTCCCATTCACCCCCAAATCCAGGCCTATGGAAAGAATAAGTGACTGGCACTGACATAAGGGGTCTGCCCCCAATCAGCACTAGAGCTGGACAACACCAATCCAGCTCCTTTTCAGGGTCTAGATAATGCTGCTGTGGGGCATCAGCACTGGAGAAGGTGCCAGGAAGGTCGATGTGGTTTGATGAGTGCTGCTCCAGATCCATCAACTGACCCAAGGGGCCCAACCTGGCGCCAGTGGCGAACCTGCTGGTGGAGGACCAGTAGGGACCTCACCAGAGTCCAAAGGCACTTCAGCAGGAATGTGCCACCCAAACAGGAGGTGCATGGCCTCATGGGATTCTCGTAACTGGGTGGGGATTGCTCCCAGAAACTCTGGGGGGTGCGGAGGTGTGCAAGCTCTACCAAAGAGCTAGGCCTTGAATGCCAACACCCTCTAGTTTTGTCAGATAACTTCGTACATGGTGAATTTGAAGATTTAAGTCTCTCGCTCTTCTTGTGGGACTCACCAGAGTTCCCAGAAAACTTCAACTGTGACAAGCGTCTGGAGTGGCCAGGCAAAGCATCTTGGGACTGAGGTCTTGAGCATCACCCAATGAAGAGCTTGACAGACCACTCCCTCAAGGCTTTGAGGTGCACAGAACGGTAGTCAACGCAGGTCCTGGCATCATGGTTGTTCTCCCAGAACGAGAGGCACACCAAATGCAGGTCCATCACCAACATCTGTCGATGACAGGTGCCACATAGTTTGAAACCAGCTTTCCTATCAGACATCCTGACGAACCAGGAGACAAGGTAATGAAGAAAAAAAAAAAAGTTGAAAAAACGTCAGTCAAAAAAGACTGGGGTAGCTCTTCCAGGATCTTTGCTGAGTGGCATAAAAAAAAAAGGCTGACAACAGCACGCTGGGGTGTCACCTCTATAGGCAACACACACAAGGGTCACGCATAGCCAAATAACGCCACCTACAAGCGCACAGGTGCTTCTCATGAAAAAAATTCCAGGTCCAGTCTGACTCCTGGGGATTTTAAGATAAGAAATATGCAGATAAGGCTATTAGTCTATCAGATTCCAATTTTTATAGATCTGTTCCTTCTCAATTATATGACTACATTGAGGAAAGTCAAGGATTTAGTAAACAGATTGCCTCTTCTCCCGTTATACTTAGTTGGATGTGTTTCACTGCAAAAAAATATCGATTTAACCATTATTCTTATTTCTTTATGCTAATGTTATTATGCCTTATAATTCCATGAAATTGACACCCTCTTGTGAAAGTTTACATGAAAGAATAAACATCCCACAGTCTCTATAGCAGTTTTACAACTAGATAAGGAGTGGGGGCCTAGCATTATGTCAGCTACAGGATTATTATTTAGCCTCCTTTTTAAATTGAACTGTGCAAATTAATCATACAGGTGAGTTACCTGATCATTTTCTTTTGTTGCAGATGACTACAAAAAAAGAAAATCTGAAACAGATTTTCAGTGTTTTTTTTGTGTTTTTTTTTAAATATCTAAATAACCGTAAAAAAACAGATCCAAAAGATCTAAAGTGGTCCATAATATAGTGACAAGTGGCAAACGTTTTTTCAGGCAGGAGATTATTCCTTAATGCTATATATTTGTGTTGTTGAGAACCTGGGCCGAGTATGAGCTACAGCTCAGGAATGGTCCTCAATCTCCCTTTTTTTTTTTTAGTTTCTTATAAATAACTAGTTTTTGAAAGATAAACTAATGAGGTTTCTCATATGCTGGTGAAGGTATTAGTTAAGAACAAAAAGCTGGCCCTAGGAAATTGGTACAGAGCTCTACGACGGACTTCAAATTCATTGCCGATCCCAAACATTTTAAATAAAATCATTAAGAGCACTGGTTGTAGATGTTAAGCAAATGACCGACTATAGCAAATATGGGTTATGAAGCTCTTCAAGCAGTGAACATTGAGAAAATGGCTTTCATTTCTAGATGGTTAGCATATTACACACTCAGCGCTCTATATAGGCTATACCTAGCAGCATTGAGTTAATGCTTTGTGTGTCAAACCAATGCTCTAGGGGATTGGCCTCTTACTTTACTTGTCCAGTACTCCATGACTTCGGCTATCAGATTTTTCAAGCCTTAATCAAAATGCTTGGCTTGATTAGTCATCCTGAGACTGTTTCAGCTTTGTTTGGAGTTCGTTGTTCAGTATCAGTACACTCACCAGGGTTGTCAAATATTTTATTTCCATAGCCACAGCAGGTTCCTTGTAATTACAATGTTACAAATCAAAAGAATCCTACTATGGATCACTGGATTAGTGAAATGTCTAGCATTAACATGTTTGAATATTTATATGCTTTGCAGAATAACTTAGCAAGATTTTAAGCAATTTGCAGAGTTTTTGACAGATTAGCACTTTCATAGCTGAGTAGATAATATTTTCTATTAGAATTCAATTGATAAAATATTCTTGTCAGACATGCGATGCTCTTTTACTACTTTGCCCCAGTGTAGAAATACATTTGAGGATGGGGAGTTTAGGTAGGTTAGTGTTTAGCAGGTCAGAGTGAATTTAAAACATTCTTTCCCCATGGTATGAGCACAATGAACTTTACTGACAAAATAGATCTGGCATACGAAGCACTCAAATCAGAATATAATAGATATGTCCAGTCAGGTGAGAGGAGACTGTTTGAGGCAAAGGGAAATGCAGAAGGATAGAAAACAAAACTCCACTTGACTCAAAATGAACTCATTTTCTTTGAAATCACAATATCACTAATCAGTAAGACGACATTTCACCCATGTGCAATTTCACTCAGCTGCCAAGATATTTCCGTGACTGATACCAACCTTAAACTTATTGTGAACAGAAACTTGTCCGGCTACAATACTGTACTAAATGTGAAAATGTTTTGCTCTTGTCAACCAGGAGTGGCCACATTGGGGTTTGTGCAAGACATTCAGGTAACAGCAAGCAAAGACAGCTGACTAAAACAGAGTGATGACTAACCTGTTTCTTTTTTCTACTTCAGCAACAAGCTCATCCGTGGAGAACTGACCCCGCACAACAAGAATTAGGCTTTTAATGACATCTTCAGAACAGTCCACATCAAGCAATCCCCCAATCACCACTGGCAGACGACTTGGGTTGACCTTGGGTGTAAAACGATCAACAAAAGTATTTAATACACCCGCAATTAGTCATTAACAACCTGATTGATCGAAGTTTTCAATTTAATAGACAGAGGGTAAGGTCATTCAAGCAACCTTAAAGTTCTACAATTACAATTATTAAAGTACTGGTATTGTTAGTTTATTGCATGAAAATGGGGACCTAGCCCCAACACACAACCTGTAACCTTTTTCTGCAAAAATTAAGACAGGTACTTTATAGCAGTCCGAGCTCTGGGGCTGTTAATTCATGAAGCTGTTTACTGTGCTTTGGCATGATTTCCTCAGGAAGGCAGGCTGTCTCCCCATAGTGATGTTCTTATTGCTATTAAGATGGGAGTTTGGAGTTGAGTGAGTGGCACATACTGTAGATGTATACATAGTTTTATTTTGGCCAGTCTATGTCTAATCTAGAAGAAAAGATTTTTCACCAAGGATTGCAGGTTTTATAGTTATGGAACCATGCACTTTTGCTACCTTGGTTGGCCGGACTCAGCAAATTTTGAATGATGGGAATACGTTACAATTGGGTAAATCGAAGTTTACCTAAAACTACAGCAGCATAATGGGGAAACATATCTGTGAAGACCTAAATTGGATGTATAATTCCGCTCTAGGTCATAACTCTCTGTGCCACAAGATATCTTTAAAGTGTCAATATTAACTAGAACAGCTTGTTCACCATGAATGAGTAATCTTATCCAGGTTTCAGACTGGGCACTTACCACTGTTTTTACTGGTGGACTCCTAAAGTTAATTTGGAAGTTTCTCTTTCTGCAGCTATTATTTTAGAGGATAAACTGACTTTCCTTGTATTCCTTGCATAAAGAGACTAAAGTGTAGGCTAAAGTCTATTCTTTCTGAATTTGGAATAAACAGGGATTGACTCACACCTGCTTTGTAAAAGCATGGAATGAATGCAATAGGAGGCAATACTGTATAGGCATTTTGATCATGTGGACTTAGAAGTTGCAAAAGACCACAGTAATATCTTCCTTAAGGATATGCTTCCTTGAGTGACACCTCCTTTTGAATGAGTCACCTTGTTGGCTCAGATTTAGTACAAAACTGAAGTGCACAAGATAGCATTTATAACTAGGATGACTATATGTGCATTTCAGATGGTTGCACACAATCTCCATTTGGTATTTTAAAACACTGATGCCAATATGTTGTAGTGTTTGTAATGCACATGCGCTTTTCAGTCAAGGGGATGCAATCATTTGCTGCATGATTAACTGGAAATATAATTTTCTTTGAATCTTTATGCTTTCTGCAATAAGAAGTTTATGAAATAATCATTTTACTACTAGTACACTAATTTTACAGAAAGCAATGTTTATAACTGCAGTTAAATAGTCAAATATTTGTGTGGATGAAAACTAGATATATTGGGTTAAGTGAATCATACTTTTCATTAACTGTTAGCTTTTCCTCTAAGCTCTGCAAACAAAGAGACCATAACTCTTACCTTCTGAACATAAATTTCAATGTACTTTTGAAGGTTGTTTCGGTACAAATACAGCACCAGGTCATGGACAAAGTCAAAGCGATCACACACGATAATCAGAGGGAGCTGGTCTGTTAGTTTAGCTTCCTGCAACAGTGAGAAAAATTAACTTTAATTACTGCTTTAGTAATCGACAAGTGTTTGCAAATCATGAACAGACAGATGTTTTCATATTTTTAGAGCAACAATCCCAGGCATGTCTGCACCTTAAAAGCAATACTGTGAAAGTCCTCAATTACAGAAATGTTTGTAGCCTATGTGACTGACGGTCAATGACACAAGATACATGGAACTGGCAATCTAGCAAAGTATTCCAGTCCAATCTGCCTTGTCCATGTCCCACCTCACTATAAACAAACACACTTTGGGCTTCAATACAGCATGATGTATGGTAGGTGCACTGTACAAAGAAAGTACAAAAAGACATCAACCCTGAAGAGCATTGGTCTATTCTGCTTTACTCCACTGTATTCACAGGAAGGAAACAAACTGTTTTTTGGGGACTGTGCAAGCCATTGCACATGAAGGATCAAAGCAAGAAAAGGTAAGAAGAATATGGTAGACTCCAAAATCGACTGCTTTCGCAGCAAAACTATTTTATTATTGAACAGAAAAAAACATGCCAAAACGAAATTGGTAACTTATTAAAACAAAAAACAAAAACTGGGATTTTGCTGCAGCAACATGAAATTGGTCCCACTCAAATGAATTCACAATTGGGCTAATCAATAAGAAAGGAAACACTATTACAAAGGCAGTCAACGTACTAAAATGTATGCATCAGTAGTGCAATGTAAGAACAGGGACGGTCACAGGAAATAATGTGCATTTTTCATAGATAATGAAACAATCTACAGTTAGTTGTCAAATAGACAGTCCTTCAGAAAAAGGGGAAATGTCTGCCCAGTTTTAATTTTCAAATCTGAGGGTTCTCAACCATGGAACTAAGAGGGATTTTCAGCAGCAACAAACATAACAAGTAACTAATAGCAATCCAATCCTAGAGTAATTTATCTATGTGAGACACACCTAGATTGTATACAGTTAAGACACACATGATTAGCTTTTCTTTATACACACTTACTTCAGAGCTCTTTCACCTAGGCTAGATACTCTTGCAGTCTCTGGCCTCTGTGGGATGCCACACAAAAGGTGTGGAGACACATTCACAAATTTGATTTCAAGGAAGAAATTCACAGGGAACTATCAAACCAGGAGTGGAAAGGATATACTCTTACACACCAGGTGATACTACAGAAATGAAGCACAGGTGAATAAACCTGTACCTAGAGATTTACCTTGTACAGGTCCTGCACAATCCAGAGACACAAGGAACAGCACAAAAAATAATAGCTTTAATCAGGAACTTGTTGAGATACATTCATTCATTATTACTATTCATGTTAGTGTGCAACACCAGTTCTACAAAGACAGGTGAGGAAAAACATACTACTGATTTCTGTTTGGAAGACTCATTTAAAATTTCAAATGCTTATCCTCTAAAAATAAATCGTCTTTGATGCAAGTTATATATGGATTAACGTAATTTATACAGGTAATTGATTTACTGTTTTACACGTAGAACAAGCATTAAAAAAAAAAAAACATTCTCAAAGTTACTTTATTCAGGGAGGATTAATTTCATAGTAGGAAATGATCATCTACTTAACGATCAAAGAACCATCTAGCCTTTAAAAAAAAAAAACCTGCATCATTTTGGCAATTATCAACGAAATATTAGCATACAATAAAACTCAGCATAAATCTGATACCATAGTTCAGATGGTGTACATCATACAATCAATTTGGTAGACATTAACTTTGTAGTACGAGGCAAGGGACATCTATTATCCAGAAGCACACACTTATATTTACATTTATAGTCTACATCTTCTATTCTGACACTTGTGCACTGCTAACACTACCCCTCCTGAACCTCTCATGCCGACCGTCCACACTCCAATAAGCTAGCTTTTTAGATATCTATGATGCATTTTGATCATTCAGCGTTTCCACCAGGCGATTGGCCATATCCTCCAAGGTCCTCAAATCCAGTTCATGTTCTTCCACTCTTATCTCACCCAGTCAACATTCTTCTGCTATAGTCCATATATGCAAGTCTGCAATCCAGGTTTGGTATCTAGGAGCTACTGGGGAAAGCCAATGTAAGGCAATTCATCTGTTAGCCAAAACTAATCACATGAATGGAAACCTATTTTGAATTGTGTGACCCTTCTTTGGTCAGGCTATCTACCCATAGAAGGCAATGTTTAACTGTTGTGCAAAGCTTTAAGGCTGTCACTTTACAAAGGTGAGCCACCACTAAGGTCCAGTAATCCTCCAGTTTCCTACACAATATCATATGCAAAAAGGATGGGCATCCCACATCACATCTCAGACAAGCTGCATATCTTGTGGGAAAAAGTCTATGTTTTCTCTTAGGTGTAAGGTAAGTGCAGTGTATAAAATAAAAGTGAGCCAACTTACACCTAGAGTTGCTGGCCACATCTTGCTCTAAAGTGCAATCCCTGGCCCATTCGCTATCAGTAAGCATACTGGGTGATTTGCATCCCACAAGCTGCATGCTTGGAGAGGCATGCTAATTCTGTTCTTCTTTAACATGGTGTATAGGCGTAAGATCATACCCTTGCTAGACCCAGCATCGCATATCAGCTCCAACGTATGAGACACAAATGGTTTACATCTCTCATTCTGTTCTGGACCCTTCTGCGAACTCAGGAAACTAACAAGGCCCCAACTGAAATTTCAGTTGTGCCGCCTCGCAGGGAAATAAAATATTTCGCTATGGTATAGGTAACCAATAAACTGACAACACCCCCTGCACCCCCCCAAGAACACTACAGCTGCCACTCCCCACATCATACGCTTATAGAAGTCTATCTGTCAAAAAGGTCAGAGCCACCACACATTCAAATGCTTGGCATGGGGTGGGATTGCAAGCCCTGCCTAATCGCTAACTCTGAGGCAGCAGCCATGTTTTAGCCTTGACATGTTGCAAAGTTAGAACTTTTAACAACAAATTCCTTTGCGTAAAACACTGCTCTTATTCTAGAATCTGTACATTTGGCCCATATGTAGATTAAAGAACAGATGTAAAAATATTTTTTCTACCCAACTTTGTCCACCTTGATTTCAAGAAGTTACTTACCTGTAACTCCAGTTCCCAGACATGGAAAACTTTCCTATAGTTACATGCTTGAATCATTTCCCGTCGTCAGGCTGGGAATCCCTGGTAATCTTAAATAGCAATAACTGTTAAAATATTCACAGGCCCAAACAACACTATTTGTTTAGTAGCACATCCACCTCACTTGAAGCAACCTAATCTTCAAGCAATATGGGGGAGAAGTGTCATGTCTCCTACTCTCGGCCCCCGTAGTCCTCCAAACTCAGATTTTAAGGCACAATATTGAGAAGGGTAAGTAAAGAATAAGCCTCTAAACATGGAAGAGAGAAGTGTCAGAGAACTGGAGTTACAGGTAACTAATTTATTCTCCCACATTGGCATTTTCATATATTCAAATGCTTTAATCAGAATGTAATACTATTAAAGAAAATAGTGGGAAGCAGGCTTATCTTTCCTTAAAACGTTTACCAAGGGCTACCTGTTCCACTGCTGCATCGTTTTCAGAGTACACGTCTAAGCAGTGGTCCTTCATGAACATATGTTTGATCCTCCAGGTAGCTGCACAGATGTCTTGCTAGGCAGTAGAGTGCGGCAGTTGTCACAATGCTCCTGTTGGAATGGACTCGCACTCCTCCCTGGCTTATCTGTGGCAGACGGTAATATAAGCTGAGAATGTTCTATCCCCTGATTGGACTGAGGATGACCTCTTCCAGGGCTGTCCAAAGGGCACGAACAAGTAGTCTGTTGACCTTATTTCCCTGTCTGGTCTGTGTACAATCTGAAGCATTGACTATGTTCAGTAAATGGAGTGATATTTCCGCTGAAGTAGATGGGTTTGGGCCGAAAGAATGAATGACTTTCATTCAAGTGAAAATTAGGTGTGAATTTAGGGATGGTTCTCAATGAACTTTGTCTTTCGTAAAATGGAAAAAGGTTCTTGGATAGTGAAGCCTGCATTTCTGCTTGCTGATGTTAATGGCAGGAGAAGTGCTGTTTTACATGAGACAAACTTTAAATGCACCTCCTGAATTAGCTTAAAGGGAGGATGCATTACCTGATTGAGGACTGTATTTGGTTCCACTATGCAGGTGGAAATGCTCTGAAGAGCCCTTTCAGAAATAGTTTTGTAATTTGCTGGTAGAAGGGAGAGGATGATGCAGTTTCTGCTCTTCTAAATCCTGATAATGCTACTCGATGGACTCATTGGTAAATACTGAAGTCCACTTTTAGGTAGATCCAACAAATGTGAGAATACCAGATCATGTGAGGTTGAATTTGAAGAGGACGAAATATTTGCTCCATACACAAACATTTCCACTTAGCAATGTAAGCTTTTGCAGTTGCTGGAGAGCGTCCTGGTGCTACAGCAGTCTTGAGGGACATTTGAGCTCTAAGCAGTCAAGTACCATGTTATGTTCACCGACTTTGGATCACAGTGACGTAGTTCTCAGTGGTGTCTGGCAAGGTGCTTACAGTTGCGATTTCAGAGATTGCTGGACGTACTGACAGTTGCAGGGGTATGCACTACCAGTGCTGGCGTGGCCACGTCACTGCAATGTGGAACTGAAGGCAATGTTCTGTCTTCACCTTTTGCAACAGCCTGGAAATCAGTGTAAACTGAGAAAAAGGCCTAAGCAAAGATTGTGAACCATCTGATCGAAAGGGCATTGCCAATGGCTTCTGAATGCCAAAGTATCCTTCCAAAGTACTTGAATTTCCTGTTCCTTGGAGTGTCAAAGAGATCAATTATGTAATCAGTCCTTGTGAACTCTGATAGTTGCCTACTGAGTGCATCTGGCCTGATAGTTTTGATGCCCTGGCATATGTTCCACAGCAATGTTGCTCATGTAAAAAAATATCCCAGTCCCATAGTATTTTAGTCTCTTTTGGGAGAGGTAGGAACCATGTTTCCCCTTGTTTGGTGATGTATAACATAGATGTTGTGTGTCTGTTTTGATTAGAGCTGCTTGTCCCGCAAACCTTGAGAAAAATGCTTGTAGACCTAATCTGATGGCACAGTGCTCCAAAAAGCTGAAATAAAACATTTTTCTATATCCAATCTGAGACCTCTGGTCAATAGTTCTTGCAGATGAGCTCCCAAGCCTTCCATGGACGTGTCCCTTGTTCCAGTTGAAACAAGAGACCTGCCTTCAGGTTTGCAGGGAATCTCCAACACAATAGTACTTGTTACAGTTATCTTGTGACTGTCATCCCACGAGCTGTTGGCTTGTTTCCACTGAAAATCCAGTTCTTGTTGTACAGGTCTTATTAAAAGGCTGCAAAAGGGAATGAGATCTTTGCAGGATGATATTGGGCACAGTAAACACATGTACAATCTGACGGTGATTTTCTGGTAGATTGGTTGGAATTGCCTGAAGCTTCAGCACTCTTTCTGATGATGGCAATGCTTTTCCTAAACGTCTCTCTAGTATCGCTCCCAAGACCTGAATCTTTGTTTTTCATATGTAGCTCCAAAGGCACTTGGTGAGGATCAGAGCTGCTTGAGAAAGAAACAGTGCCTTGAACTGATAATGTTGTCCTGCCACTAAAAAGCTGAGGTATATTCTGTGCTTACGGTGGACTGGTGTGCAGAAGTATGCATCCTAAAGTTCCAGGCAAATCTTTTCTCAGTAATCAGGACGACCTCTTTAAGTTAAATCACTTGAAACAAGTGTTTCTTTAGGATCTTGCTGAATTGTCAGAGGTCCAGAGTTTGTCTCCATTTAAAAATCCTTGTTGTAGGAAATTGCCCCTTTTGGCGTGGTCACCCCTCCCTACTTTTTGCCTGATATCTGATGCTAACTTGGCTGACTGTGCTGGGATCCTCCTAACCAGATACCAGCACCTCTATTCTTTCTGTAAACTGCACCATTGCTTCTACAATTGCCACGCCCCTGGCACATAGCTAAGTCTCTTGTAAAAGGTACCAGTGGTACCAAGGGCTTGGTGGCCAGGGAGGGTCCCTAAGGAATGCAGCATGCATCATGCCAACCTCAGGGACCCTTCACCAAACACATGCACACTGCAGCTTCTATGTGCTGTTGGGGCGAAAAAAGGAAAGTCGACATGACACCCGTCCCTGGGTGCCATGCCTACAAAACACTGCCTGGGGCAAAGGTAAGTCACCCCTCTAGCAGGCCTTACAATCCTAAGGCAGGGTGCACTATATAAAAGGTAGGGGCATAGCTGCCAGAGCAATATGCCCCTAGTGTCTAAGTCCATTCTTAGACATTGTAAGTGCAGCGTGGCCATATGGAGTATATGGGCTAGGAGTTTGTCATTACAAACTCCACAGCTCCATGATGGCTTCATAGAAGACTGGGAGGTTTGGTATCAAATTTCTCAGCTCAATAAACCCACACTTATGCCAGTGTTGGATTTACTTAAAAAATGCACACAGGGGGCATCTTAAAGATATCCCCTGTATTTCACCCAACCCTCTAGTATGAGGCTGACCGGTCTGTGCCAGTCTACCACGAACAGACACGTTTCTGACCTCATGGGGTAAGAGTCTGTTCTGGGTGGTGGTACTTCACACCTGCCCCCTGCAGGACCAGTATCACATGGCGGTGAGCCTTAAAGGCTCCTGCCTTTTGTTTTGCTGCCTCAGGGCACTCCAGCTAGTCAAGATGCACGTCCCCCGAACCAGGCCCCACTTTTGGTGGCAGGTCCAGCAGGAAAATTAGTAAGCACCAGGAGTGTCCACGCCACCTACAACCATCTCCAGGGTACCCAGAGTTGAGATAAATCCATCCTGGCAGAAGACTCCATCTTGTTTTGGAGGGTGTTGGCCAATAGGGTTAGGAATGCGTCCCCCTCATCAAACAGAGTGGGCAGAGAAAGGGTTTAGCCCACCCTCAGGGACAGTAGCCATTAGCTACAGCCCTCTAACCTCTAACAACCGTAAATCTAGTATTTCGGAGCACCCCTGAACCCTGCTCTTCAGATTTCTGGCAATCTTAAAAAAGAAGGACTGAAGAGCCATACCAGCAGAGAAGACTCCATAAGACAACTGACTTGGCCCCAGCCCTACTGGGCTGTCTGCAGCTTCAAGACTACTCCTGCAGGACAAGCGACCTCTACAAATCCCCAGAGGACTGCCTCCCTACCCAAGGACCAAGATATACCAAGGGCAGTGGCCCTGTCCACAAATAAACCTCCAAAAGGGACTCCACATCCTCTCCGGAACTGCGAGTCCTGCCCACTCTGCACCCGACGCCCACAGCCTGAGTCTAGAGAAGGGCCCCTAGGCGATTACAACATCAAGTCCATCCTGGGTTGACCTCTCCTGACCAACATGACGAAGCCTGAAGCCTAAATCCAGAGGACACCCCCCCCCCCCACCCGACCACAACCAGCTCCAGTGAAGATTTTGCAACACCTAAAGGCACCCCTGCACGCGCAACCCCCTTTCTAAGTGCCCCCAGTCTTCATAGGATTCTACTGGGTAGCCAACACCAACAATGACATTTGCATTCGGCCAGCCCTGTGCTGCTGGTGGTGAACCCTTGGCGTCTTTCTAAACTTTGCCCTGTGGACACCTTTGCCCCGAAGACTGGGATTATAAATCGAGTACTTAACTGCAAATTGTGTTACTTCTCCTCCCCCAGGACTGCATTGCTTTCTATAAGAAATTGCACCAAGTGCCTACTTTTGAAATTGAACAGTATTACTTACCTGAAAACTGTTTTATCTGTGAATTCCAAACAAAGTGCATTTGATACTTAAAAGTGATACACTGTTGAAACAGTACTTACTTTTTCTAGAACCAAAAGGATCTTTGTAGCAGGTAACAAAGTATATTTTTGATACATAAAAATTGTGCATACAGGTCCTGTGCTAGAGTTTATTCATAGAACATGTCTGCCCACCCAAAAGGAGACAGGCGATGTCTCCTTTTGGGTGGGCAGACATGTTCTATGAATAAACTCTAGCACAGGACCTGTATGCACAATTTTCTGCACCCATCGGTCTGGTGCTATGGACTCCCACGCAGAAGCAAAAAGGGAAACTGTCCACACAATCTTCTAGGATTGATTTGGAGGGTAGGACAATGATGAGTCAAGCTAAGTTTTGATTCTTGGAGCGTAATCGCAAAAATCTTTTTTTCATCTTCATGGCCTTCCATTTCCTTGTCTTAGGTTATGGTTGGTGGTGTAAACTTGGTCACAACCAGACTGTCCCTGAGGGTTGTACGATCGACTTTGACCCCTGTATTGGTTGGGATCTGCATTAGATACAAAAAATAGACAAACCAGATCAGTACTTCAAAACTCGAAATGGCTTTTCTGTGCCTGAATTCAGACTTTGGACAGAAATTTCAACTTGCTTTCCAAACAGGGTCAGACCATTGAGGGGCATGTCAAGTATTTTGTACCTAACTTCCGGACAGAAGATTAAAACTCTGAGCGAGACTTGCAGTTTCGGAACAGCTGCTCCTGCAAAGTGGTGAAAACCTGAATCAGAGACATCTATTGCTGCATCAATAACTGCCACCAGTGTAATTTCGTCCTTGATTAGCTCAGCAGCCCCTTTTTATATCTTATGGGATGAGTTTGAGCAATGGTACAATATACTGTCACATCTGCAAGAGCATTGGCTGCTTTAATGTATGTTGTTGCTATTGAACTAATTCGGACTACCAATATGCCTACTATTAACCTCGAGGAAAGGAGATGGAGCAATGGGCTTAATGAGCAGCTGATGTAATCAAAGAGTCCAGCCTTGGGATAAATGGCATGAGAAACACTGAGGCTGAATCTGGGACGTAATACTTTTTCTCCATATATGGTATCACTGCTAGAACTGTAGTAGGTCTTCAGTAATTTTAGCCCTTTAAATTAAACACAATCCAGAGTAGGTATGGATTTTACAGATTTTCTTGGGTGTTCCTTTAGATCATAAATGAAATACTGTTCCATTTGCGGCATTGGCAAGTTTAGCTTCTTAGCAGCCCTCTCCAATAAGCCATGAAAGCGGGTGTATCATTTGGCAAATGTGGATTAGTCAGCTTGTTACCTTTAGGTATGATGAAGTCATCCCCTGCATTGGTATCTCCGTCTTGCTGAAGTTCTACTCCCTCTCAACATCCAAAAATATAGAACTAGCCAAATCATCCCTGTTCACAGGAGCTGGTGGGACAAGAGGTTTATTGATGGGTCTGGGAGATGGTTCCCTTAAAGGTGAGAGGTGGTGGAGGCGAATGTAGGTAAGTGTGTGTAGATAATAAATGAGCAAATAGTGGAGGTATCAGTAGAGGTATTTGACCAGCAGCATGATGTGGTAGCAATCGTTGTAGTGTGTCCATTTTTTGTAATGCAGACCAAAAAACTATGGGCACCTGCACAACCACTGGTACTCTCCTGTGTCGACGAGGTGCATAAAAGTGTACATGAAGCATAAAATCCTGAAAATCATTATGATGATTAGCCTCCTAAACCATCTCATCCTCAAAATCTGGGACATAGTGTACATCTAACTGTGTTGGATGCACAGTGTCTGACTTAAGGTTGATGAAATTATCTTACAGCTCAGATTTCAAAATTCAACAAGGCAGAGTTGCCATCATTTTTAAGGATGAAAAGGTAGGGTGAAGCAAAAACTGTTGCCATAGATGTTGACATTGATGGTGTCAGTGTGGACTGGGTCAATGTTACAAGCATCACTGAAGCAGTCGTCAACAATGGGCTTGAAGTCGACGGCAGTTAGAGAGTCATTCTTGGTAAGGCCATTGAGGGCGTAGTCTTCATCAATAAAGATTTTCCTCTTTGGTGTAATTGTGTCGGTGAGCCTCCTTCTTAGGAGGCTGCTCATCACTGGAATATGGTTTTTGTACAGTTTGTTTGCCACAACATTTCTCTTTTTGAGTGTTTCCATACCCCAGATTTGAGGAGGTGGCTGCTAGCCCTTTAGCAAAATCGATCCAAATCAGGGAACTGAGTAGGGTGTTCTTTGCATTGCCTTCCCGGAAGTGCTTGAAAGGGCACTTTTCACAGAATCGTCCCCAGAAGTAAGGACACTTCCTTTGGAAGGAGGGAGTTTTTCCTTATCCAGCAAATAAAGTGGCAAACTCCTCTCTTTCAAAACTTTTGACCTAAATTTCTGATATTTCATAACAAGAAGTCTTACGATTAGCGCAAAGACAGTAAATACATTGGGAATGTGGATCATCAGTGCACAGGGGGAATAGGTTTTGTGGAGAGACTACTTCTCTCCATATCCAAGCTTACAGAAAAAGAAATAAGGGTCTCTCCGGGCCAGGAGTAAGTTTCCCTAAAAGAGAACTTGCCATATTCTGACAACTGAAGATGAGGCTGTGGTTCAGTCACAGTGTAGACCAGAAATGAACAGTCTTAAAGTCCCTTAAAGGTAAGGACAAAGCTCTGCCTGGGGAATCCGTCACACATGTAGTATAAATCTAGTTGAAAGGCAACGTAGAATGAGACAAGGTCAAAGGCAAGAAGAGAATGGAGTAATTTGCACAGGCTGCATCTTCTACCATGTTCTGGACCATTATCACTTCTTAATGGAACTAAAGGTTCATGCTTGCTTTTCTTGCGATCCAAAGCTTTGTTCTCAAGCTTTCTCACGCCTTGATAATCTACTTTAAGCACATCTGAGACTCAAGAAAAAATTAGTTAAGACATATTCTAGTTGCAGATAAGATCCTTGGTGCCATTTAGGACACCAAAACAACGCTGCAATGTGAATTAGGCAGGTTCTCTGCTGAACTGGTCCTGTTGAGAGGATGCGGAAGGCCAAAATCAAAGAAATAATGCATGCATCATTGGGTTTCCAGAGGCTGCCAAAAGGGATTGACATGGTGTCCTACCTGGAGCAGTGGATGAGGACAGAGGTGGCCTCTGACTGGTTCACTCACTTTTTTGTGCTAGAGAGGGCACACAGAGTGCCGACGAGACCGCTGGCCCTGGACTGGCCCTCCTATACGGTGGTGGGCTAATTACATTACAGAGACATACTGCTGCAACGTGCCAGAGAGGCAGGACCTTTCAGGGTGGATAACGGAATGATGACCCTATTCCCAGACTTACAGCTGAGGTGCAAGCCAGACGGGCCTCCTACACAGAAGTGAAATGAGCGATTCAGGAGGAGGGCATCCAGTATTCACTCTTGTTCCCAGCCAGACTGCAGGTAATAATGGACGGCAACACACACTTCTACCAAACACCAGAGGAGGCGTGGGCCTGGCTGGAGACCTACAAAGCAGGCACAGATAACATTGAAATGGGAAAGCCAACCCAGTGGAAACGCAGGAGGTCCCGGAGGCCACGGGACCTCCCCCGACAGGGACCTGGGCCGACCCTGGCACAAGGTGACAAAGACAGGAAGGCGGCGCTGAAAGCAGTGCCATTGTTACAGAGCACCAAACCAACAGGAGAATCCAGCAGAGAGGAAACCGACCGGCAAGCACCATCCACTGACTCAGACTATTATCATACGAACGAGATCCCAATAGTTACCCCCCCCAGACCCCCACCCACCCAAGAACATGAACGAACTGGGCTGATACATCTCATCACCATGGATCCTACAATCAGCCCCTGATGGGAAATATTCCCAACTCCACGGGCTCCGGCAACCATGTCCAGCTGATGGCAAGATTACTACATGACCTGTTTCAATTGTTAAAATTAACCTTTAAAGTCTGGGCAACTGTTGGTTGTGGGATTGCCTAGGGAAGTGGGAACTGGGGATTTTTGGTGCTGTGTTAACAAATTACAAAAGTGAGGGCAAATATTGCTGTACTGACGAAGATCCAGGTGGACAGAGGACAAGGGAGGGCAATGGTGTGGCGCTGTCATTGGGGAGGACATGCACTTCACTCTGACCATGATTTACTATTATGGCTGATTACAAGTTGGTAACATGGAATACCCGGGTTATGGCAACCTTCACTAGACAATGCAAAAAGTACACTGTTCCTAACTCTAGGGTGAACAATTAAAGTTTAGGAGCTAGAGCCCTCACACACCCGAAGGGTGTCATGCTTCATCATCGGGAAGCTCCTCGTCAGACCGGCTGGTGCAATGTCTGACGGGCTCCCCTTTCGGGGGCTCTTTGCCGGAGATCTTTTTATATATGGTGGCTGCCGTTGAATCAAGAAGGTCAGGCACTCAATGTGGCAGGAGAGTGGAAAAAATATTAAGATTGATTAGAGACCCCTAAACTAATCTGTTTACTAGCAATACAAAGGGGTCACGATCAAGATTAAAAACATAATTAAGTGGACAATGAGAATAATGCTCAACCACTTTGAAAGCCTGGAGTACTGGGAAATTGTCACCTGACCCCTAGGGTCTGGTCAACATGTTTCGCGTAAATGTGGTCGTGAAAAATCCTCTAACGCTTCATCAGGACCTAAATCAAACTAGACTTCTCCTGGCTATATATAAAAGATATCACTAACCAATTATGTGTGTGAGAGAAAATAGGTACCAGTCACTTACATTTTGAGTAAACTGTCCCGTCAAGAGTCTCAAACCAAAAAAGGTCGCCCTAGAAAAAATAGAAAAATTAAAATACAGAATTCACCCACTCCACCGTTCTACAATTATTCTCCCTACCCTGTTAATCAACATGTACCATGGCAGCCACCCTATCCCTTCTACCAACCTCGCCCCTTTTTGCCATACATGCCTTTTTTAGGCAGAGGCCGGGGCAGAGGTGTTCAATGGGCCATGGAAGAACCCCAGATGATCACCAGAAGCCAGGGGAAGAACCAACCCCGAGAACCTAGTAGTGAATCTTTCTACCAGACAACTCTCTGCGATAGAAACTAGGGTGCTTAATCGAGGTCTGGGCTTTGTTCCCACACCAACTGAAGACCTTTTTAGGTTAAATTGCGAACTTTCACAATTTTTCCGCAAAATTAGATTACAATTCTACTTTTCGGATACACCATCTGATAGTGTCCAGACCGACTCGGGACTCAGGCCTAAATCTGCTTTTACTCCACCACCTCCAACTATCCCATGCGAGGTGTTAGCCTTTGAGAAAGCGGTCTTAACCGACGTAGCGACGATACATCCTAAGCGCCCTTTCATCAATATTTCCACAATCGAAAGGCAGGCCCTAAAGACACTGAATGATCGTGACCCCTTTGTATTGCTAGTAAACAGATTAGTTTAGGGGTCTCTAATCAATCTTAATATTTTTTCCACTCTCCTGCCACATTGAGTGCCTGAACTTCTTGATTCAACGGCAGCCACCATATATAAAAAGATCTCCGGCAAAGAGCCCCCGAAAGGGGAGCCCGTCAGACATTGCACCAGCCGGTCTGACGAGGAGCTTCCCGATGATGAAGCATGACACCCTTCGGGTGTGTGAGGGCTCTAGCTCCTAAACTTTAATTGTTCACCCTAGAGTTAGGAACAGTGTACTTTTTGCATTGATTAGTCGTATTGGGAGTACGTACACTGGACCTTCAATTATCCTGATCCCTCTTTTTTGTTGAAACCTTCACTAGACACCACAAGATCCTGGCGTATCTGAAGAGAAGAGGGGACCAGATAGCATTACTCTAAGAAACGCATATCAACGCACCAGAGGCTCACATGCTACAGATGAAAGGGGCAAGTATTTGCCACCACATACTCTGCGTTTGCACAGGGCATCTGATATGAGTGAGGGCTGGGGAACCCTTCAAAGTCATAGCCACTGACATAGATCAGGACGGCCGATACACCTTGATGGAGGGCAGATTGCATGGGAGAGGCATGTCACCTTGGGATGTATATGTGCCCAACCAGGATCACGTCCCATTTGTGCACACCCTCTCAGGACGATTGGCTAGATTCTCGGAGGGGAGCAGTCACTGGTGAGAGGGAGAGACTTTAATTGCACTCTTGACACAGAAATGGATTGCGCACTCTCTCTTTGCACATAAGACAACGAAGGGACTGACCGACTGGGTAACCCACTGGGGCATGGAAGATGTCTGGCGAATCCAGCACCCCAAAGACAGGGACTACTCATATTTTTCGAACCTTCATCACCTCCACACTAGAATAGACTGGGTGCTATGTACTAAGACTCTCAGCCCGAGGTCATGCACATCGAATATTTGGGGCACACCTTGTCAGACCTCAGTCCATTGCTGCTCACCTGGCGCTGCAACAGGCCCCCAATCCCTACGTGGAGACTCCAGCCAGCAGTGCTAGAAGACATGACTTAAAGACTCCCTCAGGAACATATTATCAATAAGGAGTCCACCACAGCCCGAAGTATAGAATGGGAGGCCTTAAAGGTAGTGACACGGGGACACTGTATGGGAAAGACAGTGGGAATCTGGCAAACCCTCGAGTGCGACCTAAACCGCCTAGAGAGGGAGATACACGACAGAGATAATGAACAAGGCACAAGTCCAGGGGTGCAACAACAGCTGCTTAATACACATGAGGCATATATTGAGATACTGGAAAGGCTGTGTTGCAACAATTATCAGAGGTACCTGGCTTTAATACATGAGGAGGAGGGTAAATCTGGTGGAATGCTAGCCTGGTTGGTGCGCCCTGGAAATGAGGGCATACCAATAACAAGTCTCCGTGTGGCTGATGGGACGTGTGTATACTCCCTTATGGGCATAAAGGACGTGTTTAAAGCTTACTACGTCACTTTATAGGCAGCCAGAGGATAAGCTGCCGCAGACGTTGGGACAACAATTGCAGACACTGCCACTACAAACACACGAGCAGGCAGATAGGGACCCATAATCCCCCCCCCCCAAACCCCACTCCCCCAGGGCAAATCAATATTGTTAGAGGAGGCCTAAGGCTTCCATTAAAAAACTGGCAGCAGGCAAAACACCCGTTACAGACGGACTCCCCATGGAGTTCTATAAGTTATATGCAGACATCCTGGCACCCAAATTGGTTGAACTGTACATGGAAGCGTACAAGGATATTCTCCCGGAGACAATGAGGGAAGCACTAGTGGTCTCCTTGCCCAAAACTAAATCTAAAATAAACCTCAGTGAATGATTTCTGACCACTATCCATGCTGAACTGTGAATTCAAGATACTGAGAGAAGCCATGGCTAACCAACTACTCCCTCATATCTCCCAACTGATACATGAAGACCAAAATTGTTTTATACCCGCATGCAACATATCCCTGAACCTTAGACGTTTGTACTCGCTTCTGCAGGTCCCTCATGACATGCGCCTATCAATTGACTTAGAGAAAGCATTCAACTCATTGAGATGGGATTACCTGCTGGCAGTGATTATCAGGAAGGCACTAGGTGAACAATGGGTGAAGTGGGTGGAGCTACTATTTAGTTTTCCAGTGGCAAGTGTGAGGACAGGCAAGACAATCTCAGAAGCCTACAGAATATTCCGAGGCACAATGCAAGCTGCCCTCTCTCCCCCCCTATTTGCCATTGCTATTGAACCCCTCACCGCTCAGTTCCGTGCGCAGGGCCGTGATAGGGAAGTGCTGTGGGGCACCACCAATCATATCTCGCTGTATGCAGATGAACTTGGGCCTTAAATATACTTGAGGAGTTTGGGGCCCTTCATGCCTTAAAGTGAACAAGGAGAAACATGTGTATTCCCACTGCTTGCGGACACTGTGCGCTGTATCACCTGTACCCCTGATGTCCCCTGGTCTCCCCGCACGTTTAAATACCTGGGGATACAAACATTCCACAACCTGCGAGATCTCCGTGACGGAAACCTAGGTAATACGCTCAGGTCCCTACGTTCTTGTGTAACATTCTGGTGCTCCCTTAGACTCTCCCTGATGGCAGGGGTGTCCTTGTAAAAAAATGATTATGCTGCCCTGCTTACTATATTTCTTTATTAACCTACCAGTGAACGTACCAACACGCTGGTTTAAAGACCCAGATATCCTCCTTTGGGATGGTGGACGACAGACATCCCTCTCTACTCTGCGTCCACCTACCGATGGAGGAGGCCTGGGGGTGCCAGTCTTTGAATTCTATGATTTGGCTGGTCAACTGCAGTGGGTCGCGAAATGGTTTGCGGGTAGGAACCACCTGGACCTGGCCACAACCCAGGGAAGGGTCAGCGTAGAGCTGTTGTTAGCGAAGATCCTGCACCGCAAGGTTCACTTCCCGACCCAAAGTACGCTATAAAAAGTGGCCCTGATCTGTTAGCGACTGAGCCTGAGGTGCACTGGCGTGAAGGTCCCATACACCCCTGAGCTGCCCTTGACAGGCATAGAAGTGTTTGGGGAGCGTGTGCAGTGATGCCCACGCTGCTGCCTGACGCTAGTCCAGGACTGGAACTCCGCACGCTACCGCAGTGGTTGCAGCTGTTGTTCTGGTCCGGGGGTTGCTTCTTAGCCAATGCGTAGCACAGTTTAATGCAGAGAACAACCCATTTAGAGATGGTGCTCTTCTGCATTGCATTGCAGGACCTTTCTTCGCACCTACATAACGGACAAAGAGTTGATCATCCACCAGAACTCTTTAGTATGACTAAGCTAGAATGCAAATGCCATTTTTGGGTACAGGCGGTAGATTCTCTCTTCCTTAGAAGAATGTGGGGATGCGTAAAAAGTAGGAAAGGTGATGGACTGGCCTCCATGAAAGGGCATTACCACTTTTGGTAAAAATGAAGCGCCGATACGAAACCCCATCTTGTCAGGATGAATGGAAATAAAAGGTGGATTCAAGGAAAGGGCCTGGAGCTCCTCACTCAGAGGTGATGGTGACTAGAAAAGGCTGTCTTTAAAGGAAGAAGCCAAAGTGGACAATTATGAAGTGGCTCAAAAGGAGCACACATCAAGAAGGTAAGAACCAAGTTCAAATCTCACTGGGGCAAGACGAACGCAGGAGGAGGAAACATATGGTTAAGAACCTTCAGAAATCTACCAACAATGAGAGATTTAAACAAGGAGGGTTGGTCAAGCAAGTTGAGGAAAGCCGAGATGGCAGACAAATAACTCTTGAGGGTGCCCAGAGGAGAGCCCTGCTGGGCTAGAGAAAGAACAAACAAAAGAACATCTGAAAGAGCGGCAGAAGGGGGTGGAGGAGATCAAAAGACTTGTTTGTACACCATGCCAAAATTTGTTTAAACAGGGGTATACCGTTTTGGTAGGGGGATGCCTAGCTGCCAAGATAATGTTACAGACTTCATGGTGGGGAGGGGGCAGGCATGACGCATCAGTCATTACTGTCTGATCTGGTTGGGAAAGGGAGAAGGATCTGCCTTTGATCCAACTGCGGTTCAAAAGCCACCACTGCAGATCTTGCATACTTCCCTTCGAGATCTGGACCATGTCAGAGAGATTCCCCTAATGCTGCGCCCACTAGAACTTCAGGTCCCACTGCAGAATCTTGCATAAGCCATCCGGCATGTATCTTCAGCAGGATGAGTCATTCTCACCGAAATCCAAGAAAGAGGCTGAAACATCAGTATCTTAGCCTGAATATCCTGGACTAGGCCCGAAACTGCACTGTGTCCAGAACAGCTCCGATGAAAGGGAGCGCCTGAGAGGGAGTCAGGTGTGACTTTGGCAGGTTTATAGAGAACCTCAGCGAACATAAGAGATCTCCCACAGCCAAGTGGTGGGAGACAACAGCCTGGGATGATGCTGCCTTTAACAACCAGCTGTCGAGGTAGGTGAAGACTGAAAACCCCGACCTGAGCAGATGGGCTGCGACTACCGCCCTCACCTTGGTGAACACCCAAGGAGCTCTGGTAAGGCCAAAGGGGAGCACAGTAAAGTGAAAATGCTTGTGGCCTACCATGAACCGCAAGTAACATTTGTGAGCAGGCAGGACAAGAATATGAAAATATGCACCCTTCAAGTCCAAAGCTCCCATCCAGTCTCCTGGGTCCAGGGCAGTTAGGACCAGAGTGAGCATTTTGAACTTCTCCTTTTTGAGGAAGAGATTGAGGGGGGGGAGATAGGATAGAACATAGGCTTGTGCCCTTCTTTGGCACCAGAACCTACTTCTTGCGCAGAGACCCTCTCTATGGCTCCCCTGGCCAAGAGAGCCATAACAGCCTCACAGAGAAGTGCCAGGTGATCCTCCATAACCCTTTCGCAGGATGGTGGCATGGATGGAGGGGCAGCCTTGAAGGGGTGGGAGAAACCCTTGTGACTATTTGCAAACCCACCTGTCTGACATGATGGATCCCCAGCGGGGAGCTGATGCCAAATTCTGCCACTGACTAGCCCCTGATTGGGAAGCGCCAGATAGGAAGGTTTGGAGGCTACAGAGGAAGGGGTGGTGGACTGGGCCGACCGCTGGCACACTCATTCACAAGGACATTGGATCCCACATCCCCAGCCACACAGAGGCTGAACATCATGAGTGGCACTGTGGCTGGGTGGAAAGGGATGCGGTTTTGTGCCCTTCCATACCAACAAAAGGGGTAAAAAGCAGTCGGGGGGGGAAGAGGGGTAAGGGGCAGCTGTGATGCCCAAAGATCAGGCAGTAGCCTGGGACTCAAAGCGCTTGAGCACTGAATCGGCTTTGTCTGCCTTGAAAAGCCAGGCGTCCTCCAACAAGTGTGGCGCTTCAAGGCCACCGATGATGCAACTGATCTACCCAGTGAGTCAGTTGTATCCAATCCACATTGTATTGTGAACTTGGCTGCATCTCTCCCATCAGCAACAGCTTGTGAGAGAGTGACCTGGGCCTCCTACAGGACCTGTGGCAGCACCTGTGCAACCGTGTCCCAGGAAGTATGGGTTTAACGGGCCAAATGACATGCAGTGTTCCCAGCTCGGACTCCCCCTCCTGGGTAGAGTTTTTTGGACTTTGCCGGTCCCCAATACTTTGCAAAGGCCTCTTCTGCTCCGGTTTGCATTTTGCCAGTGCTTGTTGGTGAACTTGCTGGTAACAAATCCTCCTGCAATCCAGCGACCGTCAAGGGACAACTCGTAGGTGACTCCTGGGATCTCCTGCAGCTCCTAGACACCTCAGCTAGACTTCTTCCACTGACTTGCAGGAATGTCACCTTCGGGGGGGTGGGCATTGCCACCTTGACCACCTGAGAACCTCCAAGGGTGCAGGACTCTCCTTCCTTTGCAGGTCCTCCACATCTGGAATCCATCCCTGGGTTCCACGGGTTTCATCCAGTCTTCGGAGAGAGTCCCTTCTGCTCTCTGCATCTGGGTCCCTGGTGTAGGTATTTCTGTCTTCTGGGTATCCTGGGGTAGGGACACTCCAATTGTTCTCTTGCCTGCTGGTTTCCTCGGGGTCCACTGGGAAGGGTCCTGAGTTCAACAAACGCCAACAACTACTCTCTGTGTTAGCCTATGTACTGGTGTGTCTAACTGCCCCCAGCTAACCACCACACTTACTTTGGCTGGAGTCACTCTTTCACATTCCACTTTTTTAATATAGGGTTTGGCCCTCCCCTAAGGCCCTGCATATTTCTATGCTATTTACGATGGATATTTCATTTGTATATTGTATGTATTATTTCTAAAGGGAGATATACCAATATCAGTTTAGTAGTAGTGCTGCAATAAAGTATCCTTTATTTTTGCAACACTTGTGTGGTCCTTTTTTGTCTGACTACTGTGGTATTGCAAGTGCTTTACATTCTTCCTGAATAAGCTTTAGCTGCTTGCCTCAGCAACTCCTAAAGAGATTCTACCACCTGGAAACCTATTCACTATCACCAAGGGTTGCCGGGACTCAGTATAGGGTGCCACACCATAGGTGTACACCATCAACTAAGCCCGCCTCCTACAACATCCAGTCCACAAAGACTCTACCCAGCCACATTTGTGGCATAACACCATATAGGGCATCCCACTCCAGTCATTTTGAAGGCCTTCTCAATCAACAGGATCAGGACATTCACCAGCCGCCTCACGTTGAATGCAGTAGTTCATCCTGGAATAAAGGCCGCTTGGTCAGGGTGAATTAATTCTGTCATGAGTGGGAGCGGTCTATTGACTAAGATTGTGTTCATAATTTTATAACTGATATTTAGTATTGAGAGCGGCGGCTAGGCCTTGAAATCTGTTGCTGCTCTTCCAGGTTTCAGTAGGGGCCTCCCTGTTGGTTTGCGGTAGACTGCCAGAGATTCCAGAGGCCTAATAAACGACAGCCAGTTTAGGGGCGAGCTACGCAACATAGGTGGCATAGAACTCAGCAGGGAATTAGTTAGATCCTGGAGTTTTATCTCTCACAAATCCCTTAATCACTCCTAGGATTTCAGGCAGGGAGATGTCTGCACCCAGGCCATCAGCCTCCTCGGCTGTAAGGTGCAGAAGGGCAACTGTTGTATAGAATTCCTGCAAAACTGCCTCATGTCCTACTCGTGTAAAAGTCCTGGTAAAACTGCGTGAAAATAAGTTATTAATGTCAGTGTGGGAGTAGAGAGCATCTCCTGTAGGAGAAGTTAACTCTACTATGGTCATTCCTCTTCTAGTGGGTTTGGCTACCATGCCAATAATCATCTGATGCGGTTGCGCTCTGCGTGAGACCTCTCCGCGGTGGCCCTATAGTCAAAAGATCGAAGGGGCTCAATATGAGCTACAACTCGTTCTTTGGCTTTTAACAGCGCTTGGTGTAATTCCTGGTGACCACGGTGTTGCATTTCTGCACCCGGGAGTGTTTTCTCAGCTTCAGTGAACTCTCGGAGCAGCAGTTTCCGGACACCCAACGACTAAGCACAGATTTAAATGCATTCCACTCCACATGGAGGCAGTTACAGTGTTATCATCAAAGAAAGCCTCTATGTTTTCCCTAATTGCTTCCTTAAACAACAAGTCTTCTAATGATTCAGGCTTTAACCTAAAGGTGGGACTCTAGGAAGGCAGCTGAAGGAAAGTGCCCCTTTTGGCATGGCTACCCCCTCACTTTTTGCCTAATACTGATGAGGACTTGACCGGGTGTGCCGGGATCCTACTAACCAGGCCCCAGCACCAGTGTTATTTCCCAAAACCATCCCATTACTTCCACAAGTGGCATACCCCTGGCACACAGTTAAGTCCCTTGTAAAAGGTACCTATGTTACCAAGGGCCCTGTGGTCAGGGAAGGTCCCCAGGGCTGCAGCATGCATAATGCCACCCTGGGGGATCCCTCACCAAGCACATGCACACTGTCTTTGCATCTTGTGTGTGCTGGTGTGGAGAAAAAGACAACGTTGATATGGCACCCCTCTCAGGGTGCCATGCCCACAAACCACTGCCTATGGCAAAGGTAAGTCACCCCTCTAGCAGGTCTGTGCCAGCCTGCCGCTTCCAGACGAGTTTCTAACCACATGGGGTAAGAGCCTTTGTGCGCTCTGTGGCCATAATCAAAGCCTGCACTGTGTGGAGGTGCTTCACACCTCCACCCTGCAAGAACTGTAACACCTGGCGGTAATCCTCAAAGTCTCAGGTCTCTTGTTACAGTGCCCCAGGGCACTCCTGCTAGTGGAGATGCCGCACCCAGGACAAAGTCCACTTTTGGCAGCAAGTCTGGCACGAAAATTAGGGAAAACAAGGAGTGACCAACTCATTGGGAGGACAAGGACCAATAAGGTTAGGACTGTGTACCCCTCCCAAAGGGAGTGGACACAGGAAGGGTGTAGCCACCCTCAGGGACATTAGCCATTGGCTACTGCCCTCTGACTGTGTCACAACCCTAATATATAAGGGCTCCCCTGAACCCAGCTTGTCAGTGTCCTGGGTACCTCAAAAGGAAAGAACAAAGAAGGAATGCTACGCTGATCCCCAGCAGAGAAGACTAAAGATGCAAACTGACTTGGCCCAAGCCCCACCGATCTGTCTCAAGCTTCTAAAGCCCTGCTAAAAGAAGGCAACACATCCTGCAGGACCAGCAACCTCTGAAAAGCCTCAAGAGGACTGCCTTCACTCCAGAGGACGAAGAACTCCTGTGGAGAGCAGCCCAGTCCAAGAAGAAACTCCATCCAAGGACTCCAGAGCCTCCCTGGATCCACAAGTCCTGTTCACTCTGCGCCCGACACCCATGGCCCAAGTCCAGGAGGCCCAACCGACTAGAGCTGGTCCCCAGGCAATTCTGAGCAAGTGTCCACCCCTAGGTTGACACATGCTGTCCAACGAGAACGCCTGCCGTCTGCATCCAGATGACTGCCCCGACCACAATAGAATTGGACAAAGATTTCCGACGCCAAAAAGTACCCCTGGACCCACAGCCAACTGGCCTTGGGGAATTGGACCTTTGGTGCAACAACATCCAGCAGGTGGCTTCTCCTTGTCCAGCCTTTGGTTTTCTGGAACCGACCCTCCTGGACTTCACCTGCAGCATCTTTGTGACCCCCCCAGGGCCTCCTTAAGAAAGCATTGGGAGCCCAACGCTGTGTTTGCACGCTGCACCCGGTCGCCCCTGCGCCACTGAGGGAGTGTGTTTGGTGCTGACCTGTTCCCACCCCAGTGCTCCTCTAAACCCCCCAGGTCTGCCCTCCAAAGACACAGGTACTTACCTGCAAGCAGGCCTGGTTCCGAGTGCCCCCCGTTTCCACAGGAGCCCATGTTAAATCAACCTCAACTTTGACCTCTGCACCCGGCTGGCCCGTGTTGCTGGTGGTGGGTGTTTGGGGTTAATTTGAACACCAACCTGTGGACATCCTCAGACCCGGAGATTGGAACTGTAAGTCTTGTACTTACCTTGAAACTATGCTAACTCCTATGCCAGCGCAGATATAACAGGAGAGGGTTATGATCTGAGATGGTGCGGGTGAGAAATTTCACATATTGGAATGTACATCGTTCAAGCAGAGGAAAACCAACAAGGCTTAGGTGTTAAGGGGAGAAGAAGGAATTGCCTCGGCTTTAGGGGATTCTACAGTGTTAGGAGTTCGCAAGGTTCCAGCTCCCCTGCCAGTCTACGAACGCTCGGACTGAACAATGGGTAGGGGAGTCGTGCAGTGGGGGATAGAAACCATCAAGTCTGGGGTCAGCAATGCAGTTAAAATCCCTGCCAACTATAGCGGTTTGGGTTAAGAAAGAGGCTAGATGAGCAGACAGTCTCACCAGGAATGCACTTTGATCTACATTGGATCCATAGATATTCACTATGTTAATGTCCCTCCCGTGAAGTCTACCAGCAACTGCCACATATCCACCCTCCAGGTCAACTACAGATTTGATATGCTGGAACGGAATCACTGCTCTAACCTAAATTAGTACTCCTCTAGCAAAGACAGAAAATGATGTATAGAATATGTGCCCTCTCCACCGATGCTGGAGAGCCACCCGCCTCTGGCTGTTAAGTGTGTCTCCTGAAGAAGGGCAATGTGGATCCCCCACCTATTTATATAGGAGAATAACGTATAGCGTTTAGACACTGTATGGATGCCCAGGATGCTCCAGGAAATTAGCCTGCAAGCTGCAGGGTTCGCCATGATCGCAAGATGTGTAGTCCTACCTGGTATCCCCCCCTGTTGTGGTGGCCAGTAGTCCCTAAGGATTACACATACCCACAGGGTCAACAGGTCCAGTAACAGATTCCGACCCTGAGGTTCCCATAGTATAGAAAGTCAGACAGTCAAAGAAAACAACACCCAACTCCCACACCCAAGGACAAGAAAGTAGGACCCCCTACCATCCAAACTTTAGTTCAAAGCTAAACACATAGGGTGTTTCTATAGAGTGCAGTACAACCAAGCCTAAGGCCAGCCGCCAAAGTACCCATCTGACAGATGATCAAGACAAATACCGAGGTGTGGCGGAGTATCATGGTATTACAGTAACAATCACAAAGAAGCCATCAGGGAAGCAACAAAGCCCCCACCCCAACCCACAGTCCAAACCCCCTCCCTCAGTTTTCTGGGTGGAGAGGATGGTCCAGAGCGGGAACCGCGCAGATGCCTCTGCATCCACCACTGTCTTTCCTGCTGCTCCTCCATTACAGTCAGAGTTATTGCTTTGCTCAAGGTTCTTTACTGGTGGAAGCGCAGGCGGTGCCCTGCCAGTTTTGCCTGGGGTTGTCCAGTAGGCCCAGCCCGAGGCACTTGATCTATCCAGGACCATGTTTCTTGTGGTGAGTGGAAGAACTTAGTACCCTCAGGGGTTACCACTCAGGTGAGCAGGGAACTGCATTGACTATGGGATTCCACGTTATCACAGCTTTTTCTTTGTTTGTACAAAGGCTGTACTTCGAGGGACAAATCCAGGAAAATCATCACTCTACTGTTCTGTATGTGAGAGTCCCCCTCCCCTCTGCAGGCTTGCCTCTGGGTGTAGTCACAGTTCTTGTTGTAGAGCAGATGCACCACTAGTAATCTTCGAGGGGTCCCCGAGACAGGGTCTCGATGGTACTCTATGGGCCTGATCCAGACCAAAAAATGTAGATACGCCCTACAGGGCCAGTGCAGAGTCATCTCTCCAAGTATGTCACATCATATCACTATCCTCAATATTCTTGGGGAGGCCCACAATGTTGTTGCGGCTCGTCTATTTTCCATGTCTTCTGCCCAAGCCTCCAGGATTTTCAGTTGTGATCCATTGTAGTGAGTTGACGGTATTCAGTGTAAAGGGTATGTTGGCGAGGTCCCTCTCTGCAGCTGTAACTAGTTTGGCGAGGAGATGATGATTGTCTTTCAAGAGCCCCCAATCAGTACTAAGGTGTCTTTTTTTGTTTTGTTTCAAGGGCCTTAAGCGAGGCAGTTATGGTCTGCAATATATCCTGTAATGTGGGGCTCATGTAAGGACTCCTACGACTGATCAATCAACATCCACTTTCAGAGCGTTTCCTGCCTCTGGCTGGGAGTGTTTTTACCCATGGTGGTCAGACAGGTCTGAGCGTCACCAAAGTCAAAATTGCCTCACAATTTGTACAACTGCTCCTGTGGAGTCTCTGCAGGACACAGGGGGTCATGACACACAGGGATGTGTTGCTACGGGCTTAGTTTCCATGCAGGATGAGCTTGGATGGGGACTGGAGTTCTCGGACTCACCTCCTACTCCATTCACTACTGGCCATGCCTAATCCACCCATCCCCTTACTTCCCTCCCTCCCTCCCTCTGCCCCATCCCCTCACCCCACCCCCCCAAACATTCCTCAGGACAACCACAGGCCCGGACTTTTGGAAACAGGCAGTAGTCATGCTACCTTAGAGCCTACTGCTGATTACAATTTTCTCAGAAATGATACCCTGTTTCTCTGTTGGCTTACAAAATGAACACTGTGGAACAAAAGTCAACTGCCCAGCTATATAGAAGTAATAATTGGGTATGGATACATCCATAAGTTCCTTTCCAACATATCGGACACCTGATAGATCCAGCTAGCATATTTGTCCTGTTCACTGGCCATCTTGGCTGCAGAGACAACCCTGGGGAGCACATACGCACCAAACATGGACAAGGTGGATTTCCTGAGGTGACACTGCCCCCCCATCCCCCCTTCCCCCCAATTAATAGGTTCTATTGTATTAGGAGGGGACTTTAATTGCACTGTGGACCCTGTCTTCAACCGTTCTAACCCCAACACAACACCCCAGACCTGTGGGACACGCCAATTGTTAAAATGGCCTGTATGTTTTTTGACTGGCAGGTGAGGTGGGATTTAGTGGACTCACAATGTTCAAACCACCCAAGGGAACAGGGTATTCTGTTTTCTCACTAATCCACAACTTGCACATATGGCTATATGCATTGTTATGCACACCGTAAATACACACAGCTTAGTCTGTTCGACAGATTACCTTGCCAGAATCATATTTTACCATAACCCACTGCTGACGGGCTTGGGATGGGGGAGCATTAATTTGGCAGTTTCCTGCCCTCCTGGGGGAATACTGGCCTTATGTTTAGGCCAATCTGTCCCCAGATAGAATAAAATAGTACTAGACACCTGTAGGAGGCTGGCCTGGTTTGTAGTGGGTACCTAGGGTTCTTGCACCTTATACCAGGTCTAGTTATCCCTTATTAGTGAAATGTAGGCAGTGTCTAGAAGCCAGGCTGTCTAGAGGTAGCTATAGGTGCAGCAGCCAAGGCTGAACTAGGAGACATGCAAACCTCTTGCAATACCACTGTAGTGTCACAGTACTTACACACAAGAAAGACAATACTCCGTGTACTACAAATAAAGGTACTTTATTTTAGTGACACAAGGCCAAACATATCTTAGAGGCTGCATACCCTTAGGAGGTAAGTTTTATACATAAAATAAATACTAGGAACCAAAATCAGGTAAGTAAACAGTCATAGAATAGTGCAAATAGTGAAAATCGCCATAAGTTACAATGGGCCTGAGGGAACACAAACCATATACTAAAATAGTGGAATGCAAATGTCAGTTTCAGTTTCTCACCTAGGCAAGAGTAGTGTGTAGAGGAGTGCTGGGGGTGTAAGAAAACACCAAAGGTAAGTAAAGTACCCCAGCCCAGAGACAAGGAAAGCAGGAGTAAAGTACAGCAAGTTTCCTCAGAATACACTAGAACTCGTGATAAAGAATTAAGCGAAAACCACGCAAGACTGCAAGACACCAACAATAGATTGCTGGACCTGAAGACCTGCGGAGAGCGGAGACCAATAACAAGAACAGCTGCAGAGTCCAGGAGTAACAGGAGCCCCTGCTAACCCGGATGAAGGTGCAAAAGTGGATTCTCCAGTTGGAAGATTAAGTCAGAAATGCACCAAAGATGACAGCTGTGGGTCTCAACTCGGAATAAGGAGACATAGGGGGCTCTCAGCACTTTGGAGAGCCCTCAGAAGACCAGGAAGCACCCACAGGAGTCCCAGGACACGGGACAAAGGAGTCATAAATCGCAGTCGTCGCAGCACTACACAAAGGGATTCCACGCCACAGGAGAACAACTCAGGGAGCTGAGCGTCGCAGGACAGAGTGCTGGAGACCTGGGCTACTCTGTGCAAGAAAGATTCCATGGAGAAGTGCACAGAAGCCCTCGGAGCTGCAAAACACGTGGTGCACAGGGGTACTGTCTGGCTCGGGAAGGCAAGCTCTTACCTCCACCAAATTTGGACAGTTGGACCTTTGGACAGTCTGGGTCACTTCGGTCCACCACCTATGCTCCAGGATCCACGCTCATCGTCAGGAGAGGGGACCCAGAGTACCAGTCATTGCTACAGAGAGGTGCCTGCTGAAGCAGTGAAGTGACTGTCACTTCACAGGAGATTCCTTCGGTCCTTCTGGTGCAGTATAAAGACAGGTAGTCCTTGGAGCGTGCACAACCTGGAAACTGTTGCAGTTGCTGGCAGGAGCTGAAGTTACAGAGTTGCAGTAGCCTTCTTGGATACTTTGTTGCTGTTGTAGAGTTCCTGGAGCAGGTTTGAGGTCGATTCAACGGTAGAAGGTGAAGCAGAGGTTGCAGAGAATTCCTGCTGTAGTCTTGCAAAACCGAATCTGAGGAAACACCCAGAGCAGAGACCCTAAATGGCACAGAGGGGGATTTGTCACCTAACCAGGTAAGCACCTATCAGGAGGGGTCTCTGATGCCACCTGCTGGCACTGGCCACTCAGGTGCTCCCAGAGATCCCTGACCATCCTGAAAACAAGATGGCAGAACCCAGGGACACTTTGGAGGGGCTTTGGGCACCACCCATGGGGTGGTGATGGACAGGGGAGTGGTCACTCCCCTTTCCTTTGTCCAGTTTGACTCCAGAGCAGGGACAGGGGGTCCCTGAACTGGTGTAGACTGGCTTATGCAAGAATGGCACCATTTGTGCCCTTCAAAGCATTTCCAGAGGCTCTGGGAGGATACCCCTCCCATGCCTGTAACACCTATTTCCAAAGGGAGAAGGTGTAACATCCCTGTCCCAAAGGAAATGCATTGTTCTGCCTTCCGGGGATTGAGCTGTTCAACCCCCAGGATGGCAAAAACCTGTGAGGTGGCAGCAGCTGGGGCTGCAGTGGAAACCTCAGAGAGCTGGTTTGGCAGTACTGGGGGTCCACGGTGGAGCCCCCAGGGAGCATGGAATTGCCCCCCCAATACCAGAATCAGATTGGGGGTACAATTTCTCAATCTTAGGCCCCTCACATGGCCATATTCAGGGTTACCATTGTGGAGCTACATATATGTATTGACATATCTAGTGCACACTTATAATGGTGTCCCCACACTCAAAGTCCGGGAACTGGGGCCTGGACAACGTGGGGGCATCTCTGCTAATGCAGGGGTGCCCTCACACACAGGTACTATGCATCTAGCCTTCAGGGTCTGAGGGTTAGATATATAGGTAAGTTATAAGTGACCTGGTACAGTGAAAAACGGCTGTGAAATAGTGCTTCCACTATTTCACTCAGGCTGCAATGGCAGTCCTGAAGCAGTGTTTGTAGGAGCTCCTTATGGGCGGCAAAAGAAATGCTGCAGCCTATAAGGATCTCCTGGAACCCCTGAGTACCTAGGTACCATATACTAGGGACTTACAGGGGGGATCCAGTATGCCAATCTGGAGTGAAATATGTAGTCACTAGACTATAGTGACAAATTTGGAAACTGAGCGAGCATAAGCACTGAAGTTCTGATTAGCAGGTCTACAGTGACACAGTCAATCATACTGACAACACAGTTAAACATACTGACATGTAGGCCACAAACCATAAGCGCTGGGGTCCTGACTAGCAGGATCCCAGTGACACAGTCAAAACAAACTGCTAATCAGGCAGAAACTGGGAGTAACCTGCCAAGAAAGATGGTACTTTCCTACAACACCAGGGATATAGCTATTACACTTGCTGGGGTGCAGCCCCTTCGGCAAGGGTCACTCCCCAATTTGGGGATTATTTTGGCCGTTTCCTTCCCCCCCTGGCGATAGATTGGCCTTATTTTTAGGTGGAATTTTTACAAAGGAGAGTTTGGCTAACTCCCAGGATCACTGCACTTGAAATGGTGAAGAGCTACACTTTTTGGGCTTCGGTAGGCTGCCACCTGGAAAAACCTACCAGACCTAGACAGTTTGGAAAACTAGACATCTGTGAGACACCATTTTCTTACCCACAAGGTCCTGCATCTCTGTATTCAACCAACGTCAATAGGAGGCCCCATTCTATGGCTTCCATTGTCCTTAGTTTGATTAGTTCCCGTCACTGGCACTAGGCCTGCCATTGTAAGGCCTGTGTGTGCAGTTTCACTGTCATTTCGACTTCGCATTTAAAACTACTTACCAAGCCTTAAACTCCCCTTCTTCTACACACAGCGCACCCCTAAGGGAGGCCTTAGGTAACCCATAGGGCAGGGTGCTATGTAGGTAAAAGGCAGGGCATGTACTATGTGTTTTACATGTCCGGGTAGTGAAAAACTCCTAAAGTCATTTTCCACAGTTGTGAGGCCTCCTCCTCTCAGACTAGCATTAGGACTACCCTCATAACTTTTGAGTGGTAGAGTATGATCTGGAAGGAGCGGCCTTGCCATGCTTAGTATTGCCAGAATGGTAATAGAAAATCCTGCTTACTGGTGAAAGTTGGATTTAACCCCTTCTGTGCCAGGGACGTAATGGTTATGTCCACCGGCACAGTGCTCCTGTGCCGAGGACATAACCATCACATCCTCGGCCTGGAGCTCGGAGGGAGCATTTCTCTTCCGATCATGGTCATGGTGATAGGGGCCTGAGAGGCTTCAAAGGGAAAGAAAGGAATTTCCTTCCCTTTGAAGTCTCTCAGCGCATTTCAGAAGCCGGATCTTGAAGCGATCCAGCTTCTGAAATGCCCACCAGACACCAGGGATTTGTTGTATAAAGGAAATTGGCATCAGGGGAGCGACCCCTTGGGCAAGGGTTGCTCCCCAGGGGGGCACATTTTTCCAAGGCCTCCCCCCCCCCCCCCAAGCCTATTATGTCGATCAGCCTCTAGGCGCCAGTGATCATTTTTGGGGGGGGGGGGGAATAGGGGGTTGTTTTTTTTTTTTTTTTTTTTTTTTTTTTTAAAGAGGTGGGGAGCGACCTCTTAGACAAGGGTCGCTCCCCTGGGGGGCAAATTGTATTTAGACCATTTCTGCCCCCCTTGGGAGCAGATCGGCTGATTTTTGTGAGGCCAATTTGCCCCCAAGAGGGGCAGAAACCACTAGGCACCGGGGGCTTTTTTTTTTTTGTGCCAATTTCACGCAAGGGGAGCGACCCCTTAGCAAGGCACCAGGGACCATTTATTTGTATTTTTTTTTTTTTTTTAAGTCGTGGGGGGGGGGGGGGGGGGGGGGGGTAGAAAGCACTTAGGCACCAGGGATTGGTGTGTGTGTTTTTCTTTAGGGGGGCAGCCCCTTGGGTAAGTGTTGCTCCCCATGGGGGCACATTACTGTTGGACATATCTGCCCCCAGATTGGCCTATTTTTTGGAAGAAGGTCTACTAGATGCCAGGGAATGAAAAAGAGAAAAAATAGTGGGGTGCTGGCTATCAACCATTATGTGCCTGGTTATGCCCCCACCCCAACTGAAGGGGGTAACAGTCTTTCAGCTCTCCCCCGCACACTAAAACATCTTATCCCACAGCAAGCAAGACGACATTTGATTCTTTTGGGTTTTGGTTTTACATTTGGGCCATGAGAGCTTGGCTAACTCTCAAAATCGTACCACTTGGAATGGTGAGGGCTGCACTTTATGGACTTTGGGATGCTGCCATGTAGAAAAATCCACAAGACCTAGACATCTGAAAACTAAACATCTGGGTGATTCCAGGGTGGTGTGTTTCACATGCACCCTGCACCATTCTTACCCACAAGGCCCTTCAAACCTCCAACTTTGCTGGAAATCACACATTTTTCCCACATTTTTGTGATGGAACCTTCCGGAATCTGCAGGAATCCACAAAATCGCTACCACCCAGCCTTGTCTCATCTATTATACTGATAAAAATTATTCTGCTGCACTTGTCAGCCTAAACATTTTTTTTTTTCCAAACTGCCCTTTTGGACCCGCTTTGGTACCCCCTCTATTTCAACATGTTTTTGGCTCATTCCTGTCACAAGCACTTGGCCCACCTACACAAGTGAGGTATCATTTTTACCGGGAAGCTGAGGGGAACTTTGGGTGGTAGGAAATTTGTGGCTCCTCTCTGATTCCAGAACTTTCTGTCACCGAAATGAGAGGAAAAATTTGTCCCGGTGCAGTGATCCCACACAGAAATGTGGGAAAATTAGATTTTTTAGCTAAATTTGAGGGTTCTGGGTAAGAAAACATTGGGGGATCCACGCAAGTCACACCTCCCTGGACTTCCTCAGGTGTCTAGTTTTCAGAAATGTCTGGGTTTGGTAGGTTTCCCTAGATGGCTGCTGAGCCCAGGACCAAAAACGCAGGTGGCGCCCCGAGCAACAACAGGTAGTTTTGTATTTGATAATTTTGATGTGTCCAGATAGTGTTTTGGGGCATTTCCTTTTGTGGGCAGTAGGCCTACCCACAAAAGTGAGGTACCATTTTTATTGGGAGACTTGGGGGAACACTGGGTGGAAGGAAATTTGTGGCTCCTCTCTGATTCCAGAACTTTCGGTCACCGAAATGAGTAAAAAGTGATTTTTTTAAACCAAATTTTGAGGTTGACAAAGGATTCTAGGTAACAGAACCTGGTCAGAGCCCTACAAGTCACCCCATCTTGGATTCCCCAAGGTGTCTGGTTTTCAAAACTGTGCTAGACTGAGCTAGAGGCCAAAATCCACAGCTAGGCACTTTGCAAAAAAACAGCTCTGTTTTCTTTGGGAAAATGTGATGTGTCCATGTTGTGTTTTGGGGCATATCCTGTCGCGGGCGCTTGGCCTAACCACACAAGTGAGGTACCATTTTTATCAGGAGACTTGGGGGAACACAGAATAGCAAAACAAGTGTGATTGTCTCTACATTTTTTACTTCCAAATGTAAGACGATGTGTAAAAAAGACGTCTTGAGAAATGCCCTGTAATTCACATGCTAGTATGGGCATCCCGGAATTCAGAGATGTGCAAATAACCACTGCTTCTCAACACCTTATCTTGTGGACATTTTGGAAATACAAAGGTTTTCTTGATACCTATTTTTCACTTTTTATATTTCAGCAAATTAATTGCTGTATACCCGGTATTGAATGAAAACCCATTGCAAGGTGCAGCTCATTTATTGGCTCTGGGTACCCTAGGGTTCTTAGTGAACCTACAAGCCCTATATATCCCCGCACCCAGAAGAATCCAGCAGACGTAACTGTATATTGCTTTCAAAAATATGACATCACAGGAAAAAGTTACAGAGTAAAACGTGGAGAAAAATGGCTGTTTTTTTCACCTCAATTTCAATATTATTTTATTTCAGCTGTTATTTTCTGTAGGAACCACTTGTAGGATCTACACAAATGACCTCTTGCTAAATTCAGAATTTTGTCTACTTTCCAGAAATATTTAGCTTTCTGGGATCCAGCACTGGTTTCTCACCCATTTCTGTCACTAACTGGAAGGAGGCTGAAAGCACAAAAAATAGTAAAAATGGGGTATGTCCCAGTAAAATGTCAAAATTGTGTTGAAAAATGGGGTTTTCTAATCCAGGTCTGCGTGTTCCTGAAAGCTGGGGAGATAGTGATTTTACCACCGCAAACCCTTTGTTGAGGCCATTTTCAGGGAAAAAACCATAAGCCTTCTTCTGTAGCCCTTTTTTTCAATTCTTAAAAAAAAAAAAAAAAAAAAATAAAGACATTTACACTGTATTTTGGCTAATTTCTTGGTCTCCTTCAGGGGAACCCACAAAATCTGGGTACCTCTAGAATCCCTAGCATGTTGGGGAAAACTAGACGCAAATTTGGCATGGGTAGCTTATGTGTGGAGAAAAAGTTATGAGGGCCTAAGTGCGAACTGCCCCAAATAGCCAAAAAAATGGCTTGGCACAGGAGGGGAAAGGGCATGACAGCGAAGGGGTTAATATTGCTATTTTAGAAATGCCACTTTAAGAAAGTACGCATTTCTCTGCACTTACTGCCATCTGTGCCTTACAGCCTGTCTCCAATCCACGTCTAGTCTGTGCTGGTTGACAGTTCGCCCTTGTGCATTTCACCCAGACAACCATAAACACAGGACGCTCAGTCACATCTGATCTGCAGTCATCTACATACTGAATAGGTCTCCCTAATCAGGAAGGGTGGAGTGGTTCTTTCTTACATTTCAAAGGCCAGTGGCCTGCCCTCATACAAAGGACTGCTAACCCCCTCACGGGGATCCTAGCAGACAGAACTGGGCTGAAAGGGGAACTTGTGCACTTCCAAACCACTCTTTGGCTATATAAACTGGGTCTCTGACCCCACCAAATCAGACACTTCTGGACCTACACCTGGACTCTGTCAGAGAAATTGTCTGGCTGCCCAAAGGACTGATCCGGACTGCTTTGCTGAAGGACTGTTTTCCTGCTTATTGCCCTGCTGCCTGGCGCTCCTGTCTTTGCTGGAAGGACTCTGCCCTTCGCCAGTAGGGCTTTCCAAGGGCTTGGATTGAGCGTGCCTCCTGTTTGACGTCTTAGGGCCAACAATGACTTCACCTCTTTAAGAAAATCCTTGTGCGTCGGAAATCGTCACAAAGCCTGCATTGCTGCTGGGAAATCTCCACACTACTGACTGGAATGATGCAGCACTGACTTCATGATGAGAAATTTGACGCAGCGCCTGCCTTACGACGGAAACTTCAACACGCATCACCTACCAGGTTGATGCAGAACCTGCTCCTTCTACCAGTGCGTCAAGGATTTTCAACGCATCGTCCCTTGGCATCAAAATATCCCCACATCGCAGTGAGGAACCAAGACTGCGTGCTTGAAAAACAACACAACCCCATGCAGCGTGGAAAGAAATAAAACAGTCTGTGCCACGCCAGACAATTCGACCCAACAACTTATTTTCCACACATCTCCTCCTCTGCGGTCTCCGTGCGTCATTTTTTACGCATCCCAGGTACTGTTTGTTATAAAGAAACTATTAATTTCTAAGGATTGAGACTCTTTTAAACCTTTTAAAAGGGATATTTCAAATTGGGCTTATTCGATCTTTGTCATTCTTATCTTATTTTATTCAGATAAATATTACCTATTTTTCTATACCTGTGTGATGTATTTTTGTGGTGTTTTCACTGTGTTGCTATATGAATTATTGCACAAATACTTTACACATTGCCTTCTAAGTCTGACTTCTCAGTGCCAAGCTACCAGAGAGTGGGGCGGACAATTTGGATTGTTTTGTGGCTTACCCTGACTAGGATTGTGGTCCCTACCTGGACAAAGGTGCACACCTCTGCCAACTAGAGACTTCCATTTCTAACACTAAGAAATGCTCTCTCTTCCTTCTCCAAAGACTGTTGTCCAGTCCCTAACTGCCCCTCTCCTGGACTACAGGAAATCACTCTACCTGGATATCCATGCACACAATTTTCAGCTTAAAAGTAATTCAAAAGTCTGCTGCTTTTCTTACTTTTAATCTTTTGACCTGACCCCCTGTATATCTGTATCATAATTCTCAGGAAAGTACACTGGGTCCCTATTCACAAACATTCACTCTTTAAATCTGTATGCTCAGATCATCAGGCCCTCAAAAATACTAGAAGCATCTAACTTAGTATTAAGTTTCCCTCGTAACATTCTTTCACACACTCTCCACTCTGCTACAGCCAACAATGTGGCGCCATAAAGCATCAAATGCAGCTGCACTGGCAGCCACTTGGCTACAAGACATTGGAATTCTCTTCCTCTTTACATTCTGAATATCTCTGATTCCCGTTCTGAATACCTCAGATTCCCTTTTCAAGGGAAAATTAGAAAACTAAGCTTTTTCAATTGGACCAGTCCCACCCGCTACAACCTCTTCTTTTGAGCACCAGGACATTCTCCTTGGGAACAAACCTGAATTCATTCATTTGAGTTGTACAGTAAGTTTCTTTGCTATTGTTCTGAGATAGATCACCTGCTTTCTCTAGAGCTAAGAGTGTCCATGATGAGTACAACTGTAAAAATACAAACTAAACTAATAAGATGGGAAGAGATTACTACAAGTCTGTATATGACTCTTTTGGGCCTATCTTAAAGTAGTGTGCAGACTCACACTCTGGGATAAACACTAAGTGCTGGGTAAGAGTAGAAGGAAAAGTGTTAAGTACACACATCACACAGTCATGCACAACATGCCTTTCAGTGATAATGGCCAGAATTCACAAAATGTTAGCTAAATGTTAAAATAAACGTGGCCCTTATAAAACTATTACCTGCCAGGAAAGGGTATAAACAGGGAGGGAACATTTGTGAGTTTTACTAGGAGAATTAGATATCTTATTGGCTTTGCAATTAGAGAATGCACAGCAGCAGGCTCCAAAATACTGAAGGATATCCTTTGAAACTTCTGTAAACATGCATGATATAATCACCAATTTGTGATCTTATCATGCCAAAAAGCACGTAAACACTGTTGAAATGTATATTGTGTAAGTCATACCAGCAACCACCATATACCAGTAGCACGCTTTCACTGCTGCCTAAATTTTTACCTTCAGGAAATTCTTCACACGCTCAGGATCGTAGCAATTGCTTTCTCTGCAAATACGTTCCACCTCCTTAATTTGTCCGGTCTTGCAGGCAGCTTGGATGTATTTAAAGTGTACATCAGGGTCCTGGCTGAAGTTTACAATGGATCCCAAGAAATAAAACAGACCTAAAACAGAGGAAATCAAAATAATGAGACCTAAATCAATAGTTCTCATGAAACTCATTTTGACAAGTAAATGCTGCTAACAATTTCTATAAGAAACACAAGGACATTTAAATTATAAATACATGTTACCTTTGGTAATTCTCTTTGTGAACGATACTGTTATCTAATCAGACTTCAGTCTTCTGAATCTTCCCAAGTACCAAACTGGATCGGGAAAATCTTGCAATAGCTTTTGCGTGCTTGTAGGTGGTTAAATTGGCCTCTGTTGTGACTGTGTTCCCCCACTGGACATGATGACAGCGTAGCATATAGGCACCCAACTGCGCGTTGGCCTCAGTTATCTCCTACTCTAGTCCATGGTTTCAGCTGCAGAGCATGACAGACAAGCTAGTTTGCACTGACAGTGTGCAAATGCTAACAAGGAACCTTGTTATCATGAGTGAAAGTAATTCTGAAAGAACCGGAGGGGGGATGTGGCTGTGAGGAATCTTGCAGAATATACAACAGACAGAGCATTACCAAAAGTAAGCAACGTATTCTCATCACAACTACTTCTAACTGCGGATTTCTCACCATATGAATCAATATCAAATCAATAACCCCTGTTAGAGGCGGGACTTAGAAGCAGGTTTAAGGAGTGGACTTATTCCAGGTAGTCCTGAAACACCATGGTGGCAAAATGACCACCCTTTTCCCTACCCTCACCCCCTAGCTTACTTGAGAATCAAAGGTCGACCCAAAAGCGGCCTCCGTTCTCCAGAAATACTGGTGCTGAAGTGGAGAGGAGTGATCCTCGACAACTGGTTGAGCCTTAGTTAGTTATGCTCCACAATGGGTCTGCCTTATGTTGTGGCATGAAAATCAGGGAACTCTAGGCAAAGGTGGACCAGAATCCAGGACATGCACTGAAACTGGGTTCAGCTGGAGGAGTGATTGGCAAGGCTTGCAGTAAAGTAGTATGGGACTTGCGAGGTTTGTGTGGCCAGAATGCATCCCAGAGAGTAAAGAAATAAAACGTCAAGATCTACAGCATTACCTCCTTGAAAGCCTCAACCTGCAGCAGTCAATGATGGCCTGGCAAACTCTGGGGGCACCAGTTCCGGATTTGGAATTGAGCCTAAAGAAGGTGAAGCCGGCATCTGGCTTCTCGATCCATGCTGGCAGTTCATCGAATGGTTGCAAACCGTTTTCACCTGGGTATTCTACTTTGGCTTTCACTTACCAAGCCACACAATCTGGATGGAGAGTAGAAGTTTCTGGTGTTCAGCAATGTTGAGGTTTGGCTTCTCATTTCCTATTGGCCATAGGATGCACCTAGGATCATTTGTCATAATGCTTAAACTAATGTCTGGTGCAGAGGTACCACAAGCAGAAGTCAGAGGATCTGTGACCGACATCTGCTTTCAAAGTGTGCAAAACGTTTTGAATTCTGTTGTTTTTGGAATATCCCTGCACAATTTCTAAAGAATTATAAATCACAAACTTTGAGCAAGAGCAAAATTTGTAGATGTGGAGCACTAGATCAACGAAGGGCACAGAAAAAAAGAGGAACTGACATCACATGCAACAATGTCACCTCTATGCAGCTCCATGCCAACATGTCCATAAGTTGGTTAGAGCAGCATGAGCTACCGGGGTCTAGGAGCTAAAGTACGTTTCGGAACTCAATCTGCAGCCAGGAGAGGAATCTGGTTAAAGGTGCCTGTCAGAACGAGTAATCCTACATCATGTTAACTATTTTCATTGCAAACTTTATGTGTAAATGCTGTGCTGGTGATCTATGCATCTTTTGCACAATACTGTGACTAAATTGCCAGACACACACCATTTAAAATATAGAGTGATATGGATAGTAAATTTAACAAGTTCAAGGACACTTGAGGACTCAGTGACCTTCGGGAAGATAACTGGCAACGCAAAGAAAATAAAAAAAATTTCCCCCCTAATCGCCTTTAATCTGCCAATCGTTCAAAAACATTCTAGACTATGTACCACAAAAAAAACAGACTAGCTGATAGACATGCTAGATGGTCAACTAGCCAACAGACAGAAGAGGATGGCATTTGTAAGAAAGATGGAAATTGCTCTAATCTCGGATAAAGTGCAAGCTTTTGATGCTATGATTCAAGGTTTTTGAAAGTCTTCACAGATTGAAAAGTTAGAATACCTTATTTTGAGAGTTCAAGATTATTCTTAAACTCTAACACCACTGGTAAAGGATTACTACATTTTTGATATAGACTACTTTGAATTATGCACAGGTTTATCCTCTGTATCCTAAAAATAATGACCCTCACTTACACTGAACATTATAGGCAGAAAAATAAGCTATCAAATACACTGATATTGCCCAGATAAGGTAATGATGATGTGTAGAAACAAAGGGACTACCTAAATTTCCTTTAAAGTAAGTTTATTCCCGTCTGTCTGTCTGTCTGTCTGTCTGTCTCTATACATACACACACATCTTGCAGTTAGGACCTAGTTTTCACAGGAATAGCATTTTTGTTCTTCTCATAACTGGTGCAATTTCAAAAATCTTCAAATACTTTTCAAAACTAGCTTGCCAGTCACTTCAGCTGCTGTCTAGAAGGTTTCATGGCGATCTATCAAGTGGGAGCAGAGGGGGAAAAAATAAGGGTGGTCCCAAAGCACATTTTCCCAATGCTATTTCCCATAGGGATTTTAGACACAACTGGCAGAAAGCTAAATCCTTTTAAAACTTTGGTGTAAATATCTGTTCAGTAGTTTTGGAGTTATTAAAGTGAAAATATATATGTATATCTAGAGAGACGATCCAGTGCATCCGAGCTACGTGGCAACAGCAATGTAGTGATTTGATAACCGCAATCTGAGGGGAAGGTTGAGGCTCTCAATTTGTGCAACGAGACTCCTTTCCTGGGGGAGGGGGCAAATCGCATTTAGAAGTAATAGAAGGGGTCAGGGTAGGGGTCCCCGGAACCAAGTGGACCGATGGTGGGGTTTGTGAAGGGCCCCTTGAGAACAAAACAAATTGTCCAAATATTTTTTTTTGAGCAAAAGGATCCAGACCCCATCTAAATAACGCATACATCCATTCACAGACCCACAAACCTACTTCACACACACCCACCCACCACACCCATAAAGTCACTTGCACACCCACAAAACCACAGGCTCACAGCCACTCACAAACACTCACACCCCCATACAGCCACTCGCATGCCCACTAGACCTACAAAACTGCTCACACCCACTCAGACCCAGACAGCCACCCATATGCACTCGCACACCCACTTACACACTCAAACCACACACCCACCCAGACCCACACATGCACGCCCACTCAGACTCACAAAACCACTCAGACCTGCACAGCCATTCAAACTCACTCACAGACCCAAATAACCACCCAAACACCCACTCACACACACACACCCCACTCTGACTCTGAAAACCACTCACACCCACTCAGACCCACATGGCCACACATCCACTCACACAACCACTCAAACCTCCACTCATGCACCCATAAAGCCACTCACACAGCCACACACCCATAGTCACTCATACAGCCAATCTCAGACCCACAAAACCATTCCCACACAGCCACTAACAAGCCCATATAGCCACTCACATACACACACACACACACACACACACACTGCCCTTCACACAGCCACTCCCACACTTCTAGAAATTACAATAGCATATGTTTGAATTAAATGTGTTCTTGTTTCAATATTGAATGTGTGCTTTTGGGTGGGATCAAATCCACTGATTCATAAAATTAATTTGAAGAAATACATGCTGCATTGGGTTTATAGAAGGACTACATAAGTTCCCTTACCTTAATTTTTAGTTTTAAATTGTATAATAAGAGTGAATGTGTGAATAAAATGTATTTATAAACTTGTGAAAATGTATATTAGTAAACTGACCTTCTTGGTCAAATTGCAGTACAATTTAAATTAAAACTGGGAACCTCACTTAAAATACAAATGTTACAGGGACATTAAAGTTAGGAAGTAGCATTGAAAAACAGTAGGAATTCACTGAAAAAGCCAAAGGTTACAGGGACATTATGGTTAGGTTCAGATTGTACACACAAAACCATAGCAACCCAGCTGTTATATTTACCTGAGCTAATTATAACTTACGTCCCCCATAATGTACTGCTTATGACCTCACATTACATCACTTATTTTTACCCCTTCTATTGATAGTCCCTACAGAGACTTCCAACGCCCACAGTAATAACTTGGCAAGCTTCTTCCAAAAGAAGATCATTGACATCTACTCCTCCTTTCCTTCCACTCCCGGTCACGAAATAGATCGAAATCCTCATAAGGATCCCTCAAGTTCTGATGGTCTCACTTTCTTTTTTTCAGCCTGTGACCGAGGCTCTTGTCACCAACTACCTGCATATTATAAAATCAGGACCCCCCCAGACCCCGCTCCACCCCATATATTAGCTTTGGCTTCTAACATAATCTCTCCATATTGGAAAATATTTTAAATCAATCCTTAAGTTCTGGTTTGATACCTCAGCCTTTGAAACATGCTGTTGTCAAACCTCTATTGAAAAAGCCTAAACTCGACCCTATGCAGCTGAACAACTATAGACCTATTGCCCTTCTCCCTATTTTGTGTAAGATAATGGAAAAGCACATCAATAGTCAGCTAACAAGCTTTCTTGAAGATCATGAACTCCTGCAGCCCTCTCAAATGGGATTTAGCTCTACTAGCTGTTATGGAAAATGCCCGCCAAATACTAGATTGTGGCAGACATCTTATAAGATCTCAGTGCCGCATCTGACATTGTAGATCAAAACATCCTTTTTCAAAGACTCTTTGCCATAGGAATAGAAGGCATTGCTTTGAGTTGGTTCTCCTCGTTTTTGAAAGACAGAACCTTTCAAGTCCTTGATTGCTCGTTTTACTCCAGCACGTTCTCCCTTACTTGCGGTGCTCCACAGGGCTCCTCGTTGAGCCCTACTCTTTTTAATATCTACCTTTCTCCCCTGGCCAAAATTGTGGAACCTCACTACCTTTCCTTGATTTCATATGCTGATGATACTCAGTTAGTAGTGTCACTTATAAATTCTGGAAATACTGCTCAATCGAATCTCTCATCCGGTTTGGCGGACGTAGCTAAATGGATGTCAGAGTCTAAACTCAAACTTAACGATGACAAGTCGGAAGTAATGATCATTGGGAACTACACCCTCTTCAATTCCCTGGCATCATTCTTGGACGACTTCAAATATCTTCCGCCCCATGAAGATAATATAAAGAGCTTAGTCTTCTGGCTAGACCCTCCCTTCACGATGGACCATCAATCCAAAAAGCTTGCCGCATCTTGCCTCGCCCTATTGAGAACTTTGAGGAAAATCCTTAATTTCTTATCTTCTCTGGCCAGAAGACTCCTAGTTCAAGCCTTAATATTGTCTAGCTTAGACTATGGCAATTCCCTTTTTCTCAGTTCTCCTGGCTATGTAATAAGGAGACTGCAGATTGTGCAAAATGCTGCCGCACGATTACTTAAAAACACTCCTAGACATATATTGGCCAAACCCGCATTACTTTCTCTTCACTGTAATCTAATCATGACACGGCCAGTAAAATCATCCAGCAATGTAAACTTTAATATACTTCATAAAATACCACATTTGTTTAAAGTAAGAAAAGGAGACAAGTGAGAGATGTACAGCAGAGAGCTCACAGTAACCTTAACTACTACACTCAGTTATGATTCAGGATAGAGTTCTGAGCGGATAGTCCTGTCTCTTCTAGACCACTACTCCAAACACTAATGGCCAAAGTAAGACATCTAACCTTATAGGCTAGTCTGTCGCAAACCACACCACCACCATTTGTCAGGAAAGAGGTTTTAGTGCAGATGCCATTTTTCCACAAACCATTACAACACACCCAGTAGAGAGGTCTTAGTGGACATGTCACTGTCACAAACCAATAGTAAAATTATTCTTTGTCCTGGAGGAAAGTGTCAGCAGAGAGTTCACACTGTTGCAAACCACTACTACAATGAGCCATCACCCTAGAGAAAGGACTCAGTGAACAGGTGACTTTATTGCAAACTACTACTACACTTATTCGTCACAAAGAATAGAAGTATAAGCAAAGTGGTCGGTACGTCAAAACACAACTATACTTAGCCATCACTCTGGGGGGAAATCTCAACGAACAACTTAAAGACTGTTGCAAAGCACTACCATACACATACATCAAGCAGGGGACAGTGTCACAGTAGAGGCTAGTTAACTCAAATAGTACACTTGCTTTAAAAACGGGATTATAGTTCAGATGATGTATATGAGAAATAATAACACTCGGGAGCACAGAAATAATAGTAATTTAACTAATAGCAGTAACTCAGTATATATCTTCCAGTGTCAGAAGCTTTTATGAAACACTAACTCACTGTATGATGTCATCGTTGGTGCCATAAGTGATACCACCGACCATGGCATGACTGATGTAATATGTCATAAGCAGTGCACTAACGAGGCATAAGTTCTAGTTACCTCCGGTAACTGCTGAATTTCTATTGTTTTGTGTGTGCAAAGTCTGAACCTAACTAACCTCCCTGCATCTTTTAATTTTTACAGTGAATATATATATATATATGTATCCAAAATATTTATATATTATATACAGGGATGTGGAATTCCTACCATCCGACGCCGGGGACAGTTTTCATGTTTATTTTGTCCTTGGGACAAAGTGGGCCCAACCGCCTGCAGCACAAACCCATTGGCTGCTAGTTTACAGAGAAGGGAACTGTCTATAAGTTGAGGTAATGGGTCCATAACTTAATGCTAATCAAACTTGTATTTATGGTTCAGTAACGAAAAGCCTTCATTATTAGGGTGAGCGCTGTAAATATAAGTTTTTAGGTCAGGCTGCACTACTGACAGTGGTTCAAGTAAAAAAAAAAAAAAATATGAAAAAAAATGCACACACATTTGATAAGTAAGTATATTGCTCCCAGAATGCTCAGATTAGATGCAAATATTTGCAGAAGCTTGTAAGCAAGAATGATGACTGCCTGAAAAAAAAATATATATATTCAGAAACAAATGTAGGGGGAAAAAAAAAAACGATTCGCTACTATGAAACTTTAGGTGCTATTTCTGAAGCGTCATTTAGTAAAATGTATTGATGCATTCTAGTATTGGCAAAAAATATTCCTAATGGAAAATTAGTGTAGCCATTTTCAACAAGATTATGGGACGCATGAAAATAAACAAGCACTGGCATAGCCAACCGATCCGACTTTAATATTATTATTTTTTTGTCAATGCTTGTCTTGTTTTGACATGGAAACCTAGAAAATATTTGTGAACTGTATTTTAGCACGTGCAAAACTGCATGTGTAGATGTGCTCAGGTGAATATCTATTGAGCGTTTACAAGTTCACTTTCCCACCAACCACTTTTTTCCAAACCCTGGAAGAACTTTCTTCTGCGATTGTCAAGAGTACATTTCCAACCTTTCTCATTATAGGAAAAGATTAAAGAGCTGGTGAAAATCCTTAAAACATGCAAGTTAGTAGGTTTGATGACTCAAAGGTATTCCAGCTATTGAACTATTGCTTACTGCTGCCTCCTGTCCCGGTATGTAGATCTGCGGAAAGGTGGCAAAATAAGTACATTGTTATAGTACGGATTGAAATCGCAAGTATTCAAGCCCTACTATAGTAGTAGCCCTGGCATAATCAGCGAGGCTATTATAAGAGCTCTTACATAATGAGATTGCTGCCATAACTTGTCAACACACTACATGACACCAAAGAGACAAGTAGATTTTTTGGACCGGACAAGTAGATTTAAGAAGCAACCTGCCCCATGGACAACTAGATATTTAATTAAATTCCACACCCCTGTATATAACCAAATTACAGCATCAGCAATAGTGCCTGTGTTTAAACATGGAATGTTTCAGTTTCCAGTGCAAAACTTTTTCAAGTGCCTACAACCCTGGTTGCAGGAAATTGAATTATCTGGTGTGAGCAAGTATCCACATTAGAGGAGAATGTCACCACCTGCTAGATGTCACACTAAAACAAAATTAAGTAGTGCTCACTGGTAACGTGACAAACCAGGCGAGCTTCAATTAAAAGCAATATGTAAAACATTTAAGCAATGCATATGCAGTAGAAAAAGTCACAAACAACTATATTCTGCAAACAATTTTAAAAGAGAAATACTTTGTTGGTAAAATAAAATAAGACCAAAAAGACAGATCCAATAAGGGAAACTAGAGATATTAATTTTTAAAGATTTAAGTGAAATTAGTGCCAAAACGCACAAGGAGCCAATAAAAGTCTATGGAGAAGGTAGATTGGGACCTAGATGAGATTAGAGGCTGACTATGAAGGAGCCCTGATTAGATCCAAGTGGATTGGCCCTGGTGAAAGTCAGAAACAAAAAGATTTTCAAAGTCCTACTGTAAAAAATAAACTGTTATTTCTTTGAAGAAAACACCTCCCAGCAGGGAGAATTCTGAAATTGTAGCCACCACTGGGGAACTGTCAGTGGGATACTTGCCGCAGGTTGGTCTCACTAACGCTCTGGAGCTTTTGAGTTTTTTGGCAGAACATTTTTTAAGTCCCAAAACAGAGGGAGACTTCATCAGTTTTTCATAGATGTTGAAGCCTTTTGGAGGGGTGGGGGATACATTTGAAACTGTACTCAATGTTATGGAACTGCCAGTCAAGTACTTGTTGTCACTGGTTAGATGGAAATTGTAGGAAAAAGGTCTCGCAGTTTTGTGTCCATGTGACCACACCAAGGTTAGCCAAATGACTTCTAGTCCTGGGTGCAAGGGAGCGCAGCCCGGTTCTTCAGAGCTCCTCACTGGTCACAGACTGCAGATCCAGTCCTCTTCTGTTTTTCTGCAAGTCTAGAAACGTTCTGAGGGAGACTGGGTGAGGGTCCAACATTAGGTTCACTAGGCTGTAGGTCAGGGCAGACTCATGGGCACTCCGTAAACAATGGGGCTCAAATTACCTGGGACAAATACACCCATTTTCAGTAGTTCCAGTCTACCTTACTGCAGACAATTCCACAGTACCCACACTCTCAAAATCCCATATGGGGAAGCCCTTCTCCCACTTGTGCAGCTTTTGTGACCACCCAAAGGTGTGGCCAGGGTAAAGTGCAGTGCCCTCAGTTTTGACTCAAAATCTGGTCCAGGGGTAGCTTTCCTCCCATGGGGTTTAGTGCAAGTCTAGGTAGGGGGGACAAACTAGGGGGTTCCAAGTGTCACCTAACATTTGCTTGTGACAGGGTAGTCCGCTTGAAGTTAAGTTCCAGGGACCAGCCCAGCAGGTCTTACTGCCAGGGGAAGAAATCGCCTCCTCACTTCCAGGCCAGTTCCTGCCCTAGGAGAAGTTTTCACACCTCCTTTACAGCTGATTCAGATCGAGCGAGCACCAGCTGGGCAGTTGCTGGAGATATAATGCAAATAAGCCTCCAGCAGCTTCAGACACAGGGTGACATGCCATTTCAAATGCCATGTGTGTTTGACCCTTAAATATAATGCACCCTACTCCTTGTGGGAAACAAGGTGTGCGTGTGGGCCACTAATTTAATATTTAAGATTAGGTTTCCCTGCCTGTCAAAAGGGTGATTTTGACAGGTTGGTACAATGTGGTTCAAGCTGTTGTTGTCAAGCTTCACAGGGTGACCAGAAGCCATCGTTTCATAGCCAGTGTAGAGGATGGCACCATAGGAACAGCAGTCGGAAATGGCATTTCATTTTCCATGCCATGGATGCACTTTAGGTGTCAGAGTACATATGTGCTGGACAGTGGATACCAGTGTTCCAGTTGATGGTTACCAGCAGGTAAATCCAAGTGGTCACTTTGTAACACTGGTGCAGAATGAATAATCTAAACAAAATGTGACAGTGGATCGGCATATCTGGAAAAATTTCAGTATTGAGTTTCATGAAGACCTTTACCAGAGTTTTTAGGTTGGGTTGGGAGAAAGCAAGGTTACATTTTTCACTTTAACTCCCATAAGGAGTTTGCTTTCGCACACAAGAAAAACTGCAGAACGTTATTATACCAAACGTGGACTGAATCTAAAACCTTACTTAGAATAGGTCCTTTGAGTGGTGTGGCATAAATCAGTTTAGTGGTTTTTGAGTTATTTGTATTAAAAAAGTGTGTCAGCCGGGCCCCAAAGAGTTAATTGGAAAGGGCCTGGAACCTTGAAACAGCCTATGTTAATAAATTGGAAAAATAAATCCTATGAAAGAGGAGGATACTCTGTTAGTCTATTACAAGTTGTCAGCCACTGAAACTTTCACCTTGAGAAGTAAGCACAGAGGAAATTACCAAAGGGCCCTACATTTTCTTTTTACATTTCTGGAATAGATTTGCTGGAACCTGGGCTTGAGGTATGAATTATATTAAAAACCAGGAATAACTTTTTAGTAAATCAAAAAACGATAATTTCAGCTTTTTATTTATTTGTTTCCCAAAATTCATATGCTATCCAGACCCACATCAGTAAACTGACTGTAGCAGCATAGGGAATCTAACTGAAAAACTGATTCATTTTTATTGACCAATTTCTCATGCCTCATGTCCCTAATTTACACTATTATTTTTAAAGAAGCTACTGATTTTGTTAATAAGTTAGAGGCAACTGAATGAAAGACCAATATGTGGCTGGTAACTATGGATGTGTCCAGCTACTACACACATCTGCAATGAAGATGGCAAGAAAGCAGTGGAGTTAGATCTTAAAACCAGGTTAGTCACAAAATGGGAGGATGATTTTTTTCATGATGAATTTTGTACTTAAGCATAACTATTTTGGTTTTAACAAATAATTTACTACAAACTTGTGTAAGAGTGGCAATAGACTCTCAGTCCACACCGTCCATGGTGAATTACGATTGGCTGGTGGGAACATAATTATGCCTGTGATAGAATGATCAATATTACGTGGATCATATTTGTACTTAGCTCAGTTATATTGATGACATTTATAATTTGGAATTAAACTGAACTGGCAATAGACTACTATTGTGAGTTTTTGAAATCAGACTGACAAAAAAGTAAAGCAGGAATTGCATTTTTGGATACAGAAGTAGAACTCGTTTACCACATGCAATCAATAAGAAAGAAATTCCATCCAATTTGATCTGCATGTGTTCTCTTGTCTTCCTAAAAGATTAATTGAAAATACCTCTTATAGGCAGTATTTAAGGGCAATCTTGATACTTCTTGTTCCAATCAAACCCCACAGCCAACACGTGTTTCGTCCAGGGGACACCCCATCGACTTCAGGGCTTAAATTGTTACTAATTGGAACAAGAAGTATCAAGATTATGACTCATGGCTGTGTCGCCGAGTAACGGAAAGGATTGCGTTGGACACTATTATTAAAGTTCAAGAATTTTTGGAACTGCATTGGAGACTGCCTTGTTTTTTCAGTTATTTTGTTCATATTCAACACAATTCTAAGGACACATAGTATGGTGCTCTTTTTCAAAGGACAATTATAGTGACTCTAGCAGATACGAATTCCTGTAGTCATTGGTATATATGTGTTTACTTTACGAGTGCCTTTTACCTGTTTATCAAGTATTATCTGTATGGCTAGCCACACAGTTGGGAATCAGGGGTGTGGTCCCCTAAGAGTGCACCGTGTGATAACTTAAGTCAAGAAACTATATTTACCTCGTGCACCATTCTTCCCTTAAACAACACCCTTTCTGTTTGGAAATATAAGTTTACCCTCTAATGATGCAGTAGGATATGTGCTGGAGTAACTCCTACATGGAGATTCCAATGTTGACGTCATCCTTGATGGCCAGAAGATACTGACACTCCAAGTCAGACCTGTGATACAACCACCCCACAAATTTATGGGTGTTATATGAAATGATCACAGATCTGATTGCCGAACCGAAAAGCTCCCACAGTGACAAAATGGCAGACACAGAGCAACCAACAAGAGTGGCCTACCCAAAAAACTAGGCTCCGATGGCAGACTGGAGCCCTCAGTGCCCATCTTAATACACTGGATGGCCATTGCATTGGAATGTAAATCACAGGACCCGCCAGAGCCCTACAAAAAGCAGCATTGGTTTGGCTGGATATGCGTAAGCACTCAACATGCGGTACCACTGGAGAAGCTTTCCAGTCCAAACAAACGAGCCTCTGATGGTGAGCGCAATAGAGATGCTAAGGACTCCATGCTACGAGTTGAAGCCATACAGCAAGTGTCTGGAGAGTGCCGAGGCATTTCATAGCCTGGGTGTAAACAGGCAGGGGGCCCCTTCCTTGAACCTGGTTAGAGAAAAACGAACTGAGGGACAACACTCAGGTGAGATGGAAGGCCGTGCTGAGGTAGGCATGCCCGAAAGAAAGGTGTCACCCTGTTGGCCTATTGCTTAGGGAAGATGGTCCATGCAAACATTAACATACTGAAGGGGACAACCTCACAACAACGTGGCCCATACCACAAGGGTAGTAAGATCCAGAAAAGTGGCAAGAGAGGGCAACCACCAAAGAGGTAAGACGTGAACACTGCTACATTGCCTCAAGGAAGATCAGCAAGCCTTCGATTGCACAACCCCATAGGTCTGGGCTGGCTAAACCTGCTAGGTGTAAAAAGGGAGGTCTGTTCAAAGTTGCTGCCAACTCAAGTTTACTGCTAGGAACATTTTGAAAGGTCTAGCGATTGTTTAAAGCTTCCTAGGCACTCCATTCTGAACACTGCATGACTGCAATTTCCCCCTCTTGCCTCACCACGATGGGGTGGCATTCTAAACCTAGGGATGCCAGAACTGATGGGGAACAAGAAGAATTAACAAAACAGCCTCCTTCCTGAAACTGCAACGAGAATGCTTCACAGGATAATCGACCTGATACATTTGAACTTATACTGTATGGTATTAATGGCTCCCACCCAACAGGGATGCCAGCAAGACCCACTGTGGCCCCAGGTATTGAACTTTAAAGATGAAGACACTTATACCAAAAAGTCAGAGAGAAAAGGGGGCACGACAGATAATAGTCATGATGTTTCTAGGCTACACTGCAGCAGTAAAGCAACAGTGAGCATCATTCATTGAAATTAAGCAGCAACTCCACATTATGAACCTCAAGTACATGCTTCTGTTCCATGCCACTCTGAAAAATCAAACGAGGCAACAAAACTCACTTCTTCATGGACCCACCACACAGATCAGTGGATTGACAGGTGCCAGAAATTATGAGCCTGGAGAAGGGCGAGCATCACAAGAGAGACAAGAGCTCTGCAAAGTAGTCACAGGCCAGCCAGGTCCCACAAACCATTGAGACTCCAGATATAGCAGCCCGAGACAATGAAGTGTCAGCCACAATAACAACTGGTTGAGACAGACTAGACAAGCAGATACTGCTGACATGACGGGCAGATACAGACACTGAATTAGTTCACTCCCTGAGGTTGAAGATGGGATACCTTCTGAAGTGACAATTCGGACTGCCAATGACAACTTGTGACTGATCACTGCATTGCCAGGTTTGATAAGTGGGAGGAGGACAACACACAACTCCACGCCCACCCCACTAGGAGGGATACAAGAGTTATAAGAATTTCACAACGAACAAGCTCAACTATTGCTGAAAGACAATGGGTTGGCCGGGCAAGACAATGGAAGATTGTGGATGATGGGTAAACCTGATCATTCTAGAGAGAGGCATGTTGAAGTATTTTTAATTTTCAGTTGCAAATTGTTTTCATCAGAGGTTCTGTGCAGGGGGACTTGTCCTTTCAGTCCTAGGGAGGAGGAGTTTGGAGGGAGGAGTTAAATGTTTTACATCTCATTCGCACTTGGGAATGTTGTGCCAACACACAACTGGGGAATAACACAGCAGAGGCGAATTAACCACATGGCTACCAAATTCTCCTGCCTGTGGAACAGGACCTTAGGTGACCACTTGTCCTATTATAACACAGTCCAACAGGAGTATTCAAAAGCATCATGTGGAATGTTATAGGCTTTAATAACATGAGCAAAAGCTACCAAGTCCACACATCTCAAAACTAATGGCATTCATGTAGCCTTCCTGCAGTAAACATGTGAACCAAGCAGAAAGCAGTATGTTACATGGTGGATGGGACAATTACTTTGTACGAGCCACTCTACAGAAGCTAAAATGGTTCTTGTGTGGATTAGACAATGGGTCCCATTCCAAGTTTTCACCAAGACCACTGACAAAGAAGGAAGATTTGTGTTGGTAAGAGTTTGACTGGACAGTATGGACTTGGCCCTCCTAAATATGTATTCAACTAATCAAGACTGAGGGTTTTCTCCCTTAATAACTAACCAGCTGTGCAGCCCTTATATCACAGGAAGGAACTTTAACTGTGTTGCTGATGCACAGACGGGGCAGACTGGTCTCACACTTCTTCCCTCTGGCCCAGCAGTGAAGATGACAGAGTATGGTTCTTTGGCAGACACAGTGGCCCCTGGTTGACTCCTGGCAGGCCCATAATCCACTAGCAAGGGAGTTTTCCTACTGCTTGGATTTACATGATCATGTCAGGTTGGTGAGATTCATGTGTACCCCAGCACCACATGCACAAAGCTCTTAGGCCACATTAGCAACGCTCTGAGGGCCACTGGGGATATCTATCACCTTATATGGGCTGCCTAGCTCAGGAAAGTGGGGAAGATCTTTCAGATTACTATAGTTTTTGTGCGCCAGCATCAACAGCCTCCCAATGAAAACAATTATACCTGCTCCAAAATGTCCAGTGGTTTGTTGGATGTTGCCAATTGTCGTTCTGAGAAGGGCTTTTGTCTCAAACCCTAGGAATCCTATGGAAGTACGAGAGGCAAGGAAATAACTAATGCTTAGGAGCAGGAAGAACTCAGTATTAAACAAGGATTGGGAACAGCTTGTTGCGTCAACCATGGGTAACTGTAATAAAGTGTTCTCGAAAACAGTCAACAAAATTCGACTGAAAGATGCCCCGATAAACCCCCCTTTTAACACGTAACATACCTGGTTCAGTATGGGTTGCACATTTTAGCTTCATTTAACAAGTAGTGGAATCTAAGTCATTAACTAGCTTATTGAGAGCTAGGTTGTGTGATAGATCTCCTCTGCAAATTATACTGTCCGAAGCTGAGGATTCGATTAAAGCCCGGGAGGTAAAGCTCCAGGGGCCGATGAGGGTCCCATGGACCTTTTTAAAAGCAACATCGATCTTTGAGGCCCCTTGTTTGTCAATTTAACAACTCCTTTTGCCATAAGATCCCAAGGTCATGGGTGCTTTCGATCATTGTCCCTATATTTAAGAAGGTGGAAGCAGAACATGCCCAAACGTTATCGCCCGATTTCCCTCATCAACAGTACAGTAAAGGTCATAGGCATGGTGATCTTTCAGCATATTAGAGACTGGTCATGTCAAAACAGGATTTTATCTCCTTTTCTATACGGCTTCCACCCTGGGCTGGGGGACCAATGTCTGAATGTAGAATTGATTCTTGGTAAATATACAACTGCCAGGCTATGTCCTCTCTATTAGGTATTCATGGATTTGTCCACAGCTTTTGATTCTGTTAACAGGACTAAGCTCTGGCGTAAGCTGTTAGATATGGGCTTAGAGGTCACCCTTGTAATTTTCCTATATATTGTACTTGAGAACTTAACTGCCAAAGTGTGTTGAGGCCCAACTGGTGAAATGTAGTTTTTTTAAATCTGGCTTGCTGGGTGCGACATGGGTGCATTTTGGCACTTCTTGTTTATTTTCTACATCAAAATATATTACTCCAACTGGGTGTCGATACTGACGATGTTCCCAAAATCAACATCTCGGCACCGCTGTTATTTTACAATGATGATGACGCCACTTTATTAGCCAGGGCTCCAAGAGCTTTGCACAGCGTAGTAGGGTCTTTTGTTTTGTTTAGGGTCACCCTTGATTTAGCAAAAACTTTGGGAAATTATATATTACAGTATCTGGCCCGTGAAGAGGAGTATGGTGTCCATAACAGTTAGTGGTCAATTCTTGAGTTTAGTGAACTATTTTGGTTATCTCTGGGATATATTCAATTCGGAAGTTAAGGGGGAGGGGGGGGGGGTTCGGCCTCAGATTAATCTCTCACGCATGAAGCTCAGCAGTAGTCATTCTGAATCTTTTACAGCCCACTTTTAGGGGTTCAGTTTTCCCATTTTCAAAAATCTATAATCAGCAAATCAGCAATGTGACCCAGTGGCCATGCACGGCAAAGATTTGGGGGATATCAAAATCCTTCCACTCTGCAGACCAAGGAAAATCCTATCTATAGGCATCTCTTTTTTGTCTCCCATTGCCTAGCTCATTTTATTTTACACTTAAAGCTGAACCTACCCTATGTTCCTGAAAGGATCAGGCTGAGCCCGCCGCGGTTATGGGTTAGTGTTTGGACCAACTTTGAGGCAAGTTTTAATGGAGGTAATATTAGATTGTCTTAAGCTTGATAGAGGCCTATTTATTCCTTGGTTGCACTATGTAAATAGGACTTTTAATGATTTAGGTTTACCAGATTATATTGTAACCTTAGCATCGCTAGATCAAGCATTTTATCATGCCCTGGAACTTAATAGATGGGAAAGATCACTTTCGTCTTGGGGTAGGTTCTGTGAGTAGGCGGTTATGTTTTTAGGGGGAAGCCTATCAATGGGGAACCACTTTACCTGCCTGCCCCTGTGATGAGGCCTCTGTGCAATCACTGTTGCACTTTTATCAGTTTTTTTTTTTGTAAACAAGTTCTACAGGTGTTATTTTATTCTGTTTCCCAAACCAATTTTAAAACGTTTAAGATTTGTGTTGTACTTACAGCAACTTGGTAGCCCAGATGTGTCTCAGTGTCAACTCCTTTTTAAAATCAGCAGTAAAGTGTAAGACGTCAATACTAGGCTGCTTTTATTGATGGTGTGCATTTTTCATTAATGAACAGATGTGATCTTCTGGACAGAGATTTGTTGTACTATTACAGATACAAATGCACTTGGGAATACATGAATTTTAATTGTCAGTTTTAATAATGTTTATATCTTAATATTTTAGCTTAGTAATCATGATGTATTAGCTTTTAGCTAATATGGATGATGCAATCGAATAAAGATTATCAAACTGAATTGGCTAGCACCCAAAAGCTATTTTTTGGCAGAACTAGCTATCCTACGTAGAAAAGCACAGACTAGGATCCTAATACTTTATTTTTGGGAGTCGGACTAGCTAGAAAAATAATTAAACAATCTAACTGAATGGTCAAGTCAGCTTAAAAAAAAATATTAAACAGCAGCAGCACCTAGAAAGTTACCTTTTACCTGCAGCGTGAAGTTCTTAAAGGCTAATTTGCATTTGCACTCCAGCTTCTCCCAGCACGTGATTAATATTTAAATATAATTGGTGGGAAAAGGGGTAAAATGCCTCCAGGATGCAAACAATAGGCTAGCCTGAATGGGCAAAGAAGCCTCATAGAACTTTACAGAATATGCAGACTTGTTGTGGGCATTGTTTTGACACTACAATGTCAAATCCTGCTTGACAGGTCTGCTGGGTTGATCTGGTACATCTGGGGTGCACCTGAAAGGCAGAGAACTTAATGCCAAGACAAGTTTTGTCTATCCACTGTCCCAGATTTTATCCTACCAGAATTCTGTCTCTGTGTTTATTGCGGGTAAAGTGGCTGCCTCACACTGGCTTTTGGAGTTAGAGGACACTAGAGTTACCATAGTATATTCCACACACAAATGCCAGTACCCCCCCCCCCCCCCCCCCTCCCCCAGGTTTTGTGTGGCAGAAAGTTTGAACATGCCGAAGTGGATAGGGATGGCCCAGGGAACTTGTACCCCACTTTCACACTGGTTAGTGTGCGCCCACAATTCATTCCCATCCACTAGCTAGTGCCACAAAATCTGGCACCTCCAAGCACCAATTTCACAACAAAAGTGCTAGACATGTGGTCTGAGAGGAGCCCGGAAGGACGAGGCTTGCTCCTAGGTAAGAAAGTGGACTCCAAGGGTCATAAGGTTAATCTCCTCTTCAAGCTACCGAAATACAACAACCTACAAGAGGTGGTTTCATGGAATTACCCAGTTGGCACGAAGCAACTGGACCTGTACTAGACCCTGCTGTTGGCCTCTGCCGTAAACCCTATGAGTCTCAAAGTGCTGCCCTGAGGGAGGTTCTTTAGAAGTGTACCCTCTATGGTGGATCGGGAATTAAAGGACTGAAGTCAGCAGTTAATCTCTGGCCACAACAAAACTGGTTGGTGTATCTGACCTATGATCCATCACTGTCAGTGGCAAATGGTGCCTAGGTTCATATCTCTAGTTCCACTTATAGATTTTTGTCATTTTGGTGTAATTTTATTTAATTTTACTCTATTTTTCGAATTGTTTGATTTTTTTAAAAATGTTTGCATTTAAACTTTGTCAGTGTTTTGTTACTACATAAATACTTTACACATTGCTCTAAGTTAAGGATGTCTGCTCTGCACCATAGCTACCAGGAGGCTGATCTCAGGTTAATTCTGTGACTTAAGGGGTCATCCTGACAAGGGTAATTAGGATTAGTCCCTGAGGTAGGAAGCCACTCATAACAACATCCAATTTCTTACAAATGCCACAAGCTTAGGGAGAACCTACTGCTGTTTTTTTAACATCTGACCTGTACATGGCAAAGGCCAGTAGATTATGAGGACTTAAGGTAAATTATTGCAACTAGACAAGCATAAAGACAGTATGTACCTTCCCGAACAGACTGTATATTAACTGGAATGTGCACAAAGATGTGTATAACATGGATCAGTAAGTATGCAATATCGAAACTTTTGATTGAAATCTGTTAAAACGAAAATAGGTTTTAAAAAGTTTAGGCTACAAGTACATAATCAAGGACAGCGGTGTATCTGTCTATTTATAATTTTTTTAAATCTGTTTATTGAAGGTTTCAGATACAAATACATATGAGAACAGAACACACCATACAATTTGCATAATGACATAGCGAAAAACAAATCAACCACATCTTAATTTGGTATGCTGCTCTCTATTAGGACCGGGGCGGCTCCTCCACAATGGCGGAGGAGCTTTGTCCCACTAGCTAAGAGCCAGCAGCAGAAAAGTAAAACAATATTTGAATGTAGTTTTGTTTTTCTACTGCTGGCCCAGCCAGCAAGTGCAGGCAGGGGCGGGGCGGGGCTGGTTCATAGGAGGAGGAACACGTGCTCAAAGTGTCCATGTGTGCTTGGACGGCCTAAGACAGCCGTCCAAACACATGCACACTTAGGTTTCTACAGCCCGGCTGTGCATACAACTAGGCTGGAGAAACTGCACAGGCCCCAGGGATGCTGGTTTCATGCTAGCTTTAGTATGAAAGCAGTGCCAGTATTGCTAGGGAGCTTCTTCTGGTGGGACACCAAAACAAGAGAGGAGGACGAGTGAGGAGGCAGGAGAGGGCGACGAACTTTCAGTCTTCCGCACATAAAACCCCCCCCTCCTCCAACCCAATAGCTGCTGATTAAGACTAGGAATCAGGGAGGGGACAGGCAATGGGAAAGAAATTCAGCTCAGATAAATCTGTTGCACAATCCCATGAAGTGAGTCCACCACTTGGGACAGAATTGTACCAGCAGTCTCCTGTTATATCTAAGTAGTCTAAGCCTCTAAGAACCCGAACTCACAATCAGAAAGCTCCCCAGCAGTTTACATGTCTTACTCTGTCCTAATATAAATCATTATAGTGGATTCGTACTACAAAGTGCTCAATCCGAGTGCAAAGACTAATAGCTGCATAACAGAAGTAGATATATGTTCATTATTAAATTAACCGTCAGATTTGTAATACTTGTAGAATAAATGTAAAATGTGCATCTCTATTTTTGCCAGTATAATCTGGTTTGTGCAATACAAGAATACTGGAATGAAGCATTGTGAGTTTTTGTCAGGAGAAGACGCTGCACGCTATATTTATTGAACACTCTAATACCTACATTGTGTTGAATAACAAATATGAGTGGAGACTTGTGTCTTTTCATTAATTTAAGACTGTTTCCATGGATGTAAATTTTACTATTTGGGATTAATATGCAAACTAATGAATACATACTGATATTAAATTAAATATGAAACTGAGATTTGCAAAACTTGGTTGGATAACATTTAAGTGGAGTAATTTACTTAACCATGTGACTAACGGTCGAGGGTTATAGGCATAAAAGAGTTGGGGGAATGCCGAAACTGTAGGATACTACTTTAGTTGAAATGGCAGTCCTGTAAGTCCCTGAGGAAATGCTGTTTTGAAGGCCTGAAACGTGTCAACAAGGAACTTGATGAAATTATTATTCTAATAAGGATGTAAACTATGGAATAAACATAAGATTTTTTTTAAGGCTGAAAATAACTGTCACCTTAAATTTAACATCACACAGCTAACTGGTTATTTGTTGCTCCTGTGCAGCAAAAATGTAGGTCTGTTGAAAGGACTTCTTCAGCCTCGTATGACTAGATTCTAAGCAGCTGTGTCTACACCAGCAACTGACTCAATTTGTCTGTTTAAAGAATCGGAAGGTGCAGAGTACCAAAGCTGGTGGTCTTTTTCCTGAGAATGGGGCGTAAGGGAGGATGCAATGTAAGTGGTTTAGGGTCAAGGGTGCTAGTGCATGACATGGTTACAAGCACATCCCTGTGCTCAGAGCTTACTGTGGATGATAATAAACAGACCATAAATAGTTTGTTTTGGTGGCACAGAGTTTGGTACAAAGCTGAAAGCTGTTCCCATTGGGTTCAGTGGCACAAGCTCTGGTGCAGGGTCAGCACCCGGAACCTGTTGGTCCAAAGATAGTGGGCAGCAGATTCACTTTCAACTGATACGGTGCATCTCCACACACAGTTTGCATGGAGGATCTTGAATAAGGATGCAATCCTTGGGGGTAGAGATATCTGGTGGGCATCTAGGAAAAGCTCATTGAGGTGGAAATAAAAAGAAAAAGAAAAAGAAAAAAAAAAAAAAAAAAAAAAGGTTGATGGCTAGGTTCGGCTTAAATAGACATTCTCCAGTTCTAGTGTCTGTGGCTCTACTAGCCACTGCCAGTATCTAGGAACCAAGCCACAAGATACACAGATTTAAACTTAAGAAATGCAGTGCTATAGGGCCTTGCAGCAGGCCAGGTTTTGTGGCCAAGTCCTGCTCGGCACAGGCAGATGCAGTGCATTATGGGGTTGAACCCATAAAGAGTCTGCACACAAGGAAGAATTGAATAGACGTGAATGAAACAGAAGGAAAAAAAACCCACTGGAAACAAAAACTTTAAGGCGAAGTTAAAGTTTCTGCTGCTCACAAGACAAACCTCAGGCATGTCCCTGAAACACAGAGTGAAGTGTTTCTTACCTGTAACCCTCTGTGGTTTGTGTTGTAAATTCACATATTTTACACTACTGTGCCATCTTATATTATGTTCAGAAGATTACAAATGGTTTACTTCAAAGATAGAGTCTCACTTTCAGAATGACAACAAAAAGCAATGGAACTACAGCATACAGATTAAACCTTAAATTAAGCTTATTCATCTCCCCCCCCCCATTGGAATAGGCACACCTGCTTCTGCATGCAAAGTTACAAATTATAAACTGTTTAGTGAAGCCATCTAATAGGCACTTTACTTTCCAACTGTAGTGGAGGTAGGTGATGCTTCTGAATCTACAACACAATAAGCTGAACACTTGTAAGTAACAATTTCCATCTACACCGACTTAAAAACAGACCCCATTTCCCTTAAGGCTGAAGTGGAGGAAGCTGAAGTGAATCACGTTTTCAGAACTGTTTGGCCCACTTGGTCTTCTTTCCTTACATGAATGTCCACAGAGTAATGCTTGGTTGATGCCTGCTCAGAGAACCTGTTGCTACATTATAAAAATGTCCACTAGTGGTCTTTGCACAGAAAAGCCAGTGCAGTACATTTCTCACCTGTGAAATTTCCATGAGCTTGCCTGCTCACGATTGTGGAGCAAATCCAAATGTGTTACACAATCCATCTTGCTTTTTCTCCTTTTCAAGTGAGTTGACCCAATTGAACGGATGAAATATAAATACAAAACTGCTTTGTTTTGAAGGAGGTTTTGATTCTGTTGGTGTAACACATGAATTCACATTTGACATCCGGGGAATGTAGTGCCATTTGTGCTCTGGCAGACAGGATTTAAAAAACAATGTTGGGAGTTCAATTGTTTAAGGTGAAAATAGTAATTACTTCTTTAGGAAGAAGTGTATCTGTGTACTTAATACTACCTTTGTCTTTGCAAACTTAAGTGAAAGGTTAATCCACCAACAGTGAATGTAGTTAACCTACTAAAAGAAGAAATGAAAATGTCACTTACCCAGTGTACATCTGTTCGTGGCATCAGTCGCTGTAGATTCGCATGTTTTGCATAGCTCGCCATCTGGTGTTGGGCCGGAGTGTTACAAGTTGTTTTTCTTCGAAGAAGTCTTTCGAGTCACGGGACCGAGTGACTCCTCCTTTTGTCTCCATTGCGCATGGGCGTCGACTCCATCTTCGATTGTTTTTCCCCCGCAGAGGGTGAGGTAGGAGTTGAATTGTAGTAATAGTGCCCATGCAATGGAGTGACTAAGTATGTACTTATTTAAGGTTGAAATGATATATATACAAATAGTTGAAGGTAACTTCCGAACTGCTACAGGCTCCCAGGGAGGCGGGTGGGCACATGCGAATCTACAGCGACTGATGCCACGAACAGATGTACACTGGGTAAGTGACATTTTCAGTTCGATGGCATCTGTCGCTGTAGATATGCATGTTTTGCATAGACTAGTAAGCAGTTATCTCCCCAAAAGCGGTGGCTCAGCCTGTAGGAGTGGAAGTAGTCTGAAACAATGTTCTTAATACGGCTTGACCTACTGTGGCTTGTTGTGCGGATAACACGTCTACACAGTAGTGCTTGGTGAATGTGTGAGGCGTAGACCATGTGGCTGCCTTACATATTTCTTGCATTGGGATGTTTCCTAGAAAGGCCATGGTAGCACCTTTCTTTCTGGTTGAGTGTGCCCTTGGTGTAATGGGCAGCTGTCGTTTAGCTTTAAGGTAGCAGATTTGGATGCATTTAACTATCCATCTGGCTATACCTTGTTTTGATATTGGGTTTCCTGCATGAGGTTTTTGAAATGCAATAAATAGTTGTTTAGTCTTTCTGATGTTCTTTGTTCTGTCAATGTAATACATTAATGCTCTTTTGACATCTAATGTATGTAGTGCCCTCTCAGCTACGGTATCTGGCTGTGGAAAGAACACTGGAAGTTCCACTGTTTGATTTAGATGGAACGGTGAAATAACCTTTGGTAAAAATTTAGGATTAGTCCTTAGGACGACCTTATTCTTGTGTAGTTGTATAAAAGGTTCTTGTATTGTAAACGCCTGAATCTCGCTTACTCTTCTTAGGGAAGTAATGGCGATGAGAAATGCAACCTTCCAGGTTAGGAACTGTATTTCGCAGGAGTGCATGGGTTCAAAAGGTGGACCCATAAGTCTAGTTAGGACAACATTTAGGTTCCATGAAGGAACAGGTGGTGTTCTTGGTGGTATAATTCTCTTAAGGCCCTCCATAAATGCTTTAATGACTGGTATCCTATATAGGGAAGTTGAATAGGTAGTCTGCAGGTATGCAGATATTGCTGCAAGGTGTATTTTAATGGAAGAGAAAGCCAGGTTAGATTTTTGTAAGTGAAGCAAGTAACCCACTACATGTTTTGGAGTCGTGTGTAATGGTTGGATTTGATTAATATGGCAGTAGCAAACAAACCTCTTCCATTTACTTGCATAGCAGTGCCTGGTGGATGGCCTTCTGGCTTGCTTTATGACTTCCATACATTCTTGGGTAAGTTGTAAGTGCCCGAATTCTAGGATTTCAGGAGCCAAATTGCTAGATTCAGCGATGCTGGATCTGGGTGTCTGATCTTTTGGTTGTGTTGTGTCAATAGATCTGGCCTGTTGGGCAATTTGATGTGGGGTACTACTGATAGGTCTAGCAGCGTTGTGTACCAGGGTTGCCTTGCCCAAGTTGGTGCTATTAATATGAGTTTGAGTTTGTTTTGACTGAGTTTGTTTACCAGATAAGAAAGGAGAGGGAGAGGAGGAAAAGCGTAAGCAAATATCCCTGACCAGTTCATCCATAGGGCATTGCCTTGGGACTGCTTGTGTGGGTATTTGGATGATAAGTTTTGGCATTTTGCGTTCTCCTTCGTCGCAAACAAGTCTATTTGAGGTGTTCCCCAGAGTTTGAAATAGGTGCTCAGAATTTGGGGGTGAATTTCCCATTCATGGACCTGTTGGTGATCTCGAGAGAGATTGTCTGCGAGTTGATTCTGAATCCCTGGTATAAATTGTGCTATTAGGCGAATTTGGTTGTGAATTGCCCAACGCCAAATTTTTTGTGCTAGCAGGCTTAACTGCGTGGAGTGTGTCCCCCCCTTGTTTGTTTAGATAATACATTGTTGTCATGTTGTCTGTTTTGACGAGAATGTATTTGTGAACTATTATTGGTTGGAAAGCTTTTAGTGCTTGAAAAACTGCTAGCAGTTCTAGGTGATTTATGTGCAGTTTTGTTTGATGTACGTTCCATTGTCCTTGTATGCTGTGTTGATCGAGGTGTGCTCCCCACCCTGTCATGGAAGCATCTGTTGTTATTACGTATTGTGGCACTGGGTCTTTGAAAGGCCGCCCTTTGTTTAAATTTATGTTGTTCCACCATAGAAGCGAGAGGTAAGTTTGGCGGTCTATTAACACCAGATCTAGAAGATGACCCTGTGCTTGTGACCACTGTGATGCTAGGCACTGTTGTAAGGGCCTCATGTGCAGTCTTGCGTTTGGGACAATGGCTATGCATGAAGACATCATGTCTAGGAGTTGTAATATCATCTTTGCTTGTATCTTTTGTGTTGGATACATGCGTTGTATGATGTTGTTGAAATTTTGAATTCTTTGGGGACTTGGAGTGGCTACTCCTTTTGTTGAGTCTATTATGGCTCCTAGGTATTGTTGTACCTTGCACGGCAGAATGTTGGATTTCGTGAAGTTGACGGTGAACCCTAGTTTGAAGAGGGTTTGTATGATCTGATTTGTGTGGTTTGAGCACTCTATTAACGAATGGGCCTTGATTAGCCAGTCGTCTAGATATGGGAACACATGTATTTGCTGCCTTCTGATGTGTGCAGCGACTACTGCTAGACATTTGGTAAAGACTCTTGGTGCGGTTGTTAATCCGAAAGGCAATACCTTGAATTGGTAATGTATTCCTTTGAATACAAACCTTAGGTATTTCCTGTGCGATGGGTGTATTGGTATATGGAAATACGCGTCTTTGAGGTCTAAAGTTGTCATGTAGTCGTGTAGTTTTAGCAATTCTAACACTTCTTGTAGTGTGACCATGTGAAAGTGGTCTGATTTGATGAATGTGTTTACTATTCTGAGGTCTAGGATTGGTCTCAGCGTTTTGTCCTTCTTTGGTATCAGAAAGTACAGTGAGTAAACTCCTGTGTTTATTTGTGTGTTTGGTACTAATTCGATTGCATTCTTCTGCAATAGTGCCTGCACTTCTATCTCCAGGAGAGATTGGAATGATGTTTTGTCAAATTTTGTGCTTTTGGTGGTATGTTTGGAGGGAATTGTAGAAATTCTATGCAATAACCATGTTGGATAATTGCTGGAACCCAAGTGTCTGTAGTGATTTCCTCCCATGCTTTGTAATAATGACCTATTCTTCCCCCCACTGGTGTTGTGTGGAGGGGGTGAGTGACATGTGAGTCACTGCTTAGTAGTAGGGGTTTTGGGGCTTTGAAATTTTCCCCTATTCCTAGGGAATTGCCCTCCTCTATATTGTCCCTGAAAACCTCCTCTGTACTGTCCCTGGTAACTGGACGGTGTTTCCTGTGAGGTGCTGGCTTGTGTGCCCTGACCCCGAAACCCCCCTCTAAAGGGTGTTTTACGGAATGTGCTGTAATTCCCTCTGCTCTGCGGGGAGTAGAGTGCGCCCATGGCTTTAGCAGTGTCCGTGTCCTTTTTGAGTTTCTCAATCGCTGTGTCCACTTCTGGACCGAACAGTTCTTTTTCGTTAAAAGGCATATTGAGAACTGCTTGCTGAATCTCTGGTTTAAATCCAGACGTTCGTAGCCATGCATGCCTTCTGATAGTCACAGATGTATTAATTGTCCGTGCAGCTGTATCTGCAGCGTCCATGGAGGAGCGTATTTGGTTGTTTGAAATGTTCTGTCCCTCCTCAACCACTTGTTTTGCCCTCTTTTGTAGGTCCTTGGGCAGATGTTCAATGAGATGTTGCATCTCATCCCAATGGGCTCTGTCATAGCGCGCAAGTAGTGCCTGAGAGTTAGCGATGCGCCACTGGTTTGCAGCTTGTGCTGCGACTCTCTTACCAGCTGCATCGAACTTGCGGCTTTCTTTATCTGGGGGTGGTGCATCTCCAGATGTGTGGGAGTTGGCCCTTTTCCTAGCTGCTCCTACAACGACAGAGTCTGGTGGCAGCTGTGTAGTGATGAAAACCGGGTCTGTAGGAGGCGCCTTATACTTTTTTTCCACTCTTGGTGTGATTGCCCTACTTTTGACCGGCTCCTTAAAGATTTCTTTTGCGTGCCGGAGCATACCAGGGAGCATAGGCAGGCTTTGGTAGGAGCTGTGGGTGTAGGAGAGGGTGTTGAATAAAAAGTCATCCTCGACCTGTTCTGAGTGGAGGCTTACATTGTGAAATTGTGCTACTCTAGCCACCACTTGAGAATACGCAGTGCTGTCCTCTGGTGGAGATGGCTTCGTAGGGTATGCCTCCGGGCTGTTATCTGACACTGGGGCGTCGTATAAGTCCCATGCATCCTGATCTTGGTCACCCTGGCTCATGGTGGTGTGAGCTAGGGAATGTGATGGAGTTTGTGCTGGTGAGACGTTAATTACAGGTGGAGGAGAGGGTGGTGGAGTAACCTTTTTCACCACCTTTGTTTGTGGTGTTTGTTCAGTTTGGAACTCCAATCTTCTCTTTCTTCTAATAGGGGGAAGGGTGCTTATTTTTCCTGTCCCCTCCTGTATGAAAATACGCTTTTGTGTATGGTCTACATCAGTTGATTGTAGCTCTTCCTCAAACCTATGCTTTCGCATTTGGGAGGTTAGCGATTGCTCTTCTGTATAAGAGCCTGAAACTGGGTCGGTTGCAGTTTGTTTTGGCACCGAAACCCTGTCTGCATCTTTTTTCGGCTCCGAGGTGACTTTTTTCTTTTTCGGGGCCGATAACCTCTCGGCGTCGATCTTCGTCGGTGCCGCTGTCTCGGCGTTGAGCCGTGTCTACACCGGTATCTCGGTGTCGATGCTTGTCTCCAGCACTTTCTCGGTCCCGAGAAGGCTGCGTGCCGGTGTCTCGACCGGAGTCGGACGATCTCGGCACTGTTTGGGCCTTTTTCGGTGCCGACGGTCGGTCACCGAATTTATGGGTCGAGCCATGGCCTGGTGGCAGTGGCGTCCCCTGGGCCTTGTAAATCTTCTTCTGAGTGGTTTTCGACGTCTTACTCACAGTTTGTGTATCGTCGAATCCTTCGGAATCCGATTCGTGGATCGAAAAGGTTCCTTCCTCTTCTTGTTCCTCGAACTCTCGGTGGGCTGTCGGCGCGGACGCCATCTGAAGTCTTCTGGCTCGACGGTCTCGGAGTGTTTTTCGGGACCGGAACGCACGACAGGCCTCGCAGGTGTCTTCACTCTGCTCAGGTGACAGGCACAGGTTACAGACCAAGTGTTGGTCTTTATAGGGGTATTTATTGTGGCATTTGGGACAGAAGCGGAACGGGGTCCGTTCCATCGGCGTTCTTCTGCACGCGGTCGGGCCGACCAGGCCCCGACGGGGGATCGAAAAACTACCCCGAAGGGCACCGGAGCTCTTCGATCTTTCGACGCGGTGTTGAATCTAACTACGCCGATCCCGAACGCAACAATACCGACGAAAATCTTCTGAAATTAGCTATCTTTCCGTTCCGAAACTCGGAGCGACAGGAACACGTCCGAACCCGATGGCGGAAAAAAAACAATCGAAGATGGAGTCGACGCCCATGCGCAATGGAGACAAAAGGAGGAGTCACTCGGTCCCGTGACTCGAAAAACTTCTTCGAAGAAAAACAACTTGTAACACTCCGACCCAACACCAGATGGCGGGCTATGCAAAACATGCGTATCTACAGCGACAGATGCCATCGAACACTACTTTTCAAGTTAATGTCTGTAATAAGCTTGCATGTAGTGGTTCAAGAGCTGTACTTTGCTGCATATCATGATTGTGTAGTGGGGTGATGTACTTCCAAAACAATACTTGCACGATCAGCTGGTAGCGTAAGGTACCCAAAATCTCTAATTTCAGGACCCAAATAGCTAGATTGAGTGTCTATAATTAGATGGTAAATTTGACTCCGGAAATTGTTAGAAAGCCTGGACATACTGTGAGCTTCCAATGTGGGTGCACTGCCACTTCGAAAAACTGAGTACCATACCTATCTGGCCCATGCTAGAGGAACTAAGATCATTTAGACAATTTAAACATTTTGAGCAACACTCTGTATTCGTGACAGAGTTGGAAAAGGGCACACAAGTGTGCATGACCAAATTTATCCATAAAGCATTTCTTTGGGACCAGGGTGGAGAACTCCGGATACAAGGCATTGGCTTTTTTTTTTTTTTTTTTTTTTTTAATTGCAGTGAACAGAGCTGTCTGGTGTACCTCAGTTTTGAAAGCATTGTTTTATAGTTTGGGGATTTATTTCCCAGTTGTGTTTTGATTATGCCTGCAGAGTAGGCCAGCAAAATCGCTACTCGTGCTTTTGCTTTGTCAAGAGGTAAATTTGTAGTAAAATCTGAAACAGCGCTAAAGAATGAATCTTCCCTTGTTTCCAAATGTAGTACATGCTCCTCATGCTGTTGTTGAAAACAGGGACAATTCTACCCTGAAGATGTTTTTCTTAAGATTGCACTGGTAGAAACACTGCTTTGAACTCCAGCACACTGATTTGCAGCAGTTCTGCATTAGTCCATTTCCAAAGGCTCCCCATCCCTGAAGGATGGTGTCCAGTGTGAGAGCTGTGAGGATGAGGTTCAGCAAAGCATCCCTCTATTGTGAGGTTACAGGTGTCTCACTCGCCAAAGTAATTTATACTAGATATTCCCAAACCCTGGTCGCTTGATCACAATGAAATGATTAACACCTGCAAAGGTGCATACACAGATGTGCCAGTTTTCACATTGAGGTGGAAGTTATTTTTAAACCCAACGTGGAGTATCTATATCTCTGCAGTCTTAAGTTTCTCATCAATCATGTTCAGACCCCTCTTATTCACAAAAAAATAGCTCATGGCTCATAGTTGTGTAATGCAGAAGTTTTGAGTTCTCACCAGCATCAATGGCCTTATATGTCCACAAAACTAATCCACTGTGATCTTCCGATGACATAATAGCAAAGTAAGCTGAACTACGTTCACTTCGATTATGGGTATTAATTTTGTATGCGATAGAGGACACAATTGAAATAGCTTAATTTACCTTCATCACCAGGACATTTTCAAATCATCTCCAAATTAGCATGCAGACTCAGAGAATCGTCGTTTTGTTTTCTTAGTGACAGATGCGTAGTAGACATCAAAGTAGTCCGGTACATACTATTCTTTCTTTCAAGTTTAATTATATCATGGCACAGTTAATTAAAATCATACATGAAAAGTTTAACATATTACTGCATAGCATAAAGTACCGATACAAAACGGGGCTTTCACATGAAAAGGTTTGAGTGCTGTTTGTCACCATAATAAAGTGCTACAATTTGGGGACCCCTTTATCCAACAATATATCACAAAATATAAACAAGAGAATAAGTTAAAAACAATAAAGGGAAAATCGAGACTGTTGTAAATTCATGGATAAAATACAGTATCAACAAGCTTAAGTTAAAAACTACGAAGTCCAAATAGTTAGTTACAGCAACGGAAAGCACTATTCAGAATTGCAAGCACTGCCTGAATTTGGGGCTTCTATTACATCTCTAGACATTACTGGGATGGATCCCCTGTTTGGCGGTTCTCGTACCACTACCATCTTGAGAAAGGATCATGATCTCTCTAAAAGTTTAAGTTTGCGAAAGGGACTCCCTGAGCTTCCTCTCTACAACACTCAAATTACACAAACCACACAGCTAGGAGTACATGTGTGACCTTAGCATGCAATCACTGCTTGGCTACATGAGCGGAGCCCAGGTGTTTAAAAAGTGGTTTAAAAGGATGCACCTCGTGTAATAACTCTGAACCTTTATTTGTTCCAGCACAATAAGTCATGATATTCAGATTGAGATGCAATTTCGAAGACCAAGCACCCAACTTTAGCCCTGAAAATGATTGTGCTGGGGGCACCCTGGATGGAATTACTCTTTTAAGGCCTTCCATATATGCCTTAATTCTGGTAGTTTAAATAAAGATAAATGTTGCCTGTTTTGTAGGTAAACAGCTATTACTGCTAGATGTATTCGTCTTGAGGTAAGACCAAAAGTGTGCAAATCCAGTAAAGAACAAACAATATTTTGCACTGTTTCAGTGAAAGGGTCAATATTTTTATTAAAGCAATAGGAAACAAATCTTTTCCATTTAGGCGCATAATGTGCTCTTGTTGTAGGTTTAAGTGCTTCATGGAGAATGGACATACATTCTTGAAGAAGACTGAGGTAACCAAACTATAACTTCAGGAACCAAATCACTAAGTTGAGTTCTTTTGGATTTGGGTGCCTGATTAATCCATTGTTCTCAGTGAGAAGATCTGGGTTGAGGGAAAGCTTCTTGTGGGGCACTACAGAGTGTTCGAGTAGTGTGGTATAAACCATGGTTGTCAATCCCAAGTTGGAGCTACTAGAATGAGAGATATCTTCCTGAGCTTCTGAACCACAAACGGAAGGAGGGGGAGAGAACCACAAACTAAAGGAGAGGGAGAGGTGTAAAAGCATGGGCAAATATCCCTCACCAGTTCGTCCATAGAGAACTGCCCATGGATAGGGGTTGTGGGAGCCTGGAGGCGAAGTTTGGGCATTTTGCGTGGTTTGCGGTTGGGAACATGTCTGTGTGTGAAAACCCCCATTTGCACAAATATGGGAGAAGGATTTGGGCGTGGAGTTCCCATTTGTAAACTTGTTGCTGCCTCCTGCTGAGGAGGTCAGTAAAAGTGTTGCCCATGCCTGGAAGGTGTTCCACTAACAGGTGAATGTGGTGACAAATTGACCAAAGGTAAATCGATCGAGACAGGTGTGATAACTGCAGAGTGTCAACCCCTCCCCAGTTTTTGTATATAAAACATGGCTGCTGTGTTGTCTGTTCGGACTGATATAATCTTGCCAATTAGGTGGACTAGAAAGGCCTTCTATGCTAGATAAGCTGAAGCTCCAGATAGCTCATGTGTAGAGTTTGTTGTTCAGAGTCCCAAAGCCCCTCGATTGTGAGGTTATTGAGATGAGCACCCCATCCTGCGAGGGATGAGTCCGCTGTGAGAATGATCTGGGGAACAGGGTTGAGAAACAGCCGTCACTTTGACAGGTTTTATATTTTACACTACTGCAGGGACTGATAGGTGCAGCTGTCTACCAACACTAAATGTTGTAACTGACCCAGAGACCAAGACCGTTGGCTCGCCAGACATTCCTAAAGTGGATGCATGTGTAGTCTCGGGTATGGCACTATTGCAAGGGAAGATGCCATCATTCCTAAGAGGAGTCGTACTGTTCTATGTTGATTGGGATGTATCTGTTTTTATCAATGTTGTGATGTTCTGAATTCTGACTGGAATCAGGTAAGCTAGTCCTAGCTGTGTGTTGAGGATAGCTCCCAAATATAGTTAAACTTGTGAGGGCTGTAGGTGTGACTTCTGTTTATTGATTGTGAACCCCAACAGGTGAAGGTGAAGAGTGGCATGTGTGGGTTTGATGGCATAATGTCAAAGTACTTGCTTTGATAAACCAGTCGTTGAGGTATTGGAAGACATGAATAGTCTGTGTGTAGAACTGCTGCAACTACTGCCAGACACTTAGTGCAAACACAAGGAGCAGAAGTAACTCCGAATGGAAGCACCGTGAACTGATCATGTTTTCCTTGTATTACGAACCGATATTTGTAGTGAGCTGGGTGAATTCGGAAGTAAGCATCTTCTATGTCTTGTGCAAACAAACTCACCTTACAGTAACAGAGGGAGCACATCCTGTAGGGTTACCATATGAACGTGTTGTGAAAGGATGTATTGATATAGAAGTCTCATATCTAGACAAGGCCAAAGCGCTGCCTTTTCTGGGGATGAGGAAGTATAGGTAGTAGACTCCTGTCCCTTGTTGTTGAAGAGGGACAGGCTCTATAGCTCCTTTGTGAAGTAGAGCATGTACTTCCTGTTTTTAACAGATCTTGATGTTTTATGGAAAGTTTGTGTTTTCTTGGTGGTTTGTTTGGAGGTGTTTGTATGAGCACCAGGCAATAACCAGTTTGGGTAATGCCCAACAACCATTGATCTGTTATGTTTTTCCAAGCTGGGAGAAGCTATTGTAGACATCCAGACAGGTGTTCATTGGTCTGGAGAAATAGAAAGTGAGTCACTGTTTGAATGGGGACTTTTCCTTTTGAATAGTTTCCTCTATATGAGCCTCTGTAAAAACCTCTTGAAGGGGAGGTTTGATATTGTTGCCTATAAGAAAAGGTAGAGACATCTGTTGAAGTTGTTTTACAGCCATGCTAATATGAAGGGTGCTGAAAGGAGCCACAGGTATTTGAAATTTGCAGTGCTCCCACTGATTTGGCAATTTCATTGTCTTTCTTCATTTTCTCTATGGTTTGGTCCACATGCTGTTGGTCAAAAGGGGTGTTTAAGATTGTCTGTTTCACTTCTGACTTAAAGCAGGATATGCGTAGCCAGGCATGCCTGCGTAATAAAACACTTGTATTCATGCTCCTGGCTGCTGTATTTGCTGCATCAAGGACACATTTAATAGAATTGTTGAAGATTAATTTACCCTTCGCAACATTTTGCTGCCCTTTTCTTTATACACTTCGGGGGAGATGTTGTAATAATTCCTCCATTTGACCCCAATGGACTCTGTTGTATCTCACCTTTAACACTTAAGTATTTGCTATGCACCAGTGGTTAGTTGCCTGAGCTGCTACTCTTTTACCTGACGCATCAATTAGTCTGGTCTCTGTCTGGAGGAGGGGCATCTGATGTTTGTGAATTAGCCCTCCTGCAGGCATTAAATACTACTATTGAGCCTGAAGGAAGCTGGCCCTTAATATACTGAGGATCTGAGGGTGCAGCCTTAATATATATATATTTTTTTCTACACAAGGAGTAATAATACGTGCCCTTACTGGATCTGGAACACTCTCTGTAGTGCCCCACGAGAAGCTTTCTCCTCAGCATGTCTGGTCATCCCTTTTAGCAAGCAACCTCTGGCATTCTCTGGTAGTGGAATTTAGTGTTCCAAATAGTAAGTCCTCTTCTTATTGGGTCTTTGTATAATGGGGCCTGGTGGCAACCAGCTGCCCTGGCTATTAGTTCCTGAAATGAGTTTGCATCATCTGGTGTGGACAGAGGTCTGGCTCATTATACTTGGTGGGGGGTTGGGGGGAGGTATTGGCATAGGTGTAGTAAGCTGGGTTCTGGTTGTAGTACTCCCCCACACACTTTTTTGCCTGGTGTCAGCATGTCTTGGACTGTAGTTCATTGGAATCCTGCTAACCAGGACCCCAGTGCCAGTGCCCTCTCCCCTAAATTTGGTTGTTTGATAACTTTTCACACACACATTTGGAATACTGGTGCACCTATCTAATTCCCTGGTATATGGTACTTAGGTATCCAGGGCATTGGTACAGCAGGGGTTCCCCATCGGCTGCAGCATGTATTGTGCCACCCATGGGGGCCCATGCAAACTGTCTGCAGGTCTGCCATTGCAGCGTGTGTGAAATGGTGCATACACCCTTTCAGCAGAAATATAAGGTTTGCATAATATCCTGGTCACTGCACTTCACACACAGTCACCCCTCTGGTAGGCCCTTCAGCCCAATGATAGGGTGCATGTCCCCAAGTGTGAGGTTACCCCTGCATGAGCAGGGTGTCCCTGCAGACCCCAGGCCCATTTCCTGGACCCTGTAAGTGTGGGGAAGCCATCTTAAGGTATGTAGTGGACACTGGTCAACACGAGTGGTCCAACTTCAGAATGACTTCTCCAAACCTAGGTATGTTTGGTATCAAATATGTTGGAATCAGGCAACTACACAGATTCCAGGGCTAGTTGCATAATACCATGCACTTTGGGGGTTCCTTAGAGGATCCCTCAGTTCCGCCTTACGGCTACTGACCCCAGGCACTGTTCTGCCCTCTGCTGGCGAGCCTGGCTCAGGTCAGTGACAGAACAAAGGATTTCCTGCAAGAGGGAGGTGTGACCACCTCCCCCTGTGTATTAGATGTCTAAGGACTGGGGGTGGGGTGGCCTCTGAGCACAACTAGACTGCTTTGAAGGGCACAATTGATGTCCTCTTTGCATAGTCTGGTTTGCACCAGTTCAGGAACATTTGGTTCTTGCTCTAGTGCGAAACTGCACAAAGGACAGGGGAGTGACTAGAGCACAGAACTCTGCCAGGTGGTCATTTGATTCTGCCAGCTTCAAAATAAGATGTGCAGAGGCCCCCTGGGAGCATCTGACTGGTTAGGCCAGGTAGACTATGTCCCTAATCCCCTCTGATAGTTGAGCTTCTTCAGAAAGTGACCAACCCCCTTTTTTTTGGGTTACTTAAGGGCTCCCCCGAGGGTGGGTCCTCAGATACGTCGAGCAAGACTCTACAAGGAACTCTCTGTAAGACATCTGCTTCTGGCCTCTGGAACTGCTGCTGTTTCTCCGTATCCTGCAAGAACTCTGCAACATCCAAGGCTGTGCATCCTCCAGGGTCACAAGGACTCGGTTTGCACCTGGAAGCACTACGGAATCTCACTTGGAGTGAAGGAGTCACTCCCCTGCATCTGCAGTCACCCCCAAGACAACGTCAACCGGCTGGTGGAGTCTACTGTCCCACGGACATCGAAGGGCTCTGCTTTACAGGTAGTGAGTATGTGGCTTCCTCTGGGTCCTTCTTGTGTTCTGACCAACTTGGGAAACTGTGGGCCCCTGCTCCTGCCACTGGACTGGCACCCCTGTGCACCGCAACTGTCACACTTGCTAAGGCCTGTTGACTCTTCCACCAGGTGTTCTTCAGGCGCCACGAAGCCCCGGCCTCCAGCACTCTGCAACTCGAAGACCAGCTCCTGTCCGTAAACTCCTCCTTGTGACTCCCTGTGTCCATCACCTGTGGGTCACTCCACGGGGCTCCAACGACTTCTGCTGGCCTTCCTGCATGCTGAAGCCCAGCCCTGCTTCCCCTTTAAGGGTAGAGTCTCCTGGACCTTGCTGGTCTCCAAAACTCTGCAAATACCTTTTCAGCTCCTGACTACACTTGCCACTGCTTGTTGGTGGCCTCACTGGTCACAGATCCTCCTGCAATATGGCAACTATCAAGACAAATCTGGTAGGCAACTCCTGGGCTCTTCTGCAGCTCCTGGACCCTGCAGCTGTACTTCTTCCTCCACCGACCTGCAGGAACTTCACCTCTATGAGGGTGGGCATTGCCACCTGCATCACCTGGGCACTTCCAACAGTGCTGGACTCTGTCCCCTTCCTTTATAGGTCCTCCACGTTTGGAATCTGTCCCTGGGTACCACCGGCGTAGCCCAAGGGTCACAACAGCAGGGGGACAATTTAAGGCTTTCATTGACTTCAGTGAGAGTTCCTTTTCCCCTCTGCATCCGGGTCCTTGGTGTATGTACTCCTGTCTTCTGGGTATATTGGGGTGGGGGCACTCTCCAACTTTCCTCTTGGGTCCACTGGGAAGGGTCCTGAATCACACGAACTCTAACCACTACCCCCTGTGTTAGTCTACGGGACAACTGGGTGGGTATCTCCCTTGCACCTAGTCGCTGGAGACACTTATCATACTTACCTCTGGTGTTTTCATCTAGCCCCAGCCAACTACCACACTTACCTTGGTTGGGTTTACAATTTTGCATTCCACTTTCTTAATATATGCCCCTCCCTCCCCCCCCAATAGGGCCCTGTATATTTTGTGTTATTTCTGCTGGTTATATTGTGTATATATTGTGTGTAGATAACTCCAAAGGGAGATATACCAATGCTAGGCTAGTAGTAGTGCAGCAATAAAGTAGCCTTTAATTTTGTAACACTTGTGTGCTTTGTTTTGTGAGTGAGTTACTGTCTCACTACTGTGGTATTGCAAATGCTTTACATTGCTCCTGGATAAGCTTCAGCTGCTTGCCTTAGCTACCCCTAGAGAACTTTTGCTACTATTCACTATCACCAACAGTTGACTGGACTCGGTATAGGGTGCCACACCATAGGTATACACCATAAACTGAGCCAGCTTCATACAATAGGTATCCCATGGATCTATGGTGGTTTGATGTATAGTGTCACCCACTCCTTGATCCCTTGTAGAAGACTGTGGAGGGGGGGGCATTGTGGTATAGCCTCACCTATATCACTAAATGTGTGATGTGTTGAAGTAGGTGGTGGTGACAGAGGTAGAGGTGGTGAAAGCAGAGCAGGCAAAGATGAATGTATAGGACTGGTTGCAATGTCCTTTTTCTTTTTCGGAGGGGTTGGTATTTTAATAGTCTCTTCAAAAGCTGGTGTTTGGATGGAGTAGGCGCCAACAGCACTGCTTTTGCCAGAATAGATCTGAAATAGAAGAAAATTCAACCTTCTACGGTACATAATCTTTTAGCCATAGTTTCAAATATTGGTTCCGGTGCAGAGATGCTGTGTTCAGTGCAGAGGTGATTGGGACCAAGGTGGTCGAAGCCAAAGTAGGGGCAGTGGAGGCGCTCTGAGCCGATGAGGAAGATGTTTGGATCACCACCTAGACTGGTCAACTGGGAACAGTGGCTTCGGCTTGGCTTTGTGCCAAGCCTGAGAGTTGGGCATCCTGAGCAGCCAGTCGGTGCCTACCATGGCCCAAAGGCAGTGGTGGCCCGGGAGCCGAAATTTCAGTCAAAATCTTTTTGTGGGTTGGACAGGGGCATCAGTACTTACTGCTCATTGTCCCGAAGGAAGATCTTGAGTCTGCACACTGAGTTGCAGCTCAGAATCAGACCAAGTATAGACCGGAATAGAAAATGTATTTTTGTCTTCCGAGGCTGCAAGCTGTTCTTCCTACTGTTTGGTGCCATGGAAACCAAAGATTTTGGTGGTCTCTTCAAGGTTCTTACGCTGCATCGCTTTGATGTGCTCTGCGATCCTGCAACGTCTTCTTCGATCAGAACGATCAATAGGCTTCGCAGTTCTTGTCGTGGTTAGGAGACTGGCACAAGTTACAAACATGGTGGAGATCGGTATGAATATACTTTGTGTGGCACCTAGGACAAAATCAAAATGGAGTCTGTTCCAATAGCAGCTCATAGCAGTTGGAGACTGATGAGAAAAGAAGACCTGGATGGGCGAGGCTCAAAGGACGTGAGTGAAGCACATTGAATCGACGAGTGACTTATTTTCGAAAGACAAGATAGGGAGGGAACGCGATCGAGAACAAAATAGAAAGGGATTGAGGTGTAAATGACTGAATTGGACCCAAAAAAGCCAGTTTCGATCCGGAGCATCAAAGAAAACGTCAGAACCCAATAGAGGAAAGAAAACAATCTAATAATGGAGTTGGTGCCCATGCGCATTACCACAGAGAGGAGGAGTCACTTTACCTTGTGACTCAAGAGACTTCGAAGAAAAACAACTTGCATGCATCCAGAACCAACACCAGATGACAGGAGTATGCACAGCATGTTATGTACAGCAACACATGCCATCAAACAGATATTTCCACTGCACCAGTTACTTCATTGCTTCAAACTGGTCATTAACTTGGGGAGTACTGCAACATTATCTACACAGGAGCTCCTAGCAAAAGAATTGCAAATTAACAGAGGCTAGAAAGCTAGACTCTGCTTTTCCCTCAGAAAATCTGAGTTCACCATCCTTGGTTTCAAAGCCAACTTCCACGGCTCAGAAAACAATTAAAAATTCTCGCCATGATGGGGAGGAATATTGTACTGCCAGGAGAAAAATACACTGATTTGAACTCTGTGGTCCAGCAACCAGGGATGTGGAATTCCTATTGCCAGAGACATATTGTTTTGGGCAAAGGGGCAACAAGTTTTCATGTTTATTTTGTCCTTGGGACAAGTAGGCCCAACCCCCTGCAGCACAAACCCTTTGGCTGCCAGATTACAGTGAAGAAAACGGTCTACAGTTGAGGTAATATGAGTGTCTATATGTTAACGCTGTTCGAACTTGTATTTGTGGTTCATTAATGAGAAGCCTTCATTATTAGGATGAGTGTAAATCAACGTTTTAAGGTCACACTACACTATTAACAGTGGTTCCAGTAAAAGAAAAAACTGAAAAGTAGACACACGTTTTGAAACGTTTAACAATATGAGGCTAAGTATAATGCTCCCAGAATGCTCTCTGATTAGATGCAAATGTCTGCAGAAGCTTGTAAGCAAGAGTGTTGATTCTTTGCTTTTGAAATAGAAATGTTGAGGAAAAAATGAAAGTAGGGGGGAAAAAAAAGTTTCACTACTATGAAATTTTAGGTGCTGTTTCTTTGAAGCATCATTTAGTGAAATGTATTGATGCATGCTAGTATTTCCAAAAACTATTCCTATTGGAAAATCAGTGTAGCTATTTTCAACAAGGTTATGGGAAGCATGAAAAACAAGCACAGGCAAAGCCAATGGCACTGACATTTTTTTGCGAGCCTTTTGGTTTCGTCAATGAATGTCTTGTTTTGACATGGTTTTTTTGTACCACTTTATTGTTGTGGGAGCTGCCAGGCCCTCACAATTGTAACAAACACTGGCAAAAAGAAAAAAGTTTTGGTCTCAAGAAGCACACATTGCCATCAGTGGTGTAACAAAGGCCCTGCAGCCCCCATCAGGGGGGTTGGGGGGCCTCAGCACAGCACCTGTCTTGAGTGAGTCTGGAGCGGGTGGCTCCATGTTCTTTGAAGGGGAGGCCCCCTCCAGTTTTGTTATACCACTGATTGCCACAGTAGTTCCTGGCACTGAACAAAACTACTTTGTGTGCCAATATGCACCTTGTAGAAGAGCCGAATGCGGTCACTCACAATAAAGCCAGCCGATAAATAGAGAGAGAAATAGAAATTGAATAAAAACAAAATGTCTTTGTTAACGCCAGACCTAATTAGGGACCCAATTCTTAAAGAAGGTCACAAAAATGCACCCATTGCATGTGTCTTTGAATTAGTGGCGTTCATGACTTCACAAGAAATTTCCAACCTCTCTCAGTATGGGAACAGATTAGAAAGGAGCTGGTGAAAATCCTTAAATCGTGCAAGTTAGGTCTGCAGACTCAAAGGCATTCTAGCCCTGGAACTATTGCTTGCTTCTTCCTCCAGCCCCAGTATGTAGATCTGTGGGAAGGATGAAAAATAAGGAAATTGCTATAGTAGGAATTGAAATTGCAAGTATTCAAGCCCTACTATACTAGTAGCCCTGGAAGAAGCTATTATAACCAAAGAAGCTATTATCCGAGCTCTTACATGATGATTGCTGCCATAATTTTTCGCTGCGCCAAATGGCACCAAAGGCCCAAGTATGTTTTCTTTTTTATAGGACAAGTAGATTTCAGAAGCAAACCTGTCTCATGGACAAGTAGATATCTTAATAAATTCCACAACCCTGAGCAATACAAACCTGACTACTTTAACCATATTAAAGCACAAATCACAAGGAGGTATGCCCATACAGGTGCTAGGGAACAGCCCTGGAATGGACTACTCGCAGATTTAAGGTCCCTACCCAATCTGTTCACTTTCATTCAACAAAGAAAATCCTCTACATACAAGTCCTTTCCCTTCCTGTAAGACCCCATAACAACTACTTCCTCTTTTTAAAACTGAGGGTCCCTCTGAATTCTGTTTGTTCGCAGCAGATTCCTGGATTAGAATACTCTCAAAAGCTCCCTAAACAACTTTAGCAGTGTTGTCAAATGTCCGAACAATCTGTTCTATGCCTGGGAATGTAGTTAAAGCCTTGGCAGGAATGGTTTATGAATGACCATCTCTTAAATTAGATTGGAACAGATCTACGTAGCTGGCAAAAGCTGTATATTTCATGGATGGGCAGGGCCACAGCTCTGAAAGTGAAGTTTATTGTCTTCGACTGTCAGAGCCATCTCTATAAGGATAGAAAAAAAGTACAAATAGAAATGTTAAAGTTCACATTGCTGGGTTAATCTGTGGCCATCAAGGTGCTTTGGGATGTTCTTTAGCTGCAAAAACAACAAAGAATAACATAAGGCAAATCACTACCAGACTGAGCACTAGGAGACCTCACCGCCTTTTCTTCACCCTTGACATTTCAGCATTCCAATCACAAACTTTCACCAAGCAGAGGAGAAGTTTACTGTGAAAGCCAGAAGGTATACCGCAAAATCATAGAGGACATGTTTAAGGTAGATGCCATCACCAAATGTAAAATAGATTGAGGGTCTAGAGGAAGACCAATTTGATACTGCTCAAGATGAACACTGGCTTGCACAACCAAGTCTGATAAATGCAGCTACTAGCGTCTCGACCCCATTTTAAATAATGAACATGACATTCACAGGCATGGAGAATTTAGGCTTAAATTTGTGTGTTTTATGGTATGTAAATGCCAAGAAAAAGAAAAGGGAGGGAGAGGTCCAGTGTGCAAGGAATTCTGGGAAAGAATAACTCACTTGGGCCCCTGAGGTAACAACTATCTGGAGACCCCACTCCTCTCTGCTATTCAAAAAGGTCTGAGGATTGTAGTTTTCCTCAAGTGCCAAACATGGTTCTAGAAAAGGTTAATCACAGAACATTTAACGTTCCAATCAGTGTGTTGGGTGATTGCCTCAGTACAATTTCTGCCAAGCAACAGCAGAATTTCTACCCAAATTCTTAATTGACGTTTTTTAAATTGCTGCTGTTGTGTGGGTTGTCTCAAAATAGCAGCATCCTGGAAATGTAGAAGGGGTGGACAATAGCCCAGATGTTGGACCAGCTTCCACAGCTAGCATTGTTGCACAGAAGGATTTAGGGGAGGATGAGGACGTTTGTTCCTGCTCTCATTTTTGGTTATTTACAGAAGGAGACACCAGGACCCCCGCTTCTTAACATTAATTTTTTTTTTTTTTTTTTTTTTTTTTTTATTTCTCCATCTGCAACTCATATGACCTTGTTATCCAGCAGTATAGTGTGGAGGAAGAAAAGCCTGTGGCAAAAAAGCACAATCTGAGCACACACACGGACAAAAAAAAAAAAAAACACTTTGACATGCCACATTTGTATATGTGTGACATGGTTATGGCATTTATTTCCTTCTCCCCCATTAAATATGACCACCCAGGCATGGGGATTCATGTTTTTATCAGAATAAGGTGGCAATGCAGAATGTTAGGACATTTGCAGTTTCAAAAATATTCTATTTTCTAGTGGTTTATTAGGGCTTAAGACTCAAGTTCAAAGTTTATTAATAAATCAGTAACATATAAAGTGAACACATAATTTGAACCCAAGCTGATTATCAGACTGTAAAGTCCCCACACTCATAATCAACAAGTTGCTACCTTCTGTAGAGACTATATCTAGCTGCAGATTCCTCCCCTTAGAACTTCTCCAGGTGTCAGACTGGATCCAGAAGATTTTTTGAGAGCAGTAACCTGTGCACCAGTAGGTGCCGTCGTTCAGCTCCAAGTACGTCTGTAATCTGTGCCGTGATGTCCACGACACCTACATAGGCGCCAGCCAGGCACATTGCTGTCAGTTTCTTTTCACAACTTCCCACACTAGAAGCATGTAGCCATGAAGAACACACACCTCTGGTGTGGAAAACTAGGGCCCTGAAAGAGAATATCCCTGTCACTACAAATCCATTCTACAGCCTTATCTTACTCCTGCTATTCTAGAGGGGTGCTGCTACTGGTCAAGAAAGGAGTCCCCTGCACATTAAACCACTCTGAAGCTGATGATCAGGGTACATATGTTATTGTCCAGGGTACACTGGGTGGGACACCAATCACAGTCGTAATCACAAAGACCCAATACAGATGAGTTCTACACTCCGATATGGGGCTGATTACACACACTCCAATCATCCGCTACGCTATGGGGCAGGGATTTCAACATTTATTTAGACCCACCACTGGACCGGTCTGCCTCAGTAGACTGTCAGAGTAAGAATGTGACCCAGGCTATTCATAAAGGCATGACCAACTATGGATCCATGGACATCTGGAGACTCCACCATCCAAGAAATTGGGAGGGCATCTTTCTCTCCACAGTACATAAAACATGGTCCAGAATGGACTACTGGCTAGCTACGAGTGAGGGTAACTGATGTAAACCACCTGCCAAAGACCCCCATGTGATCATTCCCCAGTATTACTAGACACACACAATGGTGACTAAAAGCTGCAGAACTTTTGAACCCAGTGTTTAAAGATGGGGTCCACATAGCGATTACACAGTACGTTGAGGAAAACAAGGGCTCAGAAGAAGGGGTGGGGCTATTGTGGGAAGCATTTAAAGTGACTATTTGTGGAGTATGTATTGGTTTTAAAGCAGGAATCTTCTATCCCAATCCAGGTTACGAGCAATCGAGGCCACGCTACAGCACCTGGAACGGAAATATGAGTCACAGCCCACCACTGTCACGCTTGCAGCCATTAGGGAACAGATTACATATGTCAATGAAACAACTATGCAAGAGGTACGATACTTATCTCAACAGTGGGTTTCTAGAACATATGGGGAGGGGACAGTCCAGGCTGTAGTCTGGTGACAAAAAAAAACAAAAAAGAAGGGAATCATGGGCCCAGCACCATGTAGTGAGCATAGTATCACAAGAGGGGATAAAATGTCCATCATACACCATTCTTAAATATTTTGTGGATGTCTACACACATTTGTACAATGTCCAAGTGTAAGACAGCAACATACCTTGGTGACGTAGTGCAGACAGGGTTCTCACCAGGGCAGAGAGAATTCCTATTGCAACCTATCACCATAGACAATATCAAGGAGGCTATAAGGAAATTACCCAATGGGAAGGCCACTGGCACAGATGGCCTCCAGAGTGAATTTTATAAGGAATACATAACTATTTTAGCCCCACATCTGCATTTCATGTACATCGAGGCTTATGGAAAACAGACCCTACCAGTTTCCCCATTAGAGGCATTGATAATAGCACTGTTGACGGCTGACAAACCACCAGACAGCTGTCAATCTTACCACCCATTATCCCTCATCAATGAAGACTCCAAGATACTGGCAAAAATCTTAGTGGCACAACTGCAACCCACTTCTCGATCTGCTGATACTGCTGGATCAAGGGGCCCGATCCACAACTCGCAATTTGTGCACACTCTGATACTACCCCAAGTGAACACCTCAATACAAGCTGTGGCAGTCCTATTGTCCACTGCAAAAGCATCTGATTCCGTACAATGAGCATACATGTTCATGGTTCTTTGCCGCATGGGCATACCGCAGACCTTTTTACATTGGGTCAGATTATAAGCCAGCCCGGTAGCATGAGTGTGCATAAACCGTTACTTCAGATCAACTTAAAATACACAGGGGGACACAGCAAGGCTGTCCCCTATCCTCACTGCTATTTGGGCTGGCATTAGAGCCCTTGGCATTCTTAACAAGGTAAAAACCTAAGGAAGCAGTATTGCATTTTTGTCAGCGCCCTCTGGCCATATTCCTTTACGCAGACAATATGGTGCAGTACGTTTGTGAACCTGCTGAACAATTGTTCCCACTAATTCGTGAATATGTCAACTGCAAATGGTATTCTGGACTCAGTATTAACTGGACTAAATCCACTATTATATCCCTAATGCCCAATACAAAGCCCTTCACACTGGACTACCCTTTGGAATGCGAGGAAGAGTCTGTCAAATATCAAGCAATATGGGTACATGGAGATCCTGAAGTAGTTGTCCGGCAAAATTATGGCATGGCGATCACCAAATTAGAGGCCCAGGTCACCCACTGGACGCAACTACCCCTGCCTCTCGCTGACAGGATAGCTTCACACCTCCCCCCTGCAGGACCTGTAACCTGGCAGTGAGCCTCAAAGGCTCAGGCCTCTTGTTACAGTGCCCCAGGGCACTCCAGCTAGTGGAGATTCCCGCCCCCCCAGACAAAGCCCCACTTTTGGCAGCAAGTCCAGCGGGAAAATTAGGAAAATCAGGGAGTAGTGACCACTTCATCTGGGACCTCCCATAAGGGGTCCAGAGCTGAGATGGCCCCCACGCACCACTTGCAAAATCATCCATCTAGGTTGGGAGGACAGGGACAAATAGGGTTAGTTTTGTGTCCCCCTCCCCAAACCATCTAGTGTTGGGCTCGGAGTGTTACAAGTAGTTTTTCTTCGAAAAAGTCTTTGAGTTACAAGACCGAGGGACTCCTCCCCTTTCGGCTCCATTGCGCATGGGCGTCGACTCCATCTTAGATTGTTTTCCCCGCAGAGGCAGGAGTTGTGTATATAGTAATAGTGCCCATGCAATGGAGTAAGTATGTATGTACATAATGTGACTAAAAGTGATATATTTACAGATTTACAAATGTACAAGTTTAATTTTTTGTCAACTTCGAACGGCTACAGACTCCCGGGAAGGTGGGAGGGCGCATGTGAATCTGCAGCGTCTCATGCCACAAACAGATGTACACTGGGTAAGTGACATTTTCCGTTCGATGGCATGTGTAGCTGCAGATACACATGCTGTGCATAGACTAGTAAGCAGTTACCTCCCCAAAAGCGTTGGTTTAGCCTGTAGGGGTTGAAGTTGTTTGAAATAATGTTCTTAATACTGCTTGTCCTACTGTGGCTTGTTGTGTTAACACATCCACGCAGTAATGCTTGGTAAATGTATGAGGCGTAGACCATGTGGCTGCCTTACATATTTCAGTCATTGGAATTTTTCCTAGAAAAGCCATTGTGGCACCTTTCATTCTAGTGGAGTGTGCCCATGGTATAATAGGCAGTTCTCTTTTTGCTTTTATATAACAGGTTTGAATACATTTAACTATCCATCTGGCAATGCCTTGTTTGGATATTGCATTCCCTGTATGAGGTTTTTGGAAAGCAACAAACAATTGTTTTGTTTTGCGAATTTGTTTGGTTCTATCAATGTAGTACATTAATGCCCTTTTGAGGTCTAATGTATGTAATGCTCTCTCAGCTACAGAATCTGGTTCTGGAAAGAACACTGGGAGTTCTACTGTTTGATTTAAGTGGAACGGTGAAATGACTTTAGGTAAGAACTTTGGATTTGTGCGTAGAACCACTTTATGTTTGTGTATTTGTATAAAGGGTTCTTGTGTGGTAAATGCTTGTATTTCACTTACTCTTCTGAGAGATGTGATAGCTATTAGAAAGGCTACTTTCCATGTTAAGTACTGTATCTCACATGAGTGCATGGGTTCAAATGGTGGACCCATGAGTCGTGTAAATACGATGTTAAGGTTCCACGAAGGAAACTGTTGGTGTTCTTGATGGAATAATCCTTTTCATACCTTCCATAAATGCTTTTATGACTGGGATTCTGAATAATGAAGTTGAGTGCGTAATTTGCAGATAAGCTGAAATTGCAGTCAGATGTATTCAAATGGATGAAAAAGCTAATTTGGACTTTTGTAAGCGTAGTAGGTAGCTTACGATGTTTTTTGCAGATGCGTGTAATGGTTTAATTTGATTATTATGGCAGTAATAAACAAATCTTTTCCACTTATTTGCGTAGCAATTTCTTGTGGTTGGTTTTCTAGCTTGTTTTATGACCTTCATACATTCTTGTGTAAGGTCTAGGTGTCCGGATTCTAAGATTTCAGGAGCCAAATTGCTAGATTGAGCGATGCTGGATTCGGGTGTCTGATCTGTTGTTTGTGTTGAGTTAACAGATCTGGTATGTTTGGCAGTTTGATATGAGGCACTACTGACAGGTCTAGTAGTGTTGTGTACCAAGGTTGTCATGCCCAAGTTGGTGCTATTAGTATGATTGAGTTTGTTTTGACTCAATTTGTTTACTAGATACGGAAGGAGTGGGAGAGGGGGGAAAAGCGTAAGCAAATATCCATGACCAACTCATCCATAACCCATTGCCTTGAGAGTGAGCTTGTGGGTACCTGGATGCGAAGTTTTGGCATTTTGCGTTGTCTTTTGTTGCAAATAGGTCTATTTGCAGTGTTCCCCATCTTTGGAAGTACGTTTTTAGTATTTGGGGATGAATTTCCCATTCGTGGATCTGTTGGTGATCCCAAGAGAGATTGTCGGCTAACTGATTTTGAATCCCTGGTATGAACTGCGCTTTTAGGCAAATGTGGTTGTGAATCGCCCAATGCCATATCTTTTGAGCTAAGAGACAATTGTGTTGAGTGTGTCCCTCCTTGTTTGTTCAGATAATACATTATTGTCATGTTGTCTGTTTTGACAAGAATGTGTTTGTGGGTTATTAGTGGTTGAAATGCTTTCAATGCTAGAAATACTGCTAGTAGTTCTAAGTGGTTTATATGAAGCTGTCTCTGCGGAGTGTCCCATTGTCCTTGGATGCTGTGTTGGTTGAGGTGTGCTCCCCACCCTACCATTGAAGCATCCGTTGTGATCACATATTGAGGCACTGGGTATTGGAAAGGCCGCCCTTTGTTCAAATTTATAGTATTCCACCATTGAAGCGAGGTGTATGTTTGGCGGTCTATCAACACTAGATCTTGAAGTTGACCCTGTGCTTGTGACCAGTGTGACGCTAGGCACTGTTGTAAGGGCCGCATGTGTAATCTTGCGTTTGGGACAATGGCTATGCATGAGGACATCATGCCTAGTAGCTTCATTACTAATTTTACCTGGAACCTTTGGTTTGGATGCATGGCCTGTATTACATTTTGGAATGCTTGTACCCTTTGTGGACTTGGAGTGGCAATCCCTTTTTTTGTGTTGATTGTTGCTCCTAAGTACTGTTGTATTTGACACGGCTGTAGGTGTGATTTGTTGTAGTTGAGTGAGAACCCTAGCTTGTGAAGGGTTTCTATAACGTATTTTGTGTGTTGTGAACACCGTTCTAGCGTATTGGTTTTGATTAACCAATCGTCTAGATACAGGAAGACATGTATTTGCTGTCTTCTGATATGGGCTGCCACTACGGCAAGGCATTTTGTAAAAACTCTTGGCGCTGTTGTTATTCCGAATGGCAACACTTTGAACTGGTAATGTACTCCTTGGATTACAAACCTTAAGTATTTTCTGTGGGAAGGATGTATGGGTATATGGAAATACGCATCCTTGAGGTCTAATGCTGTCATGTAGTCTTGTTGTTTGAGCAATGGGATCACGTCTTGCAGTGTCACCATGTGAAAGTGATCTGATTTGATGTAAATGTTTAAGGTTCTGAGATCTAAAATGGGTCTTAGAGTTTTGTCTTTTTTGGGTATGAGAAAGTACAGGGAGTAAACACCCGTTCCTTTCTGATGAATTGGTACTAGTTTGATTGCTTCTTTTTGCAACAACGCTTGGACCTCCAGTTGTAATAGATCCATGTGTTGTTTGGACATGTTGTGTGTTTTCGGTGGGACATTTGGAGGGAATTGTAGGAATTCTATGCAATAACCATGTTGGATAATGGCTAGGACCCACGTGTCTGTTGTTATTTCCTCCCAGTTTTGGTAAAAAAATTTGAGTATCCCCCACCCACTGGTGTTGTGTTGGGGATTTGAGACAATGAGGTCACTGTTTATTTTGCGGTGTCTTGGGACTTTGGAACTTTCCTCTAGTTTTAGGGAACTGTCCTCCTCAGTATTGTCCCCGAAAACTACCCCTCTGATACTGGCTCTGGTATGTGGGCCTTGTTTGTGAGGTTGAGGGTTCTGTGCTCTGTCCTCAAAACCCCCCTCTAAACTGTGTTTTTCGAAATGTGCCTCTGCTCTGTGGGGAGTAGAGTGCGCCCATGGCCTTGGCCGTATCTCTGTCCTTTTTAAGTTTCTCGATAGCAGTGTCCACTTCCGGCCCACACAACTGCTGTCCGTTAAAGGGCATATTCAGCACCGCCTGTTGAATTTCTGGCTTGAATCCTGAGGTGCGTAGCCATGTGTGTCTCCATATGGTGACCGCTGTATTTACAGTTCTTGCAGCTGTGTCTGCTGCATCCATTGCCGACTGTATCTGGTTATTAGAGATACTCTGGCCTTCTTACATTACTTGTTGCGCACGCTTCTGGAACTCTTTGGGTAAATGCTCTATGAAGTGTTGCATTTCGTCCCAATGAGCTCTATCGTATCTTGATAGCAAGGCCTGTGAATTGGCAATGCGCCATTGGTTGGCTGCTTTTGCTGCAACCCGTTTCCCCGCTGCGTCGAACTTGCGACTTTCCTTATCGGGTGGTGGTGCATCTCCCGATGTGTGTGAGTTCGCCCTTTTGCAAGCTGCACCTACTACCACGGAGTCCGGTGTTAATTGCTGTGTGATGTACACAGGGTCTGTTGGTGGTGATTTGTACTTTTTTCACACCCTTGGAGTGATGGCCCTGCCTTTCACAGGCTCTTGAAATACTTGTTTGGAGTGTTTCAACATTCCCGGCAACATAGGGAGACTCTGGTACTGACTATGTGTGGACGACAGAGTATTAAACAAAAAGTCATCTTCAATCGGTTCTGCATGCAGGGTGACATTGTGAAATGCGGCTGCTCTGGACACCACCTGTGTGTAAGCAGTACTGTCCTCAGGTGGTGATGGCCTCGCTGGGTAGCAGTCGGGACTGTTACCTGATACAGACGCATCATAAAGATCCCATGCGTCAGAATCATCTTGGCTCATCCCTGTATGCGTTGGGGACTGCATCATTGGTGGAGTGGCCATTGGTGATGGCTGTGGTGAGCGATGTGGTGATGGTGGCGGAGTTACTTGTCTTGCCACCTTTGCTTGTGGCTGCTTGTCTTTCTCTTGGAAAGACAGTTTCCTTTTCATTCGGATTGGAGGGAGAGTTATTTTCCCTGTCTCTTTTTGAATGTGGAGCCTTCTTTGTGTGTAATCTGGCTCACCAGCTTCTAGCTCCTGCCCAAATTTGTGTCCTTGCAATTGTGAGGACAGTCCTTGCTCCTCAGTGTAGGAACTTGGTTTTGGCTCCGAAGCCGGATGTTTTTCGGTATCGAAACTTTTTCAATTATCTTTTTCGGTTCGAAGACACTTTTTTGGCTTTCGGTGTTCCGATATCTCGGTGCCGATCTTTTTTGGTGCTGGTTTCTCGATGTCGAGATTGCTCTGACCCGGTGTCTCGGTGTCGAGCCTGTTCTGTGCCGGTATCTCAACCGGAGTCGGATGACTTCGACACCTGCGTGCCCTTTTTTGGTGCCGATGGTCGGTCACCTACTTTTCGGGTTAAGCCATGGCCTGCTGGCGGTGGCGTCCCCTGGGCTTTAATGTATTTTCCGTGAGTTTTGGCCATGGGTGTTTTACTCACGGTTTTCGGCGCCTGTTCGGTCTCGTCCGAGTCCGCGATGGAGAAGGTTTCTTCTTCCTCCACGTCTTGGTGTCCTGTCGGCGCCGACGCCATTTGAAGTCTTCTTGCTCTCCGGTCTCTTAGCGTTTTCCTCGACCGAAACGCTCGACAGGCCTCGCAGGTATCTTCTTTGTGTTCGGGAGACAAACACAAATTACAGACCAGATGCTGATCTGTGTAAGGATACTTGTAGTGGCATTCGGGGCAGAAGCGGAATGGGGTCCGTTCCATTAGCCTTGAAGACGCACGTGGTCGGGCCGACCAGGCCCCGCCGGGGAATCGAAACCCCGAAGGGCCACCAGAGCGCTTCCAAATTCGGTGTCGATCTGCATTAACTAACCCGATATCGAACGCAAACAATACCGTTGAATTTTCCGAGATTTAACTAACTTTCCGAACCGAAACACAGAGCGAAGAGGAACACGTCCGAACCCGATAGCGGAAAGAAAACAATCTAAGATGGAGTCGACGCCCATGCGCAATGGAGCCGAAAGGGGAGGAGTCCCTCAGTCTCGTGATTAGAAAAGACTTCTTTGAAGAAAAACAACTTGTAACACTCCGAGCCCAACACTAGATGGCGGGATGTGCACAGCATGTGTATCTGCACCTACACATGCCATCGAACACTTATGTACAGTATCTGATTCTGTGGCGTACAGGTCTCAGCCCATTGCTGCCAGCATTTCTGAAAGTCAATGAAGGGGGAGCCATACCACAGAACACAGGGGATGTATATGTGGATGGCAGGATGGTTGGTTATGCAGATGTTCGTAAAAGATGGGGTGTGCGAGGTGGCGGCTTCCTGGCATATGAGGCCTGGCGGCAGCTACCCACATTTCATGGGAAGGATTTCATCAGGAACCAGAGACATGTTAAACCAAATTCTACCTAATATAGGGGACAAGGATAAATTGTTAATGCGGTTATACACACTGCTGTGGCCAGCCATAGCTACCTGTTAGTAAATACTGTAGTCCCAATGGGAGGACGATTTGGAGGTGGAGCTGATGGAATGGGAGTGGCTGCCCATGCTGAGCACACATAATGCATGCTTGAAATTGATCCACTAAAAGTGTCTGCATAGGGACTATGTCATGCCGCAGTGGCTTCATAGAGGGGATCACACCAAACATAAGCATTGCCCTAAGTGCAAGATAGCAGTGGGAATATATATACAAATGTGGTAAACATGCCCTGGGGTGGATGTTTTTTGGAAGGAGGTGATCAGTACACTGACGGAAATGACTGAGCTGACAATTCAACTGAAAATCCAGTTGTGCTTGATGGGTTTGGCAATCCGAGCTCGACACAAGATGTATGGAAACAAAATAGAGCTAGGCCTGTCTGTGGCCAAAAAATGTGTAGCCTTGAGATGGATGACAAACAGGTTACCCACTCCATTCAGAATCAATGGTTAAGGGAATTTGCAAAAAGGGCACGGGCTGAGTGCGGGGTCGACCACAGATTGGTGTACTATTGAACAGGGGTGGGGGGTGAGTTGGTGGAGATACGCTTTCATAGGGAAATGGAGAAACTCTGAGAGACACAGCCAGAGGAACTGGTGGAAACCTAATTGAAGTGGGGGGGGGGAGAGGGATTACAGAAATGTAGGGGAGCACAGTGAACATATGTTGTATATATGAGCTGCTTATATTGTCCAGTGGCTAATTTAAAATGCAAAATTAACTGCAACATATGTAAATGTAAAACTTTGCACTTTTATAGCGCACTACTCACCCGTTAGGGTCTCAAGGCGCTGTACGCATGCCGCTGTGGAACCCCTCCTGGCTTTTCCCTGTGAGGCGCCCACTCCTGGACAGCCCCAGGGTGAAGCCAGGCATCCAAGCGCTGTGAGGGCCGTTGTGGAGATTAAGCAAGCTATTGCCCAGAGTTACAGAGTGGGACCCATTAATTAGATTAGGCACCGCGGCGAGAATTATTGGTCCAAGGAATTGAGCGCAAGACCCACCAAGGTGGGAACTGAACCCTGGTCCCGGGCCAAATCTCTGCATCAGGGTCTGCCGCTCTAACCATTGTGCCACACTTCTCCACTGCTATCACATGCTCCTTGTTGGCGGGTGTGGAAGCTTAAATTAACCTGTAAATTATGTTATTTTTTTAAAACAAAAGAAATATTTTAAAAATATATAATTGGGAACACTCAATTCTGCAGAAACTCCTTCCTCTAGTTACGAGTCACATTACAGACAGAAGACCAAAGACATAGCATAGACATGATTACACAAACGAAAAACCTTTACCTTCAAAACTCTTGAAAGACTCAAACAGCTCGATCAGTGACTGAGTGGAGAGTTGCTCATGGTATTTTGAAGCCACCTGGACACAGATTTGAAGGTTCTGGCGAATATTTGCAGAAAGCATAGCTCGCAAACACTCCAGAGAGTCCTCAACAGACAGTGAACCAAAATAATTCACTAACCACTGAAAAAAAAAAAACATTACTATTTGTAAGCATATATTAGAGCAAGGGCAATAATTATAGTCACAAAGCAGAATTTGTCTTGCATTCCCGTCCCTTCAACTACGCATGGCAAGTCCTTATTGTACCAAACTAGAGCCCACCACTTCTTCAAGCTCAAGAATGAATGGATATTTACTTGAGAGGCATTTTCTTGTGCTGAAAATGTAAGCTTTTACTTACTTTTTTCCCAAAAAATACCTTAATAACTACTCAAGTTTGTCCTCACTACTGCAATATAATTTGGTTTCAGAAACTTAAGTGTTCTAAAGCTTTTTCATTTCAGATTGTAATTAAATTTTTTTCAAATGTTTGAGGTTTCCTCCAATATATGTTCTTCCTTTCTCACTTCACCCAGGAGCAGCTTTATAGAGGTTGCAGAAGATTTTTGATAAGGAACATCAACAGAACGTAAGAAGAAAAATGTTCCTTACCCAGTAAGCATCTGTTTCATTAAGTGCTGTAGAGTCACATGCTCTGCATACTCCTGCCATTTAGTGTTGGGTCTGAAAGTGTGCAAGTTTTTTTTTCTTCAAAAAGTCTTTAAAGTCACGTAGTACAGGGATTCCTCCTCTTGCTGGTAATGCGCATGGGTGATCACTCCCTCCATCGTTCAATTGTTTTTCTGGGGGGGGGGGGGGGGAGAGGAGACGGACGAATGAATTGTAGAATAAGTGTAAATAAAGAGATATCCATGCAAATAAAAATGTAAATTAAGAACAAAATTAACTGCAACTGCCAAAGGGGTCTAGGCAGAGGCGCATGTGAATCTGCAGTACAACATGCCACAAACAGATGCTTACTGGGTAACATTTTCCGTTTGATGGCATGTGTGGCTGTAGCTACACATGCTGTGCAGTGCCCTCTAAAAGCAGTGGGTGGCTAACCTGTGGGTGTTGTAGTTTGGAGAAGTGTATATAGCACTGCCTGACCTAGACTGGCTTATTAGTGTGAAATGTTTGGTGAATGTGTGGGGTGTAGACCATGTAGCTCCTTTAAATGTCAAAAAGGGGACTATTTCCTAAAAAGACCATGGTTGCTCCCCTTTTTACGAGCGGAGTGTGCTCTGGGATGACCAAGTAAAGGTCTTTTGGCTTTAGCACAGCAAGTTAGGATACATTTTACTATCCATATGGTTCTGTCTGATTTGGATACAGGGTTGACTTTGTGGGGTGGTGAAAAGGCAACCAAAAGTTGTTTAGTCTTTCTATAAATTTTAGTTCTATCAATGTAGAACCCAAGCACTCTTAACATCTAGAGTATGAAGAGCTCTCTCTGCAACAGAGTCAGGTTGTGAGGGGAAATAATGGCAATTCAATAGATTGGTTGAGATGGAAATGAGATACAACATTAGGTAGGATTTTAGGATTGGTATGAAGAACAACCTTATCTCTGGGTATTTGAAAGAGAGTTCCAGGCTTTAACCTTAAATAAGCTAACATATCCAAGTGAAGTGATGATGAATAAGAATGCCACTTTCCACGTTAAAAACTGAAGAGGGCCTGAGTGTAGATGATCAAATGGGGGACCCGTAAGTTTTGTACACACTACATTAAGATTCCACAAAGGCACAGGAGGGAGGAGTCCTTGGTGGAATCACTAATTTAATCCCTTCCACGAAGGCTTTGATGACCAGAATTTTGAAAACAGAAAGGTGCTGCCCATTTTGTAGGTAAGCAGGTATTGCAGCAAGATGCAACCGTATTGAAGCGCACGTTAAGTTTGACTTTTGTAAGTGAAGTAGGTAGGAGACCATATCTTTCACTGTGACTTTGAAAGGGACAATTTGGTTTGAATGGTAGTAGCAAACAAAATGTTACCATTTTGCAGCATAACGTCCTTTGGAGGTGGGTTTGAGTGCCTACTTAAGCATGACCATACATCCACACAAGTTAAGCTAGCCTAACTCTATGACCTCAGAAGCCAAACTGCTAGGTTTAGTTCCTTGTTATTTGGGTTCCTGATCCGTACATGGTTCTGAGTATGACAGGAAGCTTCTCATGAGGAACTACTCAGTTCAAGGAGGGTGCTGAACCAGGGCTGTTGGGCCCATGTAAGAGTAACTAGTATTAGTCTGAGGGATGTTAACCTAAGTTTCCAAACCAGAAACAGAAGGAGAGGGAGATGCAAAAAAGTGTAGGCAAATATAGCCAGTTCACCCATACAGCATTGGATAGGGGGTGTGCAAACCTGGAGGCAAAGATTTGGGCCTTTTGCATTATCCGCTGTTGCGAACAGATCCATGTCTGGAAATTTTCACTTTTAGAAGTAGGGGAGAAGGACTTGTGGGTGGAGTTCAGACTTAATGCCCCATTGCTGAGAAGGTCAGTAAAACTGTTGTGTGTTCCTGGAAGATATTACGCCAACAGATGAATGTTTTGACGTACAGCCCAATGGCAGATTGTCTGCAATAGGCGAAACAACTGGAGAATGCGTCCCCCCATGCCCTTCCCCACTCCCCTGCCACTCCCACCCCCCACCCGTCCCCATGACACCCCCGTACCTGCCAGTCCACCAACCCCCCCTTAACATTGCCACCCCACCCCTCCCTAACAACCACAAGCCTGTAATAGAGACCACTGTTGAGCTAGACATTCCTGCAGTGGACATGTGTAGACATGCATTGAGTACTATGGCAAGGCACAAAGCCATCATACTCAGCAGTCTCATGATCATTTTGACTGCGACTTGTTGATTGGCTTGGACACAGGATATTTGCGTTTGAGAATTCTGTATTCTTGCTGCACTGGGATTGTCTAATCCCAGCTGTGTGTGTTTCAAATAGCCCCTAGATACGGTTGAGTCTGCAGAGGCTGAAGGTGAGATTTTTGGAAACTGATGGTGAAGCCTAGTCGATGTAGTAAGGATGGCAGTTAGGGTGTTATGGAGACATGGTGGGAGAATGGTTTGATGAGTCAGTCCTCTAGATGTGGTAAAACATGAATGTTCTGTCTGCACAGATGTGCTGCTACTACCGCTAGGCACTCTGAATAGGTGAGGTGCAGTAGTGAACCCAAATGGAAGGACCTTGAACTGGTAATGGTTGCCTGCCAGCACAAATCTGAGGTATCTGCGATGTGCTGGGTGTATGGGAATGTGCATATAGGCACCCTTTAAGTCCAGTGCGGAGAGAAAACGCCTTGTTGAAGTGACCATACGGAAATGCCCTGACAGGATGTAGTGATTTAATGGTCGTAGATCTAAGATTGGGTGTAAAGACCCATCCTTTTTGAGGCAGTATACAGAGCATACTCTTGGCCCTTCATGTGTAAGGACGGGTTCTGTTGCTCCTTTTAGTAAGAGCTTGAAATTCCTGTTTGAGCAGGGTTAGATATTCCATGGAAAGGCTGAGTGCGAGATGGAATGTTTGGAGATGTAGAAATGAGCTCCAGACAGTAACCATGTGGGATAATATCCAACAATCACTGGTACAATGATATGTTTTGCCAGATAGGAAGGAACTGTTGTAACCGTCCCTCAACAGGTGTGGATTGATAAGGAGAAGAGAGTCACTGCTTTATGGCAGGTGATGTGCCATATGGCAAAGCACCTTTGCCCCTTGGATGTTTTTTTAGGTGGCAGGACAGGGACATTGGTTCTCATAGTATGCTGACCTGGCTGGAGATCCTGCATTTCGAGGCCCATCTCAGAGTCTGAACTCTCAATGGAAAAGGCTTTTTCAGTCGCAGAGACTTCATGGAGATCTTCCTCCTCTTGGTTGACATCCTGTTCTTGGAAGTTATCAGGTGTGTCTTTGACCTCTTGTCTCTGCATTTTCCTGCAACGTGCTCTTTGGTCCTGTAGTTTTTTTTTTTTTTTAAAAGACTGAAATGATTGCCAGGCCTTGCAGTCCTCCTCCCTGTGGTCCGGTGGCAAGCAGATTGCAGACCTGATGATGGCCAGTCCACAGGTATTTTGCGTGGCACCCTGAGCAGAATCAGAAAGGAGTCTGTTTCATCAGCAGGGCCTTATCTAATTTGAAAGAATAGTAATGTTCGGCCTGAAGGGTGTGACCCAAAGGCCCTCTGTTTGAGCACGTCAATCCGACGGGTGATGTTTTCTTGGTCTAGAAGCACGGAAGACGGGGAAAAAAACACGTCTGATAACACTGGCAAAGGTGAGCAAATCCCAAACGACAAGAGTTCCAAATACAATCTCAATCCTGGGCTCGGTAATACACAACCAAGGACAGACAGCAGAAGAAAACAATCCTACAATGGAGTGGGATGCCCATGCGCATTACCAGCAAGAGGAAGAGTCACTCATTACACCTTGTGGCTCCAAAGACTTTTCGAAGAAAAATAAATTGCACACTTTTAGATGGCTGAAGTATGCAGAGCATGTGCATCTACAGACACATATGCCATCAAACATATATTTATTCTGTAAAGAGTGCACCACCAACCCAGTTCAATTTACTTGTTCTTTTACTTAGACTGCATTCTTATAATGCATGTAAACCAGCAGAAATAGAGGGTTTAATTAATCAAGCGCCTTTCTGAGACCCTGACAGGGCAGTGGAGCCGACATCTGGAGAACTTGCCAGGGCTTGGCATCTCTACAGAAACCCAAGAGACCTCTATATGGTTCTCTATTTTTAGTTTGTCAAATTACTTATGTCTCAGAATTGGGTGGGTGTTTGTCACCAAACCCATGGTCCTGATTCTTTTAATACCATGAAGAGGTCCAGTTTGGTTCTTCTGCGACATAAGTGAATTTGTGTGTGTGAATAGAGAGTCTTTCGTCAGAATAGCAAGGATCACAGCTAGGGCAGATGTCGCAAGACTGATACAAATGGAGTATCTTCTTTCCTTGAAGTGGTAGAAAGGATGTTTATGCAACCCAGGCAATATTTCAAAACGACCCTACTTTAGAGAAGAGCACTGGGACTGTGCAAAACATAATTTACAGGTTTTTCTTCAATTAAGGCCATAAAATGTCAGATACAAGCACTCTGATGGGGATATACATCAACAGCTTATCTCTGACCAGAGTAAAGCATGATTCACAAAAGTGCTCGCTCTGAAAGTGTAGATCATTTAAGTATGAAAATAATAACTACTGACCATCAGTAAAAAGTTTTCATCCTCGCAGAATGGACCCGTGGCAAACAAAAATATAGGTTATCTTTTTTCCAACACTTTCAGGCTTCTACAAATCTAAATGTGCTGTGGAAAATTGAATAAACATTTCACCATCACATGCCTTGCCTAACAAGATGTTTGTGGGTCCACTTTATAACATGGGTTTCTACAGGACCTCATTCCTCTTTTTAGCAAAAATCACCATCACACCTCATGTTTTAACTTTGGAGGCAGTCCCGCCGTGGTATTGGATGTGAAATCCCTACAACCCTAAACTACAAAACACAACTTCTTGCTACAGTTCCATTAAATATATATTCTCACATCCCTTCCCCTGAATCAATTTAAATGCATTCCTGCAACTCTACGGCAGAGCTTGCTGGTCTTCGTGCCCTTTGTGCAACCGCTTGAGCCTTTGATTCGGACAATACTTAAAGTGATAAAGATTTAGTCTCTGGCCAGCATATTACAATGCAATTTACTGTTAAAAATTAGGAATGTTAACACTTACATAGTACACTAATACAGAACAGTCTACTTACTGGACTTGTGATAACCTACTTTAGAAGTGGAAAACAAAGCATGGCTGAAGAAAAATGGCAGCTATATTAAAAAGAACAGAAAGAATGAAAATCATGTTACTGTGAAAAAGGCAGCACTAGTAACCAATATTTGGTCCACATATAGAGAAACGATCTTGGGGGCATGACTGCACATACACTAGAAAAGGATACAAAGCTCCTTAAGCAAGTGTAAATTAAACTGAGCACATGCGATATGGGCCCACGGGTAGTGCCCTTTGACTAACTGGAATTCTGCATTTTGCTCAATCTGGAGGTGTCGGAATACGGCCTTTGTCATCACTACCTAAAGAGCATTTTAAAAACGTAAATGTGAATTAATTATGACCTCCAACCAACAAATGAGATGTTGCTTGTGAGGCAATATGGCAGATCCTATTGATCCTATACCCTTTTTCCAGATGAACAATGTTTTTATAAATATAGCTCCCTTGGGTCTTGAGATAGTTGGTGTTGTTTGAAGTAACATGCCAAGATTGTTCACCTTTGCTCCTGGCTTGATACATTGTTCAAAAACAGGGAGAAAAGTTGAAAACCACAATGTTCCTCAAGTACCATACACAAGTTTTGTCTCATCTTGGTTTACATGCAGCCAACTTTTAGGACTCCATGTTTTAATACATTCAAGATAATCACTTGAAGATTCCTACTGTTCGGAGCTGCCATGCTGCGACAATTTGGGTGTTGCCTGATTAGGATGGGTATAACAAGCCCTACTGATTAATTAATGAGAATAATGGCTGGATGTAAATATTAAAGACCAGAGGCCAGGAAGCCTGTTGCACACTACATTTGAGAGGAAGAAGGTGAGGTGATTTAAAGAGGTTGATCTTCTAGATAAGTATATACATATGATCTAAACCCCAGACCTCTTTTAGCCTTTGCAGTACTGAAAGGGCAACAGTATCTATGGCAGTTGAGGAATATATATATATATATATATATATATATATATATATATATATATATATATATATATATATATATATATATATATATATATATATGGAAAATGTCACTTACCCAGTGTACATCTGTTCGTGGCATGAGACGCTGCAGATTCACATGCTTTGCACATCCCGCCATCTAGTGATGGGCTCGGAGTGTTACAAGTTGTTTTTCTTCGAAGAAGTCTTTCGAGTCACGAGATCGAGGGACTCCTCCCCTTTCGGCTCCATTGCACATGGGCGTCGACTCCATCTTAGATTGTTTTCCCCGCAGAGGGTGAGGTAGGAGTTGTGTATTATAGTAAATAGTGCCCATGCAATTGAGTAAACATGTATGTACATAATGTAGTTTAAAGTGATATATTTACAAATTTACAAATGTTCAAGATCAACTTCGAAACGGCTACAGACTCCCGGGGAGGCGGGTGGGCGCATGTGAATCTGCAGCGTCTCATGCCACGAACAGATGTACACTGGGTAAGTGACATTTTATGTTCGATGCCATGTGTAGCTGCAGATCCACATGCTTTGCATAGACTAGTAAGCAGTTATCTCCCCAAAAGCGGTGGTTCAGCCTGTAGAAGTTGAAGTTGTTTGAAACAAAGTTCGTAGTACTGCTTGTCCTACTGTGGCTTGTTGTGCTGTTAACACATCCACGCAGTAGTGCTTGGTAAACGTATGAGGCGTAGACCATGTGGCTGCCTTACATATTTCAGTCATTGTAATGTTTCCTAGAAAGGCCATGGTAGCACCTTTCTTTGTAGTGGAGTGTGCCCTCGGTGTAATAGGCAGTTGTCTCTTTGCTTTGAGATGACAGGTTTGAATGTATTTAACTATCCATCTAGCAATGCCTTGTTTGGAAATTGGATTTCCTGAATGAGGTTTTTGGAAAGCAACAAATAATTGTTTTGTTTTCCGAATTTGTTTGGTTCTGTCAATGTAGTACATTAACGCTCTTTTGATGTCTAACGTATGTAGTGCCCTCTCAGCTACAGAATCTGGTTTTGGGAAGAACACTGGTAGTTCTACTGTTTGATTCAAGTGGAACGGTGATATGACTTTTGGTAAGAATTTTGGATTTGTTCAAAGAACTACTTTATGCTTGTGTATTTGAATAAATGGTTCTTGAATGGTAAATGCTTGTATTTCACTTACTCTTCTTAGAGATGTGATGGCAATTAGAAATGCAACTTTCCATGTTAAATATTGCATTTCACATGAGTGCATGGGCTCAAAAGGTGGCCCCATGAGTCGTGTTAAGACAATGTTGAGGTTCCATTAAGGGACTGGTGGTGTTCTTGGTGGTATAATTCTTTTTAGGCCTTCCATAAAGGCTTTAATGACTGGTATCCTAAACAATGAAGTTGAGTGGGTAATTTGCAGGTAAGCTGAAATTGCTGTAAGATGTATCTTAATGGATGAAAAAGCTAGTTTTGACTTTTGCAAATGTAGCAAGTAGCTTACGATGTCTTTAGCAGATGCATGTAAAGGTTGAATTTGATTATTATGGCAATAATAAACAAATCTTTTCCACTTATTTGCATAGCAATGTCTAGTGGTTGGTTTCCTAGCTTGTTTTATGACTTCCATACATTCTTGTGTAAGGTCCAAGTGTCCGAACTCTAAGACCTCAGGAGCCAATTTGCTAGATTCAGCAAAGCTGGATTGGGGTGTCTGATCTGTTGATTGTGTTGAGTTAACAGATCTGGTCGGTTTGGTAGTTTGACATGAGGTACTACTGAGAGGTCTAGTAGTGTTGTGTACCAAGGTTGTCTTGCCCAAGTTGGTGCTATGAGTATGAGTTTGAGTTTGTTTTGACTCAACTTGTTTACTAGATATGGAATGAGTGGGAGAGGGGGAAAAGCGTATGCAAATATCTTTGACCAACTCATCCATAATGCATTGCCCAGAGTCTGATCTTGTGGGTACCTGGATGCGAAGCTTTGGCATTTTGCGTTTTCTTTTGTTGCAAATAGGTCTATTTGTGGTGTCCCCCAAATTTGGAAGTACGTATGTAGTATTTGGGGGTGAATTTCCCATTTGTGGATTTGTTGGTGATCCCGAGAGAGATTGTCTGCTAATTGATTCTGAATTCCTGGAATAAACTGTGCTATTAGGCGAATGTGGTTGTGTATCGCCCAATGCCATATTTTCTGTGTCAGGAGACACAACTGTGTTGAGTGTGTTCCTCCCTGTTTGTTTAGGTAATACATCGTTGTCATGTTGTCTGTTTTGACAAGAATGTGTTTGTGGCTTATCATTGGTTGAAAAGCTTTTAACGCTAGAAATACTGCCAATAGTTCTAGGTGATTTATGTGAAACTGTTTTTGCTGAGTGTTCCATTGTCCCTGAATGCTATGTTGATTGAGGTGTGCTCCCCACCCTATCATGGAGGCCTCTGTAGTTATTACTAATTGAGGCACTGGGTCTTGAAAAGGCCGCCCTTGGTTTAAATTTATATTTTTCCACCATTGACGCAAGGTGTATGTTTGGCGGTCTATCAACACTAGATCTAGAAGTTGACCCTGTGCTTGTGACCATTGTGATGCTAGACACTGTTGTAAGGGCTGCATGTGCAACCTTACATTTGGGATAATGGCTATGCATGAGGACATCATGCCTAGTAGTTTCATTACTATTTTGACTTGTATCCTTTGGTTTGGATATATGACCTTTATTACATTGTGAAATGCTTGTACTCTTTGTGGACTTGGCGTGGCAATCGCTCTTGCTGTGTCGATCGTTGCCCCTAAGTATTGCTGTGTCTGACACGGTTGAAGGTGTGACTTTGTGTAGTTGATTGAGAAACCTAGTTTGTGTAGGGTTTCTATGACGTACTTTGTGTGTTGTGAACACCGATTTAGTGTATTGGTTTTGATTAACCAATCGTCTAGATACGGGAACACATGTATGTCTGATATGCGCAGCTACTACTGCTAGGCATTTTGTAAAGACTCTTGGCGCAGTAGTTATTCCGAATGGCAACACTTTGAATTGGTAGTGTACCCTTTGGAATACAAATCTTAGGTACTTTCTGTGTGAAGGATGTATTGGTATATGGAAATATGCATCCTTGAGGTCTAGTGTTGTCATGTAGTCTTGTTGTTTGAGCAGTGGGATTACGTCTTGTAATGTCACCATGTGAAAGTGGTCTGATTTGATGTAGGTATTTAATGTTCTTAGATCTAATATAGGTCTTAGTGTTTTGTCCTTTTTGGGTATGAGAAAGTACAAAGAGTAAACTCCTGTTCCTTTCTGTTGGATTGGTACTAATTCTATTGCTCCTTTCTGTAGCAATGCCTGGACCTCTAGTCCTAGAAGATCCATGTGTTGTTTTGACATATTGTGTGTTTTCGGTGGTACGTTTGGAGGGAATTTGAGAAATTCTATGCAATAACCATGCTGGATAATTGCCATTACCCAAGTGTCTGTTGTTATCTCCTCCCAATGTTTGTACAAATTGCTTTGTCTCTCCCCCACAGGTGTCATGTGTTGGGGATGTGTGACTTGGAAGTCACTGCTTGTTTTGAGGAGTTTTGGGGCTTTGGAACTTCCCTCTATTCTTTTGGAATTGTCTCCCTCTATATTGCCCCCGAAAACTTCCCCGCTGATATTGGCCTTGATAGGTGGGCCTTGCTTGCGAGGTTGTGGCTTCTGTAGGTTGACCTCGAAACCATCCTCTAAATTGTGTTTTGTGAAATGTGCCTCTGCATTGTGGGGAGTAGAGTGCGCCCATGGCTTTTGCCGTATCAGTGTCTTTTTTAAGTTTCTCAATAGCAGTGTCCACCTCCGGCCCAAACAACTGCTGTTCATTAAAAGGCATATTCAGCACGGCTTGTTGTATTTCCGGCTTGAATCCTGACGTATGCAACCATGCGTGTCTCCTTATTGTTACTGCAGTATTTACTGTCCTTGCAGCTGTATCTGCTGCATCCATTGCTGACCGTATCTGATTATTTGAGATACTTTGTCCTTCTTCCACCACTTGTTGTGCCCTTTTTTGGAACTTTTGGGGTAAGTGTTCAATGAAATGCTGCATTTCGTCCCAATGAGCTCTATCGTATCTTGCCAGAAGTGCTTGTGAATTGGCAATGCGCCATTGGTTTGCTGCTTGTGCTGCAACCCTTTTCCCCGTAGCGTCGAATTTGCGACTCTCCTTGTCTGGAGGTGGAGCGTCTCCCGAGGTATGAGAGTTTGCTCTCTTGCGAGCTGCCCCAACAACCACAGAGTCTGGTGTTAATTGCTGCGTAATATAAACAGGGTCTGTTGGCGGTGGCTTGTACTTCTTCTCCACCCTTGGAGTTATGGCCCTGCCTTTTACAGGATCCTGAAATACTTGTTTGGAGTGTTTTAGCATTCCAGGGAGCATAGGTAAGCTTTGGTATTGGCTATGAGTGGAGGATAGTGTATTAAACAAAAAGTCATCCTCAATTGGTTCTGCATGCAAGGTGACGTTATGAAAAGCAGCTGCCCTTGAGACCACCTGCATGTAGGATGTACTGTCTTCAGGTGGTGACGGCCTCGCAGGGTAACAGTCTGGGCTGTTATCTGATACCGGAGCATCATAAAGCTCCCATGCGTCGGGATCATCTTGACTCATTGCAGTATGAGTCGGGGATTGCATCAGTGGTGGAGTGGCTACCGGTGATGTGTGCATTGATGGTGTTGGAGATGGTGGCGGAGTTGTTTGTCTTGCCACCTTTGCCTGTGGCTGCTTGTCCTTTTCTTGAAAGGCAAGTCTTCGTTTCATTTTAATTGGGGGAAGAGTGCTTATCTTCCCTGTGTCCTTTTGAATGTGGAGCCTCCTTTGAGTGTAGTCTGGCTCCATTGATTCAAGTTCTTCTCCGAACTTATGTCCTTGCATTTGGGAGGACAATCCCTGTTCCTCTGTGTAGGAACCTGTTTTCGGTTCCGAGGCTGGATGTTTCGGAATCGAAACCTTTTCGGTCGCCTTTTTGGGCTCCGAGGAAACCTTTTTTATTTTCGGCGCCGACTCATTTCGGGGCCACTGTCTCGGTGCCGAACTTGCTTGGAGCCGCTGTCTCGGGCCCGAGATTGCTGTGTGCCGGTATCTCGACCGGAGTCGGATGACTTTGACACAAGCGTGCCCTTTTTCGGTACCGATGATCGGTCACCTATTTTTCGGGTTAAGCCATGGCCTGTTGGCGGTGGCGTCCCCTGGGCTTTTGTGGTCTTCTCGTGAGTTTTATGTTTCGACGTCTTACTCACGGTTTTCAGCGTTTCTTCGGGATCCAGCTTGTCTGAGTCCGATTCCTGAATGGAGAAGGTTTCTTCTTCTTCCTCGAAACACCCTTGTCCTGTCGGCGCCGACGCCATCTGCAGTCTTCTCGCTCTTTGGTCTCTTAATGTCTCCCTCGACCGAAACGCTCGACATGCTTCACAAGTATCCTCCTTGTGCTCTGGAGACAAACACAAGTTACAGACCAGATGCTGATCTGTATACGGATACTTGTTGTGACATTTTGGGAAGAAGCGGAATAGGGTCCGTTCCATCAGCCTTGAAGAGACACGTGGCCGGGCCGACCAGGCCCCAACGGGGGAATCGAAAAAACCCTGAAGGGCCACCGGAGCTCTTCAAAAGTCGGTGTCGATCTGTTGTAACTAACCCGATACCGAACGCAAACAATACCGACAATTTTTCCGAGATTCTAACTAACTTTCCGACCCGAAACACGGAGCGAAAAGGAACACGTCCGAACCCGATAGCGGAAAAAAAACAATCTAAGATGAAGTCGCCGCCCATGCGCAATGGAGCCGAAAGGGGAGGAGTCCCTCGATCTCGTGACTCGAAAGACTTCTTCGAAGAAAAACAACTTGTAACACTCCGAGCCCAACACTAGATGGCGGGATGTGCAAAGCATGTGTATCTGCAGCTACACATGCCATCGAACATATATATATATATATATATATATATACACACATACACATATATATTGAAAATGTCACTTACCCAGTGTACATCTGTTCGTGGCATCAGTCGCAGTAGATTCGCATGTTCTGCAATAGCTCGCCATCTGGTGTTGGGCCGGAGTGTTACAAGTTGTTTTTCTTCGAAGAAGTCTTTCGAGTCACGGGACCGAGTGACTCCTCCTTTTGTTTCCATTGCGCATGGGCGTCGACTCCATCTTCGATTGTTTTTCCCCGCAGAGGGTGAGGTAGGAGTTGAATTGTAGTAATAGTGCCCATGCAATGGAGTGACTAAGTATGCACGTATTTAAGGTTGAGATGATACATATATAAATAATTGAAGGTAACTTCCAAACTGCTACAGGCTCCCGGGGAGGCGGGTGGGCACATGCGAATCTACTGCGACTGATGCCACGAACAGATGTACACTGGGTAAGTGACATTTTCAGTTCGATGGCATCTGTCGCTGTAGATACGCATGTTCTGCATAGACTAGTAAGCAGTTATTTCCCCAAAAGCGGTGGATCAGCCTGTAGGAGTGGAAGTAGTCTGAAATAATGTCCTTAATACGGCTTGACCTACTGTGGCTTGTTGTGCGGATAACACGTCTACACAGTAGTGCTTGGTGAATGTGTGAGGCGTAGACCATGTGGCTGCCTTACATATTTCTTGCATTGGGATGTTTCCTAGAAAGGCCATGGTAGCACCTTTCTTTCTGGTTGAGTGTGCCCTTGGTGTAATGGGCAGCTGTCGTTTAGCTTTAAGGTAGCAGATTTGGATGCATTTAACTATCCATCTGGCTATACCTTGTTTTGAAATTGGGTTTCCTGCATGAGGTTTTTGAAATGCAATAAAGAATTGTTTAGTCTTTCTGATGTTTTTTGTTCTGTCAATGTAATACATCAATGCTCTTTTGACATCTAATGTATGTAGTGCCCTTTCAGCTACGGTATCTGGCTGTGGAAAGAACACTGGAAGTTCCACTGTTTGATTTAGATGGAACGGTGAAATAACCTTTGGCAAAAATTTAGGATTGGTCCTTAGGACGACTTTATTTTTGTGTAGTTGTATAAAAGGTTCCTGTATTGTAAACGCCTGAATCTCGCTTACTCTTCTTAGGGAAGTAATGGCGATGAGAAATGCCACCTTCCAGGTTAGGAACTGTATGTCGCAGGAGTGCATGGGTTCAAAAGGTGGACCCATAAGTCTAGTTAGGACAACATTTAGGTTCCATGAAGGAACAGGTAGTGTTCTTGGTGGTATAATTCTCCTAAGGCCCTCCATGAATGCTTTAATGACTGGTATCTTATATAGGGAAGTTGAATAGGTAGTCTGCAGGTATGCAGATATTGCTGCAAGGTGAATTTTAATGGAAGAGAAAGCTAGGTTAGATTTTTGTAAGTGAAGCAAGTAACCCACTACATGTTCTGGAGTTGTGTGTAATGGTTGTATTTGATTAATATGGCAGTAGCAAACAAACCTCTTCCATTTACTTGCATAGCAGTGCCTGGTGGATGGCCTTCTGGCTTGTTTTATGACTTCCATACATTCTTGGGTAAGTTGTAAGTGCCCGAATTCTAGGATTTCAGGAGCCAGATTGCTAGATTCAGCGATGCTGGATCTGGGTGTCTGATCTTTTGGTTGTGCTGTGTCAACAGATCTGGCCTGTTGGGCAATTTGATGCAGGGTACCACTGATAGGTCTAGCAGCGTTGTGTACCAGGGTTGCCTAGCCCAAGTTGGTGCTATCAATATGAGTTTGAGTTTGCTTTGACTGAGTTTGTTTACCAGGTAAGGAAGGAGAGGGAGAGGAGGAAAAGCGTAAGCAAATATCCCTGACCAGTTCATCCATAGGGCATTGCCTTGGGATTGTTTGTGTGGGTATCTGGATGCGAAGTTTTGGCATTTTGCGTTCTCCCTTGTCGCAAACAAGTCTATCTGAGGTGTTCCCCAGAGTTTGAAATAAGTGTTCAGAATTTGGGGGTGAATTTCCCATTCGTGGACCTGTTGGTGATCTCGAGAGAGATTGTCTGCGAGTTGATTTTGGATCCCTGGTATAAACTGTGCAATTAGGCGAATTTGGTTGTGAATTGCCCAATGCCAAATTTTTTGTGCTAGCAGGCTTAACTGCGTGGAGTGCGTCCCCCCCTGCTTGTTTAGATAATACATTGTTGTCATGTTGTCTGTTTTGACGAGAATGTATTTGTGAACTATTATTGGTTGGAAAGCTTTTAGTGCTTGAAAAACTGCTAGAAGTTCTAGGTGATTGATATGCAGTTTTGTTTGATGTACGTTCCATTGTCCTTGTATGCTGTGTTGATCGAGGTGTGCTCCCCACCCTGTCATGGAAGCATCTGTTGTTATTACGTATTGTGGCACTGGGTCTTGGAAAGGCCGCCCCTTGTTTAAATTTATGTTGTTCCACCACAGAAGCGAGAGGTAAGTTTGGCGGTCTATTAACACCAGATCTAGAAGGTGACCCTGTGCTTGAGACCACTGTGATGCTAGGCATTGTTGTAAGGGCCTCATGTGCAGTCTTGCGTTTGGGACAATGGCTATGCATGATGACATCATGCCTAGGAGTTGTAATACCATCTTTGCCTGTATCTTTTGTGTTGGATACATGCGTTGTATGATGGTGTTGAAATTTAGAATTCTTTGTGGACTTGGAGTGGCTACTCCCTTTGATGTGTCTATTATGGCTCCTAGGTATTGTTGTACCTTGCGCGGCAGAATGTTGGATTTTGTAAAGTTGACGGTGAACCCGAGTTTGAAGAGGGTTTGTATGATCTGATTTGTGTGATTTGAGCACTGTATGAACGAATGGGCCTTGATTAGCCAGTCGTCCAAATATGGGAACACATGTATTTGCTGCCTTCTTATGTGTGCAGCGACTACCGCTAGACATTTGGTAAAGACTCTTGGTGCGGTTGTTAATCCGAAAGGCAGTACCTTGAATTGGTAATGTATTCCTTTGAATACAAACCTTAGGTATTTCCTGTGCGATGGGTGTATTGGTATATGGAAATAAGCATCCTTGAGGTCTAAAGTTGCCATGTAGTCGTGTAGTTTTAGCAATGGCAATACTTCTTGTAGTGTGACCATGTGGAAGTGGTCCGATTTGATGAAAGTGTTCACTACTCTGAGGTCTAGGATTGGTCTCAGTGTTTTGTCCTTCTTTGGTATCAGAAAGTACAGTGAGTAAACTCCTGTGTTTATTTGTGTGTTTGGCACTAATTCGATTGCATTCTTTTGCAATAGTGCCTGCACTTCTATCTCCAGGAGATTGGAATGGTGTGTTGTTAAATTTTGTGCTTTTGGTGGTATGTTTGGAGGGAATTGTAGAAATTCTATGCAATAACCATGTTGGATAATTGCTAGAACCCAAGTGTCTGGAGTGATTTCCTCCCATGCTTTGTAATAATGACCTATTCTTCCCCCCACTGGTGTTGTGTGGAGGGGGTGAGTGACCTGTGAGTCACTGTTTAGTAGTAGGGGCTTTGGGGCTTTGAAATCTTCCTCTATTTCTAGGGAATTGCCCTCCTCTATATTGTCCCCGAAAACCTCCTCTATACTGTCCCTGGTAACTGGACGGTGTGGCTTGTGAGGTGCTGGCTTGTGTGCTTTGACCCCGAAACCCCCCTCGAAAGGGCGTTTTACGGAATGTGCTGTAATTCCCTCTGCTCTGCGGGGAGTAGAGTGCGCCCATGGCTTTGGCAGTGTCCGTATCTTTTTTGAGTTTCTCAATCGCTGTGTCCACTTCTGGACCGAACAGTTCTTTTTCATTAAAAGGCATATTGAGAACTGCTTGTTGAATCTCTGGTTTAAATCCAGACGTTCGGAGCCATGCATGCCTTCTGATAGTTACAGATGTATTAATTGTCCGTGCAGCTGTATCTGCAGCGTCCATGGAGGAGCGTATCTGGTTGTTGGAGATGGTCTGTCCCTCCTCAACCACTTGTTTTGCCCTAGTTTGTAAGTCCTTGGGCAGATGTTCAATGAGATGTTGCATCTCGTCCCAGTGGGCTCTGTCATAGCGCGCAAGTAGTGCCTGGGAGTTGGCGATGCGCCACTGGTTTGCAGCTTGTGCTGCGACTCTTTTACCAGCTGCATCGAACTTGCGGCTTTCTTTATCTGGGGGTGGTGCATCTCCAGATGTGTGAGAGTTGGCCCTTTTTCTAGCTGCTCCTACAACGACAGAGTCTGGTGGCAGCTGTGTAGTGATGAAAGCGGGGTCTGTAGGAGGCGCCTTATACTTTTTTTCCACCCTTGGTGTGATTGCCCTACTTTTGACCGGCTCCTTAAAGATGTCTTTTGCGTGCCGGAGCATACCAGGGAGCATAGGCAGGCTTTGGTATGAGCTGTGGGTGGAGGAGAGTGTGTTGAATAAGAAATCATCCTCGACCTGTTCTGAGTGGAGGCTTACGTTGTGAAATTGTGCTGCTCTAGCCACCACTTGAGAATACGCGGTGCTGTCTTCTGGTGGAGATGGCTTTGTAGGGTATGCCTCCGGACTGTTATCTGACACTGGGGCGTCGTATAGGTCCCATGCGTCCTGATATTGGTCACCGTGGCTCATGGTGGTGTGAGCTGGGGAGTGTGATGGAGTTTGTGCTGGTGAGACGTTAATCACGGGCGGAGGAGAGGGTGGTGGGGTAACTCTTTTCACCACTTTTGGTTGTGGTGTCTGTTCCGTCTGGAACTCCAACCTTCTCTTTCTCCTAATGGGGGGAAGGGTGCTTATTTTTCCTGTCCCCTGCTGTATGAAGATACGCTTTTGCGTATGGTCCACATCAGTTGCTTGTAGCTCTTCCTCAAACCTATGCTTCTGCATTTGGGAGGTTAGCGAGTGCTCTTCTGTATAAGAGCCTGAAGCTGGGTCGCTTGCAGTTTGTTTCGGCATCGAAACCCTGTCTGCGTGTTTTTTCGGCTCCGAGGTGACTTTTTTCTTTTTCGGGGCCGAAACCTCTCGGCGTCGATCTGTTTCGGTGCCGCTGTCTCGGCGTCGAGCCGTGTCCACACCGGCATCTCGGTGTCGAGGCTTGTCTCCAGCACTTTCTCGGTCCCGAGAAGGCTGCGTGCCGGTGTCTCGACCGGAGTCGGACGATCTCGGCACTGTTTGGGCCTTTTTCGGTGCCGACGATCGGTCACCGAATTTATGGGTCGAGCCATGGCCTGGTGGCAGTGGCGTCCCCTGGGCCTTGTAAATGTTCTTCTGAGTGGATTTCAACGTCTTACTCACGGTTTGTGTATCGTCGAATCCTTCGGAGTCTGAGTCTTGGATCGAGAAGGTACCTTCCTCTTCCTGTTCCTCGAACTCCCGTTGGGCTGTCGGTGCGGACGCCATCTGAAGTCTTCTGGCTCGACGGTCTCGGAGTGTTTTTCGGGACCGGAACGCACGACAGGCCTCGCAGGTGTCTTCGCTGTGCTCAGGTGACAGGCACAGGTTGCAGACCAAGTGTTGGTCTGTGTAGGGGTATTTATTGTGGCATTTGGGGCAGAAACGGAACGGGGTCCGTTCCATCGGCGTTCTTCAGCACGCGGTCGGGCCGACCAGGCCCCGACGGAGGATCGAAAAACTACCCCGAAGGGCACCGGAGCTCTTCGATCTTCGATGCGGTGTGGAATCTAAGTACGCCGATCCCGAACGCAACAATACCGACGAAAATCTTCCGAAATTAGCTAATTTTCCGTTCCGAAACTCGGAGCGACAGGAACACGTCCGAACCCGATGGCGGAAAAAAAACAATCGAAGATGGAGTCGACGCCCATGCGCAATGGAAACAAAAGGAGGAGTCACTCGGTCCCGTGACTCGAAAGACTTCTTCGAAGAAAAACAACTTGTAACACTCCGGCCCAACACCAGATGGCGAGCTATTGCAGAACATGCGTATCTACAGCGACAGATGCCATCGAACATATATATATATTTCTTACTAGTAATGCTTTTAGTTTCAAACTAAGTATAAACACTTAACTGCTAGATGTCCACTAGATAATGTCAATCAATATATCCAAGGTAACTGACTGCTAACCACCCTCTCAAGAATATGGGTAGTATAAGGGGATACCTTCATGGATTTAAAGAAGATTAGGCACTTCGAGGAACAGAAACTGCAATGTTATTGCTTTATAATCACTCACCAGTATCTATGGATTTTATGACGGGAAAGAAAAAGGAGACTGAAGGCAAATGTTATATACCCTGTAAGCAACTGTTCATAATGTGAAGTGCTGTAGATTCACATGCCCTCCAAATACCTGCTATATAGTTTTGGGGTCAGATATTTGGAACTTGTATTTTTCCAAGAAGTCTTTTGAGTCACAAGATATATGGTGAAACCTCCTTATGCTGCCACGACTCCATGTTAGACTGTTTGCCCAGTGGATAAGAGTGGTATAGAGTGGTAGAAGGAAGTGGTGCACATAAGCATATCTGGAGAATTAGTAATAGAAAAGAAAAAAGAAGGATAAGAGTTCTGCAGCCAGAGCCGCATGTGCTGGGGGAGGAGGGCTGGTGTCTGAATATACAGCACTACATGCTCCAAACAGATAACAGGATAATATTTCCCATGCATAACATGTGTTGCTGTAGATACACATGCTCTGAATCAACTGTGAAGCTGTTCTTCCGTTTGAACATTGGCTAGCGTGTGGATAAAGCAGGTGTGCGAAAAACGGTTCTTTGGACAATCTGACCAACTAAAGTTTATCGTTTATCAAGAACAGCCATACAGTAGTGCTTGGTAAATGTATGTGGTGTTGACCAAGTAACTGCCTTACAGATATCAGCTAGTGGAATATTTTGAACGAGCCTTCGAAGTTGCCTCATTGGATGTGGATTGTCCCCTGGGAGGTACAGGGAAAACTCACTTGGCTTCAAGGTAACAGCTCTGTATGTACTTGACTATCCATTTAGCAATTTTCATTCCTTCGTAACCTTTAGTAACACCCTGAAATGTCATCCTATTTCAAAAAGCCGATCTGCCTAACAAAAGAGTTTGGTCCTATCAATTCAGTGCACAAGAGCTCTCTAGATGTGTGGAAGGCTCTTTGCCACCAAATGTGGCCGTCTAAAGAAAACCTTGAGTTCTATGGTCTGGTTGAAATGAAAGGGGGGAAATCCCCTTGTGCTGAAACTTTGGGTTGGGTTCGTAGTACTACCCTGTCGTCGAAAACCTGGATGTAGGGATTTTGTGATGCAAGTGCTTTGCAGTTCACCAATACATCAGAGTGAACTTCTAGCCACTAAGAATGTAATCTTCCGGGAGACGAACTGAAGGAAGCAGGAATGCAATGACTCAAAAGGGATCCTATAAGTCTGGTGAGGACTATGTTGAGATTCCATTCAAGGCCATAAGGCACCCTTGGAGGAATGACTCTAGGCCCTCTATAACAGCCTTGATGATGACTGGTATGCAAACTGCAAGAAGTGTTTTTTATTATGCATGTAAGCGGCTATGGCTGCTAAATGGAGTCTAATGAAAGTGTATGCTAACCCGGAGTGTTGTGGATGAAGGAGGTAGAATATAAGGACTTGGACCACTGATTTTTATGATCCTTGTGCTTTTGCATACAGTACATCAAGCTTGAATAGTTACCCTGCTTGCTTCCTTGAGGATGTCCATGCACTCCTGTGGGAGGTCTAGGTACCTGAGCTCTAGGATCTCAAGTAGTTAACATGTTTGTGGTTTGGATGTCTGATCTGACCCTTGTTTCTGGTGAGAAGGTCCGGACTATTGGGGAGCTTTTTGTGTAGGGTGGAGTAGCTCGGCTGTCTGGCCTGGGTGGGAGGTACAAGGATGAGCCTTTGGGATGTTTGTTACATTTTGTGCACCCCCTAGTGGAAGGAACAGGAATAGGCAGAAAAGTGCAAGCAAATATCCCTGACTAGTCCATCCATAGTGCATTGTATTGTGTGTGGGAACCTGAATACGAAACATTGGCATTTTGCAGTGTCTGGGGTGGCAAACAGGTTAATCTACGGAGTTCCCAGTGTTTGGAGTAGCTCTTTTAGGAAAAGGGGATTGAGATCCTATTCTTGAACTTCTAAATCTGTCCAGCTGAGCATGTGTGCTAGGTCACTGTCAAACCCTGGGAGGAAGGAGAGGCGAAGAGTAGGTGGTGCCTTGCTTCAGCAGATAATACGTCGCTGTTGTATCCTTTTAGACTAAAAGTACCTTGCCCTGTATCTGTGAGAGGAATGCTTTGAGGGACAGCAAGATTGCTAGGGTACGATGTAGTTGATGTGGTAATCCTGCTGTTACAGGGTCCACAAGGCTTGTACTGCTGTGAGATTGAGATGTTTCCCTATCCTGCTGGTTATGCATCCATGGAGACCCGAGGGTAAAGGGTTTTGGAAAGGCCAGCTTTGCAACAGATTGGTGCTGTTCCACCACTGCAGAGACTGTTCTACCACTGCATAGCGGGGTGAACACTGGCCTTTACCAACACCAGATCCTACATGTGACCCACTGCTTGGAACCATTTTGCTGCAAGGCACTGTTTGAATAGAGGACGTTATGGTGATGCAGTAGGCAATCATGTGGAGAAAATGCATAACTGTTCTGACTGGTAGAGGACAATTTGGCTGAAAAAGAGTGGAAAGTCATGACTCTTTGATGGTTGGGGTGGGCTTCACGTGTTCCTGAATTAGGGTTGACCCTACAAAAGGTTATATCTGTAGAGGGGGCCACATGAGTCTTGGTAGCATTGATGGTAAAGCCTCAGGCATGTAAAAGAGAAAGAATGGGTTGTGTATGGACAAGACATTTGAAGATCAATTTAGTTCTTGATCATACAATTATCCAAGTAAGGGGAATACACTACGTGTCCCTTGGATCTGTTCTTTCCTGACTGGCAGAAATCGGACAGCCTGGCACCATATATCTTGAATGCCTGCAACCTCATCTGCTGAAATCCACAAGGATCCTCCCTGAGCCCGAACCTCTTTAATGTATACTGGATACCTCCAGCTAGCATCATCCGTTTCCAAAATATCAATATCCTTCCCTAATCAGACGAAACACAACTCATTTTCACCCTCATGGACAAGATGCCCAGTACCCGGATCAAGTTCATTGCCTACATGACTGAAATCACTGTCTGAAGATAAAAAACAAGACAACAGAAATTGTGATCTTCAGAAGGACAAATAATGTTGTCAGAGCTCCAGTCGAAGACTCACCTGAACTCATGGGATCCGGAGGTGCTCTAGAGGGATTCGACTGCTCAAAAACAAGGCTTACTAGTCTCAAAGATCTCAGATTTGGGCAAGGGTCACCCAGATTCCAGCCCACCTGTGAGGTCAGGAATTGTGGCTCCGCACCCTTGTGGAGAAGGTGAAGAGCTCTTGGGCTTCTTTGGGCCATGCCAGAATAAGTTGCAAGACCTCCCACATGAACGGGACCTGGAGCGACGCGAATTTGCATGACGAGCAACCATGAGCTTCATGACCCACTAGCAGATGGCCTTGGGGTTCCATGATTTTGCACTACGCACAAGACGAAGAGTCGTGGTCCCTCTCCAGGAAACACAGACCCACCAAGTGGTGATTCGTCACAGACATCTGCCAAAAGGCACCACAAGATTTAAACCGAGTGGTTTTCCTTGGGGACATCATCAAAATGTTTTTTTCTTTTTTTTGTTTTTTAAAGGCACATTAGATTTCGACAAAAGGTCAAAAGGACTCAATCAAAAATGACTGAGGGAAGATTGATTCAGAACCATACCGATTGAGCGGAAAAGAAGGAAATGAGGTCAGCACTCTGGGGTGGCATGTATACAGGCACCACTCATGTCATTTCTGGCAGAGATGACGCCAACAATGCCACCTGCCGGCGCACAAGGGGGAATTGTTTAAAAATTAAAAGAGCCAATCTGATGCCTGTGATTATTTTAAGGTAAGGAACCTGAGGCTAGAAGTCTCCATCAGATTATCGTCATGCATGCACTCATCACAAGCTAGCTGGTCTACAGAAACATCCTGCCCAATTGCCAATAAATTTACCAAAAGGTTGAAGACCATTCAGAAATCAGCAGCAAGAAGTATTCCTCCCACGCTGCACTCACCACACCTGAAGTAGCTCCATGAGATCCCCATACACAAATGGGCACAATTCAAACTCTTCAACCACATTTTCAAGGCACTACATAAAACTGGCCCATCATCTCAACAACCGCATCTGCTTTCACAAACCTTCCAGACACCTCTGATCATCCAGACTCCTACTTTCACATATGCCAAGCATGTGAAAAACTATATCTGGTGATAAAGCCATCTGCTATATCGCCCCTTAAGCATGGAATAACCTGTCACTACACATAAGAGCCTCCACTTCACTACTTGAATTACACACATAGCTGAAAACCTGTTTTTTGAGTAGTTTCAAGGCCCTAGGTTTGGCTAGACTCAAACCTAATCAGAGCCAGGATACCCTATAGGTGATAGTGAGCTCTACAAATCTGCATATAAAAAAGTAGCCTGGCTCTACATGCCCCCCGATGTATGGCAGATAACAAGGTATGGCGGCCCTTTACTTAGGTTCCACCCTTGGGGTTACCACCCTTTGTTTGACAGAGTCCATAAAGGGCTCTGTAGCTGGTTTTAACATGTACCTCACAGGTTGGTTTCCGCTTGAGTGGTAAGGTGTTGACCTCTTTCAGCAGTGGTTAGTCCTCCCAGTCTGTGGATGAATGAAAACTGCTATTTACTCTGTATGCATCTTTCCAAAGCATGTAGTGCTGTAGATTCACATGCTGTGCATACTCCTGCCAGCTAGTTTTGGGGCCAAAGAGAGAGAATCCTAGCAAACAGTGTTAACTGCAACAGCCACAGGCATCCAGGGAGGAGGGTGGCACATGTAAATCTACAGCACTACATGACACAAACAGATGCTTAGATGGTAAGTAACATTTTCAATTCGAGGCACATGTGGCTGTAGATACACATGCTGTGCTTAGACTAACGCAGTGCTACCAAAAATGCGGAGTCTAGCCTATGGGTGTTACAGAGAATTGAAAAAGTGTACGGAGTACTGCTTGGCCAATGTCAGCTTGTTGGCAGGTGAGAAGATTCACATAAGTGTTTTGTGAAGGTGTGTGGTGTGGCCCTTGTAACTGCTTTGCCAGGAAAACCATTAAGGCCCCCTTTCCCCCACATAGAGTGGTCTCTCCAATGAATAGGCAAAGGTTATTTGGCTTTCTCGTCGCAAGTTTGGATATATTTGACTATCTACCGGGCTATACCAGGGTTAGATAGAACACTCCCATTTATGGGACTCAGAAAATGCAATAAAGTTGTTGCATCTTTCAGAAAGGTAGTATCCCATCTATGTAATATATAAGTGCTTGCTTTACATCTAAAGTAAGGAGAGTCCATTCCACAAACGAGTCAGACTATGGAAAGAAGATAGAAAGTTCAATGGTCTGGTTCAGGCGAAATGAGGAGACCATCTTTAGAAGGAATTTGGGACTTGTGCAGAGGACAACACTATCTCTGTGCTTGAAGGAAAGGTCCTTCTAGTATTAATAACCAAAGCTCAGTAATACACCTGAGTTAAGTAATGGCAACTGGAGTGCCACTTTCCAAGGGGCAGGATTGGAGAAGCTCAAATGAGGGCCCCATATGTTTTGTGAAGACAATGTTAAGATTCCACATCAGGGTTGGAGGACAAGAGGCGGGATAACCCTCTTTAGGCCCTCCATGAAAGCTTTAATGACTGGTATTCTTAAAAGGAAAATGTGTTTCCTATTCTGTAGATGAGCAGCCACTGTGGCCATGTGAAGGCGAATGGAAGTAAAGGCTAGAACACACATGTGCAAGTAAAGTAGGTAGCAGACTAAAACCTGGACCCTGGGCGACAGGGTCCAGGTTTGTTTGAGAAGGTCCCACCTGTTGGGGAGCCGCTCATGCGGAACAGATTTCAAATAGAAATAGTGAACCATGGCTGGAATGCCCTTGTGGGGGCCACCAGGGTGAGGGACATCTGCTGTAGCCTCTGAACCACATATAGGAGGGGGGGGGAGATGGAAAAGCGACCAATTCATCTATAGTGCAATGCCCATGGACTGCGGGAACATGGAGGCGAAACTTGGGCATTAGGCATTTTCTTTGGTCAAAGAGGTCTACCTTTGGCAATTCCCCGCTGCTGGAAATACAGGAGAAGAACCCGTTCAAGTCGAGAGTGGCAATGAAGTAGTCTTGCTGGAGCAGAGGAATAACATCCTGAAGAGTGACCAGTGCTCTGATAGGATATATTTCTTGAGAGGGCTGAGGTCCAGAATAGGACAGAGGGAACAGTCTTTCTTAGGAATCAGGAAGTAAAAAGGCGTAGACTTTCATACCCTGCAGATGGTGTGGGACGAGCTCTAGGAAGAGCACTGAGACACTTTTGAGGAGGAGCATTGTGACACCTTTCAGTAGATATTGGTGTTCTGGTGAGTGTCTGCTGTGTTTGTGGTATGTTGGGAGTTCTCAGCAAGCTCCAAGCAATAACCACGTTGGATAAAATTCATCACCCATAGACCAGAGAGGACATTCTGCCAGAAGGGAAAGAACCTTTGTAGACACCACCCCCCCTTAGTAGTGGTGGTGGAGGCACCCTAAGGGTAGCTACCTTTGCCTAGAGTTATTGCCCCTATAGGAACCCCAAAATTAGCCTCTTGGGGAGAGCAGCTGTGCTTGTGTAAGCTGGAAAGCTGTGGAAGCTTCTGAGGAGATGGTATCATGATCGGGTGTGCGGCAAAAGGACCCACAAGGAGCAGCGTCTGCAGGGCACCCATAGCCTTTGCAGTCCCTGTATCTTTCGTTATCTTTTCCAGCATTTGGTCAACCTGCAGGCCAAAAGGGAGCTGGCAATCAAACGTAAGGCTGAGCAGGTGTTGCTGGATTCTGGCTTGAAGCCAGAGATACGGATCCAAGCATGCCTACGGAGGGGCACACTGACAGCAGAGTAAGCAGCCTTAAGGGCACAGTGAATGGCTGCGTTTCAGATAAGTTTGCCCTCCGATACCATCTCAGGCCCTCTCCTCTGTGTTCATCTGAGAGATTTGGAGGACCTCCTCCATTTCGTCCCAGTGGCTGGGGTCATAACGGGAGAACAAACCAATTGAGTCTGCGATACGGCAATGATTAGCAACACTTTTGCCTGCCGTATCAATATGTTTACTGTCCTTATCCAGGGGAGGGGGTCAACGGTGTCTTGAGAGTTCACCAGCTTGTGAGTGATAATTGTACCCAAATGTAGATAGGGGTCAGTAGGTGATGCTTTGTACTTGTTATTCACCTGGGAAGTGACAACCCTGGTTTTGAATGGGTCCTGAAAGAGGTCAGGGATTGGACGATGCAGCATGCCCTTGAGCATAAGCAAATACTGGGTGGACTGGTGTGTGATGGAAAGGGTCTCAAAAAAAGGAAGTGCTCTATGGGGTTGACATGCATTTAGACCTTGTGGAAGAGGCTGCCCTAGCTACCAGCTCATGGTTAGATGTGGAGTCCTCAGTTGTAGATGAGCAGGCTAGGCACAAATCAGACTCAGTGTTCCCTGGAGGGTCCATGAGATCTCGGACATCACCATGTGGGTGTATCTTGAGCATTCCCCCCCCACCAAATCACCCATGTATCTCTGTGGGGTGTCCACTGATGTGTATATGAGAGTGGTGTCTGGAAGTGATCCAGGCAGGGATGTAGAAAGCTTGGTGGAGATGGAAGGAGTGGTGGTGGCTCAATGACTGGCATAGGGCTTGTGGCCTTGTCCTGTCTGTGTCTTCCTGTGTTTTTATGAAATAGGGACGTTAAGGGCAGACGAGTCTGTGTGAACACTGAAGTAGATGGCACTAACTGATGATTTCTTAGGTGCCATGCCACACATTGCTTCTGGAGGGTTTTTTAGTGCAGACCACTGTTGTAGGGCCGGCACCAAGTCTCCATTTGAGATTTCCTTTTTAGCTTGACATCTCTTTTAATGGTCACTTTTTACATATTTTCGCTTTAATGCCAGAATGTGCTACATACGCATGTATTCTTGGTAGGCAATGTCGCCCTGTAGTCTGCACATTTAGTTCCAGGGTCACACATTCCAAACACAATGCCCTTGTTTATTCTAGGAAAAAACAAAGAAGCTGTTCTGCATCTCTGCCACGGACTGATAAGGACAGTGTTTTATTATTTAATGGGCATCCATGCTAGGCACAGAGAGGAGCACTTCACACTAAGGTTACCACAGAACCGCTGTGAACTATGAATGAGATGCAGCCCTGCTGACTCGGACCTTCATCCTGCGAAGGAAGATAGCCTGCAGACAAGCTTCCTGACCCTTAAAACCAAGATATGGGGGAAAGACTATCCCAATAGATAAGGAAAGGGTACTACCACTATACTATAGGTTAGAATTGGTGACAGATAGGAGTACGGTAACATTAGCAACAATTAACATGGTTGAATTATTTATATTTTTCACCATCCTAATAATGCTTATTACAACCATGTGTCTCATCTGCTTAATCATCACAGCCACATTTTGTTTCCAAGAACAAGATTTCAATAAATGTTCTGAAAATGCATTTTTGTATCCTTCTTTATACCTTGGTCAGGCAAAAATAAGACATGAGGGTTAGATCTGTTTCCACAAATTCCTTGGGAATCAGACTGGTCATGTTCGAGGTTTAGATTGGTACTGTGAGAGCCTAACAAACCAAACCAATATTTACTGATGATATAAGACGACTACGTTTCTATATTGTGAAGTTCTCGTTGATCTAATATGCAGTCCTACTACACCCATAGGATCCACATAACACAATGGCCTGAAGGCAGTGGTAGCCCAACAGCACCCCGATGGTGTCGATCAAGAGCACACATCAGAACCAGACTACGGAAATAAAACAATATAACAATGGAGTTGATGCCCATGTGCGCTCCCAACAACAGGGGGAGTCTTAGTACCTCGTAGCTCAAAAAACTTCCTCAAAGAAAATAACTAGGACACATCCGGGTCCAACAATAGACTGCAGGAGTATACACAGCATGTGCATCTGTAGCCTTACATGCCTCAAACAGTTTCTTTTGGCATTCATACAGCCGTTTGGAGCTGTTCAAGGACTGGAAGTTCAGAATAATGGAACATTTCAGAACCAGTGGCTCTAAGTGCCAAAGTGGAGTGCTATCGCTTATTCAGCATCGGGGTAGTGGTGCCTCAGAGTGAGATTTTGGTGACATCTTGGGGCCTATTGGTGTTTTGGATGCCAGTATGTGCTTTGGTGCAGAGGAGGCTAAGATCTTTGACTTGGCAATACGATTTGTGCCTGTGGATGCTGAGGTGCTGGTTCTGTAGGTGTCTATTGAGGTGAACCTGTGCTGGAGCCATGTTGCCTTGAGGACTGGCTTATCTTAAAGGGGTTAATGACCAGTCCCCCCTCGGTGTTGGTGTTAAGGGACGGTTATACTCACAGCCCAGGGCATTGCCCATCTGTATGGCCTGCTCCTGCAATCTCAAGCTTGGACTGTACCTCCTCCTTGTGGGAGTTGGAAAAGAAGGCTGCCTCAGAACACGGATCAAATCAAATCAAATCATTAACATTTATAAAGCGCGCTACTCACCCGTGCGGGTCTCAAGGCGCTAGGGGGGAAAGGTGGGGTTATCGCTGCTCGAACAGCCAAGTCTTTAGGAGTCTCCGGAAAGCGGAGTGGTCCTGGGTGGTCCTGAGGCTGGTGGGGAGGGAGTTCCAGGTCTTGGCCGCCAGGAAGGAGAAAGATCTCCCACCCGCCGTGGAGCGGCGGGTGCGAGGGACGGCAGCAAGTGCGAGGCCAGCGGAGCGGAGGGGGCGGGTGGGGACGTAGAAGCTGAGGCGTCTGTTGAGGTATTCCGGTCCCTTGTTGTGGAGGGCTTTGTGTGCGTGGGTGAGAAGACGGAAGGTGATCCTTTTGCTGACTGGGAGCAAATGCAGGTGTCTCAGGTGTGCGGAGATGTGGCTGTTGCGGGGTACGTCGAGGATGAGGCGGGCCGAGGCGTTTTGGATGCGTTGCAGGCGGTTTTGGAGTTTGGCTGTGGTCCCGGCGTAGAGGGTGTTGCCGTAGTCCAGGCGGCTCGTGACGAGGGCGGATGGTGGTCAAACTGTCCGAGAGATCGGCTTAGAAGTCTTCGGCACGGAGGGGTTCTTCCCAAAAACTTTCTTTTGCGTCTAGCCTAGACTGATTGTACATCTGATGACCTACTTAGCATCTGTCCCCAAGGAGTCTTTTTCAAGCTCATACTTGGTGTTGTGGCAACAAACACAAATTACAGACCTGGAAGTAGACAGACTAGTATTTCACATTACAGCATGGGTGGCATTAAATGAGTCCCTTGCATCACCAGCTATACATCTTTGAGAACGAGTACGTCAAGCAAAGGACGCCTGGCCCATTGCCCAGCTGTGGGGAATTTGTTGATCCTTTGGACGTAGAGATCTCAGTAGCAAGTCAGCAGAAGTACATAGTTTTAGAATATAATTGGTGTCAAAAAGACGAGGGACAGTAGATTAAGTGTCAAAGGGTGCCTCGGTCCTGGAGCTCCGGTCACAAAATCAAAACCAGATAGTGGAAAACAACAATCTAACACGGAGTCAGTGCCCATACATAATGCCAGCATAAGGACTCCCCATATACCTTGTGACTTGAAAGACCACTTAAATAAAAAAATAATAAAAAAAAAAGTTGCAAACATCTGAGCCTAACACTAGACTGCAAAAGTATTCAGAGCATTTTCATCTACAGCAACAAATGTTACGAACACTTTGCACCTTTGTGTAAAATCATTTCAGCCTTTCACCTCTACCAGATGTTTTTCCTGCACTGAAGAATAGATCAACAGCACTCGATTTGGGGCTGATAACACTAAAGATGCTCTTCATATGAACAGATGAAAAATACACTGTGACAGCAACCCTGTACCCACTTCATGTGAATAGTAACTTTTGAACTCCATTTACGTTTATGATTTTATTTATCTGTTGATTTGTGCACAAGTTATTTTGTATAAAGCAGTCTGTTAATGCAACTGTGCTTTGGCCTTCTTATTGCATTGAACTGGAAGTCCCTGCATCGATAAAGGGAAGCCCGGGTTAGCTAGATATTGTCATTATGCGAACTGTAAGTTAAGGTTCTTGCTGCAAACAATGGAGCGAAGAAGAATTAAATTATACTGGTATTCACTTCCCCACTGCTTTAATTGCTTCCACATGTAAAAGTGTGTTGGATTTCCATCGAGGAATTCATCTGCTCCGACCACCTTATTTTGCTCTTGCATGAACCCTTTGCTATTGCGATAGAGTTAATACAAAAATGAGTTATGCATTTGGCTCCCATACCCTTTGGAAATTAAACTGTTCAACTTTACGATAGCGGGTCGAAAATTGTCGTATTTACTGGTGCAACATATTTTTGGTGCCCATTATAGTCACACCATACCTTGTACTGTGATGTTTGCAACCTGAAAGCATTTCCATTTTAAAAGGATTATACTGCATAGTAAACAAGCATAGCTGACACCAAGTTAACAGACAAAATACATGCATTCCTATATTTTAATGATACAAAAAGGCATATTATGCCATAGTTATTGCAAATATTCCTCACATGGAAACGCATCCATAACTGGTATAGGCATATATTATTTTATTCCCAGTTATTGGTTCAGTTTGGTGTTTATACTTAATTAGTAGAAATCAGATCCGATCACCACATAAGTGATAAAGTGTACATCTAATGGATGGGAAATGCCCTAAAAATGAATCATCAATTGAACTATGGCTAAGTCCTATCAAGAATCACAGTCATCATTTGATAGTAATTTAATTCCTCTTAGGACTCCAGTGAACCATTTCTGTGACTGATCTAAATACAATCTTGTATGCAATTCATTTATCCAAGGCAACAGTACAGCCTCTAGAAACATAGTATGCACATCATTTGATAATGTTGGTGATTTGCAGCTGTGTTCCCCAGTGTTGCTAAAAAGCGAAACCTCTCAAACTGCAACTCCAGCATTGAGACAAGGGAGTTTGTTCACTGACATCTGTAATCATGTGCCAGGCACTGCTCTCCAGGCAAGCCCGAAGTGCTCCCAGGTACTGTTTTAAAATCTCTAAGGGAGTGTCAGGAAAAGGTTCATTCGTTGTCAGCCCAGGTGGAGACGAAGCTGAAAAGTATCCAGGCTACTGGCATCTTGCAGCTTATCATATCAGTTGTCACCTGCATAGAGCTGAAATTAATTATCTTATTCACAAGGGTTTTTATCGGAGTTTGTGCCAAAAAGACTATGAATGATCTGGTCCTTACTTTAAGGCAGGGGCAATGTATCCGGGTTGTCAGACGGCTGTAGCCCAGTTGAATCAGTGTGTGGCCACAATTGAGGTAGAAACCAAGTCAGTGTGGAGTCCTAGAGCATTACTGTTTGAGCTTCATCATCTGGTGTCTACATCAGTGCCAATACTCCAGGGTCTGGTGAAGGTTGTGGGATCAAGACAAATGTCAATACCAAGCTAGCGGCAGGGATCCAGGAGGAGATTCCTTTGGTACTGTGGGGGCCAGGGGTGTGCCTGAGGAAGCCAGTAGAATGTTGAAAAGGCAGACAATAGCTTCATCAAACTTTTCTGTTTGGTACGGTGTGGCCAAGGGACCCAGAAAGAGTCAGAACTGGTTCCTAAAACGATTAATTTCAGAAGTAAGGCAAAAGGCACATTTACACCCTTACGCCTCCTCAGGAGTTAGAGAGCAGTGGGAAAGGGCAGCAAATCACTTCAGATTCGTGGGCTTTATTTTTTTTTTTTTGGACTTATCAGAGGACTTTGACCAAACAAAGATGTGCTGCAGGAATGAGACCTTCCTATCAACCTATCATGGTATGTAGTCTATTGGTACTTGAAGCAGAGCTTAGCCTTACGGTTCCGACAGTCCTTCAGATTCATCAAGGCACAGTCGCTTCAGTTGGAGTTGTGTTCCAACATCAAGCTCCAAATATAAATCTGATGAGAATGTGTCAGATATGTGTGTATGACAGTCCTTACAAGGTTTGATCGCCTGCTTTTGAGGGTGATATTTCCCTTGCACACTGCGTTTGAGAAAGTTTTCCCAAAAACTGCCAGACAAGAGTTAGCTTAGGATCTACATTAGGTGGTCTGGAAACAAAGGAACTGAGACCGGATGCATGGGTGGCGCTTATATGCAGCTTCGCCTGACACTTTAGGAGCAGAACAATGTCTGCTTGGAGCCTCACAATTCCACCTGCTGGTATTGCTGTGATTTTCCAGATCTAGTCGGGCACTTGGGGAATATTCAAAAGGTGAGGAATGCGAGGTTAGAAGCATCCACTTGAAAGATGTTGCATTTGCCTGTGGAGACTAACCATGGTCTCTTCCAGGGTGTTTTAAATGTTTCTGTTTACAAGGGGGGCTGCTATGCAGAGCTCGCTTGGCCGGTGCCGTACCACTGGAGCTAATATTGAGTCAGAGCCTGAGGGTCAAAAAGAGGCATCAGGAAGGCCTGCCCTGCGTAAGGGTCATGTCAAAGGATAGTGTCTGCCCGGTAATGTTGGTTTTTGAAAAGACATGCCTTGATTTGATTTTACCTAGATACGAGTACTATAAATGACAAAAGGTCTCTTGAAACTAAAGCAGAATGTATAAGACAATGCATCTAAACTATTCAAAATGTGTGCAAAAGCAAAATTTTGACTGCTTTACAGAAGCCCAAATAATCTTCTGTGGTTTTCATGTTGGTGAGAAGCAGATTCCATAAAGAAAGGATAGAAAGGGTCTGTCCACCATGCAGAGTTCTACAGAATCTTGGGATTCAGAATAGATCCTGATTCGAGTCAGTCATTTAAAAACTTTAGCGTAAAGCCATGAATGGATTGGTGCATCATACATACTATTTTGAGCCTGCACAGTTTGTTTTTTAGTAGCAAAAAGCTGTGGGTAAACTAAGGCTCTATTACATGCAGGTGGGCTGCTTGATTTTGGACCACTTAAAAATAAGAACTTTTTTTTTTCTTTTCTCTTACAACTGTCTGGCAGGAGGGTTCCTACCTTGTCATAAACAGATAACCCAAGATGGCCTAATACATCCTTTCTGTGCTCTAATCCAGTCTATCTGGCCTTATGCAAGTCGGATATCATCCGGAAACAAAGTCGCTGGAGAAGATGGCAGAAGTGGGCCTATATTTCAAGAAAGCAATATGAATGGTGCAAGTCACTCAAATAGGAGCATTCTCTTAATGGGGGCAATTCTGGTTGTCGGCTGCGGGAACTTAACACTTCCCTACGTAGGTCATCGTGACATTTGGCTGGAGGAACAAGGGGAGGATTATTTTCTCATATCCTTAAGACATATTAAGTGACGGTTTATATATTATATTGTCTGATCTACCTTTCCGATAGTTAACTAACTTTTCCGAACCGAAATACGGAGCGAAGAGGAACACGTCCGAACCCACACACACACACACACACACACACACACGATAAAGGAGAAGTGCTGTTGATAATTTGGGACGCCTTTAAGGGAGTCCTCCATGGTCACTGAATTGGATTGGAGACAGATGTACAGAAGCAACAGCACTTTCATAAAGATAAATGAGAACAGGACTTGTGCTAACAACATAACAGTTCGACGCATTCTTGAGGATGAGAAAATACAGAGGACATAATTTGGCCAGAACCAACAAAGATTGCGGACCATCTTTTATTAACGCTCTCCAATCCCAAATCTTCTCTCCTCTCTCACCAAGAGCTGGTACATGAATACATGACAGTTTCCGGCTTTAAAGTAAATGTATTTAAATCTGAGATATTAAACTTGACCCTCCTCCCAAACTGAAGTAGATGAAGTGGGGGGGGGGTTGGGTGCTAGGAGGAACTGGGAAAGCCCTAAGGTTTTCTTAAAAAAAAAAAAAAAAAAAAAAAAAAAAGAAAGAAAGGACTTGCCAGTCTAGCATTACGTGAAATTAAGTCTTATTATTGGGCTGTGCAGTTAAGAAGTTAAGGGTCACTGAGGAGTATGGGTCCACAGACAGGGTAGTGGTGGACCCTGTATACGGAAGCCAAAGGGAGAACACCACCATACCTAAGCACACAAACATCAACGCTACTCCAGATCTGGGACAAGATAAACAATTGACTACCTATCCTTCCCCGCATACCCCAATCCATATCAATCAGTCATTCAAACCGGCCTCACAACCAGTCCCCTTCTCTACCTGACAAGAGGGAGGCTTAACTATACCAAATATATTTTTATAATGTCAAGATTAAGTCCCTTGAGGAGTGTAAGAAAGATTTTCAAGTAGCAGAAAGGGAAATATTACATTATATACAACTGTGCCACTAGGTGACAGCTTGGTGGAAAGACACCACAATCAGAGATTTGGCCCTCTAAGAAGTCTGTACGACAGGCAACAGTTTTAAAGGGGGGCTTTTTTTGCAATTATCCACTCTCTTGGTCACATTTAAATCACATTCATAGCACACAGACTCAGGTGGCAAGATAGAGCAGGCATGTCGAACTCAGATACACAATGGATGACTATCTGGAAAGATTTACACCATAATGTACACAGTTGTAGAGGGAAAAAACAAAACATTATGAACTGCTCTTGATCTGGTATCGCTACCCAGTTACACTGCATAGTTTCTAAACCAACCCTAGCCTATTCTGCTGGAGAGGTTGTGATACAAGAAGTAGGAAGACATGATGCAAAACACATGTGGTGGAACTGTCCCAGGGTTGTCCAGTTCTGGACTTCAATTTTGAAAGCACTTCAGAACATTTTGTGATACCGCATCCCACGAGATATCTTTACAGTGTTGTTGAATACAAGACCTCAGACCTTACACCACCAGTCTAGGTTAGAGTAATTTTATGGAATTCTTTGGGGCAACTAAAATTGCAATAGTGCCCCAGTGGAAGAGGGAAGATCCCTCCACCTCCTGTCACTACAAGGTATACCTGCTTATGGAACCTCATGCAATGGAGAAATTAGCCAATAATGTGACTGAGACAAATTCTGGATTTTGATACTGTTTGGAGGGGCCTGCAGATGCTCATCTTTGAGCGGGGATTCCTTCTGCAGTGCACTCATCCAAATTTAAATCTATGCATCTTTCTACATTTTGACATCAAACCTGGGGGATACCAATCATTTTTCCCCAGACTGAAGTAGGAGGACTCCAAATATACAAGGAGAGATTTGAAGTTTGCGTGTTATGAATAGCAATTAATGGTCTGCATGGCTAGGGTGGGACGGAGATGGGTTGAATTTGTCTTTTTTCTGTTTGTATGCCATATTGTGTTGAATGTGTCAGATAAGGGAACACGTTTCACTGGATAGTGATAAAAGACCTTCGGCAATGTCCCTGTTTAAAAATGCTCAGCTTCTATCCTTATAGGAGTATTGGACAGATTACTGAATAAAAGTGTCTGTTTTTAAAAAACAATTCCCTACATGATGTGTTTTGCTGGAGGGAGTTTGTCACAGAGCGTCTCACGTGCCCATCATGAGGACAGAAGAAATGACACTTTACTGTCAACACTGGACCACTACAGTAAATGCAAGTTAACAACGCATCCTAGAAAAAAAAAAAGAGCACAAGAGAGATAAGATCATCTCTGCTACCACCCACTTAGAAACAAACTTGAGAACAGAGCAGTCAGTTCACAATCCTGAACAAGGACAGTGTTGAGCTACAACATGAATCGGTCCGCACGACCCCTTGTATAACAGCTACTGAGCAATACACATTAAGGCCATAACCACTATAAGAGATGAAATGCCTCATTGCAAGGCTATATAGCGACTAAAGAGAAGAGGATAATGCTAAAAGCCCTCCAACGTGCCAGGGCTTGATAATATTGTTTGGTAACATACTTTAATGTCCATCTGCTACTGCAGTATTCTGCCTACAGCAACTAACTAGCATGACAGCCATTTCTAAGCACATATCTATATTATCTGAAAGGACAGATACTGAATACAAACAATATAAAGAAACAAATGCATGTGGTCAAGATTATGCAAACTGGGTTAGCATCAAGATGAGGTAAATGCTCCAAATATCAAATATTAAATGTTAAGTTGCTTAGCTGATGAGTACAAACAACTTTCAAAGAACATACCTCAGGGTTAAGAAGATGTGTGTGAACTACAGCTCGTTTAATGTCATATAGGTCGGTGAAGTGTTCCAAGGCACGCTGCAGCAGACCAGCCTTCTCACACAGCTGGGCAATATGAGCACGGTCATAGTGCGTGAACATCTGATTTCCCAAAATGGCATCTGCTACCTAAAATAAAAGCAGCAAAACAATCAATTTTTAACAGCACACGTATTCTAATTAAGGAAGGAACCTACGGATCACTTAAGTTCACTATTGAGGAGAGCCTGCTTGTCCATAACATCTGAAAACAGTGCTGCAAGCTGTAAAGATCAGAATAATTATTTAGATTGCAGAACTAGTATTTATAAAGCACACTAAGCTGGGATGCAAGCGAGTGCCATGCATCAATGGGAGAGGTAGTGTGAAGGTCTGAGATACCTTAAATTAAAATTTGTATTTGCATTGTGCAACTTTTACATCACATAACTACATTATTCTAATTTACAATTCTCTTGTCACGTGCTGATGCAGAATCAGAAAGCAGGTTTACAGGGTAACTTTGCCATTAGACCACATCTACTACTACAAAAAACTGAAGATACAAATAGGTCTACATCCATGAGATTTGGTATGAAAATCTTCACATTATGTAAGCTGACAGCATGCACCAAATTGAACAATAGAATTACAAGGCCAGTATCAAAAGTAGTCAACGTACCTGGGGAGCATGCATGAGGTTCATCTCAAGCAAGCGTGTCTGCAGTGGGCCCTCTGAGGGCCTATTATGTTTCAAAGCATCCAATAAAAAGGCAGTGCACTGCTGAATGAGGTTGTACTCCATGAATACATCAACAATCTGAAAATACAAAGCATGTCCAGTTTAGAAAGTCACTACACTATTAGACAATCAAGAAGTGAGGATGAGACAGCAGCCATTCAGGACAACATTCTGGGAAAACAAAGTCAGAGGGAGGGCCTTAGGAGAGAGGTTGTGAGAAGAAAGATGCCCCAATATGCCCTTTTATGTTACACTGATGTTTTCGTATAGTGCCACATACTGCAACATATTTCTTCCATAGTGGTTCTGAGGCAGAGGATGCCTTAATAAACTATTGTGTTGGACCTGTAGAATAGGTGTATTGGTGACACTGATGAAATCCCAATGGTTTTCAAATGAAGTTTGCAAAACAACGGAGACTTGACAGAAAAACTTTAAGTCAAACAACAAGTCTACCATTTACATATCTGTGGGCAACAATGTAAAATTAGAAGTAAACCCAAGCACTGGTGTTTATGTCATTTACTAGAACACCAGGATCCTGATTTGTCTTTCCATATTCATATACTTCTAGTTCAGGAGTGTGGATAAACCAGACAGCACACATGTATTCCTTTGTCAGGTCTCGAGTTTTTTTTCTCCTACAGAATTTTTTTTTTTTTTTTTACTTGCATCCTATGCTACCAATTTATAGTCTCCAAACTCCCCTGTCCAGATATTCCTCACCACCATTCACACCATTTTCGACAAATTAAAGTTGAGCAGATTCCACAAATGCAAGCCCCACAAGAATATCCACCTCCTGGTTCTCAGACTATGACTCTTTCAGACTCTGCTGCACCTTCGAGCACACACTGCTGCACCTTTAAGCACACCGCAATTAATGTACAGCAAAGAAAGTAACAACTGCATTATAAAGGCCCAAACAGGAATGTTGTTTACTGCTTCAGACAATACGAACACGTCACCTTTTACACTTAGTTATGCCAATTTAAGACTGTTTACAGAATGACTGATAGCCAATGACATTGTTAACAAATGCATTCAAAGAGTAAAATGTTTTCTAGTCAGAAAGATAGTATACAACACATAAAGTACCCATGGTGCCAACAAATAATTATTTCTAGCTCTATAAGCGTCAATAAGTATATGCCTCCCATTATATTGTTGGATGACTTTACTTCCGAACAAGTGCATGTTCTCACAAGACTATGAAGTGGGAAGTAAAGGCTGGAGGAGAGAACATTCCTTGTGTGTCAACAATTGACCTTTAGCAGTTCAAATGCCCTCTAGACTGCTGTACACTAAGCATATAAAAACTGGTGAATTAGGGTGGATTCAGGAGTGGTTAAGGCAATGCGACACTGCAGAGGAATGTGCTTGAACAAACAAGATACCTCTTTGAAGTACAGGAGCCATGGAAACTAAAAGGAGGGGGTCTTTTTTGGCTACCCTGCAGGGAAAAGAGCACAAAAGAAGGCCGAGAATGTGCCAGGAAGGCCTTGGTCAAAAACAACCTATTAGTAAATGTGAGATCAAATAAGGTCCAAGTGTTAACATTTTGGGATCTGGAAGCAGATTTGGACGTTTGATGATCATTTGTTTTTTGTGCAATGATCCAACTTCTAGCTTAGGGGAGGTATGCACCAAACGCCTAATGTTTTGCAACACCTAGAAAACAGCTATTTAGCTTGAAAAAACAGTGAACATACACTTAACAATATATCTGTATTTATACAAATCAAATTAGTTGACAAATTTAGGTTTACTGTTAAGTAAAATGCCCATGTATTGGTCACATAGTATGCCAAAAAAGAAAACAAAGTTTCCTATTACTTGTGTGATATCAGCCAGGGGTTCCTCATCCTGAACCAACATCTGAGCAAACTGCTGTCCTTGATCTGGGCTGATTCTCATCACATTCCTGAGAAGGAAAATCCAGTCTGGTGTGTATCCCACCTACAAAACACGAGGGTAAGTGATTTAAAAAGACAGCATGCATTGTACCACAAACACGTCAAAGTCAGGAAAACATTCTAAGAATTTTTTTAATTTAATATTCACATGTTTATGCACATTAAAAGAATTTTCATTTAGGACTGGACCAGTCAAGCAAAGAATATGCACAAACTGTACTAGGTCATCGTACATTTAAACAAAATGTCACTATAAAATTAATTATTTTCTCAAATTAGAGTAAAAAAGACTTCTAATATGATTTGAAGGAAAAGATAGAAATTAGCCCACACAAATCTACACAAATGCAGTAAGCTCACTAAATATTACTGTTAAAAGAGATTTCAGTTAAGAATTATGGGATAAGGCATAAGCTGCAGATGCACAAAATGTGACTGGGGTGATTTTGTTTTCCCCACTTCAGAGACTACAAGGAAAACATGCAAATTACCTAAATGGAAAAGGTCATAACCTAAACGCAGTCTGTCAAGCAACAGTACACATCCTTAGAGTCTGAAAGTGTTCATGCTCATTCTAGTCAATTTATAAAACAGTGAAGGATAGGTTTTCGTATTTCCTTTGCTAGGGAGGAGTACTGCTTCTAAATGACATTTCTTTCATCGTCTTGGATAGTGACTTATGTAAGGCTTACAGATGTATGAATAACAGCATCATCTACATTAGTGCAGCAATACCAAAACCCTGTGGCACATAAGTAATGCCAATACTAATATGACAAGATATTAATTGGGAGAATATGTGTTCATAGTTACAACGGGGCTGTACCCATGAATATACCTGCATGGGTCATCGACAAAAAGGTCATACGTAGATATACAACAAAAATGTGGGATGCATTTGTATTGTATCACCTCTGTTAGGTAAAGCTGAGATACATCAAGGTCTCATTACTTCACTGTTCTATATGCAATCTATTTCCACAACACTCTGAAGGGTAGTTTTAAGCAACAGTGACTGTTTGAGGATAGGCAGAACAAATGATAACATTTTATCACATACTCACTTTCTTGGCATACAGCACAATCTTCTGGACTTGTCCCGTTTCTGCAAAACATTGGATGACTTTATTGGGAACATTGGCCCTCAGATAAACACTGAGGGCCAGTGTGGGATCCACAGACTTCACAAGATCACCCAATTCTTCTGAGCACTCCAGCTAAAAAGTAAAACACATTAATAAGTAAAACAGCTGATGTGTTATTTTAATAGCAATCATAATGGCAATTTTTCAAACGGTTTGATAATGTTAATTCAATTACATTGCTCCTTAGATTTCATAGTTCAGAAAAAAACACATTGCTCTATCCAATCTCCCATATAGCCCTGAACATGCGGTCATGCAGACCCTAAGATGTATAGTTCCAGCAATGGACTATGCATCCTTTGTTCGACCTCAATATTAACCACCAAAGACACCTGGATCTAAAATATATCAAACCAGAAACCTTACTAGTCCTCATGTTCTACATGTAGCTGCCAACTGGCTCCACCCGTTACTAACTACAGAATAAAACGATCTCCCTTCTTTCATACCTAAAGGACAGACAGAAATCCACTCATGCCCGTATTTCTATACCAGTGTCAGGTCATCAACGCTTCCATTCTGGCTTATCACTTCTGCACTGAAAAATCTTATACAACATGCCTGGCTATCAGTTTATCAAAGTAATGGTCACAGATCTATTCAAAAGGACAACTTGGGTGTCTGTATTTTTGCTCAGTCTTTGCACACACCAACCTTCTAAATGTTACGCATCAGCCCATGACAGCTAACAACGTGAGCGAGACCTGGTTATTGTGCTGCCATTCTTACTTCCCAGGCTTAGCATATTTTTGAGCTAAAAGTAAATAAAAACATTTCTCGGCTGATCTGAAAGTTGTAGCAGTTGCTAGCTTCTATTATCCATGAAAAGACTGGTCTGTGCTTATTGTAAACCTTGCCAGGAAAACAATGAAAAGAACATATTGCTTACCTGTAACAATCTGTTTGCAGCTTGTAGTGCTGAAGAATCACATGCTGTGCACACACCTACAGATAGTATTGGACTTGTATTATTACATGTTATTTTATTGGAGGATGTGCTTTGGGTTTTATGATGACTAGAGATCTCTGCTGAAACTCACAATGATCCACAAAATACACATCCCATTGTGATAGGATGTTCTAGAGGTTCTAAGCTTTATGAAGTCTCTGTACAGTGAACATCCTGTATCACACATACCACACCTGGAGAGCTGAGTGAAACACATGAATCTACATCACTACAACCTGCCCACAGATCGCTGCAAACGGAAAACATCACTTATATGCAATATATGCTCTATGACACATGCTGTGCACAGACAGAAAATCAATAGCCGAGACCTAAGGCAGTGGTTTGTAAGCAGAGAAGGAGGGTGCTTCAACTATAATATTTATAACAATCTGCCTGACATTTCCTCCTTGGAGAGCATGAATGTAAGGATATAGGTATTAGATAAATGTGTGTATGGATGAAAACCAAAGACACTCTTTATATGTGTCTACTAATAGGATGTTTCCAAAGAATTCTATTGTGGGTCCTTCATGCCCATGGAATGCACTTTTGGGGTGCAAGCCATTGTCCATTTGACTTTAGCATAACATCTGGATACACTCATGAACCCATCTAGCCAAGCTTTCTTTTGAGATAGAAATGCAGAAATACGGTCTGGGTAAAGGTGGCCTTATTAACCTACTGAGGACCATGAGACTACCCCATGATAGAGCTAGGTTACTGTGGGAAGTCCTGCCTATTTAGGCCCCTCCACTAAAGCCTTTATGACAGGGATTTTAAAATTAGTTTGGAGGTATGCAGAGGTTGCCACTAGATGTAGACGTATGCAAGTGTAGGCCAAGTCTATTTTCTGTAAATGAAGCAGGTCATACGCAATGTACTGGACTGGTAGTACTAGAAGAACAAGTTACTTACCTTTGGTAATACATTTTCTGGTGGATACAGTAAAAAGCATTACCGAGGATAAGTAACTTGTTCTTCTGATGGATACATCTATCTGTGGTTTCCTCACCTTTTGAATAGAATCCCAACATAGGCCTGCACTCTGAGGTGGGTGCCATCTGGCTATACCAAGAAATCCTGCAGCACTGAACAGGCAAAATGTCCATCCCTACTCACTTCCGAGTCCAAACAGTAATGCTTTGCAGAAGTGTGGAGGGAAGCCCAAGTTGCTGCTTTGCAAATATCTACAACAGGTACACCTCTAGACAAAGCATAAATAGTAGACTTAGCTCTGATAGAATGAGCTCTAAGGCCCTCAGGAGGATTTTTCTCTGCCAGTGCATAACATTTTAATGCAAAGCATGACCCACCTTGATAGCATTCTTTTGTGAATGGCTTTGCCCTTCATCTTGCCCACGTAACCAACAAAGACATGATTGTCCATCTTAAACTCTAGCCCCCAGCTCAACTGAAACGCATCCCCCCAATGCTCCCTGTATAAGATACTGGAGGCTGCAGAACAGCGGGCAGTGCGCATTTTTGTGAGTGGCATACAGATCTATCCGAGGCATATCCCCAGCTGAAAGACATTAAACCACAACCAGATGGGGACACCACTCGTGAGCAACTAAAAAGTGACGGCTGAGACTGTCCGCATGTACATTGAGCACTGCAGCCAAATGGTTTTTTACTATGCAAATCCAATGGTGCTGAGCCCAGGACCAGAGTCGTAGAGCGCCTCTGCAGAGAACATACAACCCTACCACTCCCTGTTTCTTGATGTACCACACTGCAGTAGTGTTGTCTGTCAAGGCTTGAACTGATTGACAGCGAATGAAAGGGAGGAAGGCCTTGAGAGGCAGCGGTGTCGCACGTAACTACTGACTGATGTGAAACATCTGTTCCAGTGAAGACCAAAGACCTTTGATCTACAGACTCACCAGATGTGCTCCTCACCCCAGAGTGGAAGAATCCAATCTGACTGTGGTCACCGGAAGTGGAAGATAAAACGGCATCCCCTGTGATAGGTTGCAGTCTACACTCCACAACTGAAGATCCACTACAGGGTCTCTGGAGACTGTTATTGACTCTGAGATCTCCTTTGTGTTGAAGCCACTGCTGGCGGAGGCACCACTGGAAAGCCCTTATGTGCCAACATGCGTGAGTGACCAACAGAATGCAGGAAGCGAACAGACCGAGCAGGCATAGGACCTTTAGGACCAGAACAACCGCTCCATCCTGAAACCTTGGAATCATATCCTGAATCCTCTGAGAGGGGGTAGGCATGATTTAATGTTGTGCCCAATACTGCCCCTTAGACCAGGAGCTTAGAGGGCTCCAGGTGAAATCTGGCCATGTTCAACAAAAAGCCCAGGTTGAACAACAATTGGATTGTCAGCTGAAAATGATGCCGTACCCATTCTGGTGTCTTGGCTTTGAGCCAATACCGATATTCCAGTCCTTCTGAGATGCGCTTCACCTTTGTGAAGACTCAGTGAGGAAATAAGACCAAAAGGAAGGACCACAAACTTGTAGTGCTGAGATCCTATCATGAACCGGAGATACTTCCTGCGCAACTGCAAAATGGGGATGTGAAAATACGCATCCTGCAAGTCGTTAGAAACCACCCAGTCTTCCCTGTCCAGCGCCAGAAGCACCCAAGCTAGGGTCAGCATTTTGAACTTCCCGTCTTTGAGGAACCAATTCAAAGTCCTCAGGTCCAGGATGGGCCTCAAATGATCATCTTTATTGGGGATCCAGGAATATCTTAAACACCCCTAACCCCTTTCCTGCTCAGGAACCGACTGCACTGCACCATTTAACAGTAGATTTTGTACCTCCTGTTGAGGCAACTGCAGGTGATCCTCTGAACAAAAAGAATGCTGGGAAGGGAGGAGGAAACTCGAGAAAGGGAAGGGCATACCAACGTCCTACAATGCTCAACACCCAAGAGGCTCATGTTATTGGCTCCCACTCATGGAGAAAATGAATTAATCTTCCCCCCTTACAGGCACCACATGCTGCTGAAAGGGGAAGAGAACTAGGGCTGCTTTCCTGACAGGCTTTCAGCTGAAAATTAAGTGGAGGAAGGCTGCTGGGCAGCACCACATTGCTACAAGTCTCCCCTGACCCCTGTAGGACCTGTTGAGGGTGTTGGCAGATTGTTGACCCTGGAACTACAGCCTTCACTAAAGGAGGACCCGTGGCCAAGCCCCCTGAACCTTCTAAAAGGTCTATAGACAGTGGTGAGAGACGAGAGACTTACCTGTGGCCTAGCTCTCCTTGAACCTCTGTAGTGCTGAGTCAGTTGTCTCGACCCATCAAAAGGGAGGTCCATTAAGGCGGACTGAACATCAAGTTCAACAACCACTCACCATGCATGTCTTCTGTTAGCCACGGATGTACCCATGGCCCTGGGAATAGAGTCTGCAGTGTCCAGGCCCGATTGGATAAATAGCTTAGCCTCTGCCCAACTGTCCTGCAGCAACTCCTTGCACATCTTGTGGTAGTTTAGGAACCACCCCCTTAGCAGACTATCAGCGCATGGATGTATCTGCCCAAGACAAATGTAGCATTCAGCGATTTCAATGCCATGCTACATTACGAAAACACAGTTTTAGCAGACTGTTCCATGCGTTTCGATTCCCTGTCTGCAGGAGTTATAAGGGAAGAAGCCAAGAGCTGTTTTAGCAGAACAAGAAGCCTGGACCACTAGACTTTCAGGTGTCTGATGTTGGCTGAGGAATTGCAGGCCACCTGGTGCAGCCCTGTATTTCTTAGCGACGACTTTGGCTACAGCAGGAGTTGACCCAGGTTTCCGCCAGAAATCCAGAACCGGCTACAAGAAGGCCTCATTAAAGAGTAGCGAAGGTTCTGATGTTGGAGTGGAGAACCTCAGTCAGTTTGTTGGATTTTATCTCCGGTGTTGGCAATGGCAGCTCCAAAAGGTCACCAGCCTTCCTGATCACACTGTGATATGAAGTAAGCTCGGGAGGAATGCTTCTAGGAGATAGCAATTCCCACTCAGGAGAAGTGTCGAGACCGCTTGCCACCCCAATCAATTCAAAACCATGAACATGCAAATGGATTTATCCTTCCTCCAAATCCTGATGCTCCTCCAACTACTGCTGCTCCTCTAAGAGTCTCAATGCCTCTCTTCTCGATCTTAGTCTAGACTCCAAGCTCGGAATCGATAAAGAATGATCTGACGCCGAGGATATACGTTGCGCCGGTGTCTGCATTGAATGACTCAATGACAAGTATTATTCAGAATAAGTATCAGCACCAGCAGCGCCGTCATCCCCAAAGGTGATGGAACCACAGGCAAAAAGGGCATAAAAGGAGCTGTCTATATGGCACCAGGATGCCTAGATTAAAGGCTATGGACCTGGGGGGGCCCACAGGCGCACCAGCAGGGGTCATGGCCCTTTTAAAAAAGCTGAACATAGCATTGCAAAAGGCTGATGGATCTGCACCAGGAGCCAGAAAGGCCGGATATTCTGGTTGAGGCTGGACCGCACTGGACTCCTCAATCTCCTGTTCTGGTGGAGTAACAGGAGAGAACTGCATCGTAGGACTTGCGGGAGATGCCGAGATCTTGACCGAAGACGGCGTTGGTGACATCTGTCGACCTGTGGAGGTGAAAGGGTAGGGCTCACCACCCAGGTCAAACAGCGCTGTGACATGAATGCCGGTGACAAAGATCTAGGGCTATCTCGAGATGAGCGACACAGGTAACTGTGGCAACATCGCTTCTTATGTGAACGAGAAGATTTATGGAATGAAAACTCCTCTCGAGGCCTGGATCGTCGATGGACTCGCTTTTCCTTTTTGGCCTTCGCTAGGCACAGCTTTGCTTCTCTAAGTGCCATCGGGTTCATACTCTGGCATGAATAGCATCCCTTGACATTGTGGTCAGATCTCTGGCACCAAAGACCGTTCTCGTGCGGGTCATTGACAGACATATGACCTCCACACTCCCTACAAGGCTTAAAGCCCAGCTTCTTTGGTGAAGACATTGTCGCACAAAGAATATTCATACGAAGAAGCTCCATTGACACAGTGTAACAATTGGAGAGGTAGAAAACATCAGCACGACACCGAGAACTTCATTTGGCTCCGATGAAGTCAGTCATGTGCGGAGCCATTCCATTGTGACGTCCTTGTTGACATGGATAGCTTTCCGTCGAATGCTGGTGCATTTAGAGAATTCTAAAGGTGAGTAATTCACTGGTAACTGCCTCCATCAGAAAACTTATATTGCAAGCTACTTTAAAACATTTCATTTAATTTAGCTGTGTAACATGCTCTTGAGAACATCTTCTAGCTTCTTCAAGAATTTTAATACATTTTGAGGCAGCTTCAAGTACCATATGGGACAGATAACCTGAATGAGTGACTGTAGGTTGGGGTATCTCTGTGGTGGAAGTACATGTTGGACACTAAAGGCAGTTTCTTGTGTGGATGGACTGACTGCTCTAACAAAAGGATTAGCATGCCGATGATAGAGCAATTAGAAATAGTGTCCTTTATGTCTGACATTTTATGGACTAAATAAGGTATCACTGGAACAGGGGAAAAGCATAAGTAAATGACCAATATATCCAGAGTATTTCCCCAGACAGAGTACGGGTACCTGGGTTTTGGCTTTTTTCATTCATGTGAGGAGCAAACTAATCTACTATTAAGGTGTTTCAACATAGAAAGGCTATGCTGAGAACTCAGGCCATCTCTCCCTAGCAAGTATGTTCATGAATCCTTCTGAGATTGTCAAAGTCACTGTCTGCTGCCAGCAAGTGCTCCACGAGGTATATGCTGTGTTAGTGACCAGGGCCAGACTGTTTGAGCTATGTTGGTTAACAGTAGAAAATGTGTACTCCCCTCTTGTTTCTCTATGCTGTACATGGTAGTAATATTGTCAGTTTGAATTAGAAACACCTTGTTGAAAAGTTCGGTTTGAGACTGAATTGGCATGAACTTCAACACAGTCTTAATTAGAAGCCTTTCCACCAGAGACCACTGCCCTTGCATGGTGAGACTGGTCATTCTGGCCCCCTAGCATGCAAGGGATAAGCATGTGTTGATGGTCTTGTGCGGGTGTGGGTCTGAAATCAACTCCTCCCCTAGTTTTTGGGCCATCACAGTGATCTGTGCTTAATAGTGGCTCCACCAACACCAGTACTTAATCTGTAAACAAATAAGTGTGAGGGCCCTTGTCAAGAGGTCCCTGCAGCTTGCACCATTCCTTGCCCCTGCCCGCCAATTACAGCAATAACACACAGCTATAAGTGTGACAATTCAGACTGTTCCGGGCCCCCTAGGCTATGAGAATGGCTTAAGGGGCAGGTATCAGTAATGTTTAAAGCATATTGAATTAACATCAACTACTGTGCTAATCTCTAAGTTAGAAAAACATGACACCATGTCATTAGTGCTGGTGATGACAATCGAGTATCAGAGCACTGGAAACCATGGATTCATATTAAGCAGGCCAACATTAGATCATCTCAGTTTCTTGTGGTCGCTGCAAAGCACTCCTGTAATGGGTGTATGTGCAACCACCCATTTGCAACCAACACAATGCAGGATGCTATCATCACCGGTATTACTGTATAAATATGTATCCTGCCTGTACCTGTTAAGCATACCACCCAGAGGGTTTTCAGGGGTACCCCTGGTTCATTGATTCCATAATTTACAGGCTATTTATTTTATTTTTTTAAAAGCTTTCAGGCTCAATCCAAACAGAGGTGAGGATTTTGGGTGGTAGCCAGAAACTTAAAATACTTTACTTAGGAGCAGTGGCCTGAGCTGGACAGACCACGACTCAACAACCAAAGCCCCAAAGATAATGTGGAGGTTTCTCTGTGATGAGCTGGGCTGCAGGACAGCCTGATGTTCGGCACAACAATCAGGTCAATTAGTCTAGAGCTGTTTGTTTTGAAATACAAGCACTCATGATTACAGGTCACAAGGTGGGCACTGTTTTGTTACATAAAAGTTAAAAAAAATTGGTCTGAGCATGTGATGATTGCGTAAAGCAGTTGAGGGGTGAGGGGGCTTGTCCAAGAAACTAAGTCAGGGGTCTGACAGAAATCCACAGTATTTGAGCGGTAAGCTGATCTTTAGCAGAACATACTTGAATACACTTAATACTCCGTCTGGCTATGCCTGCTTTTGGTATAGAGTTTCCTTTATGGGGAGGTGAAAAAGCAACAAATATGTTGTTTATTTTTCTTGAAAGTGTTAGTTCTAACAATGTAGACCGTAAGGGCCGTTTTTACACCTAATGTGTGAAGAGCCCTCTCTGCAACTGAACCGGGTTTTGTGGGAAAAAAAACACGGTAACTCGATTGAGGTGAAAATGGGAAACCACTTTAGGGTTGGTGCAAAGAACTACCCTGTCTATGCAGTTGGAAGAAAGGTTCTTCCAAAGTTAAAACCTGGACCTCAATAGCACGTCTAAGTGAGGTGATAGTGACCAAAAATGTCACTTTCCAAGAAAGGAACTAAAGGGGAAATTTGTGATGGGGTTCAAATGGAGGGCTCAGAAGTCATGTAAATCTGACGTTAAGATCCCATGAGGGTGCAAGTAGAACCCATGGTGGAATAACTCTTCTGAGCCCCTCCATGAAGGCTTTGATGACTTGTATTTTGAATAAAGACAGGTTGGCTTTTTTTTTTTTTTTTTTACACATAGGCAGCCATTGCAACCAAGATATAGGGCCCGATTTAGAGTTTGACGAACAGGTTACTCTGTCACAAACATGACGGATATTCTGTTCGCCATATTACTGTCTCCATGACCTACAAAGGCGGACGGGATATCCAGCATGTCGGTGACAGAGTAACCTCCTCCACCAAACTAAATCAGACCTGTAATCTTATGGATGTAAAGGCTAACCCAGCCTTTTGTAAATGAAGCAAATAGACAGCGTCTTGTACAGTGGCTTTGAAAGGGTCAATGCGTTATGAATGACAACAGCAGACAAATCGTTTCCATTCTGCTGCATAGCAAGCTCTAGTGGTAGGTCTACCAACTTCTTTAACAATGTTCATTCATTCTGGGGGCAAACTAAGATAACCAATCTATGGCCTCAGGGGCTAAATTCCCAAGTTGAGCGTTTTGGGGTCTGGGTGCCTGAATACTCCATGGTTCTAGTGAGAAGGTCCAGCCTGTTGGGGAGCTTCTCGTGAGCAACTACAGAGAGGTCTACTAGTGTTGTGAACCAGGGATGACGAGCCTAGGTGGGAACTACAAAGATCATTGCGAGAGATATTTGCCCGAGTTCCTGAACCAGAACTGGAAGGAGATGAGGGAAAGTGTAGGCAAATATCCCTGACCAACACATCTATTTTGCATTGCCCTTGGATAATGGATGTGGAAACCTGGAGGTGGTTTGGGCATTTTTATTTTCTCCTGTACGAAAAAGGTCTATCTGAGGGAACTCCCAATTCTGAAAGTATGGGAGGAGGACCTGTGGGTGGAGTTCCCAATTGTAGACTTGTTGCTGCATCCGGCTGAGCAGGTCTGCACAATCAGTTTGTGCTTAGGAGATATTCTGCTAGCAGATTAATGTTTTAGTCTGTGGTAGTTGCACAGACCGCGTTTCCTCATGTTTTTGAAGATGATATAAGGATTTCATGTTGTCTGTCTGGACTAGGACAACCTTGTGAATGAGGTGAGGAAGGCTTTCAGTGCCAGATGAAACTGAAGCTCAAGGAAGTTGATATGGAGATCCTGGTGTTTTGTGTCCCATATAACCTGCACTGTGAGGTCCTTCAGATGTGCACCCCAGCCCTTGAGTGATGAGTCCACTGTGACAGATATGCAGGGAACAGGGTCGGGAAAAGGCCACCTCTTAAACATGTTGTTGGTATTACACCATTGCAGAAAGTGATGAGTTTGGCGGTCTATCAACACTAGACCGTCTAACTGACAGACCACTGTCAAGCTAGACATTCCATGTGTAGGCGGGCATGGGCAACTATTTCAATACGGGCGGCCATCGCCCCTAGTAGGTGTATGAATGCCCTCACCGTTATCTGCTTTTTACACCTTGTGTAATCATAAAGTCGCCCTGTTAAAGGAGTGGAATCACATCTTGCAAAGTAACTATGTGAAAGTGTTCTGACATGATGTATTTGTTCAGTGGCCTTAGATCTTGGATTGGACGCAAAGAATGTTTTTTTTTGGGTATGAGGAAGTACAGGGCATACACCGCCTGACTCTGGTGTTGAAGAGGGACGGGTTCTACAGCTCCTTTGAGAAGAACTTAGATTTCCTGCCCGAGTAATGTTTGATGTTGGTGAGTGCAAGGAAGTATGTTGGGGGATGTTGTAGTGAGCTCCAGACAATAATCATGTTGGATAATGTCCAACACCCACTGGTCTGATGTAATTGTTCACCATGTGAGTAGAAAGTCCTGAATTCGACCAATAGGTTATGTGGGAGTACAGGGAAGTCATTGTTTAGTGGTAGATGTTCCACCCCATGGGGAAGCATTTTTGCCATTATTGCCTCTGTATGAGCCTCTAAAGTAACCTCTTGGGGAAGAGGGTTGACTGACTGCGTTGGTATGAGTTGGAGGCCTCGGAGCCTCCAGGAAAACCACAGCAGCAGAAAGAGCCACTGGGGGTAATGTCTAGAGGCCCCCCCATTGATTGTGCCATCTGTGTTCTAATTTTCTCTAGGGTCTGGTCGTTATGGACTGAAGAGATGCTCTTCATCAAAGGGGACATTATGAAGACACTGTTGCACTTCTGGGTTGAAACCTGAAATACGTAGCCATGCGCTGCAAGTATAATGCCAGTGTTGATACGTCTTGCTGCGGTATAAGCAACGTCCAACACAGCATCTGGAGGTATTCCATATGAGCTTGCCGTCTGAGACAAGCTCTTGTCACTGCTTTCTTAAGCTCATCTGGGGATACCGGAGAAGATCCTTCATCTCAGCCCAGTGTTGCATGGTCGTATCGTTCAAGCAGACCCGTGACTTGGCAATGCACCAGTGATTACTGGATTGTGCTGCATCCCGCTTCCCTGCCACATAGATACATTTACTTTCTTCATTGGGCGATGGGGCTCCTTTCGCTGACATGTGAACTGGCTCACTTACGAGCAGATGTAATCAGCAGGGACTCTAGTGATACTTGTACTCTAAAAACTATATATATATATATATATATATATATATATATATGCATACACACATATACATACATATATATATATATATATATATATATATATATATATATATATATATATATATATATATATATATATATACACATACACACACACACACACACACATATACATATGTACAAGTGAAAGTTGAACTTATAACGGCTACAGGCTCCCGGGGAGGTGGGAGGGCGCATGTGAATCTGCAGCAGAACATGCCACGGACAGATTTACACTGGGTAAGTGACATTTTCCGTTCAATGGCATGTGTAGCTGCAGATACACATGCTATGCATAGATTACAAAGCAGTGTTACCTCCCATAAGCAGTGGTCAGCCTGCAGGAGTTTAAGTTGTTTGAAATAATGTTCTTAGTACAGCCTATCCTACTGTGGTCTGCTGTGTTGCTAACACATCTACACAGTAATGCTTGGTAAATGTATGCTGTGTTGACCAAGTAGCTGCTTTACAAATTTCAGCCACTGGTATGTTTCCCAAAAAGCCATTGTAGCCCCTTTTTTCCGTGTGGAATGTGCTTTAGGTGTAACTAATAGCTGCCTTTTAGCTTTTAGGTAACATGTTTGGATACATGTTACTATCCATCTAGCTAACCCTTGCTTTGAAATAGGTTTACCAGTATTTGGTTTTTGGAACGCTGCAAACTACTGTTTGGTTTTCCTAAATGATTTAGTTCTATCTATGTAATACATTAAAGCTCTTAATATCTAATGTATGTAGGGCTCTTTCTGCTACAGAGTCTGGCTGTGGGAAGAAGACTGGTAGTTCCACTGTTTGATTAATATGAAACGGTGATATAACTTTTGGGAGTAATTTTGGGTTTGTTCGAGGTACAACTTTGTTTGTGTACTACTTGTATGAACGGTTTTTGAATAGTGAAAGCTTGGATTTCACTAACTCTTCTTAATGCAGTAATTGCAACTAGGAAGGCAACTTTCCATGTTAGGTACTGAATCTGACATGAGTACATAGGTTCAAATGGTGGACCCATGAGTCGTGTGAGCACTATGTTTAGATTCCACAAAGGCACTGGAGGTGTTCTAGGGGGTATGATGCGTTTTAATCCTTCCATGAAGGCTTTGATAACAGGGACTCTAAATAAAGAGCTGTGTTGAATATTTTATAAATTTTATATAAAAGGTTTATGATCTCGGCTGAGAACATCTGTCAATTGGTTGTGTATCCCTGGAATGTATTGTGCTATCAGGTGAATGTTGTTGTGGATTGCCCATTGCCAAATCTTTTGGGCTATGAGGGACAGTTAGATGAATGGGTCCCTCCTTGTTTGTTTAGGTAATACATTGTTGTCATGTTGTCTGTTTTGATAAGGATGTTCTTGTGAGTCAGAAGAGGCTGCAAAGCTCTGAATGCTAGGAATATGGCTAGCAATTCTAGGTGATTTATGTGAAACTGTGTTCGGCGTCCCATTGTCCTTGAATGTTGTGATTGTTGAGGTGTGACCCCCCCCATCCAATCATTGATGCATCTGTTGTAAGTATGGTCTGAGGCCCAGGGTCTTGAAAAGGCCGCCCTTTGTTTAGATTTGTGGAATTCCACCACTGAAGCGAAATGTGTGTTTGGCGGTCTATCAACACTAGATCATAAAGTTGACCCTGTGCCTGTGACCATTGCTGTGCAAGACACTGTTGTAAAGGCCGCATGTTTAATCTTGCATGTGGGACAATAGCGATGCATGTTACCATCACGCCCATCAGTTTTATTACAAATTTTACAATGTGCCGTTGGCCTGGCTGAATTTGTGCCACTACATTTTGAAATGCTTGTATTCTTTGTGGACTTGGGCTTGCAAGTGCTGTTTCTGTATTTAGTGTGGCTCCTAAATACTGTAAAATTTGCACAGGTTGTAGGTGGGATTTTTGGTAGTTTATGGAGAACCCTAGGCTGTGTAGGGTTTGTATCGCATAATGTGTATGGCTTTGACACTGTGTATGACTGTTGGATTTTATTAACCAATCGTCAAGATATGGGAAGACATGAATGTGTTGTCTTCTTAGGTAGGCAGCTACTTCTGCCAGGCATTTTGTGAATACTCTGGGAGCTGTTGTTATCCCGAAGGGTAACACTTTGAACTGTAATGTTTTCCCTGAACTACAAACCTGAGGTATTTTCTGTGCGCTGGATAGATGGGTAAGTGAAAATACGCATCCTTGAGGTCTAATATTGTCATGAAATATTGCAGCTGTAGCAGTGGGACCACATCCTGTAGTGTTACTGTGTGACAGTGTTCTGACAGGATGTAAAGATTGAGAGTTCTGAGATCTAATATTGGTCTCAAGGTTCTGTCTTTTTTGGGAATAAGGAAGTACAGTGAGTAAACCCCTGTTCCTATTTGATCTTGCGGCACAAGCTATATCGCTTGTTTGAGTAATAGAGATCTTACTTCTTCTTGCAACATTGAGATATGTTGGGTGGAGAGATTGTGTGGTTTTGGTGGAATATTTGAGGGAATTTGTGCCAATTCTATGCAATAGCCATTGCAGATAATAGATAATACCCAGTTGTCCGTTGTAATGGGTAGCCAATTGTTGTGGAACCTTTGCAGTCTTCCTCCCACAGGTGAGGTGTGAGTTGGGAAGAGATGGAGTAAGTCACTGTTTTGGCTGCTGTGAGGCTTGTTTGGTTGATTGATATTTTCCCCTGCCTCTGGGGTATTGGCCTCTGTAATTACCTTTAAACCCACCTCATTGGTATTGAGGTTGGTAGGTTGACTGATTGGGAGGTGGATGCCTCAGGTGTTTGTGTTCTAAATCCACCTCTGTATTGAGGTTTCCGAAAGGGCCCCTTATATTGTGTCATATACAAAGCACCCATGGCTTTAGCGGTGTCCGAGTCTTTTTTCATTTTCTCTATAGCCGTGTCTAATTCGGGGCCAAAAAGCTGTTTTATGTTAAATGGCATATTAAGGACTGCCTGTTGAATTTCAGGCTTAAACCCTGAAGACCTAAGCCATGCGTGTCTCCATATAGTAACAGCAGTATTAATTGTTCTAGCTGCTGTCTGCAGAATCTAGTGCTGACCTGATTTCGTTATTGGTAATAGCCTGCCCTTCCTCGACTATTTGTTGTGGCCTTTTTTGTTGGTCTATGGGGAAATGTATGATATCCTTCATCTCATCCCAGTGGACCCTATCATATCTAGCCAATAGTGCTTGGGAGTTGGCTATCCTCCATTGGTTGGCTGCTTGCGATGATGTCTGATGCTACCCTTTTGCCCGCAGCATCACATTTTCTGCTCTCCTTGTCTGGTGGGGGTGCATCCCCAGATGACTGGGAGTTGGCCCTCTTTCTGGCCACGCTTACAACTACAGAATCAGGAGGCAGTTGTGTAATGAATGCTGGATCAGAGGGAGGTGGTTAACACTTTTTCTCCACTCAGAGTAATTATCCTGGCCTTGACTGGCTCTTGAAATATCTGGTGTGCATGCTTTCACATGCCTGGAAGCATGGGAAGGGACTGATAGTGTGTGTAGAGGATAATGTGTTAAAAAGAAAATCATCCTCTAAGGGCTCAGTGTGCATGGCGACATTGTGGTAGGATGCCGCCCTAGCTAAAACCTGAGTATATCCGGTGCTATCCTCCGGTGGTGATGGTTTGGAAGGATAGCAGTCTGGGCTGTTATCTGGATCATACAGATCCCATGGATCCACATTGTCTTGTTGTGAATCAAATGAATGTACAGGAGATTGTACAGGTGTGGGAGTAGTAGGTGGAGAGACAAGCAGGTGAGGAAAACGAGGAGGAGAAAATTGTTGAGGTGGAGATTTTTGTTTAGTCTTTGGCACTTTAGCTGGTGGCTGAGCAGTGTCCAATTGTTCTTGAAAGGCCAGCTTCTTCTTAGTCTTCAGAGGCGGTGCAGTTCTAATTTTGCCAGTGTCCTTGTGAATATGAATTCTGGCTTGCCTTTCATCTATAGCCTCCATCTGTGTGTGTTCCTCTGAAATTCTATGGCTTTAAGTACTTTCGAAAGTCCATGTTCCTCCGTATAAACTGGCCTTTTTGGCCCTGAAGCAGTTTTTTTTGGGAATCGAAAGGCTGGGAGTGGATGTTGGCCTCGGCACCTAAAGCGTGGCCTTTTTCGGTGCCAAAGTTGTTGGTTGGTCACCGAAGGTCTTTTTACGGGCCAAGCCATTGCCCTTCCGGCAGTGGTGTTCCCAAGGCCTTATGTTTGGGCTTGGCTGGAACAGGGGCAGGCGTACTCACGTGCTGTCCTGCCGTGACCGGTCTGTCCTCCTCAGACTCCTGCTCAGAGTCGGACCCTCGGACGGAGACTGCGGTATGCATAATCTCCTCTTCCATGACATCGAGACGTTCGGTGCTCTTCGACGCCATCTCGAGTCTTCGTGCTCTTCTGTCTCGGAGAGTTTTCTTCGAACGGAAGGATCTGCAGGCCTCGCAATTTTCCTCCCAATGGTCTGGGGAGAGACAGATTACAGACGAGATGTTGGTCTGTTTGGAGAAATTTGGGACAAAAGCGGAATGGGGTCAGGTCCATGAGGCTTCCACGCAGGTCGGCCCGACAAGGCCCGAGTTGGCAGCGGGAGCCCCGAAGGGCGAGTAAAGATGTCTGACCCGGCGGTACCGAAGTGTTGATGAGAGATGGTACGCGTTCGAAACAATACCGGTGAGAATTAGCGAGTTGTAGAACTTTTCCGATTCGAACTATCAGAGCAAAATGAAACACGTCTGAACACAATGGCGGAAAGAAAACAATCTAACATGGAGTCGATGCCCATGCGCAATGGAGCCGAAGAGGAGTCGTCACTCGATTCCGTGACCCGAAAATACTTCTTCTAAGAAGAACAACTTGTAACACTTCGAGCCCTGCAGCTACACATGCCATCAAACACATATATATATATATATATATAGGCTTGAAGGAGGAGGCTACGGAGATGTATATCTCCTAGGTGTGATTACTCTAGCCTTAACTGGGTCATTAAAGATATATTCACTGTGGTGCAACATGACCTTTAGCATGGGTAAGTACTGGTTAGACCTTTGTGTAGCTGAAAGGGTCCCAAAGAGGAAATCCTCCTCTTAAGGTTCTTTGTCTAGTTGTACATCATAAAAAGCTGTAGCCCTAGCAATTAGCTCCTGATAAACTGTAGAACCATCAGGAGGGCCTGGCATAGGTCTGAGTACGTATTACCTGGAGCATCTACATCATAAGCATCTCAAGGGTCACTGTGTGGTGGTCTCCCAAAGGTGACAAGCGCTGCACCGTGGATATCTGGAGAGAAATATCTAGGGGCCTTCAAGATAATGTGGTGGATACAATGAAAAGGGTGGTGGTGGCTGTGAAAGTCATGGAGGTGGAGGCAGTCATGGAGGTTGCGATGGCGATGAGGAAGGTGGAACAGAAAAAGGACTGGTTGCTTTGTCGGATTTCTTCCTTTGTTTAGGTGGTAGTGGAGCATCCAGAGCCTCCTGGAAGGACTTCTGCCTTTTAGGTGCTAGACGAATGGTGGCTGCAGTCTTTGTGACAATACAGCCAGTATAAGACTGATAATGTATTTGCTTCTATCTAGCATTCAATTTCACCCGCAGTTTGTGAAAGGCAGGTTTTACTGCCCTATCGGAGTCAGGTTTCAGACGGCTTTGAAATGTTCGGGTCTGAGCTATATTTGTGTTCCAGTCGATGGGGTAGACGTCGACAGTCAGCTCAGCACCATTAGTTGGCTCAGCACTGAGGTGCTTGATGCCGAAAGCTTCGGCTTTGGTTGGTGTTTTGGTACCAAGAGTGGGGCCTCCAAAACAGTTACTCTCTACCAACCATGGCCGGAGGGCAGTGGTGGAACAAGGGCCTCTTGATCAGAGGAAGCTGTGTGTTTTTTCAAGTGGGCATCACAGGGTTGGGGCAGAGGGAGAGCTGTACTCGCTGTTGAGCAAATGTAACTTCTCGCACCTCCAGATTGACTTAAAGATGGGAGTTGGAACTGCCCTCCAGGGAGAACGCATCTTCTGCAGCGGATGCATCCAGGTTTTGTTCCTACTGTTCATCGACTTCTTCAAAGCCGAAGATGCTGCGAGTGTTTTTGAGGTTTCTCCTTTACATTTCGAAATGATGTGCCTGATGACCTTGTAAAGTTTTCATGGAACAGAAAGATAGACAATCCTCGCAATCCGCCTCCCTGTGTTATGGGGACAGACAGGTTACAGACTTGGTAAAGTCTGTTTGTGAATATTTTGCATGCCAGCCAGGGCAGAACCTGAAGGGTGTTCGTTCCATACCCAGTAGGGCATTCTCTAGAGAACTGAGGATGCCTGGCAAAGATGTCCCCGAAGGGCAAGGCCTTAACAGGCTGCAGTCTGATGATCAGTGTAGCTACTCATTGACATGCAAAATATGGGGGAACGATCGAAAACAATATCAACATGATCTCTGGTGGCCCAGATGTCTGGCTGGGGTGGTTACAATTTGAGGAAACACAATGAAATTAGAAAATCAGAAAGGTATCCGTATTCAGATTACTGTTCTTTTAAAAGATTTTCAGGACCGAGTACCAAAGAGGAGAATAATACAGCAAGCAGAAAGGTGAATGAGGACCAGAAATTGAGGTCAGTGTAAAGAGAGAAAACTCAGTTTAAGAAAAAAATAAGTGTCAGGTCTTTCTATGAAGCATACCATTCAAGCAACGGATAATCCTGTGGAAAAGTAGTGCAAGGATGCCCCTAGACAGCATAGCAGAGGTGATAGTGCATCACACTCTCCAGGAGTTTGTGATGGAGTCCAACTAACAAACTCATACCAGTTAAAACATCAGACAAACACTTAAATCCTCCAGATATAGTTTATAATTTAGATTGAGGGTTATAAACCGCACACCATTAAAGCAGTCATATTGCCAAATTAATCTTAAGTTTATGGCATCATTTTAGCACAGGATGACTACCCCCATGTAGTCATTAGGGAAGCCCCCAGAGGAGAGGAAGTGAAACATGTAGCATTTTAATTATAGTAACTAAGAATATCTGGAAAATGTAACCAAGCGTGTGGGCTGCAAAACAAGTCCCAGCCTGGTACAGAAACCAAGCGGGGTGGGTTAAGCTTTCTAGTCCACATGCTATTCCCTTACACAGTGAGCCCTAGATACTCAATATCTTATGAAGGCATAAACAAAGCACAATATAAAATCAACTATGATATCAAGGCATTATAGCACCTTGTAATTCCCCAATTAATACTATTCTTCCTTTTTTAAAACCAGAGTCAACAGAATAGTTTTAGATTATAGAAATCTGAACACAAACGTACATACATCATCCAAAACGCTCTCAGCACTGGCCTCAATGACAAACCTGGTACAGAAAAAACAGAAATCCAATTAACTTTAGTCACACCACAGTACCTAAAAAATTATGTAACCACCTTCAGTTTTGATAAAATGTAATAGTCCTTGAAGAGACTACCCATGGGTTATAGGAATAGTCCTGGTTTATTTTCGCAACGTATTATGGAAATCTTCTAACCCTTATCCTGGGACCCTATTTTTCATCAGTGACATTAACTCACAGACGATGACTTAAACACACCCGACTGTGGTGGACCGGATGCTGACAATACTGACATCAAAATTAACTGTCTGATTTTTCATGGGTATGAATTATCCAAGGAGGGCATAGGACTGCCACCCTATTGGTTTCCTTAATGTGGTAACTTACAAGCCTCCAGATGCATTGAAGAAGTTAAAGTCCCCATTGAAATTTCTTATCTTTGAGTGTACGTATTTGCCACACACTACAGAGTGATTGGGTGCAGTGGCCTCTTCAATGGGTGCAGCTGATGTAAAATTAGAATGCGATCAGTATTCGGATACAAACATTTGGTCAATATGAACAAACGATACCTCAAACTCTGCCAGCATCACCTATTGAGTCATGTCACAGCATATTTTAAACAGACAGCTGAGCACAACCTCGATTGGTATGCAATAAAGTACTCAGCAGTCTGCACAGAAATGCAGGTTGTAATTACAGATGGCAAATTCAAGCCACAGCACATCTACACCAAAATTGTAGGTGCAGCGTAATACAACATGCTTTGATATTTGTATTGCAAGGAGTTGATCAGTCAGTTCCAGCACTAATAGAGTCTGATTAATCCTTCTGTGTACAAGGTTACAATGTAGATTTAAATAACTGGCACATGAAGAGAATCAAAGATTCAAAAGGGAAAGCAATTAAAAATGATCAGCTGTGGGGAAAGGTAGATGCCTTACAAGACATGCTTCAAATGGTCCATGCAACACTTTGGACAATCAGCGTGATGGGACTCTCACCACAAGGATCTGTGCTGCTGATTGAAGCAAATCCTGAGGTGCAGGCAGTTAAGCAGTGATTATCAGATCTCAAATGAAGATGAACACAAATCTACTAGCAGCAATACAAGCAACAGTTAAAAGTGGAATGTTACCAGAAGGCTTTCTCTTAGATACCACTCCACCTTCAATTCAGATAACGCTCCAGTGTCTTTCCTACCCAAAGTGCGAGACAGGGTAGTTCCTAAGGAGCAGTGTGGATTAGGCATAATTAAAACAGTTTATGAAGGGTTAGCGTCTGTTCATGCTGGAATACATACAACAGTTGCACTGTCACAGCTACGCTACTAGAGGCCAGGCTCACCTAAACAAGCCAAAGAATACATAAGACAATGTAATGTTTGTCAACATAATAAAGAGTGTATTAGAAGACAAGAGGAGACTCTCCCATCTCTGTCTCTAATCTACCCTTTGTAGTTTTATATCTGGACAATATTGGGCCAATAAATTTGGTTAACCAATATCAATGCATATTGGTAGAAATCAGTTAATGTTCTCAATTCCTGTGGGTTTGGCCTCAAACAAATGCTGATGATCGAGTAGTAAAAAGGGCTTGCAGTGCCTTATAGCCATGGGAGCAGATCATACATTTCATTCAGACAATGGTCGTGCCTTCGTCTCAAAGGCTTACAGGTATTTCTGTTCTGGGAATATATCTGCAATTCAGCAACCCATTAGATCAAATAATCGAGTGATCTAAATGATCAATTAATCACACCCTGACTGCCAGAATGCAGAGTTGAAGGACTTAAGTGGTACCATCAACTATACAGAGTTCAGAGAGTAAGACATAACTTGCCTAAATTAGTGCTGGGTGGCCACACGCCACATAAAGCACTCTTTAGAATACCTGTTTATGTGTCTGACCTACATAATGCTGGGAAGATGGTGGAAGAAAATTGACCAGGGCCAATACAAATATTTCACAGAACATACAAGAGGGCAGATACAAGCTATCCCATTTGAAGCATTCTGAAGCTGCAACAGGTGAGAAGGTATTGCTAGGTGCTGACAGATGGGTTCCCCCAAGAAAGTGTTCTAGATTGAGAGAAGCCTCTGGTAAATGAGTGTTTGGCCCATACAAAACAGAAAACCTGTTAGAGAGTTCCCATCCGGGGATATTAGAGCCTACTGTGTCCCCAGATTTACAACAGATTCCAATCGAAGGAGCTGATGCTCCAGTTTCTACAGTTGCAAATGCTTTGAACAATGCCATGGTTTACTATCAAATCCCACAAGTCAACATTAATCAAGATGATGTCTTTCCGAGAAACAACACTTTAAGAGAATAAATCTGAGATCTGCACTGACGCCATCGATCTCTTCTTGCTTTTCATTGGTTTTGTGTCAGGTACTTAAAACCACTGTGGTCCTATGATTGGATTGCCACAGGAGTTTTTTTTTTTTCCCAAAATTTGGCTTATGATGCTAACTGTTGATCTGCTGTTACCTAATAGACTTATGTCCCTTAAAGAATAGTATCACAACCTGTGGTTCACAAACTACAACTTTAACGTAGAGATATCCAATGACTGAGGCAAGAAAAATGCAAACATTACAGCTTATCCTTTGCCCGTGGGCATGGTTTGAAAAAGTGTTCCTTATCAGGTTATGGGACCCACTCAGGCATTGCAATTGCCCAATGTTTTAGACGGATCAGTGAATTATGTGACTATTTCTGGTTTTAATTCAAATTACTGGGACAAAAACTGCAAAAAGCATGGTGTCTGTTGACAAGCATATCTAACCCTGGATAAGGGAGATCGCCATTTAAATGCACTTAATTAAAAATACATTTATTGTTGTCATCATTATGTATACTATTACATACAAACTAGCTAATCCCAACAGGTATACAACTGTACACAGTGGGAACATAGTGAGTCTCTGCCCTTTGATAGTCATTCCACTTTTTTGAAGAATTTCCTTATTTTAATAGTGAGGACAGGGCCCATCCTTCAGTTTTCTATTTTACAGAACTCCTGAAAAACATAATTACTGCTAACAAACAAAGCTATTTAGAGGAGTTTAATCAGAATATGGCAATTCAAGGATATGAACTTTGTAAAGAAACTATTGATGTCCCCCTCGCCAAACCTTATGGTCAAAATACCAGACAGGCAGAGGAGGCCATTTTAGGAAACCCCAGTAGCATGGAATACCAGGGTCCTTATCTTCAGGTGTGAAACCAGATCCTACAAAATCCTCTTCTCGCAATCACTTCAGCCCTCATGTGACTGTGCAATTACAACAAAGTACTTGTTCCTAAAAAGCCAGCACTGATTGAAGGTGTCCTAATAAGCACCAGGCAGGTATTTAGATTAGAGACCATTGGTTTCAACCTAAATAACAACTCCTGAATATGAATAACACATGGCGGGGGGGAAAAAAAAAGGCTCAAAATTGCCACAAAAAAACACAATCACGTGCTGAAAAATGTACATTTTTCAGCCGCAAAATTTCCAAATCCATGTTGTAATATACTGTGGGGTCCGTACAAGCTTACTTCAGAGTAAAGAAAAAAGGCAGTATTGCTAGCAGCACTGTCATGAAAGGAAATGAAAATGTCACTTACCCAGTGTACATCTGTTCGTGGCATCAGTCGCAGTAGATTCGCATGTTCTGCAATAGCTCGCCATCTGGTGTTGGGCCGGAGTGTTACAAGTTGTTTTTCTTCGAAGAAGTCTTTCGAGTCACGGGACCGAGTGACTCCTCCTTTTGTCTCCATTGCGCATGGGCGTCGACTCCATCTTCGATTGTTTTTCCCCGCAGAGGGTGAGGTAGGAGTTGAATTGTAGTAATAGTGCCCATGCAATGGAGTGACTAAGTATGCACCTATTTAAGGTTGAGATGATACATATATAAATAATTGAAGGTAACTTCCAAACTGCTACAGGCTCCCGGGGAGGCGGGTGGGCACATGCGAATCTACTGCGACTGATGCCACGAACAGATGTACACTGGGTAAGTGACATTTTCAGTTCGATGGCATCTGTCGCTGTAGATACGCATGTTCTGCATAGACTAGTAAGCAGTTATTTCCCCAAAAGCGGTGGATCAGCCTGTAGGAGTGGAAGTAGTCTGAAATAATGTTCTTAATACGGCTTGACCTACTGTGGCTTGTTGTGCGGATAACACGTCTACACAGTAGTGCTTGGTGAATGTGTGAGGCGTAGACCATGTGGCTGCCTTACATATTTCTTGCATTGGGATGTTTCCTAGAAAGGCCATGGTAGCACCTTTCTTTCTGGTTGAGTGTGCCCTTGGTGTAATGGGCAGCTGTCGTTTAGCTTTAAGGTAGCAGATTTGGATGCATTTAACTATCCATCTGGCTATACCTTGTTTTGAAATTGGGTTTCCTGCATGAGGTTTTTGAAATGCAATAAATAGTTGTTTAGTCTTTCTGATGTTTTTTGTTCTGTCAATGTAATACATCAATGCTCTTTTGACATCTAATGTATGTAGTGCCCTTTCAGCTACGGTATCTGGCTGTGGAAAGAACACTGGAAGTTCCACTGTTTGATTTAGATGGAACGGTGAAATAACCTTTGGCAAAAATTTAGGATTGGTCCTTAGGACGACTTTATTTTTGTGTAGTTGTATAAAAGGTTCCTGTATTGTAAACGCCTGAATCTCGCTTACTCTTCTTAGGGAAGTAATGGCGATGAGAAATGCCACCTTCCAGGTTAGGAACTGTATGTCGCAGGAGTGCATGGGTTCAAAAGGTGGACCCATAAGTCTAGTTAGGACAACATTTAGGTTCCATGAAGGAACAGGTGGTGTTCTTGGTGGTATAATTCTCCTAAGGCCCTCCATGAATGCTTTAATGACTGGTATCTTATATAGGGAAGTTGAATAGGTAGTCTGCAGGTATGCAGATATTGCTGCAAGGTGTATTTTAATGGAAGAGAAAGCCAGGTTAGATTTTTGTAAGTGAAGCAAGTAACCCACTACATGTTCAGGAGTTGTGTGTAATGGTTGTATTTGATTAATATGGCAGTAGCAAACAAACCTCTTCCATTTACTTGCATAGCAGTGCCTGGTGGATGGCCTTCTGGCTTGTTTTATGACTTCCATACATTCTTGGGTAAGTTGTAAGTGCCCGAATTCTAGGATTTCAGGAGCCAGATTGCTAGATTCAGCGATGCTGGATCTGGGTGTCTGATCTTTTGGTTGTGCTGTGTCAACAGATCTGGCCTGTTGGGCAATTTGATGCAGGGTACCACTGATAGGTCTAGCAGCGTTGTGTACCAGGGTTGCCTTGCCCAAGTTGGTGCTATCAATATGAGTTTGAGTTTGCTTTGACTGAGTTTGTTTACCAGGTAAGGAAGGAGAGGGAGAGGAGGAAAAGCGTAAGCAAATATCCCTGACCAGTTCATCCATAGGGCATTGCCTTGGGATTGTTCGTGTGGGTATATGGATGCGAAGTTTTGGCATTTTGCGTTCTCCCTTGTCGCAAACAAGTCTATCTGAGGTGTTCCCCAGAGTTTGAAATAAGTGTTCAGAATTTGGGGGTGAATCTCCCATTCGTGGACCTGTTGGTGATCTCGAGAGAGATTGTCTGCGAGTTGATTTTGGATCCCTGGTATAAATTGTGCTATTAGGCGAATTTGGTTGTGAATTGCCCAACGCCAAATCTTTTGTGCTAGCAGGCTTAACTGCGTGGAGTGCGTCCCCCCCTGCTTGTTTAGATAATACATTGTTGTCATGTTGTCTGTTTTGACGAGAATGTATTTGTGAACTATTATTGGTTGGAAAGCTTTTAGTGCTTGAAAAACTGCTAGAAGTTCTAGGTGATTGATATGCAGTTTTGTTTGATGTACGTTCCATTGTCCTTGAATGCTGTGTTGATCGAGGTGTGCTCCCCACCCTGTCATGGAAGCATCTGTTGTTATTACGTATTGTGGCACTGGGTCTTGGAAAGGCCGCCCCTTGTTTAAATTTATGTTGTTCCACCACAGAAGCGAGAGGTAAGTTTGGCGGTCTATTAACACCAGATCTAGAAGATGACCCTGTGCTTGAGACCACTGTGATGCTAGGCATTGTTGTAAGGGCCTCATGTGCAGTCTTGCGTTTGGGACAATGGCTATGCATGAAGACATCATGCCTAGGAGTTGTAATACCATCTTTGCCTGTATCTTTTGTGTTGGATACATGCGTTGTATGATGGTGTTGAAATTTAGAATTCTTTGTGGACTTGGAGTGGCTACTCCCTTTGATGTGTCTATTATGGCTCCTAGGTATTGTTGTACCTTGCGCGGCAGAATGTTGGATTTTGTAAAGTTGACGGTGAACCCGAGTTTGAAGAGGGTTTGTATGATCTGATTTGTGTGATTTGAGCACTCTATGAACGAATGGGCCTTGATTAGCCAGTCGTCCAAATATGGGAACACATGTATTTCCTGCCTTCTTATGTGTTCAGCGACTACCGCTAGACATTTGGTAAAGACTCTTGGTGCGGTTGTTAATCCGAAAGGCAGTACCTTGAATTGGTAATGTATTCCTTTGAATACAAACCTTAGGTATTTCCTGTGCGATGGGTGTATTGGTATATGGAAATAAGCGTCCTTGAGGTCTAAAGTTGCCATGTAGTCGTGTAGTTTTAGCAATGGCAATACTTCTTGTAGTGTGACCATGTGGAAGTGGTCTGATTTGATGAAAGTGTTCACTACTCTGAGGTCTAGGATTGGTCTCAGCGTTTTGTCCTTCTTTGGTATCAGAAAGTACAGTGAGTAAACTCCTGTGTTTATTTGTGTGTTTGGCACTAATTCGATTGCATTCTTTTGCAATAGTGCCTGCACTTCTATCTCCAGGAGATTGGAATGGTGTGTTGTTAAATTTTGTGCTTTTGGTGGTATGTTTGGAGGGAATTGTAGAAATTCTATGCAATAACCATGTTGGATAATTGCTAGAACCCAAGTGTCTGTAGTGATTTCCTCCCATGCTTTGTAATAATGACCTATTCTTCCCCCCACTGGTGTTGTGTGGAGGGGGTGAGTGACATGTGAGTCACTGTTTAGTAGTAGGGGTTTTGGGGCTCTGAAATCTTCCTCTATTTCTAGGGAATTGCCCTCCTCTATATTGTCCCCGAAAACCTCCTCTATACTGTCCCTGGTAACTGGACGGTGTTGCTTGTGAGGTGCTGGCTTGTGTGCTCTGACCCCGAAACCCCCCTCGAAAGGGCGTTTTACGGAATGTGCTGTAATTCCCTCTGCTCTGCGGGGAGTAGAGTGCGCCCATGGCTTTGGCAGTGTCCGTATCTTTTTTGAGTTTCTCAATCGCTGTGTCCACTTCTGGACCGAACAGTTCTTTTTCATTAAAAGGCATATTGAGAACTGCTTGTTGAATCTCTGGTTTAAATCCAGACGTTCGGAGCCATGCATGCCTTCTGATAGTTACAGATGTATTAATTGTCCATGCAGCTGTATCTGCAGCGTCCATGGAGGAGCGGATCTGGTTGTTGGAAATGGTCTGTCCCTCCTCAACCACTTGTTTTGCCCTATTTTGTAAGTCCTTGGGCAGATGTTCAATGAGATGTTGCATCTCGTCCCAGTGGGCTCTGTCATAGCGCGCAAGTAGTGCTTGGGAGTTCGCGATGCGCCACTGGTTTGCAGCTTGTGCTGCGACTCTTACCAGCTGCATCGAACTTGCGGCTTTCTTTATCTGGGGGTGGTGCATCTCCAGATGTGTGAGAGTTGGCCCTTTTCCTAGCTGCTCCTACAACGACAGAGTCTGGTGGCAGCTGTGTAGTGATGAAAGCCGGGTCTGTAGGAGGCGCCTTATACTTTTTTTCCACCCTTGGTGTGATTGCCCTACTTTTGACCGGCTCCTTAAAGATGTCTTTTGCGTGCCGGAGCATACCAGGGAGCATAGGCAGGCTTTGGTATGAGCTGTGGGTGGAGGAGAGAGTGTTGAATAAAAAATCATCCTCGACCTGTTCTGAGTGGAGGCTTACGTTGTGAAATTGTGCTGCTCTAGCCACCACTTGAGAATACGCGGTGCTGTCTTCTGGTGGAGATGGCTTCGTAGGGTATGCCTCCGGACTGTTATCTGACACTGGGGCATCGTATAGGTCCCATGCGTCCTGATCTTGGTCACCCTGGCTCATGGTGGTGTGAGCTGGGGAGTGTGATGGAGTTTGTGCTGGTGAGACGTTAATCACGGGCGGAGGAGAGGGTGGTGGGGTAACTCTTTTCACCACTTTTGGTTGTGGTGTCTGTTCAGTCTGGAACTCCAACCTTCTCTTTCTCCTAATGGGGGGAAGGGTGCTTATTTTTCCTGTCCCCTGCTGTATGCAGATACGCTTTTGCGTATGGTCCACATCAGTTGCTTGTAGCTCTTCCTCAAACCTATGCTTTTGCATTTGGGAGGTTAGCGAGTGCTCTTCTGTATAAGAGCCTGAAGCTGGGTCGCTTGCAGTTTGTTTCGGCATCGAAACCCTGTCTGCGTGTTTTTTCGGCTCCGAGGTGACTTTTTTCTTTTTCGGGGCCGAAACCTCTCGGCGTCGATCTGCTTCGGTGCCGCTGTCTCGGCGTCGAGCCGTGTCCACACCGGCATCTCGGTGTCGAGGCTTGTCTCCAGCACTTTCTCGGTCCCGAGAAGGCTGCGTGCCGGTGTCTCGACCGGAGTCGGACGACCTCGGCACTGTTTGGGCCTTTTTCGGTGCCGACGGTCGGTCACCGAATTTATGGGTGGAGCCATGGCCGGATGGCAGTGGCGTCCCCTGGGCCTTGTAAATGTTTCTCTGTGTGGTTTTCGACGTCTTACTCACGGTTTGTGTATCGTCGAATCCTTCGGAGTCTGAGTCTTGGATCGAGAAGGTACCTTCCTCTTCCTGTTCCTCGAACTCCCGTTGGGCTGTCGGTGCGGACGCCATCTGAAGTCTTCTGGCTCGACGGTCTCGGAGTGTTTTTCGGGACCGGAACGCACGACAGGCCTCGCAGGTGTCTTCGCTGTGCTCAGGTGACAGGCACAGGTTGCAGACCAAGTGTTGGTCTGTGTAGGGGTATTTATTGTGGCATTTGGGGCAGAAACGGAACGGGGTCCGTTCCATCGGCGTTCTTCAGCACGCGGTCGGGCCGACCAGGCCCCGACGGGGGATCGAAAAACTACCCCGAAGGGCACCGGAGCTCTTCGATCTTCGATGCGGTGTGGAATCTAAGTACGCCGATCCCGAACGCAACAATACCGACGAAAATCTTCCGAAATTAGCTAATTTTCCGTTCCGAAACTCGGAGCGACAGGAACACGTCCGAACCCGATGGCGGAAAAAAAACAATCGAAGATGGAGTCGACGCCCATGCGCAATGGAGACAAAAGGAGGAGTCACTCGGTCCCGTGACTCGAAAGACTTCTTCGAAGAAAAACAACTTGTAACACTCCGGCCCAACACCAGATGGCGAGCTATTGCAGAACATGCGTATCTACAGCGACAGATGCCATCGAACGTGTTACTTACCCAGTAAGCATCTGTATGTTACACATCACTACATGCCAAAAACAGATGCTTAGTGGGTACACACATTTTTTTTATTTGATGGTATGTGTGGCTGTAGATACACATGATCTGCACAGACTAGAAAACAGTGTCCCACATAAGCAGAGGCTAACCTGTGGGGGTTCCTATGTATGTAGCACTGCCTGCATTAGCTTGTTGGCATGCTAATACATCCACACAATGGTGTTTGGTAAATATGTGGGGTGTAGACCATGTATCTGCCTTGCACGTCAGCAACACAAAAGGATGATGGACGGAGTGTTGAAACTTTTCAAACACTCACCCCCAGTCACAGATCTGGGTTTAATCCATCGTACTTTTGCTCACCATGCCACCCCAGTTTGGACCCAGCCATATGCAAATCTGTCTAGACCATGCTCCCCATGGGAACAGTCCAGCCTGAACTGCCAGGCCAGGTCCTCCCTGGACCGGAAACAAGCATCCTAGGACCGGTTTCAGGGTATCACCCTTCATCAGCCAGGCTGGCTTGAATCCAGTGGCATAGTGAGTAAGGGGACCCACGTCTGGGCATACCCTTCCCACTTAGGGCAGCTTTAGCAACACAAAAGGATGATGGACGGAGTGTTGAAACTTTTAAAACACTCACCCCCAGCCGCACAGCAGTCCGACCAAGATCATTGCCCAAGGCAGGCATCGCTAGCTGAAACAATAACAGAAGGGTACAGCACGTCGAGGAGTCCTGAACTAAGCCATCGAGGTGTGCAGTGGAGAAACAAGGAGCACTGAACTCGCTGTCAGCAAGCTGCCGCGCTACGGAGGCTGGCCATGAAAATGGTACCCTGGAAGATGTAGAGATCCCAGCATAAGAAGGAACAGCAAATCTGCGCTATTGAGAATTTGCAACCTGGTGTTGGTTTCGTGCACCTCCAGATCCAGAGCCCGCATCAGGGGCAGCTCCCCTACTTGTCCAGACTGGGGGAGAAAGTTGGGTGCCAGAGCCGTGCACGCTATCCCTGGCGAACTGCTGTTTCAAGCGAGCGCAGTAGATATGAACACCAGGGACACTGGGTTCCGTCCCTTACAAAGTAGCAGATCCAGAGAAGTTCCCCCATTTCCTGAGGCAGCAGAGGATTGCAGCCTGAAAACAAAAGAAGGAGCTGGACATGAAGGTGTACATCAGGAGTGGCCAACGGTGTCCAGGGAAAGTGGCCCAGTCAACTGTTGCAACGTGAGAGGCAGCCCGTGAAGGAAGGAGGGTCCTATTGCTTTAAGCTCATCCGGGGCACAGTGACTGGTCTACATACCAATCAGCTACTGATATCCACACTGCACTCAGGCAGGTAATGGGGAAGGCAGAAAGAACTCAACAGCACCTGCCCTTTGAACCAAGATGGAGTGCAAGTATGCCATGTTGTACAGGCTCAGAATCAAACACCGGGGCTTACACAAAATAGTGGCAACTTCTAAGGAAGCCTGGGACTACGTGAAGACCATTACTGATCAGCGAGGGGATCAGGCAGCAGATGACTTAGAGCTGCAAGAGCCATAGTACATTGAAGAGGGGACTATCAAGATACTGTTCAATATGGAACTCACAAGGGACTGAGTAAATGGGACTACACTCCAAGTATACTGCCATGTCAATATATGCTGGACATAGCACACAAGTGGTTAGTAATTTTATGGGGGTTACATCCGCAGCCTCCCCCTCAACCACAAGGGGGAAAAACTCACTCTGCTCCGACACATGGGAGAAAATGACATACGCATTTGTTTAAACACAGACCTCTGGATTCATTACTCTGCTGTGCCTCTTGTTAGAATAAGCCTAATACACACTACTACTAGTCACCTCCAGCTATATGGAGGGGGAATTGAGTCTTGTGACCACACCAGAGATACAGTTTGAAATGCCTCTTTTTGCTCTATCTGTGATAAGTTGTTATTTAGGAATCTGAAGGTATGTTGATGTCTTTAGCAAAATCTGGCTACTAAAGTGGGTGGGCAGCAGGGAGGTTGCATAAGAGCTTTGTTCATACACCACTTGACAGTCATGGACTGTCACCAGATGTATTACCATGCAGGGGCGCGCAAACCATAAGCCCAGACATGAACTCCAAATCAAAGATAGGTAAGAACAACAGGTCCTTCTTACCTGGAATGATCGAGGGCTGAATAACCCTAGAAAAGTAAGACAGGTGCTCTCATATCTAGACAGGCACAGTGTGCACATTGTCGTATTGCAAAAGACTCACCTTACCAGGCACACAGTTGGCAATGTAGGATCCAGATGGGCATATAAAAGAATAGTCTCCAACTATTCTTCATACTCGGAAGAAGTGAGGATTCTTATAAAGAAAGGTGTCTTGCTTGAAGCTGGGAGACTGACCATAATGCAAGACAGGATCTGCATACACCACTCACCCTACTGACAACACAGTCTGAAAACAGATGACCCAGGACTTCTGTACTGAGGTATGGAATAGACTATATAGGCTGCAGCCGGTGCTCAAATTATGAGGAGGTGACTTAAATACCTACTTAGATCCTAATCTGGACAAATCAGGCACTGGCTATTGGCAGGGTAAACATTTGACTCGCATCCTGAGAGGCGGAATGGAAGATGGGGGCCTGGTGGACTTTTGGCGCTTGCACAACCCATTAGGGAGGGGAGATAGGTTTCGTCAGTCCACGGCACATGGCCCTGGCTTGATTACTGGTTAGCAACCAAAGAGATTAGCACGTGGGCTGGGGAGATATGCCCTTTGCAAAGAATATTGTCTAATCACTCCCCGGTGAGGCTGATTCAGTTGCCAGCATATGTCCCTGCCCCCTTTACATGGAGGTTTCGGTCAGCTGCACTGAAGGACCCAGTGTTCAATAAAGAGCTACATTAAGCTGTACTAAAATATTTTAAGCACAACACTGGCTCTGTGAGCAGCACCGCTATCCTTTGGGAGGCATTGCAGGCCCACATTAGGGGATCTGTATCAGTTTACAGGCAGGAGTATTAAGAGATATACACACACTGCTACAAAAACGGAGCAGGATATAAAAGAGCTTGAGACTCCATATGAAAACACTGCTAGTCCTCATTTATTAGCCAAAATATGTGACCATTAAACAAAGTATCAAAATAGCGGAGCAGGAACTCTGCTACCTCACAAAGCGACATGTAGCTTGGGCGTACGGGTGAGGGCGGGAGGCCGGTCAGACATTTGACAACCAAAATAAGGGAACCCTGGGCGAACACGTGCATCAACCATATGCAGGAAGAGGATGGTAGGCATTACTTTACCACAAAAGACATACTAGCTACCTTTAAACACTTATAAGAACCTGTATAATAGCCGCAGCACAGCCACTGCAGCTTAAACTGATAAAACCTTGAGGATATAGCTCTTGACCCAGCCTCTCATAGTGGATGAGTTTAACGAGGCTGTGAACTCTCTCCCAAATGGAATGCCCCAGGGACAGACGGGATCACGCACAAATTCTACAAAGAATTTGTTATTTTAGCTCCACACCTAGCCAATGTTTATGAGGAGGCATACATATGGAAACAGCTACACCCCCCTTCCTCAGAGAGGCCTTATTAATTATGCTCCTCAAGCCTGATAAGCCTGTTTAACACTGTTAGTCATACAGACCACTTTCCTTAATTAACCTGGACACCAAAAAAATTAGCCAAAATAATAGCTAAGCACCTACAGCTGCTTCCCACTAATAGGATACTGCCAGAACAAGCTGGCAGTATCCCACACCACTCCACCTCATACAATTTACGCACCATTCTCGCTCTGTTACATCAGCTGAACCCTGACATGCACACCACAGCAGTCCTGCTCGACGCCACTAAGGCATTTGATTCCAAAGAGTGGGTGTTTCCGTTTACAATATTACAACGTATAGGGTCCCCCCAGACATTTCTACAATGGATAAACCTTCTCTACACTGACCCATTAGCGAAGATACGCATAAATGGACATACCTCTGAACCATTCCAGATCTCCAGGGGTATGAGGCATGGGTGTCCGCTCTCACCAATGCTATCTGCCATGACGCTGGAGCCCCTGCCATGTATTATAAGGCAACCCTACGTTTCACCCAGCGACCCCTGGGCGTATCATCTTATGCAGATGACATGGTCCTTTACATGAGGGAACTGCGGACCCACTTGGCGCCCATCACACAGGAATATAAAAGGCATGAAAGATACTCTGGGCTGGGTATAAATTGGTCCAAATCGACAATCCTTCCACTTACACCTGCAACACAGCTCTATGCACTAGATCTTCCATTAGATTGGAGCAAAGACCGGTGAAATACTTAGGGATATGGGTGCACTTAAATCAAGTAATCAGGTCAAATTATGGTATAGCAATCACAAAACTTGAGGAGCAGATAACAAGATGGGCACGGCATCCACTATCATTAGCAGATAGAACAGCCCTTATCAAAATGGTCATCCTCCCCAAGTTCTTATACATGTTAGTTATCATGCCAATCAGACTAACAGAGCAATTCTTCAGAACACTCCACACACATCATCATTCATCTGGGTGGGGAAACAGACCCAAATAAAATGGGACACGTTGCCATATGACAAAGGCGGTTTCAATGCTCCCAACTTCTATTACCTGTGCGCTCAAGCGCATTTCGCCCATTACTGGACACAGCAACCAAAATCCATGCCGCACTTAGCCATTGAAGCAGATGATACCCACCCCATCCCATTGTCGGCAAAATTAACTCATCGCAGGCCATTGACTGATGAAATAAACGCAGTAGACTGCACAGTATTGGCATGGAAGCTCTAGGAATCAGTGCAAACAAATTCACTCTATTCCCCAGCCCTGCCACTACAATTTCATTCTGACCTTTGAGTGATGAGGGAAAAAGGTATAGTAGTGCTTCTAAAAGAACACAGACTAAAGACAATGGGATATTTATATAAAAAAGATACAAAGCCTGAGAAACAGCTAGCTCACGAGAAGTGGAATAAGCTGTTAGATGACCCTGAGCCCAACGAGCGGCAATCATGTTGCGCACTGACGGGGATGCTGACACCCAAATATAACTTAAAAGAATTATTAATTTTTAATACCAGCAGTACATGTGTTACATCCCATTACAATTATTTAAATATGGTCTCAGGGAAAGCGCAGCATGTGTAAGATGCGGAATAGGAGATGTAGGTTCATGCACATGGTGTGGAGCTGCGGAGGGTGTTTCAATTTTAGGAATGTGTGACCGAGACCCTCACAGAAATTATCTCTGAAAAAGTAGTGTATTCCTAAGATGTGTTTGCTGGGCCTGGTCCAACCGCTGCAACCAGTTCATTAAAAATGTCGGCGATATCCTTCTTGCTGGCAAAGAGAAGAGTAGCGTACTGCTGGAACAGTCGCATGGCCCCTAAGGTGCCTCAATGGCTGAAAGTCTTGACATATAGTCGATACCATCTAGAAATATATTCAGAGGAGCTACCTCAAAGCTCTAGGCCAACGGACATTTAGGATTCATTCACAATGTAACTATCGGCTAGACACACCAGAGAATAGAGGTATGGCTAAGCAATGATAGGCAATTAACTGTCCAAGACTACAAAAGGACACCTGTCTGGCATGAGTAGACCTGTGAAGTAAATGTATGTGGATATTGTTCAAAATGTGCAGTGATGATGATTCAAACTATAGTGATAATTGCTATATGAATGTGTTTACTTGGAACCAAAGCTTAAATAATAAAAAATAAAAAGATCAGAGATAGCAACATTTTGTTCTTTGGATTTTGGTGCCTACTCTGTCCATGGTTCTGAGTGAGAAAGTCTAGGTTGAGGGGAAGTTTCTCATGAGGAACCACTGATAGCCCTGGTTCATCACCCTCCTAGAACTGTCGAGCCCATGTGGGATCCACTAGTATTAAAGTGAGCTTCCAAACCAGAAAGAGAAGAAGAGGGAGGGGCGGAAAAGAGTAGGCAAACATCCCTGAACAGTTCATAGAGAACTGCCTTTTTATTGAGGGTGTGGAAACCTGTAGGCGAAGTTTGGGTTTTTTGAGTTTTCCACCGTTGCAAACAGCTCGATGTCTGGAAACCCCCACTTTTGAAGTAAGGAAGTAGGATCTGTGAGTGGAGTTCCCACTCTAATCTTGTTGCAGCAACCTACTGAGAAGGCTGGCAAAATTGTTGTGTTCCGCTAGTAGGTGGATGTTGTGACGTAGCTCCCAGTGCCAGACTGCACCTAACCGATGCCAGACAACCCCTCCCCCCACACTATTTGAAGAGCGAGAAGTTCTAGGTCGTTGATGTGGAGTTTGTGGAGACTGCGCTGGTTGGTATTCCCAGTGATCTTGGACGGTGAGCACCCCAACCCATCTGTGATGCGTGTGTTGTCACAGGGTTGAGGAAAGGATGCCCTTTTACTAGGTTGGTTTTGTTTCACCACTGCAAAAAGCGATGGGCGCAGCGGTCTACCAAAGCTGACCCTGTGACTGAGACCATTGTGGTGTTAGGCATTCACATTCCTACAGTGGACGCATATGTAGTCGTGCATTCAGCACTATGACGATGCATGAAGCCACTGTACCTTGAAGTCTCACAACACTTCTTACTGTGACTTGCTGATTGGGTTAGAAAAAGATTGTGTTTTAAAAATTCTGTACTTGTACTGCTTGGGATAGGCTAATCCCAGCTGGGTGTTTAGAATAGCCCCGACATAGGGTTGAATCTGCACGGGCGAAAGGTGGGATTTTTGGAAATTGATGGTGAAGCCTAGTTGATGTCGAAAATCTATAGTAGTTTGGGTACGATGGAGACAAAGTGGGAGAGTGCTTCCCTTGATGACCCAGTTATCCAGATATGGAAAGCCATGAAGGTTTTGTCTGCACAAATGTGCTGCTACTTGCACTAGAATCTTTGTGAATATGCAAGGTGCAGCAGTGACTCAATGGGAGAGCTTTGAACTGATAGTGGTTGCCTGACACTGCAAATCTGAGGTCTATGCGATGTGCTTGGTGTATGGAGATGCCTTGAGACCCTCACAGGTGAGTAGGGGGGCTTTACAAATCCCTGATTGATTGGAGATGTGAAAATAGGTGTCCTTTATGTCTAGTGTTGAGGAAATCGCTCTGTTAGAGAAGTGGGATCACATCCTGGAGGGAGACCATATGAAAATGCTCTGATAGGGTGCCAGGATGTAGTGATTTAATGGTTGTAGATCTAATTTTGGTCATAAAGATCTGTCCTTTTTAGAGATTAGGAAGTACAGGGAGTATACTCCTGAACTTTGATATGTAGGGATGGGTTCTATAGTGCCTTTGCGTAACAGAGCCTGAACTTCCTGGTTGAGCAGGCTTGGTGACTCCAAGGTGGAAAAGTTGGAGGTGTGGAAAGGAGCTCCAGACAGTAATCATATTGGATACTATCCAACACCCATTGATCTGATATGTTTTGCCACATAGGGAAGAATTCTTGCAATCTTCCACCAACAGGTGAAGGATAGTCAGGGCAAAGGAGAATGGCATCACTGTTTTGTGGCAGGTGCTGTGCCACGTGATAAAGCATTTTTGCCCATTTCTTTTGAATTACTTCCCCTGTAGTACCTCTATAGAAGCCTCTAAGAGAGGACGGATGACTTTGTACTCTGATTAAAGAACAAGAGGTCAGATGATGTTTTGGATCCTGGCTTGTAAGATGGACGGCAAAAGGAACCAGGTGTTTGCAGTGTGCCCATGTATTTCTCAACCAGTGCCCTTTTTCCAAGCCCTTGGTCAATGTGAGGGCTGAAAAGGTGTTCCTTTTCAAAAGGAACATTCAAGATATTTTGCTGCATCTCTGGTTTAAAGCCTGATATGCTGAACCAAGCATGACAACGTAGCAGGACACTTGTGTTGATTCCCCAGGCAGCTGTGTCCGCAGAGTTTAAGGCACATCTAATAGAGTTATTAGAGATGAACTGCCCCTCATTAACTGTTTCCTACTCCTTCTTCCAGTGCTCCTCTGGGAGGCACTGGAGGAGCTCCTCCATTTTGTCCCAATGGGCACTATCATACCTGCCAAGACTCCCATAGTATTGGTTATAAGCCAATGATTGGCAGCCAGAGCTGCAAAATGCTTGCCAGGGGACATCGAAAGCCTTGCTCTCCTTGTCAGGAGGAGTATCATAACCAGTAGCTTGGGAATTTGCCCTTTATGGGCACTGGATAACGCTAATGAATAGGGGGGAAATTGTCCTCTGATAAAAATAGGGGCAGAAGGTGAAGCTTTATATTTGTCTACCTGTGGTGTAATAATACGGGCCCTTGCAAGGTCTTTTCAAATATCATCTGCATGCCTCAACATTCCTTTGAGCATAGGGAGGTACTGTGTCGCCCTATGTAAAGTAGAAAGTGTTTCAAATAAAAATAAATCATCCTCTATGGGCTCCTTATCAAAGGGAACCTGTTGGCATGTGGCTGCCCTACCAATAGGCTCTTGGAAAGAGGTGGTGTCATCTGGAGGAGATGGCCTAGCAGGCGTAGGAAAGTGCCCCTTTTGGCATGGTTACTCCCACTTTTTGCCTGATATTGGTGTTGACTTGATAGTGTGCGATGGGGTCCTCCTAACCAAGCCTTGGCAAGAGTGTTCTTTCCCAAAAACTGTATCATTGTTCCCACAATTGGCACAGTTAAGTCCCTTGTTAAAGGTACTTTAGGTACCAAGGGCCCTGTGACCAGGGAAGGTCCCCAAGGGCTGCAGCATGTATCATGTCATCAAAGAAGACCCCTCACCAAGCACATACCCATTGCCATGCAGCTTGTGTATGCTGCTGGGGAGAAAAGGACACTCCTCTCAGGGTGCCACGCCCACAAACCACTGCCTGCGGCATAGATAAGTCACCCCTCTGGCAGGCCTTACAGCCCTAAGGCAGGGTGCACTATACCACAAGTGAGGGCATAGTTGCATAAGCAATTTGCCCCTACAGTGTCTAAGTTCATTCTTAGACATTGTAAGTGCAGGGTGGCCATACTGTGTATATGGGCGGGGAGTTTATCATCATAATTGAAGTCTGAGAAGTTTGGTATCAAACTTGTCAGCAAAATAAACCCACACGGATGCCAGTGTTGGATTTTTTTAAAATGCACCCAGAGGGCATCTTAGAGAAGCCCCCTGTTATTTAGCCAAACTTCTAGCATAGGGCTGACAGGTCTGTGCCAGCCTGCCACTTCCAGACAAGTTCCTGACCACACAGGATGAGAGCCTTTCTACTCTCTCTATCCAGAAACAAAGCCTGCACTGGGTGGAGGTGCTTCAGACCTCCCCTGCAGGAACTGTAACATCTGGTGGTGAGCCTCAAAAAAGGCTCAGGCCTCTCTTGTTACAGTGCCCCAGGGCACTCTAGCTAGTGGAGATGCCTGCCCCCTGGACAAAGCCCCACTTCTGGCAGCAAGTTCAGTGGAACAATAAGGAGTCACCTCTTCAGCTGGTACCACACCTAAGGTGTCAAGAGCTGAAGTGACACCCCCCCCCCTCCTTGCAAAACCCTATGTCTTGGTTTGGAGGACAGGGAGTAACAGGGTACGTACGGGCTGTGTCCCCCCTCACTAAAGGGAGTGGACAATGGAAGGGTATAGTCAGAGGGCTACTGCCCTCTGGCCCCTGTAACGCCCTTAAATCCAGGATTTAAGTGCTTCCCTGAACCTCGTGCATCAGATTCCTGGCGGCCTCAAGACGAAATAAGGACTGCTAAGTTGACCCCCAGCAGAGAAGACTGAAGACACCAACTGACTTGGCCCCAGCCCTACAGGCCTGTCTCCAGCTTCTGAAGCTCTGCTACAAGGCGACATCCTGCAGGATCAGCGACCTCTTAAAAGTCTCAAGAGGACTGCCTGCACTCCAGAGCACCAAGAGCTTCTGTGGACAACGCTCCTTTCCAAAAAGAAGCTCCAGCAAAAGAGACCATGGCTGCCCCAGATCTGAGAGTCGTGCCCACTCTGCACCCAACACCCGCGACCCATGTCCAGGAGGCCCAACAGACTACAGCTGGTCCCCAGGCGATTCTGACATAGTATCCACCCTGGGTTGACCCCTCCTCTCCAACACAGCGACACCTGCAGCCTAAATCCGGAGGACACCCCTGACCGCAAGAGAATCGGATGAAAATTCCTGATCCCAAAAGGTATCCCTGCACCTGCAGCCCCCTGGCCTTAGGGAATCTAACCTTTGGTGAAGGAACAGTCAGCCGGTGGCCCTCCTTGTCCAGCCTACGGTTTTTCTAATCCGTCTTACTGGACTCAGCCTATAGCCTACTTGTGATCTCCTGGGTCTCCCCTATCGGAAAGTATTGGGAGCCAGAAGTTGTGTTTGCACCCTCCACCCAGCTGCCCCTGTGCCGATGAGGGGTGTGTGTTTGGGGCGGACCTGTGGCCAACCTCGGTGCTCCTCTAAATGCCCCTAAGTCTGCTCTCCAAAGACATGGGAACTTACCTGCAAGCAGGCTTGATTCAGAGTGCCCCCAGTCTCCATAGGAGCCCATGTTAAATCTACCTCAACTTTGCCATCTGTACCCGGTCGGTCCGTGTTGTTGTTGGGTGTTTGGTGTTAACTTGAACCCCATCCTGTGGACATTCTAAGAACCGGACACTGGAACTGTAGGTCTTGTACTTACCTTGAAACTGTGCTAACTTTTCTTCCACCCTGGAACTGGTTTAGAAATTGCACTGTGATCTCTCAAAACAGATATTTGCTATTTTCTGAAAGAACGTTTAGCTTTCCAAATTGAAACAAAGTGGTGTTGATACATATGTCTGATAATCACAAATGTACTTATAACTGAATGTTGTGGTTCTAGAAATAAAGTAACAAAATGTATTTTTGCTATTTAAAACCATTGACCTGGAGTTACTCATTGAGATGGAGTGTGTTCTTCTCTTATTGCTTGTGCGTGTACAACAAATGCTTTGCACTCCCCCCTGATAAGCCTAACTGTTCGACCACATTACCACAAAAGAGAGCATTACTACTATTAACTTTAGCCTCTATTAAGCCTCTGGGGAACCCCTGGACTCTATGCACACTAAATCTAATTTTGATATAGTACATACAGAGCCAGCATCCTACAGCAGGATATAGGTCTGGGGCACTGGCAGGTTGTGGATCGACATCATAAGCTGAACAAGGATCAGAGGGTTGAGCTATGTCAAAAGGTGTCATCCCCTGTCCCATGTTCCTCACTGAAAGTGTGTATGGACCTTATAAATGAGGAGGAGAGGGTTGAGGCGGCGGGGTGGGGGTGGAGGAGAGGCTGGTATAGGAGGATGAAAAGTGCCAGAGTCTTTATCAATCCTCTGATTATTAGCAGGTACTGGAAAATTGATGGCCTCTTCAAAAGAAAATTGTCACTGTGTTGAAGAAGGTGTTGTAATAACAGTCCTTGCCAAAATATGACCAGTTTGAGGCTGTATGTGAACTTGCTTCTGTTTGGCACTGAATTTTTTTCATTTTGAAAAGTATTAGTTCGACAGATGCACTCGATTCTGATTTCGGTGGCGGTTTAAGTATTTTCATAACCAAACAGGATTTGTGTTTCGGTGCTGAAACGGCTGATGCCAAAACTGGATGAAACACATCTTAAAATGCCAAAGTGGTTGGTGCCAACTGCTGAGCAGAAGTGGTTGATGCCGAAGGTAGAGGTTGTCGGCTTGAACCCGATGTAGTCGGCATAGGCTTGTATTTCAGTGCCAAGGGCAGAGCATCCAAATCTGTTTTCCAGTGCCAACTATGGCCTGTTGGCAGTGGTGGCCCGGTATCCTGTATCTCGGAGTAACAAGGATGTTTTTTTTGTAGGTTATTTACTCCACCTACAAAAAGCTAATTTAGCTTTTTCATCCATTAAGAAACATCTCACAGCAATTTCTGCTTATTTGCAAAATACACAAACCAAATCTCTATTTAGAGTGCCTGTCACCAAAGCTTTCATGGAGGGTCTAAAACTAATCATACCGCCAAGAACCCCACCAGTACTTTCATGGAATCTTAACATTGTACTCACACGACTAATGGGTCCACCCTTTGAACCCATGCACTCCTGTCAGATTCGATTCCTAACTTGGAAAGTAGCATTTTGAGTGGCAATCACTTCATTACGAAGAGTTAGTGAAATACAAGCATTCACTATTGAACAACCCTTTATACAAGTACACAAACATAAGGTTGTACTTCGCACAAACCCTAAATTTCTACCTAAAGTCATCTCACAGTTTCACCTAAATCAAACAGTGGAACTTCCAGTCTTCTTCCCACAGCCAGACTCAGTGGTAGAAAGAGCACTACATACATTAGATATTAAGAGAGCTTTAATGTATTACATCAACAGAACAAAATCATTTAGGAAAACTAAACAGTTGTTTGTCGCATTCCAAAAACCCCATACTGGTATCCTATATCAAAACAAGGCATAGCCAGATGGATAGTGAAATGTATCCAAACTTGTTACCTAAAGGCTAAAAGACAGCTGTTAATTACACCAAAAGCACATTCCACTAGGAACAAAGGAGCAAAAATGGCATTTCTAGGAAATATACCAATGACAGAAATCTGTAAAGCAGCCACTTGGTCAACACCTCATACATTTACCAAGCATTACTGTGTAGATGTGCTAGCAACACAACAAGCCACAGTAAGACAGGCTGTACTAAGATCACTATTTCAAACAACTTCAACTCCTACAGGCTGACCACCGCTTAGGGGAGGAGAACTGCTTTGTAGTCTATGCATAGCATGTGTATCTGCAGCTACACATGCCATTGAACAGAAAATGTCACTTACCCTGAGTACATCTGTTCGTGGCATGTTCCGCTGCAGATTCACATGCGACCTCCCTCCTCCCCAGGAGCCTGTAGCAGTTTAAGTTACATTTAAATTTGCACATATGTATATACATCTATATTCCATTGCATGGTCATCTCTTTCTTTTACACTCTATCACTTCTACCTTAGCCTCTGCGGGAAAATAATTTAAGATGGAGTCGATGCCCATGCGAATGGAGCCGAAAAGGAGGAGTCACTCAGTCCCGTGACTCGAAAAGACTTCTTCGAAGAAAAACAACTTGTAACACTCCGAGTTTCCCTGGTCCCTGTTTGTTCAGATAATACATCGTTGTCATGTTGTCTGTTTTGACATTTGGAGGGAATTTGAGAAATTCTATGCAATAACCATGTTGGATAATTGCTAGGAACCAAGTGTCTGTTGTTATTTCCTCCCAATGTTTGTAGAACTTGGTTAGTCTCCCCCCCCCCCCACAGGTGTTATGTGTTGGGGATTTGTGACATGGAAGTCACTGCTTGTTTTTAGGAGTTTTGGGACTTTGGAACTTCCCTCTACTCTTTTGGAATTGGCCCCCTCTATATTGTCCCTGAAAACTTCCCCGCTGATATTGGCTCTGATAAGTGGGCCTTGTTTGCGAGGTTGAGGGCTCTGTGCTTTGTCCTCAAACCCCCCTCAAAACTGTGTTTTATGGAATGTGCCTCTGCTCTGTGGGGAGTAGAGTGCGCCCATGGCTTTGGCCATATCAGTGTCCTTTTTAAGTTTTTCAATAGCAGTGTCCACCTCGGCCCAAACAACTGCTGTCCCTTAAATGGCATATTCAGCACGGCTTGTTGTATTTCCGGCTTGAATCCTGATGTACGCAGCCATGCGTGTCTCCTTATGGTCACTGCTGTATTTACTGTCCTAGCAGCTGTATCTGCTGCATCCAATGCGGAGCGTATCTGATTGTTCGAGATACTCTGTCCTTCCTCTACCACCTGTTGTGCCCTTTTTTGGAACTCTTTGGGTAAGTGTTCAATGAAATGTTGCATTTCGTCCCAATGAGCCCTATCATATCTCGCCAGCAATGCCTGTGAGTTGGCAATGCGCCATTGGTTGGCCGCTTGTGCTGCAACCCTTTTCCCCGCAGCATCGAACTTGCGACTCTCCTTGTCTGGAGGTGGTGCGTCTCCTGATGTGTGAGTTTGCTCTCTTGCGAGCTGCCCCTACTACCACAGTCTGGTGTTAATTGCTGCGTGATGTATACAGGGTCTGTTGGCGGTGGCTTGTATTTCTTCTCCACCCTTGGAGTTATGGCCCTGCCCTTCACAGGCTCCTGAAACACTTGTTTGGAGTGTTTTAGCATTCCAGGTAGCATAGGGAGACTTTGGTATTGGCTATGTGTGGAGGATAGTGTGTTAAATAAAAAGTCATCCTCAATAGGCTCTGCATGCAGGGTGACATTATGAAACGCCGCTGCTCTTGACACCACCTGTATGTAGGCTGTACTGTCCTCGGGTGGCCACGGTCTCGCTGGATAACAGTCTGGGCTGTTATCTGATACTGGCGCATCATAAAGATCCCATGCGTCGGGATCATCCTGACTCATTCCAGTATGAGTTGGGGACTGCATCAGTGGTGGAGTGGCTACCGGTGATGTCTGTGTTGAGCGTGGCGGAGAAGTCTTCTTTTCATCCGAATTGGGGGAAAGAGTACTTATCTTCCCTATGTCTTTTTGGATGTGGAGCCTTCTCTGAGTGTAATCTGGCTCCATTGACTCTAGTTCTTGTCCGAACCTACGTCCTTGCATTTGTGAGGACAGTCCCTGTTCCTCTGTGTAGGAACTTGTTTTCGGTTCCGAGGCCGGATGTTTCGGAATGGAAACTTTTTCGGCAGTCCTTTTCGGCTCCGACGACACTTTAATTTTTGGCGTTCCGGTCTCTCGGTGCAGACTCGTTTCGGTGCCGCCCTCTCGGTGCCGAACTTGCGCTGACCCACTGTCTCGGGGTCAAGTCTGCTCTGTGCCGGTATCTCGCCCGGAGTCGGATGCCTTAGAAACATGCATGCCCTTTTTCGTGCCGATGTTCGGTCACCTATTTTCCGGGTTAAGCCATGGCCTGTTGGCGGTGGCGTCCCCTGGGCTTTAGTGGTCTTTCCGTGAGTTTTGTGTGTCGACGTCTTACTCACGGTTTTCGGCGTCTGTTCGGGATCGACCTCATCCGAGTCCGAATCCTCGATGGAGAAGGTTTCTTCTTCCTCCTCGAAGTGTTTTTGTCCTGTCGGTGCCGACGCCATCTGTAGTCTTCTCGCTCCTCAGTCTCTTAGTGTCTTCCTCGACCGAAACGCTCGACAGGCTTCACAAGTATCTTCTTTGTGTTCTGGAGACAAACACAAGTTACAGACCAGATGCTGATCTGTATAAGGATACTTGTTGTGACATTTGGGGCAGAAGCGGAATGGGGTCCGTTCCATTAGCCTTGAAGAGACACGTGGTCGGGCCGACCAGGCCCTGACGGGGATCAAAAACCCCGAAGGGCGACCGGAGCTCTTCAAAATTCGGTGTTGATCTGTTGTAACTAACCAGATACCGAACGCAAACAATACCGTCAAATTTTCCAAGATTCTAACTATCTTTCCGAACCGAAACACGGAGCGAAAAGGAACACGTCCGAACCAGATGGCGGAAAGAAAACAATCTAAGATGGCGTCGACGCCCATGCGCAATGGAGCCAAAAGGGGAGGAGCCCCTCGATCTCGTGACTCGAAAAGACTTCTTCTAAGAAAAACAACTTGTAACAATCCGAGCCCAACACTAGATGGCGGGATGTGCAAAGCATGTGTATCTGCAGCTACACATGCCATCGAACACATATTTACATAAGAAAGTACCACAACAGCTACAGGTATCGGGTGAGGAGGGAGGTCGCAGGTGAATCTGCAGCACTACATGCCATGAACTGATGTACACTGGGTAAGTGACATTTTCCGTCCTATGGCACTTGTAGCTGCAGATACACATGCTTTGCATAGACTGAAAAGCAGTCCCCTCCTAAAATAAGCGGTGGCTAGCCTGTAGGAGTTGGAGCAGTTTGAAATAGTGTTTTAAACACTGCTTGAACATTTGCTTTTTGGCAAGATAGCACATCCCCCCAGTAGTGTTTAGCAAATGTGTGAGTGTGGGCCATGTGGCTGCTTTGCATACGTCTGCCACTAGTATACTTCCTAAGAATGCCGTTGAAGCTCCTTTCTTTCTAGTAGAATGTGCTTTAGGAGTTACTAATAGTTGACTTTTACCTTTAAGATAGCAAGTCTGAATACACTTTACTATCCATCTGGCCAATCCTTGTTTTGGAATAGGATTACCCTTATGAGGCAGCTGAAAAGCCACAATAAGTTGTTTAGATCTTCTAAAATCTTTTGTTCTGTCTATATAATACAGGAGAGCTATTTTGTTGTCAAAAGTGTGGAGAGCTCTTTCAGCAACTGGCTGTGGAAAGAAGACTGGCAATTCCACTGACTGATGTGAAATGGTGAAAGCACTTTGGGTAGGAATTTCAGATTTGTCCTAAGTACTCTTTTGTATTTGTGAATTTGGAAGAAAGGTTATTCTAAAGTAAATGCTTGAATTTCACCAACTCTCCTTTATTTAGTAATTGCTACTAGGAAAGGAACTTTCCATGAGAGTAATTGAAGAGCACCACAAGGCATGGGGGTTCAAATGGTGGACCCATAAACCTTGTGAGCACAATGTTAAGATTCCAGGCAGAAGCTGGTGGAGCTCTAGGTGGAAAAACTCTTCTAACACCTTTGGTAAGCGTAAGCAAATATCCCTGACCACCTGATCCATACAGCATTGCCCTTGGCTTGAGGGTGTGGGTACTTGGATGCCACGTTTGGGCATTTTGCGTTTTTGCTTGTTGCGAAAAGGTCTAGGTCTGGTGTTCCCTACATGTGAAAGTAACGTTGAATTACTTGGAGGGGACTCTCCCATTCGTGTGTTTGTTGCTGCGTCCTGCTTAGGAGGTTCGCTAGTTGGTTGTGTATCACTGGGATGTACACTGCTAGTAGTTGAATGAGACTGTGAATTGCTCATTTCCAAATTGTCTGTGCTAGAAGGGACAATTGGGATGAGTGCGCCCCCCCCCCCCAAAAAAAAAACACCTGTTTTTGCAGATAAAATATAGTCATGTTGTCTGTTCTCATTAACACTTGTGTGTGATCTGTGGCTGGAATACTTTGAGAGCTAGGAACACTGCTAGCAATTCCAAATGATTTATGTGGTAAGTCTGCTGGACTGAGTCCCATTCTCCCTGTATAGTAAGATTATTGAGATGGGCTCCCCAACCTGTCATTGATGCATCTGTGGTGATTATGGTCAGTGGCACAGGGTCCTTAAATGTCCGCCCTTTTGATAAGTTGGTGAGATTCCACCATTGCAGAGTGGTGTAAGTCTAGCGGTCCAACAATACTATATTGTGGAAGGGACCCTGTGTCTGAGACCAATGTTGGGAGAGGCACTGTTTTAGGGGTCTCACATTAAGACGTGCATTGGGTGCTTTTGCTATGCACAATGCCATCATTCCAAATACTTTCATGATAAACCTTACTGGGTAACTTTGATTGTATTGTGCTGTGATATGAAATTGTGGAAAGCTTGAATTCTCTGTGGGTTTGGGTATGCTAATGCTGACAGTGTTCAGAATTGCTCTTAGACACGGTTGTATTTGCGCTGGTTGGAGATGAGATTTTTGTAATTGATTGTGAACCCTAGTCTGTGTAGGGTATTAATTGTGTATTGTGTGTGCTGTTGACAGGTATGAATGGTGCTGGCTTTTATGAGCCAGTTGTCCAGATAGGGAAAGACATGTATGAATTGCCTTCTGAGGTATGCTGCAACCACTGCAAAGCATTTGGTGAATACCCTTGGTGCTGTTACTCCAAAGGGTAGCACTTTGAACTGGTAATGCTTGCCTGCTATCACAAATCTTAAATATTTGAGATGTGCTGGATGCATGGGAACGTGGAAGTAAGCATCTTTTAGATCTAATGCTGTCATACTGCCTTGTTTTATCACAGGGGAATGACATCCTTAAGAGTGACCATATGGAAATGCTCTGAGAGGATGTACTGATTGAGAGGTCGGATTCCAGGATGGGTCTGAGAGTATCATCCTTTTTTGGTATAAGTAAGTATAGAGCATATACGTCTTTCCCTTGTTGAGCTATAGGTACCACCTCTATTGCACCTTATGAGATGCTCCTGAGTTAGTTTGTGTGAACGAGGTGGAATGTTCAGTGGAGTGGAAATGAGTTCTACACAGTAACCAGGTTGGATAATTCACAGAATCCACTGCACTGTAGTGATGTTGTGCCATTGTGGATAGAAATTTGCCAGTCTCCCCATGCGCCCCAGGAGATGTGTGCTCTGTCGGGATGGTGAGAAAGTCACTGTGATTGTGAGGAACCTCTGGATGTGGAGAGTTTACCTCTTCCTGTGCCGTTGGATCCTCTCTAGGAGCCTCTAAATGATCCTCTAGTGTAGAATTGTGAGGATTGCGTTTCTGTGGCCGAAGGTTTGAAACTTCCTCTAAATTGGGGTCTACGCAAATTCCCCCTGGTATGTGTGGTATACAAAGCCTCCATAGCTTTAGCTGTTTCTGATTCTTTTGTGAGTTTGTCTATTACTGTGTCCACTTCAGGGTCAAATAAATGCTGCCTATTAAAAGGCGTGTTTAAAACTGCTTGCTGTATCTCAGGTTTGAAATAACATTTTAACCAGGCATGCCTTCTAATAAGCACACTGGTGTTAACTGATCTAGCTGCTATATCTGCTGAATCCATAGCAGATCTAGCAGCATTGTTAGATATTACTTGCCCTTCATAAACTAATTGCTGTCCTCTTTTTTTGGTGTTATGGAGGGAGGTATTGTAACAGCTCTTCCATTTTCTCCCAGTGTGCTCGGTCATATCTAGCCAAAATAGCTTGTGAATTGGCTATCCTCCAGTGATTAGCAGCTTGTGAGGCCACCCTTTTCCCAGCTGCATCTATTTTCCTACTTTCCTTATCGGGAGGAGGGCATCTCCTGTGGACTGAATGTTGGCTGTTTTTCTCGCTGCACCAACTACAATGGAATCAGGAGGTAGTTGAGCTCTTCTAAACAGGGTCTGAGGATGCATGCTGGTTTATATTTTTTGTCCACTCTAGAAGTGATAATCCTAGCTTTAACAGGCGCTTCAAAGATATCAGAAGCATGTCTGAGCATGCTTGGGAGGATAAGAAGACATTCATATTGCTTATGCGTTGATGCCAGTGTTTCAAACCGAAAATCCTGCTCTATATGGTCAGTGTGCATTTGCACATTATGGTATGCTGTGGCTCTAGCCCCTACTTGATTATATGCTGTGGTGTCCTTTGCTGGTGAGGGTCTGGCAGGATATAACTGAGGGTCATTTGGTAAAATGGGATCAAAGTCATATGAATCTCATGGATCTGTGTTCTGTTGATCATCACTAAAATTATCCCTACGTGGTGAAATGAGGATGTATGTGGAGATAATTGTGCCTCATATGTGGGTGATGGTGATGGAGGTGGTGAGGAAGGAGGAACGGGAGAAGGTGGTGTTCAAGGCTGTTTCTATGTTGAAGTCTCTCACTGTTTGTGCTTGAAGACCTTCTTTGATGGAGGTGCATCTTTTGAAGTGTCTCTAAAAGAGAAATTCCTTTTAAAGGACATTGAAGGGGAGGCAATTATTCTTCTTGTGTCCTTCTGAATAAGTATTTTTTTTTTGTCTGGTGTCCATCACCTCTAAAATAGGTTGAATGTCTATGGACTCCAGGGTAGAAGTAGTTTCTTTACTACCCATGGCTTTCGACTCCGAAATGTTTTGTTTTGGTCGAACCGAGAGTGTCAGCTCCGAAGATGGTGCTGATCTTTTCAGCTCCGAAGATGTGCTTTTAGGTTTTCGGCTAGACTCAGATTGGTGTGGGAGTCAGTTCGTTCGAAGCAGAGAGCAACAGTCTTATATCTTGGTGCAAAACCCAAAGGTTGGTCATCCAGACTTTCTTTTGGAGTCTGACCATGGCCTGAAGGCAGTGGAGGATCGACGACCAGTGCTGGAGTCTTTTTAGTCATTTTTGTGTGGTGTGATGGGGCAGTTGTACTCATGTACTGCGCCGCAGGCACATAGTGGCTGTAGTTATCTGACTATTCTCCGGAGTCGGAGTCTTGGACGGAAAAAGACTGCCCCCTGCTGAACTTCTTGGGCATGTCCTTCACCGAAGATGTCCGGTGCATCTACTGTTGGTTTCAATGCCATCTCGAGACGACTAGCTCTAAGGGCTCGAAGAGTCTGCTTAGATCAAAAATATCTACAGGCATCGCAATGGTAGTCTTTTATGGTCTGGAGACAAAAGATTGCATGCAGAGTGCTGATTGGTGTATGGAAATTTTGCGTGACACCGAGGACAGAATCGAAATGGAAGACAAGCTACAAATGTTGTCCAGGTGGACACTGTAAACATACCCAACTTACATGGGAGCAGAATGATAACTAAATCCCAATGCTCCTTCCTGAAACCTCCTACTCTCCAAACTGCCTTTGTCCGGATCTTCTGGTTTCTTGTCTTGCAATGTAGTTGTAAAGAGATGAACTGCAACTAAACACTATCTTGGTTAACTCTTTTAAAAACACTTTTGGCTTTTCTTATTTGTTCTCATTTACGTTTCTTCTATAACTTCTTAATCTTTCTTAATTAATTCACTTCAAACATGTAATTTTGTCTTTCAACTTGTCTATGGAAACAAGTTTAACTAGTGTTTATGTCCCACCAGCCCAACAGAGATACTTGTGTAACCAAGAACTGTGTCTACTGAAGTCACCTTCTGGATGAGGCAACAATTTCAGTCAGGAGTTGGTCTGGTGAGTTCTTGCTAGAGAGAGAAACACGAAGCGTTTCGGAGACGCTGCTCTCTAGTTGCTAGAAGCGGCCCAGAAATTATGCATGTTGTAAACTGAGCTGACGCGTGAGGAGAGACACTTTGCTATCAGAGTCTGGCAGAGTTTTTAACAATGCCTCCTGGAACAAACAGTTGTGAGACGGCCCAGAAACAAAGTGATTGCAAGTGAGTCAACGCAATGGTGAGACATTTTCTTGCTGAAAGTCGGCGCAGAATGAGAGAGACTACTTTCCTTAAATAGCTATGCCTGGAAACGCTATTCACTTGAGTTTTCAGGACACCAAGACGCTCTAAACCACACCTCCTAAAACTACGCCACTACCCTGTCTAAACAACAGAATGAACACTCAGTTATGAAGTTTTTTCACTGGAATTTCTTCAGTGAAGTGCGCCGCTTCGAGCACAGCATGCACCTTACATTCCATTGGAGAAAGAAAGAGGGAATAACTAGAGCAAGTGAGTTGAATATTCAACGGTGGCCATCTTAAGGTGCCTTTTGTGTAATTTTGTCCTCCAACTAGGTGAGTTTGAGCTTTTTGCCCTTTGGCTTTGTTCTGTAACTCCCTTACATTTAGTTAAACATACAACATGGGGTTTTTGTCCAGTATTGTTCTTTAGTTGAATCTTGTTATGCCAATTAATTAACAATGGCAATGTGACCACAAATCCTGGTCGAAAAACTCAGAAGAGAACCAGAAATGATACCCGCCCCCCACCTTTTGCAAGCTCCATTGCTTTCTGCAATCAAAGTCCAACTAGAAAAACCTGTTCTGTTTTCAATGCGAGTCTCTCCACAATTCTGTGTTTTTCAAAGTTGCCTTCATTCATTATTGCTCTTCAATCATCATTAATACTCCTAATTCATGCCATACGCCAAAGCATCTTTGAATTGTCGACCCGGAGCTCCTGATACTGATTTCGAACCAAACAGCAGAAAAAAGGTTTCCAAGATTGACACATTGTGGCATTGTGGGTTTACATTCAATACCAATGGGAACGGACTCAATCTGATTGATTCACAAAATGTGCAAAAAATTGGAACATTTCTAGACCCAAATATGAGATAGCAGAATAATCCAGAGTATGTGAATACAGAAAAGATTCATGCTGCAAAACTACCAAGTAAACCCTAAACATACATTAGCTGTTTTAATTCTAGCACACTAAGGCATTTGTTTGAGCATTTAAATATTAACTAAAGCATTTTATTACTAACAATCTGAAAATAAAGGGAATACGGTGTTTATCCAGAAGAGGTGCCCCAGTAGCAAACAGCATCCAGAACAGATGGTGTCTAGTAATCCGTGCTTGCCCCAGGACCTGATGAACAGGTCATACATACAAAGTAAACACAGCTACTTCAGATTACAACAACCATGACATTCAATGCAAAGCCCTTTCTTCAAGTGTTTCACCTCTAATGTGTCAGAGATAAATCAACTAGCTTTGTTATCTTTCCATATAGGGATGGGAACCAAATAAACTATCCTTGATGACATATGTTGGCAGACTTTTTAATGTTATAATGACTGGATATTACAACAAAAGGTTATAATTCCATGGTAGGAGTTATTTTTCAAAACAATATTGACGACAGTACTGGTAACAGCTTGTGAAAGGACTCAGGGTTACATTTCTCAGACTGAAATTGCATGTTATACTGCAGTGGTGACAGACCCCGAAAATAGCACATCCTTGGCTCATCATTAAATGTCTTAACAGTGCTAGGTAACTGGCAGCATATATGTAAATATTCAACTAGCCCTTGTTGGTTCTTGAGGAGCAGATATAATTTGCATTATCTTTAGTAGTTTGCTTGTAGGTTGTTCGTGGGACTACAAGCACCTCTTATGCCCTTTACTTATAACACCATCCACCACCATAGGGGCTTTTTCTTTTTTCTTTTTTTTTTAGAGCTCTGCTGTAACAGTAACCTCCATTCAAAACTTAGTGAAAGCTTTGAAATGTTCAATAATGCAGAGATTTAGATCTGGGAGACAGTAACATAACGTATAATAAACATTTTTTAAAAAGTATAGCAGCTTTACTATAATTTCACTACCTTATCTTCTTTCAGCCATTTTTCCAGCAGCTGTTTACGACCTTGCTGTAGCACAGGCCGGCATAGTTCCAAAGACTCATACTTGTTCAACTGGCCCTGGTCGAGGAGAATTCCGAAGTACTGCAGCAAGGGAGATGTTTGGCCAGGTTGTGCAGGAACACTCTGGAATCGGCGAATTGTGTCTGGTGTACGGAGAATTCCCTAGAGGAGTTAAAACACATTGAACTTAAATTCTAGTCACTCAAGCTGAAAAGGAATATAGTAAACCACAAGAAATCCAGAAAATACAGGATGAAAATGAAGAAAAGTCTTCATATTTGACACATGCATCATTTTTATACACAACAGATTGTCACCAAGCAGGAGTGCATGCGCGCTACCTGCAGGTGAGGCATAAAAATGCTTCTCCAACCAAAGTACCTTACTGACACACAATGTTTGCACCCTGTTCTTTGAGAACAGCACCAAGATACATCAATATAATATCAATGCCACCTGAAAATCCCAGCCCCCAACATACTGACACAACCTGTCTCAAACTCATTTAGAATTCGTCAAGTGCCTACCTTAAACTCACTCAAAGACAGACTTCCTTCTGTTCCCAGATACCAAATAACTATAAATCCAAACAGTTCTTCAAAATACACTTGTAGAAATTTGCTCCCTAACCGACACTAAATGCAAAATCACTTTGATCAAACCACGATCCCACCTACTTCAAATATATCACCTGAAAAGCCAAGAAAACATAGCACTTCATCTTGTGAAAAAAGTTAAATCTATCGACTAAAACAAACTTCAGAACAAGAGTCTAGACCTAAGTCCCCTCGCACTTGTACTCAGGCAAAACTGCTCTGCGATCTCACTGCGACCACACTGCACACCCAAAAGGCATCCTAACACAAAGCAGATCCACAGCCCGAATAGGTTTAACAACATCATCCCAACTCTGAAGGAATTATCATGGCTCCCCCTCCGAATGGTTTACATTTTTGTCCATCTCTACCAATAGTCAACAAATGTCAGTGCATTAAATGGGGAAAAGAAGTACAGACGAAGGCGAACGAGACATGGTTAACAATTGTAATTTTTGACATTAAAATATGCAGCTAAGCACTGAATGCCAGGCCCCTAAAGATCATTGGGTCCTTGAGAAATAGCAACCAATTTGCATTTGTCCCTCTCTACACAACTTAAAGCATTTGATGCCCATCATTCATAAACTGGTAAGTATGGAAATTAACTACATATTGACAGTGCTGTACCCTGTAAAGGTTTTGACAGACAAATGATGGATGGAATGGGATACAACATTAAATTTGGCCGTTTACATTCACACAGATGTGGATAGTATAGTCTTGCTGAACAACATAGCGAAAACTGGTCACACTGTATCAGACAGCTTGGTACTTCAGAAAAGAACACAGAGAGATGGTCTCCCATCATCATTGCTATTTGCATTTGCTGCTGAACCGCTAGCATATCAACTTAGAAAACTGGCTGAAAGTCTGGGGCATTAGGGTGGGCCAATGGGCCACATTTAGGGTCCACATATGTAGATGACTGTACTGTTTCTGACAGATCCACTCATATTGCCATTTACACTCTCAGCTGAGGTTAAAGACTGCGGAGAAATATCAAGACTACCTGGGAAAAGGTCAACCTATTTCTATTGGCAGGATTAACGTCAGTGGGCAAAGTGGATTACCCAGAACACTGAATAAGATGGGTAGCAGTAATTTTGTTACTTTGGTGTACTGGTGACCAATTACAGAAGCACAGTACATCCTCAAGGTAGAGTAATAAGGGACCATCAGAAGTCTGTTGACTTTTGGAACGCTCTGCCACTGCCAATCAACAATATGGGCTTCACCAAGGTCACCTAAACGCTCTTCATGACAGGCGTCGTCGCCTTGTTATACTTCCACAACCATTGCCTTCAAACCATCAATCATTCACACCAACAGGACTAGCTGCACTACAACCAACCACACTGGCAAATTCTTTGTGTGAGATATAACAGCCAAACATACTTCCCTGAAATGTTTTTGCACACCAAGCAGATTTTCAGAGGCAACTTCCTCCGCACTCTCGACATTCTAGATCAGGTGATCACGAAAATCGTGCACATCATGGGTCTGTACACCTAGAATCACTTCAACCTTTCATAGGTCTTCTAGAGTCACAGGTAGTCTCAAACACTCATAACATGTCCATCTTCCAACATCTGTCCAACTGAACATCTAAGAAATACTTGCAAGGGGTCCCTCAATGCCCTAGGTGCCTATGTGAACACCATCAGCTTAAAGCTTCTGTTTTAGAGAGGCTTTGAGAACAAAGCTGTGCCAGAGAATGCTAGTTAGGTTCCAGGCATAACTGAACCAGCTATAATTTTCCTTGATACACATTACAGATACTATTTTTCAGCATAAAACTTCTCAACAAGCCTCTCTCCTTTTTCTGCGGATAAATCACATTTATTACACTGACTTTTTCCCCTGAGATTTTGGCTGCTTTTTAATAAAGAAGTACATGAGTGCCCAGTATAGCCAAATATATATTGTTTTACTTTTAGAACTTGTTAGTCCCACAGGAAAAGTCTTGCAAATTTATATTTCTAAGTGTTATGGGATCCCGTGCATACTCAGGATAATTCAGTACTTAGGACTAATAATTGAAATCCATGGAGGATAATCTCTTGGTGGACTGAATCCATGCACTTAGATCATTATATTTATGAAAGAGTACTGTGCCCCATAAGAGACAATGGGAATTACAGCTAGTGCATGACTGATTTCTCCATCCTGTCTATTATTTAGCCAACATTTTGTCAAACTGTTGCGATAACTTACATAAATTTATCATTATCCTATGATTTATCATGTTTAACCCCTTGCACGCTGAGGACGGAACGGTTCCACCTTCAGCCGCAATGGGCGTGTGCTGAGGATGGAACCATTCCATCCTTGCCTCCACCCACAGGGGAAGTGCTGGCACTCCCCACGTGGGCCGCCCATTTCACCCTTCCGAACAGGGATGGCAACAGAAGCGCTTCCTCTGCCCCCCCATCGGCAACCAATGACATAAGCGCACACGGAGCACCGATATCCTCAGAAGCTGCAGAGGATGTGATGATGCCACGTGTTTGAGAGAAGAACACACTTAAGGCAAGAGCTTCCGTGTTTTTTTTTTTTTTTTTTTGGTGGGGGGGGCGGGGGGGGGCGCTTTCCCTCTGTGCCTTTATTTTTTGATTCCTGCTCTACAATCGTAAATGGTTTAATAGCAGCATGTTTAGCTTTTATTTTATTCAGTGTGAAATTCTCCTTGAATTTGTGCACGATGTGTTTTGTGTTGTCTTGGGGGTAATTTTTTTTGCTTTTCGTTTCTAGTGGGATATCACTAAAGCCACGCTATGTTTATTATTTATTTTACACTGTGCTGGCTATTAGTGACTTATTTGACAAGTTACTTTTATTAATAAGGATTATGGCTGGCCACAGGATTACGGTTTAGCAGGATTATGAGACTGCCTCTGCACCTGAGGCAGTGGAGGAAGTGCAAGATTCTGGGAGTGAGTTTTTAGTCAGAGAGGAATCATCTGATGAAGCCACTCAGTGCGGAGGAAGATCCACTTTTAGAACAGGACAATGATGTATGGCTAGTACAGCAAAAGGCATATGGACTGCAGTCTGGGGCTGCAAGGCTTCTCATTAGAAGAACAGAACTCTGGATTGCCCCAAACATGGTGCAGCTGGCATTGCCTGTCTTTACTGGTGCTGCAGGGTGTAGAGTGAATACTGAAAACGTTTTGCCTATAAATTTGTTTCAGCTGTTTATGGACAATATATTTTCAGATGAGATGGTTGAGCAGACTAATCTGTATGATGAACAGTATTTGAGGGACAATAGTGCCAGACTTAAGCCCTACTCTAGAGCTAGCCGGTGGACTCCCACAAATCTGGATGAGCCGAAGTTCTTAGGGTTAACTTGTTTGATGGCCTTGATAGGGAAGCTCTTGCTGTCTTCATATTGCTCTACTAGTCCCTTGATGGCAAAATCTGTTTCCTACAACCATGAGTCATGATTGGCATTTGCTTCTGCTTTGGATGCTGCATTTTGTGGATAATGCGTTAGCGTTTCAACAAGATCACTGAGTGGTGTAATGTGCTGGGCCTGCAGCTGGCAGTGTGAATGGTCTTGTTTGTGTCACATATGAAAGGTGTGTGAATGGCCTGAAGAGAGGCTGGTGCTTTGTCGTGGCTTTACAGTTCACAAGCTAGGAGCCACTGGTTCAGTTTTTTGATGTTTCAATTATAAACAGTGCATTTATTTTTTTGTGAAATCGTTGTTAATAAAATTTTATATACTGACCCATCACTCACCCTAGTGTTAAATCCAACCAGCATGTATATGTTATAAGGACAGTTGGAGGCCACAAGACCATTTTATGGCACTACTCGTCTTAATTGGGAATTCAACTCATGAAAAAAAAACGCTCCACTGATCTGGCGTCGAAGCACATCTCTGACACTCTAGGTGTCTCGGATGGAACCCCAAAGATGAAGCATGCCACCAACTAGGTAAGGGGGTGAGGGGTATTTTTAAACAAAACCTAAGGGCATTTCTTTCACACTGAGTGTTTGGGACAGCTTCTTGTTTAGGAAAAATCTACCAACTCTAGATATGTTTGAAAACTAGACACTCAAGGGTGAGTAAAGGGTGGTGCGCCTCTCGTGGATCCCAACAAGTTTTCACACCCACAATGGCCTGCAAACCTCAAAATGTAATTAAAACCACATTTCCTTGCATTTCTGTGCTATATTCTTCCCAGAAACAGCAATTAACCACACATTTCCTACCACCCAGCGTACTCTTTGGTCCCCCGATAAAAACTGATAACTCACTTGTGTGGGTGCCCAAGGCAGTCAGCCTAAAAAAAAATTTTAACTGCCCTTTTAGACTTGCTTTGGTACCCCCTTAAACTCTACACATTTTTGCCTTCCCTGTCACAGGCAACTGGCCGACCCACACAAGTGAGGTATCATTTTTATTGGGAGACTTGAGGGGAATGCTGAGTGGAAGGAAGTTTGTAGCTCCCCTCATTCTAGTTCTTTCCATCATAGAAATGAGGAAAATGTGTTTACGACAAATTTTGAGGTTTGCAAGGGATTCTAGGTAACAGAACCTGGTGAGGGCCACACAAGTCACCCCCGTCCTGGAGTCCCCTAGATGTCTAATTTTTAAAAAAGCACAGGTTAGCTAGGTTTCCCTAGGTGCCGGCTGTGCTAAGGCCCAAAATCCACAGCTAGGCACACTGCAAAAAACGATTATCAGTAGAAAAATGTGATGTGTCCAGGTTGCATTGTGGGCCATTTCTCGTTGGGGGCACTAGGCCTACCCAAACAAGTGAGGAACCATTTTTTAATCAGGAGACTTTGGGGAACACAGAATAGCAGAATAAGTGTTATTAACAATTGTCTTTTTTTGCATTTGCATCTTCCAAATTTAAGACAGTGTGCAAGAAATAAATCATTTTGAGAAATAACCTCTACTTCACATGCTAGTACGGGTACCCCGAATTCAGAGACGTGCAAATCATCACTGCTTCTAAACTCCATATATTGTGTCCATTTCAGAAATATATAGGTTTTACTGATACCTATTTTTCCACTCTTTATATTTTACCAAACTGATTGCTGTATACATGGTATACAATAAAAAATCATTGCAAGGTGCAGCTCAGTTACTGGCTTTGGGTATCTCTGCTTCTTGGTGAAACTACAAGCACTATTTATCCCCGCAACCAGAAGAGTCCAGCATACAAGGCAGTATATTGCTTTTGAAAATCTGCCATACTTAGAAAGTTATAGATGAAAACTCGGGGAAAAATAATTGCAGTTTTTTCAACTCAATTTTAATATTTGTTTCAAGTGTTACTTTTGGTAGGAAAACCTTATATGATCTACACAAATGACCCCTTCATACATCAATCAAAGATTTGTAAAGCGTGACTAATCTCAAGGTTCTGTTTGTGTGCGTGCTGCTCAGTCAAAGAGCCAGTTCTTGAGGTCCATCCTGAACTGCTTCAGTGATGCGATCTGCCTGAGCTGAGAGGTAGTGTGTTCCATGTCCAGATTGCCAGGTAGGAGAAGGATCTTCTTCCTGCTGTGCTTTTCTGGATCTTAGGGAGGGTTGCGAGGGGGAGCTAGGAGGAGAGAAGATGTCTGTTTAGTACGTACAAGGCGAGGCGGTGGTTGAGGTATTCTGGTCCTATGTTGTGCAGTGCCTTGTAATTCTGCCTACTTTTCAGAAATGTATAGCTTTCCGGGATCCACCATTGGTTTCACACCCATTTCTTCCACTAACTGGAAGGAGTTTAAAAGCACAAAAAAATAGGGAAAACAGGATACGTCCCAGCAAAAAGCCAAAACCGGGTTGAAGATTTTGGTTTTCTGATTCAAGTCTGCCTGTTCCTGAAAGCTGGGATGGTGGTGATTTTAGCATTGCCAACTCTTCACTGTTGTCATTTGCAAGCATTCTTCTGTAGCACTTTTTCCAGGACAAAAATGTAATATCTGCTTTCTGGATGGGCTCAAAGGGGCCTTTCTTTAGCTGTGAAAGTAGAGTATGTAATTCCCAAAGAGGTGGAGAAGGCCTAACTGGTGCAAAAACCCCGAAAAAGACTTAGAGGAATTGTTTGACAAGCCTGCTAGACCATAATGATGGTGATGTGGCTGACTGCGTGAAGTAGGAAATGGCTGCTAAATGGACTTTAATGGACGCATGAGCAAGACCGGATTGTACCAGGTGCAGAAGATACACGAGGATTTCTTCTGGTGAAGATGAAAGTGGGTGTACATTAGCACTGTAGCACAAAAATGCGAAATAGTTTCCATTGGAGGCAATAAATCTCATTTGTACTGTCTGCTCGAGCTAAGATGTCCCTGCAGTCTGGTGGAACACTTAGATGCGCAAATTTGTTGAATTCAGGATCCAGGCTCAGAAGTGAAGTGACTTGGGATCCGAGTCAGAACTTGACCCTGGCTCATTGTCAGAGAGGGTAGTGGCTTCAGATGGATATGATGCTTCTCTGACCGGAGGAGTAACTCAATGAACCAATATTGGCCTGGCCATGTTGGAGCTATGAGAATGATCCTGTATGGTTCGGCTGTCATTTTCATGAAAACTGTTCGGAGGTGAGGCGTGAGAGGAAAGACATAGGCAAAGATTCCAAACCATGTGATCGAAAACATTCCCCCATGACTCAGCTCAAGGATGCCAGCTTGTGTAGTACCGGCATTTTGCAAAGAGGTCCCGATCCGGTCTGCCCCATTAGAGAAAGATGTTGTCCAGGATTTTCGGATCAATTTCCCAAGCATAGCAAGAGGTCGTCAGCCTGCAGAGTGGGTCAGCTATGGTATTTTGCTTTCCTGGGACATGATCAGCTTGTAGATTGACTTTGTGACGGATCGACCATTCCTAGATATTTTGAGCTTCTTAAGACAGCTGGTGAGATCTTGTGCTACTCTGGTTGGTGATGTAATGAATTCACTTAGTATTGTCTGTGTGAATGATCACAGCCGAATTTCTTGCCCTGGGAAGAAAAGCCTGCAAGGCTGGATGCAGTGACTTGAGCTCGAGCAGATTGATTTGGAGAAGTAGTTGAGAAAGTGTCTTGAAATTGACTTGTAAATCCTGGAGGTGAGTGCTCAACCCCTCTAGGGAAGCGTGGGTGGTGAAGGTGATGACCAAAAGAGAAGCCTGAGGCAGAAAAGATAAACCGATTGACAAGTGTGCTTGCTGCGTCCACTAGGATAAGGCATTGATCATCCCTAGAGTGACTTGGATGAGGACGTTGAAAGATCCTGGGGCTTTTATCCATTGTCAGTCCAATTCCTCTTGCAGCCGATGAATGTGCGGACAGCAGACTGGCACTAAAGGAATGTAAGATTACATCATCCCTAGGAGGGACTTACACCGGTGAATGGACAATTACTTTCTTTATGACAATTTTATAGGAGTTATCAATTTTAGTTGTCTATCTGTTGTGGGGTATATAGTGTGGCCCCTAAAAATTTTATTCTGTGAGATGGTTGAAGAGCTGACATGTGGATTCAGTGTGCGGCCCAGCTCGCTGAAGAGGTACATGTAGGCGGTTGCTGATCATTGTGCGGCCTGGCAGGAAGGTCCTTTACCAACCAGTCATCAGGAGAAAGAAACACCCGATGTTTGGGTTTTCTCAGAAAGGCCGCTTCAGGTGCCAAGCACTTTGTGAAATTGCGAGGGATGGATGTTAGGCCAAACAGGAGCATCTTGAACTGGTTATGGCTGCGGGCTACTGTGAATCTTAGACATTTACTGTGTTTGGGTGAATGGGAACATGAAAATATGCATTTTGGAGATCGTGGGCTGACATATAGTCTCCTTGGTTTAGAAGCTGCAGTATGTCCTTCAGTGTTACCATGTGGAATGACTGTTTCCTGAGATAGGAGTTTAGGTTTCACGGGTCTAGGATCAGTCTCTGCTACTCTGACTTCTTTTGGACCAAGAAGAAACAGCAATAGAAACCTTCCCCTTTCTGAGCTACAGGAACTCGCTCTATAGCTTTTTTTTTTTTACGGAGCATGGTTTTGACCAACTTGCAGATATTTTTTGCAGAGGCTTGGGGCAGAGTTGGTGGCAGTGTTTGTATAAATTCTAATGTATGGCCGAATGGAATAAGGTCTAAGAACTTATTTTTGTGATTTCTTGCCAGCGTTGAAGGAGTTATCCTCCCTCCAAGGCAAGGTGCAGGAAATAGGGAAGTAGCTGGTTCCTGTAACAGGTCATTGATGGCGGGCGTTATCTTTTCCTTGCCATCCCAGCTTTCCTCTTGGAAGTGGTCTAGTATACACTGTTTGTGGTGGTTGTCTTTGCTAGTACTGGAGACAAAATGTCTGAGAAGTTATTGAATATGGTGGGTAGAAATAGGACTGGTAGGCTTCCCTATAGAAGGGTTTTCCTCTTCCCCAAGCACCTTGAAAATACATTTTCCCGTATTGCAGGGTCATCAATAATTTGGCCGTGTCAGTGTCTGTTTGGCGGCCTGGGAGGCTCTTCATCAACATGTTTGGCAAAGAGGGCTTTGCCATCATAAGGAAGGTCTAAGATATTATTTTGAACCTCTGGCCTAAAGAAGGTGGCAATGAGCCAGCCCTGTCTTAAAAATGCTGCTCCTGCTAGTTGTCGGAAACCAGCACTACCAATGTCCATGGCACAATCACTGATTTCAGATGAAGGGTGTTCACATTATGCAAGACGTTTTTGCCTTTGCCCCTTACACCATTGGGAAGTTTGTCTATGTATTGGACAATATCAGACCACATGTGGCAATTGTATCTTCCAAGACCAGCCAAAGAGTTCGCTGCTCTTACTACAAGCACCGATATTGAAGAAAAACGCTTCACTATGTTAACAGGGCACCTATCCTCTTGGGAGGTGCTGAAATAGGTGCTTAAGGGTTTTTGGAATGGCGCTGGGCTGCTTCAGTAATTATGGATTCAGGTTTGGGATGCCCAGTGAGACATGCAGGATCATCTGGGGCTCATTTTGTTTTGTCCAGGCGTGGTAGTACAGCAGCTATTGTAGCCAGATTTGTCATTGTTTTTATGCCTTCTTTCCAGATGCATAGCAGGAGGGCTCCTTAAAATCGTAAAGAAAAAAGGCAGTCTTTTGTAGGCATGGGAAGTTCAAGCCTCCTTGTTGCACTTTCTAGAAAGTTATGGAAGCCCCCCTATGTCCTCAGGAGGAGAATCCACAGGAGGCAGAGTTGGAGATGATGGCTGAAGACAGTCATCCCATTCAGTATGAGCCTTACACAGATCACTCTCGTCTCTGCCATCGTCTGAAGATGAGGGATCCTGGAGAGGAACAATTTGCAGAGTGTGCCTTGTAGATGAAAGCAGAACTAATGGTTGTGGAGCTGAGGGGTTGACGGCTGCAGTGGTTGAGACTTTGCAGGTGGGTGAGTCTGCCTAACGTTGGTGGAAAACTCCTTCAGTAATCTGTTAGCATGAACTGTGATGAAGGAAGAGAAAAACATCTCTTGATATTGCTGGGGGAATTATTCTTGAGCAGCATAGTACCCCTTGTCGTAATATTAATTGTCGTCATCTTGCTGACATTTGATCTGTACAAGTTGTTTTTCTTTGAAGAAGTTATATGAGTCACAAGATAAAGTAACCCCACCTCCCGGTGATACTGCGCATGGGCATCAACTCCATTGATAAGCCCGCGGTAAGCATGGAGCCGTGCCCGATGCTTATCGCGGGCTTATCATGGCCAGTTACTGCCTTTATTCTGCTAAACTTCATTGATCTGTTTGGAGATTTTACTCAGGCATATTTTGCGTGGAACTCCCATTTGCTTTACCCACATTTCAAAGCCTTGACAAAGTCTAGAAGACGAAACACGTGTCGGCTGTTGGCTGTTTTTCGGATTCTTTTTTTCATATGTTGTCATTGAACTGTATTTTGACCATACTTGTACACTCATCAAGACATTTCATGCTCACCTATTTCCTGGACTGATGCCACTTGATTGACTACTTGGATCAACCACACGGAACTTGGTCTGGTGTGCCCTCGCCTGCTGGTTGCATATTTGATGGTCACTGACGATCGTCCAGTCAGTGATCGTGGACACCTATGGTGGGAGGTGCCCGGACGGTTTGGCACCCACTGGACATTGATTACTGAATGTGCTTCAAGACTGATATAAGGACACTGCTTTGAAACCTGTGCTGTTGTGCAAGCACAGTGGCATTCTCTACCAATTTTCCTTTTACTTTAACTGTAGTGTGTGTGTCCCCCTGTTTCTGCTAATACAACAGCCATGATTTATTATCCATCCAGACTAACAGTCTTGCGTTGCCCGTGAACCAGAAAAGCTTTGAGTGCTAGATCAATGACTTGAAGCTCCAAGTAACTGATGTGTACAGCTTGATGTTCGGTGTTCCATAGACCTTGTATGGAGAGATTGTGTAGATGGGCACCCCAACCTGTGAGGGATGAGTCTGCAGTGAGTGATCTGGGGAACAGGGTCTAGAAACGGCCACCATTTTGTAAAATTTTGAATTCCACCAGTGCAGAGAAGAGTGCATGCAGCTGCTTACCAACACTAGATCTTGTAACTGACCCTGTGCTTGAGACAATTGAGTCGCCAGACACTCCTGCAGCAGACGTATGTGTAGTCGTGCATATAGCACTACTGCAATACAAAATGCCATTATCCCTAAAATTCTCTGAACTGTTTGTACCAGAATCCGCTGGTTGAGGAGTATTTGACTCTAGAGTTGCGATATTGTGAATCCTGAGAGCACTGGGGTAGGCTAACTTACTGAGTGTTTCAAACAGCTCCTAGCCAGGGCTGTATCTGAGATGGTTGGAGGTGAGATTTTTGGATGTTGATGGTAAAACCTAAGTGGTGAGGGAGGCGAATGTTTGTTTGTGTATGGTGAAGACACTGCTGTAGTGAACTAGACTTGATAAGCCAATCGTCCAGATGTGGCAAGACATGAACACTGTCTGTGTAGATGTGCTGCGACTACTGAGAGGCATTTTGTGAAAACATGAGGTGTAGTTGTTACTCCGAAAGGAAGTATCTTGAACTGGTAATGCCTGCCTGGTATGACAAATCTGAGCTATTTCCGGTGTGCTGGATGTATTGGGATGTGAAAATAAGCATTCTTTAAGATCTAGAGCAGCAATGAAGTTTCCTTGCTGTAGCAGTGGTATTACATCTTGGAGAGCGACCATATGAAAGTGTTCTGACAGAATATCATTTAATGGTCTGAGATCAAGAATTGGACGAAAGGAGCCATCCTTTTTGGGTATAAGGAATACACTCTGTTCTTTTTTGATGAATGAGAACTAACTCTATTGCACCTTTCTAAAGGAGAGCTTGTACTTATTGATTTAACAGTTGTGAATGTTCTACACAGAGTTTGTGGTTTCTGGGTGGTATGTTTGGAGGTGTGTTGATGTGCTCCAGGTGATAAACATGTTGGATAATATCCAATGCCCAATGGCCGGTTTTGTTTTGCCAGTTGGCAAAAAATTGTTGTAGGCATCCTGACAGGTGTTGTGTGATCAGGGGGAATAAGAAGAGAGTCATTGCTTTGAAGGGGAGGTACGTGTGGAGAAACCTCTTCTTTGACCATTGGAGTTGTTTCCCCTACATGAGCCTCTATAAAATCCTCTAGCAGAGGATGCTGAGATTTCTTGCTGGAAAGAGGCAGAGGAGTCGGATGGTGTCTGCTTAGGACTATGTTTGAAAGCAGGTTTGCGAAAGGAACCTCGATTACCAGGAGTTTGAAGGGCTCCCACAGACTTTGCAACATCAGTGTCCTTTTTCATTTTCTCTTACAGGTGGTCCACCTCCAGACCAAAAAGGTGTTCCTGATCAAAATGGGAATTAAGAAGTGTTTGTTGAACCTCAGTTTTAAAACCTGATATACTCAAACATGCGTGTTGATGTAGTAAGACAGTGTTTATACCCCTTGCAGCTGTATCTGGAGCATCAGAAGCACATCTAATAGAGTTATTAGATATTAACTTGCCCTCTTGTACAAGCTGGTGTCCTTTCTTTTTAAACTCTTCTGGGAGAGGTTGAATAAGATCTTCCATCTCATCCCAGTGTGTTCTTCCTTATCTTGCCAACAGTAATTCTTGATCAGTGTTGAAACTTTCGATGCTGAAGAGGACTTGAGTTTCAGTGTTGAAATGGAAGGCGCCAATGTTGTTGGGACCAAAAACAGCTTTGGTTGGATCGATGGCGAAACCTTCGGAGACAGTTTGTGGGTGGAGTCTTTGGGCTTGGTCTTCGGTGCTGAGTCGGAAGGCGGGGCATCCATGACAATTGCACAGTGCTGATCATGGTCCGACAGCAGTGGTGGCCCAGTAATCTTATGTTCGTCCGAAGCTGAATGTTTTTTGGCGGGTGTAATATGGGCCTTTGTACTCACTGCGTGCTGGGCCGATGGAACTTCTTGTGTCTGAACGCTGGTTTCATTCTCAGAGTCAGAGTCTGAATCTGGAATCCATAAGGCCTCCTCTTCTGCTGTCGAAGCTTCATGGATCTCTTACGGCAGCTCAGTGTCTTGGAGACCGAAGATGTTCGGTGTCTCTTCTAGTTCTTTTTGCCGCATTTATTTCCAAAGATCCTGCAGGGTTTTCTTCTAACAAAACAATGGTTAGCCTCACAATTTTATTCGTTGTGATCAGGCGATAAGCAGAAGTTGCAAACTGAGTGGAGGTCTGCGTGGGGATATTTGGAATGACACCTGGGATAAAATCGAAAAGGTGTCCTTTACATCAGCAGTGCATTGTTAATGCATACTGAGCTTTAAAATAATGGAGGCCCAACAGGGCAAGGCAGAAGGAGCGAATTAAAGTTGTCGACCCCATGAAGGGAGATTTGCTTCCTGTGTTCGCTGTATGTGAATGGGTTGCAAACGAAAACAATATCGATGAGTATGAGATTGCAAGTTGTCCCAAAGGGAGCCCAAAACGGGCTCAAACCGGAGCACCGAAGAACATGTCCAAACCCGATGGCAGAAAGAAAACAAACAATGGAGTCGATGCCCATGTGCAGTATCAAGGAGAGGAGGGGTCACTTTACCTTGTGACTCACGACTCCTTTGAAGAAAAAAAACTTGTACACATCCGAACACAACACTAGATGGCTGAAGAATGCAGATCTTGTGCATCTACAGCCACACATGCCATTGAAAATATATTTTTGGGGGAAGCGATATAAACACTGAAAATACTCTGGGGCAAGTCTGGAACACACAGAACTGAGCAGAGCTCAGTGGAGGCTCGCTTACACAACCTGCTGAGGAAAATCTGTGGGACTAGAGCTTCGCACAGGAGTATTCCAGAGGGTGGTGTAACATGATCAGTTAAAACGTAAGTTTGGTCTCTTTTTTAAAAAGGACTATGATACACTACTAAACTGAAGGGCCTAGGGCCTTCCTAGTATATACTTATCATTGCACTGCTTTTCTAAAGTACAGTGGGACCCCCATCTCGACAGGGGGGAATGATTAAAGCATGTGAATCTATGAAAGATATGATACTGGAGCAATGTACAGATCACTTAAGGGCTCTGTTCTTAATAGCCAAGCGGCCCTTTATGTTGACTATGTACAGAGCTCTCTCTCCTACACTTGCCAACTACTAAAAGAGCGCAGTTAAGGAAATGACCCTGTTCAAATAACTTCTTTAATATAAAGCACTTGGTGAGCTTTCAAAGTCCTACTCACTATATACAACCTTGTGTAATACTATGAATGCTCAAACTGTTCAGAATGAAGTGTACAGATGCAAAGAAATGCATTAAGCTGATATTTGAGTTAGGGGCTAAATGGTCAGAAAATCTGTGAATAATTTCAGGAAATTCTTTAGCAGCAGTTGGGAGAAGTAAAGTGTCTAGACGCCTTTTCATGCAGCATGCAATCACTGTGCAACACAGACTTACCAAGACACATTGTAGCCATGATCTTCATTGGTACAGATACAGAAGTATAACAATATGAAAACTAAACAGTCTTTCTTTCTGCCAGATCTTGTGGAATGTGGAGTAAAAACGTTCCCAAAACCGTCAGAGAAAGAGGCGTACCATCTGTACTCACCCAAGTCTGCCAGTGGGACAGATATCGGATACACCCAAGTGCACAGACATCATGTTACATGCCCCCACTGCAGCACTCTGTACTAATATTGAGGAGATCCTGACAAACACAACAGTTCCCACATGTTCAATGGCAGCAAGTCAATGGTGCGAAAGGGAACCAGTACCATTCCTGCTATGCCTGACAGAGGAAAATTGGTGGTGGTAGGAGGGGTGGGCAGGGACTTCCTCAGAATGTACCAAAATGGAAAATCAGCTTAACAGAAGGAAGGAGGGGCCAACAGTATGGGATTTAAGGAGTAGCTCCTTCTTCAAGATCTAAACCAACCCTAAACCCATAGGGACAAACATTCTGGAAAAGAGAATCCAACCAAAGGAAGTGGGGCTACTATTGGAGACCATTGCCTCTCATTCCTATACATCGCAGCCAATGCAGACAGGCAATGGAACAGGTTGGGGGTAAATGAGTTTGACCCAACTGCTGCATTATGCAATCCTTCTCCAAGGAGGAATAACTTGAGAACATTTAATAGGAACCCAGGTGTATATTTACAAAAAAACAGACAGCAGGAAAATCACTTTTCATTGTGGACTAGAAAACATTTGTAATAACAGGTTTAAAAGACTTGGAATGATATATAGGAATACCATCCAAAACAAATAAATTAAGTGAAGAACATAAAGCATTACTGTTTTTGAAAGGTAACATGCTCATCTGCCAAATTCTTCACAATGTCATTCACTGCAATGTGCAAGATTGATTTCAACTACAAAATGCTTGTGCCAGGATGAAGCAGACTTGTCCTCCTTTAAGGCATATATGAAAAAGTCCTTAAAATGAGTCCCCTGACCTCTGGAACTCTGAAGATGGAGACTACAGTGGAACCTCCCATCCAAAAATCTTGGTGAGTTCTGTGGTTATGGCAGACCTGTATCTTTGAAACTGGGGGATAACCAAGATGTGGTAGAAGTCTGCTGGAGTGATCTTACATCGATGGCAACCAGCCTCTGAAAGGAGCCCCGCCCGGTGTAATCTTTGTGATGACCAACAGACACCATGCAAGTAATACTGTTGGATCAGTCGCAAGCAGGAGGAAATAGTGACAGTTCTAGGTGTTATTAAGGCCTCTCTCCAGTCCTCTTCCTCTAATGGTCCTGCCCAGTTTTTCTAGCAGGGTCTAGGATGATCTAGGTTACCCAGGGTATTTGTGATGAGTGTTCAATAGATTTGGGATAGTTTCCCTTTACCCACTGCCCCAAGAGAAGTTTAGCTTCTAGTGGGTGTAATTTAAGAAGGGGGTCAGTGTAGGGAACTTGAGCACAGAGGGCATGACATAACTGTAAGTACTTATAGAATTGGGTGGATGTGAGTGCATAATTGCATTGGAGATCTTGAAAAAACTTCATGTGCATTCCTGACTGTACGTCCCCCAGTCACATAATGTCCTATCAGTCAAAGCCCTTCAGTTGTGCAGGTTCCCTGCACCAAATACCATACCAGAGTTGTTTGGTCAATTTGTTCATCCATTGCATGTGTCGAAGTGCAGCTCTCCAGGAGAATAGGGCCAAGCTGGTAATGGTAGCGGTGGTGTGTGGAATTGGAGCTCCGTATAGCATGGATAGAATTTGAGGGAATCCATTAATGATAAATCTAGATTACATACAGGAGCTGCCTAGCTACCACTATACCACTCATGCACCACCACTAAGTAGGAGGCTAAGTAATAAAGATATAAATTAGTCATCCCAAGACCACCATCAAATGGTTAACACTGGCAGGTTTTAAGAGCTAGTCTGGATAGGGTGCCTTGCCACAAAAAGAATATTGCAGTGCAAACTTTAAGCCGGAACCATCTCTGGGGTATGGTGAGTAGAGTGTTTTGGAACACAGAAATCTTGGTAGAATCATTATTTTATAAAGCACAATGCGGCCCATCACATTGAGTGGGAGAGATTGCCATTCAGTGAGGTCTTGTTTATTCTTTTTCACCAGTGGTTCTAAATTGAGAGTCTAGATGAGGTCTGGGTGTAGAGTCATCCAGATGCCCAGATAGCTGAAGCTAAGCCTATGAAGTGGTATATTGGTTTGCCAGTCAAAGTAATCTCTTGTACGGGCCAGGGGCATCAAGACCGATTTGGAGGGGTTCAGGCAGAGACCTGAGGCTTCCTTGAAGCAGTGAAGAATGTGGAGACATCAGGGGCCTATGATTACCCGGCTGACTAGGTAGAGGAAGACCTTATGCCTGTACAACGCAATACAGCCCTCACCACCATTCCCCCAGTTTCAACCCTGAATCTGAGCATCAGAGCTAATCAGGTGAGGCAGTGGTTCGATTAAGAGCACAAATAGGAGGGGTGAGAGGAGGCAACCCTGTCTGCTTCCAAATAGGAAAGGCATCTGAGAGGATGCCATTGATCTGCTCTCTAGCTGTGGGGTTAGTGTATAGAGCTTGCACAAATGTACGAAAGCGTGGACCTAGTCCAGCATGTGTCAGGACTGCCACTAGATAGTCCCAAGTCCACCGCATCAAAATCTTTCTCAAGATCGAGAAAGAGCAGCACCAAGTCAGTATGAAGTTGGTATCGGTGGGCCAGAGCCACATGGAGGTGACTGAGCCAACATTGTGTGCTTTGTGTCGGCATGAAGCCGCACTAGTCAGGATGTATCAGAGTAGCCTTTACGATCCTAGCAGTGCCACATTCTCCCACTTCGCCTATTTTAGTTTCTACTGATGTTTGAAAGGAATGAATTGCTTGGAGGATGGTAGTAAGGGGGTTGGCAATTTCCCTTTTGGTGTCTCACCAAGGGTTCCCATGTTAGTGGCTGTAGTAAATTGTACAGTGCAATGGGGGGTGGATGATCAGGCGGCTTTCTCTTTGCCCATAGCTCGTGATGTTGTCTCTCCCGCTCTACTGAGGGTTTCGATTTACTTCTCACTGTGATAGTGCCTCCGGTGTGGTTGGGCCAGCTGAGGGTCATCTCTGCCTGAGAACAAAGTAATGTGGTAGTGGTCAGTGGCCAGGTTGTGGGATTCGAGGCTCTTGTTCCTCTGCAGTACCCCGGAGAAGACACCTCAGGTTCTAGCTGGACTTATCTGAGGATTATGTCATAGTATGTGTCATAGGGTGCGGGCTTATAACCCCGAATAGGTGACACAATGAAAGGAGCTGTAGTAACTGGTAAACTCAATGAATGGATCACGTAGACAGCCAGACAAATGAGGTTATTGATGCCCCAAATAGCAGTGTGATCCTTACTATGTGTCATGGGTCTCAAGGGTGATCAGTCCCTGGTGGAGTCCAATGTTTGGAGGTGGGACGCTTCAATCAGTGACAACCAACACCCCCACTCCCCCAAACAAACCCATTTTGATGATACAGCGGTTCATGGTTCAGTGGGAAGATCGCTCCGCTCCTGAGCTAAGTCTCTAAACCTGTGAGGTTAAAAACTTTTTGCAGCAGTCCCCTGTGTGGGAGTAAGACGTGATTGTGTCAAACCATGTTGTATTTGACTTTGATCCCACTTGGGTATTACACTGGCACAGGAGCGAATGGGGTGGTGTGGAATTAGGGCTCCTTTAGTATGTCCCAGATGGGAGTTCACCTGGTTATGTCCATGGTCCCACAAGGTCCTGAGGTTCCCAGTGGTCCGCTAGTCACTGTGAATGTAGACAGTATTGTGTCTCTCGTCGATGCGGGTTATCAAGATGTCCCTTTCCCACACCTAAAGCGGAGGCTTCCTGTGCAATGTTTAGGAAGATAGGTGGTGGTGGAGGCCTGATCTCACCCACGTGTTTTGAGTGTGTATTATGCAGGGGGCTGTGGTGAATAGTTACTGCCAAGCTACTCTCTGAGGCCACTCCTAAGTTGGCGGGAAATGAAGTGTCGGACCTGGAGCTGGTCTCTGCACGCTCTGCTCTCACCAGTGGCTTCTGAGTTGTCACAGGTGCTCAGACGGATCACGCGGTCAACACCTAACACGCAGGAGGAGGAAAATCGTGGGTGGCCGCAGCGGCTCTGCAGGTACAAGGGGTGCATTCACTACAGCTTTACGAATAGATGGTATTGGAGAGGGGCAGCCAGGTGGCACTGGCCACGTCCCCACTGGTACCTCACCTCGCCCGACCCCCTCAGTATTTCAGGCCAGTACCGGAGGGAGAGAAGGGAAAGAAATAAAAAAGAAAATCCTCCCTTCTATGGCGATCTGTCTGCTTTCCGATCAGGGTCTGCAGCTACCCCTACCCCTACCCCCCCCTCTTTGTTTTTCCTCACTCGCTGCTCCTCTCCTGGGCAGCCTGCGTCTCTTGGCAGCTCAGTCAGTGGGCTTCGATCGCCATTTTGGATTGAGGGCGTGATTTTCTGGTAGGAGGCAGCAGCTGGGAGATTAAGTTGGAAAACGTTCAGCCCGATACTTGGAGCCTTTGAAGGGTGGTAGAGGGAGGCAGTTGAGATAACTTTGGTGCTTCAGTGGCTAAAAAAGTGGACGGATCTTAGCAGGGGTCTGGGAGCACTTCTAAAGTGCAGCCGGCATTTTGACCTCCTCGGCCACGCCCCCAAAAATGCATCTTTTAATATCAGAAGCCCACACAGCACATCTTGAGACACCTCTGCCAAGTTTACAATGAGGACGCGATTTAGCTGGCTTACAGAAGGCGGACTGATGGTTTTTCAAGATCTGCAGCCACTATGAACAGTCCATAATTCCTCCTCCATTACTGCGAGCAAATTTCAGATCACCCACTCTTTTAGTAGAACCCTGCGAAGTGCAAAGATCAGAAACTTTAGAAACGCTTATAAGTACTTCTACGTTGCTGCAGTTATATACAATAAACTCGCTGTCCATTTTAGACACAACCTAAATATCTTGCCTTCCAAAAGTTCAGATTCCATCCGAATACAGGTGCACAGACAGGAAGGCTATAGGAATCACCCCAGGTAGCTTCTGAAGAATGGAGGAAAAAATAATTCCCACAACAGCCTAGTTGGAGGACCCAGGACTAAAGTCAGAACCAGAGAGAGAATCTGGTGTTGGAGGCCACAGACTGGATCAGGGTGTAACTGTACCTTGGGCCACCAGAGATGCAGGAACAGCACCTGAGACAAAGCAGCTAGTAAGGAGCTACGGCGCCCCCTACTCCCTCACCGCTCCCAACCTTAAATACTGCAGTGCAAGCATTTGAGTTGTCAATCAGTGAAAGAATGAAGGGAAAACCGGAAAATTGATTGCTGGAAGCTCAGAAAGGCTGCAAATCCTAAGCTACCTGTTCATGGTCCAAATGGTGAAGTGAATCTGATCTGCCTGTCATGGTGTCCGCAACCATTGTGGGAGGACTGCAAGAGGAGAGTCCATAAGGAACAGATTTCTGCAGTCAGGTCATCACTACAGGACCGCACTTCTGGAAGTCCTGCAGCAGTGATACCAGTGACAAATTCTGTCCCTTCATTGACTGCAGCAGCAAGGAGGGTGGCAAAGTCGAATAAATTGGGAACAGTGCATTTCTTGTTTCAGGGGTGACATCCTTACAGGCTGTGCTCCCACTTTGTCTATGTGTCTCTGGCGAGAAAGGTACTGTGTCAGGGAACACAAAGAGGCACTTCTTGAACCAAGGATTCTGTGGGTGGCGATTTTCTTTTTCCCCTCAACTTGCAACTCGCACAGTACGAGAGCACAGCTTCAACGTGGGTATGGATAAAGTGTCAAGAGGCTTACCATGTCAGATGGAGACCGTAACAGACTACCCACATATGGAGCTAGGCTGATTCCCCACCATAAGACTTTATTTAAAAAGCACACCTAGGTTTAGCTTTGGTGCAACTGGGCTGCAACACCGAACTCATGAAAGACTATCAAAGGTTTAGTGCAACAGCAGGTCAACACCTTCAGGCTCAGAAAAGTAGCTGGGCTCAACCTGGCAGTGAACCTGAGTCCCCAGGGTAAGAGAGGATTTGACTCACTTAACACACTCATAGTAGCCACACACATTCACTTCCCAGGACAGAAACATTTTCTGGTCAGAACAAATTGCCTTGCAGTGCGATTTCTCTGGGGTTACTTGCACTAGTGTAGGAAAGTGCTCCCTTTGGCATGGTTACTAAACCCCTCCACCCCTTTTTTTTGCCTGATATTGATGCTGACTTGACTGAGAGCCTGTTTGGATCCTGCTAACCAGACCCCAGCGCCAGCCTGGTTTCCCAAAAAGTGTACCATTGTTCCCACAATTGGCATGCCCCTGGCACACAGTTTTGCCCCTTGTAAAAAGTACCCATGGCACCATGGGTCCTGTGGCCAGGAAAGGTCCCCAAGAGCTTCGGCATGTATTATGCCACCCTGGGGGACTCCTCACTAAGCACATGCACACTGCCTCTGCAGCTTGTGTGTGCTGGTGGGGAGAAAAAGAAAGGGTGCCATGCCCACAAACCACTGCCTGTGGCATATGCAAGTCACCCCTTTAGCCGGCCTTGCAACCCTAAGGCAGGGTGCACTATACCACAGGTGAGGGCACAGCTGCATGAGCAGTATATGCCCCTACATTGTCTAAGTCCATTCTTAGACGTATGAGTGCAGTGAGGCCATATAAAGTATATGGTCTGGGAGTTTGTCATTACAAACATCACAGCTCTATAATGGCTTCACTGAAGTCTGGGCAATTTGGTATCAAACTTCCCAGCACAATAAACCTGCACTGATGCCAGTGTTGGATTTATTGAGAAATGCACCCAGGAGGCATTTTAGAGAAGCCCCTTGTATTTTAGCCACATGTCTAGTGCAGGACTGACTTGTCTGTGCCAGCCTGCCACTTCCAGATGAGTTTGACCACATGGGATGAGAGCCTTTGTGCTCTGTGGCACGAAACAAAGCCTGCAACGGGTAGAGGTGCTTCACACCCCCCGCCTACAGGAACTGTAACATCTGGTGGTCAGCTTCAAAGGCTCAGGCCTCTTGTTACAGTGCCCCAGGGCACCCCAGCTAGTGGAGATGACAGTCTTTCCAATTCCCCCCCCCCCCCACCGCCCGTTGGTTTAAATCAAATAGAACTTCAGTAAATAAGAATTGTGAGGATGTACTTTTAAGAAGGATATGGCTTATGCACCAGGTATGACACACTAAGTACTGGAGTAGAGCACTGTATTAAAATCTGTTGTGGAAGTTCCCTGTTCTACCACTAGAACATTATAGTATTATGACCAAGTTACTTGCCTTCAGTAACAATCTTTCTGATGGATAAACTAACCGCTTATTAATCATCTTGTGAATAACCAGTAGGTGTCAGACTGGGTTTGACAACTCAGACATTCACCCACATGCCACTAGGTGGCATAGCCTGGCTTGGTACAGACATCGCTCCAATCTGGAAGTGAAGAGAGGCGCTGCATATAACAGCCACCCATTTGCGCAGGCCTCAATTGGTTTCCATGCTGTCTGTGCCCTAAGGGATAGAGTCCATCAGAAAACTGGTGTTACCAGTGTACAGACAGCTAAACATCTTTTTTAGAATGAGAAGAGTCCAGTTCACAGAACCAGGAGGTGAGCGGGTCAGAGAGGATTTCTCAGTTTGCTCGAGCAATCACGGGAAGGAAAATGTTACTTACCAGTAAGCATCTGTGCATGGCATGTAGTGCTGTAGATTTACATGCTCTTCATACTCCTGCCATCTAGAGTGGGGTCAAGAGTGTTGCAAGCTGTTCTTCTTCACCTATAGCCAATGTCATGGCAAATAAAAAGACTGTCTAGTTTTTAAAGTCAGACGTCTAAAGGAACAACTGTGCAGCAGCTCAAAAAGGGTTGTACATCAAAATCACGAGGACTGAATTCAAGTCCCAAGGGGAGCATTTTGGTGGAAACAAGTGTTGCAAACCTTTTGGAAACCTCATCTTTAGAGGCAATTTGAATAAGGAAGGATAATCAGACAACCACAAGAAGGCCAAAAGAGCCAACAAGGAGCCCTTAAACGTGCCCAAGGCAAGTCCTAGATGGGCTAGGGATAGAACAAACAATAAAACTTCAGGCAACTTTCCCTGTAAAAGGATCGATTTGTCAGGCGCCGCAATAATACGTTTCTCCCGGCGGCTGGAATACTGTTTGTGGAGAAACACCTAGCCATAAATCTGGCCTCAACGACCTCAGGATGCAGTATAAGAAGGTCAACTGTCACAGCTGAGTCTCCAAGCATGGAGATGCAGTGTGTGCAGCCCAGGAGCAACATCATTCCCTGCTGCTGCGACAGAATCATTCCAAAGAAGCAGCTTGATCGCAGGAAAGATGCTCATGCCCAGGAGTACTGGTAGTACACTCTCCTGACCAAATTAGGTGCCATTAGGATGACTTTGGCCTTGATCTTTAGAACTCTGGGCATGACTGGAAGTGGAGGGAGGGCATACAGGAGTATTGAGCTCCACTGTAGACAGAAGGCTACCTTGGAAACTTCAATGTGTAGAAGTACTGACACCAAGTTCTTGGGTACGGAAAAAAGACCTAGCCAGGGTTCTGGAAACAGCTGAAAGACTGCCTGTACCACCAATGGGCGCAACTGCCAGTCAAGATCCACTAGGTGCCTGCTACTGAGTTTGTTCACCCAGGAGTTTAAAGATCCCCACCTGGTTGGTCGCCTTACCTGTCCCGTCACTTCCAGAGGTACAAGGCCCCCTGACAGGATCCAGAGTTCACACACAGTGCTGCTTGTGAGTTCATGCATAAGCAAATCTATTGGTGGTGGGTAAGAAGGCTTTCAACACCAAACAAATGGCTCTAAGCTCCAACAAATGTATGTGGAGTTGAGTCTACACCAGACTCAGTCTCTTCCAGATGGCCTCCCCAACCTAGCAGTAATGAATCTGAGAATTATTCAGCTCTTGGTGGAATTAGGAGAGGTGCTTGCATCTGACCCAATCATAGTCCAGCGGTTACCACTACAAACCATTTGCAGTCTCCTCCAAAACCTGAACAGGGTCAGACCGACTGATAAAGCGCCCACTGGAATTTTAGGTCCCACTGCCAAACCTGCATGTGCCATCTGGTATGAATCACCACAGGATGTAGGAGGTCAGCAATGCCAGTTGCCTCAGTCATTTGCACTGAGACAGTATTATAGCCCAATTGTTCTGGACTCTATTATGGGGGAAAGGCATGAAACTGTTCTGTATCCAGAGTGGCTCCATTGAATGCCAGAATCGGCAAAGGAGATAGAAGTGACTTTAGCATGCTGATAGTGCATCGCAACAATGTTAGGAGGTTCACCACTGTCTGGTGGTAGTTGACAGCTGCTGGGGCCAAGGGGGCAGCAGTCCTTCAACTGTCAACCAAAAGGCGGGGGAGACTGGTACCCTGACCACCAAAGATGGGCTGAGGCCACCACCATCACTTGTGAACACCCTGAGGGGCACTGGTGAGGCCAAAAGAGGAGCTCTGAAAACTGAAAACGCTCTTGGCCAACCATGAACAGCAGGTAGTACCTCACCTGTGGGTCTGCAGAGAAGGTGAGCGCAAATAAATAATCCACCTGCAGGTACGCTGCCACCACCATTCATTCTCCAGGATCTACGGTAGACAGGTCCTAGGCTAGTGTAAGCATTTTCTATTTGCCCTTCCATAGGAAGGTGTTGAGAGGGTGAAGATCTAAAATAAGATGAAGGTCTCCATCCTCTGGCACAAGAAAATATCAAGATTAACACCCAGTTCCTACTTCTGAGGCTAAAACCCTCCATAGCCCCTTTGGTCAAAAGGGCTGCATTTCCTGCTATACAACAGTCAGATGGTCTTCTGTCAGCCGCCCTGTAGGTGGAAAAAGGTGCTGTAGAAAGAAATGGAAGAGCACAGCCCCAGTTGACAATTTAGAGAAGCCACTTGTCAGTCATAATGGTTTGCCATCCCCAAGGAAATACTGGATACAGGGTGACTATGAGCCAGGAAGGACACTAAAGAGGTTCAGCACTATTAGGACTCTGCTGTCCTCATTGTCAGAGTGCCACAACTTCACCTACAAAAAGGCTGAGAAGCCTTGGGGAAGAGGAGCCTGGGGTTGGAGGATGGTTGGATGAACTGCCATGTGAGAGCAGAAGGGCTGAAGGAACATGTTCTGCCTTTGCTCTAAATGAAATACTTCAAGGATGAGCCGGCTTTGTCACCAAACAGGCTAGATCCTTCAAAAAGCATGTCCACTAAATTGCACTAGATGTTCCTAAAGAAGCATCTGGGCCTCATTTAGGTGTGACGCTGGAAGGCCACACTGGTACCCATGGCATGTCCCAGACTATCAGCCGCCTGCGGGCCCGAGTATATAAAAAAATGTTGCCTCGTCTTGGTTGTCTTCATAGACTGTGTAGGAGAAGCCTGAAGGTCAACTGGAACCACAGGTAAAACTTGAGCCATTGTATACTATAGGGCATGGGATTAACAAATGATCTGATAGCTGGCATTTACGGATCACAGGGCAAGGCCCATGAAGGAAAAACAATCTCTTGCTAAATGTATCTATTTTTTTGTGGTAGGAAAGACATTGAGGTTAACCCTGCTGGTGAATGTCGGCATCACTAGACTTTCCAGAGTTGGATGCTAATTTAGAAAAGAGAGATCACCAGGTGCAGGGAGATCCGTCTAAAACGAGAGGCCTTGAACAGGACTTAGCCCAGGAGCCAAAAAGGGTGTCAGTTTAAGTGCCTCAATAAATGGTAACAGCGGCTCAGTGAGAGCCTGACTAGGCTGAAACACTTCAGTCAATTAAAAATGTTTCACTTACATAGTTGGCAATTGCAGTTCTAACAATTCAGGTGTCATTCTTATCACAACAGCAAGAGGTGCTTTCCTGTCTAAAAGGACCTTAGGGGGACACAAGGACAGTTTCAGGCAAAGTGTCAAGCCCATTGGCATCCCGAACTGAAACTCCCCATTCTAGTTATCCTCTCCGAACTGGTGAAAATAATTGTCCCAGTCATCATAACTGTCATTTTCAGAATCTGTGCCTAATGAGTTATGTATAGTCTGGGCCCCTACCATGTGGTAAGGGCAAGGTATCTGAAACAGAAAGAACTGCCAAAAGATAGCATGTCAGTCAGCGCCAGACATGATTTTGGTCAAGGTGGTTTTATTTTAGAACCACATAGCACAATAGGCTGTATATCTGTAAACATTGATAACATCTTCATCAGTATGAGCAGGGCTGGCGAAGGGCATGACACTGAAGCAGGCACCACAATCGGTGCAGAACTTGAAACAAGTCCAAAGGGCACAGACTGAGCCAAATGCAGAGACATGAGCGGAATTCCAAACGGAGACAAATACAAAGCAAAAGTCTTTAACCGAAATGAGAACTGCCGCAGAAGTGACATATGGAAAGAGAGAGTCCTTTCTATTTTAACCAGTTGCAGCACAATGTCTTCTTGTGTTTGGCGATGTAGAGTTTAGCTTCACATTCTGGTATGGCTTTCAGGTGCATCTGGGTTCAGTTGGCACAGACTTCGGACTCATGGTCTTTGTGAGGGGCAGTCACAGACATCTGTTGGTGACAGTCCCTGCACAGTTTAAGCGATGTAATTTTAGAGTGACATCTCCCATGTGCACTGGATGAAATTTGATAGGAGAAGCTCTGGGTCAGTGTTAGGCACAAAATTAAAGGAACTGACGTCAAAGAGCATGAGTGGTGCATATACACGGCTCACCTCAGTAGTTCTGGAGAGAAGCAACATCAGTGCGGAGCCTCATGACACCACCTAGCAGCTCGCAAGAGAACTACTTCAAGTGTTTCTGGGATGAATTATGGCGCCTGGGGATTATACACAAGGCGAGGAACCTGAGGTTAGAAGAATTCATCAGAAGTAACTGTAGTATAGTTTTCCAGGAAGCCAAACTAAATAATATAAAATGTATTACAACAGCTCTTCTGAACAGATTAATTCATTTAAATAATGTACTCACTCACCTTTTAATTGTCCTGCAGGTAATAAGAACTGCGAGGGCACAATAAAGCAGCAGTGTTCATTGTATGTTCAAAGGTGTGGAGTATCAAGTACCAGGAGCAGTTTCTTCCCCCAGCACTAGGTGTCAAAGTGCACGCACATTGAGAATGGGCACGAGGAAGGACATACAAATAATATAGTTTTCCAGGGGGAAAATACCATAAACTGTATTATCAGCTTTGCTGAACAGAGGAAATCCAACATTAACTTAACACAACACATTTTAATACCTCTCCACAGGAATGAGAAATCATTAAAAAAAAAAAAGACAAAAAAAAAAAAAAAAAGGTACAAATGTCCTTACAGTGTGGTTATTAAAGTTACATGGGATGAGAGGTACATATTTCATAATTAGACTATGATCTCCATTGGCTAAGATCTATTCATACATATTTTACCACTTAGATGTAAATTGTAGAGCAGTTTGCAGTCTTATTTTTAACATTTTCAGAAATGTTTATATAAGCATGCAACCCATGGCGGCGATCCTGCTGAATACAGGCCAGTGATTCCCTCACCTCCCACTACGGCAGAGAGAGAAGAGACAAATGGGAAAGATGACAGATCTGATGCTAAATGTGTAATAACATGTTAACAGTTTACACTGATAGATTGTTGCCAATAATCTAGACTGGCCATATAAGGCTAACTGAATTTGGCTCAGTTTTTGTCTTCTCTTCCGGATTTATGGAAAATGCTGAGAAAATACACTAGGCACTAATACTCAAGTTCTTGATCCTCTTCATGGGGTTCTTCCTTTGTGATTCACAAAGTATATCTCTTACATATTTATAATTATGACACACACACACTGCAGCAAGGTCGACCTCATTTCAAATTGGAGAAAACTTAAATCACGATAAAAGAAAAAGGTTTACACATCCAAACCTTTAAGATCAATGTCTACCTCCCAAGGCATAAACCCCCTTCACATCAAGGTCTGAAAATCCATAAAGCCATGATTCAAGAGGTTCCCTAAAATGAGACAAATACACCCAAGCATACCAATCCTCAAAATCTCCCAGAATTATTCTGGGCACTCAAAAAAACACTAAAAGTATTGACTACCATCACATTGACAAGTAAGAATTATAAATAAATACCTTTGGTGCATTTGCAGCTACTTTAGCCGCTTCAGAATAGTTTCCCTGGGCAAATAGAGCATTGAATTTTCTGGCAAAAAGCTCCTCTGCCCCTGCAAGGTTATTGCGGACAGCCATGCGTAAAGCCAGGTCAGGGTTTTGTAGAACATTGGTGATGTATGGGATGATATTCTCTTCTTCGACACAGACCGACAGCACCTGAAATGTAAAACACAGATTAGCACACGTCTTACCATTCACAGCACCTCTGAGGAAGAAGGGGCACCATCCTGGTTAGTATTGGCGGACTGTGCCTAAATATCTCATTTGATACAGAGCTAACAACTTTATTATTTTCAGGATTTACAAAGTAACACAAATTCCAGTGGGTTTATCAGTATTACTTCAAAAGATAAATGAACACAACTGAAAAACGTTACGAAACCCAGAACAGGGAGGTGTTACAGCAATCACTTGACAGTTTCAATGCCTAAAAAGATTTAATAAATGAAATAATAATGTTCCTTGTTTCCCCACAAGTGAAGACTATAGTAAGTTACTTATGATTTTAAATAGTTTTTATGCAAATATCTTTTTCAGATTCTTAATTTTAAACTAATTCCTGCCCGTCAGACATTAGAAACTCCTGTTTTAAAAGGCTTTTTTTCCCCAGATTGTACATCATTAATATTTTCTCATACCAGAAAAACTAATTCAAAAACAGTGCTCTGAAAAAAAAGGGTGCCAGGGAGACTGATCTCTATAGGAGTAGGATAGTAAGGGCTCAAAGAGCTCAACATGAATGGAAAATTCTGAATTCAATGTTTTACCGTGACAAATTATAGAAATGTTGTAGAATCAGAGGGCTTACGGGACAATTTAAGGATACTACCTAAACAGATGTGATGCCAGATTCACCTGCTTGTCAGGCCCAGAATACGAATCAAAGCAGTAATAGCTAGAAAAAAGTACATACAAACCTCATTCTTGCAAACATTTACTAGAGATCTACTACGCAAAGTAAATGCTTATGTAGCTTCAATGCACGTTGAAGAGGCTCTTTATCATCGTGGAAGAGCTTAGTTCCTTTTAAATTAAAAAAAAAAAAAAGAAAACCCTTAACGCAGTGAGTAATTCATTACAACAAACCCTCACTATCAACTGTCCAGGAAGGTAAGCAACAAAGTGGTCCAAAACTTTCAAGATCATTAACTGGTCGTAGATGATACCGGGGTGCTATCTTCACATCTAAAAAATGCAGAACTTGCTCTGCTGTTTTAGAAGCATTCTGAAAAAAAGTGGGCAATCTGATAGATTGACTCAGAAGGGTGTACAGCAGATATGGTCACTGTTGACACATGCACTTCGATGGCTCATTTTAGTCCACTGCGTAATTCACCAACTACTACATGTGTTGCCTCGTAAAATCATTTTTGATAGAGCAGGAGTCTCTAACCTTTTCTGCCGTAAGCATTATTTATGTTCAATGAAAATCATCCTGAGCTACTATTACTAGTGGTGAAATAGTTCCCAGCTCAAAAACGTTTACATTAGTGGCCACACCATGCAGGATTACTGGCAGAGGCTACCTCAATGCATCCAGTAATGTAAAGCCTTAATAAAATCAGTAATGTTAAAAAAATTAAAAAAAACAGGCTTTAGCAATTTGGAATGCCTATACATGAGTTAGGCTTGACAGCCACAGCTGCAATGCCCTAGTGCCACGTTAATATTGGTAATAAGTCTTCCCAACACTACAGGATTTATCATGAAAATATCAGCTTTAAATATAATTTAGAAATACATTTTTCTCAAAACATCACTTTATGAGCAGATGCTTTCATCCTGAACATATGCTTTTCGATTAGGATACATATATTAATTCAACAAAACAAAAGCTCCAAATTTAGTAGGCTGGGCTGCATACAGGACAGCAACTTGCAAGGAGCCAGTGAACTACCAGTAGCTCATAGGCTTGTTGAAGCCTGTGATAGAGGCACCTAATACAGTTCACATTTATGAAGAACCTTCTGGATTTCACCCAGAGTCTAATGGGCAGAATGAACATGTGAACTAGATCCTTGAACAGCATTTGCATTATTTCTCTAATGCCAGTCAAAACAAAATTGAAGACACTTTTACCATCAGCTGAGTTTCCATTTTAACACGGTCCATTCTGATAAGAGGATTTCTTCATTCTTTACCTTATAGAGAAAGCATCACTGAGTACTGCTCGACTTAGTAAATAAGTTGGCATCTGCAGCAGTTAATCTTTTTCAAATTGCACCAATTTGGTAGAGATTCAATTACTAATCTACAGAGGGCGATGAAAGTATACAAAAGGCAGCAAACAAAAGATCAGCTTCAGAATAACACAGTTAACAAGGTTTGGTCATCCAGTCGATTTTTACTTACTAGAGGAATTTTTAAGAAATGCAGCCCATGTTTTCAGAGCTCCTTCTAAATTCCTAAGACCATGGACCGGAAGACAGTGGTTATGATTTCCATCTACATGCACAGAAGATTCACCAAGCCTTCCAAGATGCACAGACTAAACTTGTAATTGACAGCCTCTCTTCAAATTGGAGAGCCCCTGCTTTGCGTTTTGGTTGATAGCCATGAGGACTATGTAAATGGCTAAAATTTGTGCCTTTTGTGTATGGCAGTTTCAATTTTATTTTTTTAATGCACTGCAAAAGATAAGACATATGTAATCCTTCTTAGGAACGGGCACCTCATACTCCTGGTACTGGACTATTACATCTTATATTGACTTCTCACCTAGTAGCTTTGTATAATTCTACTGTTTGATTATTTTTCAACACCTGGAAGGCTTTACAGACTTTCTGCAAGGGAAATACAGAGTTGTATTTTGATGTGCAGTACTGAGGAGAGTGGTTTGCAGTGGCAGGTCAGTTCCAGAGAACACACGCACTCCAGCGAACACCACTCTGTTCTTGAGAAGGTACTGCATAGCTCTCAGCAATGCTGATGGATACCTAAAATTAATCATCGCTACTTATCTTTCACACGCTGTCTACATTTAAAAATGGCACCACTTACCTTCAAGGGAGCATCCATATTTAAGATCTTTTTTTTTAATCTGGAAAAAGGGTAAAATGATTAAACTAAAACAATACATTTAGTAGTGCGTCTTCTAGTGGACAGAGGAGAGGATTATATGCCAATTTTAACAGAAAGTACCATGTTGTTACATATGTTCGACTAATGCAACATGGTGGGTTGAGGAAATCCATCTTTGCTGCATGGTCACCCTGGATTTTTCCCGTTTTGCTGGATCATATTTTTGCTGGCTTCATAACTATTTGTACTTTGTCTGGTAAGTAGTTGTTACCAGCAAAATGTGGGGAGGATGTGGCCTAACTGTTCAAGCTGTCGACTTTGGAGCTAAAGGAACCAGGTCTGTCTCTCTGCGTCTGCTCCACATCCTGTGATTCTGGGTAGATCACTTAATCTCCCCTTGCCTACAATTCAGTGTCTTGAGACCCTCATGGGTGATTTGTCACACTTTATAGATCCTGGGTTTAAAGTGCCCATGCTCTACAGTTAAGCATGGTTAAACTGAAATATTCCTGATTGGCAAATTTAACTTGCCTGTAGGTCCCTACAATGTGCTGTGGAAGGTGCACTCATGCCTTGAAATGTAAGTATCAGTTGTGGACTGCAGTATACAAAAAGTTATGGGTAAAATGCTTGCATTTACCTCAGCTACTAGTAACTCTGGGCCACATCCCACTCCATCATTATTCTACACACCATACCACCTCAGTTTGGATCCAGCCACATGCAAATCAGTCTTGACACCCACTCCAACAGGAACAGTCCAGCCTAATCTGCCAAGCCATATTCTCTCCGAAGTAAACCACAAGCAACCCCAGCCCAGTATTGGAGTTCTTCATTCCAGCCGAATGCTGCATAACAAGGGTAAGTTGGCTAGAATGGGCTGTCTTCCTCAGAAGAAATGTGGGATCCCACTGGTGAGAGGTAGAGGAAGATGTAGAACGTAGATAAGAGGACAGGTGCCCCTAAGGTTGGGTTTGTTCATGTCAAAGTTGGAGGGGACTCTGAAGCGAGCTCTTCCACAAACCTGATCTTCCTCTTATGAGTTAAAGACTTAGTAAGATTTGATAGAAGCAACTTTGCTGAAGTCTTCCCTGCTTTGGGGTGATTAAACAGTGATTTGTTGTCTTGCATCCAGTTCCTCCTGGGGCAGATGTTAGATTGGTTGCTCCAAATACTCAGAGCCATCGGCTGATGGAGTCTGAAACACCAATAGAATCTTTGGCAAAAAAAAGACTTCAGAGTGGAGGATGTTTTTGGCTTTGAAAGGGTTTGGGATTAAACCACCAGGAAGGGTCAATGCCAGTGTGTAGGAGCGTAATCTGCACTGAAGCCTTCGTACCAGAGTCAGAAGACAGTGTTGCCAAGAATATTCCACCTTAGATGTGGGGCGCAACAGATCCAATTTGGGTGGGGGAGCTCTGCCACAACAAGGGACATTCTCAAAGGCATTGTAGAAGGCTTAGTGATGGTTTCAATGCATAAAATACTCTCAGTTTTAGTCAAGGCTTTTGTCCGCAGCCTGGATGAATTTGAGGGGAGGTAAACCTCCTGTTCTTCCACTGACTTGGAGGAAAAAGGTCACCTTGGGACTGGCAATGGCTGATGGAGTGGAATGCAAGAGGGGCCGACGATCTCACCTTCCACTGTGTCGAGGAAGGTATGTTCTCAGAAGATGTAGAGGGCACTGTCAGAGATTTGCCATGGTATCTTCTGGTGCACTGACCTCCTGTCCTGGAGCTTTTTTTTATTTTTTTTTATTTCAGTGGAAGGCTAAGCAGGACTTGCACGAAGTAAAGTTGTGGTTGGGGAAGAGGCAGGTTAAACACCTCATGGTTGTCAGTCTACAAGAACTTTAGGTGGGACAGGGACAGTACCGGAACAGTGTTAATTCCAGTACATTGTGAGCATTCTCCACGAAGGAATCAAACACGAGGGACATGTGGCCACGAACAGAGTCTGAGGCCCTGGCATTTGGAAGTCAAATTATAAGTTGATCTCTGGGAGTTTGTCGCCAAGCAAGATTCAAACAAAGGCTTTTCCTTGGGTGTCATAATCAAATAGTGCTTCAAGGTATCCTCTGACAATGCAGCTACTATTAATCAATTGTCTAAGTAAGGGTCGATGAAGATTTTCTGCCTCCTCAGATGTGTTGCAATAACAGCCATACATTTAGTCAATAATCAAGAAACTCACTTTAGGCCGAATGGGAGGTTGGTGGATACCCATTAGAAGTGTAGGAATTTCCAATGCTTTATTACAGCAATGTGGAAACAGGTGTCCTTCCTGAAGGTCTATTGCAAACCTTCAGTTCCGTTGATCTAATAGAGGATAAATCTGGTGGAATGCAAGCATTCTGAATCGGTTCATGTACTTGTTCATTATTCTGAGATCAAGAATAGGTCTGGATTCTTCATTTGGACTTTTTTTTTGTTTTGTTTTTGTTTTTTAAACCAGAAAGTAACAGGAATATATCCCAATTACTTTTTGGTGATTGTGAACCTCATCCATATATTTCTGTTGCAAGATGTTTATTTTCTTTTGACTATGAATCCTCCCACCAGACTGGCTAATGGATAGGAGGGAAGGGGAAAATCGTGATATGGCAGGGGTTTCCCACTGGTTTCAGATGGTTACTGGCCTCTACCTCCGAAAGGCTTATGAGATTGGTAAGGCTGCTTCTGATGTTCTTGGTAGTGTGACTGTTGAGGGGCATGAACCCTTTGGGGGGGTGGGGGGGGGGGGGGGAGGATAGCATTAGCCATATGGTTTATTTCTTCTTTCATACTCTTATTCTTTGAGACAAACTTCTTGCCTGCATTTCTGTTTTCATGCAACTCTTCTAGTCATCCAACAGAGTTTCATGAGAATAGTAAATTCATGATATGCTGCTGAATTTTAGGTTTTATACCAGTCAATCTCAACTATGAATTCCTTCTGAGACACATGCAGTGACAGTAGTTATGAGCAGCCACGTCTTAAATGTCTGCTGCTACACCAATTATTTGACTGGAGGTGAGCATACCTTCATTAAGGATTTCTTAAAAACCCTGCCTGTCTTCCTTTGGTAGTCTCATTAAATCTTTGTAGAGAGTCCCAGAGAGATGGTGTATCTTCCGAAAAGTAATTACTTCATTGTTGTAGCGGCAGGTCTGCACCTTTCTTCCTATTGAACCCATCATCTTGCATTGTTTGTCCGATGGAACACAAGTAGCAACTAAATGTGATTGTTTTGCTGCAGAAACAATCAGATGCCTTCTTAGAAAAAGAAGATTCAGATCAAGTGCTTTGTACTTTTTTTTTGAAGTGTAGATGGTACAGACTTTGTTGAAGCAGGTGTTAGAAATAACTGCAGGTTCAAGCAATCTAGGAACCAGCAAAAGGGGAGGTTTGGATGCTTTTTGTGATGCAGGATCTTGAATATCACTGAAGCTGTAGTTGTTGGAGTGGGCACTGTGATATTCTACTTCATTGCTCTTCTAACCAGTACCTCACTGAATGTAGTAAGGCCATCTACTGGTGAGACTCCTGCCGGAGGTGAATCAGAATGCTGGAGGGTAATCTCAGATGGAAGAATGACAGGAGTGAGAAAAAGGCAAAAGATGGACAGTCTCCTTTGCAATGAATCAACTCCCACTGTAGTATTTACAGAAGGAGTGGGAGACTGATCTTCCTCTGAAAGACCTTCCAGAACTGCCCTCTGGAACAGGATACGTTTTCTACTGGGACCCTTGGTTGAATGTCTTCTTGGAGTGATAGCAGCACTGTGTGGGATACAGGAGCAGAGCTGGGAGTTGGTGGAACATTTGCAAGAAAGCCGAGGGGATGACAAAGGCTCTTGAGGAATTGGCATGTCTGGGTGAAAAAAACAGAACAGATTGCTCCTTAAGCATTCTCAAAGGAAAGGAAATAATTCAAGAGTACTCCAAGTCAGATGTCAGAGGTACTTCCCTTTTTCTTAGTTCTTTTTGCCACTGTGCAACTAATGCAGGTCGACATTGATAGTTATGATAATCAACACTGAGCAAGACTTTAATGGCACGTGACTGATGGTTGCCTATGTGAGGCTGGTTCAACATCGATGGATGCTTCAAAGTTGATTGTTAACACAGTTTTGTGATTGATGGTGCAAACCTATCTTCAACAAAGTACCTTTCGATGGCAAACAAATGGGTATGCTGTCCTACGCAGGCAACCGGCTTCTTGATGTAAACTGGGATTGACACCTCTTCCTCTGGTGAAGCTTCTCCCTGGTTCTACCCAAGGGGAGTCTTGAAGCGAGAGCTTTAATTGGATGACCGCCCCAGAGAAGTTCCAGGGTTTTATTTCAGACATCTTTCTTGTAGGCTATGTAATTCAATTTCTTCTTAGTCTTCAAGAGTTCACCAGGAGAACACTTTACAGTGGCTACAGGTTTCAAGACACTGGTTTGCAAGACTGCAAACAATACAGACTCTGATTCTGACATTTTCTTTCCAAAAACAGTGCACCTCACAAACCTGGCATGCTAGTAGAAAAAAATATTTTCAGTCAGAAAATCCTTTAAAATGTTCTCTAGGTCTTCAAAGACAACAAAACAGTAATAGTTTTGAATGCTTTCCAATAGCAATAATGCAGAGCAAAGCTCAGTATCCCAGGATCATGTTTCCAGAAGCCAGAAAAATTAGCTGACCTAACTGTCACATGTGGGGCATGATGGGATACAGGGGTACAGTGAGCCCTTTGCATTGCAGTAACATTACCCTTCATTCCCTTTCAAAACGTTTTGTGAAAGATTTTCCATTCACTTTTATTTAATGGCTATTGTATAGAACGGGGTGCATTTTTAAAATGAAAATGGGCTATATTTAGACTTTTCCTTGGCTGCAAACATCTATTTATGAGCAGTTCTACACAATGTATATATTCATTCATTACACTTTCCTCATTTTAAATACAGGATCTTTGGGAACAGCATTTTTCTCAATGTGGTAATTGACTGAGGATTTTTAAATATCCAGCCATCATTACATGTGAAAACTGATATTTGTCAATCGTTACAGTAGCAATGACAATGTTCAATTGCCTAGTTTTAATCTGCACTAGTTCTTAATTGTGCACACTTTCAGGTGACAACTAGTTGCATTTGAACTTTATATGAGAAATAACATGATTGTCATATGATATATAATTCTGGTACCTGCTATTGCTGATCAAAAGGGTAAAATTGGGGACTAAAAGGAACATCTCTGCAAGTGACCGGCATTCAAGATGTTTTTAACTGGTATGACGTTTTAAATATGCATGCTTTCACTTTAAATAGAGAAGCTAGCCCATGGACTCAATGGTCCTGTCGAAGATCGTAGCCGAAACGAGTTGGCCATCTTTTTCACAAAGGAGAAATAAGTATCTCACTCAGGACAACTGCTGCTGTGCCACCTGTTTCTTCTTTCCTGTAGCCAAGGAACTGAAGTCCGATTCAAGTAGGGATCACATTGGGAAGAAAGGTCTAGAGCTGGAAATTACAGTAATTTCATGAACGAGCAAAAGCTTAATTTCGCTACATCAAACTCCAAAATTCTGGGGGTAGAAACATGCATCACACAGACAGCCAAAGCCTATGACCTGGAAATAAATATGATCTTTGACACCTTGCCTACAGTCAATAGTAAGCCTCTAAATCAATAGTAGTTCAACTAAATGAACACGACAAAGCTTTGGTTATTTAAGAACCTTGAAATCAATTGTAATGTGCCTGTTAAGCAGCAAGTCTGGTAACTTCCCTGTGAAAGGACATTATACATTATTCAATTCAAGCTTGTCTTTTGTGATGAAATAATTACAAATTCAAAGCAAAGAGCTTCACACTTTTTGGCACAGTTGGTCTTCAAGTAAACAGCACAACAGTGCACCATAATTAAGGAATTCACACGTGAACAAGTGCCACACTGAATTGTCAAGCAAACAAATCATGATTTTGAGCTATACCATCAAAATTCTAATTTATACAAGTACTTATATCAAATGTATTCTTTGTCCCAATGAATAACCTCTATGTGTAGGGTTTATTACGTCTACCTGGATCTGGTAAAGATAGACATACTATTAATACATGGATTTTCTTTGGTCCACTATCATCTATAGGTCAAATCATAATTACCTTCTGGGTACTTGAGCTGCAAAGTTAGCTTTGTTTTGCATGCTTAATATGCAAAAAAAAAAAAAGGCATAAACTCCAGGAGTGTTGGGAGGCGGAGCCAACCGCGAAAGATGGCGGCTGCAGAGTAAAAGAGCTCCTGTCTGACCCGAAGTGAATCTTCTCCACTGACGCCCTAGCCAGGAGCAAGGAGAGGAGTCCCCCAGCTGGATAAACGGTTCTACAATCTATGGGCGGAAAATAAACCTGTGCCGACTGGAAAGCAAAATGGCTGGCGTGCATAGTCTGACATCATGCCCCCTAGCGCAGAGAGTCTTGAAGAGGCCCGGGCATCCTGCACGTCAGGGCCTATACGTCTCCGCCCAGCAGAAAGGCAGAATCTGATTCCGGCGGACAGAGAGGCCCTCAAAGAAGAAAAAGGAGTGGTCGGGAGGACCGGCACGGGTGATACCCTAGAGGCGGTGGCAGCTGGGGGGAGCGCAGCTACCTCGCCGTCAACCTAAGGAGCCCCTTGCTGGGACTGGCACCCGGGGCTTGTGAGAGGGGGACAACAAGAGGCACAGACAGAAATAGGAGCAGAGAAGCCTTGGCCCCTGAAGCAGCAGTCTTGTTTGGGGGGGGGGTTGGGGAATTTGATGAGTGCTGGTCTATTGATGGACCTCCAGCTTGCTGAGTGACGGTGAGCAGAGTGCCCCCCAGAACTGCGCAGGGACTGGAGAGGAACGGTCCCACCTGGAATGTGCTGAATGCACTTAACTACACATCGGTAGATGGCGGCTGAGAAGGGACTGGGCGAGGGGACTAACACTGGTGGTCCCTCACCAGTTGCCCCGCACAGGGGACGGCCAGACAACTGAGGGTCTGTCCACAGAGCATAATGGGGAAGCAACGCCTTAAGACCCAGGCGCATAGACCACTCAGCCCCGACAGCGAACAGGGTGTGCAGGAGCAGCTTTTAAACCAACCTGCATACCCCCACCCCATGGAAGCTACTCTCCAAAAGATACTGGAAGCAATTGAGGACTCTAGAAATACCCTTAGACAAGAGATCGGGAAGGTGTCGACAGAACTGGGCCACCTGCGGGCTGACCACCAGAAGCTCGTGGACAGAGTGAAGACTACAGAGGAAAAGGTGACAAGCCTTAGAACCCAGCAGCGGACACGGGAAGCACAGTTAGCCCACCTCACTGAAGAGACTAGAGTACAGAGCAGAGGATGCTGAGGGCCATAGCCGCAACAATGCACGCATAGTGGGGCTGCCAGGGGAGGCTGTGGGTGCCAATAAGGTGGCCTTTCTGGAACCCTGGTTGAAAACTATCCTTGGCAAGCAACAGTTCACCTCATTTTGTGCACTGGAAAGAGCACACATGGTCCCCCCCCCTATACCCTGGCCGGATCCCCCCCAGACCAGAAGTGGAAAAACTGCTGCATTTCAGGGTCTCCGGGACATATTGTTACAGAGAGCACAGGAGGCAGGCCCTTTTACAGTAGAGAACAGCAAAGTCAACATGTTTCCTGACTATACAGCTGCAGTATAGGTGAAGCGGGCTTCCTACTTAACAGTGAAGAAGGCATTGCGAGATGAAGAGGTCCGCTACGTGCTGCTCTTCCCCTCCAAGCTGAAGGTAATATGGGACAGCAAAATGCACTTTTGCCAGACACCGGAAGAAGCCTGGGACTGGCTTGAATCCGACAAAGGAGGCAAACTTGATTGTCCAGGGGGTACGCCAAGTGCTGCTGGCCTTTGGCGGAAGCGGCATCGCTCTAAGGATAGATCTGTCACTGACCGCCTGAGGCGACCTACGCAACTTCAAGTAACCGAGGAACAACGCTCAGCGATCCAGATTACAACATCACTGAGTCGCCTGTCTCAGACAGAGATAGGATCTATTTCATTGATATCCATGAAACAGAAGACACGTCTGATCTTGACTCGGTCAGTGAGAACAAGGAGCTCCCCTGGGTAACACCCCAGACAGCGGTATATTTGTTGGGGGGGGGGGTGGGGCTACCCTCGCTCTGCTACTGGCCCTTGGCTGGTGAGGAGACTTGCAGCTGGACAGGGTCGGCCCAGTCAAGCTTCACAGACTATAAGAAGCTTCCGGACACCTTACCTCCTCTATTCACCTTTGGATTGCCCCAGAAGGGGGCCGATGATACTGTAAAAGTTTGTTTCCTCCGGTTTGGGCTGTTGGGCGTTGCAGGACTGGTCCTGGGGTTCGGGATTATGGTCTTGCATTTGGTTCCTTTCTTCCGTTTTGCTGTGGCCCAGATATGCAATAGGTGTGTGGCTTGCTTGGGGGCTTGGGAGGGCCGGACTGGGAGGAGTGGATCAGAGGACACTGCAATTCATGAATCAAAATGCTGAATAACAGTACAGTAAATTGATGTCCTGGAACATTCGAGGGATGGGGATTAAAGCGGCACAATATACTGACCTATATGAAGAGGAGGAGGATCCACGTGGCACTCCTACAGGAGTCCCACCTCAAACAGTCAGAGGCTAATAGGGGCAACTTTTCGCCACTACTTATGGAGGACCATCGACAACCCACACTGTAATTGTTCCACTTGTACATGAAGTAGGAAGAGGATTAGTCCTCAGTGTGGGAGGCACACTAAATGAGAGATGTGATTGTTAGCTGTTCAATAATTGTCATGAACATGTCAATTGTATGGCTGTATCAGTTCTATTTATCCTTTGACTAAGGTGATGTACCTACTGAAATACTAATAAACAAACATGTTAAAAAACTCTAGGAGTGTTACAGCAAGATCACTTTGTTATTGAAGGATGTTTCACACTGATAAAGCTAGAGAATTAGTTAGCATTTTCTCCATTCTTAAAAATCTTTAACTGAGAGCCTAACAAACACTACATAGCTGAATAAATTATCTTGTAGAAAACAGTTTACACTGTAAAATCCAGATGTGCTCCAGTGCTGAAAAACTGACTTTAATGGAAAGTATCACGCATTTACGAAGTACGCATCAGATATGCAACGATTATGTGGACTTCACTTGGATGACATTCAAAAACTGAAATGCTTACCAGTCCTTTGGAATGCAACTGAAGGCTAAAGAAACAAAGCCAGCAATTCACTATGAATTGCATTAAGATCTTTATCCTAAGATATTACTTCCTTAAGTAGTACAATTGAAAATGAAATGTAAGGTAACATGCAACAAGAAGGAAGTGTTCACCCAAACATCTTACGGTCCATTACATATTGCTATGCTGAGTCAAGATATCTGCATCTGTCTTTAAGCCATGTACCTTAACACCAAGTATCATTTTGTCATCTTCTAAACATTTGTCCGTTTACACAAAAGGCTTCATGAACTAGATTCTGTTATCAACAAGATTAAGAAAAAACCCCAACATGAAGAATGGCAACGTACTTCGTGGAGCTCCCTGTGAAAGAAAACATTTTAGTCAAAGTCACGTTAGCACAAATATGAAGAACGTTTTGAGCATTAAGGAATGCAACATAAGGCCTCTTTATTGTTTAATAAACGTCTTGTTCTATGAAATAACAATTCACCTGCCAACTGCCATATTCTCTTTACAACTTTGGGAACCACAATTCGTAATAGTTACAATCTGTTGGGGGTGGGGAGGTCGTCTGCAAAGCCTCCTTATGGGGTCCGCAACTTCTTAAAAAATTAAATAAGCTTAACAGATTAGGTCCTCAGCTTTTAGTACTGACTCAGTTGGGGGGGATGGATTCCAATAATGATTCAGTGGGGGTCCCTGGGGTCCAGTGATGTTAACATGGGTGTCCACATAAGTCAAAAGGTTGGGTACCACTGATTTAGAGAGTGGTAAAATAGATAAGCTCTTAGCATTAAAAAAAAAAAAAACACCAGGAAACGCAGCTGGTGACATCAAAGCTGTGTGTGACCATAGTCTGAACGAAAGCACCCAAATCTGCTTTTTTTTCCTTTTTGTATTTTAATTTTTTTATTTTAGGTAGGCATGGGAACAGAAAAGGAAGAAACAATATTTTGTCTTTATAGGTAAAGCACCAACTGATTAGAATATCTGCACCAAGAAGCAAATAGAAATGCTAAATTCAAGAGGATCAGTTCAATAGCATGATGCAAAGGTCAGTGTGTCAGAAAGTCTATGACCAAATATAAAACATATTAACAGAGAAAAATCACGCCAAAAACAAAACTGTTAGATGAATAATTAAATATTAAAGTTATTCAGGGTGACAAAAACTTAACAAGAAAAACTATTGTGCTCAGTAAAATTGCTAGCACTGTCGGTGACTGAAGTTAAACATGCCATGCCTGAAGCAATGATGAAATATAGTCTGGAGGCCCCAACAGAAAATAAAAGCATCTACATATAGATGAGCAGCAATCGGCGATGCTTTACCTGTCCTTTTCTATTCACACCAATGATTCCTGCTGTGGCTTCATGGGGTGCAGTGACAAAGATGGTTTCTCCACTTATTCTGTTCATGTAGATGCAAGTTCCCGTTTCCAAGTCGTACAGGTGGATGTAGCCATACTTGGTAATCAGGAATACCACATCGTGCTTTTCACTTATCTGCGCAGCAAGAAAGCATTTAGAAATTGGATTCAATATACAAACACTGTAACTATACAAAATAAATTCCACAGGCAGAGAAGCAGTTGCAATAAAACACCACAGCACATTGCAGAAGGAAAATGTTACTTACCCAGTAGACATCTGTTCATGGCATGCAGTGCTGCAGATTTACATGCTTTGCATGAGTCCGCCTTCTAGTGTTTGGCTCGCAGTGTTACAAGTTGTTTTTCTTTGAAGAATCTTTTCAAGTCACAAGAAGACAGATTGATAGCTAGCTAGATAGAATATAAAAAAGGATGTCCATACACTGCATATACATATGTACAATATTTGTACAAGAATTTTACTACGACTACAGGCGTCCGGGAAGGAAGGAGGGCGCAAATTAAGCTACAGCACTACATCGCACGAACAGATGTCTACTGGTAAGTTACATTTTTCATCTGATGGCATGTGTTGCTGTAGATACACATGCTTTGCATAGACTGTATAGCAGTCCCCTCCAATTAAGCAGTGGCTAGCCTGTAAGAGTTGGAGTAGCTTTAAAAAGTGTTCTGGGCACTGCCTGGCCAACATCTGCTTGTTGGCGAGCTAAAACACCTACACAATAGTGCTTAGTAAATGTGTGTGGTGTACACCAAGTAGCAGCCTCACAAATATCTGCTATTGGATTGTTTCCTGAAAAGGCCATAGACGCACCTTTTATTTGTGATAGAGTGTGCTGTAGGAACTGTAGGTAACTGTCTTTTAGCTTTGAGATCACAAGTTTGAATACAATGGACTACCCATTTCGCTATCCTATTTTTTTTAATTGGCTTGCCTTTGTGAGGAGTTGAAAATGCTAAAAAAAAAAAAAAAAAAAAAAAAGCTGTTTAGATGTTCTAAAACTTTCAGTTCTGTCCATGAAAATCATAAGAGCTCGTTTAAAATTTAGTATGTCCAAAGCTCTTTCTACGACTGAGTCTGGCTTTGGGAAAAAGACAGGTATCTCAACTGACTGGTTAATGTGAAATGGTGAAACTACTTTTGGGAGAAATTTATGGTTTGTCCTAAGGACTACACTATCTCTATGTATTTGGAAAAAGGGTTCTCCTAAAGTGAAAGCTTGTAATTCACTCAAACGTCATAGAGAAGTGTTAGCTACTAAAAAGGCAACTTTCCTTGAAAGAAATTGCAAAGAACAGGAATGCATTGGTTCAAATGGTGGACCCGTAAGTCTAGTAAGGACAATATTAAGCTTTCATACTGGAACTGGAGGAACCCTGTGAGGAATTACCCTCTTAAATCCTTCCAAAACACTTTAAATTATAGGAATTCTGAACAAAGAAACATGTCTGATTTGGGGTCTGGATGGCTGATTTGACCTCACTTTTGCGCCAGAAGGTCTGGTCTGCTGGGAAGTTTGTGGTGGGAAACCACAGACACATCCAATAGTGATGTGTACCAAGGCTGCCATGCCCATGTGGGGGCTTACAAGGATCATGGTGAGTTATGTCTGTCTCAGGTTGCGAACCAGAAACTGAAAAGCGTAAACATATATCCCTGACCAATTCATCCATAGAGCTTTGCTCTTGGACTGAGGGTTTGGGTATCTGGACGTGAAGCTTTGGCATTTTGAATTTTCTACTGTGGCGAAGAGATCTATTTCTGGTGCTCCCCAGATGTGAAAGTATTGGTGAAGTACTTGTGGGTGAAGTTTCCATTTGCAGAATTGTGGCTGCGTCCTGCTTTCAGAGGTCTGCAAATTGATTGACGATTCCAGGGAGATATTCTGTCAGTAACAGAAAGTGAATTTGAACTACCCACTTTCAAATTGTCTGTGCCAGAAGGGACAATTGAGATGAGTATGCCCCCTCCTGTTTTTGCAGATAATACATAGCTGTCATGTTGTCTGTACGGACTAGAACCACTTTGTGGGAGAGTTATGGCAGAAATGCTTTGTGTGCTAGAAAGACTTCCAGCAACTTCAAGCAGTTGATGTGATAGGTTTGTTGCATGGGATACCATCTGCCTTGTATTGTGAGGTTGCTGAGGTGAGCTTCCAAACGTATCTGTGATGCATCTGCAGTGAGAGTGATCTTAGGCACAGGGTCTTGAAAGGGCCACCCTTTTGAAAGGTTGGTGGAATTCCAAGAGCAGTGAGTCTGGTGGTCCAACAACACTAGATCCTGAAGATGACCATGTGACTGAGACCACTGACGAGACAGACAACTGTAATGGACGAATGTGAAGTCTGGCATGAGGAACAATGGTAATGCAGGAAGCCATCACCCCTAATAGCTGCATCACTGGTCTGACTGTGCAAGTATGGTTCTCTTGTCATTGAGACAGAAGAGCCTGGAAAGCCTGAATCCGTGCCAACCCTGGGTGAGTATTGAGAATTGCTCCCAGGCAAGGCTATATCTGTAAGGGTTGGAGATGGGACTTGAGAAAGTTGATTGTAAATCCCAGAGTGTGTTGAAGGTTTACTGTGTACTGGATAGGTTTCTGACATTGGCTCATCAAAGCCAATACCAATTAACAATCATCCAAGTATGGTAAAACATCAATATGTTGTCTTCTGAAGAATGCAGCAACTCTAAGCGTTTTGGGAACACCGTGGGAGAGGTTGTTATCCCGAATGGTAGAACCTTGAATTAATAATGTTGTCCCGCAATGACAAAACTGAGATATTTGCAAAAGTGATGGATGTATGGGAATGTGGAAATAAGCATCTCTGAGATCTAATGCGGTCTTGTAATCTTTTTGCTATAATAGGGGAATAACATCTTGTAGAGTGACCACATGAAAATGGCCTGGAAGTATGTATAGGTTGAGAGGTCTGAGATGCAGAATTGGTCTTACTGAGCTGTCTTTCTTTGGTATAAGTATAGGGAATATACACCTAACACTTGCTGTGATAGCGGAAAAGGTTCCATAGCCTTCTTCCTTTAAGAGTGAGACGGGCATGCAAACATCTGAGTGTAAGGGGGACTATTTGGTGGCATGGAAATGAGTTCTAGACAGTAACCATGTTGGATAATTGATAGAACCCATCGATCTGTGGTGATACTGGACCACTGGGGATAGAAATGGAGCAGTCTTCCCCCTACTGGAGAAGTGTGGGCCAGCATAAGGTGTAGCCACTCACTGGAATATGTTTGAGGCAGAACCTCTAGAGGTGGACGCCTTTCCTCTACGATTGGTACCTCTATAGGAACCTCTGTCGTAAAAGTGTGCGCCTTGTTTTGTTTGGGAGGTACAAGGCTAAGCTGATGCACTCCTGAAGCCTCCCCTAAATTGTGGGTGACGAAAAGTACCCCTTTGTGGTTTAGTGAACAAGGCCCCCCCATGGCCTTTGCTGTCTGAGTCTTTTTTTCATTTTTTCTATAGTGGTGTCAACCTGTTGCCCAAATAAATGTTCCTTGTCAAAAGACATATTAAGCACTGCCTATTGTATTTCAGGCTTAAACCCAGAGAATCTTAACCAAGCATGTTTTCTAATAATAACACTAGTATTAATGCCCCGTGCGGCTGTATCAGCAGCATCAGTGGTGCCCCCCAATGGCATAATTGGAAATAGTCTGGCCCTCAGAAACTATCTCCTGTCCCCTTTTACAGCGTTCTTCTGGGAGATACTGGAGAAGGTTTTCCACCTCGTCCCAGTGGGCCCTATCATATTGTGCTAGAAGAGTTTGGGAACTGATGATACACCAATGATTGGCTGCTTTTACTGCTAACCGTTTACCTGCAGCATCTAAATTTTTACTTTCCTTAGGAGGAGGTGCATCTCCTGTTGACTGAATGTCGACAGACTTACATCCTGCACTAACCACAATGGAATCTAGGGGCAATTGTGCCCTAATGTGTTTAGGGTCTGTAGGAGCTGCCTTGTATTTTTTGTCAATTCTTGAAGTAATTACTCTAGATCTGACAGACTCTTTAAAAATGTCTGTAGCATGTTTAAGCATGTCTGGTAGCATAGGAAGAAATTGACTTTCCTTGTGGGTGGAAGATAGTGTGTCAAATTGAAAATCTTCCTCAATTAGGTCAGAATGCACATGGACATTACGATATGCAGCTGCTCATGCTATGACCTGCTGATAAAATGTTGCGTCTTCAGGAGGTGAAGGCTGTGCAGGAAATAAATCAGGGTCATTTGGGAGTATGGGATCTATATCATAAGAATCCCAAGGGTCTTTGTCCTGTGGAATGCCTTCCATTTCATCTCCCGGAGGGGTTGGTGAACCCTGTGGAGAGAATTGTGACTCCACAATAGGTAGAGGAGATTGTGGAGGTGGAGGAGTAAGAGGAAGTACAGGAGAGTGTGGAGGACAAGGCCTAGATTGTTCTGGAGCCATGTCTTTGGAAAGCTTCTAGGTGGCAGAGATGTGCCCAAAGCTTCCTGGAAAGTAAGTTTCCTCTTAATTGAAAATGGAGAAGAAGCAATAATTCATCCCATTCTTTTTTTGGTATGAAGCTGGTGCTTATGAGTGTCCATTGGTAGGCTCCACTGTTAAGTCCGAGGAAAGAATTGAGTCTTTTGAAGGTGGGATTTTCAATTCCAAAACTTCTGGAGCCTTTTGCTGAACGGAAGCCTTTGACTCAAACAGAGGTAGATGGGTTTTTATTCGGAGCCAAACACTCTGCTCGATGGTGCGACTTGATCCCAAGGCCAAACGAGGTGTCGAGTCGGAGACTGATGCCAAAGTCTGTTTTGTCCGGGCTATTTTCGGTGCAGAGCCTGAAGGTGGGGCATCCGAATGTAATTTTTGGATCAGACCATGGTCTGAAGGCAGCGATGGATTGACGACCGCCTTAAGTGGCTTCTTTAAAGTCTTTACATAGAGGTTCGGGTAGTACTCACAGGCTGCGCCAAGGTAAGAGGCTGGCTTTCGATTGAACATCTGAGTTTGAATCTCCTATGGAAAAAAGATTCTTCTTGGTGGATCTCCTACTGCACATGCTCTTCCCCTAACAGGTGTCATCCGGCGTCTTCGACAGCATCTCTAATCGACGCGCTCTTCGGTCTCGTAGGGTCTTTGAGCAGAAAGACAGACAGCCGTCGCAGGTTTCTTCCCTGTGGTCCAGGGACAAGCAGAGATTACACACCTAGTGAGGATCAGTGTGCAGGAATTTCAATGGCATCGAGGGCAAAATCGAAATTGAGTGCATTCCATTAGCCCTGCATTTCTCAACACCATGTGGTGTAATAGGCCCGAGATGAGGGCTAGCACCCCAAAGGGCGGTTAAACTGACCACTGACGCAGAAATTCGAGATTCACATGTTAGTCAGAGAATACGCGATCGAAATACAATACCGTCGCTGAAGGAAAGAAAGAAGAGTTTGAAATAAACCGAGCTAAGGCATACTGGAGCGAGAAGAATACACATCCGAACCGGACAGCGGAGAGAAATCAATCTAACAAAGGACTTGATGCCCATGAGCACTATCACCGAGAGGAGGAGTCACTCAATCTTGTGACGCAAAAAGATTCTTCGAAGAAAAAAGAAAACCTGTAACACTCCGAATCCAACACTAGATGGCGAACTCATGCAAAGCATGTGTATCTACAGCAACACATGCCATCAAACATATTGCTACAAAACCTTTAAAAATTTTAATAATTTCTTAGGTTAAACAAACAGAATTCGTTTAAACAGAACTAGTTAATAAATTCAGCCATAATAAACTAAAAGCCAGATGTACAAAAGCTTTTAGCGGTTGCAAACAGCGAATCGGGCTGTTTGTGACCACTAAAAAGCATTTCCTCATGTACCAAACCCATTTTTCGATTCAGTAACCTACTACCAAATCGCAAATTGAGTTAGCAATTCAGTATTGGGTCTCCCTTCCAACAGGGACTTGCAGGGAGATGTATGAACTGTTTTGAGACCGGAATGTGGTTGCAAAACATTCGCAGTTTACCAACTACTTCAAGTAGATGGTAACCCATTCGCAAACGGGAAGGGGCCCCAAGGTACCCCTTCTCTTTGTGAATGTAGGCACAAACATTTTATAAGAGCAGGCAGTGGTCCCACCGACCACTGCCTACTTCTGAAAAATGAAGAAAACTTTCCATTTTTGTTTTTAAAATGCATACCATTTCTCTTTAAGAAAAAAGGGCTGCATTTAAAAAAAAAAAAAAAACCTTTGCTGAAAAAGAATCACAGACACAGCAGGCTATCATCCCTGTGATTTCAGGAGATTCCCAATGGATTTCAAATTGCAACCTGCCTTATGAATATTGATGAGGCAGGTCCATTTGTGACCCACTGGGAATTGCAACAGTGTCAAATATACTGTAGTACATCGTCGTTTACAATTACCTAATAGCGCATCGCTAGAATTTGCTGTTAGGAAATCGCAAACCCGTGATTTCGTACATCAGGCCCTTTGACCTCTTGCAGGTTTGAATATGTTGGAGACATGTAAATGGTGTTAATAACAAAATCTACATTTTTATCAATAGTTATAGTTCTACCTTTTGATGGAAACATTCTTTGCTGCACCAAGGAGTTGAAATACTGGTACTCTTAATAGAAACATGATTTTGGATAGCATTAAAAGACCTGAAACAAAGGATTGCTGCAGTGGGGCTACTTCACAATCATTGCGCACAATATTGTATTAGAAGAATTAGGTCATTGTGGTTCCGGTGCCCCCTCCACCTAGCCACGTACATCGCTTTGAGGCATCCATAAGCATCAAATAGTGAGATACAAAAACCATAAAGTAAAATGACCATAATTCCCACGTTTATGGCTGTGACTTATAAGAGTGGTCTTGCTGATAGGCTTCTTAATTTCTTAAGCACTTAACGACATTCCGATGATTACCTTACAATAAGTCACATAGCTAAGTAGAAACCAAGAATAGCTACAGCACAAGAATATACCCAAAGACTGCTAGGTTTTTCTGAACTTCTACTTGTAAACAGAGAAGGCAGTGAAAAGGGGTGTCCTCCACAGTGACACTATGCATTAACAAGAGGTGGGTGAGCCCAAGAATTCATGGGACAAGACGAGCCAGAGGTCCGGCTTGGCTCGAAGAGCCTAAGCACGAGCCAAGCCCAGAAAAAATATATCAGCACGGGAACCATGAAAATGTAACCCACAGCTGCAAGACCCTCAACAATTGAAGAATGAGCAGGACAGACTGATTGGAATGTAATTAAAATAGGCCTCCTCCAAGGGTATTGGACTGAGGGTCTTTGATGTGCTCAAAGGCAGTTCCTTCCTTCTCATGGTGGCTGTTTTTACAGTGTTAGCAAAATGCAGATTTTCACAGCCTGCGAAAACCAACTTTGTTACAACCTCAAAAAACACCAACACAGGAGCACTGTCTTTTAGACAGACGTGTTAAAAGGCAGTGCGATAGTGTTGATGTCTTTCGAGTCTTAGCCCAATGATGCTTTTCACAGCCTGTGAAAATCAACATTTTTTTCTTTTCTGCAATTTTTTTTTTCTTTTCTGCAATTTTATACAGGGCAAATTCGTCGTGAAGATACTGGAGTGCTTCAAATTAGCACAAGTAACATTACACAAGGCACCATTCATTTTCTAGGCATGGGGAGATTAGGTGGTTTGCCTAGAATTACAGGATGTTGAGCTACGTTGAGACTCAAACCTGGTTCCTCAGGTCCAAAGTCGACAGTTCTGGCCATAGTGTCACATCATCCAACCACATTCGGTTACAACTTAAAAAAAAAAAAAAAACAACAACAACACCGACGCACTGTCTTTTAAAGTGAGATGCTAAAAGGCTACAAGGGCATATATGGGTAAAAGATGCAAATAGACAATGTGTGAGTGTTTGCATTTCTTGACTCAGGCTGTGCACGGACCGTGTTAGGCTCAAGAGTCTAAAAGGACTCCTAGGCAAGCCAGAGCTGGGCTTCTGGCTCGAGCTTTTAGCACCTGCAGGATCTCTGTGGTAGGAGCATCAGATTAGGGACATTTTATTCTGCAGGTTATAAAGGAACGATTTTTCTACACTCCCATTTCTTGCAATTCATTCACGATTTACACTGTTACACTTCTTCATACCTTATTTCCACTTAAAGTGATACTCTACATTGCACTTATAAAGGGAAAGCTGTCAATTTAAGATTGCTGTATTCAGCAGACAATGTCAAGAGAAAAAAAAAAGCAGTGACTTTTCTTCAAATCACTGGTACTAAAGTGGGGGATTGCCAATTAAAACGTCAATATCCAGAGCTTAAATCAGTATTGATTGTTCGTATGCAATTCCTTCATATAAATGCATTTCATGGGGAATGCACTTCGCAGTACAGTATGTTAATTAATCGTGCAGTGTTTGTAAGGCAAATCACACATTCATGCCACGCTTGTATAGTGCACAACCTGAAATTGGAAAAGAGTTGTAGAGCTTTCAGCAGACTGTAGTGAGGCTTTCACTGAAGGCTAGAGGCTTGCGAATAAGGTGCTGTCAGCAGTGTGCACTGATTCGTTGCTATTTTACATCAAAGTGTCACTTTCAATCAGGTTTGAAAAAATATTTTAGGTGTTTGACAGACGAGCCTGCAGGACTGTACACATCCACAGAGGATATCTGGCATGTCTACTGCCATATGTATGTGTCCGCTAACTGAATAATGCCTCAAGTCGCTTAGCAAATGACTACTTGCGCCTTACGAAGTCAACAAGCATTACTTTGCCTACTCACCAACAGAGGGTTAGGGCTAAAAAAAGCCTTGGATTTACTACTCCGTCAAACTCTTAAATCAAACCTCACACAATAAAATCCAAACTTATTTTAGAAAAGAGCAGCAGCCCATTTAGTAATAATGTGTATACTATACCTGCATAGCAACGGGGAAATCATTCTGTGCCTCTGGGGGAAAGAACACATCCACTGCTTTCTTAGGGAATGGCTGGTTTCCTGTAGGTGGAGTGCCAACTTCAATTATATGCAACTAAGGAATAAAAAAAGGATTATAGATGAATGAAAGACTATAAAACATTTTACACATTTTTGGGAAAGATATTGCTTATCCGTAAAGACAGGAACAGCCCCACCGTTATCTTAATACAAATCACAAGGTGAGATGGTAACATTCACTCAAGTCCATAGCATAAATGGAAAGTACAGGCCTTCTGCTTGCACAGCCCCTGTTTCTACTACACTATTCCATATATCTAACCACTGACACTCCCGATGTTGCTGCAAATACTATCCCATCAGTACAACCATCAGTGAGATGTATAATTTTCGTGTTACTGAGGATTTATTTTTTCATTTAACACTACAATGGCAAGCTATCGACGACCAAAAATGTATTTTTGTTTAACTGAACAATATAATAATGGCAGTTGACGCATCAAATAAGAGTAAAATATAACCTTCTGGGCCATATAAGTATATATACATTTCACTGTCATTTGCTTCACTACTACATACCTTGCCTCCTGCCTGTCCTCGCACAGCAAAACAGAACAGAGTTGATTCTTCTGCATTGCCTTCCATCTTGAACTGCGCAAAGCTTGCGGCATGACCCTCGATGGGCTGAGACACTTTTCGATCTACAGAATAGAGCTGCATGGCGCCCACAACGCGGTTTTGCTGTATAAAAATAAAACAAATTTAAATTGAGTGCAGGCCATTTCATGGTTTCAATTATGACAAATTACAGTACATAATTATTTGAGGACTATACATTAATTTCTTTTTTTTGCTCCAAGTCAACAACATTTTAACACAATCAGGATTTTATTTAGAATAACTGAAAAATAATTTACTGAATGGAATATTTAAAGGGGCTTACATTACTTAAACACAAAGGGTACAAGTAGTGCAATATCAGAAAGCACAGACTACTAAATTAATTTTCCCCAATAGAACACTTTGCCTCTTGCATGGCAGACATTTGCCACCTACCTGTGCCCAGTCATTTTAGGAAGATATAGGAATATACTAGCAAAGGAGTGTCTATTTCTGACAGACCAAGTGAGTGAGGCTAGCTTGTTAAGCCCTAATGGTGAAGGAACAACGCTCTTTTCTCACTGTACGCATTCCGTTAATATGCGAGGATGATCCCAAGAAACCCCTTTGACTCAAAATTGAAGGGGATTATTGACATCAAAGTTCTCCTTACTGCAGTCCGTACTCAAAGAAGTGATCAACATCAACTGAGATCTCAACCCCACATTACGTTTCGAAGTCCAACAGATTGCAGACAACACGCGATGTGGAAAGTGGAGGAAGAAGAGTGGGATCCCAATGATTTGCCTTTTTCCTCGGTGGGAGGTCTGGGTATCTTGAGTGGGTTACAAGTGGAGGAATCTTTCTGTGGCCCTTTCGTGACATGCTAAAAGAAGAAATGTAATTCTTATACGATTTAAAACCCTTTTGCTTTTTGTGGAGTATTTTCAGCCACAGATGTGAGTATAGTTTAAATTCTGCATACAGACACAGAACGTTAGTTTTCATTTATGAAATTGTCGTTATGCAAAAAGTATCTATTAATGCCTGCAGGGATCAGGATGCTGAGGTCAGGTCCTCAATGACTGAATTATTCAAATCCACAGCAAAAATGTGTTCGTCCAATTTAAATATTGGCTGGGGCCAACACAGGACTGCTTCCACATGAACTGCTTCCACACGAGCCAGAGACCCCTTTCACCCCCGATCAAAGACGTCAGCATGTCATATGCCCCACCATGATATGGGGAAGTAGGGCCCCCCTAGCAAGGAACGATTAACACCTCTCACCCTATCAAAGGGAAATTTACTATCTGTGCTTCTGCCCAGGGGCTTTCTGCTGTCCACTGGGCAGCAACCCAGCAGACATGTGGGGCACCATTGGAAAGGAGAGTCTTTTTAGGGGCGAGCGTAAAGCGCTCGGTCCCCTGCTGTAATCTCTCTTTGCGATTCTAACCACGCCCATGTCATGGTAGTCCCTTATATTGGTTCGTGGACTTGCCTTTTAAAAAACACTTGCTTTCATTAGTGAAAGGCATGCCTACGTCAAGCCTTTTCTGGTGTTTAGCCCTCCTCGAGCGCACCGGCCAACTACTGGAAACATACGAAGCTCCATGTTTTCTGGACTACTTTTTCTCTTTATTTCCCAGCGTGATTGCGCTCGTTTTATTTTTCGATTTAATGTGGCAAGAAAAGTCCGGTTAGGAGTTTACAACGCTAATAGCTCTAACTTGGTGAAATGTGAGAGCCGTTGAATTGCAAATGCTGGTTTTATAATGGAGCCCTTCTGCCATGGAGTCATGCTCTGAGGATTTTGGTGGGGGGAGGAGGAGGGAGAGAGAGAGAGAGCACTTGCGAGAAGGGGCATGGAGCACTGGAACTACCAGTCATAATTTCTGTACCTCTGCTACACTATAGCATGGGGAAATGGGTGAGCCCAGTTCAGGCATCAGCTAATTTCACTGATTAAAAGCAATATCTAAATTACAAGGTCTTCCAGCCAGCAATCGTATTTTCTTGGATATATTGGGTCATTCACATTTGTATTTGGCTCATTATATCCTATAGCATGTAGCAATGGCCCAGTCCACTTTAGCCATTAGCTACCTTCACTGTGACTGAGGGTAATCTGCCCTTTCACATGGATCACATCCTCACACAAAGTACTTTCCTTCAGTGTCGAGGTTTACTATAACAATAACTGCTTTTACCCAAACTTTCTTAGGATTAACGATGGCCCAACAGCTTCTCCAAAAATATGGGTTTACCCAAACCATGAATTTGGGGGGTGGGGAGGCCGTCGCCAAGGAGGCATAACTCATTTTCAACGGTTTTCCCTTACCTTGTAGGGGAACAATTGGGCTTCCAGCAGTTGTGATAACCCTTCGCAAGCACAATCTATGCTGCTAAAAGACAATGGCCATGTAACCCAATAATCTAGAGTGCCAGCAAGCACCTCATAATGCACAGGGACAGTACTCAATTGGCAGCCCCTTATCGGATTTCCAGATGCAAATTCGTACATATACTGTAGATGTTTATTCAATACTGAAAATTTGGTCATCACTGACCATTTCAATCTTTTTTCTGTGGAATTGTAGCTCCTTGATAATTCTGGGCCACAAAGTTTGAGGGAGCATGGCGGCACCATGGCAACGTATTCTTAGTCACACTTGTGGTCGACTCCCACTTCACTCAGGGAGATAAAACTTCCTGTAGGAAAAGTGCACAAATCAAATGTACAGGAATGCTGCGCTACCTGTACAGTTTGAGCAACAGTTTAAAAATCGGTCACGAGCAGAGATCTGTTTTTTATTCTGCTGTGTATGCTGCACTTTAAATCTCAACTGTGCTGCGCTACCCAGGACCATCCAAGACCATGACAACTTGATCAAAGTCTGTATTGTAGAACATTTCTCTGCCAAGTATCCAGAGATGTATACATCTGTGAAAAACAGTAGTTGACAAATCACTGTTCCTGTACTAAGAGTGGCTGCTTTTCAAGCAGTATTTATCATGCATAACAGCACACTACATCAAGCTGCACATGTTATGTGAGAACACCAGTGGTAATGTATACAGCCTGAGTGTGTGAAGTGGAAGGATTCCAGTACAATTCATGCAGAATGGTTTTTCACAGCACGAATTAATGAAAATATTATATGGGGCATGCATAATCACTTCTTCATAAAAGGTATAACCTTTGTGGACAACGTCTATGTAAGAACTCAGATATTCAGCAAACTGTACAATGCTGGCACTGTGACTTGCAATACAATGAGAAGTTACTGTAAAGGATTCCCTCAAGAGTGTTTGTAAAAAAAAATATTCTAAAAGGCCAGAAAAGTGCATTGCAAATGACTGGTAGCTATCAAATTCTCAGAAAGGCAACAAAATTAATGTTTTCAGGATGAGAGCAGATAGCTCAGCTCACAGAAAAGCACAAGTCCAGCTGAATACAAGATTACACCAAGTAAACGATCAGAGATGACAAAAATGAGCAGATTTGTCAACCATTTTATGCGCTACATAAAACTCACACATATGGTATAAGTTGTTGGTTGTCCACCAGATGTAGTTGGCAACATATATTGCCTATGTTATCTATCACTAGACATGGGAAGACTGATGTCTTTCCTTGACTTTCAGTTGGCCGTTATTGATAGTCTTACTGCTGTAGCAGCAGTAGCCATTACTTCAGTTAAATATGTAAGGCACCAGGATCGGCGCGTTGCTGACCACATTCCTGCAACAGATTAAAAAAAAAGTAGTCCAAATCACTGATGCAGAGTTTGAGCTTCTGCACACAGAGTCCAGTATTTCTGTCCAAATACAGGCTCTTGGAAAACACTAGAGCATAGTTAATAGATTAATATTTGTTCTCTGTCCATTAGGCTGATCAACAACAGAGTCCTGAATTTAGGGAGCCCAATGACTAGAGTCCAGTTAACCAAAAATATGGTTGCTACGATCTTTGTCCTGATGAAGACACAGCAAAATAATTCTTAGGGAGAGGGTCAACACAGTTATTTGTTGACTGGCATTCATTGTAGTGCTTGAAAATTATACTTTCATTTTCAGTCACTTTTCTATAAATTGCATTGTCAATGTTGGCCTATTTCGCTTGTAAATCGCATTAGTGCACCTTTATTCACCTTGTCACTGTTCACAATCTTTTCCACTTTTTGGAGCACCTACAAACTGAACGTCTATACATGGGCAAACAATGTACAACAAATAAACAGAACAATGTGTATATTTGTGCATTTCAAGAAAATTTCTTAGGCCAAGGGAGAATAGGCTTATGGCTTCCTCCTAGGGAACGGCTGATTTTGCAGATGATGCAAAGTTTGCGCTCGTCAACGAAAGTGGCAGAAGAGTTGTTATTACTGCTCCCATTATTAAGCAGGCTCGGCATGGCAAGATTCAGCAGCAAGCATCAAAGCACTCTGCAGATTAGGGTGCTGATTTGGATGCGTTCAAGCACCTAAAAAAAGGCCTTCCTGCAAGTGACCCCACAAACGCCAGCGCTGGAACCACAGGTTCCGTCTTCTCTCACTCCCAGGGGAGATGAGTTGCAGGGCTATTTGGAGGGGGATTTGGGCCCTTCCAGGCCTTGTCGACTGAAATGTTCTAACCCCAAGGTCCCACTGGCTGCCTCAGATTTCTTAGTGGTGGATCTAGATGCACATCTTCATCCTAGGTCTGCTTTGTGGTCCCCAAAAGAAAATGTGGCAGCTTACATGGTGGGACGACTGCGCAGATCGCTAGATAAGGTTAGAGCCCACGTGCGAGGAGAGTGCTCACGTCCATTCTTGGAGGGCAAGGTGGTCGTTACTCTGGAAATAGATTTGTGCATGGTCACTAACAAAATACATCAGGGACCCCCAAGAAGGGCATAAATCACTCATGGCGGTCTTGTCAAGACAAGCTATTGGATCCAACAGGACCAATCATGAAGATCTGGGAAATGGCTGAGGAAGCCAAGCAGTCAGGCGACCTTATCTCTCCAGAAACTCTGCCCATTTGGGCCCAGAGAGGAGTAATTTTGTTGGCCAATGCAAACTTTGCACACTCTGCAAGTAGGCGGAATTCACTTTTGATTAAACTGGATCCAAAGTGGGGGATCTGGCAGTCTGAGGTGGGCCCTTCTTCACTAGGGGGTTTGTTTGGAGATGCCTTTCATTAAATAATTAGGAAAGTTCGCTGCTATGTTTAACTCTTTGGAAAAGGCTCAGGTCTCCACAAAAAAACACTAAGATTTTTTCTGGGGTCAGGCGTGGTAGGTGGTGCTCATCCAGCCTTTTTTATCTCCAACACCTTCCCAAAGGCCAAGACTCCCACCAGTGGCAGTATCAAGACACCACATGATTCGGTAACTTTTGTTCCTCCAGAAGATTCCAAAGTTTCTGTGGTGGCAGAGGAGGTGGTCGTGGATCTACCAAAGTAAGGATTCTCCATTCTTCCCAATTAAAGGTAGGGGGAAGATTGTCTATGTTTGCAGACAATTGGATGGAGGTCACATCCAATGCGTAGGTCCTACAGACAAACCAGGTTTTCAAGTGGAATTCGTGGAGATTCCTGTTCCAGCGTGTGTTCCCCAGCTTTTGTTCTTTAAAGAAAGCCAGGCGGCCCTTGTAAATCAGGAGGTAAAAGAAGTAGTCAAAAGACGGGTAATCGTGCCTTCACAGCTGCAACAATCTAGCTTTGACAGTAACATTTTAAATGTGGACAAAAGAGATGGGTGTAAATGTCCAGTCCTAAATCTCAGGGAGGTCAACCACTGGTTTGTTTATCGTCACTTCAAGATGGAGGGAATCCATCTTCTGAGGGACCTTATGCATCCAGGGGATTGGCTGGTCTGTTTGGACCTGAAAGATCAATATCTAATGGTTCCTTTCTTCCCGCCACATCAATGGTTTTTACAGTGCAATTGGAAACAGCAGGTGTTCGAGTTTCAGATCTTGCCTTCCGGCCTACCTTCCACCCTTGGGGGGTTTACAGAGGTGCTGAAACCAGTGGTGGGATTCCACCATGGCAGGGGCATCTGTTCGATAGTGTACCTCGACGAATTCTATTGATGGATCAATGTCCTCTTTCTCTCTCCACCCATCTCTAAATGGCAGTGGACTTGGAGCATCTGGGATTCGTGATCAACCTAAACAAATCCCGGTTGGTTCCGGCTCAGACAAGGTTTGGGGGTTTATGATCAATTCCCTTGAGTCAACACTAATCTTCCTGGCAGGCAAATATTCGTCACAAGATCAGTAAAACAATGACCAGGTCTCACACACATCGCTAAGACAGCTGGCTTGTTTGGTAGTGTAGTTAGCATCCTTCATTCATGTGATCTTCCCAGGTCCCCTGCACTACAGGACACTGCAACGGTTGAAGGTGCAACATCTTCAGGAAGGCGCATCGCATTCGACAAAGGTTCCGCTATCGGAGGAGGCCAGGGTTGAAATGCAGTTGAGGTTGAAGCACATTGATGCCTGAAACAGGAGGGCCATTTTCGGTCCCGCCCCAGACATGGTGATCGAGTCAGATGCCAGCAAGTCGGACTAGGGCGCCAGCTGTGGTGGTGTATCCACAGGAGGAAAATGGTCATCTGAAGAGCAGTTGCTACACATCAACTGCCTAGAGCACATGGCAGGCTCTTTCGCAGTCCACTGTGCGACACAGAACAGGGCGAGCTGCTCTGTGTTGCTAAAGATGGACAACGTCGGATATATCAATTAAGTCGAAGATGATGGCAGATCTGACAAAGAGTTTCCGGAACTACTGCCTGGATCCTAACATTTTGGTGACTGAAGAATACCTTCCAGGGAAATTCAACGAGGTCGTCAATTGGCATTCCCGCTGTCTTCAGGATCTCAGTGTTTGGCAACCGCAAATGGAGGTGTTTCGAGCTCTCTGAAGAGTTTGCAGGCCATTCTCAGTGGATCTCTTTGCTTCTCGTTTCGACCATCAGCAAGACCAATTCTTCAGTTCTAGGCCGGATCTGCTGGCGCAAGCAACTAATACTTTCCTCCAGAACTGGAGCATGGAAGAGGGATATGCATTTCTCCCATTTGCAATGTTGATGCAATTAGTCACGCAAGTCAGACTGCAACAAGAGAGCTTGGTGATCATGCAAATTTGGAGCTCGCAAGTGTGGTTTCCAGTGACAATGGAACTTTCTTGGGATTTTCCAATTCATCGACCCACAGACAGGATATTCTGCAGGATCCGCTGGGGAATCCTCACCATCTGGTTCTGGCGTGGAAGCTTCTGCTCATGGTGTGGAGCAGTGGTTCCCAACCTTTTGATTTCTGTGGACCCCCACTTTAACATTAATGGAACCCAGGGACCCCCACTGAAATATCATGGGAATCCGGGGACCCCCGTCTGAGTCATCACTGAAAGCTGGGGACCTAATTTCTCAATATTTGTTAATATTTTTTTAATTTTCTCTGCTCTTGCGGACCCCCTGAGAAGGCTTCGCGGACCCCCAGTGGTCCCCGGACCACAGGTTGGGAACCACTGGTGTGGAGGATTACAGGTCTAGATGGAAAGTCAGCGGACTTTCGGCAGAAGCTCAAGACCTTTTCTCCAAATCCTGAGCAGATGGCACAAATAAGAGATACTGGACTGCGCTGGGAAGATGAGTGCATTGGCACGTGCAGAGAGTGGTTGATCCAATGGCATCCGTAGTTGTTCTTATGGTGAATTGTTTGGCTGCAATCGTGAGCGGAGGTATGGCTTTTACAGGTCAGTAAATACTTGTTGTTCAACTGTATCAGCAGGTCATCTCCCCATACAGGATTTTCCAGTGGATCATCATTTTTTGTTAAGGAAATTGATGAGGAGAGTAAGATGATCGGTCCCTCCCTACCCCAGGTATTCTTCCCTGTGGGACGTTAATTCAGCACTTAATTTGTTTGGGTACTGCCAAGTAATAATTATCTGCCTAGGAAGCAGTTATCAGCTAAGTTGGCCATATTGCTGTGTTTGATCTCCTGCAAGAGTGTGTCAGACGTCCGAGCCCTTGATATTACAGGTATTATTTTTATCCCTCAATGGATCATTTTCCATATTACGAGACAATCGAAATATAATTCAACAGTCGTTTCTTAGCCTAGGTTTGTGGATAGAGAGAGTAATATATGAAAGCCAAAGTTGTCAATTAAAGTGGACTAAACTTTGGGGCAAATGGAGGGGGGTCTCTGTGATCCAACCCTCCAAACTACCTTGTGGCAATATTTTCACAAGATCCTAACTCACACGATATGATTGGAGAAGCAGGAGACAGGAGGATGGGAACATAAATGTTTAAACATATACAATTCATAATTCTGTGTTAGTATATGATATGTGGTTGATGTCTTTTACTGGCTTGCTTGGGTCTAATGAGATCTTTTTACATTTTTTTTAAAGTAGTTTTCCTGGTTCATCCATGGATTTCACCTGTTTCCACCACAACCAAAGCAGGTAAAAACCAAAATAAAGGAGAACATTCAACTACCATTTATATACAATAAAAAACAGTTTCTTTACAACTGTTTGTTCCTAAAAGTTTGGAAGATTATAATCTTAGCACAGCAAACCTTTTACTGACGCCATTTAAAAAAAAATAATAATCTTTCATGCATAGAACTATTTTCTATTTTCAAATAAGACATTTTCTATAAGTTGGTATTCCAACAACCCTGGGTACCTCTAGAATATCTGTAACAGTTGGGGGGGAAAATTACATCCACTGGCATGGATCAATTCCAGGTTCACATTTACTTTCCATGGTTTCTCTCACCCACCACGTAAAACCATTTCCCAAGAGCAACAAACTGTCAAAAAAAGAATGTATATTGGGTGGGTAGCTGCAAAATAAGTTTGCCTAGTTTCTCTGCTTCTGGTCAGGAGCAATGTATCCTGCAGAAATACTTCGGTTATTTACAGTAGAACAAGTGGAGACTGTACCTGGTAAATGAAGGATTATTTAGCTATACCTGGAACTGTGCTGTGGCATTTCCAGAAAAATGGAGCTGCTGTAGCTCTTCTCTCTGACATTCCAAAAGCTGTCTGCAAAACAGCAGAATGGAGGTGCACATTGCACAAGGCCTCTGTGTGAGAAAGAGCTGGGCATGGAAGTGAGGAGCAAGGGGAAAATGAGGCCCTTGGTCTCGTGCTGCAGAGAGACAATAACTGTGGTGTTGATAGTAAGTGGGGACCTGCCACTCAGAGCACACACTGCAATAGCACCTTTAAAAGCTGAAGTGCATCCAGAACAAGCCATACTCCACTCCCCCCCTTCAATCCCCCAAGGTGCAGATAACTAAAGTGAACTTTGGGGGACAGGGGGTGGTTGAGGTGTGTGGTGCTGGACTGCTGTCAGGCCACAGGGGTGTCGTATTGGCTCACTCTCCTCCCTCAGGGTTAACTGGCAGAGACTTCGATCTTCATGGGTGAAACTCATGTGCACTCTTTCCCAATATAGATGTAATCGTGAAGCCAGACTAATGCCTGGAGTCAGCAAATGCCATTACAGCCTGTTAAAGAGGCCATAAAAGAATGGGCAGCTAGCTGGCACCACATTGAGAATTATAACATGTGGAGAGGGGCCTCCAACCTACTAACTTAGATTTAAATCATGAAGCCTGGTGTTTAGAGTGAAAACCCTTACACATTTAATAAACAAACAAAAAAAAGAAAATAACAGAGGAGTACTGAACAGCCCTATTTTTAGAACTTTACCCCTTCAACAATACAAGTGATAAAAAAGAGGGTGACCTATCCATGTACACATGTTGTTATGGGTCACGAAAAAAGACCAACCCACCAAATTCATGTGGAAAAAAGAGGTCTTCTTGGAAGCACCATCTCAGTCTGGGCACAAAGTGATCACAGTCAAGGGAACAGGGGTAGGGCTGGGTGATCAGAGGCAGACTTAGAACTCTGAAAGAAGTGCTGTATGTGGTACCTATGTCCAAGGCAGCGCTCAAATATAAAATAAATACAATGGCAATTTGATTTAAAGATTATATGTACGAGTATTCACAATATATGAGCATCAGCTTGATAAAACAAAACTGTGGAGCATTCACACAGCATCAAGAAGGATGAACATGGGTACATCAACTAACGGTAACATATAGAAAGGGCATCAGTTTTTAAGTGGCCTTTTCCTCTAGACTGTCTATTGTGATGAGGTACTACTCCTACCCTGTGAATGTGAATCAGGAAATTTAATAGTCACCAGTCACGAGATCTTGTTTTTTTATAACCAAATTTTATTGATTTCAAACTTGAAGGACATGATGCGGTCATAGCAAGGAACAAGAGCAGATCAGATAGACACAGAGCTGTATTACGTATTATTCAAGGTACAAGTATGTTACAGTAAGACCACCACCTTCCCCAATTCTTCCCATGTTTATGAGGGCAGCCTCATGCAGATTAGATCAGTTTCTCGGTTTTGAAGCACCAGTCCATTATGGTCCTCCATTCGGCGTGAGAAAGAGCTAGATAAGATTCCCGCTGTCTCGCATAGGCTCAAATGGCTATGGTAACATCAATGCCCACGAACATATGCTCTCCTCTGGGGGCACCCACATCATCTAGGATACCCAGTAGGGCAATGCAAAGAACAAACAACCAAGTGCGCTATTATCTAGGCGAGTGTACATAATATTTTGGTTCAAAAGGGTGCAATGCTCGGGCATTCCCAAACCACATGCTAAAAACCAGAGTCATCACTAACATACCTGATACAGGCAGATGCAAAAGGCACATCCATGTTCTCAATGCATCAGGAATAAAGTATGAGATGTGGAGGTATTTCATTGTAATGAGATGACTAATTGTCTTACAGCCATCTTTACATCTCACCAATTGCTTTTGATAGGGGACCCACCCAGTTCTCCCACTTTTTGTTTTTGTTTTTTGAGTTTCAAACTGGTCTGGGATTTGGCTACCAAAGACTGATAGAGGGTTGAGATGGCTCCCCGACCTAAAGGACCAAGAGTAACTTTGGGTTCCAGGGGGTTGTACCCTGGGAGGGCAGTCAGAGGAGGTTTTGATGTTGTTAAAGAACAGCATAATTGTAAGAATTTATAGAATTAGAACTTATGAGGCCTAAAGTCTGCCTGCAGCTCCAGAAATGATTTTATCTGTGAAACTCTCACCAAATCACCTAATTTGAAGATGCAGATGAAGTCTCAGTGACTAAATCTTACCAGTTTGGTTGTCTGCAGCAGCCAGATTACATGCCATAAGAGGGTTTCCTGTGTATGTTTACGATCCCACTGGATCCACCCGAGGGCCCGCTCACCATTACAAGACAGGCATTTGTGTGACCTCCAGAAGCCACTTAGAAAGGGGGATCACATACAACAGTCCATCAATGTGTTGCCAGCCAAATGGACACCTTCAAGTTGAACTGCAGGGTCTTCCTAGCCCCCCCAAATAGCCAGTCGTGAATCACTTGGATTTGGGAAGCCAGGTAGTAGAGATGTGGGTCTGCTATACTCATTCCACCCTCATATGTGGATTGTGTGCATTTGTCGAAGGTGATCCTGAGTTATTTATCCTCCCAAAGGAAGGCTTGTATCTTGGCCAGAAAACTCTCAAGCCAAGTGTGTGGAATGAGCAGGGGACATTTTGCAGGACAGATAAGCCTAGGCAGGACCGTCATTTTGAATACAGTCACTCGCCCAAGTACATTAAGTAGGGGGCTTGTCCCAGGCCATATCCCAGTTAGTTTGTGCCATTAGAGGGTTAAGGTTGAGGCTCCAAGTTAGCACAAATTCTAGGGCAATGTAGATCCCTAAGTACTGAACACTGAGGTGACCAATCGTGATGCAGGATTGCCGGTCAACAGTCGTATTATTGCCCTTGAGGAGGACAAAGTGTGACTTTATCCAATTGATCCAGAGACCCAAGGCCTCCCTATATGGATGCAGTACCTGGAGGAGTCCGGTCATAATGCAATGCAGTCTTCAAAGCCATCTTGCCAATGCAAATCTCATATGTGTGCATCACATCAGATCCATGCAGCCAATGGCTCACTCACAAAGGCGAACAGCAGCAGTGAGAGCGCATCCCTGCCTAGTTCCTCGGCCAATGGGGAGTGCCACTGACCCTCACTTGGGCATGACCCTGGTCATCGAGCACTTTCATAAGTGAAAATAGGGCCCAAAAGCACTCGACAGAGGACTTGGAATAAGAATTACCAATCTATGAAGTGAAAGGCTTTCTCAAAATCAAGAAATAGGAGTGTGGCATGGTCAGTGAGTATAAGATGGTGAGCAAGATCGGTATGAACTACATGAATAATATGACTCTTACTACAGTGTACCATAAAGCCACATTGGTCTGGGTATATAAGCGTGGTAATCAGTGACAGGACCCTAATGGCAAGTACCTTAGTATATATCTTCAGTTCGGTATCAATCAATCAATAAGACTGGACGGTATGTGGCACAATCTTTTGGTTGCTTTCCTGCCTTGTGGAGATGTCAATAGTGGTTATGTCTAGTTCAAGGGGGAAGCAGCCCTTTTCAATTACCTCTTGGTATAGATGTAAGAGGGGAGGGGAAATGTGAATTTAAACTTAGTATTTGGCCGGGAATCCATACTAACTCGGGTTCTTGCTCAGCTGACTATCTACAGAGGCCACTTTGACCTCCAAAGTATGGGACTGGCCAAGCAGGTCCTTGTCAGACACGGACAAGGTGGCTAGAGGTACATCATTAACAAGATGGTGAGTCAATTCCTGCTGGGTGTGAAACAGATGAAAGCACTTCAGTATAATACAAACATACAATACATTCTGCATTATGCAACATATGATAAATTGATGGGACAATACAACACTTTGGAAGACACCACAGCCATGTTGCCAGTGCATTACCTGGGCAGATATGCCAGTTAAAAGTAACCATTTCTGCTTGGCATCGGTACGGTAGTTAATGATCTGGCACCCGGCCAGGCTGGAATGTCGGTCGAAGGTTTTGATGGGCTGCGACTCTCCCTCCATGCTCCAATGATACACTGCATTGTCAGTGACTAGGGCCACGGTGTTAAGTGAGATCCACTTCCAAAAAGTGACATCATCAGTCATGGTATGGGCCTTCATTTTGCTTTTCATTTCAATGTTAAAAATTTGAAGCGTTTTCCCGGCTGGAAATTAAACGGCAAAAGAAAATCAGAACAATATTTGAAATATCACAGGTGCCCCTTACTATTTCATAAGCTCCATCACCATTACTTAGTTTCATGATTGATGGCTTGAGCATGGGGACACCATTTTACTACGTTTTACACAAATACGCACATGGAAGCTGTTATGTAAAAGTAGAAATTAAGATTCACCTTCAACCATGCATCTTTTACATGAACACATAGCAGTAAAGAAAAGTGATCAACTAGATCCATTTTCCAAACACAAAACTGGCTGCTAAGAGGCTTGCATGTGCTCTATAGATGGCGCTAGAGAGGCTGAAAAGCAAATAGGTTTCTGCAAACACAGAACCAATTTATAGTGTTTTGTGCTGGAAGCATTTTATTAAACAGCGGTCCAACTACATTTGATGAACTAATGGTGTTCTACCTTAAAAGCTGACGACTTATACGTTTAACATTTAGAAAGCTTTCAGTGTTGAAACCGCCCCCAATCTAAGATTTTTTTAGTAGAAGGAAGCTAGAAAAAAATATATCTGGGGCTAAAAGAATGACTCGACCCCAAACTATGATATTATATAAGCTGAAATGTCGTCTTAAGAAAATCAATGCAAAAAATAGGAAGGTAGAAGTATGACCCGTATTAATGAAACTGCTGACAGGTGAAGAATGGTAAGAGTACTAGGCGACGCAAAGTCACCTGTGAAAACAGGACAAGGGCTTCTGCTCATGCAAAGGCCCATGTTTCTCATTAGCACTTATGCTGCTACTCCAGTGTTTACACTTCTGAGTGATGTAACCCTCGAGGGCCAATTACTTGACCCCTTTCCTGCATCTATAGATGATGCTAGCGCAAATAAAGGGAGTTAGTACATTCTTCACCTCACATCTGAGTGTAAGAAAAAAAAACAAGCTCAAGATTCCACAAAATTACATGTTATGTTTTACTTCTATTTCTCCTCTTGACGTGCCACATTGAGCTTACATAATTACTGGTGATATCCGACTACATCTCCACCCCTCCCCTAAGCCTCTAACACCATCTGTTCAACTCGAAATGTTCAACATTCACAAGTGCGCCTTCAGCCACTTCTAGAACGAAGCCTAGCGATGTTCATGAGATGACTTGTAGAAACTGCTTAATGCAGTAATTAACAGGTCCAAGACTATGTGAAAGAGGCATTGTAATAAATTTAAAAAATAAAAAATAAAAAAATAAAAAATCACAAAACGAAAACTTTAAACTGACAACATGGACACGGGCATAAGCATCTTATGCCTTAAAATGAGCGCAGGTCATGCAGTTCTTGTATTGCACTGAAGACATTACAAAACAGCAGGAAAATCCGTATTTATATTCCTTGGGCTGTAATGAAACTGATTTTGTTGGACAGGTAAAACGTGTTTCCATCCAAAACAATATGCAATTTACACTAGGGGAATCCACCAGACTGAAAAGAAATTGTACAAGTTGGAGTCCTGTTTATAAAAAGCATGAAGTGCATTTTAACCAGTACCTTTAAAGCAATTGAACTGCACTTAGTACGTATTTGTGCAGCATGCACTGTTAACTGCGTTCACAGCTCAAAGTAAATACAATACCAACACACACATTTTAATAGCGCTTCGCAGTTTACATTTTTTTCTTTAAATTAATCTACTCATACGGACCAAGTATTGTAAAAGGAGAAAACGTCAGTGCGGGTCCTGTTACTGCCAGATCTTTCCGTGACAAAGACTGTATATACACAATGGATAACCCAATATGGCTACTGTATCCAGGTATGAATACAGCTATAGAAGCAGGACAAATGCAACTTTTTTTTTTTAAATACGTGTTGCATGAAAATGTCTACTTCCAGAAAACGTGTAAATTGTTTTTAAAAATGATGAAGTTTCCCAACGAAGATTAAGAGGTGTAAGGACGAAAAATACCATTTCAATTGTTGCCCTTACAGTCAGCACTGCTACTTACAGAAAATGCCCAGTAGGGTACAGATCTGTGACTGTCACTACATTGCTCTGTAATATCCACCGCCCACAATTTGGCACTCTTTATTGCTTTCTCTTTTCATAAAACAGGACAAAAACCAATACAACCTATATTGAGGTAACTCACCATCTGCATAAACACAAGAAAGCATTAAAAAAATGTGACAGACAACAAAACAGTATCAAAACATTAAAAAAACATCATTATTTCTAAATCTACAAAGGCAATTTAAAAAAAATCAAATACTGGACTGCCATACAAATTAAAAGAATGATAAGTGGCATTCTAAAAGCTATAGGCTGGGGAGGGGGGCTAGTAGAAGCCCAGAGTGACTGACACGAGAATCAGTTGCACGTTTAGAGCTGCATAAAAGACTACTCACACATGCATAAAAGAAAACAAAAAGGAAAAATAACTCATGAGTACACAAAAGCACAACACCACAGAAAAACAATCGGCCTAAAAGCTTTTAGAACCTCAATTTAAAACCTTGCAACACAGCACACATTCTAGCTTTCATTTAATTTGCCACACATTGCGAATCAGATCAAGAAAAAGAATCTTATCCAGAAAATAATTTTATTTTTCAGTTGTCAGGTGTGTTCTCAGATTTTTTTTTTTTGTGTTTCGTTTTATCAGAGGTTCGAGAGACTGAGCAGCGGGATTCGTCAGTTAAAGTGAGCTGGGCGGAGAGGCTACAGTGGTACTTCAGCCAAAGGTTTAACGAAGATAGCAGGAAGTCCAGTGGGGGTCCAAGAGACAGATATTGCCAGACTAACAATTTCCACCTACGTATACATACATTTAACCGAAACGAAAATCAATCTTATTCGGTGGTTCTACTGAAAATCCGACACCCCTGGCTTACACGGGACAAGCCTGAATTAGCTTTTCCAGCCACCATTTACTATCAATAATTGGCTTCCATGTAAAAGGCTACTAAGCAGAAAGCCACTCAGGGGTCTTCGTGGTTTAAACTCTTTAAAGCTCCAAACTGAGCAATATCAGAACGACGACACCACAATCACGGAATGGAATTTGTTAGGTCACAGTTTGTGAGCTATCCACGCAGCACACCAAAACCCAAAGCCTTTTTTGTTCATACACCTATTATCTACATTGGTGACGAGCCCTCATGCACATAAGACACGTGTGGGTGTGTCCAGCAAGGTGACTCAACAAGATGTGTTTAGTTGTGCTGGTGGTAGAGTGCACACAACTGGATTTAAGTGTGAAAAAAGTGCAAACAATGCCAGTGAAGTGGCTCAGGTTTTGGATTCGTGTCCATAGTAAATGCTATCAATGCTACTAACTTTTACTTAATAGCTACCACTGCATTTAAGCTTGTTTGAACAACGAAGTGACAGACAACGGATGGACTATGGAGGGCACATGGGTGGATATATGTTTAAATCAGAGCTCCGGCACAGATCCTACACCACACCTGTAGAGTTAACAGTGGGCAAGCACTACTTGAGCACAGGATAGTCAAATCCCTTCAACTTGCTAAAGGCCAGTGAGTTCTGGAATTTCAGCCCTTTAGACCTCTCACTTTCAAGATCACAACAAACGATGGATGGAGTGTTTAAACTTTTCAAACACTCACCCGCAGTCACATATCTGGTTTTAATCCATTGTTATTTTGCTTGTCACGTCACACCAGTTTGGATCCAGCCATATGCAAATCAGTCTTAGCCCTGCACTCCGTGGGCTCAGTCAAACCCGAAGTGGCAAGCAGGTTCTCCCTGGGCAAGAAACAAGCATCCTGGGACCGGTTTCGGGGTATCACCCCTCATCAACCAGGCTAGCTTGAATCCAGTGGTGCAGCAAGCAAGGGACCCACGTCTGGGCATACCCTAGCCATTTAGAGCACACATAGCATCATCACAAAATAAAATGATGGCTGGAGTGTTGAAACCTTTCAAACACTCACCCAGTCACAGATTAAGGTTTAACCCATTGTTATTTTGCTTGCCACGTCAACCCCAGTTTGTAACCAGCTATGTGCAAACCAGTCTCGACCCTGCTCTCCATGGGACCCCGAAACCGGTCCCAAGATGCCTGCTTCCAGTCCATGGAGGACCTGGCAGTTCAGGCTGGATTGTTCCCATGGGGAGCAGGGTCAAGAATGATTTGCATGTGGCTGGGTCCAAACTGGGGTGGCACGGTGACCAAATGAATAATGCATTTAACCAAGATCTGTGACTGGGGGTGTGTTTGAAAAGTTTCAACACTCTATCCAACATCATAATGTGTTGCTATGTTCGCCGTAAGTGGCCAGGGTATGCCCAGATGTGGGTCCCTGGCTTACTGTGCCATTGGATTCAAGCTAGTCTGGCTGTTGAGGGATGATCAACTGTACCCGTGCCCAGGATGCTTGTTTCCGGTCCAGGGAGGAAAAGGCTTGGCAGTTCGGACTGGACTGTTCCCATGGGGAGCTGGGTCGAGAGATTTGCATGCGGCTGGGGCCAAAACTTGGGTGGCATGGTGAGCAAAAGAACAATGGATTTAACCCAGATCTTTGACAGGGAGTGAGTGTTTGAAGTTTCCGCATTCCGTCCATAATCTTGTTGTGTTATGACCTCTCCCTTTCACCAGCTGCAGACCTTAATTCAAGCCAGCACCACGGTGCCGCAGATAGAACACCAACATGCTCAGGTGGTAATATGCTCCATGACCTACTTAAGGACTTCAAATCATGCAAAAAAAAAAAAAAAAAAAAAAAAAAAACAGATGAGACCTTTCAGCCAATAAAGGAGTCGGCAAGCTCTAAAAGTAAGTGTTGGTCAGGAAGCTGAGCATCTGTGAGGGATGGAGCAACAACTGCTGAAAGTGGAAGGCTAGGTGAGGAATCACGGAAACATCATGGAGCGTCAAGATAGCTTCATGGATTATTGAAGTACCACTTTCAAATGCCTGGAATGTGGGGTAGAATTTAAGGAAAATGTGGCATGCTTATTAGTGCCTCCTCATTATCTAAGTCAATAAATATCAAAGAGCTGATGTTCGGTGTAAAAAATGTCCCCATTTTTGTCACAATCCTCCAATATTTTCATGTCTGGATTTTCAGGGTTTAGAACTAAAAAGCAGTTAAGTACCCGTGCTTGCTCTCTAATGCATGTGCTGCACATGAGAAGTCCCCGTCTGGTCTATTTCCCTAGAAGTCCACTGGTGCGTTTAGTGCACTTTTGGCTTTGAAAGTTGTCATATGGGGCTAAAGTATGTATTTACACCACCCAAATGTATAACAAAAATAGGTTCCTGCCAGGAGAACCACCGCACTCTGTCTAGGCTACAGTTTAAATGCACTGCAGTGATACACAGCAACAGCAATTTAAACAGCCATGTGGAAAGCGCTTAGCCGGGATTAGCTATCTGAATTGCACAGGATCAATATCAGATGACACCGCCCTCTCCAAAAAAGAACCAACTCAAGATCAAGAATAAGCTGTCATCAGTCCACAATCACGCTTGGGGTGCAACAGGTTTGCAAGAGCATCAAAAATAATTAACAGCTCACCCCCAATCCCGAGCAACACCGGCGAAACCACGTGGTACAGTCTCAACCCGCAGGATCAGAGACCAAGATAATATTTACAAACAACCCGCCCCTGCGTAAAAGGGCAAGATCTACCTTACAATCTCATTCAGACCAAGCTGGCCCAATAGAACTCAACCAAACACAGACCGCAGTCGGGACAAATATCGCTCTAGGCCCATATATCCTATCCAGTCTCTCGTCCGATGCCAAGTGATGCAATCACAATAATATTACACAGCCTTCCCACCCCAGAGGGGAAACGTGACCAACACACTAATACCAGGTCAAAAGGCTACACCACTGACCAAGGGCATCAACTAGCCAACACAGATCCTCCAAGAACCAACACAGCGAAACAAGTAACTGGTCATCCTTCAAACAGTAGGCTAATAGTAAACAAAGGTACCCAAGGCTGCTCAGTTGTGCAAAAATGTGTCACCCCACAAAGGCAAGACTCCTCAATGCATACAGTCACTCCCCTCCACAGGAATCAAAGTCAGTTAATTCAAGGTCCAGCAAAATCTGACAGGGCACTCATCTCAAAAGGTTCCACTCCTCGTCCACGCCCTCTTGTGCACCACAAAACACCAAATTTGGCACTTGCACATAATGCATCTCCTAGGCAATCACTACCATCAATGCACAAGAGGATTCCCCCTTAAGCTGTGGTTTCAACCACACTACACCTCTCAAAGGAACCATGACATCCTGAATAGAGGTAACAGTGAGGCTCCTAAAAGCAATTCCTGAGCTTAATACCCTGTCCTCCACAGATCTAATAACTGTATAATTTCAACAAGTCAAGGACAACTGCCCAGAAGCCACCCTAACAACCTGGGAATCAGCAGAAATAGTAGATGATATTCTGGCATTTGCTTCACACTTTGTGATCTGGGGGATTTCGATAACCAGGCCGGAGCGGGACAGATATCCGTATCCGCACTTAAGCTCGAACACTCCCATGGTAGCGGATGAAAAACCCACAATGGTCTTGAGGGGCACCTTAGGTGTTTCCTCCACGCTTCTTGGCAACTAAAGAAATCACCCAACTCAAATCCAAACAGCACTTGCCGAAGCCAGATGGGAGTGGCTGCCGGTGACTCTTAATGCACCTCGCCTCGCATGAGAACCACTGCCACTATGGGCATGGCCAGACCAAAAACATCTAAGGCTTCTATCCTGGAACATAGCAGGTGCTCAATCATTGTTGGAAACAGGCTCCCCACCTAAAGCCTGTCACAAAATGGATATAATTGCATTCCAGGAAACCTGGTCCCAACGGGTTTTTCCACGGTCTGGTTTCACGTCCTTTCAAATAAACGCAGTCAAACACAAGCAACACGAAAGGCCAAGTGGGGGTCTAGCAGTTTACTTCTCATTAACCCTAAAAATGGAGACAGAAGAGCTGCCACAAGAAAACAAAGAATGCCAAGTGCTCAAACTTTGCAACTGGACCTCCATCAACAGGCCACAGGTGCTGCTTGTCAATGCCTAAGTACACCCCGGCTCTTCTCGCAAACGAGCCGCATAAAAAGGCTAACCGCAATGATTACGTACTACCGCCAGACCTAACCTGATTGGGACATCATTCTGACAGGAGACTTTAACTCTATTTTAATTAAAGCACAAGAGTAAGACAAAATACTAGGTGCCAACAACTTCTACTGGAACTGCCCGAAACATGTGTCATTGACCTTTACTCATCGTGATCAGCAGGGACCACAATTGGTGACGTCACTGGAATACCTCAAAATACGGGTACTAAACGGGAGATTCATTGGTGACTCCCCGACAAGCTACACCTTCCACGGGCCTAATTCATGGTCTATTTTAGATTACACCCTAGTGACATTGCCTCTGATTCCTTTGGTACAGAAATTTCAAATAAAATATACCACTTCCGGTGACCACTCCTACCAAATACTGACCTTAAGGTCCTCTTTGACTGTGCATGAACCTGCCCCAGCACAAATGGGCTCAATAGAGCTAATAAGCCTAAAGAGACTACGCTGGTCATCTGCCACAATAGGAGCCTTATCTTTATCAGCAAAACTGCTTATGTTGGAGAGTCTTAAAAACCATGAACATATAACGGATGCCTGGGAAGACTTCCAAGCGAAAATACTGGACATGCATTCTCCTAGCAACCAATCACGCCCAATCTGTCAAATCACCCAGGCCCTTCTCTCAAAACAAGCCTGATTCCTCAAAAAAGCTCAAAGGAAGCTGGCGAGACACCTGAAGGCTCGACCAGGCAACCAGCTACTCTGCGAACAACTGAATAACTCAAAGAAAGAGTATACAAGACAAAAATGCAAAGACAAGACTGAAGATGAGAACGCCTTTTGGCTAAAATTAATACACAATGTAAAAGGGAAAAATCCCAGGGAATTTTGGCGCATTGTCAACAATCTAAACATCCGAGGAAACTTAATAAACAACTCTAATATCCCTGAAAAGACCTGGGTGAGTCATCTCAAGACAATTTTCACAGCAAAGTGCGATCCCCATGGAAAAACCTTGCAATTGCCACCATGGACACCTGTGATGGGAAACCACATCACCGGACAACAGGGAGACATTTAATTTACCTTGTCGACTTACAGGACACACCGCGCACTTCTAACGGCCCGTGAAGGAGCCCCCAAGGCCTAATGGAATTCCAAAAGCGATCTTTAGGGAAGAAGCTGTCTTCTGGTCAGAAGTGCTTACCTTCTTATACCAGGAAGTAAGTCTAGGAGGGGGCATCCCTGAGAGCTGGTGAGGCTCTATAATCAATTCATTCTTTAAGGGAGGCAACAGAGACAGCCCGAGTGATCATAGGTTGACCACTCTTATCGACGTTGAGGCAACAAACTTTGCCTCCCTGCTCCTGGTTGAAATAACATGGACTGAAAAATATAACATCGTTCCAATTAACCTAACAGGCTTCAGGAAGGGAGTGGGTACTACGACAAACATTTTAATAACCTCATTTTTGATAGAGTAGACGCTGTTACAGGAAACTACATCTTGTATTTATCGATTTTAAAGCTGCCTTCAACCGTGTGAATAGAGACCTACTCTGGAGCAATAATCGCTTTACATTCAGATACATGGGTATGCATAAAGATCGGTGATAGCACGAGGCTCTCTAGGAAAATCCCCACAACCCTCGGCTTAAAACAAGGCTGTGTACTCGCCGCCCACCTGTTCAACTCATTTATGGCAGACCTGACCTCAGCTCTGGACGCCAGAAATGTTCACCCTCCTCGTTCAGGACGGCTCTCACTGACACACCTACTATATGTGGAGAATCTGGCACTGCTCAGCTGTACTAAAGTCAGGCTCAAAGATCCCTAAACATTCTCGCAGATTATATTCAGTTCAACCAGGTAGAAATCAATGTGTCAAAATAAAAAATAATGTGTGTAGGCTGCACTCCTAGATCAAGGATGGCCTTAAGCAACGTTTCATTAGAGGTGGTGCCATATTATAAATATCTCAGAGTAATTTTAGATTCCCAGGGCTTCTTCAGTCAACAGAAGAGATACATCGCGCAAAGAGTCCCAGCACTAATTTACGTTTTTTCTCTCCTGGCCAAACAGCTACATGGTCCATCACTTCATCCTATGCTAACAGTCATCTCATCCAAACTGCTTCCCACACAAACCTACGGAAGATTGGCAATGCACAGTCAGGGTATGCTCCTGATAGACAAAACACAGATCAAAGTATTCAGACGAGTCTTCAAATTACCAAACTCCACCTTACCAGCACAGGTCCGCCTTGAATTCGGACTTGTACGGCAAGACTTGGCCGCAAGAGCAGAGGAAGTTAAAGCTTGGTACAAAATCAGTCACTCAGCAGACAAATTGAATGAAGCTCTCTGGCAGGCACTAGAACATGACCAGTACTCCGCCTACAACAAGTACCTTCGATCATCCAACTAAGACTTAAGGACTTGTGGGAGGCAGTCCAGACATACAAATCATTTTCCAAAGGGAGTACCAAGGTCACTAAATGCTTTAATTCATAGAAGATCAAGTCAAATTTAGTGCCCAGTCAAATGCGTGGATGACCATGGAGTACCATGTTAAACTTGAACCGGCTGCCTATCTCTTCACAACGTTTGCACCGCACATGCAACATAATCTCATGACAATACTATTAGGCACCTGCAACCTTGGCCAATGCTCCGTCATGGAAGGACATCGTCTTGCAGCAGTGTAGGCACTGTGCATGCCAAAAGGAAGACCTAATACACACACACTGCATCTGTCTGGGTTAGTTAGACCTTCGGAAGAGACTACTCAAGAGGATGTTCACCGACAGAGCTATTAGGACCTGCAGGGGAGCCATAATAGCCTGCTTCAATCCGCATGAACTCCAGCTAAACTGTAAGATTGTCAAATTATTGAAACACGTCATGCAAAAAAAGCAATATTCAGGTTCTTCGCTCTAGTGGGTCGAGCAGTCGCACACCCTGGAAGACTCATAAGTACCCATGACTTCTCTTAAGCTCCAGGACAGTAATAAAGTGAATTGCTACGGACCTGTATATCTTCTATCTCCCATTTTTAAGCGAGACAACTTTTTTCTTTATTTCACGGACACTAAAACGTAAAATTGTTCTCCTTCCCTCTTTTTCTGACTTACCAATTTACATTTAATCTTTCTGTATTAAAAATCTTCTTTTAGTTTTTATCAGAATGTTTTTATCATGCAATTTGGCAAAATTGTTATGGTTTTAATTAACTGAAACAATAAATAAAATAAATACAAAATACTTAATACTCCTGGGTTTTATATTCTTGTAGAAGAACAGAAAGGCTTAGTGCCACTCACTTCATCTGCAGTGCAATCATCTTTGATTTTGATCAGAGTTAAAATTCACATAACCTGTCAGAAGGTGCCATACAACGCAAAATTAATAATTCTTCACAACCACTTTTTAAAGATCCACACGAAAAATTAGTTTTGACCTCTGTACACTGTTGAAGATGTTTCATCATTAATAAAGCCCACCCATTAAAAACCAAACCTATTTAAACAATTTGACTTCTAAAACCCTGCCTCGTTTCTTCGGCTCAGCCCACAGCATGTACATGATACAGTTTCATAGCAGAGTACTCATACCTTTTAGTGCAATGACTTTGCTGGCGGGGTTCATGATGGCACTATCAGCTGATATAGGCCTTCTAATAGGGGTAGTGGGATCATTCATATCAATTATTACCACCTGTGCTTGTTCTCCCACTTTCTCTCGAATGCAGATGAATTTGTCGGATTCCATGGTCAGGGTGCTAAAGCCAATGTTCGATGGGTTTATACCAAGGTTCTGGAGCTAAAACAAAAACAAAAGCCAAATGAAAATGAAACCTTAGACATCTTAATATTATAGTGCACAAAGAACACAAGTGTTTTATTTGTTGGCAGTGGTACAATATATCCTTTCAAAGCAACAGCAGTATTTTAACAATATATAGTCTTCTCCTCTTGCATCTACTGGCATATCACAAACAATTATTTTAGCTAAACTGTTTTATGCATGGTGGGAGGCATCAGGTAGAAGGAACGTCATGCAACAATTTAGATGGACTATGACAATCTACATGCTACAGAGTAAACTCAATCTATTTTTCATTTACATAAATGGGTGTTTGACACCGCAAAAGGTCAGATTTTATTTCAGAAAGGTTATTTTTAGGAAGCCTATCTTCAACAGTTATTTTTCTCCTGCTATGACAAAAGGTTATGCAGGTAGTACCTCAAAGTGACAATATCAGATTTCTTATTTTCATTTTGGACATTCCTCTTCCAATAGTTTTGTAAAAGCAAATGGTTTCCCCAATCCTACCAATAATCAGTCTGGCTCTGAAGCCACTATTTGGGTATTCCACTCAAAAATATGCAATTGAGCTGCTGGGTTCGGCAATTAATAAAGACACCAGTATAAAACTACCAAAGAGCTACCATTCAACTGGCCAGAAGTCCACATTCCTTATTGAAAAAGGAAGATCTTTGGGGGATGTTGTGCTACCCAACTCCAATCTCGGTTTATGATAAGTATTCCTAAAATGAACACACCCAGATGTAATCCTTCTCAATTTATACATCTTTAGTATAGAATGTAATGTCCTTCTTAATTAGGCTCATCACCGTCATAATAAGATGCAAAAGTGAGTTCTCCCATTCTAGAACAGAAGCTATGACCTCTTAGCAACAAGCACCTGAAATCCACCCAAAACCAGTAAGGAATACACCTTTATTGGTGGAAATGCCCACATCCTCTACACATAGCACCACTAGTGGACAACCATTTTCCACTATCTTTGTCCCTTCTAAGAGTATACACATCTGCACGCAAGCATGTGTTGCCCATTTGCACCCACCCTTCGCTAACTGGTTCCACTGTAAAATGATTGCCTCTTTTTATGCCTTAAAGACCAAGGCCCTACAAGTTGTGAGCACCTTTATTTCTGTAAAAACTCAACAATACTCATGCTTCACAAAGATGAAACTAAAATGAATGGAAACCAGTGGCAGCCAGGGCATGTTCCACAATCCCTCTTCCATGCCAGTATTCTAGTTTTCCTGAAGCAAAACTCTCCAGAGCTTTGGAAAAGGTGTTGATTTTCCCTGTGTCCTCAAAACATAGCAAGTTTCATTCCAAAAAAATTAACGGAGTAAAACTGCAAGAATGAGTATTGGTAAACAGATAAGAAGCGTTTCAAATGGCTTTTAGAAGACCTAAGGGTGGTATAAGCTCTGCATTAAAATGACAAAATATAGTGGCATGATGAGTAATTTAGATCCTAGGATAACTACAATAAATGCAGATGAAGTTGCAAGTTGTTTTCATTATGCTGTGTGTTGTGTTGCACAAATACTTTACTCATTACCTCTTAAGACCTGCCTTCTTTGTGCTACCAAAGGGTGAGCATGGGTCAATTTACAGTGTGTATCTGACTTATCCGAATTTATCTTGTGGTTCCTGATTGGACAGTGTGCATACCTCATCCAACCAGAAGAGTTGCTTCTGTGACGGAAAACTTACCTCACAGGCACAAATTGTGCATTCACTTGTGACTCACTAGGGACTCAAGAAGAGTGGCCATCTTGATCAGTGGACCCTTTCCAATAATAGCCTCCAAGGTTTGCAAGGATGGACCTGGGCGGTATGTCCAGGTGATTGGGAAATTGGCATGTCACCCAAAGACAATTGTAAGTGCTTGTGTACCACTTTCACTGGAGACTGCGTATATTGAGTGATCAACCTGCAGCTGCCCTCCAGAGGTTTATGGGAATAGAGGACAATGTCACCATGAAAGGAAATCTGGATATTTACTGGGTTTGTTTCACTGGTACTCAGAAGATCACTTTTCTCTCTGCTTGGGCAGCTTTCCCTAGGATTGCATAATGCACGTAGGACTAGTCTTCTACCTACTAAGTTGTCTACCAGTCCTTTTCTCTTAACAGCTATTGCTTTCTGTCAGGCCGACATGTTCTGTGTAGCTAGCTCATGTCTACTACTCTGATGATTAACCATTTCCTAGCAGAAGTGAGTCTCAGTTGTACCTCAAGTGGTGGCCCATGTGGATTGCAATGAAATGCTTGGTGACTAGTAAACAATGTTTCCATCTTACTAGGGATAGAGGCTAGTACCCACTTTAGAACTTAACTTAACCTGTGCACCATCACCTCACAGGGCACAATCTGACTTCTCCTAAGGGGGCTAGCCTGTAAGAGGCTGCCAATCCAGTAGGCACCATAAGGAACAGTAACTGGGACCTTGCGGCAGATGGAAAATATCCTGGAGCCAAGTTACAGCTCAGAACCCTGTCTTGTCAGGAGGCAGCAATTCAACATGGCAGCTAGCAGCCACAGTCTCATGGATGGCCCAAGGGTACTGGGGATGAAGTGCCTGGAGCAGTCACCCAACATTCAATTCAGCTGATCTGTGCAGGGCCATGCCCATGAGATCCAACCCAGACTGGGCCGGTGGTGCTGTGCAGCCCCGTCAGAGGAAGGTCTTCTGGTTGTTTGTTGCGGAATGAGAGACCGTGCTATAATGGGTAAAGAAAGCCATCAAAATGTGCATGTCCACCCACCCAACCCCAACTCAAGGAAGCGGCCAGCTGCCTGGGCATTCAAGCAGAAGATGCAAGTGTGGAGATCACGCCAAAATAACATTTGCCTGGTGGGATTTCCAGAATGGACATAAAGCAGTAATGTGGAATGCTTCATCCCGAGCATGGTGAAATCTAGCAATGTCTCCGCATAGTCTGTGGTGGAGTAGGCACATCAAATACCAGGGACCCCACCAAAACCCGGGCCCCATTGAAATATAGCACAGCTGCTCAACTTTGGGAATGGGGACACAACCCTCCAAACACGAAGGCAACATGGCCCACTTCTGTACAAAAATCACACCACCATGGTCCTCCCAGATTTCACTCAGGCAGTGTAAAAGCACAAATACACCCCTTTGACAAGGTAAAGGGGGTTGCACAAACATGAACAATTTGCCATGATCTTGCCTCCCTGCTGAGTAAAGGATGCTGGAGGAGGGAGAGGATGCGTTTTGTTTCAGCACTTAATGAGGCATGGGACTAGCTAGACAGCAGGCAGCCCAATGAGTTCAGGAACCACAGGGGCGTTATGGGACACATCTGGAGAGGTGCCAGAATGAGCAGACATTGGGGAGAAGGGCCAGAATGAAGTGGCACTGACAAGAGGGGCGGAGACCAACTACAGACAAGAGAATGTGGATTAAGCCTTTGAGTAGGCAACAGTTCACCTACAAAAACAGGCCAGCAGCAAACAACTGAACTATTAACCAAATTCTAGATCTTTAACACTGGACAGCATAGTATTGACTGCAAATAAAGAGTAGAAACATAGCACATAAAAAGAGTTGACGTTATGATTTTTAAGAGCTGATGTTTATCACAGGATGAGATATTAGGGTGGGGAATATTTGCTTTGGGGAGGGGAAGGCAGGTAGGAGAGTCGAAAGAACCAACTGTACCAGATACTACAGACAAGACTGAAGGAGATGAGACATACACACCTTCATAGTATCACTTGGAGAAGACATGGGGAGGCACAAACAAACTAAGCCACAGACTCCAGTCCAGGTAGTAGACTGAAGCAGCAAGGGCAGTTTAAATTCCAGACACTGCAAAACCCAACCTTATTCCTTATCCTCTGACAAGAAACCCACTGGGCAGGGTTGTTGGTCCTTTCAGGTTTCTCCTGGTAAGGGGAGAAACCTCAGGAGCCTGTTTGGGTTATCCTGTCATATCCCTGCTTACCAAGCACCCAGAGTGTTATTGTTAGATGCAGAAAAAGAGCTCAGCTCCCTCGAGTGGCCATAAGAGTAGGCCATCTTGAAGAAAGTGGATTTCTGCCCAGACTTCTGCTTCTGGGAGAGATTACTGTAGGTCAACCCTGTGTTCATGATCAATGGGGCATTCTTGGAAGAGTACACTGGCTACGGGAACCAGGCACTGTTGCCCACTGTCTCTTCGCTTTGGCAATTGAGATCCTAGCATGCTGGGCGAGAATTAACACCCAACTGAGGGGCATTCTCTGGGGCTGTGACTAAGAGGATACAATCGCCCTTTATGTTGATCAGCTGCTCTACCTCCCGGTTCTCGAATTCCCAGATCCCCATATAAAAGAAAACTTGATCTTTGGGAGGTACTTAGGCAAACGGATTAACTTGCACAAATCAATACTATTTTCGATCACTTAATGGGAGCAGCCTGATGATTACTAAACGGCTCAGTTGCTCATAGTGAATGAATGGGGGATTTCCACCCAATAAGAACTGTTAATATTCTCGGACAGCAAGCACTGAGCGAGAGAAGTTATAAGGAGAGCTCATACAGGGAGGGCATGCCCTTCCGATGCGCACTGCAACAGATGGGGGTTTGAAGGAGGACAACCAAGAAGTTGGGACTGGGGTCGGGGTAAGGTAACATTGAAGGCGTCCTTATGGGACTCTGCTATACTTTTAGACCAAAGATATATAGGATGCCATAGGCACTAGGACTTGGTAGTCCTTTCCAAATAGAGACGCTTGGGGGTCCAGACGTATGACACCCTTCACTAAACTTCATAAGGAATACAAACTTGCTGAAAGCCAGAGGCTCCAGTACTTGCAAGTTAGACATGCCCTGAAATGAAACGTGAATAAATATATCCTCTTAAGATGCACACCTGGTCATAGCCAGGTTTAACAGTGCTTCTCGGAGAGGACCCTGAATCCGCTGAGTGCGACAGTGCGGACAAGAAATATGGAATGGTGTCAATGAGCAGAACTGACTATCTACAAAGCATGTTCGCGCAATTGCACAATATATGGGACTAATACAGTGATTATGAGGATATTGCCCCTTGAGCCCACGGGGTAGACAGGTCTAAAGGGCCAACTGACAGGGTCCAGCAGCTCCTGGACTAAATACTTGTCGGATGCACACCTTGGTGTGGTGTGTTGGGGAGGGTCGATTCTGGGGTTCCATTAACAGCTGACTCACGTTCTGTAAAGAGTTGTTGATGAGGAAAGTAATTTGAAGAAAAAAAAAAAAAAAGACGACACTGGACACTTTGAAGCATGATTGTTTAACCACGGGTTCCAGGTTCAGCTAGAACAGCTCTTTAGTGACTACCTCCATTATTATGTGCTAGACAATTCTCTGGCATTTTTAAAAGCCTGTTCAAAGCACCTAGTAAAAGGCAGGCTACTGGGGAAAAATATTTTCAAAAAAGTCAGTCTGCAATTCGGTTATTACACACAAGAAGAGACAATCTATTTAGACAGCTAGCAAAGTATATCCTGTCGAGATTAAACCCACTAAATCAACGCGTCTCGGGGGGTGGGGAGACAATTGCTTAATTTTAGTTGGTCTTTTATTCAGTGGATAGTTGCTAGTACACTTCTGTTCATGTTTAACTGAGAATTACCTGTCAAGATTTAGGCAACTCGAGCCCCCGTATTAAAAGGTTTTGTGGGTATGACAAGAAACCTTTAAAAAAAAGAAAAAAAAGACAAGTGTGGCCTGCACTAGTGAGAGTAAGAAGTGCACTGTCCAAGGTCTTACTATGGCACGCCAGAAACGTTCCAGATGACCGAAGTTGGTGAATATCGGCCACAGAAATGGTACAAAGACTCAACATAAGCCCGGAATGTATTTCTGACGGTGCCATAATGTGTTGTTCGTCCCTAAACTGCTGCTTGAATGAATCAAGGACTGTGTGCATATTTGCAAGTGTAAAGCGCATTAAAGGGCAAAGCTAACTTTACTCAGTTATTAACTATGAGCTGTACTGCTGGTTACACAATCATCTTCCAAAGTCTGCTCCATTGTAAACTCTGATAAAACGACGGCATGTCGCATAATGTGCAATTTTCTGCGTCATTTAAGGCGGCAGTCTCTCAACCATGCAAGGAGATGCACGCAGACCGCCTTACGTGGACATTAGACTCCCAACTTAATTCCTGTGCTTCATCTGGAAAGGCATGATTGGAACAAGACAGGAGTACATCAGAGGGCTCCACCATCTGGCCTTAACTCATAGTCCCGCTTGCACCCGGTTCACCATTTGCTGCCAAAGCTCGTCAATTCTAAATTTGCATTTATCTATGTTAATGAGTTCTAGAACCACACTGCTTCGGCTGAAAAACTGCTTGTTATTTCATGAAACATCCATGATGGTAAGCGCAATGCACAGAGGAGCACCGATACACATCCTTTATTGATGTCATGGATGTTCTGCACATGGGTCACTTTGGGCTTGTAAACCACCTTTTGAGGCAGCAGGTGCTGGTCAAACGTGAGAAGCAGAGTCAAAGTGTAATGTAACACCCATATGGTTTATCCAAACAGGAACCGAATTAATGGGCTATTCAACTGCAATGTGCAACCCAACGTTTTACACCAAACAACATCCCTGATAAGGTGCTGCTAAAAGAAATGGACCTTTCCCTTAGAAATTCGATGCACCTTTAGCCAAACCAGAAAGTGTATTAAAGTTTATATCAAAACACCTGCAGCCAGCAAGGTTTGAGACCAGGTGTAGGAACGCTCCACCCCTCTGACCCTCTACGTTTCTGCCTGATATTGATGCTGACTTGAGAGTGTGCTCAGATCCTGCTAGCCAGGCCCCAGCAGCAGTGTTCTTTGCCTAAAACTGTACCACTGTTTACATAATTAGCACACCTCTGGCACACAGACGAGTCCCTTATAAAAAGGTACCAGTGGTACCAAGGGCCCTGTGGCCAGGGAGGGTGCCTTAGGGCTGCAGCATATGTTATGCCACCGTAAAGGACCCATCACCAAACACATGCACACTGCCATTGCAGATTGCCTTTTTTTCCCTACCAACACACACAAAGTCGACATGGCATCCCTCTCCGGTTGCCATGCCTACAAAACAGTGCAAGTGGCATAGGTAAATCACTCCTCTAGCAGGCCTTTCAACCCTAAGGCAGGGTGCACTATACCACAGGTGAGGGCATAGCTGCATGAGAATATGCCACTACAGTATCTAAGTCAATTCTTAGACATTGTAAGTGTAGTGTGGCCATATTAAGTACATGGGCTGGGAGTTTGTCAAAAACGAACTCCACAGCTTCATAATGGCTTCACTGAAGGCTGGTAAGTTTGATATCAAACTTACCAGTACAATACACCCACAATGATGCCAGTGTTTGATTTATTGTAAAAACACACACAGGGCATCTTAGTGATGCCCCATGTATTTTACCCAACCCTTGGGTGTAGGGCTGACTAGTCTGTGCCAGCCTACCACTAGCAGACAAGTTTCTGACCCCATGGGGTGAGGGTCTTTGTGCTCTCCGAGGGCAGAAACAAAGCCTGCTCTGGGTGGAGGTGCTTCACACCACCCCTGCAGGAACTGCAACACTTGGTGGTGGGCCTCAAAGGGCTCAGGTGTCCTGTTATAGTGCTGCAGGGAACTCCAGCTAGTGAAGAGCCCCCCCCCCCCGACCCCCACTGGGCAAAGCCCCACTTCTGGCAGCAAGTCCAGCAGGAAAATTAATTAAAACAATAAGGAGTGAGCACTCCTGCCAGGACGACTCCTAAGGCAGGAGCTGAAATGAACCCCTCCCTGCAGAACCCTCCATCTTGTGATGGAGGACAAAGACCAAAAGAGTAAGGAATGTGTCCCCCTTTCCCCCCCCCAACCAAGGGAGTAGGCACAGGAAGGATGAAGCCACCCTCAGGGGCAGTTGCCAGTGTCTACTGATCTCTGTAAAGCCCCTAAATCTAGTATTTAGGGGCACCGCTTAACCCAGCACACCAGATTCCTGGAGACCTCAAGAAGAAACAGGACTGTTAAACTGGCCCCCAGCAGACAAGACTGAAGACATCAACTGATTTGGCCCCAGCCCTACCAGCTTTTCTCCAGCTTCTGAAGCGCCTGCGACAAAAAAAAAAAAAAAAAAAAAGAAGAAGGACTCATCCTGCAGGACCAGCGACCTCTTAAAAGCACCAACAGGACTGCCTGCACCCCATAGGACCAAGATCTCTCGTGGATAGCAGCCCTGTCCAGAGAGAAACTCCATCAAAGGACTCCAGAACTGCTCCAAATCTGTGAGTCCTGCCCACTCTGCACCAACCGTGTTCAGATGGCCCACCGGTCCAGAGCAGGTCTCCAGGCAATTCTAGTTTCCATCCTGGGTTGACCCCTCCTGGCCAACACAATAACAACACCTACAGCCTAAATCCAGACGACACCACTGACCACAAGAGAAAGCACCTGCATCCCCCTGGCCTTGGAGGATCCAACCACCGGTCCAGCAACGTTCAGCAAGCAGCGCTCCTCCTTGTCTAGCCTTTGGTTTTCAGAACCAACCCACCGGACCTAGCTTGCAGCATCTTTGGAGAATCCCCCACCCTACTGAAAAGCATTGGGAGCCCGACTTGGTGTTTGCACCCTGCACCCGGCTCCTCCGCCGCTGAGGGTGTGTTTGGTGCGGACCTGTGCATCACTCCCCCTTGCACTACCCTCATAAGCCTAGCTGCTGGACAACACTAGCACAAAACATGCATTAGTATTTTCTACTTTTGCCTCTGTTAAGCCTCTCTGGAACCCCTGGGCTCTGTGAACACTATACCTCATTTTGATATAGTATTTACAGAACCACTTCCTATAACAATCATGTAGAAAACTGATATATAGCAATCCATATGCAGCTGATCCACTCTAATGTTAAGTCAAATTTTGAAGGCAGACAAGAAAATTAGCTCAATGTTGTGGGGTCCACAAGGCTGCCATAAGATGAACATCCTGTTTGGTTATTTAAAAAAAAATAATAATAATAAAAGGAAAAGCTCAGAACTTTTGCAGAACTCATGAAGAAATGTAATACCCAGACTGCAATACAACTAAGTGGGAAGATGGTCCAATAACAGCTGGTGCCGTAGTCAAAAGAAAAAATCATTGTCAGGAAGGTGATGGATCATCAAACAGTCTAAAATCAATTGCAACAGCAGTTCAGTATGGAAATGCCAAACAACATATAGGAAAGATACTAGGTTCACAAGAAAAGTTTTGGGGAAGGTCGCATTTGAGTAACTTACTTTAACTAGTTACAAACACATACTTCATGTTAGTTGTAGCACAAAATGAATCAAAACGTCCCTGAGAGATGTCCTACTTGCACACAAAACCAACTACAAACACATGACATTGCATATAATGTAGATGGCTGCACAACCAAGTTAGAGGAACTACAACTGCTGCATGAGGCTTACAGGTGGCCTTGTGGTCTCACAAGGACACTGTCCCAGAGTACAGCATCGTTGGAAGGTGATGGTTAATTAGACTAGTTCATGGATTTCAAGCTGGTTAAAGAGATATGATACCTACTATAGATTAATCCTTACCTTTTGGATTAGGGGCCTGGACATTGCTTGCTCTGTCACAATAAAACTGGGGCCCAAATCGATATATGCACTTATTAAGCCAGAACTTATCTAGAATGCAATTGAGTGTGGTACAGTAAATAAGGGGAAAGGAGTGAATTATCAATCTATGATCAAGTTATTCAGTATAACGATACTATTATAAGAAGTTATTTACTGAAAAGCATAAGGTAATATAGCATGGCAAGGGCAGACTAGAGTCTAATTTTGTCAGAGGGTTAAAGGAATGAGGACTGAAGTTTGGCAAGTCAGGAGAGCAGTCAGAGGTAGTGGAGAAAAAGAAAAAAAAAAAAAGACAATCGGAAGGGAGAGAGAGAGGTAGGCAGCAGCTGAACCGGGTGTCTGGTCTTTTCCTGGCTACCCTTTTTGGATTCCAGACTGATAAGCCTGCAAGCCTTGTCGTGGTCTGTGTATAACTTGATGTTGGTCAACCGTTATACCCTGTACAGCCGCTGATTACCTTACTTCCAGAAGATGCAGCAACGAAACAGCGAGGTTCTCCTTTGACTCCACCCTGCCAAAGTTTCAAAACCCTTTGATAAGGTGGGTCGTTCCCACCATGAAGGTTAAATAGGTTGTCTTCTAGTATGAAGAGCTTCACTCTGAAGCAGCAAAGACAGCTGATGCCATGCAAACAGTCTTGGATGCACCAAATATACTGAATTCAAGATTGATGTCAATGTAGAATCTTAGGGAATTTGCATGGTTAGCAAATAGCACGACCCATTCCAAAATGAGATGACGCTTGTTGGTTTGTATGATGAGAACAATCTCCTTCAGTGGTTCCAGCATGTGATGGGCCTTAGATACAGACCCTGGCCTACAGAACGACTGCATTCAAGACTCTGTTTAACCCCTTGGGTGCCCTGGACGTAACGGTTACGTCCTGGGCAGCACCGCTCAAGGAAGCTCAGCTTTCAGCACAGATCAGAGGAGAAATGCAAAAGCATTTCTCCTCCGATCACGTGGAGGGGGCGAGAGAGGCATGAAAGGAGAGGAAAGGCTTTTCCTCTCCTTTCATGTCTCTCTCTGCATTTATACGGCCCGATCGCAATGCTATCGGGCAGCAGAAATGCCCACTAGACATCAGGGATATATTTTTTTTTATGCTTTTTTATTTTATATAGGGGGAGCAACCCCTTAGGCAAGGGTCGCTCCCCTTGGGGGGAAATTGTATATAGGCCATTTCTGTTCCCCTTGGAGGCAGATCGGCCTACTTTTGTTAGGCCAATCTGCCCCCACAGGGGGGCAGGAACCACTAGACAACAGGGATTTGTAATTATATAGGGCAATTTCACGCAAGGGGAGCGACCCTTTATGCAAGAGTCACTCCCCTGGTGGGGCAAATTTATTTTAGGCCAAACCACTTAGGCACCAGGGATGGGGGGGGGGGGGGGTGGTTTGTTGGGGGGGGGGGGGGTGGCGGCGGGGGCAAGGGTCACTCCCCATGGGGGCACATTACTGTTGGCCCCCAAGGAGGGCAGAAAGCTCACCAGAGACCAGGGAAGATTTGTTTTAAAAAAACAAGAGGGTGGGGGTATGGCCATACCCCCACCCCAAATAAGTGGGGCCAAAGTTGTTCTTTTGGGGGGGGGGGGGGGGGGGGGGGGGTTAGAAAGTCTACTAGATGCCAGGGAATCATGGAATAAAAAAAAAAACACAAAAAAAAAAACGGTGGGGTGGTGGCTACCAACCAGTATGGGCCTGGTTATGCCCCCACACCAACTGAAGGGGGTAACAGTCTTGCAGCTCTCCCCCGCACACTAACACATCTTATCCCACGGCAAGCAAGAGGACATTTGATTATTTTGGGTTTTGGTTTTACATTTCGGCCATGAGAGCTTGGCTAACTCTCAAAATTGTCCCACTTGGAATGGTGAGGGCTGCACTTTTTGGAGTTTGGGACGCTGCCATGTACAAAAATCCACAAGACCTAGACACCTCTGAAAACTAAACATCTAGGCGAATCCAGGGTGATGTGCTTCACATGCACCCCCCACCATTTTCTTACCGACAATGCCCTGCAAACTTCCAACTTTGCTGGAAATTACACATTTTTCCCACATTTTTGTGATGGAACCTTCTGGAATCTGTAGGAATCCACAAAATTCCTACCACCCAGCATTGTCTCATCTATACTATAAACATTCTGCTGCACTTGTGAGCCTAAAAATGTTTTTTTTTTTTCTAAACTGCCCTTTTGGACCCGCTTTGGTTCCCCCTCAATTTCGACATGTTTTTGGCTCTTCACTGTCACAGGGCACTTGCCCACCTACACAAGTGAGGTATCGTTTTTACCGAGAGACTGTGGGCAACGTTGGGTGGTAGGAAATTTGTCCAGGTGTGGTGATCCCACACAGAAATGTGGGGATTTTTATTTATTTTTTAAGCTAAATTTGAGGTTTGCTGAGGATTCTGGGTAAGAAAACATTGGGGGTCCACGCACGTCACAACTCCCTGGACTCCCTTGGGTTTCTAGTTTTCAGAAATGTCTGTGTTTGGTAGGTTTACCTAGATGGCTGCTGAGCCCAGGACCAAAAATGCAGGTGACTTGAGGGAACGCTGGGTGGAAGGAAATGTGTGGCTCCTCTCAGATTCCAGAACTTTGTCACCTAAAAGTGGGGAAAAAGTTAACCTAGTGAGAGCCCCATAAGTCACCCCATCTTGGATTCCCCTAGGTGTCTAGTTTAAAAAAAATGCACAGGTTTGGTAGGTTTCCTTAGGTGCCGGCTGAGCTAGATGCCAAACTCCACAGCTAGGCACTTTGCAAAAAACACGTTAGATTTCAATGTAAAAATGTGATGTGTCCATGTTGCGTTTCCTGTCACGAGCATTAGGCATTAGGCCTACCCACGCAAGAGAGGTACCACTTATATCGAGAGACTTGGGGGGAAACACAGAATAGCAAACCAAGTGTTACTGCCCCTTGCCTTTCTCCACATTTTTTCCTTCCAAATGTAAGATAGTGTGTAAAAAAGATGTCTATTTGAGAAATGCCCTGTAATTCACATTCTAGTATGGGCATCCAGGAATTCAGAGATGTGCAAATAACCAATGCTTCTCAACACCTAATCTTGTGCCCATTTTGGAAATAAAAAGGTTTCCTTGATACTATTTTTTCACTCTATATTTCATCAAATGAATTGCTGTACACCCGGTACAGAGTGAACATAGAGTGCAAAATGCAGCTCATTTATTGGCTCTGGGTACCTAGGGTTCTTGATGAACCTACAAGCCCTATATATCCCTGCAACCAGAAGAGACCAGCAGATGTAACGGTATATTGCTTTAAAACATCTGACATACAGGAGAACGTTTCAGAGTAAAAGATGGAGAAAAATGGCTGGGTTGTTTTTTACATCAAATTCAATACTTTATTTCAGCTGTTATTTTCTGTAGGAAAACCTTGTAGGATCTACACAATAACCCCTTGCTTAATTCAGAATGTTGTCTACGTTTCAGAAATGTTTAGTTTGTTGGGATCCAGAATTGGTTTCACACCCATTTCTGTCACTAACTGGAAAGTGGCTGAAAGCACAAAAAATAGTAAAAATGGGCTGTTTCCCAGTAAAATGCCAAAATTGTGTTGAAAAATGGGGTTTTCTGATTCAAGTCTGCCTGTTCCTGAAAGCTGGGAAGCTGGTGAGGTCGTTTTAGCACCGCAAATCCTTTGTTGATGCAATTTTCGAAAAACACAAACCTTGTTCTGCAGCCCTCCCCCCTACCCCCCCCCCATTTAAAAAAGAGAAAAATAAAAAACGAAATTGTCACTGTTTTTTGGGCTTATTTCTTGGTCTCCTTCAGGGGAACCCACAAAGTCTGGGCACCTCTAGAATCTCTATGATGTTGGGAAAAAGGACACAAATTTGGCATGGGTAGCTTATGTGTAGAAAAAGGTATGAGGGCCTGAGCGCAAAATGCCCCTAATAGCCAAAAAAAGGCCTGGCACCTGATGGGAAAAGGCCTGGCAGCAAAGGGGTTAACAGATGGCTGGAGCAGGCACAGTGCAGTCGCAATCAACGCCTTTTCCACCTGTCAGACTCCACGGCTCCAACATAAATCCATCTGGAATTTAATGTAATAGGACTGCACACCAAGTGTAGCTCTTATGCACGACAAAATAAAGCAGGTCCAGACACTCCGTAATCTCTCTTACAGCAGGTATTCAAAATTAAGTCAACCATGTGGAACAAATACTTCAAATATATACATACTATGTAAGCCTGTTAAACAAATGTATATTTTACTCGCAGTTAAATGTATGTGTGTGTGTGCATATATATATATACATACATATATATATATATATATACATACATATAATGTGTGTGTATATATACATAGTGTATGTATATTATTCTATACTTAGTATGTTCATAAATCATTGCACAGTTCCTAGATAAGTCTCTATTTTTCTTGTATCTATCACAATGAGCAAATGTTTTCTTAACTATTTATCTGCAGGCATTGAAATACTGAGGAAATGAAATAATGTTAGAAAAGTACACAATTAAATTAACTTCAAATATTACAAATCTTGGAAGCCTGTTTATACAAAACTAAACTTTAAATCTCAAAATGTTATACTGATTCTTATATTCCTTACACATATATTTCCTTACTGTGTATTTACATATGTAAATATTGGTTTATTACTCTTGTCCTAGTGTACAAGAGAAAAAAAAAATACACAAAAAAAAAATTACACTCTTGTAAGGTTTACTCTGTCTCCCTATCACCCTATACCTCTAACAGTCTACCACCCTTCTCTGGCTTCTAGTGGGCTGTCTGCCCGACAGGGGTATTTGAGGTAGGGGCATGGTCATACCCATGGTGGGTAGCCCAAACCCCTCTTTTAAAAAAATAAAAAATAAAATCACTGACTTTGTTCCCCATTTATGTTGGTTGGGGGCATGGCTATACCCATGGTGGGCAGCTCCCACCCTTTCATAAACAAAAACAAGCATTTACAATGCAACGGTCTCGCGTTTGCTCATGTTAGAGCTGATCGCGTTGTAAACACCTAACCCGACTTTTCACCTATCGGGCAAAAGTGCATTTATGTACACAACCCGAAAAAGGTGAAATTAACTATGTAAAGCGCTCGACTTCTGCCAAGCGCGATCGCGCTCGTAAATTAGAGAAAAAGAAGTCCACGAGCCTGATGGAAAACAGCGGGCCTTGCATGTTTTCTGTGCTGCGCTCGAGGAGGGCTAGCCACCAGAAAAGGCATGACGTATGCTTGCCTTCGACTAATGAAAGCAAGCAGATTTTATTAGGCAAGCCCACAAACCAATAAAAAACACTGACGTGAAGTTGACAGGGCTCCTAGCCCTTTTCTAAATACAAAAGCGTCTTGCTGCGATACCTGGAGTCTAGTGGGCTTTGTGCCCCGCAGGCCTATTTTATTTTATAATGGGGGAGAGGGAGAGATTGCTGTGCCCATTCTGGGCAGCCCCCACCCTTTCCTAAACAAAATAAAATACCCCCTGGTGCCTACTGGCCTCTCTGCCCCGTGTACAGTGGAACAGGAAGCAGTCATAGCCTCCAGTTTGCTAACAGGGTGGATCACTTTAGTTGATTTAAAGATCACAAGGTGATTACTGGCAGAGCTTTATATAATGCCTTTGTGTTCACGGTCAGAGAAGACACGAGTGGGAAGGAGCAGAGTTGATGTAAACGATGTGCTTTAGTCTGAACGGAATAAAAGCCTCTGCAGCTGCTTAGGAAAATGTTTATTTGCATTAAAAAGAAATGCTGTAATTAGAAGGACATTGGTGCAGAAATGGCGAGTTTCACTGTCAGGAGTTCCATGGTTCAGAACTTAGGGTGCAGACTTTAGAGCTTATAATTAACAAGTACCTGCCATGCTAATAGTACTCACCTTTATAATAGGAGTTTCAAGCTACTGGCTTTACTAACACTAGCTTACAAAGTAGGTACAAAGTAGGTAAAAGAAAAAACTGATATCAATTGACTGAAGAAATATGTAAAAATGCATTGTGAAAAATAGGAAAAAAAACGCATCAACGTATTAAATAATTCCACCCATTGGGGCATCTGAACATTTCTTAACATTTACCTTCCGAATAGGAGCTTTTTTTTTTAGTAGTGTCAACCGACTGTTGCCTTAGGCTACAAGTTACTCTTCAGTTTGAAGTAGCTGGATGTTTAATGACAATTCCCTCCACTCCCCAACCACAACCGTTCCCTCCCACCTAAGCAGAACAAAAGGCACTTTAGCCAGTTTGTGGCAACTGAAAATTACATAAGTGTGAAGACTAAATTTTGTATTTACCACTGTACAAAAATGTCCCACCCAGGTCACTCAGCGTACGTGCTGATAAATTTAAGACAGTGAATAAAACAGCTACTTAAATGGAAATGGTTTCAGCAGTGATTTTCTAAGTGAGAAGGAACAATCCTCTTAGCCACCGATATAATAGCGAGCCTGTACAACTTACAACGGATGAACATCCACAGAAATCAATCTTTTCTGGTTCAACCTTGTAACAGAAAATTACGCAGTCTTGTATGGGGCAAATAAAATGTAATGCAAAGTATATTAGCCAAGATTTTGCCTTTTATTCTAACAAAGACAGTTTCCAATAACTACAAAAAAAAATAATGACAATGGACGAACCTTGACCAAGATCACAAAATACCTACCATTCTTAAGGAAATTATGAACGTTGAGAGCAACAATTCTAGTCTGATCAGGCTGTGCAACATCTGCAAAGATAACATCAACCATACCTACTAACATCCAATATATATGGGAAGCCCAATAATAAGCTCATAAGTCTGGGGCCTGAATCCCTCCACGTTCCCAGGGCCGCTTCAAATCAGCTAGACCTATCCCCGCTTGACCAGTCCCCCAGTAAAGTAGTCTGAGTAATTTTGCAAGTACCTATAAAACTCTGGGTAGTAGCATGATAATTAGTGACATGGGGAACTGCAGTCATCTAATTACCAGGCTCACCAGTGAGCTACCCACATTTTATTCATAAGTTTGGCATGTCTGAGCTCAGGTATACCCTTAAAGTATTTAACCGGTGTGGTCTGAACTTCAATGGTGTGCGTGGTCGCAACCCCTTCCTGGCCCACAGATATCGGGTAAAGCATTGACTTGTCAGCATTTAAGATGAAGCCTCAATGAGCCCCTACCTCAGCTATAGTGTCAAAGCACTGCCGAATTATTCAGCGTGTTCCCTAGGGTCAATATGATGTTGTCTGCATACTACGATATGACTTCCCTCTTGCCCCCTGTCAAAATACCGACATCTGCGTGTCTCTGATGTATAATCTGTGTTAATGGTTCAATAACCATGACAAATATCAGGGGTGAAAGTGGACATCCCTGTCGGGTCCCCCCCTCTATCTGCCAGGCACCGGATATTATGTGACCTACTTTCACTCTAGCTGTGCTGTCAGTGTACAGTAGCTTCACCCATCGTAAATAGTCCCCCCAGTTCACATCTGCGCATTGTCCTATCCAAGAGCAGCCAGTCAACTGAATCACATGGCATATGGGCATCCAAGCTAGCTAGAGCACACGGCTTCCCTCTCATCACGGCTTGTTCTGTGAAGAGAAATGCTTTTGGACAAATCCTGCCTGGTCAGTACACAAGATTGTTTCGGCCATCTTCGCCAATCTCCGGGCCAGAATCTTCCCCCAATATTTCTGCACCTACTGTAATCACAGATAGCGGTTGGTTTGATGAGCAGTCAGCAGGATCTTTCGATAAGGTCACTGTATGCGCTTCCCTCAATGGTGCAGGAAACACTCCTGTTTCGAATGCTTCCCTATAAATAGCTACCAGTGGCGTGCAGAGTAGATCTACATAAGTTTGTTAGAATTCTACCATCAGTCCATCGTTGCCCGGTGCCCTCCCGGTGTTCATATGTCATATAGTCCATCTAATGTCTGCTTCCTCCAGTGATGCACTCAGCTGGGCCTTCATTTCCTGGTCAACCAGGGGTAGTTGTGACTCGTCAAGAATGGAATCCATTTCTGCTTCAGCACCCCAATCCCACCTTGCATAGAGTTCCAAACAGAGCTCTGCAAAGAGGTTCAGGATCGCCTCCTGGGGTGTCAGCATCCCACCATTTTCATCTTTCAGGGCTACCACCACACCTCGCGCTCTCTCTCTGTTAACCAGTCATTCCAGTAGCCGACCAGCAGTAGAACCTTGTTCATGTTTTCAGGTATGTACAATGGTCATGCTTTCAACAGTTTCTCTGGCCTCATCCAGTTCATCCCTTAGTTTGGGTCTCACTTCCTAGACCTTGTCAGTATGTGTGGCCTGCTTATCAATGTCTACTATATGCTTTTCTAGTCATGTGACCGTGTCATACAGTGACCTTCGCGCCCCATATGTCAAAGCCATACATTTCTCTTTAATGGTCACCATAAAGACCTTCCACAGTACGAACGCAGATTGGGCTGTACCTGTGTTAAGATGGAGATATTCCCGTATTACTTCCCAGATGTCCTCCATGTAGACCTAGTCATGTAGGGACCTGGACTGGAAGCGCAACTGCGGCACTGAGGTCATTTAAGTTAGGCCTTGTAGCTCAGCAGCAAGAGGGGCATGGTCTGATAAAGTGTGATCTAGGTACTGTATGTCCCTGAACTGTGCCACTTACTCAGGATGTTTGAACATGTAATCTATTCTGGAAAATGTCCAGTGTGGTGGGGAGTAAAAGGAGTAGCCTCATGTTTGACAATATCTTACCTGTCAGAGTTCCACCGGATGTAGTATATCTAATCCCTCCAATAGCGCTTGTGATCTACCTAGTCATGTTGCAGGTCTCGAGCTATCCAATTCCTTCTTCAATACACAGTTGCAATCCCCATCCATATATCATAATTGGCGTTGGTGTCAGTAGGCGTGTCACCCCTTCGTAAAACTCAGGTGTGTCTATATTCAGCACATACGTATTAAAAAGCACTGTGCACTGCGACCAATTTCACCCACCACTTCTATATAGCTACCATCTGCTGTTTTCAATACCCTGTTTGCCTTAAGAGGAACACTAGTATTCACCCACAGTAGAACCCCTTGAATGACGAGGTAAAGCTGGCATGCCATATTTGGCCTCCCCTTTTAGATCAAATTATGTGGTAATAGGTGTGTTTCCTGTAGCATTACTATCTTTGCTTGTTGTTTGTGCAGATATGGCCATATTATCTGTTGCTTGACTGGATTCTGTAGCCCTTTAATATTCCACAACATTATTTTCATCCCCATGTAGCGAACATATAATCCTCTCTTGTCCGGTGCCCTTCCTGTATCATGAGGTAACTGCTCATTTTGTGTACTTTCATCCTCAAATTCCCAAAACTTAACTGAACTCCACCCCCCAACACCCCAACACCCCCCGTGTGGCCCAACCTGGCCTCAACAGTTGACTGTCAGTGTCCACCCAGATCCCTTTAAGTAACAGCAAACAAACTTCTCCAACATAGCACGCTGAACATGCACACAAGGAGAGCTCCCTGAGTTCTGGGTTACATGGTTAGCTCAGATGTTCAATCTATGCTCAGTCAACTGGTATTCAAACACCATTCAACATTGTTTAGCCTCAGCTTGGTCGAAAAAATGCCTCTTCCCTTGTATGTCCACACAGAGCTGCGACAGGGGTAGTAGCACATATGCCAAGCCGCGCTCCCAAAGCTTCTTTATGACCGCCACAAATGACCTTTTTCTTTTTTTTTGTGTTACTATACCATCTTCGAGGTAGAAGGAGATCCTGTTTCCATTGTATTCCATGTCCCCTGTGTGGGTACTGCCGCTAGAACATTCACTTTGTCCTTATATCTCTGCATTCTGGCAATCAGCATGCGTGCGGTGCACCTAGTTTTGGTTTACCCTGGGGTTCTATGCGCTCTGTCCACCTGTAGGTCTCCCTCACTCTCAAGGCCCAGCAGGATAGTCGGCAATCTGAATTCTAGGAACTGTTTCACCGGCACAGTCTCTGTAACCTCCGGCAGCCCCAATATGTGGATATTATTGCATCGCAACCTGTCCCTCAAGTCCACTAGTTTGGCGTCTTGCATTTCCAGGCGGCACTCATGGTCAGTCAGTTTTGTAGCGTGCGCTCCATGATCTCACCCACTCCATCTGCTTTAGTTCTAGGCTCCCTGTCCGCATCAGAGCTGGCCACTTGCTCTGAGATGCATTGTGTGTGATTTTACCCTGTCCCTGCCTCCTCCATTGCAGTAGTGTCCTCTGCGGCCACCAGCTCACTGTGCTCCCCAGTTGGCACCTTCCGAGCCTACCCCAGTCTGCAACGCCTCTCTGCCTGCGGCCCAGATCCACGCCTTTCCTTGACCTCCCAGAGATCAGCATGGGTACCTCCGGTCCCACAGTCGTGGGGGGCACCTTCCTCCTTTCATGGTCACTGGTTCAATGGTGTTTTTGGGGCAGGGGCATATTCACTCAGATGGCCATCTTAGCACCTCTTCTATTTATCTATCTTACCAATGAAGGCTGGTACGACAGAGGAAACTCTACGACTTGGTGTGATTTTGCAGCTAGGGGCATATCATCCACATGTTGGTGAATGCAGACTTCCATATCTATCACTAGTACAATCAGAAGGTCCATCTAGAGGCTGAAGATAGCTCACGAGAGGAGAGTTGTAGAGATGCTCATCAGATATGGGGTATTATTTGGCTGGCCTCAACAGTTCATTCCATCCCATGTCCAGTATATTGTGCCACTAGTAATGAGACAACCTAATCCATAGGCATACAAACCAGAAATTGCAATGATTAGGCATTCATAGTTGAAAAGAAAATATGATTTCAATGAGGGTTGTCATGGAAAAGGTGACCAGCCAAGAGTGGGAGTAGTGAAGCAATCAGGCAAAGGCAGTTTCCTATGGTTCACAGTTTTCAGGAGGCATGAGGTGGGCTCAGGGTAGAAACCGTCTGCTAGGAGCAGGTCAATCCATGGAAAAAGAAAGTTGAAGCTATCCATATCCTAAATAAACTTCAGAATATCCATGAATGACAAAGGGCAGTCTTAGTTCGGGGCTGAAGAATGTGGTTGATTAGCCCCTGATGTGAGCTGGTACACAGACCAGCTAGAAAGTACTTAGGATTACTGGTAAACTATAGGCCCCACAATCATACAAAGGGACCAACTGCTTTATGCAGCTTCCTGTGCTGGGGTGCGCTTGGGGTGGTGGTCGCAGACTCTTTCAACCTACAGAGGGGGCAAGGCAGGGTTACTCTTTGTTGCCACTCCCGTTCACGACTGAGTCGATAGTGGAGGGATTACGCAGAGCAATTAGCCCCTGGGGTGGGGATCGCAGTCAGGGAGACCACTAGTGTGATCTCCGTTTAAGTAGATAACACTTTGATTTACTTACGGCAGCCACTCTGTGCCATACTCCTGAACAGGGTGAAGGAGTTCTGGGAGATTTCAGACCTCCACATCAATCTGACTAAATCTGAATTGCTCCCATTGGGATCCCTGTCTAGAGTTCTGCATGAGCTGCTCCCAGAAGGATGACTTCCCTGTGGAACTGAATAACGTCCACAACTTTGGGATCCTATTTATGCATAATGAGCAATCGTTTTCCAGAGCTTATTACTGAGCGAGTGGTTGAGGGACTTCATGTATCTGTGAGATTCAGGAAGGACCTTCTGCTAACCCTCATGGGCAAAATTGACATTGTAAAAATTGTGTTGCTCCCTAGATGTCTGTATACACCCCAAGGCACCCATTAAGAGATCACCCTGCCCAGGAGAGACGCCCAGTGTGCCCCTTATGCCCTGGACTTACTGCTGTGGATTCTATACCCATTCAGGAAAAATGCAGATTCCAGAGCCGTGCAGAGGCGGAAGGATGGAGGGTGTAACACTCTGGGTGACATATACCAGAGAATGACGCTGTGTAGTGCATCTATAGGGCACTGTGCAGTATTCTTCCAGAGGGCCCATTACAGACTAAAATCAATGAAATTCTTACACACTATATTCCCCACCCCACTGTGGGAGCTCAGCTGCAGCCACTCACCTACCACTCGCAGGAGGTTTTAGTCAACCTCAACATAGCTGCTGGTTGGCACATACACCTGAATGTACAGCAGATGCTCCTAGGTCTGATCCTCTCCTCTCCAGGAAACTTAGCAGGAAATATATCCTATTAAGCCAGCTGTTGGCAAAACACCGGATAGCTATAAAGTGCTTTGGTATGGCTCCTCCTAAATACAGAAATTGGTTCATGGATGTTTCTGAAAGGGTTACGTCAGAGGAAATCCGGATGAAACATGTCAGTACGGACGGAAAGCTCAAAGTCAAAGATAATCTGAGAGCTTGGGCAGCTATATTTCCTTCTTTGAAGGATCCTCCTTCGATGGGGCCTTTTGGGGTGCTGCCTCAGTGACCTGAGGTTGGGAAATGGGCTTTTGTATACAATCTAAACACATATTTGGAAGTTGAAATCTCTCCTAGCTCAGACTTACTGTATGTTACTGTACAAGACACTGCACAACAGTGATGGTGTGGGGGTTAAGTTGAGGATTATTTTCATGATCTTGCCATGCTGTAGATCTACCAATTTCAGTCACACATTATGGTTCAACAGTAATGTCATGTTCAGCCTATGTAATTCCAATAAATATCATAGAAAAATACATATGACTGAAAAACTGGGGACAGTATACAGAAATACACAATTTAAATATAATCAAGTTACAAATCAAGTTATCACAATCACATTTCTCCACATTGGTTCACATGGTGATTCAACTCCACTCCCCTCCCCTCCAAATATGCTTTTTTACTTATACTGCATGTCGTTTTCCTAAACAAGTTAAAATTTAAGCTATACATCATATATATATATATATATATATATATATATCTTATATATTAATAATTCACGGAGGCACACTAGACAATAACACTACCATATGTACTGCACCTGCTTCACAGCTCATGAGATGGTTCTTGTTCTTAATGTTTGGTCTTAACCTTTGCCATACCCTAACCTATTTCACAGATTTATATCTGTTCCCTAGCTTATAGAATTCGACTTTACCTTTTCAGTTCTCGATGAACTCATACATTTTGCTGCAATACTCAGCTAACCTACTTACTATACGCAACACACTTGTTGTCTAGGCACTCTTCATATTCATGCATTTAATTTCTTGTTGCAATCATATCTCCTCAAAACGCATCATGAACGTCCCACTTGGTCCCATCAGACTTATAACAAGAAGTGACCTGGCTAACCTATTCGTTGAATTGCATGATCAATGGCGTGGTTCCGACGACCAGATGATTTTCCTAGGATACAATTAAACTAAACCGTTTGTTTGCCACATTATACAGATTAAGTCTTTCCCTTTCTACTAATTGGACTATACCCCCTTCTGTGTTTTCTTTTACTACATGACAACTTATTATTTTTTACCCAATAGTGACTTAAGTATCTTTACAGCACCCCTACTGCATTAAGGCCATTTCTTTCTTCACTTCCTTGTTACTTCACTTTAGCCTTAATTATATTAAACAACTATTTCTACATACTGTCCCCACGTAATCAACAACGTTAGTTACATTTTGATGGCTGTGTTTATCAACTATTACCTATTCATCCACTATTAGGGGACAGCATAGATGTGCTTTCTTGGAAACTTCACTCAACAAGGTATTCATCCTTGCCAATAGTATTCACACACATCTTTTAAGGCTGTACCTACAAGATCCTGGTTATGAACTTATTCCATGCACATTGGTTAATAGTGGAGATTTTCTTCCCATGGCTGTTCCTTTACAGTGTTAATGCTCTTCAAGAGAAATGCTCACTTCTTTGATTAATATTTTTTACTGTTTAACTACTGCTTTATGGAAACAATCGTATACAAAAGATGTTTATGTATGTAAATTGATGCTGGTGAATACCTGAAAAATGACAAAAAATACACCAGTGGCTGACCAATATTTAATGACTGCATGATTTTTTTAAATTGGGCCTACTTTATAACTTTGACGTTCATACTTTGTGCAAGTGTTCAAACACCACCAAATCACACATGGGTAGATGTTGGAGGATTGGCAACGTGAAAATTGCTCTCAACTACCAGATAGCCTTGGGTTCAAGATCTATGATACAGCTTAAATTTTTAAGTTAGACTTATTAAATTTTATTCACTTTATTAAAGTATGTTTTTCGTGGAGGGAAACCTTTGGCCTTCTAGTTTTACCTAAAATTATGGGGGTCATTCTAACCCTGGCGGTCGTCGACCGCCAGGGCTAAAATGACGGGGGCACCGCCAACAGGCTGGCGGTGCCCCGCAGGGCATTCTGACCGCGGCGGTTCGGCCGCGGTCAGAAGTGGAAAACCGGCGGTCTCCCGACGGTTTTCCGCTGCCCATCTGAATCCTCCATGGCGGCGCAGCGGACACCCCATAACGCCATCCTGTTCCTGGCGGTTCGCCCGCCAGGAACAGGATGGCGGTATGGGGTGTCGTGGGGCCCAATGGCATGGGCACTGCAGGGGCCCCCGTAAGATGGCCCCACAATTAATTTCAGAAATTCGCGACGGGTGCCACTGCACCCGTCGCACCTTCCCACTCCGCCGCCTCCATTCGGAGCCGGCGTCCTCGTGGGAAGGTTGTTTTACACTGGGCTGGCGGGCGGCCTTTTGGCGGTCGCCCGCCAGCCCAGTGTAAAACCCAGAATACCCGCAGCGGTCTAATGACCGCGGTGCGGTATTCTGGAGGGGGAACTCTGGCGGGCGGCCTCCGCCGCCCGCCAGAGTTAGAATCACCCCCTATGTCTTGGTTAGTCTTGTACCTCATACCTGCTAGTCTATTTCTTTGACTGTCTCCGAGGTTGACCTAGTGCTGACCTCTTGTTGACCAATATGGAAAGCAGTTTCCTGACTGTTTGCTGCCAAGTCAACTGCTGTCTCAGCTGGGAACAGCAAAATAATCAGATTCTGGAAGGGATGCTTTTTGTTGCTATGTAACAAACAGAATTCCTTACCTTTAATATATTTTGTAATAATGTAGCTTGCTAAATTAATTACTGGAGGTCAGACCCTATGCTACATCTGTACATTCACAGTGGGTGAGTGAGTGAGTGAACACGCCACTTATAAAGTGCACAGCTGTCAAAAGACGTTCCTGCAGACTGTGAAGAAGAGGAGGATCAACACTACTGGAAAAGCCAAGTTTTAAGCCTTTCCTAAAAAGAGAAACCTTAATAGATAGTGATAGGGCCTACCACATTTTAGGGGCTAGAATAGTAAAAGATCAGTGTAGGAAGTTGGCTCTGTATGTACTATTTAAAAGTAAGAAATAGCATGCACAGAGTCCAAGGGTTCCCCTTCGAGGTAAAATAGTGGCAAAGAGATAATTCTAATGCTCTATTTTGTGGTAGTGTGGTCGAGCAGTAGGCTTATCAGAGAGTAGTGTTAAGCATTTGTTGTACACACACAGGCAATAAATGGGTAACACACACTCAGACAATTCCAGGACAATAGGTTTGTATATAGAAAAATATATTTTCTTAGTTTATTTTAAGAACCACAGGTTCAAGATTTGCAAACAATACTTTAAATGAAAAGTATTTCACTTAGGAACTTTGAATTAGCAAAATAGCATACACAGTTTTCACACAGATGGCAATAAGCTATTTTAAAACGGGACACAGTGCAATTTTCAACAGTTCCTGGGGGAGGTAAGTGTTTGTTAGTTTTGCAGGTAAGTAAACCACCTACAGGGTTCAAAGTTGGATCCAAGGTAGCCTACAGTTGGGGGGTTCAGGGCAACCCCAAAGTTACCACACCAGCAGCTCAGGGCCGGTCAGGTGCAGAGGTCAAAGTGTTGCCCAAAACACATAGCCTTCAATGGAGAAGGGGGTGCCCTGGTTCCAGTCTGCCAGCAGGTAAGTACCCGCGTCTTCGGAGGGCAGACCAGGGGGGTTTGTATGGTACGGGGCGGCCGGGTGCAGAGTGCAAACAGGTGTCGGGGGGGTGCTCCTCGGGGCAGCCACCACCTGGGCAAGGGAGAGGGCCACCTGGGGGTCGCTCCTGCACTGGAGGTCGGATCCTTCAGGTCCTGGGGGCTGCGGGTGCAGTGTCCTTACCAGGCGTCAGGTTCTTAGAAGCAGGCAGTCACGGTCAGGGGGAGCCTCTGGATTCCCTCTGCAGGCGTCGCTGCAGGGGTTCAGGGGGGTCAACTCTGGCTACTCAAGGACTCGCAGTTGCTGGGGAGTCTTCCCTGTAGTGTTGTTGCTCCACAAGTCGAGCCGGGGGCGTCGGGTGCAGAGTGCAAAGTCTCACGCTTCCGGCGGGAAACATGTGTTCTTTAAAACTTGCTTCTTTGTTGCAAAGATGTTTCTTCTTTGGAGCAGAGCCGCTGTCCTCTGGAGTTCTTTGTCCTTTTAGATGCAGGGTAGACCTCTGAGGCTTCAGAGGTGTCTGGACCCTGTGGAACGCGTCGCCGTTGCAGTTTTTCTTGAAGTGGGGAGACAGGCCGGTAGAGCTGGGGCCAAAGCAGTTGGTGTCTCAGTCTTCTCTGCAGGGCTTTCAGGTCAGCAGTCCTTCGTCTTAGGTTGCAGGAAACTGATTTCCTAGGTTCTAGGGAGCCCCTAAATACTGAATTTAGGGGTGTGTTTAGGTCTGGGAGGGCAGTAGCCAATGGCTACTGTCCTTGAGGGTGGCTACACCCTCTTTGTGCCTCCTCCCTGAGGGGAGGGGGGCACATCCTTATTCCTATTGGGGGAATCCTCCAAAATCAAGATGGAGGATTTCTAAAGGCAGGGGTCACCTCAGCTCAGGACACCTTAGGGGCTGTCCTGACTGGTGGGTGACTTCTCCTTGTTTTTCTCATTATCTCCCCTGGACTTGCCGCCAAAAGTGGGGGCTGTGTCCAGGGGGCTGTGTCCAGGGGGCGGGCATCTCCACTAGCTGGAGTGTCCTGGGGCATTGTAACACGAAGCCTGAGCCTTTGAGGCTCACTGCTAGGTGTTACAGTTCCTGCAGGGGGGAGGTGTGAAGCACCTCCACCCAGAGCAGGCTTTTGTTTCTGTCCTCAGAGAGCACAAAGGCCCTCACCACATGGGGTCAGAAACACGTCTCTCAGCAGCAGGCTGGCACAGACCAGTCAGTCCTGCACTGAACAATTGGGTAAAATACAAGGGGCATCACTAAGATACCCTCTGTGTGCATTTTTTTTATAAATCCAACACTGGCATCAGTGTGGGTTTATTATTCTGAGAAGTTTGATAACAAACTTCCCAGTATTCAGTGTAGCCATTATGGAGCTGTGGAGTTCGATTTCTGACATACTCCCAGACCATATACTCTTATGGCTACCCTGCACTTACAATGTCTAAGGTTTTGCTAAGACACTGTAGGGGCATAGTGCTCATGCACCTATGCCCTCACCTGTGGTATAGTGCACCCTGCCTTAGGGCTGTAAGGCCTGTTAGAGGGGTGACTTACCTATGCCATAGGCAGTGTGAGGTTGGCATGGCACCCTGAGGGAAGTGCCATGTCGACTTAGTCATTTTCTCCCCACCAGCACACACAAGCTGGCAAGCAGTGTGTCTGTGCTGAGTGAGGGGTCCCTAGGGTGGCATAAGACATGCTGCAGCCTTTAGAGACCTTCCCTGGTACCAGGGCCCTTGGTACCGGGGTACCAGTTACAAGAGTCTTACCTGGGTGCCAGGGTTGTGCCAATTGTGGAGACAATGGTACATTTTAGGTGAAAGAACACTGGTGCTGGGGCCTGGTTAGCAGGGTCCCAGCACACTTCTCAGTCAAGTCAGCATCAGTATCAGGCAGAAAGTCGGAGGTAATTGCAACAGGGTGCCATTTCCTTACAATCAGCCTCCCAAATATGCGCACCAAACTGGGGAAATCCTGAGTAACAGTTGAGTGGAAGATTTTAAAGATCTGGAAGAGGCATAGTATTGAAGTTGATTAGTCCACAAAACTGAAAAGAATGATACCAATCAAGGTATACTTGTGAGCATTTAAGACCACAGAGGAGGACAGTTTGGTGATTGCTTGACAAAGGAGGAAGGTCACTGGCATCTGTTGGGCAGGAAAGCCATGGCTGTTGTCCACAGCTGAGGCAGGGGAGCTAGAAAGAAAGGGGAGCAAAACAAGTGACAGCCAGGATAACACAATGAAAAAGGAAAAGGACAGAAAAGGTGAGCAGATGAAAGGTCGAAGGAAGAGTCTAAATTATGCCTGGGGTTGCCAACCAGTGCTTAGAACCAGGCTAGCTAAAACCTTCCAGTTTAAAACAGAGTTCCCACACAGACTGTATCTTGTGCCTGGTACAGGACTGGCCACGACTTTCTTAAATTCGGTGGGTGCATACTATGTCATCACGTAACATCAACTCAAAGTAAAGTGAAAAAGATGTTGCTATCCTTTGTACATTGCCATAACAGAGACTGGGATTGGGTGCATTTTGACACGGCTGGTCAACCTAAAAAAAAAAAAAAAAAAACATGCATGACCTGTTTGTCTTGAAGTCTGCCTTCACTGTTGGGATGCCAAAGCTTAGACACTGGCCCGAAAAAAGAAGAGTTGGATTTTGCCTCAAATTGTACAAGGAGCTATATCTTTTTCTATTTTATTATGGGTTAGTCTTTGTCTGAACTTTCTCACTGAAGGTCTTTACTCGCATAAAGGTGGTTGGGAAGTGTGAAAGAGAATGTAAAGGTTAAAGGAGAAAATAGAAGGTGGTCACAGAAGGGGCATAGGAAACTGGAACAGGCATGTCAAGCCAGGACTTAAATCAAAGAACTAAGTATATGGAAACAAACAAAAAAAAATAAACATTGTCAACATTGAGCTTGAACTGGATTTGTCGCGCAACATACTCCAGGGCCTTGATGGTTTCTTTTCTGAACGACCACCTACTTAGTGAATTACAAAGGAATGGCTTTCAAAAATATGCAGGCTACTGAATACAGATTAAAACACTAAAAGAGGCATTCTAGATTGATTAGTTTCAAATGGAAGTGCACCGCTAATCAAATCTCATACTTTCATATTCAGATGTCACTGCCTGGCCATTATCTTTCTTCAAGTCAATCATACATTATTTATTTTTCAGAGATCTTCAACAGTAACCTAAGAACAAAATCTTAAACTTCTTAAAAAGGAGAATCTTACAACGGAAGCTGCATCTATCACCTGAGCCCCGTTAGTAATATAATTTGAAAGTGTGCTTTTGCTGAGGTCCTGTGGCACTGAAAATAGCTACTTAAACCCTAACACCTCAGCATCATACTCGCAAAGACTAAAAAGAAAGGTTTTCTTCTTTTTTTTTTTTTTTAAATGTTTCCTGAACGGACAGAGACTAGACTCAGAACGCAATGACTGGAGTAAGTTTTCCATATCCTTGGCAACGCAAATAAAAAAGCAAAATTACCGTAATGGCGAGTGGCTACTGGGCACATTAAAAAGAAAATAAGTAATTCGTAAGGTTCTACCTGAGTCCAGAGAAAATTTGGTGACTAGAAAACCTTGATGGACTATACCATCGACAATTGCCACAGAATTAAAAGTGACTTTTTCTACTGGCAACCAATGAAAATGGAGCAAGATGGGAGTTTTACAGGTTATTTTCAAGTTATGGGTAATACGTGGTGCAGCATTATTTTGAACCAGTGGAAGCCTGCGGAATACTCTTGTGGAGAGAATAAGCAATGATGTTTCTTTAATCTAGTTTTGACTGGAACAGTACAGTTCCATTGGGTCTAGAAACTTTGAACACAAGTACTGTTTTTAGCATATTAAGGTGACAAAAGCAACATTTTTAACATTGGTATTTAAAAAGTTAAGTTTGCCTCAATCTCAATACAAAGATTATGAACTGAACCAGAAGCGGCTTGACAGCTGCCATTTGCCAAACATCAACTAGTGGGCAGGCATTTTGGAAAGGAACTAGAAACTTCATGACATCCACCCTTGAAGCAAGGCCCTTAATTGTCTGTCTAAAGAAGGTAAGCCTGAGTTAGTAACTCTAAAGATTAGAACCCCTAGTTTCAGCACAGAAAGGAGGTGTCGCTTTGACTTATTTACAATCTATTAGGAATTATAAAATACACTTCAAAAAGTGCTGGTAATACAGATGTCAGCAATCCATCTTGAGACCAAATCATATGATTGTTGGTCTCAAAGGCTGCCAACAAGTCAAGAAAGATTCGAGCGCTCCCTCTCCTCCATTTGTCAACTGTCAACAATTAAACACAGATCTAGGACAGAACTTCAACAAGCTCTGCATTTCTTCTTGGGTGGAACTCAGTTTGGTCACTACTAAGATTACTTTTGGATTCAACAATAAAATGAAGGGCCTTACCTAGGAAAAGCAGCAATGATATTGGATGACAGTTACTAAAAACTTGAATACCCAAGATATTTTCAGGCGTTGTTTCACCACTGTAGTCTTCCATAAACAAAACATACTTTTTACCTTAATAATACATTTAAAATCTAAATATAGGTTTGAGAATATCTTTTTAACCATGATGTAGATCTTTCAGAGAGCCAGAAGCTTCCATAGTTATTAAAAATGATTCAGAAGAGACTGCTTTAAAATAATGTAGATACAATGTAAATTACATTATCACACCATCTGGGGGAGGTATTTTACTTTTTAAAACGTCCAGGCTAATTATATTAATTTAATTATCAAAATAAGGATGCTAAACTGCTACACAAATCCTGCGAGGGAGAAATGTTGGGATTGGTCACCAGGGGAGATGAAATGTCCTTTAATACGGTGAAAACTTAATTAGAAAGAGCACATCACAACATGCTCAGACGAGTGGATTTTTTTTTCCAGTCTTAATTTGTTGCCGGCAATTCTGAAAAGCACTTTTATTATTTTGCTTTTAGTGTTGAGCCACAAGTCTTAACCCATTTGAAAAAGTTATACAGTTTACCATGATTTGTCTCGTATGTCTGATCTTGGTTAATGAACGGTTTCTTCATCTCATCTGGGCATTATTTAATTAAAGATTGGATTAGAGAGCATTGTCTCCAATGTGGACTTCCTGAAATCCGTCCTGTTGCAGTTACTTGGGATACATTGAATATCAGATTCAACAGCAGAGTGGTCACTTCTTAGCACTGGTATCGTTACCTTTATTTCTACTGTATGCGACAGAAAAATAGGGTGTAGCAAATTCCTGTTTTTGTGAAATTTACCAAATTCTTCAGTCTGTTTTTGGACACATTTGAGGCGTTGCAGACTGAATGCTCTCTCTACTCCTGTTTTAGGCAATACGCAAACATAAAACATGAACATTACAAAGCCTATGGCTAGCCCACAAACGGCAAGTATGACTTTTTTTTTTTTTCCACAATTCAGTGATCAGTGTTTCGCTAAGCAAGCCGAGCCACCACCAAAAGCTAAAAGAAATTGAACATACAAAGTGAAAATGTCTGTAAGGTTTAACTGGTGGCAGATGGTGTTACCCGGTTATGTTAACAGAATCGAGCAGTATACAGTAGCTAAGCAACTTGCACTGGAGGCAGATTTAACCTCAAATAATCCTGGCCACCAACGGCACAAGCTGCCAAAAGCAAGTACTTTAAAATGTTCAAGTAAAATTGAGCAAGCCGAGATGACTCTTAATAATGAATGCATTTTAAGGAAAATCGGCTGCTAAAAAGTAGTTAACTGTTACACAAGTCGCTTCTCCTACTAATAATCTCACCTTGCACCAGCATGTTCACACAAGCTACTAACAATTTATCTGCAGATGCATTCCCCTAATCGTCTTACTTCCTACCTCCACTGATGGCTTAAAAGTAAATTTCTTGCAAAAAGACTATGGATGATAAGACATGCATAAAAACATATGTACTTCAGTATTTGGTCTTGCAAGGATATATTTAAAGAATACAGCCAAACTGATATATTTGCAGAAAGCACCATTTTCAGACCACATCGATTATTGGTTGTAATTCAGAAAACATTGACAACCACTGGAGAGTTCAATTGTTCCAACGTTGTATCAAAGTCAGAAAATACAATATTGCTAATAAGCCTGCCTTTTGTATGGTTGCTTAAAAACGTTATTGTGCTGAGACATCATAATGCCACCACATCATCCACACCCTGGTTCTGACATCATCTATCAAGAACGGTGTACAAGACTACTTGGTTTGGACAATCATTCAATGCATACCAAGTTCCACGAAATCCATCATGATAGTTATTCTTTAACAGTCCGTCTTAAATATCTCTAATAGTGACAACATATTAGAACAGTCATACAAAAGCAGATCTAATATCGAGTACTGAAGAATAGCAATATCAACTACACTATGGAAGACTCTGGGCTGTATATTCTTACACTTACGGATGCCTGTCACACATTTTCATCGCCTATTCTTCCCGACTTGTTTAAAGGCAAAATCCCCTTTTAAAGAAACTTGTTCCCCCACCTTAAATGTCCAACATGTGTAGGTAAAGTGCACAACTTGACCCAATGAATCTTTTACTGTTAGTTATAATTTATATAGCACACAATCTGCCACATTACAGGTGTTCAGCAGGAAGGAACCCCCTGAACCCAGTGTGGACCAGGAAGAGGTTCACCACATGGACAACCTCTGCATCACAAGAATAGTTAACAACCCAACCTGAGTGGCTGAAACACCACAGATCTCATAAGATCACAGCCCTCTGCATATCTATTTACCTGCAACTTACCTGGTCTGACCATGACTACTGCAAGAAAATGCAAGACCAAAAACAAATCTACTGCCCATAATGCTGAAGATGCCTGTTCTAGATACAAACTATTAAAACATACACATCATTGCCATGCACTTCAACTCGACACCCAAAAGAACTGCACTTCAGGCACGCTAGCTTAAACCGTGAAATCCTCCTTTGCTTAACAAGATGCTCCACTTTCACCTCACTGGATGCCTGACCAGAGTGAAAATGGTTTCACCAAAGATGGTGTCCTTTAGCAGCATTGTAAAACAGTCATGAAATGCGATAGGTGACACCAAACCTCCCTGCTCAAGCACAAGGTGGCCTCATCCAATGCTGCATTTTACAACAACTGCCAAACTGTTTCCACATCATTTCATTTATATGGAAAAAGGATCTCTACCAGTCTGTTACTGGTGAGCTCCAAACCTGGCACACAGACGAAATGCACTAGCTCCTTTGACCTGGTTAACAGAATACCACCAGGTATACCTGTATGTGCTCTGGTCATTAGGAACGGTAAGGGCAAATAAACCTGGTTATTATTAATACAACAATTCTAACTGACGGGTTACCATGTATTATTTAGTGCAGGCAAAACAGTTTTGGACCATTGACAATGGTTTCTTAACCCCATTTGTACGTGTGTCGGTCAATGGTGGCACACCCTCTCTGGAACACACCAGGGAGGGCTTTAAAAAAATCCTCCACCCAAATTTAGTTGTTTTTTTTTTTTTTTTTTTTTTTAATACCCTTGGGAGATGCAGAAGAGCTTCTACGTTTCTCCCCACCTCCCTCCCGCACAGCTGTGACGTCAGCACACCGCGTCACAGTTTTCCCCATCGGAGGAGCAGGTAAGCTTCCTCTCTCCACTCCGTTGGGGGAAAAAAAGGCCAAAACGGGCTGCTCAGATGCCAGGGAGGCATTAATGGAAAGGGGAGTGCCCCTGTGTAAGGTGGCCACCCCAATATTTTTTGTAAAAGATAAGGGTTTCTCCCCTGGGGGTGATCTGTCCCCCAGGAGATTAAAAAAAATCTAATATATATAAAAATAAAAAATAAATAAAAAATGTCACTGGCTGACCCCGTATTTTTTTTTTTTTTTTTTAATACCTGGTTTCACTTTGGGTTGCGATTGGCCCCCACGAAAACCAAATGTGTTATAAATAAAAAATTAAATTAAAAAAAACAACAACAAAAAACAGAGGTGAGTGAGTGAGTGTGAGATTTTGAGTGATTTTCCTGTGGGCAATCAGCCCACAGGGAAAGCAGATTATTAAAAGAAAGTGATCGTCTCTCTCTAAATATATATATTTAATAGTTTTTATTTATTAAAATTAGGTATATTTTAGGCACAGACAGCTGCCAAGTAGCAATAAAAATGTCACAATAACTTGTGATTATGCCCTTCTACAGAAAGAAATCAGACTTTTGTCTAGTGGCAGTTTTGATGCCATAAAGTTTGTGCAGAAGGTTTATATGCCTGCTGCAAATAACAGATCTGTATTATATGTGAGTAGTTGAGTGGATTAGTAAAGCCAGCGTTACCTGCACTTAAAAACAAATAAAATGTATGTCGGGGGGGGATGGGGGGAGTTATGGAGAGATGAATGGCACTTTTGCTGGATGGTAGTAAGGGAATACAAGGAGGCGGTCATGGGACTGATGCACCAAAAAAAGATTGTTGCACTGGGCGCCACTAGCACTAAAGGCTGTGATGATGGGTATGTGGCAACCTAAAGTAATAGTGTGACATTTTTTGTTTTTTTCTATGTCTTTAGAGAACCTGCTGATTAAAGGAAGAACCGAAGGTAAGATGACTGACATTTATTGTTGCACACAAACCCACACCAGTAATTTTGCTGACAAGTTATCTGCCTTCTATGTAGGTTAGTGTTTTAGAGGGATACTTTAGCCAGTAGCAGAGATCACGTCTCAGACGGCTGCTGCTTAAGCCGTAACTCCGGTTATGGTGGACAGCTCTGAGGTAGGATCAGAGACTGAAACAGAAGATACTGAGACAGCATCTGAGGGACAGGACAATGGAGCAGAATCTGGGAGTGATTTTTCAGTCGGCGGAGTCCCATCAGACGGCACCTCTTCTAGGGATTCTGAGGGAGACGATAAGGACAGTCATGCTGTCCCTTTGCAAGCACAGTTTGTGCAGCGGGACAACAGCAGGTTAGCTGCGTGCAGCAGCAAGCTTAGAGTGCTCCCTTGGCAGCCCCCCAATTTAGTTCAGCCCTAAATTCCATCTTTTTCTGGTGACGCTGGATGTAAAGTCGATATGGCCAACTTTTTGCTAGACAACTACGTCCATCCATTTTTTGATGTTGACTTCCTTCAGCAAGTTGTGCGGCAAACAAATTTGTGCACAGAATAATTTCTGAGGAAGCATGGAGGTCTTCTAAGACTGTTGTAGGGCACGCCAGTGGACTCCCACTTCGGTGGACAAGTTTAAAATATTTTTGGGCCTTAAGCTCAAAATGGGGTTAGTGCAGAAACTCTCCTTGTAGTCCTACTGGACAACCCAAACGGTTTGGATAACAACCATCTTCACACAGTAAATAAACAGAGATAATTTTTTTCCTATTGCAGAGCATGCTGCATTTCAATGACAATTCTGCTGCATTGCCCCAGGACCATCCAGACCATGACAGGTTGTTCAAAATGCTGCATGTCGTGGAACATTTGTCTGCCAGGCTTCCAGATATCTATACTCTTAGAAAGGATATAGAAGTCGATGAGCCCTTGATCCTGTACAGAGGGTGGCTGCTGTTCAGACAGTACATTAAGAGCAAAAGAGCTTGCTATGGCATCAAGCTGTACATGCTGTGTGAGGGCTGTCCTGGCTATGTGTACAGCTTGAGAGTGAATACAGGGAAGAACTCCACGCTAATCCCTGTAGGTTGCCCTCCCACAATAGGGGGCAAAGGGAAGATTTATGGGAGCTCGTTCAGCCACTCCTTCAAAGGTTATAACCTTTATGTGGACAATTTCTATACAAGAGTAGAGCTGTTCCAGGAGCTCTACAAAGCTGGCACTGTGGCCTGCTGTACAGTTAGCTGTAAACGCAAAGGATTCCCGCAGAAGCCTGTTAGCAAGAAGCTCCAGAGATCCCAGAGTACTGCGTTGCATACCACCAAACTGCTCACAGTAAAGTTCTCAGATAGGTGTGATGTATATGTGCTCACTACAATTCATAATGAGAGCAGTTCCCCCATCACGGTTTGGGATCAGATGGCCGCCTGGGAACTTGATTACAATAAGTAGATGGGCGGAGTGGATAAGAACGACCACGTTCTTCAACCATACACTGCACGTCGTCAAACTCACTTGGTACAAGAAACTGTTTACCCACCTGATCCAGATGACAACATACAATGCATATATTTTTTTATTGTCAGACAACCACAGTAAGATTCATGTCTTAACTTAACTTCCAGATGTCTGTAATTGAAAGCCTCAATGCTGCTACAGAAGCAGCAGCCTCCACTTCATATGTTCTGGAGGATGTGGCAAGGCTGCAGAAGCGACACTTTGCCGATGGCATTCTTAAAACACCCAGAAAGGATCGTCCATGTTGTCACTGTAAAGTGTGCTTGAAGCATGGAAATCGGCAGGAGAGTAGTTATTACTGTCCCCAGTGCCCATCTCATCCAGGCCTCAGTTTCCCTACTTGCTTTATGTTGTATGATATTAAAGCAAAGTTCTCGGAAATCGACAGAGGCGGAGCTGCCGTTGGGTAAACCTTTCAGTGGCTGTGCATGGATACAGAACATCCATGAGCCACAGAATTTTAGTTGATCTACTTCAGGAAATCATGGACTTCCTTGTGGCCTGCTTGACACCATTATCCGCCATCAGAATGTGGTAGTGTTCTGTTCAATTAACATGCATTATAGTCCCCACACTGCACATACTAGTGGACAGAACATATGCCACATTGTCATGGAATATCCTGCGTGGCAAAATGTTAAAGGCATGACTTGATTTTGAAGTGGTTGTTATGGAAATTATGTATTCTACGCAAGGACCACCATGATTGCCAATAATAACCAGAGCAAATGTAACAAGTCAAACAAATGTCCTGTGGGACATATTAACCAGCATTTCTACTTGTTTGAAAGTGAACAAACTCATTTAGTAGCTTCACTTTAAAAGCAAAAAGTAGAAGTGTTGGTAAAGGAGTCCCACAGGATATTTGTTTGACTTCTTACTTTAGAAACCTTAGGTAGCATTCAACATGATGTCTGCCTTAGTTTCAACAGTGGATATTCTCACTCAGTTCGAGGATTAGGCATCGCAAGGCATACTGGAACACCCCCAACTGCCATCCACAAACTGGAAGGAGCCGGATTTAGCACAGTAAGTGCTCTGATGGCGCATGAAAGACATGTTTTCTTGAGCTTCAAGTATCTAATGGCAGAGGGCATTAGTAGAGGTTCACTTGGTAATTATACAGGATTAGTCAGGACTGATGAGGACAGAGACATTAAAGGGTAAGAAAAGCCTACGGTAGGTGTGCTTTGCCAGGGATATTGCAAAGGTAGAAGACAGAAAGTAAAGGTAATACACATGCACATCATCTACCCCTATGGATTAAAACACATTGGGGTGCCACACAGGCACTAAAGGACAATGACACGTATGGGTCAGTGTTTGACCTACTTGCCATGTTCATCCTCTGACAGAATTTAGTAGATGTTCAAACGCTGTATGATAAGTGCATTACAGTCACAGCACTGCACATAACGGGGCTGGGATGCTACGTTCTCATGGACTACCCTGTGTGTCAAACACTACCCAGCTTCATAGTTTATGACGTTCTCTTTAGGGAACTTTGCGAAAATACCCCAGCATGTCTGCCTTAGTTTCAAAGGCAAACATGCTCTCTCAGTTCAAGGCATAGGCGTCACAAGGCATACTCTGAAAACCCCAACTTGCATCCCCAGACTGGAAGGAGTTGGGTTTAGCACAGTGAGGGCACTAACGGCGCATGAAAAAGACATCTGCCTGAGCCTCATGTGGCTGTCATGGGAGCCATTAAAGTTCCCTACGCATGACCTCTGTAATATTCAGGAAGAAACAGCCGGTTACTTGACATATGATAAAATGTAGTCTTAGTCCGTTCTGTGGCATATGAATGTGATGGGAGTGCAGTGATAGGGATTGGGCCCGTGGCCAGCAGTATGAAAGTGTTGTGTGTTGTGCGTGAATGGCATGTGGATGGACCATTGAGAGGTTGGTGCCATGAAGTGGCTTTATGGCTCGCCTTCAGAAGGCTTGGTTTCAATATTCAGATACTTTGATAAGTATTCATGCTTTGAAACCAGAATTTCTGGAGGTGCTATAACCAACCAGTGTGAGTGGTGGTTTAACTTTAACATACTAGTACCAGGGGAGCCCAAGGGTGCAGGACTTGCATGGATCTCATCAGTTTTCCTTCACCCAGAATCCCCTTGAAATCACAAACTTTGCTTAAAAACAATTTTTTTCTTGCATTTCTTTGAGGGAAAGTCCTGGAATCTGCAGACAGCCACAAATTTTCTACCACCCAGTATTCCCTGAAGTCTCCAGAGACAAACATTGATCACTTGTGTGGGTGGACAAATGACTTACAGGGAAGTGCCCAAAACGTATTGTGGAGACATCAAAATGTCCTATCCCAAAACAGCCTGGTTTTGTTAGATGGTCACCTGTGTCTTTGGTCCTGGGCTCAAGGCCATGTAAGGAAACCTACTGAATCCAGACTTTTCTGAAAACCAGACAACCGGGGCAGTGCATAGAGGTGTGGCATGTGTGGATTCCACAAGTTTTCTTACCCAGAATACCCTGCAAATGTGAAACTATTCTAAACACTATTTTTCCTTGCTTTTCTGAGACAAACTACAAGAATTTGCGGGGATCCACAAAATTCCTACCACCCAGTATTTCCCTACTTGTTTGCCTGTGCCTAGTGCCTGCGTCGGGAATTGATCTCTCCAGGGTCAACAGTAGCCCTCATGCAAGTTCTACCTTTGACCCTTGTGTGATCCATTCCTCTCACTGGCACTAGGCCCAGGCACACCAGTGGGGTAGCATTTTTATTGGGACAACTTGCTAGGTTTCCCTAGGTGCTGGCTGAGCTAGAGGCCAAAATCCCCAGCTAGGCACTTTGCAAAAAACGCATCCATTTTCATTGGAAAATGTGATGTGTCCACGTTGTGTTTTGGGGAGTTTCCTGTCGTGGGCACTAGGCATATCCACACAGGTGAGGCACATAAGTGAGGTACCATCTTTAATCGAGAGACTTGGGGGAATGCTGAGTGGAAGGAAGTTTGTGGCTCCTCTCAGGTTCCAGAACTTTGCATCGCTGAAATGTGAGGAAAATGTTTTTTTTTTTTTATATATATACAAATTGAGGTTTGCAAAGGATTCTGGGTGACAGAACCGGATGAGCCCCACAAATCGTCCCATTCTGGATTCCCCTAGGCATCTACTTTTCAAAAAATGTATAGGCCTGCTAGGTTTCCCTAGGTGCCGGCTGAGCTAGAGGTCAACACGCACAGCTAAGCATTTTACATTTTTCGAATGAAAACGGACTTGTTTTTGGTAATATGGCCACGTTTCTTTTTGGAGCGTCTCTTGTCGCAGCCACTAGGCCTACCCACACAACTGAGGCACCATTTTTATTAGGAGACTTGGAGGATCACAGAAAAGAAGAAGATCAACTGTTATTGCCAATTGTCTTTCTCTACATTTGGGCCTTACAAATGTAAGGCAGTGTGCAAAAAAGAAGTCATTTTGAGAAATGCCCTGTAATTCACATGCTACAAGGCATTAACCCCGAATTCAGAGATGTGCAAATAACCACTGCGTATAAACTCCATATCTGGTACCCATTTCAGAAATACATAGGTTTCCTCAATACTTATTTTTCACTCTTTATACATTACCAAAAGAATTGCTGTATACCAGGTATACAATGAAAACCCATTGCAACTTGCAGCTCATTTATTGGTTCTTGGTGCCTTGGATTCTTAACCTACAAACCCTATATATCCCCAAAACCAGAAGGGTCCAGCAGAGGTAACTGTATATTGCTTTAAAAAATCTGCCATAGTTGGAAAAGGTTACAGAAGACAACGTAGACAGAAATGGCTGTTTTTTTGTGGGTTTTTTCCAACTCAATTTCAATATTTTTAATTCAACTGCTTATTTTTTTTTTAAATAGGAAATCCTTAAAGGACCTACACAATTGACCACTTGCTGAATTCAAAATTAGCTGTCCAGAATCAACCACTGGTTTCACACCCATTTCTGTCAGTAACTGGAAGGAGGCTGAAAGCACAAAATATAGTAAAAATGGGGTATGTCCCAGTAAAATGCCAAATCTGTGTTGAAAAATTTGGTTCTGCCTGTTCCTGAAAGTTGGAAAGATGGTGATTTTAGCACCGCAAACCCTGTGTTAATCCCATTAGCAAAGGGGGGGGAGGGGTGAACAAATGCTTTCATCTGCAGCACTTTTTTCCGCACTTTTCCCAAAAAAACTCAAATTTAAGCAGTATCTTGGTTAATTTCTACAACTCCTCCAGGGGAACCCACAAACTCTTGGATCCCTGATGTTGGGGAAAAAAGGACGTAAATATGGCGTGGATAGTTTATGTGGACAAAAAGTTATAGGATCCTAAGCACAAACTACCCCAAATAGCAAAAAAATAGCTCAGGGGAACAGACCCAGCAGTTTAGGGGTTAGTAATAATTTTAAAAATATATAAATATATATATTTTTTAAACTGCAATACCAGTTTCAATATTAAGGGACTTGCAATGGTGTCAAATTAGTGCAGTGCTTCATGTTCTATTAGTTGAAATAATCACCACACAGTCAAGCTTTATTAATCAATAATTATTAATTCTCTAGATTGTTTAGCTAGAAACATCACATTTTTCCAGAGTGTCAATTTCTCAATACCTTGTTTCCCCACAGCTTGCTGATTTATAATTTGGTGATAACTTTTTAATTGTTCATTTTAGGTGGCTGTGGTGGTCTCTTGTCATAATTCTGACAGTTCAGTTTGTGAACTCATCAAAGGTCTATAGCAAACTAATGCTAGAAGCTTAAATTGGTCTCCCAAAGGGGACACTTCTCACCAACTGATTCACTACCTTTTAGCTTTCATTGAAGATAAAACTGACACCTCAAGGCCAAGATCCAAGCATCCACTGTTCCTAAGTGACAATTCAAATTCCACTAGTTCTATCAGACCAGGCAGTTCTTGACCCGAAGGTCAGGAACCCATGAATATGCACTTCCCCACTGGCTGATCTCTGCAACTTTAGTCCTGCTTAATGTGGCTCAGATTTTGCTGTTCAATTCAACACTATGTTAACAATCCTAAAATCACCTTATTCGCTACCTTTAGAAGTCTGCCTCTGCTGCTAGCCAACATATTACCTCTGTCCACGATACGGACATTTCCTGCATCTATTTTTCCAATAGTGTACGGGAGCTACAATTAAGTGTTTTGGGGTAACTTGTGTGCTACTTACTGTGTATCAGCTAGAATTCAAGTTTTTAAAATATTAGAGATACTTAAAAAGTATTGTTCTGTCAAGCATTTGTATTCAATTCCAGTATGTGGTTGCTTGCACCGGTCTGCTGCTTTATTAAATAACACTGCGTCTGCTGTGGCAAAGCACGTTGTACCCAAAATATTGCAGCGGGACCAAAATATGCCAAAATAAAAAATAAAAAACTGTGCTAAACAGATACTTACTATAAAACAAAGTTTGTGATTAAGCACATCACATTCGATTTGCAAGGGGTCACTAAGGCACAAAAAAAATAGAAGGCCATAATAATGTCAATAAGGCTCTACCACTCATAAATGAGGTCACAAGTGAAAACCCAAGGTTATCATTTGTGAAGTGTTACTGCCGACACTTACATTCTGTTAGAAATTTGGTCTTTAGTTGGCAGTGGTTTGCACCCTGTCCATGTAGGGACCCTCGCCCTAGTCAGGGTGAGGGAGCCACAGAGCTAAGATAACCCCTGCTCACCCTCCTGGTAGATTGGCACGAGCAGACAGGCTTTTCTCAGATGCAATGTATAAAGTATTTGTACACACAAAGTATAACAGTGAAAACACCACAATAGTACTCCACACCACTTTAGAAAAAAGGCCAATATCTGAGTAAAATACGACCAAAACAACAATAAAAGATTAAATCACAGTACAGCAGTTAGAACCACAATATCTTCAACTGCAGCTAGCACGACACCATGACTAAGTCGTTCTCAACGGTCCAACTTCACTCGCGAGGGAGTGTGGGTGTTAAGAGTCACACAGACCCCAGATACAGTACCTTCGAAAATGAGGAAACAAAGACATCGCACGGACTTGGGCAGGTGAAGCATCGCTGGAGCCAGGTCGGCATCAGTTCCTTACTGCTACTGGGGAGGTGAGGTGTAGGTTCCGTACAGTGGCAGGGGCGGTGATGCGGCCTAAGTGGCAAGGTGTTGGTTCCTTACAATCCAACAGGTCAAGACACAAGGTGTCGACTTTGCAGTGCTGCGATCAAACCACTGGGCCACAAGTGCTGGAAAAGAAATGGGTGTCATGGATGTCGGTGACACGGGACTCAGAACTCATGCTGTGGCGGGACTTCGGAGGTGTTGCGGGGACATCAGACCTGCGGCGTCAGTCACAGTCGAGGCACTGAGCTGAGGCCATGGCTCTGATGCAGCGGCATGGAGTTGGACAGCAGTGCTGGTTCCGAAGTTGCTCTCGAGTCTATGTACTTAGTTTCTTCTTGGTAACACCAGAACTCACTCACAAGAGCCCACAAACTCGATTTGGCACAATTTGGCAAGTCAGGACTCTCAGCAAGAGAACCCCAGTTCTGGAAGGTGAAGTCTATGATGGCCCTGAGACTTCTTAACAGGCTGCAAGCTCAGTCCAAGCCCTTGGAAAGCAGGATGTGGAAAGCAGTGGTTGTGCATCGAATTCACAGCAACAGAAAAGTGCATCAGGCAATTGAAAACGCATCAAACTGCCTTTAATTTTCAGTAGTCACGCACACTACAATTACCAGCAAGCAACAGGCCGACGCGATGAGTCATCCCTCACACGACTTCCAGTAATGAATGAAAGCCGCCTTCGGCTGTATATCCATAGCGCACTCCTAGCACTTTAATCAACAGCACATACCAGTTAAATCTGGTGAGTAATCCCTTTTCCAGGTCCTGAAAATAGTTAAAAACATATGCCAATTGAGAATGGATCTAACATCTTTGCATTCATTAGTGGATACAAGCGCACTACAACCTCCAGCATGCACCAGTGCAATGCGATGAGCGATCTACTATTCTGGTCTGATTGAAGGCCTTCAAAGATTTTTCAAAGAGAAACACAGGAGATTGGTACCAGCATTAACCGGAGAGACGTCAAGCTCTGATGGGATCTGAATGAAGTTTGTAACATTCAAGTGGTTACAAATTTAATAGGAACGGTATGAAGATTTATGATGCTTTTATACCTTCGGAATACATGAATAGTAAGCTTTTATTACGTGTCAGTCCACGTCGCATTAACCTTTAAAAAGTGAAGCGTGTCACAGACAGATGGTCATGAAAACAGAAAGGCTTCCAAGATATTAGCCATTTTTACAGCATTGTTCTCATAAGAAGTAAGAAGTTTCACCTAAGATGAGACATGTTAATCAGTGTTTCAACCTTGTGAGCTGGAAGGGAGAGCTAGTTTTTGGGAAATAAACAGTGCTTAATTTTTGCTGGTTGTTTCCAGTGCGAAGCACCGGCATTTAATTTTGAGGGCCGGCGCATATTCTTCTGCCTCAAGCATTTGCTGCGGGCAAAAGACATATGGAAAGACGGAGGAAGGGAAAAACGAAAAAGTGTCCCAATGGGAGAAAGCAGAAAGTTGCACAAGTGAGTTGAAGGGGCGGGGAGTGGCTTTAAATAGATGAAAGAGGTTCGAGATGGCTTCATGATTAAGCTGACTCAGTATTCTGTGTTCCCACATTGAATTGCATCAGCCGCGTGTTTAAGAGGAGGGCTTTTAGCACTGGTACGTTTTTATTTACAAATTAAGCACTGGAAATCAATCACAAGCGTCGGCAACGTACCAAGCAAACAAAAACATTGATGCCAGTAGAAAGACACAAAGTAGCGATTGATTTAGTAGCTATAAGCTCATTGTAAGAATGCTATTGCTATGTAAGTTCTTATAAGAGTGTAAAAAGCAATTAGAAGACTTAATTCTCTGATAACATTGGCTAAATTGGTTCTCAGTCTTATAATAATATAATCCTCTTTTCAGAATATGATCTCAAAAGGAGGCCAGACGGGAACCACTCCTGAAAGAGAAAAATCCTTGCAAAAAAAATACATAGCATGTGTTATATCCCATTAAGACATGGTAATATACTAAATCAAAGGGAAAGAAGCATTATTGAATCTGTTGAAGAACAGAAGGAAAGTTATTACATTTCATGTATTATTATTCCACAGAACTTGAACCAGTCGGTCTCCTGAGGAGAACGCAAAAGGAAGAGGTTCGAAATGCATCGACGGATACATTTGGAGGACCCTCTTTATTGGATTTAAGTAGCATAGCAGACATCTAAAAAACGACACTAACTGTAAAAGACTACTGCAACAGAACTGGCTCAGACCCCCCAAGGGACACTAGGAGCAAGAGGGAATGCATAAATAACTGTAGTAATTATAACCTCTGCAGTTTTAGTTTCAGACTGGTCATAGGAATATTTGTTCATGTTTGTCGTAGTTTTGTATAAGGTTTTTTGAATAATTTGAATGTGGTTTACAGATGTGCTGAAGTGCAAAAAATAACACAGAATGTCATGAAATAAGTAGTGAATAAATACATAAATCAAGAACATTCATTTACTTGCATTTCAATGCCAAGTGGGTTTTTTGTACTTTTTTTGTGCTTTCTTTTTTTTTTTTTTTTTTTACTTTTAGGTCAGGGTAATTTGTGTTTTATCACTTTATAAAAGTGACATTTTCAAACTCATAATTCAGGAATTAACTTCACGAAAAGATGCATTTTTAAATTGGGAGTTCAGAGACCCCCCAAACGCCTTATCTCCATCTGCTCCCAATGGGAAAATATACTTAAAATATATTTCACAGCAATCCTCCATGTTACCCTAAGGGCGAGATAGGCCTTACAGTACTGAAAACAGATTTTTGCAGTATTTCACTATCAGGACATGTAAAACACACCAGTACATGTCCTACCTTTAAAATACACTGCACCCTGCCCATGGGGTTGCTATAGGCCTACTTTAGGGGTGAGTTGCATGTAGTAAAATGGACGGGTTGGGCCTGCTGGGTGGGTGCACATTCCAGGTCGAAATGGCAGTTTAAAACTGCACACACAGGCACTGCAATGGCAGGCCTGAGACATGTTGGCAGGGCTACTCATGGGTGGCACAATCAATGCTGCAGGCCCACAAGTAGCATGTGATTTACAGGCCATGGGCACACCTGGTGCACTATACTAGGGACTTACTAGTAAATCAAATATGCCAATCACACAGAAATCAATCACCACTACAATTTAGACAGAGAGCATATGCACTTTAGCAATGGTTAGCAACGGTAAAATGCACAGAATCCAAAGCCAACAAACATGCCAGGAAAAAAAGAGGAGGAAGAAGAAGGTACAAAGTTTGGGACAACCCTGCAGAAAAGGCCAGGTTCAACATATTCCACTTCGTTTATACAGGAAAACTAGAGCCATGCAACATGGCCACTAGTTTAAGTGAAGTGACACTGTTCCAGCAAGCACTGAAAAAAAAAAAAAAAATACACTACGCTCCTCAATTAACACTAACAATGTATTATCATTGAGAACCAAGAGAAGAGTTCAAAATCAGAAAAATGTAGACCGATTTGAATATACTGCAGTAATGATGAAAACAATACTTAAATTAAAATTCACAATCACCATCTGAACTCACTATCTTCAAATGGAACAGAATGAAGGCTGGATAGGTCCCTAATGCCTGCTACTGGTTATGTGTTTCAATGAACGAGTAGCCATATGAGTTGTATGGAGTTCAATGCTGGCACAAGAGCTCTCCATTTATTAGAGGTTAAACACTATTATGTAACCATCCTTTTCATGGGCTGGCTTAATTTTGGGATTAATTAGAAAGGACCTTCAAGATCTTTGTCGACATGGGAACAGTGACAGACTGAGAACAGGGTTACCAGGAACACCATTAGTCAAGACCCTTGTTTAACAATCTAATGTACTCAGGGAGCTTTAGTTCTGGTAGAATCAGATTAAATAAGCTTAAATCGGGATTATTATTACTTTTTTTTAATAAAAATAAAAGGAAAGTCCGGGGTTAAAATACAGCTCAGGGAAATAAAATAGCATATGAAACCAGCAGAAATGGCCACAACCATTTCTGTTCACAGTATTTATTGGTTTAGAAATAACTTTACAGATCACATTGCCAAACGCAGCAAACTCTGAAATGCATCTCCAGAAAGTCAAACACCTACCCTTACACTCCAATTGATGCATCAGTCCCAATTCAGTCTCAATGACTTTCGGATAAATCCTGAGGCAGAGTTGTTAAGTATAGCCCAATAAATAAATAAAAATCTATCTAGTAACACCCTGCACTGCAGTAAGTATGACGCACTTCAAATGGACCTCATGTAGGATTCTGGCTCTCCATTTAGTGTACTAACATGAAGTACATTGTGCAGAGAGTCCAGTAGATCCGCAAAGATGTGCAGAGGCAGAAATAGTTCGGTCTAGAGCTCTATTTGTGGTAGTGTGAGTGAGCAGCTAGATTTATCAGGAAGTCGTGCTAAGCACATTTTACTCACAGTGGCAATAAATGACACACATACAAAGAATAAACCCAAGACTTTAGAAAAATAAGTCGCTTTTACACATGCTTTCAACCAAAGAGCTTAGTTATAAGGTAAGCAGTTTTCAAATTAAAAATACTTTGAAAACTGCACTGTCGATTTTTGAAACATCAGAGTGCTCAGTGTTATTCTATGGAAGGAAAGAAAGATGCAGTTTTGTAGGTAAGTACACGACTTATGATCCCAGTCTTCAGGGATTTAGACTAGCAACGGGAAAGGTTCAGATTGGGGGGGGGGGGGGGTGAGTTGCCGTGCTGCTCAAGCTTAAGTACCAGCGGTGGCAGAAGTTGGTCTCCGTGGGTTAAGGTAAGCAAAACGGGAAGGGAGGAGGTTTGTCGGGGGGGGCACAGATTAGCACCAAATTTACACCCTTAGCAGCACAGGGGCGTGTGAGTACCAACACAGTGTCGGGCGACCAATGCTTTCCAATGAAGACAAGGGGTATCTGCTGTAGTGCTGCTCACAGGTGAGTAAAGCGGGGTCAATCTCTTGATGTTGAGGAAAAATACAAGGGGGGCCACAAGCTAGCACCAAATTTTCACCCTCAGCGACTCAGGGTGGCCGGGTGCAGAGTGCCAACACAGCATCAGGTGCCCAGTGTACTTCAGTGGGGGAGATGGCTTCCAGAAACGTACTGCAGGATCTGGCCGGGGGGGGTCAGCCCACAGCTGACCCGTTAAGCTGAGATGCCAGGGGTCATAGGGACACAGTTGGTTCAGCTCCCCAAGGCCCAGGGGCTCTGGGTACAGGGGTGTCTTTAGACGTCAGAATCAGCTGACCAGACGGGGGTGGGGTGTTATCCCTCAGAATTAGGCTGCATGCATCGCTGAGAAGTCTGGAAGAGGTCAGCCCATGGTGGACTCTTGGGCAGAAGCGCTGGGGAACCTTCACAGGACAGGTGGGCCACTCTGACTCAGGCCAGGGGCGTTGGGTGCAGTGGTCACATCTGGTGTTGAGTTTCACAGTTCCTGAGGAAGGCTTCCTCTTCTGGTTTCTTGTAGACCGGTCCGTTGTCCAAGGGAGTTCTTAGTCTTCTTCTAAGGAAGGTAGTCCTCAAAAGGCTTTGGAGGTCGCTGGGCTGCAGGGCGGTTGTCTTCTTAGTGCAGGTCTCTTTGAATGCTGCAGACAGGCCGGTGGGGCTGGGGCTAAGTTAGTCTGAGTCTTCAGTCTTCTCTGCAGGTGACTGGTCCGGTTCTTTTTAGGTCACAGGACTCAGATTCTAGGGTCCATAGGTGCCTACTATATTCTCAGTTTAGGAGCATTACCTGGAGTGTCAGGTGGTAGCCAATGGGCTACTCACCTTTAGGGTGACTACACCCTTTCTCTGACCACTTCCTTTGGGGAGTAGCATAGCCCTAACCCTATTGGCCTAATTCCTTCTAGGCAAGATGGAGGAATTTAAAAAGTAGAGTCCACTTCAGCATGTCTGCCTTAGGGGTGGGACTGGCATGAAGTGGACACTCCCAATTTATTTTTCCAGACAGTTCTGCTCCCAAATGTGAGGTCTGGAACTGGAAGGTCGACCTCCTCCACCATTTGAAGAGGATGGGTCACATTTCAATGGCGTCAAGGCCTTTGAAGCTCCCAGACATGGAATTCCCATCCGGCCTTGGAGGGGAGGTCACACCTCTGCCCAGAGAAGTCCTTTGTTCTGAGCCCTTGAGAGCACTAGCTCTCACCTCAGGGGGGCAGAACTTTAAGGTGGCTGTACTGATTTTGACCAGACAGTGCCCATGCTATGAGTTGGAAGGTTTTGCAGGAGGCACCTCCAATGTGCCTTTTGAGTGCATGCATTAATAAATCCATCACTGGATTCAGTGAGGACTTAATAAGAGATGTTTGATACCAAACATCCCTATATTCAGTGAAGCCATTGTGTAGCTGGGGAACTCGTAATGACCAGTGTCCAGCACTTGTACTTAAAATGGCTTCAATGTTAACTTACTATGTCTGAGAATCGACACAGACATAGCAGGGGCAGGTCTGCTCATGCACGCATGCCCTCACATGTGATATAATGTGTCCTGCCTTTAGGGATGGAAGGCCTGCAATAGGGGTGACTTACATATATTGCATGCAATGTTAGGAGACATGGCACACAGGCTATATGCTATGTTGGGTTTTCATTTTGGGTCTGTACCAAGACAGCCTGCAAAGGCAGTACTGTGTGTACTTCGGTAAGAGGGTCCTGAGGGTGGCACAATCTGTGCTGCAGCCCTCAGTGGCCTCACCTTAGTACCCCATGCCCTAGGTACTAGGGGCTTACAGTAGGAACTAAAGGTCTGCCAATTGGGAAAAACGAACTGCAGTTTTAGGGAAAGAGATATGGCACTGAGGACCTGTTTAGCAGGGACCCAAGTGCACTTTCAGTCAAAATTAGAGCAGAAACCAGGCAAACAAGTGTTTGTTACAATGGAGTTACAATGTCAAAAGAGGCACTTTCCTACACTTTACATCTGTGATTAGTGCTTCATTGCTGAACAAAATCATTACTAGGTCTCTATAACATGGCCTCATATCTATACGTTTCTGAAGAAATACTTAGCTGGCCCACAGCATCAATCCATTTATCAGTTTATAACTGACCTTAACCTACCCAAGCAAGGTCATGCAAAGGGAGTTCACTATTCAGCCCCAAGAGCACCATATCAACCTGAGCCGAGGTAAATCTACATTGCCCATGATGAAAATCAATAACTAGCTCTCATTCTCAACCTCACTGAGGCCCACGGTACTGTGGACTGACAGTCTGCAGGGAGCACTAGTAGAACGGATTAGAGTTTCTGAAACTGCTGTTTAGAAGGGAGGGATTACATCCTTGACCTAGTAAGAGTTGTTCTTACTAGGTCAAGGAGATCCTCATCACCTGCTGCAATCTGCAAAATACCACAAAGGACCTATTCTGCTTACTTTTTAATGTACATACTGGGACACTGGAATCACATAATTCTACATCCGTAGCATTTTTCACAATTATGGATTTGCTTCATTTGTCATGTAATCCACCACCTTCTGCAGTATCTTCATATCTTAACAAAACAAAATTTGTTTCTCGTTGACACGGATCAAGAGCTACTAAAAACATGGAGACACGTGTCCCTGCGCACTGGAAGACCTTCGCAAAGGCTGACTGGCTGTCTTTGGGTGTTAAATTGGTACTAATAATGAGAAATCAATTCCCAGACAGTGTTGCCACATAAAAATGACAAATTAATGAAGTAATACTATCACAAAGGGTGCTGCATACTTTGCCCTTTCTTGCAACATAATTTGGTCCTTGACTGCTGCATAACTCCAGTGGCCCTGCATATATACGCAGCCATTTGCATAGATCTTTATGACAGTCACAGTAAAACATCCAAGCACACACTTATGAAACTGGAGGTCCGCATAGCATTCCAACTCTCCCAAGCACCCAATGAATGAAAGGAACAAGTTAATTACCTACAGCAATGCCTTTTCTAATAGGGACTATCTAGCCGCAGATTCCTTATTTTAGAATTATCCTCAGGCATTCGACTGGATCCAACTGGCTGTGTGGAGTTGTGTAATGACGTGCGCGGTGCCTAAATAGTGGTGCACCCCAGCGTCCTTATGGCAGTTTCTTTTTAAGCCATTCCACACCAGGAGTGCAGAGCCATGAACACTGACCACTGGTTGTAACAAGAGGGCCCTGGAAGAGGAAACCCCATCTCTAGAAATCCATTCACAGTGCAGGTAGGATGGCTGAGTCAGTAAGGAATCTGTGGCTAGAGAGAGACTACCAAACAAGGTGTTACTGAAGGGAACTTGTTCATCTGACAGGGACATATAGCTGCAGATTCCTCACCTTAGAATATAACCCACAAGGAGTTGCTTCTTGGCCAATCCGTAGCAGATTCTAATGGAGAGCACAATCCGTCTGGGGAAGGCCCATTTCTGCACAGCCTTTGATTTCTTGGCCCTAAATTACCCCAACGAAGAGTTGATTGTCCACCCAGAAATGTTTTATGCGGTCAAGGTAGAACGAAAACCCTTTTTGGGTCCAGTGGGTGCAGTCTCTCATCTTCCTTAGAGGGAAGAGGCAGAGCATTGAAGGTAGGAAACCTGATGGACTGGTCTACGGGTGCCTACCTTCAGCAAGGATGCTTGAATCTAAAGGACCAGTTTGTCTGGGAAACATTAGATGTAGGGAGGTTGAGGACAGTGCCTGTAGCTCACTGACCCTCCCAGAAGATATAATTGCCACCAGAAAGGCCATCTTCCTGGTGAGGAGCCCAAGAGGACAAGAATGAAGCAGCTCAATGGGAGTGAACATTAAGAAAGTAGGAACCATGTTAAAGTCCCACTGATGCATAGCAAAGGGAGATGAGGGAAATGTGCTTTAAAGAACCTATTTACAATAGGGCAGTTGGAGAGAAGGCCGATATGGCAGCCACAGAAAAGCACACATGGCAGATAAATAACCCTTAGAAATGCCCAATGCAGAGCCCTGCTGGGCCAGAGTATGGATAAACAAAATAACTTGGTATAGGGGAGCAGTTAAGTGATCGATCTGTTTCTCGGCACACCATGCCATAAATTAATTCCAACAGCCGGCATGTAGCATCTTGTTAAGGGATGCTGAGCTACCAAGATAACAGACTTCAGGCAGAAGGTTGAAAGCGGTCAACTGTTTCCCCTTAATCGCCACACAAGAAAGTGGAGGGCTGACTGGTACAGGTGGAGAACCCCCCCCTCCCGTTGTTGCTGCAAAAGACGATCCTCTTAAAAGGGCAGTCTGATCAGAGGACCGACAGAAAGGGCAGTCTGATCAGAGGACCGACAGCCATGCTCAAAAGCTCAGGATACCAAACCATCCAAGCCCAGATCAGTGCCACCAGGGTGACTCGAGCCTGGTTGTTCCAGGGCAAGAGTGGTATGGACTGAAAGACGTGCAGGAGGCCTGAGCTCCACTTGAGACAAAAGTGTTTCCGAGTGAGAGCCACCTTGTAAACTCCAGCAAGCAAAACGGACATGGTGCATTCCCAGCTGTGGCAAACATATCTAACCAAGGTTCACCCCCAATGCTGAAAGAATGCACCACCTCCAGAGGGAGACTCCATTTGCGGACCGTTAAGCATCGTTGACTTTGTTCCACTCTTAAGTTAAGAAAGCTGCGCCAGGTGTTGAACCACCTGAGAAATGCCCTGACATTCCAGCCATGTCCAGAGGTACTGGGCATCTTGACAAAGGGTCTACGGCTCCACCCCACCCTGCTTGTTGCAGTACCACATAGCAGTGGCATTGTTCATGAACACCTACAATAATGGCTATTGGTATTGATGATACCCTTGATGGAGGGTAGAAAGGCTTTCAATGCCAGCCGGATAACTCGAAAATCCAAAAGGGTGATGTGGAGTCCAAACTCTGCCAGAGACCAAAGGCCTCTGATCTCCAAGTAACGCATCGATCACAGTCTGATCAGATTGGAGCGGTGAGAGGGGTCTATTTCTGACCCAATCGCAGTTCTTTAACCACTAATGCAGATATTTTGTGGTGCCCTGCGAGATCTGGATCATGTCGGAGAGATTCTCCTAATGCTGCGCCCACTGGAACTTCAGGTCCCACTGCAGAGCCTTCATATGCCAAAAGCAAAGTGTCACATGCAGGAGGCCCAGTTGACTCCGTCTCACTGAAACCCTGGATATCAGCTGAAACACCGGTATCATAGCCTGATATCCTAAACTCACCGTTCAGGAGGATATGCCTGAAACTGCACTATGTGTAGAACAACTAGGATTAAAGGCAGCATTGGAGAAGGGGTCAGGTGTGACTTAACCATGTTTATAGTGAACCCCAGCGAATGCAGGAGGTCTGCTGCAGTCAGGAGGTAGGAGATGACTACCTGGGATGAGCCAGCCTTTAACAGCCAATCAAGATAGGGAAAGATTGGCACCCCCGATCTCAACAGATGAGCTGCAACCACCGCCATCACTTTGGTGAACATCTGAGGGGTACTGTTAAGGCCAAACGGGACCACAGTGAACTGAAAGTGCTCGTAACCTACCATGAACTGCAGGTAACGCTTGTGGAGAGGCAGGACAGGAATGTGGTTTGCGTACTGTAAGTCCAATGCTAAAATCACGTCTCCCAGGTCCGCGGCAGACAGGACTTGAGCAAGTGTGACCATTTGGGATTTCTCTTTTCAGTAAGAAATTGAGAGGACGAATGTCTAGGATAGGATGATTGGACAACAAAGCAGCGTGATTAGCTACCATGTCCTACTTCTGCTGCAAGCACCCTCTCTGTGGCTACCTTGGCCAAGAGATCCTTCACTTCCTGGAGGAGTACAGAAGGATGGTCCTTTTTCAACTTTTGCAAGTGGGTGGCATGGGTGGAGAGGTAGTTACAGAGGGGCAGGAGTTGCCCTTTCAGACTATCTGGAGATCCCAGTGGATTTGGATATTATTGACCTCCAGTGGTGCAGGTGATGGCGTATCCTGCCTCCAAATGGGTGCCCATGGTGGTCAGAAGGCAAACTAAAGATGCATCTGCCAGGGGAGTGGTGGACTGGTCTGAACTCTGACTGCCTGGGCCACATGGTCTGTTGGTATCATATCCTCTGCCACACAGGGGCTGAGAAGCTTGTGCACCATGGTGGCTGGGTGAGTTGTGGCCATGAAAGGCGGACTGAGGTTAGTGAGGGGCCATGGAAATTTACCATTACTCCTTGAAGCGCTTCAGCACAGAGTCCGCCTCGTCTCCAAAACAGATGGGAGCTATGAAAGGATATTTCCAGAAGCGAAGCCTGGACATCCTTTGAAAAGCCAGTCATCTAAAGCCAGGCGTAGCGCAGTAAGGCCACCGAAGAAACCACTCTTAGAGTCGTCGTGACCAGCGCACATCAAATTGTGAACTTAATTGCGTCTTTCCAGTCAGCAATAGCTAGGGACAGTATTGCCCTGGCCTCCTCCGGGACCATAGGCAGCGCACACACAACTGAAGTCCTTCGTGAATGCGTGTGACTGTCCAAAAGGCATGCGCTGTTCACTGACTGCAGTGCCAGACTGGCAGAAAAAGCAACATTGAGCTGGTTTCCATTTTTTGTATTCCCTATCCAGTGGGATGGTAGGGAATGCGCCAGGATTTACTCTGGAAGTGGAGGCTAGGACCAACAAGCTCTCCAGGGTGGGGTGCTGTTTGAGCAAACTGAGGTCCTCTGGGGCGGGGCGATTGCAGCGGGCAATTGGTCTAATACACAGGAGCCCTTGGGCAGGGCTTGGACCAGGTCCAGAATAGGAAATCTGTGAGGGCTTTGTTAAATGGGACAAGCGATTCAGATGGGATGACTTCAGGCTGAAGCACCATCAAGATGTTTGTCTTGACAACCACGGAAGGCACCTGAAGGTCAAGGACCTCGCCCACCCTCACCACCATAAAAAATGAGGCTCCCTCCTCCATAGCCACAGTAAGAGAAGAGACCAAGCCAGTATCTGGGGAAGTGTCAAGCACACTTGCATCCACTAAATCCTTACAGAGGTCCTTGGTGGGATTCAGCGGCTGGTATTCTTCAGGGTCCATGGCTCCTCTAAATCCTCCCCAAGTCCTTGAGTGTAGGAAAAGGAAACAAGCTCCGGCCTGAATGGCATGACGCCAGTCTGTGTCAGATGATGCCCATTTGGGTGCATGTCGGAGTTGGGCATAAGAATAGGCAGGGAAACAGGAGCGTTGACAGCAGGCTGGTGCTGGGGAAAGGTCGAGGTGGCTTGACCAGTGCTGGTCCAGATCCATCTGTGGATCCAATGGGCCAGACTGCCACCAAAGGAAAATCTGCCAGCGGAGGAACAGTAGGGGCCCCTTCCTAACCTACAGGCCTCTCATATATGAGGTGCATGGCCTCAAACATCTCAAAGGTGGGTGGGGGTCACTCTGGCTCCCTTAAACTCAGGTAGGCATCACCTCGGCCCAGGCTCAACCACCTAGCAGGGCCTACAGAATCTACTCTTCCTCGTCAGATGACTGAAGGACGGGGCAAAGGCAAAGACTTCTTCGATGACTTGCTCAACAACTTCTTGTGGGAATTACAGGAATGGGACAACTTATACTGCGACGAAAATTGATGGTTCTGTGACCGAGCTGGGACCTTCCTCTCGAACAGGATCTAGACTGTTGCGGTGTCACAAGCTGAGCAGCAAGAAGCTAGAGGGATCACTCTCTCAAAGCCTTTGGGTGCATGGCACGACAATCAACAGGTGATGTCATGGCTGTGCTCTAGGCACTAGAGACAGACTAGGTGCGGGTCCATCAGCAACATTTGTCGGTGACAGGTGCTACAGGGCTTCAGTCCAGCCGTCCTCATTGACATCCATGCAACACCAGGACAGAAGTGAGAAAAAAATTAAATGAAAGTCAAAAAATGACTTGGGGCAGCTCAGTCCGAATCTGTGCTTACTGACGCAGAAAGAAAAGAACTGACATAGCGCAGGGGTGGCACCTTTGTAGGCACTGCACATGTCACTTCCTGCGCGGACAACGCCACACTGAGTCGTAGAATGCCACCTACCAGTGAGCAAGGTGCTGCATTATGCACTATCACATCCAATCACCTAACAAGCCCTGAACTGCTGATACATGAACTTAGGTTACTGGGAGTCTAGAAACCCAGGTTGTTTAATCACTAAATCCATGCGTCCATGATGAGCCAAATTACACCACTTTGGAGGTGGTGAGGGAACAACTTAAGTCAGGGAGTTTCCTTTCACTGACTGAACACTAACTTGCTGTGTTACATCTAGACTTTCTTACGCAAAGCTAGCCCTCTCAAGTAAATGTAAGGCAGCGCACAGGACTATACATAATAACCGCTACACCGATCAGATAGCTATAAAATGAATGACTTAAGCAAAACACATCTCCTGTACGAACAAAAGTAAGGTAAAGCCATTTCAAAATAGGCTGCCCCAGCATTGGATCACGGTTTTGTTACTGTAATAAACATTAGATTTACAAAATACCTCCGTTCATATTTCGCTGGTTTTAATTCTGTGAAGTGCATGGAGCTGGGGGGTAAATCGAGTACTTATAAGAATTACTTTAGCTCATACCTTCTAGGCTTTAATTAAACATGTAAGGCAGTCAAAAGGCCTTAACTCTTTCACGCCCTGCCACACCTTATATTGTTGAAATGTCTCTGGAACCCCCGTCCATTCTCTTCACTTCTGGAAAGGACATAACTAGCATATATATGCCCGATTAGAGTGGAAAATTAAAACGAAAAATTTGGTAGGATATATTAGGGAGCATAAATGAGTAATGAGGTTTTCCAAGTAAGTCTCCTCCAAAGCCTAGCTCCAAAGTTGACAACACTGACCACATATTCAGAAATTGATGATGTGGATGAATGCCAAGCAACCCCATACCATAGCTTTGAAGAAGCAAGCTCTCAATATTGTTGGGCCACTCATGACCGTTAAAAGCAACAGAGGTGCAGATGAATGGTCTCATTTTGCTTATGTTATACTAGATTTAAACTTAAGGGGAAAATCTGGACCTTGATAAGCATTAAAAACTAACAATGCTTTCACACTATTAACCGTCATGGAATTTTAGCACGAGCCACAGAAACCATTGTTACCATGGAGGAACCAGTGCCAGGGAATTACATTTGTTAGATACTGCTAGGATACGAACAGCAGCATATAAAGTGTGGGTTCCACAAGCATTATCCACGATATAAAACTTAAGAATACTTCTAAATACACAGGTCAGTTAAATGGGTGGGACATGGTATGGCAGCACTACTAATAATAATGACAAAACTCTGCTTAGTTGACAGTGGAACTGTAGCAAAGGACACCTTGAAGCATGTCTGTTAAAAAATGGAGGGAGATGGGATAAGAAAGTGTTTTGAGGCTGTTGGAGTAAAACCAAAAGACAAAGAAAATATTACTGTGCCATGGAATCAATTTGAACTAACAATGCAAGTCACTGCACACAGTTGAAGGTGATTGAACTCGCTCCTGTTAAAATGTTCATTTGCTATCCCTTCCCAGGGAAACAAGTAAGTATCTCAAAGACTTGCCCGCACTTGGCCAGGTGGTTATGAGGGCAAATTCGTCCAAGAACCAACACTGTATATGTACAATTTAAGAGTTAACCATACAATAATGTCAAAAGCAAAACAAATGTTTTGTTGAATGAAGTGAATTAAGTCAGATTTGCATCTGAGGAGTATTTCAATACAATTGTAAGTGAATTTTGAAACCTTGTTACTTCGATACAACTAAACAGGGGCTTAGTCAAGTAGATACAAATGAATCCTAAACATCCCATTAGATCAAGATTTGACTTTTGGTGGTTGTTTGTTTTTTTAGCCATTGGAACGCATCTGCTATTTATCAGCATATTTTCCACGGAGTCAGAAGGAATACTGACCCTTTCCTGGAAGGGATCAAAAGTAATCTGTCACATTTCTTCGACTGTCCGCTACCAAGAGGAAGGGTATTAAAAGCTGACTAGGCACGAGCCATGCACTTTCGCATCTAAACAGGATGCAAAGCATTGTTCTCATAGTTAAGAACAGCCCAAACCTGCTTAGTAAGCTTCACAGCAGCCATTTAGCTGCTTAGCTTGAAAAGTTCTCACTTTAAGCAGGTTTGAGGGGTAAATCACAAACCAAATAGTGTCAACATCAAAACGGTGCAAACTTTGGCAAGTCTTTTTTATGGTCAGAAGTAATTAAACAAACTCTCAATTTACGTTTGAATAAGATCCACAAAAAGGTTCCAGGAGGTCAACCGGACACAGGACACCTAATACCTAACCACTTCTCACTCTTCAATTTTACGAGCATTATCCAAGTATCTATAATTCTGATAATCGTTCCCTTCCCCAAAATCCCCAAGTTAGGCACACTCAATGACAGCGTCCGGACAGTTTATACTGTAAAGCTATTTTTTAGTTTAAGATTATGCTGGAAATCTATATAAGTGAATGTGACACACAATATATATATATATATATATATATATATATATATATATATATATATACATACACACACACACACACACACACACACACACACACGCGCCAGCAATCGCCTCTTGATGTCCGAGAATATAACAAACATGGGGGGGGGGGGGGAAGCTGGACAGTATAAAGGAAAAAATATGAATGTTTCAAAGCTCTTTGGTAATGAGAGTCTTGAGCTCGAACATGCGGAGCAGTTTATTGCGGAGCCTGGGTGCCGAGCATCTTACTGATCAATCTCCTTATCAGTCCCAGCGATACCTGCATTTCAACAGAAACAGGTTTTCAGAACGGAGGGATTACGATGGCACAAATCATGGGCACAAGAAAAATGTCCGGTTCCTAGAAAATGGTAGGGATTCTGTAAGGACATTTAGGGGGTCATTCTGACCCCGGCGGTCAGAGACCGCCGGGGCCAGGGTCGGCGGGAGCACCGCCGACAGGCCGGCGGTGCCCCGCAGGGCATTCTGACCGCGGCGGTTCGGCCGCGGTCAGATGCGGAAAACCGGCGGTCTCCCGCCGGTTTTCCGCTGCCCGTGTGAATCCTCCATGGCGGCGGAGCGCGCTCCGCCGCCATGGGGATTCTGACACCCCCTACCGCCATCCTGTTCCTGGCGGGTCTCCCGCCAGGAACAGGATGGCGGTAGGGGGTGCCGCAGGGCCCCTGGGGGCCCCTGCAGTGCCCATGCCAATGGCATGGGCACTGCAGGGGCCCCCGTAAGAGGGCCCCACTATGTATTTCAGTGTCTGCTATGCAGACACTGAAATACGCGACGGGTGCCACTGCACCCGTCGCACATACCCACTCCGCCGGCTCCATTCGGAGCCGGCTTCCTCGTGGGGAGGGGTTTCCCGCTGGGTCTGGCGGGCGGCCTTCTGGCGGTCGCCCGCCAGCCCAGCGGGAAAGCCTGAATGGCCTCCGCGGTCTTTCGACCGCGGAGCGGCCATATGGCGGTTCCCGCGAGGCGGGCATATCTACTCCGCGTTAGTCAGCGTATATTTTTTGCATGCCACGAACCCGTAAAAATGTACACAGACTAAAGCAGAATACAGAATCACAGGTCCGTAGGATGAAAAGGCAAGACTACGCCCTTGAATAGGCTTTTCCATCCGGGGTATGCATCTACGATGGAAGGAAGGGGAAATGCTAGCAAATTAGGGAGAGCACATAAAAACAGGCTCAGTCCACTACATTCACTTCTAAATTCATAGCGAGCTACGGAGGTATTAAAAACATCCATGGAACATCTTCCCTGCTGGTAGGCCAAAGACATCCAACCCAATCATTGCTTGAAAGCAAATCCGCAGATCTGTTCAGCGTAAAATACAGCTTGGCCCCAGATAAAGTGAATAATGTCAGAGAGGTCAGACAGATGTTAAAAAGTGGATAAAATGAGAATTCCATGCTCGACTCTGCAAGTTTAACAGACTGACTGTCCTAGAAAAGAAGCAGAAGCAAAGCACAAGACTACTGACCCCTCCAAGTCCATTCTACTTCAAACATAGCATGAGAATACAGTGGCTTACTGTTTCAAATGAGAGGTAAAAAATGTGTTACTCTCGTTGTACTGCATCACCAACTTGGAGAATGGATTATTAGTTGCATCAAAAGACATGAAAGAGAGAGAAATAGTATAAAGTTTGAAGGTATAGAGAAAGGAATATCGAATGCACTGAATGGACATTGTTTCCTGCAGTCCAGGGCCAACATCACTCAGCCGTTTCACGGTTGTTGCCATGTCTATAAGCAGTAGCAATCCTGCCTCCCTAAACAAATGGGTCAGGCAGGTCTGCAAATGCCAAACCCTTACAACCTCTACAACACTTCCACAAATCTCAATTGGGCCAAGATGGCAGACGCACATCTCGAAGAAGCAAGATGACACTTCAAAGACATGCGGATGCATCGGGAGCAGTACAAAGAGCACGAGTACACAAAACCAGATTAAAGCACAAGCTACCAAAAAAAGTTGAGGGGTGTCATAAGGATAAACTAGGCGTACAACAGACCAAAGCCGGGAAAAATAAGAAATAAGAAACAGGAACAATTACAGGTCTCTCTATCGAGTGTTGGGGGGGGGGGGGGAGGGAGGTTCGAGTCTGTACCCCCGCAAAAACAATCAACCGCAACGGAGGTGTCTAACGTGGCCATGATGCCGGCTCACTAAAGACATTTAGGAGGCCTGCACATGGCCTCTGTCCCTCAAACGAAAAACTTGCCTCCGCCACCTTCGAGGGTGCTTCTTCGCCTGGGGGGGGGGGGGGGGCTGAGACTTGCTGAATGAGCTTTACGTCAGTAAGAGGGAGTGTGTGCGCACACAAGGCCACTCTAAAGCAGTAACTAAACAACAAGCACTGGAAAGCCGGTAGGTCTCTGCAATCTGAGGGCTACTGGCAATGTCAATGTTTTACCAGCAGAGCTGCTGCTCAGCATGGCTGAAAGTCATGTGAAAAAGCGCTGTGACCCAGAGTGCGTTGTATTCTGAACTCAGATATTGGAAAGAGCTTTTATGCACGAAAATGAAAAAATGTGTGGAACTTCTGAATGCTCACAACTGAAGCTTGAGTATTTGCCAACATACTGTATTGTAGTAATATTTGTGCATAGCTTTCTACCCCAGACGAAGCGCACACATTTTTAAATACATTCAACACATACACATTGGAAATCGCGTAGAAAAGCAATACATAAGTGTTGCATAGAAAAACACTAAATATATGTAAATAAAACATACTTAATTGTTTCTATTCTACTCCCTGAAATGGGTCCTTTCAACTTCCTGAAATGCATGGTTTCTCCAACTATTGTTGATGGAGATCTACAAGGCAGGGTCGCAGGAATGCCATTACCAAGATACAGAAAGGGGAACGCGCTTACTTTGTATTTTCCCTAAACAGTTCCACTGTATCGCGGTTTGTTCCAATTTCAGGGGCAACTCCGATTGGCTCGCGTATGGGCAAGGGGTGGGGCTTTAATATCCCAAAGCACAGAACCGCCAACGAACAGTACCAAGAATACTTTCTCTGGAAAGGTAAAGGTTAAAGTACTACTGTGTATTAGCACACGTGTGTGTTGAAACAGCCTAGATTCCCCACCGCGGCGCTATGGCTCTTTGCTTAGAGTGCTCCAAAGTAGTTAGAAGCGAGAGCTAGCTAATCCCAGTAGCCCAATCATATCACACCGATGCCGGACCTCAGTGTTCGCGTACCCAACACGCATGTGTAAAGTAGCTGGCAGTTTCCAATACACGGGGTTCCGAGTCAACCTGTTCTCTTGGTGAATCTGACGTGCTGCATTCTTTAGTGCTGTTGTACAAGCGCCGTCGGGACTGTATTGTTTAATACGAGTCTCCTTAACATACCGGCGGGAGGCACTCCAAAACAGAGCATGCCATAGAAGCAACAAGAAACAACCAGTGGGCTCCAAGGCACGCAGCACGAGAGGCGGACACCAGGAAATTGGACTGAATGCACTTGTGAAAAGCGATGCCCGTTCTCGTAAAATCCCCCACTAAAGCGCAGACTGAAATTCCCAATAAACTGAGCATGACCAATATAAATATTCAAAGTGATGCGGACACGTATAGCGGATTTGTGCCCAGTTCAACCATCTCACGTACTAACAGAAAGGGACAGGCGCCACTTTGCTCCTCAAGCTGTGACTTCGCTGGAGCCGGAGCTTGTGAAAACGCAAGCACTCATGTGACGCCCACAGATTGAACACAACACAGTACAGCTCTTTAAAATAGCGCATGCGCTGTCTGGCCGAGACCTAATGGATGGCACACATTTTGGAATACAAGAGATCAAGAACAGCACAAATGTCACCACTTCAACAAAATAAAATACATCACCAGAATCAATTACAGGCCGCTCAAGGAATACGACAAAAATGTCGTGGGCGGTGAGCGGCAGAAACTCACACCCGCAACAATCGTACTCCCTCTCCTGTCCTACATGATCTCTACAAAAGCACTTTGCCATTTACAGTTTAATGTTTTAAGAATGAATGACTATCTTGTATGTCTCACAACAGTCCTCAAATGCTGCACTAAGGAGGTGTAACAAATATACTTAATTTTCATCTGTTCAAGCCAAGGCACATTAAGGGGATATAACCGTTCTTTCAAACTAAACTGTTTGTACTCTGAGCAAAGCACAAGCAGTAACAGCACAGACTCTTGAGGTTACCAAGCACTGGCAAAGTCAATCGGTCGGACGCCGGTTGTTATTCTTTTGGCTTCGCCGGGCTCGTTTTGTTTCGTAATGTTTTCGTTGTGAAAGCTGCCAGGCCCTCACTAGTATTAAAAAAAAAAAATAAAAAAAAAAGCTTACAAAATATAATTTTGAATGCCAGGGCTTTAAATACATTATGTATGTTTCCAGCAAATGATGAGATGTGGTGTGTCAATCACAATTAGTCTTTTGCATCTTGTTTTATTCACTATGAAAATTAATGTCTTGCAGGATTATTATTTTTTCATATGCAAACGTGAACCTGCTAAGGATAGATTTATGAAGTCAAGAAACTCAGTTCACTCATCAAAAAACGTCCCATAATAACAAACACCGTATTACATAAGAACGTCAGAGAAATGACCTGGCTTTCAAATTGTGAGACAAGCTGGGTGGGTTGCACGTTGCCATGATAGACACCTGGTCACTTGGTAAACCAGATGCAATACAAATAAGTAAATTTAGTAAATTATAAAATACATACGATAAACTGTAAATGATCTAAATATTTGATATTTCAACGTGAAATCATTAAACACTTTCAAGATACAACATGGAAGAATCAAAACACTACTTTGCATAGTCCTAGGACCTACATCTTTGCCAGTACATCAGTTCCCAGCAGTCAATGGCTGTTCATTAAAAACAACTCTGGTTGTAGACTATTTGCTAAATCTTAAAAGTCTCGATAGGATACTTAACGCATCCGGGCCAAACTCACAAAATCCTTTCCACCTCCTGGCCTCCCAAAAATTGCCATGAAAAACTGAACCAAAAAATTAGGAAATAATTTGCAGAAACTGGTCTAGCTCAGAATTATCACTGTAGCCAAAAGGGTCGCTAGAAAACAGATCGTTTCTTCACTCCCAAACCCCCCACAAGGAGAAAGTCCTCATAATAGAGCTGAATGTTGAACAGTTAAAGAAAGTTCCTCAGCAGAAACAAAAAACCATCAGTCGCTCGATCTATGCTCATAAATGATTAATTCCAAAGACTAACTTCTTACTTTCTTCAAGAGTAAATTCAAAGAGCTCTCCATGGACCAAATATTATCTCCAATACTTGTTCTCCTTTCTACTCTCCAATATCACTCCCATATTTCCTCCAACTTTTCTTTATCCACCCACAATAAGTCCCTATACTGGATAACCCTACTTTCCTCTCATACAATGCAGGAGAATATGCTTAAACCCATACCGCAATCCACTTCTACCACAGGCCACAAGCTGACATCCAAGAGCTTGAGATTTGAAGAGGGCCTGGTACCCCCAGAAATTCTACAACATACAACTCTTTCCTCATCCAAATTCGAACGTCCATTACCAGGGGATGAACCAAGCCATCTCATAAGAACATGATATCCATGATCCCAATCCACGAAACAGACCCCACTACCCTCCCAATGCTTGGCTAGTAGCAATTAACTTTACTGTGTAGGTTTCTCAGACAACCATGGTCTTTCAGGCACACAACCGGCCATCTTTTGGAACATGCTCTCTTAAATTAGTTAACTAATCCTGAATTGACATGCAACACTTTGTTACCACTACTCTGACAGATATTGACCACTCTCAGAAAAACATGCCAATCTATTTTGAATCCCTACTGCCACCAATCAGCCACAATCACTGAACCAAAACATAATACAAAATCTAGATTTCTTCAAGAATTAAAAGCTGTTACATTCCCCCTGTACAATCAAAAGGAACACAATTTCTAAGCTAAAAAAAGCGTTAACCTTCACTTACTTGCCTGCTCATCCTCCTTTTTTACTAGGATTTCTATTAAGGGCTATACCCATGAAGCAATAAAGTTATGTCCTAAAAGACCCCCCCCCCCCCCCAAGTCCGATAGAGACAAAGAACTGATCCTTTCTTTCAATGCTACTGCTCTTTACAACCTCACAGTAGAGACTGCATAAACCAGAACCATCAGAAGCAATAGTTATCTGCCTCAGTGACATCTGACAAAACCCACTAAATTCCACACCATCTAATCTCGCTCCTGGTAAAATCCTCAGTTCATCAAACGAGTGACAGAACCTATGGTGGAAAGAGCCAGTTCCACTGCAAAGATCTTCTTGGGAGACTTCAAATTACACTAGAGTTACACAATTGACAGTGCATCTTCACAACGGTCTCTTTTTCTCTAAAGCCACAAATCTAATTATTTCTGAGAAGGAAGATCTTGGACTTATCCTTTTCATGATGAGGTGTTGAACATTAGGCTGGCCAGTTCACTTTGTTGTGCTTTCATCCATTTCATGTACCAAAATATAAACCTGAACCAAAAATAAAGTTCGAGTAAGAAACCTCAATAACCTCAAATTGGTCTTAAAATCCAAAATGCCAGCTAAGCAAAAAAAACAGCTCAAATAGAACTTAAAATAAATCACTACTAGCCCTGAAGAAATAATATTCCATACATTATATACTGAAGTGTTAATGAAAGACAAACTCACAATCACTGAATGCTAAAATGGCATAAAGATCCCATGAAACATCTTTGAAGCCCTATGACAAAAACACACTTAAGAAAAGAACCACATCTTCGAGACCAAGATAACCTTCCTCAGAACCAAGATCAACCAGACTGAAAATCTACCAACACCGTGAAGATGACAATATGCCCCCATTATCAACTTCAGGTCCCAGACTTTAAAAACACTGAGAAAAATGTCAGTTCTTCAAACTAAAAAAAAAAAATGAGTTATTTGTCTCAAACTTAACATGCCTAAAATGGACCCAAACCCACAAAGAAAAAAAAATGGTGCTTTGTTAACTTGATTGAAAAAATGTCTTATTGAACAATCAAGCATCTTAATCCAGCCTTTCGCTTATTTAGCATTTTTCTATAAATGTTACAAGTCACTGGGATGGGCCTTAGAGCGTTATGAACCGATATTAGTACAGGGGACTAAAGTAAAGGATATTCTTGAGAAGGGTGAGCAGTATACAAAATATTCTGAGATGGAACATGTTGAAGTGTTCATAGAGTCAGTATCGACCTCAGCAGGCCCAAGTCATAAATATGTATTTGAGGTGTCTGGAATCCTGCAGCATGGAGGGGTAGACAGAGGTCCGACAGAGGCTATGGGCTTTTGAAAGCTTGCTGAAAGTTAGTAAGTCATTTACAGTCTTAGATGTAATGGAAGTCAGTGCCGTAAGGGTGATAAATGTCAGGAAGTGTTCTTCCTCAAAACCTCTGGAAGCAGAATTATTAGAACATATGTAGATTCTGAGCTACAGGTCCAAGACTTCTGGAGGGATGGTATAGACAAACTACTTGAACAGACAGCACTCACTGCTCTTAAGTAGGGAGATGAATACAGAAATTATATCTGCCATGTCAGTACACCCATTTACCCTTTGTGTGCGTCAGAGGGCTCCGTGCTATCCTCCCACAAAGTCCTTTTGTGCTGCCAGAGGCAGAAGAACCCTGTGGTGCGAGCACCAGTGGGATTTCCTTTTATTTATTTTAGCCTCTGGAGCTGGGGGAAGAGCTTCCCCAGCAGCCTTAGGCATTTTCTTCCCCCCAATGTAATGACAATCGGTGCACATGACACACTGACATCACCCAGCAGCCTTTTTTATCCCCATCAGGGGCAGACTGGTGGTGTCTTCCTCTAATCTGCCCCCAGCGGGGGGTGGGATGCAGAAAGACCACTAGACTACCAGGTCCACCCCCTTTCCAATCGGATTTTTTTTTTATTGCTATAATGTGTGGATAGAGGCAAATCTAAACTCTCATTATTTGCAAATTACATATTGGTGAGAATGGCTTACTCAGTACGTCACTGCACCATGACGCGCGTCCCGCCCACCCCCCATGGAGGAGCTTCATTCATTCAGCTGTTCAAGCTTAACATGACAGTCACCTGGTTTAAGACTTAACACCCCAAAAAAGGACAACCCATTTCTTAGAGCTTGGAGACTTTCCACTTTCAGGAATACAACTGGTGACGACAATACCAGGACATATAATGCTTACTTCCCTCCAATGTGAGAGGAAATACAGAACCACCTGCTGTGCATGGCCACATCAGCTTAATAAAAACAAAAACTTCCTAGAAAGCTCTTAATATTTCCAATGTAGATCAATATACAAATACTAACACTACAGAAGGCCGGTCTAGGCTTTATAAGGCGTGGAAGAAGAGCAAGGGTAGCAAGCAAGGATCTCATTCCAACCATTGGCAATAGGGGAACTTTGGATCCCCTATTTCGCAGATTACTATCAGGCGACTAATCTGAATTATCTTCTTAAGCAGTCAAAGGATGAAAAAGAGCAACTGGCATTTCATAGACCACTAATTCTACATAGTCTTAAACTCAAAATCACATGTAACTGTTGCTAACATAGCTCCGAAATACTGTGAATGCAACATAACAGGTACAACACTAGCTACCTATCCAAAATGCAATAAACCCAAAGTTCAAAGCTGCACAATTAGGGATGATTTAGGAGTAGTCTATACGAGCATGAGACACATAATTTAGATGTTTGGACAATTCTATAACCTACCCTTCTCCGCCAATACTTCTCTACCCAACTGTGAGTCCTGCACAGACTATCAAAAACAATACCACCACCCCCACCAATATCCCTGGAAAACAGGTGTTTCTCAACAGACTCTTAAAGATGCCTGAACTCCAGACAACCATGTGCACCCTTAAGCTGGTGAAGGAACCTGGTATGGATGTCCTTCCACTGAGTTTCTACCAAACTTGGAAAGGTAAACTCATCAACCCCTTAACAATACCGTTTGGCCATGGATACATCCTGGTGATGCCAGCCCAGTGGTAATTCCCAAGGAAGGGAAAAGGCATAGATCTATAAAAAATTTTTTTTAAAAAACCAATACCTCCCAATGTCATGCCTCAATGTGGTAATTCCTAAGAAACATCCCCGACAAAAAGTCCCTCATCAATCTAGATTGATAAATATATGCAAAATAGTAGCAAGCAGACATAACATGTCTCACATAATCCTCAATACAACACTTCGATAAACTTTACGAAAAAGAGACTAATCTCCAACGATACCAGACTCATCAGCCACATTATCAAAAAAGACAATCTACTGAAATCACCAATCTATGTGAACACAGAGAATCTCATTACTCAAATTTTGATTTCAAAACATACAGAGGCTCTCAATCTAGCGGACGTTCAGAAATCTGAAACCGCATTTTTGGGAAAACAGGATTTCCACTGAGTTGTGGATTACAAGCCAATAATTCCAAAACAGTATCCTCTGTCAACATGATCAGTATTGTACTACTCTACGCAAACTACATAAACATTCGCCAAAATGAGGACACATTAAACTGTATCATCAATATGGCACAATTAACAGATTACAATTCTAGAGAAACAAGATACCTGGAAAATTGTGTATAAAAAGGGAATTAATGTACTAAGAACTCAATTCCAAAGAACAGATTCCCTTCTCAGCCTTCTAAACCAAATACAACCTTGACAACCTCGATCTTCATACAAGTTTATAAAACTAAGGAAGTGGACAGGGACATGGGATATCTGCTCAGCTACCACACCTGTAGACTTAGTGTCTCCGGTGCGACCTGTCCCTGGCTAGTACGGTCAGTATGGATTACGTGCTCATGTTACGTATGTGGAATTTGTATAATGTTGTGCCTCTGAGGGGCGGATGTGACCTTGGAGTTCTAAGTTGTTCTGCCAAACGAATAAAGTTGTTAATTAAAAAAAAAAAAAAAAATCCTAGAAAAAATAAAAAAGTTTATAAAACTAAAAGGTCATCCACTTGAACATTACAATACCTCACCAGTCCAATGCCTCTAATCTGGCACAGAAACGTACTCATGGAGGTCACTGTGGAGCCACAATGTACAAATTACTAAACACCAGAAGAATAATTACTCAAATTACAGGAAAAATGAGGTTTATTTTAAAAACATCCTTTAAAGCTAACTTCAGTCATCCCATGGAATAAATATTGCCAGCTCTCAGAGTCTCAAAAATTGCTCCTGCTCTCACAATGTGCAAATAAAACATTCTGGATACTAACTAATATCAACTAAATACCACAAGCTTAGCCTTATCGAATATGACAAATGGTGGAAATGTGCAGATGAACTCTGAGACCTTAGGGATGTTACTGGACTGCACCCTATTCAAGTCATTCTTGCATAACGTGAGCAGCCAAAGTAACCTTAAAGATATACTGGGCTCCAGACCTTCCCCTCAATTACTCTTAGTGCATTCTCTCTGTCGCTAGCCCCCACTCCAAGTAAAGACAACTTGCTACTCATGACCTTATGGTCAACTTGGGGGATCAAATCCACCTTATCAGAAAGGAAAAAAAAAAACTTAAAACATGTATCTGTTGACGGTTGGTGCAAATGCGTCCTATTCACCAGAGGTGTGGATAACACGTTGAGCACATACTTCAACAGTAAACACGTGGCAAATAAAGACTGGATGCCTAACTGCAACTTGTCAAACCACCATAAAACTTTTTTTTTTAGCCAGTTATTCATTCCTCTATCTCTCACCCTCTGGAACTCCCCTTCTCTTTCCATGCAGTTAGCGGTGTATGAACAGACCGAATGCTCTGATGCAGGTGACCTCTCTACTAGTGCCTCTTTCCGAGCTTGTTTTCTCTGCTTTTTTACACTATTGATTCCATAATGATCGGATTAAAACGGACAGTAATGCTTAGCATTATGTCATCCAGTAAAACCAACTTCCAAAGGTACTGTGCTACCTGTTTTCCCATAATACCGCCAATTCTTTAAAAATAACAGTTTACATGGACAAGGTCAACCCAGCTGTTATTTACCTTTGTAAAAACCTTTGACAATTCATGTAAGATAAAAGAATGAAATTCATTCAAGGCATACACATACAAGAAAGCATTGGAGTTAAACAGGCTCCCTGCTCACTTGAAGAAACAATTAAGTATTTGTTAAGGTACACGGACAATGCTTGTTAATGTTCCACTTCAAGCCTAAGGTTACCTTTAAGGCACGCAGCAGACAGTCTGAAGTTTGTTTTGATTATCATTAAAACTTGTAATAAATTGCCACTTCAAGTGGTTAAGAAGCAACTCTAAATTCAGTACATTACCATACAAAACAATTATGCCATAAGCCAATGAATTATGCGTTTTTTTTTGTTTTTTTTAAATCATTTCCCTGGTCCACGGACATGCTCAACACCGATTAAATGATGTGGAACACATGTTCAATATACTAATCTCAAGAAGGGATTGTCAGCACATACAAAATAGTCATTTTGGTCCAAATACAAGCAGCAAACCATCAACTTTGGTTCTAGTTTAAAATCACTGGCAATAGCAGTAGCATTCTGTTCGGCCAACGGAATTCAAAGCCCTGGCAGAGACCCCCACCCTTCCTTATATCGTTGCTTACCTACCCTACAGGCCCCAATCAACTGCATAAAATAAGCATCAAGTCACAAAATGAACCAGCTTATAAATGTATTAACTGAGAGATTCTTAAGTGAAAAATATAAAACATGCTTAAAAACAACACTTACATCAGCAAACTCATGTAGCACTGTTTTAATGATTGTGCTACTTGGTGTATTGTACTTTTGTTGCTTTCAAGGACAGGTCGGCCTCAAGCAAGTTTATTAAGGTTTTCAATACATATTTGAGTACAGTAAATACATGTATTCTTCTTGCGTCAGTAAGACAGGTAGAACCCACCCTCCAACATAGAAGAAATGTAAGAAACTTAAGCATGTTACAATTTTATTTTACACAAACTTTCGATCTTTCCTGTCAAATATGGAAATGCATCTACATGAAGATAACATTCTAAGTAGATCAAGATACAGAAAGCATAGAAATGCTAGAATGCACTTAGACTGCTCTTCCGGGCCCAAGGACAAAGGATATCCAGTGTTCAGAAATTTCAGAAAGAAGAAACGGGCACTAGCTCACACACGTAACCAGATATGCCTCTATAGTTACAGTCAGGCACCCCTTACATTATTTAAAGCTGCTTGGGAAGAAATCGATGCAAAGATAGGCGAACTCCCTACAGAAGAGCTGCATAACCTCCTCTGCGCTGTATTAGCCAGGACTCAGCTTTCTGGTCTTAAATAAATATAAAAAAAGTGTAAGTGGACACGTTCATGCTAAGAGTAACTTGACACTATGGTTATATCTATTGAAACAAGACTGACTGATGTGTTCTATGAATGTAGCTGAAATTAACAAGTACAAAAAAAATAATATATATATATATATATATATATACATACATATACACACATACACATATATACACACACATACATATAAACACACATACATGTACACACCAAAAATTCCGTCGTCCCGTAACTCCGAGAAACTCGGAATGACAAACCGACGAGCTGTAACCTAGAGTGTGCACCAATTGCACTTTAATAATTTCTCTGCCAACACAAACTTTGGCCACCAATTACGCTTTAATACACGTTTCGGAGCCAAAAGCTCCTTGATCACAGGTTAACAGTCGCGTTTTACAATTCCATTAAATAACCATTTGCACTGTCTCTATACTAAACATAAACAAAGGACTTACAAAACAAAATAAACACCATTGAAACGTGTCGGCCATCTTGAAATACTTCACAAATGTTCTATTATACACAGAAAATCTACTACGTCGACATCTTGAAAGTATCGCATTAATTTCAGAAAACTTATGTTGAAGCAAAATGGAAATTTATAAAACACAAAAAAAAGAAAAATATTATTGATAACATGATGACGACAACACATTAGTTCCACTGTCTTAAGCAAATCAACTTAAATAGAACTGTCATATTTAATACGTATTTATATGCCACAGAGAGTATACTCTCTGCCAATACTTTTTTTTTTTTTTTTGGGGGTGGGGGGTCTGTAGTAATCACACAAGGGAGCTGAAGCAAAAAGGATGTTTATTTCTCAACTCCTCACAACCAACTGGCTCTACACATCTCAACATTCTATGGCAAACTCCAGGTTGATCCAAAGACCCAACATTCTAAGGTGAGTGGGACGTACTACTTTAACACATAAGGACATTAAATATGTACATCTTTAAAATAACTATATATCTACACTAATATATATATATATATATATATATATATATACATACACACACACACATATTTACAACAACAGAGGATATATTTCCCTCACGTTTAATGCTTATAACATATCTCCTTCCCCTACGAAAAGAGTACATAGTCTCTCTGCCACAGTGGAGATCTTCGGTCATGGGAACTTACTCTTCTCTGAGAAGTATTCGAAACATCTCTAGCATTGTCCATAATTCCAGTCTCTTCTCCGCGCCTGTCTTCTCCTCCATCGTAAGGTACAATGCGATCCATGCTCCATACTTTACCATCCTGTAGTCTAACTACATTACGATGCATTTCTTTGATTTTAATGGGATCAGAAAATTTACTTCCGCTACCATGATAACATCTAGGAAGTCGAACCTTCACCCATTGACCCACATACCATGACCTGTTTTTGGTTCCAAATTTTTTATTGTACCACTCCACATACTTATTTTGTTTACGCTTAAAACACTCTGCAGATACATCTCTTTGTTCACAAACATGTTCACCACCTCTTAACCAATTAGGGTTCAATTTGGTACCGGGCTGCCTTCCCTTCAATGATTGGAAAGGTGACAAACCCGTGACTGAGTTCGGTGTATTATGATATGACCACAGCATCTCATTCAGTGCTACTTCGCCTTGCATACCTGATATTTTGGCTCTTTGAATACATTTTTACCACTCTATTCATTCTTTCAACTAAACCGTTAGCTTTCGGATTGTACAACGCTGTTCTAAAATGATACACTCCCCATTTCTTAAGGAACTCTTTCATGTTGTCCGAGGTGAACTGTACTCCACTATCTGTCACCAAGGTGCTTGGGATACCTTCTCTCAGGAACGCTTCTGTCAGAAACTTAATGGCTTCGGTTGTGGTTATTTGGCTAACTATCTTGAACATAGTCCAGTGTGAATGATAGTCAACTAAGACAAACATGTACTGACCCTTGTTCCCTAGGTGACTCATAGGCCCCAAAATGTCAAGACCAAGCTTGTTTCATGGCTTCACAGGAATGTTCGCAGGAGACAGTGGAGCCTTACGTGTTGGGTGAGATTTATCACTCACAGCACATCCCCAACAACCCGCACTACTCTCTCTACCTCACTATCCATCTGGGGGAACCAGTACGTGGCACGCAGCTTGTTTTTCGTGAGACTACGGCCTAAATGTCCCTCATGTGCCAGTTCCACCAGTTTGGTCCACAGATTACAAGGAGGTACAATTCTTTCGCCTCTCATTACCAACTCATTTGAAACATGAAGTTCAAATCTGACATTCCAATAACTCTTTAAAGGTTCTTCCACATCTTTTGCCTTATCGGGCCACCCATTAACAATTTTATTCTTGATTAGTTGCAATGTTTGGTCCTTTTCTGTTTCCTCTATCCATTCCTTTTTTGTGAGGCTAGCAAGATCTATCCATAATATGGATTCAACCACTTGCAAATCCTCTTCTTGTTCTGCAACTTTCCCATCTACTCTGTTACCTCCCGTAGATCTGGACAGGAAATAAGCGATGTTGTTTTTGTCACCCGGCACATATTCCACATTAAAATTATACCCCTCCAAACCAAATAACCATTTGGCTATCCGTGGAGTAGCACGTTCCCTGCCTTGCGTAGTGAATACATTGATCAAAGGTTTGTGGTCTGTTTTCATTACAAACGGTAAACACCATAAGAAAAATTTAAAATGAGTTCTGGCCCAGAAGCAAGCCAACGTTTCCCTTTCAATGGTTGAGTATCTTTTTTCTGCTTCATTTAATGCTCTTGAAGCGAAAGCCACAATTCTTTCCTGCCCATTAGATTTCTGACATATCATTGCTCCTAACCCTTGACCGCTGGCATCTGTCGATACATAGGAAAATTTGATCCTAAACTAAAAACCTAAGTGTGGTGAATGAATTATGGCTTCTTTAATGTCGCAGAATGCTTGTTGGCATTCACTACTCCATTCAAATTGAGTATCTTTTTTCAAAAGTGTTCTTAAAGGGGCTGTAATTATAGCAAAATTTCGTACAAATGTCACCATATATTCAGCTAGGCCTAGAAAGGATGTAAGTTCTTGTCTGTTTGAGGGAGCTAAAGCTTCTTTTACCGCTCTTACCAGATCATTTTTAGGTTTGACACCCTCCTCTGAAATTTTGTGACCCAGATATTCAACTGATGACACCCCAAATTGAAATTTTTCTTTCCTAATTGTCATTCCTGCTTTGTGTAGAGCTCGAAGAACACTCCTTAGAGTGTCATCATGCTCAGGCCTACTGTTACCATAGATCAACACATCATCTTGGAAGCACAGCACTGTTCCACATCCTTCAATATACTCTGCATGATGATTTGGAACACAGCCGCAGCAGAGGCCAATCCAAAGGGGATCCAGCGGTACCTGTAAGCTCCGAAAGATGAAATAAATGAGGTGAGGGAGCGTGAAGATGGATGAAGCTCCACTTGGTGATACGCTGACAAGAGGTCCAAGACACTAAATATTTTGGCTGGTCCCATTGTGCTTAACATTTCTTTGATTTTTGGTAAAGGGAACCTCTCTACCCAAATATTAGCGTTCAAATCCCTCAGATCTACACAAACACGTATTCCATGACTCCCAGATTTCTTAGTGATCACAACCGGAGCAACCCATAATGCACTGTCAATTGGTTCAATAACTCCTAACTGCTCTAAACGGCACAATTCCTGTTTGAGAGGTTCTTGCATCATGAGCGGTACAGGCCTGGCCCTATGTGCAATTGGAATTGCACCTTCTTTAACTATGATTTTGTGCTGATAATCTACTAATCGACCAAGTTTATCCTCGAAAAGGATTGGAAACTCATTGCATACAATATAATCATTTTCTGGATTTCCCACCAGCAACACCGGTTCCTCCCTGTTAGGGTCTAAGCGTATACCTAAATCACGCTGATGCTCCCATCCTAATAAATTTGAGCCCTTGCTGGTAAAATACACCTTACCTGTAGTCGATCTACCCTTGAAGGTTATGTGCATGGACATCATTCCCTTCAGAGGTATAGGATCACTATTGTAACCACCTGGACAGATGTCCGCTGGTTGTTACTCTTATCCCTTACTCTTGAATTTACTCTCAAAAGTATCGAAGTTTATAAAAGTAAATGGTGAACAGGAATCCGCATATACTCTTACACGTTCTCCATTAAGATTTATTTCACATGACGGATACGTGGTCTTCATGCCTGTGTTCTCATTGCCCTCTCTCACTTGTAGTACAAATTTGTTATGATTGTCTTGAGTATCTTCCACTTTATGTACAACTTTCCTACCATAATTCTCATTTTTCTCTCCCTTACATGCTCTTGCATAATGCCCTTTGTTACCACATTTTCTGCATACGCAATTACGGGCTGGGCATTCCAGGCTGTTAGCCAAATGTTTCGCATTACCACACCTGTTCCTAGAATTCCCAATGGTACTTTTCTTATTAGTGATTTCCTGAATTTTGAGTTCCTCAATTCCTCTAGGTTCCTTGCTTTCTTGGTTAGATATAGTTCTAACCTCCTTTACTTCATCCACAATGGAGGAATTTTTAAAAGCTCTTATGCATTCTGCTGTTTGCTCAATACTCTTAGCTACCTCAATAGCTTCTTTCAAGGAAGGGCTTATAATTAACAGTTTCTCCTGTACTTTGCTATTATTGGTACATCTCACCAATTGGTCTCTGATAAGAGAATCTTCAAGGCTACCAAAGTCACAGGTCGCAGCCAGACCCCTAAGACTGGCTATATAACTTGAAACTCTCTCATCCCTCCCTTGGACTCTACTGAAAAATTGATGTCTTTCGAACACCACATTTACACCAAAATGTCCTTCCAATTTTTTTTTAGAGTCTCTTCATACACATCCAGCTCCTCGTCCTCATCCTCCTCCTCCTCCTCCTCCTCCTCCCCAAAATCTGTCAAATTGTCATGGACTTTACGCCCACGTACTCCTAAATTGTGCAGTAAAATATGTTGTTTCCTTAGTGGGGAAAACTTCTCTCCTCCAATCGCTATCAGGTAAGGTTCAAACAAACGTCTCCAGTCCTTCCATAGTAGACTGGGTTCCCCAATATCATTTAAGAAAGGAGGAGGTTGAGAAATACTAGCTGCAGCCATGTCCCGCAACTACCAGTTATCCTTATTACTCAATATCTACTTATTGTGTATATATATCCTTTTAAAATCCACAATAATTAAATTCCAGAAGCATTTAGCTTGATATTCTTCAATACATCCACATATAAATTACCTATTGTTTCAATGTAAAAAAAAAATGTTTTGTTTTCTTTCCTGCGTCCCTTCACTTAAATTATTCAGTCAGTACGCAACCCCTTGAAAAGGAAGAACATAAAAATGATCAATTAACAAAATATTGCTTGGCGTTAGTATAAAGATACTCAAAAATGTTCCCTGTAAAGGACTTCACCTTCCCTTTACAGCAGATTATACCGTCCTGGGAAGGCAGGGGTTAACTCTCGACGACGCTTGGAGAATGTCCCCTTCGTCAATACGAAATGCTGCCGAAGTGCTAGAGGATCGGGAACAGCCTCCTGATGACGCTCGTCACAGTGCGTCAACCAGGAATGCTGGGGGTTGTAGGAGGTCGGTTTCAGCTTCTTAATGAGACCCAGGAAGCTCCACCCCAGCGTGCAATTGTACAACGCCGTCAAGCTGTCCGGGTAGGACCCAGCCTTCCGATGAGACTCAGGGAGTGTCGCACCCACACGCAACCGTGCAACGCCGTCGAGCTGACCAAACAGGCCAAGCCCACAGCCTAAACCGCTTCTCAGCCTGCCGCCTGAGGCACCCCCGATGTGGTGCCCACACTACACCATCAACGCTGCTCCGGAGGTTGCCCGTCACACCACTGTTTCAAGTGGTGCCTCCGTGACGGCGTCTACCAGGTGACTCCCTTCAATAGAATAGCGCCAGCGCCAGCTCCAGCTCCAATCTCGAGTGGCGGTGAAAGCAACTTGAAAATTTGCTTGGCAGCTTGCGTCGGTACTACCTGTGCCAAAATACCAAGTCCGCTTCCTAACATAGACGTCTCAAAGCCTGAGTAACACAGGTGGAGGGCTTCTCAGTGTCTTCAGAGGAACGCATCAATATAGTCTCAAAATAGCTCCAGAACATCAGGTACAGGGGTGAGGAGTCACACTGCCCCTGCGCAGTTCTTCAGTAGATGAATCTCAACAGCATCCCATCCTCGTCGCCAAATAAAGTTATACTGTAGTAATCACACAAGGGAGCTCAAGCAAAAAGGATGTTTATTTCTCAACTCCTCACAACCAACTGGCTCTACACATCTCAACATTCTATGGCAAACTCCAGGTTGATCCAAAGACCCAACATTCTAAGGTGAGTGGAACGTACTACTTTAACGCATAAGGACATTAAATATGTACATCTTTAAAATAACTATATATCTACACTAAAAATATATATATATATATATATATATATATATATATATATATACATACATATTTACAACAACAGGATATATATCCCTCACGTTTAATGCTTATAACAGGGTCTCTTTATGTGAGCTACAGCTCCTCCAATATGTCCTCCGCCATCCTGCAAGTCCCTAAGGACCCAGGGTCACCAAGGACCTGTGAGTGTTGCCATTAGCCCCCCCACTGCCATCCTGGGGCCCCTCGGAGCAATGATCGCCAGACTAAATACGGTCGTAATACCCTGCGTGGCTCCTGGATAGACTGACCCCTTTGCAGAGTGACCCTGGATGAAGAGCAAGGGCGGCCTGGGGGTAGGGCCCACTGGTGTCTAGTTCTTGAGCTTTCTGCCAGCCGCAGTAAGCGGCACTAACCTGCAGTACATCTCGGCGGTGTGGTGCCGCCATCCTTCCTGAACTTCTTGTCGGGCACTGCCTCCCCAGTCACAGTAGAAGATTGCTTCTGATGGTCCCAGACACCAACAAGCTTCTCAGGTGGAGATGGACCTAGGCATAGTTACCTTGCTGCACGCTCTGGCCTCCAAGATCCAGGTGCGTTTTAAGATCAATCAGGGATCCGTCAATTCAGCATGCACGCTCCGGGCAGCTGTCAAAGCCTCCGTCAGAGGTGTTGCCAAAGTCAATCTCTGTCCCAAACAGTGGAAGAAGCAGAGCTTTATGACAAAGCTTTAAAACCAAGATCATTGCAATATGCTGCAGGCCCAAAGCTCATCTTCCATTATCAACTTGAACTAAATAAACATTGCCTCTGCCAGCTAGCCCTTGGTGAGGCCCACCAATGTTGGAAAGCATCCACTCAGTGACTATACGAACATGGAGATAAACCAGGCAAACTCCTTTTCCAGCTCACTACAAAAGATATGATGTGTAGGATAGTCCTAGTGATAATGGATGACACTGACACTACAGCAGATGCTGTTGTGCTAACATTCGACAACTATTACAGCATGCTGTACGCTCACCAACCGATTTCCCCCACTGAATAAACCCGTCCCACTGTAACAGCTCTTCCGACACCCGCAGTTTCAAGCTAACAGAGGGTGGAACTACAACCCAAACCACCCACCTCTCTCTCCCGTGTCTGAAGAGTTTGGAGACACCCTTAGTAACACGAATTTGGGGGAAAACACCCAGATCGAACAGCTTTCTGTCTGAATATTACTGCAAATTCCACAAGGTGCTGCCTCCCATCGCCCGTTGAACCTCTATGTTGAGGTAGTGGCCTTTGCCTAGTTTCCTTCGGAGCTGGATCTGGCCCCATTCTGCTTATCCATAAAGCAGGGAACCCACCAGAAAGTTGCCTCGCCTATAGACCAATATAGCTCATAAATACAGAACTGAATATCTTTGCCATGTTCCCCACCTGCAGGCTTATCTAGATAATTCCTACCCTGATACACCAAGACCACTGCGGGATGGCATGAAGCCACAGCGCCTTAATCTAGCACTGGCCCGCCACCGGGAACTCCAGGAGCTAGGAGTGTTTTTCCATTAGACTTTGGGAAGACATTCAATACTGTTGACTGGTCCTCTCCATAGTATGTTGGAAAGGGTGGGGGAATCAGACCACGTGCTTTTCAATATGTGAAACTATTACACTCTACTGCAGGTGGGTGTCAACTGGGCACTCTCTGCATCCTTTACCCATCCGGAGGGATATGCAACAAAGATGCCCCCTCTCCATTCTGGTAATAGAGCCCCTGGCCAGACTTATAAGATGCAAAGCTCAAATAAGAGGCTGGCACTGGGTCAATGGGAGAGAAGAGAATAGAACTGTATGCTGACAATGTCCCTCCATACCGTACCAACCATAAAGACTTCGGACCATGCATGCTTCGCATCCTGAACCCAAATGGAGCCCTCAGGACATCACACTAACTGTCAAAGTCTTTACTCATCCTTCTTGGAGAAGAATACAGGGCAGTCATCTATCCCAATGCGACACCTCCGCCGCCGGCTTATGAGGCAGAACTCTCCCTCTCCTGCATGTTGAAAATATCATGCACCAGCTGTATGGCGTGCCCATATCCCAAGATCTTCCAGAACGGATCAGAGTGGTCTTCCAGATCTAGAGGACAGCGTTGCGAATGACAGGATGGGATGGGATAAAAAAAGCTTACACAAGTAACTCCCCAACTGGAAGGGTTCACCAAATGGGATAGATCTGGGCTCATCCATTTGGGGGATGTATGGCACAGGACAACAATGGACTCATTTCAAGAGCTAAAGTATCTTTTCTCCCTTTCTACCACACAGTTCCATAAGCCCTTGCAGCTCAGACATGCACTCAAAGCCCACCATCCAGACCTGCATGATCCCCACTAAATTCAGCCCACTTGAGGCCAAGCTGCAGATGGGATAGCTGGGGAAAGGTGGAGTCCCAAATCTATAAATCATTAGTCCGAACCTCCCCAGACACTAAACTGTCCTTAAACACAAAAGGTAAGTGTATGGAGGCACACTGGGTAAGGCTGACAGGCTCGTAAGGCTCCTAGGATTCCTGCTATCTTATTGCGGCTGTGCCTCATCTAATGACACTATTTACACACCATGATGCCTCTAGGGTGCCTGTAGCACTGAATCACTGGACTGCTTCCAGTGTCCAGAGTCGAATGGAGATTACTTTCATATGGTCTGGTCCTGCCCAGTGGTAAGGACATACTGGAGATCTATTGAAACAGTGCTGACCCAGGCGCTGTAGACTCCTCTCATCCCGACCACTAGAACTGCACTATTGGGTGTCAAGGAGGAGATGTCGGGCCCTCGTGGTGAACACAACTTTCACTTTTGGCGAAACAGGATATATCTCACTGCTGGAAAGAGAGGCTCTCCCCAAAACCGTTGGACTGGGGGTTCTGCCACAGACTGGTGCAGCAAGATGAAGGAGCAGATTTACAGAGGCTGGCTGCCTAAACATGTCAAAATATGGGGATGGTGGCGGGAGTACTCTGGAATGTTCAGAGGTTCGAGAATATTTTGAGAGGTCCTACTGAATACGGTTTCTATCTGTAGGCCCTATCCATACTTCATGACAATAACGGTATTAATGGGTCGTACATATGAGGTTTTGTTTTGTGCTGAAAACACATTAACATTTGGTATTTAAAACCTAAAAACGAGACAATGCAAACTATGGGCAGGGTACGCTGTAAAATGCTTGAAATTGCCTCTAGTTTGTATGGATACTTGAATGTTGCAATTATCAATCTGTGGACCTAGAAAATAAGCAAATTGAACACTGCACAAACAGCCAAAGACAGGGTAACCGCTGAAAGAACAAAACAATGGAAAACGTGCACTGCATCTTGGATCATGGAGGCTTTTCAAGGCCCACAGGAAGTGGGTACAGAATGTCAAAAAGACAGGGTTGTCAGTTGTGTCAATTCATTTCTGTGGGGAGTTACTGTAGGTCCATGTGCATGCTAATCCACAGCAACAGTATGTTAAATCCAGAATATTTACCACGGCAACCTCACCCACAAATCATACCAGTAAGATCCAGGGACATACTGTGCATAAAAAAAATGTAAGTAGTTATTGTAGGTTGCCTAATGTGCCTCAATGTACTTTGATGCCGAATAAGTCAATTTCCATGGTGGCCCAATAAACATCAAGGTGGGATGGATATGGTCACCCTCAAGCCTTGAAAGCCATAGTAGGAAGAGGAAATGTGTGGGGAAAGAGGGGCTTTCACTTGAGCCTCAGTCCAGTGGGGAGCATCTTACATATTCAGAAAGGACGTGTAGCCCACTTATCGGCGCAGCAGCAGACGATATTCTCTCAGAACAAAAACTGGATAACTGGAGTTTGTAGAGTCAGTTGGTTGTAGCAATGCATATGTCTCATTAGGCTCTACTATAATGTTTGAAGAATTTCTAAAACATTCTCAAGATGAATTGGTACATACAGCAGCAAGCCAATAACTAAAGGAAAGTTTGAAAGCATTCGAAGCCAGTGTCTTCATAAAGACAAGAATTTAGTCCTCCGTTAGGCTTTGTGTTTTTTTCACTATTTTTTTTTAGAACAATACCACAGAGTTCATTTGGCTGCAGAATCAAATAACCTAGAACTAAGATACTGGAATATTTTCAAAAACAGTACGCAGGAACTAATAGCATTAACCAGATCTTGTAGTGTTCAACAGGTGTCTTTTCGCTACTATGAAAAGACAAGCAAGTGTGGGTGATCTTATTAGGATAATGTTGTGCACTTTTTCTATGTATGCTTCAAATGAGTAAATAATATAATTGAAGCATCTTCTATGTTATATAGTAGCGTTCCCCATCATGCCTGTATGTGGGCCACTCAAGAGTCACGGTTTAAATGCTAACTCATTGATTCATGGACGAGGAATTCGAAAAACAAGCTGCAAGCGGCTATGTGCTGTTTCTAGGGAACAGTAGGCACTCCAACACTTTCCAGGTGGAATCCTAATTGATATCACAGAAGGGTTGAGATCAGCCCCCTTTTATTGAATTAAAATCCAGCCTGTATAGGTGCCTTTACTAAGGCGCGCACATACGTAACAGCAATAACTGAGAAACGCAGTCAGTCAATTTGTCTCTGTACAAAAAAATGCTTTTCAGGAAGATGCTGGAAGCATTACTCACACAGGACAGCGCTCCAGCACTGCAAAGACAGCAGCACAAGGGCCATTCACTATCAGGTTACAGTACCATAATCCAGCCTCATAACAGGACCAATAACTTTGTAGTAACAGTGAAAGCTTCCCACGGACGCCTACCCAATACTGCGTGGGTGCCATCAGAGCTACATCCCCTCACTCACAGAACTAGTACAGCACAGGCAGTGGACTGTAGGGAAGAGCTACGTACAGCAGAATAAGGGATTGCATTACCAGTGAACAGGTTACTGGTAAGGCAGCAACTGGAGCAGTGTCCAGTTATGGAAGAGTGCTCTAGATAATTCCAAATGTGAGACATTCAACCCATTAGAGCAGTGTTTCCCAACCTGTAGTCCAGGGTCCCCTGGGGGTCTGCGAAACCTTCTCAGGGGGTCCGCGGCTGCCTAGGACATTAAAAAATATTAACAGATTATACATATTAGGTCCCCAACTTTCAGTAATGACTAAGTGTGTTGGGGGTGGTTCAGTTTCCAATTATGATTCAGAGGGGATCCACTGGTTCCAGTAATGATAAAGTGGTGGTCCACAGAAGTCAAAAGGTTGGGAACCACTGCATTAGAGGGACCCGCCTGGTTTATTAAACTAAGCACTAAATAAGCACATTTTTAAACACCATGATCAATTCATATGCAATTTTACAGTAACACTGGTATGTTGTGTGCATATGTAAACATTACCATTTGAATAGTTCATTAAGTCTTTTAGAACCAGGCTGTCCTTTATATTTCTGGAGTACTCATTCACAGAAAGTCATGCTAACGAAATTCTTAGCTGAAAACTTCGTTTGAGACAAGTAACATTTTATGCTGCTGTAAATTAAGCATAAACAATTAAAGGATGCTTTGTTGTTATATCCTGTAACTTCACACTGCAGCAGCATGGACTAACCTTTTCATTTACAAATCTGGCCGCCTGCCTAAGAAAACATATAATTGTAAAGTTTTTTTCACCTTCAGTAGGCACCCTCCATGAGCTCACTGTGTGAGAGGATAGCACTCTAGTCTAGCACTTCCTTTGAAGCTAGACTGACAATGGAAAACTGAAATGTTGCAAGGGTTAAGCATCACCTTTACTGTCCCTCTGATCAATCCGTTTTGCGTAAGGAGTTGAAATAAAGCCACGGAATAGAGTTCTAACTTTCAAAAGAGAACGGTCCTCTTATCTTTAGGGATGTTGAAATGTATGCTGGGAAGTAAAAATAAGGGTTGCCTTCCAAAGCTGACAAAAAAAAAAAAGTTACCTTCATTATGCATTTGCTTTTTAGTCAGCTATGAGGACGTTTTGGGAGTGCAGTTTCACATTTGAAAATAGAAATGTGGGCACAAAAAGCAAGCCTGCAAAGTACTATTGGCAAAACAGAACAGGACTATCTAAAATGTGTAACACGTTATGTGGCCCCTCGGGAGCAATAAACGCAAGCTTTAGTTGCCTAGCTAAGGAGGTTCACATGCCTCAATCGGATACACAGCAACAGACTGCGGCCGATTGGAGTTGACTTTGCTAACACATGTAGCATCCTTCCTCTTCTTCCCACAGAGGCTAGGAAAACTGTGGCACACTCGGATTACTTCCAGTCTCAATTACAAGAATTAACACCTAGTACCTTCCCCACCGGCCGAAGGTGGTACAGCACTTACCTGCCATATCGATTCTGCATGTCTCTGCTTCGGCCTCGATTTCTTCTCATCTCAGACAACTTCACAGGCTCTTTCAATAAACACTTTTCCTTTAAGTATCTTTGCCTTACAGAGTGGTGTTCAATCTACGTCTTTCACATCTAACGCTCGTGTTTAGACCCCCGTGTCCCGTCTCGATTCCTCCTCTAGATCAGTCATCGATCTGTTCATCAAGAAAGCCAGGAGAGAAGGTAAAATCTTCTCTTATCTTTCTGCCAGACCTGTGAACTACCTGCCCTTGTACAGCAGAACTACCAACCATATATATTTCAAAAAATAAACTCAAAAGATTCATGTTCTGACATTTCTCTGCCACGTCTTTGTCACTTGCTTATCGGTCTGTCCCTTCGCCAGCGCATCTGTTGGGGTAATTGCATGCTTTATAAAATCGCATCACTTTGATCATTACATACAGCAGACACGAACAAATAATAACGTTCAGACAATACATTACAAAATGTTCCATGCAGTAGACTTCTGTTGGGTATCATACACCTGCCTATGACAGCTGCATGACGAAGGAACACTATTTTGATGACAGCTTTTTCCCGTTTCCCCTGCCATTCCGTGGGGATGATGCCAGAGGAAGACCCGGCACCAGAGTGGGGCATTTACATTCTGTAATCTATGCCGCTTTGACTTTCCTGTCGACTGCTGCCAGATCGGACTACACTTGGACGAACCTCTCACACATACTGCCCCGTCCGTTTCCCCTTCTAAATACACTCAAGGAGGATGCATAACCACAAGACACAGCGGAGCTCAAAAAGCAGACCAGGCTCTTTCGCGGATGCTGATCTCTTTGGAGTGGCAGCCAGAAGCTACTGTTTCTTGCCCCTCAACTGTCACTGTAGGTCAGCAACCTCAAGACGCAAACACTGCCTCTCGCTACCAAATTGTAGCAGAAGTTGGTCTCTAGAACACAGAGGGACACAAAAAGAGCATTGTAAATTAAATTACAAGCACTGTGCTGGAAACATAAGAGTGTGTTCACCAGTTATAAAAAGTACGGATATTCAATTGTGTACGAAAATGAATCTTGCTTTAGAATGCAGTGTTATCAGTGCAATATATTTTTTATTAAATGTTTGTCAGATACAAACACATTCTAAATTACATAAAATTGGGTTAGAACATAGATTAAAAGTTACACAGACACTTAAAACAATCTTATAAAAAAAAAAAAAAGCATTCATTTGCCACAATCAACCAATTTCATTTATGAAAATGAAAAATGCGCCTGACATGGCAACCCTTTCAAACTCCAGAGCAAATACATCGACCTAAAATAACAGCTGTGAGTACAGTGACAATTCATTTGGCACATTCCTGGGACATGTAAATAAAGATCCCAGATATTTTCTGGGGGCTATACAGCTGGAATAACAAACCTTGGATCAAAATAAGTGGCAGTTGGCCAAGTGTAATAAATATTGCACTACTCTATGTTTTTCTTACAGCGATCTTTTAGCTTCTCTGTAGTTCAAATCAGAGTTAAGAAATTATCTTTTGTTCTGCTAACTTCATGTTATCAACACAAATTATGATCTGACCTGACTGCCTGACAAAGTTTAGATTACATACATATATATTTATTCACTTAAAAAAAACTAAAGGTTACAGGGACGCTATAATTAGGCTCACATATTAAACGTACAAAACCATAGAAATTTACCTGTTATAGTTATCTCAAGTAACTATAACTCTTGCCCCAAAATAACTATAACTGGCACCCCTGCAATGCATAGTTTTTTTGTCAAATTTTGCTGCAAATATTACATCGATATAATCAATGATATCAAAGATGTCATGAGTGCCGGAATTTATGCTGCAAGTATCAGTGCATGGCAAGGGCACAACTTATGGTTACCTTAGGGCCTGAGTAATTGTTACTTGAGATAACTAACTATAATAGGTGAATTTCTATGGTTTGGTACGATTAAAATGTGAGCCTAACTATAACGTCCCTGTAACCTTTGTGGTTTAAGTGAATTTCTATTTTTTTCTTTTTAATTCTATTTACTAACTATAACATCCCTGAAACCTTTGTGTTTTTTTTTCTTTTTTCTTTTCAGTGAATTCCTATGGTTTTTAACTAAAAGTAATTTTCGTTACTATACGTTAATCCAACCACAGCCGCGCACAGCAGCAGCTGAACATAGGCCAGACACCCAATAAACAACCCATCTTGCACCACGCATGGCCAAAGTGGGGTTGGCCGCAGGCCCTGGCATGTAGCCAGTCTGTGCGGGCAACCCCCCCCCCCCCCCCCAACCACCCAACCCTGGGAGAAAGCAAGAGATAGAGTGATTTAGGCTTTGACAAATGATACCTACAATTAGATATTTCCAGACAAATTGAAAAGAAAAATGTTTTTGTCAATTACAAAAAAAAAAAAAAAGTGAGATCACCTTTCAGTATGTAACAAATATTTATAGCTGAAAAGAAACTTAAGCAGGAAATAACCATAGACTCACCTAGACTAGAACCTGTAACTTTTAGTGTCCATGTTTGAGACCTTAACCACTAGGCCAGAGGTAGCTCCTTACAGTGAGGTGTCCAGACTTAGCTTTGACATTCAACCCACAGATATGGAGGGGAAAAAGACTTCAATGTTCCATCACTAGGCATGTTTAACTGTGAAAACACTAGAAAATAAACACACTGCCAAGCGATACTAGGGTCTGAACCTTCAGCCTACGGAGTGACAGCACAAGACATTGACTACTAGGCCATAAGTGACTGCTTTACATTCAAACGTAACTATAAATATTCTTATCAAAGATCTTGGGGAGGGAGAGAGAGAGAGAGACTTGAAAAAATGCTTTTTAGCCTTGCACCAGAGCTAAGGGGTTAGGGTACCTACCCTGACCCCTTTTCTACCTTTTTTTCTTGGGACTCTGCTGAATCTGAATCCCAAGATGGCTGCCAGCACTTCCTGCTTGAAGTGTTAGCAGGCAATCCGATAATATCATGGGGACAGCTGGATCTGCAGAGGATCCGCATCCCTGTATATCTCTAGATTTTTTAAACTCTAATTTCTCTAAAACTAATGAAGGGATTAACACCAAATCACAAAAAGCAGGCTTTCTGGACCAAGACCTGTTTTTTTTGCCAAATTTGGTGTAATTCCGTTCAGCGCTTTGGGCTTTAGTCTTATTCCAAAATTTGAACAATCCCATTGAAGTAAAATGGGGAAAATGTGTTTTGGGCACACCCCTTTTTCTCAGCCCCGCTTGATGGATCACCCGAAACTTTCAACACAACAAATGAAACGATCAAAGTATACCTTTTGAAAATTTCATGAAGATTCATTAAGCAGCGCCAAAGTTATTAGCAAAACAAAAAATGCTCTGTCTATGGAAAATATGGTCCTAGCTGTCAGGGTCAGTCTCTCTCTTTCTCTCTCTCTCAATTCTCTCTCCCCCCCCCCCCAACCAGCATCTAGCTACAATTTATTGCAGATGCAATTTAACTGGTATATAAATCCCATTTACCTACAATGGACTCGACCTCAGGATACTTTAACGGCTACCATTTTATTTCTGAAATCTCAATCTGTCAGTTTAACAAGCCAATACCCAATTCCTATCTAAATGTTTCAACCAAAAAGTTTGTTGAAGTCCCAAGACTTTTCTAAGAGTTGCAGATGTCAAAATTTGGAGCATGCTCTATGAACAGCAACAAAAAAAACCCCACCAGAAACCAATACAGGTAAGTTTACCCCATCAATTTGCGGTAGAGAACTGGCGCAATTCACAACATTTCCTGGTAAACTGACATAAGCCTGTAGCTAACCCAGTTTCTATGCTACTTAAAAGCAAGCTCTGAATACATTTTCTTTTTTAAAAAGTCACACTCTCCACATGAAGGTGGTCTTTTTCCTGCCAAAAATAGAGTACCTTGGTTTTTTAATACTGTTTATTGCCCATCTGTTAACCTTACTATAACAATTAAAGGCATCCAGTTGTTTCAGCAAACATTTTGGAGTAAATTCTAGGACTAATAAATCGTCTGGATAAATACGGGAATTTATAGGGCTCCTGTAGCACTTGGAGGATAACCCTCTTACCTTATTCAGGAGCTTAAGGCGATCTCTGAACAGTAAAACAGGTGCACCAGTAAACAGTCCTGTTTCAACCCATTGTGGATTGCAATCCGCTCTGTCCTTGCTCACTGATACAAATACAACTTTCAAACTAAAATTGTGGATTGTGAGATGGCCATTAAATTCCAATCAAGTGTATTTTACAACTAGCAAACAATGGTTTCCCAGACAAACAACCCATTCAAATACAGCTGTCTCATTAAGAATAGGGAAGAAAGTATTGGCTTTGCATACCAGTTTGACTTGACCTTCACAGCCACAATTACCTATGCTTTACAGTGTTTTCTTTTTTGTTTTAAACTTTAACAATGATATGTTTTTCCAAGGAAGAACAATCACAAAACTCAAAAACATTACAAACAAGACAAAAGTAGCCTTAGAGGACAATGAGAATAGTGTCCATGCAACCTTTACATTAGTATCCTCTTCCCCATCACTAGGATTTTGTTGCTGCTACCAGGGTACTCCTAGAGTAGTTCAATGACCTGTGGCTGACAGCTGCCTAGTATGGTCATGCTTATTGAGCACTCTGGAAGGTCGCTGGAGTGAAGATCCCCCTGAAAGCTTCCTAAAGGGGAGAGGGCAAGCCCCAGGCATCTCCATTCCTTTCCTATGCAAAGGAGACAAAAGCTGTGTGGTGTAACAGGGCAGCCATCAAAGACATACAACTGGCTTATTTTGTAAGGCACGGTTATATCTTAAAACAGTAGCAGCACTAAAGGCCCTGTTCAGAAGTGTAGTGCAGCAGGAACAGGATGTCCACAAGTGTCAACTTTGCCTCACAACAGCACTTCAATGAATGTTGCATGAGGTTCAGGGAATTTACTAGCAGGATATCTATGGAAGTTTGAAATGATGCTACTTTCTTATCTTTTGTTACCTTGAAGGATTAGCTTTTTGTGCAAATGTTAACTTAGGTGCGTGCGTTCAAACGATTAAAGGAGTGTGTCTACTAAAGTTCTTTTAGCTTGGGGAATCCTCAGCTGTCCGCCACTTCTAGTCCTTATAACATAATTTTTGTGTTTAAATTAGTTTTTTTTTTTTAATGCACAGGTTTAACTACCATTTTGACATCTCTAGTTGCTGTAAATAACGTGCTATTCTTGATTGCAAATACAAACAAAACGGAGTTTCATTAATGTAATCCCCCACCTAGCTTTTGCATGAAAAAAAGACCAAAAAATTATTTATACACATATGTTGACTCAATATAAGAAAAACAGTGGGGGTGGAGGGGGAGCAGGTTAAAAAAAAAAAAAGAAATGTGTATATTACTCAAATTACCGACCTCATAAGGATGGTGACCTTTGTTGACCTGGCTATGATCCAAAAACATGACCCAGGTCACAGATGTCAGTTGTGAGCATTTAACCAGCCACTGAGACATCTTGCCTTATATCTTTGTTTCTTTATTGAAAAAGAGGTGCAGCTTTATTAAGGTGCTGAAAATGAAGTTGACGGCAAAAGTTTGATAAAGCCAAAACTAAATCAGTGGTGGGACTTGATAACAGCGTATGCCACCAAAGACAGCAAATCAGCCAGCCCACACCGGACAAGTTACGCAGGATTCAGGCTGATTTACTACAAAAATGCAATGATAACTCATGAATCCTGCGGAGACACAGGGTATGTCTGCTCACAAAGGACACCTCCTTCAGCCCTGTGAACGGAGGAATTAGAAAATTATGATTATGTCCCCTAGAAATTAAATAAGTATTTGCACTGCAATGGGTCCCACGTTTGTTTGAGTTAGAACTATTAGTTTTATAAATTCCCAACAGGACTTTTCTTGCCACATAAACTGAAAATGAAAAGTGAAACAGTTGAAATAAATGAGCTGATCCAAAGCACCATGGCCGCCATGAGCGCGAAAGAGACCCAAAAGGAAAAAGAAGTTTGTGTGCAGTCAAACTTTTCAGCAAAAATGCAATTATCCATGTAACAGGGTTAGTGTTCAAGGCGTTAACAAAACCACCCCAAGGAGGAACAAATGTAAAGCATTTACCAATGATAAAGCATTTTTTAAAGGAAAGCCAGGAACGAGTGATCGTGATGGGCGTGCGGTGGACACGGTCAAAAGCCCACAGATAGCTTACAACAGGTCTGAGCATGTGTGCACTCGACCAAAAAAAAAAAAAAAAAAAAAAAAGGAAGGATGGATGAGGGCAGCTTGGAAGAGGAATGGAAGACTTGGAGCAATTCTTAAAAACTGGCTGGCGAACCCTTCCAATACAAACAAAATATGCAATTACCTTTCTATACTATGTGAGCACTAATCAGCACTTTTACGCAAACTTCCACCAGGAGCCGTCGGTTTCAAAGTTAACTCACAAGTTATTAACCAAAATTACAAAAATATTTTACACTGTTAATAACCGTGCATGAGATTTTATTTGCTGAAACAGCTAGCATGAGTCCCAAAATAAAGAAAATGTGTTTTACAACAGTCCATACACCTCTATAATAGTTTTAAAGCAAAGTAATCACAACTAGATTACCGGGGGTAATTACATTTGTAACTGTTCCAGAAAAAGAAAAAAAAGAAAAAATACACGATATGAACCTTGAATGGATTTTATATTCCAAAATATAAAATCTATAGATCAATGACAAATTTAATTAGTCACCATTCACAGGCTTGCCTTTGAATATTCTGAAGAGACATTTTCGAGAGTGGAGAAGATGCCCCATGCGAAATTCGGGCTGATAGAAAACGTCTTCTGTGAGTTTTTAGCCTCAATCTCGCCTATTTATGTGGTGGTTCTTAATCATGAGCTAGTAACCCGAAGAAGAAATCAGCCTAATAGCACTGAACATGCAAATGTAAGCCTTAAAAAAACAAAGTGAAAATGGGGGTTTTCTTTATTTAACAGTGGTCTCAATTAACATATTTATCAGACTGAGTGAAAAGGATTAAGTGTGCACAATGAGAACCTGATACAGCAGAGGACCCTATTTATTTATCCTTGCACCTAAATAGCCTCTAAAATCAGGTCAATGCCAGACCACCGAGGATCCCACCACTCCCTCTAGGTAGCAATTGAATCGTATCATGTTCCAAATTTCTAGCACTTTGTAGCTGATTAGCCTGTACACACAAGCAGGCAACGTCAAGTACTTTTATACCCATTACTCCTCTCCCTACACTTTTACCTTCTCAGTAGCCTGAGAAACGAGAATAGAAAGGTGAACAAGCTCAGTTCTGGATAGAGGTGGGATGGTACATTAACCCAAGGAGCGTTCTTCAAGGATCAAAAATCTCTAGCCACCAGGCCATCCTCTTTTTAAAAAAAAAAACAAGCATTGATAACATCAATACTGCATCTTGAACATGTTTTCCCAGGTTTTACTAAAACATACAGAGACCTATTGGCTTTTTAATGTTTCTAGCCATGTCGAACAGTACTGCATGCAGTCCAAACACATGCACTTTCAAAGGGCACAGTTTTGTCTATTTACCACTGAGGGATGGATTGGTACATTTTACTAAGTAGCACAAAAGCACTCTTAAAACTGAGGGCGATTGCTTTTTGAAAAAATAAAAAATGGAAGACCTTGTTGCAGGAGTGGGGGGTGGGGGGGGGTGAAGCAACACAATGGATAGGGAGAAACGGAAGAGAACATGGGCGGAGGTTCGTGGAATGGGCGTAACAGAAGCACACAGTTGAACAGCAACATGGAGTGTTGGGAGAGAAGCATCTGCACACAAAGTGAGGGGGAATAAAAGGCACACAAAGGAGACAGCAGGAAATTACATGCACTCTCATGGAGTGCCTTAAACAAAAAGAACAAGCATTTGTAATGCAATAGGTCTTGCATTCGTGAGAGTTAGAGCTACTGGCACTGTAAATGACAAAGTATTATACCTATGTGTTTTGGTTTGAAGTGTAGTGGATGTATGCCAGGTCCATCACTGCAGGAGAGAAGAGATAAGACCACCATCTTGAAAGCGTTTTTGCCTCATTCCAGCAGGCGGACTATGATACCCTAGAGATGCAACCCTTTCTAATGTGTTTACGTAAACTTTTATAGCACCAAGCAATCCACAAAGAGGCACCTTTGTGGTATTTAACCAAGCGAATGAGGGGGGTCAAAAGAGTTAGGAGCAAAGTAAAGGGGGTAGCCATATATTTCTGAGTTAAACTTTGAAATAAATTATTCCTGTACATTGGCAATACCAGCCTAACTTTTAAAAACACTGAATGTATACAAAGAGAAAAAACAGAGGAGGCAACTTAAATGAACTGGAGGCTTCAAATGTGTGCATACTGGTAAAACAGAACTTCAGTGGTAGATGGGCCAAAAGGCTAGGTTCCAGAGATGTGACATCTGTGACCCTGGGTCAGTGTTTTAAATGGAAATACAGAAGGGCTGGTACTCTGTATTCATTTAAAGCAGTTCCTTGGGTTAATACTCCCATGAGGGCCCTTGGCTCAGGACTGGACTCTGTAGAACAGATACGTGTACCTGAATCTCCTGGGTGTTGGTGGTGCCTTTTCGGTGCATACATGTGTGCACTGGCTGATGGTTCTGAAGTGAGAATTATCTCTGTTGGAGTGGCTACTCAAGATTTGAAGTCTTGGCCTTGTCATTTGGACAACTCAGAGTAGTCCGGGAAGCCTCAGTTTGGACAATAGAGTGTTTTTTCACCTAGACCAGTGGTGCCCAGTGAGGCTTCTACAGGGCTAATTCACTGACATTTCCTTCGGGCTATGAAAAGGATTCAAATGTATGTTTTTCTTGGGAAACCAAGGAAGGTCCAGAACCATGTCAGAGTTTCTTGATACCCACATAAGATAAATTATGTAAAAATAATTTATATGGAACTTATTTACATAGTGGTTACCCTGCAAACCGGGCATGGATCCTGCCTTCAATGGACATGCATGTTCTATAATGAAATAAAATAAAGTGCTCTGAGAGCCTCAACGTATACCTATAATAATATGTATATAGCACATAAGACCCACAACATAAAAAATGAAAAGGCTACTTTGTAGTGCACTGCTTTCTGTATCACCTTGTGTTCTATAAATAGGTCACTCACTATCAGCTTGTGAGGTCACCAACGGCTCTCCTCTCTGAGCAAGGAGAATGATGACAGAGGCACAAAGCAAGCATTTCCAGCAGGTAGAAAAAATCCAGTGTTAAAAATATTTGAAAATAAAAGTACTTTAGGCCCATATGAACTATGAACTGAAAAGTTACCCAGTCCAAAGAGGCTATGAAGCAGCCATGACTTTGCAGCCAATGCCACAGATGCCAGTTTCACTATACAAGACATGCAACTAGCAAATTAGGCCTAACTTCTGTGTACAGAAGCAAACAGAAAGTCTGACCACAAATCGCAAGCTTCATTTTAAATAGCAAGTTAGAATTACTGAAGTGCAACAGTAACATACATTTTCACAGGGAGGAGGGGGCACTAGGCTGCCACCCGGCCTGGAGTTATGGCTCCATTCACTAAGACAACCTACAGTCTTAAGTTTACTCTTACATTAAGGGAAGATATTGTATTCTGATTTTGGAATTCACGAAGAATCCCAGAAGTAATCATAGGAGCGTGTAACAGTCACAACTTTTCGGAACTACTCACAATCCAAAGCAGCTACACATACATAACTGCTCATGGAAAACAATATCATATGAAAAAAATGATTACTAGGACATTTAACTTTTCTAACTCTTCACCCCGCACCCATTTTCCACTGGGAAAATGTTTTTCCTTTGGGAGAAGCCACATCTCCTACAACGCCACCAATTTTAGGGATGTTCCCCTCATTCTGTTACTGAGAAATGATTTACTCCTGTAACAACAGTTAAGTCTCTAACTTTTTCCAGGCAGAGAATGTTTATGCGTAGTTACCAATTCATATATTTTTGTCAGTGTGCACAAGCTCTCTATGGTATCCCCACCGTGGAAAGCACACTCCACACCCATAAGAGCAGATTTACGCTGATAATGCTGCATAGTACAAGTGTTATATTATGTATGTGTAAATGGAGTTATAAGTTCAAATTCATATTCCACTTTTGTAAATCAAGCCATTTACAAAAGTAAGTTGAAACCATACACACAAATGACTGTGAATCGGACAATGAGTGCTATGGGGCATATAAGCCCAACTTCCTGCTTCACAGGAAATCACCTGACAAATCTCATGATGCCCAATTAGGCGCTGGGAAAATGTTTGCATTCAAAATGTACCTGCAGACCACGATGTGAACATGGACACCGCAGTGGTGGTGGCTTATGTTATCTCATGCTGACGCTTGGTCCCCTTTCCGGTTTTGACACACTTTGGTTGTGTGGCACAGCCGTAAATGAGAAATCACACAGACCTTTTCCAGCTGGCAAGCAGCTGTGTGTGAAGTGTAATATCGCATACAATATTCTGAGACATGGTGAGGCACATTCCACTCAATCGTTTTCAGATTGTCTGTGCCTCTACAGGCTGGGACAAACCGTGTGAGAATTAATTTGGCCCAGCCATTCAATGGATGTTCTATTGGAACAGCTGGGCCAGCGCGCAATGCACTTTTCAGCTCCTCAGGCAAAATAACCTGTGCCAATGGTGCAGTCCTTACACCACAGGGCTTGGTTAGACCATATACCCTTGGAAGGGGAACTTGTGCATCCTCAAATGCAACAAATCTAAAGCATACAGCATTAGTGCACTTCAGGTATGTAGTCATAGAACACACAATGAGAATAAGCTAAGACAGTCATGTCCCTCCAAGGCAGTGACTCAGCTCTGACCTCTCAAAGTGAAAGAAGATGTCCAGAAACAGCCTGGTCACATGACAGAAATATTTGTGTGTATTTAAGATGTCGTGAACCACTGCTCTGAAACAGATCAATGTTGTGATGATGCGGAGAGTAGATGTGTCCAAGTCTGACTCAAACGGATGTTGCGCCAGAAACAAATCCCCAGTGCCTTCCAAGGCATAAATAGGAATCATGAATTACTTTAGAGAAAATATGAATTCCTGTGTTGGAAACCTAGACTGCATCATGTATACGTAGTGCAGTCGTAAAGATGGATTGTTCTTCATAACCCCATCATACAACTAATGCAATACCATAATAAAATTATAACGTCATTTATGTAGTCCACATTAAGCATGCAGTGTCTCCTCTTGGTGCATGTTAGTGAGAGGAATGGCCACTGGAATGATGTAGTTCTGTGACTGTCATTCTGCAGAGAGGCAGATCCCTTGCAGAGGTCATCTGGTCACTTTTTCACTGACGACTCTTGTGGTCACGCGTTAAACTGGTACTAATAAGGAGAAATCTTTGCTCAGACCGTATTGTGGGTTAAATGAAAACAGCCAAATAATGTTGCCACTGTAAGCACAGCATTAAGCAGCTGAATGTACTTTCTAGCCACATAATTCAGGCACCTCTGTCACGCACCTTTGCCAGCCATTTGCTGCAGAATTCCAGTGGCCCTGATAATAGGTGAGCTGAAGAGAAGACACCAATGCACGGTACATGAGACAGGCAAATACACGTGTTGAAGCATTTATAACCATGTAAGTCAGTACAGAAGGTAGGTGATCAGTCATGTTTGTGGCATTGTCCTACCAGCAGTGTGATCTTATCACCTCATTCCCTGAGTAGTTTCTCATGCTTCCAGCTGACATAAAATCATGAGGAACCACATGGCATCACACACAGACATGACTCCAAGACAAGGAAAGGATCAATAGATAGAGATATATATATATATATATATATATATATATATATATATATATATTTCTACTGGGTTCTGAAATTTCTCACTAACTGGGATAGTGGTGGTCTGCGCTCAGTGTATGAAGTTCAGTGACAGCCAGTCTCCTCCTTGCAGGGATGGTGCGACATATTCAAATACTCTGGTGGTATCACCCTGGATGATGAAAGGCCAAGCTAGCCCATCTGGGAATCAAAGATGTAATCCTTCCTGCCACAAAGATCTTTGCTGAGGACACAATGGGCCTGTGAGCTACCTGAGCCCATATTCAGGCTACCCTCACTTAAATGCCAGGACCTCAAACTTCAAATATTTGTAATGTGAACAAAATGTAATGCAATTATGTAAAAACCCCAATTGTTGCAAGTTGCCTAGGGTCTTTCCACTGTGGCCCAGTGCGAGCCATATTACAATAACCTGTCAATATTGTGCCAGCAACAAATCTGGACTTGTTATAGCATCTATATTTAGTCTTTCTTTGCTGTCTTATACCAAAAAAGAATCAAGTCACAACAACACATTTGGGTTACATAAGTATAAGCAGTGGCTGGGCATGGTGTCCACGGTTTGTGAAACAGTTCTCCTGTTTAAAACCTCTCCTACCTATAGTCTTTACTTTCATGTCCGGGAGTGACCTTGAGATGTAGTCCTTGGAGTGGGTATCTATATAAAACGCACACACGTAAATTCTTATAGACATGGGAAGGCGTGGTGAAGCACTGAGAGGAAAACCCGTAGAACCAGGAGTGAGAAAAGGGCCACTTAATAGAGTCAGAAAGATATTTTGACATTGATTTTTCATGTATTTGGTAACCACAGCAATCAGAAATAACGCATAGAGTTTACCTTAAATGATGCATGGGAACCTAGTGGAGTAGTTTGAAGCCTGGGATTGGAACAGAGGAGAGCAGGTAAACATTACTGGACTGTGACAGACGATGCGTGTATCATTATACACAGGAGCCCAGAGAACTCTGCGCCTGTGGGGGGTATTTAAGGTGGAGGCCTCTTCAAACAGGAAGCAGTGCTATTCAAGCAACGTTTTAGACAGCGCTTCATTAAGTGGCATCTGCAAGGTCACAGTAGCTGTGAGGGGATTGTCAAAGCCTGGACACCAGTAAATTCTGAGAGGAGGAAGTGATAGTTTGCTCAACTTTTGTGCCATATGATATGCTGCTCCTCTACCTGTGGCACCCTTATGTTAGCTTCTTTGTGCTACAGGGTTAGGAAAATGGCTGCCTATACTAACTGAACTCTATTTGAAGAGGCCTAATTTACATCCAAAGCTTAGCTGTTTATTCTATGACCTTGAGGCCAGGAGGGGCTTGGGTCTGGAGTCACAACTCCTTTTTCACCAATTTAGGAGACAACACCTTTGGCCATCTTCTTTCTTAGAAATAACCTACGTGCTTGGTTGGTGACCCTCAAGAAGTTATCTAGAGCACATGCTATTGCAAGTGTTAAGCTCTACTCAAGCCACTGCAGAGGTCTTGACAGAACAAGAATGTCACAGATTAAAATCCCGACATAGCTTCTTCACCTCTTCATTTCCGCAAGTTTGATGCAAATGAATTGTAACTATTTTGGTAATGTAACTTGTTTTGCAGTGCTATGAAATGGCAGAACCTGTATGACCAAGTGTTATAGTAAAAACTAAAAAAATAAAAGTTATTGCCAGACCACCCCCACACACACCCCACTAAGATCTCTGGGTGAGAGGATATGGCATAAGGGGTTGGCCCTTATGCCATATCCTCTCACCCAGAGATCTTAGTGGGGTGTGTGTGGGGGTGGTCTGGCAATAACTTTTATTTTTTTAGTTTTTACTATAACACTTGGAGCTGGGGAACAGTTTGATATGCTGCGTCAGCTCAACATCCTGCGATTCTAGGCAAATCACTTAATCTCTCCTTACTACCAAAAATGAATGTGTTCTTGCGTAATGTAACCGGTGCTCATGTAAAGCGAGGTAATACCTTTATACCTTTGCATCGGGTTCATGTTATATAAAAGTGTAAAAAAAAAAAAAAACATTTTAAAAAAAGCACTCCAATACCTTTGTGTCGAGTTCGTGCTACATAAAACTGAAAACACGTTTTAAAAAAATAAGCCTCAGCAGACATCGCAAAGAAACAGCAAGATGCCTGAAAACAAGGAAGAGGAAGAAACATACCGACATGAGCACGAAGAGGCGAGACAATAAAAAAAAAAAAAAAAAAAAAAAAAAATAATAATTGCGCACCACACTAAGGTACATGCCTGATTGTGCAATAATCCATGTAACAGGATCAGTCTCCAAGGCAGTAACAAAACAGCCTCAAGGCAGGACACTCAAGGCATTTACCAACAACATCAAGGGATTTTTGAAAGGCAGGCCCAGAAACGAATTAAAGTGATGGGCGTGGTTAAAGCCCACAGAATAGATTACAACATGTCGAGAAGAGAAGTACCTGCATGTGCTATGCTCAATATAAAAAAGTAGATGCCCTGACTTAGAAGACTATGGTACTTGGCAGGGACAAACATAAAACTGTAAAAAAAAAAAAAAATCTATTAAGAAGCAGGCAAATGAGCAACAGGAAAGAAACTAGTAGTAAGCAATGGTGGGTTCCACACCCCTGCATGTTCTTAGTAAGCCCACAATATGTATTTTGTAGCCAGGTAACGCGTGCTGTCTCGAAGGCCCAACCTAAAAATAATTTTCAGGTGGGAAACATAACACACAGTGCAGATATAGGCAGATTTTAGTTCATGAAGTGCAAAGTTTAAGAAGCAAAGGCTATTTAAAAGTAATATTTCATGCTGACCAGCATAAGAAGTCATTCACCACAATATTGGCGATCCAGATCTCTACTTATTTCCAATGTAAAGCGCACTCACTCAGACTAAATATTCCAGAGGAGGTGTGTAGAACATAACAGGCTAAACATAGCCTGCAGAAACATGCTAGACAGCTGGACCCCAAATATAAAAACATGCTAGATAAGGCCTACAGATCTGGATGGAGCAACTTGCTTGAGGACAAAAGAACTAGTCACCATTCTAAATTTCCTTCTTCAATCCAGATTTAAAAAAATGGGTATAGAAGTCCACTTGGGCCTTCCAAAGGTGGACTTAATTCTTCAGATTTCGCCAGAGGAAATTAAGCACAGTGCCGCAGATAAGTCTCCCTTTTTCCTGGCCTTATCAGGTTAAAACCTATCAGACAGCTCAGCTGTCTGGTTGCAAAAATACTGGGGGCATGCTGGAAGCGGACCTAAAAATGCATTACACCCATTGCATACCACTGGTTTTGCCTTTTGCGACTCACACTTGCATGCTTTGTGTTAGCTGGCTTTATTTGTTTTAGGTTGTTCGGTTTGACGTAGCCTCTCCCACGGAGCACAGACTCTTTACTACCTCCCATGGAAAGAGGGAGGGTCTCCAAAATCTTCCCTTCTCCATCTTTCTGTGCCTTTTCCCAGAGCAGCTGCCCAACTCCTGCTGTACTGAGAAAGCCACCTTGGAAAAAAGGCAACATCTTAATGCCAGAGCAGCCGAAGTCAAAGCTCTTTTGAGTGGGATACATCACCACCAGAATGGCTGCTACAGGCTCAGGCTAAAATCCACACCTCAATTCGATAGTGTGGCCATAGCAGCTTTATCTACTATTCACTTCATTAGGAAAGATGCTGATGCCGTTACTCAGAACTTTCATTCCTGGTTTCAGCCCGAGGCTCTGAAAATTATTAGGTTTGCCTATTAAACCTTACTGCTGGTGTGAGTTGGGGAATCGTATACATCATGCGTCTTGCACCTGCAGCATTTACTGGAACTTTAGGAGATAAACAGGGTTTGAAAGATACTAGTCTGGACTCTGTAGAGAAACCATTACAGAGGTTCAGCTCAACTATCAAAGAATACAAGGTCTCACAAGTTGAGATATCACAAGAGAAAATGTAAAAGTGATGCACACAGAAACAGGCACATAGTCTGAACTCAAGATGTCACCATAGACCAGAGTTTGTTTGGAAGAGGATGGTGCGGTTCTTGTTAACACAGAGAATTGCATAATTAACTAGGTGGCAACAGTAAGAGGAAATGCTGCACAATTTGGCCAGAGCTGCACAGATAAGGATTCAGAGGTTCCACATTTGACAGGAGTGGGTGGATACAGTATCCCCATTACTCAACTTTTCAGGACAGATGTGCTGGGTGGTGACCCTAAAACATCAGGTCTTGCACAGAGAAGTCCAGCTTCCTACATAAGGGCCCTGAGGTGACAATCTTGTTGGAAATCTTGTGAATCCACTGCAGAGAGAAAGAAAGTCCACAGAAATCAAGAACTTAAGGCATTTGAGACTGCCAACTTGCGTGTACCTACAGCTTCTCTGAGAAATGAACTGCTAGCTAGGAGAGCTTCAACCAGTCTTCGTTGGCATCTCTAACGATCAGAAACCCATTAGCTGTTTTTCGGAGTTTCCCATACATCAGTTTTGGATGAAAGGAAATCTGGGTATGTGGAATGTGGCAAGTGGGCCCCAGCCACTCAAGTGTCTAGTTACAGAGGACATGGATTATATTTTCATCTTACACATAGTAGAGTAAGGAGGGAGATTTGATTTTTTATTAGTACATTTTTATCTCCAGTTTCCTTTGTTTTTTTCCATTGCTTCCTGTGGCATTTTCTAGCACCCATATAACTATGCAGGAACCAGTACTATACATGCTACGCGGGTGCTTGCTATAAATAGTGCATTTAGATCTCTATCAATCACGATTTCTTTGTATGGCCTTTGGCATGCACGGAGATGTAATACGCTCAAACAGATGTTGAGAAAAATCTTTAAAATGGCAGCACGATTGAAACACTTTCATTTACAATAAATGCAGCATTTGTGAACAAAGATCCTTAATAAGGGGGGGGAGCGTGGCTTAGCCAACGAAGATGGCACACAGCTGTTGAGTGAGCTCTGGGCCAGCAGGCAGTGCAATCCATCAAAATCCTGTTGACCTGGCCCACAGCAGCCATGGACACACTGCCGCTGTGGCCCCCAGGAGACGGGGACGACTGAGGAGACCAGCTGGGGCTGCTGTATCCCAGCAAGTTAACCACTGTGCATCAACAGGCCTGTGACCCCCCACTACTTGCCCGCAAGCTCACCTGCCTCATTAGCCCTCGCACCTCGGGGAGGCTGACCGGCATGCAGTTGGCATGCAAAACAGAGCTCCTAACCCCCGGGAGTCCACTAATTATGTCAGATGAACAGGATGTGGCACAGCCCACCATCTACCAGCGCGGAGACCTCCCCTTGGTTTCCTCAAGGCCACGCAGAGCCCCTGCGGCACAAGACACAGTAGTGACAAGTGGCAGTGACCGTCCTTTACCACTATCTCCACTGATTGACACCTGCAGCTCCTCAGAGTCACAGGGTGTCTCCTTTCCCCCACGGCAAACTGAGGGACCTGAACCAGGGCCAGCACCTTTGGGCTCCACCGTGAGGTGCTCGCCATAAGGCCAAGTGGAAGTAATCACCTAGACCAGTGAGGACACAGACAGCGACCAGTGGTTTGTGCGGGGCCTAACTCCCTACCACCCCCAAATAAATGAGTCCGGTGAGTGCTTGCGCCTTCGCCACATTGCAGCAATTTCACTGTAGGCACAGGAGGTAGCCCTCCGTCCTCAGTTGTTGAGGGCAACAACTAGCTTAATACAAGACTTTGCACGCCCGTTTGGCAACACCAGGACCCTGAGAGACTCAGTGGGATCTAGCACAGAGGGGGGCTACTGGATCCAGTTTCAGGGGCCAATCCATCAGGCCCAGCCACTGATGGGTGAGGGACAACATAATCTCAGTGGGGGAAAACCAGACTGCTTGTCACCTTCTACAGTCAACCTCACCTGCCCTACAAAAGGCAACCACTCCTCCCCTTCCTCCCCGCAATCAATCACCCACAATCCACCACCAACAGATATGGGCCATCAAAAACCAACTAAAGGGCAATCACGGTGCCCCTCGCCTATCACCTAGACCGAACAACACCCGCAGCCTCATGTCCCATCCACTCCCAGGACACCCCAGACAAATTGGATTGTATCTTTCATGCAATCGAGACCTTCTGTGGAATTCAGTATAGAACAGGTTAGAGTGGAGCTCGACCTGCTTCCTGATGACCAGTGGAAACTGATCACTAGGGCTTTGGACACAGAACGCTCCATTGACGACAGTCACAGTTAGCAGACCAAGAAAAATGCAAGTGGGACCACCTAGAAAGGGTAAAGCAGCTGGAACACAGGGCGGAGGATGCTGAGGGAGAGAGTTTGATGAAATAATGTATGGGTTGTTGGTCTGTCTGAGGGGGCTGAGCAGTCCCCCTCAATAGTAGAGTTTCTGGAGGAATGGGTGAAGTCCTTTACACTGGCCCAATCATTTTCCCCCTATGCCCCACCCCCAGTCTCCACCGGGAGCCCACCTTGCCCTGTAGTTGCTAAACTCCTTCATTACAATGACTGAGATTCTAAAGTGCAGGCAGCTAGGCAAACAACACTGCACTCTAATATAAAAACAGCCGGATTTAGATTTTCCCCCGATTACACCATGCCGACCTAACTTCAATGTACTAATTTCTCTGTGTAAAAAACCATCTCCAGGACCTCACATCCAGTGTTCACTGCTTTGTCCAGCGACGCTAAAAATCATCCATGACCAACTCACCTACTTTTTTTTAATTTTTTTTTAAACAGAGCCTGCATCTGCATGGGACTGGGTAGAAAACCACCTGAAGGGCCCCTTCGTGACAGGGACAATATGTCTCATCCAGGTCAGCGAGGGACTGGGGAGACTGTCCATGTGACAAAACAGGATGGGGAGCTTGCGGGTGCCCTCACAACAGGAACTGCGGCAGAACCAACAATTAGCCATTGCAGCAGCACTCGCAATTCGCCAATCCTCACCCTCATCAGAAACAGACTGCAGCTTGGCAACAAGCAAAGACAGCACCGCTTCTGGCTCTTCAGGGAACATGGAGCTGTTCGCTGACCAATATTTCACACGATCAGTGGACGACATGATCGAATGCCCACTGCCCAACGCACACATTCTAGAGAACTGGTCGGGGTGGCCGGCTGATAGGCTGTTCTCTGCTCCCCGTATTGAGAGGGTCCTCTGGCCAGGGATCCCACTCTACCCCCCACCCCCCCTTTTTTCCCCCCTCACCCTCATCTGACACTGGATCACTGCCACCCCACTCCACCACGTATCACAGATGGACCGCTCGCTAATATGACCCATTTCATGTATTTCCTGTCTGCCACCCTCATCTCCCCTCTGAAACACAGCTATCGTTCTCCACAACCCCCCTTATGCACAATCTGGTTTGCGAGTGACTAGTTGGGCCTGCACCCACCAGCTGTATGCTCTTGTTGTTAGAGTTTCTTTCTTTGCTATACATGTTTTTCCCCCCACAGCACGAGCGATGCATCATCTCCCCTTGTGCAGGTTGGAGCGCACACAGAGGAAGGGATGCCCTCCCCAGCCATTCTTCCCCATGGCATAGCCACACAACACCTTAGGAATCTGTTGCAGGGTTGTGATGCCTTAAACACTTAACTTGAGGGGTATGCACTCTGCACTGTTGCTATTCAGTATTCTCCTACATCAAGCAGAAACAAGCACACATTAGCTTCTTGCAGGAAACCCATCTCACAGTCAGTGAACTTCAGCAACTTAGTAAACGATGGAGTGGTACGATTTAGGCACAACATATTCCACCTATGCACAGGGCACCCTACTCTGGATTCGTCCAGGGACACCCCTTCAAACCCAAACCATGGTTATTGACAAGGAGGGGAGATATATTTTCGGAGGGTCAATTGGATGGTGACCCCAAACTCCTTGGCTGCATTCACACCCCCAAACACTGAGCAGGTGGTGATCTGGGTTGCTCTATCTGGAGTTTTTGCCCAATGGGTGGGTATCCCCTGGCTGCTGGGGTGAGACTATAATAATAATCTTGATCTTTCTCTCTAAGCGCAGCACACCACTCTGACAGAGAACCTTCACTGCTATAATTATGTCGACTACACAGCCCAAATTCATGCCTTAGGTGATAAACTTGGTCGCGTATTAGCATGGCTCGCCTGCCAAGAGAACCACACACCCCAATAATGCAAACAGCCCCAGGCACAGGTCCCACCTTACGCTCCCAATCTGCAATACTACAGGTGTTTAATCATTACTATTCAGAATTGTATAGGGCGCCTCCAGATCCGTCCCCTGGAGCAATCGAGCGATTCCTCGTCCCTCTGCCCTTACCCTCCATCAATGCCATTGAACGCAAAGAACTTGATGGACAAACCACAGTGGCCAAGGTTAAGGCGGCGGCATGACCTGACCCATAACAAGACCCCTTTGCTGGATGGCCTTCCAACAGAATACTGAGATGGCTTCTCAACGCACCTCACCTCCAAAGTCGGAGGTTAACTATTCTAGTGTTCAAGTTTGACCGAATGACTTAACAGTGGTGTGAAAACTTAATACATGTTTGTCTTTTCACTGGCCAAAAATTGCAGTTCAATTAACACTACACATGTGACTACTAATTGCTTTTTTTAAAGTAAGCTGAAGAAAAACACAAGGAGAACTATGGCTTGTTCATCCGCGTTAACGCCAAACTTGTGAAATATGGATTTGTTTTGGATGGGAGAAGGATTCAGCTACCAACATAACTCACTATCACAATTCACCACTAATCAGTTAACTTTCGCTTGTGGCTTAGCCTAAGACATCTATAACTTTCTAGGTAAGCAAAGTTATACTCAAGTTTTCACTATTAGGGCAATGCCAATGTTATCTAGGCAACCACAAACTTCATGCTCAAAGAAATATTAAAGCAGAAGAGGTCTGCAAATTTAACACTCACAAACGGCAGCACTCCCGATAAAAAGATAAGCCTAACAAATTAAAAACATTTACACTGCACGCTCCTCAAACAATGAGTTTTCTTATCTGTCTTGGTGCACATATTTCTTTTTCTGACACTGCACCAAACCCGCCCTTGGTCTTGCACGAAGAAGCTCAGGTGATTTGTGAACTACACAATTAACACTAAAGAAGCATGCATTTTAAAGGCGATGAAGTCTGCACAAATTGTAACTAATGCACACTGTCGCTGTAATTAATGTAAAAAGGGCATAAAGATATTATGCACACAAACGATGTAATGGTTCCCAGCAGAAAATCCATCTAACACCACTGGTAAACAATTCAGATTATTTGATCAAATTCTGCATCTTTCTGTCTGGCTGTAGTGGCAAAGCAATATTTTAAAACATGAATAAAATACACTACACAAATATTGATGACTGACCGTCTACCATCCAAGGTTGCTAATCTGAAACAGCTATGCAATGTAAGCAAAGGGAAGCCTGCTTGCTAACAAAAAAAGAACAGGCAAAGTTCTTTCAGGCATACCGGTAAAGCAGTACATTAGTAGTCTAAGTCTGGGATTTCACAATAAAGCAATTAAAGAGACCATTGCTTACAGTAGGTAAGGAGTGGGCTTTGGATTTAAGCGTTTCAATAAACTGGCTTTCTTCGACTAGCCGCTTTTAGCCACTGGCTTGAGACTTTGTCAATTATGTCTTGACTCAGGCCGGAGGAGAATTTCTCCACTAATGCCACTGGCTGCTTGGTTGTGTGCTTCCATAGCCACGCGAGTGCTGGCACTGAACTGCACGAGACTCGTTTACAATTATAGGCCACTATGTCCACTCCCACTGGCTTTAATATGCTTACACAGTCTGTATTAGATTAAAACACAAGAACTGACTTTCCAAATGCTTATTTTCTTTCCATATTCAGCAGCAATATGGACAGAGCGTTAATGAATACATTTCAATAAGTGTGCTATACCACTCTGAAACGTTATTATGATATGGGCACTTGGCAGCTCTCAAAACAAAGTTTTGTAAAAAGCAAAAATGTTTTGGTCCCAGAAAGCACAAATTGCGTCAGTATTCCCTGGCAGTGAACAAAACTACTTTTTGTGCCAATATGCTACTTATGAAAGAGCAGAATTCTGCCACTCACAGTGAAGCAAGCCAATAGAAAGAGAGAATTTTAATAAAAACATAAGGTCTTGGTTAATGCCTGATCTAAATAAGTTCTGCAATTCTTTTATAAAAAAAAATAAATAAATAAAAAAAAAAAACACAAACGTGCACCCACTGTATGCGTCCTTGCATTAGTGCAGATTTATGGCTTTCACGAATTTCAAGTAGGGTAGGAAATCCTATTCCTAGAAAATATCTGTTAAGTACATTTTAGCACGAGCAAATGTTACGTTCCAACTGCCGCGCGTTCTATCGGGCCGCTTCACGCCGATTCCTGTCAGCCAGCTGTTCGTCTTGCACTTCTGACCTCGGGGACGGCTTTCTCTCCTGTTTAGTCGGTCTTCAGGCGACGTGCGCCTCGCTCTATTGGATTGGCTTATCACGCTGCGCTCTCTGCCTGGCAGCGAAGTGCTGGGGGCGCGGCTTTCTCTCTTGGCCAGCTTCCTGGTGCTGCCCCGCCCTCGGGAGTGGTTTTCTTCACCGGAGAAGCTTGCGGTTAGCTCTGTTAACCACTGCCTGACCAGTTCTGCATATTGCCTCCAATTTTATTCGTTTATTCTGTTTTTCTTCGTTTTTTGGACTAAATCTTATTTTTTCCATTCCTTATCTATGGATCCTGACAGTTCCCCTAGTATGCCTGATATCAGTGAGGGTGAGGAAGTTTTTAAGCAGGATTTGAAAATGTTTATTCAGACATCAGTAAAACATGCTTTACAAGCATCCATGGACAAAATGTAAAAAAACATTGAACATACTGTAAAGTCCATGTTGTCCAATTCTCTGGCCCATTCTGCGGGGGAAGGCAGAAAACGCAAACAGACTGCGACTAAACCTGTTAAAGGAGCGCAATTGGACAGTGAGCTTGCCTCACATCAGACTGAGGACTTGATTCCTCCTAGGCCTCCTATGAAGGAGAGGAATATTGCTAAAAAACGTTCGTCTTCTCATTTAAAATGTAAATTTAAATCAAAGCATATTGACGCGCCAAAAAAGATTGTCTCAAAAATTTTGGACACTGATGAGGACATGGACGATTTGTCGCACTCTGATAATCCTGATGACTTTTTTCCTCCATCCTCAACTCCTCCCAAACGTTCCAAATTCTCTCTTAGTGATCCCTCACCCAGTGTTGTCGATTCAGAGGGTGTCCCGATGTTTGATCCTTCACTGATTCAATACCCTAACTCCACTGAGTGGCTTCCATTGGATCACGTAGGTGATTACATAGCATCCAGTCTGCGTCTTCCTTTGGACAAGCAAACACGATCAAAACGGAGATCAGAATGCCCTAGACCTTCATTGGATTCTAACATAACTGCTACTCCGACTATTGACCAGTCGCTCATAACTTTTTTCACAAAATTTGGCAAAGATCCCCGTAAAGGGGTTGACAAGGCCTGGACGACGTGCCAGGACAAACTCCTGGATGTAGTGGGACTTCGACTTAGCTGAATCAGCCAGACTGGAGGATTCTCCGATCGATCCTTCGGATCTCTCTCTTTGGACTCAAAGAGCCTTCTGCTTCTTGGGAAACGCTAAATCGGCAAACATCCATGAGAGACGGAAGGGTCTCCTGTTAAAGATGGACCCTAAGCTAGCTAACCTAGCCACTTTGGACCCCGGCATCCAGGCTGACGGCAAACTATTCAGCGATTCTTTCATTAAAGACCTCAGCCGTTATGTCTCCACTTTTTCCTCTTTGGATAAAGCCCAACAATTGCTAAAAAAGGTCTTTAACCAACAGGTTTTTGCACGGGCCGGTAGAGGAAGGAGCCGCTTTACCGGCCAGGCATATCGAAACCAAGGCTCAAGAGGCTCCTCCAATTCCTTCAATACCTATGGTCAGGAATTTAAATCGCAGTTTTACCCACAAAGATCAAGAGGCTTCCGTAACCGTGGACACCGCTACGCTAGATCCACCAGTGCTCAAGGTAAGCCAATTTCTGGCCTTCCAGTAGGAGCCGGTTACGTTATTTCCTTCCAAAGTGAAGGTCAATTTCTTCAGACCCTTGGGTTCTAAGCACCGTCCAGGATTACTAAATCAAGCTCCTCTCTCCTCCTTTCCAATCCCATCTTCCCCTCCCACCAAGATTCTCTCTGGCAATGTCCTCTCTCATTTCTTCAGAAATTCATTAATTTCTAGACAAAAACACGATACAACCTTGCGTCCCCGATTCTTCCGGTTTCATCAGTTTCCTTTTCTTCGTCCACAAAAAGAACAAAAAACTAAGACTGGTAATCAATCTCAAATCGTTCAATCAGTTTGTGGTCTAACGACATTTCAAGATAGAAACTATCATCCGTCTCAGAGATATTCTTCTTCAATACAATTGGCTGGTCGGATTGGATATGCAGGACGCTTATCTTACCATTCCTATTCATCCTGCTCACAGGAAATTCTTACAGTTCCAATGGAAGTCAAAAACGTATCAGTTTTCCTCCCTTCCTTTTGGCCTGTCGTCGGCACCCTGGTGCTTCACGAAACTGTTGAGACCTGTCGTAGCATATCTGAGGTCTCTGGGCATCAGACTTATAATTTATCTCAACGACATTCTTATCATGCACCAGAACGTAGCTTCGCTTCTTTCTCATCTCCATACAACAATACACTCCTCACAGAGCTCGGTTTTCTTATAAATCACGAGAAATCTATGGTTGTTCCTTCCCAACAAATAGAGTTTCTAGGATTTCAAATAAACTATCTCGGCCTCTCTTCTCCTCCCTTCTTCCAAGATCACCTCAATCAAAAGAGAACTGACTCTTCCGCTTCAAAAAGATCTAATTTCCCTCAGGTCCCTCGCGAGGGTTGTGTGTCTTCTTTCTTCTTCAATCCAGGCCATCTTCCTGGGGCCGCTCCACTATCGCGCTCTACAACGACTAAAAATCCTTCATCTTAGACAAGGCTTGGCCTTTTCCGACCTTGTGTCTCTAGACGAGGAATCGCAAATGGAAATTCCTGGAACGGCAGATCCATCTTCCCCTCTGTGTCCGATCTTGTGTTAGAATCAGATGCAAGTTGCACGGGCTGGGGCGCCCGTTGTGGTTCGATCTCGACTGGCATTATATGGTCCACAGAGAAGTCAAAATTGCACATAAATTGTTTAGAGCTTCTTGCAGGCTCCTTTGCAATCAAAAGTTTTACAAAAAACAGAGTTCAATGCTCCATCTTTCTCCGTATGGACAACATATCCACAGTAGGATTCATCAACCATCTTGGAGGCACCAGATCCAGACCCCTCCCCCTTCTGGCCAAGAGCCTTTGGGAGTTCTGTCTGTCCCACACATTTTCCCTTCTAGCCGAATACATACCAGGATCCTTGAATTCCACTGCAGATTGGCATTTCCGCCATCTCACGGACTCCAACGAATGGAAGCTGCACCAGTCAGTTTTCCAACACCTCGTAAAGAAATGGGGCCCTTTTCACATAGATCTCTTCGCGTCGCGGCTCAATTCTCAACTTCCACTCTTCTTCAGCTGGCGTTCCGATCCTCTGGCCATCGCTACGGATGCTTTTCTCCAGGATTGGTCCTAGACGCTCAACTATGCCTTGCCTCCTTTCATCTTAATCAACAGAGTTCTGGTCCAGGTCAGGCGTCAGAAAGCATCTCTGGTAGTTCCCTTTTGGCAGTCCCAGGTCTGATTTTCTCCTCTCCTCAAGCTATCAATAGATTTCCCCATTCTGCTTCCAGTGTTTCCGTCTCTTCTCCTAGACCTTTCCGGTTGTCCCCACAATCTAATTCTCAACAACTCTTTAACCCTTTCAGCCTGGAAGATCTCCGGCTCTCCCAACAGGTCTTCCCTATTTCGACAGAGGCTTCGGAATTCATTAGTAATGCCTGGGCACCCGGTACAAGACGAGCTTACAGATCAGCCTGGTCTCTTTGGTCAGGCTGCTGTGTAGGAAAATGAGCCAATCCCTTTTCAGCAGATCTGATCTTAATTATTAATTTCTTAGCTGCTCAAGCGGGTACAGGTAAGTCTTATCGAACTATAAACCTTTATAGATCTGCTATCTCTATGCACCACTGTAATATCGATGGAAGGCCCATCGGGGAACTTCTAGGGGAGCGATGGCGTCTAAGGCATTCTCCCTGGGTTCCAGTTTGGAGGACATTCTCAGGTCGGCAGATTGGTCAAATGACAATGTTATTAAAACCTTTTATTGCAAACCTGTTAGAACTGCAACTTCGTTAGCTGTTGACAAGCTTTAAACTTGCATAATAGAGCCTCCGGTCTGGACATAAAATATAGATTTTCCTAGTAATTTATGACGGAAAGTCTTAATTTTATTAAAGACACGGAGGCGAATATTATGCATTCTTTTCTTACTTTATTTTCAACAGCAGCAGTCAAGAACTACAGCTCCCAAAAGGACTAGCAACAGGCTAGCCAATGGGAGCAAACAGAATCAAAAGTTAGACCAATAAGGGAACCTCTCCAAACCATAGAGTCTACCCTTGACTGCAAGCAGCCCTCTTTTCTTGAGCGAGCATATCAAATAGAGTCATAAAACAAAGGGTAAATGAGTCCAATAATTGCTAGAGCAAGGGAAGCGGAGCAGAAGTCCTGAACACGGGCAATAAACCAGGAAACCGTTGGTGAAGTATGAAGATCCTGAAGATTTTGGAGAGATGAATCCTGAGGATTTCCTTTGACAATGGAGGAAATGGAGGAACTGACACTATCCCGAAGCCGATACAGCATGTTGTGTACAGGTTAAGATTTACAGACAGCGCCATTGCCCAGACCTCGAAGAAAAAAAAATATATATTTTTTTCCCATTTGTATACTTTTGACTTTGACCAGATTAGTCATGTATCAAACACTGAAACCGAATGTGTACTACAACTAAACACATATTAGAACAGATTAGGGCAAGGAGTGTGTACAGCGATTATGAACTACATAACACATGCTCTCATGAAGTGCTGGAAGAAAAAGAAAAAACAGGAATTCTCTGAATGTGCGCAGAGGGGAAGATACAAGTCAACCAATCAAAGAATGGTATAGAAGCTATGCACCAAGAGAAGAACAAACAAGATGAGGAAGGCAGCCATCGGATAAGACGCAAGAAGTCAAGTTAAAAGAAAGCCCAATGGTAAGGAACACGTGGGCTATAAGCAGGGCCACTGGAATTATGCAGCATGAGGGCCAAATTACGCAGCAGGGTTTAGTAAATTATGCTGCAGGAAAAGGTAAATAATGCAGCACACTTTGTAAAATTACTTCATTACTTCAACTTTTTTTTTTTTTTACTTGATAACACTGTGGGCATTGGTTGCACCTTGTTAGAACCACTTTAATACACAAACATAGCAATAAGCAACAAAAAGGTAAACACTCTGGTTTTGCAAAGGGCCTTTCACTGTGGAACAACACGTCACTGCACTTTTAGTAACTTTTGAACTGTTTGAGCTAGAATTATTATTATTTTTTTTAATCTGCAGATAATGAGACAGATGATGGATTATGTGGCAAATGCAGCAAATCTCTATTTATGCAAAATTCGCACAGTCGCACAATTGCATAATTCCAGTGGCCCCGTTTATAAGCCCACAGTAAGTACACAATATTTCTTTCGCAACCAGACAGCTTGTACTGTCTGGAATGTGAGAACTAACAAGAACTGGCAAGCCAATAGCTCTTGCCTATGTAAGAGTTATTGGTTTTGACAATGAGTTTTAGCCATGTTGTTCACCAGAATGACTGCAGTTTAGCGTGGCTAAAAAAGTGAGCTGAACGGCCAAAAGTGGAGCAGAGTATTGTAGAGCGGAATGGCAAAGAGTGCCTTGCACTGGAGAGCCTTGTATCAGAGCGGCATAGTGTGGAGTTGCATAGAGTGGCAGAGTATAGTGGATTGTTGCAGAGGGCATTGGCCCAGAGCAGAGTGTTGCACAGGCGCAGAGTAGAGTGTTGCAGAGTGCATGGGCGCAGAGGCGAAGCATAGAGATGAGTGCCAGAGTGCAGTGGTGTAGAGTTCAGTAGTGTAGAACACAGTGATGCATGGGTAGAGTAACGTGGCGTAGACTGCAGCGGTGCAGAGTAAAGTAACACAGACTGCAATGGTGCAGAGTACAGTGGCATAGAGTAGAGTGGCCTAGATCAGTGGTTCCCAATCTGTGGTCCTTGGACCCTGGGTTTCGGCAAAGCCTCCTCAAGGGGTCCGTGACTGTATAGAAAATTAACTTAACAGATTAATAAAGTGTACATAAAAACAATGGATACATATACAATTGAACATTTTTAAATGTACTGTAAATGTCAAGGAAATTGGAGGCTAAAAATTAAATGAATATCCTCAAATTGATTCGGGGAAACAGTGCAAGTGAATCAAACATAATATAGTATGGATGATGTGTGTCTTCAATTGTATTAAAAAAAATCTCCAACCTTCCTATGAAAGTTTTTTTCATTTTGTTTGTAAATTAAATAAAATGGGTAATCATTTGGAGTATGTGTTTGATGGAATGCTTTCTTCTGTATTTTTTGTGAATGGTTTTGCAGATCAAATCAACAATGTTTGGGCCTTGGTCCCCGGCTTCCAGTAATGACCTGGGAAGGTGGGTATCTGGATTCCAATAATGATTCAGTGGGGGTCCTCGTGTTTCAGTAATGATAAAGTGGGGTCTACAGAAGTCAAAAGATTGGGACCACTGGTGTAGACTGTTTCAGAGTAGAGTGAAGTGGCGTAAAGTGGAGTAATGCAGGGTAGTCTGCAGTTTCGTAGAGTGGAACAGAGTAACAAATTAGACTAACAAATTAGTGTAAAGTGGTGTAAAGTGCAGTGGTTTCGAGTGTAGGATTAAGGGCTACAAAGTAAAGTGCATTGGTGTAGAGTGCATTGGCATGGAGTGCAGTTTTGCAGAGTGGCGTAGAGTACAGTGGCATAGAGTGGAGTTGTGCAGAGTAGATAGGTATGGCCTAAACTGGAGTGGTGTAGAGTGCATGTAGAATAGAGTGGCAAAGAGTGCACTGGCATAGAATTGAGTGATACAAGGTAGCGTAGAGGTATTGTGTGAAGTGGTGTAGAGTGCAGCGACGTAGAGTGGTGGTGAGTGCAGTGGAGTGCAGAGTGGAGGGGTGTAAAGTGGTTCAGAGTAGAGTGTAGTGGTGTGGAGTAGTGCAAAGTAGAGTGGCGTAGGACAGGCTATTCATGGTGTGGTGGCACACTGACATTAGAGACAAAATATTTCCTACTGAAATGACCATTCATTTTTCACAGACATACAGTTTTACTACTAAAACTATACAGTGCATGGACGAAAATGTGTGGAAATTGCATCACCTGGTTTGATTATATTAAAGTATTTGTTTCCTAATTCCAATAAATTATTAAATACTTGCAGTTTATTTAAAAGTGGTCACGTGCTAAGAAAAAAAACTCTTTCGTACCTCGAGTTTCTAGCAAGATTATCACAGAAATCCTCTCCCTTTGACGCTGGAGAAAGAAAAGTATAAAAAAGTAAATTCGCCCTTGGAAGACAGCACCTGACGTTAGACCTCGGTCTTTGAATGCACAGCAAACATGATGAGTTAAGAACAAGATTTAAATGCCTGTTGACAGAAAGCCAGTTCATGGAAAGAGAAAGAAAGCACGATTTGGGCGAACTGAACCTGAAGAGCCTACAGAAAATAAAGCCAGCAAATGGAAAGCAAGTTACAAAGCCAATGGTAATCAACAAGCGAATGTCTAAAAGTCCCTAAGATGTCTTTAGCAAAGCATACAGTTGCACTGTCTGGTAGGCTGTGCACTAAAAAGGAATAGATGCATACATTCAAGCACACACGAGGTGCAAAGGTCAGGCCACAAATCCTGGAGGGATGTGACGGCCAGAAGAGCAGCAAACAGACCCTTACAGTATTGGAGTAGAGGCTAAAAGGGGTTCTTTGTTCAGTTATGTCAGTTTACTATTTATTTTTTTGGTTGTATTTTTTAGGCAGACACATTCACACTTAGGACAGGGCAAGTAGGCACAGGACGGCTCTAGAGATTAAAGCAATGAGACAGTTGTTTGCACTATACACAGAGCGCCATGCTGACACATAAGTATACCTACCTGGCCATTGGGGATGGAGGAGATAGTCCAGACTAACATATTGACATTAAATGTGAATAGATTAAAGGCCAAAGTTAAATGTCGAGCCACAGTTCCATAATTAAAAAGAGTGGGCGTGATCGGGTTCTAATATATGAATGATACATTGTGCTTTTTGGCGCGTCAAAGATACAGGTCACTTGTCTATGTTGGTTTCAGTATGGGCTCCTGGGGAAGGACCACTCTTAGCAATCAAAACTCCCCTTTATAATGTCAAAGATGTGGACAGATTCTCCCAGCAGCCCCAGTTCATACTCAACGTGAAAGTGAATGGGCAGTGGGACAGATTACACTACACACTTTTTAGCTAGATTTGAACTCCTGGACAACCCACTGAGTACACTTATTGTGAAGGGTGGCTTAAGTGTTACAATATCCAGAGAACCCGATAGCTCCATCAGCTCTGCTAGGCATACTGGCACATCCAGAGGTCTACTATTATTCACAAACTCTGGAGCTCCTAACATATGCCAGGCTAAGCATTCCCAGGATAGACAATACTCCTTCCATTCAGAAATCACTGGGTCGTTTTTCAGTCGAGAACATATTTTGATGCCAAATACTGCTCTTTTGCACATTTATAAACTGGAGTACCTTGAAAGGGGCATATATCTGATCACTCACCACGCCTTTTGAGTGATCACCAAAGGAAAAATGACTAGAGATTTAGTGCATGAGAACTGAGATAGGGATACAGGTTTGTTGCTGAGAAACGCTACTACACAATACTTCCTTGAGAATGAGAGGACTAGCACTGGGGAAACCTACAAGACAATCGTTAGAGGGTGATCTCACACAGTTTCAAGTGCAAAAAAGAAAGCAAAATTACAACAGATCCAAACTCAAAAAGACAACGCCCTAGAGTGGGAGGAAACATTAGGAAATCCTCTAACTCAGGGTCTTCAAACTGGGGGGCGGGCCCCAAGTGATACCAGAGCGGGGGCGCCAGGCTCTGGCCAAAATAAACACTATGAAGATAACAGTGATTTGTTTTAACCAGAAAATAATTGATTGCATTTTTTAAAAAGCAACAGAACTTCAAAGCAATGTTTAGATAAGCCGAACCATATTTAAACATTACCAACTTAATAGAATAATTGTGAAAATTTCTGAGGGGGCCCGATTTCTCCTCCCCCCCCCCCCCACTTGGGGGAATGTGGGAGACATTAAAAAGTTTGAAAACCACTACTCTAATTCATACAAAAGCAACTGCTTGTGGCTGTGCTCAAGGCATACCATGGCAGGGCGAGGAAGGAAAGGAGGGCATACTATATTAGTGTCAAGAAAAGACTGTGTGATACCTTCAAAGTGTAAAGTATTCTGGTTAGGGCAAGAGAGAGCACGAGAGAGAAATAAATAGCATTGTCTAGTCAAGGCCAGCTCGTGGACAGGATAACAAAAGAGCAAAGACTGCCACATCATATCAAGATCTGAGGGGAAGGTCTGAGAGGAAGAGAGGGCTTTATTAGAAGAACTTAGAATCTCAAGACGATCAGATGAGAAGAGCTATCTCCTTGAGGAAAATATCACCTTGGAGGAGGCAGAAGACACAATGCAGACTGTTACAGACTGGGGATGCAGCCTGTGGTCTAGTGTGGAATTCACATGAACCAGGAAGGGTTTAAATGCCTTGAAAAAGAAGTCGGCTACAAAAATACTTTTTTTTTTTTTTTTTTTTTTTTATAAATGTCTGGAAGGAGAATCGGGAAGCTTGGTACACAATGTGGTAAACCCAGTTTCACCTTCGCCTCGCTGTTCAAGAAGGTATATAATGTATATACTTGGCTACCAAACATACTACTGGATTTCTAGTCCTCCCCCACTCAAGGAACCATTAAATACCTAAATTCTATTTCCTGTCTATATTACGTACATAAGGGTAAGCTAGAAACACCAATGCCAGCTGCTATAAAGGCAGTGACAGACTTGGGGGGTGACCACAGATGTAAGGATGGAAGAACATAAGAACAAAAGGAAAACCCCTATACAGAAAGGGAAATGTTTGCAAGAAATAGTAAAAGTAGAAGGATTTCAACAACTGGACCTAATCTGTGTGCCCCTGCTTGGAGAAATCACAAGCAGCAGAAAAGGATGTTCATGGTCGCAAACACAGGAATATCGAGGTTTTCAGCTTTGCCACGTCTTGACTGTGCATTCCATTGACTGGGTACATTTGCCCTATAGAGTGGAGTCCTTGCAGAACAATGAGCAAAGGGAGCCATGCCTTAGATTTGTAAGACACTGATTACCAATAATCTGGCCTGAAAAAACGATAAGAGAAAGGTATTGGTCCACTATCTGATTCAGACTTGTGTGGCCTTACTACACCCAGAGAGGGCACTACAAAGATCAGCTTGCCGACTTTGCAGGGCTTATTATAATGGGAGTAGATTACACAAAATGTTTTTAGTATCCAATAGCCGTTGCCTCAAATATGAGAGATACTAACTATACATACCATATGGAGCTGGTACATTATACACCGATTTTAGGCAGATGTTATGACATGCCGTCAATGGATGCTGGAGTAGTGGTTCATCGGATACCGAAGTAAACTGTATTCTATATTCACAACAAGGGAATAGAGGAATGTGAATTCCCCCAAACCATGACATATGGTGCATAGACCTGGATCAGTGCACATGAGTGTTAACAGAGACTTCGACCAAAACATTCCAGAAATGATAGTCTATGGACAAAATATTTTAGGCTAGAGTGAAGAAAGAATGTAACAGCTGAAAACGGATCCTCACTGATGTATTTATGAATACAGAGCAAGGGCATACACTACTGAGAACAGATCCTTAATGAAGAAACATGTGAAGGACTAAATTGTTGTGCCTCTGCACAAATTACAACTTATTGTATGGCAAAAAAATATTTTAAGAAAATATCATTGTTGAAGGGTGCTGCAATACACAGATTTCCCCTAATGGAAATGAAGTATGCACAACTGGAAGTATGTGCAAATTGCAGTGGGGCGTGAGAACTGAAAACGAGTAAGGAACACACAAAATGCATATAACAAATACATAAGTATCAATTAGGGTCACTGAACTAAGTGCTTGCTCTGCTAGAATTACATCTCTCTCTAATGGGTAAATGCAGAGTAAGCATATTAAAATATTGTCAATACCAATATATACAAATACACCCAAGAAATATTTTTGAATGTATGGCAAAGGGTCCTAACAGGAGTTAAATATCTCCATATTTAAATCGTGCAACATACAATATGCAATGCTACTTTCATTTACATTAGCACCATCCCAAAAAAAAAAAAAAAAAAAAAAGTTATCATCAATACACTACCGAAAGGTAACAATAGTTAAAAAAAAATTAATACAGAGTATTTTAGAAGTTTAATGCCCATTTTTTTGTTTTATTCATGAGATTATTCATATGGGAATTCATTCACCTGCTGGGTTTTAAGACAGGCCGTTGTGTAGAATTACATATGTATTTGTCAGACCTTGATAGTTGAGCTCCTGATCTCCATGTTCTCGACCTCGGCATTCTTAAAATCTGTCCTCTAATTTTTTGCTGCACGACATTTTAGGTCTTACATAAAACAGTGCATGGGTTGTTTATTGCTAGACATTTTGATAGCTTGCGGAGGGCTTAGTGTCCGCCCACTGCTTCAATGAGCTTTACTTCCTCCTGTTGTTTAGCATGGCCAAAGTAGTAGTATATTTTCACTGCTCGAGTTTTGGGAACTACTTTTCTTTTTAAGCACTCCATGGAAGGGTGCGTGTTTCCCATTTGTCTCCCTTGTGTGTTTATGCACGTGTCTCCCCACTCTCCTCCATGCTGCTCTCCGCTCTTTTGTTCATGTGATTTATAACCCACTCACGCTGCCATCTCTTGCCTATGTGCTGCTTCAGCCTTGGATTGGCAAGAAGGCCAATCAGCCACGGGCCAAATGGCCTGTGGTTGAGGCCCAATGATGGACAGGTTTTACGGTGCCCCTCTGGCACAACGTCAAAGGCTGTAGTTAAAGACTTTGCATCCAAATGAACCCCACCCTATGCACACATTGTCAAAAGTAGAACAACAATGGGCTGCTCCGGCTTGTACAGCCCGAGTTGTTCCTGCCCCTTGGCTCCTTCCACGTGTGACAGAGGCCTCAAGGAGCTACTGATGAAGAAGCCATTAGCACTTATTTGCAGGGACCGTGGTAGGGTAAAGTACTGGAGCAGGTTGTAGGAGGGTTGGTGAAGGCCAAGGGGGCTCTTCAGTTATTTGTGTTTTCCTCCCCTGCTCGGAACAGGTGATAAATCAGTATCTGCTAATCTCCTTTGCCTGCCATAAATCAATTTATTACTGCTGTCAACAGGGAGAGATTGTGGCCTTATCCCACTAGGAAACAGAAACCAGATTTGAGCCCCAGCATTAGCTCAACATCCTGTGATTCTAGGCAAATCACAATCTACATGAGCCCAGAAAATGAATCTGACAGTATGTAATGTTATCAGGTGCTCATGTAAAGCACTTCAATATATGTGCGCCAATTTCCTGTTATATAAAGCTGCACGTATCTGAGAAAAGTTATACTTTTTTTTTTTTTTTTTAAACATTTACATACTAGCTTAATTGCCTTTATTTGAACGTAGTTAGCAGAAAAAAAAATACAAAAGAGACATACACCTTTCAAAAGTCTGAGCATTGGAGGGCCCCTGTCAAGTAATGTAAAAATATAAATATCTAAATGCCCTGGCGAGTGTGAAAAGCAATTTAACTCTGTGCCTTTACCGCAAATGTTTGCCAACACTTAACTCCATGATCCTAACCAGGCAGTTTGTTGTGAAAGAGTGCGATCTGCAAATGTGGGCACTTTTTATTGGCTGCCAGGGCCTAATTGTGGTCTCATCCAACTCCTGTACTTCGCTGATCCCAATTCTACTCAACCCAATTAATGTAAAAAAATAAAATAAAAATAGTTTAAAAAAAAAAAAAAAAAACAGATGTGCACATATGCGTTTAGCAATTGCGCGTGCCTACAATATGACACGGTCAAGCTGCCAAATCGTGGTGCTTTTTTTTTTTTTTTTTAATTGTTTTTTTCCTTTACATCTATTTTGATGCTGTACAGCAAGAGGAAAAGACATAGGCAGAGCTAATGATTTTCTCCGGCTTTGTCAATGCTTGTTCAGTTTTCTTTGGTATGAATCAAGTACCAGGATAATCAAAAACAACTGGATAACAAACTTCACAAAGTGGATGAAATCACAACGGGCATTCTTTGAACATGAATACACTGTTATAAAATCCAAACCCCAGACCAAGCAGAGCGTACCATGGTCTAAAACATTCAGCCATCTTTTAAAACAGTCCACGTAAATGGGAAATAGAGATGAAAATATTTCCCTTGTCATTTCTAAATATCTCCTCTGGCAGCAAGAGACGTTTACAGAAACTAAAAATAGATGTGCAATATTACCATCAATCAAGCTTCCCAGTAAAATCCTAACACTAAAGAAAACTCATGAGTTCGAAAAAAATTGGCACCCACTTAACAGGCATTTTCTCCATGTTAACAAGTTTTTTTGCGGGGATGACCCAACCTTGCTCAAATAGTTTCTTCAAGACGACATTAAAATCAGATAACCAGCCCCTGGTGCTGTGAAGTTACCACTCTTTCCAGTGTTCTTTCCCAGGCACCAATCAAGTGCACGTCTACCCTCTCACGCTTTCAGAATAAGTACTGCTTCTCATTCCACAATATCTGCATCAGATTTCCTCTTACTTTCGGGATTCAAGTCGGAGGGGAGGGGGGCACGAATCCGGTTATTCTCAAATGAGATCTGTGGTTTCACCTTGACCACTGTAATTATTCTCTCCCCACAGCTCTCATATTTACTCAAATATGTTTGTAAAGGCCAGTTTCACTAGTGTGAAAAGATCCGGCAGCTTTGGGACACATTTTAAGCTAAACCCCGGCTATCAACCTCCATGCACTCCAGCCAACAGTCCCATAATGTACTTCTTTCAACATCACTGACTTTTCGCAATGCCTTGTGTATTTGCAATGCTTCCTTGTTCCACATATGAAGGCTCAATTTAACTACAATTAACAGGTTGGCACCTGTAGCGTTCAGATTAATCAGATATTCTACCTTATGCATACTTGAATGTCAATCTAACTGTATAATTCCTTTATCGAATTTGAGAAACTTCAACTAGAATTGGAAGATTGGGTTCTCTGGATTGCAGTCACTTTTCTTTTGTAGAGAGGTCTTTGTGGGCGGATTTTTCCTCATTTAAACACTGTTTATATTTTTCATTTATTAGCACCAGATAAAGAGTCGAATTTATCCTTATGAAAGAAAATTACCTCTAGTACGTCATTTCACTTATGATCACCAAATTACAGTTCGAGTGGGAAACTTTCAATGGGGGTATTGCCAGTTATGGGTTACTGAAAAAAGTGCAGTGGCAACACCCGCCTTACTGCACATCACTTTTATTTGGATTACTACTTCACATCAGATTTTTGCCTGATAACTGTGTACATAAGACTTGCTGCAACTGGTGAGGTCTTGGTTTCTTGGTTCACAAGAGCAATCAACCACACTATCTCTGAAAGATAATGGCGTACACAAGTCAATGCTACCTCATTTCCTCCTGTGATGTTTGACTTTTGCCATTAAGACTTAGAGGTTCCAATGTCTCAAGGTGGAACTTTCTAACATCCTATAAGCCTGAAATGCTCATGACAATCTTTGATGCAACCCATGGAGGTTGGGTGCATCCCGTCAGACTCTAGCACAGCCTACTTAACAATGCCTCAATACAAGAACATCCACACAATAAGCAGCAATGCCAACAGCGACAAAATTCTCATCCCTGCCTCATATCTGTGACCTGATAGGCTCGGGTATCAGCAAGCTGAATCTCTCCAGGAGCAAAGGAGTCATCTCCCCATCTCCTTCCCGATTTTCAGTTCTCAAATATTAGGCAGAAATTTCACTGTTACACTGCCTGCAACATTTCCCTGAAGAGACAGGGGCCAGGAACCCTTCTTTACAAGTTCTTTAGCAAATGCACCAAGACAAGGTGGTGCAAAACATTCCAAAGGTACACAACCTTTCCGTCGTCCTTCACACCAGAGACAGTACACATGGAATGTGGAACAGTGCGTTTTCATTTTGTCAGGAAAGAAGAGGACTGTGTGGCACTTATGCTAACAGGTCAGGTTATACTTTAAGAGCAACCAGGTGCGAGTTCCTCCTTTTGCTACTGGCATTAGAGAATCTCATGAATCCATTAGTGTAGAATTCCCATCACAGGCAACGAACAAAAGAAGAATTCAGGTGCAGCAGTGCTTGGTGCTAACATAATAGCAATAGAAAAGCTGCAGTTTTATGCTGATTTTAGAGCACTCTGTTTACTGAAGTCTAAGAGATGCTTTGGTGGCATGTTACTACATTTGCAGGACAACCACAATTTCTGCAGCCCGTTGCTATAGTTTAAAAAACTCCTATCACCAGAATGATTTGTGCTTTTCCATTCGAAACTACAGACTCTGCTGTGGTAGCTCACATTTATTGACGCATGTCAATCAATGTATTTTTCATTGAGATTTCTGTGGAGGAAATGACCTTGTGTAATTGCACAGAGCAGACTAATCAGGTTATGTCAGCACCCAGATCAGCAAAGCAGGGATCCAGACAGTGTAAACACTGATCTCTTCAGGACATTCTAAAGACTTTAATGAGATGCTGTGATACGTGACCCACGATGCCTGAACAAGCTTGTTATGTAAGCATCAAAAGATATTTACAAAATCAGAACACAAATGTGAAACGATGCACGGCATTATAAATAAAAACGCTCATTTCACATAAACGTAAGTTATTTAATTAGTGCTTTCAAGAAGAATAAAACAAAAACAAAAAAGTTTGTTTACTTATTTAACTAGATAATCATGGGAGAATATCTCACCCATTACCTGACTAGATTATGCTTACGTAATTAACTAACAGAAGAAGCACTACAAGTAAACTCTAGCCCAATACATATGTGATAAGGTGACTTGAATAAGAGTTGTCCTTAAACATGGAAAACCAATAAATTAGTGGAAAACGATAGAACGATACAGCCCCTCATATTTAAAAACTTAGCACTAGGCCATCAGTGTGTGGTTTACCGATCAATATTGTAGAGGAAATAAAATACAAAAAACAAGGATTTTGTTGGTGATGGTTACACAGTGGTATCATTTACAAAACAATAGTTACTCTACTCCGATGTTATTGAAAGGGTGCAACAATCAACTTCCTTAATTTAAAAAAAAAAAAAAAAAACACTTTTGGAGAACACAATATCCGGTGAAGAACTGATTAATGCATATGTTTTATTAACTTGCTATTCATTTACGTTAACACGATCAATATGTTGCGGATTAAAAAAAATATATACTGCTTTTTTAACTTTAAGTAAAGGAAAATAAATTACAGAAGCACTTCAATCAACTTTTACCTTACACACAGTTGAATGGTAAACAGAGTCGCTGAATTAGTTTAATTTCGCTGACTTGGACCCGCTCTCATGAAAAGGTTCCAAGGAGCCTTAAAATCGAAATTCACTAACCAACACTGAACCCTCAATTGGTGATTTAAATGGGCCTATGTTCACAGGCACGAAGGACCTGCAATATTTTAACTTGAAAGGTGGATTACTAGCAGTCCCCCCGAAATGCTTTGAGTGGTACTTCAGGATAGAGAGTACTTGGTCTTTTATATTTTCATTCAAAATTGTACCAATTATCATATCATGAACTGCAAATCGAACGCCTCAAACGTTGTGCGATGCTTCTTAAAAACAAGACCATAAGAAGGCCACACTATTTTATTAATAGTGGGTGCAATGTCAAGATGCTAGAAACAGAAAAAATAACACACCTACGAAAGTGCTAACTAGGTTCACACATCTTGATGCGAGCTGTCCCAACAGCCCCACTTGACACACAATTCCACCAGAAAAAAAACTGGTGCAGTGCTAAAAATGGACGCGCTGAGCATCAATTAAATAAAGGAGGATCTTATTCTGTTCCAACGTACTCCTCAAAACATTAAACGGCACTAGACAAATCTTAACCATGCATAGCGGGGTTGGTGTTCCGAGCTTTTGCTGAGGCACACGGGTATTGTACTACCTGCGTGATTTCATTACATCTGCAACGTAAAACCCGTATAGCAATTCCCACGCTGCAGGAGCTGTCGTATGAAAAAACTACTACGAATTAAAGAAATGCTTATGGTGAAAAGGGTTGTCTAATGTGCGGATATAAAAAAAATATATATATATAACATTATGAAAAACAAGAAAATGCCGTACCGCCAGCGGAGAAAGTCAATTCTATGGGTTTTCACTGCTTGCAAATAAGAGTGATCTGTGAAGGGAATCAATGCAACATTCTTGAACAAGAAACCCAGTTGGTGGTGGGAATATGGAAAAATTGTGTGTTCGTCGAAATGTCACCATATTTACCAGTGGCAAATCATATAGCAACTTTTACAGTAAAGCCACTGAGAAAGGCAAATCATCTGCGTCACTGCCGAGATACTATACAGAATAGAATTAATCCATTGCATGCTTCCTAGCCAAAAAGTAGTATTAGTACTTAATAGGAACATTAACAGAAGGAATAGAAGCAATATATAAAGTCTGAACAAACAAATGTAATATTGTTCTAAAACACTACAATTAAACAGTAACTTCCACATGCATTTCATAAGCAACATATTACGGAAATAACGTGAAAAATGAACGACTTTTGAAAAACAGGAGTGGCTCTGTAACATCTATGACAAGAACCTACAGGCAAAGGGGGTTGACAGGGAACTCCCAACCACTCCCTTCAATGACACAGCACTACCCAGCAACGGCTCCGTGACTGAAGCACAGTGCCACCCACGTCACAGCTCTACATAACCTCACACAAGGCAAGGCATGTACAGGAGACGCCCCACCCAAACCCACCGAAAAAGTGTGGTTCGTCTGCACTCATACTCATGAGTAGACCAAAAATCACTCCTAATAATTCACCACATGTCTAGGTTTAACAGAAGGCTAGTTAACTGGAATCCACTGTTTAGACTAAGTGATGAACAGTATACGTGTTTTTTCACTTTTAGACACACTACTCACAAGTGAGAACCGCGAAATAAAAGGCAGGCCTTATTACGTGATGGGTTGTTTCATCACAATTTTTAAAAAAAGAAGCAAACTCAGCGTCTGACGGGAAAAAAACAAGAATTGGTATAGCTAACAGGTCTTGCCTTTGGGACCTTATAAATATTTAGCCATGCAGCACATTACATATTTATCAGAAATAAACTGTGTTTGTGCGTTTCTTCAGACACTTGGCATGAGACTAATGGTCAAAACATCCCCTAGACTGCACAATAAAAATAGCATTCAGAAGAAACATGGTGATGTAACCATATAGTCAGCCCCAAGAGGGCATAACCACACGAAAAGAAAAGGGCAGAGAGCACTGCAATATAACCACATATTCAGCACCTACAGGACATAGTGCATTACACATTTCCATGCCTTGCCAGCCTACTAGAATATTATTACAAATAAGACCCTTAGAACACAAACTACTTCCAGCTGTACAGCACAACCTCCAGTCATGAGAGAGCTTAGAAAGACATTGAATGGTGGTAGAGGTTATGATTTTGCCCCTCCCCAACCTAGTGTGGGGACCCCGAGGATGAGCTGGACAGAAAAGATCAAGTTGTGCTGAAGGTTTTGGTGGCGTTTCCACTGTCCTAGGACCACCACAGTCAGAGTTATGGGCAAAAATGTGTTTTTCAAAGGAAAGCCAGACAAAGCATTATGGGGTGAGTTTCCCCAAGTGCAGTGAATATTATAGCATCGGTTCTCTTGCTGTGCCGGGGCGAGCCGTGTTGAAGGTTTCCCTTTTTGTTTTTTCTTCTATTTAAAAAGGTGCCAGTTTGTATATTTTTCAACTACTAAACTTGGGAAGAATTTAGGAAAGGGGCTGAAAATTTAACTGCTGCTCAAGTAAAGCACTCCTATCTTCCGGTTAAGTTTGTGCTATATAAAAATGCAAATAAAAAAAAAAGGAATTCCCCCTCGGCTTGCAGCCCTTGTAGGGCGCAGACACCGCAAAGCAATTGAGAGATGCCAGAGGAAGAAACAACATAGTGGAGAAGCAAAAGAAAAAAAGTAGTGCACCGACACAAAGGTATATGGCCGAAAGTGCAATAATCCATGTAACAGGGTAAGTCTCCAAGGCGGTAACAGAACAGTCTCAAGACGGGACAAACCTAAACATTCACCAAACAAACCAAAGGAATTTTGAAAGGCAGGCCAAGGAACGAATGAAAATAATGAGCAAGATTAAAGTCCACAGAAGTAGATTACAACATGTCAAAAGACAGCTCATGCGCCCTGCCTAGGCTCGACCCAATGAGGTGTGGAGGAATGTTTGTAGGCTATGTAATCGTACTGAGTAATGCCCAACAATACCAGGTACATTCATTTAGTATAATTAACAAGAGAGCAACGTGCAAGGAAAGCTGTATGATGGTAAGAAAATTAGCACAGTAAATAGACAGACATTGTGTAGGTGTTCCCAATGTGGGTTCTAAGTGGGTGGCAGGGCAGCGTTTTGAGAGGCACTATATAATTATTATAGTACCAGTAGGAATACTGCACTAAGGAGCTGATGAGGTACAGAAAGATGTGGATTAATGGCTCCTACTATGCGGACAAACGACGATACAATTGTTGGCCTGTATTCCTCCCACAGCTAGAGGAAGTATGAAAGAGGTTCGGAGGCACAGCGAGTTTAAGACAGTGCTCTGACTCAACTACCAGCAATGCGATGATGCTCAGTTAGAGTTCTAATCAGTTGTGTTTAATCAATTCGGCAGGGTAAGGGCACAAAACCCATGAACTGACAGGAACGGAAAACAGATGCTGTATCAGCACGGTTATGACATGACAGCGTGTGCGGAGGACCCACATGCCCTGTCTGGCTTTACATATAGAACTTAGTCTGACACAGGTAATAAAATAGTTCAGATTAGGAATCATACATACGGCAGAAGGGAGGAAATGCACAAGAGGTGAGAGAATACAAATTTACACTTAATCAGCAGCGCTGTAACGGTGTTTAAATGGGAAAGTAACCTCATCTATTACTGGGTTGTAAATTTACACTGGCTGTATAAAAGAGATTAAAATATTGTTCAGTAGCTAATATGCCTTGCCTAGCCCATCGACGACTAGGAGCTTAGCCGCCTTTAACTTTGATAGTCCTTCTGGTTGAGAGAGCAGTCCCAATATGCATCATGTGCTAGGCTTTCTTCTATACCAAGTTCCTAATTTTAGAAATTCATCAAGACCTGCTGCACCTTCTGTTTTACCAAACAATATGTATTATTGTAATATATCCTGCAATCCCCCTTATATCTGTGTCTTGGTACTGGACCGCAACCTTTGAATTTTTTCAACATGTTTATGCCGTGTTGTTTTGTTACACGAGAACTTGTTCATTCAAAAAGAAACCGTGACCTTGCAACGAGGGCAGAACGAAATTATGAATGAAACTTGGTTTGAAAACGTAATGAATATAGTTTAAAGTCTTGGTCCCTGGTTTAACGTGGAATAAACTTTAGTGGTAAAACACAATGGTTATTAATTACTACATTTTCTGTACAAAGGAAGACTGCGTGGAAACTTCTTGATAAATATACTATTTGAGAAATATACAATAATCTGACTACGCATTTGATAATGTTAGAAAATTATACCGCATGATCTTTCATCATGTTTGAATCATAAAATAGCAAAATTGGTATTGTTGCAAATGTTAATAAACTGTACTTATGCAAGAGCGGTTGTGTTACATTTAACTCATGATCAATAAGAGAAGGGATGGGGAGGAATAATGGTCCAGTGTATGACCTCCCTGATATAAATGTACTTGGCAACAAAATACACTGTTCCAAAAAGGAAGTAGGAGAAGGAAGTCCTAATTCTAGGAGCAAGAATCCTCACACAACCAAATGAGTGTCATGCTTCATCATCGGAAGTGCTCCTCGTCAGACTGGCGCTGCAATGTCTGACGTGCATCCTCCGTGGGGGGGGCTCTTTGCTGGAGATCTTTACTTGATGATGCCAAGGCCCCACAAGTGAGCTTGGGAAGAGGAGAAAAAGAAAGAGTGATAGTGAGGGTATTTAAAATTGGCTCTGGACCCAGCACCAAGGGATAACAATTTTATTTAACCATGAAGGGTAGAGGCCAAGACTAAAAATAATGAGGAGAGTGAAGTGAGTATAATGGTCAAAACACTCTCAGCCACATGTAATGGAGAAAAAAAAAAAAAAAAAAAAAAGAAGAGGTGGGACATGTGGAACTACCAGACCATCCCTAACAACAGGGTCAACATGTTTCGTGTCTCTAATGGTCCAAAAGGATCCAGCGACGCTTCTTCAGGACCAGGTGGGAATGTACTTCTCCTTCTATACAACTGCAAAAAACTCCTATATATTAAGACTATCCGTTGACAATATTCCAGTCACTTACAATGTTTGTGTGTGGTTAGAACGTCCTATTCCTAACTGTCGCCCTGTAATCAAAAAAGAACACAGGTAACAACCGCACACATGTAACTGCACATGAGAGTTAAAACTGTAAAAAAAGAAAGTGTTGGTGCAAGTACACACAGTGTTGGTGCACGTAGTGGCACACTAGTGCATAAAGGTCTGTTGGTTAGCTTACCCTCCCATTGGAGAAACGAGCTTCATGGGACAGCTGGGGCCCAATGGCCGGGCGTAAACTATACTTTTAGTTATACTGCATATGAGAAAAAGAACGAGGAATCCTCATTTACTTGGGTCAAAAAAAGACGAAGAGAGACTGGGACACCCGTATAATGATGCACCACACAAATAAAATAGTCGCGCAAAAGGGGCAGTTGCTATGAAGCGCCCGATTTATCAGAGGGCTGGTCACTCATAGTTAAACGCAATCCAAAAAGCGGCACAGTATGCCCCCACTTACTTGCAATGCTCCAACGCTCAGGCAGGGAACCTACCCCTGACCGCGCTCCCGTAAGAATATGGAAGACGCGGAGCATGGTGGAGAAAAACTCTTTAACCCAGAAGTGGATGATCGGGATGACGTGTATGTAAATGGTCACATATCAAAACAGGAGCGTCAGGATAACTTGGAAGTATGTAATATTGCGATGTATACTTAATCAACCATTCACACTAGAGAGGGTTCATTTTTTATACAATGCAGCTGATTTAGTCTTGACTAACCTTTTTTACCTTACAAACTATTGATTTAATGTTGCGTGGTTTTTGATTTCTACTCAGCCCTACTATAAGGGATTAATATGTCCTGTTTGTTGCCAGACTCTGTTCAGTTTACTGTAATTTGGGGGTATCAGACAAATGTTTGCCCTTAATGACAACCTTGTTGTGTTTATTTATTCATAGATTAGATAGTTTACCCCCGGCCATTGGGCCACAGATGTCCCATGAACCTTGTTTCTTCAATGGGAGGGTAAGCTAACCAACAGACCTTTATGCACTAGTGTGCCACTACTTGCACCAACACTGTGTGTATTTTTCACCATCACCGACACTTTCTTTTTTTACAGTTTTAACTCTCATGTGCAGTTACATGTGTGCGGTTGTTATTGACTGGAATATTGTCACCGGATAGTCTTAATATATAGGAGTTTTTTTGCAGTTGTATAGAAGGAGAAGTACATTCCCACCTGGTCCTGAAGAAGCGTCGCTGGATCCTTTTGGACCATTAAAGACGCGAAACATGTTGACCCTGTTGTTAAGGGTGGTCTGGTAGTTCCACGTGTCCCACCTCTTTTTTCTCCATTACATGTGGTTGAGAGTGTTCTGACCATTATACTCACTTCACTCTCCTCATTATTTTTTAGTCTTGGCCTCTACCCTTCATGGTTAAATAAAATTGTTATCCCTTGGTGCTGGGTCCAGAGACAATTTTAAACACCCTCTCTTTCTTTTTCTCCTCTTCCCAAGCTCACTTGTGGGGCCTTGGCATCATCGAGTAAAGATCTCCGGCAAAGAGCCCCCCCACAGGGGGTGCCCGTCAGACATTGCAGCGCCAGTCTGATGAGGAGCACTTCCGATGATGAAGCATGACACTCATTTGGGTGTGTGAGGATTCATGCTCCTAGAATTAGGACTTCCTTCTCCTACTTTCTTTTTGGAACAGTGCATTTTGTTGCCAAGTGTTACATTTAACAACAGCGGTTGTATGTGCTTGCCCCTGTCCCATAGTTAACTATGCTCAATATACTTAAGAGGAACAATAACCTAACACCAAAGAGCATGCAGCGCCTTTGGCAACTGTGCATGCACATCCCACATTACTGAGGTAAAAATGGCTACAGCAACCACTGTGTTCATCATTAGCACAACATATGTCCTACTTCAGTAATTCAAAGTCATCTTGGCGAAAAACGGGCAACACCATGTACTGTACACAGACTACCACCAGCTAACTAGGAATTGGGAACAAACGACAAAGATTGATGCACCTACCACCGGGATAGGGCTCTAAGCCCCACAGAACAACTTGACGTTATGCCTTTTCAACGCACCGTGTCCTTCAGGAGGTTCCCTTGCTAACTGTACCTGCCTGTCGCTTCCAATCGGGTACTGAAGTGATAAAACAGGACATGAGGGCCAAGCCGGTCACTTCTCCAACCAACAACTGTACTTTTCATTTTCCCACCTGTCGCTATATTATACTGCAATATAACCTAAACACGAATTCTCCAGTTCATTTCGTCTGACAACCCCACTGCCTTGCTGCCCGCTCCCCTCCACGACTTTTTCTTGCCATAAAGCGGTAAACACTCCGTGTCCTACTGTAAGCCGTTACGTCTTTTGAGTTACTATATCTATCGCTAGCTAGAGCCTGCGCTCCGCCACACTGGTCATCCTGGTTTGTTAATCCTTCCTTTGCTCACTGTTCATTTTCGCTACTCCCAACCAGCCCATGTACCACGCCCATCCATTCAAACGGCATTTTACCTGTGCCATTTCCTCATTACCTTCGCCCCCGCCCCGCTGCATGTCACCCTCTACTCAATGGCTCAGGGTGACATAACTATGAATACCTTCGGCTGTCTTCTGCAGCGACAGGAAGCCATCCTTTACTCCCCAGTATGGGTTATGAATCTGTATCGTGTTCCTACTCCCAACTTCTGTCTCCCCTGAATACCATTACTAGCACCTACCTGCAGGTGTTCCTGGAAGCGAATGGGCAAAATCTGGGCCATGGCTGCTGGTGGTGGTGGTTCCTCTTTACCCAAAGGCCCTGCTGTCTCTCCGGTTCCTTCTGTCGCTTCGGTCCCACCTCTCTCAGACTTCAGACTCGGTGTCTGTTGCGCTCTGGACCTGTCACTAGCTGCCGGCGCGCTCAGCTGCTGTCAAACGCAGCGGAGGGATACGGAGCTCGGTGGGCGATCCAGCGCCTCCTGGGGACCCGGTGGAGTTCAGCTTGACCCTCCCCTCAAGCCGCAAATGGCGGAACTGCTATCCAACTAATCCGGAAGCGACAGTGAAGTGTGGCGGAAGGATTCTCCGGGACTCGTTTTGAGTGAAGGGGTTTACTAGTTGATCCTGCGACTGATAGAGAAGGCTTGACCGGTCTGTGGCGTGCTAAAGTGCATTCGCCTTATACTCACTGTTACTGCATAAAACAGCGCTTTTTATTACTAAGAACTACTTTACATGAGCCGATGTCGCCCTTTGATTTCTGCCACATCATGCGAGAAGTGCACTAGCGTCATTTCCGACCGCACCGCCCACCGCTTCCTGGTCACCTGAGTTACCACATACAATGAAACAAAAGTAGGACCTTGATGCGGCAAAGATAGACTACCTAGAGGCGAAGACAGGTTTGTATTCTGACCAACGGAAGGTTAACTAATTTTTAGTTTTATCATTATAATTATAGAAGGTTTTGGAAGTTATATTTTTGTTTGTGAAAGTCCGAGCAACAGCTGTACATATATTTTGTTGTTATTACGTTTTCAAAACAAACGCCATAAAAATCATATTTTCCTTTTTTTCCCGTCCCGCGCTCTATGCTCATCAGAAACAATGGTCCAAATTGGCCCTTCGTTCCATGTTGCGCTAGTAACAAGCGGTCTGGCACCTTGTCCTTCTTTTGTGTTTGGTGAGCAGTAGGCGGAGTTAGTTTGACAGCTGGAGCTCATTGATTCTGCCTTCTCGAACGCCCTGTACTCTTCTTCAAGCACCCCACATCCCACTGCAGGTTCAGTTATTTGCGGGCAAAGTGTTGTACTCCCCGCAATTCATGGTGCTTTTTTTATTTTACTTATCGCCCAGAGAGGGAGCTCTCTCAATTAATTGCCGTTTGTTAAGCTATGTTCGTAGGTTGAAAGGCAGGTAGTTCCGGCATGTGTAAACATAGAAAGGGGACGGGAAGGTCAATTCGTCAGGCAAGATGTGACAAGCGCTATGTAAGGTTGAGCTAGCGAGCATAGTCTGTCTTCCACTTCTAAGAAGGTGCGTGTGACATTGAACTTCCAGGAGACTGCTTGTTTTCACCGAGAACTGTCATTGTGGACGTCTGGCGGCTGTAAATGTATTAAGCTTTTAGCCTCTTAAAAAACAGTGCAGGCCACCAAGGTCCATCATTAAAGCCGATAGGGTTGGCTTTGGTATAGCGCATGCACACTTGGCACATAGCGGTTAGGGTGACCAGGTGAGTCCGAGTCACTGGGTCACACTATTTCTTGTCCTAGGATTTAAGTTAACAAACGGGTACCTTCAGGATAGTCAGTAAAGATTGGTTTGTCTCCACTGGGCCAACAGTAGTAACCCATGTAAAAATGACTTACGGGAAACTGATGAACTGGTAATATGGAGTCATCTGGTCATCCTAATAGTGACGCAAAAGCATCATTACATGGCCGCATGTGGGCCTTACTTACACAGCGCAGGAATTCCACATTTGGTGACTCCTGTTCCTGTGTTTGGTAATGCCCTGATTACTTACCAGTAATCCTCTTTGCCCTTAGCCCTACCTGTCCTCGACCCAGTCATAACTAAATGAGAAATTGTTTTAGCAGGGACAGCAAACGCTTGCTCACCCCACTAGCTCTCCAGCTAAGTTATAATTAATTAACTTAACCATACCTTATCACATCTTGAAATAAAAAGAACCACAAAAGGCCGATATCGGTAGGGTAGGTGTGAATTATGACTGGGTCGAGGATGAGCAGTACTGAGATTAATGAGGATTATCGGTAAGTAATCAGGGCATTACCAAACATAGGAAAAGGAGAAACGCTTCCCTATGAGTCATATATACCCCTTCTAGCAAACATCCCCTTCCGTCTCGATGACCTCGAGAACACCTCTAAACTCCCCTGTCGCCATCAAAGAGGTGGAGAAAGCAATACAAGGAATACACCTGGCCTAGATCCAATGTTACAGTACTTTCAGGAGTACCATCTCCCCCACCTTCTTCCACTATACTCGAAAGCAACCGACAGAGGAGCCTTCTCTCCCAGAACTTGATACTGCAACCATTGTGGGCATCCCCAAATCCACCCCCGCCTCCCACTACACGGCACACAGACCTCATTCTCTCATAAATACCAAGATCAATATCCTAGATGATAGGCTGTAAGGAGTCCTTGGTAGTCTGGTCGACCCAGACCAATTCAGCTCTATGCCTTGCTGCAGCACCCAACATTATATCCAGCGTCTTTACATAGCCTTGGCCTGCTTGCATGAACTCCACGGCCCCTGTGCCATCCTGTTTGTCTGATTTTGAAAAAACATTCAGCTCTGTCGACTGATCCTTTCTGAATACGGTTCTCAAATACATACGTTTCGTACTGCGATTCCACAGATACAGCTCCTTTACTCTGAGCCACGAGCACACATGCTAGTGAATGGGGTCCTGTCTGATACGCCTCTCGTTTGATGGGGGGCCTGGCAAGGCTGGCAGTTATCTCCTCTCACATTTCTGTTGACTATTGAGCCCTTCACCTGTCTTGTGACTTTTGATGTCCAACTACATGGCTGGAGATGGGAGGGAGGATCCTAAGAAAGAATAGTTCTATATGCCAATGATAATCTCCTAGTCCTCTCAAAAACCCACCTCTCCAAGCCGTACTGCCTACGACTTCTGTCCCTCTATGAGAAAGCCGCTCACCTTAAGCTAAATACGAGTAAATCCCTCTTGATTCTGCTCCGAGGAGACCACAAAGTCATGTCCTGGCAGACATTCATCCCTATAAAACGGCTTAGTTTCCAGTACCTATGTATCTACTTAGCACTTGAACCCGCTCTGACCTGGGATGAACTTATCTTTCCTCATAGCCAGGATGAAGGCTGTCCTTCACAAATGGGCACAACTCTCACTCAACGTGCTTGGTAGAGCGGCTCTTTTCAAAACGATGATACTCCCACGATTCCTCTACATCTTACAGAACTTTCCCCTGTCAATCCCAAACAGCTGGTTCAAGGACTCGGCATCAACAATTCGCTCCTTCCTCATCAATGATGAGATGTGCAGGCGTTGAAGCAACCTTCCCTACCAGACAGAGCTCCCCCTCAACCTAGACAAGGTCATGGACAGGCTGTTTGGGGTCACAGCCCTCAAACATTCCTAGATGTCTCTAGAGTGGTCCTCGTAACCTGGTGACTAGCCCTACTTTTGATGGTCTGGGAGCAAGAGAAATAAAGCAATAAAGCGCATATGTCCAACTATTAAATACATTAACTACATTTACAGCAACTAGTCTTAGAGAGTAAATGCGATCATCTTGCTCTTATAACATAGGGAAACAACATCTCAGAGCACGAAAGATGAGAAATGAATCAAGGAGTAATGTACAATTTAGATTACAAAAAAATTTAAAATGCACATGGCAATGAGCTTACAATTGAGAATTAAGAATGTTGTGTGAGAAGGTGGTGTTTATAACACTGGATCAAGAAAGGAAAGGTGAGAGAGAAAATAGTAAAGGAGGGGACAAAAATCAAGGACAAAGAGCATCACAGAGCCATGTACATGGCGAACAAATCTTGAATCACCACATCACAGCCTTTATACAAGCGGAGAGTGTTTAACAGAAATAGGCAAGTGCAGGGACTGCAAGGTTGAGATAGGCAATGCTGAACACATGTTCTTCAGCTGTAAACATAATAAAGCCTTTATTAATGCACAAATTACAAACACATTTAATATCACTATAACGCTTGATTTTCCAACTGTGATTTTGAGGCTGTGGCTTTCCACTGCAGTTCTTATTTTACCGAAAAATGACATTTACCTTCTAGATCTCATCTTAACTATAGCTGTGAAAACCATTCTCATTGAGTGGAAACCTCTAAACATATTTCCTACCACACATGCTGGGCATGGGTTACCTACAGTATATTCAGAGCTCATATGCATTTCATTACTCCCTCCCACGCAATCCTAAAATATCCCAGGAAATATGGCAATTGTTAATCAACTTTAATGAAGCTTGCCCTTTTAACCCTCCACTTCAAAATCTTAAGCTTCCTTAACTTTCTCCTGTTTTTCTTGAACCTTCCTTGCAATTACTTTATTATCAACTCTCTCCACACGTTCACCTTGTCTTTTCTTAGATCACCATGGACACGATCTAGATGCTGGATCTCTTCCTTTCAACAACTTAGAATGTCTCACTGCATTGGTGCTGTGGGGCATATTGAGGCGCAACCATAGATTTTCACACAAAACATTTGTTCATTCCACTCCATAATCACAAGCCCATACAATGCTATCCTTCAAAACTCAGTTAAACCTTTCTACTTGACCATACTCTTGAGATTCATTTAAAGCTCCCCTTAGAAGCTGAATGTTGCAATAGTGAAGAAACCTCTCCATTATCTGAGCTTTAAGCTGGACTCAATTCTTTTCTGCATCAGAGCCAGCTGATCTAATTTCCTTCCCATAAACAATCCCTCCTTCAACTTCCAATTCTCCAGAAACTTTCCAAAATGGTATAATTTCCAGAAATCCTTCTGCTCTCTGTCCACTTCTCTTTAGAAATGTTCTCAAACTTTTCAGAAACTATGGCCCTCATTATGACATTGGCGGTATATCCCGCTTACTACCACACTGACGGCTGCCAACTTACCGCTACGCTGGCAAATATCTGTTCACCATATTATGACACACACACACCAATCCGACAGAATACAGCCACATACACAAATCCGCCAGACCAAAGGTCAGTGCTAAAGTGGCAGTCCCAAAACCCATACTGCTACACCAGCAAAACAACACCCATCACATTATGACCCACGAATCACCACGGCGGACATTCAACGGCAGTAAACCATTGGTGGTACATACCGCCGCGCTCACAATGGACACCCACATACAAAACAACACTACTTTGGAGAACACCAAATACACATACCTGACACCCATGCACACACCACACCCACAAACCCACACAATTATAAAACACACACCCACATTACCCACAACCCCTTACGTACAACAGTTGCCACCAGGAGACTGAGAAGAAGAGCACAGAGACAACTAGTCACACACACCACTCACACCCATACAGCCCTCACGCTCTCGACATCACACAGCCCACCACATTCCCCAACTCACCCTCACCAACACACATCACACAATACCCATGGCACCACAAAGGCAACCCCATTTCACTGAGGAGGAGTTAAGGGTCATGGTGGAGTCAATTGTCAGGGTAGAGCTGCAGCTCTTTGGAGCACAGGTACAGCAGATATCTATAGCAAGGAAGATGGAGCTATGGCGGAGAATCGTGGACAGGGTCAATGCCGTGGGACAGCACCCCAGAACAAGGGATGACATCAGGAAGAGGTGGAACGACCTACGGGGGAAGGTACATTCCATAGCAGCAAGACACCAGCTCGCCATACTGTTCTGCTTTCCTGCTCTTATGTCATAACCGAGCTTACAGAACCTCTCTGGAATGCACTTCTGAGTTTAAAGAAGACATTTATTGTTATTATGACTTCACCCCAAGGTTCTTGAGAGACGAAATTAGTAGATTGGAAGCACACGTTCAAAAGTAGTCACAGCAATGAAAGCAAAATATATCAAAGTACTTCTCAGTTGCAATGTACACAGCAAATACGTGATTATATTATAGCATAACTTCAAAGCAAAGCATAAAAGTCAAAATTCATCACCGTATGGCCTATAGCCCAGCTTCATCTTTCTGGGGTCTGCAAGTTGATGACTCCGGTCAACTGCGAGAAAGAGATTTTCTACCCAAACGGGAGACAGGCAACTGACGTCTCCATTCCTGTCTGAAGTCAAGCAGATTCAATGACCCCTGCTGTAGCCCAGAGTCATCCTTAAGAGCAAACTCAGTGTGAGAACCGAAGAACTTTGGAGAGTGGCCAATTCTCCCGAGCTCACTCGCTCTCAGACTGGATTGCGAGGTAAACACAAAACCTACGTGCTCTTATCAGCTAAGGTCTGGTATGAAAAACACTGCTTGGTCCACCATGTGGAAAAACACAGCTTGGAAAAACACAGCTCATCTGCAATGTCTGACCCCACATTAAAGCCAATAGGCAGCTAACCTAAATATCAAATGTAATGTCTAATGCCATGTCAAAGCCAATAGGCAGCTAACCTAAATACCAAATGTAATGTCTAATGCCATGTTAAAGCCAATAGGCAGCTAAACTGAACAAAACACATAAAGGTGCTACTGGTGAACACTGAGCAACTAATATGCGCAGTGGTGAAACACAAAGTTATTGGTCAAACACAATTAATAGCATCACACATACAGAAGACTGGCGGTGGACCCTCGCCTCCTCTCCCACAACTCACAGCATTGGAGGAGCAGGTACTGGCAAAACTGCATCCTGAGGGACTCACTGGAGTTGCCGGAGGACTGGATACTGGTAAGTCAACATTTAACAATTATCACCCCCATACCTGCATCTGTGTGCCAGAGGGAGGACAGGCCCAGAGAACCAACTCTCCAGGAGGCACTCAGCAAGATCCTGGGAGCCTACCAACATTCCCAGGACACGATGGGCCAGATCCTAGACAATGTGCAGGAGAACAGGTGGCTGCAGGAGGGACAGTATCAAGGCATCAGGGAGGACTTGCAGGCCATCAACACCACCCTGATCTCCATAGCAGGGGTTCTGGCAGACATGGCCGACATCATGAGGCAGGCAACAGCACACCAGCGGGCCCCTACCACTAGCCAGTCATCTGAACAGCCCTCCACTTCCACTGTCGCTGGAGGCCAGGAGGCCCGCCAGAGGTCCCACAGGCCACCAGCATCCCTCCCCCTGCAGAAGGTGAACCACCCTGCAAATGTTCCCTGCGACCAAGACAGAAGCCAGAGACACTTGCCAAGACCACCGACAGGAAATGAGACTCTCCTGATTGTCCCGCTTGTGTCCTACTCAGTCACCTTGTCCACCTTGAACTGCCATTGCGAGCTTCCTATGTCCCCATGGACACTGCACCTGTGCTACAAACAGACTGAAACAATACCCTGTCCTCCATCATCACCCCATTCCATTGCACTTTCCCCTCAATTTCTTAGTACTACAATAAACACCCTTGGAAAATTCGACTACTAGTATTTCATGTGGTTTTAAATTTGTATTGATTGAAACAGCTACAAGCATTGCAAATTAACTGTACATAATGTGAGCATAGAATTAATGACCTGTCGCCAGCTGTTGTGATCACATCAGGACATTGTTGTCATATCACCAACATCTGTAAAATGAATATCCATAGGTAACAGTAAGTAGGGGAAATAAGTGGGTAATGCCAGCATGCCAATGCCACACAGAAGACACCAATAGTTATAGAAATGTGAAGTTGCACTGTCTCACCTGTGTGTCATTGGAAGTACTGATGGATCTCTAATGTTCTGTTGTCCACATCCTCATCCTCTGCCTCCTCATCCTCACTGTCCTCAGGGTCCACTGCTGCCACAGGTGCATCTCCAGTCTCCTCCTCCTGCAGAAAAGGTACATGGCGTCTGAGGGCCAGGTTGTGCAACATGCAGCATGCCACTACTATCTGGCAGACCTTGGGTGAGTAGCACAGGGACCACCTGTTAGATGGAGGCACCTGAACCTGGCCTTCAGGAGGCCGAAGGTCCTCTCAGTGATCCTTCTCATTCACCCATGTGCCTCATTGTAACATTCTTCTGCCCTTGTCCTGGCCTTCCTCACAGGGGTCAACAACCACAATAGGTTTGGGTAACCCGAGTCACATGCAAATATTGAGGGACAACATTTAGCCACACACTATCCTATTTGGCCAACAGCATAGGCATACACCAACATACACTGGGAGGGGACCAAGGCTCACCTATTAGCCACACCATGTGCCTCTGTAGTTGGGACATCACATATGGGATGCTGCTATTCCTTAGGACAAAGGCATCACGCACCGACCCATGATACTTAGCATTGACGTGGGAGATGTACTTGTCCACCAGGCACACCATATGCACATTCATGGAGTGGAAACTCTTACGATTCCTGCATACCTGTTCATTTTGCTGGGGGGAGGAGGGGGACAAACGCAATATGTGTTCCGTCAATCGCCCCAATTATATTGGGGATGTGTCCAATTGCATAAGTGGCCAAACCCTCCACCTGGGGGAAAGCAAAGTAGCTGCACATGTGTTTCATCGGGCAGACACCACTCTTGCCAGCACTATTGAGAACATTGGCTGTCACATTCCTGCTGCCAATCCCACTGTCACTTGGAAAGAACCAATTGCCAGGAAATGGAGCACTGATAGAACTTGCACAAGAGGGGGGATCCCAGTCGGATAGCTGAGATCAGGTCAGGTTCCAACTGGGCACACAGCTCTGTGATTGTGGCCCTGTCTAGTCTATAGGTGAGTATTATGTGCCTGTCCTCCAGTGTAGCCAAGTCCACCAGGGTCTGCACACAGGGGTATGTCTCCACCTCCTATTCATCTGCAGCAGTATGTATATAAGGGACACAAGAGTGAGTAGGCAGTCATAATTTGAACAACTATACCACAACAGTAGTCCACATCATGCAATCATGTTTTGTGACAGTGTAATTTAAAAGTATGTGCCTATATATCTTGTGACGCAGAAATTATCAATAGGCCTGTTCACCCCCCCCCCCCCCCCGAAATGGTGACTGCCTGTCCTGTGTGGAGGAACAGGTGGAAGTGAGGTAATGCCGCCAACATTGTTCATCTTGGTGGTAGGCGGACATGAACTGCCGTGCAATTCCTCATTGGTTTATATCGGGCTCTATGGGGTACAGTGGCCAATGGGGATCTACGCCGGCGGTGACGGAATGCATCATTGCGGATGTGACTGCCATTTTATTTCACATTCGTCACTTGTTTCCTGACCTTCCATAGGAGAGGACCTACACTGCATGTGCTGCTGTGACCTGTGCCTGGAACCTATCATGGCACGTGTGACCGGGGAAAGGGCCCCAGCCTTTACTTCGGAGGAGTTGGAGCGACTGGTGGATGGGGTCCTACCCCAGTACGGACAGCTGTATGGGCCTCCAGACCAAACAGTGAGTACACTGAGGCCACGATGCATATGGCATGAATGCATGGAGTTGTGTGTGAAGGCATCGTATGGGGGGGTAGATTTCTTCTTGGCGGTGTACATGTGCGCTGAGCTATGTGTGTGCCAGTGGTGATGGAAACTGGTATGGTGAGCCATTTGTGTGACAGTCTGGACTGTTTGTCTAATAGTGTTCTCCTGTCTGTATTGCATCTGCAGGTCAGCGCCCATCAAAAGAAGGGAATATGGCGTGCCATCGCCAAGGACATGCGGACCCTGGGGGTCTGTGGCAGGCACAGCACCCACTGTCAGAAACAGTGGGAGGACCTGAGACGCTGGGCACAGAAGACCGCGGAGGCCTAGCTGGGGATGGCCTTCCAACAAGGAAGGGGTGCCCGTCGGACCCTGACCCCCCTGATAGCCCGCATACTGGCAGTGGCCTATCCTGAGCTGGATGGGCGCATGAGGGCATCACAGCAGCCACAAGGGTGTGAGTACATTAGCTATCATGCTGATGGATACAACTACCTGTGGATTCCTCACCTAATGAATTCTCCCAATGCGCCAGCATTCAATGGAAAATCTTTTTCCCAGCTCTCCACGTCGACGAGGACGTCACAATTGCACGGCTCCGCACGCGACTCCGTCTGGCATCACAGTGGCATTAAAAGGTCCTCGCCAGCGTGCTGACGTCAGTTCCCTTTTTTCCGTGCCTTCAGCGCTAACGGTTTTCTCCTAGCTCTAGTTACTGTTTCAAAGGTGTCCTTTTTGTCTCTGGTTAAAATGTCTCTTCCTAGAAAGTCAGGGTTTAAACCTTGCTGGGAGTGCGGGGATCGCATGTCGGAGCATGACGTGGAGGAGTGTGTGTCCTGCCAAAGCATGAATTCGAAGGCGCTGAAGAAGAAAGAAGCCAAACTCTTTCTAGCTAAGGCGAAGAAAGGCCATGGAAGTCATCGCAGATCATGTTCACGTACCTCTTCGAAGAAGCATAAGAAGCGGCGCTGACACAACTCTCTGCGTCGTTCGGCTTGAGGTCGTTCACGATTCAAGTCTCCATCTAGACGGCGTCATGCAATGTGGAAGGTTTATCCTACGGTGACTCCACAGCCTCAAAGCCCTCAGGCTTCTCCGGCACCATCGGTCTTCCAGGTGGTTGCACCCCAAAAGAGTCCTCGCTTTTCGCCTGGGGCGCAGAATTCTGATGCCCAGCTGGCGGAAGTGCCACAGGAAGATCAGCGGTATCCTGCCTTCCCTGCTCCGGGAGCAGATCCGGCGGCATTTTTGAATGCCATGTTCAACATGTTCAGTGCTATGGCCCCTGCCGGTGCACCGGCTGGTCACACGGGTCCTTTGGCATTCTAATTGGGCTCTCCGGCCCCTTATAAGTCAGCTGTTCATGCCTTTTTATCCGGCTAAGGATGCCGGTTCAGCGCCAAAAACTTCACCTCATAGGCCTACAGTGCCCATGACATCGCCTTATAGGCCTGCGGCGCCGTTGATGTTGCCTCATACACAGTCGACGCCGATGACGGAACCTCAGGTGTTCACGGCACCGATGGGATCAGCTCTGGGGCTGAATGGATCTGGATTGGATCGTGTGTATCCTTCATCTCCTGGTCCGCGTCATTCAATCCGGAAGCCGGTGTCATCGACGTCTGCTAACTCAATGTCGACGCCAAGATTGGAGGCCAGGTTGAGGTCACGGAGAAGAGGACTGAGGCTCTTATAAGAACAAGAGTACCAAAGACAGCTGCTAGAAGAAGGAGAGATTTCTGAGTCCTTGGGGGATTATCAGGGCCTAGACTCAGCCAGTGGGCTGGACATTTCCCCGGAGTGGGATCTTTAATCTCCAGGGAGTTTACAGAGGAAGCGGCCTCTTTCCATTCTGTGGTCAAGAAGGCGGCAAATTTCTTGGACCTTCCGTTGCTGGCTGCTGAGGTTAAAACAGATATTTTGACCGAGGTCCTGCATCCTTCTTCGGCTTCAGCAGAACCCTTGCTTCCAATTAATGATGCTCTTATGTAGCCTATATTGGAGATTTAGAGAAAGCCTGTGTCATCGCTAGTTGTGAACAGATCTGTTGCAAGACGGTATAGGGTGGATCCGGGAGATCTGGGATTTTTATCAAAGCATCCGACTCCGGAGAGTCTAGTAGTCCAGGCCTCATGTTTGGCACACTCTGCACCACGCTCCTTCCCTGTTATTCCTTCGGACAGAGAGTCCAAGAGAATGGAGAAGTCAGCCAAGAAGACTTTTTCATCCTGCAGCATGGCCTTAAAAGCGGCAAATGCTGCCTGTGTGTTAGGGAGATATGCACACGCCCTGATGGGCACGGCTAAAGCTGTAGTTCCAGACTTACTGCAGGATATGCAGGGGCAGTTTGGTGAGCTCCTGTCAGACGCTCAAGCTGCAGCTAAGCAGATTATCCAGTCTGGTCTGGATTCAACAGACTCAGTGGCCAGGGCGATGGGTACCTCAATCGCTACCAGGAGGCATGCGTGGTTGAGGTCTTCTGGCTTTTCTACAGATGTCCAGACCACTCTATTGGACCTGCATTTTGATGGAGAAAAGCTTTTTGGAGCCAAAGCTGACTCTGCCTTAGAGCGCTTCAAGGACAGTAGGGCCACAGCGAAGTCTTTGGGTCTGCAGGCTTCTACTACTACCCCTTTCAGGTCCTTTCGGAGATTCAGGGGGTTTGGGCGTGGAGCCGTTTATTGTGGGAGGCCCCAGACCACAGTCCAACAGCCTGCCAGCTTCCCATTTAGATCCTTTAGAGAGCGGGGAGGGTTCAGACAAGAGGGGCCACCCAGCAGCAACCTGCATCACCCTCTTCCTCTGGGGCACAACAATAAGGGAAGCAGCCCTATTTTTCTACCCATTTTGAGTCACACTTCTCCTGTAGGGGGAAGGTTACGTCTTTTTCTCCATGAGTATGAGTTAGCCACATCAGACTCCTGGGTTCTAAATATTGTGAGGAAAGGATATGCCCTTCCTTTTCAGGAGTTTCTCCCTCCCATCCCTCCATGTCCTTCGTTTTGTTCAGAAGACCATCTCTTGTTGTTGCAGCAGGAGGTTCAAATCCTGATAATATTCACACTAGGGCACACCATAATAGTCCATAATATTTTTGGTTGTTGGAGATAAGAATTCAGTGCAAATATGAAGTTGTAATCCTTAAATTTTCCTTCTAATAATTACATGAAGAGGAAAAACACCATAAGTCCAAATGTGTAATCTCCGTGATTCTTTATTGATCCTTGAAGTAGTTCATGAAGAGGACAAATAGCATCAGTCTATAAAAGCACCAGCCAACACGTGTTTCATCTACAAGACTTTTTCAAGGCTGTAAGATGTAAATGCACAACATAAACGTATATATTCTGAGTTATGTATTAACTATCATGAACAAAGAGCATGAGTTTTGAAAAAACCATAAACCCTAGAAACCGCAGCCCTAATGCATGGTGCACTATACCACAGGTGAAGGCATAGCTGCATGGGCAATATGCCCCTACAGTGTCTAAGTCTATTCTTAGACATTGTAAGTACAGTGTGACCATATCAAGTATATGGTCTGGGAGTTTGTCAAAATGAACTCTACAGCTCCATAATGGCTACACTGAATACTGGGAAGTTTGGTATCAAACCAGTGTTGGATTTATTACAAAATGCTCACAGAGGGCATCTTAGAAGATGCCCCCTGTATGTTACCCAATCCTTCAGTGCAGGACTGACTGGTCTGTGCCAGCCTGCCACTGAGATGAGTTTCTGCCCCCCTGGGGTGAGAGCCTCTGTGTTCTCTGAGGACAGAAACAAAGCCTGCACTGGGTGGAGGTGCTTCTCACCTCCCCCTGCGGGAACTGTAACACCTGGCGGTGAGCCACAAAGGCTCATGCCTTTTGTTACAGCACCCCTGGGCATCCCAGCTAGTGGAAATGCCCGCCCTTCCGGCCAAATCAAATCAAATCATTAACATTTATAAAGCGCGCTACTCACCCGTGCGGGTCTCAAGGCGCTAGGGGAAAAAGGGGGGGTTATCGCTGCTCGAACAGCGAGGTCTTTAGGAGTCTCCGGAAAGCGGAGTGGTCCTGGGTGGTCCTGAGGCTGGTGGGGAGGGAGTTCCAGGTCTTGGCCGCCAGGAAGGAGAAAGATCTCCCACCCGCCGTGGAGCGGCGGATGCGAGGGACAGCAGCGAGTGCGAGGCCAGAAGAGCGGAGGAGGTGGGTGGGGACGTAGAAGCTGAGGCGTCTGTTGAGGTATTCCGGTCCCTTGTCGTGGAGGGCTTTGTGTGCGTGGGTGAGAAGTCGGAAGGTGATCCTTTTGCTGACTGGGAGCCAGTGCAGGTGTCTCAGGTGTGCGGAGATGTGGCTGCTGCGGGGTATGTCGAGGATGAGGCGGGCCGAGGCGTTTTGAATGCGTTACAGGCGATTTTGGAGTTTGGCTGTGGTCCCGGCGTAGAGGGTGTTGCCGTAGTCCAGGCGGCTCGTGACGAGAGCGTGGGTCACGTTTTTTCTGGTGTCGGCGGGGATCCCGCGGAAGATCTTGCGGAGCATGCGGAGGGTGAGGAAGCAGGCGGAGGACACGGCGTTGACTTGCTTGGTCATGGTAAGAAGAGGGTCCAAGATGAAGCCGAGGTTGCGGGCGTGGTCTGTGGGGGTCGGTGCGGTGCCGAGGGCCGTGGGCCACCAGGAGTCGTCCCAGGCGGACGGGGTGTTGCCGGGGATGAGGACTTCCGTTTTTTCAGAGTTCAGCTTTAGGCGGATGAGCCTCATCCAATCTGCGACGTCCTTCATACCCTCTTGTAGGTTAGTCTTGGCGCTGGCGGGGTCCTTGGTGAGGGAGAGTATAAGTTGGGTGTCGTCGGCGTAGGAGGTGATGATGATGTCGTGCTTGCGTACGATGTTGGCGAGGGGGCTCATGTAGACAGTGAAGAGTGTCGGGCTGAGTAATGAGCCTTGGGGTACGTCGCAGATGATCTCAGTGGGTTCTGATCGAAACGGAGGGAGGTAAACTCTTTGGGAACGGTTTGAGAGGAAGGAGGCGATCCAGTCCAGGGCCTGGCCTTGGATTCCGGTGGAGCGGAGGCGGGTGATTAGGGTGCAGTGATAGACGGTGTCAAAGGCAGCCGAGAGGTCGAGCAGAATGAGGGCGACTGTTTCACCGTTGTCCATCAGGGTTCTGATGTCGTCAGTGACTGAGATGAGGGCGGTTTCAGTGCTGTGGTTGGTGGCTGCCCCCACTTTTGGAAGAAAGGCTGGAGGAGTTAGTGAGAAAAACAAGGAGTCGCCACCCACCAGTTAGGACTGCCCATAAGGTGCCCTGAGCTGAGATGACCCCTGCCTTTAGAAATCCTCCATCTTGAGATTGGAGGATTCCCCCAATAGGATTAGGGATGTGCCTCAGGAAGTAGGCACAAAGAGGGTGTAGCCACCCTCCAGGACAATAGCCATTGGCTACTGCCCTCCTGACCTAAACGCACCCCTAAATTCAGTATTTAGGGGCACCCAAGAACCCAGGAAAGGAGATTGCTGCAACCTGAAACAAGAAGAAGGGCTGCTGACCTGAAAGCCCTGCAGATATGACGGAGACAACAACTGCTTTGGCCCCAGCCCTCCCTGCCTGAGAAAACTGCAACAGTGAGGCATCCAACAGGGGCCAGCGACCTCTGAAGCCTCAGAGGACTGCCCTGAACCAAAGGACCAAGAAACTCCTGTGAACAGCAGCTCTGTTCAAATCCTGCGACTACTTTGCAACTTTTAAAGACCTCACTCTTCCCGCCGGAAGCTTGAGACTTCACCCTCTGCACCTGACGTCCCCGGCTCGAGCTTCAGAGAACCAACACTACAGGGAGGACTCCCAGGCGACTGCAACCTTGTAAGTAGCCCGAGACGACCCCCCTGGACCCCTACAGCGACGCATGCTGAGAGAATCCAGAGGCTCCCCCTGACCGCGACTGCCTGTAACAAGGAACCCGACGCCTGGACCAAGCACTGCACCCTCAGCCCCCAGGACCAGAAGGAACCGAACCTTAGTGCAGGAGTGACCATCAGCCAACCCTCTGCCTAGGCCAGTTGGTGGCTGGCCCGAGAAGCCCCCCTGTGCCCTGCCTGCACCGCTAGAGTGACCCCCGGGTGCCTTCATTGATTTCTATTACCAACCCGACGTCTGCTTTACACACTGCACCCCGCCATCCCAGTGCCACTGAGGGTGTGTTTTGTGTGCCTACTTGTGTCCCCCACAGTGCTCTACAAAACCCCCCTGGTCTGCCCTCCGAGGACACCGGTACTTACCTACTGGCAGACTGGAACCGGAGCACCCCTGTTCTTCATAGGCGCTTATGTGTTTTGGGCCCTCCTTTGACCTGTGCACCTCACCGGCCCTGTGTTGCTGGTGCGGTGATTTTGGGGTTGCCTTGAACCCCCAATGGTGGGCTGCCTATGCCCAGGAACTTGAACTTGTAAGTGTGTTACTTACCGGACAAACTAACCATTACTTACTCCCCCTGGAACTGTTGATTTTTGCGCTGTGTCCACTTTTAAAAAAGCCATAGCCATTTTAGCCAAAACTGTATATACTATTGCTCTAATTCAAACTTCTTAACTTACCTGTGTGGAGTACCTTGCAATTTATGTAGTTACTTCAAATCTTGAACTTGTGGTTCTAAAAATAAATTAAGAAAATATATTTTTCTATATAAAAACTATTGGCCTGGAGTTAAGTCTTTGAGTGTGTGTTCCTCATTTATTGCGTGTGTGTGTACAACAAATGCTTAACACTACCCCCTGATAACCCAACTGTTCGACCACACTACTACAAAATAGAGCATTAGAATTATCTAATTTTGCCACTATCTTACCTCTAAGGGGAACCCTTGGACTCTGTGCACACTATCTCTTACTTTGAGATAGTAAATACAGAGCCAACTTCCTACAGTCTCCCCTTCCTTCTCCTCCTCCTCCTCCACCTCCCACCCAGTTACGTCCACGCTCACACCTGAATGCATTAAATCAATATCCACTGCCATCATCATCACCACACCAAGCAGAACACACACCTCACTGGCAGACACCTCCACAACATCCACGCATGCGCCCCCTGTGTCCTCACCCACTGTGTCTGTCCCCCCTCCTAAAGGATACAAACACAAGCACTCAGACACCCAACAGCCATCCACCTCACAACAGCATACAGCCCATGCACCTGCACCCAAATCCAGCAGACATACTCCTCCAACAAACACTCCCTCATCCTCCACTCTCATTACTCCTCCCTTCTTCCGCCCCAACATCCCTAAAAAGCTTTGCCTTCCCCAGATTGACCTCTTCCCTCCCCCGACCTGCACGTATGGGCAGGGTAGCAAGGACACAGCCCTGCACCTCAGCCAAACAGTCCACGGGGACAGTGGTAGCACCACCTACTTGTGGTGGTAGGGATACCAGACCAACAACACCGAAGGAGCCAGCACCACCTGGGATGAAAGGGAAGAGTCCAGCACCAGTTGTGAGGAAGGGGAAGAAGCCTGCGCCACCTGGTATGAAAGGGAAGAGTCCAGCACCAGCTGTGAGGAAGGGGAAGGAACCCATACCAGCTGTGAAGAAGGGGAAGGAGCCTGCACGAGCTGTGAGGAAGGGGAAGGAGCCTGCACGAGCTGTGAGGAAGGGGAAGGAGCCCGCACCAGCTGTGAAGAAGGGGAAGGAAAGGAGCCTGCACCACCAGGCAGAGGGGGTAAGAGCCCATCCACCCCTGCCAGGAAGGATAAGGGATCCCCAACCCATGACCAGGGGGACAAGAGGCACTCTATGCCAGCAGAAGCTGTCAGGCAAAGACCGCCACCACCAGCAGCTGTCACAGGGCCCGCTCCGCCAGCAGTGGATGTGCAGCCATCAGTGAGTGAAGGGGCTGCCCAGGAGCCTCCCCAACCACCCTTTAGCAACACAAAAGGATGATGGACGGAGTGTTGAACAATGCAAATACTCACCCCTAGTCACAGATCTGGGTTTAATCCATCGTTCTTTTGCTTACCATGCCACCCCAGTTTGAACCCAGCCATATGCAAATCAGATTGACCCTGTACCCCATAGGAACAGTCCAGCCCGAACTGCTACGCCAGGTCCTCCCTGGACCAGAAACACGCATCCTGAGACCACTAACAGCATGCAGCCATCAGTGAGTGGAGGGCCTGCCCCAGAGCCTCCCCCAACCACCACCAGCATGCAGCCATCAGTGAGTGCAGGGGCTGCCCAGGAGCCTCCCCCAACCACTACCAGCATGCAGCCATCAGTGAGTGCAGGGGCTGCTCAGGAGCCTCCACCAACCACCACTAGCATGTAGCCATCAGTGAGTGCAGGGGCTGCCCAGGAGCCCCCCCCAAACCACGACCAGCATGCAGCCATCACCGGCGGCGGACGCCATGTAGTACACCCTCCAGGGGCTACTGTGCGGGCTGCCCCCTCCAGGACCAGTGGGCAAAACACCCACTTGAGAGTCTGTGGCCTTGCACTCCCCAGGACAAAGAGCAATGGGCATGTTGCCCCCTCCAGAACTAGTGGGCAAGACACCCACCTGAGAGACTGTGGCCCTGCACTCCCCAGGACAAAGAGCAATGGGCATGTTGCCCCCTCCAGAACCAGTGGTCAAGACACCCACCTGAGAGACTGTGGCCTTGCACTCCCCAGGACAAAGCAATGGGCATTTTGCCCCCTCCAGAACCAGTGAGCTTGTTCCCACATCCGGCTGAGGTGCCCCCACCAAGGTGTCTGCCCATTTGCATACTGATGCCCCTGCAGTGTCCTATCCCGATGTGGTCAGGATTAGAGTTGGGCCTTTGACTGTGCCCTGTGGCCATGTGAGCCCTTTGAACTCTGGACTGGGCAGGGTACCTTTTTTAATACATGTGTACATATCTGTTTCATTGCCAAATCCGATTATTAATTTTGATGTTGAACTTATTACAATCACTTTTGTCAATTCCTGTTGTCCTTGCATTATTCTGCTGATTTTCGGGGTCAAATTGTTTTTGTAGTGCAGCTGGTTGTGTGTATGGTGTGTGTCTGTGTCACTGTCCTTTTCCTCCCTCCCTCCCTTTTGTGCTAGGAGGCTGTACTCACCGTCGTCGTCTCCTTCGGCGTTTGTGTTCTAAGTGGAGCATAATGTAGAAGATCACCGGGAAGACTTGCAATTCGGGTTCCATGGCAGTGTGGTTCTTCCCTGTGTCTCCAATGGTGAGTCCTTCCACTTCTGTGCTCTGTTTCTACCAGGCTTTTGTTGCCGTTGGTACCGCCCCGGAAAAGGTGGCGGTTTGCAGGGTCAAAATATGGTGGGCGGAACTTTGAATTCCACCTGGCTGTTGGCAGCTACCACTGTAGTGGCTGTTGTTTCCGCGCTGGCGATTGGTGTGGTACATTGGCTGTCTATCGGAGATATCACCGCCATGGTCATAATTTGGCGGTAATTACCGCCAGCCTGTTGGCGGTATTACCGCCACTTTATCACCCACCGCCAGGGTCATAATGAGGGCCTATATCTCCTATTGTGGCTGCCATCAGTAGCATAACAATAGCTGTGGGGACCAACCTACAAGTAGGGTGAGGGGGCCACATCACGTCACTGTACTCAAATTACACTATTGTGCTTTTTAATGCTTCTTTAAATTCACCAAGGTCTCCTTGTCCTTCCAGTGATGTGACTTTTGACAGTGTTTTGAACACCACTTGGCCGTCTGACCCTAGACAGTGTAGAAATATGTTTTTCTCCCTTTCTCTCTGTGGCCATTTTGTCATCCTCAGTTGCTGTCATGTAGGTAAAAATTCCCATTTCCAGCGTGTCCATATCAATGGAGGGTCTCCATTTGTAAAAGGTTTGGTGGGATCAAATTGCATGATGGATGCCAATGTACACAATCGATAAGCACAAGTCTTTTCCAACTTCTTATTGGTAAATCAGTAAATATTTTATAGTATGGCAGTATAAGGTACTGTAACATCACTTATTTTATACATGTTTTTTGTGATGTTCCTTCAACAGTGTGTTTGCGTGTTAGTGCTCCTTTCACCAGCGTCTGCTGAGCATGTGTATTGGTCGTGTGACAGGATACGTCACAGTATGGGCAGCACACGTTACATGCAGGCAGTATTGATGTGTGTTGGAGACCGTGAAGCTGTGCGAGGATGGTACATGTGAAAAGTTTGTGGCACACTTGAATAATGCTGTGAGTACTAAAATTACTAGTTGAAGCCATCCGCAATATTTTTGCTGATATCCTGAAAAGTAAATCTCCCAGTCTTCCTCAGTGTAGTTTCAGTTAAATCCAGTCATTTGCTTCAGTCCAGACTTGCAGTTGAGCCCAGTTTTCTTCAACAATATTCCATGAAAAGGCATATAATCCAAACAGAGGGGGTCATTACAACATTGGCGGTATAAGGCGCTTACTGCCGTGCAGAAGACCGCCAATACACTGCCGCGGCGGTAGTAGACCGCCACAGCTATTATGACACACATCACAGAATCCGCCGAAAATCAGACACCCACACAATACCGCCACACCAAAGGTCAGCGATAAACATGCAGAAACAAATCCTCCACCTCCACGCCAACAGAAACACGCCCATGCCATTACGACCCACGAATCCACGCGACGGTCTTTCAACTGCGGTATTCCATTGGCGGTACACACCGCCGCGCTCAAAATACACACACATTTACAATACACCGCCACATTGGACAATTCAAAATACACACACCTGATACACATACACACACCACACCCACACAACCAATACAATATAAAACACACACCCACATCACCCACAAATGCCTCCAACCAAAAATTCAGAGAGAAGGCGAGATAGAGAGCACAGAATAGAGAACCCCATCACACAGAGGCACACAACACCATCACCCACACAACATCCACGCACAAAACACCACATACCACTACCACTACACTCACCACACTCATCACCACCTACACCACCCCACACATCACACACACCACCCCATGTCACGCCAAAGACACCCCGGCTTCTCCGAGGAGGAGCTCAGGGTCATGGTGGAGGAAATCCTACGGGTAGAGCCACAGCTATTTGGCTCACAGGTACAGCACACATCCATAGCCAGGAAGATGGAGCTATGGCAAAGAATAGTGGACAGGGTCAATGCAGTGGGACAGCACCCAAGAAATAGGGAGGACATCAGGAAGAGGTGGAACGACCTACGGGGGAAGGTGCATTCCACGGTCTCCAGGCACAACATCGCGGTACAGCGGACTGGCGGCGGACCCCCACCTCCTCCCCCACAACTAACAACATGGGAGGAGCAAGTCTTGTCCATCTTGCATCCTGAGGGCCTCAGAGGAGTCGTTCCGAGGAACGGACACTGGTAATTCAAATCTTCACTATCATAACCCCCACCCTACCTGCATGCTATCACACACGCCCACCCTCACACCCTCCCCTATCACCCTAACTCCTCACTAATGTACCCATAACACCAACTACACATCCCAACCCCAAGACCTGCATGACACAACTAAGCATGGACACCCATCACTAAAGCATACCCACTGCACATACCCAGAACACCCCCTAACCATCACCACACAAGCCCCCACACAGGAATGCCTGCACTGGGGTTCACGCACACCCAACCATTGCACACCATGAAACACATACATGCAATAATCATGTACTTATACCCCCGCGGGAACCCGAAGGAACGTCACCACACCAGAGGGTCAAGACAACACCACTCCACCCCCAGAAGAGGCCCACAGTGACGAGAGCAGCTCTGCCCTACTGGATCTTGATGACCAGCCCGGACCATCGTGGGCCTCAGGACAGTCGGTTCCCCTTGCCCAGCCACAGCCCAACACCGAACTTCCACCATCTGGTAACACCAGCACAGCACCCACCCAGCGGGCCCAAACCTCCCTACCCAGGACAGGTCAATCAGCGGTGTGTCCACCACTACAGGGCACCCAGACTAACCCAACACCCCAGCAACAACAGGGACCTGGGGGCAGTGGTAGTGGGCACACGGTCCAGGGGACGGAGGCCCAGGAACATAGGGGAACTGGGAGGGCTGCTGTGCGACAGAGGGAGGACAGGCCAAGGGAACCAACTCTCCACGAGGCCCTCTCCTCCATCATGGGAGCATACCACCACTCCCAGGAGACGATGGCGACGGTTCTGGACAAGTTGCAGGAGACCCTGCAGGAGGAGCAGTATTTGGAGTTCAGGGAGGAGCTCAGGACCATCGGCTCCACCCTGGGCACCATCGTAGGGGTGCTGACGGACATTCAAAAGACTTTGAGGGACACCGTGGCACTCCAAGGGGCCCCTGACACTAGCCAGGACGAGGAACTGCCCACCACCTCCGCCGGCGCTAGTGGACAGGACGCCCCGCCACAGGTCCACCACACCAGCACCCCATCCCCTGCAGACGGACAACCACCACGAAAGCGGGCCCTGAGATCCAGGAACAGGACAGAGCAAGATGGCAAGACCCCCGCCAGGAAATAAGACCACCCTGATTGTCCCCCCACTGTCCCACTTTGTTACCCTGTCCAAATTGGAACTGCCCCAGCTCCACTTCCAATGGCCAGATGTGCAATGTACCTGTGAGACTAATAGACTGGACTCTGCCATGGACATTCCTCCACCATCACCCATCCCTATTTCACAACCCCCTCTTCATTTTCTAGCACTTAAATAAACACCCTTGAAACACTAAATAAAATGGAGTCAGTCTAGGATTTTGAACTTTGTATTATCAATTACAGTGTCATAATGGGTTACCCATTGGAAGGCTAACATACCAATGTCACACATCACTAGCCCTTCAAGGATGCAAGCAGTTGACACATAGGTTACCACATTTGTGAAACTGAAATGGAAGGGGACAACTCAGTTAACAAATAGTGAGTGAAATGTCGGTACAGGATAGAGGTAGACGTGTGAAAGTTAAAATAACGTGAAACCTGAAAATGTACTCACCTCTGTTTCACTGGAAATATTGCTGTATGACTGACTCCCTGTTGTCAGCTTCATCTTCATCACTGTCCACAGGCTCCACAGCTGCTACAACACGGTCATCTGGATCATCCTCCTGTAGAAAAGGCACCTGGCGTCGCAATGCCAAATTATGGAGCATGGAGCAGGCGATGATGATGTTGCACACCTTCTTCGGTGAGTAGAATAGGGACCCACCTGTCATATGTAGGCACCTGAACCTGGCCTTCAGGAGGCCGAAGGTGCGTTCGATAACCCTCCTAGTCCACCCATGTGCCTCATTGTAGCGTTCCTCTGCCCTGGTCCTGGGATTCCTCACTGGGGTCAGTAGCCAGGAAAGGTTGGGGTAACCAGAGTCCCCCAATAGCCATACACGGTGCCTCTGGAGTTGACCCATCATATCAGGGATGCTGCTATTCCGCAGGATGTAGGCGTCATGCACAGAGCCAGGGAACATTGCATTTACCTGCAAGATGTACTGGTCTGCCAAACAGAGCATCTGGACATTCATTGAATGATAACTCTTCCTGTTCCTGTACACCTGTTCACTCCTGCGGGGGGGAACCAGAGCTACATGGGTCCCATCAATGGCACCTATGACATTGGGGATATGTCCAAGGGCATAGAAGTCACCTTTCACTGTAGGCAAATCCTCCATCTCAGGGAAAATTATGTATCTCCTTACGTGTTTCAGCAGGGCAGACAACACTCTGGACAATACGTTGGAAAACATAGGCTGGGACATCCCTGATGCCATGGCCACTGTTGTCTGAAAAGACCCAGTTGCAAGGAAATGGAGCACTGACAGCACCTGCACGTCAGGGGGGATTCCAGTCGGATGGCGGATTGGTGACATCAGGTCTGGCTCCAACTGGGTACATAGTTCCTGGATTGTGGAACGGTCAAACCGGTAGGTGACGATTAAATGTCTCTCTTCCATTGTCAACAGGTCCACCAGCGGTCGATACACCGGAGGATTCCGCCATCTTCTCATATGTCCCAGCTGACGGTGCCTAAGAAGGACAACAGCGAAGAAACAGTCACTATTCCTCCAGGTATGTACCCACAGTCACACACAAGACTACACCAGACAATAAACCCTTCCTGGATGTGTGTTGAGTGTAGGCCTCGGTATGTGTGACGCAGTAGTAAATGAAGCCATGTGGGCCCCTGAAATGGCGGCTGCCTGACCTCTAAACTGGGACAATGGGATTGTGGGGGTAACAGCGCTGGCGTTGCACACCGTCACGGTAGGCGGTCGTAGACAGCGGCGCAATCCTGCATTGGTTAACATTGGACCCTATGGGTCCCAGAAGCCAATGAACAGGTGCGCCGGCGGTGATGATGCGCACCGCCGCGGACGTCACCGCCATTTTCTATCTGTTCAATCACTAGATACCTGACCTTCAACAGGAGAGGACCTACACTGCTAGTGCTGCTGTGACCTCGGTCTGGAAGCGACGATGGCTGCTGCGTCTGGGGAAAGGGCCCCTACCTTCACTGCACAGGAGTTGGAGAAACTTGTGGATGGGGTCCTCCCCCAGTACATGCTACTCTACGGTCCTCCAGACCAACAGGTTAGTACACAGGGAGCACGTTGTATGGGCTAGGCCTGGGTGGACAGGGCTGGGTGGAAGAGGGAAGGGGACAGAGTTGATAGAACATTAATGCATGGGAATGAATGGGCCACATGGCCAGAGTAGGGAGGGGGCCACTCACATTGACGGTGCAGTTGGTAATGACTGTTCCTCTTTCCTTGTGCATGTCATGCAGGTCAGCGCCCACCAGAAGAGGGACATTTGGCGTGCCATCGCCAAGGAAGTCCGGACCCTGGGGGCCCACCAGAGACGGGGCACCCACTGCCATAAGAGATGGGAGGGCATTCGCCGCTGTAGCAAGAAGACGGCGGAGGCTCAGCTGGGGATGGCCTCCCAATGTGGGAGGGGTGCCCGTCGCACCATGACCCCCCCTGATGTTCCGGATCCTGGCGGTGGCCTACCCGGAGTTGGATGGGCGCTTAAGGACATCACAGCAGACACAAGGGGGTGAGTACAACCTAATTCTGCAGACTTTGCGTGCAGTGGAGGGGTCTGGGTGGGGGAGGTGGGCTGTGTGTGTCCCTAGGCCAGGGCGAGTTAGGTAGGCAAGGCCCCTCCGTAATGTAGGCCATGTGGCACTCTACCCCACCTCAGAAGAGTGGCAAGTTGAGGTATAGTTGCCCCTGTGGCATCCATGTGCGCAGATGTCAACCATTGCCATGTAGGCCATATCCCAGAAATTGCATGTGCAGAGGCCAGGAGCACGGCGTTATGCATGGGGCTGCTGTGTCTGTCTTGTCTGCCAATGGTAGCGGTATGCCATGCACTAAAACTCTCTTTCTTCTGTCTCTCACCCCCTTTTCCTGCTCTCCCTGTCCTTTTGTACATCAGCATCATCAGGCGGAGGTACAGTGGCACCGGAGCACGAGGGAGCTGCATCCCACATGGCCATGGAGGGCCACACCACAGACTCTGAATGCACCAGTGGGACGGAGGGCAAGGGGAGCTTCACGTCGGCCACCGGATCACCAACCAGCGACACAGACTCGTTCGCCGATGGGAGCTCCCCTGTGGTGGCGGCACCATCTGTGCGCCCCACTTCTACAGGTACAGCCACCACCTCCCCTACCAGCACCGCCCTCCCAGCAGCCCCTCAGCGTTTGCCCCGTGCCCGCTCACCCAGGAGGGTGGGCATCACCTTCGCCCCAGACACCTCAGGCCCTGCCCCAGTCACCCCTGCTGCCCTCAGTGAGGAGGCGATTGACCTCCTCAGGCCACTCACTGTTGGGCAGTCTACCATTGTGAATGCCATCCAGGGTGTAGAACGAGAGTTGCAACACGGTAATGCATTCCTGGAGGGCATTCATTCTGGTCAGGCTGTCCTTCAGCGAACCCTGCAATCTCTGGCCTCAGCACTGATGGCAGCCATTGTCCCTGTGTCCAGCCTCCCCCCTCCAACTTCCTCCACCCAGACCCAGTCCCCTGTACCCCAGCCCATCCCAAGCACACCTACAGACCAGCATGCACACAAGTCAACACCCAAAAGTAGCTCAAGCAAACATAGGCACCACACACACCACAGGCACTCACACAAGCATCACACCCATACAGACACAGCAACATCCACTGCCTCCACTGTGTCCCCCTCCTCCTCTTCTCCCTCCTCCCTCCCAGTCTCGTCTACACACACACCTACATGCACCACATCTACAGGCACTAGGACTCGCACCAGGACACCCAGCACCACAAGCCGCTCACCTACACTCACCACCTCCACTGCCATTTACACGTCCCCTGTGTCCTCTCCCAGTGTGTCTGTGACGCCCCCTCCCAAAGTACACAAACGCCGGCAATCACTCACCCAACATCCATCCACCTCATGACAGCCTCCAGTACCTGCACCTGCACCCAAACACCTAAAGTGACACCTCCTACAACCACCTCCTCTTCCTCCACTCCTAGACCCCCTCCAGCTACCCATCCCAGTGTCCGTCAGAAACTGTCCCTATGTCAAATGAACCCTTTTGCCACCACCCCCCCCCCCCTCCAATTCATCAGTCCCGTCGTAGCGCCTCAGCCAAAAAGCCTCGAGTACCAGTGGTGCGTGTTCCAGGTTTTTGGAGTGAACCGTCCACCAGGGCAGGCAGTAGGACCCTGAGCCAAGGCACTGGCAGCCTACCCCCTGTAAAGGCTCTGAAATTGGGGAGTGGACGACGGGACCGTGTCAAGACTCCTGATGGGACAACAAGTGAAATGGATCCAAGGCAATTGGTGAGTCAGCTGTTACTCCAAAGAAGGTGGGGACGGTCCAGAGGAAGTCTCCCCAGCCTGTTGTGAGTGTCACGGCGGAGAAGTGTGCCATCATTTCCGGCGGTCCAGACACAACCGCCAGCACCATCATCACTGGTCCAGAGACCACCGCCGGAGTCACAGCCCAGGAGGGCCCAAGTATCGTTACTGGTCAGGAGACCACCGCCGGAGTCACAGCCCAGGAGGGCCCAAGTATCGTTACTGGTCAGGAGACCACCGCCGGAGTCACAGCCCAGGAGGGCCTAAGTATCGTTACTGGTCCAGAAACCACCGCCGGAGTCACAGCCCAGAAGGGCACAAGCATTGTCACTGGTCAGGAGACCACCACCAGAGTCACAGTCCAGGAGGGCACAAGTATCGTTACTGGTCCAGAAACCACCGCCGGAGTCACAGTCCAGGAGGGCCCAAGTATCGTTACTGGTCAGGAGACCACCGCCAGAGTCACAGCCCAGGAGGGCCAAAGTATCGTTACTGGTCCAGAAACCACCGCCGGAGTCACAGCCCAGGAGGTCACAAGTATCGTCACTGGTCAGGAGACCACCGCCAGAGTCACAGCCCAGGAGGGCACAAGTATTGTTACTGGTCCAGAAACCACCGCCGGAGTCACAGCCCAGGAGGGACCAGGATGCCACAGCCCCGCTGGGCAATGATGGAACATCATGCCACACACCAATGCCCATTGTAGGGATCGTCATGCCACACACCAATGCCCAGTGTAGAGATCGTCATGCCACACAGCAATGTCCAGTGTGGAGATCGTCATGCCACACAGCAATGTCCAGTGTGGAGATCGTCATGCCACACACCAATGTCCAGTATGGAGATCGTCATGCCACACACCAATGGCCAGTGTGGAGATCGTCATGCCACACACCAATGTCAGTATCAGAACCGCCATGTCAAAGCACCGCTGAACAGGGCAAAGACCGCTATGTCAAAGCACTGCTGAACAGTCCTGAACCGCCATGTCAAAGCACTGCTGAACAGGGCAGAGACCGCCATGGCAAAGCACCGCTGAACAGGGCAGAGACCTCCATGTCAAAGCACCGCTGAACAGTCCTGAACCGCCATGTCAAAGCACCGCTGAACAGGGCAGAGACCGCCATGGCAAAGCACCGCTGAACAGGGCAGAGATCGCCATGTCAAAGCACCGCTGAACAGTCCTGAACCGCCATGTCAAAGCACCGCTGAACAGGGCAGAGACCGCCATGGCAAAGCACCACTGAACAGGGCAGAGACCGCCATGTCAAAGCACCGCTGAACAGTCCTGACCCGCCATGGCAAAGCACCGCTGAACAGGGCAGAGACCGCCATGTCAAAGAACCGCTGAACAGGGCAGAGATCGCCATGGCAAAGCACCGCTGAACAGGGCAGAGACCGCCATGTCAAAGCACCGCTGAACAGTCCTGACCCGCCATGGCAAAGCACCGCTGAACAGGGCAGAGACCGCCATGTCAAAGAACCGCTGAACAGGGCAGAGATCGCCATGGCAAAGCACCGCTGAACAGGGCAAAGACGGCCATGTCAAAGCACCGCTGAACAGGGCAGAGACCGCCATGTCAAAGCACCGCTGAACAGTCCTGACCCGCCATGGCAAAGCACCGCTGAACAGGGCAGAGACCGCCATGTCAAAGAACCGCTGAACAGTCCTGAACCGCCATGTCAAAGCACCGCTGAACAGTCCTGAACCGCCATGTCGAAGCACCGCTGAACAGGGCAGAGACCGCCATGGCAAAGAACCGCTGAACAGGGCATGCACCGTGTAGGAATGAATGTACCGCCACATGAAGGCATCCTTATCCCATGTGCAGCTGGGACAGTGACAGGACAGGAACTTTCACGGGGAGACTCATCCAGTCTGGGCACCAGTACCCCTCCAGAACCAGTGGAGACCTGCATCTACTTGAGAGACTGTGGCTTTGCACTCCCCAGGATGGCACAGTGGGCATGGTGCCCCGTCGTGGATCTGGCTTTGCAGTCATCCGGCTGAGGTGCCCCCCGTTCCCTTCCCCCTGAGGTGCCTGTAGTGTTTCTATCTGATGCCCCGGCAGTGTTCTCTCCGATTTTGGCCAGGTATCTATTGTGGGCCTCGCCCATGCATTTTTGGACTGTTGGTGCACGGACATTGTTGTGTACATATCTGCACTACTTCTTGTATTGTATATATAATTATGAGTGATTTAGAGATATATATCTGTATATTTTTGTATGACATGTATATTGGCACATTACAATGTTTGACCGAAATTCGCTTTGTGATTTCATTCTTCCGGGGGAATTGTGGGTTGTTAATGTGATATTTTTGATGTGATATTTTTGAATGCATTGGTGTGTATGTTGTAATATGCGGGGGTGGGGGTGGGGGTGTTTGGTGGGTATCCCCCTGACTTTTGCCCCCCCCTCCCCTGTGTCGTAGATGCAGTACTCACCGGTATCTTCTGCGCCTACGTCGCTGTTGGTCGTAAACGAGCAGAAAGACAAGGGCAGGGAGTATCTGGAGTTCCGGGTCCATGGAGTCGTCGTTCCTCGTGGGATGTGTTCAGGTGAGCGTTTTCCCATAGCAAAAGCTGTTTCCGCCGTGTTTTTATCCACGGTGAATCCGCTCCGGAAAACGTGGCGGATTGGCGGGTTGTAATGGTGTGGGTGGTACATTGTCTTCCGCCTGTCTGTTGGCGGTAACCGCCGCGCTGCTTGTCTGTACCGCCGTGGCGGGTGGTGTGTTAACGTGGCTGTCTTTGTTGGCGGTTTCCGCTGGGGTCATACTTCCCTTTTTATGTCCGCCGGCCTGTTTGCGGTATTACCGCACCTTTTCCACCGTCCGCCAGGGTTGTAATGACCACCAGAGTTCTTTAAAAATAATACCACTCCTGTGCTGAGATAGATAGTCAGTACCTTCTTGCTTGTGACCACTTGTTAAAAGGAGAATCCGAGGAAGTTGTAGGAAACACAAGTACATTTTTTCAAGCAGCATACTACCATACGCCTGCATAACTGCTGGCGACTTACCTTACAAAGCAACTTTGTATTCCAATAGAGGTGTGGATAGAATGTGAATTTGGGGACGCCCTTCTCAACAGCGGGGGAGGCCTTGATACAGCTCATACTACATTTCCCACCTGGGACACTTGCTATGAGGACTAAGCACATGGAGGCACATAAAAAGGGGCAGTCAGACCCGCAGCGCCGGACGCACTTCTCAGTGGGGGAGGCCTTGATACAGCCCATACTACATTTCCCGGCACAGCCTGCCCCTGGGACGCTTGCCACAAGGACTAAGTGCATAAAATGGGGAAGTGGACCCCGCAGCGTGGGATGCGCTTCTCAACTGTGGGATAGGCCTTGTTGCAGCCAGTACTAAATTTCCTGGCACAGCCTGCGCCTGGGATGCTTGCCGCGAGGACTAAGAGCCTGGAGGTGCATATAAAGGAGCAGTCGGCTCCACAGTGCGGGGCGCGCTTCTCAACAGCGAGGGAGGTCTTGATACAGCCCGTACTACATTTCCTGGCACAGCCTGCCCTTGGGACTCTTGTCACAAAGACTAAGCTCCTGGAGGCGCATAAAAATGGGCGGTCGGCCCAGCACCTCAGGACGCACATCTCAACAGCTGGGGAGGCCTTGATACAGTTCCAGCACAGCCTGCACATGGGATGCTTGCCGCGAGGACTAAGTGCGCCTGGAGGCGCATAAAAAGTTGTAGTCGGCTGCGCAGCACGGGACGAACCCCAGCCAGGTGCAGGCCAAGAGCAGGCTCGTCTTCGCCCAGAGGAAGCTCGGCTGGGCCACCCATCTAACGCATACAGTTGCCCGGTGTTTACAGTAGGTGGTGGCCAGTCTCTGCGCAAGATGGGAAAATGTAAAGCAGCTGTAGTACATGACAAGTCATCAGGGAATAACACCTTGGATGGGTTTCTACAGAAGGCTATTGGAGTCCTAGAAAGGGAGATCCAGTCGGCCGAATGATGGCTGTCTACTGTAGCCTCCCCCAGCAGCCCCTTTAACGCCCCCCTTGCCCTCTCCAATGCCTCAATCCATCCTGCTATCTAGCCATCAGTGTGCAGGGCAAGTTGACTCCAGGAAAGGTTGATTGTTAACCTCTCAAATTCCCCGATAGCTGATGCTGTTTAGGACAAAAACAGTCTTGAAGGTGGAGCAGCTTGTAGAGGAGAAAGATAAGACACTCTGGCCCTCATTCTGACCCTGGCGGTCGGTGATAAAGCGGCGGCCAACCCGCCAACAGGCCGGCGGTCCAAAATATGCAATTCTGACCCTGGCGGGAACCGCCAACACAGCCCGCCGCATTAACACTCCGCCCGCCACGGCGGAACAAACAAACAGCGCGGCGGTCACCGCCAACAGCCAGGCGGCAGACAATGTACCGCCCACCCTATCACGACCCACCAATCCGCCACCTTTTCCGGGGCGGGAGCACCGCCGATAAAAAAACGGCAGAAACAGACTACGAACGGGAAAACGCTCACCTCCACATACTCCACGCGAGATTCCGGCAGTATGGAACCCGAGTTACAGGTCATCCCCGCACTCCTATACCTGCTCCTGTACCAGGAGCACGCCCGGCGGCGCGGAAGACATCGGTGAGTACTGCACCTACGACACAGGGGAGGGAAAAGATTACCGGCACACACCCAACCACCCACACCCACTACAACACACACATCAATGTATTCCCACAGATCACTGTCACAACCCACAAACCCCCCCCTCCGAAATAATGCAAAGACCAAAAGAAGAGATCTTAAACGGGCAGATATATTGAAAAATGGACAGCAGTAATCCAAATAAATAAATAAACTATGTACAAAATATATACATCTACTATATGTAGTCCAACCACTGTCCGTGGACCACAGGGGTCCTGAGCAAAGGGGCAAGGCCCAGTCCCACGACAAGAACTCCACGGAGAGAACACTGCAGGGGCATCAGAAAGAAAAAAGGACAGGCACCTCAGGGGGAAGGGAAGGGGGGGCACCTCAGCCACTTGAGTACACGACGCCAGATCCACGAGGGGACTCCATGACCACTGGCCCATCCTGGGGAGTGCAAAGCCACAGTCCATACAGTCCATACAGTGGGTGGTCTGCCCACTGGGCCATCCTGGGGAGTGCAAAGCCACAGTCCATACAGTCCATGGGGAGTGCAAAGCCACAGTCCATACAGTCCATACAGTGGGTGGCCTGCCCACTGGGCCATCCTGGGGAGTGCAAAGCCACAGTCCATACAGTCCATACCGTGGGTGGCCTGCCCACTGGGCCATCCTGGGGAGTGCAAAGCCACAGTCCATACAGTCCATACAGTGGGTGGCCTGCCCACTGGGCCATCCTGGGGAGTGCAAAGCCACAATCCATACAGTCCATACAGTGGGTGGCCTGCCCACTGGGCCATCCTGGGGAGTGCAAAGCCACAGTCCATACAGTCCATACCGTGGGTGGCCTGCCCACTGGGCCATCCTGGGGAGTGCAAAGCCACAGTCCATACAGTCCATACAGTGGGTGGCCTGCCCACTGGGCCATCCTGGGGAGTGCAAAGCCACAGTCCAAACAGTCCATAACAGACTCCACTGCCACTGGAGGAGGCATGTTGGCCAGAGGACATCCTGCAGCCCTGCCCGAGACAGATCCTGCCCTGCCACGTCTGCCAAAGGGCCAGCGGTTCTTGCCTGGAAGGGCCCAGTTCAGCGGTTCTTGAGACGGCGGGGCCCAGTTCAGCGGTTCTTGCCTTGAAGGGCCCAGTTCAGCGGTTCTTGCCTTGAAGGGCCCAGTTCAGCGGTTCTTGAGACGGCGGTCCCCAGCGGAGCGGTGCTGGAGACGGCGGGGCCCAGTTCAGCGGTTCTTGCCTTGAAGGGCCCAGTTCAGCGGTTCTTGCCTTGAAGGGCCCAGTTCAGCGGTTCTTGAGACGGCGGTCCCCAGCGGAGTGGTGCTGGAGACGGCGGGGCCCAGTTCAGCGGTTCTTGCCTTGAAGGGCCCAGTTCAGCGGTTCTTGCCTTGAAGGGCCCAGTTCAGCGGTTCTTGAGACGGCGGTCCCCAGCGGAGCGGTGCTGGAGACGGCGGGGCCCAGTTCAGCGGTTCTTGCCTTGAAGGGCCCAGTTCAGCGGTTCTTGCCTTGAAGGGCCCAGTTCAGCGGTTCTTGCCTTGAAGGGCCCAGTTCAGCGGTTCTTGAGACGGCGGTCCCCAGCGGAGCGGTGCTGGAGACGGCGGGGCCCAGTTCAGCGGTTCTTGCCTTGAAGGGCCCAGTTCAGCGGTTCTTGCCTTGAAGGGCCCAGTTCAGCGGTTCTTGCCTTGAAGGGCCCAGTTCAGCGGTTCTTGAGATGGCGGTCCCCAGCGGAGCGGTGCTGGAGACGGCGGGGCCCAGTTCAGCGGTTCTTGCCTTGAAGGGCCCAGTTCAGCGGTTCTTGAGACGGCGGTCCCCAGCGGAGCGGTGCTGGAGATGGCGGCCATTCTATGGCCAACTGCTCATTGCCTGGTGGTGCCCTCCTGGGCAGCGGGGATGGTGCTCCTTCAATGCCCACCTGGGCTGTGGGTGGTGGCGCCCTCCTGGCCAGCTGGGCTGGGTCCTCCCTGGGCAGCGGCTATGGGGGTGGTGGGCTCTCCCTGGGCAGCTGTGACGGTTCCTCCCTGGGCAGCGGCTATGGGGGTTGCGGGCTCCTCCTGGGCAGCTGTGACGGGTCCTCCATGGGGAGCAGGCCTGCTGCCTGACTTCTCCGCCTTGCTGCCCTTGCCCTCCTTAGTCGGGAGTCTGTGGCCCTTTCCTCCCTTTGGAGCTGTGGCTGTTGACGGTGGCTGGCTAGTGTCCTGGGGGGATATAGAACCCGGGCTCCTGCGGCGGCCCTTCCGCCTTCTGCTCCTCTTCCCAGGGGGTGGGCTGGCTGTCCCCTTGCTGCTGGGCGAAGATCCAGACCTGCGGGCTGGTGGGCTCCAATACCCCTGCAACCTTGTCAAGGGGGCTGCAGGGCTGGTGGTGGCTGAGGTGCTCTTCTTACCCCGACGAGAAGGAGGGGGGGGCTCAGGGTCAGGAAAGAAGGTAGCAGTAGAGAGATAGATTTTCCTGGGACAATGGATAGTGGTAGGTACAGTGGGTATGGGAGTGGAGGGAGAGGATGTGGTTGTAGGCGAGACAAGTTTGCTGTCTTTGGGTGCAGGTGCAGGAGCGGGAGGCTGTCGTGAGGTGGATGGCTGTTGGGTGGGTGGGTGGCTGCATTTGTGTGGTGTGGAAGAGGGGGTGACAGACACAGTGGGAGAGGACACAGGGGACGTGTAAATGGCAGTGGGGGTGGTGACTGCACGTGTGCGGACTGTACTGGAGGGTGTGCTGGTGATGGAAACACTGGCTGATGGTGAGGTGAATGAAGGTGTGAGTGTAGACGTCACAGGGAGGGAGGAGGGAGACGAGGAGGTGGGGGTCACAGAGGTGGTAGTGACTGTTGGCATGTCTGCATCGTAATGTTGCTTGTGTGAATGTCTGCGTGATCTGTGGTGCTTATGTTTGGATGAGCTGCTCTTGGGTGTTGAGGTGTGTGCAGGCTGGTCTGATGGTGTGGGTGGGACAGGCAGAGGAACAGGAGACTGGGAGGAGGGAGTTAGTAGAGGGAGGCAGGAGACAGGGACAATGGCTGCCGTCAGTGCTGAGGCCAGAGCCTGGAACGATCGCTGATGGGCAGCCTGACCCGAATGAATGCCCTCCAGGTACGCATTGCTGCGATGAACCTCCCTCTCCACCCCCTGGATGGCATTCAAAAGGGTAGTCTGCCCAACAATGAGCGTTCGGAGGAGGTCAATGACCTCCTCACTGAGGGCAGCGGGGGTAACAGGGGCAGGGCCTGAGGTGCCTGGGGCGAAGGAGATGCCCGGCTTCCTGGCAGAGCGGGCACGGGGCGAACGCTGAGGGGCTGCTGGGAGGGCGGAGATGGTGCGCTGGGTGGCGGCTGTACCTGTAATGGCGGGGGGCACGGATGGTGCCACCCCCGCAAGGGAGCTCCCTTCCGAGGACGTGTCCGTGTCGCTGCAGGGTCCAGTCGTCCCCGTTGTGGAGCTCCCCTCGCCCTCCGTCTCACTGGTCCAGTCAGACTCTGTGGCATGGCCCTCCTGGGCCATGTGAGATGCAGCTCCCTCCTGCCCCGATGCCACTTCTCCTCCGCCTGATGATGCTGATGCACACAAGCACAGAAAGACAAACAAAAAGGGGGGGGAGAGAGAAATAAAGAGATTTTGAGTACATGGATCACCGGTACAGTTAGCGGACATGACAGACACAGATGCCCCCTGCACTAAGTTGCGCACTTGGGGTCCCCTACGCATTCCGTGGAACATGCCCTACACGCCTAGAGTTGACAACTGCACCCATGGATGACACGGCCCAGGGATGGCTGTACTGGCACATTACTGAGGGTGGTGGCTGGGGACACAGGGGCTTACGGGGGTGCCCAGCCTACAGATATCGCCCTGGCCTAGGGGGACCCACAGCCCTCCTCCCCCACCCAGACACCTCCACTGCGCGACAACAGAGTAGATTATGCTTGTACTCACCCCCTTGTGTCTGCTGTGCTGCCCTCACGCGCCCATCCAAATCAGGGTAGGCCACCGCCAGGATCCGGAACATCAGGGGGGTCAGTTGACGGCAGGCACCCCGCCTACGTTGGGAGGCCATCCCCAGCAGAGACTCGGCGGTCTTCTTGGTCCCGCGGCAGATGTCCTCCCACCTCTTGCGGCAGTGGGTGCCCCGTCGATGGTGGACCCCCAGGGTCCGGACTTCCTTGGCGATGGCACGCCAAATCCCGATCTTCTCATGGGCGCGGACCTATGTGACACGTACAGGGAGGGAGAAATACCACGTTCAAGTTTGTCTGCATTTTCGTTGCCAGTGGCCCAACGCCCCCCATCCCCGCCAGGCCCCCCGCCATGCCCCCCGCCAGGCCCAACATGTCCCCCATCCCCGCCAGGCCCCCCGCCAGGCCCAACATGCCCCCCATCCCCGCCAGGCCCCCCGCCAGGCCCCCCCGCCAGGCCCAACATGCCCCCATCCCCGCCAGGCCCCCCGCCAGGCCCCCCGCCAGGCCCAACATGCCCCCCATCCCCGCCAGGCCCCCCGCCAGGCCCCCCCGCCAGGCCCAACATGCCCCCCATCCCCGCCAGGCCCCCCGCCAGGCCCCCCCGCCAGGCCCAACATGCCCCCCATCCCCGCCAGGCCCCCCCGCCAGGCCCAACATGCCCCCCATCCCCGCCAGGCCCCCCGCCAGGCCCCCCCGCCAGGCCCAACATGCCCCCCATCCCCGCCAGGCCCCCCCGCTAGGCCCAACATGCCCCCCATCCCCGCCAGGCCCCCCGCCAGGCCCCCCGCCAGGCCCAACATGCCCCCCATCCCCGCCAGGTCCCCCGCCAGGCCCCCCCGCCAGGCCCAACATGCCCCCCATCCCCGCCAGGCCCCCCGCCAGGCCCCCCCGCCAGGCCCAACATGCCCCCCATCCCCGCCAGGCCCCCCCGCCAGGCCCAACATGCCCCCCATCCCCGCCAGGCCCCCCGCCAGGCCCAACATGCCCCCCATCCCCGCCAGGCCCCCCGCCAGGCCCCCCGCCAGGCCCCCAAGCCAGCCAGTGGCCCCAAATCCATATTGAATTAAACTCACTTGTTGGTCTGGAGGACCGTAGAGTAGCGCATACTGGGGGAGGACCCCATCCACAAGTTTCTCCAACTCTTCTCCAGTGAAGGCAGGGGCCCTTTCCCCAGGCGCAGCAGCCATTGTCCCTTCCAGACCGAGGTCACAGCAACACTTGCAGTATAGGTCCTCTCCTGTGAAAGTTCAAGTCGCGAGTGAATAAGTAGATAGAAAATGGCGGTCACGCCTGCGGCGGTGCGTACCGCCACCGCCGGCGCCCTTCGCCATTGGCTCCTGAAACCCATAGGCTTCAATGTTAACCAATGCGGCTTCGCGCCGCGGTCTTCGACCGCCGACCGCCGCGGTGTGCCACGCCAGCGCATTGACCTCACATCCCATTGTCACACTTCACAGGTCAGGCAGCCGCCATTTCGAGGGTCCACATGGCTCAATTTCAACTGCGTCACACAGGCCTAGGCCTTGCATAGCCACTCAGACACGCCATTCACTGCATAGAGAATCGTTTACTGTGCAAGCTGTGAGTACGTACCTGTGGGTTGCTTGACTGTGTGCTCCATGTTGTCCTTCCTAGGCACCGTCCGCTGGGTTTGGCGAGGAGACGGATGAATCCTCCCGTGTACAGGCCGCTGGTGGACCTGTCGACAATGGAAGCACGCCACATTATCCTGACCTACCGGCTTGACCGTGCCACTATACATGAACTGTGTGCCCAGCTGGAGCCCGACCTGATGTCCCCCATCCGCCAACCCACAGGGATTCCCCCTCTGGTGCAGGTCCTGTCAGTACTCCATTTCTTGGCAAGTGGGTCATTTCAGACAACAGTGGGAATTGCTTCTGGGATGTCTCAGCCCATGTTTTCGAAGGTGTTATCCAGAGTGTTGTCTGCCCTGATGAAATACATGAGGAGCTACATCCTTTTCCCTGAGGTGGGCGAATTGGCTACAGTGAAGGGTGATTTCTATGCCCTTGGACATATTCCCAACGTCATTGGTGCCATTGATGGGACCCATGTGGCTTTGGTTCCCCCAAGAGACAGGGAGCAGGTGTACAGGAACAGAAAAAGTTACCATTCCATGAACATCCAGGTGGTGTGTTTGGCTGACCAGTACATCTCGCATGTAAATGCCAAATTCCCTGGGTCAGTGCATGACGCCTACATCCTAAGGAATAGCAGCATCCCTTACGTGATGGAACAGCTAGAGAGACATCGTGTATGGCTATTGGGGGACTCTGGGTACCCCAACCTGTCGTGGCTACTGACCCCAGTAAGGAATCCCCGGAGCAGGGCAGAGGAACGGTACAATGAGGCCCATGGGCGTACTAGGAGGGTGATCGAACGCACCTTCGGCCTCCTAAAGGCCAGGTTTCGGTGCCTGCATATGACAGGTGGATCCCTAATGTACTCACCTAAGAAGGTGTGTCACATCATCGTGGCCTGCTGCATGCTTCACAACCTGGCTTTGCGCCGCCAGGTGCCTTTCCTGCAGGAGGATGGTCCAGATGGTGGTGTTGTGGCAGCTGTGGAACCTGTGGAGAGTGAAGAGGAGGAAGACGACGGGGATGAAACAGACAACAGGGACAGAATCATTGCACAGTACTTCCAATAGGACACAGGTAACAATTCAAACATAATTTAGTAAATGTAAAATACTCTCCTGCATCTCTGCTGCCTGTCTATTTGCCCCAGTGTATGATGACTGAGTTGTGGCTTTTCCCTCCCTATTTCAGATCTGGGGTCCCCACTACGAGTCCTGTGCTTCGTTTCCCCATGGACTACAGCTTTGTGGCAGCTGTTTGTTGACTTCACTATGTACAAGGACATATTTGCACTGTCATGTCAATTACAATATTTTGAACTCACAGCCAGACTCCAGATAGTTTTGTGCAAAATAGGTGTTTATTTCAGTGCTCAAAATGGGATGGGTGGTTTCAAGGGGGTGGGGGCTATGGTGAAGGAATGTCCATGGCAGAGTCCAGAGTAACAGTCACACAGGTGCATTGTCCATAGGCCTGTGGAGAGATGGAGCATGGGCAGTTCAAGGATGGACAGGGTGACAATGTGGGACAGTGGGATGACATCAGGTGGTATCCTTTGCTGGCGGGGGTCTTGACATCCTACTCTGTCTTCTTGCGAGATCTCAGGGCCCTCTTGCGGGGTGGTTCTTCTCCAGCAGGAGGTGGGGGTCTGGTGGGCTGCTGTTGTGCGGGGGCCTCCTGTCCACTAGCGCCGGCGGAGGTGGTTGGCTGTTCTTGGTCCAGGCTAGTGGCAGGGGCCCTTTGTTGTTGTTGAGTGTCCGTCCTGGTGTTGATGAGTTCCTGCAGCAGCCCTACCATGGTAACCAGGGTGGAGGTGAGGGCTCTGATGTCCTCCCTGTACCCCCGATAGTGTTCCTCCTGCAGTACCTGGATCTCCTGGAACCTGGCCAGTACCGTCGCCATCGTCTCCTGGGAGCGGTTGTATGCTCCCATGATGGTGGTGAGGGCCTCGTGGAGAGTGGGTTCCCTGGGCCCGTCCCCCCCCTGTCGCACAGCTGCCCTCCGAGTTGCCCTGTTTCCCTGGGCCTCTGCCCCCTGGCCGGTGTGCCCACTACCACTGCCCCCAGGTCCCTGTTGTTGTTGGGGTGGTGGGTTATCCTGGGTGCCCTGTAGTGGTAGACACACCGCAGATTGACGCGCCCTGGAGACAGAGGCATGGGCCCGCTGGGTGGGAGCTGTGCTGGTGTTCCCAGAGGGGTTTGGGTCTGTAGTGGCCTGTGCCTGTGTGAGGGGAACCGACTGTCCAGAGGTCCCCGATGGTCCGGGCTGGTCATCAGTGTCCAGGTCGACAGAGCTGCTGTCATCGCTGACGGCCTCTTGGGTGGGGGGTGTGGAGAATTCTGGGCCCTCCGTGGCGGTGTGTTGGCGGTCGGGTCCTGCAGGGGTATAGAGGTATGGTTATAGTTTCAATGTGTGCCATATGGGTGTATCTGTGGGTTCCCGTGTCCCCAAGTGCTGGCATTCGTGTGTGGGGGCTTTGGTGAGGGTGGCTTGTGGGGGGGATGTGTATATGCATTGTGCATGCTTTGGTGATGGGTGTCCATGCTTAGTGGACGCATGCAGGCCTAGGTTTTGGGATGTGTGGGTTGTGATGGTGAGACATTGGCAGGGAATAGGTGTGCTGGGGGTGGGGGTGAGGATGGTGGTGGGGGTGAGGATGGTGGTGGGGGTGAGGATGGGGGTGGGGGTGAGGGTGGGGTTCGAGGATGGGGGTGAGGGTTGGGGTATGATTTGGCATGCAGGTGGGGGGGAAGCAGTATTGAAGCTTCAACTTACCAGAATCCATTCCTCCGCCGACTCCTGCGAGGCCGTCAGGATGCAGGATGTTCAAGACTTCCTCCTCCCATGTTGTAAATTGTGGGGGTTGAGGTGGGGGTCCTCCGCCAGTCTTCTGCACGGCGATGTTGTGCCTGGATACCATGGAAAGCACCTTCCCCCGTAGGTCGTTCCATCGCTTCCTGATGTCTTCCCGATTTCTGGGGTGCTGTCCCACAGCGTTGACCCTGTCGACAATCCTCTGCCATAGCTCCGTCCTCCGGGCAATGCTGGTGTATTGGATCTGTGTGCCGAAGAGCTGGGGCTCTACCCGAACGATTTCCTCCACCATGACCCTGAGTTCTTCGTCTGAGAAGCGGGGGTGTCTTTGGGGTGCCATGGAGTGGTGTGTATGATGTGTGGGGTGGAGTATGTGTAGTTAAGTGTGTTGAGTGTGGTGGTGTGTGTTGTTTTGTGTGTGGATATTGTGTGGGTGATGGTGTAGTGTGCCTCTGTGTGATGGTGTTCTGTGATCGCTGCTGTGTCTCTCAGTGCTTCTTTTTGGATTTTAGTCGAAGGGGTTTGTGGGTGATGTGGGTGTGTGTTTTATATTGTATTGTGTGTGTGGGAGTGGTGTGTGTATGTGTATCAGGTGTGTGGAATTCAAATCGGCCAATGTGGCTGAGTTTTGTTCGTTTGTGTGTATTCTGACCGCGGCGGTGTGTACCGCCAATGGAAAACCGCGTTTGAAAGACCGCCGCGTGGATTCGTGGGTCGTAATGGCATGGGCGTATTTCTGATGGCGTGACGGTGGAGGTTTGGTTACCTCCACTTTTCCGCCGACCGCTGGTCTGGCGGTCTGTTGTGGCTGTCGGATTTTCGGAGGTTTGGCTGCTGCGGGTCAGAATGACCGTGGCGGGTTACCGCGACCGCGGCGGAATTATGGAGGATTTCTGACCGGCGGTAGGCGCCTTTTACCGCCGAGGTCAGAATGACCACCTCTGCCTGTTAGAAATGGGGTTTCTGAGGGCGTGGCTTCGGGCGTCAAGATGGCGGTCGCACTCTGAGAGTGCTCTGGACTCCTCTGTCATCCACCTGAAGAAATTGCTGTCCTGCATCCTGGTGGTGCCTCCCTGGTTGTCCCTGCGGACTCTCTGATCCCTGCGGATCCTGCCGAGGAGTTTGGCGGCGAGGAGTAAGCCCCGGGCGCTGGTCGCGGCACGATCGGCCCAAGAACCAACATGGCAGCCGTGATCGGAGCGCCCCGGCGAGACTGAAGCTGAGCCTCTGGCCCTCTGGTGTGGCCGTCTGGGATCCGGGACGCCATAAGCGGCTCGAAAGAAGCCGGCACCACGTGGACTGGGGGGGGGCGACGCGGCGTCGATCCGCTAGGAGGGACTCCCGGCGGCCGGGCTGCCTCTGCCCTCCTACCCAGAGGCGCCGGGTGAGGAGGTTCACGGCGGTTGGGCCGGGGTGGGAAGAGAGGTCCGCGAGCCACCTGAAGAGAGGACTCCTCAGTTTAAATTGAGCGGCGAGGCGGGCGCGCAGAGGACGCGCGCGCCTCCGGTCGCTGGACCCCGGCGCTTGGGTCGGAGTGAGCGGCACATCGGGAGCACGCCGGGCACTGGGGGCGCGGGAACCCCCCAGAGGGGCGACCCGATCCATCAAGGCCTGCGCTGTGGTCCAGACGTGGGCTGCGGCGCGTTGAATGGAACGAGGCGACACACCTGACAGGCGAGAGGGCTCCCCCGAGTGGGGAGGAGAGGAAAGGGAAAAGAGAGGAGAAACCAGTGGAAACCCAGCATACAAGGACACCAAAAAGGAGAAAAATGTAAAGTGAGTCTGGTGGCCCTGATTCCCCTACCGGCGGGACCAACTGCTGATTGTTGTTGCAGCTGTGCTCTGGGCGAGGGGCCGACCTTGGCCCGGGCCGATAGAGAGAGGCTCAGTTCATGCACCAACCTCGACTGAAGAGATCTGTGACCTGACGGAGACGATTGTGGGCCTATCAGGGGCACACCGGGTCCTGAGGGAGTAAAGAGCTAGATCCCCGTGCGTCAGACCAAGCAGGTGGGGCGCCGGCGGAAGGGGGCACCTTTCCTTCATCTTTTCCCCCGCTGCGTTGGGGGTGCGACGGGTGGACGGCCAAGGACGGGCTGATCTACCGACCCCCCCTTGTGGGACCAGTGGTGGGCCGTCGTCCCCCGGAGCTCAGAGGAACGCGGACGTGACTACCCTCCGGCAGAAGGGGCCCCTGACGTTGGAAACCCTTGGTGATCCTGAACTGGTGGCGCCGGACGGAGTCCTGCGTGGGTCCGGGTGGCCTTCCGGAGCCTCCCTTCCCCGCTTGTCGGTCCGGTTCCGGGTGGGGATTTGAGACCATTGGTGGCCCTCTTCTGGGATACCCCCCCTTGAGTCCCCGGCGGTACGAGAGCGCTTCAAGTGCCAGAGCTTGAGCGGGATCACCACAAAAGACAACACAAGTTGACCCCAGCCCCTTGAGACAAGATGGGGAAGGACAGAGCGCACAAACAACCCCCGACCTCCCAGCAAAAGATCGACCAGTTCACAACGCCAGCTGGCCCTAGGGGAGAAGGAGACGTGGCTAATGGGGGTCCGGCACTTGACGGAGTGAGTGCCATCCTCCAAGCAATCCAATCCTCGCAGTCCGCTTTGGAGACCAGGATCGGGGAGGTCCGAGAGGACATGGGCCTTATTAGGCAAGACCTCAGAAATGCAGTGAGCCGAATTACCGAGGTGGAGGGCCGGGTCTCCCAAACTGAAGACGAATTAGCCGACCTTAGAACCAAAGTGGCCCAGCTGCAGACTCGAACCGGTGAGCTGCACCGCCGCGCCGAAGATGCAGAAAACCGATCAAGACGCAACAATCTGCGCTTTATTGGATTCCCGGAGGGTGCAGAGGAAAACAAGCCCTCTGAATTCTTGGAGGGTTGGATCAAGACTTGGATGCCAGATCGAATTCTCTCACCCTGGTTTGCAGTTGAACGTGCCCATAGGGCCCTTGCTCTGCACCCCCCGCCGGGCGGCCCAAAACGCCCAATGATTGCACGCTTCCTCAATTTCAAAGATCGAGACAATATCCTTAAGCAAGCTAGGCGCTCTGAAGATCTTCAATGGGAGAATCATAAGATCTTAATATTCCCAGACTACACCCATGAAGTCCAGACCAGTCGCCGGTCATATGAGCATGTCAAACAAAAACTTAGAGCAATGCAACTCTCATACATGCTCCTCTTTCCCGCACGGCTCAAAGTCCTTATGGCTGGAAAGGCGTTTTTCTTTGAATCCCCGGAAGAAGCGTGGGACTGGCTGACCGAGGGGGGCCGTTGGAGCCAGGAGGGGCCCCCCGAGACCCGTGGGAGAGTCCTCCTGCGATGGACCCCCCCCTTTAGGGAGCCCCCAGAGGAGCCGGAAGCGTACCAGATCTCGGAAGGGGAAGAGAAAAGACCCAGACACTCTTGTGGACAGAGAGACGGCTGGGGAAACTGGTTCCCAGATGGAGGGGCCCCCCAGCGGGTCCACGGGAGAGCGAGACTCGGCACGAGCCGCTGATGACAATCGTCTGAGCCAATCCCCGGTGCTCGGCTGAGATAAGACACAGGGCTCCTGTCGGGGTGTATGGGGGGTGGCCGGAGCCACCCGATTCGCACCTGCAGACCCTTGAGGGAGCCCCACTAGTGACTCAATGCTTCTTTAATGTCTACTACACACGGCTTTACTTTTGACCGTTGATTGCAGATGATCCGACTCAAGGGAGGGGTCCACCACTCCACTTCAATGACAGTCCTTCTGGCTGTCTTGTTCTGGTTGGGTATTTGTGCAACAGATGCTTCCTGGGTGGGAGTATGGGGAGGGGGGAGGTTGGGGGGTGAGAGGTTTGATACGGGGTTAGATAGTAATGTGTTGATACGTTTTTTGTGTTATTTTAACATTTCATGGTTACGTTCGAAACGGTCGTCCCTATGTCCACTGGCAAACACTCGCCAAATTATAACACCCACACTACCCACGCCTGGTCCTCACTGACACAGATAATTTCATGGAATGTAAATGGCCTGTTAGACAAGATTAAGAGATCCGCAGTATTTAATACTCTCTGTAGATATTCCCCATCAGTGGTCCTACTTCAAGAAACCCACCTCCTTGTGTCTAGGTGCCCCATGCTCACGCGAGGAGGAAATGACAGGGTTTTTCACGCAGGCTTCTCCAGAGGCTCTAGGGGGGTGGCCATTCTACTTCATCGCTCACTACCTATGGTGATCACAGCCATGTAGGACGACGCACAGGGCAGATTTGTAGTGGTCACAGGGCTACTCCATGGATCGCCGCTAAATCTTGTATGTGCATACGCCCCCCCAGCGGGGCTTGATACCTTCTTACTCTCGCTCTGCCAGGTAGTTGCGGGACTCCCCCAGGGAACCACCCTGGTGGGAGGGGATTTCAACGCCGTTCTCGACCCCAGACTGGACGTATCCGGCGATGTTACTGCTGGTAGATCCAGCCGGGCCTCGAGTCTTGGTAATTGGGCCGAGAGTCTCGGCCTATGTGAGGTGTGGAGAACCTGGCATCCTAGGAAACGTCAATACACACACACATCGGCCGCCCATCTGTCACACTCCAGAATTGACCTCGTCTTTATGCCCGCTCTAGACATCATCAATGTCACGGGGCGGAGATACTACCCCGGGGGGTCTCACACCATGCACCGGTGCGGGTCCGGCTGGGTGGGGCAGATCTCCCCATGCGCCCGGCGTGGCGCCTGAACGCATGGTACCTGCAAGACAACGATTACACTCTCGAGGTTAGGGACCATCTTACTCAATATCTCGAATTGAACCTGGGATCGGTCCGGTCTCCAGGTAAAATATGGGCTGTCTGTAAAGCCACCCTCAGGGGACACGCCAAATATCTCCTTCGCTCGTGTGAACGTGCTCAAAACTCACGAGTGTCTGAATTGGAGGCCAGGGCATTAAACCTGGAGCACCAGCAAACGACCTCAGCGTCGGCCTCTAACCTGAGGCAGATCACCATTGTTAGAGAAGAAATCAAGCAACTAGTGCTAAAATCAGCGAAGCATATGTGGAGGGCCTCAGCTGCCCGAGTGTATGGCTGGGGGGACAAGAATGGGAAACTTCTACATTGGCTGGCCACCCACCCTCTGGCTAATAGAATCATACCTGAAATCATGGAGGACTCGGGTTCCCTTTCTAAAACTCCCATTGAAATCGCACAAAGCTTTGCCTCCTACTACCCACGCTTATACGCGGAGCACCCCCGACCCACCGTTGAAAGGGAGTCTCCCCTTCTAAACGATATAACTCTTCCCAGAGTTTCCCAAGCGGCTAGGAACAGGTTGGATGAGCCGATTAGCCTCGCGGAAATTGCCAACGCGAGACCCCAGGGCCGGATGGATTCCCGGCAGAATTATACAGTAAATGCGGTGATATTCTGGGTCCGCACCTGCTCAGTATGTACAAGGAAGCTGAGCGACAAGGCCGCTTCCCCTCTGAGATCGATTAGGCTACAATTGTAGTGATCCCCAAGACCCAACCCCCGTCGCGACACTGTTCGGCATATCGGCCCATCTCACTTCTAAATACCGAGATAAAGGTCCTGTCCTCAATCCTCGCCTCCCGACTGAGGGAGTTAATGCCCACACTGGTGCATCCTGACCAATGTGGCTTCATGCCCACCCGCAGCACTAGGCACTGCATTAGATGACTACATTTGGCCTTGGCGCACCACAAGATCCTGTCCTGTGCCCCTTTGGCTCTGCTTTTACTCAACTTTGAAAAAGCCTTCGACACGGTAGATTGGTCCTACCTTGAGTTCACGCTACAAAAAAACGGACTCGGACCTAAATTCCGATGTCTGGTGAGGCTACTCTACTCCAATCCGACGGCTCGTGTTCAGGTGAATGGGGTGGTCTCTGACCCTTTCTCCATTGGCCGTGGCACCCTACAGGGATGCCCACTATCCCCTCTACTCTTTGCACTAATATTAGAGCCCTTAGCGATGCTACTACGAGAGGACCCCCTGATTGAGGGCTTGTCCTGGCTTGCTTGCCCAGAGGACCGTGTGGCACTATACGCAGATGATGTCCTACTGTACATCTCTAACCCAGCCAAGAGTGGCCCCCGTATTCTACAGATTCTGGGCCTTTTTGCGGAGGCCTCAGGGCTGGTCCTAAACCCCAGGAAGTCCTTATTGGTCCCCTTCCACCACTCCAGAGACTGTGTGGACTGGCAACAAAACATCCCAGTGCGGAGGAACAGTTATAAATACTTGGGAATACACGTTTCACTACTCCCTGAACTAGCATGGGAACTCAACATCACACCACTAACTAGAAGAATCAAAAACGACCTCCAGCGCTGGAGGACCCTCCCCCTCAACCTGCTTGGAAGAATAGCACTCTATAAGATGATGATCCTTCCCAGGCTCCTTTACCTATTACAAAACTTCCCACATCCTATCCCCATGAAGTGGTTCAAGGAGATGGACTCATCAACTCGCCAATTCATATGGAATGGCACCCGTCCCCGGCTGGTGCTCAAAACCTGCCAGAGAGATGTCTACGATAGGGGGTTAGGCATGTCCAACATCCATTACTACCACCTTGCCATGAACCTGCTCGTGATTAATGACTGGATGGAGGGTGGATGGACAGATCCGGCGTTCCGACTAGAACTTCAGATGCTGAGCTACCCTCGGATCTTTGATGCCCTGTACGGGGGCCCGATTTCCCGGGAGGTCCCAGATGTGACCAGGGTGATTTTTCTGGGATGGCGAGCGGCCCAGAAGGTGTCGAGGTGGTGGGGGCGCCTCACCCGGCAGACCCCGCTATGGTATAGGAAACACTTGGTGGAGGTGGTGGGTCTGGAGGGATTCCAGAAATGGGACAACATAGGTATTTCCACATTGGGCGACGTTTGGGACGGGTCACACTTACGATCCTTTGAGGACCTCCAGAAACTCTTTTCACTAAACAAGACACAATTTCACAAATATCTCCAGCTCCGCCACGCCCTACTAGTACACGTCCAAGCTGGGGATAACATACCTGAGTACAGCCCTATGGATGCTAAGGCACTGATGGGGAACCTGGGCAAGGGAGGTGTCTCCCAGATATATCGCACCTTGGTGGCCAATACTGCTTGTTCCCTGGAGGGGCTTCGCCAGAGGGGGGAGGGATGGATGGGCTCTATGGGAGACGGGGACTGGGAGGAGGCACTGATGGCCCCACGAACCTTAACAATGGCCTCTCGCTTCCGTTTGATACAGACCTACTACCTCCACACAGCTTACCTTACACCCACCACACTGTACAGAGCGGGTCTTCAGTCCACAGCTGACTGCCCCCGATGTATGAACCCGGAAACCGATTTCTACCACATGGTATGGGCTTGCCCAGTCATAGCGGCCTACTGGAGGGCGGTCATGCGGGGAATCTCCGGGGTCTTGCAGGAGGACATAGAGATTGCGCCAAAGCCTTCCCTGCTGGGGGTCATGGGAGATATTGGGATGAGGAGACCGTACCGAATCTTCCTTGGGGTGGCATGCCTAGTGGCCAAAAGAGATATAGCAGCTGACTGGAAAGCCAGAGGTGCACCAGCTTTGACTAAATGGCGGCGAGGGGTGGACTGGTGTGCACAATGTGAAAAACTTGTGTATGAGGCCAGAGGTTGCCCGAACAAATATAACAGGGTTTGGGGGAAGTGGGAGGCCGCAGTGTGAATCCTCCCTACATTATCGAACAGCATTACACCAGGGAGGATTGGCGTGAGCCCCTCTCCCCCTCCCCCCTAACCGGTGAGAGACATCCATGGGGTTACTCTAACAAAACGGCGCACAACTCTCGTTCTATTGTGTTGTCTGGGACATTGGGGTTGACCACCCGTTAGGTGCCTGTTGGCACCAAGTTACATGTATGTATCAATGCTTTATTTCTATGCAAATCAATAAAAATTTCTTTATCAAAAAAAGAAAAAAAGAAATGGGGTTTCTACTTGACAATCGGTTTGCACCCTGTCCAAGGAGGGACCGTCACTCTAGTCAGGGTAAGGGAGATACCCATTCAGATAACCCCTGCTCACCCCCTCGGTATCTTGGCACGAGCAGTCGGGCTTATCTGAGAAGCAATGTGTAAAGCATTTGCACATAGCACACAGTAATAAATGAAGACACTACAAACGGACACCACACCAGTTTTAGAAAAATAACCAGTATTTATCTATATAAAACAAGACCAAATACGATAAAAATCCAGCATACAGTAATAAATATTTTAATTCTGCAAGATTTACTAAAAAATACAGTTCCTTAAAGTCGAAAGCTCAACCTGGGGCTATCAATCATGGTGTTGTGATCAACAAAACCAATAGTTCAGGCCAGCTACAGTGTTGGGAAGACCCGCAAACCGTACCTTTGGAATTGCAGGGGATCGTGATCACCATGGTGAGCTCCGAAGAGCAGCGTTGCTGGTGTTACGTTGTCAGTTACGGAGTCGGCGCGGGAGTCGTCAAACCCTTGAAGTCACACACCTTGCGGATCAAACTCCAGGCTGATGAAGTCAGGGGTGCTGGCATGGATGGCATCAGGGCTGCGGTGCGAAGGCAATGCCGGAGTGCGAGGTCCACACGTCGCAGTGTGAGCAGCGGCTCAATGACATCATCCGATGGCGGTGCGAAGCGGGCAGTGCAGCTCCGTACAGCATCAGCAGGTCACGGTGCAGGCCAGTGTCATCGTTGGCAGTGTTGCAGTGGTTTGTCCTCTCGAACAGCACAAAATACATAGTTCCCAGTGCTGCAGGTTGAGGAAACTGAAGTCTTTGGTGTCCCTGAGACTTCCAACAGGAGGCAAGCTCTACTCCAGGCCCTTGGAGAACTTTCTCAAGCAAGACACACAGCAAAGTTCGCCCCTTGCGCTCTTGTCAGGCAGAAACAGCCACTGTAGGCCAGTCTAGAAAAGCAACCCAGCAAAGGAACAGTACTCCATTTCCAGCTCTTCAGGTCTTCTCCTGGGCAGCGGTTCCTCTTGATTCCAGAAAGATTCTACAAGTCTGGGTCTTCTTCCTATATCCCGTTCTACCTTTGAATTGGCAAACTTCAAAGCAAAGTCTCAAGTGTTTGCAAGATCCTTCCTTGTCCAGGCCAGGCCCCAGACGCACACCAGGGGGTTGGAGACTGCATTGTTTGAGGGCAAGAACAGTCCTTTCAGGTGTAAGCGACCACTCCTCTTCCCACTCTAGCTCAAATGGCCCATCAGGATATGCAGGCTACACCCCAGACCCCTTTGTGTCACTATCTAGAGAGAATTCACAACAGCCCATCTGTCAAACTAACCCAGACGGGGAATCCACAAACAGTCAGATTCACAGAATGGTTTAAGCAAGAAAATGCCTACTTTCTGAAAGTGGCATTTTCAAACTCACAATCTAAAAACCAGCTTCACTAAAATATGTATTTTTCAATTGTGAGTTCAGAGACCCCAAACTCCATATGGTGCCAGGGCCTGTAAATCAAATGCTACTAGTGGGCCTGCAGCACTGGTTTTGCAACCCACATAGGTGGCTCTGTAATCATGTCTTAGACCTGCCACTGCAGTGTCTGTGTGTGCAGTTTTAACTGTAAATTCGACTTGGCAAGTGTACCCACATGCCAGGCCTAAACCTTCTCTTTTCCTACATGTAAGGCACCCCTAGGTAGCCCCAAGGGCAGGGTGCAGTGTATGGTTAAGGTGGGACATATATTAATGTGTTTTATATGTCCTGACAGTGAAATATTGCTAAATTCGTTTTCCACTGTTGCAAGGCCTGTCCCTCTCATAGGTTAACATGGGGGCTACCTTTAAATCTGATTAAAGTGTAGATTCCCTTTGGGAGCGGATCGACATGTGGAGTTTGGGGTCTCTGAGCTCACAATTTAGAAATACATCTTTTAGTAAAGTTGATTTTTAGATTGTGTTTATGAAAATGCCTCTTTTAGAAAGTGAGCATTTTCTTGCTTATACCATTTCTGTGACTCTGCCAGGACTGACACCGCTGCAGCCCCGCTGAAGTCCACGACTCCGTGGAAGTCACTGCACCACGTCGTGACTGACGCCGCACAAAGTGCGCGGATTCAACGTTTCACACAGGCGCCGCAATCCCCGACTTCGCACATCGACTTGTTTTCACTCTTCACCAAAAGTACTGTACTTGGGGGTCTACGCGACTCCGTGTCTGGCGCCGCTGGTGTCGGCTTGTTGGGAATGACTCTGTCACAACGCCGTGTTAACACCTCATCGAAGCATTTTGTGTTTCTAAGCGTTATTTTTGAGTTTCATCTTTAAAAATTCATAACCTGACTTGTGTATGTTGGAGTTTTGTCGTTTTGGTCTTGTTGGGTTCAGATAAATATTTCCTAAATTGTCTAAACTGGTGTTGTGTCATTTTGTAGTGTTTTCATTGAGTTACTGTGAGTGTTGGTACAAATACTTTACACCTAGCACTCTGAAGTTAAGCCTACTGCTCTGCCAAGCTACCAAGGGGGTAAGCAGGGGTTAGGGGAGGGTGATTCTCTTTTACCCGGACTAGAGTGAGGGTCCTTGCTTGAAGAGGGGGTAACCTGACTGTCAACCAAAGACCCCATTTCTAACACCGCCCAATTGAAAAGCGCCTAACAGGCTTTGAGGGGAACTTGGGGAAAGTTGTACAATTGCTTACTCACGATCTTCTGACAAAACCTCCTCTTCTTCACTCCTTGTCCTTGTCTAGTTCCACCTCAGCAGGGGTGTTGTCCGGAGTTCCTACCCCTTTACAGTGTGCTCAGAGCCTCATTGTGAGGCTGACCACCTCCCCTCCCTCCCCTGGATCTGTTACTGAGGTGCATGGGGCTTTATCTACTGTGCCAGCCATGGAACACTGCCAGCAGAACAGCATAGATCAAAACAAGGTGGGTGGTGGTGGGGACAATACAGGGATCAGTGGTGGTCGGGAGGCTGCTAATTGTCAGGTTGCAAAGCCTAGCAAGGAGGTAGGGGGTTGCGAAAAAGGGCATGGACTACTTCATCTTCCACCTGAGGCCAGTCCTCTGGTGGCAGTAATTGCAAATGTTCCTAGCCCCAAGTCAAGTAGCATGGAATCTTTCATTGAATTGAAGAGCAAAGTTCTACAGTGGTTCCATGTAAATGCCAACTTTCCTTACCCCCTAGTATCCACAATACTAATGGTGAAGAGGGTGGCCTGGGTGGGCTTGTTGCACAAGCAATGTTAGGGGGACTGTATTGTGATACATTTTAATTCACCCTCAATTGTCAGCCAGTTCTTTTAGAATTGTTGCAAGACTGGTTCAATATTTAGAGGCCCTTCCCTGTTTAGACTTGCAGCTTTTTACCCATGACTAGATCCTTTAGGTTCCTTCCCCCCGTGGGATTGCAACCCCCTAGGGAATATTCAGTTGCCAGAGGCCAAGGTGGTGGTCCATCCCCCTATAGAAATGGCCAACAGAGGGCTCCATCTTTATTGTCTGATGAGGACTGACTTACAGGCCTGGAGATGGGGCAAAGCCTTGCTCTCAATAAAATACCAGGCAACCTTTATAAATCTAATCCTGATATCTGTATGCAGTAGCTGCTGGTGCACCTATTCCCCATGCCTGGAAAGGGGCAGTAATAGCCCCTCTGTTCCAAACGGGTAATCCTAGTACATTTCTGGCCGATAAGTCTGATTGACAATTGTCAAAAGATTTTTGACGAGCAGATCTTGGAGCGTCTGACGTAGTGGATTGAGGACAGTGGGGCTATTTCCAGCCTGCAGGCTGGATTCAGACCCGCAGTTAGTGCAATAGATCAAGTTGTGAGATTTTTGTCAGTCAGATGGAAGACTGTGGATGTTGGTGGAGGGAATCTGTATGTTGCTTTTATTGACCTTCGAGCAGCTTCCAACTTAGTTCCAAGGGGGAAGCTGTGGGGCACGTTGAAGAGATTGGACATTCCATCTGAACTTCTTAATCTGATTATTTGCTTACATGAAGTTACATATGCTCTAATCAAATGTAGCAACAGTGGTGCATTGACTGACCCAAGTACTGTTGAGAGGGGGGTGTAGCAAGGATGTGTTTTGGCCCCTACCCCTTTCCTCCTGTACATCAACAACTGCATTGACTATCTAACTAATTGCGTGACTGATTCTCCTAGCCTGGCTGGTCGGAAAATACCAGGGTTGTTCTATGCGAATGATACACTTATCCTGCTAAAACTTTGGGGGGCCTCCAGAACTTAGTTGACAATTTCTGCTTGTATTGTCAAGACTATGGGCTTGAGGTTAATACAGAAAAAAATAAATTAATGGTCTGTCACCATGGGAAGAAAAAGGTGAAAGCCAAAATATCCATGAATTTTGTCAACCTAGAACGAGTCACTGAGATTGACTACCTAGGGGTAAGATTAATGTATTCTGGCGGTTGGGATGCCCATATTAGGAAAAGTTTTCTTATAGTATGTCATGGGGCGGGGGGGGGCAGCCCTAGGTCAGAAAGCTAAAGCTGCCCATTGTCCCCCATTAAACCCTGTAATGGGAATATATAAAGCGCTGGTCAGGAGGGCTGCCCTGTATGGTGTAGAACTGCAGTGCTCCAGAATCCTGAATATCCTCGCAGATAAGGAAAATCATTTTTAAGAAACATTGTGGGGATGGAGAGAGGCACCCCGTTGGTGCCTTTAAGGTTAGATCGTGGGCTGCACACTATTACAGATCGTGCAGCTTTAAGGGCCCTACTCTATTAGATCCACCTCTGGAAGATGGCGGAATTGGAGCCTTAGAGGGAGGGCATAAGGGACATAGGGCCTGATTCTAACTTTGGAGGACGGTGTTAAACCGTCCTAAAAGTGGCGGATATACCACCTACCGTATTACGAGTTCCATAGGATATAATGGACTCGTAATACGGTAGGTGGTATATCCGCCACTTTTGGGACGGTTTAACACCGTCCTCCAAAGTTAGAATCAGGCCCATAATGAGGCAAGCAAATTTCTTGGAGAAGGTTAGCTGGTTGTGGAAGATGAAATTAACATGGGCAGAGCTTGGTCTCCCCAATTTTTGGATGATCCAAAAATGATTCCAGCTAATGCTGTTTCTCTAGTTAAGCAGAAATTTTGGGAGAGGGCTACTGCCCGGGTTTTTCAAGGGAGTGTAAAAGGCTGTCTGACAAGTAAATTTTTTGTTGTTGTAATTCTTTATTCAAAATCAGTGGCACTGTACCAAAATTCCGTCCAATGCGATACAGGCACAAAGCGCACAGTGAATTCTAACATATTGGTGCAGAGAATGTCAAACATACAGTAAAGAAAAAGGTAGTCTGAAAAGTATCAGTGTCCAACAGGACTAAATAACAATTGGTGCGGTTCAAGAGTACAGTGCAACTATTAATATAGAACAGATGTACTGGTCATTGTGCGGAATCTCACCTGGGTACCTGCTCATGCCCCAGCGGCAGTATATGTAAAGGACCCAGTATACTGGGCATAACCCCGCTCATTGTCTCTCCCTCGGATCTCCCAGACCCCAGTATCCACCACCGGGGTTGTAAGCGAAGAAGGGAACATGAGGATGTTTTGAGTGAGTAAACAGTCAGGGAGATTGGGCAATTCCGCTGGACCACGGAAGCGAAAGGGACAGGCTGGTGGCGGGGAGAGACGGTCGGGACGGCGGGGATAGGTGGGTAGCGTACGGACCGAAGAGAAGAGATAAGGAGAAATGCTGGAGAGATGGGAGAGAGAGGGAGGAAGGGGGAGCGATGGCGGGTTGCACGCAATACAATGCAGCGGGGGACAGAGATAGCAGAGGTGAGCATGAGGATGGAGCAGGACGCAGTGCAAACACCAGAAATACTGAGTATCAGAGGGAAGGGAGGTAAGTGCTAAACAAGGGATACTGGGTGTATATTCTACCAGGTGTGTCAAAAGTACGTGGCAGAGTGTAGCTCGGTTTTTCGAAAGGCGAGGGCCGCAGAGAAGAAGAGGTGTGCAATAACAGGACATTATTCGTAGTGGAAAGGAAGGTAAAAGTAAAAGGAAGAAGGAGAGCGAAGGTAGGCGAGAGGAGAGAGAGTAGAAGTGTAAGCGGAAGGTTGATGGGAGTGACAGTGACCAAGGGGGGAGAAGTAGGGGGGGACGGAATCGGGAGGGAATGGTCAAGGAGAGGAAGCTGAGCTAATGAGAGTAGAAGTGGCAGAAGGGGTGAGGGGAACGAGGGGGGAGGGTGTAGGGAGGGGTAGCCTACCCAGGGTAAAACATAGACATGTCCAAATGGAGGCGCATGCCAGCATTCAACCGGAGCCAAGCAGGAAGGAAGGGTAGCGTGCTGGTGTGTTGGTGTGTGGTTATGCGGGTCCCAGACAGGGATGCCAGCACCTGGTATTTCGAATTAGGACACCTGTAGATATCTCTTTCTCCCAGTTGAACAGGGGTCATCAACTTGCTGGCATGAAAAAAATGAAGAGCATTGGCCGGCCCTATGGTAATGAATTTTGACTTTATTCTTTACTTTGCAATTATGCTATAATATAATCACATATATTTGCTGTGTACATTGCAGTTGAGAATCACTTTGATATATTTTCCTTTCATTGCTGTGCCTATTTTTAAACGTGGGCCTCCAACCTACTAATCTCATTTTTTAGGAACCTTGTGGTGAAATAATAATAAATGTCTTCTTTAAACTAAGAAGTGCATTCCAGAGATTTTTGTCAGCTCGGTCATTAGTGGAAGCAAAACAGGCGCAGAGAGAAATGGAGTCCAAGTTTGGAGAAACACAACCATCTTATCCTGGAGGCCATAAATGAGCTGCTCATGGGAGGCAGCATGATACATTGCATGATACATTGCAGAGATCCATTCCCCATGAGGGGGGGACAGTTTCTGCGCGCCAGTGCCTGAGGATACACACTTTGGCAGTAGCCGGCGCAGTGTGTAATAAGCGTTGCTGCGGTTAGGAGAGGTTGCATAGATCACTGGTGTCATGCAACAGTAAGAGAGAGGGGGTGAGAAAAGGCAGTAGGAGTAACACTTCCCGAAGGGTACACCCCACCATCCGCCAGAAAGGTTGTACAGCTGGGCAATCATGCAGGATATGTGTCTGGCAAATCACAGCGGATGTGGGGGCATCTCCAACACGAGGCGTGGGGTAATAGCCCTGCCGAGCGTAACATCTGGGGGGTCCAGTATCCCTTGTGTAACATCTTGAGAAGACTGAATTTTAGGCAAGCATCCCTAGCTCCGCGGTCTCTGGCCGCAATCAGTTCTGCCCAGTCCTCTAGTTCATATTCCGTCTGGAGACGTGCCTGCCACTTGTCCTTAAAGGAGATCAGGAGTGGGAGGGAAAAGAGGTGACGATTCAGCAGTGTGTGCAGTCTGGATATTATTCCTTGCAGGGATCCCCAGGTTTCCAAATGGTGAAGTATCGGGAATTGAGAGAGTCGCCAGGGGGGGTTCCCCAAACAGTGTTTAAGCTGTATAAAACGCCACGAGTGGTGTGCCAGAAGATCAAATTCCTCCCTAAGTTCTGTGAATGACTTCAGTCTGCCCCTGGTTAGAAGTTGATCAAGCCATAGGAGGCCCTTTGAACACCACTCCTCCCAAAAGACAGTTTGACTCCTTATGAGAAAACCCCATTCCCCCACAGTGGGGCTCTGTCATTTATCTGCGGGTCCACTTTAAGTAAGCGGTGTGCCTGCCGCCATGAGTGTCGCATGGCTCTGATCATGGGGTTGGCAATACAACGGGGAGTAGATCCTGTACAATAAAGCACATGGAATCCCGGTGAGGAATGCGAGACAGTCCTTTCCACCACCACCCAAAGTGGCAGGTCCCTCACTCTAGGTAGCAGGTAGGTTAGCTGTGAAAGGTGTAGCGCCAGCGTGTAATGTTCCATGGAGGGTAGACTCAGCCCCCAGTGTTCACGCCTGGCGAGTAACATAGCTCTGGGCAGCCGTGGGCCCAACGACCCCGAAACAAAGGCTCGAATGCGACAGTCTATCTGCCGGAGAAGAGGCAGGAGAATTTGTAAAGGTAGCATACCCAGAACATACTGGAATCGCGGCAGGGTCACCATGCATACCGCCTGTGCTCTGCTCCACATAGAAAGGCCCAGGTGTGTCCATTTATCAAAATCTCATTTCATACTGGTGAGCAGCGGTCCAGATTCTCAGCCACCCTTTTTTCTAATTCTTTATTGATGTAGATGCCCAGGTATTGGAGACAAGACTGTTTCCATTTCACAGAGAAGGCTTGAATGGACGCGCTCATCGTTACTAAGGATAGCGGTAACGCCTCGCTCTTATCCCAATTGATTTGGTAGCCTGAGAGAAGTTCAAATTCAGCTGGTATGGCATGAAGAGCCGGCAGGGAGTTAGGTAGGTCGGTGACGGTAAGCAGGATATCATCTGCATATAAATAAATGGTGGAGCAACCACCAGGGATAGATATTCCGGAGATGAGACTGGAGCCACGTATCATAGCTGCCAAGGGTTCGACAGCTAATAGAAATAGTAATGGTGATAGGGTACAGCCCTGACGGGTCCCCCTACGTACAGAAAAGGTGTCGGAGAGGAATCCACCACAGTTGCCCTTTGCTGTCGGGGAGTCATACAACAAACACACCCTATTGATAAAGCTAGTCCCGAGGCCAAATTGTCTTAGTTTTTCGAAGCGGTACCTTCACTCTTTACGATCAAATGCCTTCTCAGCGTCCAGGGAGAGGGTGAGGGCCTCCTCTCGCGAGTCTTGTGCCACCCAGAGAGCGTGAAGTAGTGAGCAGAGGTGATTCTTTGAAGATCGTCCGGGTACAAACCCGACCTGTGTATGATGGACCTGGGAAGGTATGACCCTCTTAAGACGAGCCGCTAGGATCCCCGCCAGGATTTTGACATCTCCATTGAGGAGGGATATGGGACGGTAACTACCGGAAAGAAGAGAATCCTTACCTAGTTTGGGTAATACTATTATAGAAGCTTTGTTGGATAGAGGATTTAAAGAACCTGTTTGGTCAGCCACGCAGAAGGTTTCATATAAGGTATCCACTGTGTCCGCCCCTGTCCACTTATAAAATTCTGTCGGGTATCCATCCTCACCAGGGGCTTTATGTTATGGGATGTTGGCAGTTGCCTGCCGAATCTCCTTCTTACTGATGTCTCCCTCTAGAAGGCCCCTGCCCTCCTCTGGGAGACAGGGTAGATTCACCTTCTTGAGAAAGGTGGACAACCTGCCCCGGTCCTCTACTGTTTCCGGAGTGTAGAGGGTCTAGTAGAAGCGACCAAACTCATCAGCGATTGCCTGGAGCTGCATGATGAGCGAGCCGGTGATGCTATGTAAAGCCGGTATGGCCAGTGCCGCCTTGTGTTGACGGAGTTGGGCAGCCAATAGTCGACCTGCCTTCTCTACATGCACGTAGTGATGACCTCTCAGTCGCTGTAATGCATATTCAGCACATGTTGTGAAGAGGGTGTTGAGCTCCAATTTGTCCTGTTCCAGGCATCGGCGGCGGAGAGACGGAAAGGGGGTTAGGGTGTAGTCATGGGTAGTCTGGGCTATACAGTCTTCCAGAGCTTTCTGTTGGTGTTGGCAACGGCAGAGTCCCTCATGAGCTGCCCTCTGATCGTCGCCTTTGCCGCAGCCCACAGTAACTGAGGCGAAGAGACTGAGCCCTTGTTGTCTTGGAGATAGGTGGTGACATGGGATCGGAGCTTCTCCTTCCCCTTCGGGATTCGGTATCGGGAAGTTTGGAGATGCCAAGGCTTACGACCAGGGGAGGCCAGCCCCAACTCCAGGGCCTATAAAACCGGAGAGTGATCAGACAAGGCGGACGGTAGAATCACAGACTCCCTAATCGCCTGCAATAGCCGATGAGTGACAAGGAAGTAATCTAGTCTGGATTGGGTCCCATGGACTGGGGAAATGAAGGTGTATTCGCAGTCGGATGGGTGGGAAAGGCGCCAGTGGTCCAGCAGACTGTGGTCCGACAGGATGTCTCCTAGGAGGGCCCAGTCCGCATTATTGCCCTCATCAAGACCAAACTGTGGAGGAACCCAGTACAAGCTTGCGAGGACATAGCGTCCCTCTGGATCACACCATGTCTTAAGGAGCCTAAATCGCAAGGATCGGCGCATGAGTATCGCCACCCCACACCTCCGCCCCAAGCCCTGCAACTCGCCGTGCACTGACGGTGTCCCGCTGTAGAGTGCCCTACCCACCCAGTCCCTGCTCAGTTTCTCTGATTCTGATGGGGAGAGATGTGTTTCCTGTAAGAGGGCAATATCTGCTCGTTTGGATCGTAGGTAAGATAGGACATTTTGCCGTTTGATGTAGTGCGTCATGCCATGAACGTTCCAGGAGAGGACCGTTAGTGGGGCCGTCGATCCCATTATGGAACGGAGTTGATCCGGGTTCAGGGAACGGATGACCTCCGATGTGGGAGTACACCAAATGAGGGGTTATTGCGGGATGAGCAAAGCGCAGAGCACGTGTGTGCTGAAAGAGGGTAGGCAAGAAGTGGGGGGAACTATGGGGGAACCCTCTGTCGAAGAACAGGAGAGTACCAGACAGACAAAGGAGGAGAGGAAAAGGAAGAGCAGAGAAAGACAGAACATATACGTGGGAGGTGGGGAAAGAGTGCAAGCGTGCAAACACAAAGGGTGAAAGAGCGTGTACAGAAAGCGGAGGGACAGTTGGAAGGGGAGACAGGGAAAAGAGGAATAAGAAGCTTGAGGCACAACAAAATGGAAAAGAAACACAGACCTAGGTCTGTAGCAGGCGAGGTAGTTCCTCACTACTGAGAGTCCTGTTGAACTGCGGGTCGCAACCTGCATGGTCCACGTGCCGGGTGGGCACAGGGGATGGAGCGGAAGGGTGAGGAAAGGTGCGTTATAGGAAGTTGGCTCTGTATATACTATCTCAAAGTGAGAGATAGTGTGCACAGAGTCCAAGGTTTCCCCTTAGAGGTTGATACTGGAAAAATTAGATAATTCTATTGCTCGTAGGCTTATCAGAGGGTAATGTTAAGCATTTGTTGTATACACACAGACAATAAATGAGGAACACACACTCACTTAACTACTGCCCTCCTGGCCTAAACACACCTTAAGACTTAAATCCAGGCCAATAGTTTTTATATAGAAAAAATATTGTTTCTTAATTTATTTTAGAAACACAAGATTCAAGATTTGAAGTAAATACATAAAATGCAAGGTACTCCAAGCAGGTAAGTAAGGAACTTTCAATTAGAGCAGTAACATACACAGTATAGGTTAAAATGACAATAAGCTATTTTAAAAGTGGACACAGTGCAAAAATCAGCAGTTCATGGGGGAGGTAAGTAAGGTTAAGCTTCTGAGGTAAGTAAAGCACTTACAAGTTCAGTTTCCCGGGCATAGGCAGCCCACTGTTGGGGATTCAAGGCAACCCCAAATTCACTGCACCAGCAACACAGTGCTGGTCAGGTGCAGAAGTCAAAGGAGTGCCCAAAACACATAGGCGCCTATGGAGAACAGGGGTGCTCCGGTTCCAGTCTGCCAACAGGTAAGTACCCGCGTCTTCGGAGGGCAGACTAGGGGGTTTTGTAGAGCACTAGGGGGGGGACACAAACAGGCACACAAAACACACCCTCAGCGGCACAGGGGCGGCCGGGTGCAGTGTGCTTAGTAGGTATTGGGTTTTCTGTAGAAATCAATGGAGGGTCCCGTGGGTCACTCTAGCGATGCATGCAGGGCACAGGGGGGCTTTTCGGGCCAGCCACCGACTGAGCTAGGCAGAGGGTCACCTGATGATCACTCCTGCACTGGAGGTTGGTTCCGTTCGGGCCTGGGGGCTGTGGGTGCAGTGCTTGGTGGGGTTGCAGGGGGGTCGTCTCAGGCTACTCATGAGGTCGCAGTCGCCTGGGAGTCCTCTCTGCAGTGTTGGTTCTCTGGAGCTCGAGCCGTGGGCATTGGGTGCAGAAGGTGAAGTCTCACACTTCCGGCGGGAAGAGTGAGCTCTTTAAATGATGCTTCTTTATTGCAAAAATTTTGCTGTAAGTGAACAGTGCTGCTGTTTTCTGGAGTTTCTTGGGCCTTCGGTTCAGGGCAGTCCTCTGAGGCTTCAGAGGTCGCTGGTCCCTGTCGGATGCGTCGCTGTGCAGGTTCTTTGAGTCTGGAGACAGGCCGGTAGGGCTGGGGCCAAGTCAGTTGTCGTCTCCGTCGTCTCTGCAGGGCTTTCAGGTCAGCAGTCCTTCTTCTTTGTGTAGGTTGCAGGAATCTGATTTCCTGGGTTCTGGGTCGACCCAAATACTGAATTTAGGGGTGTCTTTAGGTCAGGAGGGCAGTAGCAAATGGCTACTGTCCTGGCGGGTGGCTACACCCTCTTTGTGCCTCCTCCCTGAGGGGAGGGGGTTACATCCCTAATCCTATTGAGGGAATCCTCCAATCTCAAGATGGAGGATTTTTAAAGGCAGGGGTCACCTCAGCTCAGGACACCTTAGGGGCTGTCCTGACTGGTGGGTGACTCCTCCTGGTTTTTCTCATTATCTCCTCCAGCCTTGCCGCCAAAAGTGGGGGCAGTGGCTGGAGGGGTGGGCATCTCCACTAGCTGGGATGCCCTGGGGTGCTGTTACAAAAGGCATGAGCCTTTGAGGCTCACCTCCAGGTGTTACAGTTCCTGCAGGGGAGGTGTGAAGCACCTCCACACAGGACAGGCTTTGTTTCTGACCATAGAGTGCACAAAGGCACTCATCCCATGTGGTCAGAAACTCGTCTGGAAGTGGCAGGCTGGCACAGACCGGTCAGCCTTGCACTACGGGCACCTCTAAGATTCCCTCTGTGTGCATTTCTCAAATCCCACACTGGCATCAGTGTGGGTTTATTGTGCTGAGAAGTTTGACACCAAACAGCCCAGTATTCAGTGTAGCCATTATGGTGCTGTGGAGTTTGTAATGACAAACTCCCAGACCATATAATCAGTAGGGCTACCCTGCACTTACAATGTCTAAGAATTGCCTTAGACACTGTAGGGGCATAGTGCTCATGCAGCTATGCCCTCACCTGTGGTATAGTGCACCCTGCCTTAGGGCGGTAAGTCCTCCTGGAGGGGTGACTTACCTTTGCCACAGGCAGTGGTTTGTGGGCATGGCACTCTGAGGGGAGTGCCATGTCGACTTTGTCTTTTCTCCCCACTAGCACACACAAGCTGCAAAGCAGCGTGCATGCACTGAATGAGGGGTCTGTGAGGGTGGCATAATACATGCTGCAACCCTTAGGGACCTTCTCTGGCCACAGGGCCCTTGGTACCAGGGGTACCTTTTACAAGGGACTTAACTGTGTGCCAGGGCTGTGCCAATTGTGGAAACAAAGGTACAGTTTTAGGGAAAGAACAGTGGTGCTGAGGCCAGGTTAGCAGGGTCCCAGCACACTTCCAATCAAAGCTGGCATCATCACTAGGCAGAAAGTGGGGGGTGACCAGTAGGGGGTGAACATGCAAACAGTGGCATTTTTCTACAAAAGAGCAAAATGAATGTGGAAAAAAGAAATCTTGGGCAACAGGTCACAAACTAGAATAGGCAAATAAGTTAAAAGGGAAGGCATCAACATTTCAGAAGCTCGGTCAAAAGTTTTCTTTTTTGAGCTAAAGAAAAATTTCCAAGTCTCAGCAAGGCATTTCAAAGGGGCATGGGCAAAGAGGATTGTACCTCTGAGAGTCTAATGTGTTCAGCATACGACGCGGAATGGCAGAAAGGATTCTGATTCTCAGTCCAGCTGAAGAAAGATATATTACAGTTCATATGCCAACATGATTCGTCAGTCCATCGTTCCACAAGACGTTTAGGGTGTAACATCCAACAGAAATCAATTTTGGGACCCAAACTGAAAACTGAGTGCTGATTCTCAGGTTTGTCATGAGAACGGTATCCATCTGTACTCTTCCATGCAAGACTGTAACAATGTATATATTGTCAGTCCACAGTACTAAATGTGTCTTCCTCAAGGGCAAATTCCCAGGCTCACCTTGCGTAGAATAATAGACATCTATTACCAAACTAGCATTCTCATGAAAACAGAAAATGGAAAAAAGGTTCACATTAACTAGATGAGTAGAAATGTTCTGCACAATCACAAATACAGTGCCTGACAGTCCTCACTTTGGCTCATGCAAGTGAAGTAAAACATCATATTAACATACTCAAATAAAACACATCTAACACACAAATTATAAATCCAACATTAATAAGTGTCTATTAGCATTCATGTTACAGTGAATTTGGAAGGAAAATACTCTGTTAATACATTTCTATTAAAGTGGCGCAGAACTGCATTTCTGTACCTGTTCTGTGTGTGAGGAACCTGGCCCTGCTGAGGCATCTACTACTGTCTCTGTGTGGGGGAGGTTTCCACTGCCAGGCGGTACCTTTATTTTGTGAGGGAATCCTATGTTTTAGTGGCCCATGTTGTGCGAGTTAATGTGTGAAATAAGCTTGTACTGGGATTTGTTGCACCCTTTTTTAATGAGCAAAGCTTAAGGAAGGGTGCACTGCCTTCTTCAATCAGCTTTGGCTGTTTGTATGTTTAAGATTTGCACTGCGATTAGTAGTGTTGCATGCCTTTTTGAGTTGGAAGGAATGGAGCACAGAAAGGTTGCCTATGCTACCTAAGTGTGCAGGAATGAAGACTTGTATTGGACGTACATGTGCTGTGCATTTCCTTGGGGGGGGGGGGATGAAACTTGTGTTGCCTGGATTGAAACATTTCGATGCAAAAAAAACATGCACTGCAGTTGTTTATACTCTGCATGTTCTGTATGAATGATGTTTGCAGCACTGCTGCCCAAGCTGACCTTGTTTTGGTTGTGTGAAGAAAGCTGGCTCTGCCAGTGCTGCACCCTTTCTGTGAATGAACAATGAACTTTCCCCAGGGCTGTCATGTTACCTTTGTACTGCAAGATGTTTTGCCTCCTGTGAACTCTGAACCTTTCCCTCATTCCAAATTGCCAGTCTCCATAGAGATCCCTGACTTTAAATATCTGCCCCTCTCACTAGCAACAGATTTTAATAGAACAACTGATTTTGCAAGACTGTAGAAAACAACCATCTCACATACCTCTGTGCTCCCTGGACATGTGGCAACCAGTAATACGTAAATCAGCTAAGGTAACTGAACTGGCGGCGAGCCTGCTGCATGTAGCCATCAGAGCTGAGAAAACAAGCAGCTATGCGTTCAGAAATAAAGCTGATAATATTGATGCACCATCAGAAGAATGGTTTGTGAGGCAGTAATCAAGAAGTCACTTTTGATGACTCTATTACTATCCGTCAGGGCCCCCCCAACCTCATCTCAGTGTTCTGTTTGCGGTCTCCGTGTGTGGAAAGCTTCTCGGCCGTGCCACTCTTGTGCGTAGGTGGTCCTTCCTGTCCAGCTGACCATGACCATAAGTTGAGTATGCAAGTCATGAGACATTACCACCATTTGCTTCTAGAAACCAGAATGAGAATCCCTGCCAAATGTATTTGTACAGTCCGGGAATGTGTGTGCTTTGTACAGTGGCTGCTTTAAAAGACAGAGCCATTGAATTCCTTCCAGGAGGCATTCACAAACTCCTGAGCTGACACCCTCTGTCAGCACTGCATATAAAAAAGCACGCTTTGGCAAAGCTAATAAGTCTCACCTATGCAAGAGTTATTGTATTTGTTAACTCCTTTTGGCCATGTTGTACAGCAGGGCGGCTGAAAGTTAGAAAGCAAAAATGCTATGAAATGGCCAGTGACAGAGCACTAATGCAGGATGAGTGTGGGAGGTGGGACAAGCAACAATGCTGAAATGGTAGAGTATAAGGGGGTGCAAGTAAAAAGAAAAAAAGTACCTCTGAAAGTGGTGCGCAGTTTAAGGATACTGGGAAAGGAAAACAGCGATGCTCCAGGGTAGGTGCAAACACACAAATAGGAAATGAAGCCAGCACTTTGCCGACCAAAGAGAAGCAAATAAATGAGAGTGATGGGGTGCTTGGCTAGCCTGACCAACATGACACCCACCTAAGGGCTGAGCTCTAATTACAGGATAAAAAGTCGGACAATATCCTGGGTGTCGGCCCCCTGGCAAATGCAGGGGACCCGCAGCATCCATTGCAGCAGTGGCTGTCCCAGCCGGGAAGTGAAAGGGGCAGCTGATGGAGCTTGCAGCCTGCAGTGCTCCCAGAATCAGGCGGTTTAGGGCTGCAGGACCCACACAGGATCGGATTCACTCCTGTCTGCCTCGGGCGCCGATGGGATGGTGAGTGGCCTGCCCCAGAGCTGGGGATGTGAGCACTGGTGGTGTTGCATGTGCAGCCTTTGTACCTGGATGGGTGAGACCAGCTATGCTGGCCGAGGACCTAGAGGTGGTGGAGGCCGATTGTGGCTCACAACTAGAAGGGAGACCTACGGCCTCCCCCTGGGGCAGTTAGGCTCCCCCTCATGGGGGAGGGGTGATTGGCAATCCGGTGTGCCTTAGAGGGGAATTGGGCTGGATCCCTACCAGAACCTGGGACACCCTAGATCTCTGCAGCCAGTAGTGGAGCACAGAGAGGCCACTCCTGAGGACAGTGACCCTCTCGGGGGGCACTTGGCAGACCGATGTGCCTGAGGAGTCTGGATGGCCTCTGCCCTGTCCTGTGTGAGGAGCCCCAGATTCTGGTGGGGGTCCCAGACTGCGGGAGTGGAGGGGAGGGGAGTGGGCAGTGTTTGATGACCCCGCCCACCCCAGAGACCACCTTGGAGGAGGGTGGGTCCCCTCAAAGACCCTGCCAACAGACCTCACTGGGGTGGCTAATGTTGAGGGCCCAGCCCTGTCTGAGCAAAGTGAGCCCCTGTTTGTAGCTGGGATCACATCCAGGACTGACTGTCTTCTTGCGCTATGCAAAATATACACCTTCACGTGTTGGTAGCTGCAAGTGGGCCCATACTGCAATTTACCACCCCTCCCCTAAATAGTAGGCATCTGGACCCTCATGTTGTTTCCTGTGTTGGTGCACACCAGATCACTGAAACTGGACCAACCTTCTCCTAATCCTGCAGAGCCTGCACCTCAGACAATGGAATTTGCCAAACCTAACGCTATCCTCCAGGCCACTGAAACCTCCTGAATCTCTCTTGAAGCCAAGATTGACTCGGTGACAGAGGACCTGACTCACTTGCATGATGACCACCGAAAGCTATTGGACCAGTCACTCAGTCAGAGAAGACCCTGACCACCCTCACAGGTGGCTGACCTCAGTGACTGTGTCAAGTTCCTGAAGGAGACGGAGGGCCGCTCCTGCTGCAATGACATCAGAGTGTTGGAGGGCACTGAGGGTCAGTGAGCAGAAGACTTCTTGGATTCCTGGCTTCATAAGCTGCTCTCTGAGGAGGAACGTGCCACATAATTCTCAGTGGAGTGAGCCTATAGAGTCCCACGCGGTGCCCTCCACTGGGGGCAACGCCCTGGCCCGTGGTGGCCAGGGTCCTCCACTATAAGGAGGACCCTGCAATTGTCCAAAGGACTTGATAACCAGACCCCATCATTAAGGACAATCATTGCATCCTCATCTTTCTGGACTACACCTTGATGGTCTAGAGAAGGAGGGCATCTTTCCTAGGAGTCAAGCAGTGACTTTGCAACCTAGGTCTGACTAGGCTCTACTCTTTCCAGCGAAACTTAAAATCCCAGATGACCAAAATAATCTATAGACCTAGAGGACGTCTGGAGTTGGGTGGAGGAGCTGGATGCCACTGCGGGGGCCAGCAGGTCCCCGACAAGGCCCCTGAGGTCCCCGTGCATGCACTGGTATCTATCCCAGGGGGGGAACATCAGGGCGGTGAGTGATGTTGGCCATGCCTTCATCAACCCAGGCCCTAGAGAGCCAGTGCTCCACCCTGGACACAGTTGCAGGATTTCACAGTTCCCACCTGGAGCCTTCTGGACCTCTTGAGGTGAGAGCAGTGACAATACCTCCTCTTCAACCCCTCGGGGCCTCAGCCCCCTGCCTCAAGTGACCCCACAGACTGCGGATGCCATTATTTGACTCTATCAGATGAGGCCGTCCCCCCCCCTTGCAAGCTGTCTGAGGAGGGAGGGGGCTGCCCTTTCTAGGGCCCTGGCCACACAGCTGATTTGACAGGCGGATAGACAACGAGCCCTGAGAGCACCTGGAGATTGATCCTCCAAATGAAACCCGAACCGTGGTGCCTCTGTTCTACCTGCGACCCTTCTCCATACCTTCCTGCCCAGCACCAACAACACCTTTTCCTTTTAAGAGCCCAGTCCAATTACAGACTTACACTCCCACCTACAGCACACAGACCAGATGTTGGGATGGTTATGTTGAGGTTTGGATGGCACCCTCTGGGCCTGTTGTCCGTAGTGTGTTCTGTTAATAACACCCTGTTGGTGTCTCATTTACTGGTTTTTATTGTTTCCCACATGCCCTCCCGGCACCCCTGCCTCCCCACCCCTGGAGCCCCTTAGCCTTGGATGAGTCTTCTGACTCCTACACCCTCATGGGAATATACAGGCGGTCGACCAGTAATAAGTCTCTCATCCCTCACATTTTAGATCATCTGGAATATTCAAGACATGCACTCACCTGCCCCCGCTATGAAAGACATTCCTACCTTAAACGCAGATTGGTTGACATAGGAATCCTGCAAGAATCTCACAATACACGTACAGAGGCTGTCCATTTCCAGTGGTGCTGGAGAGGCCAAGTCCACTCCACCAGTTATTTGCCATATGCTAGAGGTGCCCTAATTTGTATATGAGCCTGTATTCCCCTACAAGTCCTAGCCCAGGAGATAGACAAAGAAGGCTGCTTTGTTCTTCTAGAGGCTAGATTGGTTTGCACACCCGTTCGGATTGTCAACATTTACCCCCCAGATTTCGACCAGATGACCTTTCTCCACCGCCTGCCAATGCACCTGGCTTGTTGGGCACACCTGCCATGAATTATGGGGCAGGTGGCTTTAACTGCGTCTTTGACCTCTCTGTGAACCGTCCCTACAATAATGTAACGCTTCCTGTATTTAACCACCAATTCCACCAATTCCATCTTGACCACTGACTCCATTTTGTGCTTAGCTTAACTTCAAATGCTGTCACATCAGTGGCGCAGGTATTTTTCCTCGCACAGTTTGTCCTCTACATTGAATGTGTCTTGCCAGGGAATGGAACATAACATGGGGGATGAAACCATGATAAGAGAGTACAAGGATGAGAATGTTCATAGCAGAGAAGGGTACAGCTCTGTATTGGAAAGACACCTTGGGATCTGGCCAATCCTTTTGTGTGTGTTTTCAGCACTGACCAAGTACAGCCCACGCTTGAATTTCACAACTTACTCGAAGGGAGGAGGGAGGTTACCAGAACATTCCTCTTAAGTTTGATTAAGGTATAAAAGGTGGGGAAACTTGGTGCTGAGACAAAAGAAACTAACTTCTGAGAGTGGACACATTGCTCAGAAGTCCGATTGGGGAAAATTTCTCCTGTCTCAGCTGTCCAGGGTTCGACAGCGTGATGTTGGCAAAGACAAGGATGATGTTGTATTCATTCCATAGGGTGACGCATTTTTAATTCTTAATTATCTAGCTTTACTCTGTGCATGCATAAATATATATATTCTTCGCATACATATTCATTGTTGATATATTGCATTTTTCTGCTTATTATTCCACTGCCGTGATTATTTTAGTAGCTGCACGTGTTTTGATGCATTCACGTTAATATTTTTGTATACTTTAGTTTGAGCCCTGGGAAGTGCCTTAAAAAATTCATCACTCAGACTAAGAGTGCTGCATCCTTTGCATTCTTCTTTAGCCCTGTTCCCTCTTAGTTTGAAGATACGCAGAACAGTTAGCTACAGCCCATAGCCTGACATCCTGACAAAATCTCAACAGTCATGGCAGACTATTCTCACACTACTCCACTGTCCAGGATCTCAATGTATGCCTTGGCTGCATGTTATGCTCTGTCTCAATCTGCTCTTTGATCTCTTCCTCTGACTACCTAGGGATGGAGCTATTAGACAATAACCCCTTGGTGACGGGCCTCCGGTGGGGAAAAACACCCTTCCAAATCCCCTTGTGGAAACTGCAGCCTGCTGCCCTGGAGGACTCCGCCTTTGCTGTGCTGATCTCAAACCAGACTGCAGAATACTTTGAGCATTATGAAGGGTCTACCCCTATCCCCAAACTCCAAATGAGAGATCTATAAGGTGGTCCTCAGAAGGGCCTGCATCCACACTTTCAGCGGGGAATGCAGTAGGTTCTTGGAAGTCCTGCATCAGGCAGAACAGCCCTACATGGTGAAGGAGAGGGAGGAACTAGACGACCCGGAGCAGTGGACCTCCCTGACACCGGGAGGCACTATTAATGGAGCGTTTCTGCTGTTTGGATTATAGGGTGTACATTGCTAGATCACATTTAAAGGGTGACAAATTGGGCCAGCACCCAGCCTGGCTTATTCGGAATGAATCACAACAGCCGCCTATACCACATCTCCGTCGGGTAGATGATGTCAACCTATATTCCCAGGAAGACATTCACGAGGCCTTTGACTCCTTCTATGTCTCACTCTGTTATCCCCCCCCCACCCCCTGGACACTCCAGAGGCTGACATACAAGGATTCTTGGACGCAACCTCTTTCTCAACCCTCTCTGCGCTCAAGATAGATGCTGTCATTACAGTGGTATTTGTCAGGGAGGCAGTCTTGGAGATGGCGACTGGAAAAACACCAGGGACCAATGGACTTCCAAGCTAATTGTATAAGCACTAGGCAACCATTTTGGCCCCACATCAGGTCAAATTGTTTGACTCCATATTGGAGTCGGATAACCTCCCACGAACTATGAGTGAGGCTCTATTAGTCTCCCTGCTAAAACAGAGACAGATCTCCAAAACCCCTCTTCATACCATCCCATATCCATTTTGAGCACAGACTATAACCTCACCAAGTTTCTGGACTCTAGAATCCAAATATTCCTTTCACGTCTGATTCATGTGGACCAAAGTGGATTCATTCTGGGTCGTAATACTGTAAATAATATTCAAAGCTTCTTCCGGGTTGTGGAAGGGGAGCAGCTCAAATGGCCCTGTGCAGCCGCCTTGGTTCTCAACCTGGAGAAGACGTTTGATTTCCTCAGTTGCTAGTATTTCTCTGCAGTGTATCACTGCTTTGGGTTTGGGGGCCATTCTAGACACATTAGGTTACTCTACAATGCGCCCATGGTGTTGGTCCAAACAGGAGGACTTGTGTCCTGGCCTATCTCGGTGGGGAGGGGCACACATGAGGAATGTCCACTGGCCCGTTCCTCTTTGCTTTAGTGGTTGACCCACTAGCCTCCATGTTCGCCATACAGGAAACCCATAGGGAATACGCCTCTTTGATAGCACACATATAATCTCCCTATACGCCAATGATGTATTGTTTTACATCAGAGATATGTCTGTGGACATTTCCAGTCTTGCAAAACTTCTGACCACCTTCGCCAATCTGTCAGGCGTCTGGGTGAGCTAGACAAAGTTGTGTTTTTCAAATAATGCCTGCACTGCCCTCTTACCGATTGGTGATGGTTGAGTTGCCCTTACAATTGGAAGAACACTTATCTCGATATCTGGGTGTCAACATTTATCATACTGCCACAGATCTCCTGATGGGTAATTTGACAAAAACATTGTTCTATCTTCGAGCTCAAGTTGCTTTCTGGAGAATCCCCCATTTATCGGTAAAAGGCTGCATAGCCTCTGCAAAAATGGTTATGCTGTCATGCCTGCTTTACCATTTCACTACGCTCCCAGTGATTCCCTGTCAATCACCCTGTAACAGGGTGGCCCAATGATGACAAGTAGCCCGTGGTTAGATGATATGTAAAGTTTATTTTTGTTAAGAGTTTTTCAAGGAGCTTTTAGATTTATGAGTGTAAGTGGTCACTACTCTTCTGATCCTCTTCTTGTTGTCTTCTCTTCGCAGGGCTCACAGGAGGCGCATGTGGGAAGAGAACAGAAAGATATAGTGGTAAGTGGTCTACTAGTGACTGTTTTTTTTCTCTTCCTATTCTTAGCTCTGCTCCTTTTCTGTCTCTCTCTCTCTCCTGCATATGTTCTGTCTGGTTTGAGACCTGTCTTCCTCTTTTCTTTTCCTCTTTCTGCTCCTCTTTTCGTATCTTAAGTTTTCTCTCTCTTCTCTCTCCTTTTCCTTTTTTCCCCGTAGGTATCGCGGCCTTCTCTGTGGGGCGTTTTCCTTTTCTTTCTGTCTACTGTCTGTTATGTCATTTTTTTCTCTCGACCTCTCTTGATTGTACCTTTCTCTTCAGTATCTCGGCTGTATGACAAATATATACCGCTCTCCCTCTGTTTCTCCTATGACTTTCTTAATGTTGCACTCTTTTTTTTGTTTTGCCCTGTCTTTTAAGTGATTTTCCCTGCGTCGTATGTCACTTGATTCCTTAATGCCTGTTTTAATGAGTTAAACAGAAAAAAAAACCAAACCTGGGATCTTAGTTGATAACTAGAACAGCAGGAAATAATGGAAACAAAAGAACAAAATAAATAAAAAACAATAAATAGGAAAACCCCAAAATAAGTGTAGCTGGACCTTCCCTGTTACGGTCCTTACTCCCCTCCTTCCTTTCTCCCCTCCACCTTCCCACTTCTCGTATGTGTGTCCCATGCACCCGTGATGGCCACGCTCTTCCCTGAGCGTGGCCGGAGTTTGCGTTTAGTGACCCCCCGGGCCTCTGCACTGTCCTGCCGTCCTGTCGCTGGTTCCGAGGTCCTCGCCGCTTGTCTCCCCACGGCCGTCGTCAGGAACGCCGCCGTTGTAGTCCTTGTTTTCCTCTCCTTCTGCCACCTCGCCGAGGGTGTCTCCTCCGGTTCCCGCGTTGGAATCTTTCAATCCGTCTTGCTCCTCCCATTTTAGCCAGGTGACGGCGCAAAGTGGCTGTTTCTGCCAGCCGTCACCCGGAAGCAGAATAGGATTGGTCTCCGCCCGGAGGACTTCCGGGTTGGAAGTACTCTGTGTTTTAGTGCCCCCAGGGTTCGACGGGTCTGACTGAGATAGCGTGGGCCCGTCACAGTCACTCCCCCTAGAAAGTGGCTGATAGAGCCACACGTCCAACAGATACCAGGACAGGTAGTCCGCGTTGAGCAGGCAAGATCCTGGGGAATAAAGAACCTGAAAGGAAAAACATTGCAGTGAAAGGAACCACCAGAGGATACGTGCGTTTGTGTCCTTATGGCGAGCCAACCATGTCAGAGGAGCATGATCCGTTATCAAAGTGTAAGGGCACCCAGCCAAATAATACCAGAGGGACTCTACAGCCCATTTGATAGCCAGGCACTCTTTTTCCAGGGTGGGGTAGTGGTACTCCCTCGGTAACAGCTTCCGACTGATGTATACAACAGGATGTAGGACCCTTTCTTCATCAGCTTGAGATAATACTGCCCCTAGCCCTACATCAGAGGCATCAATCTGAACAAGGAATGGTTTGTTAAAATCTGGACAACGAAGTACTGGTTCAGAGGTTACGAGGGATTTGAGATGCTCAAACGATGTCTCTCTTGGGTAGAAAGGGAAGCCAGGTGATTGGGTTTCGTTTTCCCCAGTAAATCAGTGAGGGGGCCCGCAATGGTAGAAGAACGGGGAATAAACCTACAATAGTACCCCACCATGCCCAGCAAGGCTCGGATGTCTTTTTTTTTGGGCGTGGGAGGGGTAGATTGGTAATGGCTTGTACCTTTTCGATCTGTGGTCGAACCTTTCCTTCCCCTATGACATACCCAAGGTATTTTATGGTATTATGTCCCAATCTACACTTTTTGGGATTTGCGGTAAGGTGAGCAGCCCGTAATGCCTGAATTACGTGGTATAGGTGGTCAAGGTGTTCCTCCCAGGTAGCACTATAAACAACTATATTGTCTAAGTATGCAGCGGCATACTCTTGGAAGGGGCGAAGGATCATATCAATAAGGCGTTGGAAGGTGGCTGGTACCCCGTGAAGACTGAATGGCAAAATGGTAAACTGATATAGTCCTGAGGGGGTGGAGAATGCCGTTTTCTCCCTGTCCTCAACCCTAAGGGGTATTTGTCAATAGCCTTCTGTCAAGTCCGGAGTGGTCATATAGGTAGCCTGTCTTAAACGTTCTAAGAGTTCATCAATTCGGGGCATTGGGTATGAATCAAAGTGAGACACAGTGTTTACCTGCCTAAAGTCTATACAGAATCTGGTGCTCCCAGATTCTGTGCCAAAGCTGTCTGGCTTTGGCACTAGGACTACCGGGGAACACCATCGGCTAGACGACGGCTCAGTTATACCCGCGTCTAAAATAGTCTTCACCTCTTGTTCCACTACCTGCAATTTGGTTTCTGGTATTGTATAGGGTTGTTGTCGAACTACTTTATCCCCAATTATACGTATAGGGTATTGTACCAAATGGGTTCTGCCTGGAATTTTGGAGAATACGTCTAGGCTAGAGAGGACTAGGTTTTCTAGTTTTTTCTTTTGTTTTTGGGATAAGGAATTATTAATTTGAGGCATTGGGGTGTCACTCTGGGTGTTTCCTGTATCGGGATACATCGGAATCTCTTGTTTGCCTTCGGTGGTTACGTATAATACTTCAGGAGTCTCAGTATTCTCATACCATTTTTTAAGAAGATTAATGTGATAGATTTGCTCCCTGCCCGTCCAGCTGGGTATCTCAGTTTTATATGTGGTGGGATTGACTTGTTCTAAGACCGTATATGGACCTTGCCATCGGGCCAAAAGTTTATTTTCACTAGTGGGCAGGAGTACCAGCACTTTATCCCCCACGGTCAGGTTACGGGGTGTACTATGGGTGTCGTAATAGGATTTTTGCTTAGCTTGAGCGTCTCTCAGGGTTTTGTGAGCCTCCTCCCAAATGGAATGTAAGTTGTCTCTAAGGTCTTTGGTATATGACAGAACATCCTTTATCTCATCCTCAGACTCCTCCCATTGTTCAGCCAGCATTTCCAGTAGGGTATGTGGCTGTCTGCCAAACAACAACTTAAAGGGGTTATGTCCGGTAGAAGACTGTATGTGGGTTCGAAACGCGTAGAGGACTAGTGGCAATTTCCTTTCCCAATCTCTGCCCCTTTACGGAGGGGGTAGGGGTCCCATTAAATCGAGTCCTACCCGTGAAAACTGAACTTCTATTACGGGCAAAGGATGTAAAGGGTCAGTACGATCAGGTGATGGATTGATTAGTTGACATTTAGGACACACCTGGCAATGTTTTCTAATGTCTCCGTATATGCCCGTCAAATAGAACCTTTGGAGAATAGCTGCCTCTGTTTTTTCTCTCCCTAAGTGACCTTCCCCGTTATCTCCGTGTGCCAAGTGGAGCACTTGTTCTCGATAGGAATGGGGAACTACTAACTATGTTTTTTTCCCTGGAGTGTTTTGACACTCTCTATACAACAAGTCATTGGTAACGGTGAACAGTGGACCTACCGAGGGCCCATCCGGGGCTAATGCACTTTGCCATGCATGTTTCAGAGTTGGATCCTCTCTTTGAGCCTGTCGGAAGCTACCTGCTACGGACATCACAGCTGTTGGATTAATAGAGGTCAATGGTGTAGATTCGTCGCCCTTGTTCTGATATCTCTGCTTTTGTTCGTGTTTCTTCTTTTTACTGAGTTTCCGTCTGTCCCTGGACTCCTCGATGTCGGAGGAAACAAAAGTGGCTTCCTTCCACCAGGCATCATATGATCCTGATTGGCATTAGCCTATAAGTAGGCAAAGTCTTTGTAGTCGGTGCCTATAATCATGTCTTCACCGAGGTTAGGAATAACCCCTACGGAGAGACATTCGGCGGGGGTAGACTGGTTTGGAAGCTGATACTTGCGGAACCGAGGAAGTGGGTTTTGGGTGAACCCCTCGAAACCGGGAGCCCTATGGAAGGCACAGGCTAGATCAATAGCCTTATGGTTGCGGGTGGTAGTCAGGAGAGCATCCAGAAATTGTTCGAGAATGATAGCATCAAACATCTCATCCTTAGTGTTCTCAGTGGGATGGAGCCATTTTCCTCCTGCGTGATATACCCGATAATATATGGTGCAGGGGTTTTACTGCGACATCCACTTTGTCTGACAGAACCTCACTCTATGTGTCACGTTGTAGATGCTCCTCAGACTCGGCGCGATGCAAATAAGGGTCCGCCTCCTGACTTCACCAAGTCACCTATATAAACCACGGTGCATTGGAGTAATCGGGTGAGGGAAGGAAGGGGAAGGAACAGCAGGGACGGGATATCTGTAAAGAGAGGAATACACAGTGTTAATATCACATTGCCTGTCTACTCTCGCAATGTCTCGCTAAAGTACCAACGACCGTACCTGCCCCTAACTCATGAGGGCAGAACTAGTCCAACACCTATCTGTGCTCCATCTGAATCATAGATGGACGCCCCAAGCCAACAATTAAATACCGATGATCTCTAATGGGTTGCTCAACACCCACATTTATACAAGATAGTCACGAAATAATGAGGAGACAAAAACGAAGAGAAAGGGAATAAAATTAACGATGATAAGAACATATCTCGTAGTCCTTTCTATGACTCAGTTAATCCACTAAGCCCCATGTCATAGTCACGCAATTTGTAGGAATAACCCGATGTTATTTCATTACGTATTGAAAAGAAAAATCGTCCCGGCAGTTCAATTCCCGCAAAAATAAACATTAACCCCTTGTCGTAGCCAAACATATAATGTTCTCTGGCCCCAAGGATAATCGTGCTTTATTGGTAACTCAAACAAAAGACCGCCGTGCTTCAGAAGTTACCAGTGTCCTTGTCGAACTGAAAAAAGAAAGGCGAGGGATTCCGGCACCAAATCGTCTCACCGCTTACCACCTCTCCTTCGTGGCAGGTTCCCCTGGGAAAATAAACTCGACACTCCCCCTGATATTGGGAAGGTCCCAGGCTCCACGGAAAACCGGAGGAGGAATTAAACCTCCTAAGCAAACAACTCAACCTCGGAAACGCCGACAGCAAGATCCCTCGTTGTCCATCCGACTGGTTTCTAGGAAACGAATAACGCACATTACTTCCTGTATGTGCTTGCTTTTTAATCGACCTCTTCCCCTCTAGGCGTCATGGGATATGTAGTCCAAAAGGACTATGTTATCCCGATCGGCAATGTAGGCGCCGTGGCTAACACCTGACAGTACGCCCGCCTCCAAAGCGCCTCTTAGGACCAGGTTTAGAGGGATGACGGGCATGAAACAGCCGTACTGCCCTAGGGGCATGGACATTGCTTTCCGGCTCCCATGAATCGTCCTCAGCATTGTACCCCTTCCATGAAACCAAGTACCACAGCTTACCCCCCCGTCGTTTGGAATCCAACACTCTGCGCACCTCGTACTCCAGCTGCCCATCTCTGACCACCGGAGGCACCGCCTGCCGGGTCGCTGAAAGAGCCGGTTTCAAAAGGCTGCAATGAAATACCGGATGGATCCTTAAGGAAGCAGGTAAGTTGAGACGGTAAGCCACAGGGTTTATCTGGCGTGACACCTCATAGGGACCAATGTAACGAGGATGAAAGACGCTACGCATCTTGAAGCGTATATACTTGGTGGAAAGCCACACTCTATCACCTGGCTGATATGCCGGCCCCTCACGCCGATGTTCATCACCCCACTTTTTATACTGTTTTTTGGCCTTCTCCAGATTGAGTCGTATCTTCTTTTGCACGGATTGGAGATTCTTAATCATGGCATGAACCGTAGGTTGATCCGTGACTTCCCTAGGTATGTTTATGGGCAACATTTCCGCGTGGAACCCCGTGTTAGCACGAAAAGGAGATTCTCGTATCGAGCTATGCCAAGCATTGTTGTATGATAGTTCTGCCAGCCATAGCAACGAAACCCAGGATTCGTGAGCGTCCTTTGCATAGCACCTCAGATATTTTTTCAGGGTTTGATTGAGGCGCTCCGTCTGGCCATCGGTTTGTGGGTGGAAACTGGTGGACAGTGCGGATTCAATGCGCAGTACCTTGCACCACATACGCCAAAACCTAGCAACAAACTGGGGGCCTCTGTCCGAAATAATGGTTCTCGGTAGACCATGTAACCGCACCACTTGAGACAAAATTAGATGGGCGGTTTGACCGGCTGTAGGCAGATTTCTACAAGGAAGAAAATGACCCATCTTGGTAAGGCTATCGATTACCACCATGATAGCGTTGTACCCCTGATCCATTGGTAATCCTACCACAAAATCCACGCTAATGGTTTGCCACGGTTTATCCGGAGTGGGCAAAGGTATCAGTCTGCCCTGGCTCTTCGCGTTTTCTCCCTTGGCCCGTGCACATATCTCACACCGAGCCACCCAGGCCGCAACGTCTTTAGCCCAACCTTCCCACCTGAAATGTCGTCGAACTATTTGCGCCGTTTTGGTGTAACCAGGATGACCAGCCGTTACCGCATCATGACACCAATTAAAGGCTTGCACTCGGAGTTCACGTGTTGGCAAATACAAACGATTACCTTGCAACGGTATTCCATGCTTAAGGGTACGGTCCTGACTTAACTCCGCCCATTTCTTCCACTGAGCAGCAGACTTATGCTTAGAAACCTTTTCTAAGAAATGGGAGATATGAAGGGCACAAAGCACTCTTTCAGGTTTGATGATTGCTTCCTCAGGTCTTGAAGCGATGGTTCTCACGTCCTCTTGTCGAGACAGTGAATCTGCCTTGCGATTGTCAACCCCAGGACGGAAGGTCACCACAAACTTGTATTCTGAAAAAAACAGCATCCACCTCATTTGCCGCTGGGTAAGTTGTCTTGCCTCCTTCATATACTGCAGATTTCGGTGATCAGTATATACCGTGACCGGGTGTTGAGCTCCCCATAGGTAGTGTCGCCATTCCTGGAATGCCTTTTTTATGGCTAACAATTCCTTTTCTGCCACCATATAGTTAAGTTCCGCAGCCGATAGTTTCCTAGATAAAAACGCAACAGGATGAAGCTGTCCGGTGGTTTTGTTTCTTTGTGATAACACGGCCCCTATCGCTATATCCGAGGCATCCGCTTCGACGATAAAAGGGGCATCCGGCTGTGGATGTTGAAGTATAGGTGCGGAGCAGAAGGCCTGTTTCAAAAAGCAAAAGGCCTCCTCTGCTTCCTCTGACCAAACAAAAGACACCCCCTTTCTTAGTAACCTTGTTATAGGTGACACAATGTGAGAAAAATGAAAGATGAATCTTCTATAGTAATTGGAAAACCCAAGGAAGCATTGCACGTCTCTCACACTAGTGGGTACTGGCCACTCCTGAACAGCCTGTATTTTTCTTGTCGACATGCAAAACCCTTCAGGGCTTAAATCCACCCCCAAGAACTCAACCTTCCGGACATGGAACTCGCATTTGCTCAGTTTGCAAAAAAGACTATGCTGTCGCAATGCTAGGAGTACTAAGGAAACATGGTCAGAGTGGCGCTCCAGGGATGTGGAATACACCAGAATGTCATCTATATAAACGATCACGAAACGGTCTACGTATTCCTTGAGAACATCGTTCAGAAAATACTGGAATGCCGCTGGGGCGTTACACAACCCGAACGGCATTACCAAGTACTCAAACAGACCATAACGGGTTTTGAACGCCGTTTTCCACTCGTCCCCTTCGCGGATTCTGACCAGATGGTAAGCTCCCTTCAGGTCCAACCTTGTATAGATTACCGCCTCTTTCACCTGTTCCAATAACACAGGAATGAGAGGAAGAGGGTATCTATTCCTCACTGTATTCTTGTTCAGCATTCGATAATCGATGCAGGTTCTCAACTCTTTATTAGCTTTAGCTATGAAAAAGAGTGGAGAGGCTGCCGGAGAACAAGATGGTCTAATGAACCCGATCTCCAGGAAGTGATCCAAGTATTTTCTCAAATGCTTGGTTTCTGGGTCTGATAGAGCATATACCCTACAGGAAGGAAGGAGAGCTCCAGGAATCAGATCTATCTTGCAATCATATACACGATGGGGTGGCAATGTCTCAGCCTGACCTTCGTCGAACACATCCTTGAACTCGGCATAAACAGAGGGCAATATCACTGTTTTCTCCATCACTGTGGCCAACTGTAACCCTTGAGCCAATGCTAACATGGGGGATTCGTCATACAAGAAGCAGTTATTCTCACACCTCGAGGACTGAAAACTAACCGTCTTGGTTTGCCAATCTATAACAGGATTGTGTTTTCTTAACCAGGGCATTCCTAAAATAATTTCATACTGAGGAGCCTCTATTATATCCAGTCTAATTCTTTCTTTATGTTCCGGAGATACCCCATTGAAGATCAACCCAACGTCCTCAGTATGTTCTGTAAGGGGCCCAGATTTCAGCGGTGTACCATCAACCGCCAACACTATTTCGGGGTCCTTTCTCGGAATGCTAGGAAGTCCCAATCTCCTAACCACCCCTGCATCTATGAAATTTCCCGTGGCTCCGGAGTCTATCATCGCCCATACTGGAAACTTTCGTTCTTTGGACACCAGCTCCACTGCTAACAAAAGGTGGGACGCCTTTTGCTCCTGTGGAAAAAGGGCTAAGGAAGTTAACCGTAACACCGGTTGGGGTTCTATAACGGGCAATTCCTCTTTCTCCGATGTTTTTCCTGCCGTAACCGCTGCCTTTTGAGTGGGGGAGTAGGAGAATCTCTTACGTGGTTTCTGGGGACACTCTCTTACATAATGACCCTTCCTGCCGCAATACATGCACAACCCCTGTACCCTCCTACTCTCCTTCTCGGACTTCGACAAGGGTGCCCTAACGGCTCCCACGTCCATAGGCTCCCCACCTATATCATTGGGAGTAGAAACAGATCGCACTTCCCTTTCTGGAATGCCTGGTCGCCTATCCCCCGCTCTACGCTCTCCCCTTCTTTCTGCTAATCTGTGATTCAGTCTCAGGGTAAGATTCACAAGATCTGTACAAGTGGAAGGCTGCGGGTCTATTTGAGCGAGTATATCCTTCATGTCGTCTCGTAAACCTTGATAATAGAGAGACATTCTCTTCTCCTCTGGCCACCCTGATTCTGCCACCAATCTATTAAAGGTCGTGAGATAAGAGACCAGATCAGACCTCCCCTGTCTCAACTCCAGTAATTCCCTGTCAGCACTAAAAGTGGTTGTTCTATGATCAAACACCCTCTTGAAAGCCGTCCGAAAGGCATTCCAGTCCAATAACAAGGGGTCATCGTTCCTGACTAATGGTACGGCCCAATTGGCTGCGTCTCCCGAGAGATAAGAAATAGCGAACATTACCCTGGAAAGATTAGAGGGAAAAGACGCGGGTCTACAAGAGAATTGTAGAGACAACTGAGTTAGAAAGGCCTGAACTTTCCTGGGGTCCCCTGAATACCGTTCCGGGCTGGCCAAAGGGATAGGAGGGGAGACATTCACGGTTACCTGTGGTGTGGATGCTGAAGCATCGAAGGGATTCCTAGTAAGCCTTTCTACCTTTTCCTTTAACGCTGCTGCCTCCACCCTAGAATTAGCCAACTCTTGTTGCACTACTACTAACGCCTGTAATACATCATCCATAGACGCCATCTTTGTATCACACCGAGCGGGAGGAGCGTTATTCGTGGGTGCGTTATTCTGTCACGTTGTAGATGCTCCTCAGACTCGGCGCGATGCAAATAAGGGTCCGCCTCCTGACTTCACCAAGTCACCTATATAAACCACGGTGCATTGGAGTAATCGGGTGAGGGAAGGAAGGGGAAGGAACAGCAGGGACGGGATATCTGTAAAGAGAGGAATACACAGTGTTAATATCACATTGCCTGTCTACTCTCGCAATGTCTCGCTAAAGTACCAACGACCGTACCTGCCCCTAACTCATGAGGGCAGAACTAGTCCAACACCTATCTGTGCTCCATCTGAATCATAGATGGACGCCCCAAGCCAACAATTAAATACCGATGATCTCTAATGGGTTGCTCAACACCCACATTTATACAAGATAGTCACGAAATAATGAGGAGACAAAAACGAAGAGAAAGGGAATAAAATTAACGATGATAAGAACATATCTCGTAGTCCTTTCTATGACTCAGTTAATCCACTAAGCCCCATGTCATAGTCACGCAATTTGTAGGAATAACCCGATGTTATTTCATTACGTATTGAAAAGAAAAATCGTCCCGGCAGTTCAATTCCCGCAAAAATAAACATTAACCCCTTGTCGTAGCCAAACATATAATGTTCTCTGGCCCCAAGGATAATCATGCTTTATTGGTAACTCAAACAAAAGACCGCCGTGCTTCAGAAGTTACCAGTGTCCTTGTCGAACTGAAAAAAGAAAGGCGAGGGATTCCGGCACCAAATCGTCTCACCGCTTACCACCTCTCCTTCGTGGCAGGTTCCCCTGGGAAAATAAACTCAACACTCCCCCTGATATTGGGAAGGTCCCAGGCTCCACGGAAAACCGGAGGAGGAATTAAACCTCCTAAGCAAACAACTCAACCTCGGAAACGCCGACAGCAAGAGCCCTCGTTGTCCATCCGACTGGTTTCTAGGAAACGAATAACGCACATTACTTCCTGTATGTGCTTGCTTTTTAAGCGACCTCTTCCCCTCTAGGCGTCATGGGATATGTAGTCCAAAAGGACTATGTTATCCCGATCGGCAATGTAGGCGCCGTGGCTAACACCTGACACTATGACTCTCTTGATCCAAGCTAATCCGTTCTAGGATTGCCTTTTTAATTTCGTTGTGAGGGGTTACGCCTCCCGGATTTACCGCCTGATAAGTTGCCTGGAGATGGCCCGTTAGAAGTGGGGCTATGTACTCTCCCCATTCGTCTGTTGGCCAATTGGCGGAGCTGGCCACACGCTCGAAATTAGTGAAAAAAGAATCAGGGTCCTCATTGTCCTGATATTTTTGGAGAACACTGCTTGGAACATTAGAAGGTACCTTGGTCTGGGCTATGGTTTCAGTCAGTTTTCCCAAGGCGGTTTCATGGACCAATTGATTATTTGCTATGATTGTAGCCTGAATCTTCAGGGTGGTCTGCAGTGCCTCCCTTTCTTCCTTGGCATCCTTCAGCTGCTCCTCCCATACCAATTGAAAGTGCCGTTGACCTTCTTCCAGCTGGGCTATCATGTCTGCGAGGGTGGGTTTTTCTTCCATTGCGTTCCCTTACGTTGTGGGAGCTTCCGGAGAAGGTTTCCCACTTCTGACACCACATGTAACAGGGTGGGGCAATGATGACAAGTAGCCTGTGGTTAGATAATATGTAAAGTTTTTTTTTGTTAAGAGGTTTTCAAGGAGCTTTTAGATTTATGAGTGTAGGTGGTCACTACTCTTCTGATAATCTTCTTGTCGTCTTCTCTTCGCAGGGCTCACAGGAGGTGCATGTGGGAAGAGAACAGAAAGAGATAGTGGTAAGTGGTCTACTAGTGACTGTTTTTTTTCTCTTCCTATTCTTAGCTCTGTTTCCTGTTCTGTCTCTCTCTCTCCAGTATATGTTCTGTCTGGTTTGAGACCTGTCTTTCTCTTATTGTTTTCCTCTTTCTGCTCCTCTTTTAGTATCTTAAGTTTTCTCTCTCTCTCCTACTTGCTCTCTGTCCTTTTCCTTTTTTCCCGTAGGTATCACGGCCTTCTCTGTAGGGCGTTTCTTTTCCTTTTCTTTCTGTCTACTGTATGTTTTGTCATTTTTTCTCTCAACCTCTCTCTCTTGATCGTAGCTTTCTCTTTTGTATCTCGGCTGTATGACAAATATATATCGCTCTCCCTCTGTTTCTCCTATGACTTTCTTTTTTTTTTTTGCGCGTTCATACACTGTCTTTTAAGCGACTTTCCCTGCATCATATGTCACTTGATTCCTTAGTGCCTGTGTTAACAAATTAAACAGAAAAAAAACAAAAGCTGGGAACTTAGTTGATAAATAGAACAGCAGGAAATAATGGAAACAAAAGAACAAAATGCATAAAAAAAAAAGTAAAACCCCAAAATAAATGTAGCTCGACCTTCCCTGTTACGGTCCTTACTCCCCTCCTTCCTTTCTCCCCTCCACCTTCCCACTTTTCGTATGTATATCCCACGCACCTGTGATGGCCCCACTTTTCCCTGAGCGTGGCCGGAGTTTGCGCTCAGTGCCTCCCAGGCCTCTGCACTGTTCTGCCGTCCTAGCGCTGGTTCCGAGGTCCTCGCCGCTGGTCTCGCCACGGCCGTCGTCAGGAACACCTCTGTTGTAGTCCTCGTTTTCCTCTCCTTCTGCCACCTCGCCAAGGGTGTCTCCTCCGGTTCCCGCGTTGGAATCTTTCAATCCGTCTTGCCCCCCCTTTTTAGCCAGGTGACGGCGCAAAGTTGCTGTTTCTGCCTGCCATCACCCGGAAGCAGAATAAGATTGGTCTCTGCCCAGAGGACTTCCGGGTTGGAAGTGCTCTGTGTTTTAGTCCCCCTGGGGTACAATGGGTCCGACTGAGATAGCATCAACCTCTAGGGGATCTTATCTGGCAGTGTGACATGCACAGAGTGCACCTACCACCGGATTTGGGTGGTCTTGGAGCCTCGAACTTTGAACTATATTACCTAGCAGCACAGCTGCAATGGCTGGCCCATTGGCTGACATGCTACAGTTTGGCAGATACCAGTGCTGCCACTCCTCCCTTGTGTGAGGCGGCACTTCTGGCACTCTTGGACCCTTGAGCTAGGCCTTCCTGAACACTTCAGTGCCTGGTTCAGGTGGCACAACATTGTCGGCAAAGAAGTTATTGGCTCAATCACAGCTCTCCTGTCCATGCTCCTTCTATTCCCCTACTGGGCCTTCCTGACGGAACTGGCCCCCCTTTCTAAGTGAGCACTCAGAGCTTGGCACCAAGCCAACCTATCATCTCTCGGGCATCTATTCACCAGTGTTCACCTCCTTTCGTTCAAAGAACTGGAGGATCAGTATGGACTCCACCAGGGTCAGTTCCTGACCTATGATCTCCTTAGCAACGTCCTGAGACACAGCTGGTAGGTCGATACCTTTGAACCACCCATGAATGGCCTGTAGATACCCTACACATATTAGCTAGTGGAAGGAGACTGATAACCTGGCTTACAAGAGATATGAAGTCACACACACACCTGGAAGGCTGAATTCGACCGGGCCTTTCATGACAGGGAATGGCAAAAGGCATTGGCGCACAGTACAAGATCTCCAGTAACATCAGATTACAATTGATCCAATTCTGTATACTACACAGAGTGTACCTTTTGCCACAGCGACTGCACCATATTTCCCCAACTTCCCTGACACCTTCGCCCGGTGCCAAGCCCCAGAGGCAGATCTCCAGCACATCTTATGGTATACCTGACCCTGGCTCAGTTCTGAATGATGTCCTATTCGCCATATCCTCAACCCCAGGCTGCCCTCTTCTGTATATTTGGGAGGCAAGCACCCTCAGTATCTGTAAGTACCAAAAGAAGTATAAGATGAGATCCCGCTTCACCAATCTGGCCCTGGCGAAATGCATTGTGACCATATGCTAGAAAAACATAGCCCTTCCTACAGGCATTGCCTGGAGGATGGCAGTGGCACGCTGGGTGGAGGCAGAGGCATCAGCACTACACAGTGAAGAAGCCAAAGGCCGTTTTCACTGTCCTATAGCACTCTTCTTGGTGAACTGCATTTTTTAGTAAGTTGTACTGTCGCGTAGGCTCTCATTATTCTAATAAGACTACTGGATTTTGAGCAGCAGAATCATCCACTGTGTGGGACACTGAATCTAACCCACTGCGGGTGACACCTGTCGCTCTAAATCTGGGTTTTGCTCCGGCTAACCAGCAGTGCCTCATCTCTACCAGGGGATAGTGATGATTGGGCAGCCGAGCGCATGACATACTAGGCTTCTCAGGGAAGTCGTGGTCACTCAGGTCTCTTCCGGTTCTCTCATTTATAATTCAGTCTCATGTATAAACGACAAACAGAGGCAGTATTTTTTTTAATAATAAGTTTAATAAAACGACTGCATCTTAGATAGCAAGGCGTGAGCTGCATTAACCAGGACGACACATCATGACAGTATTAGAATTGTGACGAGAAGAGTGAAGCATAAAAACAACGCTATCATGTTGTCACTATGATCGATGGATTATTTCCTATCTAAGTCATAATTTGAGCACAGCATGTTAAGCTCTAATTCTGCCTTTCAGGTTCCCCGGGAAGACAGCAACCCTCATACCTGAGCAAAGGCCTGTAGTCTGCATTAGCATCTGTAGTGAAGCATTCAGCAATCAGCATACAGTCATGGCTCCCTTGCTGGAATCTCCCTCTAACGTGTAATGGGACTAGGAAGTGTTTTTATAATAACACAGCTGATGTTCTGAGAAAATGCCCCTACGTAAGGATGTGTATTTTCTACGAATGTTGGAGACTAAACTTCTTCCACGTTCACCGGCAATGTACCAAACTGTAGCCTTGAATGAAGCACAGAGTGATCAAGAATGTCTTGTTTGAAAACACAGTGCTGGGCTAGGCAAAAACAGTTAGATAGATGAAAATAAAACAAGACCGTAAAAATGGTTATTGTAAAAATAACAATGCAAAGCCGCATAAAATATATCTAGGTTAAAGTGCACAGCGGCCTAGTGTGTTAAAATAACGTGCATGGAGCTATAACTAAAATGGCTACACAACAGTACTATTGTAAAAATACTTTACGTAGTACAAAATGCAGTTGTGAATCAAGCCCTGTATTTATATCATATACGCAGCTATTTTTTATATTGTATTCTAAATTGAATATTATATTTTGCAGAATCTATGATAACTCATTGGGAGTCCTTAATGAAGTCCATTGAAAATTAACAAAAAGATATTTTTAAATGATTTTGAAACATGCATTAAGAAGACTGACTTACATTACTCACTTAACGTCAGGACAATCCTTGAAAGATATAATTTTGGTATGAGGAAACAACGTGAAGATGAAAACGAGAAGTTTGTAACTTTGTAAGAACCTTAACCTAAGCATATATATTTGGGGGAAATGCTGAAAAAACAAGGAACCAACTCATGCTTAAATGCAGTAATGACAAAGTGTTAGAAGAATTCTGGCTTAAGGATGATATAGATCTGAGTGCGGTCTGACAGTTGCAAATGGTGTTGAACATTGTCTTGTGTGTGTGTGGAGGAGATAGAGAGAAGCAGCTGTAGCTTGAGTATTCAAGATGTGAATTGCAAACAAAAAACGTAAAGTGGTGAAAAGGGGAGCCTAAACAGGACGTACTTCAGGTGTGGTGTTGTGAAAAACATAGAAAACACCAAAGAGTGTCCTGCTTGGAAAGCAACATGAAGGAACTGCAACAAAAGGGAACATTACTTCAAGTGTTGCAGACATTGAGTATGAAGATGAATGTGCAGGAAGTAAGTAAAGGAACTGATCATATTCTCTTGCAAGTAAACACTATCTCAAGAGGGCCCAAGAGATGCTTTCCTATACATTAGGAAAGGTTGATTGGTGACTGTGTAGATGTGATGAAGGACTCAGGTGCACAATTGACCTAGGTGTCTGATGAGGTTCATGAGAATAAATGTAAGGAGAAGTTTACCCTCCAGACACCAGATGTTAGTCTGTGTGGATACGGCAGTAAACAAATTGAGCTAAAAGTGTATTTTTGTCTGAAGAAAGCATACTGTGGAAAGGTCTGTGTTCTATCTGGTTTATCAGAAGGACTTGGCATTCCTGTTAAGTCTGAACACCTATCTTCCAGCTCAGGTGATAGTGTTGGAATGAGTAAATTTGTTGACCAGGTTCTTAAAGTGTTAAAGGATGTTGCCTTATGTTTGAAGGAAGGGGCAAAGCTCAGGCAGAAGGAAAGTGCCTAACAGGTTGTGATCAAGGTTAGGTATATTCCAATAAACAGCAGAAAGACAGTTAGATGTGAGGTAGAGAGGATTGGAAAAGGTGGGTTAATTGAGCCAGTGAAAGCCGCAAAGTGTTTGGCTTTGGTTGTTGTGGCGTGGAAATCCGAGGAGAAGTCAGGCTTTGTATACACAAAGGTAGCTGAATGGTTGTATTGTACTACATAAATATCCAATTCCAAATATGAAGGAGATAGGGCAGAAATGTTCTCTACATTTGGATCTAACCTCAGCATATCATCATATTTGAATGAGGATTCCAAAGATGCTCCAGCCCCTTTTGTGACTCCTGGAGTCTTCAGGTATGTATGTATGCCATCTAGGTTGGTGTTAGCTGCATCAGTACTTCGGCACACCATGAATGGTCTGTTTGGTAAAAATGGAAGAAGTGCAAGTGTATCATAGACTGTTTTGGTTTTTGGAAGGAAGAGCTCAAGGGAAGGGTAGAAAAAGTGTTGACCGTCATGACAGAGAAAGGCTTAACCTTGGAAGTGAAGAACTGTGCCTAGGGCAAGGAAGAGATTACGTATCTTGGCCACAAGATTACCATAGATGGAGTGAAACAGGGCAAGTTGGTAAATGTGATACAGAGAATGACGACTATTGAAAAGGAGGAAGTCAGCCTGTTTCTGGAAATGGTAGAATTCTCTAGCAGATTTGTGAAACCTTTGAAAGCAAGACAGGGAAACTGAGGAACCTACTTATGAAATGGGCTGAATTGTGTTGGAGAGATCACTGTATCAAAGATTTTGTACAATAAAAATCAGACTTGACGCAAGCTCCAAATTTAAGGAGCATACTGGGAGCAATGTGGCACATTTCTACAGATGTTAGTTAGAAGAGTTTGGGTATTGTAGTTATGAAGAAAATCGATGGTGGTATGAACACAATTGCATTTGGGGCAATGTTGTTGAAGGAGTTTGAGTAGAATTATGCAACAATCTAAAAAGAGGCTCTTGCTGTCTTCTAGATAATTAAGACCTTTAAGCATTTTGTTTGAGGTGCATCGTTTGAGGTTGTAATTGATCATAAGCCACTGAAGGAAATTTTATTAAAGGGTTGAATCAGTTATTGTCCAGAATCTGCAGGGGAATGATAGGTTTGCAGGATTTTTGTTTTGAAAGGAAGTGCATTACTGTTTTTAACAGTAATGCTACTGACTATCAATGTTGTTTGAGAATAAAGATGGAAGCCAGAATCATGAATGGTTGCCTTTATCAGAAGAAGGCATCAGGTGCTATCATGGATAGTGCAGCATTTCAGAAGAATGAGTATCTGAAATGACTAGGGTTTTGTAGTTATAGTAGGTGTGTGAGAAAAGGATGGAGTGCAGCAAGAGAGAGAACAGATATTAGATTCCCTAGCTTATGAGATATGAATTGTCTGAACATGGAGGTTTACTTTTAGAGATACCCAAGTAGTGCTACTGAACAACATCAGTAAAAGCTTGATTGGCCTCGCATATGTGTAAAACCAAAGAAACTTTGAGGGGAGATTTTGATGTCCAGTAATGTATTTGAGAGAGTGATGGCAGTGTGTGCACATAGTGATAAAGTGCACAATACAAGAAATGCTCTAATGGTTTGCAAGAGGCGTGCCTCAGGATCACAGGATCAATATCCATGATCATGAGTATGTTGAAAGAGTTTCTTAGCATATATGTATAGCTATAGACATGTATTTGCGGTGGCCGGAGGTCTTTGTTGGTAGTGAAATAACTTGATCTGGCAATTTCTTAGATCAATTCTTTCAAAGAAAAGATGAGAGCTTATTGACAGAAAATGGGGGGCAGTTAGCTTATAAGGAGATGGAGAATTTTCTCAAGGCAAAATGAACTGTTCACAAGATCTATTAGTCCTGTCATTCAGAAACAGATGGAATGTTGGAAATTTTAACAAGACGGGTAAAGAGGGAATTGGAGAGTAGAACTTAGAAAGAAAACTGAACTTAAAACTGAAAACTGAACTTACCACTCATCCCCGCATTTCACTACTATTGAAATTACCTTTGAATTGTTCAACGGACAGAAGGATTAGTTCATGGTTTGCCCAGGCTAGTTGAGTGATACACACATCACAGGAACTTCATCACTAGATAGGAGGGGACCCAGTAGCCCTTTGGCTAGTGGCCACGTGGTTTCCCCAGTGCACTTTCCTGGAATAAATATGGCACCCCTAGAGTGTTGACCTTCAGTGCACTGGACCTGGAAGAAGGACAAGAAGAAGACCACTTTGCACCCTTTGGAAGCACACAAAGACAGGCTGCGGCGCCAGAGGGACTGCACCTCCTGCACTTTGGGCTAGTGGAGTTTGGATCCTGTTCTGCATGCCAGGCTCAGAGAAAAGCTGATTCCCAGCCCCAGTCTGAAGCAGAGACTCCAGTGATCAGTTGACTGCCCCCCAAAATGGCAACGGGGGACATAAAAGCTGAAAGAGTCCAAGATGCAACTCTGGTAGCCACAGCAGAAGTTTTGCTGCTACCAGACGCTGGGCACCCTAAAGGACAATTCAGAGATAGCCAAAAGGTGTCTGCTGGAATTATGGGTGTTACTATTGATTGGTGGAGGCTGGTGTTCCTCTTGGGTGACAAATCCAAAGATTTTCCCCGTGACAACTGTTCTGCAAAAGCGCAAGGTCTGCATCAACAGCCCTTGGAACTCTGCAAAGAGGACTTTGTGGGGACTTGAGATCCCGGGACAGAGTCGCCCCCACTCACTTGTGGACCGAGGACTCGACAGGACTTCACCCCTATCAACCACACAGCATCAGGAGCATCCTTGAGCATCTTTGAACCTGCACCCCTCAGCAACAGGATCGCTCCATTGTCGTCTATGGCTATCATCCTGTAAAGGTTGGATCTTGCTCTAAAAATGCTCTAGTGACCAGGTAACTGTCCAAAGTATCCTTTCTGCCCCCTAGACATCTGTCCTGCTGAAATTGGTCGCCCAACTCGGGCCGGAGCTGTCATACTAACTTTTACAAACTTTTCAAAAGTTTCCAAACTTTTTGTTGGCCAGTGCTTGTTTGCGGTTGATATAAAAGTTGTTTATGATTTCTAAAATCTGTATCTTCTGAACCTTCTGGTGGGTTTTGATGATTAAGGTCTCTACAAATGTATAAAAATCGGCTCTATTTTTATAAATCAGTGTCTTGTCTCTTTTGTGTCATGTGACTTTCTTATTCTGTAGTTTGATGCTATTAAATGCTCTACACATTGTTCCTTTGCTACGCCTTACTGCTTGCAGCCACAGCTACCCATGGTTGAGCTTAAGGTTAAATAAGTGTGCCTGACTGGACCCAAGAGAGTATTTCTAAGTGTATAGAATGGTAGAGCTTCCCAGCCATACCAGATAGTACAGAGAAATCCTCACAGAGCAGGTCTCACTATTGAAAACCATGAAAAGCAAGCGACCTGGCAGCAAAGCTTATCATTATTAGGCAATATCAGCAAATCCTTGGGATCTTTTAAGCCATTTTTTCACAACCTACTTTGGATTGATAACATTGTAAATGTATTATAACTTTTAAAACACAAATTGGCTATTGCTCTTCCGTCAGGCCAATTTTCAGATCTTTCTTAAACGGATATGAGAAGTAACAACCCCTCATCGACTGTAATGGATTCTCTCCCCAGTTCCAATTTAAATGGTCTAAGCTTAGCTAACAATACGGATTCATTCATAGAATACGTGAGTCTGAAGCCACCTGGTAAGGCTCAGCCCCAGGATTCTATGAAAGAGTTATCTTCAGATGGTCTCCACCTGCAAATGTCACCTTAGGAAGTTGAGAAAACTTTAAAAAAAGATGTTGTCAGATAATTCTCAATTTCTCTCCAGTAGGTCATCTTTAAATGGTGCCATAGTATTTACTCTCTTTGCCAAATCAGCTTCCAGCACAGGGTACATCAACAACTGATGATGCAACTCAAACTGCTTCTCTGTCTTTTAGTTCCTCAGATGCTTGATCTGTAGAACAAACCAGAACTGTTGTTCTCAGCTCTGGATACCACCACCTTCCTCAGTTTAGTAGAAGCTTCCTGTTTCATTTGGTCAAATGGTAGCACATGATCTATATGTTGACTTAAATAGACCTAATGCAGGTGAAACTGGGACAAGCCAAAGTTTACAAGTCAAGCCAAACAATTTATCTTTGGATCGCTCCACTTTATCCTTGACTGCTGTCATTCTACTTTCTACATCTTCAGTGTCTTCTGCTGGTATCAGCAGCATTTCATCTAATTCTAAACTTCTCTAACATGACAATTCAAGCAGGCCACTAATGGTATATCTACACTTTAGATCTAGGTACATGTTTGGGTCCAGCCTAACCAAAGAGTTAGATGTTTGAGGATCAAATAGCAAAATAACATCACTGATACTGAACTTAGTCAATCTGAAAGTTGTGAGCATCATGAATCTCCTCTTGAAACTCAATCAAAAATAAAACCTCCTGTACCAATATCTGAGTGACTTGTTACCCCACCAGTTGGCCTCTCAGTAACCTGTAGGACCCTCTTACTTTGGATTTCTCTCCCTTGTACTCATCAGAAGGTGCTCATGACAACATAAATCATCAGAACCTTTTAAAACTTCTGCAATGTTTCACAGAATTTAATGCGATCAAATCCAGTGACTTACTAAGTATAAAATTCCTTGATGGAGATAAATGTTACTACTACTTGCAGATCATGGATTTCAGAGCTGACTGCCAATCGCATCCAGGCAAGGGGTCATGTGGTATCTCAACCACCAAGAGTTAAATATCTTGAAGCTTTACGGCCTGTGATTACATTCAACTCTTTATGATTTGATTAAACAATACTCGTTTGACAGCAATCATTTCAAAGGCTCACACCACCATAGCCTTAACAATCAGGATATCTTACAAATAACTCTAGGTAATAAATATGACCTTAACAGATAAATCACTGTTATGCCATTAATTGTGTTTGACCAATGACTTTGTGTTTCACCACTGCGCATATTAGTTGTTCAGTGTTTATCAGTAGCACATTACATTCTGTATTCAGTTTAGCTGCCTATTGGCTTTAACGTGGCATTAGACATTACATTTGGTATTTAGATTAGCTACCTATTGGCTTTAACATGGCATTAGACATTACATTTTTGTATTCAGTTTAGCTGCCTATTGGCTTTAACGTGGAGTTCGACATTGCAGTTGAGACATTGCAGATGAGCTGTGTTTTTCCACATGATAGACCAAGCTGTGTCAAACGTGATAAGAGAGTGTATATTTTGTGTTTACCTCTCAATCCAGCCTGGAAACGAGCGAAGTTTGGAGACTTGGCCACTCTCCAAACTCTTGTTCGGTTCCTCCACTGAGCCAGCATGTTTAGATTAAGGGGCCTGTTAGCAGGCTTTTTAACGGTGTCCCTGGGCAGCAGCAAGGGGAATTTTCCAGGACTTCAGTCAGGAGCGGACGTCAGCTGCCTGACCTCCCGTTTGGGTGGAAAATCTCTTTCTCGCAGTTGAACAGGAGTCATCAACTTGCTGGCATGAGAAAGATGACAAGCAGTGATAGGCCCTACGGCGATGACATTTTGACTTTTATTCTTTGCTTTGAAGTTACGTTATAATATAATCACATGTATTTGCTGTGTACATTGCAATTGAGAAGTACTTTGATATATTTTGCTTTCATTGCTGCAACTACTTTTAAACGTGTGCTTTCAACCTACTAATCTCGTCTTTCAGGAACCTCGTGGTGAAGTAATAATAATAAATGTCTTCTTTAAACTAAGAAGTGCATTCCAGAGAAGTTTTGTTAGCTCAGTCATAAGATAAGGAAAGCAAAACAATCACTTCTTCATGTCTTGTAGGGGCAAAATTTCCTTGGCAGGGAGCTCTTTTTATTTTACCTAACAGGGCTCACAGTACGTTCCTCACTAGCCCACTGTTTTACAAAGATGGACTTGGAACTTCGCAGGGATAGACAGGCAACTCGCTCACAATGACGTAGCCCTTAATAACTTCTTACACACCTTTCATGTGATCTGCCTTCAGGAATCGTGCACAACGAGCCTGTTTGCATTCACTAACTTTTAAACTTTTAACTTTTTAACTAGTTATTTAGGGTTTCTTTTGATGCCATGTTTTTGTTCAGCACTGCAGGTATATGCATACCTGAGGAAAGAAAAGAGGTGTTACCCAGGAAGAGGGTGCAAGACTGTAGGGAGGGTAGAGAGGGCACGCAGATACACTCGCATTTAGTGCATGTTGGTGAGTGTTAAAAAAGTGTCTGCAGCGTGAATTGTCAGAGGATGGACACTGGCCAGTCCCCACTAGTGATGGAAAGCTGTAATTGGTCCAAGAGCCACAGCAGGCAAGGACAGCAAAGCAGCGAGAGAGGAACAACACGTGAGTAAAAGTTGACAATGTGCTTGCCAATTAGTAGCAAGGAAACCTAAGCGATGTTACAATAAGCCAATGGTAATTTCAGGTAAATCAGGGGTGGGGTTCTAAGCCCTTTTAAGATTCATTTTTTAAGAACAAAAGACTTCACAAGCACAGCATACAAGCACGCACTGTGCAGGCTGAAAATTTAAGACTGACACTGGATGAAAACCCAATTGACCAAGTAACTGGATGGGACTATTTAAGAATCACCATAGATGTTAAGATAATGGGAAATGCAAATATGGCAAAGAAGAGAGCCAGATCAGCTGTTATCACCAATAAGATCATGTGGTTTGCTCAGTTATATGGCAGAAGAGCCATAATTCCTTCACATAAAGCACTGCGTGCCAGATTAATTCCTGTTCTTCTCTTTGCATCCCCAGCGCAGAAACCAAATTCCATAAGTAATTTGAATAAAATGTATATCCAATCATCTGACCTTTGCTAAAACCTAGATCTGCAACTCCACATTGTTTATTTAGATTGGAGTTCAGTCCAATGTCACTTACTCTATGACATGCTAGTGCTGTCTTCAATTATTTCTATGCCTGTCCAAATTCTCCATTTAACACTCTGAAAGAGTTAATCTTCTCTGAATGGAAGCAAAAACATGTTGGAAACCTGAATTTAAATGAGAAAAATATCACTAACTCCATAACAAAACATGGCCTTCCTTCTCTGAGTCTGCTGTCTTCAATGAGCATGCCATCACATAAGCAGCTTATAAAGAAGACTGTTTCAATCGTTTCAGTGACCCGTTTGCCTCCTTAAAGTACAATCACACTGAACTTTGTTCCACATAGGTGGTACGTACCTCTGTAGTTCTCAGGCTTTTTTAACTTTTGCCTTGAAACCACATATAAAAATATTTGCTTGAGTCTTAAGATCTTGTACATTCCACTGCTGCGATTTGATGATTCATGGCAACTTAAAGGCATTAAGTCCAAAGTGTACAGACTGTGGCTACGAGGTGGAATCGCTGGTACATATAATTTGTCCAGCACTATCATATTTTTGCAATAAGTATGCACGTGATTTTTTTAAGGCTGCTAATGTACAGGTGATGAAAGGGGGAGTTAATATCTGTTTTACCATATAAACTGAAGTTTTTTTTAAAAAGTTCATTAAGAGACAGATTTAGAACTCTGCAGAAGGGTTACTCCGTCACAACGGTTAAGGATATCTCATCCTTTGAAATCTAAATCCCATTATGTCCTATGGGACATAGATTTCGGCGAATGGGATATACCTGTCCGCCAAGTTCTAAATCTAAATCGGACTGTACTTATTCATTGTTGTCAAAGTCCGATTTTAATCCCCCGTTGTTTTAACTGTGTTTGCCTGGATGTAGCCTTTTATTGTTTTACTGTTATTTATGGTTATTTGCTTTTATTATTGTAATTGTTTTACTTCTTTTCTATAAATTGATACCTACCTACCTAGAAATTAATATCATTTACCCCTCAAAGTTGGGAAACAAGAACATTTCAAAATTCCTCACATGCTGTTCTGACTACACTGTCCATGTGCTAACCTGTCAGTGCCCCAAATGTCAAAAAGAATATTTAAACACTTACGTTCCATCAAAAAGATGGACGAAAATTATCCAGTGGCTAGACAAGTAACATCACAATAATAGTGATTTGTTGGGATGATTTGGCCATGATCGGGTACTGAGAGATCCCAGAGGTGGAGATCGAACTCTCCAATTAAGGGGACTAAAATTCAAATACATTATAGATTTAAAGATCAAGTTCCCTCGATGGTCTTAACTTGGATGAAGAATTGTCAGTACACCTTTCTTTTCTTTTCTTTCCTTCCCTTTCTTATTTTAGATGCAGTAAGTGGATGCCATGTACATTTTACGTATATATATGATTTTTGTTTGTGGTTGTCACTCTTTAATTCCAGGGTTCCACATCACTAATAGTGATGAAAACCACTTAGGAGATGCTTTTCTTTTACATGATAGCCATGGAGGTTGGAATTTACTTAATGGAGCAAGCTACCGGGAATTTCAATGGATTGTGGTCATGTAGTATTGGATTGGCTTTACTGATTGGCACCAGGCATGTGGTAATTTAATGGATAGCTGTGCATTCTGTGCCAAACACTGAAGTTAGAGGATTGGAACTTATAACAAATTAAATCCATTAAACTGTCATTCCATTCGTGATTAATTCAATTCCTATCAGTGTGACTGATTGGGCATGACTTTTATTTTGTATCTTATATATGATTTTGATGAAAACAACCTGATTTGTTGCTATTAAGAAATCTAATCTATTTTTCCTAGGCCATTGTACTAATGTGAATTTTTTTGTTGGAAAATGGCTTTGCATTGGTATTTAACACATGCAGTTCGAAGCCTAATGTGACGTTTTCACTGTCAATCATTGGTGGTATAGCGACAGGGGAAGGATCATTGGATTCTCATGCCAAGAGAAAGGTTGTGTTCTAATTGAAAGGCGTCAGCCATTTCCACTCATGAATGTCGCTGATTAATAAATTCCTTTGGAAATGTGGAATCGTAGAGTGCACATTAGGGAGATTTATTTTTTCTTCTGTGTTGATAATTCAAATATATGTGTATGTTTGTAATGTGTGCATATATGTGTATGTGTGTGTGTGTGTATATATATATATATATATATATATGTGTGTGTGTGTATATATATATATGTATAATATATATATATGTTTGTGTGTATATATATATATATATATATATATATATACATACATATATATATATATATATATACATATATATATATATATATATATACACACAGTGGTCGCCACTAGGTAGTTACAGTCAGGCAGGTCTGCTTTCCCATAAAAAGAGTGCTTTTTTCGTTTGTTATTAACTTTGGCCCTGTTTGACAACTCTTCACCAAACGTTCCCCCAAAAAGCTCATCCACCTCAGCTCCTTCCTGGAAAGGTTTGGGGTGATCCATCGAGAGGGGGCAGAGCAAAAAAAGGGAAGCACAAAATCCCCAGTGATTTTTCATAGACTTCTTTAAGACAGGTTACAACAGAACCTGCTGAGTGGAATTACACCAAATGTGGTTGGAAGGAAGATCTTGAGCCATAGATTGTGATTTTTTGTGATTTAGTGTATATACGTTCAGTATTGAGAAATTAAGGGTTGAAAATGTATATTTTGGCAGTTGGGCTTGCATGAGTCTCAGAGACTCACGCGGAAGCTACAATTTTAAAATAGAGCATTCTGATTGACCCAGGGAGCTTTATTTCCCTTGGGCCATCCCGATCCTGCAGGAGTCAGGCTCTCCTGCGAGAGCGTGCGCTCTGATTGCCTGCCAGCAACATTAGAAAATATTGCTGGCAGCCATTACAGTATTCGGGGACTCCGGAAGTTGTTAAAAAAAAAATGAAAAAGATACCCTGAACTCCTAAGCCCCAATGGGAGAGACCCAGAGGGACACTTCTCTGGGGCCAAAAAAAAAGAAGAATCTTGCGGATCAGAAAACAAAATGGCAGTTGGGACGCCTTTATTCATTAAAAGCCCTGGGGAGCCTACCCTTGGGGCTGTGTTTATAAAGGAAAGGGGGGCTGTGTGGCCCCCCTCCCTGAGTCTCCAGAGGGAAGCCCACCCCCAAAGCAAAAACAAATTTCTATGGGAAGTCGGGAAGCTCCCCCCGTCCCTGAGCCATTAGAGGCCCTAGGGAGCCCAGCCCTGGGCAATCTTTCTATTTATTATAGGGTGGGAGCGGGGTACCCCCTCTCCCGCCCTCCACTTATCTCAAGAGACCCCGGGGAGCCTACTCCTCCCGGCCGACATTGATTTTGTATGGGTAGGGGGCCACGCGCCCGCCCCTTCCTGAGCCTGAAAAGGCACCTGGGAGCCCACCACCAGGGCCGGCTCAGCAGCTATGTCTGGGGTGCCCATCCCCGGGACATAGTGATTTCTCTGCCCGTAGCGGTGTAAGGAGGGAAACCTGTGTTTCCTCTCACATGGCAGATGCCTTTTTAAATCTCCCCCCAAGAGAGAGGAGACACCAAGTCCCCTCCCAGCTGGTGGGAGTTTCAAAACTGCTCCTGCCCACTTGGAGTGGTCTTTAGATCTGTTTCCCTGCCCACAGTGATGCAGGCAGGGAAAGAGATCCAAATATTATTCCTACCCACAGGGAGCAGCATTATTAGCTTCTCCCTGCGGGCAAGAGCTATGCAGGGTCACACTGATGCGAGGATTTCGCTGGAGACACAGGGGCTTTGGACCTCACCCTATTCCCTCCTAAATGGCCCCAGTGTGGTGTGGTAGATGCCCTGGGCAGGCACCCACCTTTTCTTACACTGGGCCCTGTGATAGGATCCAAAGGAAGTGGGTCCGCGTGTCCCCCTTCAGTATGGTGTCGGGCCCGGGAGATGGGGTCCCCGTGGTCGAAGTCGGCCTATTGAGGGGGTCCGCGTGAGATGTCATCAGTGATGTCAGAAATTATGTCATAGAACATGTCATGAATGATGTTATATGTGAGGTCATAAGAAGTGCATGGTGCGGGCACAAGTTATAGTTAACTGCTAACAATAACCAGTGAATTTTTGTTTTTGTTTTTGTTGAAAACGTTAATGTTGTGACTGACAATTTCACCTAACTATAACATTACTTTAACCTTTGTTTTTTCACTGAAATTCTAAGTTTTTTTTTTTTTAAGGTTCTTTTATCACACTTAACTATAACGTTACTTTAACCTTTGTTTTTTCAGTGAATATATATATGTGTGTGTGTTCGCAAAGGTTAATGTGACTTTATAGTTAGGTGAAAGTTTCAGTGACAACTTAACGTTTAAAACTCAAAATACCACTGAAATTCACTGTTATAGTTATCTCTAGTAACTAAAACTCATGCACTAAGATAACTATAACTCGAGCCCCCACCAGGAATAGTCTTCCTATCACTGATGTCATTGCAAAGGTTGCAGTGACTTTATCAGTGGTGTCAAAGAACATGTCACAAGTGATGTATTATGTGAGAAAATTAGTGCATGGAGTATGGTTGCTCGGGATCTTAGTTACTTGGAGAGGGGGGCTTTCTGCTCTCTCCTCTTAATAAAAAAGGTTGTTACCAGGGGATAGGGTCCCTGGGGCCCATAGTGGTATGGGGCCACTTGCCCCTTTCCCTCTTAATGTATGTTGGCCCTGGGGGATGGGGTCCTAAGGGACCTAAAGGCCAAGGGAAGGGGTGTTACATGCCCCAATATCCCTTATAAAAAGAAAAGGGGAGGCACTTGGGAATGGGGTCCCTGGGGCCCAACAAGGGTAGGCCGCACATCTCTCTCCCCTTAAAAAATCTTAATGGCCTTGGGACATGAGGTCCCTGGGTCCATACAGGCTTGGGTGTGGGGGGGGAGGTTGCACAAAAAAAGGCCTAGGGAGATGGAGGTCTCCAGACAGTTATGGCCTCGGGGACCCCATTCCCCTGACCTTGCATACATATGAAAAGGGAGGGGGGAGCGTGGTCCCCCACCACAAGCCGATTACAACCCCGGGGACCCCAGGGCCTGGCATAGTTAGTAAAGAGTAGGGGGGCGCACGACATCTCGCCCCTAGCCTCCTAAGGCCCCAGAGACCCATCCCCTCGAGCCGGCTCAATCATGCAAAAATGCTCCATTTGAATGGGAGCAGAAATGTGTTTCCCTTCTTAAGCTTTTGCAGGTGTGGAAACTCAGATTGCTGCCACTCTGTAGGAGCAGATAAGAGAACCTGCTGTAAAGGCTCTGAGAAGGTGGTGCTTGCCCCGGTCCCCAGTAATGTAAAAATAAAGATAAAATAATTGCTGGTTCCCGCTGACTCCCAGGGTGGATGCTGGCAGGGTTGCTGGCAGAGTCGCAGGGGCCCTGGGGCTCCACCCATGGCCCCTAAACACAATCTATAATGTGGGTATCCTTGGGGAACACTGGGACAGCCCTAACAATATTCAAAGAAAAACATGAATATTAAATGAGCAGCAGGAGCCAAAATGGGAAAACAGATCCTTTTAACCCAGCCCAACTTTTCTTCCCTTATAGACAGAAATGCAAGAAATTTAGCATACCGGACTTTAGATCTATATGTTACGCATATGCTACCACAGGTGTATCCATGTAGACCAAACTTATAGTCAAAAAAAAAAATGAAAAGTGTGGCTGAACCACAAAGTTTAAATCAGTCCAACATTGCCATCTTCCCAGTTCCACTGGCTTGTACGAAACATTGGCCTTAAGTCTCACAGTTTTTGATGTCATCAGACTCCCTGGATAGCAATATAGGACAATATTAGACTGTTACCCGTGATGTATTTTTAATGTTACATATTTATTTTGTGGTAGTTAGCTTAAAAAGCTGTGTGCAGCTAACAATGGGCACAGATTATAATTATAATATTTAGGCTTTGTTTACCTTCTCTGATAAAATTGTTGATAAACAGTGGGAAAGGCCAATAGATTTATACAATTCTTACGATGCATTGTTTACCACGTGATTTGTCACATATATTGACACATAGGCCCTCATTATAACCCTGGTGGTCGGTGACCGCCAGGGCTATAGTGGCGATAGTACCGCCAACAGGCTGGCGGTACTAGTCACCTTATTTTGACCACGGCGGTTCCGCCACGGTAACACCGCCGGGACTGGCGGTATACCGCCATGGCAGTCCCTGCGGTCGTAATCTGCCAGGGCAGTGCTGCAAGTAGCCTCCACAAGCCACCGGTTTGTTTTGAAAGACACATTTAGTGCTCTCTTTGCATAAACCGGTCCTTGTTCTGGTGCAAAACCGGACAAAGGGATGGTGCACAGAGCTCCTTCAGGTGCCTACTTGATTCTGCCATCTTGAAACCAAGATGTGCAGAGGCTCCTGGGAGCATCTGAGTGGCCAGGTCAGCCAGGTGACGTTACAGCCCCCTCCTGATAGATGGTCACCTTGCTAGCTGACCAAAAGGCTATTTAGGGACTCCCTTACAGATGGGTCTTCAGATTCGACATGCAACACTCCACCAGGACTCGTCTGCATCATTTACTTCGACTTCTGGCCACTGAAACCGCAACCAGGCTCTTCAGGAACCGACAAAGCTGCAACTCCGGTAATGACTTCACTTTGTAACATTGTTTCTCCGGTTCCTTCAAGCAACTGCAACATTTCCCTGGCTGTGCATCCTCTGGAGTTGACGAGACGTTAGCCTCCACCAAGAAGCAAGAAGGAATCTCCCTTGGAGTGAAGGAGTCACTCCTCTGCATCTGCAGGCACCTACAGGAATGACGTCCGGCAGCGTGGATCTGCTGTCCTCTGGAACTGCATGGATCATGCATCACAGGTTGTGATCTGGAGTGGTCCCCTTGGTCTTGTGTACCAGTTGTCCAACTTGGGAGACGGTGAGCCCCGGCCTGTCCTTGCAGGACAGTGCTCCTGTGCATTGTGACTCTTGCAACTACCAAGGCTTGTTGTCTACGGCTCCAAGTGATCTTCAGTCTCCGAGTAGCCCCGCCCCCAGCACTTCTTCCAGGCAAGGACTGTCGCCTCTCTGCTGCTTCAGCAACGTGGGACTCCTCTTCAGATGTGCTGATAGGGCCTCACTGTGACTTATTGTGCCTGCTGTCGGTGGGTTGCCTGTGGGGACTGTGACTGCTTCTGTTGGCTTTCCCAACAGCTGAGGGTCACCCTGGACTCCTCTCTAAGGTTTGTGTCCCCTGCACCTTGCTGGTCCTCTCCAGCCTTGCAACTCTTCTTTTCCTCCTCTTGCATTTGCCAAGGCTTGTTGGTGATTCTCCAACACCACTGACCATCTGAAACCCGACAACTGACGTGGGACACCATCTGCACCACTCCAAGGACTCCTCTTCAGTTCCTGGGCTCCACAGCTGCTCTTTTACACGCCCGTCAACCTGGTTCGTCATCCACAGAAGGGTGGGTAGTATTTCCTCCCCTCACTGGACACTCCATTGTAGATTGGACCCTGTTCCCTTCTTTTGCAGGTCCTCTTCTTTCATAATCCACCTCCGGTTTATCCTAGACTGGTCCTGTTCTTGCATAGTCCTGCTGTTACTCCTTGGGAAAACCAGGTGCTCAGCTCTATTCTCCTGGTCAATGGGGGTCACTCAGGTACTCACCTCTTGGGGTTCCTAGTTCTTCCAGCTCCCCTCTATCAACTCTGCATCCTTAGGTGGGGGGACTGTACCTCACATTCCACTTTCTTAGTATATGATTTGGCCCTCTGGTAGGTCAATCACTATTTTCACTAACTATTGCCAATGCTTGTTTCTATGCTAATTTCTGATTGCTATTGTATATATATCTAGTGTGTACTCACCTCCAGTTAGGGGGGCCTGCCTATAAGTAATTTAGTGTTGTGTTCCCATAATAAAGTGCCTTTATTTTTGTACCACTGTGTTGTTCTTTCATGTGTGATAAGTTGCTCTGTGACTAAAGTGGTATTGCATAAGCTTTGCCTGTCTTCTAGATAAGTCTTAGCTGCTCATCCACAGCTACCTCTAGAGAGCCCTGGCTTCCTAGACACTTCACTAATAGGGGATACCTAGACCTGGCGTAAGGTGACAACACCATATATGTCCACCACACACCAGGCCAGCTTCCTACATTGGTGGTGCAGCGGTGGGATAAGACACTTGCAATTGCCTTACAACTTTGTCACTAGTAACTTTCCACAGAAAAGTCCACTACTAGTCATTAGAAACACACTGCACTTAGTGATTAGGATCACTGGTCTCCTAGTTTGTATAAGCTGGTGGTCTAACATAGCCCTTTCTACAAACTCTTCAGAGAGTGTAATTGCTTAGATTAGTCAGGTGCACCCACACCACTCTAGCAAGATGTCTTCAGTGGAAAACACAACTCAGGTTCCAGACTCTCAATATGAAAGCTGTACTTTTCATGAGTTGAGGGAGATGTGTGCTTCCAGGAAGCTAAGGACAGGGGGAAATCCCAACAAGAGTCTACTTCTGGGGTTACTATTCCAGGCTGACCAGGAAAACTAAGGCAGCCAGGAGGAGGAACAAATGGAAACTGGCCCTCCAATCCTGGACAGGGTAGACTTAGGCTACACTGAGGAGGGTTAGTAAACATCTGGGGATCACCACAGTCCTGTTAGGAACACTTTAGGCAGTGAAAAGAGGAGTCACTCAAGTAGGCCCATTTTTACTCCTAGGGAATTGGTACAGAGAGTCGCCAGGAGAAGGGATGGGTCCTCCCCATCTGTCAACACCCATGTCTCGTCAGTGTCTGATGGGACCCACCACTCCAAATTAGGGGAGGATTCTCTAGATAAGGAACTCAAAAAGCTGAGGTTGGAGGAGGCTAAACTGAGACTGCAGCAGGGGCCTAGATAAGGAGGTCGTAGCAGAGGAGAGGGAGATACAGGATTTGGGGCTAGCTCCCCATGGTCGCAGCAATACCAACTTCAGGGACACCAAAGTCAGGGACGACTCTTATGACTATAGGAACCTGGGTAAGATAGTCCCACATTACAAGGTGGGAGATGACATTCATAGATGGTTTGTTTCCTTTGAGAGGGCCTGTAAAGTACGAAGGGTCCCTCAAAGACAGTGGGCTGCAATCTTGTGGCTCTTCTTCTCTGACAAAGGCAGAGACAAACTCCTCACTGTCAGAGAAGAAGATGCAGATGACTACCAGGCACTTAAGATTGTACTCTTAGATGGATTTGAGTTAACCACTGAACAGTATAGAATCAATTTCAGGGAGACTAAAACTGAGTCCTCCCCGGATAGGATAGATTTCATGGACTGCTCTGTTAAAGCTCTGGAAGGCTAGTTGCATGGAAGCAAAGTGAGTGACTATCAGGGCTTGTACAATCGGATTTTAAGAGAGCACATTCTTAAGAATTGCATTTCTGATCAGCTCCCCAAGAATATGGAAAGAAGGCATATAAGTGGGTCCGCACCAGGTTGGATAGGAAAGCTCACAATGGGGCTGACCACAAGAAGGAGGATTCATGTAAGAATCAGTACAAGGGTCGGGACAAACAAAAGGAAAAAGAGTCTTCATGCCCACAAAACTTTCTGGGGTGGGTCTAAATCCTCTTCCTCTGCCTACAAGAAACATTGGTGCTACATCTATAAGCAAAAAGGCCATAGGGCAGGTGAGAACACCTGTCCTAAAAAGGGCACCAAGCCTCCTACCACTACTACTACCACTTCTACCCCTAGTGCCCCTAGCAGTAGCAACAATAGTGGTAATAGTAGTCAGTCCAAAAGTGTAGCTGGGCTCACCTTGGGGACTGTAGTGGGCTCTGGGCTAGTCAGGGAGACCACTGATGCTGTTTGTCTCTGAAGGTGGCATTGACTTTGCCACCCTAGCTGCTTGTCCCCTTAATATGGATAAGTATAGGCAGCATCCCTTGATAAATGGTGTCGAGGCTGAGGCCCACAGGTGCCAGTGTCACCATGGTCACTGAAAAACTGGTGTCACCTGAACAATACCTACTTGAACACACGTATCAAGTGACTGATGCTCACAACAACACTGAGTGTCACCCGATTGCAGTAGTTGACTTTAGGTGCGGGGTTAATGGCCCTAAGAAAGTTGTAGTGTCCCCTGATCTACCAGTGGAGTGTCTGCTAGGTTACGACTTGGAGACTTCAGCTTGGGCTGATGTCAATTTGTCAACTATCTCATCTAAACAGAGACTGGTGCAAACGTACTACCTACATGGTGCATATCTCACCCCGCTACGGCTGTACCGTGCTGGGCTCTGGTCCGGACCCTGCTGTGGTCACTGCAACAGCTCCACAGCAGATTTTTAGAAGAAAACGTGGACAGAAATGGCTCTTTTTTTCATCCCAATTTCAATATTTTTTATTTTAGCTGTAGGAAACCTTGAAGGAACTACACAAATGACCCCTTGCTGAATTCAGAATTCTAAACAGAGACTGGTGCAAACGTACTACCTACATGGTGCATATCTCACCCCGCTACGGCTGTACCGTGCTGGGCTCTGGTCCGGACCCTGCTGTGGTCACTGCAACAGCTCCACAGCAGATTTTTAGAAGAAAACGTGGACAGAAATGGCTCTTTTTTTCATCCCAATTTCAATATTTTTTATTTTAGCTGTTACTTTCTGTAGGAAACCTTGAAGGAACTACACAAATGACCCCTTGCTGAATTCAGAATTTTGTTTACTTTTTGGAAATGTTTAGGTGTCTGGGATACAGCATTGGTTTCACACCCATTTCTGTCACTAACTGGAAGGAGACGGAAATCCCAAAAAATAGTAAAAATTTAGTATGTCCCAGTAAAATGCCAAAATTGTGTTAAAAAATGTGATTTTCTGATTTACGGCTGCCTGTTCCTGAAAGCTGGGAAGGTGGTGATTTTAGCAACACAAACCATTTGTTGATGCTGTTTCCAGGGAACAACCACAAGCTTTCTTCTGCAGCCCTTTTTTTCCCATTTTTAAAAAACAAAAGAAAATTTTAGCTGTATTTTCACTAATTTCTTGGTCTCCTGCAGGGGAACCCACAAACTCTTGGTGCCTCTAGAATCTCTAGGATGTTGGAAAAAAAGGACGCAAATTTGGCGTGGGTAACTTATGTGGACAAAAAGTTATGAGGGACTAAGCCTGAACTGCCCGAAATAGCCAAAGAAAGGCTCGGCACAGGAGGGGAAAAGGCCTGTCAGCGAATGGGTCAAATGACCCCTTCCTAATTGCGAGTCGCAACACGATGCTGTATTGTTTTGTGACCACGAATGCGGTTGCAAAACAATTGCAGTTACCACCAGTGTCACACTGGTGATAACCCATTCGCAAAAGGGAAGAAGTCCCCATGGGACCCCTTCCCATTTGTGAATGGCATGAACAAAATTTTTTCAGAGCAGGCGGTGGTCCCAGGGACCACCGCCTGCTCTGAAAAATTGAAACAAAAACGTTTAATTTTTTAGTTTTGTAATGTATCTCATTTTCCTTTAAGGAAAACGGGCTGCATTACAACAACAAAAAACTGCTTTATTTAAAAGCAGTCACAGACATGGTGGTCTGCTGCCTCCAGCAGGCCACCATCCCTGTGAGTGCTGCCACTCGCAAGGGGGTTACAAAGTGTGACTCACCTCATTAATATTAATGAGGTGGGCCTTTGCGACCCCCTTGCGATTCGCAGATAGTGTCAGGAACACCGTCCTACATTCTGAATTGCCACTCGCAATTTGCGAGTGGCAATTCAGAATTTTACTACATCTGGCCCTTACTTCCTTGTTCAGACCAACCACAAGCCCCTCTTATAACTTAAGCAAATGAAAGGTGAGAATCCCAAAGTGTTGAGGTGGTCCATATCCCTACCGGGAATGGACTGTACAGTGGAACATAGACCTGGGAGTAACCACTCCAATGCAGATGGACTCTCCAGATATTTCCACTTAGACAATGAAGACTCAACTCAGCAAGGTTAGTCTTATTGTCCTCTTCTTGGGGAGGGGGGTTGTGTAGGAAAGTACCCTATTTTTGGCATGGTTACCCCCTCTTTCTCCCTGCTATCAGTAAGCTTAGACTGTTTTCACCAGGATCCTGCTAACCACGACCCCACTGATTGTGCTCTCTCCCTCTACATTTGGCTGCCTAGGATTGTACACTTCACAATTGGCATACTGGTGCCCCCTTATAAGACCCTAGTATATGGTACTTCGGTACCCAGGGCATTGGGGCAACGGGTTTCCCCATGGGCTGCAGCATGTATTGTGCCACCCATGGAAGCCCATACAAAATGTGTCTGCAGGCCTGCCATTGAAGCCTGCGTGAAAAGGTGCATGCACCCTTTCACAACAGGCCACTTCACCAGGTCACTGTAAGTCACCCTATGGTAGGCCCTCCTAGCCCAGAGGGCAGGGTGCATGCCCTGTGGGTGAGGGCACCCCTGAGAAATCCAGTTCCATTGTACCAGACTCTGTAGGTGCCGAAAGCCATTTTACCTGTACTGGACACAGGTCACTACCTGGGTCCAGCTACATAATGGTAACTCCGAACCTGGGCATGTTTGGTATCAAACATATCAGAATAATACCCCAATACTGTTGCCATTATTGGATGTATGATTCCATGCCCTCTGGGGACTCCATAGATTATTGCTCCTACCAGTCTTCCAGGGTTTTTCAGGCAGCCTGCGCTGCTGCCACCCCTCGGACAGGTTTCTGCACTCCTGCTGCTTGACCAGCTCAAGCAGGGGAAGGCAGAACAAATGATTTCATGTGGGAGAGGGAGGCAACACTCTCTCCCTTGGAAATAGGTGTTACAAGGCTTGGGAAGGGTAGCATCCGCAATCAACTGTTTTTCTATGAAGGACACATTTGGTCCCCTCCTTGCATAAACCAGTTTGCACTAGCCCCTGCTATGGCACAAAAATGGACAAAGGAGAGGCGAGTGACCACTCCCCTGTCCATCACCACCCCAGGGGTAATGCCCAGAGCTCCTCCAGGTGGCCACTTGATTCTCCCATCTTGAAACTAAGATGTGCAGAGACCCCTGGGAGCTTATGAGTGGCCAGGTCAGGCAGGTGATGTCACAGCCCCCCAATAGGTGGTTACCTTGCTTGGAGACCAAACCCCTTGTTAGAGCTATTTAGTGACTCCCTTGAGGGTGGGTCCCCAGATTCAACATGCAAGACTCCACTAGGACTCCTCTGCATCGTTTACTTCAACTTCTGGCTACTGGAACCGCAACTGGACTCTTCAGGAACCCACAAAGCTGCAGCTCTGGCGACAACTTCACTTTGCAACATTGTTTCTCTGTCTCCTTCCAGCAACTGCAACATAGCCCCAGCTGTGCGTCCTCTGAAGTCAGCGAGACTTCAGCCTGCAGCAAGAAGGAATCTCCCTTGGAGTGAAGGAGTCACTCCCCTGCATCTGCAGGCACCTACAGCAACAATAACTGGCCGCATGGATCTGCTCTCCTCTGGAAGAGCGTGGATCCTGCATCACAGGTGGTGGTCTGGAGTGGTCCCCTTGGTCCACTCTACCACCTGTCCAGCTTGGGAGATTGTGAGTCCTTGCTTCTCCTTGCAGGACAGTGCCTCTGTTCACAGCTATCTTGCGACTACCAGTGCTTATTGTGTCCTGCTCCAAGGGATCTTCAGGCTCCAAATAGCCCCGGCCCTCAGCACTTCTTCCTGCCAAGCACGGGCTCCTCTCTGCTGCTCCAGCGACGTAGGGCTCCTCTTCTGCGGTTTACTGTGCCTGCTGCCACTGTGTTGCCTATGGGGGCTGCAACTGCTTCTGTTGGCTTGCTCAGCTGCTGAGGGTCCCCCCGAACTCCCCTCCTTGGGTTCAGTCCCCTAGGCCTTGCTGGTCCTCTTCAGCCTTGCAACTCTTCTTTTGCTCCTCTTGCATTTGCCCAGGCTTGTTGGTGGTTCTCCAACACCACTGACTACCTGCAACCCAACACCTGACGTGGGACACCATCAGCACTGTTCCAAGGACTCCTCTTCAGCTGCTGGACTCCACAGCTGGTCTTCTTCATCCCCGTTGACCTGGTGGACACTCCATTATAGACTGGACTCTGTCCCCTTCTTTAACAGGTCCTCTTCTTTCAGAATCCACCACTGGTTTCTCCTAGACTGGTCCTGTTTTCCATAATCCTTTTTCTAAATCCTCATGTTAGTCCTTGGGAAAACCAGGTACTTACCTCTGCTCTCCTGGTTGCTGGGGGTCACTCAGGTACTCACCTCTGAGGGTTCCTAGTACTTCCAGCGTCCCTCTAACAACTCCACATCGGTGGGCGGGGGACTGCATCTCACATTCCACTTTCATAGTATATAGTTTGTCTCTCCCCTAGGGCCCTCACTACTTTCACTAACTATTACCAATGCTTTTTGTTTCTATGCTGATTTCTGATTGCTATTGTGTAAATATCTAGTGTGTACTTACCTCTAGTTGGGGGGACTGCCTGTAAGTAATTTAATGTTGGGTTACCATAATAAAGTGCCTTTATTTTTGTAATACTGTGGGGTTCTTTCATGTGTGATAGGCTGCTGTGTGACTCTAGTGGTGTTGCATAAGATTTGCATGTCTCCTAGACAAGTTTTGGCTGCTCATCCATAGCTCCCTCTAGAGAGCCCTGGCTTCAAAGACACTGCTTACATTTAACTAATAGGGGATACCTGGACCTGGTATAAAGTGACAACACCGAAGGTGTCCACCACACACCAGGCCAGCTTCCTACATGTAGCACCGGAGAATCCTTGGGTTGGGTATGAGAATGGGAAATTCTTCTATAATGAGAATAAGCCCCAGGCCTCACAACTTAATTTGAGGTGCATTATTTATGCGTTTTTCTATAGCGTGGACATTACCTAGAGGTGTCCCAGCGCTTCACAATAGAGCAAAGAACGGTGTCAATAGAGATGTGACCTTTCCTTCCCATTAAGCTGGAAATTGTGTCATGTTAAAGAGGTGTGGCCTGATGATTGCAAAACAGCATGCTCAGCACTGGAACAAGAAACTACTTGTGATGTCAGCAGAGCCATCTGTGCAGACCTAGGCACCTCTTTGAAATGACCACAGAAGATCTTCCACTGGGTTTAACAGAGTGCTGTATTGTTTAACAGAGAGTTGTACCTGATAGCTGTGACCAACTGTTGACTCAAAGCATCAGTTAATGTAATTACCAGTGAAAAGTCTGCAAAGGAGCAATGCCTGAAAACCTGGTTTGATCGTAAATACTGGAGTGTCCCATTCCCATAGATCATTGTTATACAGTGCTCAAAGTGCATTAAAATAAGTATGACAACTGTGATGCTGCGCTGAATTGGAGGGAGTGGGGTGAGTGGGGGCGGGGTCAACGACGTGGCAAAAAATATAGGGTAAGCACTAAAGCAGTCTTCTAGAGGATGAAAGAAGGGGGAGGAGTTATGTGCGTCGATTATGAAATGTTAGAGGAGCAAAGCATTTCCGAGACAGGAGTCTGCAGATACCACGGCACACACTGCAGGCCACTCACCCGATATCTCCAGCAGTATGTGCATGAAGCTGTGCACGTCGTCCCGGAAGCTTCTGTGCACGCGCGGCGGCATAGGCAGACAGCCGTACACCTCTTTGTTGCACACAGACATCTGCACTTTTACATGTTCCCAAACGATGTAAAGCAAAAAAAATAGCTGTGAGAGGGGGGCACGAGATTATTTCTTAGGGGAGAACATCAAGATATGGGTTTCATTCGCCTCCAGCTATGTGTACACACGTGACTTTGAGGAGTGTAAGTGAAGAGAATGCTGTGAAGAAGCTCGACAAGGGTGGGGGCTGCCCTTCGTACAGCGGCACGAGCAAGAGAGTGAGTGAAAACTAGTGCTCCTGCGAAGTACTCTCAAGTCACTTTGAGGAGTGTAAGTGAAGGGAATGCTGTCAAGAACCTCGTCTGGAGGTGGGGGGGCTGCACTTCCTCGTCCGGCGGCACGAGCAGGAGCGAGTACTAACAGAAGCGCTTTTAAAGAAAAAAGTAGTCCCAAAACACTGCACTAGAACGGATGCTGCGTAGGTTTAAACATAAAACACTGCACTAGAACGGATGCTGCGTAGGTTTAAACATAAAACACTGCACTAGAACGACTGCTGCGTAGGTTTAAACACAAAAACTGCATTAGAACGGATGCTGCGTAGGTTTAAACATAAAACACTGCATTAGAACGGATGCTGCGTAGGTTTAAAGATAGTTCGGCTGTGCGCTCAGGAAGGGCTGAACACTGGAAGAGGCATGACAAATGCATGACCATCTCTAATGGGGAGAACAAGAAACAGAGTGGCGATGGTACCAGCAAATGGGAAGCCTATGAGTGGGCTGTAAGCTCAGATGTAGATACAGCATGCTTTTGTTCGAGACAGTGCATGTGGCCTGACCTAAATATTAGTGGGGGGGTTTGACCAGCAGTGGTGGGAGGGGTGCCTGCGAGAGGGTGTTCTCACGTTTTGCATTGCAGATAAAATCCAGTTGCAGGTTTCCAAAGCCGTCGCACTCTACTCTGATTAATTAGCCATCACATAAATGTTCTCTCAGCCACAGGCCCATTCTTCACTCTTCTAGACCCAGCACTGTCACTTTGCATATTATTAATTGAATTCATGCTTTTTATCTGACATAACAATTTGGCTTCCCTTCTTGCACCAGAGAATCTGGCGAACCAAGCATACAGAACCAGCAGCAAGTCTGTCTAAACTGCACCTGGTGCACCCTTGTCCTTGACCGGCTTCCCTCCCCGGATTGGGACACTGACGGCCCAGCACACACCAGACCTGAGCTGATGTGTTGACACGACAAACTAAATGTTCGAGGCTGAGAAAACCTTCAAACAGAATGAACTGCAGCACTTTTATATTTTGAAATGCTAGCACTTTTAATTGTAAAATGGAAGGTACTTGGCCCGATTTTTACAAATAAACTGTTTGCTACTTAAATGCAAATTAAACAATGAAATTAACGATGCAAACACCCTTACTGGCCCGCCACACCAGGTAGCAGTGGCACGCCGGGAAGTTCGAGAACAAACGACAAGCAAGACTGGGCCACGGCACCCCTGGAGCCCCTATTATCTCCGCAACGGACCCCAATGTGCCATGACAACCGGCCAGTGTCTAAACTGGCACAGAGTATGATACCTGCTCAGATTCAGGGTTTGTGTTGGAGACTGGCACACGTGTGTTGTAGAGACAGATGTCAATGAACAGACACAACGTTCGGAATTAATATTAATTGTGTAATCTGTAAACTGCCTGCGTCCCGCCGGCTGTCACCTCAGCAGGATGCAATAATAGACACGACTTGGTCGTCGGCATACGTTTTGTTTTCATTGATCGTATCTCTGCTGATTTGTTCTTGTTACTGAAACCCTAATAAAATATTTAAACAGAATGATGTTATATCATTGCCGTTGCTGACGTTCCACTGTACTTTAAGCTCCTCAGAGGAACTTCGCATATAAATATGCTGAGTTGTTTTACTTATTTTATTTATTTATTTGAAGTGTTTTACAGAGCGCGAACATGACCAAAGAACATCGGAGCGCTGCACGCAAGTTTGGAATCAGAAGCAAAAGCCTGGTTTGTGGTTCATTCATTTCAAAGGCACAGCCAAAGTTACCTCAGCAAGGCAGCGCCTCGCCTGGCGCAGCCCATTAAATGCTTTGAGAAAGGTGATGTGTGGGAATCTCTTTAGTAGACGTACGTGGCTAACCCCACAGGCCTACTTGCAGTCATACAGTACGCAAAACGCATTTGTTTTTCTGTTGATTTCGGGCACCATTTGGTGAACTAGAGTAACTGGGCAACTTGGAACTCGCTAATAACGTTCAGTTCGCGTCACGTACAGAGCCTTATTGTCAGCTTATCAAGTACACACAGTAGGATTAGAGCCCATCCATTGCTTACCATTGGCTGGTTTTACTGTTAGTCTCATTTGCTTGCTTTGTTTTTTGATGGCTTTCCTTAACTATATTGTGTTTGTCCCTCCCCTGGAGCATAGCCTTTTTTGTCCTTCCACTGCTCACTTTTAAGGACCTACTTTTTTTTTTTGGGTGAAGCCTTTCATGAGGTTACATGTGTTTTCTGTCATCCTTGAGTGCTTCTCTTTTCAATACCCTGTTTTGCTCTCTCTAGCCTGTGTACTTCCCCATGCTCTAGGTTGTTCTCTCTCATCCATGTGCTTCTCTCTCTCTGTTCTCTGTGCTGCTTTTACCCATTTGCTTCTCTCTTCACCCCTGTGTTGTTCTTTCCTCCATGTGCCTTTCCTATACCTTCCTTGTTGCTCCCTCCCTTGTGTGCTTTTTTTTCCTTCCTTGCCTTACACACACCCCCAACCTGCTCCATCTTGGATCACTAAATAAAAATAAAAAAAATAGAGCAGACTTCATGCTAGAGTTGTGTGCCTGTACCATGATGCAAGGGCACGTCTACATAATGATACATGCACGCATCTAAAAAATGAACCAACGTTTTTGACCTTTTGTTTCATGTTGTAAAACTTCGGCATTTTTGCCGATTTTGGACAACATGGACGAAGGCAGTAAGTCTAAACCAGTGACTAAACGAGTAAGTCTCATAGCCAAGACCAATCTTAGGTGGTCATTATGACCCTGGTGGCATTACAACCGCAGGGCCAAAACGACGGGAGCACCGCCAACAGGCTGGCGGTGCCTCCCGGCGTATTATGACCCTGGCGGTAGCGCCGCGGTCGCACCGCCGGGGCCGGTGGTTTACCGCTACAATAGCCCCGGCGCTGCCCAGGGGTTACGACTCCCCGACCGCCAGCCTTTTTCTGCCGGTCTGAACCGCCAGGAAAAGGCTGGCGGTACGGGGAGTCGTGGGGCCCCTGGGGCCCCTGCACTGCCCATGCCATTGGCATGGGCAGTGCAGGGGCCCCCTGACAGGGCCCCATGCTGCTTTTCACTGTCTGCTGTGCAGACAGTGAAAAGCGCAACGGGTGCAACTGCACCCGTCGCACGGCCGCAACACCGCAGGCTCCATTTGGAGCCGGCTCCCATGTTGGGGCCCACATCACCGCTGGGCCGGCGGGCGGAAACTTGGTTTCCGCCCGCAGGCCCAGCGGGGATGTCTAAATGGGCACCGCGGGAGTGCTGCCGCATTGGCGGGCGGCAGTAGCCGCCCGCCAATTTTGTAATGAGGCCCTTAGTCTTTTTAAATGAGATCATGGCGAATCCCACACTACACACAGTATCCCCTACATCACTGAAGCAAGCCATTGATCATTCTTTGCAGCATATTCTTACTAAAAATGCCTCTTGCTTTCGCCAAAGGTTATGACTGAATGAAGAGAAAGCGAGTTGCTTAAATCATTTGCGATTCTCTTTACTGCCCTCACTTTCAGAAGCTCTGCCTTTGTGTGTTGATCTTGAAGCTTGGGACTTGAGGGCAAAGTTTAGCTCTCTCATCAGCTGATGGCGACTGGGTTAAGATCTGTCACAGTGTCTGACATTGTCTTTTTCTTTTTGTTCAGTCTTTATTTATTAGCAGACTCTTGTTTGCAATCCGTCATAAAATTTCACAATGTACAGTGAAGGCATAAAAAGATGACATGGCCAGCAAATGAGCAAACGTGAATAATCAAAAACACTTCTATTGGAGAACCCCAGACCACAGCAATGCAGACTTTATACCAATCAGTCCTGCCAGGACGTAGTTCAACGTTGATCATGAACTCTGTCTCAGAGGCACCTAATCTTCTGTACCCATATATAACCTGTAGTGCTCACATATTTCTTTCTTTTAGGCATTGCATACCCAGTGTATCACTGGCGCTGCTTATATCCTGATGCAGAGGACCCGTCACAGCTCGCTAACACTCGCCGGGGTTAATTCTACTATAACAAAACCTCTTTGCATAGTCCAATGATTTCAGTGGCATGCATCAATTCATTTTATTGTAGTTAAAACACTTGTATACATCTTTGTATTAATTAATTCATTATAAAACAATATTTGTATAATTTGTGGTGTGGTGCTGTAGTTCAGTCCCATGTATTAATATCTTAATGCATTGGGGCAGCTCATTACCCTCCATCAGGAGAGTGAATGTACTACATGTCATGCCGAGCTGTGAGAAGTAACATGCAGCCGCTAAACACATTCTGAAAAGATAATTCAAAAGAATATTAAAAATCAGTTTCTTGATCAGTAAGTTTATTAATAGAATGGACCACCTGCTTTGCATGCTGCCTCTAAGGAAGGTACATTGATAGTGCAGTATTCTCAGTATTCTCAGTACTCTGTACTGCCTCTTGATTGCAGATCGCAGATGTTAGCGATCACCTTTCGGCAGTGGTTCCCAACCTTTTGATTTCTGTGGACCCCCCACTTTATCATTACTGGAACTGGGGGACCCCCACTGAATCATTATGGGAATCTGGGGACCTCTCCACTGAGTCATTAGTGAAAGCTGGAGACCAAATCTCTTTATATTATCTAATTTTCTAAGCAGTCGTTGACCCCGTGAGGAGGCTCCACGGACCCCTAGGGGTCCCCGGACCACAGGTTGAGAACTGGTGCCTTATAGAATCCAGCTGCGGTTAGAATGTGCTAGAGCACATAAATATTGATTGGCTCCTTCATGTATCCATATGTATCTGAGAGTCACCATGGTGGACCTCTCCTGTGCCACTGCATTTGCTTTTAGATTTTCGATACGGTTCCCCAATCATTTCAATAGTCTTATTATCCCAATAAACAAAGTTCTTGCTATGGTCTTTTGGATACTTACAAAAGGTGAGGGAGGGTGTAGGTCTTCATTATCACCCTCACCCCAAATCACAAGTGTGAACTCTGTAACAAGGTATCTGACAGTGTGATGCTCAGTGGAGGCAGAAGGTCCACATCTCCTGATTGTGCTTTTCCATTTCAACAGAAGGGTATTTATTTTATCTACTTCAAATAGTCTGTAATTTCAGCAGCTCCTGTTGATCTCATAAAAAGCCATTGTTTAGCTTCCAAAAGCTTTGAGGACAAAGCTGTTTGCCAAGGTTCAGTAAGAGGTGCACTGGACTGTGATATGTGTTATGTTCCCTCTGCCAATTTCCTCTACCCTCTCCCTCAATGTGGCTAATTGGGAAATCATCCAGTCTGGTGTAGACTGTGCACATGGCTGGATAATAGCGAGCCTGCCTTGTTTGTGCCTATTTCTATTCATATATCTACTAAGAGCAAGGGAACTGGGCAGTCTTTGCTGTACTGGGATAAAGTCCCTATGCCATGCTCCCTACATTTAGTTTAGTCTCAGATCCCATTTATTACTATATTTATGTTACCACCAATGATTCACCTAGTTCCTTGTATCTCAATATTCCAGCTATAGTTTCTTGTGGGAAGATCTTTGACCTGTGTTGGGTCTGTATACCATTACTACTGACCCCCAGAGCCATAAATGGGAACCTTTCTTGTTTATCTACCCTGTCTTCAATATTTCTGGGTATCTACAACACACACAATTTCCACTGTGCTTCTTTTAGAATTGTTCAATTCAATGTTATTCATCCTTATGTTAATACTTTATTTAGACCTTTTAGTGCATTTTTTTGCAGTTTTTGAAACTTGGTACAAACTCAACCCAAAGCTATTGGATTGCTTTAAATGAGCACCAGTTACATTATAGAGGATCACATGTATTGTTTACTGGTATGGTGAGTTTAAGTGATTGGCCCAGAATCACAGGATGTTGAGCCAATGCAAGACTTGAACCTAGTTTCCCAGTTCCACAGTCTGCAGCTCTGACTGTAAAGCCATATCCTGGGTAGAGGGAGGGGGCAGGGAGAAGCCAATGCTCAGCTTGTTAGTGGCTCGAGCTCCCAACAAGACCTCGTGCTGAGCCAGAGCCAAGCTTCCAGTACAAGGCTGGCTTGAGCTTTCAGTGGCTCGCCCACCTCTAATTTCTATACAACCATTCATGGTTTTTGATGCAAAGCCTTATTAAAGTAGATAGGACTTTGTGCCAAACATTTACACCTCCTCGAGGCAGGCATAAATAATGAGTAAGGTTTTATTTTCCCAAACCTTTAAAACATTATATATGTACAGCACTTTGCAGAATGCATAGAGTGGTCAAAATAGTAACCTAGGTTAAAGCATAGAATTTGTTCAGAAGGGTACCCTTACACTACAAAAACCTATGCTTGACATCAAACAAACACTCCTGTACACTAAAGTGCATGGCTGTGTGCACTGACGCAAGGCAGACAAATATGCGGCAGTGCAGGGAGAGATAAAACTGGCGTCCTATCTTAGTGGATATGGTACTGTTCTACTCTCTCCTCTTGATGCAGGAAAGCAACTTTGGTTACTGTGCTATGCCACATCAAAAGTGAAAAATTTTCCTCTTAATGTTTAATTGCTTACAGTGCTTTCAAAAATATTTTTTTTAGCACAAGTGTTCGGATTTTACCTAGTGCAAACCTTCCCTGTACTGTAGTCATTTTAGAGTGCCTTTCAAAAAAGAATAACTGACACCATGAAGCTTCAAATGATTCTATGAATTAAAGCCTGTAATGGCTCCAAAGGAGACCTCAGATTTGCTTATTAACCTAGCATCACCCACCCTCATCTCATTTGGCATATTTTACTATACTGATTTTCTCTGAGCATCTCACAAGCCAGTGACACATTTCTCATTGTTTCAAACATGTCACGACATATGGTACATTGTGTCCCATAGAGCAAGCATTATGCATTATGTGTTTGTATGACCCATCTCTCACACACACTGCATTTTGTTTTTGTCTTGTGGAGAAATGCGACTTTTGGGAGTCTTATGCAGATTTTAATGCAGTGCTTATTACATCATACTTTTATTAAAAAGGGAGAAGCTGGGATTAGAAATATTATAGTTCTTTGGCTAAAACATACACACACAACCACATTTTATGGAGTGGTTCTGTCTGCTAGTGCTAGTGATTTGCCAACTGGAGGTCTGATCAAGGATATTTTAATAGCATTGTTTCTAAGTGCTTTCATTCTCTGACATGCCTCTTCTAGAGGCCTAAGGTACAAAGTGGTTATTGAATGATGGATACTGTCAGAAATTGGGTTTTTGTTTGAGTGGGGTGAACTCGTTTCTCACGCAACAACCACAGTCTTGGTCAGGGTGAACAACAGAAGTCACTAAATTAACTTGTGCTTAACCTTCTGGTAGTTTGGCTCAAAGGCAGTCAGGATTAACTCACAGGCACTGCCCTAAGTATTTATGCAGCACTCAAACTGTAGTGAAGTGAAAACACAACACAAGACAAACTCCATACCAATGTAGAAAACAAAGTAAAATGCAATAAATAAAGTGAGACCAAAATGACAGAATCCTATCAGTAGACCTGGAGATATGCAATTATACAGGTTTAAGTAAAAATAGCACCAAGAAGCAGACAGCTCTGACTGTGGCTATCTGGTTGGTAGACCGGGACAAAGTCATACATTCAAACTGAACAAGATGGAGTGTGGGACAGGTTCAGGGACAAGGTTAGTCCCTGTCATGCGCACAGAGTTCAAAGAATCAGGATATCACAGGAAGAGCTCAACTAATGCCAGCCAATGGTCCAGGACCTGGAGTGGGCACCTCTTGGGGATCAGGAACTCATTCCAGCAGAGACCAGTAGGGCACCGGCAGGTCCAGGAAGGGCCAGTTTCAGCAGGTCAGTTTGGCAGGTGCAGTGAGGCTCCTGGAGCTTGTTGTGTCCCTGTAACCAATAAAAGGAGGTCAGCCACCTGACCATTAGAGCAACTCTGGTAGTCCTCTCTCATTCAAGCAACAAGGCAGGCCTCAAGATGCAGGGCAGTCTTTTCAAGAACAGGGCAGGCCTCAACCAACAGGGCAGACCTCTGGAGAACAAGGTAGGACTCAAGCAGCAGGGCAGTCCACAGAGAAACAAGGTAAGCCTCAATCAGCAGGGCAGCCATCCAAGAAACAAGGCAGGTCTCAAGCAGGAGGGCAGTCTTCTGAGAAACAAGGTAGGCCTCAAGCAGCAAGGCAGGACCCTGAAGTACAAGACAGCCCTTTAGTTTTCCACAGTACCAGGAGTGTATTGAAGAGTTGACCTGAGGGTCCAGTATCTATAGCTGTATAGCTGGTGCCAGACGTTGAAGTGGGAGAACTTTCTAGGCTTCTCTCATCTGGCTCTGGAATTGACTTCCTTCCCCTGCCAGACTCCCAAGGGACCTGGGGTGAAAATAGACTGGTGTCAAGTTATTTGTGAGTGTGCTGAGACAGCCCCTTCCAAATGTAATTGGGCCAGGGAACAGCTCCTTCCCTCCCATTCTGCCAACACCTAACTCCCCTTTGTCTTACTGTCTAGGAGGAATATACAAAGACCAAGTACATTGTCATGTGACACAGGCTGCAGAGACCGAATGGTTAGGACAAGAAAATGCCAACCTTTTAAAAGTGGTATGTTCAGAACTGAGGCTTAAAATCCAACTTTAACATTTAAAAAATGTATTTAAATTACAATTCTTTAGACACCAAACTTGAGCTTCCTACCTATTCCTAATTGAAGTTATCACTTATTAAAAGTAACAAGGTAACCCAATGTTATCCTATTGGAGAGGCAAGCCTTGCAGTAGTGAAAAATGAACTTAAGAGTTTTTCACTACCAGGACATGTAAAACGTAAAACCACATGGCCAACATTTTAAATACATTCCACCCCATCCTATGGGCTGTTTAGGGTCTACCCCTAGGGGTGACACATGAATGAAAAATGAAGGTTTATGCCTGGCAGAAGGTTTATTTTGCCAGGTTGAAATGTCAGCTTAAAACTACACACCTTGGAAAGAACTACATATGTGGGTGGCACAATAAGTGCTGCAGGCCCACTAGTGGCATTTAATTTACAAACCTTGGGGACGTGTAGTACCACTTTACATGGGACTTATAAGTAAATAAAATGTGCCAATTGGGAGTAATCCAGTTTTACCATGTGCAAAGAAGAAAGTACAAGCACTTTACTATTGGTTATCAGTGGTAAAGTGCACAGAGTCCTAATGGCCAACAAAATCAGGTTTGGAAAACAGGAGGGGCGAAGGCAAAATGTTTCGAAGTGATCCTGCATTGGGGGATAAGTACCACAGATACTTATTGGTGTCCCATTGCCTAAGATGCTCCTAAATTCCAATTCACTAAGCCTTTATACAGCTCAGTCTTAAAGAGTAGCAACTGTGGGCAGTCAAGGTTTAGTTGAGTTAATAGAGGGATGGTGACTTCCTTACAGCATGATACATTAATCAAACACTTTAAAATTCAATGAGTGATTACAGCTTTGTCTTTTAAAAGACTGAGGGCTTATTGTAGAGAGTGACAGCATGGATTGAAATCTCAAAAATGGGCACAGAGACACACACAAGACACCGTTCCTCTCTACGAAGAAATTGACTATTACTCACCTCAGTTAACTGTATTATCACGTATGTTTAACTACTCTTCAAGGCCAGAACTTGCAATCATAATTTGAAAAAATACTTCCAAGACATAGAGCTTTTCAAACATAGGTTGAGGGTCTACAACAGGTCATCTTAGTTATTCCACTATCTTCTTTGAGGGTGAGAGAAACTTCATTGGACTCCACCAATGGAAAACTTAGTTACGGTCAATTATGTTACAGAAAAGACTGGATAATGCCATATGCAACATGTATAAAGAGATGATGGAATCATTTGACATACAGACAATAGCAAAATAATGTGTCCTCCACACTGAATGGCACGAGAAAATATTAGTTTTTTCAAACATAAGGTCAGTATTTTATTATAACTACCTGCAGCAGAAAGCATGGTTTCTGATTAATCTAGTTGCTTTTTGAGGTTTATGAATGTCGCTAAGAAAATGTTGTTTATTCTTCCCTTTTTTCTCTCCCAACCTTGTTGCTTGGTGCATAAAGAAGCAAAGATCATGGTTTTTTCACATATTTTCTAATTGCTTTCCAGAATGTAATTAACAATAAAGCATACTTATAGACTGTGATGACGTGCCCTCCTTTCTTGCTATTGCATTTCAGAACTACGTGACTGTATACATCTGTCGAGGCCTGCTGCTCTTAGACAACTGCAACTTTCTATAGGGTCAATCAAAAGTCCCCAAGGCTGTCCCTGCCCCCCCTCAGAAATGTAGCGTCTCCTACACCCCTGCTATACACGGGCCGCAACCCACTAAAACCAGAGAGCTCAGGCCTGGTGCCCAAGCCTGCTGGAATTGACAATCATAACGTTTGACACCCTCACCTCCCTGAGGCAGTGTCAGAGCTCCCTCCCTGCTGATGTCATGGGCCTGAAGAGCGGGCCCCGCCCGGAGATGGAGCATCTGAGCCCTGGGGCGGTGCAGCAGCACGAGGATCAGACACTGCGGCCTCTATCGGCCACAGCTGGAGGAGTGCCAGAAAGATTCGGGATCACCTGTTGGAGCCGCATTGCAGTCTCTCTGCGAGAGGCCGTATTTGCACTGCAAGGACTCAGAAATCAGGCAGCTGGAGGAACTGTGCTGTAGTTCCCCTATTAAGATGGGCCTCTTATAACGCCAACACTGTTTCCCCTATTTTGGACCTGGAGGTCCCAACGGCTTGCTCAGGACCCAGCTGCATGGATCCCTGACTACTGAAACTCCCGTAAAGGGAGCGCTCTCATGTTTTCCCCACTTGAGGGCTACTGAGAGCAATTACTGCTCACGTTCATGCGGGGGGCAGTGGGAGGCTCAAGGAAGTCGCTGTCCCATTTCCAACACTGCCCACGGGCACTAATCCAACATCCTGGGGGTAACCTACGTAAGTGGATGACCTCCTGACATATGAACTGCTCTACTTAAATTATTTTGAAATGTACATCGCCTGATTGATTTATTGGATTTCTATTGTTTGGGTCGTATTCTAATCAGATAAATATTCTCTATTTTTTAAACTGGTGTTGAGTCTTTTTGTGGTGTTTTTCACTGTGTTACTCTAATTATGTGATGCACAAATAGTTAACACATTGCCTTCTAAGTTAAGCCTGCCTGCACTGTGCCAAGCTACCAGGAGGTGAGCACAGGTTAATTTAAGGAGTGTAACAGGTTTACCCTGACTAAGATTGTGGTCTCTACTTGGACAGGGCACATACCCTGCCAACTAGAACTCCATTTCTAACATTCGCTACCAATGCTGAATCTCGATTACAAAATTCTTAGCAAAGTATTGGCCAATAGGCTCCAACACCCCACCAGGCTTGTGTAGCACTGACTAAAATGCTGATACTCCTGCTCATCCTGTATTACTTTGTTAACCTCTCGATATGGGTGCCCAAAACTTGTTTTTGATCCCTCAATGTACTAATTTGAGAGCTGATCTTGGATGGGGTCCACCCAAGGGTGTTGCTGCATACATTACAGAGGCCTTTGACCGTTTGGGACTTGGGGGTTCCTGACTATGAATTCTATTACTATATGGCCTAACTGCAGTATCTGGTCCAATAGCTGGCAGGACGTAACCAGGCAGAGCTAGGAGAGTTTGGCGAGCTGCACAAAGGTATGGTGCTGTCGACTCTGCTTTTGGGTGTCAGGATAGCCTTGCCCCATCAACATAAACTTCTTTGCATAGCACTTCGATGCTGGAAGGAGGCCTGCCAGTGGGCGGGCCAAGTAGCCCTCAATGCTCCAGAGAAGCCATGGTGTGCTGGAGGCTACTTTACTGCTAGATGCATATCATCCTTAACAGAAGTGGGGATTGAGACCATTGGGGACTGTTACGTTGAGAGTTCCCTCCAGTCCTTGGAGGTGTTCATGACCAAAGACGTCATACCTGGAACACAGTCATTGGCGTAGAGGGTGTTAACCAGAGCAGTGAGTCGTTTGTACGAGGCACTGGAGCCGGAACCTCCTACCCATGAACTCTTCCAACCTGTCCTAACATTTGGAGAGGGCCAACATTTAGGCCCTCATTATAACCCTGGCGGTCAGTGACCGCCAGGGCTATTGTGGGGGTAGTACCGCCAACAGGCTGGCAGTACTGCACACCACATTTTGACTGTGGCGGTACCGCCGTGGTAACACCGCCGGAACCGGCGGTATACCGGCATGGCGGTCCCGGCGGTCATAATCCGCAAGCAGCGCTGCCCTGGGGATTTCGACTCCCCTTACCGCCAGCCTGCCCATGGCAGTAGACACCGCCATGGAAAGGCTGGCGGTAAGAGGACTCGGGGTGCCCCTAGGGGCCCCTGCACTTCCCATGCACTTGGCATGGGCAGGGCAGGGGCCCCCAGGCACAGTCCCATTGTGCATTTCACTGCCCAATTTTCAGGCACTGAAATGTGTGACGGGTGCTACTGCACCCGCTGCACATCATCATTGACATCGGCTCTATTACGAGCCGGCAGTAATGTTGATGTGACTTTTCCACTGGGCCTGCGGACGGTAACATTGTTACCGTCCGCTGGCCCAGCAGAAAAGTCGAAATAGGGAGCCAGTAATACCGCAAGAACTGGTGGTATTCTGGCACCCGCAGCCTCGGCGGTCTTCACAGAAAACCGCTGAGGTTGTAATGAGGCCCTTAGTCTTGTGCCTCTATGAGAAGAGGAAACTTGCTGACTTTGAGAACTAGGGGGGAGGGCATTATATGCACGCCCTTTCGAGGTAAAGAATGGCCCAGTATTTTCAAGCACACTTATGCCTCAACGTGCAACACCAGTTTCCAATAAATGTAGTTGAATTACTTGCAATACACATACTGCACACCTCAGTGGCTCAACATATTGCTGCAACAGAGAATCTGAGGTTCCCTATATGTGCACAAGCTGACGCAGACTTCCTTCTCATGGTTTGGGGTTGCCTGGTTGTGGCACTGTTTTGGTGGTATGTTACGAGATATCTGGAACACACCCTAAACCATGAACATTTGAGTACAGCAGAACTTTGCCTCCCTGGCTTGTACAACAGGCGTCCCAAGTGAAAAGTAGGCAACAGATTTCTGGTTCTAGTGCTGGGCGTGGCACATAGGGATATAGCCTGTCACTGGAAATCCCCTCATGGACCACACCATAGTAAGTTGCAGGCTGAGGTGAGAAGCTGGGTGACAGCTGAAGGGGAGGCACTACGGCCAAGCACTACAAAGGGATGCAAAGATGGCCACTAGCAGATTTGCAGGGGTAGGTGGTCGCCAGCTTCCTAGAACTTGAGTAGTAATGGTGATCTCTCTGAACTTTGTGACACTTCTAGGTGTTGAGCAGTTGGTGTTGGCGGCACAACTGGAATCTTGATATCCCATATAACAGGGTTGAGTCAGGGCCCCTGAGGTATACACGGAGTAGTTTTGAGGGTGGTGGTCCCACCGCCCTACCTGATCAGAGTGCCTCTCGTGCTTAGCTTGTTCTGCCCCCGACCCATAGAGGATGAGGCTCCTACAGAGCATACAGATGGCTGCTGTTAGGAATACTGGGTAAAGCTGGGTTTAACGTTTGATTGTTTTGATCCCATTGGAGTTAGGATTAACAACTACTAGGCTGACACTAGTACCAGAGACTGGAGACTAAAATATGCTGCAGGTATACTACAGGCAGAGAATGCAGTTCATCTAAGATGTATCATGCAGAAAATGTCAAATATCTGCCGTATTAAATGCCCACTGCAATACTGAAATATATGGAAACCAATAAGGATGTATAAAAAAGACTGAGAATCATTGAGAAACGTTTACACTCCCACTGGATGAAAGAATTCAATTCCAGGTGAGGTTTTAAGAGATTTGTTGAGTAGCTGGATGTCATCAAACAATTCGCAGGGTAGCTCATCTTCACTGAACTCTACAGAATCCTTCACATTAACATTCCAGCGTAGACATGGTTCTTTAGCTGCCCAGAAGACCCCTCTATTCCAGCATTGCATTTCATTTATGCAACTCCTCCTCCACTGATGTGAAATGAGCAGTGGAACGCGTCAGGACTACAGATCAGCCAAACAGTAGCATCAAGTTTGACCCCTGTAGAGAAAATTGTATTTTGTACTCTCTGTCCCAATTCCAGCAGCCCTTAGGACTGCTTATGGGCAGTCATATGAAACATGCATCTACACTGCTATATTCGTTCAGAGCGTTGCGTTACCGGGCCACACAGAAGCTCGATAACGCAGGGAACAAACCACAGGACACCAGGTTAGTAGGTTAACTGCCGGGTGCCAAAAACCACAGACGATCTTTATTTCCTCGCTCCTTACGTCAGTGGCGCACCACCTTACATTTGGGGGCAGGGGGAATCACAACATGAACCGGAGTGGAAACCCCTCCCAAATGGAGTGTCCCACATCGCAACATTCCTCCTTTACCTCCCAAAAAATGAACATCTCAAAACAGAATTATAAACTAAAAAAAAAACAAATGTGATTGCCCACGCACAACAGGAATCCCTTTAACCAATCCCTGGACCACCCATAGTGCTATCAATACATTTCAGCATAGTACTTTATTACATGAATATGAAATCTTGCAGCCTACTGGACGGCACCGACCGAGGCCTGAGGTGGTATCTCTCAGCTCTAGTCCGTAGAGGAACATTCACCATTATCTCTGCGGTACTGTTCAGTCTCAGTGTTTGTGGCTGACGGTCCCCCTCTTGTCCATCAGTTGTGACTCTTGGAGTGGTCATGTTGTCTTCTGGGCAGTCACCTCGGAGTGTCGGGGGCCCTGACTCCGGGATGTCGAGGCAATCATCCCCTGATTCACTACTATCAAAATCAGGTGGTGGTGTGGGGGAGTTGGAATCTGCAAGAGTGTCTTCGGATCAATAGTGCTTGAAAAATGAAATGTTCCGAGTCACATACTCTTGGCCTTTTGCTGCAGTGACCATGGTACCTTGAATCCTCACGACAGTCCATGGCATCAGCTCAAATGGGAGTCTAAAATTTCCTCTGGTTCTTGATCAACAATTGGTCGCCTACTTGAAGAGGCAATACTCTCCCCCACCTCTTTCTTGACACTCGGTCATTGGCAGATCCACTCTGACGCAATCTCTCATTCACTTGCTGCTGCAGGGCTGTTGGAACGTCTCACTGCAGGATGGTGTCTTCCACTTGTCTGTTCATACACAAAGCACTTGGTGATATCTTTGTGGTGGTGTAAGGTGTGAGTCGATACTCCCTCAAGAATGCGTACAGGGCACAGTCAATGTTGTATGCTTTAGCCACCACTATCCTCAAGACTTTATTCAATGTTCCCATGAAATGCTCGGCCTCATGAGGGGGCGTGGCTAGCGAGCCAAGATGGCAGGCGCGATCTGATCGTGCTCTGCGGCTCATTCCCGGTTTATCCGCCCGAATAACGGCACGGGGGCTTATGACCGCCACCTGCCCCCCACTCCACTGAAGGGAACCTCCGGCTCATCGGCGGCTCCGGCTGCGGTGGTGAGACAAACCGCGAGCTCTGCTGGAGCTGCTGCGTCGCGTGTGGGGTTGCCGGCGGCGGCCTCCCTGGAGGAGGCAGGAGGAACAGGCCCGGCTGGGGGAATGCACCGCGTCCACGCACAACCTGTGGCAGCAGCGGCACTTGGGTGGACGTCGGCTGTAGAGCTGGTGCTTCGATGTCTGATTAACCTGGTAACGCCAGCACGCCTCTGATACTCACTCTGGTGATCTGGGACGGACCTGGGACTTGCTGTGACTCTACGTGCAAGCTAAGTGGAACGTGGCCCTACCTCTCCATATCCTAGACACCATGAGGCTGTCGGCGAGTACTGCCGCGATCGCACGCCACAGACACCTGGAGCAAACGCCCTTTGGGACAGTGCTGTGTTGGGCGGAGAGGCTGCTCGTGCTTCTGCGCCCCTCTGTTTTTGATGCACAAGCAAGCGGGCCTATCTTGCGCCTACGCTTATCGCCCACGCGCCGACGCCCGACCCTGTTGATGACTGTGCCCTGCACGGGGGGACTCCTTGTTGACCTCCTGCCTACTATTGTTTTGTGGACCGGAGAGCAGACGACTTACTTCTGCCTGGAGGCACCCAGATGTGCTACGTTGACTGGGCACCTTGCCCGCCTCCTACAGGTCTGTATGCGGTTTGACCTACCTTGTGGCGCAGACGAGACGGGGTGGGGGCTGCTCATGCTGCCGCGTCCTCCCTTCAGACGACGCGTGCAACACATTTGCTGAGCCTTGGCTCGTGCCAGTGATGCCCTGCAGCAACAAACTTAATTTCCTTGCCACAAATATGGCGGGCGCTGGCCGCCTCCGCTCCAGAACTGGCATTAAGTCCTCATCGAAAGCACTACCTCAGGAAAGTCACAAGTTGGACGCTGTGTTGGCAGCGGTGGAGCGCATAGGCACTTCTTTGGAGCAGGCCCGCGCATTTCTGGAGGGCAAAATAGATAAGGTGACCAGCGACCTTACCTTGCTGCATGCGGACCACCGCAAACTAGCAGACAGAACATGCACACTCGAGGATTGGCTTGGTGAGCTGGTGCCCACGATGTCTCGACTGGAGACTTCGCTGCAGGATGCTCTGACCCGAATAGGTGAGCTGGAATACCCTGTTGAGGACGCTGAGGGCCGCACCAGGAGGAACAACATTCAGGTCATAGGCCTTCTGGAAGGTGTGGAGGGCCGGGATGCGGTCGCCTACTCTGAATCCTGGCTTCAGGGGCTGGTACAGGAGGGATCCTTGACTCCTTTCTTTTCGGTGGAGCATGCGCATAGGGTCCCTACCAGGGCGCGGCCACCAAGGAGCGGACCGCGGCCATTTCTGCTCCGTCTAATTCATTATGCAGTCAGAGACATTATCCTCAGGATGGTCAGGTCGTCGCCCCACATCCGAGTGGACAATGCCCAGGTCATGCTGTTTCCTGATTATACGCTGACTATACAAAGAGAACACGCCTCATATCTGCCTTTAAAACGTAAGCTCCAGGCCCTTGTCCTCACGTACTCCCTCTTATTCCCAGCCAAACTTTGCATAATAGCAGAGAACAAGTCTCACTTTTTTACCACATCAGGGTCGGCATGGGAGTGGCTGGAATCTACTGGTCGTATCAGTGGACGAGACCCAGAGACGGATCCATCAATAACACAGGGCCGCTGCTCCCGCATAGACAACACCGCAGAAATCAAACGGCCGCCCCGGGAAGGTGGAGCATGTCCCTGATCTGGAACAGATCATTCAGGAGAGTCGCTGCGCGCTGCAGTTGGCAGCAGCTATTAATGTACTCCCTGTTGTTTCAGAAGCGGAGACTGAACTCTCACAGTCCAACAGTGAGGAACCTTCTTTTCTCAAACATTCCTCCGAGACGGGATCCCCGGCGCACCTAGAAGTGACACCTCAGGCGGCAGATGATCTGCTCTAACGTCTTTATATGAACCTCTGCCTGCCGATACCACTCCTGGATGATTCTCACCTCAATTGTTGCAGTTTCTATAATTGGGAATGTTTTCTGTACTACCTACTTCATGGCCCGACGGAGAGTCTGACTGCTATGAAACGGTTCTTGACATCCTTGGGCGCCAGCGGGAGCCCCCTGTGGGGTGTATCACACTCCTGTATCCCTCATGCATTTACTCGCTTTACATCCATTGGCCCCCCTCCATTCTTGTTATCCGAGGAACCTGCTCTACCTTATGATCACCTACAACTTACCTGGCCTTCCCCACTCTCCTAATAGTGGAGACTTGTTGGTCATACCTGTTGTTTTGACTCTACGGGTTGACTCTATGGTATTTTTTTTGTTAGTTTTGGAATGGAGTCCGGAACTTCTCAGCTCACTGATTTGCTGGAGCCCTGCTGTTATCTATAGAGCTTCTCACATACGTGACACTCAGCTGTTTAGTCGCTTTCGTTACCACGACCCGCCATGAACTCATACTCCGCTCTTACATGGAATGTGCGCGGCATGCACACGCCTGTGCGCAGATATTCCATATACTCATATCTCAAAAGACACTTAATACACATAGCTTTCTTACAAGAAACACATCTGGCACAGCCCGAGGTAATTCGCTTGCAGCAGCGATGGAGGGGAAAGCTCTATGCAACAGGTTACTCTTCCTACACCAGAGGTGCTTTGGTTTGGATCAGGCAGGGCACCAACTTTGTAGCAGAGGATCACATTTTTGACGAGCAGGGGCGCTATGCCTTGGTGCGACGGCGAATTGCGGGCCGAGCCCTGGTGTTGTGCTCCATATATGCACCAAACTCGGATCAAGCCTCCTTCCTCCACTCCCTGTCCAGTCAGCTTTCGAGATGGAGTGGTTACCCTTGGTTATTAGGGGGTTACTTTAATAGTGTGCTGGATCCCGACTTGGACCGATCCTTCCATCCATTGCCCAAGGCGCCTACTGTAGTTGCTGCATGCGCGCTAAACATCTGGCTCCAGAATTGGTGCCTGTTGGACATTTGGCGCCACCGCAGCGCTACCGTCAGAGTCTACTCATAGTACTCCACCCGCATCAATTGCATGTTCGTCTTGATAGACTTCTATGCTCAACTAATTTTTATCCTGCAGTGTTGGATATGGATTATTTGGGTCGTACTCATTCGGATCACAACCCACATCTAATGCGACTGGAATGGGACACCTCTCCCTCAAGTATACCTACCTGGAGGCTCTGACCTGAGCTCCTGGAGGACGCAGCATTTAGAGCATCGTTGGATAGGGCAATCCCCGAATATTTCGAACATAACACAGGCACAGCGTCTTCCAGTTTGATTGAGTGGGATGCATTTAAGGTCTTCGTTAGGGGCCATTGCATGGGTATGCAGTGGAATCTGCGATGCTCTGTTGAAAGTGCTCTCACACAGGTGGAACGGACTTTGCTGCAACTTGAGCAGGATGCTACTCAAAGTCCTACAGGGATGGTGCAATTATCATCAATCTGAGTTGAACATATATCACTCTTAGAGCGCCTACGCTGCTTAAATTATGTGGCTCACTCGGCGCGGACACATGCTTCTGCTGATAAGTCGGGCAGGCTTTTAGCTTGGCTGACCCGGCGGGAGCAAGACCAGGGTACGGTTGTGGAGATTTTCTCAATGACCGGGAGTGTACTTTACACCCCCTCAGAGATCCATTCTGAGTTTACACAATACTACTGCATACTCTACAGCTATGCTGCACCGCTGGACCTACGAGCCTGCGAGGATTTTTTCTTATCAATCACCCTGCCCTACTTAACAGATGCTCAACTGGAGGACCTGGAGGAACCGCTGACGCTTTCCGAGATCCAGGGCAGTATTCATGCTCTATCTGCGGGCAGAACCCCCGGTCCTGATGGCCTTCTGGATGACTTCTACAAGACCTTCTCTGCAACCCTTGCGCCTCACCTCCTTCGTTCATACGAGGAATCTTTACAGGTAGCATCTCTGTCAGTATCGCAAAGAGAGGCGCTGCTGGTATCGCTCCCTAAGCCAGGCAGGGACCCATCGGAACTTGGCTCCTATAGACCACTGGTGATGCTCAAAACTGATGATAAAATTCTAGATAAGGTTCTGGCGACACGCTTGGCACCCATGGTCTCGGACCTGGTTCATACTGATCAAAATGGATTTGTACCCGCGAGAGATACTTCTCACAATATCAGACGCCTATTCCGTATCATGCGATACGCAACACAAGACTGGCCGCGAGCGGGGTGTCTGGTCCTTGACTTGGAAAAGGCCTTTGGTTCACTGGAGTAGCTGTATCTTTTTGAAGCTTTACGATGGTTTGGCCTTGGCCCAGATTTCTTGCTAATGGTTAAACTTTTATATACCTGCCCTATGATTCGGGTCAAGATGGGTGGGAACATTTTGGACAGGGTTGAAGTGCACAGAGGCACGAGACAGGGCTGCCCCCTTTCCCCGTTACTGTTCTCCCTAGCGATGGAGCTTTGGCCATAGAACTTCGCAGCCGGGGCCTCCACTGGAATATCGCGCTGGGTGACGGTTTACATACCGTATCACTATATGCTGATGATCTCCTATTGTACTTCAGAGACATTGCTAATATCACTTTGGCGATTGGGATTATTCTGCAGCACTTTGCAACTCTCTCAGGCCTGCGTGTCAACTGGGTGAAATCATGCCTTTTTCCCTTAGACCCGGAACTTCTGAATCTGGAGTTGTGCCTTATCTGAAGTTGATGTCCCTTGGCAGCCACGGACGTTCCGGTATTTAGGCATCCAAATATATCATCGGAAGGAGGATCTATATGATGGAAATCTTGGAAGGGCAGCGACATCCATCTGCTCCCAAATGACCTTCTGGCAATCGATGCCGCTTTCTGTTGCAGGCCGGGTTGCCCTCCTGAAGATGATCGTGCTACTGCGATTATTATACTATTTCTCCAATCTCCCATTCAATATCCCAGTTCGTTTTTTTAGGGAACTGGAACCCAGACTACGCAAGTTCATCTGGAATAAGGGTCGCTGCAGAGTAGCATTGAAAAAACTTTACTTACTTTTGGAGCACGGTGGCCTTCCGGTGCCGAACCTGGAACATTACTATTTGGCCTCACAGCTTCAGTGGGTGTCCCGATGGCTAGCGGAACTTCATCTCTCCGACACGGTGACCACCTCCGAGCCCTGGACACTTGCGTGACTAACGCACCTTTTCTATCCATTTACACACTCAGCACCACCTGAGGAGCTTTTCCTTAATGTGGCCCATCATTGTTACCGCAGGTGCCTACAACGAAGGGGACCATCCCGTTCGCCCCGGCCTTGGCGATGCTGGGTACACCTCATGGCCCTGTAGTCACATGTATCATTGAGCTCCGGCAGTGGCATGCTGTAGAATTATATACACTAGGCGTCCTTTATAGCGATGGCAAACTGACTCCATTTCCTACTTTGGTGGCTGAAACGTGTCTCCCGGTGGGACAGTTCCTGTTACATAACTCGTTGTTGAGGTCATTATCAAGTAGATGGGGGGACCTAACAACCGAACCTCCAACTCATTTGCTAATACAATATGTACAGGTCATGGGGCAGGGCAGACATCTGATTAGATGGTTCACAGACGCACTTCGGACTCACACACAGCATGATCACAGTGCACAGCGCACTGCATGGGAGGGGGACTCGGGCACTCCCTTCACAGATGTGCAATGGAGATCGGTCCTGTCCAGCCACACAACTATTCCCTGCAACTCCAGATTCAGACTTATACAATCCTACATTATTCATAGAGCATATCTTACTCAGGCCCGCATTAAAAGATACTTCTGCTGCATTGATGCAGCCTGTCCCCTTTGCAAACACATAAATACGGATGTCCTCCACATGATATGGTCTTGCCCCCTCTTACATAATTACTGGGACGTTGTTGTGGCCTGTTTGTCGACATGCACGTCACACTCACTGTCACATACATGGGAGGCTTGCTTGTTAGGCCTATTTCCTAGAAGTATGAACTGCAAGGCTACCGCCCGATTCCTAGACCTTGGGCTTTTAACAGCCAAAAGGCTGATAACCCGGAGATGGAAGACTGCCAAAGCACCAACTGTGTTGGCCTGGAAACGCTCCTTCCTGACATGGGCGGAAGCTCAGGGGGTGGCGCTGAGACAAGAGGACACACTTGGCCTACGTAAATATCCCCTCTCTGATGGCTGGGACACGATGTTGACATCTTTACATACTCCGGAAACGGTCACTGACCTCATTGCAGTAACTCAATGACTTACAGCAGCCCAGCAGCCATAGTCTTCTTTCAATGTGCTGCAAGTGTCATTGGCGATTTGCTTATTTATTACACTTTAACACATCGATCCAGATTGGTTCAGTGGTGGTGCTGCATATCTAGACACGAGTTAATCACTTTATGTGCTGATATACCCGCAATCTTGCCGGGGAACTCCTTGCATATGGGGGCACTGAATTGCTTGTTTTGGACTCTTTACTCCATTAAATTCCTTTGTTGTTGCATGTTACTGTTTTGTTTAACATTGCCCTAGAATCCGCATTTACACACAAATCCATAGTCATTCTCACTGTCATTTAGTGGAGCAATAGAGTTGCTGAATACTTTAAGGTTTATACTCGAACACATGTAGTTTACCATTTAATGCATGAGTCATTAACGTTGAAGCCTCCATAGACACCACTGAATGTAATATGTAGTTCACATGTTCTGGTAGCCAATACACCAGCTCCTCGTACTAGTCTAGTTATTTTTCACTATACCAACCATAGTGATTCTCATGCACCTCACACGATATGTGACTATTGAGCTTTTCTGTTATAAGTAATGACATTACTGCAATATTATGTTCTGTTACTATCAATAAACAATAAAAAGATTCATGCAAAAAAAATGAAATGCCCAGCCTTACCATTGGTTTGAGGCCAGGAGGGAGTGATTTTTCAATGGGCAACACCATGCATGCCAAGATACTCCGCAAACTCTTGACTGTAGAACAGTAGGCCATAGTCCATTCTGAGTTCCTGAATGATGTTATGCATAACCATTATTTTTTCCATCCGAGGAATGACCTGTCCAGCTGTTGTGGTGTCTAGTATCTCCCCCTCTGGATACTTGTAGAAGTCATCAATGACCACCAGCATGTGCCTGCCGTCAGGTCTGCACTAGCACGATTCCTTGGCTGGGAAGGGATTGGTTCAGGAGGCTTCGATGGTCCTACTACCTGACAAAGGTGACAGTGTCGCACCACACTTTCCACTTGCTGATCCAGCACTGGGAACCATACTTTGCAGTGGAGTCGGGCCTTCGTCTTGACCACGCCTTGGTGAGCTGCATGCGTGAAACCCCCTTTCCGTAATTGCAAGGACTGGGGAACCACCAGTCACAGTTCCTGGAGCAAACACCCCTCTGACCATACCGACAGCTCCTGACAGACGTGATGCAGCGTAGCTAAAGTTTGTCTAGCCTCCTCAGTCCATCTTAATAGATTGTGTACCATCCCATGCCACCTCGCTGTATGGACAGCTGTTATTGCGAGTTGGATGCATTCATCTCCATGAGTGGCCTCCGTGTACTCCTGCATTGACACCGGTAATGGTTATGATCGCTCAACCACCAAACGAATGTAATACTCCACAGTGTCTGCTTCAACCTTCTCCTGGGCTGAGGCAGATCGGGCATGCCTCGGCAGATAGTCTGCGGGATTCTGGGATCTCGGTTGATACACCACTTTGAACTGATAGTCTTGTAACTGTAGAATCCACTTTTCTATCCGAGGGGGAGAAGCGGATGTGGATCTGTTGAAGAGCGGAACAAGAGGTTTCTGATCTGTCACCACGGTGAAAGGCTGGCCATATAGTTAGAGGTGAAAATGGCGACAACCCCAGTGGACCGCTATGGCCTCTTTTTCAATGTCGGATTAGTGTTGTTTCGTCACTGTCAAAGCTCTACTGGCATAGGCCACCGGTGCCCATTCCCCTTGTTCACTGCGTTGAGACAGAATGGCCCCAAGTCCCACCAGACTTGCATCCACAGAGAGCTCAGACTCTTTTGCCGGATCAAAGTATTTCAAGGTGGTCTGAATCAACAATGCATTCTTAGTGGCACGGAAGGCATTTTTCTGTGCAGGTCCCTACTCCCAGGTAGGGTTATTTTTTGTCAGTTGTCGGAGAGGTGCCATGAGAGATGCTAGATTCTGAATGAATCTGCCACAGTACGTGACCATGCCCAGAAAACTCCTTATGCCGGTGACCGATGTTGGAGCAGGCGCCGTCTGGATGTCATGTACCTTCTCCGGGTCTGGCATTACTCCTTTGTCAGAGAAGTGATATCTGAAGAAGGCAATGTGAGTCTGTAGAAACGCTCACTTTTCTCTGTGCAGCGTTAAGCCATTCTCTTGGAGTCGCTTGAATGTGGTCCAAAGTCTTTCCAAGTGTCCTTCCATGGTAGGGACATGTACCAATATGTCATCACTTACGTTAACCCCTTCCAGCCCAGCTAGTACCCCTCGTATGGTATCCTGAAACACCTCTGTGGCACTGGAGATCCCAAAGCTGAGGCGGGTATACCTCCAGAGCCCTCCATGTGTGGAAAAAATGGTGATGGCTCTGGATTCGGGGTCGAGCATGAGTTGGTGGTAGCCTGACCTGATGTCCATTTTTGAGAACCACCTCGATCTACTCACTTCAGCCACAATGTCATCAATGGTTGGGGTTAGGTGGCGCTCACGACGAATAGCAGCATTGGGCAACCTCATGTTTACACAGATCCTCACCTCGCCAGGCTGTTTGGGCTTCCGGTTGACCACAGTCAGCGAGACCCAGGGTGTGGGTCCTCCACTCGCTCAATTATGCCAGCTGCTTCCAGTTTTCGCAACTCTTCCTCTACTTTGGGGCGCAGATGGAATGCGACCCTGTGATGTTTCAGGGCCACTGGCTGTATGGACTTGTCAATGTGGAGGTGTATCAGTCTTTCTTTCAAACATCCAATTGCCTGGAACAGTTGGGAGAGTTCTGCTATTAGCCCTTCAATGTTTTCTTGATGTAAACTAAATGCAAAGAACACCAGACCCAGCTTCTCGGCCGTCCGGCAACTCAGCAACATGCCCGCACCAGTCTTGGTGAAATAGATGTTGGTGCTAACGGTCTGATTCTCATGTGTGATGTCAGTCCTGAACACTCCTGCCAGAGGAAGCGGAGTAGATGACCCATATGCAAACACTCGTGTGGTCTTGTGGTGGTGGTACGAAGCATCGGTTTAAGTTGAAGTGTCTTCATTACTTGGAGAGCCATGATGTTGATTGAGGCTCCTGTGTCTATGAGGGTGACAACTGGCTTGCCCCCTACTCGTATGTTGCATTTGGGGATGCGTTTCCTGAGACTGTCTCCCGGTTCCATGGCATGAATCACGTGAATGGTGCCTTCTGATTCCTCGTCATCCATATCTCCATCACCGTCGTCTGATGTGTGGATCTGTGCGGCCTGCACTGTCTTGGGTTGATTTGACTTCTTGGAGGAGGTGGACCTGCAGACCTTAGCGAAGTGGTTTGGTTTATTGCAATTCGTACACCGTTTCCCCTGAGCAGGGCACTGTCCTTGATGAGGTTATGATCCTCCGCACATGTAGCAGGTCCGTTTCGCTGCGTTCACCTTCTGCCATGATTTCTTTCGGTCCGCTTGGGCGGTGTTAACCGTGTTCACCGGTTCAGTTTTTACTGTTTTTTCAAGGCTTCCTCCATATGAGCTGCACACACCTTCGATAGCTCCTTAGATCTCCCCAGTGTGAGCATGTTCGCCATAGACATCCCCGGTACTTGTAGAATATTCTCCCTCAGCGTTACTGAGTGACAACCTGGGATAAATTGCACTCGAATCTCATCCTCCACATTCGGCACAGTGCAGGTGCTCGCCAATTCCCGGAATCTTGCGTAAAAGATGTCCACCAACTCCTCAGGAAGCTGTCGAGCCTGACGCAGGAGGAACCTTTCGTAGTCCGGGTTGGCTGGGGGTTCAAAATAGGCGGTAAGGTCTCTCTTTAAGGACTTTAGTCCTCTGTGATGGACTTGCTGATTTTGTGGATGGCCGCTCCTCCCAGATGTAAGAGCATGGGACGGCATCGGTCATTGTCCAGGGCGAAAGCCGCAAAGTATGTCTCCATTCTTTCGACCCATTCTTTCCACTTAGCTGCCTGGGCCGATGGTGGGCCATCAATTATGAAGAGATCCAGCTCCAGTATGGCCAACATTACGCTGCACCAGCGATGTTAGGGCCTCTCCCTGAGATCTGTCCTGTAATAAGCATTCGCCGGACTTTCGGACTGAGGCCTCCGTACTTTGCCTGTATTACACAGGTTCTTTGAAGTTGGCCCACCTCAGAGTAGACTGCAGGTGGTGAAATGGGTGAAATTGACTGAGGGAGTGCTCCTGGGTGAGGGATTGGCCTTGTGCAGTCCTCCGGGGTCCCCACTGCCCTTCCAACAGTGCAATTTCTAGGCTGCCCGAGGCTGTGAGTGCTTCATACACTTACTGCGTTGTTCAGGGGCAGCAGCAGCTTAGCAGACATCTGTCTATCAACAGGCCAGAAGAGCATGGAGAACGAGTTCCCCTCTCAGTTGCCGGCAGGGCAGGCCGTGTGCTTTTCTTCGGCGTGCCTAGTGCTCAGGGGGGGCGGGCGACAGGCCACCGATCCTCTCTAGAGCACGCTCTGAGCTCCACTGCCTGGATCTTCACTCCTGTGCCCCAGGCCAAGAGACGCTACGTTGCAGGACGCGTGTGAGGCGCGTCCGATCGGCGAGGCACAAACACCACCAGTGCTGATGCCACTGTGCATATGCATGCCCATGGCAGAGGGACACCTTGCGGCGCTGCTGGGGGTGCCCACGTTCGTTGCCAATTTGTTGCATTACCGGGCTGCACAGAAGCTCGGTAACGCAGGGAACAAACAACAAGACACGATGTTAGTAGGTTAAATGCCAGGCGCCAAAAACCAAAGCCGATCTTTATTTCCTCGCCCTTACATCAGGGGGGCACCACCTTACATTTGGAGGCAGGGGGAATCACAACCTGAACCGAAGTGGAAACCACTCCCAAATGGAGTGTCACACATCGCAACTTAACACAGAGGAGCACATAGCATGAGGCAACCTACCTCAGTAATGATGTGGGGAACTGAGGATCAGTCGTTCTACTGATCTAAGGCTGAGAGAGGAGAATGGGTGGTTGGGTCCCAGGCCATATCATTTTCAGCAAATCAGTACACTTGATAGGTCTCTGGCCACAGTTCTGTGCATTTTGAAAGACAAAGAAATTACATCGCAGTCTGACAAATGCAAATTTGCTGTGGGTAGTGTATTTAGGGCACGGCCCCTCAGGCTGTTTGTGACCTGTAAAAAGCTTTTTGCCATGTACCATCTCTATTTTGCGAGTCGGTAACCTATTACCGACTCGCAAAATAGGATTTGCAACTTGCTATTAGGAAGGGGAGTTTCAAGGGCGTCCCTTCCTAATAGCAGTCGCAGGGGAATGGATGTTTTGAAACTGGGAATGCTGCCGTAAAACATTCGCAGTTACCACCAACTTCAAGTTGGTGGTAAGTCATTCGCAAACGGGAAGGAGTCCCCAAGGATGCCTTCCCCTATGTGAATGGGGGTGCAAACATTTTTTAAGAGCGGACAATGGTGGGACCACATTGCCTGCTCTCAAAAAAAGAAAAGAAAACTTTTCAGTTTTCTTTTTGTAATGCATCTCTTCCTTTAAGGAAAACGGGCTGCATTACAAAAAAAAGATTGCTTTATTTAAAAAGCAATCACAGACACAGTGGTCTGCTGACCCCAGCAGGCCACCATCCATGTGATTGTAGCCATTCACAATGGGTGACCTGCCTTGTGAATATTGATAAGTTGGGCCCATTTGCGACCCATTTCAAATCAATGACAGTGTCAATCATGCTGTCATGTATCTCAGTTTGCGGTTTTCTATTAGCAAACCGCTAAGATTCACTATTAGGAAATCGCAAACGCTAAACTACATACATCTTGCCTTTAATGTGATGTCCATGCTGCTCAGAATTCTGTAGGGCATGTTTTGCCATATGCAGAAACCGTAACTGTGAATGCACATATCAAACAGCATGTGTTTTAAGCTACAAAAACATAATATAAGAAACCACGGGCCTGGAAGACTTCAGGACTGGAGAGCTTCGATCAGCTTGTCAGTAGCCGCACCGAACTCTATAGTTGCATCCAAGCCATATTTCAGTTTTTTTGTGAAATGCCTACATTAAAGTCTTCGTTGTGCACAAAACTGCAGTGCCCAACTTAACCTAGCAAATGGTAGCATCCACATCAGACCAACAAAAACCCATATCTATGTTGAAATAGAAAATAATCTGACATTCTAAATGTAGGCACGGAGGAATTCCCTCCAGTGGCAAAATGCAGTGCAAAACAAGACTTTTTTTTCTGGGCACTGAGGAATGCACGGGATCAGGAATTCTTGTGCTGCCTGCTGCTCAGCACTGTCAGTTTTCATTAACTCGATGATAAATACGTAAAGTTAATTAGTGGCCAAGCTAGGCATTAGAGTCTCAGTGGCCATTTTGTGGGCCAGTCTAATTAAACAACACCCATTCTCAGTTGCTTTGCTTTGCCAGGCATTCAATAATCATCTGACTTATTAGTGATAACTGATTACTTACATGACACCTGAGATTCCAAGTTTCCCTGCATCTTCAAGGAGTCATGAAAAGGTTAGTTGCTTGGAAGATGTCGTGCATCAACACTTCGCCCTCATGGTAGGTACATAAGAGAATCAAAGAGGGCAATCAGAAAACCTCTGTGGAGTGCATGAGCGAGCTGCTGAACTAACTCAGACCAATAGAGTGCTCTAAATTCGCACTGATAAGCCTAGCAAGGTCGCTTACTTTGTCAGATGCAAGGGAAGAAATCTTCAAAAGACTTGAAACAAGTTCAAAGACTTTAGTAGCAGTTTTTCCTACTAGGTATTAGCAGGGCCGGCTTTAGGTCCTGGTGGCACCTGGTGCGACCGTCTTTTTTGCCCCCCCCTCCCCAAATAACGTCCACCTCGGATTCCCTCACTACTACATGACAAAGATGCCCCTCATCTCTCCATAGACCCTCTCTCATACATTTCATTTGTTTTAAAGCACCGGTAAAGGCTGACTTTACTAATCCACTCAGCTGTCCGCAACAAATACAGATCTGTTCTGTGCAGCAAGCATATTAACCCCCTGCGCTACTTTATGGCAAGTTAGAGCTGCCACTAGACAAAAATCTCTCTCTCTAGCAGGAACAATAATCACAAGAGTTAGGTTGACATTTGTATTGCTGCCTGAAACCTGGATGCACAAGGAACTCTGCAGCACGTGTTTTAAAATTGAAAGTTATTGCTCAACACAGCCATTTACCCCTCTCCCCCCACAGGTCAGAGCCGCTTCTCCAGGGAAGCACCCCCTAAAGCCAGCCCTGGGTTTTAGGAGGTTGGACTGTGGAAGGAGGCACTGTTACCTTACGTTGGATTGAAAAGGCTCATCAGAACCTTTGTTAACATACAAATAAGGAGAGTGAAAGGAACGCCACATACCAATCAATGTGCCTTGATTGCCTGTTAGGGAGTCAATCAATCGGAATTTGTAGAGCGCACTACTCACCCGTAAGGGTTTCAAGGTGCAGTGGGGGGTCTATCCTCTTTGCTTCAATCGAAGAGCCATGTCTCAAGGTCCTTCCTGAATTGAGGTAATGATGGTGACTGCCTGAGGTGAAGAGGCAAGGTGTTCCAGCTCCTTGCCGCAAGGTAGGCAAAGGATCTTCCTCCAGCCAAGGTCTTCCGTATGCGGGGTATGGTGTCTAGTGCCTGTTGAGTGGAGCGGAGAGGTCTGGCGGTGGAGTAGGAGGTGATGCGGTGGGTGAGGTAGGTGGGTCGTAGGTCATGGAGAACCTTGTGTGCATGGACAAGGAGTTTGAAGTTGATCCTTTTCTCGACGGGAGCCAGTGGAGGTCTCTTAGGTGTCTGGTGATGTGTTCCCGGCGGGGAACATCCAATATGAGTCCGGCGGAGGCGTTTTGGTTGTGCTGTAGTTTCTTCAGGTTCTTCTGGGTGTGCCGGCATATAGGGCGTTGCCATAGTCGAGTCTGCTGGAGACCAGGGCGTGGGTTATGGTCTTGCGGCAGTCGTTTGGGATCCATTTGAAGATTTTCCAGAGAAGTCAGAGTGTGTGGAAACAAGAGGATGCAACAGAGTTGACCTAGCATGTCATGGTGAGTGATGAATCCAGGATGAAGCCCTGGTTGTGTGCGCGGTTTGTTGTGGTGGGAACTGAGTGTAGCAGGCCACCAGGAGTCGTCCCAGGCTGATGTGGAGGGTCTCGGGATGAGGATCTCAGTCTTGTCAGAGTTGAGCTTGAGGCAGCGCTCCTTCATCCAGGTGGCAATGGCTTCCATCTCATTGTGGAAATACTTCTTGGCAGTTGTAGGGTTTTTGATAAGTGAGATGATCAGCTGGGTGTCGTCGGCATAGGAAGCAATGTTCAGTCTGTGGTTCCTGACGATGGACGCAAGTGGGGCCAGGTAAATGTTGAAGAGTGTGGGGCTCAGGGAGGAGCCCTGGGATACTCTGCAGATGATCTCCATAGGTTCTGACAGGTATGGCGAGAGTCTGACTCGCTGTGTTCTGCCGGTCAGGAAGGAGCATATCCATTGTATGGCTTTTCCACGGATGCCAGCAGCGTGGAGTCTGAAGAAGAGGGTGCAATGGGAGACCGTATCGAAGGTGGCCAATAGTTCCAGCAGGATGAGGGCTACTGTTCGGTCACGGTTGAGGAGTGAGCAGATGCCATCTGTGGCGACGAGGAGGGTGGTATCCATGCTGTGGTTGCTCCTAAAGCCTGATTGGGAGATGTCCAGGATGTTGTTGTCCTCAATGTGTTTGCAGAGGTGTGCGTTGACGGCCTTTTCAATGACCTTGGCTGGGAAAGGCAGCAGAAGGATGGAGCTGTAGTTTTTGAGGTCCAGGGGGTCGGCCGTGGATTTCTTCAGGAGCAGCAGAGCTCGGCATGCTTCCAGTCCTTGGGGAAGGTAGGCGTTTCCATGGAGCAGTTGAGAGTGTGGCGGAGCTCGGGGTCGATGGAGGTGTTGGATTTTTTGAAAATGTTCTGAGGACAGGGATCAGTCGGGGCTCCGGAGTGGATGCTGCTCATGATGGAGCAGGTCTCGTCTGTGGTGAGGGTGGTCCAGCGGTGCAGGATCTGTGAAGGTTCAGAGGATCTGAGCTTGAGGGTTGTTGGTGGGCTCAGGGGGTCTAGGGGTGTTTTGCTTTCACTAATGACCGAGCTGACAAAAATCGCTGGAATGCACTTACATTTATTATTACTTCACCACGAGGTTCCTGATAAAGGAGATTAGTAGGTTGGAGGCACACATTTAAAAATAGTCACAGCAATGAAAGGATACTCAACTGTAATGTACACAGCAAATATATATATGATTATATTATAGCATAACTTTCAAGAAAAGAATAAAGTCAAAATTCATCACCGTAGGGCCTATCACTGCTCGTCATCTTTCTCATGCCAGCAAGTTGATGACCCCTGTTCAACTGCGAGAAAGAGATTTTCCACCCTCACGGGACAGATCAGGCAGTTGACGTCCACTCCTGACTGAAGTCTTGGAAAATTCCCCTCGCTGCTGCCCAGGGACACCTTTTATAATATTCAAAACATGCTGGCTACTGTAGATCAGAGTTGGAAGAAACAACGTCGAAAGTTGGCCAAGTTTTCAAGGCCGTCTCTCCCAAGGCCGAAAAACACAAAATATGTGCTTCCTTATCATGCTATCGTGTTCCGTAAGAGAAATTAGGAAAAACACAAGCTTAGTTTACCATGTGGAAAAACACAGCTCATCTGCAATGTCTCAACTGCAATGTCTAACGCCACGATAAAACCAATAGGCAGCTAAACTGAATACAAAATGTAATGTCTAATGCCACATTAAAGCCAATAGGCAGCTAAACTGAATACAAAATGTTGGGTGCTACTGGTGAACATTGAACAATTAATATGCACAGTGGTGAAACACAAAGTCAATGGTCAAACATAATTATTTTCACCACATCTCCACTCTCTGACCAATGACTTTTGTTTACCTTTCTCTTATTTCAAAGAAAAAAACAAAAAAAACAAAATCATTATAAGCAAATCAGGTTTGCATTGCATACAACAACATAATGTAATGATAAAAGCAATCACTGTAAAGCAATGGAAGTGGATACACCTATTGCTCTCAAAACCTTTCAAATCAGATACACCTACAATGAAAATACTGAACTGATTGAATAGTGTCTCTAATATAGCAAGTTGGTGTAGAATTAGATGGAAACATCATGAGTTCTAATCATGAGTCCACCTGAAAGGTTTGCTGGAATGTAAGTGAAAGTCAGGTTTCCACACGAAAAACAGACAGCTAACTGGCAAAGTTGCTTAGTGAGACTGGCAGCAGTTATCAGATAATAACCAACCATGGGTTGGTTCCAGTGGAAGAATGTAATCAAACAAGTTGCAATGGTACTCTGTATTGATCCCATGTAGAACTTGAACCGGAGGTGGCAGTTACGCAAAATGGATCCATGGGGTTTGTACTTTAATCAATCAGGTTCAGGTTGGGGGTGCGGTCCCTTCCCCAATCCCACACGCAAACACCCGAAGGGAAACCACACAGCACACTCATGGTCAGTGGCGAGTCCTAGTAGTATCTGCAAAAGAAAAAAGTATGACTTTTCTTGCAAATAACATTTGTCATCCGAAATGTGCTCTCCTTTTTCCTTTCCTTGTTTTATAATCAGCAGGATGTTATTGGGGCCCTTTGCTATAATTCCTGCAGGCTCTGGAGGGCCATTTGGGGATTCAACCCACACCTTAGCACTGAGGTTTTTATCTGCCGCACTACAGCTTCCCTTTTCTTGCACTGTCAGAAGGGCTGGGGCAGGCTCCTTCTTTACCAAACCTCCCTTCACTGCAGTTATGACAAGTTGGGCACTTCTGTCTCCAATCTGTATGAATGAATCATATTCTCTTCTAGTTATCAGAATAACTTTGATTTCGCCTTGGTAATCTGCAGCAATCACTCCCCCTAAAACCTGATCAATTTGCCATATCTGTCATGGTAACTTTCCTCTCCCCAACTGATCTTTGACTATTTGTGGGACGGATCTCTGTTGTGTGTGCTGACAAATAGGACATTGCAAAATCACAGTTTTTATCAAATCTAGGGGAATGTGCATCTCTCTAATCTCTGCCCACCTGTAAGTGGCTTTTTCTCCCGGATGTCCACATTTCTGGTGTGCCCACTTAGCCATCCCCACCAAGTCAGAATTCTGGGTTGACACTTCTGCCTCTGCACTTTTGTCTTTGATGTCTACAAGGGAATTGAACCAGAGTTCTAATGAGTCAATGGGACAATGAGCATCTATGACTTTACTCTGTTTTAACATTTCCCAAATTTCCTGCCACAACTCTTTGCTCCACATCTCCTTTGAATCAATGAACCAGTTATGCGCAAGCCATGTGGAAAGCCAAATGGCTAATCCATTGGCAATGAACCAAGAATCAGTTTAAAAATGACACATCTCAGGCAGCTCCTGCTTTAAAGTCTGACACACATTGTACAACTCTGTATATTGGCTACTTTTTCCTTCTCCTGTGGTAGGCAACAGCTTTTCAGTAACTGGATTATATAACACTGCTTTCCAATGTCTTTTAGTATCCACGTATTTCAATGAATCATTAGTAAGACAAACACGATTTCTATCCTCAGGGTACAAGAGTTCAAATGGCGCACTCAATTTCACTGGTGACTCTTTTACCTATTGTACTCCCTGCACCCTATCCTCATCCTGTAAAGGGGCTTGTGACACCTGTTCATTTAGGGCTGCAGTGCCTGTCGGTCCTACTCGAGCCCTATCTTGTATGTACCAGATCCAAAGTATGATACTAGCCTCTTGTGCCTGTCCTATACTGTGAGATTTAGGTGAACTTATCACGCACTGCATAATTGATATTTCAGATTTCAGCATTACATTATAATTTGATGTAATTTGCTCAGTATTCACTAGAGCCCAATAACAAGCCAAAAAGCTGTTTTTCAGAAGGAGTACAGCGCTCCACAAAGTCAGATAGTTTTCTAGTCCAAAGCCCCAGGGGCACCCTTCTCCTCCCCTGTTTCTGCCACATACTTAAGTTGGGTATTGTTTCTGATTTACATGTAAATCAGTGTTTCCCTCTTGCACTGCGCACAAATCTAAAGTCTGTTGATTTATTTCATTTGCCAAATCAAAAGCACGCAGCTGCTTCTCACTCCATTCAAACTCATGTTTTTTCCTAGTTACTTTGTACCAAAGCGTTAAGATTTTACTCAGATGAGGGCTATACTGTTTCCAAAAATCAAACAATTTCATGAAACTCAGTATCTCTTGCTTAGTGCAAATAGTAAGAAACTCTAAAGTCTTTTGTTTTCCCTGTAACAACATCTCTCGATTTTCTGGATTCCACCGAATTCCCAGAAACTGCAGAATTTGTGACAGTACCTCTGTCTTGGCTGAATTAATTTTACACATCGTACTTTGCAAAAGTGGTCTGAATATAACATTGTCAACTTTTTGCTCAGTGTAATTTTTTAAAGAATGCACTTCAACTCCTGCCAAAAACTGTGGGCTGCTCTACGCACGGAGATCTACGTTCTGCTCATGAGGCTCACATTGGCCCCACCTTTTTTAACCTCCTCATTACTGGAATATGAAAGTCAGATTCTCCTATAACAGCTTTGCAAATTTCAGCTTTATCTTGCAATAATTTTTTCTGGCTAATTTGCTCACATAAATTCTTATTTTCATGTTCTAACTGTTTACATCTCTCATGTATTTTTCTGTAAGCAGACAAAAGTATCCAAACCCTTCTGTCAAGAACAAAAGGGACATCATTCCTTTCAAAAAGCACCTTTTCTGAATATGAAAACACTTTTGTTTTATCCAAGCACTCATCCCAGAACTTAGAAAGTCCTGATAAACAAGAAAACATGTTTGTCACAGCACCATAAGGCAGTTTAACTTCACATGCATTTTCAAATATGGTCTGCGGTGCTTCCTTTAATTCTCTAAACAACAAAAACAAAAATTACACTTTTAAATCGTGCACTTCCAATCTCCAATTCCACTCCCAGACTGACGCTACTCCAAAATGTTTTGCTTTCACTAATGACCAAGCTTACAAAAATCTCTGGAATGCACTTACATTTATTATTACTTCACCACAAGGTTCATGAGAAAGGAGATTAGGAGGTTGGAGGCACATGTTTAAAAATAGTCACAGCAATAAAAGGATTCTCAACTGCAGTGTACACAGCAAATATATATGATTATAGTATAGCATAACTGTCAAGCAAAGAATAAAGTCAAAATTCATCACCGTAGGGCCTATCACTGCTCGTCATCTTTCTCATGCCAGCAAGTTGATGACCCCTGTTCAACTGCGAGAAAGAGATTTTCCACCCTCATGGGACAGGCCAGGCAGTTGACGTCCACTCCTGACTCAAGTCTCGGACAATTCCCCCTCGCTGCTGTCCAGGGACACTTTTTATTATATTCAAAACATGCTGGCTACTGTAGATCAGAGTTGGAAGAAACAACGTCGAAAGGTGGCTATGTTTTCAAGGCTGTCTCTCCCAAGGCTGAAAAACACAAAATATGTGCTTCCTTATCATGCTATTGTGTTCGGTAAGAGAAAATACGAAAAACACAAGCTTAGTAAACCATGTGGAAAAACACAGCTCATCTGCAATGTCTCAACTGCAATGTCTAATGCCACGATAAAGCCAATAGGCAGCTAAACTGAATGCAAAATGTAATGTTTAATGCCACGTTAAAGCCAATAGGCAACTAAACTTAATACAAAATGTAATGTGCTACTGATGAACATTGAACAACTAATATTCACAGTGGTGAAACACAAAGTCAATGGTCAAACATAATTATTTTCACTACATGTGGTCTGAAGCTATTGTAGATGTTCTTGATTTTTCAATGGAAGAAAGTGGCTAGTCTTTCGCAGAAGACCTGAGATGGAGGGATGTTAGCCGCTTCAGATTGAGGTATGGCAAACTCTTTAACCACGATGAAGAGCTCTTTTGTGTTGTGTGCAGTGGCGCTGATGTGGTCCTGCTGGGCGGCTTTCCTAGTGGATCTGATGACGTGGTGGGAATTGATGGTGGATTTGAAGGCTGCAAGATCTTCCAGGGACTTGCTGTTTTCCCATCTTTTTTCTAGCCGTCTGCAAGAGCGCCTGGGGGAGATCCAGCTGGCCTTCTTTTTTTTTTTTTTAAACATATTTTATTGGGTTTTCTTCCCAACAGTTAAGACACTCAAGAGCTTTACATATATGACATTACTTTCACCATTATAGGTTCATTTATTATATCAGCAATCATGATCTCCATTTGGGATGCCTAGGCTATGCCATCCTTACTTTGGGGGCATACATTTCAATATTGTTGTTAGAGGTACCACTCCATAGTCCCTTATTGCACCCCTATTTCCATCCCTCATGTTCTTGCATAGCTTAATTGCTCTTTGTATCAAGTGTCTATTCTTAACTCCCCCTCCCTCCCCACATGTTCCTGCCGTCTCAACTCTCTCGTGTTTCTAGTGTGTCCAATGTCAGGTATTGCTTGGGATGCCCCAGTGGATATTTTTCCTTACCCCCTGCCTGCCCTTTGGATGTACTTCTCATTAAAAGTTTACAATGTATCCCCTACATGACTGGGATATAACTCATGTCATGGTGTTGAGGGGAATAGCACATCGTCTAGCAGTGTATTATTTGAGTTCTCTAAAAAATATATTAAGGCGCTCCAGGCCTGAGCTCTCTCCATCAACCCCTGACCTCGCTGGACCTCACTGTCTCTCACTACCTTTTCAGCTTTCACCCATCACAATACTTCCCTTTTCCAGGTCGCAATCTGGGGGCCTCACACCTGTTTTCAATCTCTAGTTATCTCTCTCTTTGCCAACAGCAATGATAGGTCCTGAAACTGGTTAGTCACTTTCTGTCGGCTGTGCGAGGATACCAGCTGAGCAAACAATATCTGGGGTCATATGGGACTTCTCTCTCAATTACTTCTGTTAGCGTATCAACCACTGAAGTCCAGTATTCCCCCAGGCCTGGGCAAGTCCAAAACATATGAAAAAAACTCTACTGCCTCTTCTCTACATTTCGGACACATGGCTTCTATCAGATTAAAATGCCTCTGCAACCTACCTGGTGTCAGATATGCTCTGCGTAGTACATATATGTTAATGAGCCTGAATCTAGCATTTCTAGAGACTTTAGGGACCCAGGCCAGTATGTTCCCCCAGGTGTCATCTGTGATTGCTGTACCCAAGTCCTCTTCCCATTTCTGTTTAAGGTTCATGAGGGTTTGGCAAAGAGCCACTCTCATTCTCCCATACAGGAGTGTAACCGCCTTGTGTGTGACTGCACTGCTAGTCAGGTATTGACAGATACTCGGGGGGGGCTCTGCCTGTCCCGTTCGACAGTGTTTAATGATCTCCTCAGTGACTGCTCCATGGAGTAGGAAGTGCCCCTGGCGTAGTTCATATTGGGCCCTAAATTCCTCAAATGGTAGTAGGGCATCGGCCTCAAATAATGTTCCCATCGATGTTGCTCCCGCCTCTACCCAGCTAGAAAGTTTCTCCAGTCACCACTATGGGGTAATACAAATAAAAATTGTAGTGGAATCTCTGTGGCATAAGGCACAGCACCACCCGATCTGCGGAGATATTGCAGCCAACAGTCGCACAGTACCCTCAGTTCCGCGGATAAGGTCGTGGCAGGAGGACCGAGCCGAATGACTACTCTGGCTAAGGTCCGGAGATCCGGGGTAAACGGCATTACCACCTTGTCCGGTGTCACGTGACTGGCTACCTATTGGGTCAACCATTGCAGTTGACCCGCTAAATAATAGGCCTCAAAATCTGGGACTGCCAGTCCTCCTTCTCCCATAGATCTCTGAAGCATTGCAAGTGCAAGTCGTTGTCTACCTGTCCCCCACAGGAATACAACTATTGAGTTCAATTCTTAAAGAAGACGCAAGGGATCCATAGCGAATTGTGACAAAAAATAAAGTAGTCAGGGTAGAGCAATAATTTTCAGTAGAGCAGCTCGACCTGCCACTGAAAGGAGTATTACTGCGCAGTCCGTGCAATGATCGTCCTATATTCCCTTCGAAAAGGTCTGCTCTATTATGATATACATGCACTTCCAGGTATGTCAGACATCGGGGTTCCCATTGAAGACCTCTCAGGTCCCGAGGGGCCACTCGGTCAGCTGTCATAAGAAATAGACTGGATTTATGACAGCTAACCTGAAGGCCCGATAATGACCCAAAACGGTCCAGCAGACATCTCCCTCCCCGAAGTGCATCATCTGTATTTGCCAGAAATAACAAGAGATAATCAGCATATAAGGCCATGTAATGGGTGTCCCTTCCCACTCTCAAGCTCCTCTTGGCAGTGCCTGCTCTTGCTAGGCTCGCAAGGGGTTCTTTGTCAAGGACAAAGAGAAGGGGGAGAGCGGGCACTCTTGCCTGGTGCCTTGCTCCACTTGATAATCTCCCAAGATAGTGCTTCCAGTGCGGATTCTCGCTCTTGGTATGGTGTAAAGTAGCCGTGTCCAGGATACAAAGGCCCGTATTTATACTCCGTTTGCGCCGAATTTGCGTCGTTTTTTTCGACGCAAATTTGGCGCAAAACGAACGGCATATTTATACTTTGGCGTTAGACGCGTCTAGCGCCAAAGTATGGGCAAATAGCGTCATTTTTTTGCGTGAACGCCTTCCTTGCGTTAATGAGATGCAAGGAAGGCGTTCCCGTCTAAAAAAATGACGGCGACGCAAATGCGTCGTATTTATACTCCCGGGCAAAAATCACGCCCGGGAGTTGGCGGGTCAAAAAACCCCGCATTTGCGCCACTATTTAACGCCTGGGTCAGGGTAGGCGTTAAGGGGCCTGTGGGCTCAAAATGAGCCCACAGGTGCCCTCCCCTGCCCCCAGGGACCCCCCCTGCCCACCCCAGGAGGACACCCAAGGATGGAGGGACCCACCCCAGGGACATTCAGGTAAGTTCAGGTAAGTATAATTTTGTATATTTTTTAATTTTTTTTGGTGGCATAGGGGGGCCTTATTTGTGCCCCCCTACATGCCACTATGCCCAATGACCATGCCCAGGGGACAGAAGTCCCCTGGGCATGGCCATTGGGCAAGGGGGCATGACTCCTGTCTTTACTAAGACAGGAGTCATTTAAATGGCGTCTGGGCGTCGAAAAAAATGGCGCAAATCGGGTTGAGGCGATTTTTTTGCCTCAACCTGACTTGCCCCATTTTAAGACGCCCTAACGCCATTTTCCCCCTACGCCGGCGCTGCCTGGTCTACGTGGTTTTTTTCCACGCACACCAGGCAGCGCCGGTCTGCTAGCGCCGGCTAACGCCATTCCATAAATACGGCGCCCGCATGGCGCTTCAGAATGGCGTTAGACGGCGCTAAATTTTTTGACGCTAAACTGCGTTAGCGCAGTTTAGCGTCAAAAAGTATAAATATGGGCCAAAGTGCTCGCCAAGGCCAAATTTGCGTAGCACCTCATACAGGTATGACCATTCTAAGCTATCAAATGTTTCTCAAAATCTCCCGCAAAGACCACTGCACTCTTTTTATCGCAACAGTCGTCACTGAGCAATGAAAGTAGTTGACGTTTGTTGAGGGCCGTATGTCATCCAGAGATAAATCCTGCTTGATCTCTATGGATCAAGTGAGGCATATGGGTTAAGAGGTGTGTCGCTGTAATTTTGCTAAGGATTTTGTAATCCACCAATAACATTGACAGAGGTCGGTAGGATGCTACCTCATTGGGTGATTATCTGGGTTTCAACAGGGGAATGATAAGGGCTTCTTGCGCTGATGCAGAGAGGGTCCCGTTATCTTGGCCTCTTCGTACATGCTAACCAATCGGGGCCCCAGCGTTGTCATACAAGTAGAATAAAATTCAACTGGCAGGCCATCTAGTCCTGGGGTCTTGTTTCGCGCTATGCTAGCAACAGCCGCTTTCACTTCCGCGATTGTGATTGCCTTCCTTAGGGCGTCCAACTGCTGCTTCAATACCGTCGGAAGAGTGAGGTGAGTGAGGAATTCTTGGATGTCTTTCAGCAATGGTTGAACTTTGCTTGCGTAAAGGTCTGAGTAATAAGTATATAATTCCTGATTAATTGCATCTTGGCTATAGACCGTCTGACCGAGGGATGTACCTAACTCAACTATGACTGACCCTCTCTTCGCCGGATTCCCCAGCCATGCTAAGAGAGGGACCGCTTGGTCACCCCCTGCATTAGCCCTCGCCAGGTAAGCTTTATAATCATGACAAAGCAGTCTTTTAACCTCCTTTGCTACTTGTTCTCGGGCTTCTATGACTAACGTTTGAAGCTTTGGCTCCTCTGGGCACCTCTGCTCCAGTATCCTCAACTCGTGTTCTGCTTTTTCAATGTCATGTATTAGCATGTGTTGGACACCCTTGGCCGCCAAAATACATATCCCCCTTATCACCGCTTTGAAAGCATCCCACTCCAGGAGTCGTGAGGTTGTGAAGCCCTCATTCACTCCAAAGTAGGTAGTTTGTCAGCTGCAATGGCATATCTAAAGACCTGGTCTTCTAACAGTTCCAGCCTGAGTCTCCACGTGTGGACCGGGCGTCATGGTCGTACCCAGTTGAGTCCTAATAATAAGGGAATATATTCCAAGATTGTTCTACTCAGGTATTCAGTCAAGCTTGTCAATTCATGGATGTTTAGGGAACACAAAAATGTATCCAGCTGCACATGTAGGTCATATAACGGGGAATAGAAGAAGTAATCCTTGCTCCCTAAGTGTTGAGTCCGCCATGAGTCTACCAACCCCCATTCTTGTTGCCCGTCTTGGTATACCCTAGTGGTTCGCTTAATCAGGGAGTCATGTAAAGGGGGATGTGATCTATCTAGGGTCGTGTCAGAAATGCAATTGAATTCTCCTCCCAGTAGCACAGAATCTATAAAGTGGGAGACGAGGCTCTCAGGGAGGGTCCTCAAAAATCATGATTGACACTCCCTATCACTACCTCCCGCCCATCTAGCCTTCCTGTGACCATGACGTACCTCCCCAGCGGATTGCTGATGGAAATGATGTGCTGAAAAGGTACTCCTGGTTTGATCCATACAAGGGCCTCCCGGGCATAGGCTGAATAGGTAGTATAATAAACATGGCCCGCCATTAATGTTGAAGAGCTCTCCCCTCTTTAGCATTTAAATACGTCTCTTGTAGTAGGGCTATATGAATCCCTCGTCTGATGAGGTGTGAAAATACCTTATGGCGTTTACACAGTGAGCATCCCCTTACTATCCCACATGAGTACTTCAATATCTAGTAAATCAGCCATTGGATATACAGGGAGTGATGTTCGGGTGGCTATAATGGTTCGATCCCTCCTCCAACTGGGGCCCCTCCAATAATTAACACAACTAACAGCAGGCATAGGTGGCAGAGAACAATCCCCTTCTTAATAGATTCAAACATTTCCCACTTCCCACACTCCAGGAAAAGTGGTATGACCCATTTGCCCAAACTGTCAAACAAGCCATAATCAAACATATTCATGCCCTCTAACGCTCGGGCTGCGGTCTGCAGGGGGGTAAGAAGACAAATAGTTTGTGGCTTAGGGTTCCGGGCCTCTCAGGCACCCACCCGATTCCTAAGACTTAATATCTTTCAGGGTAGGTGTTCGTCCATATTGCTAGATCAGATTTCTAGATAATCTCATCTGCAGTTCCTGTGGTAAACACCAGCAGGGTCTAGCTGGAGGGCGCTGAGGCATCCGAATCTCTATCTGAATCAGTTCCATCATCACTTACGTCTCTGAGCGAAGATCTGGGGTCTGGCAATGATCCACCCAGGGATGCAGCTGCAGTGACTGCCTCCTGTCATCCTTTCTGCACTTCTGTCTCCATGGGGTGTCCAGTCGGTGCAACTGGCCCCTGTCGCCGTGAGTGAGGGCAGCGCTTCCTCTTTTGTGATCGGGGTAAATCACTTGGTCTCGGGTTGTGCTGCCTCTCCGCCCAGTCCCATGCTTCCTGCCGGGTAGAGAAGAATCGCACTCCTGTGAGTGTCACTAGTCTGAGTAACGCAGGGAACTGCATAGACTATCTCCAGTTCCTGGAGTTACATGACATTGAAAAAGCAGAACACGAGTTGCCCAGGGGTGCCAGAGCTTCAAAAGTTAGTCATAGAAGCCCGAGAACAAGTAGCACAGAAGGTTAAAAGACTGCTTTGTCATGATTATAAAGCTTACCTGGTGACGGCTAATGCAGGGGCGATCAGGTGGGCTCTCTCTTAGCATGGAGATGTCTTTTCCCAGCCGTGAAGGCAGTTCTCCGGCGCTGTACTTCCCTGGAAAAATCTAGAAATATGGAAACCTTACTGTTTTCCACCACAATGTTTCTGCCTGTCTGAGCCCACTGTAGAATGTAATCTCTATTTTTAAAGTGGAGCAACCTTGCACACTATGCGCCCGCCCCAGGGAAAAATAGGGGGAAAGACCCTCTGAGGCCACCTCCTTCTTGATCCATTCTTCCAAGTAGCGCACCATGTTTGAGCCTTCAACTTTCTCGGGTAGTCCTATCACTCTAATGTTGTTGCGGCACATTCTGTTTTCCATGTCTTCTGCTCTGCTCTCTAGAACAAGTAGTCGAGGTCCTATGCGTCCATTCATCCTCCTACCGCAGCTACTGTAGGTATTGTCTCTGAGATCTCCCTTTCAGTCTCAGTGACTTTGTCTGATAGGCGCCTGTGTTCGTCTTAGCGTATCAGTTTTGACCTCCAGGGCCTCCCTCAATGCCGCTATGGCTTGCAACACATCTTGATGGGTGGGGGTTGAGGGCTCCGTCCCTGCCGACGCAGGCAACACTTGTTCCGAACCCTTGCCAATGGTCCCCATGCGTTGGGAACCCCACAAGTCTCCATTCTTCTTTTTGAGAGCTTTACCCATTTCACATTCTTAAGGTCCTGAAAACCGAGTCTCGGGTGTCCCTCAGATGCCACTATCGTTGTACTTGCCGTGGTGCCGGTCACCTTTGCTTTATCATTCAAGGCAGTGGCTAGAGGCCTTGCTTTCCTCACTATTACTCCCGTTTGTTGGACTGTTCTCCCTGCTGGTGGCTTCAATCTGCCTAAGGTCAGCCCTTTGAGTGCTTTCCCTGTGTCTCCCAGTGCCCACTTCCCTGTTCCAGCCCTCTTCTAGGCCCCGGCTGCTATCTTGGGCAGTCCTGCGCCCAACGCCCTCACAGCTCCCCGGGCGTCAAGATGTTTGCAGGAGTCCCCGGGGTCCGGCTCATGCTTACACTGCATTTCGCCACCCCCCTCGTCCAGTAGGGTCTAGCTGCATCTGCTCACCCCCTGCCTGTGGAGTCAGGCCTCACCACTGCAGTGCAATCCCCCCGGGACCAGCAATCGTGGTCCCCATCCTCCTCGCTGGCTCCTTCTCTGCCAGACAGGACCCCTGTGTTGTTCGCAGGCAGTGACTTCTCTATCTGCCTCGGGCTGCTCCCCCACCTGCTCCTTCACGCCCTTGCCGCCATCCTATGTGGACACGCAGCTAGTGCTCTCAGCCCATTCAGCATTTCTCCCCTCAGGAGAGGCCCTGGGGCGCGGCTCAAGTCCCCTGGCTGGGTAGGCCTCATCTGTTTCGTCGCCCCGTGCTGTAGTGTGGTTAGTTTCATGTATCCTTTGCGCGTTAGCTTTGGGCTTTAGGCCTTCATGCACTTTGCCCTGGATGTATTTTATTCCTTTGCTCGCAGCATAGAGCCTCTGTGCACTTTGCTCTAAATGCTTTTTATTCAGCTTCGTACTGTTATTTTTCAAATAACCAGTTCTACGGTCTTGTTTTATTTTCTTCTATCACACTGTTTAGCTTACTTCAGCACCGGAGTTCTCAAACAATACATTCTTGCTCGCTCTGTGCTTCAGTCAAGGATACAGTCTGGTACATTGCCGATAGACGTGGTAGGAGTTTAGTCTTTATGGTTCGTAGAAAGTATACATTCTTACGTAGGGACGTTTCTTAGAACACCGGCGTGTTAGTTATAAAAACACTTCCTAGTCCTAGTACGAGGGAGAGGGAGATTCCGACCAGGGAACCACAACTAGACACTGACTGCCTTGTTGCAGATGCTGAACCAGATCACAGGTCTTTGCTCAGGTACGAGGGTTGATGGTTTCCCAGGGAATCTAAAAGGCAAGTTAGGAGCTTAACATGCTGTGCTCGAAATATAACTAACTGAGAGAGAGTAGAATTTATTAACACCATGATAGCGTTATTCTTATGTTTCACTCTCCTCGTGACTATTTCAATCCTACTGTGTTGTATGGTTCTGGTTATTGCGGCTCACGCCTTCATATCTAAAATGCAGTCGTTTTATTAAAACAATATATAAAACTCAAACTGCCTTTGTCATTTTTATATGAGATCATACTGTAAATGAGAGAATTGGTTTGGATCTGAGTGACCACGACTTCCCTGAGAAGTTCCAAAGATGTCATGCGCTCGGCTGCCCAATCATCCCTCCCCCATGGGAGAGATGAGGCACTGCTAGTTAGCCGGAGCAAAACCGGATTTAGGGTGACAGAGGTCCTTCTAAGTGGGTCAGACTCAGTCCCCCACACCAGGAACGATCCTCCTACCTAGAAATCCAGTAGTCTCATTTAGGATAATGAGAGCCCACGCGACATGGCGCCGCCAACGATTGGTCTGGCTCTAATTTTCGGGTCCGGCTGACTCTCTCGGTCTCATATATATATTGACTCCTCAGTTCCGTTAACGGAGACGTCCGTGGCGCTGAAGTTTTCCGCCACCACAATATAGGTACATCCTATTGTTTTGTGGTCGGTTGTTCAAGCTTGAACTCTGAAAGGAATTCCCCGATATTGGTGTGCCTTCTCTGGACTAGCGCTGTTTTCATAATGACGAATCCCCAGGTGATGAATATAGCAGTTAATATGCGACACCCGCTCACGATACATCTGTTAGCGCATGGTTTGACAAACCAGGGGGGTCCAGTTACGTTTGTGGTGGACGCCCATGCAGCCTATAGAACAGAACTTTTTTATTCTTGGGTCATATTTCCAGCAGTTGATGGGAATTCAAACACATTTCACGATTACACTTTGGCAAATGTCCCTGGACAATACAGGGCATATGCATATTTAGAAATACCTCTATCTTACCAAGAACATACTAATTGGCTTGATGGCGCCCTACCCCATACCATAGCACCTGTTAGGCTAAGTCCAGTAAGTAACGATGGTCCTACCTGGCCTTTATTGGCTACATATACACCACATCCAGCGGTTGCTCAATTGGCGGTGGCTGAAGTTCGTCGATTATATACAGAATTAACGGCTACATATAGACTGTTAGTTCAATTTGTGATGCAGACACTTAACACAAACCCAGCGCGTGCTGCTCCAGCACAACCACATGCAGTGGTTCCGGGTATCAATCCGGCCACTGTACACTCAGTTATGGGTAAGGAACCGGCTAAACGAGAGGAAACTCCATTTTGGCTGGCACAAAAAATCAATACGCTGGAAGCAGTATTTCCCCATACGGGACCTCAGGATAAACATAGAATATTGACGATGTGTTTGCCGTATGGAATGGTTCCTACTGTGGATCATTGTAATACCTGGGGCACGGTGTTTGCCGCGCTCTACACTACAGCACACGGTACACCGACATTGGCTAATTTACTGGAGGTGCTCAAACAAATTCAAGATGAATATGGGGCTGCCCCGGCCTTAGATTTAGGGATGCAACTGATAGGCAATTTTGCCACGGTTTCTTCCATCATATTGAGTAATCTAAAAGGGGAGGCAGTGGCACTAGCGGTGCGTATGCGTCTTCGAGACCTCCCGCAGCTTAATCAAGAGCGGGAGCTGCCGAAAATAATAGCGGAAACATATTCAAGTATCGGTCGTGATAGCCTGGGGGCTAGACTGCAGAAACCACAGTTTCAGGGTAAAGGTAGTAAGGATACTACTAAACAACAACAACCTGAGGGTACTAAAAAGCGCTGGGAGAAAAAACAACAAACACCTAAAAAAGATAGGGGAGAATCTCCGCGACCGGAGACCCCGCAGGCTAGGTATAATCTCAGGAATAGGGATAACTTGAAGACGCCTGATAGATATCAATATACTGATACACGCCAATCTCGTTCCTTTCAGGACTCATCGGAAAAGAGAAATGAGAGAGGTGGGCGGTCAGAGCGGAGAACAGAGTACGTGAAACCGAGACAGGAATCGCAACGCTCATCGGAGGTTTCTGTCAAGAAGGAAGAGAAACCGGTCCAACAAAAGCAGCAGTTTAAAAAGAAGAAAGTGGCGGCGGTCTCAGTTAGACATGCCACACAAGAAGAGAGTTCTCTTGAAGAACAAGACATGGGCACTAGCACTGTTAGACAGTGCGGCCGAGGTCACAATAGTTCGCCTGAATCTTCTAGAGCATCTGGAGGTGAAAGAAACTGATGACTTCATACAAGTTGAAACAGCAGATATGCGAGTCTCTGATCCCGATAGAGTTTATACAGTAACTTTACAATTAGAAGGGGACATTGAGCGCAGTATAAACGCCATCTTTTGGGACCGTGTGGTCAAATTGTATGACATTCTGCTGGCCGAACAAGATTGGCCCCCAGACTTTGTTCGCGCTTGCCCAGTAGGGGAGGAGGTGAGTACACCTTCATTCTCACCACTTGTTCCGGGAGAACTCGCGGAGTCCTATGGCATCGGATGGGCTCTGGCGCAAGCACCCACCTTATATAGAAATCATGTGGGGTGGGATAGGGATTCACCTTACCATTTAATTCCAATTAATGGCGAGCCTCAGCCACAACCGCAATATCCTATAAAATTTGAAGCGAGGGCATCGGTGAGGAAAATACTTACACAATTGGAGTACCAGGGAGTTATTGAACCCTGTGTCTCGCCGATGAATAATCCCTTATTTCCTGTAGCTAAACCAGACCATTCTTATAGGATAGTGGTGGACTACAGACATTTAAATGGCCATACACGCACATATGCAATACAAAATTCACACAGCGCAGCGCTCATGAATAATATTGTACGTAAGAAATACAAAACGACTTTAGATATCTCGAATGGATTCTTCTGCCAGAATATAGCGCCCGAAAGTAGGGACTATACGAGCTTTAGTGCGTTTGGCTCTCAGAAAAAGTTTTGTTGTTTGCCTCAGGGGTATAAGAATAGCCTAGGACTATTTTCTGCTCGTGTAACTGAAATTCTGCACGAGTTGGACCCTGAAGCTTTGTCATATGTTGATGACATATATCTGACAGACAATGAGTTACTACAACATTTAAGTTGGGTAGCCCGCATTGTTGTGGGATTTGCCGATATTGGCTACAAATTTAACTTCCAAAAGTCAAAAATTGCCTTCCTCAGCGTAATTTTCCTGGGATATGAGCTGTCGAATGAGGGCAAGAGCTTAGCGCCACACTTTTTGGAAAAATGTGCACGGTTGCAACCTCCTAATACGATTAAGAAACTCCAGTCATTGTTGGGATTTCTCAATTTTGGCAGAACTTACATTCCTGATTATGCTACACGTATAAAACCATTATACAAATTGATTCACCCAAATTTTTCGAGTAGATTTTGGACGATTGAGCATACAACAAATTCTTCGAGATTTGCAAACTGATCTCTTAGCGGTAAAGCATTTACACACACGGGACAATAAGACACATCTGGTCATCAGGGTTTTAGCTGGGGCCGTTGGGTTTACATATGTCACCTTTAATGAGGATGAGACAGTCCCGATAGCATACAAGTCCCACTTGTATTCTGCTGCAGAACAACGTTTTGCACAAACTGAGAAAATTCTCACTGCTGTACAGATGGCTGTGATTAAAGGACGACCTCTTGCCCAGGGCCAACGCATCATTGTCGTTTCCCCGATTCCAGCCTTAGAGGCTGTTACAAAAGCGAGTGTTCCTAATTCGAAAGCATTACACCTGCGATGGATACAATGGGCAACGTCTTTGACAGCCACTGATGTAGATTACATATTTGACCCGAAACTGCAGACACAGGAATTTCTCCAATATGAAATGGAATACCCAGTTCCCGCTGGTACGTTACCTATTGATCGATATCAGGTGGTCATGTACACTCATGGCTCCGCGCAACCTGCGGTGGGAACTAAACAGCAGTATTCTGCTGCATGTGCGGTGGTGAGCGGCCATATGGAGGGGAAGAGGTTCTGCCCCCAACATACGTATACGCAGACCTTGGGAGACTGTACGGCACAGTTGGCTGAGCTGAAAGCTCTAATATTGGCCTTGGAAAATGCTGATCCGGCACAGTTTACACTGCTTGTTTGTGATTCATATTACTGTGTGCAGTCTTTCAATGAATATTTACATTACTGGAGGTTGAATGGGTTCAGAGATTTCAAGGGTAACACCATTAAACACAAATTACTGTGGGGGAAGGTTGCGGATCTGAAGGAGACGCTTCCTAAGGTCCATGTTGTACATACACTTGGACACCAGCGCGTTGGAATACACGTAGCTGGAAATGCTTTGGCTGATGAAGCGGCAAAGTCGGCAGTGGCAATTGCCACTCTGGCCGCAGTGACTCGTTCGAGTTCCAAACCAGACACAGAGATTTTGGCTGCCGTGAAGGCTATGGCTGATGGCCCGCCATTTCCTAAAGGATTCCCTTCTAAATATAGTTACTGCATGGGTGGGATGCTGAACGCTGTAGTTAAAATCCCAGGCGTTGGTGTACGTAATGTGCCCAATAACATTGAGCGACCTCAATTGATCACTGCAGCTCATTAGGGGGCGGCGTCTGCACATGCTGGCGTGGCTGCCACAATTTCACTCTTACAGGCCCGTTACTGTTGGCCTGGTCTCTATAAAGAGACAAAACAGTATGTACTTTGTTGTGACATTTGTCAACAAATTAAGGTTTCTACGGCTAGATGCCCGCAGCAGACGCCCCTTCTAATATCGAATAAACCATTACAGTGTGTGTACTTGGATCATTGTGGTCTGCTGACACCAGATAGTGCATACAAATATATCTTGGTAGCTGTAGATTCGTGCTCCAGATTTGTGTGGGTCTGGCCACAGCGCTCGGCTGACGCTCAAACTGTTATTAAAGATTTGCGCATCTTTGTCGATACATATGCGGTTGCGGCATTCCATTCAGACCAGGGCCCTGCTTTTGCCTCTAAGGCATTCAGGGACACCATGGCTTCGTTGGGGGTCCAACTCCAGTTCTCGTCTCCATTTCATCCCGAGGGAAATTCTGTCGTGGAGCGTTTAAATCGCGATTTAAAGCAATCCTTAACGGCCAGAGTTATAGGTACGGGTCGTAGTTGGCTAGCCCACCTGTATGGAGTACAGAGAGCACTGAATAACTTGCCTAGAAGGTCCCTGGGGGGTCGTACTTCATATGAGTGCCTGTTTGGAACACAAATGTATGTTCCTAATCTAGATGGTCCTGGTGTGGAGACGGCAGATACGCCCTTTGACATAAACGATCGTGTCACTGTTTTGCAGGATTTACAACAATTCCGTGAAGATAACTCTTCTGCCAGTGCTGCCGCCACAGGAATTAAGGATGAACCAGTAACGCCTACTGGTTGGATTCCCAGAATTGGGGATCTTGTGCGTGAAAAGGTCGCAGTGAAAAAAGAATTTGGTCCTTCATATCGAGTGCCAGTCCCTGTGCTGGGGGTCCAGGGCACGAGAACTGTGATTTTGCCACCGCTGCAAGGGGCCAAAGGAAATCGCTTTGTTTCCATTGATAATGTCAAGTTACAACATGTGGCCGATTCTGCACAGCAGACCAAGAGGGACGCCAAGTAGTTCCAGAATCCCTCTCACTACTGGGGACGAAGTTCCGCTGCAGGTGATTTGCACCGACAATATTTCTTCTCCGAGCTTGGGGAGGGTGGAACCTGATCTTGCACTTGGTCCACTAACGGCGCATAATTTGGAATCTTTTGATCAAGTTGCTATGAGTACTGCTGAGGTCACTGAAAGTGTGGTCTACAGCGTACCAAGGCGAGAGCCACAATCTGCTCCTTTGTTTACGGTTGCACCTTTTGCGAGAACTGCCTCCGGCTGTTTCAACACCACTGATGATACCGTGTCGGACTCTTCGTCCTCTTCTACGTCAACCCTGGGTCCACGTAAGATCCTGTGTTGGCTCAAACATACATATTTTGTTGTTCCGTGGAACTATCTGTGGCTTTTCATGGCTGTGATGACTTTTTTCTGTGGCTGGGGTTTGTTGTTACTTTTTTTCTGGTGATATATGGTCATTTTCTTCCTGAACGATCTGACATTGAGCCCGTGGAGAAGGTGTTGAAACCACATTTTTCGTCACATATGGTCCGAAGAGACTTGTCCTTTGTGAAAATTTCTGCTGTACCAATTCCGGATGGGATTGTGTGGGATAGAGTAATGTTTGATATATATGGTCCCACTGAAATAATTCAAATACCGTATGTTCTCAAATTGTCACTGAATGATATCGTTATACCAGGCATTGTATCTGATGATTGGGATGTGAAGACAGTAGATTCTATGTTGACAGAATTGCAATATTATACTGTCTATGAAAATGAAGATGCTTACCAATTTAGAGATAGTTATGGTGATATGTTTTGCTACAATTATTATGGACAGCACTTTATTCATAAAGCCAGTAGCCCGAAAACGATATTTGAATATATGCAATGGGAACATTGCCCGACTCCTCTGCTGGGGAGTTCTAAAACTTATTATGATAAATTCGCATATTTTTCTGGGCATAATCAACAGAATGCTAAGTCTTACTATTTTAAGGTTACTCCGCATACTAATAAGCAAATGTTATTGACTAATACTAAATTACTGTATTCAAATTTGTTTGTATCCAAACTTTCAGTTGAGGGGTATGAATATTGGTCCAAAACTGTTGATTTGAAAAGTGTCTGGGGAACGAAGAACTGGCAAATGCGGGGTAGGGACACATTGTTCAGGGCATGTATTATTCCAGTCCAAATGATTTTCTTAAATGACACTGTGCAACAGACTAGCTGTTTGGGCTTAGCAACAATTAGAGACTTGAATTTGCCTAGCATACCTGTCCCTTCCAAATTGAAGAATTGGCAGCAATATGTTAATGCCACGTTTAGTGAGCTTACAGACTGGGTCCAGAATGGTACGCTTAACACTTCGTTTACACGTCCGGGCGGGTGGTTATTGTGGCCCGTAGACACTAATGAGTGTCATTAACGTTTTGACACCTCTTCGGGGGGTTCAGGACTGGTAGGGCAGACCCTCGCTACATATCAACAGAACATGCTGATATCATTACTACATATAGCGTGGGGAAGCTTTGTCAACAATGGTTAAAGTCATCCACACTAGATGCAGTTAAGTCACATCTCAAGTTACTGTCTAATAATACTGACTTGCAAGATTTTTTGTCAGGTCCAAAAGTACCCCGGAAGAAACGTTTTTTGTATGAAGTGTACAATGAGATTTGGAAACTTTCACAACAAGAGGCGGCGGCCCGATTGAGGCAAATAGATCAGGAAAATTTAAAACAGGCATTGTCTGTTGTGGATAATGGAATGCATACCCTATCCGACCGTGTATATACGATTGACAAAATTGTTTCCTCTGCTATAGACATTATTAAATCAGATATGTCTTCTTTATATCATGGGCAGAGTCAAACGCGGTCCATCATGCAGTTGGGTTGGACTCTACAGACATTAAAGGCAGGTCGTGTTCCGTGGCAGCACATCCGAGCCAGGGAGATATTTTTTTCTTTTAATTTGACACGTCAACAACAGCTGATGGCTAAAAAGGAAGCGACGTATGGTATGTTACATATTGAAAAGTTGGAGAAGTTGCCTTTTACTGTGGCTGAGATTCTGTCTGCTGAGTGGTTGATTCACAGGGTTATAAATTTGCCTATTTCCGCTCTGCAATTCACTTCTTGTTTGAAACATTTTCCGGTGGGTAGATATGAGAAGTTGGGAGACAGTTACATACATGAGGTGTGGGAGCTTACCTTTTTATACAGATGTCTTAATGGTATGAGGGAGGTTTTTCTTAGCGGTAGCGAATGCGAAACTTCTGTCAGCCATTCGATGGTTTGTAAGCAGCTGACTTTGCATGGGGTGTGTAATGCCTCGGTTGCGAACTTGGCTTGCTATCTTAAGGGAGTTCCAGTTCCAGTAATTAAAAACATTTTCCAGGTGCTTTCAAACGGCAGCTACGTCCTTCTTAACAGTGAAGCCTGTTGTGGCATGCATGCCGGAATAGTTTACGTAGTCGTTGTCACCAAGGCCGTTACGTGCTGCGGGAATGTGTTGTTTCCCCCCACTCAATTTAGGGAGGTAGCGGACATCTGGCCTCACATTGCTACTTCCAAGGTGAATTTCGACAAGTTGAGTCGACTAAAGGCTCTATTGTTTCAAAAGCATGTGCCCCTTACATCTGCACGCGAGACCTACACACTTCAGGTGGCGAGGTCATCGGCAGAAATACAGTCCCTATTAAATACTAACTTTCCGTGCCACTTTGGTGAACTCGTGGGACGTATATTTAATGCGTCCAGCACTGCTGGAATTGCACATTTTTTCAAAGCTGTTGGTGTTGGTTTTACTCATTCCTTCTCTTCCATATTTGGTTTGATACCTTCGGCTATTCATTCTATTTTCGGAAGCAGTTTTGGGGGATTTCCGATTACTTTGGCTTTGTTGGCTGGTGTTTTGCTGTTGCTGTTGTTCTTCCGCAATGCCTGTCCCAACCCAACGAGATCCCATATTGGCGCTCCCGTCAGCGCAGCTGTGTCGTGAACGCATGATGCAGCATTTTGGAGCAACACTCCTAGGACAGTTGGAGTGTGACTGGTCTCTGTCATTCCGACCAGTTTTGGATTGTGTGCAGCCCGTGTTTCGGTGCCTTTGGTGCTCGTTTGAACACGCACTGGCTCTCTGTCTCTCACTGCAGCGCCCCCCAGTGGTTGATACTGATCTGTTGATGTTCCCGATTAGGGCTCATTCCCAGACTTGTGCACTGCGGTTGCGTTTGCTTCGTGAGGCAGTTTATGAGATTCCCTTCCTGGAGGAAGATGGTATTGTCTCATTCATAGGCCCTGCACGGGGTGCCGCCCTGGATAGTTATGGGGCTTTGGAACACACCTGCTCCATGATAGTATTTAGCGTGGATTTTCCAGTGTTGACGTCTGTCGAGGTGGAGGATCTCCTGCTTTCCGTGGCTTCCATTTAAGAATTGGATTTTTTGAAATTGACATTTTAATGATTTGGCTTTACCGTCACATGCTTACAAATTTAGACATACATTTATGCTTTGATGTCCTCTGAAATATATTTTGTATGTTTTTGTATCTGGGGCATATTATTGTTTCTCATTTTGATTAGAACCACTTGCTACCGAAAAGGGGAGGGTGTAGTTTGGTTAGTTTCATGTATCCTTTGCGCGTTAGCTTTGGGCTGTAGGCCTTCATGCACTTTGCCCTGGATGTATTTTATTCCTTTGCTCGCAGCATAGAGCCTCTGTGCACTTTGCTCTATATGCTTTTTATTCAGCTTCGTACTGTTATTTTTTAAATAACCAGTTCTACGGTCTTGTTTTATTTTCTTCTATCACACTGTTTAGCTTACTTCAGCACCGGAGTTCTCAAACAATACATTCTTGCTCGCTCTGTGCTTCAGTCAAGGATACAGTCTGGTACATTGCCGATAGACGTGGTAGGAGTTTAGTCTTTAGGGTTCGTAGAAAGTATACATTCTTACGTAGGGATGTTTCTTAGAACACCGGCGTGTTAGTTATAAAAACACTTCCTAGTCCTAGTACGAGGGAGAGGGAGATTCCGACCAGGGAACCACAACTAGACGCTGACTGCCTCGTTGCAGATGCTGAACCAGATCACAGGTCTTTGCTCATCTATGAGGGTTGATGGTTTCCCGGGGAATCTAAAAGGCAAGTTAGGAGCTTAACATGCTGTGCTCGAAATATAACTAACTGAGAGAGAGTAGAATTTATTAACACCATGATAGCGTTATTCTTATGTTTCACTCTCCTCGTGACTATTTCAATCCTACTGTGTTGTATGGTTCTGGTTATTGTGGCTCACGCCTTAATATCTAAAATGCAGTCGTTTTATTGAAACAATATATAAAACTCAAACAGCCTTTGTCATTTGTATATGAGATCATACTGTAAATGAGAGAATTGGTTTGGATCTGAGTGACCACGACTTCCCTGAGAAGTTCCAAAGATGTCATGCGCTCGGCTGCCCAATCATCCCTCCCCCATGGGAGAGATGAGGCACTGCTAGTTAGCTGGAGCAAAACCGGATTTAGGGTGACAGAGGTCCTTCTAAGTGGGTCAGACTCAGTCCCCCACACCAGAAACGATCCTGCTACCTAGAAATCCAGTATTCTCATTTAGGATAATGAGAGCCCACGCGACAGTGAGATCACCTTGATCGCGGCGTGAGCCGTCCAGGGCCGGATGGGGGCAGGGTGCTCCACCTTTCTACTTCTATGTAGTATCTGTTCGCTGCTGTGCCCCCAAGATCTGTCCCAGTGCCAGTGAGCCACCTCATTCGCTTGGGTCCTTCCTCCCACGCTTCTTTTTCAGCTGCGCAAGGTCTGCGGAGCGGCCCAGTTCGCACCCGCCATTTTGGATTCTCCTGCTGCTGCTGCTCGGAGCCTGAGTTTCCTCCTTGTCCGTGCTTCTCGGGTGCTGACCATCTCTGGAGGGTCCTCCTTACTGGTGAGGACACAAACCTGGCATTTCTTTGTGGCCTTGGCAGCAGGATGAGGGTCAGGTGGGGCTAGGCACACCGGAGCTCGCCACCCTATGCCATTCCCTGCAAAGCCATGCCCCCAACCAGCTGGCCTTCTTGAGGCTGTGTTTAGGTGAGGTAGTTCGGAGAGGTGCTAGGGTGTTGGCGCATTCAAAGATCCATTGGCGGCAGTTCCGTGCTGAGATGTTTGCATCTGTGGCGAGGGGAGGAGGTGACTTGCTGAACGTGTTGGTGGGCTGTTCCTTGGTGATCTGGTTCCATTTCCTACATGGGGAGCAGAGGGCGTGGAGGTGGACGGTAGATGTGGTGATGGAGAAATTAATGCAGTGGTGACTGGTCCAGTGTAGCGTGGAGGTGTTGTCGACAATGATGTTGTTCCTGGCGGAGAAAATGGGGTTGAATGTGTGTCCAGCGATGTGTGATGGCGGGATGAGCAGTTGCTTGAGGCCTGTTGTGGCGAAGTTCTCGAGGAGGGAAGCAGTGTTGTGGGCTTTGTAGTTGTCAATGTGGTAGTTGAGGTCGCCGAGGGGAAAGTAGTTTGTGGAGGCGAGCGCGTGGGGAGATATGATGTCCACAATTGAGTGACTAAAGGCTGGGCAGGGGCCGGGTGGCCTGTAGATGAGGGTGCCATAGAAGGTGGACTTAGTGGTGACGTGGAGCTGGGAATGGAGGTGCTCATGAGGGGGAAGTGTTCTTCTGCCTTGGTTGCCATACAGAGGGTAGATCTGTGTATGATGGCCAGGCCGCCTCCTGGCCGAGAGGGCCGGTCTATGCGGAGCAGTTTGTAGTCACTGGGGATGGCGATGGTGATGTCCACTGCTGACGCTGGGTTCGTCCGTACTTCGGTGAGAAAGGAGATGTCCGGGCGGGTGGAGTCTAGCGGGTCCCAGAGGTCTACAGCGTGTTTATGGAGGGAGCGTATGTTGAGGAGAATGAAGTTGAGGCGCTCAGGGTGGTTGTTCGATTGTCCAATGGCAGAAGGGTCTGGCGTTTGGTGTAGGGTGAGGGTGTGGTGGTAGTAGAATCAGGAGAAACGTCCACAGGTGTCTCTGGGTGATGCAAGATGGCAGGCGGTGGAGCATCCTGTGTTTGGTGGGTGTAGGGTCTCTGAGTTGTAGCAATGGATGGTCAGAGGACCAGGGTTTGTGGCGCTGGGCGCTATCCAGGCCTGGACGGGTGCAGACGGGCTTGCCTATGGCACGCTGGTGGCGCGCGCGCTGCACGCAGCTGCACAACAGCCACCGTTAAGAACACCATAAGAAGGGGATGGAGGTGGGAGGGTCCAGTCAGATGGGAGGGTGGGAAAACGATTCGCAGTGAGAGGGGCTGGCCGTAGGGGGAGCAGTGGAAGTGACAGAGCGCCAGGAGAGGGAAAGGCACAAAAAGTGAAAAAAGAGAAAAATTAGACAGAAAAAGAAAAAGAGACAGGAAGAAAATATAGATGACGGAAAGCAAAAGATACACGCAGACAGATGGCCACTAGGCCACCAAGGATGAGGTGCAGGCGGGTGCCTGCGGGTGGAGGTGGGCCTCGAACTGAGAGTCAGGCAGGCTCTCAGTTTGATTCACAGCAGCAACAGCAACAGGTGGAGCTGCGCAGAGGGAAGCGAGCAGATGCTGACCAGGATGCCAGAGGAGTGATGATTTAGTGAATGTGCAAATTTATGGAAAGTGCACATAAGTTATTCCTTCCCATTCTAAGGACAATCTCACCTGTAGGAATGTTTGGGTTGATTCGGCATTGCTGTCCATCACGTTCTGAATCAGTTCTCTCTCTCACACTCCCATTCCACTTTCTTTTGAGAGCCCTTCAGGACTAGAGTCATGACATCTGGTTCTTGATAGTGTTTTGTGGTGAGGTAAAATTGTTATTGCTCCTGCCAGATCTAGCTATAAGAGCAGTGCATGTGGGAGGGCGTCAAAATGGCGGTTGCACTCTAAGAGTGGTCCAGACCCCTCTGTCATACGCCACAAGCTATGCTGTCTCGTTGCATCTGGAGCAGTTGGGCATCCTGCCAAGGCAACGCAGACGACGCAACCACATTGGAGTGGTTTGCAGCCTGCTGGTCTGACTGATGGTGGGCCGCCCTTGCCCTCTGTGCTTAACTGCAGCTGTGCCGACCGCCGAGTACCGGTGACTCTAGGAGTGGGCCCGGGCCTTCGTGGGCGGTGCAGGTCCTCTGAGGATGAGGGACTGTGGATGTGAGCCCCGGCGGAGTGCTGCGAGGCACCGGGCGCACTCCGGCCCTGAAGCTGCATGGTGTGGGATTGGGCTGGACGCCCCTTCCTGGCTGCCCACCGCCTACAGCGAAGAACAGTGACTTTGCCTCAGGAGTTGGGAGAGGGGGAAGGCCAGAGCATATGCATATGCAACAGAGGTGCCGGTGGTCGTCCGGAGATATCACATTGACGAACCTCACCGCTGGAGAAGACGGGCTATGAGACTCACGGGCAAGTGAGTGCACGTCTGCTGCTCCCCCCTTTTGTTTTCCTCCCTTGCGGCCTCACGCCGGGGCTGCTGTGCTGACAATTAAACGGTCTGGGGGGTGAAATAATACAATTGGCCTTTGTGGGTGGTTTTGTGGGTGGTGCGCGCCCCTGAGGAAGGAGGGCTGTCGATGTGAGCCCTGGCGGAGTGATGTAACGTACTGGATTCGCCCCAGCCCTGGAGCTGCATGGTGCGGAACCGGATCAGCCGCACCTTCCCGGTCGCCTGAGATGACAGGGGGTCACTTCCCCCCGCCCCACTGTGCTGAAACTGAGCTGACTCCCGGGCAGTGGCTCTGCACGGGAGTCGCTGTCCCATCTATAGCAAATACAGAGGCCAAAGTTCATGCAACAGAGGTGCCTGTGGTCATCTGGAGATAGCATATTGTCGAACCACGCTGCTGGGGGTGACACGCTGTGGGGCTTGTGGGCAAGTGAGGTCATGTGGACTCTCCCCCTCACAGCCTTACACCAGGGCTGTTGTGACGGCGACCTAGAAGCCATTAAGGAGTGAAATACAACAGTTGGTCGACCCCATGGGGCCTTGATCCTGCCCCCTTTCCTGAGTGCAAGGGGCCCGCAGATGCAGTACCTCTGTGCAGGAATCCAGAGAGGAAGACAGAACCGGCTGGATGTAGTGAACACGATTATACCCCCAGAGACTCCGCACCTCCCCAGCCACTTGTGAACCTGCCATCAGGCAGAGGGCTCCACAGTGGGCACGTTCCTGTGCCCCAATGAGCCTGACCATGGGGAAGGAGAAATGGGCATTGCCTTCTTCCTCTTAGACCTGCATAGATAAATATACCACACTGGCGGGGCCCAGGGCAGGGAGAACGCAGAGTCGTAGATGGCAGTTGAACACAAAATTGGGGAGGTGAGAGTGGACATGGCTTTGCTACCGTAGGACCTTAAAAATGCCACAGCCCGTATTACTGAAACAGAGGAGCCTGTCTCCTCAGTAGAGGATGAGATTTGAGAGTTAAAGACTAAAGTAAATCACTTACTTACTCACTCACACTCATGAACTGCAGCGATGGGCAGAAGATGCCGAAAATCGATCAAGATGCAATAATTTGCACTTCATTGGCTTTCCAGAAGGAGCTGAGGGCTCCCGGACTGGTGATTTCCTTGCAGCATGGCTCAAGACATGGATACCCTCCGATAAACTGTCCTCATGGTTCACTGTGGAGCGAGCCCATAGAGTGCTTACCGCGAAGCCTCCCCCCCCGTGCTTCCCCCAGGGCACTGTTAGCCAATTTCCTCAACTTCCGCAACCGAGGCTTCATTCTAACAGAGATCCACCGACAAGAAGGAGTGCACTTCCAAAATTCAAAGATTCTAATTTTTCCGGACTACTCCTGTGAGGTCCAGACTAAGAGGCGCTCCTACGAACAAGTTAAACAGAAATTGAAAGCATTACATCTGCAATACATGCTCCTTTTTCCTGTCTGCCTTAAGGTCCTGCATGCCGGAATAGCCCACTTCTTTGATACCCCTGAATCAGCATGGGAATGGGCAACAGAGGAGCAGCTCCTCCAATCATGTCCGGGGGCGGCAGGTCCTTCCGGCCATCTCTCGACCTGTGGCCCTGGCGTGATCGAAAGAGAAGGCACCTGGTCCAAGTGCTCCTGCACTCGATCCTGCCCAGGGAGGCAAAAAAAAACACAGCTCTCAAGATCATCCAGTCCCAGTTCTCCTAGCCTGTTGACTCCACAGCATACAGGCGCGCCTTGCAGTCCGATCCGGCCGGCTTGGACCCCCCCGTCTGAGGGAGAGAAACTGAGTCAAACACCACTAATTTGACTGACTTTGGGGGCCACAAGGTGATGGCTGCTTGTGTCAGAGGGCAAGACAGCCATAAAGATCCTACTTCTTGGAGGGGTCCACCACTCATACCATTTAATTCTTTTTACCTTCTCCTTAGTTACTGTTAGACGTTATTGAAGGTTGACAGATGCTTCTCCAGTTGGGGAGGGAAGAGTAGGGAGAGGGCTGTTGGGTGATGTACACCTGAATTTATTATTATTTGACTATTGATATTTCTTGTTTATTATGTTGGTGCCACATGGTACTGAACACTTACACATTGATGGGACCCAGGCACACGCTCAAACCCACACCACATGTTCCTTCACTGGGCCTCGGGGATGCTCCCTCTGGCGGTTCTCCTGGGCCCCACTCTTATCTTCCCAAGTTCCACGGCACCCTGTGCCATAATGTTGTGGAATGTCAACTGACCCCAGGATAAAATAAAAAGGGCAGCAGTTCTACCACACTCACCGCGTTTTCGCCCCTCCATCCTGTTCCTTCAGGAAACACATCTAACGGGGACTTCTTGCCCATTTCTTGCCTGATACGGCTCTGATTGGGTATACCATGCTGGATTCGCGCACGGAGCCAGGGGAGTTGCAATACTCCTACACCACAGTTACCCTGTGGTGGTGCGCCAGACATGGTCTGACAGTCACGGGAGGTGCTCAAATTATTCTTTACTATATTAACAGACATAATTGCTCAGATGCTTACAGGCCCCACCATCATAGCGGGCAATATGAATGCAGTCCTTGATTTCGAATTAGATACTACCAGCTCTCCCCTGCAAATCCGTCACAGGCAATCCATTCTTCTTAATAAATGGCTTTTGAGCCTGGGTTTGTGTGATGTGTGGTGCACTTAGCACCCTCGTTCCCGGCAATATACTCATACCTTGGTGGCCCATGACACACATAGTTGCATAGATATGTTCCTTATGCCGGCTGCTGATCTCCCTAAGCTCACCCAAGCACAGATACTTGTGTGGGGTATTTCTGATCATGCCCCCTTACTCCTAACAACGGGCTCCCCGGACTCCACCCAGAGGCTAATGTGGCACCTCAACGGCTGGGTTCTACAAGATGCGGCCTATTCCGCCGGTTTCCTAGTTGAAATAGAACACTGCTTTAGGGAAAATGCGGGTACTGTCCAGTCCAATATAAGGTTATGGGCAGCAAGCACAGCTGCTATCCGGGGTCGCGCTAAGGCTCTCCTGCGCCGACAAGAAAAAGAGAAGCAAGCACACATAACACAGCTTGAGGCCTGGACGCTGCTGTTGGAATGGCCGGGAGCAGGCCCCAGAGCTGGTAAGAGAGGAGCTCAGGACTCTCTCCCTCGAAGAGGCGAAGCAGCTTTGGTGTGCCTCCCAAGTGCATATATGGCTCAGAGATAAAAATAGCAAACTACTATACCACCTGGCCCATGGACCATTGGCGGGGCGAGTGATCCCTGAGGTGAGGGACACAGCCAGGACAATTCATACCAGTCGTAGGAGTATAGCTTCCACCTTTGCCCAATACTACGCTGCTCTCTATACTCCTGTCCCCAGACCGACCATTGAATGGGACGCCCCACTCTTACATGATATCTCCCTGTTCTGCCTCCCGATAGAGGTCAGTGGAACTCTGGAAGAGCCCATATCACCCAAGGTGATGGGTGAGGCTATTATGCCCCTGAAGTGGGGTAAGACCCATAGCCCGGATGGCTACCCCGCTGAATATTACTCTAAATTTAGCGACATATTGATACCCCACCTCCAAGACCTCTACAATGAGGCACTGCAAAAAGGCGCTCTACCCGATGATCTAGACCAGGCCACAATTGTAGTACTTCTAAAATCTCAACCCCCTCCCATATCAGGCGCTGCATACTGACCCATTTCACTAATAAATGGAGAGATAAAAATATATGCCACTATCTTAGCTACCCACCTAAAGACAGTCTTACACCATCTGGTTCATCATGATCAATGGGGCTTCATGCCCACCCGTGGGACTCAACACTGTCTACGGAGGTTGCATGTTGTTTCGGCACACTGACAGACCATTTCCTCTCTCTTGGCCTTGCTATTAATAGTCTTTGAAAAGGCATTTGATTCAGTGGACTAGGGATACCTAGACTCAGTTCTCTGGAAAATGGGACTGGGAAGCACCTTCCGTCGTATGGTGCAACAGTGCTCGGATTCTCGATAACGGAGTACTGTTAGAGACCTTCCCAGTGGGTAGAGGGACACAGCAGGGCTGACCTCTGCTCTCCCTCCTCTTTTCCCTTGCCATAGAACCCCTAGCACATCTAATTCATCGAGATGCCTTTCTTACTGGGTGGAGGTGGACTGGAGGAGAGGAGAACTGCATCGCTCTTTACGCCGACAATGTGTTACTGTATTTATCACACCCGGCAGTGAGCGGTCCCAGATGGCTGTATTTACTCCGGGTCTTCGAAGAGGCCACAGGACTCTGAGTAAACCATCGGAAATCTCTCTTGATCCCTCTCACGAGCTCCACTGACACTATAGATTGGCAATCACATAATCCTATCCGATGCCTCAGCTTCACTTACCTGGGAATCAAAGACGCTCTTGAGCCGTCCATGACATGGTCCCTAAATATCACCCCCATTGTCAAGAGAGTGAAGACTGACCTCGGGCAATGGCAAACATTGCCTCGGAATATAACAGGGCATATAGCCTTATACAAGATGTTAGTTCTACTTCACTTCCAGTACATCCTCCAGAATCTCCCCATTCAACTCCCCCGCAAGTGGTTCCGAGAGATGGATGTGGCTGCCCATGCATTTATTTGACACAATGGCAGGTGACGCATCTCTTGGGATGTATATCAGCGAGATACCTATGAGGGTGGCTTAGGCATGACGATTCTGTAATTCTGCCACTTAGCCATGCACACTTACTTTTAATGAATGGCTTAATGGAGGGTGGGATGACCCGGCCTACCGCCTAGAGCTCTCAACGATCGGGTTTTTAGGTATCATGGGTATGTTGTATGGGAACTACATCCCCAGGACTATTCCAGAGATAACGTGCCAAGTCTTTAACGGATGGTGCTCTGCCCAAAAGCATATGGGATAGTGGAACTGGAGCACCAAATGCACTCCGTAATGGCAGGGGACACTGCTGCAGGAAGTGGTGGCCATAGAGGGATTCTCCAGATGGGACACTATGGGCCTCATTACGATCCTAACGGCCGGCGGTAAGCTGGCGGTAACACCGTCAACAGGCTTGATGTGAAACGCTGATTCCCTCCGCTGGCCCAGCGGAAAAGTCATAATAGGGAGCCAGATATACCGCCAGCACTGGCGGTATAGTGGCGCCCGTAGCTTCGGCGGTCTTTTCAAAAGACCACCGAAGTTGTAATGAGGGCCTATATGCCTTACTGTAGTTGGTGGTGTCTGGGACTGCTATCACAGAAACTCGAACAAACATATGCACTGGCCAAGACACAATCCCACAAATTTCTACAACTGAGACATTCACTGGCAGTCAGTAGTCCTAGGGACTCTACTGTACCTGACTTTAACCCCATGGAAGCCAAGATAATGATGGGGGCCCTGGGTGCAGGGGGGGGTTGCGAATACATCACTCCCTATTGCTGAATGCCTCTTCATCTCTCCAGCCCATGAGCTCTTGAAGGGAGACATGGATTGGGCCGATGGAAGGCGATGACTGGAGAGATGCATTCATGGCACCAAATACTCTCACCATATCAGCCAGATTACGCCTAATACAAACATATTATTTGCACAGCGCATACCTAACCCCTAACAGGCTCCACCGAGCAGGGCTGTGATCCAATTTGCAATGTAAGAGATGCGCCCAATCACCTGCTGATTTCTTTCATGTAGTCTGGTCCTGCCTTGTCATGACACGTTACTGGTTTCAAATCCTAGGGGAACTCTCTGCGGTGCTGGAGCTCAGCCTTGAGCCCTCCCCGTTGACGGTTCTTCTGGGGGTGATGGAGGAAGTCAATGGCTCACAGGCGCAAAAAACATTTTTGGGCATAGCGCTGCTTATAGTTAACAGAGATATCGCTACACGGTGGGCGCTGAGCACTCCTGCCTCCTTGTCACAATGGAGGCGGGTACTGGATTGGTGCGCCAGAACCGAACGATAAAATTTGGTCTAAATGGTTGGGGACTGCATGATCATGGTGGGAATGTAAATGCTACTATACTGTTTTATCATGTGCGGGGGCTATGGTTGGACGGGACCTCAATGGGTTATCGACCTTTTACAAGATGTATTACAGCATATCTAAATATGTGTCTGCATGGACCTTCGAAAATTGCTCAACATGTCTAATGTGTTTGCACCATTTTGTGACTTTTTGATCTAAAACAATAAAGTTGGTTATAAAAAAAAGAGTAGTGCATGTGTCAGCTTGTGCATGTGCCAGCTTGTGCCATGTGGAAACTATTGGAATAAATTGTGAAGTGGATACTTCAGCCTCTGGAGTACTCTTTCACTGTTTACAAGCATGGCTCTCTCAGCCCTGCTACCTATTTGTCATGGCACTCAAGACCTAATTTCAAGAAACCCAGCCACCTCAGATGACTATTAGTTATCTACGCCACCCAAAAGAGAGGGTAGAAGACTGTGCTGCAAGACCACGTACGACGCTTAGCAAGATTAGAACATCTGCACATTATATCTGCTTTGACCTTGCAGGATAGCAAGATCTACTTTTGCTCTGTTGTAACCACTTTGTCATACCCACCTTGTCACAACCATGACCATTAATGGCAAGAATACTGCAGCTTGACCATGTGGTGGGCATCAGGGAGTGGTAAAAACTAAAGTGTGTATCCGAAGCAAGGTTTGGTTTTCAAAGCTGGATAAACATTTAGAAACAATAGAGTGTGCAACCTGTTCGCTTTCGTATCCTGACCCCTCTGCTCTTCTTTCTCATAGAGTACATCCCCTACATTCCATGGATCTGAAAGAGTGCTGACTTTTGCAGCCTTACTAATGGTAGGCATTTCCTTGCAGTGACTGATGACTGTTCAGAATGTCGTGAGATCTAAATCATTCCACCCACATCAGCTTAGGATGTCATTCCTAAGGTGGAAATGATTTTGGCAACCCATGGTCTTATACAGGCATATCAGACTGATAATGGGTCGCATTTTTAAAGCCATGAATTTATGGACTATTTAAAATCTTCATTCATCGGACACATCACTATAACGCCAAGAAGATCACAGGTAAATGATGTGGCAGAGAGAAGATTCATGCATATGTTGAACAAAACCATCTAAATTGTGTGTGCTCCTGGTTACCTTGTGATGTGGTCCATCTAATTATTTTTACAAGAGTGTCGCAACACCCTTAACCTGACCACTGGTTGCGCCCTTGTTCAGCTGTGTATGAAAAGAGGAAGAAGGCAGACACCATTCCACATCTTACCTATTGGACTCCCTACCCAGTGATGGTGGAGCCACACTGGGTCACGGGAAAGGCAACAACCAAAGATCCAGTGTAAGGCGTAATGCCTGTGACCAGGATATCTGAGTGGTGTCAAAAGACTATCACCTAGGAAGCAAGATTCGCCGTGCTTTCGAATTACATCTCTAAAATGTTTCAGGTGTCAGTTTGCTCTAGGCGTTTCCTTTTAGTTTATCCCTTGCATGGGTCTCATCTGGAACCCTGCAGAATGTATGAGTGTTCTTCACTCTTTGGAACCAACCAGTTCTGACCCTGTTAGTCTGACTTCTGCCATGCAAAGGCCGAGCTGTGTTCTTTCTTGGGAACCACCACTGCTGACTGAAATGTGTAGTCTGAGTAGTACCTGAGGTCAGAAACCGCTCGCCACAACATAAATACAAGGACTTGGTTAGTGGAATCCTTCACTTAAGTCCGTAGTTTAGGAATTTAGGGTCTGTACCAGTTTTGAGTGTTTACTATTTTGCTTCTCGATTTTGGGGCAGAAGTTAGTGTTATGTGTGTACAAAATTAAGCTAAGTTTTCCCCAGTTTGTTTTCTGGTGGGTTGTGGTGTGGCCAATGACATGTGGAGTTCAATAATAGGCGTTGGCTGCTCATGTGTGGGCCCTTAGATACCCAGAAAAACTCAAAAATAAAGTCTGTGTCCTGTCTATCAGTCAATCAATCAATCAATCGGTATTTGTAAAGCGCGGCTTATCACCCCAAGGGGTATCCAGGCACTGGGGCATTTGATGCTGGTAGCCTCTCGTTGTTGAAAAGTTATCCTTTGAGCTTCTTCCTGAAATATGGGAGGGAGTGGGCGGTTCAGAGGTGGAGGGCTTTCCAGGACTTGGCTGCAAGGTATGAGAAGGAGCGACCTCCGCTGCGGCAGACTCGTGGGGCGAGAGCGAGGCTGGCTTTAGGAAGCTGGCCTGGTGAGTGGTGGGTACCCAAGGTGCTTATACCTTATACCAGGCCCAGGTATCCCCTCCTAGTGAAGTGTAGGCAGTGTCTAGAAGCCAGGCTCTCTAGATGTAGCTGTGGATGAGCAGCCAAAGCTTATCTAGGAGACATGCAAAGCTCATGCAAAACCACTGTAGTCACACAGCACTTACACACATAAAAGAAAACATTCAGTTGTACAAAAATAAAGGCACTTTATTTTTGGAACACAATACCACAAAATACTAGAAGGGCAATCATCCAACAGGAGTTAAGTAATACACTAAATATATACACTAGCAATCAGAAATAGACATAGAAAAGGTTAGAAAACAGTGCAAATAGTAATAACCAATAGTGATCCTTGGGGAGCACAAACCATATACTAAAAAATGGAATGCCAACACAGGATCCCCACCTAGGTAAGTGGAATGTGTAGAGGGGAGCTGGGAATACTAGAAAACCACAGAGGTAAATAACACAGTATCCCCCAGCGACCAGGAAAGCAGGAGTAAATCACTGGATTTTCCCCAAACCACCCAAAAGGAGGAAAAGAAGAAAAAGAAGACACCCAGACAAGACTGCAAGAAACCAGCTGTGGATTCCTGAAAACAGAAGACCTAGTACAACAGAATAAACAAGCATTTACAATGCAATTGGTCTCGCATTTACGTGAGTTAGAGCTACTGGCATTGTAAATGCATAACTGCACTTTTCTTGCCATGGGAGATGTAATAATAAACCCCGTGTTCTTCCCATCGGCGATTGATTTGGCGACCTAAAAGGTAAGGTAGATTCACTCACGACAAAAATATATTTTACTGCTCTGGATATTTCTGTCCCGGTCTTTATCACAATAGATCATGCGAAATGCTGTATTCCTGTAAAAGAAATATTGGAAAAGAAACCACATTTGATGACTGAGTCCGACTGCAATGAAATACGTCACACAGGGACACCGGGCCATATTTATACTTTTTGACGCACAACTGCACCAACGCAGTTGTGCGTCAAAGATGTTAACGCCGGCTAATGCCATTCCAAAGCGCCATGCGGGCGCCTTATTTATGGAATGACGTTAGCCGGCGGAGCTGGCTGGTGTGCGTAAAAAAAAATTACCCACACCAGGCAGCGCCGGTGTAGGGAAAATGGAGCTTGGGCGTCAAAAAATGGGGCAAGTCGGTCTGAGGCAAAAAATCTGCCTCAACCCGATTTGCGCCATTTTTTTTTACTCCAACCCTCCATTGACATGACTCCTGTCTTAGCAAAGACAGGAGTCATGCCCCCTTGCCCAATGGCCATGCCCAGGGGACTTCTGTCCCCTGGGCATGGTCATTGGGCATAGTGGCATGTAGGGGGGAACAAATCAGGCCCCCCTATGCCACAAAAAAAAAAAATAATAATACTTACCTGAACTTACCTTAAGTTCCCTGGGATGGGTCCCTCCATCCTTGGGTGTCCTCCTGGGGTGGGCAAGGGTGGCAGGGGGTGTCCCTGGGGGCATGGGAGGGCACCTCTGGGCTCCTTCCGAGCCCACAGGTCCCTTAACGCCTGCCCTGACCAGGCGCTAAAAAATGACGCAAAAGCGGCTGGATGTCATTTTTTTTGACCCGCCCACTCCCGTGCGCCATTTTTGCACGGGAGTTTAAATAAGGCGCACATGCCTTGGAGTCATTTTTTAGACGGGAACGCCTACCTTGCATATCATTAACGCAAGGTAGGTGTCCACGCTAAAAAATGACGCTAACTCCAAGATCTTTGGCGCTAGACGGGTCTAACGCCAAAGTATAAATATGGAGTTAGCTTTGCGTCGGATTTGCATAAAAAAAAACGACGCAATTCCGGCGCAAACAAGTATAAATATGCCCCACCGAGTTGAAAAAACAACTAAACGCTGCTCTGACTTTTAGAGCACTGGCATATATGGAAGCACAGAGAATCCCTGCCCAAAGACAAACACGCCTGTCACTTTAATCAAAAATACTCAAATTAAACAACAGCTTTATGAGTATTCAGCATGAGATTAATCACTCTCGCTCCCTCTGTGAGCATTAAAGACGACATAAAAGAAAGAACATTGCAGCCGGAAAACTGTTCAATTAGCTTCATAAATAAAGTTGGTCTTTGAACAAACTGCGCACCATACCCTATAAAGCCTGGCGGTCGAGGGGTGGTGGTAGTGGTGGGGTGGCTGGGGGTACTTAGGCGTTTCACGCTGTGGTGGCGCAACTCACGGCTGGCAGAAGGCGTAAGTCTTCTCCTGCTGCAAACTTGCATCTTCTCTGTCGCTGTTAAACTAGGACAAATCCCCCATGAATATTTTACCAATGGAAAAAATGTAATTGAATAAAAAAAATAAACTGCTATACATGCACCCCTAGTTCCCCTTATGGATGATAAGCTCTACATATCAAGATCTGCAAACAAGTCTCGGAAGGAATCAGCCAGCTCACTTTAGATAGCACGTGCAAATTCCCACATGTGCCTCGGGAAGTGCCTGGTTCATACGTGTACTGATTATCTTATTGGGCTAATGAGAAAAAAGTGTTGCCAGAGACACGACTGAAATGACACAACTGCCCTTCAGTGAGTGGCCATACTCGCATCTTTTCAACCCAGATGGCCGAGGAATGACCGTCGGAGCCTGCACCTAACACCACATGGGACAGCACCACCGCAGACACGTCAGCGATTAACTACGTTATCTGTTACAGTGACGTAGCCAGTGTGTCTTGTGCACCAGTGCAAGGAAGGAAATGGGCTCCTCTCAGCTGAGAAATAGTGAAATACAGAAATAATCAGTGGGCCCCTCTGGCCTCTGGACCCCGGTGCAACTGCACGTGCTGCACCAATGGAAGCCCCACCACCTGGTTACAGGGAAATGGTACTCTCGCACCCTTTCTCCCTATAAGCCTGAGACCTCTTCCCACGCTGCCTTCTTTCAAATATGGGACACGCTTAATGGAGAAAGGTAGACATAGCAATATAAAGTTATTCCCAGTGCTTAATTCGTGCTTGATGTTTCCGGTGCAGAGCACCGGCACGTTTTTTGAGGGCCGGCACTTATTTTTGCGGGCTGGCACTTTTTTTTGCCTCACGCATTTCTTGCGAGCAAAACACACATATGGCAAAGATGGAGGAAGAGAAAAAGGAAAAAACGTCACAATAGGAGAAAGCAGAAAGCTGCAACAGTGAGCTGAAGGGCCAGGGAGTGGCTGTAAGTGGATTGAAGAGGCCTGAGATGGCTTCAGGATTACTCTGCCTCAGTGTTCCGTGTTCGCACATTTAGGCCCATATTTATACTTTTTTAGCGCCGCATTTGCGCCGCTTTTTAACGCAAAAACGGCGCAAACTTACAAAATACAATTTTCAAAACTCTGCGTAAGTGTGCGGACCTGGCACGATTACAAAACATAAGAAACAACAGGGGCAGAGCGGAGGTTGCTTCTCTTAAAACAGAGTTAGTGAAGGGAAGGGTGAGGATGGTAAATAAGGAAACTTCAACTGCCAAGGCAGAAAAGAGCACACGTATTAATTGTAAACATAGTGACGTTAACGGAAGGACATAGGCGTAGCTGAGAAAACCTGACCCCTTTACATAAGTGAGCCGATTCAAAGCGCCACTGCCGCCGTGAGTGTGTTCGCAAAAGAGAGACACAGAAGGAAAAAGAAGTTCGCTCACAGTCAAAGTTATCAGCAAAAGTGCAGTTAGCGATGTAACAGGGTTGGTCCCCAAGGCAGTAACCAAACTGCTCCAAGGAGGGACAAACGTAAAGCTTTTACCAATAAAAATGAAAGATTTTTGAAAGGCAAGCCTACAAACGAGTGATAGTGATGGGTGTGCGGTGGGCGTGGTTAAAAGCCCAGATACATACAAACTTGCGCGCTGCTATGCTCAACCTAAAAAGGGAAGGGTAATGTCCAGAGAAAGATGTCACATCAGTTTGGAAACCTGTACCATGGCATCTTGGATGTTCAGTACAAGTTCTCACAGACTGGCCTGCCCCTGTTGTATGTTGTCCATCCTCTTATTGATTTTCCTGAGTTCCCTGAGGATTAAATATTTGAAGACAGATCCTCAGGCTCATCTTGGTTTCCTGGACTGTGCAGTTGGTGTCTGGGAGGCAGCAGATGTTCCTGGTGTGGCCTGAGGTTGGGCTGGCAGATGCTGCAAACTTGAAGTGATGTTGGAAACCCAGGCTGCTGCTTGTTGGGCTTGTCTGTCATACTTCCAGGACCCCACTGCCTTGGCCCTCTTGTACAGTTTGCCCAACTTCGTGGAGGCCTTGGAAATGTGCCTAATGTGGCAGTAGCGATCCTTTCGTAGTTGAAATGTTTTTGCCTGGTCAGCTTTCATGTTATCTAGGGAGGTAAGTTAAAAAATGTTTAGCTCAATCTGTAAGTGTACATGATATGTGTGAAAACAGGCAGACATTATACAATCATATGTGTCTGTCCAGGCCAACTCAAAATGATGAGATAGAGATAGGGACATTATACCTTCAGAACAAAGACATCTCCTACTTGAGCATGGCAAACTGAGTCAATCGCCGTCAGTGTAGGTGCACAATATGGAAATGTAGTCACAATATTATTGTAACCATATCAATCAGACTAATGAGCCACACTCATGATGATATGTTATGTTATGTTACTGGGTTTTTTAGAGTGCTCGTACAACAGGGAGATTTCTTGGCGCTAGGCAACAGAACCAGCACATAGCTTACAGAGCTTGTTCATAGGCTTGTCTGAAAAGCCAAGTATTCAGAAGTTTCCGAAATCTCAAATAGTTGGGGGTGGATCTCAGCTCTAGGGGAAGGGAGTTCCAAATGTGGGGGTCAAGAATGGAGAATCTGGAACCTCCCAATCTCTTTTTTTTAATGAGAGGAGATTCATGTTAACAGATCTTAGGTTGCTATAGGGGATGTATAAATGAGATAAAAACAGGGTATTTACCATGAAGGGATTTAAAAATAATACAGCCTATCTTGAAAATAGAACGTTGCTCTACTGGTAGCCAATGAAGCATCTTCAGCAGTGGAGTAATGTGGGGGCATCTAGGCTGTTGACAAATAAGCCTGGCTGCCTGATTTTGAACCAGTTGAAGTCTATGAATTAAGTCTTTTGGGAGACCAAGATATAGAGGGATGGAATAATCTAGCCTGGAGATGATTAGGGCCAAGATAACCTGAACCAAGGTTTCAAATGTAGGGAATTTGACAATCTTCTTGATTTTACTCAGCCGTAAAAGACGTGACCGCTCCTAGTTGGGGCCTCATGGATAGATTCTTATTGATGAGGACTCCAAGACACTCTACAGAGTTCTTGGGCTGTGGGGGTGTACACATCATTAGGGCACAGATGGAGGAGTTCCACAGGTTGAATTTATAGATGAACAATCTCTGTCTTATCAGAGTTGAGTTTTAGTTGGTTGCTATTCATCCAATCTCATATGAACAACATAGTATGTTGGTAAGTTTCTGAGAATTCCAGAGAATTATCAAATGGTGAGTAGCAGCTGCATGTCATCCACATAGTTATAGATTGTGACTTGCGTTTTCTTTAAGGAAAGCACTAGGGGTCGAATATACTGATTAGAAAGATAGGATACAACTGGGGGAATTAAATTGAGATAGCCAGAAAGATTGAGAATGCTCCTTTAAAAATTATGTGACCCAGACTAAAGCTGAGTCCTGTAGGCCTACAGCCATGATACGACCGATTAAAGGCTGCAGACAGACTGCGAAGGACCAACGTTGGGGTAGAGCCTCTGTTGGATTCTTCCCGCATGTTGTCCATGACTGAGAGGATGACCGCCTCAGTAGAGTGGGCTGGCTGGAATCCTGCCTGATGGAGTTGAGAAAATTAGATTCCTGTAGAAAGGAGCAGAGGTTTATTTGTTTATTTGAAATTAGACACATGGCACACAAATTGAAACTTCAGGTTTTGGTATTGCATCATGCAAATGGACTGAAATTTGCTCATTTACACACTAGAAAGTTTACAAGGTAAAACAGTCAAAGTAGTTTGCCTCTGCATTGCATAACTCATCATGGGTCACACAATGCAGCACACAATGCTGACTTTACTTACTCAGTGTCAGGTAGCCAAATCATGGATAAGGATAGTGGTTAATCTCCTACAAATCATTACTGATGTACATTTCTCCAATTTAGCCTAATGCAAATGGACTGTAATCCAACATATAGGTTCTGGTATACACTTGTACAAAAAACATGTTGACTTTTACTTACTCATATTTTGATACACTCATTCCCCCAGGGCTGCATTTGTCTGCACACATTTTAAATAAGACAATGCATCTAAGTAGTGTGTGTATGCATGCTGGAGCACTCACCTGTAAAATAACAATGTGGCATACAATGCAGGGAATCTTGCACCCTGATGTAGGTTGATTATGTTGGTGCTAGCCAGTCTAACGTATCCCACCTGTATGTGAATTACTGCATGTGAACTTTTACACGGTGCAGCAACATTACGATATACCTTGCATTCTATGAATCCCTCCAAGAAATGGGATATAAAGGGATATAGAGGTCATTGGTTTGGCATTACAATGCCAATCCACGTGTGGACTAGTCTGTTTGTCTAGCTGGCCACACAATGTTAATTAGACTGAATCAATGTATTGAGACCTTCTGACACTCCATAGGTTTTACAGCAATTGGAATAGCAGAATGTGCTTATAAAATATGCATTGCACAAAGATCCGAAGGCTGACTACAGTTAAGACTTGACAGACAATACGACCAAAACCCTGACATCCACCCTCACTATGTGCATCAATCAGTCAATCTGGTACTGATTTATACAACACCATGGTTACCTAGGGTAACAGGCCTACAACCTTCCAGCCCACTGGGCAGCTGTGTACATGTTCCTTTGGCACACCATTTCAACTAGTGATGATATGACCTACTCTCAGGAAGGATCACATACCCCTGATGCTGGATTATAACAGCCATACAATGGTTTGTTTGAGACTTTGATTTTGTAAAAGTTTGTAGGATAATGTACTAACCTTCTTACAGAAACACATGTTGCCGTGTTTTTTATTTTCTGTCATGCCTCAGATCCATGATTTTGAATAACTTAGCCCTATCACAACATTTTCAGCATCTGTCATAGTCTAAATTAATAGAGTTTGATGGCTATCCTGCTGACACTGTCCTGCTTGATTTTATAATTAGGATTTGATTTGACACACAGCCACTGGGACAGGTATGTGTCAGCAAACTTTTTCAGTGTTCCACGCCAGGTATCTTTAGCTATACCTATAGTCAGTCACACTGGAATTATGTTGCAGCAGAAGTCAAGTGAATGCGTGACCATAATATGCTGCATGATGAAGGCAAATATGTGGCATACTGACATACATTTTGTGTTACTCTTATTTTGTGATACCTTCATTTTCACACTTGGTAACAGTGTATGTATACTATTATTGCACATCAGCATCTGTGTCATACACAATTCTGGACATATGCAACATTAACCTGCCCAGAGAGGACTATCAATGTTCAATAGACTTTGCTGCTACATAAGCTGAAACAGGATTTCTGATGTTTGTGCTATTTGTGGTACAAAGACATTTCTTTGTGTTGAACAACTGCAGAGTATGCACCAGATGATTGTCCATGTGCCAAAAGCATCAATACTGTAGATATTCTAACATCCCCACAGATGTAAAGATGTTTATATGCTGTGGGCCTGCTTACATTGACCCTTCATTCATAATGGCATGCCTCTTTGTTCATTCCAAATAATTCTGTCTAAGTTCTGTTGTATTGGCACACTGACTGTAAATTGGTTGTAGGTGACTGACACCTCCCAAAACACATCACAATGTTACAATTCACATAAATCACACACAGACGTCAAAAAGCTGGATACATATACTTATTACACTAACTGGTAGCACTGGGGTCCCTGAAGTTGTCCACCTCACCCTGGTTGTATGCGAGATAACCACCTAAAAGAAAAATATTTGGACATTGCATTGTAAATAATGCAGTTACACACAGTCAAAATTCAGTGTTAAAAACTATATCATCCCAGTGTTTCAGATATATCCAACACTCTTGACACACAGATGAATACATTGTATTAATATGGGATTCAGCTAGCCAGCTTGCAAGGCTGAGCTAGCTGGATGATGAAGGTCAACGGTGTTTATCATAATTTATCATCAAATGCTGAAGCATGCCTCAGGCATGAGCTGTTTTAAGTAATACTGGTCAGCATCATGTCAGGCCCCTTTGTATGATGACACATGGGTGACTCCATAGGCCCTAGGCTGAAGGAAGTAGTGTTGTGATGGGAAAGGACAGGTATACAGTGTATGTGACATTGTAAAGGTCATATCAGATTTTTAATGGCACTGGTGCACGGAGTGCTGACTAGCGGAAAGTCTTGGTACCTTTCAACCTTGTGCAAGAATGCATGCCTTGGAAGCAGGTTTGTTTTTTGTTCTCTTGTAAGGCCCACATATTTGCACATTTACATTTGTCTGAGGAATATTAAACTGTGTACGTGTGCAGCACAATGCAGCACACATGGACCATTTAACCTAAATGGAGATTGAACATATATTTTCTGCTAAGTCATCAATTGTGGAGCTCTGGCATTTTGGCAGAATTCCCTGGTCATTCATGTGTGTTCAATAAGGAAATGGTCAGAATTCCAAGCATTTTCATTTTATACAGTCACCCACAACCCATTGATTAGCCCCTTGTGCCAGTTTATGGCAATGCAGCTAATGCCACTGTGTTGCTTTATGCTGACTTAATGTAGCCAATATGAGGCACACAAACTTCCCTTAGGTAGCTTAATTTCTTTACATTAATTAATTGCAGTGCACATGTTGCACATTGCATGGTGCAATGTGAAAAATCCAGCAATTCAAGTAATGTCCCTTAAATGTTGTGTTTTGCATGACTGCTATAACTACATTAGTACATGCAGATGGTAAATACTTACATACCTACTGGGCATCCTATCTTCAGTACAAGCCGGTCTACAAGATCAGCCTCCCATGCCACCACATCAGCCCAACGATGTTTTATTTGGATGACAGGCTGATCCAGGCTAAAGTACTTAGAGAGGTGCCAGTGCACACACTCCCACCTGTCCTTGGATAGATAGTTGTGGCTAAGTCTACCCCCAGAGGCCAACATCCAGGGCAGATAATGGACAATGAGCCATAGGATCCCACCCAACTCTGCCTTTGAAAAGCTTTATCCCCTAGCCCTTCCCAACATGTCCCTCTCTCCATGATTTACAAAACCCAGAAGAAACACCTCTTAAAACTATATCTACCCCTAATTTATAAAACCCCTTAAAAGACATACACCCAACAATACAAATACAATATTAAAAGACACAAAAGGTCTAAAAATCACACAAGACAGGGGTAGATCAGACTCCAACAAGACCCAAATCTGTATAAAACCAGACACGCTCCAAAACACCTCCAACACCCACAACATACTAACAGACTGTGAGTGAAAGTAAAACTAACTTCCACACTTCCTGGTATGCAGCCTCCCACACCCATTGCGTCATTTCCTGGGTGAGTCCAGCACCTTTCCAACAATTGCTTCGGTTTTTCTGATGCATTGCTATGCAGTGATGGATACACTGTACAGTATCACTTCTGCAGTACTGTTAGTTGCATGCAATGATGGTGATGTGCGGAAACAGACCTGGGCAACATGGGCGATAAGTGGGTTCAGACCTGCGCTACATGGCGATGCACAGATTTGGAGTTGCGCAGCAGGGGTAATGTGTGGGTTTGGAGCCACAGAACAGGAACAATGCACTGGATCTACAGTAGAAGCCTGGCTTCTGCTGGATCATACACATCAGGACCACTTCCATAGTTCCTGGACTGGGGTGGCCCCACTTCTCAGGTCAAAGTGACTGATGGCAATGTCCAGGTGCTGAAGCAGGGTGGTTTGTTTTTCTTTCATGTAAGTGACATTTAAGGGCATATTTATAAGCAACTTAGTGTTGTTCTTGCACCACACAAGGTGGTGCAATAGCAGCGCAAGTCCTAAGAGAGATTCATGAAGGCAGACAAGGCCACTTTGTGTGGCTCTCAGTGGCGACATAAATCAGGATTAAAGCAACACAGCACAAATCACAGCGCTGCCTCACCTCCAGGAGAAGTGTAACAAGGAGTAATTAATGTAAATATTCTTATTACTTTCCTTATCAATGTGAGCTGCATCCAGCCGCATACGTAGCTCAAGCAATATGCCTCTCAAGAATCTAAATTTGCTTGAAGGGGGCCCCTCATGCATAGAAAGCATTCTTGGATGCAAAACAAGCACCCTTGCACCATGGTGCAAGGGGGTCTAAGTTGGTGTTAGGTAGCCAAAACTGCACTAGTGGAGGGGGAAAAGCAGGTATATACAATAATATTTATATGCAGCGCATTCCTGCCATTTCCCTCTCATGCAGTGTAGCACAGCAAGGTGACTTGCAGAACCTCATGACCATACCTATATTCAACACCACTGTTTAGTTCGACAATACCTTTGAACTGTTTTAGAGTATGCCACATAGAACCCAAAGTACCAGCAGAAACACACTATCCATGAGCACACTGTATATGTCTTGCTCAGGCATATGCATTCTGCACATTTTGTGTCATGTTCACATTCCCTGTACAAACTGGTGTTGTGCAGGGGTCAGTGTAACACACAGCACCAGACCTTTTGAAGAGGTGTATGGTCAAGTAGGCCTAACTTCAGTTCCCCATGATTAAATGCTAATATATACTACTACTGTTCACAACACAACCGACTGCCATCCCCACTTTAGCTCTGCCTTAATCCTGGCAAAGGCAGTACCATACAGGTATTACAAGGACAGGCGTTTTTGTGGCTATTCTGGGCCAAACAGACGGCAATCCTTAAAATAGGCTTAGGTCAAGGCACACATGCATATTCCCTGTTGCCCTTTGGATATATACATGAGTTGGTGAGCCACACAACTATGTGGTTCTAAACTCAGCGCACGCAGGGGCGACATCAACCCCTAATTTTAGCAGCTACAGCAGGGGTGGAGTGCTTGATGGGCATCTTCTTTCTGCAACTTGCTAAAGACTCATAAGTAACATGAATGGGTGGGTGAGTGAGTGAGTAAAAGGATGGATTGGTGGATGGGTGAGTGAAAGGGTGGCTGGAGATATGGATAAATGAAAGGGTGAATATAGATAGGTAGATAAATAGATAGATAGATAGATAGATTGATAGATAGATAGATAGATAGATAGATAGATAGATAGATAGATAGATAGATAGATAGATAGATAGATAGATAGATAGATAGGCATGGTGAAGGATGTATAGGTTTAGATATGGCCTGGTGGACTGACAGAATGGTGAAAGAAGAAATGCTAGATGAAAGAATGAATGAATGACAGAATTTAAAGGTGAAATTGTGGATATCAGCAGGTGGATCAAAGGATAAAAGGATGAAAGGATGAATGGATAGATGCCTGGATGGAAGAGACAAGCGAGCTCTTCTGGGGAGGGTTGTGATGACTTGCTTCATTTGCTTAGTGCCATTAGAGCTTTGGTTCAAAGTGGGGGAAAGGGGATTTACATTTTCTGGCTACTCTCTTGAGGGCAGGGGTACAGTACTCTTAACATGCAAGGGTAATTTCGTACCATGGAACTCTATTGCACCATATTCAATGAGATTCTGTATGTACACATACATTTGTGCTTGACTTTTAATATGGAAGCTTCACACATTTACCATCTCAGTTTGCTTGAGGTGATGTGATGTTTGGCAAACATCTCCCTTGTCTTAGTTTTCTGGTTAATGCCAGACACTGCTAATTCATCTGGTTATTGTGTTCTGTTAGGGGCCTAGACCCTGCTTGCATTGCTGTGTAAAGCATGGTAAATGTGTTTTTTGTCAACTGTGACAAGATATTTGATTGACATCAATCTGTCCCAGAAAGGAGTCACATGTGTAGTGTTTAGTGGATCTCCAACCATAAATGTACGCCTTCTCTACATATGACATTTTAACATTGACACCTGAGACTAGGCCTTTGTCCATGACAACTGCCACTAATCATCTTTGATGTTATCTGCGTCATTTGCTCCTGCAAAGTGCTGACATTCTGCATGCTAGTCCGTTGGTGAGACAAATCAGAATTAGGGGTATACCTCAGGTACTGACATTTTGGGAGATTTGTGTTCCATCAATCACAGACTACCATATGAAACACACTTTGCTGCTGCAGAAGTCAGGAAGACGTCTATCTTTGCTGAACTGTACTGCTGAATTGCGTGAGGATAGGAAATGACCAATAATATGTAGATATATGGCAATCCTGCCCTGCCCCTTTAATGCAGTACACTGCATCACATTGGGTTGCTGCATTGATTTAATTATTTTTTGAGTTATGGCCCCATGTTGACCCACAGCTCAGATAACATGATTGTTACATGTTGAGGACTGCATCTAGTTGGGAAGATGAGAGTGACTTGGTTTTTACATTGACTTTCCCATAGAGACAACACAATGAAATTAGTTCAAAATGTTATTTAGATGTTGATAAATTGACATAATTTCTATCTTATACCATCCGGTGATTTGTTTAGCTAAAGAGATTAGCCACAATCTGGTCAATCTGGTCATGTCCCTGCTGACCTGCCAATGTGTACTGGATGTCACCTTTATTGTCTTCATCCTCGTCCTTTTCTACTGCATGTATTGGTTCAAAGTCCGGGGCATTTCTTTTAATACAGATGTGGAATATAGCACAGACAAGGACTATTTTGCAGACTATGGGGTGGGGGTGGGAAGAGTACAACAGCCTTCCCCCATACATATCCAGGCATCTGAACCTGGACTTTAGAGCACAAAAAGGCTTCTCCTTAATATTACTGGTCCTGCTGTGTGCACTTTTATAGTGTTTTTCTGCCTCCATCTGGGGATGGGTGAATGGGGTCATGACCAGTGGCTACAACTCATATCCTTGGTCAGCTGGTACAAAAATGCAACTGTAAAGGATTATGCACATTGTTACAGAAACATAACTGTCCATGTGTGTTATGCATGCTGGCAAACTCATACATATTTCTTACAGTTTTGAACAATAGGTATTAAATACTGTTGACCATTTGTTTACACATTTATCTTTTATGTCTCATTGCAAATGTTGATCATGTCTTGATACTTTGGACATTCCTACATGCTGACTTTCATGTTTAGGAAGTAGATATCTTTGATAAGTACATTGGGATGTTCTTTACAGCTCTATGTTGTTTGCACTTGTTTTATGTGCAAAGTGACTAACTAATAATCAGATTCACTGGCATATATTCAGCCCTATGTAGGTTGTGACTGTGCAGACATGTTTGACACTCACACATGTATTTGTCCTTTTGGCACCTCTGATTTAGTTACTTGCCTACATGAGATTAACACAGCTTTGGATTGGTTCACTAAATTGTAGCATGGTTATATGCTTAGTTCATATAGTAAATTCCCAACATGCAACATGGATAGTTATGTAGCTAGTGGTGAACTTAGATTGCCACATAGGTGTGGCAATGTAGTCCATTTTTATATAGGGCAAACTGATGTAGATACTAGTAACTTTCTACTACAGATCTGGACACAACACTTTGGAAATTCACACAAATGAATGTGATTTTGACTTGTACGTGTATCAGTACTTAAATGCCTTGATTGTGACATCATTGAGATTGGGATCCTGAGTATACTGTGATAACTTACCCTGGTTGCATTTTTTCTCTGTTAATTACTGGTGTATGACATGTTTGATAGAATATTGTTTGACTTTGTGACTTTTAAAATGATGCACTGAGTTATAGGAATTGTAGCCATCTTGCGCAACAAACTGCTCATCTATGACACTGATTTAGTATGGGAAACATCCGGAACAACGAGTCTGAAACAACAATGTTGTTTGCATCGTAAGCGGAATGATGCGTGCCGGAAGAATGCAGGGATTTTTCTCTGTCTTAACCATGGATGTGCTGAACAACGCACATGTGTGGTTAAGGCACAGAAAAGGGAGAGTGCATCGGGAGAGGAAGCGGTTAGCTAAGTGGGGCTGAGGTAGTTGGTCCATTTTTTGGGGTGGGGTTTGGGGTAGTTATGTTTTTTAGTGTGGGGGTTTGGGTAATTATGCTTTCAGGGCAGGTGGAGGGGGGTCGGGGCACTCGTGTTTTTAGGGCAGGTGGGAGGTTGAGGTAGTTATGTTTTTGGGGTGGGTAATGGGTCAGGGAAGAAGTGTTTTTAGGGCGGGTGAAGGGGTCAGCGTTGTTGTGTTTTTAGGGCGGGTTGGGTAGTTATGTTTTTAGGGCGGGTGGTGCCTTTTTTTAAGGGGCGGGGGTTGGGGTATTTATGTTTTTAGGGTGGGTGGGCATTCGGGGTAGTAGTGTTTTAGGGCAGGTGAGGGGTTCAGCGTAGATGTTTTTTCAGGGCGGGTCGGGTAGTTATGTTTTTAGGGCGAGTGATACCTTTTTTTTTAAGGGGTGGGGTGGGGTTGGGGTTGTTATGTTTTTAGGGTGGGTGGTCAGGGTGGTTATGTTTTTTAGGGTGGATGGGGGTCGGGTAGTAGTGTTTTTAGGGCTAGTGGGGGAGGGGTAATATTGTTTTTAGGGTGGGTGGGGGGCAGGGTAGTTGTGTTTTTAGGGCGGGGTTGGTTAATTATGTTTTTAGGGGGTGTGGTGGAGGTCAGGTAGTTTTTTATTTTTAGGGTGGGTGGGGGTCAGGGTACTTATGTTTTTAGGGCAGGTGGGGGGGCAAAGGTAGTTGTATTTTTAGGGCAGGGTCTGGTTTTTAGTGCAGGTGGGGGGTGGCATGCTAGAAACATGCATGCCGTTCCACACATGCCTTTACTAGGCATTCTTTTACAACAAAAAATCGTTGTAAAGGCATGCGTGGTAAAAGCATGCATGGAAACAACACAGTCATTGTCCCGATTGCGTTGTTCAGGCATGCGTGGTTATCGCATTAGTTCTTCCATCATACATTCGTGTAGTATGTCAGTGTGAGTTGATGACTGTGTGTGTTTGGGCCTAGGCTGTATGAATGGTTGGGACATATGTGTACTTTGTACTGTTGGTTTTAAACGTGTACCTGGAACTGACATTCACATGTGAATTGGGCCTACACTTACAGTGGATGGTACAAATGGAATTTATGATCTCCTCCTCCCTGCGCTCAATGAGGGATATGCGCTCCTGGAACACACACTCTCTTCTCCTTCACTGCCTACGTGGTTGAGGTGGTCTCCTCGCTATTCCTACGTGTAGAAAGATGACCTCCATGGCGTAGTTGAGCTTGCCATAGTGTTTTGTGATGTTCAGGTTTTTATCCCACAGCCACAGCATCAATTCTTACTCCTAGTTTGCCAATGTGCAGCAATTCTGGTGTATTTCAGGCTTGTGTTGTGCTTCCCAGAGATGCGTAACACAGTGGTGAAAATAATAAATACTACTGCATTACATTTGCATCGGAATTTGCGGGGCAACAGCTATACTGCATATGTTAAATGTTGTATGACGCATCTGCTTTCGGCACAGCTTTTGCCTTGCACAGCACTTACAAAATGATGAATTTTTGCAAATGTGTTCGTGTTAAAAATATGACTTTGGGTTTACGCCACTTTTGCATCACTATTCGTGGTGCAACACCGTCTCAAGCCTCTCATAAATATGCCCCTAAATTTATAATTTACAACTTGAGCTGCAGAAAAGTTTCAGACATGTGCTGTTTGTAGCTCCTACACAAACTCATTGAGTTTATGTATGCCGCATAGACAGCTCAATTTCAGCAAACCTGGTGCATGGACCCATTCCAGGCCTCTGCATGAGCACTTAAGAGAGGAGTAGGGGGCGTCAACCAGAGTCACAAGAATCTTTTCCACTTAGATAGTACCTCTAAGGCGGTGCAGCTTAGTGTTGAATATGTTAGATCTGCGCTGATCAAGGATCAAGGAAGCCGAACCCCGCTTTACGGGATCACATCAGTGGGACTGAATGCCGGTAGCAGGCGAATGCCTCAGGGTGATGCTCTTCAGTGTTTACGGGCATGAGATGATAAGCTGGCGGGGTCGCTACACACCTCAGTGAGCCTCATGCTAACTGCCTCTGACGGCAGGCAGAAAAAATTTGAAGGAAGCCTTCAAAGCAGGTGTCTCTCAGCTGTTCACCGAGTGGTCAGTGCATCTCCTCTTGTATACGGGGAACAGATGTCTCCACAGCTTCGGAACCAGTCAAAGTGCCAAGAATCCCCCCCACCCCCCGCTCCTTTCAGCCTGGCAGTAGCACACCCAGCTTCGGAGCAGGTAACACGCTAAATTTCCCTGCTTCAGTTCGACCTCAGTATCGACCAGGGGGTCAAAACAAAGGTTTATCCCTTCACATATTGCACGAGCTAAGTCCCGCACCCAGTTCACTTCGGCACATATCCGCACAACCGAGAAAACCAAGCACCTCACCTCCTTGCACAGGCATACACCGTATGCAGGCACAGTTACTTCCAACTCACAAAGCATGGAGTTCTTGACCGATACATATCCGCAACATGCTAATTTGAAAATGGCTTGCATAGATCTGCTCATGAGCATTGTACTGAATCCAGGAATGAGGAGTATCGGTAGGTGTGGACGTGTTGCAAGCTGCCCCATTCACAGCTGAGAGATCCCCACCCTCGGCACCAGCGTTAAAGAGAGTCCACTTCAGTACAACATTGAAATAACACTCTTAGCAAGCTCAATTGCTTTTCTGAGGTCTGGATTGTGGACAAGCAGTTTTTTTCTTGAATCCTCGAATTGTGTGTGCACTTCACAATTTGGTCCCTAATAATAAATCCATTATGGTTCCACATTTACATGTGTTTGAAAGGCCTCTTAAAACTGCAGTGTGACTGCTTACTTTTTCATTTTTCCCTTCTGAAATAATGTGTGCCTTTCTAGGACCACACTGATCTTTTGTCCAAAGTGCTCTTCATATTTGTGATATGTAAGTTGGTATACGTTGATCTCTTCACCTTCCTCTCTTCCTATAGTGGAATCTATTAAGTTTTCAAAGACTTTTCTGTCTTGAATGCCCAAAATGTGTTATAACTAATGTTCTTTTCACTGTAAGTATATGTAACAACATGTTTGACTCCACTGCCTTCCCTTAGTTGTTACATTCCATTCCTTGGATTTGACAGAACCTTACATGCTTTTTTTGCTAACTGGAGTGGTGGCTGGAAGGTCGCTCTTCTAATCTGTATAAGAAGAAAGATTATTCCAACATTGTACGGGAGTGAACCCTTTTTAGGTCGCTGCCTACAAGACAGCCCAGCTGCATGGTTTATAAAAGACATCTTGAGAAGTTTCAGAAAGTTGACTTGAAAATGCATTCTGCCCATTGCTTGCCATTGGCTTTGTGGTTTGTAGCTCACATTTTCTGGGCTCCTATTTGCTGGCTTTATTTGCTTAAGTTCGTTACTGCCCATGCTAAAGCCATGTTTACAGGATGCTGCCACAAACTCTTTTCCTGTAATAAACAGGCCTGTAAATCATATCTCATCACATTTGCTGCCTTCGGTTGACTTAAAAATGAAAGTATTTACAGGAAAAAGGAATCCAGTGCACTTTCTCCATGGACCCGACTTGTACTTTTTTTTTATCATAGTTTACATCTAGCCATCTCAAAAGGTATCTCATTCTTCAGCTGCACAAAACATTTGCCTTTTATTTGTGGAACATGAAGTTCACCATTGCCATTGTCAGGGTTGGTGGAAAACATAAACGTTTTAAAAATCATGTCTGGGCCAATTACGCTGTTTATGGGCCATCCATTGTCAAGCACATGATAAGATCTTTTCACAGGAAAAAGCCAGCCACATTGTAACACAATTTAACAATGCTTGGTTTTCACTTTGATGTTTAAAGAATATGCTGTATTTATTACATCTATGGCAATTCAAGTTTAAAGGCATTTTTTATCAGAGCCTTTGTGTTTATGTTTAGCTACACAATAATTATGTATTACGTCTGCAGCTGTGCCCATATTTTACTACTAAACAAACAGTAGTCACAAGTGCAGTTACCTTGAACGCCGGCCTAGGCCATGATTTGAATAGTGCAGCAGTGGCACAGGGGCCAAAAGCCCTAGGAAACCCAGTGAACACTGATTATTGCTATATTTTACTAGTAAACAATCAGTCACAAGTGCCGTTACTTTGCCAGCACTAAGCCTGTGATTTGAATGGTGTAAGGGGTGCAGTGGCACAGGGGGGTCTAAAAGCTCTGGGAAATCCACTGTACACTGATTATTGCTATATTTTACTATTACTCCCAGTTATGGCCAGTATCTCCCCGCTCCGTAGCGACCCTCTGCCATGACAGTGCTCTCTATGGCACTGTGCGAGCACCGTCTCCTCCGCCGCCACACTTCCTCGCCCTTCCTCTCTACCCTCTTGTGCGTCCTCTCTCGCAGGCTTCCTCTACTCCTCCCGTAGGAGACTGGCACTCCCTAAAAGTGTGCAGATCACCTTTTTTCACAGTACAAGCAGCTTTTATAAAAAGCACTTAACAGTTCTATAAAGTATTTCAGTGTTTTAAAGGAGCACCAGTTACATTGCACAAAGACACTTTTTTATGGCACTGGGGAGATTACATAATTTGGTCAGGCTCACAGGATGTTGAGGCAACACCAAGCCTCGACCCTGATTCCCCAAGTCGGCAGCTTTTTCCATCACTTCACATCTTTATTATAGTCATCTGAAATATGTACAAAAAACATTGACAAAGAAAAAGACAATAGATTTCGCAAAAGGACAATCTATAGGCTTTGCCAATGCTTGTTCTTTATTATTACATACAAATCAATCTTGAAATACATACATTCATGATGTGCGCTGTATGAAAACGTCTGCAACATTTTGTTTACTAAAATGTTGTCAATGTAGAACAGCAACCCAGGCCATCCAAAGGGTGCCCATAACTGACTTACCTCTTAGTTCACTAGTGGCATGGTCCGGGTGGGTGGAAGAGCAAACATTTCAAAATTTATGTTTCAAAACTAAAAATTACTTGACTGATTTAGCCTGATGTACTCCTACTACTACTAAGATTAAAGTTCTGCATGTGAATAAAATATTATCTTGACATGTTTTAATTTTTTTTTTCATACTGTACACCTTTGTTGCAGAATGTCTTTAAAAATTAAGGTGGCCCAAAAGTTAACTGTGCAGGAAACCCTAGTTACTTGCTTTCTTTCACGTTGATTAACTTGTAAATAAATACTTAACCTTTTTGAACAGGGGGCCACATGCAAAGTTCAGTGTACTTGCGACCCCAGACTATAGAGCTACAGGGGCGTTATAGTATAGATTATTCAGCAGCGCTGGCTTCAGTGCAGCATAGCTGTAAGTTAAAAACAACCCACTAGAACACATCCAACACTGGCTGTGTCATAAAGCTTTTTATCTTTACTTTTCAGCCATATTCAGCATGACTAAAAACATTGGCAAAACCACTAGGTCTTGCATATGCAAGACCTATTGACTTTGCAAATACCTGTTGACAATTTCCTACACTAACTTATTGAGTTAATGTATGCACCAAAGGCAGCTCAATTCCAATAAACCTGGTGCATGAACCCATTCCAGGCCTGTGCATGGGTGCTGAAGATGTTCACGATATGGCTCCTGATCCTCTGTAAGGGAACTTGACTCCTGTAGATATGGTTTTCAGGCTATCACGATGCAAGAGTGGGTACAGGGGTGTAGACGCAGCAGATTATGGGTGTGGGGGTGCATTAATTCTGGATGCATCAGTATACATCCTGAAGTTGGTGCCACAGTTCAGCACCTTCAGACCCTCATGGGTGAGTAGCCGCGCTTTACAAATGCTGATGGATTGATTGGCAGTGACATCACAATGAGAACAAATGTTAAATGTGGTTTTAGAAAGCAAAGCTCCGACTTACTCTGTGTGTAGAAGCCTGACATCACGGTGGAGCCCCTTGCTCCAAAAAGAGGGCAACTCAGACGTAAGCTCCCAACATTTTGGCCATTCCAGAGTAATGTGAAAAGAACAGTGAGCTGTAGCCTTACGCATAGACTAGTGGAAGTTAGGCCCTGGGGGTCCAGGTACATTAACATGCACAATAACATGGAAAACCTTCAGAAACTCACTGAGCTCCCCTCTCGTCGCTCCTCCTGCATGGGGCATGGCTTTCAGAGTGCAGTTCCTCGTTTTAGAGGCTGTGGCTGTTTTATTTTACAGAACTGGACAGGGCCTTCTCGAAAGATTGTTGGGTAGTGATCTTTCTGGTGCAAGCTCCAGCCCCCGGCAGATTCCTTATCTATTGAATGGTCCCAAGGTGCCAATCGAGATCCACAATATCTTCACTCACTCACCAGCAGGTGATGACACTCCATCCCTGGATGTGAGGATACGGAGGTCATGTGAGGCATCATTGGCATGCTGATATCGGCTCCGGGCCTGTTTTCCTGCCTTTCATAGGCAGGCTGAGATGAACCAATGTACAATTAGAAACAATGGTGTACCATGAGAACTTGATACTTTGGAAACCCAATAGCAGACCAGGAGTGTGGCCAAACCTTCTCTGGATGGGGAGGAAAACGAGCAGTAAGGAACCTGTGAGAAGAAAGGCTGTTTCAGAAAGTAACTAACCTGCTTTTCTCATGGACGCTTTCTGCAGATGCTTTAATTCTTGAATCAGTACTAAAGGTACTAAAGAAAAGCCCCCATTGGTGACGTGTCTGAGGGCAGAGGTTAAAACAAAGTCTTGCTGGACATAGCTGTTAAAATGACATCTGTTGCAGGCATCAGAAGCCTAACTGTAATGCTTTGTGAAGGTGTAGATAAAACTCCACAGGGTGGTACAACAGATGTCCGAAATTGCAGAGGAGTCCTGGGTAGGAAGCAAAATGTTCCCTCGCAGAATGAGCACTGATGCACTCCATTGACTCCTTTATTTCTATGAAATATCAAACCTTGATGCATAAAACGATCCAATTGTAAGGGGCACGTTTTTGTATAACTTTGCCTTTTTGTGACTAGCAAAGGCAAAGGCAAAGGCAAAAACAGCTGCCATTCAGATGTCCTTTTTCAAGCCCTGTCATTGTAGAAACTTATGGTCCAAGCCATGCGGGCTCTCCTCATACTTGTAGGTATGGGTAAGAGTTACGAATGTTGCCAAGGTGATGAACTGGCCTACATGGAATAGGGAACCCACATTAGGAAGAAAAGCAGCACAAGTGTACTGAACAAGTTTGTCTGGAAAAAACATAGCATAAAACGGATTTAATGAAAGAGCCTGAAGTTCACTGACCCGTCTCGCAGATGTGATAGCAACCAGAGAGACGGTCTTCAAGGTGCACAGTGCAGAGGTTCAAATGACAATACCATCAGTTTTAAATGCTGTTAATGTATCATAAATGGGAAAGATGGGAAGATAACATTAAAAACGTTGTTACTTTTAACACTATGGGGGTTATTCCAACTTTGGAGGAGGTGTTAATCCGTCCCAAAAGTGACGGTAAAGTGACGGATATACCACCAGCCGTATTACGAGTTCCATAGGATATAATGGACTCGTATAACGGCTGGTGGTAAATCCGTCACTTTTCCGTCACTTTTGGGACAGATTAACACCTCCTCCAAAGTTGGAATAACCCCCTATATGTGACTTGAACAAAGACATCTGGTTAGGAAGGTACAAAAAGACCAACAATACCACTGATGAACCTTTAGTCATGGCCAGTGCAAAGCAAGAGGTAATGAGAATTTCAAAACTACAGAAAAGAGGATCTGCCTGCTCAGAGGTACCCCAAGTCACACATTACAACCAATAACCAGAGTAGACAGATTTAGATGAAGGACGTCACGCAGCGAAGATGATGTCTGGGTTCTTAGAACAAAGATCAAAGTTACTCAAAGATCCCCGCTCAATTTCCAAGCATGAAGATGGGGAGTGTAGAGATAGGGGGTGCCTAACAAATCCCAGCTGCAGTGACACAAGATCCCCCTTGACTAGTAGGAAAATCAGAGGGCAAACCCTGAGTGCCAGCAGTTCTGAGTACCAGCCTCTCTTGGTCGAGTCTGGAGTAAAGAAATTCAAGTGCCCATGATCAGTAGAGATTCCCCAAGGGGGTGTTGCAGGGTTCTCCCACCCCCACTGTACACCTTCACATTCCAGATACATTTTTTTCCAGGTAATGATGCCTTTGATTTAACTGTTTTACCTCAGTACTGTAATCATCGCCCGGATTGGGACACGGGTTGCCCAAGTCGCTGTCACCTGGCTTTGGGTTATTGGCGAGGGTGTGGATACGCTGTTTCCCATTACAAACAGCATGACAGCAGTGTCTGGATTAGCTAGGTGAGTGGACTGTAGTCCTGTGTGCACAACCGTACAGGTGGCACCAGGTAAAAACGAAATATATTTTGTTAACACAATCATGTTCAATTTGCATTTGTTCATTATTTAATAAATACGCTTATATTAAACAGCGGATGGCTGCTATTGTGATCGTATTTAGAGCTGGGCATTGAGATAATCGTAGCTTTTTCACCAGACGATTGCCTTTCTATTAAAAAACCGTGTACATAATATACACAAAGAGGGCTTTGGTCAGCATTCTGCATCAATTGGTCTGTTAAGTAGGCATTGAAGTTTTGCTCCCACCCACTACAATCCAGTTAGCTACTTTGCCATTGGCTCTTTTCAGTTTGAGTTATTGAACAAATCCTGTGCACATTGTTCACATTCATCTAAAAATGTGTCTTCTGTGTCAGAGCTGATTCAAAGTGTGATTCTATATTTAGTTTCGGTTTTGTATATTAACTTTAATTAACAACTATTGATGTGGCGTGTATTTTGGGTGCTCATTTAGATAGTGGCATATATTCTGTCTCCTTTTTAATTTGAATACATTTTATTAGATGTTACCAAAGTTTAAAAAATACCAGGGATAATGCCCCAAATACCGCCGCCGTGAGTCCCCATCATACACGTATCTGAGTAATTCACATCACTGGGTTGAGACACATAAGGTAATTACAAATCTGATATTAAGCGGGTCGCCATTAATTTCATTACAGATCCAAGTGTCTGTTTTGTTGCATATTATAAGTCCAGTTGGTATTCTTCTACAGTTTGAAAGACTCGCCGTCTTCTCCGGCACTGGATTTCTCAAACGTTCCTAGAGAAGTATTGCAGGATCATCCCTCATTGTTTCCTAGGCTCCTGTTCCCTCTCCTGAGTGGCTTTCAGAGTGTTCTCCATTGCCTGGATCCATCAAGACCCTATCTATTGAAGCCACCTCCCCTAGAACTCCCCCTGTGCTCCATAGCGGTAGTATACATTGTTTGTCTGCCAGTAACAAATACGAGATAATTTTGCTTTCCTGCCAAACCTTGGGTATATTTCTTTTGAGGGTAATCTCAATAAGACAACCTCAGGACAGTGCGCTAATTAGGATCCTGTAACTTCTTCCATCGTCTTGAGGACAAATTGGCAAAAAGGTTGTAATTTCAGACGGGACCATAGGCCATGTGTCAGTGTACCCATTTCCCCACACTGCTGCCAGCATTGGAGCCCTTGGCCACAGTACGTGGCTTTTCAGTCTAATGGGGGTATAGTACCATCTGTAAAGTATTTTCATTATGTGTTATATAGTCTTTGATGTGTCTGTTTATGTTATCGATGACAACAAAATCTCACAGCAAGGTTGCACCATGAATTTTGGTGCCAGTGTCCTTTTTTTACTGACAGTGACAGGTCTAGAGTTTAGGAACACGCACCATAGTCTGAGATGGTTAGAGGAACCTAAGAAGCATCCTGAACTTCTGAGAGCAGACTATTGTCCAAAAGGATATGATCAAGTCATGCATGTCTTTTATAGGTGATTAGAAATAGTCCCTATTTAGTGGGTGTCTATATCACCACTCATCCACCAGCCCAATTTCTTCCACGTAGAGTCACCCAGGGCTCAACAGGACTAATGTACCTCTCTATGTGTGTTTTTTCAGGTTCCCCTTTCTATGACAATATTAAGCCCCCCTTTGATAAAAGGACTCTCTCCCCAGTCTAAAAGTTGTCCTATGGCCCAAAGCAGGAACTGCTCTTGACATTGGTCGAGGCAGAACATCGAAATGAGAGTGACAGCCTGCCCCTTGAGAGCACATTTCAACGCCACCCATCTGCCTTCCTTGTATTTTCAGGAATTTCTAACAAGGAAGCTGCACTCTTTCCTCAAAAAGTTACCCTCTTCTGCTGTCTTAGTCGCAGCTGAGGAAGAGGTCTGTGTAGGGAAGAGGTGGGTCATAGGTGGATCTAGTCTGCAGGAAGAAAGTAGGTATCCTGACAAGTGGCTCTTAGAACTGACATCCTTAGTGTGGTATTCCCCCAAGGTTTTTGCCTTCACTCCTTCTGTTTTGCTGAATTTGTTTATGCTGGCTTTAGGACTCTGTGCACTTGACCACTGCTAACTAGTGCTAAGGTGCTTGTGCTCTCTTCTTCAAACATTAAAATTGGACTATACCTAACTGGCAAGTTATTTACTTGTAAGTCACTAGTAAATAGTACTACATGTACCCTGGGCCTGTAAATTAAATGCTTCCAGTGGACCTGCAACACTCCTTGTGCTACCCACTAAAGTAGCACTTTATAAGCACATCTCAGGCCTGCCATTGCAGCATGTAGTGCAGTTAGTTTTAAACTGCCATTTCGACCTTGCAAAGTAAACATTTTGCCAGGCCTAAACCTTCCCTTTTAATACATATAAGTTGCCCCTAAGGCTCATGGGGCAGGGTGCATTGTATTGAAAATGCAAGACATGTGTACTTAAATTTTACGTCTTGACAGTAAAAAACTCGTAAAGTTGTTTTTCATTATTGAGCCATGGGGCTGCTTTCATGACAAGCTCTCTGTACACAGAGGGTTAAGAATTAACAAGGTGTTGGCACAGCTCTGCAAAACAAAGACAGTGACTAACACAGGGTTACCTTATCACATTTATTAAGTGCTAAATTTGGATTGAGAGCAGATAGAGATATAGGGCCAGATGTATCAAGGGATTTTACCCATTCTATGTCTATAGAAAAATGTTTTAGTACATCTGGCCCATACTGTTTACACTCAAAATAATTATAGTTTAGAATATGCTTTAATGGTAAAGTCCAATTTTAGGTGACAATCCTGAAAATGCCACTTTAAGAACGTTTTCTTGTCCCAACTATATACATCTTCTGCTGGTGTCCTGGGTCACGCGGCTGTGAATGGCCCTGCTGCTGGGGTATGTGTATTCCTTCCAGTCAGGCATACAAAGGGGGCTTAGGTGTGGACAGGATTGGCCATCCTGACTGGATGACTGGGGAGGGGCTGTACCCAGCTCCACTTACACTTCAAAAGAGTTTGCCTCCTGCACACAAAGGATTTTGACCCCATGCCTGTCCTGCCTTTTGTCACTCCCAGACATTTTGGAGCCTTGACCGGAAGGGGGAGGACTTTTCATAACCAGTTTTGGGGATAAGACCGGGAGTACTCCCTCACAAGGCTGGCACCAGGAATAAACATTGGACCTCCAGAGCTACTCATCAGAACACTCCTGGACCTGTGGAAGTTACAGAACAAGGGCCACCCTGCTGCCAGACAGCTGCCCTGCTGCTAGAAGGAATGCCTTGCTGACTAAGAAGGAAGACTGGACCTGTTTGCCTTCACCCTCAGGCAATCTAGAATGATTACAAGGGTCAGTTGGCTGACCTCCTGTGTGAGCTATAGAGACAACCCAAGCTTCAGAGGCCTCCCTGCAACTGCCCAGCTGAGCTGCTGCAACTGGAACTATCTGAGCCCTGCTGGCCTCGTCTGGAGCATGTCTCTGAGCCCCAAGAGGTGCCTCCCCCAGGTCCTGGACCCTTGGCTTGCATCAGGGTCTACTCCTTCTCAAGATCAGGTGAAAATCCTACAGTTTGGGCTCCTTGCGAACACGTATGGGCCCATCCGCACCAAGACTCTGCCACCCGTAACAACCACCAACACAAAGTACCGTGGGACCACTTCTTTGCACCGGCGACACTCTGCGGCGTCTGGCAATTCGAGGCCTGCACTTTGTGCTACAGCACTGACAGCCCGCGACGACAGCCCGTGACTACAGCAACAACGATCCTCGATGCTCGACTGGCTCTTCATGCTTCCGCAGTGGTTCACAACCTTTTGACTTCTGTGGACCCCCACTTTATCATTATTAGAATCTGGGGACCCCCCCCACTGAGTCATTGCTAAAAGCTGGGGACCTAATCTGTTAATATTATTTAATTTTCTTAGCAGTTGCGGACCCCCTGAGGAGGCTTCACGGACCCCCCAGGGGTCCCCAAACCAAAGGTTGGGAACCACTGTGCTTTGCGATGACCACCCATGATGCCTGCTCTGCTCTTCACGCTATAGCAAAGACAGTCCGCAATGTTCAGCCTCCTTCTTGCAGCCTCCACCATAAATGCAACTCTTCGTGCCAGACCTAGAAGGTAGCTTCTCAGCGAGACTAGCTAAGTCCCTGCTCCATCACTGAAAGCCTGAATTTATGACTTTCACCGGGTCTAGTGTGACCATATAACCGCCAGTGGCACTTTGTGCTTTTAGGCGTTATTTTCTCTTAAAAATTTAAAATTGAGTTGAAAAGAAATTCTACTGATTGGATTTTTGTTGTTCTAGGATTATTTTATTTCTTAAAATGTACTCTATTTTTTCTAAATTGGTTTGAGATTTTTCTTGTGTTGTGTTTTCACTTTATTACTGTTGGTGTGCTGCAGAAATACTTCACACATTGCTTTGATGTTAAGCCTGCATGCTGTTGTGCCAAGTTACCAGAGGGTTAAGCATAGGTTAATATAGCGACATTTTGTGTTTCACCCTGAAAAAGATTGTTGTTGTTGCCTGAGTGGGTATTCCTCCCTTCCTCAACCAATAACCCAGTTTCTACAAGGGCTATGTCTGTTTTCGACTGTGTTAGCTCAAAGAGGGGAGAGTGCTTTTTTTGCCGGGTTATTTCACTCCCTAACATTGTAAGTGGTGAATGAGGGGTAACATTTCTGGCAGGTAATAGAAAGATTGTAAACCAGTGGACTATGGCCCATATTTATACTTTTTTAGCGCCGCATGTGCGTCACTTTTTGGCGTAAAAGCGGCACAATTGTACTAAAATACAATTGCATTTTGTAAGTTTGTCCTGCTTTTGCATCAAAAAATTACGCACATGCGGCGCAAATAAGTATAAATATGGGCCTATGTGCTGGACTGTCTTATGGTGAAGTGGAAGGATAGGGGCATCAACCAAGTTCCCAGAACCAGAGTTATCAACAGTAACATAAACCATTGCAGTTTCACTAACAACTAACTGGAAACTAAGGGGCATATTTAAGAGCTCCTAGCGCCACCTTAACACTGCCATAGTGCCATTTTTTTAAGGCTAACGCGGCGATAAAGTGTCTTCTTTCCATGCACCATATTTACAAAGTGGCAAATTGTAAACCCTTGCGCCACATTATGCCTGCGCCAGGCATAATGTATGCAAGGGGGTGTTTCAGCGTTAGGAGGCCCACAAAAATGGTGCAGTGAAATGTAACACATTTCACGGCACTATTTTTGCTGTCATTATTAACACCTGCTCAGAGTAGGTGTTAAAATGATGCTCCCATAGAAACCTGTGGGCTTCCTTGCGTTTTGCTTCAGTAGCATCACAATGTTTGACGCTAATGTAGCAAAGCGCCACAATAGTTTAAAAAATGTTGACGCTATTGTGCTAACGACCGCCATGGTGCGCCGTATTATAAATACCATGGTGTCGTTAGGTGCCGATAGGAGGACGTGGAAAAAGTTGCGCATCAGCTCTGATGTGCCACTTTTTTAAAAATATGGGCTTAAGTATCTAATCCTATACACAAATTGTGTGGTGATGTGTTTGCAAGAACAGAACATGGTTCCGGAAAAGCCGGATGTACTAAGATGTATGGCTGGAGGAAATGCTAATGTTGTACTATTAGAGGAACTCACCCTACGGGGAAACTATGGGCCTGATTTAGAATTCGGTGGAGAGGTTACTCCATCACAAACGTGACGAATATCCCATCTGCTGTATCATAAGTTTCATAGGCTATTATGGAATCATAATACGGCGGACTGGATGTCCGTCACGTTTCTGACGGTGTAACCCCCTCCGCCAAACTCTAAATCAGGCCCTATAACTATAACTGCAAAAACACCCGACCCCTCGGGCCCCTTGCAAATCACACAGATACCACAGTCGGCAAATCAGCAGGGTGCAGGACCCATACCTTCATCACTGCCTGAGTGTCTGGCTGCCAGACAGGCCCAGTGCTGGAGTTCTGAAAATAAGCGATCATCGTCCTGAAACCCTCAGTGATTCCCTCAGCTTTCAGGGCTCGCCTGGTATGTTTTCTGGATACCTTCTGTCTGTCTCCTTTTTAAAATTGCGGTTATAAAATGTGTCAGTGACATTGCAACCCTATAGCTGCCTGTAATTTCAGGGCTTGGGTTGACTGTGGTTTATATAATTTATACGACCAATCTGATGGAAGTACACATCAAATGAACAAGTTACTTACCTCAAGTAACACTTTTTCTGGTAGAGACTTTGTCAAACTGCAAATTCCTTACCTTAAGCATATTCCCCAGGTGTCAGACTGGACCCAAAAGATCTTGCGCAGTATGTCTGCAACTAGTAGGTAGTGTCAATCAACTCCATGTCAGCATCGGAAGTGATGTGCATGCTGCATATACAAGCGCCACCCCGGAGCACTGACATCAGTTTGTTCTGTGACTATTTCAACATCAAAAAGTGCAGTCATGTCAGAATGATTTTTGACCAGAATCCAAAATCTAACAGAATGTTAGGGTGAAGAGCCCAATTTGCAGAACAGGAAGGAATCTGAGGTTAGATAGAGTCTCTACCAGAATTTTTTTTACGAAAGGTAAGTTACTTGTTCTTCTGAAAGAGACTCCTCTCACCCAAACAATAACCCCCAGAGGCCGGTCTGCGAGCTGTCTCAAACCAAGAAACTCTGGAGGACAGAAGAGGCAAATTCCAATGAGAGATGGTTCTCTTCTCCACTGCCTTGCCTTTTTTTTGCTCCTGTGAATCCAATAAAGAGTTGATCGATAAAGAGGTGGTCTTTGGTATGATCGATGAAAAAAAGCAGACCTTTTTTTCTATCCAGATGGTGGAGCCTCTTCTTTTCCTTAGAAGGATGAAGTGGAACAATTTTTTTTAGCAATATGATGTTTTTACCAACGTGGAATCGGGTCATCACCCTAGTCAATCAATCAATCAATCAATGAATCAAAACATTTGTAAAGCGCACTACTCACCTGTGAGGGTCTCAAGGCACTGAGGGGGGGAAGGTGCTGCTACTGCTCAAACATCTATGTCTTGAGGTGTCTCAAGAAGCTAGTAGGTCCTGTGTCTGTTGCAGGTGGATAAGAAGAGTGTTCCACCTCTTGGCGGCGAGGTGGGAGAACGATCTGCCACTGGTGGTCGTTCTGTGGATGCGTGGGACGGTGGCGAGGGCGAGGTCAGCGGAGTGAAGCTGTCGGGTCAGGGTGTAGAAGGAGAGCCATCTGTTGAGGTATTCTGGTCCGGTGTTGTGCAGTGCTTTGTGGGTGTGGGTGAGGAGTCTGAACGTGATTCTCTTGTTGATGGGGAGCCAGTGCAGGTCTCTCAAATGGGCTGTGATGTGGCTGTGGCGGGGGATGTCCAGGATGAGGCATGCAGAGGCGTTCTGTATGCGTTGCAGTCTTTTCTGGAGCTTGGCCATGGTTCCTATGTAGAAGGCGTTGCCGTAGTCCAGTCTGCTGCTAACGAGGGCTTGAGTGACAAGGAGGCATGAGTACGAATAACAAGTTTGTCTGGGTGGAAGCTGGTGAAGGGAGTGTTAAATGAAAGAGCTTGACGCTCACTAAGCCTCCTGGCAAATGTAAAGGCCACTAAGAAGACCGCCTTAAGAGTCAGGAGTCTCAGCAGACAACTATGTTGGGACTCAAATGGGGAGACCAGGAGAAACATTAGGCCCAAATTAAAGGCCCAGAGGGGCATAATGAAAGGGGTTGGAGGGAATAAACGTTGCAAACCCTCAAGAAAATGTGCTGAAAAAAAGCAGAGATGGACGAAAGTTAACTTTTAATGGTGCCCAAAGCAAGCCCTTACCGGGCTAATGACAGCACAAACACACCTCTGACAAGGGAGCAGAAAGTGTATCAACATGACTGGGGAGCACCAAGCCGCAGATTAGTCCTAATGGCAAGCGTATATAGTCTTTGTGGAGAGACACCTGGGTGCCAAGATGACTTCACAGATCTGATGAGGAAGATCAAAGGCATCAGCTGTCACATCTCAATCTCCATGCATATAGTTGGAGTGTTCACAGATTGGGGTGTAGGACCCTGCCTTGCTGCTTTGTCGCCCTAAGTGGGAAGGGTATGCCCAGACGTGGGTCCCGTGCTTCTCATGCCACTGGATTCAAGCTAGCCTGGCTGATGAAACCGGTCCCAGGATGCTTGTTTCCAGTCCAGGGAAGACCTGGCCTAGCAGTTCGGGCTGAACTGTTCCCATGGGGAACAGGGTCAAGACAGATTTGCATATGGCTGGGTCCAAACTGGAATGGCATGGGCAGCAAAAAAACGATGGATTTAGGCCTAGATCACTGTACTGGGGGTGAATGTTTGACAATGTTCAGCATTCCGTCCATCGCTTGTTGTTTTTGCTTTGCTGCGAAAGGAGATCTCCTGAAAGAGACAACTGATCAGAGGACAGATGCTCAGGAGTTTGGGATAGCAAACTCTCCTAAGCCCAGCCCGGAGCTACTAAGATGACTTGGGCCCAGTAGGCTCTGACATTTTTGAGAACTCGGGGCAGGAGAGCTATTGGTGGAAAGGCGTACAGGAGGCCTTGGTTTCAGTTTATCCGGAACGCGTCACTGAGAGAGAGCCACTTTGAAACATGCTTACATTGAGCTCTCCCCACAGTGGCGAATAGATCGAGCCAATGTTCTCCGCATTCTCAGAAAAGACTTTGTGCCACCTCCGGAAGTAGATGCTATTTGTGATCCACAAGGCATCGACAGCCAGGAAGATGTTTACTATACATTTAACGTACTGCTAATATAGATCTATATAAATTTATGTTTTTATAACTTGTATGAGACATATACTTACATTTGTAGCTGATTGTTAATACGTATTTTAGTACAACATTGCTGTCATATCTTTTCCTTGATGTTATCATATCATAAAATAACATGTTGGTTTTTGGTATGTAGGAGGCTGGCTCAGTGTATGGTGTTCACCTATGGTGAGGCACGATATACTAAGTCCAGGCAACCCTTAGTGATAGTGTTTAGGTGTCCAGATAGCAAAACTCTCTAGGGATAGATGTGGTGAGCAGCTAAAGCCACAATAATCAGTCAGTAACCATTCACAAGAAAGAACCACACCAGGTGTTGCAAAAATAAAGGTTTCTTTATTCCAACACTAAAGCTGTATTAAAATTGGTATATCTCCACCTGGAGATGTCAGCAAACAAAAATATACACTTAGCAACAATCAGAAAAAGCACAAAATACAAGGGGCCCTATTGGGGGCCCTTGGGGGGGGCAAACCATATACTAAGAAAGTAGAATAAGAATGGAGTTGCCCAACCAAGGCAAGTGTTTTAGGATCCCAGGGGCTGGGGGAGTAGGAAATCACCAGAGGTAAGTACTAGAAATCCCACAGGCACCCAGTTGCAGAGTTATCATCGAGCCAGGTGTCCCTTAGGCCAGGACCATTGCGGTTGGATTTTTATGGATTCTGTACCCTTCCCAGAGGACCCTGAGGAATACATTTGGCACAAAGAAGGTTGGCAAGTGCCCCCACCCATGGATGCCCAGAAGACCTGGGTACCTACACCAGGGAGCCCTGGTGCATAGAGGTGGAGTGGCATCGGAAACCCTCATTAGAGTCGATGGAAGCCTCGGTTGTCCAGCTGCTGTCGCGACCTGTGGACCTAGCCGGTGGAACCAAAAGGTGTATTCCAGACGTGAAGAATCTGAAAAAGAAGAGGACAGTGTCCATACCACTCAGAGATGTCCAGGCAGTGCAGGTGAGCAATGCCCACCCTCTTGAGGGTGCAGGACGATGAAAGAAGAAGTCCAGCTGTGGAGTCCAGGGGGATGCAGGAGATCCTTGCAGATGCCCACGAGCTGTCCCACGTCAGTCGCTGGATGGCTTCCCCACACTTACAAAGCCCAGGAAATGGAGTCTGGGGTTTTTAGGGTTACCCTCACACTTAGGGACATGCACCCTGCTCTTGGACTGAAGGGCCTACCGGAGGGGTGACTTACAGAGTCTAAGTGCAGTGACCATGATACAAGGCAAGACATATCTGAAGTGAAAGATGCATACACCATTTCAAACAGGCTGCAAAGGCATGGGCTCCCATGTGGGGCACAATACATGCAGCAGCCCATGGGGGTCCCCTGGTGTACCAATGCCCTGGGTACCTAAGTACCATATACTATGGACTACATGGGTGTACCAGTATCCCAATTGTGGTTTGTAAATGTTTACCAGCAACCAAATTTAGAGGAGAGAGCACAGACACTGGGGTCCTGATTAGCAGCTATTTAGTTTTAAAAAAATATATTTTTATTGAATTTTTAGTTTAGATCCGTTTCCAACATTTAACATTTACAGTTTCAGGATATGGTAGATCTGTTACGCAATTATCACACAAATAAACAATAGAACTTAACTTAGGTCTTGTCATTATACTAAAAAGGTGTTCAGGTGCAGTTTCTGGATGATCAAATTAACCATGCGGTTTTAGTGGACTTGTGTGCCCCGGCTTAGTAATGCTCTTTCCCTGGGCTATGCAGTTATTTGCTTTGGTGGGGGAGGCCCAGTTTATTGACAGTTTGTGGTGTATGGGTCCCCTTGACTTTATGTTCCTGTGCGGGGCACTAGATCCGCTCTTAATGATCACTATGGGTTGCTTCAGGTGGAAGAGGTGGGCGTGGGAGCGCACTCTAATTTTATAATGTGTCCCGTCCAGCTTACTCGGGGTATGAAGATTAGTTAGGTAAAAGTGTGTTTGTTTCGGGCCGCCATATGTTCCAATTCATGGCGGTTTCTCATCGCTCTTGGCCTCTAGTCTGCTTATTAAAGTTTCCCAGACCTCGCTTCCTGTATGCTGTTGGCCTTCCCTTGCTAATTTCCGCAGTACCAGTGACTCTGCGCTAGCCCATCTCAGTGTCATGCTGTGCCAGGTTTTCAGATCTGGAGCTGTGGCCGCTTTCCAGTTCATCGCAATCAGTCTTTTGTACATCACGTATGCTAGGTCTGTGAACTTGTGTAGGTGCTTATGTTTCTTATCTCTCTGTCTCAGGCCCAGCAGGCAGGATTTAGGGTCCACTGTGAGCGCCAGCCCCGTCAATTCCGATACCCTCTGCACCACTCCGCTCCACTCCCTGTGCACCTGGGCGCATTCCCAAATCATATGGTAGAAGTGTGCCAGTGGGGTCTTACACCTAGGGCAGGTTGGGTCTGAGCTGGGGAGCATGCGTTTGATCCTGGCTGGTGAGAGGTACGTTTGATGTGTGTAGTTGAATTGCGTGTAACGGAATCTGGGGCTTCTCGATACCCCCTGTGTGTGATGTAAAGCCCACCCCAAAACCTAAAACCCCCACCCACTCCCCAAAACCCAAAACGCCCCACCCCCCCAACCCCACCCCAAAACCTAAAACCCCCTGACCCCCCACCCACTCCCCAAAACCAAAAACGCCCCACCCCCCAACCCCACCCTAAAACCTAAAACCCCCTGACCCCCCACCCACTCCCCAAAACCAAAAACGCCCCACCCCCCCAACCCCACCCTAAAACCTAAAACCCCCTGACCCCCCACCCACTCCCCAAAACCAAAAACGCCCCACCCCCCCAACCCCACCCTAAAACCCCCTGACCCCCCACCCACTCCCCAAAACCAAAAACGCCCCACCCCCTCAACCCCACCCCAAAACCTAAAACCCCCTGACCCCCCACCCCCTCCCCAAAACCTAAACCCACCACTTACCTTTGCCAACTCACTTCTTTGTACCTTAACCACGCATGTTCGTTGTTCAGAACATACGTAGTTAAGGCACAAAAAAACGGAGTCGTGGTTAAAAAAAACGTTGTTGCGCTTTCGTTAACCACGACTTTCGGAAAAAAAAAGTCGTAAAAAAGGATGTTCCCCATGGTAGTTTACTCCAGAATCGTAACGACCCCTTTATGGAAGCCGATGTTCTCCCCAAGTTTCCATCTCTGAGATCCTCTGGTCTGTGATATATTTGCACCCCCAGGTATTTGAATGAGTCAAAGCACCATTTCAGATGCCCAGTCGGGGTTGTTTCTCTGCTTAACAGGGGCCGTATGGTCAATGGGAACATGCACGATTTTTCCCAATTCACCACCAGACCTGACATCTCTCCGAATTCGGTCAGGAGTGAAATTACTAATGGAATCGTCTTGCTTCCCTTCCGCACGTACTGTATATTAAGGCGTTGTCTGACTATAAAGATATTATATGGTGCGCCCCATTCCCGAATATACCCCATATCGCCAATGGTTCCATTGCTATTGCGAACAGCAAGGGGGGCATGGGGCATCCCTGTCTGGTGCCTCTAGCAATCGGGATGCTATCAGATTTAACTCCCCCCGTTTTCACACAAGCTTGTGGGTTAGAGTACAATGTCTGTACCCATTGTATATAATTAGGGCCGATTCCCATTTTCCGCATAGTGGTAAATAAGAAGTCCTACACTAGTGTGTCGAATGCCTTCTCAATGTCTAGTGAAAGCACCATTTCCTCATATGCCTCCAGCGGAGTGCCCCCCAGCACACCCAACAGTCTGCGGATATTTAAAAAGGTGTTGCGTTTGGGGATGAAGCCATTTTCGTCGTCATGTATCAAAGTGTGAATGACGGGTGCTAACCTATTAGCCAATATTTTACCCAGGATTTTGCAGTCAGTATTTAAGAGTGAAAGTGGCCTATAGGATTTAACACCCATGGGGTCCCGCCCCTGCTTGGGTAGGACCACTATCATAGCTTCTCTCTGCGTGGGGGGCAATGCCTTGTGGTTCCAAGCCTCCTCAAATACTTTCAGCAGATGAGGCTTTAAATGCTTTGAGTACTTCGCATAGTATTCTAGTGGAAGGCCGTCTATTCCTGGCGCTTTATTCCTGGGCATCTGGGCTAGTGCTACGTCCAATTCCTCTGTGCTCAGAGGGGCCTCTAGTTTCTCGCCATCTTCCTGAGATAGTTGTGTCAATTGAGATCCTGCAAGAAAGGATGCAAGCTGTGCGGGTGTACAGGCCGCTCGTTTGGCATAGAGGTTCGTATAGTATTCCCTGAACGCCCCATTTATCTCTTCTTGCGTGGTGGCTGTCTCGCCGTCGTCTAGTTTTATAGCCCCTATTGGAGACTGCTTTCGGTCCTCCTTTAGGAGCCACGCCAGCAGCCTGCCTGATCTGTCTCCCTCCGACTGTAGACGCATTAAATGATATTTGTGGTCGTGTCTACGAAGGCGAGAGTCTACTTCATTATATTTTATGCGCGCCTCCTTTAACGCGGTGTAGGGTATCTCCCTCCTTGCCACCACTGTTTCAAGTGCTCTCAGTTCCTTTTCTAAGTTACTGATCTCCGCGTGTAGGGTACGCCTCACCCACCAGGTGGACGACATACAGTACCCTCTGACTACCACCTCTGATTAGCAGCTATGCCAGAAAGATGGTATTTTCCTTCACAGTACATTTGAAATTAAGAGGCAAAAATATGTCACCCTTCTCAGGTTTTCTATTTAGCTTACCTGTATTTTATTCCTTTTTTCCCCCATCTTCACTGTTGTTTTTTAAATGTGTTGAAATTGATATAAACTAAAGCATCATGTTAACTCGATGTCAAAACTGTATATGTTATGGTTAGTACTCAAATCAAACATTACATCTTCACATTGTATATGTGAAAATGATAAATTAAATGATGTGGTTAAAAAAATAAGAAGCAGATTTAGAACTTAACGGAGGGGAATACTCTGTCAAAAATGTGAGAGATATCCCGTCCACCGTTTTATGATCCCATTATATTCTATGGAGAACGTAATACAGCGGATGGGATATTCGTCACATTTGAAACGGAGTATTCCATCCACCAAGTTCTAAAGCAGGCCCCAAATATATTTCCTGTCAGAGTACCTCGATTTGATTTCCTCAGGAGCAGATGATAAATCCTCAGTCCCAACCCAGACTATTCCCAACGAGTTAGAATCTCCGTATTGAGCACCCAAAAGGGGAAAGGGGAATGGGACTCAGAGAGACTGCCTCAGAGATGATGTACGTCAATTCTCAGACTGCCACCTCACGTCTTATATGATTGGATAACTGCACCTGAAAAAATCACATTCACAATTACTAGGGACACACTATATCAGTTACTATGCTTTCTTATTAATTAACCTTTTATTCTCTTTAATAGTCAATATTATTCTCACTCACCCTGAGCTCCCTGAGGTCTTTCTTCTCTCTAGTGGTGTATTTAAATATTATTATGACATACAATGAGGATACTAGACAGATTAACAACATTATCTCCAAGAATTGGAAGATTTTGAAGAGCGATCCCATTATTGGGAGCTCAATACAGAAAAGACCGCAGATCACTTACAGAAGAGGACGGAGTTTACATGATATTTTAAGATCGAATGATATTACTACCATCTCCCAACTCAATCTACATACAACATAATCTACAAGGTTTTTTTCCTTGTGGACATTGCAAAGCATGTTGTAATAGTGTCATGCGGAAGCAATATACTTTATGTAAACATGGGAAAGTTAAGCAAATTAATCAATTTATAACATGTAGTACTCCATTTGTGATTTATATACTTGAATGTCCATGCTTAAGATGGTATGTGGGCAGCACTAAACACAGTGTTAAGAAGCGGGTTCTAGAACACATGCGAGCTATCACATCTAAAGATGAACACTACCCGGTAGCAAGGCATTTTAAAGACAAACATAATTCTGATTGTACTTTGCTATCCTATTTTGGTATTGAACATGTGCCTGTACATCATAGAGGAGGCAACAGAGAATTGACATTGAGGAAAAAAAGAGTCAAAATATATCTTAGATTTAGAGACTAAGATACCAAAAGGATTGAATATGGGTGAAGAATTGAACACCCATCTGTATGATGATTAATGAGACAATGGAATTTAGCTGAAGTGTGTGGTCCATTGGGTTTTGTGAATTCATCATAGATGTATTTTGGGATGTTGCGAATCATGTGGATATATGACTAGTGAATTTTAGTGTATTTAATCAAGGTGATTAATAATTTTTTTGTATTTAGAAGATGTTTTGTTTTGTATATATTTATTGGTTGTTTATTTATTTATTTGTTTATATACTTTTTCAGATGTTGTGGGCTGGATGAAAAACCATTGAGCCCTGCTTGCCAATGGTTTCTCTATATTGCACGTTATTATTGGGTGATGACATTCCCTTTATAGACCCACAGATAAGAAAATCATTTTATTCATAATTTTTAGCTCATGTGTCCTATTACTACATACTCTTAATATAGATTTGTAAATACAAAAGAATGTTATGATTATTATCAGTACCAGTTTTTGGTTGGGAATTCTGGCTTTTAGAAAATGTTTTTTAGAGTTTGTAATTATTTCCATTTGGGCTTAAATCGATTATATTTTATCAGTTATATATTATGGTCCAATGGAGTACAAACTTTGCACTGTCATACTTTTTTCTGTGATAATATTTAATATTTATATAAAGTGCCAGGATATGAAAATCATAATAGGTATAATATTATGGTTCAGATAAGCTATTATTTTTGAATATGTACTGTGGTTGGGGATTGTTTGTTTTGTATGGTGTTTTTTCTGTCTCATTTTTATGTCTATGACATGATAGTATTTAGTAAATGTCTATTGGTGGTACTTATCATGTGACCAAGGCTGCTGTGTCAGTCGAAACGCGTTGTGTTTGTGATTAAACTAGTTTTGCTTTTTCCTTGAGCCCTGAGTGTGCGAATAACTTTCTTTTTCTTTGTATATATATATATATATATATCTTCACACCAGTTTGACAATTAGGTCAAGGATGCGGCACTCACAGGATTACATCAGTCTTCTTTTATTGCACTAAAAGACCCCAAACAAACTAACACCAACACGTTTCGACCTTCCCGGTCTTGATCATATATTATTATATATATAATTCCACACAAATTTGACACCTTTGGGTGTTGGATTAATCAGTTGCAGATTAAAGAAGTAATTCAAAGAATCCTGTGAGTGCAGCGGTTTTGACTTTGTGTCAAATTTGTGTGGAAGTAAATACAGGGAAATGGTCCTTCCCTGACGTGGGCACCGACGGTAAGAGCGCGTCTGGAGTGGACCGATTGTTGGAGAATATATATATATAATTGTTCATGGTTGAATTAGATAAGGTATATTTCCTCTTGACTGTCTTTTAAATGCTGTATCTGTAAATGCTTATTCGTTATAGTTAGTTTCTTCCGTAAGCTCGATGGAGCTGTGAAGAACTTTTGTATCTGTAAATGCTTATTCGCTATAGTTTGTTTCTTCCGCAAACTTGTTAAAGCTGTCAAGAACCTTTTTGTAACTGTAAATGCTTATTTGCTATAATTAGTTCCTTTTGTAAGCTTGTTTGAGCTGCCAAGAACTTTTTGTATTTGTAAATGTTTATTCGTTATAGTTCGCTTCTTTCATAAGCTCGTTAGAGCTGTCAAGAACTTCCTTTATCTGTAAACGCTTCTTGCTATAGTCCATTCCTGCCGTAAACTCTGTTGAATTGTCAAAACTTTCTGTAGCTGTAAATACTTGTTCTACCTGGATTATATTTATTAGCGGTTAACTGATTATCTGTAAAATTGAGTGCAACATCTAATTTTTCCTCATAAAACGTTTACCTCAAAAGCGCGCTGTCTCCACACATCTGGAGTCCTGTCAAACCTCAGTTGAAGAGCGAAAATTCCAAGCGGCGTGCACGTATCCTAGCAACTAAACTGAATGCAACACTAGCACTGCAACTTAACCTGCTGGATTCTCGTCGGCCATATATGGATTTGTCTCTTTGGCCTTTTCTTTGTATTAAACGTAATACTACTTGGCTAACCTTCTTCCAGCTAGGACGTCGCTGTCTCCACTGTGGATACCTTTTTGCCTGCATCCTTATTGCTTTTCTTAGACGTTTCACCGTTACAGCATGGCAAGTTTGAGTGGTCAAGACAATTCCTGAGATAATTTTCTCTCTGTCATAAACAACCAAATATTTAGGTAACAATAATAAATATGTATATGTAACAGTTTGGTACTGATAAACGATCTTCCCACAGCTTTGTACTAAATGTTCGTCCTCCGAAAGGGAGTTTTAACACTCCATGTGCTTTTGTAGCTCAAACACCTCCAAGAATTATTGGGGGGGGTTGTTTTTTGGGGGGCTTGGTCATAGGAGTGGACGTTAGTGAGGTAGGTGTAAGGAGAGATTAGGTGGGTCTGGGAGGTACTGGATGCTGGAATGGATATGGTGCTTTGGAATGGTTGTGTGTGTTGGGGTGAGGGTGAGTGAGTGAGTGTGTGTGTGTGTGTGTTGTGCTAGCTTAAGGTTCATGGGGGATTAAGATGGGTCTTTGGGTGTGGTTTTGGGTAGGTGCTTGAGAGTGGATGAGGGAGTAAGGTTGGGTGATTGGTTGATGTTGTTTTTTGGCTGTGTGTTTGGTTGAGCGTTTTTTTGAGTGTGTGCTTGGGGGAGGGCTTGGGTGGTGGTTTTGTTGAGGAAGTGGTTTTGGTTGCGTGCTTGGTACAGGGTGAGGGTGTTATTATAGGTGGGTTTTGGGGTGTGGGCGAGCATGTCTGTGTGTTGGTGGTGCCTGTGATTAGTAGTGGATGCATGGGTGCCTGTGAGTATGTCCTTATCTGTTTATTGCTTTTATCAATATACACTTTCAAAAGCAATACATATAATTGTGTCTGCTAGTGTATTTGCTAATGCAGGCTATTAACTTCCTCTTTAATTAGCACACTAGTCAGATATGTAATGATCATTGCATATTGCAGTGCAGCATAGGGTTGATAGTTTCCACAGATATTCTTTGTAAAACTACCATATGCTTTGTAAAACTACCAATTTAACTGTTCGTCAAACCTAACCACACCACTCACCAACATGATCATACCGAAGATTGGCAGCACAGTCTCAACACACAGTTCACTCTCAATGAGAACATCACACTATTAATGTCCCCACTCAGGGGTTATGTCAGATTGTGGTATCGATCCTGGATGTTCAAACATGTCTAGGGTCTCATTCCAGTTCCCTGTGCTGGGGTATTTCAAGCACTCACTGCTGTCTTCCAGTTTCAGTGCCACTTAGTCACTCCTTGCCCACTGGGCCACATCTTTCATCGATTGTGTGGTGGATAGGGCACTGTGAGATTTTCAGTTCATAGCCATGCGCCGCTTGGCCAGCGTAGGAGCAAGTGTAAGAAACCTGGAACACACCAATTGTTTTGTAGCCAACTGAGTGAGTCCCAGTAAATATATTTCAGGTAAACATGGTATCTCCTGCTCCAGTGCCTTGACCACATGCCCAGAATCGCTGCCCAATACTCTTCAACTACCACACATTCACAGACCATGTGCATGAAATCAGATTCAGTTTTTTCCCATCTGGGGTAACTAGACAGTGGTGGAGGATATTTGCGATAGCCTTTTGGGCATTAAGTAGGTTGCGTGAAGATAATTCAACTTGATAAATGTTAGCCTTGCATTGCAGGAGGCCTTCTCTGTGCTCTCTGAGGACTTGTCCCACTGCTTACCTGTGAGTGGTTTCTGGACATGAGTTTCCCATCGGGCTCTTTGGGTATGTAATGAAAGTTGAACATAAGGAGAAGCATTTTATAGAACCAAGATCTCAACCTGCCCCCTCCTCCCATTGTGAACAATAATTGTATAGGTTCATGTGTGTCCAGTTCAGTCAGCCCAGGCCCCCATGGCTCTCACACTATACCCAATATCCTCGTATATAAGAGGAAATGCGTGATAAGGAGGCCACGGTTGTCCATCATTTCCTGACCTGTGAGAAATTCCCCCCCATTGTAGCAGTTCCCTATCGTGAGGTTGTCCAGTTCTGCCCAACGCCTTTGAATAGCCTCTGGAGTCTCCGGCCAGGACAACTGCAGATTCCTGAGCGGGACTGTGGGAGAATAGAGCACTACCCCCTTATCTGATACTGACATCTGTTCCAAAATTTCACTGAAATAGCTCCCAGCCGTGGTAGACCTGTTCACGTCGCAGCAGCATTGGTAACAGGCACTGTGCTGCTTCTCAGTGCCCCCAAGTCAGATGGGTTCCATCCCTCTATCCATCTGGCAACCAGTGTAATTGAGAAGCTAAATAATAAGCCTCGAAATCGAGGACTCGCAGCCCTCTGCTTTCTATCGGTGCCTTCAGGACTGCCAAGGTTACTCTGTGTCTTCCTTCCCAACACAGGAAGTCTTGCAGCAGTTTATCAAGGTCCAGGAACCAGCCAAGTCTGACCTACACAGGAGGTTGGCAAAGTAATCGAACAGTTGCAGTAGCATGATCATCTTGGTCAGGCATGCCCATCACCGATAGGGTGAGCATTCTCCAGTTGCCCTCCTTAAGGTCTTTGTATCTCTGGTATACCCTGATGCTTAGATATTGAAAGGTGCATTCGCACCAACCGATGACCCTTTCTGCCAATGCCTCCGGCGTCACTCACCCTGCAGATCCAATGGGAATGACCAACAAGACCCGAGAGCTGGTAGCATGCTATATTAAATTTACAACATGCACAGTTAATGTGTTAGCGTGTTTAACTACTTAATGTCACCTATAACCTATTTTCTTTAGAGTAGGCCTAGCAGTCATACACAAACACTGGCTGATTTCATTATTCATAACAATGTTTAAATTCAGTTATGGAAATGTAAGAAAGATACGTATTTCACTTTTTTCTATAATAATGTTACATTCTCTACAAATAAACATTTGATTGTAATTTCTAAGTCAGAAAATAGCACTGTTGTATCAATTGACAATGAGGAGCATACATTTTTAGGGGCCTTGCTGGAAAGTTTGTGCTGCACCTGGGATGTGACTTTCAGTAACCCTTGAAAGTATTCTTGTACAATGCTAGGTACTGAGAGGAGTGAACTATGCTGCCAGGATGGGTGGGGTGGACCTGGTACCTGCCCCACATGCCTCTCAAATTAAAATAAACAATGCACACACAAAGAAAGCTAACGCCGAGCTTCTCTTAAGGAAGGTCTCACTAGACAGGCAGGGCACACTACTAGGAAGGACAAGGGAACTCACCAAACAAGTTTTCTGTGGACAAAGGTATGCCTTATCCACCCACAGGCTGCCACTAGTTATATAGATGGCATCCTCAAAATGCAAAATCACATCATTGGTGGCCCTGTGAAGATGAGAAGATGTACAGCCCTGCGGTCTGAAACCTAGAATGAAGAGTTCACCTGCTTGCCTTCACTCCAGGACCCCAGCATTATCTCCAAGGGTCACCTGACTGATCTCGTGTGCAATCTAGAGTGACACCAAAAGTGTCCATAGCAAACAATGTAATCACAAAATGTCTGTTATGCTACTTTTGCAAATTTAAGCATGTTCTGTAGTCAGTACAACTGACCAGATGAATGTTGACACACATTAAACCCTTCTTCGCATCTGCAGAATTTAGTATTAACTCCCCGCAGCTCCTCCCATGGTCCTGGACACCAGTTGATGGGCTTAAGTTCACTACACTGAAGAAAAGAATCAGAGGGGACTTTAACAAAACTGTGTTAAAATGTGAATGTGTAAACAACAGAAGACTGTGACAGCCGCAGATTTCTATCTTCCAGAGGTGCCTTGCTGCTGGAATTGTCTTTGCATCATCCTCAAATTATCGCAATTAGTGGAGTCATATGACTACAGATGAAGGAGGAAAAGTCACTGTTTGAAGTGGGTCTAGTTTAAACTGTACATAAGCACTAAAAAATGAATAAATCTATTCTAACAATTATCTTAAAACATCAATGTTGGCTTAATGTGACTAATCAATCACTTACCACACCATTTTATGTCCATAACTCACATGTATTTGTAATATTTGTATAAAACTTGTTTGTAAGATTCTTATAATGCACCTTGAAAAGAACAAAGGCTCAATCCAAGTACTAACTTACACTATACTATAACTGATAACCAATTATTACATAGAAGATCAGAGGCAACACTTGTTTGCCCAGGTATTATATATAACTCAATCACATAAAACAATTTATGGTTGACAGTATCTATATTGTAATTTCTTGAGATATATGAAAGATTTGAACAGAATATGGCCTTTTCACATTTTTTTCTAATACCTGTGATGCCGTAGCTTCAACGTATGTTCATAATGAGTAAGATATGTGCTATTGTGTATATGTGGGTGTATGCACATATATATATGTATGTATGTGTGTGTGTGTGTGTGTGTGTGTGTGTGTATATATATATATACATATATATATATATATAATAATATAGTTACTTTATTTTACTGTTTACACATCTATATATATTTTATATAGATATGCAAAGACACAAAGGCTAGCAACATGTTTAAATCGTTAGTGGTGGTCAGTTTTTATTAATTTCAAATACCACCACAAGCCACTCATACACACCCTTCACTATGTTCAGAAACGTAGCACAGTCACATATACGGCTTGGTAAATTTAGGCTTTTTAAAGTGTAACAAATGACACTATTAAAAGGTTAGAAAGCAGTTCTTGTAGTCTGCTCTAGCAACAATTAGTAACTTAGCACAGTAATGCTTCAACTGTTATTTTTCTTTAGATATTTGGAAATGTTTGCACATACAGACAATGTACATTTGTAGCCATTTTTAAATTTAAATTTCTAATTTATATATACATAACCACAAGCACAATGAGAGCAAAAGAAGGGCCCGAGTCACAAAGGTAAACTTAAATGTTTGGTCTAAACTTAGACCAAATGTCTAAGTTTAAGAATTTGGGAATTCAAAAAGGGCATTTGCGAGTAGTATCTTTTGTCCACACTCGGGGTGGATCTCCTCCCTGACTACGGACACAAAGATACCACTCGGCATTGCCCTTTGTGAATGCCCAAAGTCATAAACCTAGGGGCATATTTATCCCCCATTTGCGCTGAATTTGCGTCATTTTTTAATGCAAATTCGATGTAAATTTTTTTAATATTTTGACGTTAGACCCGTCTAACGTCAAAATATTGGAGTTTGCATCATTTTTTTAGATGCGTGAACCTATCTTGCGTCAATGAGATGCAAGGTAGGTGTTCCCATCTAAAAAATGGTGCTAACCCCATATTTATCCCCCGTGCTAAAATGACACACAGGTGGAAGGAGGGGCTAAATAATGGTGGAAAGCTTGCTTTGCACCATTATTTAACACCAGGGTCAGACCAGGTGTTTAGGGACCTGTGGACCCATTTCCATGGTTAAACACCATGGCATGGAATGGGTCCACTAGTGCCCTCCTCAAGCCCAAGGAACACCCACACCAGGGACACCAGAGGATGGGGGACCCCATCCCAGGTAAGTAGGGTAGTAAGTATAGGTAAGTAATTTTGAATTTTTAATTAAAGTGCCATTGGGGACCAACTTGGGGCCCCCGGCATGGCACAGGGTGCAATGGCCATGCCCAGAGGACACTGGTCCCCTGTGCTGGCTATTGGGGTGGTGGGCATGACTCCTGTCTTTTCTAAGACAGAGTCATGTGGTATGGATGGTTTTGTGTCAGAAAATGATGCTAAGCTGGTTAGAGTCATCTTTTTTACTCTAACCAGCCTAACATAATTTTTTTGGTGCAAAACCCCCTTCTCCCCTACCGCCAGCTCCACCCGGCTAACGTAACTTTTTTTTTACGTTATCCCACCCTTTGCACTGGCTTGCACCATTCCATAAATATGGTGCCCGGCTGGTGCTCAGGAATGGTGCAAGCCGGTTCTAAACATTTGGTGGAAAACTGCGTTAGTGCAGTTTTGCACCAAAAACTATAAATATGCCCCTTAGACTTTTGGTCTAAGTTTAAACCAAACGTCTAAGTTTACCTGTGTGAATCGGGCCCGAAGTGTTTTCCTTATCTGTTGCTCTGCATAGCCAAACAGTTGACTGTAGTGAGACAGGGCCTCATCTGTAAACATAAGTAGTAGTTCTTCAGTGGAGTTGGGGTCCTGCCTTCAGAACTCACTGCCAAGTTAACTCACAAGAGGTCAGTCAGCAGCAATCTTGGAGGCGATGTTAGCAGTACAAAGGTTTGGAGGCAAGTGAGAAATCGTTAGAGATACATGTATGCCATAGTGACGTATGCATACGTCAATGGGAGCCTACATCAGTCAGTGCATCTGCTAAAGTAAATCACACAATGTTAACCTATGAGTGTGTGTGCTGTTGATGGACGGATGTCTCAGTTGATGTACTTTTACTGTCCCATATCACGATCAAGTCAGTCATCCTCAATTTTATTTCTAGCACATGTTACCTTCTGCAGAGTTTGACGGACATACCTAAAATGATGGAATGTGTCCATTATGACTTTGTAACTTCCGTCACAAATAGTTCGCAAACAATACAGATGACATAGCTATTTACTGTAGAGTAAGCATGTCAGATGGTGTGTATTTTAAACCTCCATTGATGGAAAAAAATAAAGCACATAAAAACATCAAAATATATTAATATATTTAATTTTATGTAAATAATGTATAATGGCATTATAAATTATGAAAAATACTACATAAACCATATTAAAGCTTAATGTACAATTTTTGTTAAAGACAACTACTCCAGCTATAACAGATAGGCTAGATTATACCAGTTAAGAGATTACTGTTCCTTTCCAGACCTTGCCACCGTGCAAGAGAGGGATGTTGTTAGAACTGGCATATTTTGGCGCGTTTCCCCTGTCTTTTTGCCTTCTGACCTCCTGTTTTATGGTATGCTGGACTCTGTTTTTGCAGGTTTATTGTCTCTGTGCACTTTACCACTGCTGATCAGTGCTAAAGTGCAAGTGCTCCCTATGTAAATTGTACTGGTGATTGGGTTATCCATGATTGGCATATTTGATTTACTCATAAGTCCCTAGTAAAGTACACTATGTGTGCCCAGGGCCTGTAAATCAAATGCTACTCGTGGGCCTGCAGCACTGATTGTACCACCCACATGAGTAGCCCTGTGAACATGACTCAGATCTGCCACTGCAGTGTATGTGTGTGCAGTTTTGCGCAACCAATTCGACCTAGCAAGTGTACCCACTTGCCAGGCCCAAACCTTCCCTTTTTGTACATATAAGGCACCCCTAAGGTGGGCTGTAGGTAGCCGCATGGACAGGGTGCAGTGTATGTTAAAGGTAGGGCATGCACAAATCTGTTTTACATGTCCTGACAGTAAAATACTGCCAAATTCTGTTTTCAGTGTTGCAAGGCCTATCTCTCTCATAGGTTAACATGGGGACTGACTTTAAATATCCTTTAAGTGCAGTTTCCCATTGGGAGCAGATAGAGATTTGGTGTTTGGGGTCTCTGAACTCACAATTAAAAAATACACCTTTTGGTAAAGTTGTTTTTTAGATTGTCAGTTTGAAAATGCCACTTTTAAAAAGTGGACATTTTCTTGATTAAACCATTCTGTGCCTCTGCCTGCTTGTGTATTCCACATCTGGGTCAGACTGACAGTTGGGATTTTGTGAATTCCCTCTAGACTGTGACACCAAGGGAGCTGGGGTGTAGCCTGCATATCCCAATGAGTCTCCTGGGCTAGAGTGGGGAGGGAGTAGCTGACACTTACACCTGAAAGGGCTGTGCCTGTCTTCACACAAGGCAGTCTGCGGCCCCCTGGAATGTGTCTGGAGCCAGGCCTGGGCAAGGCAGGATCTTGTCAACAACAGAGACTTTCCTTTGAAATGTGCCTGCTTCAAAGGCAGAAAGGAGTAGAAGTAGTGGACCCAAAACTCCAGACTTTTAGAACACTTCTGGATCAAGAGGAACCTCTGCCAAAGAGAAGAGCTGGAGGAGGAGTTCTGCCCCTTTGCTGTGTGTGCTTTGCAGGGTTGGCCTGCAGTTGGTGTTTCAGCCTTACAGAGGCCAAAGACTGGACTTTGCTGTGTATCCTGCTTGTGAAGTTTCTCCAAGGGCTTGGAGTAGAGCTTGCCTCCTGTTGGAAGTCTCAGGGATATCAAAGACTTAAGGAACTGTGTGTTTTGTGCTGCAGCAGAAGAAAAACCACTGCAACGCCATCAACTATGCCGCTGACTACACAATGACCTGACGATGCCACAGGGACCGTGCCCCACATCGCACCACAACCCTGGTCTCACCGACACAGACACTTGACGCAGTCACCGAGCTGCTGCTTGCACCGTGACCTGTGGGCTCCGCACTCCCCATACCCTTGCTCACACCGCAGCCTTTGCATCTCCGTCCACTTCCGCTCCACACTGACACAGACACCGCTGCCTGCACCATAGCATGAGGACACCGCTCATGAGGTACACAACGCACCGTCCCATCCCGCACTGCAGACCCGGTCCACCGATGCCAGCGCCATGGACTCCAGCATAGTCAACAGACGCCTCTGTCTGCACCGCGTCCCATGGTGCCGCACGAAGCCCGCGCCGCACCACCACCTCTGGCATACAAATGGCAGCACTTCAGCAACGCTGCCGCAGCTGCCTGCACCATAATCTGGAGACACCGGACATCACACCAACCTGCTTCACACCACAGCTGTGGTCTCACCGATGCTGCAGGATGCCGTCACCGAGCCACTGCCTGCACCGTGACCTGTGGACACCGCCTGTTGCCTCGTCCTGCTTCGCACCGTAGCCCTGACGCCACCCACGCCAGAGCTCCTGACTTCGTCATCAGTCCGGAATTCAATCTGCAATGTGTGTGACTTTAAGGGCCCAACGACCTCCGCACTGACCTCTGGAACCGACGCCTGCGGCGCCAGTGACACCACACTCCGGATCTCATCGCGAGGATCAGAACGCCCTACGTTGCCAAGGTACTGTTTGGGGTCTTCCCGACACCATAGCTGGCACGCAACACCAAGGCCCGCCTGAACTGTTGGATTTGTTGTTCACAACACCGCAATAGCTCCAGACGGAGATATTGACTTCAAGGAACTGCTTTTTTAATTTAATTCTTACATAATTCATATCTTTATTACTGTATGTTGGATTTTTCTCGTTTTGGTTTTGTTTTACACAGATAAATATTGGCTATTTTTCGAAAACTGGTGTGGTGTCCTTTTGTAGTGTTTTCACTGTATTACTGTGTGTTATGTGCAAATGCTTTGCACATTGCTTCTAAGATAAGCCTGACTGCGCATGCCAAGCTACCAAGGGGGTGAGCATGGGTTATCTGAGCTGGGAATCTCCCTTATCCTGACTAGAGTGAGGGTCCCTACTTGGACAGGGTGCAAATCAACTGCCAACTTGAGACCCCATTTCTAACAGATGTTATTAAAACAGATTGGCTCAACTGGCAGACTGTATTGGACACAGAACATCACCTGTCCTCAGAACCAGATTATGCCAGTTTAGAGCCAGAACTGTTACCTCTGAATCGGAAACCCACCACTGCTACACCACCTGTGAAAACAATGGCAGTACTTTATTTCACTGCATATGGCTCATTCCAGTGCACAGTTGGGGATTGCAATGGAGCATTCCAAATCACCTTTTCAAGTGTGCTACAAGAATTCCTGAATGTAATGAGCACTTATAAAAATGATTACATCCAATTTCCAACTGATGTGGGTCCCTTGAAGACTATAAACAGATTCTATTTATATTCAAAGGCATTCCACCTGTTGGTGCTATTGAAGGAACACATATTGGTTTGGCACAGCTCCATGACAGAGAACAAGTAGACACATACAAGAAAAATTACCATTCCATCAATGTGCAGGTTGTCTGCATTCCAGACCTGTACATCACCAGTGTATATTTGCACGATTTCCAGGAGCATACAACAGCAGATGGCACAACTTAGAAGTAAGAGCGCCTGGCTTGTTTGTAAGTACTGTGATCAAACAATGTAAAGCATATCATCAATTAGTAGCCAGATAAATATCTTTATATATATCATATATTAATGTCTATTAAATATATATATATATGTGTGTGTGTATATATGTATATATATATATATATATATATATATATATATATATATATATATTCATTTTTACTTATCAGGAAACTGCATACCCTAGAAGACTGTGATTGTTACCACCTCTGTGGAATCCATCAATGCCAGGGGAAATCAGCATCAATGAGGCACATGTTCAAACCAGGAGGCCCGTGAATCCGGCTTTTGGGCTCCTCTAAGCACATTTGTGTTGCCTCAATATACTAGGTGGAGCCCTCAGCTACTAATCTGACAAGGTGTGCCAAATAACTCTTTTAGGATGGCTAGGGTGATATTGGAGATTTGCAGCATGAAGATGACAGTGGTGATCTCAGACAAGAGGTAGTTGACGACTTAGTTAGATAAAAAATAAACTTTGGGCCCGATTCAAAAGCTAAATTTAGACTAAAAGTCTAAACTTAGACCAAAAGTCTAACTTTACTTGTAGTAAAGTTAGACTTTTGGTCTAAGTTTAGATGTTTGGTCTAAACTTAGACCAAAAGTCTCACTTTACTCTGAGTAAAGTTAGACTTTTGGTCTAAGTTTAGACCAAAAGTCTGAATTTAGACTTTTGGTCTAAGTTTACCTTTGTCAATCAGGCCATTTATATATCACACATGGCTTTTTATTTTATTGTTACGTTCAATTATGTCTCTTTTAGGTGGTTGAACATTATTACCTAAAGTAGGTTTTAGATGTTTAGAAAATATAACACACTCATAGATGATTTTTGTTTGTCTTAATATTAATGTTGTGTACATTTATAAATTAACATTTACATAATTACTGGAAAAGGTGTTGTTATATAAGAAGAAGAATGTCAGTGTACATTAACAATGTCAGGTGCTTCCTTGACGTCCCTGTAGGCCACACCACACTGTCATCTTCTGTGCCAAGTAGAGAATGATGTTTTGGCCCATAGTTGTTCAAAAACTATGGGCATCTGTGGCCTCACTCAGCTGAGGCAATCCACGCCCACCTCTAAGCTCACTACCCTGTGAGCTAGTTACTGACAGTGGGTCCTGGCTCAACAGCAGATGTAGTTGTGTAGTTAATACAGGAGGAAAAAACACTGTGCACATTAGACAAGCAGTGGTGGTTGTAGGGGCCACAGGTAGCAAATACAACACCAAATTGTTGAAAATATGCCTGGACTACACTACTTGATGTGGCACTAGATATTAGCAGAGTGAGGCTCACCCTTGCAGCCTAACCAGATAAAGCAGATGGTCGAGGCTGTTTCTCCTTACGATCAAGACCAGCAGGAGATGTCTTCCCACTGAAGGTTTCCTGCAGGTGGTGGAGTGGTGGGTGGATGAATTTCACTGGTTTGCTGAGGTTCTCCTCAGGCTAATAGTCCTTGATCTATAAATATGAAACAGTCCTTTATGCGTGGTAAGTGGCAGATATGGTATAGTAGGTTGTGGGGAAACTGGGCCAGATTTTGCATTCATCAAATGAGATGCCCCATCACAAACATGACGTATATCCCATCCACTGTTATACAATCACAGGGAACATGATATATATCAATCTTGTCACTGAGTATGTTGTCTGCAAAACTCCACATGTGGGCCAGAGTCATGTGTGACATCACTTGATTATGACACGTTACAGAAGGTATTTTTGCAAGATTACAAAATGTGTTTGACTACTTGTTTTGGAACAATCAAAGTCATACAATTTCTGAAAATGGAACACAGAATTACCATGCCAAATGTATGTACTCTCACCCTAAAAGACAAACCTAAAAGACCCATTGCCTAACATCTGATTGTCATAAAGAGAAAACTGTACCTGTAATACCTAAGTGAATGTAAGTTTTAAAGCTTGTCTATGTGAGGTAAAGTCTCACATGAGGATTCCCTGCCTGGGCGGTTTGCCACTGGAGTGGCTAGAGAGAATTAGACACAAATGGTGTCCTTGATCCAGGTAACACTGAATCCAAATGTCCAGTTTAAGAATGCATGATTGGCATAACAAAGTCGTTGTAAATGGACCAGTGTGATTGTGAGGGTACCCAGCAATTGCAAAGTATAGGCAGAATAGGACAATCATTTTAAGTATAGCATCCCAGAGTGGCAAGTGAACACATTCATTCCTGGCAAACATTGGAGACTGGCTGAACTTCAAAAGTGCCATATCGTTGACTTGTTACCCCTTTCACAGTGTGACATATAGAAAACTGTAGATGTAACATATCCCTAAAGCAATTATATAGAAAACATAAGGTGGGATGAACGTAGATACTTTATATTGGAAACATGGGCAACCATGGTGTATTATGGGAAATGTATTCTTTGTCCCCAAACCGTTTTTCCAAACATGTGGGCCTAAAGGAGAAGTCACACAGGGTAAATAAATAGCAGTATGGTACATTAAAGGCTTTACTAATTGCAAACGCAAAGTGAATCATACAGACAATGCCACACAATAGGAGCAGGGTCAACAATACTAAAGCAACTGATCACAAAAAAAAAACCCACAAAATAGAAATTTCACCCAGACCAGTTAGGTCCCTGTGAGCAGATCCCAGCCTGAGTTTGCCAGGCAAAGTATGTTTTAAGCATTCTTTCACCATCACTGTTGAGTCTAAAGCAAATATGATACTCCTAGTACAATGACCACCAATTTATATAACGAGCATGGGGAGATCATATCTCCACCACCCCCTTTATTTGTTATACAATGTTAAAGTTAACATATTTTTAATTCATAAAATATTTAAATAATGAAATAAAAAAACTCTAGATATACACAACTTTAATTAGGATTATCTATTACCTGGGTGATTAAACAAAGTGATTTAATTTATCAGTCTCCACTCCACCAGGGTTTCCTGCAAAACCTCCAATGTACAGGAGTCCATAGAGCATCTCCTCACAAGGACAGGGGTTGAGGGACCTGGGAGAATCACCACCTGTCTGCTGGGCCCACAGGGGCACTTTTGAGGCCGGGGGGCACACACCACCTTGCAGATCATTCCAGCACTTCCTATTTTCCCCTTGTGAGGGCGTGTTAAATACTGCATTCACGTTTGTGACAGTTCTATCCTACACCACCTTCCTGTGTCATTTTGGTAATCTGAACAAGGGCATCAAACAACTGTGGCTCTACACTAATAACCTCAACCATTACTGTTAATTCAGTCTCTGAAAATCTAGGGTAGCTTCTCCTTCTACTTGACATGGTAAGAAAAAAGTTTAAAGAAAAAGAAAACAAGCAAAGTTAGGAAAAAAACATAATGATTTGGAAAGCTAAGGGCCAACTTTCCTGTAGTTGGTGCTGCTTTGAAAATTGAAAGGCAAAGGATTGTTAATTAGGAAGGGGTGTGTTTTATAGTGTGGTTTCCTTGTGTTATTATTGTGGACATCTAGCTCCGGTGTGCTTGATGCAGGTGCCGGCCATCGAGATGGAAGGACATGTCAATGGTGAACACGTCCGCTACGAAATGACTCTGTTGCAACACCGCCGAGATCAAGGACACATTTAAATCCTGCAGGCAGTAAACCTGCACTCCAACGCAGAAAGAGAACTGTGAGAGGGCAGACGAATGCACGCTGCCGAAGGAAGACAACCACTGGTCCAACAGAAAAACCTCCATACGGATGACAGAGGTTTTTCTGTCAAATATATAAATCAGGGATGAGACACTCTGCCGGCATGATGGATGGATTGAAACCTCTATTACAGAAAAGGGGCAGGTCAACCAAGACACAAATCGGGCCCTAAATCTTGTCTCCTTCACATATAACAAGAATAAGATGCATATGGTGCCTAAAAGACATCTTATTCAGGGCCCAAACTATTGCCAGGGCTTGTTTTAATTTGGCTGGACTCCCTCTTAGATTTTTAGTTCGAAGCAAAATTAGATTTTTATTACTACTAATAGAAAGAATGTGTGGGCGTTTCTATGTTAAAATAACTTACCTAGTTCCTGAATTAATTGACATTGAAACATTGTCCTTTGATGGTAAAAGCGAGAGCGCAGGAGACGTTTATCCAGTAGCCAAATTGTACAATGTGTAGCCAGGAAACCTGGGCTTCCCGATTGGATCAAACTGTGTTATCCTAGGGGAATGAGTTTCCTCTACTGTTTTTCATTTTGATTCTGAAATCTGAGAGCACCTTAAAGGAACTCAGTTCGGGATGTGTACCTACAAAAATGCTCCCATATATTTTCTCAGTTGGGGATGTGTTCCTATAAAAATGCTCACATAGATTTTACCAATCAATAATGCTTTACTACATATTACCAAATATTGGCTAAATATATAGTGCACAGAATCTCCTGATTTACTTATGCTCAGTGTTGTCAATGTATTAGGGTGGCTGGGGGTAGGGATGGTGGTGTTTATGTTTACAAATTCATTTTAACAGATGTCAATGCAAGTGATGCAGTCTAATGTAATTAAGGTAAAATCTATGGATTAAGGAAAAATATTTCTGATTTGCAATTAGGTGCCATAATTTTGTTTGCAGTATCTTTTACATGCCAAATCTTGCCGAGGTTTGGCTTCTGGTTTGGCACGTAGTGTCATGCCAGACATCCTTTTAATTTGCTGGATTGCTCGCCTCTAGTACCCACAGAGCTCATCAACCCTCCACAGCAGATCCTTCATTCATTTTTAGTTACCGAACCACACAGTTGTCCAATATTTACATTAAATTTACATTTTTCAATGACCATTTTTGTGATGTAATCTTTAATATGTACGCAAGATCTCTTTCAGTTTCACCAACCGTTGTTTCCCACCTTATGAAGAATCCGCCATCTGTGTAGGGAGAAAATAAGTTACTTATGGCACTATACATTTATGAAAATATGTACATTGTACCACAGGACCTGTTGAAAATATTTACTGCTGCAAGTAATAGAAGCATTTGTTCCAGTTTTTAAATATTTCGACAATACAGCTTGAGATCTACCTTACCAAATCCTTTATCGACATTAGTTGTAATACGCACCATCCTGGCCTATATGTTTAAAACATTTTTCTGGGGAAAACTCGGAGTCCCCTTTTTATTAGTAGGTCTCCCTTGCTTCACCTAAATCACCAACAACATTTACACCCCCAACACCTTTCAAGTCACTAGACACCACTGCCCGATTCCAACCTCTTCACCTTCCACAAGACTATTGCAATCCTAGGAAACATCTAGGGCCAGATTTAAGGAAACACGTGGTAGGGGGGGCGCCCCTTAGGACCTCCTACCGCCATATTTAAAATACGGCACCCCATGGCGCAGGTTAGGGGCAATAGTGTCATTTTTTGTGACACTATTGATGTACTCTGCAGGAGTAGCGCCAACATGTTGTGCTACTCCGGTAGAGTACACAGGGGCCCATTATAAATAACGGTAGGCCTCCTTTAAACGCCTGCTTTGAGCAGGAGTTAAAAGTTACAAAAAAAATGGTGCAAGCAAATCTCTTAGATTTTCTAGTGCCATTTTTTCAGCCCTCCCTAACTGGGGAACACCCCCCTTGCATACATTATGCCTGGTGCAGGCATAATGTAGCGCAAGGGTTGACAAAGTGGCGCGATGCAAGCATTGCACCACTTTGTGAATATGGTGCATGGGAAATGCCACCATAACGCCACATTTATGTCAAAATAAATGCCGCAAATGTGGTGGAAGGTGGTGCTAGGGGCTTATAAATATGCCCCTAAATGTAGAGATAAGTTCCATGAGTTCCACCATATTTGAAATGCATCTCCAAATACTGCAAAGAGGAAATTGTAAAGCACAGAACAGGAGGCACTACATATTCTTTGATATGGAAAACAGGTCCACATGAGGTACTCCCTACTAATTGAAAATCATCAACATCTAGGTTAAGTTCCAGCTCATCTACGAGGCAGCCACTGATCAAATCCTTTGCTCGATGACACACTGGGGGCCAGAGCCTCAAGATATCTAGACAAAGGGGTCACAACTCTACACTGCCTTGCTTCCTGTTCCATAGAATATCAGTGGCTTCTGGGGTTCTATTACAAATCGGGTACACTGACCTTGTTTGCACTGCGGTGCATCTTCAATTGGTACGCTGGTTGCAAAGAGGTTGTCCCCAGGGCCGATGAAAACTCACGGATGCCCTGGGGGCAGCGTGTTAGTGAAATATGACTGGACTACTTGAAACTGCTGATCAGTCTTTCACTGTGCAGGTGAAACCCGCCGCTACTTCAAAAGTGAGGCAAAGATTCCCCTGCAGGTGGATGCACTGAGCCATATACACAGGGAGGACACAGCCATCACCATCTTGCATACACATCCACAATTATCTGCTAACAAACCATCACACACCCACCATCATAAATGCAAACACCTACCATTTATGGCAGAAAATAACTAATTAACCCTGCCAGGAATCCCCAAAAGGATTAATGGCAGATCTAAATTATTTTATTTTATTATTGCAGATTTCTCTGCCACCAGTACAGAGAAAGTCATGGTAGTAAATCTCACAAAAACGATGGAAAGTGGGGGTTCCAAGGCATGGTTTCCCTTAGAAGTTGGTGAGCATTCACTAACTCAAATCCAATCCCTTCCCACCCTGGAAATGACTGGAAAGATAGTCCAGCCGAGGGTTAGTGTGGGGTAGACTGGATCGTAGTTGGGAGGATTGTGGTTGATTAGAGTGGGGTGAAATGGGATGGAGTGGGGTGGACTGGACTAGAGTGGGGCGAATTGGAGTGGGGCAGATTATTTTGGTTTAGAGTGGGTTGTTTAGGATTGGAGTGGGGCAGATCATTTTGAATTAAAGTGGGGTGGTTTGGGGTGGGACAGATTGTTTTGGATTGGAGTGGGGAAGACTGGGGTAGGGTGGACTGGATGGGGATGAGGTAGATTGGAGTGGGATGAATTGCGATGGAGTGGGGTGGACCAGATTTGGGTAAGTCGATTGGATTGGAGTGGGGCGTATTGTTTTGGATTGGAGTGGGGCAGATTGGACTGAGGCAGATTGGAGTGAGGCAGATTGGAGTGAGACAGAAAGGAGAACGGCAGATAGTTTTGGATTGGAGTGCAGCAGATTTAATAGGGGTATATTGTTTTGGATTGAGCAGATTGGAGTGGGGCAGAATGTTGTGGTTTGGGGTGGGGCAGAATGTTTGGATTGGGGTGGGGCAGATTGTTTTGGAGTGGTGTACATTGTTTTAGATTGGAGTGTGGTTATTTGGAGTGTGGCAGATTAACTGGTGTGGGTTATGAGTGTTGGAGTGGATTGGGGTGGAATGGGGTAGATTAGAGTGGGATGGATTGGAGTGGGGTGGATTGGGATGTACTGCACAATCATTTGTTAAAGCATAATTTCAGAAATTACACATAATAAAGAAACAGTGTTGCGTTGCAATATTTAGAAAAAGATAATGGTCATCTTTTAACAGCGCCAACAAGCAAACACCAAAAAACGAACAAAAAAAATGACAGCAAAGTGACAAAAGACAAGTTGGCAAAATAAAAGAAAGCTATAAAAAATAAAAACCTTTCAGCTTGTTTGTCATGCTTGGCAAGTGTTTTGACAGTCACTCATCTTCCTTTTGCAGGGCACTAAAAGTTAAAAAGGACAAAATATTACCTCAATCACACAGGGAGAAGTGGGCAGGCACTGATTAAGTTGAATTAATCAGTGCTTGGTCCCTGCTACACACAGAGGAACGGAAATGATGATGCCAGGACTGCAGTCACGAATTACGAGGTTGTAAAGCAGAGTGCCAGGCAAGCCCACAAATGGTAAATGATAGGCGGGCTCGAAGCAATTTACTGTACACAACATAGTCTCGCAAGCAAGGCACATGCACTAGCGCACGCACTCGCAGGCTCTTCTCTAAAAATAGAGGTTGGATTTAACGTTTGGTATCAGAGAAATAGCCCAAGGCTAGCACTCCCAATAACATCAGTACCCTTTGATTTGACTCACAATATAAAAATATTCCATGAATTGTGGAAGCTCAATAGCATTCAAAAGTGAAAGTCCATATCAAAAAGATTTCCCAGGTCCAGATCTTGTGTGTCTTCATCACTTATTTATTTAAAATGTCAATACTTGTAATACATTCATTGTACATCAAGGGTTGACCAAGGTTTCTAACAAATATGCTTGTAAAACTACATAAACATAGATATTGTTATGTATATTTTTCAATAATACATCCTATTCTGTGGTATAGAGTTTGGTCGTTTTGACGGTTGCAAGATGACCGATAATCAATGGAAGCGCTGATGTCGCTGGTCCTTGCAAAACATGTGTTGACTGCCATTTCTTCTTCCCACTCAGTAGTGAACAACTCTGTCCAGAATGGCCCCTATGAGGAGATTCGTCTGCAAGGACATCAGGGAGGACATCTTTTTGCTAGTGGATAACCGCAGGGATTACAGAAAGGATAATGTTGGTAAAGAAATCAGACACGCAGGAAAGCTCATGGAAATCTAACATGATTAATGAAAAAAATAACTAGCAAGCATGAAAATATTCTGAATGCAAATTTCCTTGTTAGCAGACCAGAACTTCACCCTCTAATCAGTTGGAGCATGTAATGCTAAATTCTAAACATTTCGGAGCAACATTAATACACTTTATATCAATTTAAAAAGCGAAAGGGACGTGTTATATTATCTGTATTCTTATGGTGTACTAATCACCCGAAAGGGAATTCCGGCCCTTGTAGCAGGTGTGTGGGTTCACCCTGGTGGCTTATCGAAAAGCCAGGTCTTCAGTTTCTTAAAGGAGTAAAGAGAGGAGGAGGCTCTGATGTGTTGTGGGAGGTTGCTCCAGGCTTTAGGAGCCAAGTATGAGAAGGTGCAACCCCCAACCCTGCTTTTATGTGTTCGCCCAAGCTGTGTGCTAGTGAGAGTCCATAAGAGCAGAGGTGTCTGGAAAGTTTGTAGAAATGATTGCGGCCATTCAAGCAAGCAGGGCCATTATTGTGGAGTGCACTGTCAGTGTAGGTGGGGAATTTCAAGTGCGCTTGAGTGTCAGGAGCCAATGGAGTTCCCTGTGGTGGTGTGATGTGGCTCGGAGGGGGAGGTTGAGGACTAGTCTGGCTGCTGCGTTCGGAACAGTGTGATGACATCTTGTGAACCGGCTGGTTATTGTTCTGCACAGGGTATTACCATAGTTCAGTCTTCTAGTGATCAGTTCTTGTGTGATCATTTTTCTTGTGCTGTCTGGTAGCCGCTTGAAGATTTCTTCAGCATCCTCAGGGTGTTAAAGCAGGAGAAGGCAACTGTGTTGACTTGGGCAGCCATGTCCAGTTTGTTGCCTCTAATGCTTGTGAGCTTGGCCTGGGAGTGGGCCCGATGTCTGTAAGCCATCAGGGGGAGTTCCATGACGAGATGTCTTTCCCAAACACAACCACTTTAGTCTTGTCCGTGTTCAACTTGAGGAAGTTGGACTTCATCCCGGTGGCACCTTCAGTCATGCATGTGATTAACTTGTTTCTGGAGTTGGGTGTTTTGTCTGAGGGACAGTATCATTTGTGTGTTGTCGGCCTAAGTGAGAATGTTTATGTTGTGGGTCCGGGTGACCCTGCCAGTGAGGTCATGTATATTTTGAAGAGTGTTGGGCTGAGTAAGGAGCCCTGCAGGACTCCACAAATGAGTTACTGTGCTTCTGAGGATCAGAGGACATCATGACATGATAGTCATGGTCAGCCTGGTCAGTGAACTGCTCTGCCTCCGCATAGCTCCACCAGCAAGTAGAAGCCAGTTCTGACTTGAACTCTGACCTCGGTCAGAAGTTTGAGGCCCTCCTCCCCACGCAGGCTTATGCCTGCACCTCATCCCTGGTGTCTATTGGGAAAGCTCTGCTCTTCTGCTGGGCTGCCATCTGCCTCTTTTCTCCGTTCTCTCTCCTCGTTTTTATCTGAGTGTGCTATTTTGATTGTGCCTTTCGCTTCTGCGCTTTTCTCTATCTGTTTCCTCGCTTTTTCCTATCATTCGTGCTTCTCTCTCTTTCCCCTCTCTCTCTGCCGCTGCTGCCCCTGCGGCCCCACCCCCTCCTCTCTCTCACTCTCTCCTCCTGCCGCTGCCCCACCCTCTTTTTTTGTGCTGTTTCCCGCTCCCGCCTCCCCACTGTTCTCTCCTCCCCCCTCCCTACTTAATGGCAGCCGCTGCGCAGTAGGAAGAGCAACCCCACTGTCCTGGTCAGTGAACTGCTCTGCCTCTGCATAGCTCCCACCACTAAGCAGAAGCCCGTTCTGACTTGAACTCTGACCTCAGTCAGAAGTTTGAGGCCCTCCTCCACCTGCAGGCTTCTGCCTGCGCCTCATCCCTGGTGTCTAGTGGAGAGCTCTGCTCTTCTGCTGGGCTACCATCTGCCTCTTTTCTCCGTCCTCCCTCCTCGTTTTTATCTGAGTGTGCTATTTTAATTGTGCCTTTCGCTTCCCTCTATCCTTTTCCCTGCTTTTTCTCGTTTTTCCTATCATTCGTGCTTCTCTCTCTCCTCTCTCTCCCCGCCGCTGCTGCCCCTGTGGCCCAGCCCCCTCGTCTCTCTCACTCTCTCACCCCTCCGCTGCTGCGCCCACTGCCCCTTTTTTGCACCGTTTCCCGCTCCTGCCTCCTAGCTGTCCTCTCCTCACTCCCTCCCTACTTAATGGCAGCCACGTGCAGTGGGCATGCTGCTGGAATGCTGAAGGCACACCAAAGGCAAGCCCATCCGCGACCAGCGGCAGGACCCCTGGACCTCCCAGCCACCACCGCTACTCATCAGCAGCACTCATCGCACTCAAACCAGGACACGACAACTGTAAGCAGGCATCACCAAGTAACACCAAGGGACAATACACCTGTCGCCACTGCAAATTCACCAGCCTCCATCACTCAAGCCCATCCCTGAATACCCACAAAACTGAACACATCCTCAGATGTATCCTGATCAACACTCGCTCCATCAACAGGCATGCCATCGAACTCTGGAACCTCATCGACACCACATCCCTGGACGTCGCCTTCCTCACAGAAACCTGGCTTAACCCCCCTTTGGCTTCAGACATCGCCATCACCATCCCAGACGGCTACAAGATCATCCGCAAAGACCGCACAAACCGCTCCAGGAGAGGCATCGCCATCGTCCACAAAGACTCCCTGCACCTCTCCACCAGCACCAAAGACTCCACAACCAACATGGAACTCCTCCACTTCCAGATTGGAACCAACCCTAACACCACTCTGCGAGGCACCCTCCTCTACAGGCAGCCGGGTCCCCGCCCCCTATTCTGCGACACCATTGCTGACATCAGCACCACCCACGCACTCGCTTCCAAGGACTACATAATCCGGGGGGACCTCAATTTCCACCTGGAGAACGCCAATGACAACAACTCCACAACGCTGCTCGAAAACCTTGCCAACCTTGAACTCAAGCAACTCATCACTTCGCCTACCAACTCCACCGGACACACACTCAACCCCATCTTCACTGCCAGCAACCACATCTCCATCAGCCACATCACCGAACGCCAATGGACCGACCACCATTGTACCCCCTTCACCTTCAGCAAATCCCCCGACCGACACCTTCCTCACCTATGACCCCACAGGAGCTGAAACAAGATAACCAAGGAACAGCTACTCACCAGCCTCAACAATTCACCCCCCCCCCCCCCCAGATGACCTCATCACTAACACAGCTGCCCTGGACCTCCTCAACTGGATCTCAGACTGCACCAACACCTTAGCCCCCATCAACAAACCCTCCAACAGATGCTCAGCAAGGAAAGCCAACTGGTTAACTCCAGCCCTCATGGAGCCCTAACAAAACTGCAGCCGCCTCGAAAGGAAATGGTGCACCGACAAGACCCACACCAAACACAAAGCCTTCAAAAAAGCCATAAACACAGACCACCAACTCAGCAGGACCACCAAGAGAAACGCCTTCCAGGAACGCATAAACAACGCACACAACAGCAAAGTGCTCCTTGTGATCAACAGCAAACCGACCAACCCCAGAGCGAACTCCACGGACATCCTCCCCTCAATCAATCAATCAGTAATTTAAGTGCCCCACTCACCCGGAAGGGTCTCAAGGTGCTTAGGGGGGGGGGGGGGGGGGGGGGTGCTACTGCTCAAAGAGCCAGGTCTTGAGGCGCTTCCTGAAGGTCAGGAGGTCCTGGGTCAGACGTAGGTTGACGGAGAGGGAGTTCCAGGTTTTGGCGGCAAGGTGGGAGAAGGATCTGCCGCCGGTTGTGATACGGTGTATGTGGGGGACGGTCACGAGGGCAAGGCGAGCGGAGCTGGCGTGTCGAGATGTGGAAGTTGAGATGCTCGTTGAGTTAGGCCAATCCAGCGTCGTGGAGAGCTTTGTGAGTGTGGATCAGGAGTTTGAAGACGATCCTTTTGTTGATGGGTAGCCTGTAGAGGTCTCTGAGGTGGGCTGAGATGTGTTTGTGGCAAGGGAGGTTGAGGATGAGTCATGCTGAGGTGTTCTGGATGCGCTGGAGTTTCTTCTGGAGCTTGGCCGTTGTTCCCACGTAGAGGGCATTGCCGTAGTCCAGTCTGCTGCTGACGAGGGCGTGGGTGACCGTTCTTCTGGTTTCACAGGAGCTCTGCAAGAACATCTCCACCTACTTCCACCGTAAGATAGCAGACATCTACGACAGCTTCCTGACTCAGGACCACCCCACGCCCAACACCGTCATAGCTACCACCGAAGCTTCTCCAAACCCCCACCACCTACTCTGCTGGGCCAACATCTCCGACACGGAAACCCTCAACATCATGAACTCCATTCACTAAGGCTCTCCCTCCGATCCCTGCCCCCACCACATCTTCAACAAAGCAAGCAACACCATCACACCTGGTTATTTCCAGACTGGACTACGGCAATATTCTCAACCTGGGTGACTTGAAAGCTCTGCTCAACCATCTCCAGACAGTACAAAACACCCTTCTACTCAACCCTCCCAAATTCACTCCCTCAGCCAGTTTGCTTTACAAACTGCAATGGCTACCAGTCGAACGTTGGGCCCAATTCAAAGCTTTACCCTACATGCATAAAGGTCTATCCAACACAAGGCCTTTATACCTGAGGTCTTTAGTATCTAGGTATATGTCCAAGTGTTCGCTTTGCTCAAGCAATCTCGAGCTGGTAGTGGTTCCCACAGTTAGAAAATCCCACCAAGGAGGTATTTGGACCCTAACCCCTGGAAGACTAAGCCTCAGAAACTGGGAGCCTGTAGCTCACTTGCAGTCTTTCATAAAGTGCTTAAAACCTGGCTGTTTCTTCCTGCCTAATACCTGATGACTGGGTATGACATTTTGGAATATCTGTATCAGACCCATGGTTTTTGGATGAACCTAGTGCTGGAAAAACATTTCTAGGTAGCTATCCGCTTTATAAATCCTTTAGAACAATAATAATAATAATAATAATAAAAGGAAGTCCGGGGTGTCATCTATTAGGTAGTGAATTCGAAACTCCACATACACACTAAAAAGCAGATGCCAGGCTCTTCTCTAGTGAAGAATGCAAGAACACCTTTTAGAGGGATGTGACATACTAAGGTAAGAAGTGTGACTTGATTAAATCTTCTGTTCTTTCTTCGTTGTGCTACGCTTACTAGACCAGCTTGGCTAAATATGTATTGTAGCACATGCACTACACAAATTGGAGTGCATTTAAAATATCTGCAAAACATTCTAAACGTTTACTGCTCTTTAAGCAGGTATAAAACAAATCATAATCGTTAATGCAAATAGGTAGGTGTACGAAAAATTACATCATCACTATTGTCTGGATGCGGTCTGCAATTAAGTGCCTCAGAGTTAGTCTTCACGGTTCACACACACTTGTATCCTCGATCTGTAAAGATTATTTGGAACTACTACCATCACCTATATAAACACCCAAGGGGCAGAGATAAGACCAAAGGTAAAATGGAAATTTCAAATGCTACAGACTCCTCCACTAAAGGTAGTCCCTGTGGGACTGCAGTACAGGAACATGAAAGTACATATTCTGCAAATCCACTGAGTCATCCAATTCCCTGGATCACAGGGGAAAAGGACCTGGGCTAAAGTCAGCACCTTCAATTTGTTCTTCCGCAAGAAGGTATTCACTGGGTGAAGATTGGCTTTACCGCTATATCATTTGGGCACCAAGAAACAGCAGGAGTAACAACTCTCACCCTTCTCATCCTCCAGCACCAGCTCTATGGCCTCACTGGCAAACATGTGACTGAACTTTCTGCAGAAGGAGGGAGGCAAGATCCTATAAAGTCTGAGGGAAAATAGGTAGGTTGTAAGGGTATTGTGTACCCTCTCTCAACAGTGACCAACACCCACGGATCCCATGTGCTGGCGTGCTTCCAGGTAGGAGAAACAAGCTCTTGCCCATACTGCCCGAGCATGACCATGAAAAGGGAAATCAAAAGTGGCTTTGCAGCAGTGTGGTGGGTGTGGAAGAATAGGAAGATAGTTGTCCTTGTTGGTACGCACAATCTCTGCCACCATTATTTACCCTTTGGCCATGAAAGGGATATATTGGCTGCTGCACAGGTTGCAAAGGCTGTCTCTAGTGGTAGCCATGTCCCTGCAAGTATTTTCTGAATTTTCAGAACTGCTGGTGGATCAGATAAGCCGAGAGACCAAACTTAAGAAACATGGCTGTCTCTGAAGCATTCCACACACAATCAGCCTTTTCATGAAAAAGTGTGGAACCATCAAATGACATGTCCTTCATGGATGCTTGCAAATCTCCAGAGAATCTTGGTGTGCATCAATACGTGGTACCATATCACCAAACTGATGACCATTTGCATCTGACACAACCTGTCTAGACTAACTCTAAACATGCACTTGACTATATCTTGTCCATGTTAGATCATCTGAGCAAAGGCATTATGAAATTCTTCCTGAATGTCCGACATGATCCTGCTAGTTATGCCACATAAGGCATGTGTGTATTGCCCCTGCTAGCAAAAGGTGTTCAGGGACCATTAGGCCAGGCTGGCTGATGAAAAGACTTTGCCTGAATTTGTTGATGCAGTTTGATTTCCTCTCCAGATGTGTGGTAGGGATTGTGTTCGGATTTACCTTACTACTTACTAGAAGCTGGGTCTGAAAGACATAATTACAAGGTATGGGCCTATGACACATAGCTACAGGATTACTTACAGGTGGGACTGAACACTGCTTAGATGAAGTTGCCATCAAAGTTTCTACCTAGGCCTTATGGAAGGGCAGCAATGGCTCTTAGGTTGCAAGTCGAGGCTATAATATCCCTGCTAAAAGGTTTGCAATAGATTGTATAGTGGGTGGTTGTACGTCTACCACTTGTGCTTGTCTGCGGACTACTACACCGAACAAGGCACTTCTCAGTGGGAAGGGATGGTGAGGACTTCAGCTTTGTCTGAGGTGAAGTGTCACCTCCACTGGCATTCTGAAAATCTAGCTATGAGCCAGCATAAGCATAGTGAAGGGGACAGTAAGCAGTGTTTAACTTGTAAAACATATATAAATAAGTGCCAGGGCCCTTGTCGGGGGCACTGCAGCTTATGCCACCCATTGCTCCTGCCAGCGCTGCAAATGATAGTCCCAACAGAACTACTAACCATCACACTTCTACAATAGACTATTCCAGGCTCTAAAGCTACAAGAATGGGTTGGTTAGTCATTTTAATGTATATTAAAGTAATAAACAGCTGTTGTGATCATCTTTAAATTAGACAAACAGTGCCCCTATGTGGCAGACTGTCATAAGTGCTGGTATTGCTAATTAAGTGCGAGTGCTGACCACTGGAAACCACCAGCGCATATTAAGGACTGAGAGTAAGTTAAGTGCCTCCTCATCATCGTTTTCATTGTGTGGGACATTTTTAAGCTCTTAAAAGTTGTCAGAATCTGACCAGCACAAGGGTTCAAGTCTCCTGTAATACTGGCACTGAGGGAAAGGCTGGGGAGCCTCCAAAGTTGAGGGGTGTCGTAAGGACCTCTTGGACCCAAGTTGGTCCCCCCTGTTTTTAGCTTCATTTTATACTTTCATATTTTATGCGTTTTAGCTTAGCTGATTTTAGCAGTGACCTTTACACGCATTTCTTCCAGTATAGTCTTCTAGAAGTCTGTGGTACGATTAATCTTTGCACGACATGTAATCTGTAATCTGTTCAAGGTAAGGAACACTGCAAACAATATCCTAGGCCCTATAATGCCTGTTCAGGAGACAGCTTCTAACATCTAGACACACCATTGCATCAGACCTGTGCTTCCAACACAGTATGGTTTTATTATATAAATGGTGCACTGACCCAGAAGGGGCAGAGGGCATTCCAGCCATGACTGTCCTGGGACGAATGTTTCCCCCAAGGAAACCATACAACAACTAAAAAAAAAAAAATAGATCTATATATCACTTTTGTCAATATGTGTGTGGTTTCCCTGAGGGCTGCGATCGGACCCCAGGAAAACCAGACCCACATATAAAAGTGATCATACATTTATATATAGATTTGCCACCAGTTGTCTTGCAGTTGCAGCTTGCGTCTTCAAAGCAATGCACATACTTCAACTGACGCTTTTCAACGGTAGCTTTTAGGCAGCAATAAAAAAGTCAAGTAAGTTTTGTGATTATGTTTCTGCTACAAAAGGGTCAGACTTGTCTAGTGGCAGTTTTAGTGCCATAAAGAAGCGCAGAAGGTTTATATGCCTACTGCAAAGAGCAAATCTGTATTTTATGTAAATAGCTGAGTACATTAGTAAAGTCAGCCATTACCTGCGCTATAGTACAAATGAAATGTATGTGCGGGGTGGAGGGCGGCTATGGAGAGATGAAGGGCACTTTTGCTGGGTGGTAATGAGGGAATCCTAGGAGGAGGGAGTGGGAGCACCAATGATGATTGTTGGACTGAGCGCAGGAGGTGCTAAAGACTGTGAGGAATGGTATGCGACAAGGTGTTTTTTGAGTGTCTTGAAAGAACGTGCTGATTGAGGGAAGAAGCGCAGGTAAGGTGGCCTCTACTGTTGCACGTATCTCACACACACCATCAATTTTGTGACTGTCTACGTAGGCTAGTGTTTTAGAGCAACAGTTTAGCCAATAGCAGAAATGGCATCTTGATGGATGACTGCTGCCGTCACTCGGGTTATAGAGGACAACTCTGACATAGGATCAGAGACTGAGACATCAGATACTGAGACAGCATCTGAGGGATAGGACAATGGCGCAGACTCTGGGAGTGATTTTTCAGTCGGAGGAGTCCCATTCGATAACTCCTCTTCCAGTACATTATGAGGGAGGTGATGAGGACGGTCCTTCGCAAGCAGTCTGTGCAACTGGGTAATAGTGGGTTAGCCCAACCCAGAGAGCAGGTGAATGCGGCGGCAAGCAGAGAGAGAGAGAGAGTGCTCTCTTGGGAGCTCCCCAATTTAGTTCAGCCCCAAATTCCACCGCCCAAATCGTATTGTGGAGACATCAAAATTATATATTGCAAAACAAACTGGTTTTGTAAGGCAGGCACCTGTGTTTTTGGTCCTGGGTTCGGCGGCCTTATAGAGAAACACACTAAACCCAAACATTTCTGGAAACTAGACATTCGGGAGAGTCCACAGAGGTGTGACTTGTGTGGATTCCCCAAAGTTTTCTTACCCAGAATACCCTGCAAAGCTGAAATGTTGAATAAAAACTCTATTTTTCTTGCATTTCTGACACACAAACTACAGGAATATGCTGGGATCCACTAAATTCCTACCACCCAGTGATTCCTCACCTGTCCTGATAAAAACACTACCCCACTTGAGTGCCTACACCTAGTGCCTGCGTCAGGAATGGATCACCCCAGGGTCAATAGCTGCCTCATGTAAGGACCAACATTGACCGTTGTGTGATCTATTCCTGTCGCGGGCACCAGGCCTACCCACACAAGTGAGGTACCATTTTTATTGGGAGACTTGGGGGAATGCTGGGAGGAAGGAAATTTGTGGCTCCTCTCAGATTCCAGAACTTTCTGTCACCGAAATGAGAGGAAAAAGTGTTTTTTGGCCAAATTTTGATGTTTGCAAAGGATTCTGGGTAACAGAACCTGGTCAGAGCGCCACAAGTCACCCCATCTTGGATTCCCCTGGGTTTCTAGTTTTCAAAAATGCACTGGTTTGCTAGGTTTCCCCAGGTGCCGGCTGAGCTAGAGGCCAAAATCCACAGGTAGGCACTGTTTTCTATGAAAAAATGTGATGTGTCCACGTTGTGTTTTGGGGCATTTCCTGTCGCGGGCGCTAGGCCTAACCACACAAGTGAGGTATCATTTTTATCGGGAGACTTGGGGGAACGCTGGGTGGAAGGAAATTTGTGGCTCCTCTCAGATTCCAGAACTTTCTGTCACCGAAATGTGAGGAAAACGTGTTTTTTTAGCCACATTTTGAGGTTTGCAAAGGATTCTGGGTAACAGAACCTGGTCAGAGCCCCACAAGTCACCCCATCTTGGATTCCCCTAGGTCTCTAGTTTTCAAAAATGCACAGGTTTGGTAGGTTTCCCTAGGCACTTTGCAAAAAACAGCTCTTTTCTGTCAAAAAATGGGATGTGTCCACGTTGTGTTTTGGGGCATTTCCTGTCGCGGGCGCTAGACCTACCCACACAAGTGAGGTGTCATTTTTATCGGGAGACTTGGGGGAACATAGAATAGCAAAAGAAGTGTATTTGCCCCATATCTTTCTCTACATTTTTTCTTTCTAAATATAAGAGAGAGTGTGAAAAAGACGTCTATTTGAGAAATGCCCTGCAATTCACATGCTAGTATGGGCACCCCGGAATTCAGAGATGTGCAAATAACCACTGCTCCTCAAAACCTTATCTTGAGCCCATTTTGGAAATGCAAAGGTTTTCTCGATACCTATTTTTCACGCTCCATATTTCAGCAAATGAATTGCTGTATACCCAGTATAGAATGAAAACCAACTGCAGGGTGCAGCTCATGTATTGGCTCTGGGTACCTAGGGTTCTTGATGAACCCTCAAGCCCTTTATATCCCCGCAACCAGAAGAGTCCAGCAGACATAACGGTATATTGCTTTAAAAAATCTGACATCGCAGGAAAAAGTTACAGCGTAAAACATAAAGAAAAATGGCTGTTGTCTTCAGCTCAATTTCAATTTGATTTTTTATTTCAGCTGTTATTTTCTGTAGAAAAACCTTGTAGGATCTACACAAATGACCCCTTGCTGAATTCAGAATTTTGTCTAGTTTTCAGAAATGTTTAGTTTTCCGGGATCCAGCATTGGTTTCACACCCATTCCTGTCACTAACTGGAAGGAGGCTGAAAGCACCAAAAATAGTAAAAATGGGGTATGTCCCAGTAAAATGCTAAATTTGTGTTGAAAAATGTGGTTTCCTGATTCAAGTCTGTCTGTTCCTGAAAGGTGGGAAGATGGTGATTTTAGCACCACAAACCCTTTGTTGATGCCATTTTCAGGGAAAAAAACACAAGCCTTCTTCGGCAGCCCTTTTTTCCCATTTTTTCCCATTTTTTTTGGAAAAAACTAAATTTTCACTGTATTTTGGCTAAGTTCTTGGTCTCCTCCAGGGGAAACCACAAACGCTGGGTACCATTAGAATCCCTAGGATGTTGGAAAAAAAGGACGCAAATTTGGCGTGGATAACTTATGTGGACAAAAAGTTATGAAGGCCTAAGGGCGAACTACCCCAAATAGCCAAAGAAGGGCTCAGCACTGGGGGGGAAATGGCCCAGCAGCTAAGGGGTTAAGGGGCTCAAACAGAGTTTCATTAATAAGTGTCAAAACTAACTGAAGATCCAACTAGGGCACAACAAATGGGGTTGGAGGTTACAGACTCAACAACCCCTTACAAAACGCATGGTAATGAGGACTTGAAAAGGGGTGGCTGGTCAGGCAGACAAAGATATCCAGACAAGGCAGATAAATAACTCTTGACCGTGCCTATCGCACAACCCATCTCAGCAAGGGAAAACACAACCTCCAAGGATGTAGGTGGAGGTCTCAGAGAATGAGATGGAGAACCCCCATCTTGAAGAGAAGGTGTGGCCTGAATGATAGAAGCAGCAGAGGACACTTGGAGAAGAGCAGAAGGTCCACATACCACAGCCCTTTGGTCAATCTGAAGCAATAAGAATGATGTGGGTCCAGTCTGGCCCATCATCCTCTGAACCTGAGGAATCCAGGATCAGGAGGAAATGCGTAGTGCAGCTGAAAGTTCTACCACAACTGAAATGCATCCCCCAATGCCCCCATTGACAGATACTGGTGGGCGCAGAACTGCTAGTAACAAGCTTTTTCATAGGAGGCAAACAAGCCCACCCGAGGAGTGCCCCACTGGGTGAAGATATTCTTGACTACCTGAGGTAGAAGATGCCCATTCATGATTGGCAAGATAACGGCGCCTCAGGCTGTCACCTCATAAATTCAGAGACCCTGCTAGGTGATTGACGGTGAGCTAGGTCGCTTGGTGGTGTGCCCAAAGTCACAGTCTCAACACCTCCTAACAAAGGAGGTGAGAATCTACTTCCCCTGAGGTGCCCAAAGCCAGTCTCAATGCCTCCAAACAAAGGAGGTGAAATGATACTCCCCTTGCTTTTTGATATACCACATTGCTGTTGTGGTATCTGTCAAGATCTGGACCGACCAATCTCAAATGGAGAGGAGGAAGGTCTTGAGCACCAGCCAAATTGCCCACAGTTCCAACTGGTTGATTTAAAGGACCTTTTCTTCTGGAGAAGAGAGGCCTCTGACCTCCAGAAGTCTCCCCACCCTTGTGTGGAGGCATCTGTGACTACCATAGTTGCAGCCAGAGGGGGACTGAAGTTCACCCCGGGGCTCAGGTTTGCCTTGTTCTCCCACCAAACTACTTAAGCATCAGTGCTGGGGAGACCACAAGTGGGTCCGACAGGTCTACTCCGTACTGAAGCCGCTGCCTGTGTGGTACCACTGCAGGGCCCTCATGTGCCAACATAAGTACTTGACCAGGAGAATACAGGAATCTAGCAAACCTAGGATTTTAGAATCTCACAACTATAACTCACATGCCTTGCTGGAATGATGGAACCATTTACTGAATGTTGATGATTTCTTGCAGTGGAGAAAAGGCTGGGAGGAGTATGGAGTTCAATCCTGCACCTATGAGGCTGAGTTGTTGGGAGGGCAGCAGGTGAGCTTTGGGCTCCTTGACTGAAAAGCACAGGCCAAACAGTGAGGATACTGTCACCTGCAGATAGCGCACCACCACCTCTGGTGAACCAGCTTTGATCAGCCAGTTTGCCAGATACGAGAATATTGGGATGCCTGATCTCCTGAGATGGACTGCCACCAATGCCATCACCTTTGTGAAGACCCAAATTACAAATGTCAAACCAAACTGGTAGTGCATAGAACCCACTACAAATTGCAAGTACTTCTGATGTGACTGCAGGATAGGGACGTAGAAGTATGGATCCTGCAGGTCAAGAGATACCTTTAAGTCTCCTCGTTCCAATGCCAGTAGCAGTACTTGAGCTAGGGTCAGCAGCTTGAACTTTTCCTTTTTGAGGAAAAAGTTCAGTTCAGTGAGGTACAGCTCGGCTGCAAAAAGTAACATGTGTAACATCCATGGTCTTTCTCCTACTCTGGCACTAACTCCACTGCTCCTTTTCATCTCCTGTTGCAGTATGGCGAAGTAGTTCGGAGGGGGATTAAGGGGAAGGGGATATAAGGTAAAATCTGAAAGAAGGGAAGGGTGTAAACCTTTGCACAATTTGGAGGACCCAGGGGTCTGCAGTAATGGTCTCTCAGGCATGGACAAAGGGAGACACCTGCCCTCAAGCAGGCTCCGTGTGGGTCTGGGGAAGCAAACTAGGTCTTTTTTTTTCCTGGTAGTACAGTAGACGAGGACGAGGAGGAAGGTTGCAGGATGGACCCATGCCCCCTTCCTCTGGATCTACCTTTGTACTTCCCGACCAATGGTTTTAGCTGTTGCTGGGTTTGCAGCTGGTATTCCTGCTGATGGTGAAAGGAAGATCCTCTTGAGAAGCCTGGAAAGAGTTTAAACTGGCTAAAGTCTTTAGAAAGAGGAGGCAGTCTGAGACCAAGGGAGCGAGACGTAGTTTTACTTAAAACGCTACAAAGCTGAATCAGCCTTGTCGCCAAAAAGAGGGAGGAGCTCAAGTCATTTGCAGCTTGCTCTCAGGCTATCATTGACCGTGTCACAACACTGAGTCTTTCCAGAGGAGGAACCTCTCACAATGAAGGCATCGCACTACATGACAATCTTGTTGCTTCACAAGCAGTGCTTAATTTGAGCCGGGGGTTTCTGGTGGGGGTCACCGGCACTTATTTTTCTGCATTAGGCATTAACCTCGAGCAAAAGACACATATGGAAAAAGATGAACAAAGAGAAAGATACACAAAGGGAGAAGGGAGAAAGCAGAAAGCTACAAGGGTGAGCTGAAGGGGCAGGGAGTGGCTTTAAATGGATTAAAGAGGCCCGAGATGGCTTTAGGATTAAGCTGCGTCAGTATTCCATGCTCGTACATTTAATTGCAGCAGCTGCATGTTTTAGAGGAGCGATTTGGGCAAATTAAACACTGTTCACAAGTACTGAAATTAATCACGAGCAGAGTGCACCAGTTTATTGCCATGACACAGTCAATTAAGGAATAGCAAAGGGTGGTAAGGGAATGCACACTTCACTGCTGGATTAGGTGTCACTGACTGCAACCACATGTCACTTCAGCCATCTCACCACACAAAACACCTTTTCCGTAACTGACACTTCTAGTGTTCGATCAACGTGCAAGCTGTCTGCAAAGCTAGTAGCTACTTCATTGATGTGTATGCTGCCTTTACGGGATGCATACAAGGCTTTGGCCCTCATTACAACCCTGGTGGGCTGGCGGTAACTACTGCCAAATTATGACATGCCAAACCGTCAATGTACCACACCGTCTGCCACGGCGGTAACGACCGCCAGGCTGGAGACATCAGTCTCCAGCCCGGCGGCCGTCACTAGTCTGCCTGCGGGATGACCCAGCATACCGCCATGGTTTTCGTGGCGGCTGTACCGCCATGAAAACCAAGGCAGTAGGCACTATCAGGAATTCCCTGTCACTTATAGGGGTCTTCCCTACCTCCCTCCCCACAGTCCTCCCCCAACAGCCACAACCCCCCTACCACTCCCCAAAGCTGATAGGACTCCCTCCCATCCCCCCAACTCCATCAGGCCCCCCATACATACCCCCCACTCATGCATGCACATACCACACACACACACATACACGCGCACACACATGCACACACATGCACACACACATGATACACCCCCGAAAAAACACACACCACACCCCCCACATTCAGATGCACTCACACACCCCCTCTATACACACACAGTCACACCCCCATTCACGCACACACCACACAACACCCCACCACCCCACTCCCCTGTCGGACGATCACCTTACCTGTCTATGTGGTCGTCCGGGGGGAACGGGTTCCATGGGGCCTGCTCCGCCGCCAGCACCCCGTCACCACAACATCGCCTCGCGGAATACTGTAACGTAATTTGGTGTTGTAATGACGTGGCAGTGACGGTGGAGCAACCTCTACTGCACCGCCGACCACCAGTATGGCTGCTGGCGGCTCTCTGCCCAATTATGGGGGAGAGTCACCAGCAGTCATAATATGGTGGTCGGAAGACAGACAACACTGGCGGTCTTCGGTCTGGTGGGACTTCGGCGGTGAGGTCATAATGAGGGCCTATGTCTTCCGTCAGTCAGTTCTGGTGGCTATTTGTTGGGGATTTTAGTGACATGTGGCTCATAGGTATATTATTACAACTCACACTGGGTCTGCAGGTGCATCAGGGGAATGGCATCTCAAACATACTCAATCATTACCCATTACAACACAATAGACACACATTATCCTAAATGTTACTGGATGTACGTAAATTTACATTTAGAATAGAGCCACATCTAAAGAAGTATCACATCTTCTTTGCAGGTGATGCCGATATGCTGTCTCTTCACATCCTTCCAACATTCAACCACACAGTCTCAACAGAGGTATAATCGGGCAACAACCACGTACACCAGCCACCACTGAATGTGCTTTTGGTACCCTTAAGTCACACTTCAGGTGTCTTGACTGTACAAGGGTGCTATACTCCCTAAAAGAAAACGGTACTTACCTTCAATAATGAACTTTCAGATATAGACTTTATCTAAGCACAAATTCTTCATCTTAGAATATTCCTCAGACATCCGACTGGATCCAGAAAACTTTGAAGCATTTTCGCTGTGCGCTGGAAGGTGGAGTCTGAGACTCCACACCAAGGCTGCCTGCGCAGATGTGACATACACAGGCCTATAGAGACAACACCCATGTGCACTGACATCAGTTGCTTTCTTCACACTTCCCTGCCCACAGAGCCACAATTAAATTGGTTATGACCAGTGTGTTGAGTCACAGATTGGGATATTTTTAGGTGAGGGATTCCAGTTCAAAAAAAGGGGAGGCTCAGTGAGGAATCTGTAGTTAGAGCTTCTACCAGAAAAACCATTACCTAAGGCAAGGGACTTTTCTTCTGATATAATATAATATAATGGAATGGAATTTGCACAGTGCAAGCTGATCACCTATGAGGGGTCTCTAGGCGCTGAGTAGGTGCAGAGAGTCAGGAGCATCAGACAAAGAGCCAGGTCTTCTAATAGAGACTTCTAACCACAGGTTCTTCACCCCAGAATAGATACCAAAACAGTACCTTCCAGGGGGTGATTCTGTGAACTGCCTCAAACCAAAAAGTCCTGCAGGACCAAATAGGAAAGATGACTGCCACACCAGGCCTGACTGTCCAAGAAGTAGTGTTTCAAGAAAGTATGGCAGGGAGTCCACGTAGCTGCCTGACTAAAATCGAGGGCAGGCACTTCACGGGCCACCGCAACAGCCTAGGCTCTGGTCGAATGAGCTTGCAAGCCTTCCGGAGACTGCTACTGTGCTAGTGCATAACAGATCTTAATGCATGGTACAATACAGCAGGAGATGGTTCTTTTCAGCATTGCATTTCCATTCTTTGCTCCTATGAACCTAACAAAATACAGTTTGTTTACTTAGCATTGCCGGGTATGAACAAAATAGAAACTAAGAGCCCTCTTTGTATTCAAACAGGGAGCCATTCCTCCTAATTAGAGGGTTGGGGTAGAGCAAAGAACTTTGGGATGGTGATGGATTGACAGATGAGAAAAGAAGTGTCTACTTTGTGCAAAAAGGAAGCTCAGGTCTGAAGAAACAACTTATCTGGACAGAAGGTGATATATGGAGGGCCTGAAGGTTGCTCACTCTCTGCACCAATGTTATAGCCACCAAGAAGACTGTCTTAATGGTGAGCAGCATAAGGGGACAGTTATACATGGGTTCAGATGGAGAACACATGAGGATTGGCAAAACTAAAGTCAAATCCCACTGGGACATTATGAAAGGGGAAGAGGAAACAAATGATGAATCCCTTTAGGAAACACATTACAATGGCTGGCTTAAACAAAGAAGGCTGGTCTGGCAAATGTATAAAAGCCTAAATAGCTGACAGATAACATTTAACTGCGCCCAACGCAAGACCTTGCTGGGCTAAAGACAAGACAAACAATAAATTCTCTGACAGCTTGGCATGAAGTGGTTTGACCTGTCTATTTGTACACCAGGCCACAAGCTTTTCCCAATGGCAGGAGTATATGGATTTGCTAGAGAGATGACTGGCTGCACAAATAGCATGCACTATCTACTGAGGGACAGCAAAAATGCTCAACTGTTTCCCCTTAGTCTCTAAGGATGGAGGTGGAGAGTACGTAGTTGCTGCCGAGACAGGCGGTCCTCCTGAATGGGCAGCTTGATTGGTGGACTGATGCACATTCTCTGGCATTGGGTAAACCATAATCTCCCCACTCAATCTGGAGTCACTAGAATGACTTGGCCCAGGTGTGAGTTGACCTTCTTCAGAACTCAGGACAACGCATGAAGGAGCCCAAAGCTCCATTCTACTAGGAGCACGTGTCCTAGCGAGAGACACTCTGGAAACTCCAAAGAATAAGAAGTGCTGTCATTGCACATTCTTGGCTTTAGAAATTGAGCCAAGGTTCTCCACGTTCACGGAAGAGACCCGGCACCACCTGCGGGTGTAACCACCATTCATGATCCATGAGGCGTTAATGGCTGAGCTCGTCAATACTGGCGTTCAAAGATCCCACCAGGTGCTGTACCACCAAGAAAATCCCCTGATGTTCCAGTATTGTCCACAGGTGAAGGGCCTCCTGGCGCAGGATCCAGGACCCCACCCAGCCCTGCATGTTGCAATACAATATGGAAGTGTTGTCCATGAACACCTGAAACAGCCTCCCTTGAATGGATGGCAGGATGACTTTCAACACCAAGTGGGTGGCTCTTAACTCCAACAGACTGATGTGGAACTGAGATGCTGCCCAGAGACCAGAGGGCTCTGATCGCCCCCCCTCTCCCAGACAGCAGCTCCAGCCCCGAAGCGATGCATCGGCCACCACTATCAGATCTGGGTGGGGTAGGGCTACTGATCTACTGCTGACCCAAGAGCGATCCTGTAGCTACCACTGCAAGTCTTTTGCAGCCTTCTTTGAAATCTGGACGTGTTCAGAGAAGGTCCCCTTCATGCTGCTGCTACTGGGACATCTATGCCATCGGCCATGTGTGGCAAAGCAGGGTGCAGGAGGTCATCAGTCTCAGCAGCATTGGAGTCAACTTCACTGAAATCCAGGACCAAGGCTGAAACATAAGGAACATTGTCTTAGACTCTCGCTCCAGAGGGTAGGCGCGAAACTGCAGTGAGTCCAGAATTGCTGAGATGAAAGGGAGTGTCTGCAGAGGAGTCAGGTGTGACTTTGTCATGTATATAGTAAATCCTAAGGATTTCAGAAGGTTGTCCGTGCTCTAGAGGTGGGTGATGACTGCCTAGGGCGAGGCCACCTTCAACAGCCAGTCATCGATGTAGGGAAAGACTGGGACTCTGGACCTCCGAAAGTGTGGTGCTACCACTGCTTTCACTTTTATGAACACATGAGGGGCACTTGTGAGATCAAAGGGGAGCAAAGTGAACTGAACATACTCCCGGCCCACCATGAACAGCAGATAGGCATGTATGGTGGGATGTGAAAGTAAGTGTCCTGAAGGTCGAACACTACCATGCAGTCTCCAGGTTTGAGAGCAGACAAGACCTTAGACAAGGTGAGCAGCTTGAATTTGTCCTTCTGCATCCTCTGTCCTTTTTCAGCACCAGAAAATAGGGAGAATAGCAACCATGACCTACGTCTGACATCGGGCCTTCCTCTATGGCTCCTTTGACCTGAAAAGCATGCAATTCTGTTGCAAAAGGGATAGGTGAGGTGGTCTTCTGTCAGCCATTCTTGAAATGGTGGCAAAGATGGCGTGTTTCCAGGAATGGAAGGGCATAACCCTGCTAAACTTTTCGGTTACATCCATTAATTTTAGGTGATGACCTGCCACTTCAGTAAAAAGTAGTGAAACCGCTGCCGACCAGGTGGCTGTGTGACACAAAGGGTACATCAAAGAAGCTTAAAGGTTGCAGACACAAGGGGCCACTAGCTGCCCCTGCTGGCAAGGCTCTGTTGGAGCCACTGCTATGAAAGGACTGAGAGGACTGGTGAGCTGAAAGCAACAGTTGGAAAAGCTGATAAGCATTGCCAAATCCAAGCAGGGGACAAAACTGGCTGTGTGGTGGGCAGGGGGTGGTAGACGACACAAGGGAGTGTGCCATAACCCTGCTGTCCTTGAAGTGCTCCAGTGATGAATCAGCCTTGTCCCCAAACAGATGGGACTCATCGAAGGGCATGTCCATAGGGCTGGACTGGACATCTCTTGAAAAACAGGTCTACCTCATCCAAGCATGTCTAAGGATAACAACACTGGTGGCAATGGCCATACCCAAACAATATGTAATATCAAGCCCAACGAGGACTGAAAACTTCCTTGCATCACATCCATCATACATGGTTGAGGGAAGGATAGCACAAACCACCTCAGGTGCCATAGGAAGGACTTAGATCATGAGTACCATAGACATAAGAGAATCTGCTCAAGAGTCAGGCAGTATTCAATATTCACAGAGCTCAGGGCAAGACTGGAGGACGAGAAAACCCAGTGCTCAAAAGTGTCAGTTCTTTTGGGTTAACAATTGAGCAGATTACCTGTCCAGGTAAGAAAGTCTGAATCCCACAGTGCAGGGCAGGGACGACGGGCAATCTAATGGTTGACCGGAGCACCGATCCAAGGTTTAGCAAGAAGAGGTTCCACTGCAGTTTGCCCTGGTTGTAAAATGGATCCAGAGGGCCCAACTGGTACTGAGGAAGGTCCCATTGCGTGGTTCCATTTAGAGGACCTGTCGACCCCATGGGGCCTGAAGAAGCTCAAGAGGGACTCAATTGTGCAAGCAGGTGCACTTTCTCCTCCTGGAATTGTGCAGGATTAGTCCCTGGCCCAGGAAATGAGGGCTGGTACAGGGTGGTATCAGGGATCCGCTCTACATTATGACTTTGGAAGTGGATCCTGAAGGTTTGGTGTCCTTGCCCCCTTTCGGCGGACTTGGAGTCCCCCATTTGGACTTCTTTTTCTTTTTGTGTAACTTCCTGACGAGTGGGACCTCAACAACGAGTCTTCCGGGGAATGGCTGCTGGGTGAAGATTAAGAATGGCCACTGACTTAGACCGACGAAGGGTATTTCAGTGTTGGGCGATAAAAAGCTTCACCTTCTGCTCCTGTATAGCTTTCGGGTCCTGGGTACAGTCACCGAACGCTGCCGGTTCGCAAGATGACACCAAAACAATACAGACAGACCTCGTTGCAGACGTTTGCCTGTGACACTCCACCACAAGGCTTAAACCCTGTCAATCTGTTGGGGGGCACGTCCCTTGCACACAGGAGAAAATTTGCTATAAAAAAATACTCAAAGTTGTGAGGAAAAACAGCCTTAAAGAAACCAGAGTTGGATCCAGAGCTGCATAGGCATGGAAAGAAAGGAACTGATATCAGTGGAAATGGGTGGTGGATGATGTCTGCACGGAGACATTGGTGACACCATCCAGCGCACAGGAGTACTGCTTCAAAGGTACCAGAGCCAGTGCGACACCTGGGACATATTCTAAGCTGAGAAATCTGTGATTAGAGATCTCTATCTGAAGTTGTGTGCAAGACAGTAATAGCCTGTTGCATATTGCAACACAAAGTCATGCAGTGGAGCTTACTCAGACATAACCCTTGATCTACTGCCACATCCAAGTTTCCAAGGGGGGCAGAGAACAGATAACAGAGTCTGCAGGTGTGTGACGGACAATGGTGGACGTTTATATCATTCACATATACCAACATGAGACAACACTGTAGCAGTACCATAATGTCATAGTCAATCAAGCTATTCTCTATTTAATAATACACATGCACTACACTGTTACTCATTTTATTGCTTTTACATCTGTACACTGAAATACACATAGTTCACACAAATATGTGTAAATACTAGTTTAAACCTTAAAATGTAGTTTTACAAGTTCTTAACAACTTTTTTCAAAATGTATGCTACAACCTTAATACATTTACACATTCTGTGTCGTCCTGTCACAAGGCTGCCTCCCGTGCTCCACGGAGGTTATATGGAGGCAGTCCATGTAGGTGCTTATATAGTTTGACCACAAATGTAACCACAAGGGCTGTCTCCTCCTCAGTGAATTTCCTCATTGTAAGAAATTGGATTACTATATTCGGGGGGTGTCTACCCACGTCAAGCAAGAATCACAACCCCTGTCAGTACAAACCCTCAGTCACTAAATTAACCTAAGCTCATAGGTTATCTTATGAATATTTGAAGAGCGCATCTAATACCCAAAGGTGTCTAGGCACTAGACTAAAAGACTTCATTGTACTGCCGAGCCAGGCCTAAGGGCGAGATAAATCCAGGGTTTCTTTGAACAGCCAGGTTTTCCTTCCACAGCGCTGGTAGCTATGGCACCGAGCAGACAGGCAAACCAGATTAGAAAAATGCAGTACAATTTAATAAACAAAATGACACAAAATCAATAAGGGGAACCAGAGATATTAATTTTTAAAGATTTAAGTAGGTATAGCAGTAAACTGGAACTTGGGGGCAATGTGGTGCTGACCGCGAGGGAGCATGGGTTATATACAACAACCAGTTCATCCTGGTCAAAAGGTTTACCTTCTGACTTTCGTCTTTCAAATCCCAATTCACCACAGGAGTACACTTCTACAGCCCCCAGGCCTTCAAGGAGGCTCTTACAGACTTGCAGAGTGTCAAGACAGAGGCCAGCAGCAGGATCCATTCCAGGTCTCATTGCCACTAGTTAAGTTGCAGGAAAAAGCCTCTAGTTTGTTGTCTCTCTGACGCTTTAAGAGGAGGCCAGCCTTAAAATGCCTGTAGTTCACTTCTTTGTCCTGGGTACAAGATAGAGACTGTCTATTCCTTTCAGACACTTCTCAGGTCGCAAACAGCAGGTTTAGTCCTCTTCTGATCTTTCTGAGGTCCAGAGGTGATCTGAAGTGAGTGCCTGGAGGTGCCACATTTGTGCACGGCATGAGCTAGTGGGGTGGGAATGACTTCTGGGTATGCCATAACCAATAGGATTAAAGTTGCCAGGGCCAACACTACCCACTTTGGGCATTTTAAAGATGGTGGAAGCCTTTGGCCACTCTGAACTTTGGCTCTGTGAGCTGGGTGTATTTAGGGGCAGAGTATTATGGTAATCCCTAGTGCCCACCCATATTTTACACTAAAATCCAGTTTGAAGCAGGTACATCAATAACCAGACAGTGGGTACCCAAGAATTGTCTTGCATTCTGTTATTGGCCTTTGAAGTGTATCTTAAGTGTTATATGTAAAGCCCCAGCAGACCTATGAAGCAGAATTTGACACTTCAGCACATTTTGACACTGTAATGTCAAAAAGGTTGTCCGCAGCCCAACCCTGCATCAGGTTCTGCGGGGTCATCTCTGTCTATTCAGGTTAGCCTACTGGTTGGTTCTGGGAGGCATTTCACATGCATTCACACCTATTCACATGCTAATTACGAGCTGACAAAAGTAGGTGAGCAAATGCAAATGGTCCTCCAGAGGCTTTAGGCAGGTAAAAGGTAACTTTTTAAAAGTACATTTTCCTAACTATTTATCCAAAATGTGACTTCACCATTGAAATTGATTTTAATAACTATTGTGGGGTAGGGTGTTGGCTGTATTTGTGTGTTTTTTAGTGAACAAGTGTCAGGTGTATATGGTTTGTGATTTGGGTCAGGTTTATAGTATATGCCTAGTTTCTACCTCAGCCAGGTGTAAAGTAAAATATGGTGGTAAAGCTACTAGTAGTAATTTTTAGGCTGTAAACTCAGTTGTAGGACGCTCCACACTGGTAGTTGTAAATCTCCACTCGGAAATGGTGAACAGCAAAAAGGGGGTGAGCTGTATTTTGAAGTAAGAGTAGATTTACATCTTAGCAGGTTTGCAGACGTAAATGTATTTTTGTGAATCGGACCCCTATTGTCTCTTTTGTTCACGGCACTTGCTGCATTTAAAAAAGGTTACCATATGTTAAAAAGATACAAATAAAGCATTTTTATATAGCGCTTAAATAACAATGCAGCTATAAATTTAACCTAAAGGCATTAGTTCTCTAAATTACAACACAGCAATTTGGGCTAATTGCATATTTTCAACTCATCACTCGTGTGTCATACAGCTTAACTCATGGTGCAGAGAAAGGGTTGGAGCTGTCGGCTAAAAGACATACCTATTGTAACTGCAGCACATCTACAATGTCCACATGTGAACATCCTATCATTAATATCTTATGGTCAGATTGTTTCCCACAACACAAGATGGCCTACTTGGAAAAAATCAACAAACCAAGGTCTTTTTTCTCCTCTGGGACACTCTGTTAGTGTAATAATATACTGCAGCTTGCAACAAAATGCTTTGGTGACCTTTCTAGCGGACAAAGGGAGTTGTCCATATGACCTGGATCACACTGCACCCATATTTCTGAGACAATGTTCACCTGTACACTCATACATACCCAATTATTCTTATGCACACACAAATATATACATGTCTTGATGTAAATATCCCTTTCCGCCAGGAAATGGTAGCATTAAAGCCCACCATGGGCCAGTAAGGACAGCCTGGTGCTGTTTTAAGAGGAAATGGAAGCTGCATTTCCTAGCTCTTAAGAGTCTGGCTTCGTTAAGTTTTCAGTCTTCTGCTCCCTTCTCTGAAGGTATCGAGTCCGAGCATCTGATATGGATGTCTCATCATTTCTTCTCTTAGCTTTCTTCAAAGCATCTTCTAGTGCCCCTTCTAGAAATATAATGTCAGAAGTTGTATTACACTGGAGAAAAGTGAGATGTGCAACTGCTAAATTATTAACTGCATTCCTAAAAACATATATCTATGTAAAATACATGTACATAATTTGTATCTATTTTTCACTACATCATCCTTTGACAAACAAGGATATTTGGTTAATCTTTGGTTAGACATCTGATGAACTCCTTCATCATCATTGCGATTAAGAAAAACAGGTGAGAAGGAAAAAGCAGAAAATTAGAACATGCAGTTCAACAACTAACAAATTGGTCAACAAGTGAGACACAGCAATGAGCAGAGAGCCAAAAGATAATTCAGGGGATGTAACTTTAAATAAATGAGTCGTAAAGAAAAGGTAAAGGTCAACCTAAAAGAAAAGTCCACCAAACAATTACTGATAAAAAAGAGCACATCTCCTTAAGGGGAGGAAAATCAACTATAAGGGCACTTTGATAAAAAAGATGACATTCCTAATTTAAGATTTTGTGTGAAATGTGGCATAACTCAGGATCTGTGCAAATATTTAAACAGGATTTCTATATACCACATATTAACCAGGATTAATTAATGTCATTGACTATACCAGCTAGGATTTGCATATCCATGCATTAGTCATAATCTGTACAAACAATTAACTGTAACTAGGGCTTCTATAGAATATGAAAATCTTTGATATGTATGTCACAAAAATTATCTAGGACTAATATCATGGATTAACCACCATTTCCTTATACATTGAACTATACAAAATGGGATGTACCTTGACTTATCAAGGGTTGAATTTGTTAAGCACACACTAAATCACACTGCCATTTAGGCAAGGATGTATTGTCTGTGAGTTTTAGTAAATTTCACATCACTGGAGCAAACAAACCATTTTGTGCACTAAATTTTCTCTGTGGTGCCATCCGCCCGATGTACTCAAGAGCATGCCACGAAAAAGTATAATCTTTCCCCTTAGGGTATGGAAGCTCTTGGGCTCACTCTATGCCGCTGAGTTTGTTCTAGTACTATTACACATCAGGTCTCTTTTCCAACCCATCAGGTCTCTTTTCCAACCCTACCAAAAATGCCATGCTGGCTCTACTACAGGTATTGACCATTTCTTTAATCATGTCCTGCTATTTGAAGGCTGATTCCGAGTGCTAAGTTGGAAGTATAAATGACAAGAGAGGGGAGGAGCCCAGGTACAACAATGAAAAAGGACAGTTACCACAGGATCATTCACAGTAACAACTGTCCTGAGAGTTTGTTCAGGGCTAGTTGAGAAGTGTTTCCAGTCCCCCATGCTCATTAAAAGCTATTTATCACTGCTAGTTGGGTTGTCATCCAGACAGTTTGAGTCTAAATTTGACAAGACAATGCCTTCTCTGAAATGAGAGCTGCAGTGGTGCTCACAATCTGTGGTAATAATACCCTAAGCCCTTGGCAAGATCCTATTTGCTGCACTATGCAAGCTTAATACGTATATCCTGATGAACTGGATCCTCTTACCACTTTATGGGAAACACCTCTGCCTGGACTACTAATGATTTAATATACAACTTTGGTGCAGGGGTTAACTGTGAGTAATTTTGGCCTGTGGTTCTTGTGCTGTAGTTTGGAAGCTTCACTAGTTGCATTCTGCTTCTAGCTGTAACTGTAATATGGTGAGGTTAAATGCCCCCCCGCCCCCACTGCCATCAATTGAAGTTTCCATTGTAACAGCTACAACAATTACCTATGTAGCTCATATTTCTGTGATAGGCTTCCAACCCAACCAACTGTGGTGCATGGGTTTTCTGTGCATTGCAGCACAAAAGAATGGGCTGTGTCTATTAATTTGTGCTTTAAAACCTCTGCGATCATATTCTTGCCAGGGGCTACTTGTGAAGTTGTATGGGCTGAGCCTTCTTTCTGGGTTACGGAAGATTGAAATGCTGCAAGGATTATCTGTGGAGTGTACAGAGGTGGAATCCTTACTCTGCCCAAACTGTGAAAGTTTCCTTTTTGATACACTGCCCATATGGAAATCCATGCAGTGCATAGATATGGACTCCTTCCCTTGAAACTCTTAACAGTTCGATTCTCATTCTCTGCTCCAGTGGTTAACTGTACATTTTAAAGGGTTGCATTCCTCTTCCTTCTACTGGCAGATGGAAGTCTCTAGTCTTTCTCTGCAGGAGGGGGTATTTTTCCTGTTATAAGATCTCCATCCCTATACTTGAACTTCAGAAATGTCATACACTTGCTCAGTGGCTACCAGTGCAATATTAAAGGCCTCAAGCACCTCCCCCAAGGTTTTAAAAGCTTCCATGTTCACTCTTTGCTCCAGGGGGTTCCCCTGTATTGACATGGGCCACATTCCTTTCCTTTCTCTTTGCCTACTTTCATGTACCCACTTGGCCTCTGGGACAAGGCTGCAGACAGTATACCCTTCTCTGTTTGCCCTGTCAAAGATTCCATGCTCACAGACTACTTTGTGTTGATGCCTATGAGATGTATCACTTCCCTATACAGAGCAATCTTCTATGCAGAATATTTAGCACAGATTCTGGTAACAGGTTGATTGACATTAAACTACGAGCTCCGTAGCACACTTCAGCACATACGTTCACCATCAGATCACCGTTGAACATTAATTGTATTTCCTCACCGTTTTGACGTTTCAATCCCTCCTTGATGTTCCACTTTGCCATTTCCTTCTCAGTCACAGCTTCTCTGGCCACGCTACTCAGTTCATACACATCCACTTCATGCAGCTTTGGCAGCAAGTCTTTTACCCATTCATAGCGAATGGGACACACAGTCTTCACAAAGATGTTGGACGTCACAAGAACATCATGAAACATGATCCACTCCAGCTCAGCCTCCTGTCCGTGGAGCTGGAAATCAAGAGATCATTTAAAACTGGTATTGTTTTCTTTAAAGCAAACCAAAACTTAAACACGTTTTCCATGTCTTTGCATTGAGAATGCATTTGGTCCTTGTTGTATAAAATTTTCAATTGTGAACAAATAGTCAGTTAAGGTTAGCAGATGACCCCATGACACTAGGACACAAGTTGGCAAGCCCTAGGCTTTCACTGAATAAATCATTGTGTTCAAGGTTTTTAAGACGAATTGTTTAATTTAACTGACCCAAGACAACCCACAGAATGCACTGACTTGTTAACTAAAACACAGGACTGGTAAAGAGGTGTTCCAATTGTAAAGAGTAATCTGGTAACACTAGTTTTATGAAGATTTTATCCCTGTGCAACAAATGTAAAAGGCTCAGTCATTATTCGAGAGATTGCTAGAGTTACAAGGAGCTTACAGGTTGGGGCCTTAAATAGGAGAGCGACCTCCTTGAACAATAAAAATCCAATATGCTCAGGCCTGAGATAATTCTGCTATGGCTCAAGTGATAAGCTTACTGGCATGAAATAAACACCAAAAGAGCTCCCTCTCGTGTGACATGTGTACAGGCTCGCTCAGGCACGAGATGACAGAGTCTTACCTGCGGTGAAACAGCTCTTACAGGCTCACTCAAAATACTGCAAAGCAAACCTTAAATAACAAAGCTCTTACTATCTCTAATCAGACCTATCCACTTACTGGCCTCAGTCAATGGAGCAATCCTGGGCACAGCTCTTGTGGGCCCAACCTGAGGCAACATACCTCCTTCTAGTGCCTTAGACAAAAGGGATATTCAACATGCAGCACAACTATTACTGGATCAGACCCCAAACAACACAGTTTTACCTTAGGAGAAATGTTATATTGGTCCATGTCATTAGTCTATAGGTTGACTGCAGGTACCACTCCAGCAATACAGTTCTTGCTGGGTCAGGCCTCAGGCAATGGAGTGTTTCCTCAAGTTACATAGCTCTTACTGGCTAAGCCCACAGCCAGCAGGTTACAAAGACTATATATGTCCAAGTCTTACATAGCACGACTATTCATTAGGAAACAGTCATTAAAAGTCCATTAACAGTCAGCTGCACCAGCCATCAGGCAGCACAACTTTTACTATTCCAGACTTTAGCCAGTAGTGCAAGTTCTCAGATTATGGGAGTTGAGGTCAGGGACAGAAAACAGACCCGGGCACCCAAATAATAGTGGCCCTCTAGAGTGAATTCGATAGCTCTAAAAAAGTGGCCCATGTTTGCCAATCGGGGCAGTTTTTAACTTGCAAAGACACACTGCATAAGTGTTTTGCAAGATATGGAAGACTGCATGGATCTGAGTTTGCGGTAGGTAATGTTTGTTATAATATCAGGGAAAACATCAGTTAAAAACCACCACGGCAGACCATAAAATAGACCCACAAACAGCGAAATAACACAGCCCTTACACTGACCTGTCATGCTAGCCTGTCAGGTACTGCTTGATTGCCCTATAAGGCAGTCCGACCCTGTACATGTTCATGCCTCAGACAGGGCTTTAGTTCTGTTTGCAAAGATGATACAGGCTCATACTTTAGCCAGCCGGACAGTCCCATAGAATGAACTACGGTTCCAGGAATCCTTATAGCTCAGACCATACACAGCAGTTTTAATTAGGGTTATAGGGACTTCAGCAGACTTTTTCGTCAGGTTTTACAGTTTTACCAGGTTTAGACCATATCCCTCAATGATCCACATTTTACTTGCAAATGCAGGGCTGACTTCCTAATGATAAAACATTGAAATGGGCAGTGTGAGTTAAAGTGGCAGAAAATGCCCCTATGCTATTTCATTGCAAATCCCCTATGGCCACTTACATCACAAGTTGAATTACGGTCTTCTGTCGACCTTCAACCATACAAGAGTAAAGAGAATGGATCATCGCATCACTTTTTTGCTCACAAGCACTGTCATAAGCATATAAATAACTATCAACTATAACTTTGGCAATCCGGAACCTAGACCAGTGCTAAAACTATATTACTTGAAAAATCATTGATACTTCTGAGACCAGTAAGCCTCTGATAAAATCACTGGGTTAACTGGTGTGTAGTGTATGCCCTAAAGAAGTGAATATATTACAGTGAAGCATTTATTGCCATTTCTGCACCTTGAAAAACACAAAAAGGCCAAAACACTTGGGCTTTCGAAGAACATATATCAATTCCATCTTCACTAATACACCACATTTTGGTGGAACTGAATTAATGAGTAGATAGTATCAGTAAGTGCACTCTTTAATTTCTCTACACATCTGCAAAAGTGGGACTGTTTTGATAATGACAAAACCTGAAAATTGGCAGTGTGGGTAACAGTGGCAAAATATACCTCCTATGTCTCTACTCTCTAAACACAGAATACCTACTGTAGCCAGATCACAAGTAAAGTGTTTACTCTTCTGCAGATGCTTAAGCCATTCCTCAGTAAGGATGCATTATATTTTAGTTACGTCAGTTTTCAGCTTCAAGATCAGACTGGAAGTATTGATTTGAACAAAAGTCACAGTAGACTTCAATATATTTGTTTTTAAATGCTACCATTTTAATAGGTAAGGGAACTACAAGAAAAGGATATACCATGTTTTCACATGCCTAACTGTCCAGTTGTTAAGACTGAGTGATCATCAAATGGCTGTGTTACTCTGGAAGAGATGAACAGGGTGTTCATTTCAAGCTCTATCCTATTGCATTTTTGCAGACCTGGAAATTTGTGCAGCTCACACTTTACTGTGAGTCAATAAAGACACTTTTTGGCCCTGTATAGATTTTTCTACTTCCCATTTCCCTTCTCTACAGCTAGATAAGGCAAACCCTTGGCAATATTTGAAGACGTACAGCTGAAGAAGGATGTATCTTCACCATAGTCCCACAGCCCTCCATGGTGCGAAATGTAGTGCCTGCTGACCTGAAAACACAAGAAACAAATACTAAGTTTAGGCTTGTCACAGCGCTTCATGCCTGTAATGCTTCAACATCAACGCTCTACAAACATCAAAACAAGCAGATAAGCATTTATCAGTCAATAATTACATTGTTAACCAAAAACAAAACAGGACAGTATTTCTCTGCCTTTAAACGCAGAGGGTAGTCCTAAATATGAATGCACAATTTAAGGCCTAACGCCTCTGGCTTATTTACCATTTATTTATTTAAGTTCCTAATAGAGCTAGTAATAACCCTAGGTACAGGGTGACAGGATGCTTTACAGTATCGTTGATATAAAGTGCAGATGGGAAAAAAAAAATCAAAAACATCAGCAGAATTTAAAGTGTAAAACGTTCAGGCTGGTTTGAGATTCAGCATGCACTTCTGGGCAGCCCACTTCAGATGATGGATGCGGTTCATTTTAAGACTGTTGAAGGCCCCTGTCAAAGACAGTGACTGATGTGACCTATCTGATGCTAACTAGGAGAGCATCCCATTTCTTTGTTGCATTTTCACAGAAAGATTGTTTCGGTCTGAAAGTTATTCCAAGTCCACCTTGAGTAGTATTAGGTGTCCAGGATTTTGTTTCTATCAGACATATGGAATTTCTGGCACCGGTAGTCAGGTTTTTGTCAGGCTGACAGTCTTATACCTAATGCATGCAATTTTATATGCTGAGCAACATTCCAGAGAAGGCTAACCTCAGGATCTAATGCGTGTGATGCGCTGAAATCTTTTTTTGTTGCGGACCAGAGGCATGCCACATTCACCATCTTGGGGGACATAGGTTAAATTTGGGCAGGTCAGTTGATAGATAATTACCATACTCAAAATATGAGAAGCTTGGGGTCTGCAGGGCCAGGTACAGGTCTTGCTTTGCAAGGAAAGACTTGAAACCTTGAGACTTAGTAGTAGTAGAAAAGGAAATGTATGCAGGATTTCCACTTAATCTCTTTCTGGCAGGTGATTTAAATGCCAAATTAGGTAATCGGTTTTCTCAAATGATCTCGCTTTTGACCCTGTCAGTCAGAATATGGATCTGGGGATCATAGATCTGAGAGGCTGTCAATTACACTCACTCCTGTTGTCATTGGATCTAGAGAGTGTTGTCCCTAGTGCAAGCAGTACCACGTTCCCTAAGTTCACTGGGTGGGGGTGTGGGACTACTATTGACTATGTTTTTGTTTCATGGAATCTGCAACCTTTGATTTTGGTGGCGGAAGTGATACCTACAATCAACAGTGACCACAACCAGATAGCGCTACAAGTCGTAGCACCCTTACAGCAACAATTAAGTGTCATCAATTCCTGTCAGACCCTAAATACTAAGGACGACGGACAGAGGGTGGTTTGGAGTTCTGCTGACCTGCCCCTAATTCTGAATCAGGTGTGTTGCAATTGTATGGACCTGGTGACCTCATGCTTTTCAGATCGGGGTGAGCCTTAGAATTCATTACAGAGTTTTGCTGACCTTTTGTCTTGTATTAATAACATGTTGAGCAGACCCATTAGAAAAACACCTATAACTAAAAAATTATGGCTCGATAAAAATTATACAGATTGTAGGGAAGCGAATATTATTTTGTGACAGGATCTAAAGCAAACCCCTTGGGATTTGGATGTAGTTTCTGTTTGTAGGAAGGCATATGCTCTATCTCTGAAAAAGAGAAAGTCTGATTTAAAGACAAGCAATGAGATGCTATTGTGGCCGCTTGTCAAAATAAGGACCCACAGGCTTTTTGGCGGATGGTCCGGGCTGGTTTGGCCAAGGGCCAATCTTCTGATACTGCCACTGTGTGTATCACCTCTGATGCTTGGAATGTGCACTTTTCTGGTATTTATGGCACCCATACTATAATTTCCAAAGAGGCTCATGAAGATTTGCTGGTAAATTTGAATCTCCTCTATTCAGAAGAGAAGTATTTAAGGCAATTTCCAATAGTCTCCCAAATAAGGACCCAGGTCCAGATGGGATGCCTTGATTTGTTTATAGGAGACCCTAGGTTTTGGTTTTCGATTCTTACTAATTATTTTCATTTGGTCTGCCCGGTCGGCCCATTACTCTCTTGGCGCATATCTAAAGTGGTACCAATTCTCAAAAAGGGAAATGTCCTTGAAGCTAGACGTTATCGTCCTATTTCCCTGCTTGGCTCTACCTCCAAAATAATTGGTAGAGTAGTATTGGGGCGATTGATGTCTTGGGCACAGGCAAATAATGTTTTTCCCAGTCACAATATGGGTTTAGAAAGGGCCTGGGTTCAATCGAACAGTGACTAAATTTACATCTACATATTGCTAAATATAAATTTGCGAAGGGCACCACAATCCATTTGGCATTTATGGACCTAACATGTGCATTCAATTGTCAACAGATCAAAGTTATGGGAAATTTGTTTGTTTGTGGGTCTCAATGTGGATTTGCTTATGTATCTACGCCTTCTCCATCAGGACCTTACCAATTTGATTAGATATGGGCACCATGGTGAGTGCACTCTCCCATTTAGAGCTAACCATGGTGTTCAGAAAGGGTGTGTCCTTGCCCCAATATTATTTTTGCTCTATATCAATAAGCTGGAAAGTACTTTGGTCTCTGTATGTATGCAGATGATGCGGTTTTATTGGCTCAGACAGCCAACGGGTTAAAACAGTTGGTTACTTGCTTCATTGTTTTAATGAAGGGCCTAGAGTTGGAGACAAATTATCCAAAGTCTTTTACAATAGTATATGGCCCCAAATCTACCAAACCAGTACACTGAGCATAGGTGGGCACACACTGGAGAGAATGCACTCTTTTCAGTATTTGGGGCTGGAATTTGATGATGCCTGCACCTGGTTTCTCTGTGTTAGAGGTAGAGTGTCCTGTTTTAGTGCAATGGGAGCCACCTTCTCCCTTGCCACCAGCATAAGGGGGAAAAAAAACATTGCACCTGTTTTGAAAATCTATAAAAGGAAATATCTACCAACTGTAACTTATGGTATGGGAGTGTGGGGGGTATAGGGAAGTTGGCAATACTCAGGTGGAGGAGAATTGTTTTTGCCACTGGCTGTTGGGTGTTATTCTTCCCATTTGGAACTACGTTTAGATTGTGTGCACAATATCATTACTGCAGCTTCGCTGGTGTTCGAGTGTTTGATTTGAGCTAATAAGGCAGTGGAACCCAATAGAGCAATTATCAATTACTGTCTTTCCAGTGACTATGGTCTTTCTATCCCATTGTTGAAGTATATAAGGAACACGGATATTTTTGGTTGTCCTCATTTGTTTGATAACCCTCAGTCAATTACAAAAAAGGATAAAGGACAAAAGGATTCAGGAATGTTTTGTCACCCATAGACAGTCTGTTCAGGAAGCCAACGAGCTAATGAAGCCATCTGATAGGGAGAATTGCATGATTCAAATGTCAATGGGGACTGCATCATATGTGCTGTATGTACAAAATTTGTATGAGAAAATGTTATTGATCCGGTTTAGGCTGTGGTCTATAGGTTGGCTGCTGAGTTTCCCTCAAGGGCAATTTTCAACTGTTGGCATCTGTTTCTGCCCATGTGACAAGTCATCTTCTCAGTCTTTACTGCCCTTGGTTTGAATTTTTTTTTTTTACATGCCCTTTACAAGACGTTATTTGCTACCTCTATTGCCAAAGTATAAGTTCCCTAAATGCAAGGTCGTATTGCATTTTCTACAACAGTTAATGGACAACCTGTTTTGCTGATGAATGCTTTTAAAAAGGTTCCCTAGGTTTGAGAAAACCAATGCTGTTTTAGTTATATTTATGTATATTTGCTGAAATATAGTGACTGGTATGTGAATTTTTAATGGCTTTTTATGTGTAAATACACTTTAATTTCTGGTCTAATAATGAATGTTATCTTTTATGATATATTTTATTACGATCAAATAAAGATTTAATTTAATTGAATTGAGACTTTGTTTTAAATGGAATTTGATGTTTCAGACCTTCTCTTTCAGACAAGGTGAGAGTGGAATAGTTTGCCAAGTCTGAAAGCAAAGAACTTTGCTGAAGTAATTGATTTAGGTGCCAAGCCCATGTTCTGAAGTTGATTTGTTCAGTTATTGGGGAAGTTCTGGGCCTTTCTATTAGGATAGCAGACGATTTTCTGTCTTTTCTAGGGTCAACTTTAGTTTCAAGTTTGTCATTCACTTTTGCATTTTAAACTTAATGTATCATTGGGTATTATCCACATATCATATAAATATGATATCTTGATTTTTTTAAATATTAGCTTGTGGCCCCACAATAGCCATACTGTGGTTAAAATGTTTTTGGAAGTTTCCTTGGTCAAAGGTATCGCTGGTTGCTACAGATGTGTGAAAAAGGACTAGAAGATTGGAGTTGTTTTTATTGAAGATCTAGAGGTTTCAGAGCTGTGACATGATTGGAAATTAGATTGGAAATTCACTAGGATAGGGCTTTTTCTGGTATAGTATTCCAGATGGCTGGGGACACATCTATGATTTGGAGAGGTAGGGGAGGCCAAATATGGGCCTGCATTTATTCAGTACTTCTTTGAGAGCACTACGGGGGTCATTTTAACCACAGCATTCTTTTGACCGCCAGGGTAAATGTGGTGGTCCCACTACCAACAGGCTGGCGGTGGAGTCCGCCACATTATGAGTGTGGCGGGGTGGCCTCTGCCAACCCACCACATCTCCACTCATACCGCCATGGCGGTTGGAACCGCCGGGCCGGAGATAATTATCTCTGACCCGGCAGTCCACAGAAGACCGCCGGCGGTATCGGAAGCCGCCTTTCCACCAGGGTTTCCAGGGCGGCAGCACCGCCACGAAAACCATGGCGGAAAGGCTACCAGTGACAGGGAATTTCTTCCCTGTCACTGGTAGACGGCTCCCCCACCCTCCACCCAGCAAGAACTAGACCCCTCCCTCCCCACTTCAGCCACAGCGCCTCCCTCCTGCCACCCCCTACCCTGCATACATGCACACAGACACCCACACGCATACACCCATTCACCTACACTCACACACATGCATCCACTCACACTCATCCATGCACGCATTCACAACATTCATACATGCATTGAAGCACACATCCATACACGCATTCACAACAACATTCATACACGGATTCAAGCGCGCATACTGACACCCATCCAAACACACATACTCACACGCATACACACTTACATGCAGACCCGCACTCACTTCACCATTCAGACACACATACAACCAAGCATACACACATTTATGCACACACGCAGACACCACACACTCATACACGCACATACAACACCCCCACCCTCCCACCCCCATCCCCCGTTGGAAGATCACCTTACCCGTTCCAGGGAGAAGGTCGTCCGGCAGGGAACGGGAAGGGCCACTTCCACTGCCATTAGCACCCCGCCAACAGGACACCGCCAGCTGTATTATGGCCCATGTTCCAACAATATAAACTTGAAAAGGAGGAGGTTGCTGATGGTGTCACCTCTCAGCTAGTCATCATCGCTACTGCACTTGGGCAGTCCTAGCTAGAGTCACCAGGGAAAACACTAACCCAGATCCTGTCAAGGCCTACAATGGATAGGACTTATGCCTTGGTTGGATGTCACTGTTGGTTACTTGCCAATTAGTTACCACTCTGACTTGGCCTCAGTCAACCGGGTACATTGAACCATTGCTGGATACATGGTAGCTGATGTGCATGGATCATTCCTGTCATTAGTAAAGGTGGCAAGGCAGTGGCTCTTGCAAAAGCCTGACAGGTGAAGGCCATACAACATTACTTCAATTGTAGATAACAACATTCCATTAATTATCATTGGCAGGTGATTAATGTGGAGACTTCCTACTTTAATAATTATATATATATGGTAGGATCTAAACAAGGTATGACAGAATGTAGCACATACAAATTAAATTGTTTGCTCTCTTTAATGTGGGAATGACGTATCCTTTCCACTTCCTGTTGCCAACCAGTTCCCTCTCCATTCCAATATTACATTTAGGTTTCAGAAGCTGAATTGGCCTTCTTTGAAAAGAGTATACAATAAAACTGTACGGCAGTGATTGGCAGCTGGTGGGCTTTAAAAGTGATTTGGGTCAAGAGTCCCCACAAACGTTTGTCCTCAGAAGAACATGTTTTAAAACAAGCACTGGAAATAGCAAAAGGTCTGCATTAAGGTGGTAACACATTCAAACACAAGCATGCATAAATGAACTTGTGCATGCTTGAATTTGGTTGTGTCAGCACTTTATGCCAGAGCTTTTGCTATTGTCCAACCTAGCTAATCTTTATGTCTTGCTGTGTGAGGACTTGAAAGGTGCACTTCAAACTACTGACTTCAAAAAAACATATGCTGCCCATGATGACAGCAACACACACAAAAAATACCCAGTGTAAAATATATCATACTATGAAATGAAAAATATATAAAAAAGGAACTAACTTGCCCCATGACTACTTCAAGCTGCAAGTGCTGAAAAATATATCTATTTTCAAAATGCCATGTATCAGCCAGTGACTTAAGAAGAATTTCCCATAGCCCCTTTCTGTATAATGTTGTATTTTGTGTTGTATAGTACTTGTTGCAGGGACATTAGGTTCTTGGAAAACAGCTTAACCTGTCTGTAGACCGACCCCGAAAATGGGACAAATGGTGTATTTCACAATACAATCTTCAAATAATGTTACTAAAAGCCACCAGTTTTACAGGAAGTTATCATGATGCACTCAAAGATTTTCCTATAGATTCATGGCGTTGGAAGAAAGCCTGATCCTCTACTTGTTTGCATGGGGAGGAAATGGGTGTTGGAGGAAATCAGCAGTCAGGATGAACTGTGGACAGCACTGATACATACATGCATCACTTCATAGGACAACACTTCATTGGCTTCCAGTCGAGAAGCGAATTCTGTTAAAGACACTTTGTACAGTACATAAAGCCCTCTACAGGAAACGAACAATAAACCTCAAAGACCAAGCCTCCAGCTGTGTTCTACCCAAGAGATTAACGTTACAGTGCCAAGGGTCGATTGAAAAGAAGAATCTTCCCCTCCTTAGCTGGCCAGCATTGGAATGCTCTCCGATTGTCGATTAAAGAGATAACCCTACCCTCACTCTCAATTTCATAAGTGGCTGAAAGAACAAGTTACTTACCTTCAGTAACACCTTATCTGGTAGAGACAATATCTAGTTGCAGATTGTTTACCTTTGAATTCTCCCCAGGCGTCCGATTGGATCCGAAAAATTCGGCATCATCGGCGTCGTCTATGCTGGAAGTGACACCTGATTTAGCTACATAGGCGCCACCTTGCTACGCTGACGTTAGTTACTTTTCATGACTTTCCAATCCACAAGTGCAGAGCCATGAGCAGCACTGACACTGGTGTGTCCAAACTAGGGCCCTGAAAGGGATCATCCCCGACCATAGATATCTGTCTGCAGAATGGTGAGGATGGGTGGGTCTGTAAGGAATCTGCAGCTATTGTCTGTACCAGATAAGGCGTTACCGAAGGTAAGGAAATTTGTTAATTTGATAGGGATTTCCAGCCGCAGATTCCGTACCTTTGAATAAATACCCAAGCAATACGATCTCCGGAATGGTGTCTGAACGAACATAAAGTAGGAAAGGACTTCCTGACTGAACGGGTGAAAATGCCCGTCCCTACAGACCTGTCTGTGCAGGCAGTAATGCTTGGTAAACGTGTGTAGGAAACCCAATGTTGCTGCATGGCAGATGACCAGGACTGGGACTCATTATGCTAATGCAGTGGTTGCAGCATTTGCTCTGGTGGAATGAGCCCATTAGCCGAAGGTTGCTTTTTCACCTATGATTAGCAGATCTTGATGCAGAGAACAACCCATTGAGAGATGGTCCGCTTCTGCACCGCCTGACCTTTTTTCACTCCAAAATACCCCACGAAGAGTTGGTCATTCACCCAGAACTCTTTAGTTCGATCAGAACAGCAATGCTTTTTTTAGGTCCAGAAGGTGGAGGCACTCCTCTTCCTTAGAGGAATGTGGAGGAGCATAAAAGGTTGGCAAGGTGACAGACTGATCCCCATGAAATGGTGTTTACCACTTTCGGCAGGAAAGAGGCCCTAGTGAGAAGCACCAGTTTGTCTAGAGAAAATGAGAAGAATAGAGGCTTAGAAGATCAGGCCTGCAGCTCACGCACCCTCCGGGCAGATGTAATGGCCATGAGGAAAGCTGATTTAAGCAGCCAGACGGGACAATTGTGAAAGGAGCACACATCAAGAATGTGAGGACCAAAATAAGATCCCACTGAGGCATAATAAAAGAAGAAATGGGTAACATTTGTATAAGGCCCTTCAGAAATCTATTTACAATAGGGGACTTAAATAAAGAGGGTTGGACAGGCAGCAGCAATAAGGCAGACAGAGTAGAAAGATAACCCTTAGGGGTGCCCAGTGCCCTGCTGGGAAAGGGTAAGGATAAGAGGCAAAATATCAGAATGAGAAGCAGAAAGTGATGAATGGACTTTTCTTTACAATATAATACAAACCATTTCTACTGGCAGGCATATACCGTTTTGTTGGAGGGATGCCTGGCTGCCAGAATAACATTGCAGACTTTGGGCGGAAGGTCGAAAGGTCGAAAGCTGCCAACTGCCACCACTCAATCTCCACGCAAGAAGAAGAGATGATAGGTTCAGCTGGAAGACCCTCCCCTGCTGCTGCGACAGAAGAGCCTCCCGAAGGTGCAGCCTGATCCAACGATTGACATTCATGTGCAATAGCTTGGGATAGCAGAATCTCTGTGCCCAATCCGGACCCACAAGGATGACTTGGGGCCAGTCGTTCCTGAGCTTCTTGAGAACTCTGGGCAGGAGTGGTACGGGCAGAAAGGCATACAGGAGGCCTGAGTCAAACCAAAAGCATCTCTGAGCAAGAGCCATCTTGAAAACTCCAGCGTGCAAAACTGCTGACATTGCCCATTCTCAACAAAGGTGAACAGATCTAACCAAGGTTCTCCCCACTGGCGAAAGAGACCTTACATCACCTTGCAGGTGGAGACACTACTTGTAATCCGCTAGGCCTCGAAGGCTGAGTGTGTCTGCTCTGGGGCACAGGAAACCTGCCAGATGTTGAACCACCAGGGATATGCCCTGCTGTTCCAGCCATCTGCTCTCCACCTCTTCCAGGTGGCCACCCCATCTCAGGAGAGACGCATCTATCACAACTGTGTGATCTGGTTGGGGAAGGGAGAGGGGTCTGTCTCGGACTCAGTCGCAGTTCGCTGGCCAACACTGCAGGTCCTTTGCAGATACCGCAGAGATCTGGACCATGTTGGAGAGATTCCCCTGATGCTGCGCCCCCTGGAACTTCAGGTTCTACGGCAGAGCCCACATATGCCATCTGGCATAAGTCACTAGCAGGATGCAGGAGGCCATGAGGCCCAGCAGTCTCAGAGGCAGTCTCACCAAAACGCAGGATAGAGGATGAAACATCAGTATTATATCTTAAATATCCTGGACTCACCGTTCGAGAGGATAAGCTGAAGCTGCACTGTGTCCAAAACAGCTCAGATGAAAGTGAGCATCTGAGAAGGAGTCAGGTGTGACTTTGGTACGTTTATAGTGAACCCCAGTGAATGCAGGAGGTCTGCTGTAGTCTGGAGGTGGGAGTCGAGATAGGGGAAGACTGACACCACTGATCTGCTCAGATGAGCTGCGACCACAGGCATCACCTTGTTGAACAGCCGAGGGGCCCTGGTAAAGCTGCAGGGGAGTACAGTAAACTGATAGTGCTTGTGACCTTCCATGAAACACAAGTAACTTCTGTGGGCAGGCAGGACAGGGATGTGAAAATAGGCATCCTGCTAGTCCAACGCGACCATCCAGTTCTCTGGGTCCACGGCAGACAAGACCTGAGTCAATGTGAGAATTTTGAATTTCTCCTTTCTGAGGAAGAATTTGAGGGTTCGGAGATCTAGGATAGGGTGAAGTCCCTTGTGCTTTTTGGGGTCTGGGGATCAGAAAGTAGAGAGGGGGGTGCTGGAGCAGACCACTGGCTACTTGACACACGGGGTCGAGAAGGACCACATCCTCGTCTATGTAGAGGCTGGGAAGCTTGCGCAGGTTTGTGGCTGGGATAAGATTGGTGTCGCTGAAAGTCCCATCTGCAGCCACAAAAGGAGTGAAAGGCACACTGAGGATGACGGGAGGAGCTGAGAGGCCCAAGGACTTGGGCTTAGCCTGTGAGTGCTTAAAACTTTCCAGTGTCGAGTTGGCCCTGTCTCCAAAGAGACAATTGTCATCAAAGGGCATGTCCATGAGGGAAGCCTGTACACCCCCTGAAAAGTCAGATGTTCTTAGTCAGGCATGGCGCTTAAGCACCACACTGTGGAAAATGGTCTGCCCAGCAATTCGGTTGTGTCCAAACCACATCATATAGTGAACTTAGCTGTCTCTCTCTCGTCTACAGCTGCTTGGGAGAGAATGGCCCAGGCCTCCATATAGACTTTTAGCAGAACCTGGGAAACCGTGTCCCACAGAATGTGGGAATAGCAGCCCAATATGGATGCAGTGTTCACTGAACGCAATGCAAGGCTGGTGGAAGAAAACATTTTCTTACCAAAGCTAGCCAGCCTCTTGGATTTCCTGAGCCACGGTAGGGGGAAAAAGCATGCCAGTATCTGGAGATGTGTCCAGTCTGGTGGCATCACTTGGTTCCTCTCACCAGTCTATATCCTGTCCTTCTGACTGGCATTCTAAAGGGTCCAGTGACCTCTCCCATTCATCTCTGAGGCCTAGCCTTTCAGAATAAGGCTCAGGCACCAACTTAAAACACAAGGGTCCTGTTGGTACCGGAATCAGTGTTGGTTGATGCGGCCCGGGCTCCATGTCTGATTCATGGCTCACAATGGGGCTGATGCTGCCCGTGGTGGAGGGAGCATCAGAGTCAGGACCAGCACCAGCGAAGATCACAGTGGCATGACCGGTGCTGGTTTGGATCCAGGATCAGATCCACGGAAGCCCATCAGAACCAGGGTCAGAGCTGCCGCAAAGGAACCATATGGGGCCCCCTCTGACCCTGTGGGGCCTGAAGGTGTTCTGGAGGAGTCAGCAGGCTCAAAGACGAGGTGCATGGCCTCGTAAAATTCTTTAATTTGAGCGTGGGCACTCTGGCTCCAAGAAAGGCTGGGAGACACGGGGTTAGCCCTGTCATATGCTCCAAGGAAACATGCCTCAAACGCCGATGTTCCTTTGTTGCATCAGCCATCGGATGAGAAGTTGAAGCACGCTGCAATTTCTTGTATTTTTCGTGCCTCTTACCTTAGTGTCCTGATGACTTTGATAGGGACGAAGAGAACTTGTAACTCCTGGAACGATCCTGGGACCTTCCTGTCACCTGGGACCGAGACCTCCGAGACGTTGCGCTATATGGAGTCACTTGCCAGGCCTCTACCAGCTTTAAGGACTGCTCCCTCAAAGCCTTTGGTACCATGGTCTGGCAGTCACGGCACGACTTGGAGTTGTGGTCAGGCTCCAGTCACCACAGACACATGAGGTTTGGGTCTGTCACCGACAAGGCGCGGTGACAGGCGCCACAGAGTTTAAAACCTGTCTTCCTCAAAGACATTCCATTGACACACCAGGAGGAAAAAATACTCAAAAAAAGGTTGACAAGACATCAAAAAAATCCTGTCAAAAAGTGACAGAGGGGTAGCTCTTCTCCGTATCTGTGCTATCTTGCCCAGAAAGAAATGAACTGACGGCAGCGTGCCAAGGTTGCACCTATATAGGTGAAGCAGTCATCACTTCAGGTGCAGACGATGCCGCACTAGCCGACCAACGCCACCTACTGGTGCGCAGTAGTAATCCTGAAAAATCTTCCGGATCCAATCTAACACCTGGGGAGAATTCAAAGGTAAGGAATGAGCAGCTAGAGGTCTCTTACAGATCTCCTGACTGCTAGGGCAAAAAGGCTGGCAGTGAAGACCGCCACATTATGAGGGTGGCGGGTTGACCTCTGCCAACCTGCTATATCTCCACTCATTCCGCCATGGCGGTCGGAGCCGCTGGGCCGGAGATGTGCCCACAGAAGACTGCCGGCGGTATTAGGAGCCACCTTTCCACCAGGGTTTCTGCGGTGGGGAATGTCTTCCCTGTCACCGGCAGACGACTCCCCTCCCCCCCAGCAAGCACTAAACCCCCACACACCCTCCAGACACAGCATCCCCCCCACCTCCCGTTCCAGACACAGTGCCCCCTACCCTGCATACATGCACACAGACACCCACACGCACCCCGCACTCATTCACCCATACTTACATACACACATTCACTCACATGCATCCATACCCGCATTCACCTCAGCATTCATACATGCATTCAAACATGCATACTCACACCAATTTCAAACATGCATAATCACACGCACTCATCACAACACTCATACTCGCATACACACACGCATATACACTTACATGCATATACGCACTCATTTCTACATTCAGACATGCATACAGCCAGGCATGCACACACAGAGACACCACACACTCACACACAACACCCCCCCACCCCTGTCGGATGATCAACTTACCTGGTCTGGGGAGGAGGTTGTCTGGCAGGGAACGGGTGCGTCCACCCGGGGCAGCGCCCCGCCAGCAGGACACCACCAGGCTGTATTATTGCACATAATACGGCAGGCGGTGTCCTTCTGGCAGGGCGGGGCCGGTGGTGGAACCGCCCCAGCGCCGCTGCCCGCCAGCACGACTACTGCTGGATTTCTACCCAAAGTGTGGCGGAAATCCAGCAGTACCAGTAATATGGTGGACGGAAGACCACCAGCGCTGGCGGTCATCTGGCGCCTGTGGCTTTGGGGGTCTTCAAGGAAGACCGCCAAAGTCATATTGACCACCTATGTCTTTTGTTGGCTCCCCTTCCAAGCACCAGGACGGGTAGGGTAACAGCCGCACTTGACAAAACTATTGATAATGATAGTGGCAAACCAGTGTTTTTTTCTGTACAATTTGTAGACAAACAGTTAAAGACCTATATAATGTACAGGTATTTTCAAGGAATTTCAAACAATCCAGGTATGCACCTTGACATAATATGACATTATCTCATATCACTTTTCAATATGTAGCATCTTTTTCACTTTTACCTTCTGCTCACTTTTTTTTTTTTTTTGCATCTTGCCTGTTACTCTGCTGATCAATAAAATAGGACTGAGAAAATTCTTGGAAGTGGCAGGTTGGCAAAATGAAAAGGTACATATATTGCATATGTTTCACAGGTTTAGACACTAAGGCCCTCAATCCGGCCGGGGACGACGGAAGCACCGCCAACAGGCTGGCGGTGCTTCCCTGCCCATTCGAGTCCGGCGGTTTTCCGACGGATTTCCCCCGGCTGGGCGAATCCGCCATGGCGGCGATTCTGACCCCCTTCCCGCCAGCCTGTTTCTGGCGGTTTTTACCGCCAGGAACAGGATGGCGGGAACGGGTGTCTAGGGGCCCCCTAACAGGGCCCAAGCCTGCTTTTCACTGTCTGCTATGCAGACAGTGAAAAGCGCGACAGGTGCAACTGCCCCCGTCGCACACCTGCAACACCGCCGGCTCCATTTGGAGCCGGCTTCAGTGTTGCAGGCCTCTTTCCCGCCGGCCCAGCGGGAAAGTTGGAATAGCACCAGCGGTCTTTTGACCGCGGTGCGGCCAAATGGCGGTTCCCGCACAGGTGGGAGGCAACCGCCGCCCGCCAGGGTCAGAATGACCCCGTAAAGGCCTAATTTAGATCGTGGCTGTAATAGTACCGCATCTGGTGTTCTGATGGAGAAAACATGACCCCTCGTCAACAGGCTTAAAGGTTGGAAACCTGCAATGGCTGTGTACTTGTGTGGTCACCAAATGTGAGATCAGGACCCCTGCAGTCATATATATGTCACAGTAATTGTTTTGAATTACTGTGCAATGCATATGTGGGGATCACATTTATGTGGGACATGGATGGGAACACACTGATACAAGACACGTATCGCACACATACACAACTGTCATTTTGGTGTCAGTATTCATTGCTAAATGAACGCTGGCACCACAGTGATGTTACTTTCACACCAGTCGACTATGTCCATGTGTGCACATTGCAAGGGGACCTGCACCTCTGAGGTTCTTCAGGTTGTGAGTCAGAACGTGTATGTGTGCGTGCGATTCAATTGGCTGGTTGAGGCAGAAGGACTGGAGTGGGTGATGTAGTTGTGCCTGTATGTGTGCCATTTGCATGTGGGTTTGATGTTGTTGAGTATGTTTGGTTGTGTGTTATGTTGCTGTGTGCAACATTCAGGTGAGTGTGGTTGTGTGATTGCTGTGATGTGTTTAGTTGTGCTTCTGTGTGAGTGTGTACAGATTAATGAACATGACTCCTAACTCTAAGTTCACACACCATTGTCAATAAATAAATATGCAGTCAAATACCTTCTTTTATAAGAAAAAAGTTTTTTTAATTTCTAACTCTACACATGCAAGTTAATACCAATCAGTAGGAACAACACAATGCCCTTGAGGGCCCTGTCCCACCCTCTATCTTGTAACATGGCCGTGGAATTCCACATTCACTGGTTGCCACCTCCAGGGGATGTGCACTACTAGGCCGTAGTGTCTATGGTGCAGCAGCACTGTCGGAAGCAAGTCCCCTGGTGCCCCACAGGCCTAGTTCAAGTTTTACACACTCCCATAGCACAGAAATGTTCGGCGTTGCGGTGATTGCCCTGACCACTTATGCTTGAGAGTTCTGATCTTGTTCAGAGAAGCCAGGATGCTTGTGGTACAAAGGACTGCACTCAGGAGGTGCGGACTCACTTGCGGAGTGGCGCTGTTGGCTTCACAGTGATCGGAGATGCTCCCAGCCTGGGAAGATGCTATAAATCAATTTTCCCCACATAGAAGGGAAGGGGGATTTCCGGTCTTCAGCTCCTGATTGGAGCCCAGCGAGATGGCAACGTCGTATGTAGCATCCTCTACAGCCCTCAGGGGTCAGCTGGGGCAGTTTTCTCACTGTCTGGGCTTGATCAGCTGAACGCAGCCTCAGTCTTTCCTTGGGCGAAAGCCCAAACTTCTTGGCAATGTTGGTGCCAGCAGCTGTTCCATGTACATGCGGTACTTTACAAATCCTCCACTGCAGTTAAAAGTCTCCACATTCTAGCTGCAGTAACTTCAAAGATGCCCCCCTCTGGCATTGGGGGTCAGAGCAACACGGTGGTACGGGCTAGGCAAGTCCCTACCGTCACACAGTACACAGCTCAGTCCACAGTGGCCCTCTCCTGGCATATGGAGGTCGCCAAGCTAACACTGCACACAGGCAGTGACCTGATTGATGCACTGCACTGCTCACACCTCATTCAGAGAGTCCTTTTGGTAGGGCTCCCCACCGGACCTCGCTCCCGCCAATGCTCTCCTCTTCTTCACAGGGCACACTGGTCTTGGCAAGCAGGCAGGGGCTGGTGTGCAGGCTCCAGGGCAGGTGGTCTTGGTTTCCCTGGAGATGTCCCCTCACCCAGCAGGGAGACTAGCAGGCCTTGGCCCCAGTCCTGGTCACAGGCAGAAGTCTTGTAGAACTTCCCCTTCTCACACAGCCTGTCTAGCTGCTTGGCAGATGACAACGTTTGGAGTCTCAACTTTCCCTTTTTATAGTCCTTTTAAAAGGTAACATATATATCATTTAAGGTCTGAGTCGTTGACGTTTTATGCAGGGGTTATGGTACACTTGAAGTGTGCATTTTTCCTTCTCTTCTTCCCTCTTGAAAGGCTACCTGTCACACTAGGAAGACTATGAAGTTGATATGACTCACAACACAGCTCATGGGAGAGACCAGAGTTCACATTTGGTTGTCAGTCACAGTGATATGTGAATCAAATGGTTAATTTAATCTTGGGGTCCCAACCCTACTTTTTATGATTCCCTTATCAACCCAATCTCCTTGCTGAGATGTGTCCAGTCCCCTTCCTTATGATCTATCAATGAATCAAATAGTACACTTTTAAAATGGGACCCAGGGTCCTCTACATAATGTATGTACCACTGCAGGCACACTTGCAGCTAGTGTGCATTCATAGCACACATCCTTGCATGCATACATATAACTCAGCACATGTACTAATCATACATGTACTGCACAGTATTGCTCTATCTTGTACTGTACCCTTCAAAGGCACACATAAATCCAGCACAGAGTCACTACTCCAGTGCTGTGCAGCACACCACATCCACCTGATGTAGGCAAAGGGTGAGTTAAGCACACAGCAGTGGAACTTTAAAAAGGTGTGAGTGAGCTTGTAGGCCTCACTCCAGTGTCACAGGGTAAAAAATAACCTGTAAATTGATCACTAAACTGTATACTGCCACCACTGTGTTCGTGCTGCTTAACTCTTGATGAAGGAGGTAGCCTTCCACCACTATCAGGGTAGCGCTTAGTGCGCCCCTATTCGTCAAACAAGACCACAATCCGTGAGACAGGCCTATGTCATTGTGCACACGCATTGCCTAAGACAAAACAAAAATCAGCATTTGTGTTCCAGACAACAGTACAGTTGGGCACTCAGAGCGGGGGTACACATTTTTACCATGCAAAGGGCTTTTCCATCACTACATACACTACCTACCCAAAAAAACTAATTCTGCCTCATGGACAAGAATACTGCCACAAGAATTCTCTTTATTTAGCAATGGGACCACATCACTGCTGCAGTGTGCCTCTTCAATGGATCCATCTGGACACACTACCTTTCAAGGCCCTATAAACTGCACAGTGTGCTTTCTCATGGAAAAGGCCTACTTATTAATTGCAACTATGAAACTCTGAGCACATATACACACTGTTCAAAATCCAAGAGGGTTCAACTCATGTAGGCCACCTTCTCCATCCAATCTTGATATGTTATTTCCATAATGCCTTATGCAAGGCCATCAAGATACAGATGTTTGGTAACACAAATCCTCATCGCCACCACAAATGTGAATGAGCACTGAATCTGTCAAGACATTCAGGTGCAAGTACTTAGCACAAGACAAGTCCTACAAATTCTGATACGCTTCAAGATGAGATTTCACCATTACTTGCACACACTGCGCCACAACAGTACTTTGTCTCTGCCCTAACACACAACACGCAAAACTTCTCCTCTGCAGCAATCACCCACACTATTTATTTATTTAGATTTGTAAAAGGTACAAATACAAAAAGGGGTGACTTGGTGATGGAACAAAAGGCACACGCTCAAGCACACTTTAAAGAGAATAAATGCTGGCATGGGGTGGGGGTGGAGGAAGAAGAGAACAAGGTTTCAAGCGTGTTGAGTAACAACAACAAAAAACATGTCAATAACTAACACAGTCTCTTTGATGTCTATCCTTGTTGATGACATAAGACCTTTATTATCTTAATGTCTCTAATGAACCTATCTGCATCATTTCTATTTGTCGGAGCATTCAACATGTCAGGTATCTTCAACATGACCAAACACTTTTTCAGTTGATGCTCAACAACACCATGGGGTCTACATAGGGGTCAAACCAATCAACACCCTCCTCAACCACACACTCAAGCACGACAACACTTCAAGGCAGCACTAGTGATAAACAAAGAACAAACATGAAAAGGTATTTATCACCATCAAGTGTGTCCGTCTTGAGCAACCATATGTTAGGGATTCTCACCATATGCCAGAGACATCCATCAGAAGCCAAAGGTGGCTACCACTACGCAATGCCATCATTGTATCAAGCACTAACACACCTATGATGCCCACTTTTATGCCAATAATGCCACAATATGAAAAGTATGGCCTCCTTATGATTATGCTAGGAATAACCATTACTATGTAATGATGGTCATGATCATGAAAAGTCTGCAAATATTATGCCGAGTGCAATGTATTCTATTTGTGACCAGTATTATAGCAGTGACAACAGCCACTGTATCTGAGATGGCCATCATTATGGCATGGATGGGCAACATGATACTAAGAATGCACACAAAATGCCATGGATGCCCAGGCACTGCAGGTTCACTATTATGTCACTAAGAGACATTATGAGGGTCATTACGACCCAGCTGGTCAGCGATAATGTGGCGGTAAGTATCGCCAACAGGCTGCTGGTACTTACCGCCACATTATGACATCAGCCAACCTGCCAATGTACCACTCCGACCGCCACAGAGGTAACAGTCGTGGGGCTGGAGATATCCATCTCCAGCCCGGCGGCCACCATTATTCCACCTGCGGGATTATGACCCCGCCTACCGCCAGGGTTTTCGTGGCATTCGTAACGTAGGCCATATCATTGACAGGGAATTCCTTCCCTGTCACTGATACGGGATTCCCCCGACCTCTCCAGTTACCCCCTTACCACCCCATCTCTCCAGTTACCCCCCCACCCCTACATCCATGCCCCCCTACACACACGCATACACACACTCATTCACACATACATACACGCATGCATACATCCAATCACACACACTTCCAAACATACACGCAGGCACGCAACCACATTTCACAACAACACGCAGTCACACGTCCATAGATGCACAAACGCATTCAACACTCAACACACACCTGCATTCATTCACACATCCACACACACACAACATCCCCCTCTCCCCTGTCGGAGACCTGACTTACCTGGATCCAGGGGTCCTCCGGCAGGAGACGGGACAGGGCGCTGATACTGCCAGCAGAACACCGCCAGGCCGTATTATTTCTCATAATACGTCTGGCAGCGGTCTACTGGGGTGGCGCTGCTGGTGGCAGCAGTGCCACCTTACCGCCATCCACCAGCATGGCCACAGCCGAATTTCCGCCATTCTTTTGGCAGAAATCCAGCTGTGGTCATAATATGGTGGATGGCTGGTAGCTGCGGCAATGGTCTTTTGGTGGCCGTTGCCGCGGTGGTAGGCGGTTTTTACTGCCAAAGTTATAATGAGGGCCAATATCAGAGATGAGAATAAATGTACCTGACATGATCGTAACAGTGCCAGGATCATTAGCCAAAATCTCAAAGATGCCTACATTATGCAAGGGTGCCAAAATAAGTCACAGATGTGCACAATATGCCACTTCCCTCAATACGTTAGAGGTGGCCACCGTAACAACAAGAGGGACTCAATATGTCAAGCATACCCAAAAAACAGGGCATTATTTAAGTCAGGTACAGCCATCATTACGTCTCTCACAACACAGTCCTCAAGAAGCAGTCATGAATGCACACATACTCAGAGACACTCCACAACCTACCACTCATAAACATGCTACTCAGGCTCCTGCTCCAGGAACTCTTTCCTGCAAACTAGCATTCACAGTTGGTAACTATGAAGTCTTTCCCCCTAACTCGAATGCCTGACTGTCCACTGGGTTTTTTTCTGTTCTCATGCCAGCAGGGGTTGGGAGCTTCAGAGCCGACAGTTCCCAAGCATTTCCCAAGCATTCCCAAGCATTCACACAGCTTAGGATCCCAGCAGAGACTTGGGCACCGGAAGCCAGGTATGCAGTAGTAGGTAGGGTACAGGGACTAATTGTGGAGCTACTGTGCACAATGAAGCAGGCAAGAGGGGCTGCTGTTCACAATGGGGCATACACGTTGCAGCGTAGGGAGGGATAGGCACTGGTCCACATAGATCCAACCACATCCTCTACTTACCTGAGGGTTTTTATGGCTCTGACAATGGGGAGCGGGAGAAGGGGGATGGGGTGGAATCTGCACTTGGTCCTGCCAAGTATTACGAAAGCTAGTGACAGTAATTTTAGAGGACGGGTTTTCAACCTCTTACCTTTTGGCCACATTGCTAAAATAGCCAGCACAAAGACACCTTCTCAACATCTCACTTCTAGGTCCTTCACATTTTTCCCTCGGGAAGTCCTTCATCTGTAGAAGCAAGGAGAAACAAGCAATCAGCATTTTTAATGACTAGAATCACTCTGCTAACAGAGAGGTCTTGTAGAGGATGTAAGGAGTACACTGATCATTGACACGTTAGTACATACCTACCTGGTTATTTCCAGAGCAGCATGCCAATGCCGGCCTCTCTCAGAGATATTTGAAACACTTGTAATATACATAAAAACTCAATATATCAGAATTCGGGAGACTGCGAATTTCTCTGATCTGCAAGTAATTATTTATTTAATTGTTTTGGATTGTTCATTTATTGTTTTGTAAAAAGTTAACTCCACCCACATAGGTTTCAGAGCAGTGTACAGAAACTTCATTTAAGATAAGTAAGTGTAAGGCTCCAGTCCATTTTTTTTAACTGTTTTTGTGAAGCCTGGCGGCAACATATTGAAGCTACTGTAGGGGGGACAAGCCTGTTTTTCTGCAAGCCAGTGAGTTCAGAAGGAAGATAACCATACTTTCAATTGCCAGTCTCAAATCCTGGTGACAGCTTCTTGAGTGTGTGCAGGTGGATCTTTGCAGTTGCAGCCATAGTGGATGTAACTTTTGGGGTGAAAGTTTGAGTCAAACAGGATACACAGGGATATGGCTGTGATAGCCAATGTTGGAGGAATATCTGCTGACTTTAGGTTTCTGAATTAGAGAAGCTTAGTTATTATTATTGTGGTGTCAACTGTATCAAATGATGTGGTTAAATCCATTAGGACAGCTTAGATGCCGGTGGGGTGGAGAATGAGCTAAGAGAATACAACCATTCAATCCCAATCTGCACAGATTTACAGAAAGTCACAGTAGATGAAAGACACCAGAGACAGGATCACATAGTGCAAAACTGGTTTTGGTCACTGTTTGCTCGACATTTGCACTAACCCACCAGTGCCCAGGCTATTAGTCCATTAGTATTAGCTATTAGTATGAGCCCATGTACCTTACCCTTTGACTGCAAAACATAGACGTACCAAGTAATCTTGATTCTACTGTGTTCAAAGATGTGCATAAACCTTGGAAATTTGTAGATGTATTTTTGATGGCAAAGAAGGTATCATACACCAACAGGGGCGGTCCCTGGAAGTTTGGGAAGGTCTGAAGCGTGGTTGGGGGTGGGGACGGGTTGGAGTGGGTGGTGAATGGCATACTACTCCTTGGAGGAATAGATATACACAGAGCTGTGGCCTACTGGGATATGCTGCTAAGTGCAAACCTAGGAGTGCCGAGAGGCGTATGGTATGGGATGTTTATAGATGCGGAGAGACAATACTTGCTAGAATGCTTACTTATATGCTTAAGTGTCTGTGGACTGTTCCCTAGTTCTTTCTAGTTTTGGTGCTATGCAAGTGTGGATTTATCAATATGTGACGCTTCTTTGGCTATGCTATGCGCCTGTTGAAAACCAAATAAAAAGATTTTTTTTTAAAAAGATGTGCATAAACTATTTCAGCATGCAGTACATGTAATTTACCCACTGCCACTCTTTAAGGAGATGAAAATGTCAGGCATGATTTAGCACCTATACCCTTATGTATGCTTCCAAACAGCTAATGCCCCTCTCATTTGCACAATGACGAGTAACTGGATATTTTGGTGAATGACACTGCTGTACTGCTGTGGTTCTAAATACTAAAATCTACAGAAACGGGCACCTTGCAGGGCTATTCTCTATTACATCTTCCACCACAAACCAAGCCAAACCGAATGCCATTTTAAGCAGCAGAGGACCAGGCAAGGGTCTTTAGACAGCTGCAGGTGTGCCACTCCACGCAGGCAGTGGGTGTAGAGTTCGACTGAGCTTGGTGCAAGGTGAGGACACACGTGGGTATGTGGAGGGTTCAGTGTAAGACCTAGACATGTGTACCTTGTGAGGAGAACAGGGACATAGAAAGAGCAAGAAGAAATAGCAGGTTGTAGCACGAAGTTGTCAGTAGTTGCTCGTTTTATTATTTTCTTAGTAATTTAATTCCTGCTTTTTAACTGGGAAACCAGGACTGAATTACCTACTCAGACAATGCACGGGGCGACGTTAGATCTCTGCTAAAGAAAGCACGTCCTGCGGTGTAGTGTTTTTTTTCTTTCTTTTCATTCAGTCTGTGAAATGTTTCAGGAGGCGACTGTCAGAAGTGCAGCAGCCCCCTCTTCTCCAATCTTAACACCCAACTGTAAAGTGCGCATTAAACCTAATTACACTGTGTTCTTAAATGCCTTTCAGCTCTCGTGTGGGCTCGGGAACTACAAACACCCTACACTGTTATTACGGCACTTTACAGCTCAAACCTTTAACTCCCTGCTGGGTACGATCCCAGGCCCGGTTCCTCTTAGCGCTGGAATTAAACCCTTTAAAGTGGGGACTCCGCTGCCGCCTTTTGTGCTGAAGCAGGGTCTCTGCGTGTGCGGGCGTGTGCGCAGCTGCTGAGAGCACACCACCCCAGTAACGCCTTCTGAAGCAACCACCAAACCTACAATTGCTGAGGAAAGCTCTGACCTTTTTGGGGGACAGGCAGAAAACAGGGCGGAGGTATGGTCTGGGCACTAATTTAACAGCCGTAAAACCAGAGAACCCAGGAGAAAGTGCTACAGAAAAGAAGAACTGACAAAAACAATCGGTGGGGGGCTCTTTGTAGTCTAAGGACATTACCAAGCTTTACAACCCCCTTATAGCTTCAGCGGAAGCGTCCCTCACACAGAGAGAGACAGTACTACACGTGCAACACCAAATCACACACACACACACAGTTATAAAAAATTACACAGTGGCGCTTGTTACTGTGTAGCATGGGTTCGGTCGCACTGTCCATTAAAAGACATCTTTTGATTTGCCTATTAGCTTTTACCCGACCCCTGAATGGCTCTGTAAAGAAACTGGTAGTCATTTGATGTAGTCAGCTAAGGTGTGGCATGGCTATTCCCATTCAGATCCGTGCCGGGGAAAAAATTAAGGAAGGGGGGTAAAAGTAATGTGTTTTCCCAATTTAGTTCTCGTAGGAAATATTGCTATCCCCAAAATATTTACATCAACCATGGCATGAAAGTATAACTTTACCGAGAATGCGGGCTTTTTGTTGCTTTGGAGTAAATATTTTTAGTGGTTTTTGAGATAGACGTTTTTGAAAAAGTTGACAAGGTGGTCAACATTGCAGACCGGAAATAAGGGCCTTCCTCTCTCAGTGGGGCCAGAGAGAAATCTCCAGCAGTCCTGGGCTCATCATCCGTTCCATCAATGCAAAATGGACTGACAAGTGAAAAGGTAAACGGGAAACCGCCAAGAAGACGAGCGAAAATGAGGATTCAGCTGTGAACACATCCAGGGCTTGGAAAGATGGTAGTGCTGAGATTTCCATCCTAGGTCCTGGAGCAGCCTGAAGATATATATATATAGCAACAAGGTCTGGTGGCATTTCTGCAGGAAGGGATGGGATGGGAACTAGAGCAGGAGGAAAGGCCTAGGGGTGGCAGTGAGCCTGAGAGAGCCAGCATAGCTGTGAATGTAGCTCATCGACCCCTGGTGCAGGCACCAAGAAGGCAAGCAGGCTTGCATTGCAAATGCCACCATCTCCTCAACTACAAAAGAGGAAGCACTACAGAGCAATAGAGTTTAGCGCAGCCTTCAATGCTGAGTGGCCAGGCCCAATGAGAAGCCGACCGCCAGCACAGGTGACATAAGAACTGCAAAGGAAACCTAGAGAGAATCAGCTTTGCACTAGACAGACATCCTAAGCTGTGGGCCTCTGTGAGGGGCCCGCTTCCCAGAATGATCTATTTACCTCAACATAACTCTGGCACTAAACATTTTGACAATCTACAACTAAGCCAGAGAACAGCTGAAAAATAATCAGGAACACTGATACTGGGCAGGTCCTAGCCTGAGTCAGAGACTCCCGGAATTGACTGTCAGGTCACCCTGTCTGCTGACCACCTCTCATCAGGAAGGCAGAAAGAAATACAAAAAATCCACCTACATACTGGTTGAGAGCCACGGGAGCACTATTATTCTTGGTACACAGTAGGGTAATTCCCTCTCAAAATGATCGCAGCAAGAAACAAACGAGACCAGTTGGCCAAGGTGTTATTTAGGTCAATGCCAATGAGAATAGAACCTCAAAGAATGGTTAAAAAGATGACCACCATCCTGAGGTACAGTTACCAGCACAACACACTAGAGATCAACAGACGATCCTGCTGTCTCTTTTAGCGTTAAAAAGGCAGAGTGATTGATCTGGGCTACATGTGAGTCTATACACAAGAACCAAACACAAATGCATGTAAACACAGAGAAATTACATAGGAAAATCCACATGAGACAAGAGTCAAAGTACGGACTATGAATATTTATTTTAAAATCAGGCATCAATACAGAAGGCTAAAGGGTTAGTCAACAGATTAAAAATGCTTAAAATGCAAAAAGTGTAAAATGCTGTTCTCGTGCCGAGAGAGGTGGTGAGAGGAGGCCGTGAGGAGATGTGGGCTCAGAGCTCAACTGGTTTGGAGCTTATAATGCCAGCCCGGGGTCGGAAGAAAATGCACGCGGAGCATACATTTTCTGCCCCTCATTTTTCTGTGCAGCCCTTTTAGGAAGGTAAGGGGCTCTTTTAAGGAACATAAGGGTGGGAGGTCACCCACAAGTTCTTAGAAAGATGAATGGTGGGATAAAAGGTGGATTAAGGGGAAAAAACGGTATAGTTGGCAGGGAAGAAAACCAGACTGCGACTGAGGTGCCTAGAAAAGTGCAGCCCAGCAAGGTAAATTGCGCTGAGATACAGAAGAGGCTAACTGGAGATAAGACATTAACGCCATTAATGGCTTTTTTCAATTCCCACCCAACGCCAGTTAGTGATGTTTAGGCAGTAAAAGTGGGTATAGGGGTTCCATAGACGTCCGCTTTGGTGGCTCATGGAATAGAGGCGCAAGAGTTGGAAATGAGTAGTGAAGAGTCCCCTCCACCTTGTGACGATTCTAATTTTTCCAGTATGCATTACCAATTTCCCCCAGCCTTTTCTGAACCAGGCTCTCAAGAAGAATTCCTAAGTTCACAGAAACTTCTGATTACTTTAACAAATGAGATTTGAGAGAGGTTTCAGGTCTCCGAAAGTAACTAAGAGAACATTAAAGAAGTGTGTGTAGCAATGGAAGGCAAGATTAATCTGCTGACAGAGAGAATTTCCAGCCTGGAAAAATCTGTAGAGGAACAAAGAAGCAAGTATGTGCGAACAGTTATGAGATTTCCCGGCTGAAAGCAGGAGATAAAGCTATTCAAGATAAGCTAGAAGTGCTGGAAAATTGTTTGAGGAGAAATAATATTAGACTGCTGAATGTTCCGGCGGATTCCAAGGGGCCGATATTAAAGGTTTTGTTATCTCTTTAGAGACTATGGGGGTCATTAAAGACCGCCAGGGCTGTTTGGGAGGAAGCACTGCCAACAGGCTGGCGGTGCTTCCAGGGGAATTACGACTGCGGCAGAAGCGCTGGGTCGCGCCGCTGGGACCGGTGGTTTCCCGCCACTTTTGTCCTGGCAGTTTAAATCCCCCAGGGCAGCGCTGCCCAGAGGATTACGAGCCCCCCTCCCGCCAGCCTTTTCATGGCAGTTTGAACAGCCATGAAAAGGCTGGTGGAAAGGGGAGTCGCGGGGCCCCTGGGAGCCCCTGCACTGGCATGGGCAGTGCAGGGGCCCCCTGCCACGGCCCCATGCAGCTTTTCACTGGCTGCATAGCAGACAGTGAAAAGCGCAACGGGTGCAACTGCACCCGTCGCACAGCCGCAACACCACCAGCTCCATTTGGAGCCGGCTCCCGTGTTGCGGCCGAGATCCCCGCTGGGCCGTCAGGCGGAAACCAGGTTTCCGCCCGCTGGCCCAGCAGGGATCTCATAATAGACCCCGCGGGAGTGTGGCTGCACTGGCGGCCGTCCGGCGGTTCAACCTTGGCGGGCCAAGGTTCTAATGAGGACCTATATTCCTAAAATCGGGCACCTAAACTTGGAGGAGGATATCCAAAGAGTACATCGAGACCCTTTTAAGAAAAGTGTTGCCAGGAAAGCCAGAGGAGAACCTTGTTAACTTTGCAACATATTCTATCCAAGAAATTATCCTTTTTGAAGAACTGAAAGTTGGCAGCTTCTTAAAAGGGGACTGGTCTTTCCGTGTACGATCTGATGTCTGTAGGGCCACATTAGATAAGCAGTGAGAGCTGGGAAAGCACATGCAGGAGCTTCGGGCTTTGGGGGCAACGGTTCAGATGAGGTTTCCGGCTGCTCTAAGGATAATGTGGAAGAATAAGACATATAAGCCCTCATTACAACCCTGGCGGTTGGCGGAGAAGTGGCGGTCTTTGGAATTATGACCATGGCGGTTACCGCCATGGTCATCCGCCACTTCTCTGAACCGACACCAGGGTGGAGACGACCGCTGGGCTGGAGACTTGGGTCTCCAGCCCGGTGGCCATCACAAGACCGCCGGGGGTATCATGACCCAGCTGACCTCCATGGATTTCATGGGGTTGGGAACCGCCATGAAATCCATGGCGGTAAGCACTATCACTGCCAGGGAATCCCTTCCATGGCACTGATAGGGGTCTCCCCCACCCCCCACCCGAGTCCTTCCCCGACACCCCCCAACCCCCTATCACCCCCTCCCCACCCCCACCCCCGACATTACTACACAGACACACACCCGACACGCATGCAGACACCACTAACACACATACCCGCACACACACACAAACATGCCAACAGACACACACACAGTCATACACCCACACCCACATTCAGACATACATGCACACATCCATACAGACATACATGCAGGCAGACACACACACATTTCCAAACACACTACACCCCGCATGCATACATGCACTCACACACCCCCTCTTCATACTTGCACACACACACACCCCCATGCACGCACACAACACACACCACCCCCCCCCAAACCCCCTTCCCTAACGGACGATCAACTTACCTGGTCCGCTGATCCTCCGGGAGGGGACGGGATCCATGAGGGCTGGTCCGCCACCAGCACCCCGTCAACATAACACCGCCACACCGATTCACGTAATGAGATTCGGTGGGCTGTGTTCTGTTGACGGCGCGGTGGAGGTGGAGCAACCTCCACTTCCCTGCCGACCGCCAGTATGGCTGCTGGCGGCTCTCCGTCCGGAAAAGGACAGTGGGCTGCCAGCAGTTATAATTCGCAGAGCGGAAAACCACCAGCACTGGCGGTCTTCAGCACGGCAGTCCCTCTGCAATCTTGTGAAAAGACCGCCGACGTTGAAATGACCCCCATAATATTAGGGAGCCAGGCGTAGTTGGTGCTTTGATAGAGCGGATTAAGGCATCACCCTAAGAAATCTGGATGGTTATGCAGGTTTTCTCTCAGAGAGCTCAAACAGGGGGCCATTTGCCTTTTCCCAAATAAAGAAAGGGAGGGTTCCCAAGGGTGGGAGGGTAAGGAGGCAGGGCGTTTTGGGTTTGTCACTTTTCTCTTTTTTTGCAAACTGGGTGAGGAAGTTTATTGGAAGGAAAAAAACAAAAAACATGTCGGTTTTACATTTTGATGTCCTTAGGATACATAGGAATCTTTGGGTTCTACTATATGCTTGTTTTTGTCTTTTCTTGGTTCTCTGGGCTGTTGATCCAAAGAGGTAATACATATAATCAGCTGAAGGTTCTTTTTTTTAATATAAATGGGCTTAGGGTTAAGACAAGAAGGAGGAGGATTTTAGAGTTTTTGCACAGAATAAAGGAGGAAGTGATCATTTTACAAGAAACACACTTGTTACGGGAGGAGTGGGAAGAAATTTTGAAGCATGTCAAGTGGGTTGATCAAAGTGTGACTACCAATCAATCTTGTGTAGTGAAGGGTGTGGCGATTCTTTTAAAAAGGGCTCTGAAGGTTAGGGTGGGTAAAGTGGTTGTTGACCCCAAGGGGAGATGGTTGTGCGCCGAGGTTGAAATATTCAGATCAAGGTTAGCAATAGCAGGATATTATGGTCCCAACACTGATGACCCGGTTCCTTTTCAAGAACGATATAACCATTTGTTGATGTCTGAATACCCCATTATATTAGGGGGAGATTTCAATGTACTTTTAGACCCTAAGTTAGATAAATCCACAGCCAGGAGCACAGTTAATTCCATAAAATCTAGATTTTGGGTGGAGCAGGCTATTAAGGACCTGGGTCTGATGGATATTTGGCAATCAAAATGGGGGGGGGGAGGAAGGCCCCAGATTTACCTTTCATAATAAGAAGTATGGTCATCACTCTAGGATCGATTTCATCCTAGTGCATAAGAGTTGATGTGAAAGGGTAAAATTTGTGTCTCATGCTCCAGAGAATCTTTCTGTCCACTCGGCAGTAAAATTGGATTTTGCTTTTGGAGCTGAATCAGGTAGCCCTTCATGGACCGTAAACCGGGCCTTATTTCTGGAAGCCTTGGTAGTGGAGACCCTAAAGCAGGATACTAGAGAATTATTTTTAATGAATTATAGATCCACCTCTTTGCAGGTGCTTTGGGACACATATAAGATATATGTAAGGGGCAGGTTGATTAGCTTGGCCGCAAGCAAGCATAAAGTGGAGAAAGATTATTTAGAAAGCCTCGAATCTGCAATAGGCCTGCTACAAAATTCCACCTCGACCTAGGAAGATACTCAATTACGGATTACGATGGATTCTCAACTGAAGACTGCTAGAGCAAAGTTAGAGCAGTTTTTGGAAATTAAAAAAAGAGAAGGTGGGAGAGTAGTCAATTTTCTCACTATGAGTATGGAGAAGGCTGCAGTAAATTGTTAGCATGGAAAATAAAAACAGATCGGTCAAAGACGAAATAGTCTCTATTAGAAACACAATCACAGGATTGAACAGCATACAGAACTCGGAAATAAGGGATATCTTTGCTTCTTTTTTTCGAAAACTCTACACAGAAGAGCTGGAGGTTTCGGAGGAGCAGGTTGAAAGCTTTCTAAAGGGTATCCATCTCCCAGGTTTGGATGGAATGCAACAACAGGAGCTGGAGGCAAGGATAGGGATGGAAGAGGCGATTAAGAGTCTAAAGAAAGGGAAAGCTCCAGGTCCTGATAGCCTGCCAAACGAGTTATACATTTATCTGCATGAAGAGTTGGCTCCTTACATGATGGAATTATTCAATCAATTTTTTTTTGCACATATGGAGGCAACAAAATCATGGGAGGAAGCTACAATTAGCCTGATCTTGAAGCCCAGGAAAGACCCGGCAGAATGTGAATCATATAGACCTATTTCACTATTAAATTCAGACTATAAATTGTATACGCATATTTTGGCCAAAAAGTTGGAGAGGGTGGTTACCTCTCTGGTCCATGAAGATCAGAAAGGCTTTATTAGGGGAAGACAGCTCTATGAGCTTACGCATGGTTTATTGGGTGCAATAGACTTAGCCCGTTTTGAAAATACTTATTTTGCAGTTCTTACTTTTGATGCAGCCAAGGCCTTCGATAAGGTTAGTTTTTTTTTGTTTTTGCAGAAGACGATGGAGGCCTACAAGCTAGGGAATGTTTTTATTAGAGCAATACAAGCTTTGTGTAAGAATCCAACTGCCACAGTTGTGGTGAATGACAAGTTATCTAATAGTTTTAAGATTGGACGAGGGACTCAGCAGGGTTGTCCGCTCTCCCCCCTCCTTTTTGATTTATATATTGAACCATTGGCTGTAATGATCAGAAGGAATACAAATATTTTGCCTTTTCAAAGTAACGGTTGGGAGAAGAAAGAAGCACTTTATGCAGATGACTTAATGGTATACACCAAAGATATAGTGGGTTCTCTCCCTAGTATACTATCCTCTTTAGAGGAATTTGGTAGATTGGCAGGCTACCAGGTGAACCAAGAGAAGACAGAAATTATGTGTTGGAATACTACTTACCACAGCCCATTAGTTAAGGAAGAGATAAGGTATTTGGGGGTGCAAATAACAGCTAACTTGGAGGAGGTAGCTAGGATCAATTTTAACAGAGTATGGGAAGAAACAAGGAGGCAGCTGAGGATATGGTCGTGCCTCCGCTTATCTTTTATAGGGAGGCCAAAATCATAAAGATGTCCATTTTACCTAAATGTACTTTTTTGTTTAATACTATACCTCTTGAATTTAAGTTGAATTGGTTTAAAAACATGCAGAAGGATTTGACTTCATTTGTATGGGCTTCAAAAGGTGCTCGTATAGCATGAAAAACATTATGCAAGAAAAAGGAGTTTAGGGACATTCAGAACCCAGATTTCTTTAAATATCATCTGGCATTCCAGCTAAAGAAATTAAGGGTTTTGTTAAACGATAGTTCAAACTTTACTCCCCTGTTTAGGGCAATGACTTATTAGTTTGCAAGAGCAGGCGATCATTTTTTGTATATGTTTGGTCACCCAAAGTACTTAAAAAAGATACGTCTGAAAATATTGTCTGCAGCCGCTAGACTATGGTTTCAGGATAGGGAGCTTATAGGGATTGTATACTATAGCAATACAGTTCCTATTTAGAACTCACTGGGAACACCAGAATGCCTTTTAGATGAACTTTCAGTGCACCTTTACGGGAGTGGAGTGGAAAAACGGGGTCAAATTTTAGAAGATGGGTTACTGATATCATGGCCTAGGTTTAAAGAGCTAGCAGGTCATTAGATTTCTAAACTCAAGTACTACCAACTCGTAAGTTGGGCTAAATCAGAGATGAAGGTAGAAACAGGGAGAAATGTCTGGGAGGGAAAATTGTTGCAGAAGTAAATTTTTCAGAAGGAGGTGGCCCTATGGTATTGGATGGTAATCGAGGCAAGGGAAGAGTCGCCTTCCCTTCCTGTGAGGAGGTGGGGAGAGGATCTGCCTACCTTGGATGTTTCTCATCTTTGGCAAGACTCAATGACCTTACTTTGGGGTATAGTCAAATCAGCTCCTCTAAAGAAGAACCATTTGTTCACCATGCATCGGGTGTATTGGTCACCGGAAAGGATAACAGCTATGGGAAAGGTTACAAAGAACTGCCCCCGATGTGGTGAGGAGAAGGCGAACTGGGGTCTTTCTGATACCCGGTTGAGAAGGTGTTAAAGAAGATAGCTTGTATGGAATTCGAGCTGAGTCTACCATTGATAATTTTTGGGAGGCAGTATGAGGAACAGCTGAATAAGGTGCTAACCAGGCAGCAATCCCACTTGCTCTTTGTTTTAATATTATTAGCTGGACAATAAATCTGTCTTAAATGGGTATCTTCATCTGCCCCTTCTGTTCAGGAATGGGTGGGGCCAATCAATAAACTGAGCTGTTTGGAACGTAGCGGTCCATTAAATAAAAGAGATGAGTTTTGGCTACTTTGGGAGAACAGCTGTCAAGAGATAGGTGTTTTGGAGTATTGGTAAAATGGAGTCCTATGATTACGTACTCCCACAAAGGACGCCACCGGTCTTCGGACTGTGTGGCAAGGTCTTAGGCTGATGATGTTTTGGGAGGACCCGTGACAATTTTTAACATCATCTTAGCCGAATACGGCAGGTCGCGGGGTGGGTCGGAAGGGGTAGACTAAGAGGGTGGTAGGGTGTCTCCCCCCCTTGGAGCAAACCCACGGCCCTCTAATTGCCAGAGTGGAAACCTAAGAGGACAAGAAAAAAAAAAAAAAAAAAAAGAGTCTTTGCTTTATGTGAAATGTTAATAATAATAGTTATGTGGATTATTAAGCTTGCTATGACCAGTAACAAATACACAACACTGCTTTCATATCAACACACATATCCAAAGCTAAGATATTCTGCATAAACAAAGCATGTAAAACAACAATTTATTAATTAATATTGATTAGTGCACTAGAGGTACTAGTTGCAAGCCGATCAATCAAAGTCAACACAGTTCTACTGTTCAAATCATTCAAAGCAACACTTATATGAGGAATCAACACACCAAATATTCCCATAAGCACTTTGTCCATATACAGGTTTCACTCTTGAATCAATTTTCACTCATTTCATTCACATGACACACTCAAGGAAACAATTAAGCAAGATAGCAGCCGACCACCCAATTTTGTGTGAGTCTGAAATAAGCCTTTTTACAACAAACATAATAAATCCCTTTACACATAGGCTCTTCATCCTCCAAAAATTCATCATCACCTAATTACATCTAAGTTCACTCTCTCCAACCATTTCGTATGAGTTCAACCCATTATATTTCTCACATATCATGCACACAACTCTTGCTCAATTCTAAGTCTAGGATGTATCTTTGAACTTCAGAATCTCTCTTCATCCTCAGTCTCTCTCGCTTCATCCAAAACTACACAAATTAGCAACCTCTCAATAAATTCTCTAATAAAATTCTGTTCAACAGCACCCATCTTACACTCTTCTCAACACAGCACTCAACATATACTCTAGATGATCTGCAATAGAACCTAGGCCCCAATTATAAGGACATTGACCTGATGAAATATCTATATAACTTGTTTCTGAAGGATCAATGTCAGTAAAATGCAGGACAGAACACAGGATAAAGGTAGTTGACTGTAGGCCACCCCCTCTGAAACAGAAGCAGGCAAATATGTGCATGCGTAACAATTTGAGAGATTCATTGTTACTAAATATTCATTCAACAAATCCCCTTGTTATCATTTTTATTCAAAGCTAGTTTAGATTCCATCAGGCTAAAATTGGGTAGAGGATTTAGATAATACTTGGAATTTTCCAGGCCATGTCTTATCTGCAACAGTGAAAAGAACTGTGACCTAGGCAACTGGTATTCTTACCTAAGGTCTCCAAATGACTTGATGTGTGTGGATATCCAAATATCAACAAGATGAGGAATGCCTATTTTGTCACACAAACCAAATTCCTTCATTGCTGGAATCCAGTAGCCCTCGCACAAAATGGGTCACCTTTGTCAACTTCCTACTCCATGCACTCCATTTTAAAACCTTAAACCAATAATTGATAGATAACCTCGGTACTGATGGCATAGTTTTGTGGGTATCTCTTGCTATACTGCTGTGTCAGTAATCCCATTTCTTCTAGGCACTGAAGTTAAAGTCTGATGATTGGGTCATCTCGTTCCACAAACAACCATCATTGATGGGAAGTATCTGGGCTGCTCAATAGTAGAATTGCACATACGTTATCCTCAGACCGCTATCATAGGGCGACTGCACACATCTCGCGAAAGCCACTTAGGTGGCTTCACAACCACAAAGTTAAGAGGAGACTGCAGTGACTTGAAAAAGGTAGAAGGCAACAGATGACGATAGCTTTGGAGGATATACAAAATGTGATGTAAAATGATTATTTTGAACAGTGCCCCTCTGCCCATTATGGAAACTGGAGGGTGACTGGGCTATATTTCACCTCCAACTCTTTTCCTGGTGGAGTAAGATGTAACCCCAGGTTCTTAAATGGGCCTCTGGTGACCTGCAGCTCAGAGGCAATAAATATGGCTACTACGTTGCACCCTGCCTGGGGCATAAAAAATGATTTGTGCCAATTAACTCTAAATTTTGAGGAGACACAATATATATTCCGGCCCACTGAGAGGTGTATAAGAGCCACACATAGGAGATAAATCTTGGTTCGAGGAAGGACCTAGAAATTAAGCAGTTGAATGCCTTCTTGAAGTTGATGGAGCCCAGCTCTGTTGGCAAGCAGATGTTATGCATGTTTTCCAAGGCTACATATACTTGTCTGAAGAATTATCTGGTGCCATGGGAGGGAGGGTATAAATCAATTTTTTTCAAACCCAATTACAGTCCTTACTATTCTTACTAGTTTGGTAGCCAGAACCTCAGCCAAAATTTTGGCCTTAATGTTAAGAAATATATTACCCTTTATGAGTAACATTTTGTGCATAACTTAGCAGGCTTGGGTATGATCACTATGGTTGCCCCACAGAGATCATTCGGCCAAGCCTCAGTGTATAGGGCATCTTGAAACATGGTTTCTAGTGGATTCACTAGTCTAACTGCAAATGTTTTTTAAAAATTTGGGGAGAAACCATTAGGTCCAGCTGTTTTTCCTGAGGACATGGATTTAATCTTTTCCAATATTTCAGGACCAGAAAAGGGTTTATCCAGTGTTTCTGTGTCACTTTTCTGTAAGGCAGGGAATAGACTGTCCTGCATTATTGGGTTATCTATATCAGCCTGAGGAACAGGAACTTTATGGTATATCTGCTAACAGTAATATACGAACATCTCAACAATTTCTGCTGCAGTTGTCACCGGACCCCTCTCTCGTTGTTGTATCTGTGGAACAACATGGAGCTCCATCTCTCAGTTTGCAAACCAACAGGGCAATTTGTCCATCTTGCCCCCTAGTTCATATAATCTATGCTGGGACACTACCCATGATTTATTTGCTGTGCCCAATAGTTTTTCCTGCCACCAGTTATCTAAGAACCTCTGTTTCTCAGCAATCAAGATAATGGGGGTCATTCCGACCTTAAACCGCCATGCGGCCGCACTCCCGCGGCCCCCATTCCGACATTCCCGCCGGCCCAGCGGGAATGAGGCCGCAACACAGGAGCCGGCTCCTAATGGAGCCGGCGGTGTTGCGGCCGTGCGACGGGTGCAGTTGCACCCGTTGTGCTTTTTACTGTCTGCTATGCAGACAGTGAAAAGCTGGCCGGGGCCCCCAGGGGCCCCTGGACACCCCTTACCGCCAGCCTCTTCCTGGTGGTGAAAACCGCCAGAAACAGGCTGGCGGTAAGGGGGTCATAATCCCCAGGGCAGCGCTGCTATACCGCCGCGGTCAGAATACCCAAAAAAGCACCGCCAGCCTGTTGGCGGTGCTTTGGTCTTTTTTGCCCTGGCGGTCTCGGACCGCCAGGGTCAGAATGACCCCCAATGTCTTTCTAGTTTAATTATTGAGGACTTGAGATCCATTCGTTCCCTCTTTCCTCCTCTTTATGTTGACTCACTGCATATGAGATATTTTCTCATACCGTAGCTCTTAAGGCCCCTCCAAGGATAACATTTGATGAAACTAAGGGTTTATTTAATTCAAAGTATTCCTTTATTTCCTCCCTAATCTGGTCCATAGACCGACTATCCAACATTTGCTAAGAGTTCAGGCACCACTGTCCCCTCCCCACCACTAGCAGCCCATTATCAGTATTTCCAGAGGGAAGAGTTCTGCCAGGCATCGCAGTGGCACTGTTACATTAGACACCCCGGCTAACTCCACCAGTGATGAGAAAAATAGTCTAATTATGAGTGTGAGATGTGTGCCCTAAGTGGAAGGTTAAGTCATGTTCATCAGGGTCACATATTTGCCAGACGTCAAACCCAAAGCAGAGGCCAACTCAGGAAGTGAGGTTCTCCATCCTGTAATCCAGAGAACCGTAGTGTTCCATTCAGGGACCATATCCAAGTTGAAATCCCTTCCCTACACCAAAAGGAGAAACCTACTCATGAGGGCCTTAAGTATAATTTTGGTAGAGTACTCTCCCTCGTGGTTGGAGAAACATATAGAGTGACAAATGTCAAAGAACAGCCACCCAGGGGACCCTACATTTTCTGCTGACCTCTACATGATGTGCGCATTGACCTGATCTGGTTAACGGACTCTGTTCAAGCTACTGACTAAGAACAATTAAACTCGACCCCTCGAACGAGGTTCCTCAATACTTTCCAATATGAACCACCTGTCACCCAAATACACTAACAAAGTAACTTCAAATTGGGCTAGCAACCTTTCCAGACTCAAAAGGCAGTAGAAGCCTTCTGAATATGTTCTGTTTCCCCAGAGTCCTGCTGTCCTGACGATTTCTACTTCCCTTCAAGTCTTACACTGCATCTGTTTGTAGTCTATAGCAATGTAGAATCACATTTGCCCACCCTCCTTTGTGGCAGCATGTGGCTCTGATCACAGATCTCTTCCCTTTTTATAATTAAGCTCCCTTTTTCCAATACATATGAGGACCACAATCTGTCTTCCCGCCACTCCGTTTCCGTACTACTCTCACCCGTTGTGCGAAAAACAAATTAATATGTATTCAGTGCGATGTGCGTTGCCAGCTAAAGGGGGAGGGAGGATCCTATATACCTCAAAAGACTTCTTCAAAGAAAAGCAACTTGCAACCATCCAAGGGCAATGCTAAATTCCCAGAGTATGGACAGCATGCAACTCTACAGCACTATACGGAATGAACAGATGCTTACTGGCTAGGACTTTTCTTTCCTGATCATTAGGTGGCCTCCAGATATCATTCTCATCTTTAATCTAACCTGCTGAAACCTGCTCTTCCTTTTCATCGTTTGGAACATTGTTTTGTAGAGTTTAACTGTTCTAAGGTTTTTATTGTTGTGGCCAAGAAACAATTTACACTCTCGTTTTCTGAGTTACATTCTTCATTTCATTCCAATGTACTGGGCATAACAGCACAATATTTTACAAATCCATCAACCTATGAGTTTGCCCAGTACAACCATATTATGTCTATTTTTATGTGCTGCATGTTTTACAACAGCAACCTACTTCGCCAACTAAACTGCATAGTGCAAGTCTAGAATTCTAGACCTATTTCTAATTGGATTGCCAGAGGATATCAAGAAACCCATTTGCGAACATAGGCAGACAAAATCATGGACCACGCCAAAACCATACTGACAATCTGTGAAGATTGTAACATTCACACAGCATCGTATTGTGATGGCTATCAGTTCTGCTACTTGTGCAGAAGTTACATTACACAACTGTGATGTTTCAACAATTGATGCAATTGTGAAAACATATGCTTCTCTCAAAATTCCTCAGTGGTCTCCCAGACAAGAAGTATCTATAAATAACATAAAATCAGCCAATTTGAATGGTACATCATGAATGGCTGGTCTTGGTTTGGTAGACTATTTTGTTACAGTGATACAGTCATGGTCACAATCATTGTCTCCATCATCGGAATCATCTCCATCAAGCATTGGCAAGAGTGTGGCGGGATTCAAGACATTACAATGTCTGAATTAAATATTTTGAACCACTATAATAGTGTGTTCATCTTTTTTTTTTTATGCAACTTCTTGTTAAATGCTGAGTTCAAGTACAAGTGAGCAAAATCTCAACTGAATCATGGACTACCACAATAGGTGTCCCTTCACAATCCCTTCACTCTGCTGAATGGTAAGACATGTAGCAGAGAAGCTCCAAATGTGGCCCAGAAGTGCAGCAGCTAATAGGAAGAATGTTGCTGAGAAATAATCCACTGACAGCTTTGCCCTTCTGTGTTGCTAAGTAAGAACTGAAAGTGAGCACCTTTCTCTCTCATGGTAGAATAAATAAAAATATTTTTTCCGTTACCAAACTATGGGCCTAATTACGAGTTTGGCCACACTCCCTGTGGTTTGACTACCAGATTCCGACCCTGATGGTCAGACCACTAGGAGACCGCCACCCCTGCCAGAATCATGGATCCTGACGGGGGCAGCTGTCGGAGTTGTGTTCAGCCACGGTGGTGCTGAGTTCAGCGCTGCTGTGCTGATCATGAGTCCTCTTTACACCAGCTTTTTCATGGTGGGGTCTCCACCATAAAAAGGCTTGCAGAAAGGCAGTACTGGGGGCCACAAGGGAGTCGCTGCACTGCCCATGCCCATAGCATGGTCCGTGCAAAGGCTCCTCTGCCATGACCCTTGGAATGTGCACTGTCTACCGTCCCCCAAAAGAGCCGAGGACAATGCTGTGGCACTGCTTCGGCTGGTCTGACCAGTGGACACGTCATAAAGTGATGTTTCTGCTAGTCAGCCCGGTTGAAAAACCGTAACACGTCAGGGGGGGGGGGGGGGGGGGGGGGGAGGGGAATCTCAGGGAGGGGGAGGCTGCCGGTACGACGGCAGCATCATCCTCGCAGATTTGGCGGTCTGCCAAAGTCGTAATCAGGCCCTATATCTGAGCTCTAGGAACATATACATACATTCATCATCCCAGCATACCCAAACACTCAGAGGTCTGTGAGTAAGTCTTTGCAATCAGGGAAACGTTTGGAATGCACTGTAGACAGTAGGGAACCATTCCCAAAAACATCCTCACATCATTCTGAGTTGTTCGTAAGTTCATTCTCAGAATCACAAATATGTGTCCTGTGGACCTTTCTCAACTTTATGACCCAAGTAAACAACTTCTTTCTAACAATATTGCAATTTTGTCAGGTACACTTTATCACCATGTTCTGCAAAATGATCAAACAGTGCAATAACTGTATCAAGTCTGCAATCCTTTCTCGTTTTGGGTGCCACCATCAGACCATCAATATGCTGCACCAGCACTGGATTATAGGGAGGTGCAGATCCTCCAAATCTTTATTCAGAATTTGGAAGTAGATAGACAAACTTTTATTATACACCTCAGGTCTGGACACCAGACCACGTCTGCATTCAAAAAACCTAAATGCAAAGAGATATTGGCTATCCTCATGAAGAGAAATACAGACAAATATGTGGCACAAATCTGTTATAGTGAACCACTTCCGATCAGCACGGATTTGGGACAAAATGACAGTACGATTCAGTACTACATGAAAACACTGGGCTACAATATTAAGTTTGAGAAGATCTTATACTAGTCTAAATTTGTAACTTATTTTGTTGAAATGCCTTTCTCAATCATTTTCTCAATGACAGGTGCCATTCCTTTATCTGATCCACAAGTAAGCTTCGAAACTCTACATTAGAATCTAGTCAGGGTAAAGGAGAATCACAATTAGTTAACCCCCGCTCGCCCCCTTGGTTGCTTGGCACGAGCAGGCAGGCTTAACTTCAGAAGAAATGTGTAAATTATTTGTACCAACACACACAGTAATACAGTGAAACACTACAAAATGGACACCACACCAGTTTAGAAAAATAGGTAATATTTATCTAAATCAAACAAGACCAAAACGACACAAATCCAACATACACAAGTCAAGAGATGAATTTTCAAAATAATAAGAGTCTTAATCCTCAGAAAACAGTGAGAATGCTGTTACACAAAGTACCTGGTTACTGTAAAAAATAAAGCCGCATGGGCGAGTGTGCTCCAGAAAAGTCAGCGATGCGTTGATTCCTTACTCACAAGTGAGGCTGTGAGTCGTTTCCTTCTCCGGTCGGGTTGGCGATGTGTAGTTTTTGTCCCTCGCAAGAGAGCGATGAGCCAATATCCAGACTGGCACCTTGGATCCGCGCAGAGTTGGGTTGATTTGGACTCCCAGGGACGATGCATAGAAAATTTGGTCGCATGGTGTTAGAAAACCGTGCTGCGTGGGGTTTGCGTTGTTATCAGCCTCCGTAAGCGGGTGTTGCGTGTTGTTTCCTCATCTGCGTTGTGTCGATCTCCCAGCCACAATGCAGGCAAACCGTTGTTTTCAGCCGCGAAGCTGGCGGCATGTCATTTATCAGCCACATTGCGGAATGTATGTCAAAAATTTGCCAGCACGGAGTTCTGTGCATGGATTTTCTGTTCTTGTCTGCCAACTTCACCTTTCCAGGGCCCAGGGAATGGATACGGCACCACTTGGCAGGGTAGGAGTCTCAGAAGAGAGTCCAGGTGCTGACAGGCGAAGTCTATGATGGCCCTGAGACTTCAGCAACAGGAGGCAAGCTCAGTTCAAGCCCTTGGGGAGTCTTCTCAAGCAGGAATGCACAGCAAAGTCCAGTCTTTTTCCCCATTCACAGGCAGAAGCAGCAACTGCAGGATAGCCCAACAAAGCACAGTCACAGGCCGGGGCAGCACCTCTCCTCAGCTCTTCTCTTTGGCAGAGGTTCCTCTTGATTCCAGAAGTGATCTAATTTTCAGGCCTTTTGGTCCAATACTTATACCCCTTTCTGCCTCTGAAGTAGGCAAATTTCAAAGAAAAGTCTCTCATTTTGTAAGATCCTGCCTTGCCCAGGCCAGGCCCCAGACACACACCAGGGGGTTGGAGACTGCATTGTGTGAGGGCAGGCACAGCCCATTCAGGTATAAGTGACCACTCCTCACTTCCCTCCCAGCACAGATGGCTCATCAGGATATGCAGGCTACAGCCCAGCTCCCTTTGTGTCACTGTCTAGAGGAGAGGTGCAATCAACCCAAATGTAAAACTGACCCAGACAGGGAATTCACAGACAGGCAGAGTCACGGAATGGTTTAAGCAAGAAAATGCATACTTTCTGTAAGTGGCTTTTTCAAACACACACTCTAAAAACAACCTTTACTAAAAGATGTATTTTTAAATTGTGAGTTCAGAGACCCTAAACTCCACATTTCTAACTGCTCCCAAGGGGAATCTGCACTTTAATAATATTTAAAGGCACCCCAATGTTAACCTATGAGAGGGATAGGCCTTGCATAGTGAAAACCGAATTTGGCAGTATTTCACTGTCAGGACATATAGAACACATTAGTATATGATACGCTGAACCCTGCCCATGGGGCTTCCTAGGGCCTAACGTAGGGGTGCCTTACATGTATGAAAAGAGAAGGTTTAGGCTTGACAAGTGGGTACACTTGCCAAGTTTAATTAGCAGTTTAGAACTGCACACACAGACACTGCAATGGCAGGTCTGAGCCATATTTACAGGGCTACTCATGTGGGTGACACAACAAGTGCTGCAGGCCCACTAGTAGCATTTGATTTACAGGCCCTAGGCACCTTTAGTGCACTGCACTAGGGACTTACTAGTAAATCAGATATGCCAATCATGGAAGGCCAATTATACATACATTTTACATAGGAGCACTTGCACTTAAGCACTGGTTAGCAGTGGTAAAGTGCCCAGAGTATCAAACACAGCAAAAACAGAGTCCAGCACACATCAAAAACCTGGAAAACAGAAGCAAAAAGTTAGGGGAGACCATGCCAAGGATGCCAAGTCTAATAAATTCACTTTGATCAACACTTGCTCTGCATTTTGTATTAATCCAATTTCTTATTCCGTAAATCCCAAACCTCTTCTTTAACTGTGTGTCTTAAATCAAGAGGTTAATCCTCTTTTATGAGAACCGGAAACAATCTCACTCTAGACTCTCGTGATTTTAGCTTAACCCCTTTGCTGCCAAGCCTTTTTCCCCTCAGGTGGCAGGCTTTTTTTGGCTATCTGGGGCAGTTCGCGCTTAGGCCCTCATAACTTTTTGTACACAGAAGCTACCCACACCAAATTTGCATCCTTTTTTTCCAACATCTTATTGATTTTAGAGGTACCCAGAGTTTGTGGGTTCCCCTGGAGGAGACCAAGAAATTAGCCAAATTACAGTGAAATGTTCTTTTAAAAAAAAAAAAAAAAAAAAGGGACTGCAGAAGATAGCTTGTGTTGTTTTACCCCTGAAAATGGCATCAACAAAGGGTTTGTGGTGCTACAATCACCATCTTCCCAGCTTTCAGGAACAGGAGACTTGAATCAGAAAACCACATTTTCAACACAATTTTGTCATTTTACTGGGACATACCCCATTTTTACTATTTTTTGTGCTTTTATTTAGTGACAATAATGGGTGTGACACCAATGCTGGATCCCGGACAGCTAAACATTTCTGAAAAGTAGACAACATTCTGAATTCAGAAAAGGGTAATTTGTCTAGATTCTACAAGCCTTTCCTACAGAAAGTAACAGCTGAAATAATAAATATTGAAATTGAAACAGCCATTTTTCTCCACGTTTTACTCTGTAACGTTTTCCTGCGATGTCAGATTTTCACAAGCAATATACCGTTACATCTGCTGGACTCTTCTGGTTGTGGGGATATATAGGGCTTGTAGGTTTATCAAGAACCCTAGGGTACCCAGAGCCAATAAATGAGCTGTACCTTGCAATGGCTTTTCGTTGGATACCAGGTATACACCAATTCATTTGGTGAAATATAGAGTGAAAAATAGGTATCAAGGAAACGTTTGTATTTCCAAAATGGGCACAAGATAAGGTGTTGAGAAGCAGTGGTTATTTGCACATCTCCGAATTCTGGGGTCCCCATACTAGCATGTGAATTACAGGGCATTTCTCAAATAGACATCTTTTTTACACACAGTCTTACATTTGGAAGGAAAAAATGAAGAGAAAGACAAGGGGCAATAACACTTGTTCTTCTATTCTGTGTTCCCCCAAGTCTCCCGATAAAATGGTACCTCAGTTGTGTGGGTAAGCCTAATGCCCACGACAGGAAACGCAACATGGACACATCACATTTTTACATTGAAATCTGACATGTTTTTTGGGAAAGTGCCTAGCTGTGGATATTGGCCTCTATAGCACCTAGGGAAACCTACCAAATCTGTCCATTTTTCAAAACTAGACACCTAGGAGAGTCCAGCATGGGGTGATTTGTGGGTCTCTCACCATGTTCTGTTACCCAGAATACTTTGCAAGCCTCACAATTTGGCAAAAAAAACAACACTTTTTCCTCACATTTTGGTGATGGAAAGTTCGGGAATCTGAGAGGAGTCACACATTTCCTCCCACTCGGCATTCCCCCTCAAGTCTTCCAATAAAAATGGTACCTCACTTGTGTGAGTAGGCCTAGTGCCCGCGACAGGAAATGCCCCAAAAGGCAACATAGACACATCACATTTTTACATTGACAACTGACGTGTTTTTTGGAAAGTGCCTAGCTGTGGATTTTGGTCTCTAGCTCAGCCGGCACCCTGGAAAACTTACCAAACCTGTGCATTTTTTAAAACTAGACACCTAGGGAAACCTAGGATGGGGTAACTTGTGGCGCTCTCACCTCCTCCCTTTTTGGTCCTGGGCTCAACAGCCATCTAGGGAAACCTACCAAACCCAGATATTTCTGAAAACTAGACACCCGAGGGAGTCCAGGGAGATGTGACTTCAGTGGATCCCCCAGTGTTTTCTTACCCAGAATCCTCAGCAAACCTCATATTTAGCTTTAAAAAAAAAATCTAATTTTTCCCACAGTTCTGTGTGGGATCACTGCACTGGGAAAAACTTCCTACCATCCAATGTTCCAATCAGTTTCCCGGTAAAGATTATGCCCCACTTGTGTAGGTGGGCCAAGTGCCTGTGACAGAGAAGAGCCAAAAACATGTCGAAATTGAGGGGGAACCAAAGCGGGTCCAAAAGGGCAGTTTGAAGAAAAAAACGTCTTTAGGCCGACAAGTGGGGCAGACTTTTTATCGGTGACAATGCTGGGTGGTAGGAATTTTGTGGATTCCTGAAGATTCAGGAAGGTTCCATCACAAAAATGTGAGGAGAATGTGTGATTTCAAGCAAAGTTGGAGGTTTGCAGGGCATTGTGGGAAGAAAAATGGTGTGGGGTGCATGTGAAGCACACCACCATGGACTCACCCAGATGTCTAGTTTTCAGATGTGTCTAGGTCTCATAGATTTTTCTACACACCAGCCTCCCAAAGTCCAAAAAGTGCAGCCCTCACCATTCCAAGTAGGACGATTTTGAGAGTTAGACAAGCTCTCGTGGCCCAAATGTAAAACAAAAACCAAAAATAATCAAATGCCCTCTTGCTTGCCATGGGATAAGATGTTTTAGTGTGCGGGGGAAGAGCTGAGAGACTGTTACCCCCTTTAGTTGGGGTGGGGCATAACCATGCCCATACTGGTTGGTAGCCACCACCCCACTATTTTTTATTTATTTTTTTATTCCCTGGCATCTAGTAGGCTTTCTGCCCCCGGGGAGTGGATCGGGGGTAATTGCCCCTTCTGCCCGCCGGTGGCCAGAACAACTTTGTTCCCATTTATTTGGGGTGGGGGTATGGCCACACCCCCACCCTCTTTTTTTCAAAACAAATCTTCCCTAAACTCTGCTGGGCTTCTGCCCCCGCTGGGGGCAGATGGTCCTTCCAAAAATAGGCTGATCTGCCTCCAAGAGGGGCAGGAATGGGCAACAGTAGTGTGCCCCCATGGGGAGGAGTGACCCTTGCCCAAGGGGCTGATCCCCCAAACAACACACACACCAATCCCTGGTGCCTAAGTGGTTTCTACCCCCTCCTCCCCCCTTGGGGCAGATCGGCCTAATAGAAATAGGCCGCCAAGGGGGGCAGAAATGGCCTAAAAGAAATTTGCCCCCAGGTGAGCGACCCTTGCCTAAGGGGTCGCTCCACACGGTAATAAAAATAAACGTAAAAAAAATTACTGGTGCCTAGTGGTTTCTGCCCCCCTTGGGGGAATATCAGCCTAATAAAAATAGGATTAAGACTCCTATTCTCAAAGAGCAAGATTCCAGTACAAATAACAAGGCATAACAAATTTCTGCACATATTAGCATTAGCCATACCTGAATTGCTGACAAAACATCTACCTCCGCATTGAGAAACATATTTGCACACCAACTCCCTGCATACTCAAATTTGCACCTGCAACAAAACCAGAATCAAAACCAAGATCGAACAGCTGGAAACCTTTCCTGTTACCCTTCTGAATGTACATCAGTGTGCCACCACCATTTCTCCTTAATCTTCCCCTGCTGTGCATCATAACAATCACTACAATACCTGGCACATTTCAAAATCTCATCAAGAGATCTTGCTTGCCAGCACATCACACTCTGCTGACCACAGGAACTAATTACTGGAAGTTGAAACAAATGTGCTAATGGCATCTTTTGCAAGTTCATCAATGCTGCTATACTGTCTATATATCTGCATTAATATCTCATGATAATATCTCATGCACCGATTCTTTAGGCACCTCTGTAATCCTCCTAATTTATTTCTTTTTGTGGCACTCTAGTCGTCAAATGTTCAATCGCTAATTTATAGTTACCCATCACAATAGGAGCTGGACCGTTTTGAGGTAAAACTCTTGGAGGTTCCTCATCTGCCCAGTTTACAGCTGCCTTGGTCTCCAAACTTAAATATTTAGGAATAATCTCAAACAGCATATTCAAATCAATCTACAACTTTTGATATTTTCACAATTATTTCCATCTCTGTGTATCCCTTGTCTGGTTCTTCTCTAAATTGTGGAAAATTCTTTGTAAATGTCCAGAGATGAGATCTTGTCCACGGCAAATTAACATATGCATCTCCCTGTATCTCTGTCAAAGGAAATCCCGTAACCATGTCACACTCACAATCACTCACACTAGTTCTCTTTTATTTCTCTTCTTTTTTAGTTCCTCTTTTCTTCAACCATTCTGTCATTTTACATTTTCCCATATTTATAACTTGTATCAATTCTCTCATGTTTATTCTCAAATTGACATGTTCCATTTCTGGTATTTCCCTGTCGCTCATTTGCATTCTATAGTTTCTGCACAATCTCTTTATGTACAAATCCACACCAAGATCATCTGACAATTCTTCAAGCTTGTATCCCTCAACTACATGCCTTGCTGCATCCTTATTCAAACATCTAAATTTCTCTTCATTTTAGGACAGTATTCTGTTGTGGCCTCTTTCTATCTTATGCATTCTCCCCACTACCTTAATGTTCCCTGCTGCTCAGCCAGTGAATGAGGTCATTGTATGGTTGGAAAGCTGACAGTGTTTGTGCCTGGATGAGTGGACAGTTGGAGTGAGAAGGGCTGAGCGGCAGGATGCTGCTCCTGGTGTGGCTTTAGCTGTAACATACAACTAAGCTAATAAACCTACTTCTTTAATAATCTACGAGCTTCCATCATTGATTACAACACTGGTGACGATTTAAGGAAGAACCAGTGCATGAATGAAGAAAGAAACTGAACCTACAGAAAATCTATGGAGGAACAGTTTACAGAAGAAAACCAAGAGAAGAGAGATTGAAAATCTAAGAGAAAAATATGAAGCAAAAGAAACTGAAGATTTAAGTGAAGAACAACACCCTGGAAGCCCCACCAGTGTCTTTTCTACCCGAAAGCCTGTACTCAACAGAAGTTAGAGGGCGTGTGACCTGTTTAACTTCAAGGCAAACTGTTTAATGTACTAGGTGTGCAGCAAACAGGAAGTGCAGTGGCCTATAGATTGAGAAGGTTCTCTGCTGTGCACGGAGCCAGACCTGTTGTACTTGCTTGTATGGACTGGTTATATTGAGGAAATGGTCTGCTGAACTGCGGGTGTAGAGAGTTAAAAAATGTATGGGACTGAACATTTGGAACCTAGTGGAAAGTCAGTTGAAGGAGCATTTAAACACTTTATGAAGAGTGATCAGTGAGCCTGGGCAGCAGCCACTTGAAGCGCTGCGCTTAAGGGCACACAATGTGAGTAACAGTTACAGTCTTCCTGTTGTCTGGGTTGCTGCTTTTCCCCACCCTCTGTTCTGCAAGAGAGTTCATTGGGTACCTGATCTGTTTCCAGGAAGCTTTCTGAGAGGAAGACTAGAGCGCCGACCTGGCACATGGGAACAGCTAATGTGCAGTGGAGAACATGTGTGCCAATTTTTCGTATGAGGATAAAGAACTGTGCGTGCATTTAAATGGAATAAAATGTACGGTGGCAATGTATTTGGGTGAGAAGTCGCTCACCAGTATGTAAGCTTTTTCACGGGAATAATTTAACTTTAGATATAGGCCCACATTACCACTTTGACAGTCTTCCATGAAGACCGCCAAAGCCACGGGCGCCAGGAGACCACCAGTGCTGGCGGTCTCCGCCCACCATATCACGGGTACCGCCGAATTTCTGCCACACTCTGGGTGGAAATCCAGCAGTAGTAGTGCTGGCGGGCAGAGGCGCTCTGGTGGTTCCACCACCGGCCCCGCCCCGCCAGTAGGACACCACCCGCCATATTATGGGCCTTTATATGGCCTGGCGGTGTCCTGCTGGTGGGGCGCTGCTGGCAGTGGAAGCGCCCCTTCTCGTTCCCTGTCGGCAAACCTTTTCCCCGGAACAGGTAAGGTAATCGTCCGACAGGGAAGAGGGGTGTTGTGTGTGTGAGTGTGAATGTGTGGTGTCTGCGTGTGCGCATGAATGTGTGGTTGAATGCGTGCCTGAATTTTGAAGTGAGTGCATGTCTGCATGTAAGTGTGTATGCATGTTTGGATGGGTTTGAGTATGTGTACTTGAATGCGTATATGAATGTTGTGAATGCGTGCATGGATGCGTGAGTGGATGCATGTATGTGTGTAGGTGAATGGTTGTATGTGTGTGGGTGTCTGAGCATGTATGTGGGGAGGGGACGCTGTGGCTGAAGGGAGCAGTGGGGGGATGGAGGTTAGGGGGTCTTGTGCTTGCTGGGGGTGGGGGAGTGGCGGAGCCTTCTACCGGAGACAGGGAAGGAATTCCCTATCACTGGTAGCCTTTTTGCCATGATTTTTGTGATGGTGCTACCGCCATGGAAACCATGACAGAAGGCCGGCTCCTGATACCGCTGGCAGTCTTCTGTGGACCGCCGGGTCGGAGATGATCATCTCCGGCCTGGCAGTTACGACCACCATGGCGGTATGAGTGGAGATGTGGAAGAGGCCAACCCGCCACACTCATAATGTGGCAGTGTGCACTGCCAGCCTGCTGGTATGTTTATGCTGACAATGCTTGTCGCTGCTGAAATGAATTTTTAATGCTGTATTGAATTAAGAAATGTTATGTCGTTACTGACATGTTTTAAAGTTGTTGAGTCATGGCATGTATGTTACGCATGGGAGGCGTGCCCTTATTTTATCTGAACATTAAATGTTGCTTACTATATTTTGTCTGTGTATATTGGGCTGAAGTTTCAAAGCTATGCTTGTTTTTAGAGAAGTATAATTTGAGGTTGGATGCTGGGATCACATGTGCAGAGTGACATTTTAATGTTGTGATATTAGTATCTTGGTCCGTATTTGGGACCGTGTTTTTGACCATCGTTCCTAAGGGGTTTAGAATGTGGGGACAGTGTGTTAAGCCCAATGTTAAAGTGGGTACACCCCAGTGATGTGTCAAACCTTCCTATGGGTTTAAGGATATGGGGGCAGTGTGTTAAGCTCAATGCTAGGTGGGGTATACCCTAGTGATATGTGTCAATACTTCCTATGAGGTTAAGGATGTGGGGGCAGTGTGTTAAGCCCACTGTTAAGGGGGGTACACCCCAATGATGTGTGTCAATCCTTCTAAGGGGTTAAGGTTGTGAGGGCAGGGTTTTAGGCCCAATGTTAATGGGGTAAGTAGTTACATCCCAATGCAGTAAAGGGTAGGTGAAACCCTGGTCCTGTTTGAGTATAGGGTGATGGGAGTACGTGGTTACACCCCAATGCAGTATAGGGTAGGAGAAACCCTGGGTCTGTTAAAGTGAATGGTGATGGGGGTACCTGTTTACACCTCAATCCAGTGGAGGGTAGGTGTATGGATGGGGCTACGTGGTTACACTCCAATGCAGTAGAGGTGGAAGAAACTCTAGTCCTGTTGAGTGTTGAGTTGTGGAAGGAAACAGACTGGCCCTGTTATAGTGTGCTTGATGTGGAGGGGGACATGTAGTTAGTGTTCTCTGTTGGGTGAGTAGGGGAGTTTAAAGTTATTTGTACACTTGTATTGTAAATTTGTGGAACATATTGACTAACTGTGTTTTACCATCGTACATTCAATTTGAGTATTGAAGTTATGCAGAGAAAGTGTTTGTTAACCTTTTCTGTTTATTGCAGAGGGTGTTTCTTAACCTGTTCTGTTTATTTCAATAGGGTGATAACGCATAATTTTGGAGGACAGTTGATAGGGGTATTTTGCCATTTTCTGTTCTGATGAATATTTCATTTTTTTCATAAGGGGAGAGGTGTGTTATGGCCTCTTTCTATCTTATGCATTCTCCCCACTACCTTAATGTTCCCTGCTGCTCAGCCAGTGAGTGAGGTCATTGTATGGATGGAATGTTGACAGTGTTTTGGCTTGGATGAGTGGACAGCTGGCTTGAGAAGGACTGAGCGGCAGGATGCTTCTCCTGGTGGGGCTTTATCTGTAATCTACAACTAAGCTGATAAACCTACTTTTTTCATAATCTACAAGCGACCATCATTGATTACCACATATTCGTTAATAGTACCAAGTCTAATTTCTCCCAATTTGATTTTAAGTCTAACAATATCAATTTCTTCTGGCTCTCTCAGTATTGGTACCACTACTGTAGCGGGAAAACAGGGCTCAGTTCTCCAGTTCATCTCTCCTGTAGTTGGATCATCATTATACAGAAGTGGTCTCAAATTCAACAATTCACCTAAAAACCCATTCTCCTCACTAGGAAGAAAATCACTTTCTACTTTCTCTTTTTCATTTTTATCCTAATTCTTTGTCGATATTTGTTAATTTATTTTTGTTTGTCTCTTTAACAATTGCAAGAAACACTACCACTCCTTCCACCATGTCCTCTCTCCATGCGTTATTTTTCATTCAATTTCTTTTATCTATCCAGTGACGCACCACGTTTTCACAATCTTTTTCAAAATGTTCCTACGCTTCTTTTCATTTGCCACAAAATCTCATTTACTTAATGCATCAAACTGTGTAGATTTAGGCTGTAGATTCGCCTAATACACAGCACATCTCAGATACTCACACTTTTTCATGTTTAAAGTACAATATAAAGGAAACTACACAAGCTTATCATGAGAAGTAATCGCATACCATTCACGGAGCCCTGATCCAGTGAAAAACGAGGACTGAATTCAGTTTAGCACAAGGCAAATAAGAAGTCAGAAATCGTGCAGTAAACACAGGAGACAAGAAGCATGAAAAATAAACCAAGGTATGATCAGCAAACAGACTAACATAGAGTCTTCACTCTAAGAAGCAAGGGGAAATGTCTGGCTCGTCTTGTAAATGAAGAGGTTTTATACACTTTTAGAGAGCAAAACCATACAGTCACTGTGGTTTGACATAAAGGTTACATTGAGCTGTCCAATAGTAAAACAGAAAACTCCTCACATGGTATAATGGCATTTACTCTACATATATTGAATAATCCTGTATTATGCCCTACAACAGAAAACAAAAGCACATTAGAAACACAATAACAATACCTCAGTTACGCTAAAGGGAATGGCCTTCAGTTGTATACAGTTGTAAATTTGTCTTCTGGAGGAACATGATGACCAGAAAATAATATATTTTAAAATGTTATAGTGCAAGCAAGACCATTGAACAAATGGAATTCTATACAATTAATATAACAATGAAGGTCACATTTGAGGCTCCTCTGTTCAGAGCAGGGAAAGAAAAGACATGGTTGTGTCAAGTTGTACCTCGCAGGCATTTTAAATGTGCAATTTTGATAATACAACTAGGCCTTCTCATACCAAACAAACTTTGGATTATTAAACACATTTAAAAAATCCTTTTGTTTCTCTCTGGTATTAATAAAAGAACGGAATAATCAGGTGTAGAATTTGCTTCCACAAGCAGAGGGCAGCAGGGAGGAGGAGCTAGAGTTTCTTCAGAGAGAGGTGACTGAACTCCATAAACAGAATGTTATGTTATGTCGATTTGTAGAGTGCACTAATCACCCATGAGGTTATTTAGGCCCTTGAGCAGCTTTGTAGGCGTGTGGTTTCCGCAGAATTAAAGATTCAGGACTTCAGCTTCTTGAGAAACTCAAGTAGCTTACTGTGGGAGGATGTACCATAATCTGGGTGCGATGCAAGCAAATGAGAGACTGCCTGCTTTGCTTTTGCGAATACGGGGTGTGTGTGGGGTGGTGTGTGTGAGAGAGTGAAGCGGAGTGTAGGTGTCTTGAAGGGTTGTGAAAGTGTATGCGGCTGCTCAGTTATGCAGGTCCTGTGTTGTGTAGGGCTTTGTAGGTGTGTGCGAGGAGTCTGCTTTGGCTGCGTTTGTAAATATGGAGGCAATGAGCTTCCTGAGAAGAGCTGAGATATGAGTGTGGCAAGGAAGGTTGAGTATAAGTCTTGCAGCAGCATTATAGATGGTCTGAAGTCTATTCACGAGTTGTTTGGAAATTTCAGCATACAGTGCTTTGCCGGGGTTGAGTGAGCTTTTGATGAGTGCTTGTGTGACAATCCATATGTTGTTCTGTGGAAGCCACCTGAAGATTTTTTGTAGCATTCATAGGATGTGGAAACAAGCGAAGCTCACTGTATTGACTTGTGCCGTCATGTTCAGACTGTTGTCCAGGACGATCCCCAGATTTCTGCATGGTCTAAGGGTGTTGGTGTGGGTCCCCTTCCGTCGGCCATCAGGTGGCATACCACAGGGAGTACTTGTTTCTGAAGACCAGTACTCCAGTCTTGTCAGAGTGCAGTTTTAAGCAGTTGATGCTCATCCATTCCGCTACTGGGGTCATGCAGTTTGTGAAGTTTGTTCTGGTGGTGGGTGTCTTGTCCATCAGGAAGAAGATGATTTGGGTGTCGTCTATGAAGGAGATGATGATGTCTTGAGACCTGATGATGTCAGTGAGTGGAGCCATGTAGACATTGAACAGGATCGGGCTGAGGAATGAACCCTGAGGAACTCCACATCGAAGCTTCTTGGCCTCGGATGTGAAGGTGGTAGTCTGACTCTTTGGGTAATCAGTGAGGAAGGAGCAGATCCAGTTGAGTGCTGGCCCTTAGATACCACACTCCTGCAGTCTTCTGATGTGTGTTGTGGGAGACTGTGTCGAACTTCGCCGAAAGGTCTAGCAGGATGAGGGTGATTGTTTCTCCTTCTCAAGGATGGTTCTCATTTTATCTTTGGCAGCAGTGATTACATTTTTCTGTGCTGTGGTTCTTTCTGAAACCTGACTGTGTGTTGTCCAGTAGATGGTGGAGCTGGCCTGTGAGTTGTTTGTTGATGGACTTTTCGATTACTTTCAATGCATAGAGAAGTAGGGAGACAGGTTAGAAGTTGGCCAGCTAGCTAGAGTCAGTTGAAGGTTTATTGATGAGGGCACAGACTTCAGCAAGCTTCCAGGCACTCAAGAAGTTGGCGAAGGTGATGGAGGTGTTCAAGATGTGGGTGAGTGCTGTGTTGATTGATGATGCATCGAGATTATGGATATGGTGGGGGCAAAAGTCTGATGTGTTCCTGGAGTGCATGGTCTGCATGATTGTGTTTGATCAGAACTGGTAACGCTCTACTGCCTGAGCAGATGGTTGTCTTGATTGGGGATGGGCAAGTTGGTGATGAGCTCCCTGATTGTGTGTTATCCAGCAGATGGTGGAACTCGAGGCGGCTTTTAAGTTGTTTGTTGATAGACTTTTTGAGTACCTTTCCTGGCTAGAGAAGCAAGGAGATAGGCCAGAGGTTGGCCATTTGGCATGGGTCAGCTGAATGTTTATTGAGGGCCGCATTGGCTGCTGCATGCTTCCAGGAAGGTGGCGAAGGTGATGGACGTGTTCAAGATGTTGGTGAGTGCTGTGCTGACAGGTGATGCACTGAGATTATAGATATGGCGGAGGCAACAGTCTGAAGCATTCCCTGATTGGACAGTCACATGATTGTGATTCTATTGTCGCTGGTAAGGGTTTACTGTCTGATCAGGTGGTTATTTTGATTGGTGATGGGCAAGTTTGTGATGAGCTCTGGGATCTGATCGGTGTGCAAAATGAATGTATAGTTCATGACTTTGCAGTGGAAGAAATTGGGTAGGTCATAGCAGAGTTCTTGAGACGTGGGGTTATGCTACTGATGGAGTCAGTGGCTATGGTAAAATCTTTAATGATGAAGAAGATTTATTTGCTGCTGTTGGAGTTCTCTTGGATGCATTCAGCTAGTGCTCTTTTCTTGTTTTCTCTTAGTTGCTGGCGGTATCTTCTGAGTGCAACTTTGAAGCTGGTTCTGTCGGTGTTTTTGTGGCTGGTGCTCCACTTTCTCTCAAGCTGTTTGCAGTTTCCCTTCGTGTCCCAGAAGGTCTTTGTGTACCAACTGCTTTGCTTGCTGCATCTTCTCTGTTTGTTGAGTTTGATGGGTGCAGGGGGTCTGTGCAGTTCTTGATCCAGTTGTTAAAGTTGATGATGTCCTTGTTGATGTTGTCCACAGGGTAGGGTAGGACCGTGTGGAGTGCGTTGAGCCATTCTGATTCTGAGGTTTTGCTTCAGCTGCAGCTGGGTATGCTGACATTAGTAGGTGCAATGGTCTATGGTGTGGATAGTGGATTATGGATTTGTTAGTCGATCTGAGGGATGAGGTTGACCTGAACTTGATGTCATTGAAGGTGATAACAATGGGGTCAACTGTGTGTCCGGCGATGTGTGTTGAGTCAGGTTTCCATGAGGAAAAGGAGGTCTTGTGTGTCGCTGCCTACCAGGTCCCAGATTCCAATTGCATGCATGTGAGTTTTGGGGTGCTGGTTTGTTATTCTTCAAGGTGTTGTGTGGGAAGTTTGTTGTGGTGGCTGGTGTTTGCATGAGGGGGGGGTGGGTAGTTTGCTGACTGAGTGAACGGAGTAGTGCTGCGAGGTAAAACTGGGGGCGGTTGAGCCAGGCTTTGTGGAGGTCATGATCGAATAGCTCTGGCCGATCAAGAATAACAACATGGAAGGTGAAACAGCTGTAAACAAACAAATAGTAAGGGGGAGAGCTTGCTACAGCAGGGACCTCTGATAAGCAAGGGCCAAGGTGAGCTGCAACAGTGTTGAGAAGGGAGCAAGGGACTTGAGAGGACAATAGTGACCATGGAGAGCCCTCATCTTATGGTGGCAGGAGATTAAGCAGCCATGTAATGCAAGATGTAGAGTGGATAATGGTAGGGACTATAGTCCGTTGTGAAGGAGAGGAAAGAGAAAAGGGAAGTAGAGAAAGGTAGAGGATAGGAGGCTAGGAAAAGAGAGAAAGACATAAAAGAGGAAGGAAGAGGATGGGGGGTGTATATTGTGGGTGTGGGGATAGGGAGAGCAGAGGAATGGAATTCAGGAAACATGGAGATAGAGAGAGGAAAGAGAATATTGTTTAGGAGAAGGAGGGAAAGAATAGGTGAAGAGTAAGTTAATCGGCGGGATTGAAGGGAAGAGAAGGGAAGTGGGAGACAGAAAAAGAGCGCAAGGTAGCAGGGAAAACGGGGACGACCGCAATGGGGGTGGGGGTAGTGGGGGAGAGTGAAGGGAGGGATGGAGGGGGGAGTGAAGGGAGCGGTGAGAGGGAGGGCGTGGGCGTGATGTTCAGTGGTCTGCAAGCTGTAGGAAGGGGGCTCAGGTTTGCTGAAACACCTCTGTCCGGTCCGGCAGGGCATAAATAATGTGCTCATGAGTAGCAGTTTAGAACATTGAGGAGGGCACTCATCATGGAAGGGGGGGATTTGCCACTCTCCAATGTCGTAGGATACAGAGTTTAGCCGTGGCTAATGCCGTATATAGCAGACTGAGTTGCATGCAAGACATGTCCCTAGCACCACCAGTATCATACAGTAGGAGCAAGGATGCTGGGAGAGTGGTTGTTAATGGCAGTACCTCCCTTAGCGTGTCCCCAACTGGCTCCCAGTGTGGCTGTAAGGTTGGACAATCACATAGTATATGCATTAAGTTACAGCGTGGGTGTGGGCAGCCCCAACTTTGCGCGTGGGGCAGGAGCCCAGCAGAACTGAGCTTCAAGGGTGTCCAGTACGAGTCATGGACACCTTTTTCCCGAACCTCTATGCCGGTAGTCCTATCTTCTATATCGTAGAGAAAAGGTTTTGGTTTAGTAGTTTATGCATGCCCGACGTCATTCCACGAAAAGAGCCCCAGGTTGCAAATAATTAAGCACCGGTGAGGAATGCAAAGTCAGTGGGTGAATACCCATGCGGCTGGAAAGACAATGAGAAAGCTGTTGGTATTGCCAGGAATAATGGGTAGGGAGGCTAAACTCAGCCCGTAAAGCCGGAAACGTTTTTAGTAGCCCGTTCGAGGAGTTGGTCAATAGTTAGGATGCCCTTAGTTCACCCGCTGGCCCAGTTAATCATTTCTCCACTTATCATTAAGCCGATATTGCCCCAAAGTGGTGCGTGTGTGAGAATCTGAGGGTCTATTCCTAAAAGGCGGTGGGCTCGACGCCATGAGTGTAGCATGGCCTGCACCCACTGGGTGGGCAGATTGTGACGTGGAGGCCTTGACGCTATAAAGTACATCCAGGCCTCCTAGTTTATTCAGGAGAGCGCGTTCCGCCTGCACCCAAAGGGCCGGATCTGGTTTGCCTGGGAGCAGGAAGGCCAGCTGAGACAGGTGGAGCGCCAACGCATAATGTTCCACGGAGGGCAAACCTAGGCCTTCGCATTCTCGGCGCGCGAGGAGTGTGCCTTTGGACAGCCTCGGCCACATGGAGCCCCATACAAATTTTCGTATGCAGGCACCTACCTTCCGCAGTATTGGCAACGGTGCCTGTAGCGCTAACATTCCAAGAACGTATGTGAAGTGGGGTAAAGTCACCATTCGGACAGCTTGTTCCCTCCCCCCAGAGCGAAAATCCCAATTGGGACCATTTCGCGAAGTCCTGTTGGGTGAAGAGGAGCAGGGGTTCCAGATTGTCTTGGATCATGTGGTCTAAGCCCTTGTTGATGAGTATCCCTAGGTATTTAAGGCGCAAGCTTTTCCAGGAGACAGGGAAGTCCGCCATGGCCACGCATGTGGTCACAGGAGTCAAAGTACGGGCCTTGCTTTTGTCCCAGTTAATTTTGTATCCTGAAAGTGCCTCAAATTTCATCAGAATCGCCCGCAGGGCTGGAAGAGAGTGAGTTGGATCTCTGAGCTTAAGTAATATGTTATCGGCATATAGATAAATCACAGAGCGCCCACCCGGGATAGCGACACCAGCAATGGTGGGGTTTCTGCAAATAAGCACTGCCAAAGGTTTGACAGCTGGACAAAATAGCAGCAGTAACAGAAGACATCCCTGCCGTGTCCCCCGGTTAACGGGGAACGCATCAGATTGAAACCCCCCGCAGTTGATCTGCTCTGTAGGCGAGTCATACAACCATCGGACTTTTCTGATAAAACTATCTCCAGGGCCGAAACCTTTTAAAGATTCAAAGAGGTACCATAATTCGATTCTATCAAAGGCTTCCTAGGCATCAAAGGAGATAGCCACTACCTCCTCCCAGGAATCTCTAGCAGCCCAGAGAGTATGCCCTAGAGTGCGGAGGTGGTTCCTCCGTGATCTCCCGCTCCCGGGTATGAACCCTACTTGGGTATTATGAATAAGACATGGGCTGACTTTCTTGATGTGGGCCGCCAAGACACCAGCCAATATTTTGACATCTCCATTGAGGAGGGAGATGGGACAGTAGATGCCGCATAATAAGGGGTCTTTCCCAGGCTTTGTTAGAACCGCTATGGATGCTCTATTTAAAAGTGGGTGCAAAGAGCCCGTCCTTTCCGTGGCCTGGAAGGCTTCATACAGGGAATCCACTGTTTCAGAGCCTGTCCATTTATAGAACTCTGCCGGAAACCTATCCTCCCCGGGGACCTCTTTGCTGATCTCACCTTCCAAGAGCCCTCTAGGCACCTTCGTGAGGCTGGGTATGGTGGCCTCTGCAAAGAATGTAATTAAGCGGTCATGATTCTCTGCAGTTTCTGGGGTGCAGAGGGACTGTCAGAAGCATCCAAAGGCACCAGCTATGTTCTGTGGGTATGTGACGATGGTGCAGTCAGTAGCTCGTATAGCAGGGATGGCTAACGCTGCCTCTTGTTGGCGCAATTGGGCTGCTAGTAGGCGCCCTGCCTTTTCCCCCTGCACATAATGCCTGTCCTTCAGCCGTTGTAGCACGTACTCCGACTGGGAGGTATAGAGGGCATTAAGCTCCATCTTTGCTTTCTCAGGGTGGCAGAGTGTGGCCGGAGAACGGGTCGCAGTGTATGCGCGAGTGCAAGATATTATCTTCTCTAGGTCCTGTCGCCGGGAGAGGTTCTGGGCGTTAGCAAGGGCAGCATCTCTCATAAGCTGTCCTCTGACTGTTGCTTTCGCTGCAGCCCAGAAAACGTAAAGGGAAGAGACCAAGCCATTATCAGTAACATAAGTAGTGACATGATTGCGAAGTTCGTCCTTGCCCTGTGGTGTACGATAGCGAGATGTGTTCAGATGCCATGGCTTGTGACCTTGAGAGATAAGACCCAGTGTGCTAGGGCTAAGAGCACAAGGGCATGGTCAGATATTGCTGCCTCTAGGATCCGGGAGTCTCTAGCCACAGGAACCAATTTGTGAGAAACAAGGAAATAATCCAGCCGAGACTGAGTACCGTGGACGGTGACATGAATGTGTACTCCTGATCAAGTGGGTGAGACAGACGTCAGTGGTCCACCAGCTCATGATCCGTCAGTACATCTCCCCACATGGTCCTGTCTATATTATTGCCGGTATCTAGTCTACCCGTATGGTCCAGGACTGTGCGGCGGGCCAGGTTCCAATCTCCTCCCAAAAGATACTGTGTGGCCCCAATCTCCGTGAAGTGACTATTAAAATGCAGAAAAAACAAATGTTTGGAATCCGTGGGGGCATATAGGGACCCTACAGAGAGCATGTGAACACTGAGTCTGAGTTTGGTAAAGATGTAACGTCCGTCCGGGTCAGACCATGATTTGAGTACCTTGCACTGTAGGGAGCAGCGGACTAGTATTGCAACTCTGCATTTACATGCAGTGCTGAGGCCCCCAGATGCAGACGATGGGCTTCCGCTATAACACCCAGCCCACCCAGTCACGTCGTAGTTTCTCAGACTCTGAGGGGGACAAGTGCGTTTCCTGCAATAAGGCAAAATCTGCACGCTTAGATTGTAAGTAGGAGAGGCCCATCTTTCGTTTGATATAGTGTGTGAGGGCATGAACATTCCACAACACTGCCGTCAGCAGGAGGGTAGTTCCCATGCCTTGGATTGTCACCTGGGTGCAGCGGGGGCAGGGTGGTCTCTTTCAGTTCTAAATGGTGCGCTGTGGATGTATGAGCTGTGTATGTTGGAGTGGAATATATGGTGGGGAGAATGGGAAGATAGGTAAGGCAGGTTGGGTTGGGGGGGGAGAGAACCACGATCGCACTCCAAAAGATTAAACCAAGCAAAGATAAAGGTAGAAGTAGGAGGTGTGGGCGGGAGGGGTAATGAGCAAGAGTGGAGCAGGGGGTAAGAGAAAGGGATGGGAGAAGGGTATAAGCAGAAGATACAAGCCTCAGAAGAGCTGAGAGAATGGTCCAGGTTCTTCACAAGATCTAGGGATATATCTCTCAGGAGCTTGGTGCTGTTAATCCGTGGGTCTAATTTTGCGAAAACACGCAGCTGGCCGCGTCCGAGGGAAGGGGATGAGGGTGCAGGAAAGCGGTTGGAAATGACTGTGGTATATCATACCTATGTTGGTGATGGGGGTGGGGAGGGGAGGTGGGGTTGTGGTAATGGGGGGGGAGGGCAAGGTGGGAAGGGGAGGTGCAGAGCAGGAGAAGGGGTCCGTATCATGCATAGGCGTATCTATTGGCCATGGAGCTGGGGTAAATTGTGGGTTATAAAAGATCCAGCCGGAAGAGAACGTAGATGAGTATCTTAAGGTACCGTGAAGCACCCCCTAGGCGAGGAAGATGTGCTTAGAGAATCATGGTGATGAGGATGAACAAGGAGAACAACAACAGAGGTCCCTACCTAAATCAACTGGGTGTCGGGAGGTATATGGTGGAAGGGAGGAATGTTCGTCCCACGATCACCATATTGATCATTGATGGGGTATCGGCAGACATGTTTCCATATACACCTATATCCTGCCAGGGATGGTGGAGCAAGGGTCACCACCCCAAGCGTCCTGGATATGCCCATTGTCAGGTGGTGGTACTCATTGTTTGGGGAGTGACTTTAAGCTCAGTAAAATAGCGACAACATCATCAAGAACAGCAGCAATAAGAAGAACAAAGATAACAATGATACATTATAACAATATAGCAATAACGGCATATGGAAACATGCGTGGTACTTAGTGCTCAGCAATTGGTCTTCTCATAATCTCATTGGCAGAGAGCCGGAGGTCCAAAAGGCATCACCAGGGGACATCTCAATGAAGCAGCCAGCAAGGAGATTAGGCTCCAGGGGGACCTTGACTTGTCTCTGTCTCTGAGTGGCCCCTGGGTGATGTCAGCCACGGCTTGGAGGACCAAGTTCCTCCCATCCTGGGACCTCAGGGGGAGGTCCAAGAACCTGCCTCTTTTTTGTGTTGCAGTCTGAATGCGAGAGTCAGTAGCATCAACAGCCACGAGCGAAGTGAAGTCACGTGGTGGGGGAGTGTTCGTTGTGAAAACCCCGGCTTCCTGATCCATAGGTTGGGGGGAAATATTGTCTAAAAAAGAGCACAGATCCGCAGGGTTGAAGAAGTCCCTGGATTTACCATCCACCGTGATCTACATTCTCGCCGGTTCAAAGAGCCCAAATTTGATATTCAGTTGACGCAGCTGAGGCCTAAGAGCAAGGAACACCTTCTGCTTCTCATTTGCCTCTCGAGAGAAGTCTGCAGAATGAAGAATGCCAGGAAAGCCGAAGGGCCAGATTCCTGGTGTGCTCCTAATAAATTCTCAGAGTGTTCCCAGAGGTGCCTTGAAGTGCTTCTGATAGTCGGATGGGGCGTGCCAGCTCCGAATAATAATATGTTAACACCTTGGGCCCTTCTGTGATGTTTTTTTGTGCGAGAGCACCAGCCGGTGTAGACTTGGGGCCCAACGGCACCGAATGTGGAAACAATGGCCCCTTAGAGCCCCCTTAAAGCTCCATGAAGCCCAGCGCCACTAGATGACGGGGCGCCAGCCCCGTGGGGAGCTTGTATCATCTGGGGGACACAACTGAGGATGTCTTATTGTGGGTTCTTCGTTGCAGAATGGGGTCTCAATGATGGGAGAGAGCTCCCCTCCAGGTGGTGCAGGGCCTTTATGGCACCGGGCTGTCTTCGCCATGGGGGGGTGGGGTGTCACCATAGAACGAGGACGAGTCTCGCCGGGGCTGGTGTAGAGAGGGCACCAACAGCGTCAAGTCCCCTGTAGCAAAGATTATTTTTTTCCTTTTCAGATTTTGTTTTTCATTTGATTATCCTGATTTTAGAGTTTGAATTTGAATTTGCCCCTTGTGGTAAGTGCTGAGATGTAGGGCCCCCAGCCCCATACACTCACCTTTGCCCGCGGCTCCCTTTTCAGTCTGGGTGGAGGTCCCGGACACTGCTCTTCACACGCAAGGGCAGGCAGGGGTGCACGGGGCCCCTCTCACAGGGCATCTCCGCCTGGCATCAGAACTCCGGTGGGCCTCCAACTATGGTCTGAACATAGCCGCTGCCGTCCCTGCAGCGGGCTCTCACCGCTGACTCCACCCTCTGGTCGGGTGCCACGACTGAAGCAGTTGGTGCGGTCAGGTCCTCTACGATGGGGACCCGCCACACGACATTTCTTCCCTGACTGAGGAATAGACCTGATGAATTGAGCCCGCGGCTGCTGTCTGCGCTGCAGGCCACTGGCTCCAACGGTGCTTCCTCTCTCCCCCGGGAGGGGCCTACCAGCCTGCATGGTCTTCCCCCTGATGTCAGTCGGGGGCAGGGAGGGGAGGACCTCCTTCAGGGTCCAACCGCCTCCGCCGCCTCCCTCAAAGACGCACAGGGCTGCGGAGCTCAGTTTTAAGCAGCCACCATCTTCGTGCCTAGACCATGCCCCCATGTGAATCTTTTTTTAGTTGTAAGCCCTCATTCCCCTATTCTGGATGTCTAAGTTCACATATATTGTAACCCCATTGTAGTATCCTGGACTTTATACCCACAAGTGTCCCAGCCCATAGGCTCGCCACACTGCTTGTGGAATGCTGGTGAAGTTTTACTGCATTTGTTTCACCATGGGGAACTTATCAGTACTGCCGGATGTCATTCGCCTTGGCACCAGCAGCTTTGGTGTTCCAGAGGGTGATAGTGACACTTCTTAAAGACATCAAAAATGTGCCTATATTCCAAGACAACATGTTAATATTCTCTCATGAATGCCTAACACATGATGACACACTGAAACATGTCCTTTCAGTCTTCCACCAACAGGGAGTTGTATTAAAGAGACAGAAATGTGAGTTTTTGAAAAATAAGCTGAAGTACTTAGACTATGTGATCTTGAACTCTGGTTCACTCATAAACTGACGCTGATCAATGTTATATATTACAAGCACCACCCACCCTTGGAGAAGTGTGGTGTTAAAGGTTCCCTCGGGTTACGAAAATGTTGTTCATAATTTATCAAGGATTTAGCATCCAAAGTTAAAACTATCTCAAATCTCCTGAAGAAAGAGGTGGATTTGTTTTGAGTGAGGAGTGTGTAGATGTTTTTGAATAGATCAAATCACAGTCGACGAGCGTTAAAGTCTCTCAAACCATATGAGCCTGCACTCAAGTGTGTTCTGACAGTCAATGCCAACAACACTGGCCTGGGTGCTATTCTTACCCAAAGAGCAGGAAATGTAAAAAATCCTATCGATTTTGCTTCAAGGGTTTCTCATGAGCCAGAACGCGAGTCATTGAGAAAGAGATATTGGCGTGTTGGTGGAACATCATAAATTTTCGAACTTACTTTTGGGGAACCCGCTTTGTGTTTGACTGATCACAAGCCATTAGTGTATATTCATGGGAGAGAGAACATTTAAAACAAGATCGCAAGATTTTCAGCCTGTTTGTTGCAATTCCAATTTGATGTTAAAGAAGGAGGGGAAAATGGGAGAGCTGATTATCTGTCTCTTTTTCCCATCAAAGATAACACAATAGATACTGAACTCTGTGACCATGAGGATGAAAGTCGCTTTGTAGCCCTGGTGGAATTGAATAAAGTGGGATCATTTTCTGAGTCTGAGTGGAAGCCAAACACACATGATGATGTGGTGTTGGGAAAAGTCTCTATGTATATGATGGAAGTTTGGTCAAAAGAAGGAAATGCTGGAGCCAGGTATCCAACCTTTCAGCAAAGTTGCTGAAGACATTTCCCTAGAAGATGGGTTAGTTTTGAGACAGGACAAACTGGTGCCCCCGTCACTATGTGAACATTAATTTTCAAACAAGTCTGTGATGGGCATTTGGGTGCTATTTTTACGAAATGTAGGATGCGGTGGTGGCCCCAAATGGTCAAAGAAATTGATATGTTAGTCAAAGATTGTGTTGTCTGTTTCACCAGTGATAAGGCTTTGACCACCACCCTTCATCTTTTTCACTCACATTGAATTTCTTTCTGGACCATAGTTACAGCTTGAAATTGACTAGGTGGGGCCTTTTAATTCCCATCCCTTCAATTCTAGTGTTGCTTTGGTGCTTATTGATTATTACACTAAGTGGCCTAAAGTAAGATTCATTGCTGAACCTCATTCAAATACAGTGATAACATTTTTAAAATATGTATGCACGAGAGAGGGTTTTCCAGAGTTTTTAGGTTCAGATAATGGAGTACAATTTGTCTCCTCGGAAGTTCAAGAGTTTCTAGAACCTACCACCCTCAAATGAATGGTCTTGTTGGGCGATTCAACAGTGTTTTGGGTGAGTGTGTACGATGGGTATTGCATAACAAGTGCGTTGTCAGTATGGCTATGAAATCTCTGTTGTGGTTTTATCATACTAAGCCTCTGTCCTCTACTTTGGCGTTTCCTTTTGAGCTCCTCAGAGGCAGGAAACCTGCTACTGATTTCAGGCCTGCATGGATGGTAAGATGGTTGAAGCAACAAGTAGATGTGGAAGATAAGAATACTCCTGCCAGGAAGACTGTGTCTTTTGCTCAGCATAAACAAAAAACCTATTATGTTACAGGGAAAAACGCTTTGAACAAACATGTTGTGGGTGACTGTGAGGATAAAGAAAGGTTCCCATATAAAAAAAGGAGTTTCAAAATTTACTACACCAGTAAAGTGAAGGGAGTTTGTGGCAATGCTGTTCGTGTGGTAGGTGGTCATTGGTGGAATTGTTCTAAAATTGTTAAAGTCTTTCTCTAACAGTATAGTCCATATCCAGATTCTGGTCAGGAAGTGCAGTAAAACAATTACTTGCAGCAGGCAAAATCTACGGGTGGGGAGACAAAAATGGAAAACGACTATACTGGTTAGCCTCTTGCCACCTGACAACCAGAATAATACTTGAACTCGTAGGTGCCTATGGCAATTCTGTCTGTGCCACCTCAGGGATTGCATGAACATTTGCACACTATTACCGCCGCCTATACACAAGCCCCCTTGATCAAGACTCAGGCCCTCATTCTGACCTTGGCGGGCGGCCTCCCGCCGTCAGATTACCGTTCCGCGGTCGAAAGACCGCGGCGGTCATTCTGACTTTCCCGCTGGGCTGGCGGGCGGTCGCCTTCAGACCGCCAGCCAGCCCAGCGGGAAAGAGGCTTCCACGATGAAGCCGGCTCGGAATCGAGCCGGCGGAGTGGAAGCTGTGCGACGGGTGCAGTTGCACCCGTCGCGTATTTCACTGTCTGCGCAGCAGACAGTGAAATACATGTAGGGGCCCTCTTACGGGGGCCCCTGCAATGCCCATGCCAGTGGCATGGGCACTGCAGGGGCCCCCAGGGGCCCCGCGACCTCCCCTACCGCCATCCGGATCCCGGCGGTCCGACCGCCGGGATCTGGATGGCAGTAGGGGGGGTCGGAATCCCCGCGGCGGTGCAGCAAGCTGCGCCGCCGTGGAGGATTCAATGGGGCGGCGGTACACTGGTGGGAGCCCGCCAGTGGTGCCGGTCCGACCGCGGCTTTACCGCCGCGGTCGGAATCCCCATTGGAGCACCGCCGGCCTGTCGGCGGTGCTCCCGCGGTCCTCCGCCCTGGCGGTCTAAGACCGCCAGGGTCAGAATGACCACCTCAGTCTCATCCGAGTTCCTTAGTGAGACACTTCTTCCCCGACTGTGCAGAGATGAGGCTCAAATGCTAGATGAACCACTCATAGCCACAGAGATAAGTGCTGCTATGTCGGCAATAGCTCCAAGGAAAACTCCCAGACTCAATGGTTTTCCTGCTGAATACTACACAGCATTCCACGACCCCCTGACCCCCCAACTCCTAGCGCTATATTAAGAAGTCAAACAAAGTGATATCTTTTCACCTGAAACACACACTGCCACGATAGTCGTGATCCCAAAAATGCAACCACCCTCCACTGCATGTGCAGACTACCGGTCCATATCCCTTATCCAAGGAGAGGTTGTGATTTTTGCCATGGTGCTGGCCTCCCAGCTGAAAAAGGTCCTTCATACACTGATACATCCCAACCAGTGTAAATTCATGCCGACTCGCAGCACCAGACATTACCTGCGCTGCCTCCACGTGGTCCTGGCCCACCATCTGCTATTACCTCCTGCTTTAGCCTTGCTTTTCATTGACTTCAAAAAGGCGATTCACACAGTGGACTGGAAGTACCTAGGGGCGGTATTTGCATTTGCTGGAATGGGGCTCCAATTCAGGAGTCTAGACCAGGCTCTCTATTCCAACCCCACGGCGTGGGTCCAAATCAATGGTACTCCCCACTCCTCTTTGCACTAGCGATTGAGCCACTGGCGTGCTTTTTCAGAAATGACGCTCAGCTGAGTGGGTGGAGATGCAACGAGGGGCAAGAAGATCGAATAGCTTTATATGCGGACAATGTTCTGCTATATCTTGCAGACCCCGCCACAAGTGGCCCCTGATGCCTGTATCTCCTCCAGTGATTTGAAGAAGCCTTGGGTCTCCAAATGAACCCCTCCAAATCCATAGTGGTACCCTTAGCCCCATTCCAAGACTGCTTTGATTGGCTAGATACCATTCCCATCCGAGGCCTTAGTTTTAAATACATTGGAATCTGGGTGGCTCTACATCCTGGGCTCACCTGGGCTTTAAACTCGAACCACTGATGAAGAAGACCAAAACTGACCTTGCCAGAAGGCAGTCAGAACTTCTAAATGCCATGGGTGGAATAGCGCTTTATAAGATGATGATTCTACTGAGATTCCTATGCATATTCCTAAACCTACCACTCAGACCACAATCCTGGTTCAAGGCTTTAGACAGAGTGGTGACTTCCTTCCTGTGGCGAGGATGTAGGCCCACCTTGCCCTTGCCACCTGCTAAAGAGCTTCATACGAGAGTGGACTGGGCATGGACAATCTCTACCTCTATTATCTGGCCTCTCACCTCCCGGTGATTCATGATTGGTTCAATGGGGGCTGGTCCGATCCTGCATACCAACCAGAGCTGTCATGTCTAGGCTTTTCCTTGGTGTTAGAAATGCTGTATGGATCCCCAATACCTCAGGACATTACACCAGTGACCAAGACAGTCTTACTGATGTGGAGAGCGTCCCTCTGCCACACCCACTGGAACAAGACACTTACACAACAAACACCCCTCTGGTGTGGAACTTGGCTACATTAGACGCGCAACTACAAGGTTTCAGAAAGTGTGATCTAAGTGGTATTTTATAGTTAGGAAGTGGGAGACCTCCAGACTACATGTGCCCTCTCCAACACAAAGTTCTATAAATATCTTCAATTGTGACACGCCTTACAACCCCATCTACCAAGATCCGAACATTTCTATATGTCCTAAATGCCAAGCACCCTACCTTGTGGACTAAAAGACCTACTTGGGGGTGACTTATCAGTATTTTAAATGGGGGGGAGGGGCGGGGGGGGTTACCTGCCAAAATGGTTTACTATGCTGGGATGAACAGCAATTTCTCCACTGCTACAACCATCCTACACTGGTAAGCCTGAAGCCACCTTTTACACTGTCACTGTAGTGGATGACACAATAGGTGATGAAGTCCACTTGTAACATTCAACTTAAAAGCCCAGGGTACACTTTCTACCATATAGTAAGGACTTTTAGGTAGCTTAAATATGCCAATTAGAGGCAAACCAATTTTATCACCTTGAAAGCAGGAGCACAGGCACTTTACCACTGGTTAGCACGGCTAAAGTGCAGAGTTCTACAGCCAGCAAAAACATCTGGAAAATTGGTGGGACATCACACAAAAGATGGTAATTTCCTACAGTGATTTTGGCATGTTTTTCTAAGTGCTCTTCAACTATAAGAGTACCTACAGGACAAGATAGTTACCATCGGTAATGCCTTATTTGGTAGAGACAATATCTAGATGCAGATTCCTTACCTTAGAATTTCCCCAGGAGTCAGTCTGGATCTGAGATTTTTCTCAAGCAGTAGCCTTGTGCGCTGTTAGGTGGTGTCAATCGGCTCTGTGTCCGTCGCTGGCATCGTCCACTCTGGATATGACATCACGGGTCATATACGTGAGCCACCCTGGTATGCTGACGTCAGTCATCTTTCTATGCCAGAAGCGCAGAGCCATAAAGAACATTGACCACTGGTGCTTCAAAACTAGGGCCCTAAAAGGGTAGTCCCTGTCCCTAGAAATCAGTCTCCAGAGTGGGGAGGATGGGTGGGTCAGTAAGGAATATGTAACTAGCTACATACTCTACCAGATAAGGTGTTACCGAATATAAGTAACTTGTCCATCTGATAGAGACACCTAGTAGCAGATTCCTTACATAAGAATAAATACCCAAGCAATACCATCTCCGGAGGTGGGTCTGCAAACTAAGATCATACTAGAAAGTCCTGCAGGACTGAACAAGCAAAGTTCACGTCCCTACGGACCTGACGGTCTAGGCAGCAGTGTTTATTAAACATTTGCAGAGATGCCGTCTGACAGGTGTCAAGGACTGGAACTCTGCATATTAATGCAGTGGTCGCAGCTTTTGATAGAGTAGAATGAGCATGCAAGCTCTCAAGGGGCTGATTCTTAACCAGTGCGTAGCACATTTTAATGCAAGCACGACCCATCTGGAGATGGTTCTCTTCTCTACGGCTCGACCTTTCAGTGCATCCACATAGCCAACAAAGAGTTGATCATCCACCCGCAACTCTTTGGTACGATAAAGGTAGAGTGCCAAATGCTCTTTTTGGTTCCATGCGGTGGAGTCTCCTGTTCCTTAGAATGATGTGGGGGTGCGTAAAAGTAAGCAAGGTGATGGATTGGCTTACATGGAAGGGCGTAACCACTTTTGGTAAACGAGGCCCTCATGCGAAGCACCATTTTGTCAGACTCAACGGAAAGGTAGGGTGGCTTACTTGACAATGCCTATAGCTTAACCACGCTGCGGGCAGATGTAGTGGCCACAAGGAAGGCTGTTTTCAAAGAGAAGCCTGAGAGGACAATTGTGGAGAGGCTCGAAAGGAGCACACATCAGAAATGTTCAAACTAAACTCAAATCCCACTAGGACATGATAAATGGAGATGGAGGAAACACATGAGTAAGGCTTTTAAGTAACCTAATTACAATTGGAGACTTGAACAAGAAAGGTTAATCAGGCAACCACAAAAAAGCAGAAAAGGCAGAGAGCTAACCTTTGAGAGTAACCGTTGCAGAGCCCTGCTGGGCCAGAGAAAGGATAAACAACCAAAACTCAGAAAGAGGGACAGGAAGGGAGTCAACAGACATGTCTGTGCACCATGCCACAAATTTTTTACAACAAAAGCTGTTTACCGTTTTTTGTTGAGGGATGCCAGTCTGCCAAGTTTACATTACAGACTTTGGGGGGGAGGGTCAAAAGCTGTCAACTGCTGCCGCTAAATCTCCATGCAAGAAGGCGGATACTGCACTGATTCGGGTGGAGAACCCTCCCCTGCTGCTGCGACAGAAGATCCTTCTGAAGGGGCAGACTGATCAGAGGACCGTAGGCTATGCTCAATACCCCAGGATCCCAGACTCTTTGTGCCCAGTCTGGAGCCACAATGGTTACGTGGATCCAGTTGTTCTTGATCTTCTTGAATGCTCTGGGCAGAAGTGGGATGGGGCGAAAGGCAGACAGGAGGCCAGAAGAAAAGCTTCACCCAGCGAGTGCTGCCTTGGAAACTCCAACGCGCACAACAGCTGACATTGCACGTTTTCTGTGGAGGGAAACAGATCAAACTAAGACTCTCCCCACTGCTGAAAGAGACCTTGCACTATCTCCCGATGGATATGCCATTCATAATCAACTAAGCATGTGAAATTGTCGGCTCTGGCGTTCAGAGAGTCTACCAGATGTTGAATCACCAGCGTAATGCCCTGGTGTTCCAGCGACATCCAGAGGAGCAAAGCCTCTTGACAAAGGGTCCACGACCTCACTGCACCCTCCTGCTTGTTGCAGTACCACATAGTGGTGTTGTTGTCCGTGAACACCTGCACTACCTTCCCTTTGAGAGAGGGAAGAAATGTTTTCAATGCTAGTCTAATGGCCTGGAGTCCAGACTTTGCCGGACTAGATGCCTCTGATCTTGCCTCTTCCAGCTGGCCGACCCATCCCAGGAGTGACACATCTGTCACTACTGTCAGATCTGGTTGGGAAGGGAAGAGGGATCTGCCTCTGACCCAATTGTGGTTAGTTAGCCAACACTGTAGATCTTGTGCAGTTCCCTCTGAGATCTGGACCATGTTGGAGAGATTTCCCTGATGCTGAGCTCAGTGGAACTTCAGGTCCCACCACAGAGCCAGCATATGCTGCCTGGCTTGTGTCACCAGCAGGATGCAGGAGGCCATGAGGCCCGGCAGCTTCAGAGTCATTCTCACCGAAATCCAGGATAGAGGCTGAAACATCATATCATAGCCTGAATATCCTGGATTTGCTGCTCAGGAGGATGAGCCCGAAACTACACTGTGGCCACAACAGGTACGATGAAAGTGAGCGTCTGAGAGGAAGTCAGGTGTACATTTGGCACCTTTATAGTGAACCCCAGCAAATGCAGGAGGTCCGCTGTAGTCTGGAGGTGGGAGATGACAGCCTGGGGTAAGTCTGCCTTCAACAGTCAGCCATCAAAATAGGGAAGACTGAAAGCCCTGATCTGCAAACATGATCTGCGACCACAGCCATCACCTTGGTGAACACCCAAGGGGTGCTGGTAAGGCCAAAAGTAAGCACAGTGAACTGAGTGCTTGTTGCCTACTGTGAACCACAAGCAACATTTGTGGTCAGACAGGACGGGGATATGGACATACACATCCTGCAAGTCCAAAACTACCATCCAGTCTCCTGGGTCCAGAGCAGATAGAACCAGAGCAACAGTGAGCATTCTAAACTTCTCCTTCTTGAGAAAGAGATTGAGGGACCGAGGGTCTAGGACAGGGCAGAGGCCCATGACCTTTTTGGGCACCAGGAAGTAGCAGGAATAACAACCACGACCTTCTTCTGACACAGGGACCCTCTCTATGGCTCCCTTGGTTAAGAGAGCCATAACTTCCTCTCCGGATAAGTGCCATGTGATCCTCCGTCATCCAATCGTAGGATAGTGGTATGGATGGGGGCGTAGTGGTTGATGGGAAGTAGCCCCTTCGAACTATCAGCAAAACTCACTTGTCTGACGTGATGTGGAACAGGTGATGGCGGATACTGCCTTTGACTGGTCCCTGATGGGGAATTGGCAGACTTGGAAGGTTTGGAGGCACCTGAAGGAGGTGTGGGGGCATGGCAGACTGACCAGAGCGCTGGCTCCCTGATCCACGGGGATCCACAGGGCAGCATGCATGGCACAGTGGCTGGGGGCCCCTTTTGTAGCCACCAAAGGGGTGAAAAGCAGACTGAGGGGGATGAGGGGCTAGCGAAAGGCCCAAGGACCTGGTCGTAGCACGAGAACCCTTGATGCGCTTGAGCGCCGAGTCTGCTATCTCTCTGATGAGATGGGTGCCATCAAAGGGCATGTCCATAAGATTAGCTTGGACATGCCCCAAAAAGTCAGACGTCCTCAAACAGGCATGGCGACTCGAGGCCATTGTCAAAGCAATCCCTATGGCCAGTGAGTCGGTCGTGTCCAGTCCACATCGGATTGTGAACTTTTCTGCATCTCTCCCATCATCAACTGTTTGGGAAAGTACAGCCCGGGCTTTTTCCGAAACCTGGGGCAGCACTTGCAAAACCAAATCCCACAGCGTGTGGGAATAACATCCCAAAAAGACATGCGGTGTTCAAGGACTACAATGCCAGGCTGCTGGAAGAAAACATCTTCCCAAGTGTGTCCAGCCTCTTGGATTCCCTATCCGGGGATGTGGAGGGGAACGCGCCCTGGGAGGTGGAGGCTTGGATAACCAAGCTCTCAGGGGTGGGGTGTTGCATCAGAAAACCTAGGTCACCCGGTGCTGTGCGATGGAGGCGGGCAATGGTCCTGTTCACAGGATGCCCTGTGCTAGGCCTGGACCAGGTACCCAGTATGACATCCATAAGGGCTTTTTAAAGGGAAGCAGGGGTTCAAAGGAAAAAGTCCCAGGCTGAAGCACCTCTATCAGCCGGTTAGCTTGATTGCCACCAAATGCAGCTTGAGGTCCAGAACCTCAGTTGCTCTTCGCACCATAGAATATGAAACTTCCTCCTATGTAGCCATGGTAGGGGGGAAGATCATGCCAGTATCTGGTGAGGTATCCAGTCCACTGGCTTCACCCAGGTCCATATGCCAGTCCATGGGGTCTTGGAGCTGGTATTCTAAAGGCTCAGGTGACCCCTCCATTTCCTCACCATAATGCTCAGAGTCCAACATAGAGAGCAAGGCCTCTGTTTGTGCTGGATTTAGCGTCATACAACGCACACCCGGCTCCATATATAAGTCGGTAATGATATTTGGGGCGCCGCCAGGAGCATCGATGTTGGGGCCGGTGCCAGGAAAGGTCAAGGTGGTACGACCGGCGCTGGTCCTGATCCAGCAAGGGATCAATGAGTGTCCCTCGGAGCTGAGGCCGAAGCTGCCGATGCGGAACCCAAAGGGGCGCCAGTAGAGTTGGACTGCCAAAAAATGAGGCACATGGCCTCATGAAACTCCTTGAGTTGGGCTGAGATCTCTCCAGTTCCCAGAAGCTCAGGGAGGCGTGGATTCGGTCCCGATGCAGGCTCTGCAGAGGAAGGCCTAGATCGACGATGCTACTGCTCCCTTTCCGGCAACAAACGAGCTGACACTGAATTGCTCAGTTTTCTTCGACTTCTTTCTGTGCCTCGATTTAGCCGATCGTCCTGAGGACTTGGAGTGGAACGACAAAGAGAGGGGATTCCGCAACCGATCCCGAGACCTTCCTCTAGACCGAGATCGAGACTTTTCAGAGCTGAGTGCTGGGCCACCGTGAGCTTTAGGGACAGCTGCCTTAAAGCTTTTGGATTCAAAGCCCGGTGATTGGAGCATGTCCTAGAGTCATGGTCACACTCCAAACACCAAAGGCACACGAGTTGCGGATCCGTCATGGACATCGTCTAATGACAGGATCCAAAGGGCTTGAAACCAGTCATATGAGAAGACATCCCTTGACACACCAGGATTAGAAATACTCAAAAAGGTTTTGACAAAAGTTGAAAAACAGACCAGTCAAAAAACAACTATGGGATAGCTCTGTCTTTGGATCAGTGTTGACTGGCGTGGAAAGAAAAGAACTGACGTCAGCGAGCTGTGATGGTGCTTATATGGGACCCGCAACATCTTATTGGGCGTGGACACTACCAGAGGTGGAGCCAATCAACGCCACCTAAAGGCACGCAGGGTTATTGTCAAGAAAAATCTCCAGATCCAGACTGACACCTGGAGAAAATCTAAGGTAAGGAATCTGCAACTAGATGTCTCTATCAGATATTAAATGTACTCTAACGCTACTGAAGAGTATGTAGGCAACATATACAGGGCATAAGTCACAAAGCAATAGAACGGCATGGGGGGTTTTAGTCAGTACTGGTAGGGCAGACGAAGGAGAGGGAGGAGTAGGGATACATTAGTTAACAGGAGGTTGCTGGGAAGGTGCTTAGACCCTTGGTCTGCAGTTTACAGGCAGGGTTGGTGCAGTGTCACAGCTGCTGGTTTGAAAGGGGCTAGTGTGGGAACTCTTTAGTGGTCCAGTATCCAAGTAGCTACACTGTAACAAGATGTGTTTTGAAGCCATGAGTTGACAAGAGTTTTGAGTGGATAGGGACTGGTGGATCTGAACCGGCATGGTGTTCCAGGTCTTAGGAGCATACAATATTTTTTCCTCTTCCCCAGACTGTGTACCAATAATAATGCCTAGGTGTAATCCTATTATTTTAGACTTTCCTTTTTTTTGGTATTTCTTTGACTGTTATGAATTGTTTTGCTTGGAGTCTTGGCCTCTCACCTCTTCCAGCAGGGTTCTACCCTGAAGTTATTAAAAAAAAAAAAAGAGTGTGTACTATATGAGTTTGTTAAAGGTGAGTCCAGGTACAACAGGATATTAGGGTGGGTGTTAAACCTTTTTTTACTTGGCAAATGATATACCTGAATGAGGTGTTATGCCATTAGTTGTGTTTGACCAATGACTTTGTGTTTCACCACTGCCCATATTAGTTGTTCAATGTTCATCAGTAGCACATTACATTTCGTATTCAGTTTAGCTGCCTATTGGCTTCATCGTGGAGTTCGACATTGCAGTTGAGACATTGCAGATGAGCTGTGTTTTTCCACATGGTAGACCGAGCTGTGTTTTTCGTATTGAATTCACACCGAACCCATGAGTGACAAGAGAGCGTATCTTTTGTATTTTCCTCTCTACTCAGCCTTGGGAAGAGGCGAGGTTTAGGAGATCTGGCCAATCTCCAATGGCTTGTTTACTTCCCAACTCTGCATGTTTTTCATTATAAGACGGTGTCCCTGGGCAGCAGCAAGGGGGAATTTTTCAGGACTTCAGTCAGGAGCGGACGTCAGCTGCCTGACCTCCCGTTTGGGTGGAAAATCTCTTTCTCGCAGTTGAACAGGAGTCATCAACTTGCAGGCAAAAGATGACGTGCAGCGATAGGCCGTACAGTGATGAATTTTGACTTTTATTATTTGCTTTGAAGTTATGCTATAATATAATCACATGTATTTGCTGTGTACATTGCAATTGAGAAGTACTTTGATATATTTTTGCTTTAATTGCTGTGACTACTTTTAAACGTGTGCTTCCAACCTACTAATCTCGTCTCTCAGGAACCTCGTGGTGAAGTAATAATAAATGTCTTCTTTAAACTAAGAAGTGCATTCCAGAGATGTTTTGTCAGCTCGGTCATAAGATAAGGAAAGTAAAACATGAGGCCTCACAGCTGTGAGATGAGCTATCAGAATATATACTGCTTTGATTTGTGTGTAGCTACTTGCAACCAGAAAACCATGTGTTATAAATCAACGTCTTTGAAAGCACAAAGAGGCGAAACACAAGATTATGGACTCAACATTTCTGAGTTATTCTACAAGTCCATGTTATTTTGCGACTGACTGTAGTGCTGAACAAAAATGCAACCTTAAACAAATAAAAGTGATTGACTTTGAGTAGTGAATCCTTACCTGTTTCAGTCTCCGAGTGATTTCTTGTAGCTGCCGTTCAACGCTAAATGCAGACTTCAAAGCCCTCCAATGCACAAAGTTTTGTTGACACCAACGGGCAGGTGATGTACTAAACAAAGGATGAACACAAATTGATAAAAGCAAAATATATATTCTCCATCAAGATACCAAGAGTAGAAAAAAATATGTTTAATTTCAATTTACTCGCCAGTGGTGAAATAAGCAAGCTTAACAATTCCAGCTAAAAAGTGAGCACAAGCCAGTGAGAATTTCCATACCTGCATCTTTTGCTTGTGCTTCGATTCTAGGAAGAAAACCCTGAAGAAGGGGAGATGTGTGTGTATATATGATGATGAGGAAGAACAATCTATATACCTCGGGGTAACACTCTTTCTGATGGATACTCTAACTGCAGATTCCTCACCTTTAAAATATCCCTGAAGGAAGCTGGCTCTGTAAGGTATAGTGTGTAGAGTCCAGTGGATATCCAGATGCTTTATAGAGGCTAGAAGTAGATAATACTAATGCTCTCTTTTATAGCAGTGTGGTCGATCAGTTAGGCTTATCAGAGGGTAGTGCTAAGCATTTGTTGAACACACACAGTCAAGAAATGAGACACACATTCAAGGGTCGGCAGGGTGCAGAGGTCAAAGTTGGTGTTGGGCGCCCAATGGAATCCTATGGAGACTGGGGGCACTCAGAAGTGAACGGTTTGCAGGTAAATACCAGAGGTGTCAGGGCACGGGCCCTAGGGGGTTTACATCAGCTCAGGGGTGGGGGGTGGTGGTGCGTGTCTTGGGGGGAATACCTAGATGATAATCAACAGAATGGTTTAATTGACCCATCTTCATCTCCTCATGGGGCTCCTCTTTTATTCATTCCAAAGAAATCAAAAGATCTGCGCCCGTGTTGACTTTTGTGGACTGAACAAGATAACCATCAAGGATCGATATCCTTTACCCCTTGCTAGGGATATACTTGATGCAGTCCAAGGTGCCAAGAGGTTTACCAAATTGGATCTGAGGGGTGCCTATCATCTCTTACGTGTCAAGGAAGGAGATGAATGGAAAACAGCATTTCGTACTCCGTTTGGCCATTATGAATACCGAGCCATGCCTTTTGGTTTAACAAACGCACCCTCAATATTCCAATGATTCATGGACTCCGTGTTTTCCGATTTATTGACTCACAGTGTGGTGATATATCTGGATGACATCCTGGTATATTCTTGTATACCTGAACAGAACACTGAGCATGTACTTCAGGTTCTGGAAAGACTCAGACAGAATCAGCTATACTGCAAACCTGAAAAATATGAATTTAACAACACAGAAGTACAGTATCTTGGGTTCTGCATCAATCAGACTGGATTAGCTATGGATCCAGACAAAGTACAAGCCATTTTGGATTGGCCCTCTCCCTCTTCTATTTAGGAAAACCAATGCTTCCTAGGTCTCTCCAACTTCTATCAGCAATTCAGACAAGACTTTGCCCATCAACAAAGCTTTATCACTCAGACACATGGTCAAGTACTCCACTCTGCCCTGTTTTTTATCATACCACAAGGCAATTGTGTTTACCGTGAGGACCTGAGCCAGTCTACCCTTGAAGAAAATAAGTTACTTACCTGTAACTGCAGTACTCCAGTATTGGTATCTTTCAGAGATTCACATGCTTGAATCATTCCCAGTCATCGAAGTGGGAGTCTCACAGTAACTTAATAAAGCAGTATATATACATCAATATCATAGGCTATAATGACAATAAAAAATTACAGTTTAGTAGCCTATCCATGTCCTTTTCTAAACAAGGACCAAACTTGAACTATAACCAATCAGGCGACAGCACCCTCTAGAACACTCCCAACGGAGGAAGAGCCCCTCAGATTTTCAAGCACAAGTGGGAATAGATAATCCCGAACTATGAGGGGAGCCTCTCTGGGCAGGAGGGTGGGTTGCATGTGAATCTATGAAAGATACCAATACTGGAGAACTGCACTTACAGGTAAGTAACTTATTTTCATCTCCAGCATTGGATATTTCATAGATTCACGTGCTTGAATCAGAATAGCAAGCAGTTACTGTATTTTTATATCTTATAATTATTAGCACAAATAGTGGATGGTGGGTAGAAAATGAGTGGACGGGAATGCAAAAAATATAAAATCCTGTGCTGAAGGAGACCACATAAAGGGATTGTTTCCGGACATACTTGTTAATTTCTGAAGAGTGTCTGATGGATGAACACTCCTCTGTTTTCTGAGGCAAAACCAAGAATAGAAGCCTATTCCTTGCTGAGCAGGTGGGCCTTTCTCTACAGAACCTTTGGTCAGGGTAGCTATCACTTTCTTCCGAATGAGATGGCGGAATTTGGGCGAACTGCAACATATATCTATATGTGAGGAGATCCAGGACTTATTTGTCTGATGCTATTTTCTGCCATAGATGACAACATTTTTGGAACTGTTTTTCCGAGTGGATGGTGTAATCAGCGCCAGAACGTTGCCACTGTAGGTAAGCTAGCCTAAGGGCTACTGAGAGGGTTGCTAAGTCAGATACTTATCAATAGATACATGTCTTTTTTGGGTCTCTATAAAGATTGTTTAATTCGAAATTGTAATGCCTTAAAAGATTGTGCAGTGTCAAGAGTCAGTTTTGACTTCTTGCAAGGAGTCGTCAACGTGCTTGGCAAACAGAGCGTCTGCATGACACTATAAAAATATTTGATATATTTGTACCTCAAATTTCAAGTGTTGTGACCTTGAACCATAACATCCAAGGACCACCGAACCTGCCAGTTGTGGGAATCCTACTGAAGCTTTCTCTAGAGTCCAATCCATGCTGACATATGATTACATCTCACCTCCATACAGAAGCATTTCTTTTTTCATCTTCCTGCACAAAATGTTATTAATGTGGCCATGTCTGACCACCTCTGGTGGCTATACCTGACCCATATTGCCAGTGAATTGGCAGCCCATACGGTAGTCTGGACCTAGATGAGAACGTGTCCTTCCTGGTTAGGCGGAATTATGAATGACAGGGTTTTCCATGATTGTAATTCCTCCTGGATATATCAGCAATTGGAATAGTTTTTATAGCTTTCCTATTTAAAATCATAAGGAAAAAACAAACAAATTTCTTGTTTGCTACAGGAAGCTGGAAGTGTTTGGTCGCTCGCTGCGAAGAGTATGGACACCACCAAAATTATTCTGGTGGGGAAACCCCCAGATGCAGGTATAATATGCTCTGAAGCTCTAGTACTAGAGATACATGGACCTGACCCATGCTCTGCAGTTGGAGGCGGAGTGGTGTAATTGCTCCATATATTGCCCCTCAATATATTGACTGTTGAAGACATGTTCATATTGGTACCTTAATGCTTGACACTAAATTATCCTGGATTATGTGTGTGTTGTTCTTGTTGATAATTACGTGTTTTCGTCTTAATTTGTACTGTAATCAAGTTCAACGAAGCAGATTTAAACGACTAGGCTGATGTAGACGTTTGTTGTTGGGGAGGCCGTCGTAAAGGCTGCAGTCATAGACAAGGCCGTTGTTGACAAAGCATACAGAGACGAGGCCATGGTAGACGTGGTTCCGTAGACTAGGTCATTGTAGGCAAAACAGTTGTAGTGGACAACCATCAGAAGTGGCTGTTGCAGCAGAACATCGTAGGTGACTATCATAGGTGATTATCATAGATGAGGCTGTCGTACATGAACATCATAGACCAGTGGTTCCCAACCTTTTGACTCCTGAGGACCCCCAATGAATCATTACTGGAAGCCGGGGACCCCCAGCAATTTGTACGATTTAATTTCAAACATTAAAACAGTAATTCGCAAAAAATATAACAAGTACACACCAAACAAATACTCAAATTACTAAAGATTAAATTCTTTTATATTGAAAAAATACGCAAAATTCTAATTTTATTGGGAAGGTTGGCGCTGCATTTTGGCAACTACCTTTTCAATGTTTGGTTTTATTTAGGAAAGGTGAATCCTCAGGTCAGATTCTACATTTCCAGAGCGGTTTCTGTTTTTATTTTCTAGGTATGCAAGATCTGAGAAAGCTTTTTCACATAAATAAGTGAAGGAGAAGGGAAGTAAATCATAAGGGCCTCTCATCTCTCCCTAGCCTCTCTGTCACATGTACTTCATTTGTTTTATAGCACCTCTCATACCACTGTAGGGTGTCAGGGCATTTTACAGGGGACTACAAGGTGTAGGATTCACATGTCATCCACACTGGTAGGCATTTTCTAAAAGTGCTTGGTCCGGAGAAGCACAAACCTAGGATTCAGAACACAGCACAGTGATTGGTGATGGCGTTAGCACAGTGCTTAATTTGTAAATAAAAATGTGCCGGTGCCCAAAGAACTCCTCTTAAATACGTGGCTGCTGCAATTAAATGTGGGAACACGGAATACTGAGGCAGCGTAAGCCTGAAGCCATCTCGGGCCTCTTCAATACATATAAAGCCACTTCAGCTCACTCTAGCTCCTTTCTACTTTCTCACTTTGTGATGCTTTTTCGTTTTTCCCTTCCTCCGTCTTTCTCATATGTGTCTTTTGCTCGCAGTAAATGCTTGTGGCAGAAGAATAAGTCCCGGCCCTCAAAAATAAGTGCCGGTGCTCAGCACCGGAAACAACAAGCATAAATGAAGCACCGCGTTAGCAATAAGAATGTATTTCTACAAAGCAAACCTTTTTTAGCAGCATAAGGAAAATGAAAGACTAGGTAAAAAACAACTTTCTAATTTGTGCCATGAGGGTTGCATGCAGCTCTTTAATGGCAGTTCACAACTCACTGCACTAGATTACGATTATGAACTGCACAGTAACAAAAGAATCTCCGTGACCAAAGCAGTAACCCACTGTGCCATGCACATAAAATACTGTTCTTTGCATGATACACATTCTTTGCAGCAGGCATATTAACCATCTGCACTACCTTTGAGTCAAAACTGCCACTGCACAAAACTCCCATCTCTCTCCAGCAGATACATTAATCACATGAGTTAGCTTGACAGTTTTATTTTTATAGTACAAAGAGCTTTGCAGTGTGTTTAAAAATGCTCAACAAAGGAAGTAATAAATATGAAAACAGCACGCTGGTGTTTGTCAGAGGCCCCAGCTGGAGAAGTGCCTTCCTCCCAGCCCAGGCTTGCGGACCCCCTGGGAATGTGTCACGGACCCCTGGGGGTCTGGGGACCACAGGTTGGGAACCACTGTCATAGACGATCATCGTAGATGAGGCTGTCATAGACGACCATCTTAGATGAGGCTTTCGTAGATGACCATAGTAGACGGCCATCATAGATGAGGTTGTCGTGGATGACTGTCCTAGAAGACCATCGTGGATGAGGCTGTCATAGGCGAACATCGTAGATGAGGCTATCGTAGGCGAACATCGTAGATGAGGCCATCGCAGACAACCATTGTAGGTGAGGCTGTCATAGACGACCATCATAGATGAGGGCTTCGTCGACTACCACCGTAGACGACCCATCCCGTCGCCGATGACTACTGTAGATGACCATCGTTGACGACCACTGTAGATGAGCATCATCATCGACCACTGTAGATGAGGATGAGCACTGGAGATGACAGTCGTCGACAGGTAGATGACCGTCGACGACGACCAGTGTAGATGACTGTTGTAGACGACCACAGTAGATGACTGTCATAAACAACCACAGTTGGGAGTGTTCAAGGTGGCTGTCGCCTGATTGGTTATAGTTCAAGTTGGTCCTTTTTTTTAAAAAGGACATGGATAGGCTATTAAACTGACATTTTCATTGCCATTATAACCCATGATAGTGATATGTATACTGCTTTATTAAGTTACAGTGGGACTCCCACTTCATCAACGGGGAATGATTCAAGCATGTGCATCTATGAAAGATTCAATACTAGAGAACGGATGGCTAGAAGGCTTTCAATGTCAAGGAAATGGCCCACAACTCCAACAAGCTGATGTGGAGACAAGTCTCCAAAGGAAACCAGCATCCTCAGATCTCCAAATCTTCCAAATAACTACCCCAACCCACCAGCAACGCATCTGACACCACAGTCAGCTGTGTGAGGTAGGAAAAGCAGTCTGCCACTGGCCCAGTAGCAGTTGAGCAGCCAACCATAGAGATCATTTGCAGTCTCTTCCGAAACCTTGATGGAATCTGACAGATTCCTTTCATGCTGGTTCCATTGAGACTTTGGATCCCGCTGCCGAGTCTACATATGCCATCAGGCATGGTAGATGAACACAATACAGGATGCCAATAGGCCAAAAATCATCAGAGCAGCCCTCTCTGAGACCCAGGACCAAAGCATCAGAAACATAGCCTGAATGTCCTGGCCCCCCTTACACGACAGGAAGGCCCAATAAGACACTGTGTTTGGGGTAGCTCCAATGAAAGAAAGCATATGCAAAGAAGTCAGGTGTGACTATGGCACGTTGATAGGGAACCCAGACTATGTTAAGAGGTTTGCCATTGTCTGGAGGTGGTCCAACTGACTGTGGCGAGCAGCCTTCAACAGCTAGTTCTCAAAGTAGAGGATAGACGGGTATACCTATGCTGTGATAACCACCATCATGATCGTAAACCCCCAAGGGGAACTGATGCAGTCGAAAGGGAGGACGGCAAAATGGAAAAGCTCCTGGCCACCTTGAGCCAAAAGCAGCACCTGTGAACCCTTAAGAACACGAAACCGTGCTACATTGTGGTTGGCCTCAAACTGAGCTATTTCTACTTTAAAGATTCATATCTTCGGTTCCTTTTAGTGTCATTTTGTTTATGAAATGTCACTCTATTTTTCCAATAAGTTTTTTAAAAATTGTTTTGCATTTACCAGTGGGCTCTATCATATCTGACAAGAAGTGCTTGCAAATTCGCAATTCGTCATTGGTTGGCGGCATGTGTGGCTACTCTTTTGCCAGCAGTGCCACACTTCTTGCTCTCTATCAGGTGGAGGAGCATCCCCTGAAGAATGGCCATTAGCCCTTTTTCTAGCCGCACTTACCACCACTGAATCTGGACGAACTTGGTGTGTGATGTAGTCTGGGTCTGTAGGAGCAGGTTTGTACTTTTTGTCAATTTGTGGAGTAATTACTGACCATTCCAGGTAACATGGGAAGGCACTAGTATCTAGAGAGAGTGGAGACAGAGTGTTGAACAAGAAATCCTCCTCTAGGGGTGTAGTATGCATAAGCACCCCATGATAAGCAGCTGCCCTGGAAACAACCTGCGTGTATGCAGTGGTGTCTTCTGATGGAGAAGGCTTTGAGGGGTACAAGTCAGGATCATTATCTGGAATAGGATCCGGGTCACATAGATTCCAGGGATCCACTGTAACTCCATGAGAGTATTATGAGTGCGTTGGAGAAGGCAATGGTGGGGGGCTATTGTGTGGAAGTGAAAAAGAAAGCTGTGGAGAATGAGGAGAAGTGGGGACAGGTACTGGCTTCTCTTTATGCTTTTGGAATTTTGCTGGTGATTGAACAGAGTCTAAGTCCTCTTGAAAAGCCATCTTTCTTTCAGTTTGTAAAGGGGGTGCTGTAATAATTCTGCCAGTCTCCTTGTGTATATGGATTCTGGATTGTCTCTCATCCATAACCTCTAGCATAGGCTGAATATCAGTGTCCTCATCAAAAGGTCTGTACGATTCTTGCATTTTCTTTGAGGCTTGCTTGAGTCGGCTCAAAAGTCCTTGTTCCTCTGAGGCTTTCTTCGGTTCCGAAGTTTAGATCTTTTTTGGTTCCAAAAATTAAGTTGGTTGTTTCGTCTCCAAAGCAGGGCATTGAAGCTTCGACTCTGAGGAGTGAGGACGCTTACTGGAGTCTGAGACATAACTTTTAACCAACATACTAGACTCCGAAGTGGACTGAGGAGTGGCCTTTTTCAGCGCCGAACCTGAAGGTTGGTCGACGACAGTCTTTTTTTCGGGCCGAACCATAGCCTTCCGGCAGTGGTGTACCCAAGGCCTTCAGTGCTTTTTTGTATGTGGGCGTAGAGGCAGACGAACTCAAGTGCTGGCCAGCAATGATAGGCATATCTTCTTCCGATTCTTGCTTGGAGTCGGTATCTCGGATGGAGACTGCTGTCTGCGCCTGTTCTTCTTCCATGACGTCAAGATGTTCTGTACTCTTCTACGCCACCTCTAACCTTCGGGCTCTCTGATCTCTCAAGGTCTTCTTGGATCGAAACAATGGACAGGCCTCACAATCCTCTTCTCCGTGGCCCGGAGAAAGCCGCAAGTTACAAACCTGGTGTTGGTCTGTATAGGGAAACTTCACGTGGCACTGAGGGCAGAATCGAAATGGAGTCCGATCCTGTGACTCAGAAAAGACTTCTTCAAAGAAAAACAACTTTTAACACTCCGAGCCCAACACTAGATGTCGGAAGAGATACGCCTAGGATGTGTATCTGCAGCTACACATGCCACTGAAGATATGTACGAAGAAGTCTTTACGGAGTCATGGGAGGAGTGGCTCCTCCTCTCGGTTCCAGTGCGCATGGGCATCGACTCAATTGTTAGATTGTTTTTTTTCCGCTGTCAGGTTCGGATGTGTTTCCTCTCGCTCCGAGATTTCGATTCGGAAAACCTCAGAAAACGATCTTATTCAGCGGTATTATTTCAATCTTGTTTCCCATCTAGCATTGAACCGGTAATACAGTCGGAACCTTAATTTTCTGCCCTTTGGGGCGCATGCGCGCGGCTCTGGCCTGTTCGGGCCTACCGCGTGGGAAGCCTGATGGATCAGGCTGCATTTCGATTCTGTCCTCTGTGCCACGCGAAGTACCCCTATACAGACCAACACTTGGTTTGTAATTTGTGCCTTTCTCCAGACCATCGGAAGGAAGATTGTGAGGCCTTTCAATCTTTTCGATCAAAAAAGACCCTTCGAGATCACAGAGCCCGAAGACTCGAAATGGCGTCGAAAAGCAGCGAACATCTCGATGTCATGGAAGAAGAGCGGGTGCAGACAGCAGTATCCATTCGAGACACAGACTCCGAACAGGGATCGGAAGACGACAGACCCATCACAGCTGGCCAACATGTGAGTAGGTCTGCACCTACACCACTGCACTAAAAAAAATTTAAAGGCCTTGGGTACACCACTGCCTGAAGGCCATGGCTTAGCCCGGAAAAAGACTGTTGGTGACCGTCCTTCAGGGTCGGCGCCGAAAAAGGCCACTCCTCCGTCCGGAGTCGAGCAAATCTGTAAAAAGCGCAGTTTCAGACTCAAGTAAAAGACCCCATTCCTCGGAGTCGAAAATTCGGCATTCGGCTTCAGAGCCAAGGCCTACAACTACTTTTTGGGGACCAAAAAAACTACACACTTCGGAGCTGAAAAAATCCTCATATACAGAGGAACAAGGACTTAACACAAATGACAAGACCAATCATGGAATCTCATAATACTTCTGAGGAAGAGCCTGAGATTCAACCAATATTACAGGTTATGGATGAGAGACAGTCCAGAATCCATATTCATAAGGAGACAGGAAGAATCATCACTGCACCTCTTTTAAAAACCAAAAGAAAGCTGGCCTTCCAAGAGGAACTAGACTCTGGGCAACCACCAGTGAAGGTGCAAAAACAAAAGGAGAAGCCACTACCACTCTATACTTCTGCTCCTCAATCTCCCCAGCTTTCTTTCTCACCTCAGAATAGCCTACCACCACTGCCTTCTCCAACACATCCTTTATATTCACAGGGAGGTACGGCAGACCCATGGGATCTCTATGACCCTGATCCCATTCTGGACAATGACCTAGACATTTTCCCATCAAAACCTTCTCCGCCAGAAGACACCACTGCATACACCCAAGTAATATCGAGGGCAGCAGCTTATCATGGAGTAACCATGCATTGTGAGCCATTAGAAGAAGATTTTTTATTTAATACACTGTCTTCTACACATTCCAGGTACCAGTGTCTCCCAATGTTACCAGGAATGGTTAAACACGCAGACCAAATTTTTAATGAACCTGTAAAAGCTAGGATTATCACCCCCAGAATTGATGATAAGTATAAGCCGGCGCCTACTGACCCAGATTACATCACTCACCAGGTCCCTACAGACTCAGTAGTAGTCAGTGCAGCAAGAAAGAGGGCAAATAGCCAGTCTTCAGGAGACGCACCGCCTCCTGATAAGGAGAGTAGAAAATTTGACACAGCAGGGAAAAGTGTTGCTACACAAGCAGCAAATCAGTGGAGAATTGCAAATTCTCAGGCACTTCTAGCCAGGTATGATAGAGCCCATTGGGACGAAATACAAGATATTATACAGCATCTCCCACAGGAGCACCAAACAAGAGCACAGCAAGTGGTGGAAGAGGGTCAAGCGATCAGCAATAATCAGATAAGATCTGCCCTCGATGCTGCTGATACAGCTGCAAGGAGTGTAAACACTGCCATCACAATTAGAAGACATGCATGGCTGCGCTCCTCTGGTTTTAAATATCTCCTAAACTATGGAATGGATTTACACCAAGTAACAAAAAGCACAATCTGCGTACCAGCAGCTAGTTTCTGCCAAATTTGGTCTAATTCCGTCCAGTGGTTTGGACTGTAAATATGTTGGCAGGTCCTGTGGGAATTAACATGGAAAACGTAACTTTCTTTTGACCCCCTTTTTCTCAGCCGCTGCTTGACGGATCACCCTGAAACTTCCTGTGTGCAAGAAGAATCACTGGGCCACTTTTTGTTTTGAAACTTTTGTGAAGTTTCGTCAAAACTGTGCCAAAGATTTAGGAAAGTCAAAAAATGCTATTTCTATGGAAAATGGTCCTAGCTATAATTACTACTCACCGGTGAAGATATATATATCTATATATATATATATATATATATACACCCCCCCCCCCCAAGTGGTCGCTACTAGCTAGTTATAGTTAGGACCTAGTTTCTATAGAAAAATATTTTTTTGTTTGTTTTACTTGCCGAGATCTTTGGCATCAGTTGACGAATCTTCACTAAATGTTCCCAAAAAATTCGACACTCATGTGAGCTGCTGTCTGGAAAGTCTTGGGGTGAATATGTCAAGCGGGCGCTGAGAAAAATGGAGGGGGGCCAAAATGCTTTTTCCCTACTCATTTTTCCTATGGGATTTTGAACAGCGATGGCACCCGAACCACTGGACAGAACTACACCAAATTTGGTAGAAAGGTAGCTCTTGGGCTAGAAAGTGTCATTTTTGTTATTTGGTTTAAGTCCATTCAGTAGTTTTTTTTTAGTAATTAAAGAAAAAATAAATCTGTGTATTGGGACGGTAAGACTTTGCAAACCTTCCCGATATTGTGTAGAGATCTGACTGGCTGCCAGAAGGGGCCAGAGTTGGGACACCCTGACATCTTAGTTCTTGTACTGGTGTACCAGAGCAAAAAAAAGTTGTATTTTCAGCAGGAGCTGCGGCGGATTAGAGAATCTGCTGAAAATGTTAAAAAAAAAAAACAAGTGTGGGCTCCCGCACTTGCTTAACTAAAGCCCCAGGGTGGGCCAGGTCCCAGGGGCATTGCCGAGGTCGGCCTAAGGGAGTAAGGCCACGCGGCGAGGCCGCGCACAGCATGGGGTTGAGTGGTTATAGGGGTTGGCCGCAGGCCCTGTGTCCAGGTCCGCAATAGTAATTAAAATTACTTATGTTAAAAAATAAAAAACACAGAAATTCACTTACCGGGGCGTTATAGTTAGGAAACAGAATTTAAAAAAGCATAGAAAATGCACTTAAAAAAACAAAGGTTAAAGGGACGTTACAGTCAAGTTCACATTTTAAACATACAAAACCATAGAAATTCTATGAATTTCTATGTTTTTTAAAATTCTAATTCCTAACTATGATGTCCCTGTAAACTTTGTTTTTTCAGTGAATATATACATTTTAGTTCAACATAATCCTTGAAATACTAGGAAGACCCGGACACTCCAATATCAAAATGCAAAACAGTTTTATTCCAGCGTGCATCTCCTCGTCCAACACGTTTCGGCTGTAGCCTTGATCACGGTTTTCCTAGTGTCTCAAGGATTATGTTGAACTGTGTTTAGGGCTATCAGTGCCCAACCTGGACCGCTGCATTTTTAGCCCCTGAAATCCACATTTTTTGTGTGTTTTGCACATAAATATAGCACACCCAAAGCCACCTTGATTGAATCAGTCTGGTAAAACTTAAAACATTTGATTTATGAAGAGGCAAAATGAAGGGGTTCATTTCGTCATAGAAATTATGGTTAGTGCAGTAGAAAATAAAATTAGGACAAGTTTTAAGTGAGTTCTCAAATATTTTCTTTTATTTCATTAAAACATTCTGACATGCATACAGAAACAATCACATTTAATTCTAGCAGCAGACTACCAGTTAACTCCCTAGTGATCAGCAGTTTCTTTACAGTGTTCTAATGTGCAACTAGAGTGGTACCTTTCTGACTTTATGTCAAAAGTGTGGCACCTTCTTGACTGAATCAGAGTGGAAAATTGAAAGCATTTTCTACTGAAGATATTATAGTAAATGAGGACATTGGGGAGCTTCATAACAAATAAGTCTCCCAAGATGGCCACCAGAGAAAACAAGAGCCCAAATGTAGCACAAATATCACCCAAATGTAGCCCAATTACAGCCCAATGACACACCTGTGCAAAACACTAAATGGTTGTGATTTCTTTGCAGCTTTATATGGAGCAGTCTTGCCCCAAAGGTATTGGAGTGCTTTAAATGAGCATCAGGTATATTACACAAGGACACATTAATAGGGGATGGCATGGGGATGGGAGATTAAGTGAATTTCACAAAATCACAGGATGTTGAGCTGACGCTGAAACTCAAACCTAGCTCCCCAGTTGCAAAGTCTGCAGCTCTGGCTGTAATGCCACATCCTGTCCCCTAAGTATAACAAATAATCAAGTGATGAACTGGATAAAAAGACCTAAAGATAGAAAATAAAATAAAAGTGATTTGTTGCTATTTGAGAACTCAGAAAATATGTCCTCATTTTTGTTTTTTACAGCACTAACCATCATTTCTATGGCAATAAGACCCTCCTATTTTTATAATTCCTAAAGGAAATGCTTTAGGTATTACAGTTGTGGTTACCTCAAGATGAAGTCAGGTGTGCCACTATTTTGTAATAAATATTGAATGTTAGCTATCTAGTTGTTCAATCAAATACAGTGGGGAGACAGAGGTCAGGGGCACAGACTCAGATAATTGAAGGCATGGAGGAGGGTGCAGAGACAACATTTTGACCAAGCTGGGCAGTGGCGAGGGGCTGTGGCAGCTCAATGGACCATGGAGGGAAGTGTAAAAGGGGGCAGGGAAGCAAACCAATCATGCAGGACAGACAAGAGAGGCTGTTTCAATATAACAGCTCACTGACGGCAGAAGGTAGAGGCACTGGCAGTGCAACCATACATGCTAACAGACCCAATTCAGGCAGGAGACTCCAGATGCTTTTAAGCCCAAAAACGCTGTATTGTATCTGTCTCCTGCCACAAATATCGTCTTTTTGATGTAAGTTAATGGGGAAAATCAGTTCCCCAGATTTTCTTTTGCAAAATCACTCTCTTATCAAGTTCAAAGTGTTGGCAAGAATGGTACATTGGATGATGGAGGACAGGAGGAATGGGGTAGGGACATGGAGTCAGATAAAGGGCAGGAGGGAGATGGACAAGGGCACCAAACTGATCTTACAGGGCAAGCACCAGGGGTTGCAGCAGCACAATACACCACACAAGGCAAACAGGTCAGCAGTGCAGCACAACAGACCATGGAAGGAAAAAGGAGGAGACAAGGCATCGCACATGGACAACAGAGAGAGGAGGGGAAAGAGGCAAGGGCAACAAGCTAACCATACTGGACAGACAAGAGGGAAAGTTGAGCTTAACAGTCCATGAAGAGCAGAAGGGAGGGGGCTGGTGCATGGACTCTGACAACAGAGGGTAGGGAGGCAGTGGATGTGGCAGCAAGCTAACTGTTTAGGGCAGTGGTAGAACAACGGCCACATAGGTCTGTAATGAGGGAGTAGAGGCCTGGACTTGGACAATGGATGGCAAGGAGGAGGGGGCAGGAGCAGCAATCTTGGGTGAGGGGCAGCACAATGCCAAGCCAGACCTGGCATCCAACACCCCGTCTGCCCCCCCCCCGCCCTCCACTGTGCATTGCGACTGCAATGGGCTCTTACTTAACGGAAAAAACACTAGAAAGTGACTGAAAAAAACCCAAAGGTTACAGGGACGTTACAGTAAGGCTCAGATTTTACATGCCCAAAACCATAGAAATCAAGCTGTTATAGTTAGTTATTTCAAGTAACTATAACTCGTGCCCTAAGGTAACTATAACTCGCACCCTGCCATGCACTACTAATTACCCCAGATATTACATCACTAATTACATCAACTATGACATCATTGACAATATCACTGTAACATTTGCAGTAAAAATATTGATGAGAAAACTGTGCATGATGAGGGCCCATGTGTTGTAGTTTCCTAAGGGCATTAATTATATTTACTTGAAATAACACACACACACATACACAAACACAATGTTTTATTGTTAAGTCTTTTATAGCACTCTCCTCCATTTTGGATAGGTTTGTGTTATAGGGTCACATGTAAAGCCAGACATATGTTACAGTAATATCGTGGGTAGGAATCTGTGACAACTATGGGATTCCTTAAAGCTCCTTTTTGTTACAATGGAACTTGTTTCTTTCTGTGTTCTTTGTAGACTATGAAAAATAAACTTGGGGTGCATAATGTATCCATTTCCTTATTTTATGATGTATATTGATGTAATACGCCTTCCTTTTAGCTAGTAACATCTTCCCTGTGTACTTCCTTTGGCTCTTCCGCAGGGTCTTGTCTCCTTGTCTGTAAGCTTGTTATCAAAATAATACTCCCCTTCATTTCAATGAGATACTGCAATCCATAGTGAAAGGACTCCAAGAGTGAAGTTAAATTATCAGCTGTCACAGATGCAACAATTTTGCAAACGCGACCTGTAACTCATATGTGAAAGTTTTCTTTGTTTTCTATTACTTCTGGATAAGGTTATGTATGAAATTCATTACTATGAGCACTTGATTTGCTGAGGGGTTAAGGGTGAATGTGTCTCTTTGTATGTATAAATCTGGGTTTCAGAAACACTGAAATTGGCCAGTTATATTTCAGCACACATTGAGGGGTAACACTCTGAGGCACAGGAAAAGATAGGAGTTATTAGTGGCTGACACACACTGACCCAAGAACTGAGACAGAGGACTGTTTCGATAAGGGTTCATGTGGCAGGGCAGACAGCAGTTGCAGACGTAACTTTATTCAGGGCAGGCAGGATGGATTGGAGCTTTGATAGAATAGTGAAATGAGGATAACTTGAATGTCACCCCAAGGAAAACACCTTATATACATATGGAAGGGCTGCTGCTATTCTTTTTACCTTTCTATCTTTCACCCTGTACCTGTAGATGCATGGTGAACAGTTCTTTGGATGAAATGTAGGCTAAGGAGAGGATAAAAGGAAATATAAGCAAACAGGAACAACAAAGAAGAAGAAAGGTGAGAACTCCACCTCCACCACGGACCCTTGCAAATAGAGCAGAAATCTGAGTGTACTCTAATCTTAATGGGCCACCTTGCTGTTAAAATGAGGGGTAGAAATGTTTTGGGATCTTTAGTCAAGAGGTAGGAATTGGTCAACAACAAAGGAAAAGGAAGTGGTTAGATTTTGTTGCAATGATGATTTTCACTGTGTGGTTCATGCCTCCATTCCAATTTAAAGATAGGCCCATACATGTCCACCACTGCTACTCCAAACCTTACTGCAACATAAACAAATGGCCATTCACCAGCATGGATAAACAGGGTGCCTACTAGCACACCACAGAGATAAACACACCTCCCTTCACTACTCTTCCAGAAAAGTGGCAATTCAAAACAGTGGAAGGTTTGGACAACCTGAATGCAAGGATACGGCACAGGTAATATGGCCTTTTTGTACGCGCACAGACAGGACACAAAGCCACTGTTGAGGAGAATATGGTTTGGGCAGAGGCACACCCACATATATCAAACCTATCCATCATTACTTTGTACTTTTCCTATGTCTGTTTTATTGTTCAAACAGTGTGGATATGCACAATGGCCCAATTTTAGTAGGATAAAGGTCTGCTTTATTTCTCATTTGTGCTTCAATAGAACACCTTGCCATGTAGTATATGAAGGGTTCTCAAATAAATTGGAAGCTTTGAAATATAACAATGCTTTGGATTCTGGTAATCTCATCTGTCAAGCACTTCATTCACATACCTCATGCGGCACTGTTGAAAGATATTAAAAAGCGTGGCAAAGTCATTGCTTCCCCCGGCCTCCATGGATAGCGCCTGATGTTTACGTTCAGCCTCCTCCCGTTTTTCTGAATCTCCTGAGGAAGTGCCAAAAGACATTATATTGAGTACACATACAAAATACTGCAGTGGGTGACCTATGCTAGTGCTCTCACGGAGTAGGCTGCTGTTTAAGTGAACACTATGTTTAATAAGGTGACAGAAATATTTGACCAGGGAAGTAAAACAGCAAGTATGTCAAGTTCGCACCTCCTCATAAAGTCCCCAAAAGCTTCAATGGTCATTGCCTGGACCACCCTTTAATTGGACATGTTTACTCTAGGAAACTGGAAGGACAAGCTTTCATAGGAATTGAAGCAGTGTTTCATTTTCATTCACTGGACCAGAAGAATAATCAAGATCACAAAACTGAAGACTTTAAAAAGGCATTCATAAGCCCATGATTAAAGAAAACAAACCTGGACCCACATGACCCCCAACTACAGACCAATAACAAATAGACCTTTCCTGGGCAGACTGATAGAAAGAGCAGCAATAACCTATATGCTACAATTCACTGAAAACAACTCCATACTTTCAGACTAACTAACTAGATTCCACCCAGGAAGAGGCACTGAATCTGCCCTCATCACCGTCTGGGATCATCTTAAAAACACAGTATAGTGCAATGGAATTGCTGCGCTACTTCTCTTGGACCTCTCAGCTTCTTTTGACACAGGTGATCATTACACACTAATACAAAGACTCTATGAAGCCGACAGAGGTGCCTGCCCTCGACTGGATCACATCCTACCTTCAAAACAGAGCAAATATCAACCATACTCCCCCTTCCCAGCTAAATCCTGCTTTACAAAAGCAGCGGGTCCCTCAAGGCTGAATCATCTCAAACATGCTTTTCAACATCCTCATGAAGTAATTACCGGCAATGATCAATGAATTTCAGATAATATGTTACAACTATGCGCGTGACACATAAATGCTCCTTAAACTAAAATGCCCCAAAGACATTGGAAACTCACAAATCTTCAGTTGCCTCAGAGCCATTGATCAGTGGATGACATGGAGCCATCTCGAACTGAATGCTTCCAAAATGGAAAGACTCACATGTGGCTAATGGAAAGATTATGTGCTGCTCTGCACCTGGACTGATGATCTTGGACCACCTCCTAAAGTATCTAAGGAAGTGAGAAACCTTGGAATTACCATGGACTCCAAGTTAACAATGAATGCCCAGGTGGACAAATTAGCAAAATCAAGCTTTATCACCATGAAAACTCTGCAACGCATCTTCCCCTACCTCGGATTTCCACACAGGGTCCAGGCTACAATCTCTCTTGTACTGTCTAAACTGGATTACAGCATTGGGCTTTACCATAGATCATCTCTATCTACTGTAAAAAAAAAAAAAAAACTACAACGCATTCAGAACTCAGCTGCCAGACTACTCCTACATGTAAAGTCACAAGCTCACATCTTCCCTGCCTTGAGGGTCCAACACTGGTTACCAGTTTCCAGACAATCCACCTTCAAGATGATTGTATCACCCACAAAGCAATATATGGAATAGGACCGCTTTTCATCCGGAATAAAATCACCAAATACATTCAACAAAGAAACCTCCGCTCAAGATTAGCACACCGCCTCAAAACCCCACCATACAAGAAAATTACAATAAGTGGTACATCTTTCTCTGTTCAAGCGGCCAAAATGCATGGACAACTAACATCTTCAGAAGACTACTTAATAGTTGGCTCTTTTCCTACATAACCACCATACTCAAACAGTAAAGGACTGCATATTCCTGTGCATCTAAACATTTATAATTTGATTATATGTATCAATCTAGATATCTGTATTTCTTTGTACAAATGTGTATAATAACTATTTTATCTTGAAAAATATACATATGCTTTAGGCCTGTTAAATGAATATATTACTTACTGTTAAATGTATATATATATATATATATATATATATATATATATATATATATATGGAAACTGTCACTAACCCAGTGTACATCTGTTCGTGGCATGAGTTGCTGCAGATTCACATGCTTTGCACATCCCGCCATCTAGTGTTGGGCTCGGAGTGTTACAAGTTGTTTTTCTTCGAAGAAGTCCTTTCGAGTCACGAGATCGAGGGACTCCTCCCATTTCGGCTCCATTGCGCATGGGCGTCGACTCCATCTTAGATTGTTTTCCCCGCAGAGGGTGAGGTAGGAGTTGTGTATTATAGTAATAGTGCCCATGCAATGGAGTGATTATGTATGTACATAATGTAGTTTAAAGTGATATATTTACAAATTTACAAATGTTTAAGATTAACTTCGAAACGGCTACAGGCTCCCGGGGAGGCGGGTGGGCACATGTGAATCTGCAGCGACTCATGCCACGAACAGATGTACACTGGGTAAGTGACATTTTCCGTTCGATGGCATGTGTAGCTGCAGATACACATGCTTTGCATCGACTAGTAAGCAGTTATCTCCCCAAAAGCGGTGGTTCAGCCTGTAGGAGTTGAAGTTGTTTGAAACAATGTTCGTAGTACTGCCTGGCCTACTGTGGCCTGTTGTGCTGTTAGCACATCCACGCAGTAGTGTTTGGTAAACATATGAGGCGTAGACCATGTGGCTGCCTTACATATTTCAGTCATTGGAATATTTCCTAGAAAGGCCATGGTAGCACCTTTCTTTCTAGTCGAGTGTGCCTTTGGTGTAATAGGCAGTTCTCTTTTTGCTTTGAGATAGCAAGTTTGAATGCACTTAACTATCCATCTAGCAATGCCTTGTTTTGAAATTGGATTTCCTGTATGAGGTTTTTGGAAAGCAACAAATAATTGTTTTGTTTTCCGAATTTGTTTTGTTCTGTCAATGTAGTACATTAACGCTATTTTGATGTCTAATGTATGTAGTGCTCTTTCAGCTACGGAATCTGGCTCTGGGAAGAACACTGGTAGTTCTACTGTTTGATTCAAGTGGAACGGTGATATGACTTTTGGTAAGAATTTAGGATTTGTACGTAAGACTACTTTATGCTTGTGTACCTGAATAAATGGTTCTTGTATGGTAAATGCTTGTATCTCACTTACTCTTCTTAGAGATGTGATAGCAATTAGAAATGCAACTTTCCATGTTAAGTATTGCATTTCACATGAGTGCATAGGTTCGAAAGGTGGACCCATAAGTCGAGTTAAGACAATGTTGAGGTTCCACGAAGGAACTGGTGGTGTTCTTGGTGGTATAATTCTCTTTAATCCTTCCATAAACGCTTTTATGACTGGTATCCTAAATAATGAAGTTGAGTTCGTAATTTGCAGATAAGCTGAAATTGCGGTAAGATGTATTTTAATGGATGAAAAAGCTAGCTTTGACTTTTGCAAATATAGTAAGTAGCTTACAATGTCTTTAGCAGATGCGTGTAATGGTTGGATTTGATTATTATGGCAATAATAAACAAATCTTTTCCACTTATTTGCATAGCAATGTCTAGTGGTTGGTTTCCTAGCTTGTTTTATGACCTACATACATTCCTGTGTAAGGTCTAAGTGTCCGAATTCTAAGATTTCAGGATCCAAATTGCTAGATTCAGCGATGCTGGATTTGGGTGTCTGATCTGTTGTTTGTGTTGAGTTAACAGATCTGGTTTGTTTGGTAGTTTGTGTTGTGTACCAAGGTTGTCTTGCCCAAGTTGGTGCTATTAGTATGAGTTTGAGTTTGTTTTGACTCAATTTGTTTACCAGATATGGAAGGAGTGGGAGAGGGGGAAAAGCGTATGCAAATATCCCTGACCAACTCATCCATAACGCATTGCCCTGAGACTGATCCTGTGGGTATCTGGATGCAAAGTTATGGCATTTTGCGTTTTCTTTTGTTTCAAATAGGTCTATTTGTGGTGTTCCCCATCTTTGGAAGTAAGTGTTTAGTATTTGGGGGTGAATCTCCAGTTCGTGGATCTGTTGGTGATCCCGAGAGAGATTGTCTGCTAACTGATTCTGAATCCCTGGAATAAACTGTGCTATTAGGCGAATGTGGTTGTGAATCGCCCAATGCCATATTCTCTGTGCCAGGAGACACAACTGTGTTGAGTGTGTTCCTCCCTGTTTATTGAGATAATACATTGTTGTCATGTTGTCTGTTTTGACAAGGATGTGTTTGTGGCTTATTATGGGTTGAAAAGCTTTCAACTGTAGAAATACTGCCAGTAGTTCTAAGTGATTTATGTGAAAATGTCTTTGCTGAGTGTCCAATTGTCCCTGGATGCTGTGTTGATTGAGGTGTGCTCCCCACCCTATCATGGAGGCATCTGTAGTTATTACGTATTGAGGCACTGGGTCTTGGAAAGGCTGCCCTTGGTTTAAATTTATATTGTTCCACCATAGAAGCGAGGTGTATGTTTGGCGGTCTATCAACACTAGATCTAGAATTTGACCCTGTGTCTGTGACCATTGTGATGCTAGGCACTGTTGTAAGGGCCGCATGTGCAATCTGGCGTTTGGGACAATGGCTATGCATGAGGACATCATGCCTAGTAGTTTCATCACCATCTTGACCTGTATTTTTTGTTTTGGATACATGGCCTGTATTACATTGTGAAATGCTTGTACCCTTTGTGGACTTGGAGTGGCAACCCCTTTTGTTGTGTTGATTGTTGCCCCTAAGTATTGCTGTGTTTGACACAGCTGAAGGTGTGACTTTGTGTAGTTGAGTGAGAAACCTAGTTTGTGGAGGGTTTTGATGACATAGTTTGTGTGTTGTGAACATCGTTCTTGCGTGTTGGTTTTGATTAACCAATCGTCTAGGTACGGGAACACGTGTATTTGCTGTCTTCTGATATGCACAGCTACTACTGCCAGGCATTTTGTAAAAACTCTTGGCGCAGTTGTTATCCCGAATGGCAACACTTTGAATTGGTAATGTACCCCTTGGAATACAAACCTTAGGTACTTTCTGTGCGAAGGATGTATCGGTATATGGAAGTATGCATCCTTTAGGTCTAGTGTTGTCATGTAGTCTTGTTGTTTGAGCAATGGGATCACATCCTGTAATGTCACCATGTGAAAGTGATCTGATTTGATGTAAGTATTTAACGTTCTGAGATCTAATATAGGTCTTAGAGTTTTGTCCTTTTTGGGTATGAGAAAGTACAGAGAGTAAACTCCTGTTCCTTTCTGATGAATTGGTACTAATTCTATTGCTTCTTTTTGTAACAACGCTTGGACCTCCAGTTGCAGAAGATCCATGTGTTGTTTTGACATATTGTGTGTTTTCGGTGGGACATTTGGAGGGAATTTGAGAAATTCTATGCAATACCCATGCTGGATAATTGCTAGGACCCAAGTATCTGTTGTTATTTCCTCCCATTGTTTGTAGAACTTGGTTAGCCTCCCCCCCACAGGTGTTATGTGTTGGGGAATTGTGACGTCTAAGTCACTGCTTGTTTTGTGGAGTTTTGGGACTTTGGAACTTCCTTCTACTTTTTTGGAATTGTCCCCCTCTCTATTGTCCCCGAAAACTTCCCCGCTGATATTGGCTCTGATAAGTGGGCCTATTTTATGAGGTTGTGGGTTCCGTGCTTTGTCCTCGAAACCCCCCTCGAAACTGTGTTTTACGAAATGTGCCTCTGCTCTGTGGGGAGTAGAGTGCGCCCATGGCTATGGCCCTATCAGTGTCCTTTTTAAGTTTTTCGATGGCAGTGTCCACCTCCGGCCCAAACAACTGCTGTCCGTTAAATGGCATATTCAGCACGGCTTGTTGTATTTCCGGCTTGAATCCTGATGTACGCAGCCATGCATGTCTCCTTATTGTCACTGCTGTGTTTACAGTTCTAGCAGCTGTGTCTGCTGCATCCATTGCTGACCGTATCTGATTGTTTGAGATACTTTGTCCTTCTTCCACCACTTGCTGTGCTCTCTTTTGGAACTCCTTGGGCAAATGTTCTATAAAGTGTTGCATTTCATCCCAATGAGCCCTATCGTATCTGGCCAACAAAGCCTGTGAGTTGGCAATACGCCACTGGTTTGCTGCCTGTGCCGCCATCCTTTTCCCTGCTGCGTTGAATTTACGACTCTCTTTGTCTGGAGGTGGTGCGTCTCCTGAAGTGTGTGAGTTCGCCCTCTTGCGAGCTGCCCCTACTATCACTGAGTCCGGTGTTAACTGTTGTGTGATGTACACGGGGTCTGTTGGTGGCGGTTTATATTTTTTCTCCACTCTTGGAGTAATGGCCCTTCCTTTTACAGGCTCCTCAAACACTTGTTTGGAGTGTTTTAGCATCCCAGGTAGCATGGGGAGACTCTGGTACTGGCTGGGTGTGGACGACAGTGTATTAAATAGAAAGTCGTCTTCAATTGGCTCTGCATGCAGGCTGACATTGTGAAACGCCGCTGCCCTTGACACCACCTGTGCGTAGGCTCTACTATCTTCTGGTGGTGACGGTCTAGCTGGATAACAGTCAGGACTGTTATCTGACACTGGTGCATCATAAAGGTCCCATGCGTCTGGATCATCCTGACTCATCCCTGTATGAGTTGGGGATTGCATCATTGGTGGAGTGGCTATTGGTGATGGTTGCGGAGAGCGTTGTGGAGACGGTGGCGGGGTTACTTGTTTAGCCACCGTTGCCTGTGGCTGCTTGTCTTTCTCTTGGAAGACAAGTTTGTGTTTCATTCGAATCGGAGGGAGAGTGCTGATCTTCCCTGTTTCTTTTGGGATGTGGAGCCTTCTTTGGGTGTAGTCTGGCTCCATTGTCTCCAGTTCCTGTCCAAATCTATGTGTTTGCATCTGTGAGGACAGGCCTTGTTCTTCTGTGTAGGAACTTTTCTCGGTTCCGAGACCGGATGTTTCGGTATCAAAACCTTTTCGGCTGCCTTTTTCGGTTCCGACAACACTTTTTTGCTTTTCGGCGTACAGATTTCTCGGGGCCGACTTGGTTCGGTGCCACTCTCTCGGTGCCGAGATTGCTCTGAAACGGTGTCTCGGGGTCGAGTGTGCTCTGTGCCGGTATCTCGACCGGAGTCGGATGACTTCGACACAGGCGTGCCCTTTTTCGGTGCCGATGCCGGGTCACCTATTTTTCGGGTTAAGCCATGGCCTGTTGGCGGTGGCGTCCCCTGGGCTTTGCTGCTTTTTACGCGAGTCTTGTGTAGCTACGTCCTACTCATGGTTTTCGGCGTCTGTTCAGGATCGACCTCTTCCGAGTCCGATTCTTCGATGGAGAAGGCTTCCTCTTCTTCCTCCATGTGTTTTTGTCCTGTCGGCACCGACGCCATCTGTAATTTTCTTGCTCTTCGGTCCCTTTCTGGACCGAAATGCTCGACAGGCCTCACAGGTATCCTCTTTGTGTTCTGGCGACAAACACAAATTACAGACCAGATGCTGATCTGTGTAAGGATACTTGTTGTGGCATTCGGGGCAGAAGCGGAATGGGGTCCGTTCCATTAGCCTTGAAGACGCACGCGGTCGGGCCGACCAGGCTCCGCCGGGGAATCGAAAACCCCGAAGGGCCGCCGGAGCTCTTCCGAATTCGGTGTTGATCTGTTGTAGCTAACCCGATACCGAACGCAAACAATACCGTTGAATTTTCCGAGTTTTTCACTAACTTTCTGAACCGAAGCGCGGAGCGAAAAGGATCACGTCCGAACCCGATGGCGGAAAGAAAACAATCTAAGATGGAGTCGACGCCCATGCGCAATGGAGCCGAAATGGGAGGAGTCCCTCGATCTCGTGACTCGAAAAGACTTCTTCGAAGAAAAACAACTTGTAACACTCCGAGCCCAACACTAGATGGCGGGATGTGCAAAGCATGTGTATCTGCAGCTACACATGCCATTGAACATATATATATATATATACACACATATATATATTATTTTGCGCTTAACATCTTCATAGGTCATTGCTTAGTTGCTATATAAGATGTTTGATTAGATGCCTGTGAGTCTCTGTTTTTATTTCATCTATCACAATAGGTAAATATTATCTTAACTATTCATCTACAAACATTTCACTATTAAAATATTGAGGAAAGATAAAATAATGTTACCAAGGAGGTGTAGCCGTGGAGGGGGGGTGTTTGGGGGGCCAGGAGTCATGGCGCTGGGTTCGGTCTAGGCATGGGCGGACGCAGATGGGCTTGCTTTTGGTGCTCCAGTGGCGCGGCTATGCTGCAGCCTCCACAGTATGTCCTGGGAGGTGGGAGGGGGTTGAAGGCAGGAAGGCAAACATGACAAAGTCCTTTACAATTTCCTATTTCTTTTTGAAGTAGGGTGATGGAGGGAATGCTGCATGAGGGCTTTTCATGGGACACTGGGCAGTTGGGTAACTGGTAGTGTCCTTTGGGTGCAGGGTTGTTCACCATTAGTGTCCCAGGGTCATATTACTAATGCACTGCAACTGGATAATCAAGTTATTTCCTTATTTTGGGCACTTGAGTACCTCTAGGTAGTGAATGATCATTGGTTACTCTGGGAGGTGAAACAGGCTTAAATTCAGAGAAAGTATGACACAGTGAATAATACTGATGTCCAGTCAGTGCTTTATCTAAGTACTTTACTAAAGAGGTAAGGAAACTGAATAGATAACGATAAGATAACTGAATAAAACAGAAGGCTCTTGCATAATCTGTCACTGAGATACAACCTCAAACATAAACATAGGTCTTAAGCACTGAATGCTAGATTTCTCATAATATTGGCTGCATGGTGGATATTAACTCTTAACAAGTTCAGCTCAGATCGGCTCAGGAGCCTTAGGGAGCTATCTAGATTTTGTGGCCATATGTGCGAAGCTTTTTTGAGGTTGCAAATGTCCCGATTCACAGAATCAGACCTTTGTGACTGCAAAAATGCATTCATGTACAAAAGTCAAATTGAAAATCTGTAACCTGTTAACAAATTGCCTTTAACAATGTGAAAAACTGCCTACTCCTAAAAAATGAAACTTCAACATTGCATTTCTGGGATTTCGAAGTTGCATTTCTGTTTTTTTAGAAACATTTTTAAACACATTCCATTTAACTTGGGCTGCATTAAAAAAAAAAGTCTTATTTGTTAAAAGCAATCACAGACATTGTGGTCTAATGACCCCAGCTCTATTTGCTGTGATTCCTTAGTAGGTCACAAATTGTTATCTGTCTCATTAATATTCATGAGGTAGGCATATTTGTAACCCAAATAGGAATTGCTATTTTAAAAAGAATTCTTTAGTACGTTAAGAATTGCAATTAAGTAAGAATTCCTAATGTTGGTACATCTGGCCCTTCGTCTTTTGTAAGAGCTTTCCTCAGACAAACGCATTTAGGAAGAAAATAAAAGATATGGATGCAGACATGGCAAATTTGGCAATCCTGAAGCACTGCTACTTCAAATTGCTGTCTGGATTATAGGGGCCTCCGAGCAAAGATTCCATAGTCAAAACTATTTGGGCTGATCTCGGGCAATTTGTGGAACAAGATCAGACATAGCTTGTCATGTTTTCCAATTGCCATTGAAGACAAAGAAAACAGAGGGAATGGGATGGACTGGTTCAATCAAGGAGGATACAACTAACTCTGGACAAAGAAGTGGGTTGGAGAACTGACACGCCCACCAGATAAAAAAGGTTTCAAGGAGGTGTGAACAGGCAGGTTGGTATGTGTAAGTTGGACTGGGATGCAGCCCAGAGTAATTACTGTAGGAAGATGGCCTGGTGTGTGGTGAGCACCTATATCACCTTATACCAGGTCCAGGTATCCCCTATTAGTGAGGTGTAGACAGTGTCTAGGAAGCCAGGGCTCTCTAGAGGTAGCTGTAGATGAGCAGCCAAGACTCATCTAGGAGACATGCAAAGGTTATGCAATACCACTACAGTCACACAGCACTTACACACCACATGAAAGAACCACACAGAGTTACAAAAATAAAGGTACTTTTTATGGGAACACAAATACTAAAATACTGAATATGCAATACTCCAATAGGAGGTGAGTAAACACACTATTATGTACAAATTGAAAATCCGTGATTAGCATAGAAAGCAATAGCAAATAGTAAAAACAATAGCAAATAGTGTGGGCCCTGGGGTGAGACCAAACCATATTCTATGTAAGTGGAAGGTGAAAGGCAGTCCCCCACCCAAGGAAGTGGAATCAGTGGGAGGGAGCTGTAGAAACTATGAACCTCAAAATGTAAGTACCAGGGTACCCACCCCCCCACGCGACCAAGAGAGAAGAGGTTGGTACCTGTTTTTTCCCCAAACCCACTGGAGAACTTTGGAAAAAGATTGTGCAAGACCCAACCATGACTGGGAAAACCCAAAGGTCAATCCTGGAAGAAGGGGGCCTGCAAAGAGAGGGGACCAGGTTCAGTTCGAGTTGGAGTGTCTGCTTGTGGCAGGAGCCACTACCCACCTTTTTGGAGATGCAGGACCAGGTTGAGGGTGGATGAATAAGGTCAGCAGTCCAGCACTGGAGCAGGAGAAGAGTTCCAGAAGTGATGCTAGTGATGTCCCACGTCTGCAGTCGTCTAGTGGTGCTGGAAAACCACCAACAAGCTTTGGCAAATGCAAGAGTCGGAGAAGAACGTTTTGCAAGGCTGCACAGGACCAGCAACGCCTAGGGGACTCGACCCAAGGAGGGGAGTCCGGGGTAACCTTCAGCAGCTGGAAGAGTCACCAGAAGAGGAAGCAGACCTCACAGGCAACCCACTGGCAGCAGGAACAGGAGTTGCAGTGAGGTCCATTCAGCACCCCTGGAGGAGTGTCCCATGTCGCTGGAGCAGCAGACAGGAGACTTTGGGTTGCAGGAAGAAGTGCTGGAGGCTGGGGCTACACGGAGCCTGACGAACCCTTGAAGGAGGAGCAAACAAGACTTGGTAGCTGCAAGAGCCGTGGTACACAGGGGTTCTGTCCTGCAAGGAGAGGCCAGGGCTCACCATCTCCCAAGTTGGACAGCTGGTAGAGAGGACCAAAGGGACCACTCCAGACCACCACCTGTGATGCAGGATCCACGCAGTTCCGGAGGAGAGAGGATCCACGCAGCCGGTCGTCATTACGTTGGTGCCTGCAGATGCAGGGGAGTGACTCCTTCACTCCAAGGGAGATTACTTCTTGCTTCTTTGTGCGGACTGAAGACTTGCCGCCCTCAGAGGATGCACAGCCAGGGAAATGTTGCAGATTGTGGAAGGAGCCGGAGAAACAATGTTGCAGAGCGAAGTCGTTACTGAAGCTGCAGATTGTAGGTTCCTGAAGAGTCCAGTTACGGATCCAGTGGCCAGAAGATGGAGTAAACAATGGAAAGGAGTCCTGGTGGAATCTTGCACGTCAAATCTAAGGACCCCACCAAAGAGGGAGACCCTAAATAGCCCTAAAAGGGGGTTTGGTCACCTGCACCGTGACCACCTATCAGGAGGGGGCTGTGATGTCACCTGCCTGACCTGGCCACTCACATGCTCCCAGAGGCCTCAGCACATCTTGGCTTCAAGGTGGCAGAAGCAAGTGACCACCTGCTTGAGTTCTGGGCACCACCCCTGGGGTAGTGATGAACAGGGGAGAGGTGACTCCCCTTTCCATTGTCCATTTTTGCGCCAGAGCAAGGACCGGGGTCCCTGGACTGGTGAAAAACGGTTTATGCAAGGAGGGCACCAAATGTGCCCTTCAAAGCATACCGGTGGCTTGGGGAGGCTAACCCTCCCATGCCATGTAACACCTATTTCCAAAGGAAGAGGGTGTTGCCCCCCCCTCTCTCAAAGGAAATCCTTTGTTCTGCCTTTCTCTGCTTAAGATGATCAAGCAGCAAGAGGGCAGAAAACTGTCTGGAGGGTGGCAGCAACACGGGGTGCTTGCAAAACCCTGAAAGACTGGTAGGAGCAATACTGGGGGGTTCTCTAAGAAGCCCCCAGAGTGCATGGAATCATACAACCAATACTGGCAACTGGCAATTGATACCAAACATGCCCAGGTTTGGAGTTACCATTATGTAGCTGGATACACTGTGTCCAGTACACAGGTAAAATGGCTTCCCCACAGCCACTGTGAATTTTCTCACTAAAGTACTGGATGTTCATCCTACCTTTCAAATGATGACAGGCTGTTACTCAGAGAATGACAGAGGACTTCTAAAGGAATATGGTAAACTAACCCTGCACAGGGTGCCACACATATTACCTACTGTGGAGATGATGATCATCAGAAGGTGACTAGTGGAATTCAAACATAACACCTGTCCCTTTGAAATGTGGTACAAATCCTAAGTTAGACAACTGAAATATTAATGGAAACTAAATGGTTGTTTTTCGGTAAGAGTAGTTTTGCAGATTGAAGAATTTTCTGTATGCACATGCTATTCGTTATTCTGCCATCTAGTGATTGGGTCTGGAACAGACTCCCTGAAGTCTCTCTTCTCTATAGTCTCTTTTTTTTTGGGGTGGGCGGTCGTCGACCATTTGGGTTTAAACCCCTCCTTGTGGTGTGATGTAAGGTGTATGCCCCAGAAATTCTTCAATTCAGTCATCTTCTCATTCTATTTTTTTTTTTACTTTATACTCGTCCGTTTTCTCTTGACTTGAGTTTGTATATACACCTCTACCAGTGGAGCTTGGTGGGTGAACCCCGAAAATTCTTCAAGCTGTAAAACTACTTCTACCAGTAAGTAACCATTTCGTTTTGCAACATGAATGTTTTCTGGATTCACATTGTGTTTATCGATTATAGAGAATTATTTTCTCCTGTGGGTAGGCTAGGTCTTTCGGAGTGTGTGTTTACAAACAGATGTTTCAGTACTCTGTCTCACTTCTGCCTCCTTGTTGATCTGAATGTCCATGCAGTAATGTTTTGTGACGGTATGGACCGATAACCAAGCAGCAGCTGCACAAATGTCTTCCAGTGCTACGCTACCTAGGAAATTGAGTGTTGCTCCTTTTTTCTTGTTGAGGGTGCTTTTGGCTTTTCTGTAAGGGTTACACCATCTGCATTGTGATAATACTGTTTCACTTGTACTTTCCATCTCGCAATCGTTCATTGGTGACTGGGAGTCCCCTTCTTGCGTGTATGAAGGACGCGAATCACTGTTCTCCTTTCCTAATGTCTTTTGTACTCTCCAACTAATATATAATTGTCCTTCAGACAAATAGCGTGTGCAATGTTCTCTCTTCTTGTGTTTACTCTGTTGAGAAAATGCCAGTAGATAGCTTGCTTAATGTGGAATTTCAATACCACCTTGGGTATGAATCCCAGGTTTGCCTTCATTACCAACTTGTCTCTATGTATCAGTAGGTACAGCTCCTTAGTGGTGAGTGCCTGTATTTCACTCAGAGGTGATAGAGTTGAGAAATGCGTTTTTGAGGGTTAGGAACCTATGTTGTGCATTCTCATTGGTTCGAAGGGTGATGTCATTAGTTGGATAAGTACTACATGCAGGCTCCATGGAAGCATTGGCACTCTTCTTGTGGGTGCAACCTTCTCTGCACCTTCTAGGAAACGTTTCACCAGTGGTGCAGAAAAGAAACTTTTCCTCTTTCCTCTTGTGCATGCTACAATGGCTGCTAAGTGGACCTTGATAAAAGGCATAGGAGAGATGCCTGCTCAGCAGATCTGTCAATTATCTAATGACTATGACACCCTGTGTCAAGTCTCTGTTTCCCAGGCCTGTTAACTCATTGTTCAAACCTCTTTCACTTCTTGCTGTAGACTGTCATTGCTCTCCTTGGCAACTTAAGGAGCTAAGCCTCTAAGTTTTCAAGAAACATACTGCGAGACAGAGTGTTTGGTTCTGGGTGCCATACCTGTGCCTCTGGTATAGTTAACAGGTCTCAGTGTGCCTAGAGTGCAATTTACTGTCCTTGGGATATCTTTATGAGGTCTGCGAACAATGTCTGTCGAGCCATCGCCGGGCTATCAGAATTAGGTTGACCTGCAATTTTGGATCATCTCTGGTATCATTAGAATTGGTGGAAAGGTGTAATCAAATCTACATGACCATTTTATCGAGAGGGCATCCCCCAGAGACACTGGGTGGTAGAACCTGAATGCAAAGCTTTGGCATTTCTAGTTCTTGTGTGACAGGGTTTTCCAGTTTCTCTGGTTACCCTGTTACCATTTGTTTTTTTTACTGGAATTCTGTAACCCTGCAGGGAGTCGTTGAATCCTCTCTTGCTCTTAATTAGGGCTTTGAGTTTGCCCTCGACGCATTTCCTTTCTTCGTCGAGTTCAGATTCATTTCTTTGTTTCAATATCGATGCAGAGGAACTCTTCTATGTTGAGATCAGGTGTCTTATTGTTTCGGCGGCTTTCGGCACCGATGCAGAGTGGACATTAGGCACTGTTGTGTGGCTAATATATGCAGAAGGCATCAAGCTGACTTTCACCATCTCCCTCCCATGCCTTTGATCTTCTCTCGAGGTCAAAGAAGGCTTTGAGGGTTTGCCTCCATCATCAACCCTTATTTTGGACCCCTGTGGCTCCTTGGGCTTCACTTTGTACTCCGGCGCAGATGATTTTGGCATTACTGTTGTTTTCTTCGAGTTCAACATCTTTGGCTCTATTGGGTCTCGGGCCTTAGGTATTAGCTTCCTCCCTGGTTCTTCTCCTTGGGCCTACTCCATCTCCAAGATGTCCCCCTCGTCACTGGATAGGCCCAGGTCTTTTAAGAACTCCTGTTTTCTCTGTGGTGACGCCATTGCGGACTCTTCCCACCTCCGTTGCTGTTTTAGCCCGATGGTCTTGAGCAAGAACTATGCACGCTATGCATCCTGGAAAATCACTGCAGGAGGAACAATCTCAGATTTCTGAATATTCCAGAAGGTATGGAAGGGGACATCATTAAAGACTTTATAGTATCCTTGATTAAAGACCATATCCCGGCGGTGTCCACCCACGATCTGGTCTCGGAAATTCAGAGAGTCCACCGAGATCCTTTCAAGAGGAACCCTAATAAGGAGAAATCTAGAAAGGTCCTGGTCAATTTTGCCTCATACCGAATAAAATAATTGATTCTGGCAGAAGCTCTCAAAGTCCAGGGTTTTCGGTATGAGGGCTGGTCATTCCTAATAAGATCTGATATGTTTAGGGCAACGTCAGATCGACACTGGGAGCTGGGGAAGGCTATGCAGGAGTTTAAGTCTTTGGGTGCTACTCCACAATTAAGGTTTCATACCAGCTTGAGGGTAATGTGGAAAAACAAAATGTATAATTTTCGAGATCCCCAAGAAGCTAAGGTTCTGATTGATCAGATAAAAGGGGAGAGCTAGCGGTTTGCGGAGGGTTGGGGCCTAAGGGTAGTACGAACCACCCAGTAAGGTTTCAAGGAGGGTCCCCCAGGGAGTGTTTGGGAAGGGCAGTGCACTATTTGCCTTAATGATTCGATTTAGGTCACAATGGGTGGGGAGCAGATGGGGGAAAAAAAAGAAAAAGAAATTGAGTCCTTGCACAATTGTATAACTGTTGAGGTCAGACAAGAGTTTTTTATTAACTGGGTAAGACATGATGGTGCACCCTGGTGATATAGTTAAACTCAAAATTTTGACCTGGAATGTGAATGGCCTTAGGGTGAGCAGTAGAAGAAGGAGAATCTTGGACCCATTTAAGATATGAGGAGTGGATGAGGATTCTTAAGTCACAAAGATGGATCGCCCACTTTGTCTGTACCAGTCAATCTTGCAATGTGAAAGGGGTTGCGATTATAGTAAAGAATAGCGTTCAAAGTCAGCTGACAGACATCAGTGCTGATTCTAGGGGGAGATGGGTCTTAGCAAATATTAAGTTAGGAGGGCTTCAATACACTTTAATATCCTATTATGGTCCCAACCTGGACGATCCGGGCCCACTTAGGGATCTCAATGAGCAATTGACCGGAAGAGCTCAGAACATAATAATTGCGGGCGGAGACTTTCATGTTTTGCTTAATCCTTCCCAAGAAAGGTCTACGCCTCGAGCGGCTTTCAGTACACCTAGAATGAGAGTTTGCTTACACAATATGATTGAACATTTTGGCCTGATTGACCCTTGGCGAAGCAGAATGGGTCAAACCAAGGAGTTCACTTTCTGGAATAAGAACCTTGGGCATGCTTCCAGAATTGACTTCTTTCTGATAGACATTAAACTTCACAATAACCTAATGGCAGTCTCCCACCAGCCAAGCTTTCTCTCGGACCACTCTGCTGTTCAGCTGACTATAAGTCTATCTGTCTCTCGTACTTGCACTAAATGGACACTTGATCGCTTCCTTTTGAGAGAAGAAGATATTGTTTTAAAGTTGAAAAGGGACTCCAAGGAATTTTTTGAGATCAACTTAGGCTCTGCTCCAATAGCCACGGTTTGGGAAACATATGAGTCCTTTATCCTTGGAAAACTGATCTGCTATGCTGCCTTTAGAGCCAAGAGAACCAGAATAACAATAAAGACTCTCGAGGATAAACTTTACACTCTGCAAGCCCAAAGGCTATCCTCTCAGGACCCAACAACGCAGCCAGACCCGCAGTATCAGATCCAGGAAGCCCAAAATTCACTCGAGGTCTTGCTTGAATCAATTGTGAAGAGTAGATGGGAAGCTAGCAAGCTGGCACATTTTGAGTATGGCGAAGGCTGTGGCAAGTTATTAGCTTGGAAGACTAGGTCTGATAATATCAGGAATAGGATCAAAGGAGTGATACTAGGCAAAACTGGCAGAACCTCCTCAGAAGACCAAGACATTATAGGAGAATTTGTCAAGTTCTTTTCTCAACTATATAGAGACGACTTGGTGATTTCAGCAGAGGCGATTGAAGAATGGTTGAAGGCAGACACACTTCCCAAGCTAGATTCAGTTAAGAAGCTGAGCCTCAATCAATGCTTTCTCCATTGTGAGAGTGCGTGTTATGGCTGGTTTGAAAAATGGGAAGGGTCCCAGTCCAGACGGAATACCTGCTGAAGTATATAAACCCCTGAAAGATGAGCTTGCGCCAACCCTGATTCAGCTAATGAACTCGATTTTTATAGATTCTTCACCGGTCCCGTCCTCTTGGAATGAAGCTATTATTACCTTAATACTAAAGCCACAGAAAGATACCAGAAAATGTGAGTCCTCTAGACCTATTTCTCTGCTTAATAATGATTATAAAATGTTTGCACAACTGTTGGCAAGGAGGTTGGATAAAGTGATCAGTGATCTAGTCCATGTTAACCAGAAGGGCTGCATGAGAAATCAACATTTAGGGGATCTGACCCATGATCTAGTTGCTGCAATTGATATTGCATCCACCTATAATATGCCTTTAACTATCTCTACAATCGATGCTGCCAATGCCTGTGACCGAGTGAACTGGCTCTTTTTGCAGGCGGTTATGGACCGTAATAACCTGGGTGACAATGTTCTTAATGCAATTAAAACTATTTATAAGGCCCCATTAGCTCGGGTATCTTATCCCCTCAATTTAAGATTGAACGGGGGACACAACAGGGTTGCCCTCTCTCCCCTCTTCTCTTTAATCTTTACATTGAGCCTCTGGCCAGGAGAATCAGGGCAGACCAGAGAATTGCGCCTTTTCATTATCACGGCTGGGTCCTGAAGGAAGCCCTATATGCGGACGATCTTCTGATATACACACAGAACCCCCAATGTGCTCTCCCAGCACTTTTAGAAATCATTGCCAGCTTCGGAGAAATTTCAGGTTACTTAATTAACGCAGATAAATCTGAAGTCATGACTTGGAATGGCCCTTTGGACAATCCATTGGAAAAAGACGAAATCCAATATCTAGGGGTCAAAGTGGTCAGGAATTTAGCAGAGATGGCCCAGGTGAACTTTGAGCATCATCTAAGGGAAACAAAGAAGCCACTCCTTCAATGGTCCCATCTACGTCTCTCTATCCTAGGCAGAACTAACTTAATAAAGATGGTGATACTACCAAAATTCACCTTTATCTTTAATGCTATCCCTCTATCCTTTAAAAAGGAATGGCTAAGGCGATTGCAGGGGGGGGTTATAGTTAGCTTCATTTGGTCCTATAATAAACCCAGAATAGCATGGAAAAAAATTGAGAAAGAAAAAGCTTGATGGGGGAATTGCGCTTCCGGATTTTCAACTCTATTACTGGGCATTCCAGCTGAAAAATGTTAGATCACTTCTTTATAAGGAACACCTCTCCTCCCGATTCCAGGCTCTGATAGGATGCTTCTGAGACCAGGGTACACAGTTTCTTTATAAATTTGGTCATCCCAAGTATTACAAAAAGGTTAGACTTAAAACTCTCTTTAATGCTAGTAGTATCTGGTATGTAGTAAGAAGTAGATTGGGTATCCATATTACAGTGAGTTGGCCCCAATCTTGAATTCTCCTGGTACTCCGATGTGTCTCCAGGATGTACTAGCTAAACCACTGAGGGAGGAATTGTGCAGTGGGGACAATTAGTCAGTGGGGGCTTGGTTAGCTCTTGGGAATCCCTATCTGAAGTAACCAACGCTAAATTATCTAGGTGTAAATACCTGCAAATTAAAGGATGGGTGCAAGGAGAACCTGAGGCTGGGTGTTCTACAGGATGGGAGAAGGAAATTACTGGTCCATTGAGCCAAAAGAAAGAGGTTTCCAAGTGGTACTGGCCACTTATACAAGCCGAAGAGGCATCTTGCCCACCCTCTGCAGAGGGATGGGACTTGGTGTTTCCTGCACTTGATCTCCCTTATCTCTGGCAGACTTCTATGAAGATTCTCTGGTCAAATCTGCCCCTTTGCGGCGGAAACACTTGTTCACCATGTATCGAGCCTACTGGACCCCTAAAAAGTTTGCTAAAATAATTTCCCAAGGTAAGAGCAGCTGCCCAAATTGTGATTTAGAGGAGGCAGATGATATACAGCTTTGGTGGCAGTGCCCAGGGATTCAGACTTTTTGGGAACAAGTGGGTAACTCGATTTCATCTTTTATAAATAGGCGTAGTGAGATAACTCTTCCAATGGTGGTATTTGGGTTATTCGAGACCGCTGAGAGGAGTCTGTGTGATAGATTAGAGAGGCCCTTGATGCATCTCTTTTTCTATTTGGTTCTGATAGCCCGGCGGGAAATATGTATCAAGTGCATCTCTAGTCTCCCCCCCCCCACCCATAGGGATTGGTTGATGTCAGTTAAGAGAATCTCTGATTTAGACTGTAGTAACCGCTCAGACAGGTCCCATAGAATGTGGGAGCCCTTTTTTGTCTATTATAGAACCACCTCGGTAGGCATGAGGCCAGTGGGAAATAACTAGGCTTGAGTCTTGGTTTTTGTATGAGTCCAATGATTAAGCCTTTAAGATCCAATAACCTGGAAGTTGGGGTGGATTAGCTCTGCCCTTTCCCCCCTAAGGCTGATAGGGGCCTTTTGCTATCTAAGCCCAGGTGGTCCACCAGGCCGAGACCCTGGTTTTGAATTTGATGTGGTTGATCCTGTCTGTATATGGCTATATATGAGGACTCAAAAAAAAAAAAAAAAACATGTCACGCAGTCCTTTGCACTGTGGTTCTTAGACAGGCAGAGGTTGCACACCTTGTGTGTGTCCTTCTGGACATACCTGTGGTGGCACTTAGAGCAGAACCCTGCCTTGGTATTACTCTGTGGTTTTTGGTGTTGTCCACAGAATTTTTTCCGATTTACTACATCCTATCAGTTATTGTCAATCATCTTCCGAAGCACTGAAATGTTCTCTTTTTGCCATTCCTTCTCCCTCAAATTCGGAGCTCTCCCTTAGGCTCTAAGACCCAATGAGGGAAAAAAGAATCTGAGGAAGGTGAATGGTTCAAAGGATTTCCGGGGCATACTTCTGCGGGCACACAAAAAGGAGTTTAAACCCAAATGGTTGACGACCATCACGAAAAAAAAAGGAGAAAACAGAGAAGACATACTTCAAGGAGACTATGCTCGACCCAACCACTAGATGGCAGAATAATGCACAGCATGTGAATCCAGGAAAGATTTACGCTGCAAAACAAATATTTAAGGGTAAAAAAAATAGTTCGCTTCCTGTGTAATAACTATGTGCTCAAGGCAGTACAGTGATTTGGAGCACGGCATAGATACTTATGCCTTACGGAGACGTTGCCAAAGTGGCTTCTGAAGGTATTAAATGTCTGATGAGCAAGTACCATGTTTCATGCGGCCACTCAGTAAACATTTTTGATTTACAAAAACAAACTTCCAAGGTGCTAAGTGTAATACAAAAATCTAATGTCCCTGACACCCATGGAGGTTTCTCCCAGGGTGTGGGATTTTTTTTTTCTTTTTTCTTTTCAGGACCACCAGGCTTTTTGTTACAGGTTTCAGAGAGAAAAAAGGACATTATACCATCTGCTCTAACATGGTGGACGGTCTGATGTACTTGCACTGACGGCCCCAATTAATTCAGGCGTTTGGTGTATGGTTTTTGTGACAGTGGCAGTGCCAGTGGATGCCCAGTCTGATAGATTAAATAAAGGGCATAGACGCAGAGTTTGGCACATGCTCGCCTGGTCTGTAGAAGAGTACCATGTCTGCCAGACTCTAAATTAGACTCTTTCTGCATTGACTTCCCAAAGACTGCAAAAGCTAATCTGCTGAGAAAGTTTAAGAGTTTTAGTCAAAAGGAAGACAACACAAAATGGTGTGCCTGCTTTGTTGAGGGCAAGAACTCTAGATCATTCCAGCTCAGAGAAGTCAGTAGCAAGACGTCATGCAAGGTCTGCCTCCATACTCAACGTGCACCTGTGTATGCTCTGGGGGTTGTAATCATGGCAATTATTCAAGGGCTTGCTTGTCTACATGTTTCATGACTTCTCAGGTCGCAGATACTTCTGCGGAACCGGTCCTTCTGGTTACTGCCAACACCCCATTCCTAAGCTAGATTGCGTCAAAAAACAAAAACTCTGTTGATTGAAATGGGAAGTAATTGTATTGTGGGACTTGTTCTCTAAAACAACACACAGTATTTTTTTAACAGGCACTCGAGCCTAAAACACTGCAGACTCCAAGGCAGCCACACAGAGGGCTTCCAAGTATTTATTTCTACTCTCCATTTTTTAAAGACAAGAAAGGGAGGGGCAACTAAGGAGGGTGATCCCAGCTAAAATGGTTTAAATAGAGTTCCTAAAGACAAACAATATATTTTGATCAATGGAAAGCTCATGCTACTTAACATGAGGGCTTTATTTTTTGTTAATAGAACTCTGTGTGAAAACAACTAGACATAGGCAAAGTGACAATACAGTAATGCTAACATTTGGATTGAAAAAAAAATGTAAACTGAAATGGTTAAAGAGCTTGTGTAATGCTCTGGGCCTCAAGCTCCAGCCGAGCAAAAATACCTCCAGTTCAAAAACGCCTGAAAAACAAACCTTTCAAGAAAGCGTTTATCTGAAACCAATCAACGTCAACAATTAAAGGATGTCCGCAGTGCTTAATTTGTGCTTGTTGTTTCCGGTGCTGACCGGCACTTATTTTTGAGGGCAGGGGCTTATTCTTCTGCCTCAAGCATTTGCTGCGAGCAAAAGACGCACATGGGAAAGACGGACGAAGGGAATAACGAAAAAGCGTCGCAGAGGAAGAAAACAGGAAGCTGCAAGAGTGAGCTGATGGGGCAGGGAGTGACTTTATATGGATTGAAGAGGCCCGAGGTGGCTTCAAGATGACGCCGCTTCAGTATTACGTGTTCACCCACTTAATTGCAGCAGCCGCGTGTTTAAGAGGAGGGCTTGGGGCACCGGTACCTTTTTATTGACAAATTAAGCACTAGATGTCCGAAGTTAATTCTGACCCACCGAACTGGATTATAACAGCCAGGTTACCCTATTACAGTTCGTATATGTTTGTCCTCATTTGTTACATAGGTTCCACAACCCCAAAGTAACAATATGATAAGAAGCACTATAGAAATCGCAAAAATAAATGAATACATAAATTCAACGGGTACTAGTGCTTAGCAAGTTGACTTAGAACTTTAGAGAGCACTAACATGCTATCAGTGAGGCCTAAGAAGGCTTAGAGTCCAAATAGGAAACGTTTTTGCTATAAGGAACAGGGGCTGCTTTATTTAAAAATACAAAAAAATCCTGATTTGTCGTAGGTCTGCTGTGCCTTGCAGGTCTCTATGTCTGCATGCACAACCGATTACAGGGGCATGCAAATTCTGACCTGCCAAATTAATATTTATTAGGAGGTTCGTTTTGAGACCTTCTGCAAATGGGAAATTTGTAACGTAACCTATTATTACGCAGGTTGCATTGCAAACTGAATTCCCAATCACAAACCAGCGCGTATGCAAAGTATGTGTCTCTGGTTTTCGAACGGGAAGGATCCAAATGGCCCACAGTGCTAAGCTGTTTCAATTTAGCCACAATGAAGGGAATGACAAGTGTGTAGTAGCCCACGTGGCTAATACATATTGACTCATCAGTTAAATAGGGACAGCAAATTCTGCAGAATTAGTTCAATCAAGAAGTAAGGTCCTGCCTTTCACACTCCATTTTACTAATCTATATTTTCAAACACAGCTGCAAAAAACTGCGACTTGTGCACATCACATGAACTCCCAACAGTGATCATCCCATCCTATGTGCAGATGCTGCTGAAACTGGGATATTTTGCTTGAAAGAATACGGAATATTGCTAATATAAAATACACGCTGCATACAGTATTTACCTTACACTTCGGACTGTCCCCTTACCTGGACGTATGAAAACATTTTCCACAGACAACATGGCTGCTATGGGAAGCAGAAGATCTTCACAACCCACAGATGCTGCCTTGATCACTGCACATGCCATATTTGGAGGCAGGGGATATTCCACCATGAACTTCCCCATTTGGGTGACGTGGCCTCTCCTTAATAGGATGAGAAAGACAAACAACCATCAAATCTCGAAAGGGTCCCTCAGTAATAAATGTACAGCTTACAATTATTACGTATTGCATCACTTGTAGATTAGAGCTCAAATGAATGTGAAACCTATATGTAGTAATAAACACCTGTGCCAAATTCCTGCTGAGTTTTGGCCGTAGATTTAGAGTTCTCTGCAGAAGTGTCTTTACTTTTCATAATCCAATAAGTTATTAAGAAATAAAACTTGCAAACCTATGTGCTGAGAAAATACCCTTCTAAACGTGATCTCCCTTTCTATATCATTTAAATTGAGGGTTTGCATTCTGTTTTACTTTCATAGCCATGTTCACGTGCCATGTTTGACACCAACCGATATGCAAGCATTTCAGTTGTAAAGCCAGTAGTCTTGACCCAAATCATATGACCATCTTCTGCCAAAGGGCCCTACCCTGGCAATAATGCTATCACTTGGCTGCCTGGTTGTCACCATGCGGTATAATCGCCGCATTCTGGACTTAGAGAACAAACTGTCTCAGAGCCCCGTCACCTAACCAGTTTGAAAACTGGAATCATTTTCCTGGAGACTATCTCTTATGCAACGTTGGAGATTCTTCTAAGGAGATCATCTCCAAGCAAAAGAATTATAGGTATGCCCCTTTCAGATGTTTTGGGATCTCCCACTATCATGTCTATTTCATCCCTGTAGGTACGAGGAGAGTACCTTCGTAAAGCATTCATAGATTTCTGCATAGTCTTACAAGACCTTGTCCCTATCCGAATACTCCAGCAGAATGGCAATCATGCCTCTTTAGGACTGCCCAGAGGAAGTGTATTCACCACAACTTTGTGTCTTCTAAAGTCTAAAGATCCTGTATAGGTTCCTTGCCCAATGTTCACAATAAGACCAATTTGGTCAGTGATGTTCATTGGTCTCCTTCAGAAGAGCCACTATCTGGAGAGATGGCCACAGCACGGGAAACACTCAGGAGTTGGCTTCACTCAGCCATATAAAATCTGCACTAAATAGAAATGTGATGGGCTGTGGACAACTCCAACCACCGGTTTTTGGTAGGAGAGGCAAGAACGGGATGTCTGAGATGGATATCATCAACTCAAAACAATTTAGTTCACCTTTCACACCCATAAAAATGAATCGTTCATTCAAGGACCCCAAACGATGGGACTGAAAGGCCCTTTACCTGACAGAGTGAGGAGGAGTCTCACCAGTGACATCAGCAACTGGTTCAGATGATGACAGACGTTAAGCAGAAGGAAACGTATCCAGTGGGCTTGCTTGACTGTTGAGCTAACTGGAGAAATACAGACCAGACTGTCCAAAAACAGACAAGGTCAGGGTAGCACACCTCGACCAAATCCTTTGAGAAGACATTCGTCCCGGTAATGTTTATATATGTATTCATCAAAGAAAACAGAAGTCATTTTTTATCTGTTTAGTGGGCTTTGTTTGGGAAGTATGGCATGATACACGTGTCACTTTCACATTCAGTTTAAATGTTAGATGATTAAGCTACAGCCGCCGGGGTAGGTCAGCAGGTACATTTTTGCACTGTACTGGTTATGCCAATGTACATCTGTTATAATTTCCCATTTAAGTATGTCTGTAGTACACCTTGCGATGTGACTGCAAACTATAGCTCTCACATATCACACTTAGCGGTGTTTTTTTGTATTCACTCCTACATTCAGGGCTGCTTTCAGAGCTGACAATCACCCAATATTGGACAATTATTGTGATGGGCATAAAAATGCAATACATCTGCAAACTAGCCCTACCCCCCTCTTCAGGTGCTTGAAAATGCATTCGGAAATCAAACCCACCTCTGAGCCACGACTACATAAGACATCATTTACAATTATCCCTAAATGCACAACAGCAGCAGCGTGAGGACTAAAGAAACCGGATACTAATTATTTACTAGTGCCCACCACAAACTGGATTGCTTCAAGACACCTAAATAAAAGGTGGTGTAATTATTACATTCGATAGCAGTCGTTTTTATCAACCACATAAGTTAAAAGGCTGAACAGGACCTGTTGGCGACACACATTCCTCTGCAGCCTGCACTCTTCCAGCCGCTAACTGCCTCAGACGCAGTTCATGTACAATAGTACATGCTTTTTTATTTAAGTAGACTGTACCGGTTTCTTATTTTCATTATGCATGGCGGTTCCTGTAAATTGTGGTGGTTAAACTGAGAAAATATTCGGAAGTGAGCAGACACACTGTTCATCCCCAGATCACACAGGTCATCAGTGAAACTGAGGCCTTATGAACCTAATCCCAGATACGGTCTCTGGAAAACATGTCGTGCATTGACTTCTGGCCACTACCGAAGATGCACTTTCGTGCATTTGGACAATCCACTGGTCACTGATGGATTTTCCTCTTGATCTAGCACTTACTCCAGAAACGAGAGAATGTTTGTCACCACTGACCTATATCAGAATGTCCTACCGTCAGTCTTTAGCACAAAGCAGATCAGTTTTAAACCTGTGAATGACCTATGACAGCAATACACGTGTCAGGGCCTTATTTCGAGCCTCTAAAATTGGGTTTGTAGCAAAGAATCTGATGACACCCCCATTCTGTGTGTTATTACAACTCCATCACTTGCATCAAGCATTGGCAAAGCCAAAGGGCCTGTTGTTGTCTGCCAGCCTTTAGGGAATTCTTGTTTTGTTTTTTTCCAGGCCCTCATCAATCTAAACAATAACATGGGCCAAAGTAAAAATGTTGTCTTGGTCTCAGAAATCCACACATTGCCATAGTACTCGTGTCACTGAAGGGAAGTACTCCGCGCTGATGTGCTCCTTGTGAAAGGGCTGGAAGCCATAATTCATGGTGAAGTCAGCCACTGGCAGAAGTGGGCTGACACATTGCCCCTTGGTGCATGTGGAAGACAATTATGAATAACAGAACCCCAGACAGAAGGAAGGAAGGCAAGACAGAAAAAGAAAATAGAAACAAAGAAGAAGAAAGAGGAAGGCAAGAAAGGAAGAAAACGGTAAGAAAGAAAGGCAGGAAATAAAGGGAAAGAAAGAGGGAGATAGGAAAGTAAAATGAATGAAGGAAAAGAAAGAGTGAAAGACTTGAAAGAAAGCAAGAAAGAAAGTGGTAGACAAGAAAGAAAGGGAAAAGAAATAAGGAGAAAGGAAACGAAGAAAAGGAAGAAAGCCAAACGAGTGAAAAAAAGGAAAAAAGAAGCAAAGAAAGAGGAAGAGAAGAAAAAGAGAAGGAAAGAGGAGAGGGAGAAAAGGAAAAAGAGAAAAGAATAAAGAGAAAGAAAAAGGACAGAAAGGGAGTGACAGGGTTGCAAAGACAGAACACCATCATCAGCTTATATTCAAAGTTCGTGCGAGGGGCTGGTAAGGTGTAAAAAAGCAGCAGTTAGATTAAAAAACAAAGGCCTGTTTAAAAAGGAATTCACTGCAGCTTTGGCAGGAGACAGGAACTGATAAAGCTAGACTGTGTGCTGTGCGCTCATCCGGTGGCTCTAAAACAAAGGCAGCACTGAAGTGATAATAAAGTAAAAACAAAAACAGTGGCAATGAAGGGACTACCTGGAGTGCCGGATGTGCTCCCTGTGAAAGAGCATAATGCGGTCACTCAAAGTGAAGTTAGCCAGTAGCTGAATGAGGCTGACCATTGCCCCGTGCTGTAGTTAGCAGGGAGAAGCAAAATGTGAAGTACACAAGAACAAACTAGCTGAAGAAGAGAAGAAGCTGAAAATCCCTTTATGTACGTACATTATTATACAAATAATTGTATTAAAATCAAAAGGTCTTGGCTAATGCTTATTTAATAAGCAGAACACACATTTGCTGAGGCAAATGAACAATGAGGCAAATATTGTACTGAAGCTGAGAAACCATGTGTTCCCCCAAGTGACACCAAGCACAGCACCCAAAGCATTACCACACAGTAAAGGCAAAGAGCAAAAACCAGGTCTGCACACCACCGCACCGAGGGTATATCAAGCAAGCACTAGAGTCACCCGGGAATAAGAAACCCTATTTCTTCCATTGCTCACCATGTATGCACAGAATGAATTAAAAAACACACACACACATACACGGTGAGTACTCAGCACACACGTGTGCAGATATTATTAATTGCATGCTATGTGTACATGGTAAAGGCCACCACAGTGATATGCACATGTAATCTTATTTCTCAGACGAAAATACCAGGAACGTGATGCTGTTGTAGTTGAGGAAAGTTGGAAAGTGCAATTCTTTTGGCATTTACAAATGAAAAGGGGTATGCCGCCACTCACCTGTCAATGGCATCGCACTGGAAAAGCTGCTTCAGAGCCTCCAGGATGTGCCTCTCTTCAGGGGGGTCTAAATAGGGAAAACTGACGAGAACACAACAACAATCATGTTACTTTCCGCTGCTGTGGCACAATCGGGTGTATTTACACTCTATCAGCTCCCTTGCGCCCCAGTGTTTAACAGCGGTTCGTGTTTGAGATTGGGGTTCTCTGATGACCCCTTAATATGCCTTTGTGCCTCGGGGGCGTGTGCGCGGGTGCGGCTGCCTTGATAAAGCAACATGACACCTGGGGTTGTTAACGTACCGTTTGGTCCATTCATAAGCAAGAACTCCATGTGCTGATCCTCAACTATTGAGTACTCGGAACCTGTCGTCAGCACAACCAGGTACTTGCAGCGTCACTCCCTATCGGAAGATCAGAGTGAGCCGGGATCTGCTCATGGACGTCTGAGCGAAGGGAACGGGCGGGAGCTGTAGGAAGGGTAGGTGATACCGCATGACTACAATCTGGAGCACCTACCGTCCCAGGCCTGTAGAAAGGAGGGTTCCTGTCCCCCCAGGGGCCGCGCATGCTCCTTCAAGAGGAATCTAGTGCCGAGTACGAGGGGAGGGGTTCACCTGTCAGGGTATCTGGTGAGTTGATTATTGGCATTACTGCTCAGCTATTCCATATCATCTTTCACCAGAACTTCAATGTTAACAGTTACACGCATTCAAGAGAAAATATAAACATAGGTCCTCTGATATCAATTCATACCCATATGAGGGACCGGTTCACACACATGATTCACGGTTTCAGTTCTCAGCAATCTATACACATACTGATTAACGTGCTATTCTCTATCAGCCTCTATAATAGTTTGTAATCAGATTACTTGTCAAGCAGTTTCAGTATAAATCCATACCCCTCCCATTGCATCATTCCCTTTTCCTCTCATTTTTCAAATACAGAAATCTGGGCTTAGCACATCTTAGTAAGTCATTTACCCAATAGTCTGGACTGGGGGGCATTGTATGATCTGTAGTTTATTGAGATCAGTCAATCGGGTAATAACAAGGGCAGGTAAATACCGTCACTATAAGATTATTTCTTGTACTGCTTTATCACACCAAAATGCCAGTCGTGTGTATAAGTGCCCTGGGACACAATATGGAGACGTTCGGATAGGTTCACCCTATCCCAGGGGCGTCAAGTATGTCCTATATAGGTATTATATTCTATGCTAGAAAACTGTTCACCACCTCAAATTGATTCAAGTGAGCCAAATGCTTTTTTCCACATCGATGGATATTACCACTGCGAAAGGCTTATCACATTCTAAGGGCCATATGTACTAAAGCATTTTCGCGTAGACACAGAACGGGTAAAATCCTTTGGTACATCTGACCCTAAGTTCTTTCAAGCCAAGCATATGGAACACGTGCACCGTCCCACTATAAACCCATTCTGATCTGGCATTAAATGTAATTATCTATTGGCTAGTATTTTCCCAAGATTTTATAAGCTATGTTAAGCATCGATTGTGGGTGATAAGATTTCTTAACTGAGAGATATCGTTGTGGTTTCAACAATGATCTATTACTCCTTGCTGGTAGACTTTTCAATGCTAAGAAGGCCAATATGCCATATAAACTTAAGAAGGGAGTTCATGAGCTCATGGTGATTTCCTTCTTGCAATTCAGATTTAGACCTTTTGCACTGTCAGCTTCTGTCTGAAAATACTGCATCATAGCAGCTATGTCTGTGATGTTAATATACAGCTGTGAATAATACTGAACAAACTCCATAATAATTGTGTACAGTATTTGCACTAGTAGAGATACGTTATACTCCAATCGTGTTATAAGTGGGCTGTGTGTGGCAATCTTTCCCAGTCACGCTAACATTCTATTCGCTTTATCACCCTTTTCGTATGACCTTCCAAGATGCTCCCTAAAATGTACATACCTCAGTCTCTCTAGTTATTCCACATACTCTGCATTTCTCCCCAAGCACTCTCACTGGTGCTTCGAATTTCGTCTGTACCTTCTGATGCAGTATTTCCAGATAATTTCCTAGTCTGGTCATCTTATACTACAGTACCCTATAGAGTGTTTTAATACTGTGATCCCTCAGAACCACCTTAAAGGTCCCCATTCCATTAAAGTCATTCCCAACAGACCCTTAGTTTTCTACGAAGTAATGCTGTATTTCATTTTTAATAGCACTTCTTAATGCTGTGTCTTCCAGCGTTAATAGCTGCAGGCGCCATGAGAGCAGGACTGTGTATTCTGCACCATTCAAGAGTTACAAGCAGAGGGGTATTCAGGGTCTATGATCATGCCTAATGTTCATTCCGAATACAAGACTGTATGAACTCTGGTATGTAGGTCATAAAGATACACGCAACCAAACTCGCACATCTCTTGGGATGACGCAATTGTCACATGTCTACCAGGTTACATTCTGAGGACCATGTTCTGTGTGCTCTTGCCCAAATTATAGCAAGGGACCCCATTTGGAGTGGCTGCAGCATCTCTTTCGGGGGATCAACTATGCAATTAAAGTCTACTCCCCATACTGAAGGCGCTGGGACTTTAACCACCAAATGCGCTGTCACCCCATCCAGAAACACTATCTAGTATGTATTTGGTGCATAAGTACATACTAACATATATCACTGCCATCTTCAGGATCCAGGGTTACTGCCAGTGCAATTAAGAGGGTCTTTAGGCAGATCCAAATACCAGTGCACCTGGCATATTTTGGGTATTTAGTAGAAAGCAACTGATCCCTTCCTTTAAATTTAAATTTCTCTGTTTCTATTTTATCAAGATGTGTTTTCTGCAAGAATGTTAATGTACTCCCAGTTGCCTTAAATAACAATACATTTGGTATCTCATAAGTACTGTGCCCAGGCCCCTAATTCCATGTGGAGTGTATGTCCTAGTGCATTGTGGGTTTCAGGGGAAGTATCACAATCCACCTAGAACCAGAACCTCCTTCTTGGAAGAAAAACATCTTCCAATGTCCGAATTCAACACCACGTGGCAGGAGAGTGCACATCACGCGCTCTACAGCAGCACCCTTAGAGAAAGGCCATAGAGACTGATTAATCAATTGTTTCTCAGTGATGACAATATTACTGTTTTTCAACTGGTTTTGTGTATGTGATGCTGACCATCACATGGTTCTTACAGGAAAAGCACACGGATACTGTCGGATGGAGTGTCTGGATAAGAACACAACAATAAATAAACCTGGCATCAAAGATTATAAACATTAATTTCTGGATTACGCTAACCCTGTGTCAAAGTCAATACATAGATGTCTGTTAAATGTGTAAAGCTTGTATTACATCGCTGGCTTTTTCTCCAAGTTAATTTATATTTACATGCATAGCATTTACCTGTGCGTAGAATAAAATGTTTTCCCCAAGTAAAGTGGCAGCATTATTGAGTGCTATTAAAGTTTTTACTGAGTTCTGAGGTTCTAGCCAAGGGCACCTCCCGGAGTAAGCCCTGCCAAGTAAGGGACAAGTGATCCCTCACTTGCTATGCAAGGGCCAGGTTCTAAAGTGGTAAATTTAGTACTCTTGTTTCATTTGCAGTAAGTAAGGGTACCATAGGAAAGCAGAAGACAAGTGCTCCAATTTACATAACGGAAGACCATTAACTGGCAGGCCTTCCACAGACATTTGCAGGCAGGCATACTGTCTAAGCAGTATGGCCGAATTGACCTAACTGCAGGATGTATTTGCACTAAGAACATCTAAAGAGAAGGGCGTGGCCAACCATCATGGCCACGTGGATATAATCCACAAGCGCTTCACTGCATTTCTCCTCAGGCTCAAGGCTTCTGGCACCAGTGTCTCACAAATCGCTACATACTGACATGCTGGAGCAGTGAGGGCGCCGGGGATGCCGTGGGGGCCACCTTTTGTGTTCTAAGAAAGTTGGCGAGAATGCTGGCGTCCGCCTGAGGCCGCAGTGGGCCACGTGGCAGCTCGAGTTGCGGCCCCGCCGCTTTGCTTTACAGACACTTAACCCTGTAATCCCCAGACCTGACTCCTGACTCCCCTGATCGGTCCTCCGGGGTGGAAGAATTGTCCAAGAGGCAACGCCAATTTCTTTGAGTGGGCGGGTTGGGATCATGGGTAGGCAACAACCCCCCCTAGGTCTATGGGTATTGCACATGCAAATGTTAATGTATTGATTCCACGGTTTTAACCACTTTGTCATGGAATGCTAAACGCCTCATTTCTCCATCTAAACGACACAAACTCTGGAAATACCTACTTGACCAGAGATACAATATGGTGGCATTACAGCAAACACACCTTAAACGCAGTGATGAACAAAGACTTCGACACAAAGCTTACCCCTGGTATACAGACCCTTAGCAACCACCAAACGAAGCAACCACCTCATCCAATTGAACTCTGTAAGGCCATCAAGAACTTTTTCAAATGTACGAACCTCGGGATACAATATTTCCACCTCATTGAATGCCTTTAAGACGGTAATTAGGGGGACATATGCATATCCCTAACGTCCATTCTGATGAAGCAGTTTGCACAGGATAGAATAGCGCTTGAGACTGAGCTTCAGCTGGCGGAATGCGCACTTAAAGAAGCCTTACCTTATCTTTACAGAGGAAGGTCACAACATTACAGGGGAAACTAAACGCAATATACACAAATGGAGTGGAGTTGACTCTGCTGCGCCTTAACGAAACAACATATGACCAAGGAAATAAGGTAGACTCCCACCTTGTGCAGCACTTACAGGCCAAACGTGAGAAAGAGTACACTGGCCAGCTCAATCTGGAAACCTGCATGGTGGCCGCTACTGAGGAAGACAAGGCCCTGGCTCTCTGAGACTTTTATTCACAACTAAGGCCCTCATTATGACTTTGGCGGTCTCAAACCGAGACCGCCAAAGCTATTGGTGCCAGAAGACTGCCAGTGCTGGCAGTCTTCCTCCCGCCCTAATATGGTTACTGCTGGATTTTTGCCACATTTAGGGTGGAAATCCGGCAGCAGCCATGCTGGCAGACGAGGCACCTGGGCTGTGCTACCACCTGCACCCCCTCACCAGTAGGACGCCACCAGCTGTATTTTGATAAGACAGGCAGCCTGGGGGTGTCCTGCTGGCAGGGAACTGCTGGCAATAGCAGCGCCCCTTCCCGTTTCTCAGCCAGACTACCTCCTTGCCGGACCAGATAAATCAGGCGTCCGACAGGGGAGGGGGTGGTAGGGGATGGGGGTGCTGTGTGTGAATGTGTGGTGTCTGCGTGTGTGTACGTGTGTGTATGCATCTGTGAGTGTTGTGGTGTATGTGTGGTTGTATGCATGTGAGTGAGTGTGTCTATGTTAGTGTGTATGCATGTGAGTATGTGTGAGTGAATGAGTATGGATGAGTTGGAGTGAATGCGTGTATGGAAGTGGTGGTGCATGGGTGTATGCATGGTGCGTGTAGGTGTGTGTGCATGATTGCGGGTGGTGATGGATGGGGGACGGCTGTGATTCTAGGGGGATAGGGGTGGATGTTGGGGGGCGCTGTCATTCTGGGGTGTTGGAGGGGCGCTGTGATTCTAGGGGGGTGGTGGCACTGTGATTCTAGGGAGGGTTAGGTGATTGCTGAGGGTGGGGGGGGGGATGAGAACCTTCTACTGGTGACAGGAAATGAATTCCCTGTCACCGGTAGCCCTACCGGTGGTAGTGCCGTGAAAACCATGACGGTAGTCTGGCTCATAATACCACTGGCGGTCATGTATGGACCACAAGGTCAGAGATGCACATCTCCGAACAGGCGGTTCATACCGCCATGGTGGTATGAGTGGTGATGTGGCAGGTTGGCTGCGGCCAGCCCACCACACTCATAATGTGGCAGTATACACCGCCAGGGTCAAAATGAGGGCCTATATTCCTCCAAGCCCTCAGAGGAGGTTGCCAAGTCGAATTATCTAGCTGGTGTTATGCTGCCCCATGTAACAGCTGATCAAAACAAGATTTTGGGATGTCCCTGGGCTGAGGACGTTCAGGCAGCCAGTCACATTTTGCGATTCCCTAAAGGCCTTTGTACATAGGAAAAGGGTGTTTTGCATTTCTTAGCGGCCTGAAATTGCAATTCAGCCCATTAAGAAAAGCAAAAGGCCTTTGAACATCTGACCCTAACTCTTTTAGCTTGAAGCATGGCACAAGGCAGAGTTGCCCACTATATCCGCTTTTATTTGCCCTGTACTGAACCCCTGGCAGTCAGTGAGGGCAACACAATCCATCCAAGGATTCCCTTTGGGTCTGTGGAGCATAAGCACTGCATGTTCGCAGACCATGTCTTGTTATCCCTTTCTTCTCCACAAACCTCCATGCCTGCCCTACAAATCACACTAAAAGAATATGAAAAAGTGGCAGGTTTTCGTATTAACCTACACAAATCCATCCTCCTGAACCTGAGTCTTCCCACTAACGAGATGGAGGATCTAGCTGGGTCTGTTCCCTTTCAGTGGGCTTCAGAGTGGCCGATCTTTATAAAGGAAACTACCCTCCGCTCCTGCAACAACTTAAAGCAGAACTTAAGCGTTGTGCACCCATGTACATCTCCCAGCTCGGTCGCCTTAATGATATAGATGACTGTCTCACCAAGGTTTCTGTACTTTTTTTCAAGGGCTCCTCATTGAGACTGAACAGAACTTTTTCCCTTCCCTCCACTCCCTGATAATCTGATTCATTTGGCCAGATCGGAGGGCCCGGCTTCCCTACAAAGTGTTGAGAAGGCAGAGAGGCAATGGCGTGTTGGCCCTACCTGACTTCACACTATACTAAAAAGCTACATAATTTAGGGTGATTTCTGAATGGTCATTAAGAGAGTCAGACAAACACTGGCTCCACGTGGATGGAGCGGTGAGGGGTAGATACATCAGTGACGTCTTGTGGAAGCTAAAGTCAGACGGACCTCCCAATGCTCACATTAGCACCCCAACCAAGACAACCTTTAAAGTGTGGGACAAAGTGAACCGGTCTGCTGGTTGAGATACCTCCCCTCACCCTTCACCCCTATCCGTTTTAACCCAGCCTTTTGATCTATAGCGAGAAGGGGGCTACCTTACCATATCAGATCTATTCCACGGGTGGGACCTCCTCACCTCTGAAAACTGTCAGCAGGATTTAGCTCTTCCGAGGACTGAGAGATACCACTATATACAGCTAAAACACTGAGAACTCTAACCGGAGGTGAGGATAGCTGTCACTAGAGAACTCACCAACAGAACAGTTAGTCCGACAGGTGGGTGGGACAGGGGGCAGTGTGTCATTCCTATAGTCGCTACTGATTACTACCACACCCACAACTTGGCTGAGGTTACAAAAGGAAGAGAAACTGTGTCAGGCGGAGTTATATACCTTCCGCAGATGTGGCAGCATCCGCCTCCGGGAATGATGATTATGCCTTAAGACAGGTGGTAAAGGCAGCAATTCTGGATATTTCCAGCAAGCTTGCCGTGGCCAGATTTTTGGTTTGGAGAACTGAGAGCCACGAGTATAGTGAACGGTTGGGGCATCAATTGGCTGTCTGTGCCAGGAAAAAAGGGCCTTGCTTGCAGAAATTATAGAAGTATGAAATAGGGAATAGGGTAGTTTATGGTGATAGTGTTAGAGAGGTGTTTAGGGGTTACTATGAGAGGTTGTATAAAGCAGATGATGCTGGGGCGGAATATGCTGGGGCGGAATTCCCTGGGGCAGATCTACTTGACTTTTTGGAATCTATCCCTTTTGAAATCCTGGGGGAGACGGATTGGCAAATACTCGAAGCACCCGTTTCCCTGGAGGAGTTACAGGCTGCTATTAGGCCCCCCCCTCTTCAGGGAAGGATGTGGTGGCAGAAAAAAGTCCGCTGGAAATCTGAAAAACTTTCTTCTCTGGTTTACAATTGGATTTAGTGTTTACTTTCCGTCAGATACCGAAGGGGTGTGCCCCACAAGAATCCTGGGCCTCAGCCGACATCATAATTATTCCCAAAAAGGGCAAGCCACCAGATAATCCTGGGTCTTATCGTCCTATTACACTCATCAATAGTGATACCAAATTGCACTCCAAAATTTTTGCCACGCAGCTGAGCTCAATTACTAGCAAGTTAGTGAGGCTATGGCAGCACAGCTTTATCCCTGGGAGGGATACCACTGATCATATTCGCCATGTGATAACCCTTTTTGATGCAGTGACAGTGTCAGGCTCTCCATGGCTCTAATCCTCCTTGATGCAGAAAAGGCCTTCGAAAGGGTCACCTGGGTCTACCTATGGTATATCATGGAGCAGTATGGTACTGGTGCTGGATATATTAGGGCCTTGCAGGCTTTATACCAAAGCCCAAGTGCCAGGGTGCTTTGGGAGGGGGGCAGTCTAGTGTGATATGGATTCAAAGAGGCACTAGGCAGGGGTGTCCCTGCTGCCATTTGCATTGTACATTGATCTGTTTATACGGAAACTTGTAGTGGCTCCAGTGATAACCCCTATGCAATACCACGGTTGGGATACTAAAGGTCTTGCTTATGCGGATGATGTAGCTGTGGTCACCCCTAAACCTGCAAAAGCATTAGCCCAGTTAGAGGGAGAGTGCAGGCATTTGGACAGTTTTCTGGCTATTTGCTTAATCAGAATAAGACCCAGATGGTATGCAATAATTTAGTTGGGTTGAGTGACGATAGGGTATCAATGGAAGCAACCTATCTGGGTGTCACTATTACGGCAGATGTGGATAAGCTGGTGGAAATGAATCTCGCGCAGATATTGAAACAGGCAGGCAGTAACTTAAATGGCCTGAACAATCTGCAGGTTTCTATTATTGGGCGGTGTCACATCATTAAGATAATCTTGTTGCCTAAACTACTTATTTTTTTTCGTGCTATCCCACTTGAGATTAAAAATGGCAGGCTCCAGGCCAGGAGTAGAGTGACAACACAGTTTATTTGGGCCTATTCTAAGCCTAGACGAGCACTTAGGTATTTAACTCTACCTTGGGAGCAAGGGGGCTGGGCTGTTCCAAATTCTAAGTTATACTACTGGGTTGCAACACTCCATATATGGGGCTCCTTTTTAGGGAGTCGGGAGGGTAGCAGTATATACGAGCTTCCACTGGGGAATGTGGCTAGAGGGAGTCTGTGGGGACAGTTGGAACCCAGTTACTTAAAAAAAGGTCAGGTTTAAGACATTACAGGCGGCCCCCACAAGGTTTGGACTCCGATTTGTAAGAAGCTGGGACTGTGGTGCTTTCATTATTATTTACTAATCTGGAACAATCCACTTTTACCAGACATTTTCAGGGGATTGGAATTGTCTCTTTTGAAACTCTACAGGACAATTTTGGGATTCTCCTTAAGGATTTTTTTAAAGTTCTTACAGATAAGGGACTTGTTGAGTAGAAAGGAGGGTGGGATTAGTGGTTTCCAGGAGAGTGGAATGTTAGATTATCTGATTGGGGAGAATCCTGCTCTATGAGTCAGCTTTATCATATCTGAGTTCATACATGGCGGGTGACTTAGGTTAATACACTGAGAAGTGGGACAGTGTGTTAGGGGCATCGAACAGGCTTTCTTTGACTCACAGGAACTTGGGTGCATAATCTTAATTTCATCTAAATTACAGGTACAACATTATAAAACCATTTTCAATCTGTGCCATACTCCCCGGAAAATTGCTAGCTGGGGTAGGACTGATGATATTTCTTGTCCCAGGTGTCAATATTTAAAGGCCGATGCCTCCGACATGTTTGGTGGTTGGCGGGGCCTGAAATCCTTTTAGGGGGAAGATTGCAAAGTTCTTGTATGCGAGTCTCAAGTTCAATATTGATCTGAACCCACATCTTATTCTGTTGGGAATTGGTAATGATAGGGTACCTGCGGAAGCACAAAGATTTACATTTATAGCCATGGCTGTGGACGTCTCTGTATAGCCTCTTTTGGGCTTGATAAGGATCCCCCTACGTTCCAGCAATGGTTTTCCCGACTCCTGGCTAATTTTAATCTTGAAAGAGGGATTTATGACAAGAGCGGCCCGCAGGACGCTTAAAAGGGTAAAGAGATTTGGACGCCGTTCTGGGATTGGCACCGGAGTTTGGTAGCCTGAATGAGTATGGTTAAACATTAGTCTGGCCTGAGCAGGATTAGTAGGGACGGAAGGAGCAGCTATAGAATTTGAATTCCAGGCTATTGAAGTCATAGTCTAAATACAGATGATGGCGGGGCACGCTCTCCAGTATAAAGGTCGGGAACATGCTAGTAAGGACAGTGCACTGTCAGGAACACAAAGGGGGTCATTCTGACCCTGGCGGCCGGTGACCGCCAGGGTCACCGACCACGGGAGCACCGCCAACAGGCTGGCGGTGCTCCCAAGGGCATTCTGACCGCGGCGGTTCAGCCGCGGCCAGAAAGGGTAAACCGGCGGTCTCCCGCCGGTTTACCACTGCCCTTGTAAATCCTCCATGGCGGCGGAGCGCGCTCCGCCGCCATGGGGATTCTGACACCCCCTACCGCCATCCAGTTCCTGGCGGGTCTCCCGCCAGGAACAGGATGGCGGTAAGGGGTGCCGCGGGCCCCTGGGGGCCCCTGCAGTGCCCATGCCAATGGCATGGGCACTGCAGGGGCCCCCGTAAGAGGGCCCCACAAAGTATTTCAGTGTCTGCAAAGCAGACACTGAAATACGCGACGGGTGCAACTGCACCCGTCGCACCTTCCCACTACGCCGGCTCCATTCGGAGCCGGCGTCCTCGTGGGAAGGTCGATTTGCCCTGGGCTGGCGGGCGGCCTTTTGGCGGCCGCCCGCCAGCCCAGGGCAAATCTCAAAATACCCTCAGCGGTCTTGTGACCGCGGAGCGGTATTTTGACGGGGGAACATTGGCGGGCGGCCTCCGCCGCCCGCCAATGTTAGAATGACCCCCAAAGTGTAGTTGGGATGGTCATAAGTGGTAAAGGGGAGGTTGCTATCGTCTATGATATTTTTGCTGTTTGATGAATTGCTATGATGCTGTAAATGTTCTGCTTTTGTTTTTTCCCCAAAAAATAAAATTATTAAAAATAAAAAAAAAATCAGGGGCCAGTGTCTGATTGGATGGCCCCTTTTAGAAGCATCCCTCAATATTCTGGGCAGGCAGTTCGTTTCTAGGCTACAGTTGGTGCAGCATATCCAGTCCGACTCAAATAGGTCTTAGCATTTATGTGGCCTGGCCGCAGGCTAGCTACCTGCTTGGATAAAGGAGGCCACCACCAAAAATACAGGACAGCTGTTGTAGTCATCGGTCTCCATAAGTTCCACGTGCGTCAGCTGTAATGAGGAGTGCATCATGAGCACCTGTTCACATCTATCCATCAGTCTATATTTATTTACGCATGTTGTTGCCTTAATAAGGTTGTGCTATTACGGCACACTCACCTTCATCCTGGGCATTAGCAACCCTGGTTTCCACATACTGGGATCATAGCAATATCAATCAATGATTACACCTTTCCTCTAACTAAACAGAGCTGCGCTGATACCCTCCAGTGGCAGGGCACTTCTAGTGGTGCTGGCCGACAAAGGTGATTGTGTGCCTCTTGAAGATATTCCGCTCCTTCCTGCAGCTGTCGGTATGCCATTCCACAGCTGTTGTTACATTCATCTTGTCCTTGATGGCCTCCCAAAGACCACAGGGCACACATGAGGTGGTAATCATCATGGTCCGGCTAAACAAATGGTCCTATGCCTTCCAGTGCTAATGAGAGGGAGTCTGACCCTGATTCCTTGAATGCATTCACTTTCTGTCCTTGAAGGCAGGCACTGTTAACCACTGACCGCAAAGGGGAACGAGGCAAGCAGCCACATCTTCAGAATTGTCCTTTGTGCATTGGGCAGCTGGATTCGTTAGGGGTACGACTGTAGCCTGGGACACAAAGTTAGGGTGCTTCAGGTAGTTTACTTCCCATCTCCTGTGCTCAAGGAGTGAGTTCTGTATTTGGTTGTGGTTTTTACATCTATGCTTGTGTTGCACACATGCAATGGAAGGATTTCAATCGAGCAGTTACACAAACACTATAAAGCAGTACTAGCACTGTCTCTGCATGTTCACACTCAATCAGCTCTAAACTCTTGGTGATATGACTGCATCGAAGGGACACATGTGGTAATTAAATTCTGCATGTCAGTCATTAGCACACATTTCTTTACTATGCATGTTTTCCAACACATTGTATTATATCATGAAACTTTACAGTTCAATATATTTTCACTTAAAAAAAACAAAGGTTACAGGGACGTCAGTCAGGCTCCGATTTTAACCATACCAAACCACAGAAATTCACCAGTTATAGTTAGAGTTGCCTCAAGTAACTATAACTCGTGCCCTAGGTAACTGTAACTCGCGCCCCACTATGCATAGTTATTTCGTCAAAACTTTTACTGCAAATATTACATTGATATTTTCAATTATGTTATGAAAGATGGCATGATTTCCATAATTTGTGGGGTTATTTGCAGTGCATGGCGAGGGCCTTGGCTTTTAAAGTGAATTTCGATGTTTTTTAAAATTCTATTTCCTAACTATAACGTCCCTCTAACCTTTGTTTTCTTCAGGGAATTTCTTTTTTTAAATTTTTTTAAGCGTATAGTAATTTTAATTACTATACGTTAAACCAACGACTTTTGGCTGTGCGCAGCAGTGGTTGGCCACAACCCCCTAAAAGCACCAAGTCTTACACCGTGCACAGCCTTCACCCGTGCACAGGGGAGGTTGTCCGCGAGACCTGGCATGCAGTCAGTCCCTGTGGCCAACACCTCTTAACCCAAAACCATGTTGTGCATAGCGCTTTGTCCGTGAGTGTAGGGAGTTGGCCGCGGCTTCTCTGGGTGTGAGAAGGTGTATTTTGGGGTGAGAGTGGCTGTCAGATTGTCTGTGGGTGTGAAAATGCATACATCAGTGTTTTACTGGGTGTCACAGTGTGGGCGTGGGTCTGTGAGTGGGTGCATCAGGGTGTCAGTGGGTCTATGAGTGGGTGTGTGATGGTCTGAATATGTCTGAGTGGGTGCATAGTTGTCTGAGTGGGTGTCTGCGGGTCTGGGGCTGTGAGCGAGTGCATGAGGGTCTGAGTGGGTCTGTGAGTAGGACTGAGTGGGTTTGTAAGTGTCTGGGTATGTGAGTAGGAGAATTGATTGAAAGAGAAACAGAGAGAAAGAAAGTGAGAGGGAAGGAGAGAGAAGAACTTTTTAGGCTTTGATGTCTGATATACTTAGAATGAGAAATATGTATCTGATTAAAAATAAAAAATGTATTTGTTTTTTTTCTCTTTCAAATATAGTATTTTTTTTTTTATTAAAAGAAATATGGTAATGAGTCCAGCTGGACTCGAACCTCCGTAGCTCAGTGTGAAGGTCTGGAGAGTTTATTAGCCCTCAAGCCCAATAAGTCTGCGAAGAGGGGGGCTGATGCTCCAACAAAGGATATAAAGACCTTCTTTGCCCCTGCAAGTAGGGAGTCTCAGGTATATTCCCCAAGGAGGTCCCACCCAGAGCCAATCACACCCGCAATTTCTGCCCCACCCATAGATCATTCACAAGTGAGGGTGCCAACTCTGCAAGTGGTCATAGTACCCCCCATAGAGTGCTTCAACCGCTTTACACCACTTGTGCCCCTTCGGACCACCAATAATGATGACAACATATTTAAGGGAACAGAGGAGATATCAAACCAGATAGGCAACCGGGGGGAAGACCCTGTTGGGTCCCGGCTAACTAAATTAAGGGATGAGATTGTGACCCTAAGGGAGTACATGACAACTTTGAGTAGCATGATACACAAGAAACTGGATGGCATAACCGCCATAATTGGAAATATAAGGAAAGCGCCCCCTGCGTTTGAGCTCAGTCTTCTAGATTCACAAACAGAGTCAAGTGAAATCCACCTTTTAGGAAAGCGCAAGGAAGAGAGTCAACATGGCGCTATTAAGTAGTAAAGAGAAACTATGTGTAGCCCCAGACGTAGCTAATACAAGACTAAGTAATATCAATACAATGGGAGGGGCCAGACAAGATGTGCACTCAAGAAAAGAGTATCTGGGAACTAGGTATATAGACTCTTCTCGGAAACCTCCCCAGACCCATACTAGTGTCAGACAGTATGATCTATATTTGATGAATATTCCAAAGTTAACTCATGGCCACAAAGAATCAGGAGATTCACTCAAAAACACTCCTTTTATAGGACTGACATTGAACAGCCAGACTCTAGTAAAGGGACTATTAGCGCTGGAGCAAAGACCAAGACCTGGCATTCAGTCCCAAATCAGCCTTACTCATTCTAACCCCCCCCCCCCCCCCCCCCCTCAATTGCCAATCTTTTCAGTAGGGGAAGACATGGCACTACATTTCTCCCAAAATACACACTGTTTTGATCTGGAACCAAGGGGAGACATTTCAAGTCTGGATTGACTAAAAGCCCCTCACACAAATGAAATGGGAAATGGTCTGCTGGCCAAAACAATTGTGGAGTCTTGTGAATTAACTAGCTCCTTACCTGGCCGTGCAGAAGTGGAGGAAATAGTGCATTACAATACCCCTAGTGGACACCAGGCTGGGTGGGTTAGGGAAGTAATCATCGCTCCCACCAGGGGCATGGAGGGGATGTTGGATTTAGGAGGCCACGATGATTCTTTAATCAAACTTTTATCCTGGAACGTGGCAGGTTTGCGATCTAAAACAACCAACCCTGAGTGGTGCAGCTTCATAAGCCAGCACCAAGTCATCCAGCTCCAGGAAACATGGGCACCCCTAGCGACCCACAGACCAGGATACTTGACCTTCCAGAAGGTTGCTCTCCCTTTTTCATCTGGGAGAGCATCGGGGGGGGGGCTAATAATCTGGCTGAAGCAAGACTTGTTCCCAAAGGCAAAAGAGCTATCTTGCCTCACCAGCGATATACTGGCAGTGGAGTTGGAAATCAGGAATTCAAGGGGAATACACCCGGATAGTGATTGTAAATATCTATATTAGACCTGGGCCACGAAACATACAGATTGCTATGCTGAACCTTCTTTCGGACTTTCTGAGTCAGCTGCCAGGGGGAGTAGGCTTGATTGTAGCAGGGGATTGCAACATGCAACTAAGTTTCAATTATGATTTCTCTCGAGAAGGAATCCAGTATGCAGACCCTTGGGATAGACCAGGCCCGGGTTAGGAAACAATAAAGCAAGCAGGGAGAGCGGTAGTTGCATTAGAGAATTTAATAAATAACATGGGACTAAGGCTAGTGAATGAGAATACCAAGTCGGACACTCCGGCAATGCCTATGTATAAAAAAGGAACTTATGCGAGTTTCCTGGACTACATTTTTGTTGATGATACTCTTGGCACTCCCTTAGTGACATGGTAGTTGTCCCTGGGGTTGATAGCGACCATCAAGCCCTCCGTGCAGTTTTTATATCCTCTACATTCAATAGCAGTAATCTGTCCCAATGGGTGATGGGCAATAATGTAAAGGTGACTAATGACTACAAGAATGTAAGATGGGTAGCGGTGGCAGATGACATGAAGTTCCAAGTTGTAATCTATGACGTAGTTAAAACGACTCTATTCCCCCTGAAGTATATTGATTTTTTATTAGTGGACCTCATTAATTTGCACTGCTCCTTGGTCGTCTGAGACCTCTCTTTCTGGTAGTGAGAGGAAGAGGGAAAACTACGGATACATCGTTAAGGTGGTTCTCTAGTTCCTGCTGCCAGGCCAAATTACAGCTCTTGAGGGCGCTTCAAAAAGGGAACTGTTCGGAGACAAGAGTAGCAAGGACCTCATATAAAAAAAACTTTAAAAATAGCTAAAAATGATTGGGAAACTAATAAATGGAACTCCCTGGTTGGCCCTCTCCAAGAGGGAGATACAAAATTGTTTTGGAAATTGGTGGCAGAAAAGAAAGATCCCCAGAAAGATGAGAATGACTCAGTAATCCAGCCAGCAAGTTGGGTGTCATATTTTGAGAATCTCTACAGGATAGATTCTAATAGATGCAACAGCGAATCCCAGTCATCATCTGTAGAGTTCTGCACTTCCCCAAACTCAACTTCTAGAAATACAAATCTGCCAACTTTTGGTTTAGGCCATTTCTCCTTGGAAGAAACCTCCCTGGCTCTCCAATCACTGCTCAAAGGGAAGGCTCCAGGCTCAGATGGCATCCAAGGCGATCTGTACCTATCACGACCTGGAATTTGGTTGCTGTATTTAAATACTCTTAGCAATGCCATCTTGAGGGGTAGCGATCTTCCCCCTACATGGCGAGGAGCAACAATAGTCCCCATTTACAAAAAGGGGGCTAGAGAACTACCAGCCAACTATAGACCAATAAGTCTAACTGATGTGAGCCAGAAGGTATTTTGTAAGCAGGTTCTGGCTAGATTGCATTCTTGGATTGACGACTCCCAGACCTTCAGGCAGGATTTAGGAAAGGGGTCAGTACAATAGATCAGGTATTCAGATTTAAACTTCTTTGTGTGAAATACCTGAGCCTAAAAAAGGACCACTTGTATGTTGCTTTTATTGACCTAAAGACTGCATTTGATTGGGTCCCTCATGATTTGTTATGGAATGTCTTGGCGTCTTATAATCTCAATAGTGAACTGCTGAGACTGATAAAACATCTCCATGAGGGAACCTACGCTCAGGTTCGATGGTCACAGGGTGGTGACTTGACAGCTGCCATCCCCATCGTAAAAGGGGTCAGACAGAGGTGTGTATTGGCCCCCACCCTGTTTAGCCTCTATATCAATGGGGCAGTAGACCAGCTTATGCGATGTAATCATGATGCCCCTAAGTTAGCAGGAGTGCCGGTTCCGATCCTTATGTTTGCAGATGACACCATACTGATGTCAAGAACCCCATTGGGTCTTCAAAATGAATTAGATGCTTTTGCCAGGTTCTGCGTGAAGAGGGGCCTTAAAAAAAATGCAGATAAGACCAAGATTATGGCTCTAAACCCGCAAAAGACCTTTAGGGGGAAAATTACCATTGGTGACCAACCTGTAGAACGGGTTAGTCAAGTCGACTACCTGGGGATCAGACTTTCGGATGATCAACAATGGACGGCACAAATTGGAAAGAGTGTCTCTCTTCTTTCAACAGCGATCAGCAGTGATAGGAAGGAAAATCAAAAACTCTATGGGAGTGCAAATTTCACCGGCTATCACTGTAAATGAGGCTGCGGCAGTGATGCTGCAATTTATGGTGCCGAGCTCCGGGGCCATTGTAACTCTAGGAACCTGACACTGGTCGAAAACCGGTTTATACGCTTTTTGTTGCGTTTACCGATGAGTACACCTCTTATCCCTCTTAGATTTGATTTAGCGCTCAATAAGATCCATAATGAAATTGCTTTGAGACCACTTATATATTGGGTGTGCCTTTGGACTTCTGATCATTTGGCTCCTTACCAAGTAGCTGTAGCAGAGTTACTAGCTCTTGATGACGCACTGTCAATCCCTTGGTTCAAATTCATCAGAGATATGTGTCATTATATCAAAATGGAGGAGGTTTGGAGAGTTCCTTGCGATGTAACAAAAGAAGTGATACCACGCATAAAGCGTTGTTTATTGGGAGATGGTCTTGACGTAGATAGGGTCTCGTCAGGGGCAGGGCAGTAGGACAGTCCAATTTTTAGATCATAAATGCTCGCCAAAGTTTGAAACCTATATGGATAATGTAAAACCACCCTATATTAAAAGTCTCTTTATCAAATTCAGACTAGGGATTCTACCGCTAAAGTCGTTTACTTCGGGGTGGAATAAGGCTGATTGCACTCCGGGCTTTTGTCAATTCTGCCCAACGCAACCTGAGACCCTGGCACATTTTGTTTTCTTTTGCCCCAGATACTTGATTCCTAGGAGGAAGTGGATTATTCCCTTACGTAGACTGCTTGGAATAAGAAATTATAGGGCATCTCTCTGTATACTGATAAGCGACATAAGTGATAAGGTAGTCTTTGCAGTTGTGAGGTACCTCCAATGTGCCTGGGGAGTAAGATCTAGAGAATCCCCATTTGATTGACTTATAAATCTACAAAGATACTCAGTCGATTGTTGATTAGCCAATATGATATAGGCAGATAGGCTTTTAACTGTGTGATCTCATTGATTGTTCTTAACTAATTTTATCTCTTATGATTTAATGTATATATGTATTTATTATCTTGCTATTGTTTTAGGGCCTTGTTGGTTTATTAATCGCGTGGTATTTTTATTTTTTTGCTAAGCCTTCTTCTAAGACTAATGATACATGTATTTATTTTCTTGAATGCTTTTATGGCTTTTAGCTGAATTAAAGATATTATTGATTGAATTAATAAAATTCCTTTACAGGTTATTTAGGGCTCTTAATTTTTAATTTAAAAAAAAATTAAAAATAAAAATAAAATGCCCTTTACGGGCTACCTGGCACTGCAGGGAAAGCCTTATGGCTTCCCTTGCAGTGTCAATGCTTCAGCAAGCATAGAGCTACTGTGACAGCAGCTCTGTGCTTGCTGAAGCATTTCATCTCTGTCCCCTGCATGAGTGCAGGGGACAGAGATGAAAGCTCTGCTGTTTGACAGCGGGACCTGCTTCAGTGATCCCGCTGTCAAACAGCAGAGTGTTTGCTGTGGCTTGGCTGCAGCAAACAGCTATGTCCCAGGGGTGGGCAGCCCCGGGACATAGCAGGAACCATCCCCAGGGCCATCTGTGCCTCCACGAGGGGGACTCTGTTGACCCCCTCCAACGTGAAGATAGCCCGGGGTGGTGGTCCCCAGGGCTAACTGGAGGGCTGCATTAAACTAACGAAGCGTGGGAGACCGCACTTCATTTTTGTTTTTAATTTTACGAGCAGATTTGCGGATCCACCGTGTCTCCGCTTGTAAAATAAAAAAAATGCTTTTTAGCTCTGGTGGGGTCCTCACCACCAGAGCTAAGGGGTCAGGGTGTTTGCACCCTAGCCTTTTATTTTGGGAGTCGCTAAAATCGAGTCCCAAGATGGATGACAACACTTCAACTGCTTCTGTTGTTGAAGTGTTATCAGGCAATCAGATTTCGGCATGAGATCGTTATGGATCGCGAATCCTTCGCGTCCCTAGATATACAAATTTGTTTTCCCCTTCATTTCTCAAAAGTCTCTGAACTGAATTACACCAAAACAAACAAGCACTCTGTCTGGACCACGCCCTACCTTTCTACCAAATTTGGTGTAATTCCATCCAGTAGTTTTTGAGCTATCACTGTTCAAAATCTCTATGGAAAATGAATGGGGAAAGTTTTGGGACCCCCCTTTTTTTCTCAGCCCCACCCCCCTGAACGGATCTCCCCAAAACTTTCCAGGCAGCAGCTGACAGGACTGGCAAGGTTTTTGGGAAGTTTTGTAATAATTTGCCAAGCGCGGCCAAAGATATAGACAAGCAAAAAAAATGCTTTTTATTTAGAAACTAGGTCCTAACTATAACTACTGCCACTAAGTGATATATATATATGAATATAGCTATATCTACAGTATATGTGTGTGTGCTCATGTGTGTGTGTGCGTGTGTAAATATATATAAAAATATTTGGTGTAACTCAGTTCAGCTGTTTTTTGTGTATTACTTCCCACAATTTCCTGTGGTGTGGGGATCAACATGGGAAAACAATGTTTTGGGACGCACACACATATTATGTAACAAAAAATAAAACTTTCCTGCGTGGTAAACACCTGCATCGTAAAGTACCTAAAAACGGCCTACATGGCACTTACCTGTGGGGTAAAGACTGCATGGTAACAGATGCGTTGTAAAGTTTACATAACGTAAATTCTGAATTACAGAATTCCCTGCCCTTTTACTGCAAGACTAAATGCAAACTATATCTGCAGTACACAAACAATTCCTAGCTAGAATTTGGCTGGGTTTTGCATTGCAGGGCAATTGTATTGATGATTTTATCTCTAATCGGGCATTGAACATCAGAGATTAGTTTGAAGAGAGAGAAAAACACTCCCGGTTAAAGGAGATTACCATAAAAATTAAAACGCTTCTTCAACCTGCATTTTTCATATTGTATTAGCTCAATATCTAAATACTTGTTATCTGGCGACATTTCAGAAATAACATGCCACGGCAGTGGACTGTTTCTTACAAAACAATTCAAGAACAAAATTCAATACTTGTGAATGACAAGCTAAATGGATTACTTTGTTATATTCCCATGATTTGAGCTTTTCCAAGCATTCAGATGTCAAGACAGCATATTATCCTAAAACTGTTTTGTTTAATAAACAACCTGTAAAGTTTAATACATACTGGAGCGCTTATTGCTGTTGTAAATCAGTAAGCAAGGATCTGTGATTGTAGTTCAGTAGTGTGTAAACTGTAATCTATTATCTGCTGTACACGCAGAAATGTATCTTTTCGTTTCAAAGGTTAAATCTGAAGGAATTATGGAAATTCAAGTCTCTCTTTTAAAAAGGCGCGCTACATACTTGAAATAAGTCAGTTATCTAACTTACTGAATGACGTTGTGTATTTCCAGACACTTCAGTGTGAGGATCACAGAGGTCAAGCTTGTTCGCTTAATCTCAGGCACCATGTGCTCAGGCATGCACTGGTCCCAGAAGTCCTTGCTGTAAATCCGGTAGCACACCCCTGCAGAGGTACGACCAGCTCGCCCGGTGCGTTGCACTGCTTCGCTCCTCCAATATGAAACAGAAATGTGACACTATTATTTAGCTCAAAACAAATGGCCTCTAGGCAGAGCTAGCAGAAACAGCACCATCAATTCAGCATTAAGTAACTTAGGGTTAGCAGCAGTAAAAGCTGGAGCAAAAGATCTGGCAGGCACTATGGGCCTGATTACAACTTTGGAGGAAGGTGTAAATCCGTCCCAAATGTGACGGATAAATCACCAGCCGTATTACGAGTCCATTATATCCTATGGAACTTGTAATACGGCTGGTGGTAAATCCGTCACATTTGGGACGGATTAATACCTCCTCCAAAATTGTAATCAGGCCCTAAATGTTTTGGGATTATTCACAGGGCTTTTTTGGGCTTATGGAAGGAAGATACCAATCGAGTACAGGCTTGGGAAACAGGAGGGTTTTAGGGACTCTACCAAAGATATTCAGGGATGGACTAGTACTGAAAACAGTGTTAGGACCAAATTTATTCCCTTGGCTTAGAAAACCCATTCCATGCTGCCCATGCACATTTCCCCAACTACCCTTTGTTTTTCCGCCAGTAAGATGAACAATCATGCAGGGCAACTGGAGGTACCCCATGGCAACATCAGAGCTGTGGCCTGGTATCAGGGAATACATAAAATGGACCCCATTTCTGAGTGGAGGTGGCTACTGCCCCTCAGCCCAAGCTGTGAGTTGAATGGTGGTTAGTGCTAAGAGATTATAGTCCATGGGCACAAGCCTTTTTCCCTGTACCAGTGCAGCAAGACTACCAGTAAAGATCTGTCCAGTCCCCGTAACTTGTGTCTCTTGTCTCATCGTGTCAGGTACATGCAAGAGGGATATATGTTTGGGCTAAGTTGTTCACGGGTGGACTAGTGAATGGTGCACGCTGCACAAGATGATGGTTGTGTTGCTGTAAACTGGCTTTGTCTATCTCAGACCTATCAACCTCAACAGCCTTCAGGCTCCAACTCCAAAACTGTGTAACAAAAGAAAGAACAGCATATTTGACCCATCGTCATCTCTGGTGAAGCCACAGTAATATGCCACAGCTTTGAGCCCATGTTTGCACTTTATGATGCTCTTTATCCTACCATCGTGCACAGTCATTTATCACTCATTGTATGGTATATGTGATGGTAGACTGTACAGAAGAATGTTCTGTGTCAGGACAAGGGTAGATTTTATGCATTAAACTCTCCATTTGTTGCTCAGCAGCCAAGAAAAACGCCAATATTTCAAAAACATTAGGACTAAATACCCCATGTGTCCTAAAAGCAAATTAACAGTCCACTAATCACAGTCCCCGACTTTCCAAGTAAGAGTCCAAAAGAAAAAGCACTTACTCTTTCTTTGCTGCTCAGCAGCCTGATAAGTGCTTTCCCCCTGTTTTATAATGAGGATTGTTCCTAATTGCAACAAACAAGTTTATTTAGGCTTGTTTTGTACTGTTCATTGCCTGTTAACAGCTCTTTCTGTCAGGTTGTGCTGTTGTGCCACTTCTATCAGGATTCACTCCACAAGGCGAGCCTTTGCAGGAATCCTTGTTGTGGTAAAGCCATACCCTCACTTTAACTGCAAAGCGGGACAGCCAATCTGCTGCAAACTGTGCCGCAGTGTGTCAGCACCATCAAAGGGCGCTGAGTGGCCGATAATAGTACTGCATGCATCTCACTGGTCTCCTCTTCTGACAAAGGCACCGAGAGGGTACACAAGTGGCACTTGCTATAAAGATTCTCTATGTTTGACCCAAAGCCCATTTTCAAGAACCCCTGTTGGCTCTAGAGTAGTTATTTCAGGAATCTTGGAGCCAGAAAAGCTTTTGGTTCTGGTTTAATTCCTGCTTGATCATGGAAGGCTGACAGGAGACTGGTGGAACTTTGCAGACCTCAACTCTTGGCCAATACATCCAAAGGCAACTGACCAGTGGTAATTTTACCTACACCTCGCAAACAAAACATTCAGGAAAGATGGCAATAGTTCAGTCCACAAGTATCAATTTTAGTACAATAAATTCTCCTGATTGCCATGGTCGGTGCATGTAGTGAGGGGACATTGGAGGTTGCACTTGCGGAGCAATTTTGCTGGGGAAATTGGTGAATGGCATCAAACTATCACTACAACAGTGGTTGTCTCTGCCCTAAAGTTCCTGAACAGGCAAACATTTTGTTTGTGCCAAATATAAATATTATTTCCCTTATGGGGGAAGATCTGGGGTCTGCTTGGGCCATCAAAGCCCAATGAGCTTGAAAAGGCCAAGCCCAAGACCGCAATAGCCTTCCTTCCCTCCAACATCTTTAAAAGACAAAGGCAGGCCGAGTCTTGAAGGAATTTAGGTAGGATTTTCTTCCTGGGAATGACCATGCAGAGGAAGAAACTCCCCCACTGGTAGTTCTTGATGATGGTGAAGATTCAGAGGAACCTGACCAAGAAGAGGACTTGAGCAAGGAACCCTGACCATGGTGGCCAGAAGGTGGCCCTAAATGTCCCAAGGTTGAGGGCAACCCTCCCTTCACCCGGGGTCAAGGAACTGGCAGGCATGTAGGACACATCCAACATATATCACCTGAAGTGTGCGGAATGAACTCTGTTGGCAAATGTAGCCCAATATGTGTGCATTAGGATGAGGAATCCATTGGACACAGAAGTCAGAAAACTGAATACTCAAAGTGGTGCCTAGAAGGTAAGGTGAAACTGACCCCAGAGACAGATGGGAAAATGGCCACATTCATAATAGAATTTGTAAGAGGCCAGAAAGAAGGGATCAACAATTTCTGAAAACCATGCCAGAATAAACTTCTCAACATTGTGGGACCTCCACCTAAGATTCTTAATATGGCCACAAAGGCTATGGAAACTGTACACCTCATCTCTCCAGACATCTTGTTTGGTTGGATGCAGAGGTTAATCTGTTTCCGCAGAAGTGCAAACTGTGTGTTGTCTACTGACCGACAATGCTCTCTATTGATGAAAATGTACCCAGAGCTGGAAGAATTGGCTACATCAGAAGGGGGTTCCTTTTGGGGACCCCTTATTCAAAGAGATAAGTAAATTTGTCCTTACGTTTTCCTCACAAGAAAAGGCCCAACAATCCATAAAAAGAGTTTTCAGCCACAAGGTATTTGGAGTGTCCAGAAGGGGAAAGGAGGGTCCTTACTCTCCAGCCTCCCAGAGATGTCAGGGAAGGAAGCCATTCCAACAGGAAGAGCAAAAGAGAGGGGTCAGCAGAGGCTGTGGAAGCAGAGAAGCTTTCTTTAGCTTGAACAACGCACCAGCTGGATCCACAGGCAAGCTCTATCCCTTTTTTCCCCAACCAAATGTTGGAGGAAGACTGGCCATGTTTTTACACAAATGCAGATTACAGGGGATGCTTGTGTTGTGCAGATCATAACAGGCTTCCAGTTCTGAAAAACTACAAGCTACTCCTCTTTCATTCTGATAGGCAGACATGCTCCTTATAGGTTAGGCACTTCTAGATAAAGGGACAATGGTGACTTCCTTTTAGTATCTGAGGAGATTCCTGAGCATCCTCTTTTTAGTAGCCAATAAAAATAAGGGGTAGCACCCAGAAGGGAGTTAAAAGAATGCCTTGTATACCGCCATTTCAAAATAGAAGGGATGCTGCTCTTCAGAGACATTCTGCTAAGAAACAATTGGATGGGGAGATTGGATCTAAAGCCATAACTTCATCCTCACACCACAGAGATTTATCCAGTTTGTTTGGAGACACTAGATATACAAATCTGCGGCTCTCCTCTTCCACCTTTCCTCCACCCAGTGATGCTTTACCAGGGCATTTAGATCGGTTACTGAGGTCAAGAGGTATCAGGCTTCCTTTCTAGCTAGATGACATATTGCTGACGAACCATGATCTGCACTCTTGAAGTACAATTTGAATAAAGCAATATCCCTGCTTTAAGTTCTAAGTTTCTGCCTCAACGCTCAAAAGTCCAATCTGAATCACACAAAGAATAACTTTTCTACACCAAGTCATAGACTTGGTCTAGCAAATGTTGCAGCTTCTCCACAGGGATATGGCACTCATCAAGAGAGACCTGAGGAAGACACTAGTGACAGAACACGTCTCTCTGAGACACACAGCCATATTACAGGGTCCTCTGGCTTTGTTTATATAGGCAATATTCCCAGGGCCCCTTAATTATCAGGCACTGCAAAGATTCAAGGTCTCAGATCTCAGGAAACAAATTACTTACACAACAGGAATAGACTTGACAGAGGAGACCAGGACAGAAATTCACTGGTGGCTGGACCAAACGAGGGCCTGTTCGGGATGGGGAGACCGATTTGTGGATATTACCATAATTTGATTGTGGTTAGAACAAGAGGAGGAGCTACACATCAACTGCCTGGAATTCCTGGTAGTTTGTTTGCAGTGCAGTGATTGACAGGGGACAAGGTCTCGTGCTCCACCCAGCTTAAGGTGGATAAGGTATTGGCGGTCCGGTACATTAACCATCTTGGGGGAAGAGATTGAAAGCCTTGGCGGAACTAGTCAAGGACTTCTGGCATTTTTGTCTGGACAAAATCTTCTCGGTCAGAGTGGACTATGTGCCGTGGGAAACTCAGTCCAATAGCAGATGAGAGCTCCAGATACCTGAGGGAGATCAGTGCATAGAAGCTATGAAGGGAAGTTTCAGTTCTATTAAGGACACGGAAGCGAGGATTATCCCACCTTCGAAGATGCAGAGGCTTCTGTACACCCAGTAGATCACTCTGCTTCAATGTATAAGTATATTTATTACTTTTGTTTCAATGGCACTTTTGAAGATTTTGTAAAAGAATGTTATTTTGTAATCTGTATATTGGTTATAAATATGACTACTCATACGTTTTCTTTACGACAGGGACAGAGCAGAAACAAGACTAGTAGTAGAAAACAAAACAATGGTAAAAACGTATGCACAAAGAAAGAGGAAGTACTTTTTGTTGTGGAGTGCTTTACATGGAAGTCTAGGGCTGTGATTGGCAGACTGTTAGTTTGCTCATGGCATATGTAGTTCGAATATTGCTTTGGAATATTGGATTTTTTCTTAGCTGCTCAGCGAAAAAAAGGAGAAAGTTCAATGCATATTCCTCACCTTGTAGACCTTAATAGAACTGAAACTTTTCTTCAAAATAGGTTGGAAATGTTATATTGGATATAAAGATGAATTTGAGTACTTCAAAGTAAACAATAGTATAACATAAAATCGCTGTTAAGAAAGCATGACACTACTGTGCTGTCAGACTATACAAACCAAGAGTAACACGGCCAGATTTTATGGTAAATACTGTGAGTAATGTATTTACAGTGACAGCAACCTTTAAAGAATTATTGCTTATTTTAACATAATATGCAGAGTAAACTGGTTCACTTGGCCCAGCAGCAAGTTTAATCCCGTCAAACAGTTCACAATTTTGTCACAATAATATCAACTGCTTTTCTTCAAACCTACTTAGCTATAGGAACCACCTCCAGGATATCCATGCCAATACGGGGGTTGTGGTTTAACTGCTTCACAAAGCCGCTGTCTACCACGTATCTGTAGTGAAAAAAACATATGTGAAGGAAGCATGACTGTATTTGTAACTCACAAAATCGTCTTTCTGTGTGGTGCACAGCTTTTGTTATCTCTCATTTGTAATGTTTTAGTAAGGGATTTATTTACATATGTATGCATATGGTATTTCTATGGCACAAACTGCTAAAAGGTAGCAGAGAGCTGTACAGGGTCAAATAAATAAATTACTTTCCTGTAACTCGAGTTCTCCAGCGTTTGTATCTTTCATTTATTTGCATGCTTGAAACATTCCCCAAAGCCCGACTGGAAATCCTCAGTACTTTTAAATATCAGTAAACAGTGTTAAAATGGCTCGAGGCTTCACCAACAGTGTGTTTAGCAGTACATCAACCTAATTAGAAGCAACCTGAACTTCAGCCAATGAGGTGACATGGAAGTCTCTCCTACTCCCACTAGAGGCCACCATATCTCAGATTCCATAGCACACAAGTAAGAAGAGTATCTAATAAATCAGCTTCTGACCAGGGGAAGGGAGGTGGGAAAAGAGCAGATGCATGTGTATATATAAAAGATAACAACACTAGAGAACCGGAGTTATAGGTAAATAGCTGACTTCTTCTCCGGGATCTGTCACATATTCACATGCTTGAATCAGAACAGTAAGGAGTACAAAACAATTATGGTTTTTAAGAAAGTGGGAAGCAGGCTCACCTTTACTGAACAGGCTACAGACGACTGCCTGTCCCATTGCTAAGTCGGCTTCTGTGTTAACATCAAGGCAGTAGTGCTCCATGGCTGCAGCTCCAGGGAGCTGCATGGCAGATGTCTTGCAAGGGTAAACCAGCAAACAGAGCAGCAGTTATAGCCATGCTCCTAGTGGAATGTACCTACACTCTGGCGGGAGCGCTTGGCTCTGCTGTGGCCCAAGTGCTGCAGGTTGAGAGCTAACATGCTATCCCTTGTTTAGATAGGGGTCCACCCTTTCCTGGCCAGCTAAAAGACACAGTTAGTTAGCCAAATGTACATTCTTGTTAGTCCGATCTATGTATGTCTAGAGAGTGCAATGATCTTTCTGCTGACTTAGTTGGATTTGGAAAGAATGACTGTACTATCACCGGTCACTCAAATGGTCGTCAATAGGGACCGGTATGAATTTAGGCTTGGTTTGTAAGATAACTTTATCCCTTGTGATCTGCATAAAGGGTTCTTTGACGGCATTCCCCTCCCATCCTTGCTGATGTAAGCGCTAGGAGAAAAGCTGCCTTCCAACATATAAACTTTACGGGTACCTTGTGGAACGGTTCATAGGGAGGCAGCATCAGAAGAGCCAGAAGATTAAGTAGCTCTGACAGTTTATGGAGCCATACAGGTGGGAAGGCTCTAAATAGTCATTGCATACATTGTTTTATTATTCTTTGAGAGAAGAAAGTGGATAGGGTGTCTTCTGTTCATCTAAATCTTTATAATGTAGCTAATTGGGCTCATATTGATGCACGTTTCATGCCACTCTTGGGTAGGTCCAATATAAATTAAGTATCTGGACAGCATATCGAGTGGATGAAAACCTTTGGTTTTGCACAAGATACAAAGGGCCAGATGTAGCAAAGGTTTTTTCCCATTCTGTGTCAATGGGAAAATTTGTTTGTATATATGGCCCAAAAACACTTCCACTTGGCATTATATGTTGTGGTGGTAGGCACATTCCAAAACTCCGTACCTGCTTGAGTGGCTATGTAAAACATTGATGTTGTACTGTCAGTCCTGATGAGGACAACTTGACTTACTAGTCTTGGGAGGAACGATAGCAGGTCCAGTTGTATGGCTCAGAACTCCCTATAATATGGAGCATCTTTTCTGCTTTCGACCAAAGGCCTTTTGTTGACTTTACCTACAAGTGAGCTCCCTAGCCATCCATTTTCAGCACTCTGTCTGATGAAGGTTGAAAAGAAAGACCTGCCTTTAGATTTTCAGGAACCTCCACCACAACAGTGCTTGTTTTATTCATCTTGTAACTGTAACCGTGTCATCCCATGAGCCATCAATATTTCACCATTGTGCATCCAGTCGTTGTTGGACGGGTCTCATGGGGAGTCAGCAAAAGGGTATAAAGTCTATGCAGGATGACATCAGGCCTAGGAGAGATTTGCACTGCCTGACAATGACTGATTGCTTGCTAGACAGATTATTTGCCATGACCGGCAGCTTCACCACTCTTTCTGGTGATGGAAAAGCCTTTCCCAAATGAATGTCTAATAATGCCCCCAAGAACTAAGCTTTGTGTCTGGTTCCAAAAAAGAGTTCTCAGTGTTCAGAGTGAGACCCATATTGCCAAACAGACTGATGATGGTGGCCATAGACATCTGTGCCTCTTCCCTTGATGGAGCTGTGATGAGCCAGTCATCTGAATATAGGTACATTTGGTGACCATATTATCTGAGAAAGGAAGCAACTTGCACTAGGCACTGGTTGGGCAGATGGGTGGTTTCTGAACAAACTCTAAGGTATGACCTGAGTGTAATACCTGCCTCACCCAAAGATCCACTGTTACGGAATACCATATGAGGGCAAAACAGGAAATTATCCCTGTATCTATTGAACTGGAGATGTTAGGGAGGAAGGAGCTGAAAGAAGTTGAGCTTGTTTTTGGTTGTGTAAGCACAACAATAAGGTGTTCCTTTTTCGCCCAGAAGATCTGCCATATCCTTGCCTGTTGTTTCTATTGGGTGTTTAACCCTTGTCATACCCGGTCTGCTTTGGGGGATAATGTGGGCAGCATTGACCCCCATATTGATTGAAACCTCCTCTGCAGGTATGAGTTCTTTGTGAGACACAAAAAGATGTTAAACCTGAATGACAATACTGAAAAGCTCCCAAAGAATTTTACAATATCTGTTTTAATATTCTGCAAGGAGTCTTCAACTTGCAAACCAAACAGGGTGATTACACCAAATGGCACATTTAGAATTTTTGCTTCAACTTCTAGGCGGAGGATTGTTAATGCAGCCAGTGTTGCCTTCTGTAAACAGACGTGCCTACCAAATGGTGAAATCTGCATTTGAAACATCCATTGTTGCATAAATGACAGTCAATAAAGTTGTTGTTCCCTCTTTTGCCTCTTGTATCATAGGTGATAATGGAAGCTGTATTTTTCTTCAATGTCTATACCGAAGTCATCATTGGAGACTGGAATTAAGTCAGAACGACTAGAGAGATGGATTTTCATCAGATTTGAACACAGGTTGGTGTCCTTCAAGTCTGCAGCATTTGTGGAGGTGGCTTCAGGCGCGTTTGGATACAAGTCAAGCTCAAGGAAATTTATGGTTTTCCTTTTTGCACTGCCTTTGTAGAAGTGCTTGGAGGAGCACTTTTCACAGAATCATCCCCAGAGGAGGGGGCATGGCCCTTTGAAGGAGAGTATTTTTTCTTTCACAATACAATGAGAACCAACCTCCTCTCTCGGTCCTTTATGGTTCTACGTATATCATAGTGTGAACACTTATGCGTTGGAAAAAGGCAATAAATACATTGCTTTTATGGGTCATCAGTGTAGATTTACTTCTACCACCTGCAGAACAGTATTTAATAATATTTAAATAGAGACTTTTTGTCTCGAACAACCATGGTGACACCTAATGACAGCTGGCAGCTGCAGGGTCACCCTGGCTTAGAAAGAGGATTTTTTTCCGAAAAACAACTTGCAGTTCTCTGAAAGCTGAAGGTAGGGCTGGTTCAGCCCCAGGGCAGACTAGAAAAATGTCAGGATAAGGTCAAGCAGAGGTTAAAACAGAACTCTTCTTGGAAACTCCCTGACACACAATGTGAGGTAGAAATCTGAGCTGTGGTGGCCTCTGGGTGGGTGTTGGGAAGGGTAGAAGAGCTGGCACTTCCACTTCATTGGCTTAATTTAAGGTTGCTTCAAATGAGGTGGGTGTACTTCTGAACAAAGACTGTTGTTGAGTCGCTGTGATCATTTTAACATTGTTTATCTCTACTTAAGATTACCAGGGAGCCTGACAACAGAGTAATTCAAGTATGTGAATATATGAAAAATCCAATGCTGGAGAAGACAAACATAAAATTTGCAAGTGATAGGAGAAGTAGCTGGTTTGTGGACTGTTAATGCATTGAGATGTAGTGCCTCCTTAAAGAGATGCCCTTTTAATTATTACTTTGGCATATGTGGGTGCAATTTATCAGCCAAGGTCAACGGCATTCAAATATGAGGGTTCTATCAACATTATTGTTAGAATTCTCTTACTTAATTAGTATTTTAGGTAATTAGTCTCAATTGTCTATGAGACCTCTGGCCAAGTTGCCACCCAAGATGTTGACCAAGTCTTTACAAATGTAGCAGGCACTGACGAAACCCCTTCTTTTTATTAGTAAAATACTTTTATTATTTTTTTCAACAATAACTGTGCATCGCTTACAGAATATCCATAAATGATTGGCGTTACAACTCTCATACCATTTACACTTCTCAAGCACAGCCGCATTCTGACCACCTCCCCTCCCTTCCAACCTTACCCGCCCTCCTTACATTGCTCAGAAGTACACCTACCAACGTCATTTGTTTTCAGAATACCACCCGACTTTTAGTACTTGTATGATTGCCCCTTTATTAGTCTGCAAGATTGCACACCCACTACAGAGCCTCTCTGCTACATCTACCCACCTGCATCCACTTATAACACATTCTACTACGTATTGGTCTCACCCCATGTACCCCAAATCTTTTAGAATTTCTTCAGGCGTCCCCTACCATACCTCTCTCTCCAATAACCTGCACTGTTCCATGACTAATGTTTATGCGACCACGAAGCCCATATTAACCAGATCCTTTGGCCCGTGTTGAATCTGTGGGACCCTAAATACCCAGTAGAGCTACCCGAGGTTGTAGATACATGGGCAACCCAACCGCTTCCATCAATGAGTCACACACCTGATCCCAGATTGGACGCATGTTGGGGCAGCTCCAGATCGAGTGTAGTGGTGTGCCTTCCATTCCACAACCTAGCGAACACAGCGTACTTACTGTAATCCCCATTTTGTGAAGTAGTACCCGAGTGTAGTACGTCCTATGCAGTATTTTGAGTTGGATCGGGCGGTAACTGGCTTTGATTACGGCTGCTGCAGGGAATCTAGGTGCTGTTTGCCAATCTTCATTATTCATCTCCCCCACAACTTGTACCCATCTTCCCTTCAGTCGTGTAAGGGGACCCTGTGTGTTTCTCAGTGGGGATTTCTTTTGTGCTTCTTCCTCAGCGGGTATGCTGTTGCGGACCGTGTGTCTGAACTGCCTGTACCACAGCCATTGTGTAGCTGGTGTTTGGTATTCTGCTCATAAATGTTCAAATAGGACCATTCCATTCCATTCACATCCCAGACATCAACTGGTGTAGAAAGGCCTATGCCCATGCCCAAAAGCCCCATAGTGTGGCCATCTGCGGCAGCCTGGCCCCGTCCCACAGAGGTGTTTCAAAGGTGAGTCATTTGTCCCATTCCATTCCTTATGCAATCTGGCCATACATCTACCACTGATTTGGTGGCATATCCTGCCTTTGCGTCCAACTTTCCCCCGTACAGTGCGTGGAGGTAACTCCTATTACCCATACCTTTTCTATCCAACTGAAAGGCGGCGCCATCTCAGTCTGAATAGACCCACTTGTTAACCCCCCCCCCTTTGTAATACTTCCCCACATTGGGAAGGGCTACGCCTCCATCGTATTTACTGCACTGAAGAACCCTCAGTGCTATTGAGGCTGTCCCCCGTCCATAATAGTGTTCTGATAATTCTATCTATACCTGAGAAGAAAGTGTCTGAAATTTTATACAGACAGTTCTGGAGGATGTACAGTAAACATGGCAATACAATCATTTTAAACATAGCAGCGCAGCAGTTTATGCCAGTTTCTCACATCCCCTTCTAGTAGCTTAATCACTGATGACAGATTGGCGTCAGTGTACGGTTGCGCTCAGAGAGATTCATAGCCCAAGATATTTGAATGCTTGGGGTTCTACTCGTGATAGAAGAGGCAGCACCTCCGTCTGCACCCATCCTCTCACCAGAAATATTAACGATTTCTGCAAGCTGACCGCGAATCCTGAGTACCTACCAAATATGTGAACTATTTTGTTTAGTCGGGCTAGCAACTGCACTGGATTTGTTCGGCAGAGTAATATGTCATCAGCATACAGAGAAACATGCTCCTCCTATGCCTCCCGTCCGACCCCCACATCTTGGCGTCCATCCGCAACCACGCCACCAGCGCTTCTGTCACCAGAGCGAACAGCATCGGCGATGGCGAGCACCCGTCCTATCGAAAATATTCGGGAGATACAACCACTGACTTTCACTCTTGCCCTAAGGTGATTATATAGCAGTCTTAACCACCCAATAAATTTAGGATTGAACCACATTCTTACCATAATCCCAAACAGGGAGGGTGACTCCCCCAAGTCAAATACTTTGTTCGAATTCAAAGATACTATGAATCTTGGATCCCCAGCCTCCCCATATCTGCAATTTTATTCTGTAGGCGTCTCAAGTACAGTTTGACCGGGCCACCTGGCATAAACCCGTTCTGGTCTGGGTTTACTAGATATGTTTTTACCGCACGCAGCCTTGTAGCTAAACTTTTGCTCAGACTTTGGTATCTGCGTTGATCAATGATATCTGCCTATACGACTCACATTTATCACTGGGTTTCCCAGCCTTGGGGAGTAATACTACTGTTGCAGTTCGCTGATCTTCTGATAGTGCCCCACTTTCTAGCACTACCTTGTAAGTAGCATGTAAAAGGGGCAGTCATGTGTCGAGACAGTCTGCAAAAACGTTCTAAAGGCAGTCTGTTTGGTCCGGGGGCCTTACCGGTCTTCATTTGTGCCATTGCTGGTGCCACTTCCTCTGCCGATAAATCAGCCTCCAATGCCATTCTTAGTTCTGATTTGAGGCAGCACACTGGGCAATCATTAAGAAACTCCAGCACCTCCTCCGCAGGGACCCGGAGCTTGTTGCTATAGAACTGTTCCATGTAGGTCGCAAAAACCTCTGCTATCCGCTACCTGTCACCCGCTCCCCATTGTTCAAGACAAGCTCTCTCACATGCACTACCTCTTTTTCTTTGCTGACAATCAAGGTAGAAGTTTCCGTGCCTTACCCACCCTTTCGTAAAACAGTCCCTGTTTAACAATGTATACTGTTTTGACCTCATTCATCGCTACTATACGATATTCCATCTCCCCTGTTGGAGTGGGAGTGAGATTTGTTGCAAAAATATATCAGCTCTGCCTCTAAACAAGTCAATCTACCATGCTGTTCCCTTCTGACCTTCACTTCAGCCGATATTATCACCTCCCCACCCCACCCCCTGATGGTGGCCTTATAAGCTTCCCTCATTGTAATTTGACTCAGTGCAGACATTTTGTTTCCTTAAAATACATCTGAGTGGCTTTATCTAGCCTTCAGACCTCCTGCATGTCCTTGAGGCGCCAAGTTGCCATCCTTCACTCCTAAGGGGGTTTCTGATTGTCAGTCAAGTAAGTTACCTGTAGAGGGGAATAGTCACTAATACCTCGTGCTAGGAAATGTGCATCTGTAAATTTGTTTATCATGTCCCCAGTGGTGAAGAAGTAATAAAGTCTAGAATGCATATTGTGTCCGTGTTCCCAGTTTCCCCCCTTGTTGCGTTCTCTTCCTGTCTGTTGCTTTGTCTGTCTAAATGAGTATCCAAGGCTAATTAAAGTATCTTCTAAGGATCCCCAGTGCCAGGGGGTGTCCAGCAGCATGTTTCCCACCTTGCCCAACATCCCTAATTGCAATCCCGGTGGGGCATGCACATTTACCAACATAATTGTATTTCCCTCCCTTTGCCCCCGTCAGGGCAGTGTAAAAGCCCCCAGTGTCCGTCCACGTATGGACTATTTGGAGGTAAGGACCTCTGATATAGAATAGCCAACTAACTGGAGCCTGATGTGTAGTGAGAAAGAAAGCTACCTCGTATCTCCCCCTCCCAAAGCAACAGTGTTGACCCTCTAAAAGAGGAGTCTCATACAGGAATACTATGTCTGCATTATATTTATTAAAGGCTTTAACAACCAGACCTCTCTTCACCTTATGTAACTCCTTATATTTAATGGTCCATGTTGTGCCACAATTTACATTAGTGGGCATAGTCCTTTTGCCTCATCCTTGGAGAAACACATTCTCTAATAACCTGTAAAATTGGAACCTAGCCAAGAGAATTTTGACCGCGAGCAATGTTTAAAACAATTGGACAGAATGGAGGATTTCACTAACAGGCTGCCAATAAATGTTTGTGGGATATTAAAAATCTGTCCAGTGCGCAAACCTAATTTAGTTACATTTTAGAGAAGAAATACATATTGAGAACTAGTACCATGAAACAATTTAAAAGGTAGCATTTTTAGTTGGGTTTTTAAGTCACACTCTGGAGAAATACCTTCACTAACAATCAAAAAGTTGACATTCATTATATTAAAATGATTCTGAACTCACATACGATTTGCTTACATATAGGTGTGCAGAAAGAGACAGACACAAAACACACATCTTGCAGCATCAAATTCTCAGCAATGGTTCCCCTCACTTGACTTCAATGGCACCAAGCTACGTCATCACCTAACACTGACTTCTCACAAACAATTGTGTGAGAAGGGTTTGCCTTTTGACACAGATGTTGCCTCCCCTTATCTTTCTAAGAACTGTGAAAGCGTCAAGACATTCAACTAGTGACATAATGACATAGATGTAACACCATGTCAAGAGTAAAAACAAACAAATACAGACATGTAGCTGACATAGTGTATTCTGAACTGAAGTCTTTTTACCTTATATGTTCATAAGGAAACGTCTGGGCTGCACACATTGATGCACATAATGTATGTAAGCCATTCCTAAACGTATGTTAGAAATTCCAATTACTGATAAGATTTAGTATATAAGGACTGCCACTTGACCACTGATCAGGAGAAGTCCTTCCCCCAGATTATAGTATGAGGTTCTGCCAGTGCGGTTTCACCTCTGGTCAGTGCACTTCGCAGATAGTATATCTCACTTGAGTCCCGAAGCCGATAAAGCCGAGTTCTGGATTAGGACCACAGCGTATGTTAACCCTTCACAGGGCACACTCTCTTAACACCTCTGCTGATAAAAACAGCGTTTGCTGTCAACAAGTTATGTAGTGAGTCTCTTCTTCCTAAGAAACTCTAGACTGGAAGTTACTCTGCCTGCCAAGCTGCTTAATGTAGCGCATAGAAGTAGACATTAGGGTGTAAGGTTCTGAATGACATTTTAACCATGTCAGAATTGTTCTTTTTGTTTTTATTATTTATAACTTGCCTTTGTGCTTGTGAGAAAGTAGCCTCTTTTTAGCATGGTTACCACATTTTTTGCCTGTTTGTCACTCTGTTATAACTGTGTCACTGGGATCCTGCTAGTCAGGACCCCAGGGCTCATGGTTTGTGGCCTACATCTCAGTATGTTTTACTGGTTTGTCACTATGCTTGACTGTGTCACTGGAGTCCTGCTAATCAGAACTCCAGTGCTTATGCTCTCTCTGGTTCCAAATGTGTACTTACATACTGGTAACCCAGTATTCCACTCCAAACTGGCATACTGGACCCCCCTTATAAGTCCCTAGTATATGGTACCTAGGTACCCAGGGCATTGGGGTTCCAGGAGATCCTTATGGGCTGCAGCATTTCTTTTGCCACCCATAAGGAGCTCATATAAACACTTCTTCAGGACTGCCATTGCAGCCTGAGTCAAATAGTGTAAGCACTATTTCACAGTCATTTTCACTGCACCAGGTCACTTATAAGTCACCTATATGTCTAACCTTCAGACCCTGAAGGCTAGGTGAATAAGACCTGTTTGTGAGGGCACCCCTGCACTAGCAGAGGTGCTCCCATGTCGTCCAGGCCCATATTCACGGACTTTCAGAGTGCGGGGACACCATTATAAGTGTGCCCTATATATAGGTCAATACCTATATATAGCTGCACAGTGGTAACTCCGAATATGGCCAGGTGAGATGTCTAGCAACTGGGAATTGTATCCCCATACTGATTCTAGTATTGGGGGGGCAATTCCATGCACTCTGGGGTCTTCCACAAAGACCATTAGTACTGCCATACCAGCCTTCTGAGGTTTTCACTGCAGCCCCAGATGCTGCCATCTCACAGACAGGCTTCTGCCCTCCTGTGGCTTGAGCAGCTCAATCCCAGGAAGGCAGAACAATGCATTTCCTTTAGGAGAGGGGTGTTACACCCTCTCCATTTGGAAATAGGTGTTACAGGTATGGGAGGGGTATCCTCCCAAGGCCTTTAGAAATGCTTTGAAGGGCACAGATGGTGCCTTCCTTGCATAATCCAGTCTACACCTGTTCGGGGTCCCCCAGTCCCTGCTCTGGTACGAAACTGGACAAAGGAAAGGGGAGTGTCCAATCCCCTATCACCACCCCAGGGGAGGTGCCCAGAGCTCCTCCACAGTGTCCCTGGGTTTTGCAATCTTGGATTCCACGGTGGTGGGGCACTCTGGGAGCATATGAGTGGCCAGTGCCAGCAGGTGACGTCAGAGACCCCCCCGATAGGTCCATATATGGCTAGGTGACCAATCCCCCTCTGAGTGCTATTTAGGGTCTCTCCTCTGGGTGTTTCTTCAGATTTGGATTTCAAGACTCCAGCAGGAATCATCTGCATCCTTTACTTCATCTTCTACCGACGGATCAACTTCTGACTACTCCAGGAACTCTGCTTCTTTGTTGCAGTTTTGTAAAGACGACTTCTGCGACTTTGTAACTTCAGCTACCTGCCAGTTTCCAGGTTGTGCACGCTCCGGGGACTGCCTGCCTTCATCCTGCACCAGAAGAACCAAAGGAATCTCCTGTGGAGTGACTAAGTCACTTCCCTGCTTCAGCAGGCACCTCTCTGCAGCGACGACCGGTAGTCTGGGTCCCCTCTACCGACGACGAGCTTGGATCCTGGAACACAAATGGTGGACTAAAATGACCCTGACTGTCCAAAGGTCCAGCTGTCCAAATCTGGTGGATGTAAAAGCCTGCCTCCCCGTGCCACAGTACCCCTGTGCACCACGTTTTTTGCAGCTCCTAGGGCTTCTGTGTGCTTTTCCAAGAATTCCTTTTTGCACAGCCTAGCCCAGGTCCCCAGTACTCTATCCTGCGATGCTCAGGTCCCTGAGTTATTCTCCAGCGGCGTGGGGTCCCTTTGTGTAGTGCTGCGATGACCGCCACTTGCAACTCCTTTGTCCCCATGCTGTGGGACTCCTGTCGACATCACTTGGTGGTGCACAAATGATAAATATTTAATGAAACACGATTTCCACAAATTATCATTTATGTGCAATATAGTATTATCTGTAAGACTGTACTTCTGAGCACATTTCAATAGAAAACCTGCTGTCGGTAAACAACAGTGTGCTACTACAGAGTGCTTTAGTTACATTAAGAAATCACCTCCCTCAAGCCTAGTAAAGCTAGGTTAGTCGCAAAAGTTTGTATTTCCTACAGCCTCTACTGTAAGCATCTGTTTGTAGCGTGTAGTACTGTAGATTGACATACTCAGCAAACTTCTGCCATCTAGTGTTGGGCTCGGATATTGCAAGTTGCTTTTGCTCAAAGAAGACTTTCTGGTCACAATCCAGTAAGTGACTCCTCCCTTAGTTGGCAATACACATAAGCAGCGACTCCACTGCTAAATTGTTATTCGCCGAGTAGATGAGGGTAAGTATGGAGTGGTGATGAGCAAGAATATGTTGACCATGAGAATGATGTATAACGAAAGCACGTCACACTGTAGTCAATGATGAGCTTAATATTGGTAACACTGGCTGAAAGTTTTGCAAATACTGATTGCACTGAAAAGGCATGCTTTGAGAATATGAATTGTAAAATCAATTATAAATGTTTAAAAAAAACAAATATTACTATTACAGAGATGGGCAAAAAGGTATTGACTCCAAGGAGGAGGGTAGGCACATGTGAATCTATATCACTACAAACTACAAACACATGGTTACAGCGTAGGCTTGTAGCATGTGTGGCTGCAGATGCACATACATAGACTATAAATCAGTATACCCCAAAGTAGTGGCTAGTCAGTGGATGATGCAAATGTCTGAAAAAAAGTTCATATTACAGTAAGACCACCCTTGGTCTGTTGATGGGCAAGAATATCCACAGAGTAATGCTTTGTAAATGTGTGGTGGGTTGACAATGTAGTTGTCTTACATATGTCAGCTGTGGGAAAGGGTGGGAAAGCCATGGTTGCACCCTTTTTCCTAGTAGTAGAGCGTGGCCGGTGGGGGTAGTTAGAAGAACCCTTTTAGTTTTAAAATAGCTTGTGTGGCTACATTTAATACTCCATCTAGCTATGTAACTGAGTGACCTTTACGAGGTTTAGCAAAAGCAACAAATGCTGTTAAGTTTTACGAGAGGATTTGGTTATACAAATGTAGTATATTAGGGCTCCTTTACTGCCTAAGATGTGAAGGGCCATTTCCGCAACAGAGTCTGGGTACAGAAAGAAATCTGGTAGCTCATTAGTCTGGTTAAAGTTGAAAGAAGACACTATCCTAGGAAGGAATTTAGGGTCAGTTATAAGGACAACCCTTTCTACATGGACTTGAATAAAAGGTTCCTGCAGAATGAAGGCCTGCATCACACCCTAGTGAGGTGATGGCTATAAGAAAAGCTACTTTCCAGGAGTGGGAGTGCACAGAAAAGGGAGCAGTGGCTCGAATTAGGACCATAATAGTCTTGTGAGTACAACACTGAGGTTCCAGATAGGGGCAGGTGGCACTCTAGTTGCTATAACCCTTTTGAGGTTTTCCATGAAGGCTTCAATAACAGGGATTCTAAAAAGAGAAGAATGTTCTCTGTTATGCAGGTTTGCGGCAATAATGCAACATGTAGATATATGGAGGTATAAGCTAGCCCTGATTTCTAAAGGTGAAGCAAATAACAGGCAGTGGTTTGGACCACTAGCTTGAGGGGTCCACATTTTTAAAATTACAGTATTAGACAAACCATTTCCACTTATCTGCACAGCAACTTCCAGGAGTATGCCTGCAGGATTTTTGTCTATGCACTTCTGTATGAGCTTCAGAGAGTCTAACTCTTAAGACCTCAAGTGCCAAATTGCTAGATTGAGTTGACTGGGGTCGGCATGTCTGATCTTGCCATGTTCCTGACAAGATCCGGCCCAAACTTCTTGTGAGAAGAAACAGATATCTATCTTGAGGAGAGTGGAGAACTAAGGGTGCCTGGTCTATGTGGAAGCCTCCAGGATGAGGGTGAGAGACATTTGCAGGAGCTTCCTATCATGAATAGGAGAAAAAAACATGGAAATATCTATGACTGGTTATGATGTGTAGGTGTGGAAACCTAGAGGTGAAGTTTTGGCATTCTGCAAGTTTGGGTATGGTGTATAGGTCTGTCTGAGGGAACCTACAACGCTGGAAGTGAGGGAGGTAGCAACTGTGGGTGGTGTTCCTACTTGAGGACTTGCTGATACGTCTTGCTGAGCAAGATCGGCAAAGTTGACCACTTGCAGCTGGTCCATATGGAGGCCAAAGCGGTGGTGAATTGCCCAAATGACAAATCTTTTGCAGCCGTTTAGAAAGCTGTGGTGCATGCATGCCATCCTGTTTTTGCAGGTAATACATGGTGGTCATGCTGTCCTTCATTACCAGCACTATGGTCTCCTGAAGGTTCTAGAAGGCAGCTTTTAGGGTAAGGCAGCTAGCAAGAAGTTCTAGGTAGCTGATACGGAACTGCTGTTGGGGTGACTAGGATCCTGAACTGTCAAACAGTGGAGATGCACTCCCCAGCCAACTAGAGGTGCGTCCATGGTAATAGGCACCTGTGGAATAGAGTTGATGAGAGCGATGAGAACTGGCCCTTACAAAAACTAGATCCTTTAGATAACCCTCTGCTTGTGACCACTGTGTCGAGAGGCAGTCATGCAATGGACACGCATGTAATCTAGCATGGAGAACTATGGCAATCCAGGAGGCCACCATCTCTTGTAAGTGCATTTACTGATCTGACTGAAAGAGTACAATTTTGCTGAAAAAGAAGCAGAAGTTGACAGAAAGGTAGCACTCTGACGATTGGGATAGGCCTTGCTAATGAGGGCACGAGAATTAAGCCGTGGCAGGGTTGAATTTTTTAGGGGCTGAAGGTGAGATTCAGTGGAGTTTATTGAGAATACCAAACTGTGGAGCAAGAAGATGGCTGTTTGAGTGTGTGTTAGACACTGCTGACTGCTTGTGCTCTTGAGCAGCCAATCATCTAGATATGGGAAAACATGTGTGCCCCTCTTCTTTGACTGCTAGGCATTTGGTAAATACCACTGGGGACGTGATGACCTTGAAGAGGAGTGTTGTCCACTTACCATAAAGCAAAGGTAGTGCTGATGAGCAAGATGGATGGATATGAGCAATTAGACATCCTTCAGATCTACGGTGATCATGCTGCAGCAGGAAATGTTCAAAAGGATGTTTTTGTTGAGGGATCTGAAAATTAGAAAGTATAAGGAGTAAACTCCTTTGCCCTGTGTTGTAAGGACACTGGCTCTATGGCCCCTTTGAGTAGGAGCCTATGATCCTGTTCTTGGAGGAGATAGAGGTGTTCCGCGCTTAAGGTGTGTGTGTGGGGTGGAACGTTTGGTGGGGTTGAGAGAAGCTCTGAACATTACTCTTGCTGGATGATGTTTAAAACCCATCAGTCTGAGGTGATTTCGTCCCAACATCGGAGAAACTCCTGTAATCTCACCCTGATAGGTGATATGCAATCGGGTGGGATAGATAGCAAATCAATCAATGGAGGTAGAGACTCATTTGATGGGCGGTGCCTCTGCCCCTATTGTTGTTACCTCAATATGTTCTCTTTGTGTTGCTCCCACCACCTTGCTGATGGTATGACTGCAGCAGGCATTGTTATGACTATAGCTGTTCTGGGGAAGTAGCCTTCGGTGCACCCCTGTACAGCTGCCACAACAGGTGTCCTTGCTAGGTAGTTTTTGGAGAGTGCCCTATTTGTGTTTTTCATAATTGTATCTAAAATATGAACCACTTGTGGGCTATACAGGTGCTCAACATCAAAGGGTAGGTTAATTAGGTGTTGCTGCCCCTCTGGCTTAAAACCAGAAATATGGAGCCATGTGGCCTGCATAAGATTACAGAGGTGTCAACCTCTCTGGCTGCTATATGGATGGCATCAAATACTCAATGAATGATGGTATTCTAAAAATGTTCGCCTTTGGCAACAATTTCTTCCACTCCCCTTCTAAACTGTTCTGGGAGGTGCTGTAGGTTCTACTCACCGTGCCCTGTCATACAGTGAGAAGAGAACCACTAAAATAGCAACTCCAACCACTTGGTGACTTCAACCACTACTATTTTATCTGAAGCGTTGATTCGCCTGCTTTCCTTATCTGATGTGGGGAGGAATCCCCTGTGGGCTGTGCAGCGGCCAGTTTACAGGCAGTGTGTGTAGGAAGCTGGCTATCCATGTAGGGTACGGAATGTCCATACAGACAGTCCAGGCAACCCTCATTGGTTTACAGGGGTTAAAGTAATAATCCCAAGTGCTCTCTTTTGTGGTAGTGTGGGCAAGCAGTTTAGGCTTACCAGAGGGTAGTGCTATATTTCTGTTGATCGCACAGAGTCAATAAATGTGACACAAACTCAAGAAGAAACTCGAGACCAATGTTCAGAAAAATATAGTTATTTTTATAGAATGTTTCAACAACAGAAAAATTTCAAAGAAGGTACGTAGTGATGCACTGTATACATTTTTGCAAGTAAGTAACAAGTTCACTCAAGTATGCTTTTAAGCTGTAAAGGAATTCCTTTGGGTAAATTATTTTTACTGCAAAGGGGTCTCTGCCGTCGATTCTCGGGGGTCCCCTTTAGGTCGTAGGCTGCTAGGGAGCCAAAGTCACCAGCAGGAACACCAGCAGTTCAGTTTTACCTGCCCATCTTCCAGGTGCAAAGGTGCTGCATGGGTTAGGTGCCTTGTACACTGCACGGCTGGGATAGAGGGAGGCAACTCGGAAACAGGCTGCAGAGGGGGACTTGGGAAAAAAATCCAGGAGCTCCCAAAGAGGGGCGGGGAGCTCAGTCATTGGGGGTCCTGGGAGCAGGGGAACACCTTAGGTTGTCATGGACCCGACCCGTGGAGCTTGGATGCAACTGTTTTTTGTCAGGTGCACCTACGTCAAGGTGCCCACAGTTCTCAGTTGGACCTGCAAGAAGGAGACAAAACAGGGCAGATGGTCCATTCTCGGTGTTGGCCTCTGCGATGCTGACATTTCTCAATGACTGGTCTCTGTTGTCTGCTGCAAGGGGTCCGGTACCCCAGGTATTGGTGCAGGATGACTCTGGTAGATGCTAGTGTCTTTACACTTGGTGGGGAGACGGGTCTGTCCCTCTGGAGCACGATGACCTCCTCATGGGCAGCTGCTGCATTGGTAGACCCGGTGGTCAGCAGAATGGTGAAATGGATTTTGCAGTTGGAGCCTGCAGGGAAGTGGCTCCTCCACTTCAAGGGAGATGTTGAGGGTTTGAAGTGAAATGCTGGAAGCCCTCGGATGCTTTTGGAGGATGCAAGTCGGGCTGTCGCGATTATCGGACCAGGAGCAGGTAAACAGGCAGAGTTTTGTGCCAAAGTCGCAATTTTCACTTCTTCTGCTCTTCATGATCAGTCTTATTCTTTTTTCAAACTAATCTGTTCTTCTGGTGTCAGGGGGCCACCTAAATACTAGATTTCAGAGTGTTTAGGGTGGTATAGGGTAGTAGCCAATGTGGGCTACCTACCCCTGGGGTGACTACATTCCCTATATGAACACTTCCTTGAGGAGTGGGGAGAGGGCATAACCCTGTCCCAGAAGTCCTAATTCCACTAAAAACAAGATGACGGAACCCTAACTTTTTGGAGCACATCAGGCAGCGCACCTTAGTGGTGTGGCTAGCCTGGTTCTGCAACACGCCTACTACATAATTAATTTCCCACTTGTCCTGGTGCCAAATAGGCTTCAGCGCAGGGGGTGGCATCTCCCAGGTCTGAGGGAAGCCAGGGTCGCATTTCAAAGGCGGCAGGGACTTTGAAGTGCTTGGCCTTGGTATTCAAATTCACTAGCCATCATGCTGGAGGAGCTGATGACACCTTCCTCCGAAGCCGGCATTGTTTCTGGCCTCTAAGAGTGTGGGCTCTCACCTCCGAAGTGTCAGAAACATATCTGTGGTGGCATCGTGGTCGATATCAGTCAGTCAGCACACTAGAGGGCTAGTATGTTTTGAGAGGGCACCTCAAAGGTGCCCTCTGGGTGCATGTCATAATAAATCCAATAGTGGCATCAGTATGGATTTCTTAAGATAAGGTGTTTGATGCCAAACACCATAGGTTTCAGTGTAGTCATTATGTAATTGGGTAACTCGTATTGACCAGTGCCTAGTACATACCTTAGGGTGGGTTACCTGTTCACTTGCAATATCTAGTAATTGATCTAGACATCACAGAGGCATATCTGCTCATGACAATATGTTACATCAAATATAATGCACCCTGCCTTAGGACTCTAAGGCCTGATGAAGAGCTGACATGCATATATTAGATGCAGTGACTTGGGCATGGCACACAATGAGCGTACCATCTTGTGTCTTCACTCATGGTTTGCAACATGATACGCAGTCTGCAATGGGAGGCTGTGTGCAATTGTTTTGGGGAGAGAGGAGGGCCTTAGGTGGCACAATACATGCTGCAGCCCTTAGGGACCCTCTCTAGTACCCAAGGTACTAGAATGTGTGCCAACTGTACACAATTAGACCTTTCACCTTGTTTTAGGGAAAAAGCAGTGGCACTCAGGACCTGATGGGAAGGAACCCAGTGCACCTTTAGTCAAAAAACCTCAGTACGAGTGGGGGAAGAATTGGGCGTGACCAAGTGTGCACCACCAAAGAGTCTCGAGTGATGTGGCCTTTGATATAGGTAGGGTCATAGGGAGAAGGATGGAACTTTTCCTCCACTCTTGGACTAACTACCGGGGTCCTGGCAGCCTCTCTGAAGGTGTCTGTGGCAGTGTTCTGTATTCCTTTATGGCTGAGATGGAACTGCATAGAGCATTCTGCCGCTCATTCTCTAGAGTCAATGGAAAGAGGGGAAGCGGCTTTCGAAAATGACATGGGCATCCAGATTATTGGGGACCCAGTCTTTGCCTATTGACTCTACGGCATTGACGAAAAATGAGGAAAATGAATTGTGACACCAATTAAGTGTTTCTCTTGATGTTGGGAATCGAAGTCTTATTGAGAGTCTGAAACAGCAAACACAGAACGCGGCGAGTCCAGGAGTCTTGTCAGACTGCGTCTGAGCCCAATGGCAAGAAACAAAAATAACAATGGAGTCGGTGGCCATGCACATTGCTATGTAATGGAGGAGTCACACATTACCTCATAACGTGAAAAGACTTTGAAAAAAAAAAACTTTCAATGTCCGAGCCCAACACTAGAAAATAGCTTGAGTCTGCAGTGCATGTGTAACACAGCCACACATGGAACAAACATGTAATACCCAAGGCAACTGATGATGCACTGCAAAGGGGAGGTGCAGTGCTGCAGACAAAAGAAGCTGTAGCCTTTGATGCTAGCTACTACTCTCCATATCAATAACAAGATGCAAAGGAAGACAGTAAGAGGAAGTACTGCAGTCAGAAGAGTGCATGCCACGCTCTATGATACGTTTGGATAAACGTTTTTCTTTAAAGTCACTGTAAGATTTGTAGTAACTGAAGTGTGCAACATGTGTTATCCGATGGCAATTCCTCTCAGAAAATCAGCAACACAAGTTTGCATAGAAATGTCAGTTCTGAGTAAAATCACATTCATAGTTTTCATTAAGTTAATATTAATAAATTGTTTTCATAAAGTGCCTTATACTGCACTTCTAACCTTACAAGTGGTGTTAATAACAAATATTACGAATACACATTTAATAGACTTAATGTACTTTCCTTGGAAGGAAGGAAGGCTGAGTTTGCCTTGCCATATTTCAAACTTGTGAAACCTTCAGATCTTACAAAAAGTTTGCAAGCAAACAAAATAAATTAGGCATACAGGTACTTTTGAGCACCATGTAATATGAGCAGCACCTAAAGAATAAAGTCATTTTCTAATTTTCCTAACCATGTGTCTTTTTTTCTTCACACCTCACCATTTTTCAGTCACCCCCAATACCCCTTATCATTCATTATGGATGTTATACTATTTTATTTTTGAAGTTTTTTTGTAGTTGCAGTAGTAACCGGACTAGCTCAGGGTAGGAGCAAAGATGGCGACCGGAGGCACGAAAGGAATAGTCAAACTTCACAGTTAGGTATGTGCAATATAAATATCCATACAAACATGGATGTAGGTGGAAGCAGGAAACCCTGTGGTCCAGATAAGGTAATTAAGCAAATTGATTTATGAGATTCAGTGTCTGAAAATGTTATAGTGAAAGTACTGATCACAACGTAGGTTTGCAGTTTCAAACCAGCATGACCATTCTTTACCAATACATGCATACGTGCAAATTCACAGACCACTGACAGTGAAAGGAGTAGCAGTGAATGCTCCTGCCATAAAGGAAGTTATATATCATTAATTCATGGACCACACATTGTGACAAACAGAGAGTAATTGTGATGATCGATGTTTGGCAAAGTGATGGTCACCTGCTAACATAAATCTAGACTGAAAACACCAAATATATTTAACTGAAATCTGCCACAAGGCAATGACTCCCAAACTCTCACAGAGTGGTTAGTTGTGACCTGGTGATCGAGAAGTACAAATTGATGCTAAACCTTTAGAGACAAAAATGTACCACCAATAGGTGTTAACATAAGACAAACACGTTAGAGATGTGGTCCAGTGCCTAAGGTGTCAACTGCTAAACCAGGAGGCTGGAGTGTTTATTCTGCTTCCACATGACCAAACTAACAAACAGCCTTATTTCAAATATTAAGCACTTTATGAAATGAAAGAACTTAACATTTCAGCCATGATAGAATTCTTGTCCTTTAAGCTAAGTGTACCTGATGCCAGGAATTGTTAAAGACGTAGCAGCAATATTTGTAGACAGAACACACTTCCTAACTCCAGCAGGTGGTGGATGAAAGATTTCTTTCTGTTGATCTAAAAAAAAAATGTTACTTCTCAAATCAGATGAATATGTGCAACATGCAATATCAAAGGACTCTGACTCTGCTTGCTGATTCGAGGGCAATAACATGTGCGCTGTATAGATCCAATGCTTCAATATTGAAATACGAAAGGCACTACTTAGCACATACTTTGGAACAGATATCAGGAAACCCTCATAGAGTCGTTAGTGGAACATGAATTATGCCACGCAGAATATCGGCTATTTCGAGAGCAAATCCAAAAACTCAATGGAAATTCAATATGTAAATAAAGTTCAGAGCGATATTATGTTTTAAATCATATTTATTACACACAAAAAGTATATTACAGCTCATGTCCAGGCGAGCTGTAGCGCAGCTCATGCATTTACTGTTGAAGACTCAACATTTTTTAACTGGTTCTATAAGTGTTACATTGGTTAATTCTAAGTAAAGGTATATGAATTCCAAAAGGCTCCCAATGTCATTTCTCATCATTGACCCAGGCAGTGTAACTCAGCATCTTTGTGCACAACTACCAATTAACCCCAATTAACCTGTAATTTAGACTACAGCGAATCCTTCACCATCAACAACCTTGCTTTTTCAACAGATACCCTGGCAACGCATTATGTACAAATAAAACATTTCAAATGAAGTTATGATGTTTTGAATAAGATTATATGTCGATTATCTGATGGTATTAGCTGCTAATTTGGAGGATCTATGCTGAATAGAACAGGAAAAGTAATGTTAGATATAAAATCAACGATACAAAAATAAATTGTCTGTAACTATGCCAGAGAATAAGGACAAATTATAAAATTACAATTATTTGGCAACATGGTAAGAGTAGCATTCTGGATCACAATTCACAACTATCACTTAAAACTATCACTAATTGGTAGAATCAACTTTTGGAAAAAAACTTTCTTACCAAAGATTATCTTTATATTTAATCATGTGCCCACTTATTTTAATAAAAGGCACCAGACTAACAATTTCATTATTTTACCTAGGTCTTTTTTTCCTAAAGCATGCATACTTATGTTACTGTGTGCTAGTAAGTAGCTGGCGTTCGTGCTGCAAGATGACAAACAAACAGTACTAGTCAATGCCTAGAAAAAAATCTGTCTGAAGAAAAAGTTATCAATATGTTTGTAAAGGTCCCTCCCCATCTGCAGAGCCAGCAGGAAGAAACTCCAAAGGAAAGTTCCTTATACTTGCAGGGAGCTCCAGCCAGACTAAGTTGGAATAAGGATCAAGAGACAGTTGTGAGAGGCAATGCTGAATGTCTGATAAGTTGGAATTTGCTTATCAGAATCTAAAGGTTGTTTAGAATGTGCCAGAGTAAAGCTTTATGTACAAAACACAGCATGCTGACCTCAACCCTAGACTGCAAGCCAGTTGACAGATTTAAATGCCAGTATTATGTGGTCAATTGTTTCTAAGAGATGGATGTGACACAAAGTATAGTTTGGTGCCTTTGTAAGGTTGAGATGAGGTGAACTGCATAGTTTTGCACCTTTTATGGCTTCTCCACTGTTTTTGTCAGATCTCTTACGCACCCTTACAACAACCAATCAAGATCGGGAAAATTTAAGGATGAGTGTGATGCATAGCAAGTCATCATTTAACATAGAAGCCCTCTTTCAATCCTCGGGGCACAGTAGAAAGAACACATTTACAGGTTGTTCATTTGCAAGACAAATTGTAGCTCCGAGTCAAAGCTCACCCTAAAATTGCACACTGAACTAACCATTGGGGTGATGCTCAGCAAAGATATCCAGCTGAACAGAAGCACTTTACAGTCCTTTTCAACATTAAACACAACCTCCAGTTTGGATCCGTTTGTGGCGGTAGTTGAGATTCATCCATCAACAGATGTGGGTGAGACACTCAATTACTATTTGTTAACTACACTGATACTCACAATCCAAGATTGTGAGTTGTAAGGATGGCCACAAGGGAGGCTCTGTAGGCCACGAAGGCCACAGGAACACGTTCTAATCCTAGAGGCACAACATCGTTAAAGCCCTGGGAAAAGAAAGAAGCCAACTTAGTCTGGTGTGTGCGATTTGCAAAAGCATACCTCAACAGTTTGAGGGTTGTTGCCACTATGAGGGTTACCTCTATGAAGGAGGCTGACACTGCCTACAGTGTCAAAAGAGGCAGGAAGGTCAAAGGGAAGGCAACAAGTCCTCACCCTAATCTTTAGCATGAAAACCTCGTCTCTTAATTTCACAAGTATACCTGACGAAGGAGAAGCCTGACTGGAAGACACTTAAGAGGAGGCTAACAGATCAGCAGTCAATATTTTTTAGAGGCGATATGATGATATGCTTAAGCAAAAGACAAACTTAACGTCTTTTGATTAATGGCATGATGACTGGGTGACTTAATTTAAAGATGTACACCTGCATCTGCAGGAATCATAGAATATTTTATTTGAATAATTATTTTAGTGATGGGGGTCTCCTGCTCCTTGATTCAAATTCACAGAATGTGAGCCAACGCAATAGTGCAGCATCAAATTAAAAATAACCGGCCAGAGGAAGGTTTTCATTCAAACGTTTCATGAACTCTTCCCATAACAGATGGAAAAAGAACACCAGAGTCTGACAAATTATATTGCGGAAATTAACTGAAATATGTTATAGCCACTGACCGTATTATCTGAATAAGAGCTACTGTTGGATGGAAAAAAGCACATTTTAGAATAATTTGCTGGAAGAATTAGATATGTATTGATACTGAAATAGCTTTTCCAGGTGGTCTAAAAGTAATTAGGTCACTCACACACTAGTTTGTAAACCCATTGTTATCAAATACAAGCAATAACTAACTTTTACTTATGGGAATTTTGGGGTAACACCTGGTTGGAGACAGAGCACTACTATTACATATGAACAAATATCACATAAGGAAAATGTTACTTGCCCAAAAGAGATCTATTTTGTGGCATGTATTGCTGTAGATTCACATGCTTTGCATAAGTCCGCCATCTAGTGTTGGATCCGGAGTGTTGCAAGTTCTTTTTGTTCGAAGAATCTTTTTGAGTCACCGGATCGGGTGACTCCTCCTCTCGGTGATAGTGCACATACGCATCGAGTCCCTTATTAAATTGTTTTCCCACAGGCGGGTGAGGTACGGAATGTATGGAGAGTAAGGAGAAAGAGATGGTCATACTATGTATTTACATATGTACAATATTTATGTTAATGTAACTGCAACGGTTACAGACGTCCGGAGAGGAGGAAAGGCATGTGTGAATCTACAGCACTACATGCCACAAACAGATGTCTACTGGGTAAGTAACATTTTTGGTTCAATGGCATGTGCGGCTGTAGATACACATGCTTTGCATTGACCATAAAGAAAACCCTCCATATAAGCAGGGGCTAGTCTGTAGGAGTTGGAGTTGACTGAAAAAGTGTTCTGAGCACTGCCTGGTCAACATTGACTTGTTGGTGTGCTAATACAGCTACACAATAATGTTTAGTAAATGTATGTGGTGTAGACTAAGTAGCAGAAGCACCCTCTTTAGGGTTGAGCACAAAGCGTTCTGTCCCTGTTGTTATCTCTCTGCGGGCTTGTAACCACTCCCATATTAGGCCCATCCCTTTGGTTGGTTCGTGGGCTTGCCTTTTACAATTCGCTTCATTTCATTAGTGAAAGGCATGCATACGACATGCCTGTTCCTGTGTTTAGCCCTCCTCGAGCGTATCGGCCAACTACTGAAAACATGCAAGGCTTCGTGTTTTCAGCATGGTTTCTGGACTACGTTGTTACATGGATATTTGCACTTTTGCCGATAAGTTTCATGCGGGCAAACATCTGTTTCGTTTTGTGTGTTTGCTTTGCGCTCATAGCAGACACTGGCTTGCTTATGTGAAACTTTTTTACTTTTCAGTTTATGTGGCAAGAAAAGTCCGGTTATGAGTTTACAAATCTAATAGCTTTAACTAGAGTAAACGTGAGACCCATTGCATTGCAAATGCTTGTTTCTAGATGAGTGTGCCTTGGGGGTAACAGTGTTTGGCTTTAGCATAGCAAGTCTGAATACATTTGATTACCCATCTGGCTATACCATTTTTTGATATTGGGTTGCCTTTATGAGGTATTGAAAATGCTACAAAAAGTTGTTTAGATTTCCTGAACTGTTTGGTTCTATTAATATAATACATGAGAGCCCTTTTAACATCTAGTGTGTGAATAGCTCTTTCCACAACCGAGTCTAATTGCGGAAAGAAGACTGGTAATTCGATAGACAGGTTGATATGGAATTGTGAGACTACTTTTGGAAGGAATTTAGGGTTTGTTAGAAGAACTACTCTATCCCTGTGTATTTGGAAGAACGGCTCTTCTAATGTTAGAGCCTGGAATTCACTTACACGTTTTATGAAAGCGATAGCTACAAAGAAAGCCACTTTCTACTAAAGGAACTGTAAAGGGCATGAATGCATTGGCTCAAAAGGTGGACCCGCGAGGCTAGTAAGAACAACATTAAGGTTCCAGGATGGTGCTAGATGTACCATGGGTGGAGTGACCTTCCACAAAAGCTTTAATAACTAGGTAAAGAGATGTGTTGTTTGTTTTGAAGATATGCAGCTATAGCTGCTAATTGAAGACAAATATGCTAAGTTTGCTTTCTGAAAATATAGCATATAACAGCCAATGTCCTGAACTGAAGCTTTCAGTGGGACAATGTTCTTTAGGCTGACAGTAGCATACAATTCATATCCATTGTGCCGCATACAACTGTCTGGTTGTAGGTTTACGTGCTTCTTTCAGATTGTCCAAACTTTCCGGTGGTAGTTTTGAGTAACCAAACTCTATGATTTCAGGAGCCATATAGCAAGGTTGGGAGTTTTGGGTTCTAGGTACTTTATCTGTCCTTGATTCTGAGTGAGAAGACCTGGCCTGTTGGAAAGGTTCTCATATGGAACTACTGAAAGATCCAGAAGTGTTGTGAACCACGCTTGATGTGTCCATGTGGGAGCTACAAGGATCATGGTGAGAGAGGTTTGCCCCAATTTGCGAACTAGTGATGGAATGAGTGGGAGAGGCAGAAAAGCTTAAGCAAATAACCCTGACCAATTCATCCATAGAGTATTGCTATTGGACTGAGGATGTGGGTATCTGGATGCAAAGTTTTGGCATTTTGTATTTTCTGTGGGGAGGGAAGAGGTCCATTTGGGTTGTTCCCCTCTTTATGAAGTACTGTTGAAGGACTTGTGGGTGGCTTTCCCATTTGTGGACCTGTTGCTGCATCCTGCTGAGCAGGTCTGCAAATTGGTTGTCCATGCCTGGGAAATACTCTGCCACTAAGTGAATATGGTGGTGAATTGCCCATTTCCATATTGTTTGAGCAAGATGTGATAACTGAGAAGAACGTATCCTCCCCCAATTTTTGCAGATAATACATGGTTGTCATGCTGTCTTTATGGACTAGAACCACTTTGTGCCAAAGGTGTGAAAGAAAAGCCTTCAGTGCTAGGAAAACTGCTTGAAGCTCCAGGTAACTGATATGTAAATGGAATTCTATAGTCCTTGTATTGTGAGGTTGTTGAGGTGATCTCCCCAACCTATCCCCAACCTATCTGTGACGCATCTGTAGTCAGAGTGATTTTAGGCACAGGGTCAAAAAAGGGCCGCCCCTAGCAGAGGTTGGTGGAATTCCACCATTGCAGAGAGCGGTGAGTTTGGTGGTCCAACAACACTAGGTCTTCCAGATGACCCTGTGACTGAGACCACCGTTAAGACAGCTAATGCTGTAGGGGACGCATGTGCAGTCTGGCATGAGATACGATAGAAATGCAAGAGACCATCATTCCTAATAGCCGCATCACTGTCTTCACTATGTAAGTGTGGTCTTCCTGTAACTGGGAAATTAACGTTTGAAAAGTTTGAATCCGAGCTGGACTTGGATAGGCTAACCCTGTCTGCACATTGAGCACTGCTCCTAGGTAAAACTGTATCTGCAAAGGTTGGAGATGGGATTTGAGAAAGTTGATCGTGAATCCTAGATTATGAAGGAGATTCACTGTTAGCGGAGTGTGACGCTGACAGTGTTGTACAATACTGGCTTTCATGAGCCAATCGTCCAAGTAAGGGAAGACATGAATGTGTTGACGTCTGAGATATGTGGCAACTACTGCTAGACAATTTGTCGAGACCCTAGGAGCAGTTGTGACCATGAAAGCAAAACCTTGAACTGATAATGTTTTCCCGCAATTACAAATCTGAGTTATTTGCGGTAAGCTGGGTGAATGGAAATATGAAAATAAGTATCTTTTAGATCTAAGGCTGTCATAAAGTCTCCTTGCTGTAACAGTGGAATGACATCTTGGAGAGCGTATGGAAATGCTCTGAGAGAATGTAGTGATTTAATGGTCTGAGGTCTAGGGTTGACCTGAGTGACCCGTCCTTCTTTGGTATAAGAAAGAATAGGAAATATACTCCTGATCCTTGATGACACAAGAGGACTGGTTATATAGCCACTTTGAGAAGGAGGGGCTGAACTTCTTCTTTGGGAAAAGTAAGGCGTTCTTGTGAGAATTTGAGTAAGAAGGGGATTGTTTGGTGGAGTGGAAGTGAGCTCCAGGCAATAACCATGTTGGATAATTGAGAGAACCCTGTGGTCTGTGGTGATATTGGATCACTGTGGATAGACATTGTTCAGTCTTCCCCCTACCAAAGCGGTGTGAGGTGGTGTAAGGTGTAGGTAGTCACTGGCGGACAATGGAGGCAGATCCTCGGGAGGTGGATGCCTTCCCTCTGCTTTGTTATTTGTGCCTCTGTATAATCCCCTAAATGAACCTCGGTTGTAAAAGTAGGAGTCTTGTCTGGTTTGGGAGGTGGAAGGCTATGTAGACGATGGTTTGAAGCCTCTCCTGAACGGTAGGTAATGAAAATGACACACGTTGTGTGGTGTTTAGTAGTGCCCCCATTGTTTTTGCTCTTTCAGAGTCTTTTTTAAGCTTTCCAGTTGTGGTATCCACTTGTTGTCCAAATGGGTGTTCCCTATCAAATGACATGTTGAGTACTGCCTGCTGTATTTTCAGCTTGAAGCCTGAACACCTAAGCCAAGCATGCCTGCCTATGATGATGCTTGTGTTAATTCTGCATGCTGCTCTTTCTGCGGCATACATCGTACAACGAATGTAGTTGTTAGTGACAGTTTGACCTTCTGATGCTATTTATTGTGCCCTTTTGTGATGCTCCTCCAGGAGGTACTGAAGGAGATCCTCAATTCCGTCCAAGTGGGCCCTGTCGTACTGTGCTAACAATGCTTGTGAATTGGTGATACGCCATTGACTGGCGGCTTGTGCTGCTACTCTTTTCCCCGCAGCATCTTTGTCAGGAGGGGGTGAATCTCCTGTTAACTATTAGCATGTTTTTATGCAGTACTAACCACTATTGAATTTGGAGGGATTTAAGTCCATATAAACAGAGGGTCTGTGAGTGCCACTTTGTATTTTTTATCCACCCTATGGGTGATAACGTGGGTGGGACCTTAGGGTTCATTAAAGATGTCATTAGGATGACGAAGCATGCTGGGTAACATGGGGAGGAATTGACTCTCTGTGTGTTGTTATTGTATGGGTGTCAAAGAGAAAATCCTCTTTAATAGGGTCGGTGTGTAAGTGGACATTGTAGAATGCCGCTGACCTTGCTATCACCTGCTGATATGACGTTGATTCTTTAGGTGGTGATGGTTGTGCAGGGTATAGATTTGGGTTATTTTGCAAGATAGTATCTGGATCATATGAGACCCAGGGGTCTAGCTGATGTGGTGTGTCACCTAAATCATCCTCTTGTGGTACTGGTGAACCCTATGATGAAAAATGTGGTTCAGGACGTGGTGTAGGAGAATGAGGAGGAGGTGGTGGAGGGGTGGAAGGAAGAATTGGAGAATGCGGAGGAGAAGGCTGAGGCCCAAATGGAGCCTTGTCCTGGGAGGCCTTTTCTGGGGGTGGAGTAGTGTCCAAGGCCTCTTCAAAGGTCAACTTCCTTGACTACCAAAATCTTCGGTCAGTGCAAAGCTGTTGGCACCGAAGCTGATGTGAAGGATTGCTTGCTCAGTGCTGAAGTAATTGGTTTGATGGCTCTGCTCGATCCCGTAGCTGTATGTTATGCTCCAGAGCTGAAGGTCAATGCTGAAGTTGTCTTGGCTGTTTTCGGTACCGGGCCGGAAGGTGAGGCATCCGAAAGAGACTTTCAGATCCGACCATGGCCTGAAGGCAGTGGTGGTCCGGCAACCTGCTTCTGGGGCTTTTTTTAAGTCTTTGTATGGGGAGTAGTGGGTTATTCAACTCACAGGTTGTGCGGAGGTGACCGGCTGGCTCTGGATGTCCGACTGTCCTCTTCTTCTGGCTCCTCTTGCACATGCTTTTCTCTTAAAATATCCGGCGTGTTGTCTGGTGTCTTTTAGGCCATTTCCAATCGACGGGCTCTTCAATTCTGGAGTGTCTTCTTTGATCGAAAGGAATGGCGTGCGCTGCAACTCTGTTCGTTGTGGTCCAGGGAGAGACACAAGTTACACACCAGAGGATGGTAAGCATGGGGAAATTTAGAGTGGCATTGAGGGCAAAAACGAAATGAAGTACGTTCCATTAACCTTGCATAGTTTGACGTCACGAGGAGGAGTAGGCCCGAGACGGGCGAGGTCACCCTGAGGAGTGGTGAGAGGGTTACTGGAGCAAAAATTTGGACCAACCACCCAATAAAGAGAAAACCTGATCAGAGTACAATACCGTCGTTGATGGGGAGATGGGAAAGAACAGTTCGGAGTTGACCGAGCCGAGGTGAAACTAGAGTGAGAGGAACACACATCCAAACCAGACAGTGGAGAAAAAACAATCTAACAAAGGACTTGATACCCATTCGCAGTATTACTGAGAGGAGTTGTCACTTGATCTTATGACTCGAAAAGATTCTTTGAACAAAAACAACTTGCAAAACTCCGGACCCAACACTAGATGGCGGACTTATGCCAAGCATGCGTATCTACAGCCACAGATGTCATCGAACACACTGTTACTTATGTCTAATTGTAACTCTGAAAATAGAAACTGTAAGCACTTATGATTGGGAGCCAAATGGAAACTCACAGCTTCTCTTAACTCTCTCTTACATTGGTGATAGTGTGGATAAAGACCGTTGTTTGAACACAAACCATTTCATGTGAAGAATGCTAGAACTGCAAGGCTGAGGAGGCACAACTCCCAAACTCTTGATTATTATATGACTGAAAGGAACAGAAAAATTAAATTTCGTATACAAATTTACTTCTTTGGATGTGCATTCATTTATAATTAGACCTATGAGCATGTTTTCCAACAAACATTCCTTTAGTTTCATCAAGACAAGATAGGATTTTGAGGTCTTCATCAACACTTATTAAATGTGATAAGATACTGTCTTCAGCAGTCTTGTACAGCGTACTTCTGTCTCATTTGGTAGATTACGGGATAGTAGTACTGACCACCTCATATTTAGGAGATTTTCAACATTAACTAAGCAAGGCCTCCAAACCTTTGTTGCAACAGTTGCAGTGTTTTGTGTGTCATTAGTAATGACAGAGGACTCAAGGCTTCTTAATGTCCTAACATGTTATAAGTGCTAAATGATCACCTGTCTGCAGAAAACAGCTAACTTATGGCAGTTCCATAGCAGATGCATGGAGTGGTCCCCTCATGACTGCATGGTTAACATTTAGCCTGCCAGGCAGATCAGTTGTCCAGGTCTCTGCTGAGTGACAGTACTGTTACAGTACCTTCTTATTTTCACTGGGCACTTCCAGCAGGTCCTTATAAGCTTTGCATGTTTGGAAGCATGATGCTATACGGCACTGTTATTGGGTGCCAAACATTGGAAGGATAAGCACCCAACACTACTTAAAATTGTGATGTGCTGCTGGAGGAGAGTACTCCTCAAGAATACCCATGGCTCGCCATACACACCAGTCCTCCCACTGGTGGCCATCCCCACTGTGGGGGGCGGGATATTTTACACCTAGGAGCCTACTGAAGGCATGGACAGAAGCATGAATCCAGATGGTGACCAACTCTTAGCAATATAGGAAATTCCAAGTGTTGGACACCATAGTCAGTTTGGACAATCTACCAGACTCACAATATCTGGTGTATGCTACCCTGCGACACTCCCTGGGAACCCTGTGGAAAGAGTACCACACCGAGTCACCACCACTTGAAACTGCAAATACTCACATTTGTAGGAGGCCACAGACTTATATTCTGGCTTTATAGATTCTTGTTATTTATGGCTCTGTTGGCCCCAACAATGTAGATAATTAGGAATAATGTATAGGCTGATGCACTGGAGCACCCCTGCCAGGTGTCTAGAAACACCAGGTTAAAATACACACAATTCAATTACTTATACGCCACTTAACTTACACCTCTTAGATTAAATGCTATCATTGGCACTGGCAACAAAACCTGCCTCAGGTCCTGAGGAATGAGGATTTTCACCACAAGATCTGGACATGCCCGGTGATTACAATCTTCTCGCAAGAGGTTACTTCAAGACAGGACAGAGTGGTGGGTCAGGCGGAACGCCACACACTTGAGATATGCCTCTTGTGGCTGTACACATGAGCAGAACATGGGAGAGTGTCCTCCTTATTTCTTGCTCTAGCCTTAGTGCCTACTAAGCAGGCTATAGTGAAGCACTGGAAATCCACAGAGGGTGTTTCCCAGTGCAGATCAAAGGAAGGACTTAAATCCCAGACTAAACAAGGTTATGCATTATTACATGCATGTGCCTATGATGACTAGCACAGGTACTAGTGGAAGAGATATGGTACAGGGTGCCTAGTGGGCAGCCTGTAAATTATCGATTTAACAAAACATAAATAGGCAGGGATGGGGCCCATCTCCATACAGGTGGAGAGGTGAGCGCTAATATCACTGTTCCCTAGGAGTACAGGTGAAATGAACGCTTGTGGAATGGGGGCAGGATATAGGTCAAAACATAGCGCTACAACACATGTGAATGTACATTTTGCCACAGAAGATGGGCCAGGTGAGAACTTTATTTTGTTTCTTTTGTTACAAGTTTGCATAGGTTATAGTTCCAACGAAGACCTCTATGCATGTAACATATGTATAATTATTTCTCTTCACGTGGTCGAATGACAGCGCCTGGGCTAGAAACCTGAAAGAAAGGCTAAAATGCAGCTTGGACTAATGGCTTCAAGGGAGCATGTTTGAACATATTTTAAATGTGGACTTGTACATTGAACTAAAGGGTACATGCTTTGTAGGATCAATAAATACAGTTTGAAAAAAATGAGGAATAAAAAGCAGGTCTTCTCCGCAAGTACATTTCTGCGGAGTGTATAAGATTTATGACCCCACCCATACTCATAAACCCCACTTCCTCGTCCTGACCTATCTTCTGTACTGAAGTATCACACTTTACCCAGATATACTTTTCTCTTAACAATGAGGCCTTATCTCTGCAAAAGCCTTTGAAAAACCTACCCACTTGCCTTTTAATCATTCTGTGTCTGTTTGATCCCATCACACAGGTTTTAGGTTATCGAGCTTTCCAAATTCTAGCTCAAGAATTTGCTCAAAGAGAATGCACCCTGGCACAAGTTAAGGAGAATTACACAAAAATTGACCCATCATGTAAGATGCTCTGATGTCTAACATGAGTCCATCTGTGCCCAAGAAAATAGTAAACAAATTAAAAGCGGGATCCCAAGCAAGGCGTTATTGCAAAGGTCACCAGTATGAAATATATTATTCCTTGGAGTTACAGTACTCTTACCTGTTGCCATGGATCCATACAAAGGCAATATAAGCAAACCTTCCACTGACTGATCTCGGAGATCGTACTGGTAATCAATGGACTCGCCCTTTGTGAACAAGAGATTGCACGCCTTCTCGATTTCAGCTTGGCCTATAATGAGGGAAACAGACATACACTAAAGACACAGTTTGCAACATATGGAGAAGGCTAGAGGGTGTCTTTGACAGAACCACATCTTGCCCCTTACGTAAGACAAGGAGATTGACCCACTTAAGGATAGAGGACCCCAAATAAACATCAGACACGGAAATATATTATTAATCCTTTATTTGTGATCAATGGCAACTAATTATAATGATCACTTTTGTTATCACTCACAGAGGGACAGGTCATGGGTCAATGGTGGTCCTGCCACAAGGCCTATACGTACGTCAGAACAAAAAACATGGTATTTTATCATCATGCATGAAAACTTTTTTATGCCAAATTATAACTCCATAAAAAGTTGAGGATGTAAGAAACAACTGTGCCTCAACACCATCACATGAAGTGCATTTACTCTCACAAATGTCAAGCTATTACAATGAAATACTAACTGTATAATTGGAGGGGTGCTCATCTGACATCACAAAACACCTGCAGTAAATCCGCTGTAGGTGACCAGTGGCACAAATTGCGTATTACACGTAAACTGTGATACATTAGAAGAACTGGTATGCATCTGCCTGCTTCAGAATGAGCCAGGGGAGGCCAGTGGATGTGGGGGCCTGTCTGTCATAATCTGTCAAACAGTCTCCACCTACTGGGGCAGCCATGTGCCATAGTCTCTGGTCTTTGGCCTCTCTATGTTCATGTAAACTCCATGGAAATTGCAATATATTAATAATGAGGCTAAGGTAGGATACAGTATCCCGTTTGTATTGCTTGCTCCTAAAATCTGTGTTAAATACACATTTTTTTAGTTGCCTAAATCTTTGGCAGTGTTTTCAGATTAGTAAAGTGGGTTCATGATTACCAAGGAGGAAGCGGACTGGTTCAGCCATCTAAAGATGGCTTACTACATTTATAGAGTACTGTAACCCGCTTGGAGGTTTAGCACGTGTATCTATGGCAATACAATTTGCCAATGGTATTGTGTAGCACTTCTATGCATGTTATAAAAAGCATGAAATTCAGTTTGGCACTTGCTACGAAAAGGACCATTGTCAAACTGGCAAGTACATTTAAGAACTGAACACAAGACTGGCCGGTACAATACAAACAGTTACGTTCAGTTTAATATTTCTCTTGTGAATTAACTACTTCATATTGATGTGTACTATTTAATATACAGAATTAACTTGTTTGGTAGTGCACACAGAACACTACAGGTTAGGGTTTGAGAAGGAATTCCGATAGGTGAGAGTAAACAATGAAGTAAGTGAATTGGGGTAGCACACATGGGCATTATGGAGCAAGAAGTTATTAGAGGAGCGCAACGGTGCTATAATGTTGAAATAACATGAATCCACCATGAATCAAGGCACATTTTAATCAAAGACAGTGAAAACACATAGGGCCTCATTCTGACCCCGGCGGTCAATGACCGCCGGGGCCAGGGTCGGCGGGAGCACCGCCAACAAGCTGGCGGTGCCCCGCAGGGCATTCTGACCGCGGCGGTTTGGCCGCGGTCAGAAGAGGAAAACCGGCGGTCTCCCGCCGGTTTTCCGCTGCCCAGATGAATCCTCCATGGCGGCGCAGCTTGCTGCGCCGCCATGGGGATTCAGACACCCCATACCGCCATCCTGTTCCTGGCGGTTCGCCCGCCAGGAACAGGATGGCGGTATGGGGTGTCGTGGGGCCCCTAGGGGCCCCTGCAGTGCCCATGCCAATGGCATGGGTACTGCAGGGGCCCCCTTAAGAGGGCCCCACCCTGAATTTCAGTGTCTGCTTTGCAGACACTGAAATTCGCGACGGGTGCAACTGCACCCGTCGCACCTTCCCACTCCGCCGGCTCCATTCGGAGCCGGCTTCCTCGTGGGAAGGGTGTTTCCCACTGGGCTGGCGGCGGCCTTTTGGCGGTCGCCCGCCAGCCCAGTGGGAAACCCAGAATAACCGCAGCGGTCTTCTGACCGCGGTGCGGTATTCTGGAGGGGGGAACTCTGGCGGGCGGCCTCCGCCGCCCGCCAGGGTTAGAATCACCCCCATAATTATTAAAGAGAGAATATTTTCTACCTAAAGTAAGTTTTATGTGAAGATTGTAACTTGTACAGGAAATTAGATAAGCTCTATATAAATTAGAAAATGGTGTAACACTGCTCTTGCCTGTTTTTATTATGGTTGTAGATACAACATAAGCATGTTTCAAGATGTAGTAGTACCATCATTAACCAAGATTGTGTTCTGGCCTTTACCCCACAAGGGTGTCCCCATGGACTGGACAGGGGCGCTGTTTTTTCAACTGTCGACCAAATTGACAGTTCAGGGTCACTTCCATTGCTAGCTTTCATCTTCGATTGGGTATGTTCATAGTTTTACACAGGAAACAGAGATTCTAGCTGCCTTTGTTTTTTACGTCTCTTCTCAGTTTGCAAATTGCAGGTTCTCTATACGAGAGTCCATATAGGTGGGATTGCGTCTTTTTAATTTCAGCAGCACATTCAGTATGAGACACAGAGGGAGAGACAGAGAGGGAGAGGGGAAGGAGAGAGGGAAGGAGAGAGAGTGAGAGTGAGTGCGCACAGGGACTGTGGTGTATTTCTTTGGTTTGTCAGTATGTTCTTTATCACGGCTGCTCCTCACACGCATGCAGCAGGTTCGCCATTGGTCCACACTCTGCACAGGTGATCTGGTCATCTACATGCCTGGCTAGATGTTTAACCTCCTCGGGTTTGCACATTGTGTTGCAAGTCATTAGCAGAAGGTGAGCTGGCAAAGATGTTGATAATATGGTTATAATGCTTGAACAAGTCTTCGGATTTTCTCTTTAGGTCCATGAATCCCCCATGTTTGAAAGTATCTCTGTCCTCCCCCGGCCTCCCTAGTGTAATTCCATGTATGCATCTCATAGCTGTGTCTCTCCAGTGTCTCCTCATCTGCCCAGTTTTCTACATATCCATGCACTACCACATTTCACAGTGGGTATCACGCAGTGTCTTCCTACATCTCTCCTTATCTGTACATTCTCAAGATATTCTTAAATCTATGTCTCCCTATGTGCTCACATGTTTCACAAGGCCTGTTTAACTGTACGGAGTCCCATTTTCCATTTCTCCCCAAAGTCTGCATGTCTTTGTCTGGATCACTCCTCTTGCCCTTGTGTAACTCCTTACACCCAGAAACCAAGGTCTGTGTCACAAATCATTTCCCAAGACTTCCTATGTCTGTGTATCACCACACTTAGAAGCAGCTCACGGCAAGCAGAATGGGCAGGCGGCGCACGGGGATTAAAATACAATAACATTTTTTTTAAAACACTTAAAAACTTAACCCTGCGTGCTGCGCCACTCCTCGGTCTCTGTCGCTGCAGGCACAGGCTCCCAGCCTGCCCTGCGGCCAATCCCGATGCTACTCAGAGCAGTGTCAGGATTGGCTGTGAGTGCGCTCCGAGGAAGACTGGGAGCCTGTGCAGGCTCTCTCCTGACCGGTAACTGTGTTGCTGGGCTGGAGAGAGCCTACTGCTCATGTGTGTTTGTCTGGCCCGAGACGGCCGGCCCAACACACATGCGCAAACACTACTCGTCAACCCCCTTTAAAAGAAAATGATAATAAACAAAGTTTATTATTGTTTTCTTTTAAAGGTTTTGCAGCTGCCGCAGCTGGCATGGGGCGCCACTCCTCCACCCTAATGGAGGAGCTGCCCCTGACCACACTTCCTATACTAAGTGTCTTCTAGTGCTTCTTTAGCATCCCATGTCTCTTCAGTGTCTTTGATGACGGTCTTTCCATTATCTTTCAGTATAGTTATCCATTCTTCCCTGTAAATGTATCTGTGTCTCCCTAATCGCTATCTCAATATATTATCTGCATTTCCCCACATTTCCCTATGTTTGTGGCACTCACTGTTTTTCTATGTCTTCCCAATGTTCTTTATCTGCATTCATGTGATGCCACCTTAAAGTTTACCCAGATCTCCATCTTCCTGCGCCTCCCTTATGATGCCCATTCAGCCCCAAATTCTGCGGAGTCTATTTCTCCACAGTATCTTACTGTCTGGGTGTATTGCTTTGTTTGCCAGTTTTTCAGTATTTTGTAGTGGATCCTATTTAGTTTTATTGGGAATCAGGAGTTTGCTTAGCCTCCTGGCTTGTAGACCTGTGCCCCCATCACCTAGTGACTGTTAACCTACTTAGCCTGCTCTGTTTTAGCACATTTATTTAATTATTTTTTCCAAAACGGCTGGTATGTTTATAATTAGGAAGATGTTTTGATTTAACATTATCAGTGCCACATAGTGAAGGCATCACTATCAGCCTCAAAGACAAGTGATATACATAGGTATTTATATCATGTCCCTTTCCTCCTTTTGTGTGATAGGAACATTATGTACTTTTTGACGGAATTGTTTATATAATTGCCTCCCCAAGCATGCCTTCTTATCTACTGTTTGGGAACATACCTGTGTCAGGGGTTCTGCAAGATCTGTATGAATACATCTCATGCAGACAAGATTAGCAGATGGATTCCTACCAGATGCCATCAACGCTATCTATTCTACACATCGCCTTGATGCAGACCCAACCTTTGCGTCCCTACGGAGTCTGATCTAGAGACCTCATTCCAAGGTAACAAGGGTTGGTGGGCTCTTTTCATAGACAAGGTACTGGCAGATTAGGTCTAACACACCTAGCTCTCGTTAGGTTAGAAATTAGGTTCTCCGTGCTAGGGTATGAAGGCCTATTTCACATCTCATGTTATTGCAAGATGGTTGGGGTCTTTATATTCACAACTCTCGTTTTTACAATTCTGCTTCTTGCATTGTTCATTATCCTAATCAATGCAGCTAATGCATTTTACAGTAGATTGCAGTCTTTTTAATAAAACCTATTGAAAACTTTACTGTATCTTTCTATGCCTGTGTGCGACTGAGATGTATTCCTCATGTGAGAAAAGGGTCATCTCTGTTTAACCACGACTCCCCTGAGATGTCGCACTCTAGACTCCATGAGTAAAGGCTACCAGAAATCACCTTTTACTGTTAGGGTTTTTGGTGAGGTTCTGCTTGTGAGCCAGGAGGGTTGGGCCGACAGTTGCGACTTGTTGTAGGATTCGCCTAGTGGCCTACAAAGAAAAGTGATGTCATCCCTAAACCAGCAGTCTTGCCTAGAGCAAGAGTTCTACTGCGACAATTTGTGACCCACAGTGACACTATGTATACCTTTAGTATCTTCCCTGAACTTCACCTGGCAGTCTCCGTATCTCCCCATGCCTTGCCTACCCACATTTACAGCTGCCTCGGTCAGCTATTGTTTTTCTGTTTCTCTCCAGTGCCTTTCCATTTCTCCCCAATGTTCAAAACGACAATGTTGCTTTGGGTCCCTATTTACCATATCCAGGCCATTGTACGAGTTTACCTGAGTGTCAGTCTTTTGACCCTACATGCATGTGCCTATGATGACTTGCACAGGTACTAGTGGAAGAGATATGGTACAGGGCACCTAGTGGGCAGCCTGTAAAGTAAATTATCAATTTAACAAAACATAAATAGGCAGGGATGGGGCCCAATCTCAATCCTCATGTGGGTGTAATGCTCACAATTAAGCTTTAATGTAGTTAGCTGGTAGGCAGAAAGACTTGCCAGGATATGTTCCCACTGTTCATGATTGATAAGGGCATAGCATGAATAATTCTTCGCAAGTCTGAGGTAGTTCTTCAGAACTAAACGTAACCCGAAAATGGTTTAGGTGTATTCATGTGCTTCAAATGTATTTCAAAACACTGTACATAGATTATTAGAAGAAACTGCCCATTTAAACTTCTCAATTGTGTCACCATAACCCATGGCAGGAAAGGGCACAGGAGTATTTGGTAGATTCATGTGCGGTAGTATGGAGTAAAACCACATTTGTCAGACCATTGCACTAAGTATACAGATGTTAGTGCTGTGGAGACCTTCTTTTAAAAGAAGGTAATTCTTGAGGAATGTTTTAAAGACGGGCAAGGGATGGATGCCCTTGAGTTGAGAAAGAAAAGCTCTCCAGTGAGAAGAGTAAAGGGCAACCATCTAGAAGTGGTGTAGAATACTTTAGATTTAATGAGTGCTGGGAGCAAAGTCATTTCTAAGTGATGATTTGGGCTAAGTGGAAGGGTGAGGTTGCAGACCATGGATGGGTTTCAATACAAGGCAGGGGATTGTGCACAACGCCCTGTTCAATACTGAAAACTACTGTTGACACCGGTGTTCGGTGTTGAATGAAGCCCTGAAGAAGTCGTTTGGGATGAGAACATTTCCCATGATGAAACACGTGTTGGCTTGAAATGTTTTTTCCATGGATGAAGTATTAAAATATTGGATGTTTTGATTCAATAAATTACTTGATTGGACCGGACATTAAGGAACTTTGTTTAAATATAAATGGACTGTTTTTCTACAATATTACTCACTGAAGGCAGTACTCATTTGGATTTGTGTAACTGTTACTACTGTGGGGTGCCTCATTTTGTCTTCTACAATACTGTAAACTAGTCTGGAAGATGTATGAAAAGTAGGGGAGAAATGGTCTCGAGGAGCAGATCAAGATAAATAAAAGCGCGTTTGCAAGGGTAAGAAGTAATAGTGACCAAAATAGATTAAGAAGCAGTTAGAATAGTTCTGCTTACAGACAAACAAAGCTTGAGAGTTTCTGACAAGTGAAATGAGAGATCAGGACAAGATTAGTGGCAGCCTGAATATGTGGGTGAGGGCTGGAGAAATGATGAAGGTATAAAGATGCTTATGACGGTCAAAGTGATTGCTGTGGTTTCCGGAAGAGGAGAACAGGAGGATTTGGCTATGAAGAAAGGAGATGGAGGGAAAATGCTGCATTAGAGGGAGTTGAAAATAACAGGAAGCCTTGGGCTCCAATTATGACAGAGACTGTGCAGTGTCATCTAGTGCTGTAAAGCAATGAGGCTGCTGGTTACTTGTTGATGTCATCGGCAGAGATGGTAATGAAAGCCAAAGTAGAAAATGAGTGGCCAAGCGATGCAAAATATAAAGATAAACCAGGACAACACCCTATAACACAAAGATTAAACAAGGGTCTAAATAGGATGTTGTTGATGACTGTCAGCCCCGTGTGGGCACCTACAGAGGAGACAGGAGCTATTGTCTCACAGCTGTGTGGGCTGTGGTAGTATGCCTCCACTATCCTGTGGCTTGTTATACTATGGCTCTGCAAACTAGGCAAGTACAACTTGTTCAACATTTAACCCTCAGTGGTAGCGACAACAAGCAGTCAGAGGCTTGGAGGTTAGGGTCAAGGAACTCACGCTCAGCATTCAACACCAACCCCATCCTCCACCAGTGTAATGATATCAATGTCCTGCTCATGCTTCCCTTCATTAAAAACAAGTACTTTATTGCACAAAATGTAGAAATACTACACACTATAATTCAGTGGAAATAACCAATTCACAGATGTATTAGGAGCTATAAATTGGTTCTACTTTCTCTAGGAGCTATATCCGCTCCATCTCTATCTGTGCCTGGGGTCTCTCACCAGTCCTTAGTTAGAGCAGCACAGGGACCATGTTGGATCATCTGGCGGTGGTGGTGATCTGTGGGGCTTTCTATAGAGAGCATGTGGCAGTACAGCTGGATGCAAGCAGCTGCCGACCAAGCAGTGAGTCCTTTGACAGTCCGCACTTGAGCTGTTTTTTCTGGCACTGGCTCTTTTCTAGGCTCTTATGTCAATGCGGGTCGTGCAGGAGGCTTCAGTGGACCAGTTCCTGATTCTTCAGTGAGTCTCTTGAAGGCAGCAGTTTTGGGGACTCCCCAGGCTGAAGCAACTTTGGGTGCAGGCACTCGGGTCCCCCGATCAGGTGCTTAGGTCTTAGATGCCTCAGCTCCCATGCGCCATCTTAGCACATAGTGCAATGAGGTGATAGGCTCAAATCTCCTTAGCAATGTGGCGTGGGGCACTTTCTGGGCAGTGCGGGGTCCTATACTCTTTACAAGGCACCTACGTTTTAGTAGTCTTTGCTTCTTGGGACCGGTCAGGACTGCATTGCACAGAGTGGCAGTGCTCTGATTCCACCATCCAATGCTCTCCGGCACACATAAGGTGGCACAAGTAGGAACTAATCCCAGCTTTAGCTGGACATACTATTAGGGTACATCGCTCCTGGGGCGTTGGTAATGATGACGGGAATAATGCAACAAGACTCCCTGGCACACATACGCAGAGCTGGGGCTCTTTGACAAAGCTGCAGACAGATCAGCTCTCTTTATCTCATTGGTCATATTAGCCGACACCCTATGCCAGAGTCAATTATGGCTGTTCCTTCGATGATCAGCTCCTCCTGTAGGGTTGGTGCTTCCTTCCCACTTGCACAGGCAGAACTCCATGGTTCCCAGCACAAATTCAACAAATCGACCTCGAGACTGGACTCAGGTGATATTCCCTCACCTCTGGAGAGTTGGCTGTCAGAAGGACACCACTCTTTGGGTGACAGTAGTCTTTTGAGTACTCTGCAGACTAACTCCTCAGATGTATAAAACCTGGAACTGGAACTAGTTTGGCTGCAGCTCCCACTTTTATATGTTTTTTTAACAGAAGTTTAATTTCCAAAGCTACCTTCTCTAAACTGGATAGGGTCAGTTTCTCTTTGTGTCCTGGCCAGGACATCTTTGTGACCAAGCTTTTATTTCAAGTCATGCTATTCACAGCAGGACAGGCTCTAGGTAGAGCACCCAGAGGTACAACAAAGGTGTAAGCAGGCTGCACTGTGGCTATTTACAACCACTTCTGAGAGAGATCAGAAACAGAGGCAGAGGTCTGCTCTCCTTCAAAGAAACCCTATATCCTCAACAATTGATACTGCAGTCCTCAACCTTCACCTCTGCTGTCCACAAAATGGCAGTTACAGGAAGACTAAATAATAGTCCTCTGTGTCAGACCAGACATGCACAAAGTCTAAGAGAAATCCTATTTCCACTTTCCTCACTTCATTGTCTGGTCTTAACCTGCAAAAAGTAGGCCTATGCCTTCACACTCTAGGTTAGTGTGCATTGAGGGTAAAATCCAAAAAGCAGAACCACAGATTCTCACATTTCAGACACATAGGGGAGAGGATACAACAGTACTTCATACAGGGGATACTCTCCTCCCAACAATGATCATATCAAATGTGACAGAGTATGGAGAATACATGTCAGCGATGGGTCTAGTGGGGATGTATGAGAATAATATGAACTCATGTAATCCTTTATAAACATAGTGTGACCGCATTTACAGTTTGTATGTCTTCTATTGGTGTGCATAGCAAACGCAGGAGAAAGATGCACATATCTTGTTTCACATTTGGTCTGAAGGTCTACTCTACATGTTGCCAAATGAATCACACCCCAACAAAGAAAGTGAAGTCTTACCTGTCAGAAAAACCAATATGTCTCCGGCCATCTTGTTTAGATGAATATCCATCACTACCTTCACAGTCTGAAAAAAGTAAAATCACTGTAAGCTGGGGGGAGTTTCTCTGCACTGACAGCTGCCTTCCAACTGAAGGAGGAGTGGAAATGAGCATCAACACCAGAAACTAATACATCAACAAATGTAAATGGGAATATGAATCAAAATATAACTATACATTTCTTTGTAAATAAAGGCCTAGTAAAAACAACTATTTTATTTACATGCTTTGTAATGTAAATCACTTATTAGCTTTAAAGTGAGAGTTGTATAATAAGAAAAATGCACAAATAGGTTTCTACAAATAAAAAATGAATCTTTTTGGCTAGTGGAGAACCTGAAGTTGATGTCGGATACTGATATGCTTCCATAGTGTTGGTGTACATTCCTTCTGTTCCTAAATGTTATGCAATGGCCCAAGGGCTAAATTTGGTAGGTAATGTAGTCATGGCTGGGTTCTCAATTTTTGTATTCTTTGAGGATTATTTACTCTGGGGAAAACTGGTCCAAATCCCCACTTGATTAGCCACTGTCTAAACTAAAAAATGTGGGCACTTGTCAATGTGAGGGAGCATTAGACCTTGACCACCTATACCTGATCTTTCACAAAGTCTCCCTCCCTTCAAGCCCGATAAATTATTAATATTCTGACTAAATTTATTCTTTAGAATCAACATGGCAAACAGCGCAAGCAGACGTGACCTAAGAAGAAGCAAATCTGATCAAGTTTTTAATACTTCTGGTGCTGGCCTGAATCGACTACATATGACCAACTGGTCCTCTGCAAAAAAGCACTTTTCTAGCCCTAGAACGGGCGGTCAAGGAGGAAACATCTAAATGGTGGGAAGCAGCTTCATAAAAGAAATATCTTGAACACAACCTTATACCACGGGGCTTGAGAATTCTAAGTTTTCCTCCAATTGACACTACATCTCAAGAAAGACTCCAACAGTGGGAAGCAAACTTACAGATGGCTTCCAATAATATGATACGACAGTTAATAGATATAGCTCAAGAAGAATATGAAAAATACCAACAGGAAGTAGATACTCTTAATAAACAAAGTGAGGAAACCAAGTGGGGTGACATCTCTGTAAAGAATTACGACATTCTTAATACCATAATAGACCAATATGAAGAAGAAATCATTCAGAGAAAAAACAGGAAATTTAGACAGTACTTAACTGACTACCAACTGGGAAGAGTATACACTTTTGGCAAACAGTATTACAATGTCAAAGCATCTGGTTCAAGCACAGAATTACCAAGTTGTTCTGAAACACAACTTTCCTCAGAAAAAGAATCGCCGGAAGAAACAAATACACATGCATCCAACAAACCAACAGTACATTTTTACGAGGAAGTCAGAAGACATCGTCTTGGCACAGCACAAGACAGTCGCACAAAACCGCCAAATACTACAACACCAGAAGCAAAAATACTTGGTATACAGACAAGAGCACGAAGCAAGGAAGCCAGACACAGAGAGCAAACAAATAATTAATTGTTAATCTATCGGATCTGACATTATCGACACCCCAATGTGAAATTTTAAACAGGGGTCTTTCACTTTGTCCCACTCATCAGTGGGATCTAGTCCAAACCAAAATAGACCTCTTCAAATTCACCCGCAAACTCAAACTTAAGTCTTTCTTCGCTTCTGTACCCCCCAAACCTAACTTACCTCAGCAACAACAAATTTCCAGTGATCTTACAGTCTAAGATCTGGAATCAATACAATTGCTCACCAATCTCTCTAATACAGGGGAACAAGATCAATCCCTTACTGAAATAGCTCAAGAGTTAAAAATCAATATAACACTTCGCCAACAGTTTGATCTTCCTATTAAATCCACTTTTACTCCTATACTACCAGCAGGCAATTCCATAGACTTATTTTTTACAGCTATGATGGAGGACCTTGATCAACAATATAGTAAATATGCAAAAAAACAACATTACCTCCCATCCAACATCAATCCTGACCAAAGAAAAGCTATCACAGAACTACAAAATAACAATACTCTTCTTATAAAGGAAGCAGATAAGGGAGGTAATGTTGTTTCTCCTCAACAAAAGTGACTACCTAAAAGAAAACTTTAGACAAATCAATGACACTACATGCTATAAAAAACTTCCTTCGAATCCAACAAGGGAAATTCAAGCAAAACGTAGAACTTTGTTAGGTCACTGGTGTACCAAACAAATTCTCACTCTGGAAGAAAGAAATGTTCTTTTTATTCGACATCCCACTACTCCTACACTATACCTTTTACCGAAAATACAAAAAGGAGGGTTCCCTCCCAAAGGAAGACCTATTATCTCTCGCATCAATTCCATCTGTTCCAATTTAGTTACCCTTATAGATTCTGAACTACAACCTTTCATGTATAATTTACCCTCATTCATTGAAGATACTAAGGACATATTGCAGAAATTGCAAAATATTGATTGGAAACCTGACTACATACTAGCTACTATAGATGTAGTCAGCTTATACACCTCGATCAAACATCAGGATGGGATTGAGGCGGTCAAGAACTGCCTCTCAACAAGATCAGTGCACTTACTTGAACGCAATGAGATGATTGTTGAAATGTTATCATTTTGCCTCACAATTTTTTTTTTCCTTTTCAAAGGACAATACTTTTTACAACTACAAGGTACAGCGATGGGAGCCAAATTTGCGCCACCATATGCATTTATTTTTATGGAAGCAGTAGAAATATACTGGCTCTGGAATGATGACATGGAACACTTTTCTCGACACATCATCTTTAGGGGCCGCTATATAGATCAATACACATGGAGAGAGGATCAGGGAGAAGGAGGGACAAATATGGAGGAACCCACCGTACTTAGCTCCCTATTTCTATAACTCAAAGTCTCACACACTATATAGTGTCATGCTTCATCATTTGACCACCTAGACCCACCCAGGTAGGACAGTGCCACCTGGGCGGACTCAACCTATAGGCTATTAGTTACGTGACCCTGTGACTCCTTATCCTCACAGAGGTGTCCCAACCCCTGTTTTAACTACACCAATCAGACACCACCATTAAATTTGTCACTCCTCACAGGTGTCTGCTTAGGTGTTTTTAATTTTTTCACTAGATTAGCTGGATCCCGATCTTTCCAGAAACAAGTTTATTTACGCACTCCCTCCTGTTCCTTTAACAGTGAGGTTGAGTCCGCCCAGGTGGCACTGTCCTACCTGGGTGGGTCTAGGTGGTCAAATGATGAAGCATGACACTATATAGTGTGTGAGACCACCTAGTCCGTAAAAGGAACTCCCCCTGGTGTCTCTCCCTGTGCATGCACTCTGCAGTTACTTACTGACATTTCACTGACATTACCTTTCCAAATAGGAACACGTACAACCTAGGGCTACGCTGGTACCCGCGACGCCCTCTTTAGAGAACCCCGTACTTTCTTGTGTACTTTGCCGCTATACAGATAACATTCTCATCTGGCAGGGAAAAGAATCATGACTTCAAAACTTTCTACAATCCCTAACGCCCAATAGATGGAACATCTAAATAACATATCAAATTTCTAAAACCACAATTGAATTTTTAGACCTTGTGCTGTATACGGACAATGATAAACTACACACCCGCTTTTATAGAAAGAGTACAGCAGCTAACTCCATTTTACACGCTTCCAGCTGCCATCCACAGAGTACGATTCGCAACATTCCAGCTGGAGAATTCAGACAAACCAGATTGAATTGCAGTAATAAAATGGATTATGAGACTATTTCCTCTGAAATTACTGAGTGGCTGTCTACCAGAGGTTATAACTCATTGAGTTTAAAGAGCACCAAGGAACAATTTGCTAAAATGGTTCGAAACACTATTCTTAACAAGACTAAAACAATTGCTGAAAAGACTCAGATCCGTTTCATCACACATTTTCACAATGGCCATCAGATAATTTGCAAATTACTCCGCAAGCACTGGTACTTACTTTATAATAATCCATCGATCAACCAATGTATTTACCCTTTCTCACAAGTTGGCTTTAAGAGAGCTCCTAATCTCAGAGATAAACTTTGTTCTTTTTACAATGAAACATCTACTCACAACTTCATGCGACCTCCCAAAGGTTTTTATACCTGTACAAAGTACTCTATTTGCAAATTGGGCCTAACAAAAACAAAAACAATTGTTATCAATGACCAACCATTTATGACACGGGACTTTATTAATTGTGAAAGCACTAACACAGTCTACCTTATCAAATGCCCATGCAATAAAGCCTATATAGGAAGCACAACTCGGGTACTTAAAACACGGATACAAGGACATTATCGTAACATTCAAAAGGATGACATCAAATTCCCGTTAGTTGAACACTTTGTGAAGTATCACCCATACACACGTTCTTTTACTTTTAGTGGTCTAATGCAACTCAAACAACATCCTCGAGGAGGTAATCTTGAACTCAGATTACGACAGAATGAAAGTAAACTTATTATCCGTTTTGATACTGTACGACAAGGTCTCAATAAGGATCCTGAATGGCTTCAATAATTGTGTCAATCTTATAATTTTCAGTGTGACTCTTTTTGATGTCTGTATTATCTACTTTTTGATATAACTTCAATATCATAGAATTATTGTCTTCTTATAGTTAAGGTGTTGTCTATGTTTATGTTTTGCAGGCAACCTAATTAGATTTTTCTATGAGTACAAGGATATATTTTAGATTGAACTTGGAAACACCATATTAATCTCAAAGTTTAACATGTATAATTAAACGTTTGTCTAAATTTATTCACATTCTTATGTTCTTTTTGCTCTTTGAAATACCGTATTAATCTCAAGTCTAAACATGAATAACTAACTGTTTGTCTAAATTTATTCACATGCTTATGTTTTTTGTCTCTTTTCATTGATACATGATTCCCTCAAGATTTTGTTCCTCATTACCGAGTCTCATTTAATTGTAACTTTTCCTACCCTTCATTCTCAATACTTAATATAAATCACACTATGAATACATCCTATTAATTTCTATATCATCATACCTGTGGTATTACTTTTAAAACACCTTCAATAAATACTGTCAGAATTGAGTTATTCTAATATCTTTCCAAACGATCTATTGGATTATTTCCAATAGATAGCCTTCACTTTCATATATTTATTACAATTTGTATTTCAAACACGTAGGATCTTTAATAATATAGACCACATATTTACCCAATTCAACTTTATTATATCAACGTGGCCGCTGTCTTAAAATTGTTTATAACACCACGTTTTTTGCATAGATTTGCTCACACCATCTAGAACTACTAACATGGCTGCTATCTTTTTCGTATGGAATTCTCCCGTACGAAAAAGTAAAATAGAAGAAGGACTCAACTTTATTATATAAAATAACAAACATGGTCGCAATGGGAGCGTCCCATATGTAAAAACCGAGACTAGCGAAGGACTCTGCCTATTCTCCGTTTATATTGCAGGTGAACTTTCCCTCTATGAAATATGCTTAAAAATAGAAGTAGGATGTGCGCTTTATCACCTACACGCTACATTTAAATAGGGTCACATTCAACATTGTTTACTTATATATCCAACATGGCGCTGATTTAGAACACCGTAACTTCGATTTCGGGATTATTCCCAGGACGTTTGTATTTCGTACCTAGGTGAGACCTATTTATCTAACACCTACTAAATCCATTTACACCAGAAATGAGCCTTTGATTTAACTTACAATGTATTTGCCTGATTATGGAATAGCTGTATTATTATTAACTGGAGATATCTATTATATGTATGATACAGCTTTTCTCTTACATTGTTGTGCCACATAACATCATGATAATATCATACACACTTCTTCTGTATTTTCAATTTGGGGAACTGTACTATTTGTATCACACTTATGTATATATTTCCATTTGGGAGTTTGTCAATCTATAAGTATTGAAATACTATTTCTCTTGTTAAATATTAGCATTTTGGTATAGAACTATTTTAGGATATATACTGCCAATCAATTTTACAGGCTTAGCTTCATCACACTAACAATTTAATTGTATAATTTGGTTACTTAATGAACTTTTCAATCTTTATATTCAGATTTCCAACAATTACAAAATTAACCTAAATCGATGAGTAATTTAATGGTATGATATTTCTGAATTATAATCTACATGATGATTTCACCTTACTAATTCACAATGATTATTATATAAACCGTGCAGTGCCAGCACTCTCCTTACTTCTCTTTTGGTTCTGGATCTCTCATTTTCTGTCCAAATTTGAATTCTCTCATTCCTTAATATTTCATCTAGTTAATTATCCTTAAATACACTTTTTAAAGGACAGCTTTATCTATACACATTTAACTAGGTATGAATTAGATAAAAGAACTATTATCTTTTTCAATAATCAGCACCATTTTCATGGTCTTTTTCTCTTTCACTTGTTCTTACATACTTAGACCTTGCACGACGGGGTGCACTTTTGCATGGTCCTCACTGATACCCTCTTCCTTGAACTTGAATAATCCTTTTTCTGATTTACTCTTACTTACTACTTGCAGCCTTGAAAAAGCCCTAGGTGAATGCACCACCTACGGAGAAACACGTGTTGGCTGTTCTCTCATGTTATCTTCAGTACAATTATAAGCTTGAAATCAATAAACAGATTTGAACAAAATACCAGAATTTGATGGACTTTTGCCTTTCTGTGATCAATATTCTCAGAATCTTTTTCAAAAAATGACCTAAGTGGGTTCTCAATTTTTGTATTCTAGTCATGGCTGCTACCTGCACCTTTAGAAACAAAAGTTAAAAGTGGGAACTACAACATGTTTTTGTTCTGCTGGTTGAAATTAAAGGATGTATCTATTTGAAGGCGCTACTATTTCCTGCTTAGCACAATAATATCACTGACTTGCATAGAAAGCCTTTTCTCCAATGTGAACTGTCTAACTGAAAACTCAGTCTTTGCCACTGGAATCATTCTTTAAAGTACTAAGGTTGGCTGTCACAAAGCAGTCTTCCATAGGTAAGAAACCATTATACAGAATTAATCATTACCTTTCACTTACTCCTACACATCCCTCTTACTCACTACTTCTTCAGTTATTTATTTAGGAGTTTCACAATGCACTACGCTTAACCTTTTGGTTACTCCAGAGTGCAGAAGCAGCACAGAATACAATCTGGAAAGGGAGCGATATGGCAGAAGAGCATGGCCCATGCACAAGGGTGCTACCTATAGCTGATGTTCATGGACAGTATCTTCTTAAGAGTCTTGAAGGTCCATCAAAAATGTACGTTTGAACAGTTCAATTTTCAGGAGTTTTCTGCAGCAAATATGTGAGGGCAGGGCTTAGGACATTCCACAGTGTGGGGTTTAGTAGTCTCAGATCACAGTTTCAACTGTCTGAACGACTATTGCTGGAACAAGTTAACAGTTGATGAGCTGAGGTTTCTGCCCAAGAGGTAGCCTAAAGGTAGGATATGCAAGCATGCTACAAATATCTGAAATGAAGATGTTCTGACACCAGGGTATTCTCCTGGGCGCCAAGTACAGACTTGTTGTTCATGCGTAACAAGTAAATAACATGAAAAACATAACTTGAGCAGAAACAGAAAATATCTCTGATTAGGAGATTAGCCAAATCAGACAGACAGCATGTCTTTATTTATAATTTGAATTAAATTAATTTAGAAAGCTAGAATAATGTTCTAATAAAATTCAAAGAACAGAATCAAAATTTACTTGGAACCTATGTACTTAGGAGAAGAGAAGTCACGATTAATGCAGCTTTTTTTTTTTTTTTTACTTTGAATCAATTGCATTGGACCTATTTAGATTCAGATGCAGAGGATATATCACAAAAGCTACCAAGGAAAAGCTTCTATCATAGTATGTCTTAAAAACAAGGCGATAACGGCACATTCGTAGGATGGCTATAAGGGTCACATGTCACAAGGGCACTACAGGCTGTATTACATAAGTGCCATTGGGCCCAACCAGTGCTTGTCACAATTTTGTGCCACCAAGACACGTTTGTATTACTGAGCGGGCTGTAAATGTTTGTGTGGCCCATTTTGAAATACAGATTACATTGGTGCACTTCAGCACCGGTATAATATTAAGGTATTCAGTCAAGTCTAATGAGGCGTGATTTGCATGTGTTGCGCAATTTCTCATTAACTACAAAAACCTGAACATGAAAAGCACTGCCTTCAAAGTTACATATTTGTAAACAAAAAATGTTGTGCCACTGGCAAATGTCTTACCATCATGTGTTCTCTTAATAAAACGGTGCACCACATTTGTGGATGAGCTTGCACATGGCAGCGGAACAGATTAACAACTTGGGTATGCTGGCTGCTTATGAACTTTTCTTTTTTGTTTTAGGCCCATGGTTACCCAAGCATCAGAACTAATATCTAGTTCTGAAAACTAGAGATCCATGTAAATCGACTTGACTGAGGTATATATTTAATGGATCTGTCTGGTTTCTGTTACCTAGAATATCATGCATAAATCACACTATGGCTTAAAAACGCATGTTTTTTAAAATTATGATGAGGGATGGCTGCAACATTTAGGCAAAGGATCAGTCAGCACCCATAGAACTCTACCACCAACCAAAGATATTTCTGCAAAATAGAGGCACAGGGGATGCAATGAATGTGTGCTTTGCATAGATCTGATCAATTTTTCCCCCAGAAATCCCTGCACACATCAAACTATAGATAAAAATAAAAACAAAATTCGGATGCTGAAAAACACTGGGATTTAAAGTCATGCCATTCAGTGTTCCCATACATATGTGGCTGGGCTGAGTGAATGAGACAGGAAGAGGCCCAAAACATGAACATGGCACTAGGTCCATTGGGCAATATGGATAAGAACTAATGATAGGATTGATGTAACTGCACCACTCTGTATTCCTCTGGGTCACTAGTCTTTCAGAAATGTCTAGGGTTGGTAGGGTTCCCTGGAAGTCAGCCAGTCCCAGCCTGATCCCTAAAACTTTGCCCCAATTTAAATGGTTCCATTTATCCTTTCCCAAACAGCCTTAAGCCCTTCCGGTTCCATCCTCAGCCACGGTGTTCATATGCTGAGAACAACAAAAAACGATCAGCCCTCAGCACACTAGCAGGAAATCACTCTGGTGCGGGCACCATAGAATTTTCCTGTCTGCCTTCACAGCCTTTGTAGGAGGGGAACAACTGCCCCACCTCCTGACTCAGTTTTTGGTTTTCAGGGAAATTATGATTAGCACACGCTCACCCTGACGTCATTTCTCTGAAAACAAAAGTGAAATGAGTTGATCGGCTCATTTAACTTTTTCTGGATCTTTGCTCATGGGAGAATCTCAGCCCCTCAAATACGATCCAGACAGGAGAGGTATCGTTGGAAAGGGGAGAACCTCCCCTTTCCAATGGCACTTCTCCCCAGTGGATCCCTGCTTGGGGATCATCGCAGGAGGACTAGACACCAGGAAAGAGGAAGCGGCCCCTTGGGCAAGGGCTTTAGCTCCCTCCCCATTTTTTTGGGCCAGTTCATTCTTTCTGCCTCCCCAGGGGCATTAGCCCCCAATCTGCCGCAAAGCCGTCAGGCACTTTTTTGGATGATATGTAGGGGCTCCCCAAAATGGGCATGCCAAAGCCCCCACTCCTCCAAAATAAATAGAAACAGTCCTTTTGCCCCCCGCGAGGTAGGTGGGGGTAATTACCCCCAATCTGCCCCCGGGGGGAGGGCAGAAAGCCCATTAGACACCAGTATTTTTATGTTTTTGTTTTTTTAATAAAAGAGTGGTGGGGGCTGCCCAGAAAGGGCATGGCAATGCCCACCCCCAAAAAAGGGGCCAGTCTTCCTGATGGGGATTATTACCCCCGATGTGCCCCCCCAGGGAGGCAGAAAGCCCATTAGACACCATGGAAGAATTAAAAAAAAAAAGAGAGGTGGGGCATGGTCATGACACAGTCTTTCTGCCCCTGTTTGGCAAACAGGGTAATTACTGGTGACCTGCCCCTGATGTGGCAGACAGCCCACCAGATGCCACGGCATTAAACAGAAATAAACCCCAACTGAAGGCCGTAACAAAAATCAACAGTTCCTGGGGGAGGTAAGTTTGGTTAGGTTTCTCAGGTAAGTAAGGCACTTACACAGTCAGTCTCCTGGGCATAGACAGCCCACCGTTGGGGGTTCAAGGCAACCCCAAATCCACTGCACCAGCAACACAGGGCCGGTCAGGTGCAGAGGTCAAAGGAAGGCCCAAAACACATAGGTGCCTATGAAGAACAGGGTTGCTCCGGTTCCAGTCTGCTAGCAGGCAAGTACCTGCGTCCTCAGGGAGCAGACCAATGGGGTTTTGTAGAGCATTGGGGGGGGGACACAAACAGGCACACAAACCACACCCTCAGTGGCACAGGAGCCGGGTGCAATGTGCAAAGTAGGCGTCAGGTTTGGAGGGACCCGGGGGTCACTTAGGCGATGCAGGCAGGGCACAGAGGGGCTTCTCGGGTCAGCCAACAACTGGGCTAGGATGAGGGCCGCCTGCTAGTCACTCCTGCACTGGAAGGTGGTTCCTCTTGGTCCTGGGGGCTGCGGGTGCAGTGCTTGGTCCAGGCGTTGAGTTCCTTGTTACCAGGCAGTCGCGGTCAGAGGGAGCCTCTAGATCCTCTCTACAGGTGTCGCTGTGGTAGTGCAGGGGGGTCAACTCAGATTACCCACGTCATCGTAGTCGCCTGGGACTCCTCTCTGTGGTGTTAGTTCTCTGGAGCTCGAGCTGGGGGCGTCAGGTGCAGAGTGTGAAGTTTCACGCTTCCAGCGGAAAGAGAGAGTTCTTTGAAAGTTGCTTTAAAGTTGCAAAGTTGTTGCAGTTTTTGAACAGTTTCTCAGGAGTTTCTCGGTCCTTTGGGTTCAGGGCAGTCCTCTGAGTCCTCAGAGGTCCCTGGTCCCTCTCGGATGCGTCGCTGTGCATGTTTTTTGAGTCTGGAGACAGGCTGGTAGGGCTGGGGCCAAGTCAATTGTCGTCTCCATCGTCTCTATGGGGCTTTCAGGTCAGCAGTCCTTCTTCTTGTTGTAGGTTGCAGGAATCTGATTTCCTGGGTTCAGGGTCGGCCCTAAATACTAAAGTTAGGGGGGTGTTTGGGTCCGGGGGACAGTAGCCAATGGCTCCTGTCCTGGAGGGTGGCTACACCATCTTTGTGCCTCCTCCCTGAGGGGAGGGCGGCACATCCCAATTCCTATTGGGGGAATCCTCCAATCTCAAGATGGAGGATATCTAAAGGGAGGGGTCACCTCAGGGGCTGTCCTGACTTGTGGGTGGCTCCTCCTTGTTTTCCTCATTCTCACCTCCAGCCTTGCCACCAAAAGTGGGGGGAGTGGCTGGAGGGGCGGGCATCTCCACTAGCTGGGATGCCCTGGGGTGCTGTAACAAAAGGCATGAGCCTTTGAGGCTCACCGCCAGGTGTTACAGTTCCTGCAGGGGGAGGTGAGAAGCACCCCCACCCAGTACAGACTTTGTTCCTGGCCACAGAGTGACAAAGGTACACACCCCATGTGGCCAGAAACTCGTCTGGTTGTGGCAGGCTGGCAGAAACTGGTCAGCCTAGCACTAGGAGTCGGACCGGTATTCAGGGGGCATCTCTAAGATGCCCTCTGGGTGTATTTTACAATAAATCCCACACTGACATCAGTGTGCATTTATTGTGCTGAGAAGTTTGATACCAAACTTCCCAGATTTCAGTGTAGCCATTATGGAATTGTGGAGTTCGTGTTTGACAAACTCCCAGACCATATACTCTTTATGGCTACCCTGCACTTACAATGTTTAAGGTTTTGCTTAGACACTGTAGGGGCATAGTGCTCATGAACTTATGCCCTCACCTGTGGTATAGTGCACCCTGCCTTAGGGCTATAAGGCCTGCTAGAGGGGTGACATACCAATGCCACAGGTAGTGAGAGGTGGGCATGGCACTCTGAGGAGAGTACCATGTCGACCTAGTCATTTTCTCCCCACCAGCACACACAAGCTGCGAGGCAGTGTGCATGTGCCGAGTGAGGGTTCCGCAGGGTGGCATAAGACATGCTGCAGCCCTTAGAGACCTTGCCTGGCAACAGGGCCCTTGGTACCAGGGGTGCCATTTAACAGAGACTTATCTGTGGGCCAGGGCTGTGCCAATTGTGGGAACAAAGGTACAGTTTAGGGAAAGAACACTGGTGCTGGAGCCTGTTTAGCAGGGTCCCAACACACTTTCAATCATAACTGGCATCAATAAAAGGCAAAAAGTCAGGGGGTAACCATGCCAAGGAAGGCATTTCCCTACATGAAGTTTGCAGGGGATTCTGGGTAGGAAGATTTTGGGGGATCCATGCATGCCACACCTCCCTGGACTCCCCCGGTGTCTAGTTTTCAGAAATGTCTGAATTTGGTAGGTTTCTCTAGGTGCCGGTTGATCTAAGGCCAAAATACACACAATGCAAAAAAGGGTCAGTTTGGGGTAGAAAAATGTGATGGGTCCACGTTGCATTTTGGGGTTTTTTTCTGTTGCGGCCCTTAGGCCTGCCCACACAAGCGAGGTACCATTTTCTATCAAGAGACTTAGAGGAACACAGAATAGTTGAACAAGTGTTATTATCAATTGTCTTCTCTGCATTTGCACCTTCCAATTGTAAGACAGTGTGTAAGAAAGAAGTCATTTTGAGAAATGCTCTCCAATTCATGTACTAGCACGGGTACCCCCAAATTCAGATATGTGCAAATAACCATTGATTCTAAACTCCATATCTTGTGCCCATTCCGAACATACATAACTTTCCTTGAGAGCTATTTTTCACGCTTAAAATTTTACCAAATTAATTACTGTATACCCGGTACACAATGAAAGACCACTGCAAGGTGCAGCTCAGTTATTAGCTCTGGGTACCTCAGAATCTTGGTAAACCTACAAGACCTATATATCACCACAACCAGATGGGTCCAGCGGATGTAGCTGTATATTGCTTTAGAAAATCTGTGATATTTAGAAGTTACAGATGAAAACAGACACAAATGGCTGTTTTTTCAGCTCAATTTCAATATTCTTTTATTTCAACTGTTACTTTCTATAGTAAAGCCTTGAAGGATCTACTCAAATGAACCATGCTGAATTCAGAATTTGTTTACTTTTTCAGAAATGTATAGCTTTCCGGGATCCACTATTGGTTTCATACCCGTTTCTACCACTAACTGGACGGAGGTTAAAAGCACAAGTAATAGGTAAAATGCCAAAACTGTGTTCAAAATGTGGTTTTCTGATTCAAGTCTACCTATTCCTGAAAGCTGGGAAGATGGTGATTTTAGCCTTTGTTGATGCCATTTGCAAGAGAAAAAACAGACGGTTTCTACTGCAACACTGATTTCTATCCTCCCTACCCCTCCGCCCCCAAAACCAAATTTAGCTGTATTTTAGATAATTTATTGGTCCCTTCCAGGGGAATCCACAAACCATGGGTACCTTTAGAATCCCCAGGATGTTGGGAACAAAGGGTGCAAATTTGGAGTGGATACCTTATGTGGACAAAAAGTTATGGGGGCTCAAGAAGGAACTACCCCAAATAGCCAAAAGAACGAGTTACTTACCTTCGGTAACGACTTTTCTGGTGGATACATTAGCTACCTGTGGATTCCTCACCTAATGAATACTCCCATGGCGCCAGCATTCGACGGAAATCTTCTTCCTAGTCTCTGCACGTCGACGAGGACGTCACTCTAGCCCACGCAACGCCGTCTGACGTCATACAGGCAATAAGAGGTCCTCGCCGACGTGCCGACGTCAGTACCAACACTTTTTACGTGCATGAGAACAACAACCCAATGCAATGAAAGAGCAAGGCAACATCCCATAACATTGTAAAATACACAACATTGCAATAAAATGGCTGTAGATTTAATATAACTCTATTCTTTTTTTAAACCAACAAATATATGCAAATCATGTATATACACAAAGATATATACATATATATATACATATAAATATATACAAGTATCCATATATACAACATCTATTGCAACCTTGAAGACCAAGAGGTTAGCGCACTCAAGGATTACTTGGTAAGACCAGAAAGGCAACGGGGAGGCAGGTGGCTACCGTGAGGAATCCACAGGTAGCTAATGTATCCACCAGAAAAGTCGTTACCGAAGGTAAGTAACTCGTTCTTCTGATGGATACAACTACCTGTGGATTCCTCACCTAATGAATAGAGTCCCAAAGCAGTACCACTCCCGGTGGTGGGTGCCGAAATGGTCAAACCAAGAAATCCTGCAGCACTGACCGTGCAAAATGGCCGTCCCTTCTGACCTCAGAGTCCAAACAGTAATGTTTCGCAAAAGTGTGAAGGGACGACCAAGTTGCGGCCTTGCAGATGTCGACCACAGGAACACCCCTGGCCAAGGCCGAAGTGGCCGACTTAGCTCTGGTGGAATGAGCTCTAATGCCATCAGGAGGATCCTTCTTTGCCAAAGAGTAACAGATTTTAATGCAAAGAACAACCCACCTGGAGAGTGTTCTCTTGTGGACTGCCTTTCCTCTCCTCTTGCCCACGTATCCGATGAACAGCTGATCCTTCAGCCTGAAGTCCTTCGTTCTATCAATGTAGAAGCTTAACGCCCTCTTTGGGTCCAAGCGATGTAGTCTCTCTTCCTCCTTTGAAGGATGAGGCGGAGGATAGAACGTGGACAAAGTAATTGTCTGGGCCAAATGGAAGGGTGAAACAACCTTCGGGAGGAAAGCAGCCTTGGTCCTCAACACCACCTTATCCCCATAAAAAGTTGTATAAGGGGGTTTTACCGATAAGGCCTGCAACTCACTCACTCTCCTTGCAGATGTTATAGCCACCATGAAGACTGTTTTAATAACCAAATACCTTAAGGGGCAAGAATGCATAGGCTCAAAAGGGGACCCCATAAGGAAAGTGAGGACCAAGGACAAATCCCATTGAGCCATAACGAATGGTTTTGGAGGATATTTATTTAGAAGACCTTTCAAGAATCTGAGAACAATAGGGGATTTAAATAACGATGGTTGATCTGGAATACAAATGAAGGGAGAAGGAACTCAGGTTGCCCCGTTCAATCTCCAGGCATGTAGGTGTAGACTCTGGAGGTTGGGGTGTAAAACCTGCCCCTGCGACTGCGAGAGGAGGTTTGCCCTGAGAGGGAGACGGAGCGGAGGGCACAGTGAGAGTTGGAGAAGGTCGGAGTACCACACCCTCCTTGGCCAATCCGGAGCTATTAAGATGACTTCGGCCCGGTCTTGGCGAATCTTCCTCAACACTCGAGGAATCAAGGGTATGGGGGGAAACGCGTAAAGCAACTGGTCGCATCAGGTTATCAGAAACGCGTCCCCCAATGCTCCCTGCACCGGATACTGGAGGCTGCAGAATAACGGACAATGCGCGTTCTCCCGAGTGGCAAACAGATCTATCCGAGGAAACCCCCACATCTGGAAGATTAAACGGACTTGATCTGGATGGAGACGCCACTCGTGGTCGGCCGAGAATTGGCGACCGAGACTGTCCGCACGTACATTCAAGACCCCGGCCAAATGATTTGCTACCAAGCAAATCTGATGGTCCTTTGCCCAGGACCATAGTCGAAGAGCTTCTCTGCAGAGAAGGTACGACCCTACTCCTCCCTGTTTGTTTATGTACCACATCGTGGTAGTATTGTCCGTCAGGACCTGTACCGACTGACCACGAAGGGAAGGGAGGAAGGCCTTGAGAGCCAGACGTACAGCCCGTAACTCTAACAGATTGATATGAAACATCTGTTCCTCTGGAGACCAAAGTCCTTTGATCTCCAGATCTCCCAGATGAGCTCCCCACCCTAGAGTGGAAGCATCCGTTATGACCGTGGCCACTGGTGGCGACTGCGCGAACGGCTTTCCTTGCGAAAGATTGTTGGTCGCAATCCACCACTTCAAGTCCACAGCAGCATCTCTGGAGATCTTGACCGCACCTTCTAGATCTCCCTTTTGTTGAGACCACTGCCTTCGGAGGCACCACTGAAGAGCCCTCATGTGCCAGCGAGCATGCGTGACCAACAGTATGCAGGAGGCAAACAGACCGAGCAGACGAAGGACCTTGAGGACTGGAACTACTGCTCCATTTCGAAACATTGGAACCAATTCCTGAATATCTTGAACCCGCTGAGGCGGAGGAAAGGCTCGATTCAATGTTGTATCCAGTACTGCCCCTATGAACAGGAGGTGCTGAGAGGGCTCCAGGTGAGATTTGGGCACGTTCACCGAAAAGCCCAGGTCGAACAACAACTGGGTTGTTGACTGCAGATGATACGACACAAGCTCCGGGGACTTGGCTTTGATCAACCAGTCGTCCAAGTAAGGGAATACTGCTATCCCCTTCCTTCTGAGCTCTGCCGCAACCACTGACATCACCTTCGTGAAGACTCGAGGTGCTGAAGTAAGACCAAACGGAAGGACCGCAAACTGATAGTGCTGCGACCCTACCACAAACCGGAGATACTTCCTGTGTGACTTGAGTATCGGAATATGAAAATAAGCATCCTGCAAGTCGACAGACACCATCCAATCTTCTTTGTTCAACGCCAAAAGCACCTGTGCTAGGGTCAGCATCTTGAACTTTTCCTGATTGAGGAACCAATTCAAGATCCTCAGATCCAGGATCGGTCTCAACCGACCATCCTTCTTGGGAATCAGGAAGTACCTTGAGTAACAACCTCGACCCCTTTCCTGCTCTGGGACCAACTCCACCGCGCCCTTTGAAAGGAGGACTTGAACCTCCTGTTCTAGCAACAGGAGGTGTTCTTCTGAACAATAAGATGGGCGGGGTGGGAGGGGGGGCGGAAACTCCCGAAAGGGAAGGGTGTAGCCTTTTTCCACAATACTGATAACCCAAGTGTCCGTTGTAATAGTCTCCCACTTGTGGAGAAAATGCCGTAATCTTCCCCCTACAGGAGAGGAGTGAGTGGGAAATGGTGGAAGCCTAAGGCTGCTTTCCCTGCTGCACCCCTCCAGAGGACGAGGAAGAGGCAGAGTGCTGTTGAGAGGCTCCTCTGGTGCGGGCCCTACCTCTCCCTCTAAATGATCTATAGGGGTGAGAAGAGGCGGGTTGCTGGAACCTCCCCCGAAAGGAAGAGGAGGAAGAGCCACGCCCAAATCCACGAAACCTCCTGAAAAACCTGGAAGAGGCAGAGGAAGAAGGAGCTTGCAGCCCTAACGATTTGGCTGTGGCCCTGCTCTCTTTAAATCGCTCCAAGGCCGAATCTGCCTTTGCTCCAAACAGTTTGTCCCCATCAAACGGGAGGTCTAATAGGGTCGACAGCACGTCCGCAGAAAACCCTGAATTACGGAGCCAGGCCTGTCTCCTCGACACCACAGCCGTGCCCATCGCCCTAGCCACCCAGTCGGTCGTGTCCAGCCCAGACTGGATAATCTGGGTTGCGGCAGCCTGGGCGTCCGAGACAACATCCAAGAGTCCCTGGGGAAGCTCCGTAAAAGAACATGAAATATCATCCATAAGAGCATGGATATATCTCCCCAGAATGCAAGTTGCGTTGGTGGCCTTCAACGCCAAACTGCAAGAAGAAAATATTTTCTTGGATTGCGCATCCAGTTTTTTGGAGTCCCTGTCTCCAGGTACCATCGGGAAAGATCCAGGCGCTGATTTCGATGAACAGGAGGCTTGCACCACCAAGCTCTCCGGCGTAGGGTGTCTTGAAAGAAAACCAGGGTCAGATGGTGCAGCCCGATATCTTCTGGCCACAGCCCTATGAACTGCTGAGGAAGATACAGGCTTCTTCCACACCTCCAACACCGGATCAAGCAAAGCCTCATTAAACGGCAAGAGAGGCTCCGCTGCAGCAGAGGCCGGATGCAGCACCTCCGTCAATAAATTCTGCTTCGCCTCTGCCACCGGCAAAGACAGGTCCAGAAAGTTACCGCCTTCCTCACCACCGCGTGAAAGGTAGCAGCCTCCTCCGTATACTCCCCTGGAGATGAAAGGTCCCACTCAGGGGAAGTATCCAGCCCACTGGCCGTATCCAGACCATGCAGTCCATCACCAGAGTCCTCAACCTCTCCTTCCTCCAGGACTCGCTGGTACTCCTGCTCTTCCAAAAGACGGAGAGCACGCCTCCTTGAATGTAGTCTCTGCTCAATACGCGGAGTCGACATGGCCTCTGCCGAAGTCGAAGATCGGCGCCGATCTCTAGAAGCATCCGACGCCGCATCCGGCGCCACAGGCAGCTTCGGCGCCGATGAAGGAGCAGGACGAAGAGATCTTGGAGCCGATGGACCCACCGGAGTCACAGGACGAAATCCCGACGTCGACGGGATGGAAACCTCCGGAGCCAATCCCTCTGAAGCCACCGGAGCGGCCACCGGCGCCGACACCGGCGCCGAGCCCACATTCCCAAAAGGGAGAAAGGGCATAAAGGGTGCCGGCCGAAGAGGCGCAGGATCACCCAATGAAAAGGCCAAAGGCCCCGAAGGACCAGCCGGAGCACCTCCTGGAGCCATCTGCTGAAAGATGGTATACATCGCATTCAGAAATGCAGTACTATCGGCTCCAGGGGCGGGAAAAGCCGGATACTGAGGTGCCTGGATCGAAGGCGACCCCGACGCCGGCCTCGACGTCCGCGACGCCGGAGACATCACAATAGGCTGCATCACCTCAACCACAGACGCTTGTCCAGGGGAAGTCGGTGACGCCGGAGAGGGCAACGGCGTCCATGGATGCGGCGTGACCGTGGGACTGACCTCCCAAGTCCTCCGACGCCGAGCCAAAGGCGACCTCGAATGAGTCTCCTTGCTGGAATGACGCCGTGAATCTCTACGGCGCCGGGAGTCTCGATGACGCGGATGAGACCATGGCGAGGAAGACTTTTTGTGATGTTTTTCCTTTCTCTTCGACTTCGCCAGAAATAGTTTAGCCTCACGTTCTTTGAGGGCCTTCGGATTCATGTGCTGACATGAATCGCAAGTCACGACATCGTGGTCGGAGCTCAAACACCAGAGACAGTCGGAGTGAGGATCTGTAACGGACATCTTGCCCCCACACTCTCGACAGGGCTTGAAACCCGACTTTCTCTGAGACATTGTTATTCCAGAGAAGAACTACGCAGCAGAAAATACACTGTAACTACTAAAGTAACAGTAGCTCCCTCGAAGATAACCGTTTCGAATGCACGGAAAAAAGGGAACTGACGTCGGCGAGGACCTCTTATTGCCTGTATGACGTCAGACGGCGTCGCGTGGGCTAGAGTGACGTCCTCGTCGACGTGCAGAGACTAGGAAGAAGATTTCCGTTGAATGCTGGTGCCATGGGAGTATTCATTAGGTGAGGAATCCACAGGTAGTTGTATCCATCAGAAAACTGTGTTCAGAAATGGGGTGGGAAGGCTTAGCAGCGAAAGGGTGAGGGGGAGTCAAGCAACAGCACATGCTTCTCTTAGAGCTGCCTTTTCACTCTCTTCTTCAGAAAAGGCTCCAGCACAAGTCTTAGATTATCTTGTTCAGCTTCCATGAGAACAGCCTTCAGCACGTGGGTTCAAGAAAAAACAAGACTCATGTCCTTCATTTTTACTCTGAGTGGAGTTCTTACTGTCTTTACCAAATTCCAGTACTGTTTTGAGTCCAGAAGATGGAAAGTTTACTTTATAGTAACAACCCAACAGTGGACGACGACGCATCTAAGGCTTATAATGGTGATTCTCTCATGGTGCCAGCACACATAGTTTTCAACACTTTCCTTGCATTATAATCAAAACTATCACCAACTTGCGGAAGGAAAACTTTAGTCACCATAGCTTCCTATGCTTTCTAAGCTTGCCACTGGGCTGGCTCCTGCTAATTATTTGCCTCCTTTTCCACTTCAAATAGAAATCCCCCAGATGGTCAACCCATGCATTCTACCTCCTTGGGTGCATGATGCCACAGTATATGGAAGAAGAACTACAACAAAACGCCTCTTTTCACTGGTGTCTGGAAGATGAAAGGGGAGATGCCAAATCGTCCTGTCTGTCTTTGGGTGACTCATGCCCACTGTATCACTTTTCTCCCACTAGGGCCATTATCTTTCCAGCCCTGCTTGTTAAGCACATATTCCAAACCTCGGAGGTTAGAGGTTGGGGCTCAGGTAAAGCCTAATTCATAAAGGGGGAACTTAGGCCACTTGAACTGGGCAGTTAATACCCAGTTCATGAAGCAAAAATGTAAAATCAGAACTATAAATCTAAGTTATAATTGCATAACTTCTAAAACCCAGCAAGCATGACATTTCTAATCTCTTAAAAAGAGAGTTTTAAAAAACCTGCACATACTGTACACGTATATACATTTGTGGCAGCCCTTTGCGTGCAGGGCTTTTAATTTCTGGTTACCGCGCTAAACATGGGGCAAACATAACTATTTTGTGGAACTGAGACTTGCCCCTGTACGGGAGTTGTAGATTTGAGCTACATCAGGTCACATTAATGCCTTAAATACCAAGATCGGTTTTGCTTTGACATTGTAATGTTGAAGCCTACGCTCTCATGTGACACAACCGACTTTTAAACCATATGCTAGGTTTTTAAATGCCCAGAGTAGAGAGAAGAGAGAGAGTAAAGAGAGGGAGAGAGAGAGAGAGAGAGTAAAGAGAGTACAGAGTAAAGAGAGGTGGAGAGAGAGAGTAAAGAGAGGTGGAGAGAGAGAGTAAAGAGAGGGAGAGAGAGTAGGGAGAGGGAGAGAGAGAGGTGGGAGAGAGTGTAAAGAGAGAGTGGGAGAGTAGGGAGGAGAGTAAAGAGAGGGAGAGGGAGAGTAAAGAGAGAAGAGAGAGAGTGGGAGAGAGAAAGGAAAGAGTAAATAGAGAGAGTGGGAGAGAGAATAAAGAGAGAGAGTTAAGAGAGGGAGTAGAGAGAGGGAATAAAGAGAGAGAGTGAGAGAGAGTAAAGAGAGAGACTAGAGAGAGTAAAGAAAGAGTGGGAGAGAAAGAGCAGAGAGAGAGAGTAAAGAGAGAGTGGAAGAGAGAGTAAAGAGAGAGTAGAGAGAGAGAGTAAAGAGAGAGATTGGGAGAGAGAGAGTGGGAGAGTAAAGAGAAAGAGAGGGAGAGTAGGGGGAGGGAGAGAAAGGTTAAAGAGGGGGAGAGAGAGAGGGAGAGTAAAGAGAGGGAGATGGAGATGGACAGAGGTAATAGGTCACACTCTATCCCACACTGGGCCTTTAACAATGGAGCCACCTTTGTATTTTTATTTTGAATTTGCCAAAAAATCCAATCTGTGTTTGCCACTTCAACGCCGGGTTTTCAGGTGGTACGCACATGGAGTAAGAGAGGTTTAGCGTGCTTCCACTGCCACATAGCAGCAACCTGTTAACTCGCTGGTGTGTTTTTTGACAAACTACAAATTCATTAATTGCTGCAACGCGAAGAGGGCAGCGACAGTAATATTATGTTAGTTTTGTATGTCATTTTTTAGTACAAAAAAGTTACAGATGTAAATCTTATTGCCGATTTATATTTTCTTCCTATTTGCATTCATTGACGTGTGAATTCAGTGATTCATTTGTTTCAGAAAGCCTTGACCAATTTATACAAAAACAATTGCTGGCTTCAGAATTTTGAAGTTTCCAAAATAACGGATTTGAAAATATTTTCCAGGCAAACCTTTTGTTAAATCCAAATCTTAGAGTAATTTTTTTTTTGAACATTTAAAAAAAAAATACTTGCATATTTAAGCATGTAATTTAGAACATACTAGCATAAAAAAGAAACCCTGGGTATCTGTGGGTCTATGCGGAAAAGGAACGCAAATTTGGACTGGATATAATTTGTCAAAATAAAGTTTTGATGACTTAATCATGAACTGATTCATGTGCTGAGAAAGGGCGTAAGACCAGCCCAGAAGTAAAACCCTAGCGGTCATGGAGTTAAATAAATAAATGCAAAAAAGTGCAACCTAAGAGCAAAGCCTCCTTCCTCCAGAAACAATGATCCCCTCTTGAGATCACAGGAAGCAATGAAAGCAGAGTTTGTGTGTGCACAGTCTTCACAGCAAACACAACAGAAGTAGGTTAAAAACTCAGTGTTATTCCAAACAACGTTTTGATAACAACCAAAGAACTAGGGCCACAATACAGATGTTACCTCGGCAACATACGCTGAGCCTTCAAGATTTTTGGGGCCGATCAAGTTGCAGAATATTTCCTTGACAGGAAAGGTCCTCCCTGGGATTTTTACAACTGGACAGTTTTCAAAGAACTCAGAAAGTTTTTGGATATCCAAGGTTGCCGACATCACCACTATCTTCAGCGGGCGTTTCCGACCAGAGCACATCTTCTGCTGGAAGAGCTTCTTAAGCAGACCAAAAAGGATGTCCTATGGTTAGAAAGAATAGGACAGAGCAATGAGAAGGGCAATCAACTGTCACATCAGAGCTACATTCACAGGCATTTCCCACACAGTACACTGTAAACATATCAACACTAACAAAGGCAGTAGGTTTTGATTTGTATTTATCATGAAATGATTTGCTGTGGTAACAAAGCTGTGTTTAGGTTATTGTTGTGAAAGACAGTTATCTACAAAGTACATAAAAACCTATATGCAACATACCACATTAATTATTGTGCTAAGGAAACTGAAGGAATTGTAACACGGACAGTGAAGTCACACTATTAAAAGTGCAAGAGCAACGACAGACCTGCAGACTAATTTGCCTACTATAGTGCAGGAGACCCAGAAAGGGGAAACCCTAAAGGGTTTCGCAGGCCATATATCCGACAATGTCTAATTAGTTATGCCATGCAATATATTCTTTGTTGTATTGCAAACCTTCAAGCAAATACTCTTTGTAACTGTTTTCTGTAGCCCCTAAAGTCTCATTCCAGACAAATTTTACACCTGCAGGCATGGGCTCCATTCGTTTTAAGTGTTAACATTACAAAGGCAGCAGGCGAAACGGCGTTCTCTTTTTTGGAGAAACGTATACAAGAAAAGCATGGCTGGAATTACCAGAATTCTGCTTTATGTTGTCATCAACAACACAAGGTATGGCAATCACAGCTCTCATCTGCGGATATAAAATTAAATGTAGAATGCTAGTGTTCAAGCCATTAACTCGTCAGTCCTGCACAGGATTGCGACACACAGGTTATCTCTGCAAACCACTCTCCCCACACACATAGCACAGTAACGCATTATAATGTGCTACAATTAAAGCACTCTACCACCAAACAACCACAGAGGAGGGATCGACAGCCTCACACACCTGCCGTAGACTGAGCACCCCACTACCACCAGTTGTGAATTCTAACTTCAAAGCACAGAAAGAACAGGTATAGACTAGGTCTGGCCATTGACTTCGCAAACACGACAGGGCCACATCAACAGTCAGCCTGTAAACGAGCACTAAACCACAAACCAATCCAAAGTAACAGGTGTGCACTATAAGCTGCATCTGAAGAAGTGTTTATTTAATGGGACGTTAAAATCTACGACCATATTGGGAAAATACATTGACAAGTAAAAGATAAAGAAGCACAATACAGAAAATATATAACTCTGCAAAAAAGAAAACTTACGGTGCTTAGACTGCGCTCATGAGCTTCATCAAGGATGATTGTGCTATACTGGCAAAGATTAGAGTCTGCAAGTATGTGTCGCAGCAAGCATCCATCCGTCATGTACTTGATTGCAGTATCCTGAGTGAAGCAAATGTTTTTTTTTTCATTTGTGGCATGTATTACAAACTGGTCCTCCAGTTATAACCCACGTTTACAATTGGATCTTATTTGCACATTTTTCTCCCCATCCGCTTTCAGCAGTATAACTCATGAAGTATAACAAAGTTTTGCCCAAAAACAGGACTTTTTGCATTTATAGTGTGCACATTACCTTGTTCGCATTACTTCAGGAAATTCAAAAGGCGTGGGCCAAAAATTGAAGAAATCATATTTTTTCCCTGTGGGCTGTGAGTTTGGAAATGGGAATAACTAGCTAATCTGTACTTCAGAGATTCCAGGTATGAGTGAGAGAATGGATTCTGGAAGGTAGATAGCGCATGATGTACAAACCTAATTTTGTGATTACATAGCCTGCATTTCTCAAAATCATAGGGTTTTGACCCCAAAATAAAATTTTACTGTTTGTAAAAGCCATTTTAAGGGTTGAAACAGTCACCCTACTCGTGAAAACGCTTAGAGACATAGGGCCTCATTATGAAATTGCCGCCCGCCAATGCCATACTGCCATCAGGCCACATGGGCGGCCTGAACCCCACCAGCCCTATTATGGGTTCCATGCTGGGCCGGCCGGTCGGCGGAAACAGTACTTCCCTCGGCCGGCCCAGTGGGGAACAGGGCGGAGAACAGGGCCTTAACACTGCAGCCAGCTCCTAATGGAGCCGGCTGCAATGTGGAGGTGCAGTTGGTGCAGCAGCACCTGTCGCGCATTCCACTGCCCGTAATTCAGGCAGTGGAATGCGCGATGGGGCTGTGCATGGGGGCCCCTGTACTGCCCATGCCAAGTTCATGGGCACTGCAGGGGCCCCCTAGGCTGCAGACTGGCGGCAGCCTGGCGGTGTCAGCAGTTGGACCGTGGTGGCTTTCGCCACAGTCATAATGTGGCGGTCGGACCGCCACGACCGCAGCAGTCCGACTGCCACCATGTCCCTGGATAAGGACCCCCATAGTTTGAATTGCAAATAGGAAGGGGTGTGAAAGGGGTACTCCTTTATCATCTGCCATTAGGAGAGGAATGCCTCAATGATTTGTGACTGCATTTGTGCTTGCTAGCCATTGATAAGTTACCCACACCTGAAAGAGGAGAATGGTTTGATTTGCAATGAGAAAGTCGTCACTGTGGGAACCGGATGTGTTGCCCTATACAGATTGGTTTTCTGAGGGAGAGATTAAATGATCACGCTTTACAATTAGTTATTAGCTCAGACTTAGAACTGTTTAAATCTAAGCTACCGTCTCACACAGAGGACTGGATTTTAAAAAGTGTTCTCTAGATTCAGCACCTAGGAACAGTAAAGCGGATATACACCTGTGTGTCATCCGCATAGGACTGCACTGTCAAGGATCAACTTGGAATAAACAAAAAAACTTTTAAATCATGTTTGGTTTTTAACACAGGGACTGCTTGCAATGATGTCAACATACGTCCTCCCTGGTGAAATGTTCTGATTTTTTTATGACACTGCACTTTGCCTGGCAGAAAAACAGCCCCAATGTTGCACGTTTAAAACATGTAGTGCTCTATTTACAAAGGAAACACAAGTTTATGGCCTGAAATACCTCATTTACGCCTGCCAGGCTGGGAGGTGTAAATGCATTTAGTATTTTAGATTTCTCCTCGAGGAGTGAAGAGAAATCTGCAGAAGTAAATCCCATTCAAGGTGGATGATGTAGGCTTTACAAGGCATGGTTTGATTTGTTAGTTTGGGAACGCTCACAAACAGGTAGGTTTGTGAGCATTTACAGACTGAAATTTGACGCCGTCCTGCCTTTTAAATGGTTGTAATGCCACGAACACCCCTTTCAGGATCGCGAAGCGGAACCGATCACTCTCAGCACTGGCTGGGGTGTACGGAAAGAAAGGGGCTTCTCCACAAGCAAAAGTCTTTTACCCACAAAGACAAACAAGCATTTGCAATGCAAAAGGTCTAGCATTTTCGTGAGTTAGAGCTATTGGCATTGTAATTTCATAACTGGACTTTTCTTGTCACATAAATTGGTCAACCCTGCATTATAATTTTGTCTTTTCCTACGATAAAAATTATAGTTAACTAAAGCCCTTCCATTTACCTTCTTCCTCTATCTTAAAACAGATACAATTATCATATAAACCTTTACTGGAAATAAACTTTTGGGATTAGAGCGTAATGCTCAAAACACCATAACAAAAATATCATTTGGGACGGATTAAAGGGTGAAAGGAAAAAGGGAGTCGGGAGTAAAGATGGAGAGGACAAGTGTCGTAGTAACAGTGTCATGAGCCCTGGAGTAAGAAAGGAAAACGGTTAACTGCAATTTCGGTAGGAAAATACAGCACTAATTAGAGTTTAGTGAGGTTCTGAGGTCTCTGGGCTCCAGTGCCACTGCACCTTTTGTTCCATTGATAACTAGGCCTCAAGAGAGAAAGCGAATGGGGCAGAAAAAGAGAAGCGAAAGGAATACAACAGACAAAAGGAAGAAAGAGAAGGGGCCATGAAGAAATAAAAGAAAGAAGGGAAAGAAACAACAAGAAAATGAAAACACAACTAAGAGAAGAAATAGAGCAAACGTGTGAGACAAAAAAAAGGGAAGGAAGCTAGCAAACTAAAGATAAAGGGGAAAAAATAATGATAGAAGTGTGAAAATAAAAATAAAAATTAACATTAGAGAAAAAAGGAGAGATGGTGGGAGATACAAGCAGCGAAGGAACCGGGACATGTATGTACTGACATATTTCCCACAGACACAGAATGAGAAAACCACTTTGACACTTCGGGTCCCGACAAGTAACTTGTGGCTTCCACATACAGATGGGAAAAAGCGCGATTAATACTAAAACGTGAATTGACAGATAAACATACGAAAAACACCAGAAAAAGGAAGGAAGAAAGATGTAAAAAAAAAAAAAAATTTAAAAAAAAAGTGAAAGGACGCATACCGAGTCAAAGGAAAGACCAAATAAAAAAGACAAAGAAAGAATGAAGGTCAGAGAAAAAAATAGTGAAAGAATGAACACCTGATGAAGAAAAAAGAGAGGAACGAAACAAGGAAAGAAATAACCAAGTTTTGCGAGTTTGAAAGAGGAAGTAGCAAGAGGGAAATAATAAAAGGGATAGGAGTAGAAATAAACAGTTGAAAGAAAGAGCGAAACTGTTAAAGTGTGGATTTTAAGAGCTGGAAAGAGAAAAGTGGGGGACAAAGAAAACATTGCGAGTAAACATAGTAGAGGAAAGAACGGAGTGAGACAGGTGAAACAGACCCTCCCAAAGTTGTATGTGAAGCCCACTACAGCAATATTGGGGTGCTTCAGATCAGGATTGGGGGTATAGACAGAGCTGTGCCCTGGCCCAGTGCTGGAATAACAGAAAGGCAGCTGATAAGGATGAGAAACGGAGCACCGTGTAATTTTTGGTATTGGATTAATTGGGCGCTGCAGATTAGGGTTGAGGTGCACTGACAGAGTTGTATGTGGGCTGCAGTACAGGAATAGTAACAGACACACAAGGTCAGAAGTGAGGTAGGTTCATGGAGCTATGTGTGGAACCTAGTATTAGTGTGCTAGTATTGCTGAGCGTTAGTCACCAGGTGCCCTGGTGAAGCTGCGAGTGGGGCCCAGTATGGGAGTGGCATTGCCTCTGGACCACAGAAGCAAGAAGTCTTGAAGGGGGTGTGTGTGAGCCTTAGTACTGAGAAGAAGTGTGCACTGAATGTTAGAACTGATGGATTCTGGCGGAGATGTTGGGGTTTCCATCAACAGTGGCGTTGGATGTTAGGCTTGAGGTGCACTGGCTGAGCTGTGTTTTGCTCTTTTGGGTCCAGTATTCGCATGGCAGTGGGACTGAATATTCGAATTGAGCTGCTGTAATGGAACTGTATGTGGCGGGGTTCCAGTATAGGAAAGGAAGTGACCTCCTAGGGTAGAACTGAGGTGCACTGATAGAGCTGCGCCCGAGGTCCCAGCACTAGAACAGCAGAGTCGACTGTAAGAACTGAGGTGCTATGGCAGACGGCATATGTGGGGTTCTGGCACAGGCACGGCTGAGGGGCTTGGAGTGTGTTAACTGATGTGCACTGATGGAGCTGCGCCCGAGGTCCCAGTACTGGAACAGCAGTGTTTACTGACTGTAAGAACTGAGGTGCTCTGGCAGACAGCGTGTGTGGGGTTCTGGCACAGCTGAGGGGCGTGGAGTGTGTGAAGTGAGGTGCACTGATGGAGATGTGCCCGAGGTCCCAGTACTGGAGCAGCAGAGTCTACTGACTACAAGAACTGAGGTGCTCTGGCACACCTCGTGTGTGGGGTTCCTGGCATTGGCACGGCTAAGGGCTTGGAGTGTGTGAACCGCGGTGCACTGATGGAGCTGTGCCTGAAGTTCCAGTACTGGAGCAGCAGAGTGTACTGACTGCAAGAACTGAGGAGCTCTGACAGACAGCGTGTGTGGGGTTCCTGGCACTGGTGCGGCTGAGGGCTTGGAGTGTGTAAACTGTGGTGCACTGATGGAGCTGTACCTGAGGTCCTAGTACTGGAGCAGCAGAGAGTACTGACTGCAAGAACTGAGGTGTTCTGGCAGAAAGCGTGTGTGGGGTTCCTGGCACTGGCACTACTGAAAATCCAAGCCAAGGAAGGGCAGGAGCCATGCCGGTGAGAGAGGGTGCAGAGAGCCCACAAAGACCAAATGTGACCATTTAACAGCCTGATTTATAGCCTTGTTTACAGCTTAACTCAGAGGAAGAATGCTCTGCAAATGAAAAGGGAACCTTCCCTGGACAGGAGAAGGAATCAAAGCTAAAAAAAAGTCCCCTACAGACTAGATAAACAGGACAAAGCATAATTATACAGTAGTTGGTCCCTGCTCTCACACAGGAGGAGGGACAAAGAGGCATGACTGACCACTAGCAAGCAAGGATTTTTAAATGACACAAACTAACAAATGAAATAGCTGGAAGTCCACAGAAGAAGTATACTTAAAAATATACAAGATCGACCTAAAAAAGGTAAGTTGCACATGGTGCACCAATCCCTATTTGCAGAAATCTAAACTACGTAGATTTCTGCATAGCAGGAACAGGTGCCATGGAACTGTTTCAGATGACATTGCCAGAAGTACACTTGGAAACCTGCATTGCCCAAATTACCATGCATACTTCTGGGAATGCTTGTCAACAGAAAAAACTAATAGTATGTTCAAGCAGAGATGTAAATCTGCTCTGGTAATTTTATGCTTATTTCGTGAACAGGCCAATTCATTGTTGCTGTAATGAAGAGCCACACTGCATCAACAAGGACACCTGTGCTAGAATGGTCAATCACATGTCTGGTAATAAAGAAGTGTAGACGTTTTCTGTTGGTCAGCCCGACCTCTAGTAACACCATAGTTTCAGCAATTTGTGATGCAAATATCAACAATAAAGTGTTCCTACCTTGGAGGAGCAGTCATCAAAGCGAACCTGGTAACCCACTGTGGTTCCTAGTGAGCAATTCAACTCCTCCGCTACACGCAGAGCCACGGATATAGTTGCTACTCTTCGTGGCTGTGTTACGCCAATCATCCCATGCTTTGCAAACCCTGCAATAAACACATCCTACCGTTATCTTCAAAGTAGGAACTTAAATGGTAGCCTAAAGGAAAATGATGGGCATATAAGAACAGATTGCACAAACATGATTGAGAGAGACACTTCTACAGAACATTCTGACCCCAGTTGGTTAAACAAAGGCCCTTGGGATTCCTATCAAGTAAAATGTAAACAACGTATCTCAAGCCTCACTAGTGACAGAAATACCTTTTTGACTCACGTTAACCCATTTAACCCCTCCAGAGTTTAAGGAATGATACATTTTATGATCAGGTGGATCCAGGAACGAGTGAAATGTAGATAAATACATAATGCCAACCTACACTTGAAGCTGTCTTTTATAACATTATTGTACCAGTTTCTTTAATTGCCTTTCTGAGACCTGAACGTGCTCCCTAATTGGTCTTATGTACTGAGTTTTATAAATTCAGCAATGAGGGGAACATAACTGAAACTCACTGAGACTATAAGAACCTCATGGTGGGCCCCAGCATTAATCTCATCACTGCCACACAGCTTTTCACAGCACCCTTCTATGCTTTTCACCATCTAAAGCATTTGCAAGACTGTGGAATAAAATGTTCGCTTTTGTGGAGTGATATAGAACTTGCTTGCTTTTTAGGTATTGCATATTACATTGCGTTTTGCTCACATTTCTTTCTTGAATTTGAACCACACTTATGCAAACTGTTTTAACATTATGTACAATTAAAAAATATCATGAACACACTGGCTACTCATTTACACTTACCTACCTACCTGCTTTATGCAAATACTGAGGCAGCTGGGTAGTTTTGCCACTTCCAGTCTCTCCGGTGACAATTAAAAAGTTCGAGTCTTTCACAGCTTGGACGAGTTCCTTCCTGTACTCGTAAATTGGAAGGACATCCCTTTCCATTTCTTTCCGGGAACTGCTGCTTCCTTCCATTGCAGTTGCTATTTATAATCCATTCCACATGGGAGTACAATCAGACCTTTACAAGAGCGGATGAGCACAGTGTGATCAGGCAGACTAGCTCTGTGAGTAGACAAAGGGGATTTCAGACCTGGAACTTTACTGATCACAGGTTCAAGTCACACAATGACCACAATCAAACTACCTTTGCATTCCCCGAGCAGTGCATTTCCTCGTCACACAGGTAGGATTTTCTTTTATGCCAATGCCAGTGCACCACCATGTTCCGTGATGCACATATTCATGACCTGCAAATATAAAGCACGTACTTAAAAGCCATATGAAGATGGGGAAATCAAATTAACACCTAATACAAAGTCTATATTACTACACAACACAGTTTTAAAGAACAATGATGTGACGAGAGAACTTCCTCAAAGTATGGGCAGCAGATACTCAATGCAAAGACTACAAAAAGCACATAGTAAAGCCTGAAAGCACATTTACAGACTTTCACAAGTGAATGCTCTAGAACAGCGCTATTCACTGTAGGTCTCGGGGGAGACTGATAAATGCTGGATTCTAAGAATTACCAATAAGTAACTGATTTCTATTTAGATTCCTTGAACCCAAATGTGTCTTCTATGGATATCATGAAAATCGATCTGGCATGGATCAGGGACTCCTGTACCTACATTGGATAGCCATGATAGAAACAAAGGAGATGATAAAGGAGTCACAATATTTCATTAAAATGGTGACACAAGTGACTGTTGGCAAATTAGCTGTCAAAGGCCTGCACAACTGGATTACATTATTTTTTACCTTTTCTCAAAACACCTTGGAAAAGCCTACATGATATTACTGATCAACACTGGTGCACACAGGAGAGCTGACAATTCTGAGGAAAAGAACAAAAGGAACAGATCAGGGTAACGTTTTCTAAAAAGGAGGATGATACCTTAAAACCCTTAGGGAAATAATCACTAGTATATATGTGTGTATATACAATTTCTGAAAAGATGCCCTTTTTATGGCATGTGCAGTGAGTGGCTAAGGTCTGTGGTGCAGTTACCATGTGCCACCCTGCTCCTGATTTAATTGGTTCTGGCATACCTGCAAAATATTCCTACCTTAGAGATTCTCCACAATGGGTCTTGTTGTCGGGTCCAACAACCAGACCTGACCGACCTCGCCAAGTGCCCCCTGATCTTATCCAAAGAACCAATGCTAACTACATTGCCCATCAGCACCCCAAAAGAAGCCATCATTCATGAGCCCCATCAGACCCCTGCCCCCACCATACCTACTCCAGAGGAATGCAATCCATCAGCGCCAAGCTACAGCCATTCTGAACACCTCCATCTCTTCCGCCACCTTCCCAGATGCTTGAAAACATGCAACTGTCCTGCCACTGCTAAAGAAACCATCTAAAAACCATTAAATGCTTGCCAACTTCAGACCGATCTCCCTGCTACAATTCTCGGCCAAGTTCTTAAAGAAAATCATCAACAGATACCTCCCTAAATACATCATTAACCACCAACTGCTTGACACCACTCAGTCTGGTTTCAGACCTAAGCACAGCATGGAAACTGCCCTCATCACTGCCATGGATGACATCATCATGACTCTGGACAGACGGGATACTGCAACCCTAATCCTTCTGGACCTCTCAGCTGCATCTGACATGGTATCCGAGCCCATCTTCATCCAACGACTACTCAACATCGGAATTCAAGAATACGCACTTTGATGGATCTGCTCCTTCCTCACTGGAAGGACACAGTCAGTCAACCTGGCACCATAACACCTCGAACGCCCGCGACCTCATCTGTGGAGTTCGCTATGATCCTCCCTGAGCCCAATCTTCTTCAATGCATACATGACCCCTCTAGCCAACATGGTTTGCTCTCAGAAAATCAACACCCTACAACAACGCATTCTCTCCCTCACAACAAAATGCCCAGTACTTGGAATAAGTTCAAAACCTGCATGACTGAAATCTTCTACTGGATGAAGACCAACTGCCTAAAGCTGAACACAACAACGCCAAAATTATGATCTTCAGGAGGAGCACTTGACCTTAAGACTCCACCTGGTGGCCAACAAAGCTAGGGTTGACATCTATCCCCAGCACTCACATCAAGAACCCTGGGATCTTCATAAACAGCATACTCAACATGACCGCCAAAGTCAATGCCGTTACTGCCTCATGCTTCCAGATCCTGAACATGCTGAAGAAGATTTTCAAATGGCTCCAATCAGCACCTGAAAAACCATCACATTTTTTCTGGTCACAAGCAAGCTGGATTATGGGAACACCCTCTATGCCGAGATCAACAAAGAGCTCACAAGAAGGCTGCAGACCATTCAGAACTCTGCAGCCAGAATCACTCTCAATCTCCAATGCTGCACTCACATCACACCACACCACACCTGAAGTAGCTCCACCGGATCCCCATATACAACAAGGAGAATTCAAACTCCTCCCCCACACTTTCACGGAACTACATAACAGTGGCTCAACATACTTCAACAATTGCATCTGTTTTCACAATCCTTCCAGCCACCACCGCTTATCCAAACTCCTATTTGCACACACCCCACGCAACACAGAAAACGAGATCCTGTGGTCAAGTCTTTTCCTACATCACTCCTAAAACGAGGAACGCCCTGTCACTACACATAAGAGCTGTCTACTCGCTTCCTGAATCCTGAAAGAAGCTGAAGACCTGGCTTTTCAAGTAGCTCCACAAGGTCCTGGGTTTGGCTATAGACTCACCTGTTCAGTGCAGGATAACCTCCTAGAGCATAGAATACAGTTTGTACATCATGAAAGCTACTCTATTTCCATTCTCTGAATCAATCGATAGGGTCAGGACAAAGGACGTGCTGTTGAATCAATTGAAAGAAAATAAAATAAAAACAGAACCTAGAAACTCCCCCCTTCCAACACAACCCCCCCACCCCACCCCTTTGGTCTCTGTGTATGTTACCCATTAAGTGTTGTGTTTTAGAGTCTTTGAGGACAAAGCGGACAGTCACCCTCTGTTCACCTCGTGTAGTAAGGCTCACACTTTCCATCTGAGGCTCCTCTCCCTTTCTTCACTAAGTCATGCCACTTCATCCCCTGAGGCAGGAGGATCTTGTGATGCCTATAATTCCGATATCATGTCGACCAGGCACGAAAATCGTCCCCCAAACAGTCATCCCTGCAAACATGGCGCATCCGTACCTTCTCTGCACTCGCCCATTTGACCACATCTTTTTTCCAGGAATCATGGGTGTGAGGCACTAGCAAGCCATGCCATAGCTGTGCGTCGCTTCCCTGGGACTAGACCAAGAAGGATGAATTTCCTACTACGATGTTTCTTGGCCGGTGACAGGAGTAGTCCCAGCAGTACTGATTGGATGTCCAGTCCACCCCAAGGCCTCATTTAGAGTGTGCACCACAGTGTTCCCATAGGAGGACAGGGAGAAGCAGGACCATAGGACATGCAGAAATTCCACTATCGGTGTGTCACATCGGGGACATGCAGGGGACTGGCCGGGGTAGACTGCGTGGAAAGTTTGCAGAGTGAGATACGTCTTAGGAAGGATATCGTATTGAATAAGTTTGAAGCAGGCATTGGAGCTAACTTTACGCACTCCCTCATATATTTTTACACAGTCTTTGGCGCAAATTGGTTCCCCAATTATCGTCTCCCATTTAGTCTGTATGGGGAGTGTTGTCTCAGCTATATCCACTCGTAGTGCTCAATATAGGTGGGGGATCAATGTACGTCCTTCTGCCACATGTAGCATAGCCGACAAGGTAAAGGAGCCAAGCAGCCAAAAGGGTCATATGGAAAGGAGAGCAACACCTCTGCGCCATGGTTGAGATTTTTATGTATTGGAGGTATTGTCCTTCCCCTAAGGAGAACCTGTCCGTAGCTTCTGTGCTGGTGATGAAGCGTTGTTCAGTATATAGATCTGCCATATTTTCCCACCCCCCATCTTTCCATCGCTGGTTCGACATGGAGTCTGCTATTTTTATAAATAGTTGTATCACCCAGAAGAGCATCTCAGGAGCGTACTGGGCTTAATGTAGAACCCTTTGAACTGCTCCATCCCATACTCTTGCCACCGAGCAAATGTTATGGGGAATTTTAGGGGTAACCCGATGTCCCATCATCAGCAAGACTGACAGTGGTGTCCCACAGTACGTACCCCGCAGCAGCCTCTTCTCTGAATTGTCCTCTGAGTCGAGCCAGTGAAATGCATGTTGCAGTTGGGCTGCCATGTAACAAAGTTCTAGGTGGGGAACCTCCAGTCCTCCCTGCTCCCACGTCCTTTTTAAGGTATCTAATCTGACACGTCTGTGCCAGGGCCCCCAGAGTAAGTCCACTATTAAACTGTCTATAGACCGCAAGTAGTGGCCGGGATCTCGAAAGTCTACGGTGAAGGTCATACAGACAGCGAGGAAGTACAATCATTTTTACAATGGCAATTTTGCTCTTCAGTGACAGTGGCAAGGCACTCCAGAAGCGGGTTGAGTTTCGTATTCCCTTGACCACCTGACCAATGTTCCGGTCATGGTAGGTTGGAGCTGTGTGTGCCAGCTGCACCCCAAGGTAGCGTATCTCTCGTGGTTCCCAGGGGATGCCCGCTCTGGGAAGATTTCCAGAGGAGACCTCCACTAGTCTTCCCAACGGAAGCAGTAAAGAATGTTAGGGGGTTGACTCTCAATCCCGAGATTTCTCCGAATTTGCACATGAGATTCAGCAAGATAAGTGCGGAGTACGTCGGCTGCCGCAGATATACTAAGACATCCTCCGCATAGTGGGAAGCCCTGTGAATGGTCTCCCCTAGCGTAATGCCCCATGGGTGTAATGTGTGTTTAAGGGTTGCCGCCAATTGCTCCATGGCCAGGGTGAAAGTAAGCAGCAAGAGTGGTCAGCCTTGCCCGGTGCCCATGCTCAACCGAAAAGGAGCAGACACTACACCCCCGGACCACAGACTAGCATATGGGCAGCATGAAGTAGGCGGACACAGCGGATCAATCCAGGTACCACACCAAAAACTCGAAGTACGTGCCATAGGTAGTCCCAGTTCAGGGAATCAAATGCCTGTTCAATGTCTAATAGGGTCAGGGCACAGCCATCGGTTAGTAGTGGTGGAGCATGGTAGACATGGGCCAAGTGCCTTAGGCTGTATAAGGTATTCCGCTTCTGGATAAATCCCTACTGGTCCGGGTGAATCAGAGTAGACATCTGGGGGAGCAGACGGTTTTTTACTGTCCACAAGTCCAAGTCATGGCACACGTCCCAAATAGTGATAGATCAATCTGCAATGTTACCTGCACCATAGTTAGCGAGACACTACCTTCTTGCACTCCCTGTTTTTTTCATACTGTTTGTCATGACTGGGAGCCTCCCCCTTCAAATCCCCACTGAGTGAGAGAAGGATCTATAAGATATGTTTGAGTGCACAACAGGGGATGACATCGGACTGGCTAGTGCTCCCAACGTTAACTTAAATGTCCCCTGTGCCCATCCTTTTGTATCCTATGTGTACCTTGGGAAGAATTAGAATGCACAACGAGCATGAGACCTCTCTGGAGTTAATATACAACCCTATTGAGTCCAATAGGATGGTGGCATTCACCATGGATTCTGAGACACTGTATATATTAAGAGATGAAAACAAGAACTGGAGTGGAGTAGTGTAGAGTGGAGTGTGGTTGATTAGGGTATATTAGCGTGAAGTGGGGTAGAGTGGAGTGGGGTATATTGGAGTGGGTTAGTATGGACCGGAATGGGGTACAGGGGAGAGGGGTTGATTGGAGTGGGGTGGGGTGGGGTAGAGTAGAAGGGGTAGACTGGAGTAGAGTGGAGTGTGATAGATTTGAATGGAGTGTGATAGATTTGAATGGAGTGGGGTAGATTTGGTTAGAGCGAAGTGGAGTAGGGTGGAATGGAGTAGATTGGAGTGGAATGGGGTAGCCTAGGGTGGAGCTGAATGGGGTAGACTGGGGTGGGGTAGATTAAAGTGGAGTGGGTAGACTGAGTGGAATGGAGTGAGGTAGATTGAAATTGAGTGGATTGGGGTAGCCTGGAGTGGAGTGTGGTACAGTTGAGAAGACTTGAGTGACGTGGAATAGATAGGAGTAGAGTGGGATATACTGGAGAGGGTTAGTGTGGAGGGGAGTAGATTAGGACAGAGTGGGGTATATATTGTGATGTAACTTGGCCAAGTTCTAGATTGTAGACGTGTGGGATTCCAAGGATGCCAGTTGACTCTGGGACCTCGGAGGAGACTAACGCCAGGTTGTGTGTTTCCAATAAAACTTATGAAGGAAACCCCTATGTGTGTGGACATCTATTCTTAACATTTTGGCGACGAGGGTTTTGAAAGACGGAGGTCCGGTGCGCTTTCACACAACCTGGTGTTCAACGTGGCTCTCCCGGCGGCTCAAGGAACGCCGCTCCACCCATCCCGGAATATCTGGAGAGGACGGCGGCGTGTCCGGCACTTTACATGGGATCCTAGATGCCGAGTGGGGCACTACATTGGCCTCTTTATGCACCAGGCATCGATCAGCTGTGGTCACTGTTGGTGGAGTCCCATAAGGGGAGAGTCATCCCACGCGCGCTGCCCCTCGTGCACACAAGTGAATCGGTAAGCCTTCATGCGCATGCTCGTGCTGTCGCGTGTGCCTGGAATAGCCGATACTGTTGCTGGGAAAGACTAGAACGACAACCTGATTCAGAGTGAGCGGACCAGAGCAGGGGCCATTTTTTTCTCTTTAAGCAGGCCCGGAAAACGCTTTTCAACTTCAGTATAGCCGATATTGTTGCCATGGGAGATGTGAAGCTGTAAAAGTCTAGAGCGACGACCTTATTCAGAGTGGGGGCCAATTATAAAAATAAAAATAAAGGTTCTTTCAGTCTACTGTACCTATTGAGAGAGACCTACCTTGTTACATTGGTATTCATACTCTTGTCGAGTGAGTATGGCTGCACAAGCAAATATCATTACTCCTCCATACTTTTTGTCACAGGCAGGTCAGCCTGACATCTGTTGGGAGGACTGGATAGAGATTTTGGAGAATTACATAATTGCCCTTGATGGTCAAAACTTCTCACCAGCCAGGAAAAAGGCACTTTTACTGAGTGCTCTGGGTAATGAAGGCCAAAGGGTTTTTAAATATCTGCCTGTGGCGTTGGGCCCGAACGGTCAACCTATGGACGATGTGTACAAGGAGGCAATTAAAAGATTGGAGAATAGATTTGCTAAGGAGGTTAACTTGGTGATGGCCAGGTACAAGTTCTATACTCAACCCCAATCTGAACATGAGTCCATAGATGAATTTGTTGCTAGACTAAGAGAGCTTTCCATTAAATGTCGTTTTGGAAACATGACTGAAGAGTTAATTCGCGACTAGTTGATTGTCAAATGTAAAGAGAAGAAAATACAAAAGAGACTATGGGCAGCAAAGGATCCCACACTCATGGAAGCCATTGGGATGGCGAAAGTGATTGAAGAATCTCAACGATGCATGAGAGAACTGAACAGGAGACATAAGACTAGTGATGTATCCCTCGTCAATGCAGATTGTCAGAGTGGTAACGAAAGTGAAGTCAGCGTAATTAGGAGGAAAGAGAAGAGGGAACATGTTCTTCCAGCGTCTAGAAACAAGGGAGACTGTGCTCGTTGTGGCAGTATTTATCACGATTCAGACTCAAAGAAGTGCTTTGCAAGCAATAAAATTTGCAGGAGGTGTGGGCGTAGGGGTCATTTTGCAAGGGTCTGCCGGGAAGCTAGTAAGGCACACACAAATGTCAACTTCAAAGTGGGAGCAGTCAATGTCACGGATGAAAGTATGTTTGCAGACAGAGTGCTTATGATTAATAGTGATCTTAAGGTTGGAAATGTCCAGTGTGCGAATACTGCTGTCATGGGGAAGGAGGACAAAGGGAGGAGGATGTCTAGACCCACTGCTTCCTTTAAAGTGTGTGGTGAGAATGTTGAGCTTATGGTTGATTCTGGATCCATGTATACTATCATCCCGGAACGTCTTTTCAAAATGCATTGGGAAAGTTTTAAACTCAAGCCCAAAGACATCAACCCGGGAGGTTTTCAGGGTGAGTCTATTGACATCTTGGGATACATTGAGGGCGATATACAATTTGGTTCAAGGACTACGAGAGGCAAGGTCTATGTGTCAACTGAGGGACCCCCAATGTTGGGGTGGATGCACCAATTTGATTTGAACATTGTACTGAATCCCAGAGCCCCTACCCAAGTAATGGTGGTGGAAGAGATTTCCTTGGAAGACGTGCTGGGGGGTGCGAAGAATGTTTTCAAGGTGAAATTGAGGTGCTTGAAGGGTTATGTTCACAAAGTCAAGGTGAGAGAGGATGCCATCCCAGTACAACATAAATTGAGGAGAGTACCACTGTCTGCAAGAGATGGGTTGAAAGGATTGTTGAAAGAGATGTTGGATGAGGGGGTTATTGAACCGGTGGAAGCTTCAGAGTGGATCTTGCCCATTGTCATTACCCAGAAATCTAATGGACGTATGAGGTTCTGTGTAGACTTGCGTTCAGTGAACCAAAATATTGTTGTCGACATGTTTCCGCTTCCCAACATCAATGAATTGCTGACCTCAGTGAAGGATAGGAGGTACTTTTCTAAACTTGGTTTGAGAAGCGCGTATCACCAGATTAGGCTGCACGAGGACTCCAAATCACTCATAGCTTTCATTACTTTAGAGGGAACCTTCCAGTTTAAGCGCATGCCTTTTGGGTTAGCGTCTGCTGCTAGTGTTTTTCAATGGGTGATGACAAAAGTTCTAGAGGGGATAAGTGACGTGGTTTACTTTTAAAATGACATTTTGGTCATGGGAACAACTAGAGAGGAACACAATATTACTTTGAGATTAGTGTTGAGAAAATTGGAGGAATTTGGTCTTACACTAAATCAAGAGAAATGCGTATTCCTGACGAAACAAGTAGAATACTTGGGGTACACTGTTGCCATGGGAGCGGTAAAACCAAAACAATTGTTGTTGGATGCTATAAGCAAGGCACCTGTCCCAAAAGATAGGGATCAATTAAGATCATTTTTGGGGTTGGTGGAATATTATGCTAAGTTTGTAGAGAAATTTGCTGAGAAGACGGAAGACTTGAAAAAAAGTTACGCAAAGGCGATAAGTTCTTGTGGGAAAAGGAACAACAGGTTTGTTTTGACGGCATTAAGAGAGAGATATGCGAGGCGGGAATTTTGTCTGTGTTTAACAAAGATCTGAGATCGGTACTCACAGTGGATGCTAGCGCGTCTGGGACTGGGGTGTTGTTCTTGCAATTTCACGGCAAGAACTTTGGCATTTGCCTCTCGTACATTGACGACTGCTGAGAAGAACTATTCGGTTATTGAACGAGAAGCTTTAACAGCAGCGTGGGGGCTGAATATTTTCATGTATATCTATGGGGGCTATCGTTTGTCATAAGGACTGATCATAAGCCGCTAGTGAGGATTTTAGCTCCGGGAGGGGCAGGCAAAGGTTTGGCCAGACTGGCCAGGTTAGCGGCCAGACTTCAAGAGTATACGTATTCGGTCGAATTTTTACAAGGGTGGAAGAATGTTCAGGCTGATTGTTTATCAAGGTTGTCATTAGACTGGGAAACAGTTGATGATGTTGGAGTAAGAGAGGCAGACAAAGAAGGTGCAGCTGCATCCGTACAAGATGCAGTGCACAGTGGTACCGGATCTTTCACAGGGGTACAGTGGAAAGAGGAGATGGAGAAGGATGCGGTTATGAAGGATGTAGTCAAAATGATACTGTGTGGTCAAGCAAGTGAAAGTACCCTTGCGTTGGCGGTGAGGACGTACTTGAAGGTGCTCGATGAGTTATCTATGTGTGGGGAAAGTTTAATTATGAAGGGGGGGTTGCTTTATTCCTCCTGTAGGATTGAGGTTCCAGATATTTCAGTTGGCACATGAAGGCCATCTAGGGCAAGGTTTAACTATTAGGAGAGTAAGGGAAGACTTTTGGTGGCCACGCATGGATAATCAAAGAATGGGTGGAAAGATGCAGTTTGTGCAAAGAAAGTTAGAAAAGGTTGTTACTTGGAAAAAAGGTTGAAGGTCATTTAGAAGATCCGGGAAAGCCTTGGCACACCGTCTGTATGGATTTTATTGGGCCTTTGGGAGAGCTACCTAGCAACATGAGGCATGCAGTGGTAGTTGTGGATGTACATTCTAAGTGGTTGGTTGTAGAGTTTGTGAAAGATAGCACTACTAAAACTACAATTGAGATTTTGCAAAAGATTTTCAAGGAGGAAGGTGCGCCAGTGGTTCTCATCACTGACAATGGTACACAATTGACTTCGCATGGAATGGTGAGGTTTTTGAAGGGATGGGGTGTTAAGCACTCTTGCACCTCATTGTATAATCCCTGGGGAAATGGGATGGCTGAAAGAGCTATTAGGCTGGTCAAAGGAACTATTCAGTTAGCTCTTACCAATTGTTGTGATGTCAGTGTGACTATTTCTGATATGGTGTGGGCGCATCGCACCACACCCCACAGCGTTACACAGAAAATTCCCTTTGTGTCCATGCAGGGACGGTTGCCAAGTACGAGGTTAGTTCCAGCTTGGTTGAAAGAAGGGTGGTGGGGTGATATTGGAAACCACACTAGCATCAAATCTTCTGAAACACATAGGGCTAATGCCAAGCTACGGGTGGAAGTAGGGGACTGGGTCAAAGTGAAATCAGGCAGAATTCAGGGAGGCTTGACCAAGTTCAGGGGACCATTTTAGGTTCGGCGAGTAGGCACATTTTTTGTGATATTGGACAATGGTGAAAGATGGAACCTTAGGAGTGTGGCTTTGTATCAAGAGTGGGGGCTGTATAGCGAAAGTTGATGAAGGCTGTTCGGGGCTCATGTTTATGAGTGATGATGAAGTGATCAAAGGGAATAGTGCGAGTTCTCTGCATGACACCGATATGCATAGAGGTGAAGGTGAAGGTGAAGGGATGAGTATGCGTGACACTAAATCAGTATTAGAGAAAAGGGTATGAAAATGACCACCTTATTTGAGGGACTTTGTGAGATAGTAAACTTCTTTATGTAGCATACGTCATCTTATTCATGAAGTATATGTCCGGGATATGTGTAGAGAAGTGTTGTTTATTGTAAGTATAGTTTATTTTTATGTTTATTTATCGTGTTATTGTTTTATTAATTTGTTAGGGAACAGGGGAGGATGTGTTGTGATGTAATTTGGCCAAGTTCTAGATTGTAGGCGTGCGGGATTCCAAGGATGCCAGTTGACTCTGGGACCTCGGAGGAGACTGACGCCAGGTTGTGTGTTTCCGATTAAACTTATGAAGGAAACCCCTTTGTGTGTGGACGTCTATTTTTAACAGTATACTGGAGTGGAGTGGGTAAACTGGAGTGAAATGGGGTAAGTGGGATGGAGTGGAGTGGGGTAGACTGAGTGGAGAGGAGTGGGATAGATTGGAGTGGAGAAGATTGGGTTAGAGTGGAGTGGTGCAGATTGGGGGTAGAGTGGAGTGGTATATATTGGGGTAGAGTGGGGGTAGACTGGGTGGAGTGGGGTAGACTGGGGTAAAGTGAAGCAGACTGAAGTGGAGTGGGGTACACTGAGGTGGAATGGAGTAGAGAGAGGTAGATGGGGTTAGAGCGAAGTTGGATAGTTTGGGGTAGAGTTGAGTGAGGCAGACTGTACAAAACTAAAAAGCTTTAATTAGACACCTAATTTCAATGCGCAGAAAAGAGATGGAGTACATACGAGACTAAGAACACAGGTTGAAGGAGAGATGGGTAACTGCAGCACAAGCTAAAATTGAGATACTTTTAAAAGCCAACAAACGCAGCCTACAAACAGATGCAGTCACACGGACAGCTTTAACAGTACATAGCATTTGAAAAATGGCGGCCGGGATGGACGCCTCAACGAGCGCTCCGTCCAGGGCACGCCAGAAAACATCCTGTAGGGCGCCCCCGGAACCCCACGCACAGATCGGGAAGGGCGGACCGCCCGGGGCGCATCGGAGCGTCCTGTGGGGGCTTCGCGCTGGCCGGACTGTGGTCGCGCCACCGGAATCTGCCTGCGGGCTCTGGAGCTCTCAGTGGCGCCCGCACCTGCCTGATTTTTTTTCTTTTTTTTGAACATCCGGGCGCGCAAGGGGGCGCGGGCCTCCGTCCTCGATCATCGGCCGCCGCCCGCCGCGTGGGCACTAGGACCCAGGAGCCGCGATCGGCCCTCCCGCAGTGCGAGAGGTGCCTGCAGGAGACGACGCCAAGAGCCCAGACGGGGCCCGCGGCGCTGGGTCACCCAGAGCGGGGGCAGAAGAGGAACAACCACTCCATCGGACGGGCAGGCTCGCCCGAGAGCAGGCGGTTCGCGCAATGGATTTCGGCCCGAAGGGGGCCCAGGAAAAGGGCTGCGGCAACCACCGAGAGACGTTGAGGTGAGGGGTAGACCTGCCGGGGGAGACACGGCTCAAGTGGGGGGGAGCCACCATTAACTTCTCCCCTCCCCCCCTCTCCACGCTCCTACTTCTGCCGCTGTGCGGCTCTAAAATGGCGCTGCATGCCACCTGAACTCGGGAAGTGCCCCACTCCCGGTGATCTATGCAAGGGCACCACTGACCCTGCACCGAAAGGCCGATTCGCCCCGGAGGAGGGCCTACACTGGGCGCGGAGGACACTTACCTGGGCCCCATGGCACAACTGCGAAAAAGTGTGAACAGACTTCCTCTCGCTCCCACGGATCTCTGCCAGTGATTGCACGAGGGAATCCGGAGCCCGCCCAGGGGCCAAACATCCTCTCCCCTCCGGTAACCCGCCCTACTACGCTCCTCGTTGCCATCGCACCCCCCCTCCCACCTGGGGGCGCTGCTGCTGATTGGCCCTATCGCTGCTTCTGGGGGAACTTGTATCCTAATATAACACACGCGGGACTCATCCTCACAAGGGGTGCAACACTCTGCTTCGCGGCGACCCAGCACCCAGTACAACGGGCGCACTGTCGTCCCCCGCGCCGTCCCGCAAGTACATAGATGCACGAGCTGGACACTCAAAAGCTAAGAATAAGCTCCTCCTTAGCTCTACTAACTAACATCATACCTGGAGTGTAAAAGGGCACGTCATACTGAGAACAGCAATCAAAAGGTTGGTCCACTGAATAGTCTGCGCTAAGCCGTACGCAACAACATCCCACAAGGTAATTCCTAATCAGCCATAACGGCTGGCAGGGCCAAATCATCCAAGAACCTGGACCGCAATACTCCTGGAACAACACCCAATGACCAGCAGACAAACCTGTCCCTACAGTCATTAGAAAACACCCTCATGTCGCATTCTGCACAGTTTGAGAAAGTGTTACAGGCGATTATGGACACTAAGGCCCTCATTCCGACCTTGGCGGGCGACTACCGCCGCCCGCCAGACGGGAACCGCCAAGTGGCCGCCATGCGGGCAATTTACCGTGGCCCACATTCCGACATTCCCGCTGGGCCGGCGGGCGTTAGCGCCTGCCAGCCCAGCGGGAATGAGGCCGCAACACAGGAGCCGGCTCCTAATGGAGCCGGCGGTGTTGCAGCTGTGCGACGGGTGCAGTTGCACCCGTCGCGCTTTTCACTGTGTCCATGCAGACAGTGAAAAGCAGGCCGGGGCCCTGTTAGGGGGGCCCTGCACTGCCCATGCCAGTGGCATGGGCAGTGCAGGGGCCCCTGGACACCCGTTAACGCCAGCCTCTTCCTGGCGGTGTACACCGCCAGAAACAGGCTGGCGGTAAGGGGGTCATAATCCCCAGGGCAGCGCTGCCCTGGCGGATTATCACCGCCGGGGGAAAATCGGCGGGACACCGCCGTCCCCGGTGGTGCGACCGCGGCTTTACCGCCGCGGTCGGAATGGGGTTTGAAGCACCGCCAGCCTGTTGGCGTGCTTCCGTCATTCTTGCCCTGGCGGTCGAAGACCGCCAGGGTCAGAATGACCCCCTAAATCCTCATTGGAAAACAGGATAGATGCAGTCTCACAAGACTTGAATCTCTTACGAGTGGACCACCGCAGCCTAGCCGAAAGAGTGAAAACGGCAGAAGAAGGGCTATCCGATCTAACCCCCACGGCTCAAGACAATCAAAAACAGATCCGGTGCATAGACGCAGAGCTGAAAGTGCTCTGGAGGAGATCGGAAGAGATGGAGAGCAGGGCGCGTCGCAACAACGTGCGCTTTCTAGGGTTTCCGGAAACTATGCGGCAACCAGACTCGGAAATCTCTCAAGGAGGTGTTAAACGGAGCCCCATCCAAGTTCTTCTCCATGGAGCGGGCGTACAGATTCCCGGGCAGACCCCCGGCCCCAGGCCAATCACCTAGACCTCTGATCGCCAGATTTCTTAACTACAGGGATCGAGATGCAATACTACAACAGTTCCGCAATAAAGGCCCATATACGTACGAGGACTCGACCATCAATGCCTACCCGGACTTCACACAGGAAGTGCAGAATCAACGGAACTCCTATGTCAAAATTAAACAACGCCTGCGTGAACACAACACAAAGTATGCCTTGCTATTCCCTGCGAAACTAAGGGTGGTATCAGAGGACCGCACCCACATATTCACCACTCCTGAGGATGCCTGGACTTGGCTGCATGCCAAGGGCCTCGCCCGCCCACGGGAAGACGCGGAAGGAGACGAGGAATGGCAAACCTCTGCCTCAAGAAAGCGGACCAGGAGGCGCGCCAGGGGCCAACCTAACAACCAACAAGTAGCAGAAGAAAGAGCAAGAGTACTGAAAGACTCCCCTGCTCATGCAGAGCAACTTTTTGTCGGTTAGGAAGCCCCCTGAGATGGGCACGGACTCTGACATGGCTAGCTCCGTATCCACAATAACAGGCGAGCTAGGTGGGCCGAGGATCACCCCCAGATCCGCGGACGAACTTTAATCGCACTCAACTGCTCCTACGGACCGGTGGCACTAACACTGGCTGATTTATGGAGCCACTGGGGACTTCGGGGCGACGGCGGGGACCGAGGCGAAGGCGCCACTAGCAATGAGTATCTTTGGTACAAATGTATAACTAATTGTTGTGGGGTGTCTCGGGGAGCGGCACGGGGGGCGGCGACGGAGCGCGGAGCACACTCACTACCTGGGGGCGCCCAACGGTATTAGCAGACTCAGGCCCTCATTCTGACCTTGGCGGGCGGCGGAGGCCGCCCGCCAAAGTCCCGCCGTCAGGTTACCGTTCCGCGGTCGAAAGACCGCGGCGGTAATTCTGACTTTCCCGCTGGGCTGGCGGGCGGTCGCCTTCAGGCCGCCCGCCAGCCCAGCGGGAAAGAGGCTTCCACGATGAAGCCGGCTCGGAATCGAGCCGGCGGAGTGGAAGCTGTGCGACGGGTGCAGTTGCACCCGTCGCGTATTTCACTGTCTGCGCAGCAGACAGTGAAATACATTTAGGGGCCCTCTTACGGGGGCCCCTGCAATGCCCATGCCAGTGGCATGGGCACTGCAGGGGCCCCCAGGGGCTCCGCGACCCCCCCTACCGCCATCCGGATCCCGGCGGTCGGACCGCCGGGATCTGGATGGCGGTAGGGGGGGTCGGAATCCCCTCGGCGGCGCAGCAAGCTGCGCCGCCTTGGAGGATTCAATGGGGCGGCGGTACACTGGCGGGAGCCCGCCAGTGTTGCCGGTCCGACCGCGGCTTTACCGCCGCGGTCGGAATCCCCATTGGAGCACCGCCGGCCTGTCGGCGGAGCTCCCGCGGTCCTCCGCCCTGGCGGTCTTTGACCGCCAGGGTCAGAATGACCGCCTCAGTCTGCGGAAAGATGTGAGCCCGCAAAAGAGCCACATCTGGTAGATATGATTACTCCACCACGGAAATCCAATCAGATACAGGTTTTTTCACACATTTATGGGTTCAGTAGTTTCACACAAGTTGTTAGAAGGGTTGGGGATCCATATGGGGTGGTTGGGGTTAGTAGTTTAGTAAACTTACACGCGCCGGAATCACTCAAAGCACAGAGGAAACAGCTGCATACGTCCCCTTTAACAAATAGCTATGTCAAAGGGGCAGTGACCAAGAGGGTCAAGCTCAGGGACCGGGACCCATGTACAGAGGGATATCCCAGACACCCTTATGGCGCCACATGGGAGAAATAACATAGACCAGTTTGTCATAGTAACATGGAATGTGAGGGGCCTGGGAGCGCTGAGTAAACGGACCAGAGTACACGCACGCCTTAGGCGAATAGGAGTACACATTGCCATCCTGCAAGAGACGCACGTGCTAGAGGCGGACCTGTGGGAGCTACGCGCGAGATGGGAGAGCCAGCTCATAGGCACTACATACTCGGCTTTCGCGAGGGGGGTGCTGATCTGGATTGCAGCCGGGGTCCCATTCCTCCTATCGGCTCACAAGATAGACCAAGGAGGTAGATACGTGGTAGTGGAAGGCCGGCTGGACGGCAGACAGTTAGCTGTAGTCAGAATATACGCTCCAAATAGCGGGATTGCAGGATTCCTGGGCTCTCTCACGCCGACACTACTGACAAATCCAATGGCTCCGGCCCTCTGGGGCGGAGACTTCAATAGCACTCCAACTGCGACACGAGACAGATCCCACTCCCAAGCGAGCTCGATGGTAAATAGGAAAACCCCAGGCCCACTGCAGGAATGGGCAGGCACTATGAGACTACATGACTTATGGCGCATAGGGATCCGCAACAGAGGGAATACTCATTCTACTCAGTCCCACACAAAACCCACACTAGAATAGATATAATATGGGGCACCCAGGACATAGGAGCACTGGTCGGTGAGGCAGAATACCTAGCAAAGGCACTGTCGGATCATGCACCACTGAGAGTAACACTGAACTGGGGCAGGACATGACAGGCAATCCCCACATGGCGACTGCAAGTGGAAGCTTTACAAGACCAAGCATTCGCCGAAACACTGAAATCCACACTAAGGGGGTTATTCTAACTTTGGAGGAGTGTTAATCCGTCCCAAAAGTGACGGTAAAGTGACGGATATACCACCAGCCGTATTACGAGTTCCATAGGATATAATGGACTCGTAATACGGCTGGTGGTAAATCCGTCACTTTTCCGTCACTTTTGGGACGGATTAACACCTCCTCCAAAGTTAGAATAACCCCCTAAGTCAGTACTGGGAAGCTAATGCCATGACTGCAACATCACGAGCTATAGAGTGTGATGCACACAAGGTAGTGATCCGCGGACTATGCATATCATCCACGTGGGGAGTAAGACGCACCTTACAGACGGAAATTGGCAAATTAGAAAAGGAGCTTAGAGCGGCAGAGGCAGCAGTAGCGCAATGGGAAATTCCCCACACAGTCCTAAAAGAAAGGCGCTCAAAATATAACAATGCTGACAGCAAACTCCGCTGCCATCTAATGCGTCTGCAAACAGAAGGGGACAGATCGAGCAGAATGCTGGCGTGGTTGCTACGCGAGGATAGAGAGCAGTCCCCAATCGGGGCCATTCGAACCGACGCTCATGGCATGGCTATCACACAAGCGGAGATAAACGGAACGTTTAGAGAATACTACTCAAACTTAGATACCAAACGCACCTCATGCACCTCCCCACAACTCGAGTCCTTTCTCGCGGGATCTCTCCTACCGCAGCTCGCACAAACTGACAGAGAAATAATAGAAGCCCCCCTGACAATGGGAGAAATAGAATTAGCCCTAGCGCAGATGCCCAGGAATAAAGCGCCTGGCACAGACGGCCTCCCATTGGAGTACTACACTGCCTACTCGTCTTACCTAAAACCCCTCCTGCTGAAGGTGTTCGAAGAAGCGTGGGCTAATGAATACCTGCCCACATCACAGAGAGAAGCCATGATAGTGGTGCTCCCCAAACAGGGCCGCGACCCCACAGATGTTAAATCCTACAGACCACTATCGCTCCTAAACTTAGACTGCAAAATACTAGGTAAAATTTTGGCTAATAGACTAGCCCCTATCATGCATACCATAATACATGACGATCAAAACGGCTTTATACCAAGGCGCAACACCTTCTTAAATATTCGTAGATTATTGAGCATATTGGGAGACACCCCCCCAGATGCATAAGAAGAAATGGTGCTCTCGCTGGACATTGAAAAGGCGTTCGACACGCTGGAGTGGGACTTTCTGCTGTCCACAATGAGCTGCATGGGAATAGGCCCCAATTACATACGCTGGGTCCGGACACTGTACTCTAGCCCACAAGCCAGGGTGAAGACGGGCGGGGTGATCTCCGACAGTTTTCCGATCACTAGGGGAACGAGACAGGACTGCCCACTATCCCCGCTACAGTTTGCAATAGCAATGGAACCGTTAGCGGCAAGAGTACGCTCCATGGAACGCAGCTGGGGAATAGTCATGGACGTGGTCCACCACACAATCTCGCTTTATGCAGATGATGCATTAATATATATCTGGAAAGGCTACGAGGTTGTCCCCTCAGTAATATCTCTACTTGCTGAGTTCGGAGCCCTGTCGGGCCTGGTGGTGAACTGGGAAAAGTCATGTGCGTTCCCGCTAGTAAAGTGGCTACCCGAAAGGCAAGAGGCCCCCCTGTTGGGGCACCTGAAATGGTGCTTTGAAACGTTTAAGTACCTTGGGATAAACATATACCATAACACAGAAGATCTCAGAGACGGGAACCTGGGTAGGGCGCTGGCCTCCATAAAAGGTTTGCTGCAGTTTTGGAACAAGCTACCGCTCTCCCCGCCAGGGAAGGTGGCGATCGCGAACATGCTGATTCTGCCCAGGCTGCTATACTACTTCGCGGCCCTACCGATCATTATCCCCAAAAGCTTCTTCGGTAATTTGAATACAGCGCTGCTGCAACTCATTTGGGGCGGGGGCAGAGCCCGGGTGGCTCTAACCACGCTGCAGCGACCGGTGGACGTGGGTGGCATGGGGGCCCCCAACTTCGAACGCTACTACGCAGCCGCACAGCTGCAGTGGGTTCAGAACTGGATCCACAGACCGGCACTGGCGGAATCAGTGCGGCTAAGGACCTGGTTAAAAGAAACCCCCCTGTTAAAGTGGCTGGCATCCAAACATCCCAAGGCAAACCCTGCTAACCCACTGCTGGCAGTGGCGCACGCCTGCTGGGTTAAATATGTGCAAAGTGGGGGTTTCAAACTCCCCTACTCCCCATACATTCAGTTGGATCACCTCCCGGAGTGGACCGGGGCGAGTACGCAAACGTCGACAGTGTGGACAGAGGCGGGTGTGCGGACAGTGGGCGACTGCTGTGAAGACGGCAAGCTAATGTCGTTCAAGGCCCTACAGGCTCTCACCGAGATAAGTCTCAGCCAATTCCTCACATACCACGCCATATGCCACGCAATTAAAAAAACGTGGGGGGCAGGTACCACAGAACCAGAATCCTCCCCTGTAATCCATCATATTCTACAATATGATGCCCAAATAAAAGTAACATCAAGTCTATACAAAATCCTTAATAAACCCCCCGAGCCGCATGCGGAGAGAGCCAGGGAGAGATGGAACTCCGTTCTCCCTGGCCCGATCACACAAGCCGAGTGGCCGAACGCTCTGCACCATGCCCGAGGAGTGTCAAGGAACCCCAGATTCAGGTACACCCAGTTCAACTACACACATCAAACATACTTGTCCCCTGCTAGGATAAAGCGAATGTTCCCTGACTCTGAACCGACATGCCCTAGATGTAAAGCGCCGTTAGCACACTTCTATCACATGGTCTGGGAGTGCCCCAACATACAAAAAGCATGGATGGAGGTGGTCCAGGAGATCTCCGAACTAACGGGGCTTGCACTGGCAGCAGAACCCAAATCCTGCCTACTGGGGCTGAGGTCAAGATCTAAAAAACAAAGACACTTGCACAAATTCGTAGACCTAGCCTGCTTGATGTACAAAAGATTGATAGCTATGCATTAGAAGGCGCCCATAGCACCCGATCGGAAATCTTGTTGCACCCTAACATTACGCTGGGCCCGCACGGAATACCAGGTACTAAAGAAGCTGGCGCGGGAGGGACAACAGCACACAGGGTGTGTCGCTTGGGAAACATTGGTAACTAAACTTGAGGCCAAAAATGATGATAAGCCCCCATGAACCGGGGAATTCACAGATTGAATAAGCAGCACAAATTCCCCTGCGCACCCCCCACAAAAACACAATTCAACGCACGGCACACCAACACCGAACGGGTTCGTTCACCCCTTCCCTATCACGCTAACAGTCCACTAGCTCACCGGCACAAGAATATCTATAACACACAGGGCAAACATCCAAGCTCCGTTATTATCAGTATTTGCAGGGCCCACTCCGAGCCACCACCAGGCGACAAGCGGTACAGATCCAGCAGCAAAGGGCCCACACTGGTCACACGTGCGACCGCCCCATCAGCTATTTATCATACGCTAAAGTTTTCAGCTAATGCAGCAAGTAATGTCACTGAAGGTTAAATAGTGTTCCGAGACGTGTTTAATGTGTGGGGTTTGGGATTGTTACATGTTTTCTTCTTAAGCAGATAAATGGGATCCTGCGGATAACAATTGTACAGCTTGTAACGTGTATCTGAAATATAAAATCAATAAAATATAAAAAAATAAAAAAAGAGAGATAAGCACTGAAATGGATGAAGGAAATTGTGTACAAGTGTAGCAATCCCGTGCATCCATAGTATCACTGTAATCATAAAGGAATATAAAATATATGTTTGCAGAATAATCTCCACTAGAATCATCTATGTGCAGAGCCTTATCATCTTATCCATATAAGCCATTATCTCTAAGACTCAGTCCCTGTGGGGGAACACTAGACAATATCTCATTTGTGCCGAAGGGGTAGGAGAAAATGCTTCTATCAATAAAGTAACCAATACTACAAAAAAAAAAAAAAAAAAAAACAGTACATAGCATTTTAATGTAAAAGGAAGCCTCAAATTCCAAAAGAAATTAAAACAAAAGCAAACAAACAAACCTGCACTTCATACATGGAACGGGACACAAGTTAAAACAACCCAAAGGTGTTTGCAAAAGGAAGCACTGAACTATGAACAAAATCACTAACCGTTTAAAGAACCTCTGGAAAAAAAACTGTAGAAAAGAAAAAGGCAAGTCAGAAACAAAATAGAAAAAGTATCCCAAATCACAGAGCGAGCAGCGGATGGACAGCAGCAGGACACAAATAAAAGGGAATCAATTAGTACCTGTTCCATGCTCTGGACAAATAAAAGGAAAAGAGATGAGGCATATGGTGACCAATTGGAAGGTGGCTAAAAAAAATGACAATAAAGCCAGCAAATGTTACGTAAAGGGGCAGGCTCCAAGCCATTCCCTGTTTACAATACCCCTCACATGCGTGCAGTTATGCAAACAGGGATATTTTATACTGTAGAGTGTGATCCTAATTACACCAGTGGGCGAGGGACGAGTTGAATGTATAAAGACGATGGTCCCTACTTGGTTAAAGACTATTAAGCTCTCTAACCTTTTGGTTTTAGGGCACATTTGCCTCTAAGTGCCATTGTATGCTATTTTAACATAATTTTTTGTGAGGACTGACTTTAATCTACTTTGTCGACATCTTCAATTAATCAATCAATCATAGTATTTGTAAAGCGCGACTTATCACGCTGGGGGTGATCTAGGCACTCAGGGTTGTCGCTGTGCGTCCAAGCTACTTCTCATACAGCCATGTCTTGAGATTTTTCCTGAAGTAAAGGAGGGTATGTGAGGTGCTGAGGTGGGGGCTTTGGGGGCTGTTCTAGTTCTTGGCAGCTAGGTAGAAGAAGGAGTGGCCTCCGCATTGGCTGCATTGGATTCTCAGGACATGGGTGAAGGTTGTTGCTTGGCTGGTGAAAGGAGAGTCTGTGTCCGACGTTGTGAGAGCTTTGAGGGAGATGGTGAGAACTTGAAATTTGCACCTGGTGTGCACCAGCAGCCAGTGTAGACTTCTGAGGTTGGGAGTGATGTGGGTTCTTTTCAGAAGGTTTAGGACAAATCTTGCTGCTGCATTCTGGATTGTATGGAGGAGATGGAGGAGCTGGGTGGGGAGTCTGATGTAGAGGGCATTTCCGTAGTCTAGTCTGCTGGTGATGATGGCTCGGGTGACCATTTTTCTGGTTTCGATGGGGATCCATTTGAAGATCCATTTGAAGATCTTCCATAGCATTCAGAGGTTGTGGAAGGTGGAGAAGGCCTCTACTGTTTGAAGGTGAGTTGGCTGACTATGATGATGCTGAGGTTGCGCGTGTGGTCATTCGGTCATGGGATTGTCCAAGCATGGAGAGCCACAATCAGTCGTCCCAGGGGGAGGGGCTGCTTCCGAAGATGATCACTTCTAGCTTGTCCATATTCAGTTTCAAGAAGCATCTTGTAGCTTAATGGAGTAGATGTGGCCTCATGTTCAGAGCTACCAAATTTGGAAATGGAGAACCAGATTTGAGCTCCGTTGTTGGATCATCATTCTGTCCAAATTACTTAATCTTTTCCTGCTTAGAATAAAAAAAATATATATATTTTTTTTTTAAATGACCTTGTGTAATATAATTTAGTGCTCATATAAGGTGCCCTTATTCCCTTGGGCCGAGTTCTTGCTACATAAAAACTGCAAAACGTGTACATGGGATATACATTTTGCATATTGCTTTAAGGTATAAAATACCCTAAAGAAAAGAGTTACCCATTCCAGAAAAAGTTATGGTATACTTCAAAGGACATAGCACTACAAAAGAAACAAATGGGAAGGAAACTCCCCTGGCATGTATTACTACCTTCATTTTAGCCACAAAGGAAATCCAGACATCAATTATAAGTATGGGAAAATTTTCAAAACTGATACCAACCACCTAAAGACCCCAAAATCCTAAATAAAAATGAATCAGGGCATATATACTTATGAAACAAGACAACATGTTTGCCGTTAGCCATACATGGAACCTCCCAACAATTAAAAGGCATTAGAAATGTCTATATTGTACTGTGCATGAACATATCAGTAGATATTCTTCTAACAGAGGCACCGTAACCAGAAGCCCTCTGTTTGGAATACAAAACACACAACTAATGGAATAATTGCTCCATGTAACTTGGTACACATTGGAAAGACTAAATATGAAATGTATACAACAAAATAAGTAAAAAAACTAAAATGACAAATGTTGACAGGGCTATAGATGTACCACTTTGTATAGCATAGAAATACTAAAGATTAACCAAAAGTAACCGAAATGCATCCCAATAGTTTTTAATCATCTCTCTGTCCCACCCCTAATAAATAGAAATACTTTTGGTTAAAGGCTTAGGAAGTTTTATGCTCTAGATCCTAGTTCAAACACCCACCCATAAAAGCACGAGGAGCCATTCACCACTAGACTTGAATGAATGATGAATGTGGCCTGGCCAATGATGAAGCGTGACACATGGGAGGTGGGTTGGAGGGGGGGAGGGCAGAGGGGAAATGAGGCTGCGCCTTTCATTTTTTTGTGATTCTCTTTGGTCCCATTTATACTGGGAGACATACCATGGACTACAGGGTTCCCAGAAAATGGAATCCCCTGTGAGTGACCGTCTTGTGAGCTTCTTCTGAGACCGGTCACATTTAACTTTTGTGTTTTTGCTATCCATGGAATCATCTGTGACTGTAAGGAGGATTTAAATTAGGGACTCTCAAGGAGTTCGGTAATGTCAGTTCCAGGATTTTGGTGGATAAGTAGCAAACAAAGGAAGCCCACTCATCCTCAAATGCATCTACGCCTCCTTATGCCACTATGTTTATTTTCTCCATTCACAGTAGTTCCCATACTCAGTAATGTTATTCTTTGCGTACTGGGGCCATGGACTTATCGCACTGCACAGTCATAACACATCTTGATACACAGAGTCAGCACCTTTGATTATCCTTAAGAGAGTATCTGGTGTAAGTCTAGAGGTAATTTAGGTATTGACATGTCAAACATTTTATATATTGCATCTAAAACTATATCCCCAATATGAATGCAGTTTGCAACATTGCCACAAAAACTGGTCTCAATAGTCCCCAATTCTCTGCAGCAAGTCCCTGACCCATTCCAGTTAAACCCGTGAAATTTCACTAGGGTTTAGTACAATTTTTTGTCAATTACACCTTGGCATCCCTAGCTGTGGTGCTTTTGCACTGCTGTATGTCCTTTTAAAAAGCTCTATACATTTCCCAGGGCTTCTGGTCTAGAGTCCTAACTGAGGTACGCAGTTGACGTAGCAGCTTGTATATTTAAGAGGTCAGGTGCTTATCACTGTGTTTGGGGGTGGAGAGAAAGAGAGAGAGAGATATTCACTGAAAAAAACAAAGGTTACAGGAACGTTATAGTTAGGTTCTGAATTTACATGCACAAAACTATAGAAATTCAGCTGTTATTTCAGGTAGCTATAACTTGTGCCCTAGGCTAAGTATAACTTGCTCCCTCACCGTGGCCAGTTTCCTCATCAATAATTTTATTGCAAATGTTGCAGTGATAATATCAATGATGCCATAGAAGATGCCATGACTGATATAATATATAGGGTAATTAGCTGTGCATGGTGAGGGCACAAGTTATAGTTACCTAAAATAACTAACTATAACAGCTGAAATTCTATGGTGTTGTGCATGTAAATTCAAAAGCTAACTATAACGTCTCTGTAACTTTTGTTTGTTTTTTTTCCAGTGAATTTTATAGGTTTTTTTAAAATGCTAATACCCAACAATAATGTCCCTGTAACCTTCGGCTTTTTCAGTGAATATTTATGTTTTTTTTTTTTTATGTGTTGGAGTTTGGCCTTAATTAAATGCAGTAAATGCTTCTTTCTTTGGTGGAGATGTGCTCATATTTCTCTGCATCAAGAACAGGTCTCCAAATTCGAACGAAATGCACCCTGGGGGCTTTTTAGTAAGCTGCCTATCACTAAATTATATGTGGTGGGGCCAAAGTCCCGTAAGCATTGCTCACGCATGCAGGGAGAAGATAAAAAAGCTGCTCCCTGCACGCAGGTGCAATCCTTTCCTCTGCTTTCCTGTCCGCTTGACAGCGGGTAGGAAAACAGATGAAACGTCTGCACCCAGCGGGCGGCAGCAGTTTCCCTGCTCTCGCCCGCTAGGAGAGGATTTACTGTTTTCTCTCGATTAGTGAAAGCTGCTAAGGTCCCACCAAACGAAAGCAAACTGCTATCTCTCAAGGGTGGTTACCTCAAGAGATAAGCCGGCACTTGAGGGTGGCGACCCCCAGGGCCATTAGTGGCTCCAGGAGGGAGCCGCACGGCCTGCCTTCATTTATTTGCACAGGCCCGGCCCTAGAGAGTTGGTGGTCTCTGGGGCTGTAAACAGCCCAGAAGTGGGGCCACGTGGCCGCCCTCCCACTTGGTATATCAGACATGCCCCAGGGAGGTGGTGGTCCACGGAACCAAATATGGCCTGGGAGGGGGTCTTGAACTGCCCACCTCCCCCTTTTTACGTCTTCTGTGCCCTGGGGAGGTGGCGGTTCCTGGGGCAAATTCCCTATAAAATGGGGTTTTGCACTGCCCCCCTCTAATATATATGCCTAGCCCTGGGAGGTGGTGGTCCCTGGGGACTTCAAAGGCCCACAAAGGGGGCCGCGCGGCTCCCCTCCTTTTATTTTAATAGAGTTAAGCCCCGGGGAGGTGGCGGTCCCTGGGGCTTTTTTGGGGGAGACTTGGCCGAGCCCAAGTCCCAAAAATGGTTACCAACACTTCCTGGTTGAAGATTTCAGCATAGATGACTGTTGGATCCACAGAGGATCCGCATCCCTATATATACAAATTTAGTTCCACTTAATATTGCAAAAACTACTGACTGGATTTACACCCAATCACAAAAAGCACGTTTTCTGGACCAAGAGCTAGCTTTCTGCCAAATTTGCTGTAATTCAGTCCATGGTTCCAACTGTAGTCATGTCTAAAATTTCTATGGGAAATTGCATGGGGAAAACGCATTTTGGGACCCCCTTTTTCTCAGCCCCCACTTGACAGATCACCCCAAAACATTCAAAACAACAAATGAATTGAGTGGCATAGTAGATTTGTCAAAGGGCGCCAGAGTTATAGCCAAAACAAAAAAGTATCGGGACACGGGAAGAAAATGTTAGGAGAGTGATAACCTTATCTCACACTGTTTTCAACGACCAATGGTACATGATCAATAAAAACCCCAGTTAAAAACAAATTCTCATCAGGAAGGGGACCTTTCCACCACCCCCTATCTAAAAAGCACCATTGTTTCTGGATTTACCTCTGTGCCATTCTATCAAATAACTAATTTGGTCTGTTATGTGTATCTACTAAGTTCGGACAATCCCAGACCTCCCTCCCTCGTGGACCTCGTTAATATCTGACTCAATACTTTTTGATGCTTCCCGGCCTATATCTAGTTATTTATCACTCTTCAGAATTGCTTAACGAGTGGAGGAAGGTCACTGATTGGAGTCATCTGGAATAAGAATAGAAGTTTCAGCAAGATTGCTGTCTTAGTAGCAACAAACCACCCTAGAAAAGACAACCCTCTCATCCACCATAATTTCAAGTCTTTCTGAATGCAGGACAGAAATAGGGTGTAATTTGCAGCACCATATGCTCCAATCAAGGATGTAATATCCATCGCTAACCACAGAACCGAGTCATCAGCCAAATGAAATGGAAAACACGCTTGCAATATCAGAACTTGATCCCATGGTATCAAAATGCTTATGGTGTGGGACATTGCTAAGTTCACTTTGAAACTATACACCAGTGTGCCGAGTCCATGACAGTGACCAATAAATCATTCGCATTCATTGTTGTCTTAAATGTAACATTCACAATTTGTATGCCCCTTATGTTTTCATTTCCCTGGATCACTTTTTTCAAGAAGCTCTACAGTCAGGGCAAAGAGCAGGATGGTGGGTGGGGAACCCTGCTACAGTACCTCTTGATATAAAGAAGGGGTGAGACCTCATCTCCACTGACTCTATCCAACATGAAAGTTTGTTTTTTATTTTTTATATCAACTAAGGACATCAACTGAAACCTGGCCCAAGTTTGAAAGTGTTGCAGCAAGAACTGGCATACAGTCAAACTTTTTTTCTCATGTTGATTGAGACCATCAGAGCCAGATTATACTTTCTATGGACATTCTTGATCAAGTACATAACCTTTTTGCCATTATCACTATTTTGTCTATTGTAATTAAAAACAGATTCATCATGATCCACTACCTCGGTAAAGGAGCCACTCTAGACTCCTTGAGGACTGTGAAAATCTTAGCATCCACAATGAGAAGGGATATCAACCAATATCAATCAATCAGCCAATTTGTAGATTGCTTCTTATCATCCGCAAGGGTATTCAGGTGTTTACAGGGTGCAGTAGGTTTCGTCGAATAGGCAGGTCTTGCGTGCTCTATGGAATTTTGGGAGAGAAGGGGGAGGAGTGGCACTGTTGTTTCAAGCTTCTTCTGTGAGGTAGGAGATGTACTGTCTTCTGCTGGAGCTTCTGTGGATGAGGGGAGAGTAGGCGATCGATAGGGAGGCGGATCAGAGTAGTCTGGCTGGTTCAGGAAGTTCAGGTGGTGGTTGATGTAGGCAGGTCCTAGCCTGCGAAGGGCTTCACACATGTGGTCAGTAGCTTGAACAGGAATCATTTCTTTACTGGGAGCTAGTGGAGTTCCTTGAGGTGGGACAAGATGTGGCTCCATCGGGTGAAGGTCAAAGAGGAGTCTGGCTGCAGCGTTCTGGATGGCCTGTAGTCTCTTAAGGAGCTGTGTAGCAATCCTGTGGTAAAGGGTGTTGCTGTAGTCGAGTCTGCTTGTGATGAGGGCTTGTGTGACGGTGCATCTGATGTTAGTGGGTAGCACTTAAAGATTTTCCTTAGCATGCACAGAGTGAAGAAGCAAGCTGATAAAACTGTGTTGACCTGGAATTTTATAGTCAATTTGCTGTCAAGGCTGATACTATGGTACTAGCATGTTTGGGTGGCAAGGGTGATGGTCTGGTTTCTGCGGGGTCTACCAGGAATCGTTTCATGGGGTGGAGTTTTTGAAGAAGACCAGAACATCTGTTTGGTCGGTGTTGAGCTTCAGGCACTACTCCCTCATCCAGTTGGCAACATTCTCCATTCAACTATGGAATCTGGCTTTGGTGGTGGTGGGGTCCCTGGAAAGGGAGAGGATAACCTGTGTGATGTATGAGATGATGTTGAGCCTGTGGAATCTCACAATGTTAGCCAAGGGTGTCATGTAGGTGTTGAAGAGGGTGGGGATGAGGGAAGAGCCCGAGGGGCCCTGCAGATGATTTCATTTGGTTTGGTGGTGAATGGGGTGTCAGGCGTGTAGAATTTATTAAACTATCTACTTGTCCATGGGACGGGTTGCTTTATAAATCCACTTGTCCTGTGTCAAAATCCACTTGTCCCTTTGGTGCCATGTAGTGCGGTCACAAATTATGACAGCAATCTCATTATATAAGGGCTCTGATTATGTCAGGGCTCATACTATAGTAGGGCTTGAATACTAGCAAATTCCTTATTTTGACACCTTTCTACACATGTACTGTAGGTATCAGTAAGCAATAGTTTCAGGGTTGGAATGCACTTTTGAGTCAGTGCAAATCTACAAACTAGCATGTTTTAGGGTTTTTTTGCCAGCTCTTTTGTTATCTTATCCCCTAGAGAGAAAGCTCGGAAATGTATTCCTAACAGTTTGGAAAAATGTAATTGGAGAGAAAGTGAACTTGTACATGCTCAACACATTTTCGCATGAGCAAATCTACACATACATATTTGCCTGAGCTAAAATGCAGTTCACAAATGTCTCCTAGAAATTCCCATTTCATGGCCTACTGTCTTGATTCTGCCCTAATGCAAGACTATATCCCATGGGTGCACTTTTGTGAATTCCTTTAAGAATTGGGCCCAAAATTAGACCTAGCATTAACCAAGACCTTTTGTTTTTATTTAAAAAAAAATCTGTCTATTGGCTGGCTTCACTATGAGTGACACCATTGTGCTGTTTCACAAGGAGCATATTGGCATCCAAAGTAGTTTTGTTTAATGCAAGGAACTACTGTGACAATGTGTGATTTTGAGACGATAAATATGTTTGCATTTTTGCTAGTGTTTGTTATAATCACGCAAGCTCGCAAGCACCCACGCCCTCGCCTCGACGGACTACATCCTCCTTGGAGACCTCAACTTCCACCTGGAGAACAATGACGACAAAAACACCGCGTCACTGGCCACCAACCTCTCCAACCTCGGACTCAGACAACTGGTCAACACACCCACCCACATCGCCGGCCACACGCTAGACCCACTCTTCACTGCAAGCAACTACATCTCCTTCAGCCACACCACCGAACTCCACTGGACCGACCACCACTGCGTCCACTTCACATTCAAGAAACACACCGAACACCACCGCACCGCCGCTGGGGCAAAGTCACCGAAGACCAACTAACCAGCACCCTCGCCAAGAACCCGCCGACCGACCCTACCGATCCAGACTCCGCCGCCATCAACCTCCAACAGTGGATCCTCAACTGCGCCAACACCCTTGCACCACTCAAGAGGCCCACCGTCAACCAAGAAAAGAAAAAAGCAGCCTGGTTCACAGACGAACTCATCACCTCCAAACGCACCTGCCAGAAACTCAAGAAAAAAATGGCTTCTCGAGCGCACACCCGACAGCCTGGCAACCCACAAGGAAGCCACCCGCAAGCACCACCAACTTATCTGACTCGCCAAACGCTCACACTTCACAGAACGCCTAAACAACAACGCACACGACAGCAAGGAGCTCTTCTGCATCGTGAAGGAGCTCTCCAACCCCAGCGCCAACGTCAACGATGTCCTACCATCCCAGAAACTCTGTGACGCACTCTCCACCTTCTTCTACCAGAAAATCGCCGCCATCCACGACAGCCTCAACACCACACCTCCGCCAGACCCCACCCCCGACAACTCCTCCTACGCCGACCGCCTTACCACCTGGACCCACGTAGATGACGCCGAAACTCGAAAGACCATGAACTCCATCCACTCAGGATCCCCCTCAGACCCCTGCCCACACCACATCTACAACAAAGCCGACTCCACCATCGCCCCCCAACTTCGAAAGATCATCAACCTATCCTTCGATACTGCGACTTTCCTGGACAGCTGGAAGCACGCCGATATCCAAGCCCTCCTCAAGAAACCCCAGGCTGACCTCAACGACCTCAAAAACTTCCGCCCGATCTCCCTCCTCCCCTTCCCAGCGAAGGTCATCGAGAAGATCGTCAACGCCCAGCTCACCCACTACCTCGAGGACAACTCTATCCTAGACCCCTCCCAATCCGGCTTCAGACGCAATCACAGCACCGAGACTGCGCTCCTCGCCGCCACAGATGACATCAGACAGCAAATGGACAATGGCGAAACTTCAGCCCTCATCCTCCTGGACCTCTCCGCTGCCTTCGATACGGTCTGCCACCGCACCCTACTAACACGTCTCCACGAAGCCGGAATACAAGACAAAGCCCTCAATTGGATCTCCTCATTTCTCTCCGGCAGAACCCAGAGAGTCCGACTCTCACCCTTCCGCTCCGAAGCCACCAACCTCATCTGCGGCGTCCTCCATGGCTCCTCGCTAAGCCCGACGCTGTTCAACGTATACATGGCACCCCTCGCACAACTGGCCCGTCAGCACAACCTCAGCATTCTCTCCTACGCCGACGACACCGTGCTCATCCTCTCCTTCACCAATGACCCACACACCGCAAAAGCCAACCTCCATGAGGGATTACAATCCATCGCCGAGTGGATGAGAAACAGCCGCCTGAAATTAAACTCCGACAAGACGGAAGTCCTCATCCTCGGACGCACCCCCTCGGCCTGGGACGACTCCTGGTGGCCCACCGCGCTGGGACCCCCCCCTACTCCAGCCAACCACGCACGCAACCTCGGCTTCATCCTCGACTCCGCCCTCACCATGTCCAAACAGGTCAACGCAGTCTCCTCCTCCTGCTTCAACACCCTCTGCATGCTCCGTAGAATCTACAAGTGGATCCCGACGGAAACCAGAAAAACTGTGACCCAGGCCCTCGTCAGTAGCAGACTTGACTACGGCAACACACTCTACACAGGCATCCCAGCAAAAGACATCCAACGACTCCAACGCATCCAGAACGCCTCTGCCCGCTTGATCCTCGACGTACCCCGCCGATGCCACATCTCCCACCACCTGAAGGACCTCCACTGGCTCCCCGTGGACAAGAGGATCACCTTTAAACTCCTCACCCACGCGCACAAAGCACTCCACAACGCCGGACCCGCCTACCTGAACAACAGACTTAACTTCTACGTCCCCTCCCGCCAACTCTGCTCTGCCAACCTCTCCCTCGCCATCGTTCCCCGATTCCAACGCAAGACCTCCGGCGGCAGATCCTTCTCCTACCTCGCTGCCAAGACCTGGAACTCCCTCCCGACCCCCATGCGCCAGACCCAGGACCTCCTCACCTTCAGGAGACTCCTCAAGACCTGGCTCTTCGACCAATAGCAGCACCCCCCCTCCCCTCAGCGCCTTGAAACCCTAACGGGTACGTAGCGCGCTTTAGAAATTTAATGATTGATTGATTGATATAATAGTGAGGACCCATCAGCTCCCACAAAACAATAAAGTTTTACAAAAATAATTTCAAAATAAGACACGCATTAACAAGACCAAAAGGTTGACAACCAAGGTTTAACCTACTGGCTTTGCCATTGCTTGTTTATTTTCATGTTTCCCCTAATATTATTGAAACTGGTTACACTGATTTTTCCATTACGGATATATTTTTGGGAAATACTAGCATGCATCAACACATTTTACTAAATGATACTGAAAAGAAATAGTACCTATAATTTCACAGTAGTTTAGCAAAACTTTTCTTTCCAAGTTGCATTTTTTTATTGAACGTTTTGATTTTGAAAGTAAAGAATTCTCAATATTGCTTTCAAGCTTCTGCAGATATTTGCATCTAATTAAAGAGCATTGGGGGAGCATCAAATGTAGCCTCAGATTGTTAAACTTTGCAAATTTGTGTACACATTTTTATATTGGAACTACTGTCAGTAGTGCAGCCCGAGCTTACAGCATTTTCATAGTCCACTCAACCTAATAATAAAGGTTTTGCATTAATGAACCATAAATACAAGTGTGAACAGCATTAACATATGGACAAAATGTTAGCTTTACTGTAGATAATGCCCTTCCCTGATTCATAATGTGGCACTCTAAAATGGCAGAAAAAGGGATTGGGCTGCAGGGGGTTGGGCCTACGTGTCCCATGGACAAAATAAATATGATAACTTGTTGCCTTGACCCCAAACAATCCTATGTTGCTTGAGGTAAATATATGGGGTCCAGTGTGTGTCCTGCTGTGTGTGTAGGGTTGTGAGTGAGTAGAGTGACTCCTATGTTGTTTATGCATTTGAGGTTGGTGGTGTTTGGGTGACTGTGGTCATTGAAATGAAACTGAGGTCGCCGAGGAAGATGTAGTTGTTGGAGTCAATGGCAAGGGAAGCATTGAAGTTGGTGCTGGAATTGCAGAAGCTGGGGCGGGGGACCCGGTGGGCGAGGGTGCCTCTGATGGTCGATTTATCGTTGGATTGGAGTTTAAAACTGAGGTGTCCCATGGTAGGTGTGAGGGCCTCCATAGAGGTGGTCTATTTGATAGTTTCTTTGTTGCTAATGGTGATTCCTCCTCTGGGTCTGTTGGTATAGTCCCTGTGGATGATCTTGTATACATCAGGTACTGCTGTGGTGATGTGGGGGTGGGTGAGGGCTTGAGCCATGTCTTGGTGAGGAAGGAGACATCAGGTGCTTGGCTGGACATTAGGTCCCATATCTCAGTGGCATGCCTACACATCAAGCACCTGTTAAGGAGGATGCACGCGAGCTGGTGGTGGAGCGATGGGGTGATGTGGAGGGACGTTTGTGCTATAGTCGTAAGGTGATAGGTCTGCGAGATGCTGGAGGTAAGCTAGTGACTGTGCTGAAGCAGGTGAAGCTGCAGTGAGTGCAGGAGAAAGGGCCTTCTTTGGAGCGAGATCGCTGGTGTTACGTGTGTTCAGACCATGTAGTTCAGCAGCAAAGTAGCTGTATGGGGAGCACGACAAGCTTTCCTCGTGCTGGGTGCAGTCCAGGCACAGACAGGCTTGCCTTTGGCGTGCCCGCTGCATGCGGTCACCAGTAAGTAGGTCCTGGGAGGGGAGCAGGGGTGAGATGGGTAGGGCTAGCTGAGGCAGGAAGAAGAGGCAGGAGAAGCACGCAGGACAGCAGGTGAGGAGCAGGGGGAGAAGAAAGGGGGAGAAGAAAGGGGGAAAGCAGAGAAGGCGCTGGAGGTGGAAAGGCGGGAGTGAAATAGAGGAAGCAACAAAGTAAAAAAAAAAAATCAAACAGGAGAGTTCTCGAGACAAACAATGGAAAGACAGTGAGAGTGTGAGAAAACAAAAGCAAACTAGGAGCAAAAGGTCAGAGAAAGGAAAAGGAGAGAGCCAGAAGCAAATGTCAAGGAGCAACAGTAATCGAGGAAAAGAGCCTAACAACAGCTTGCAGCTGGGTCCGAAAGGGCCTTGACTGGTCAAAGGACCAGCCCAGGTGAGTGGGGAGCTGCATTTGAATGAGCGTGGCAAATCAAAGTGACCGCAACTTCCCTCATTGTTAGCATGACAGAACTTTTGTCAGTGAACAAATTGAAGTGTCTTGTCAATATTGGTGCGATAGATATTCACATGGTTTTGTAGATCAGGGCAGTGAAACCGCCTGGACCAGGCCTTCACCAGACTTTAGATGGGCTGCATGCCAGATCTCTTCCTCCAGTTCAATCGGCCATTCCTATAGTTCTGGTGTCACATTCTGCCCCCTCAAGGTGCTAAGACAGGAACAGATTCTGTTTGGACATGCCTCATTCGCAGAGTATATATCTGCCTGGAAGTGTTTAAACTCTTTGGCTATGCTAATGTCAAGCATATAGATCCCCTCCCTGCTCTGAACCCGAGCCACTCTTTTTCATACCTTTTTGGCTCTCAATTTGCAGGTGAGCATCCATCCCACTTTACTGCTTCTTACAGAGCATTTCTGTTTAAGACTAAAGCAGGCTATTCAGTTTTTTTCATACTCAATTTTATTTTAAAATCTGAAACATATACAGTGTACCAATTTAATAAGGTTTCCTCTGCTAGTCCAAATATATTTGTATATTCATACTCAACTAGTACATCAGCATGTATTAGAATTTAAGGGGGTATATATTTTGTCATAGCATACTCATATAACAATCATCCTCACTCATAAGAATTGTCCAGAGAACTCTCCTCTGGCAAGTAATTACAAAGAAACAACTGACAAAGGTGTCTGCCTTGCAACGAGAGAAAGGCCTCTTACAGAATGCTAGATACTGTCACAAAAGGAACAGGCACCGTGCCACTAGTGACAAGTACAAACACTAGTCCAAATATAAGAAAACTTAATACAGGTGCTAGGATAATCATATATTTCCAACAAGGGATACATTTATCTACCTAATTGCCCATACAACAGCCCTACTCCCGACATGGACCCCTAAATGTCAAATATGAGGGTCCAAAGGCATTTACAGGTGAGAGAGAGAGACTCAACACTGGGAATAAAGTCATTTACACCCAAATCCTACTGTAAAAGAAATTAAATACACACTCCCTTCCTCACAATACAGTCAAAAAAGGTGTTCCATAACAGCCAATCTTTTCATTCAAGCACTGTAAAATAAAGATGCCTACCTAGAAAGCATCTATTTGCAAACCGTTACTACTACATTTCCTTAGCAAAGATAACTATAGGTTTGAATTGCCCCTGTATCATGGCAGAGCACAATCTATGTACATGTTGTCTGACTACGTATATTTCACACACTAAATCCCCACACACAACCTCAGCTATTTCCTCAAGATAGCATATGCATATACAACCTTGGAAACATGAGAAAGTTAGGTCACGCGTTTTACCGCTCTTTAGCTTAGGAAAAGAACAGTGGATTCTGGATGGGACAATGACAGACTGATGAGTGCCCTGCCTATGAACTTGACACACAGGCAACGCTCTTCCTGGTTCGTCCAATGAAAGGTATGCTGTATTAGGATACATTTTTTTGAGCTCTGTAGAGAATAGAACGCAGGGTTCTAACTAGTAGTATTTCTTTTATAACATTAACTATCACCATTGATCTCTAGCCAAGTACCTGAACAGCAGCAACCCTCTAAAAACTTTTATTAAGCATGTAAATAGCAAAAGCTTAGAGAAATGGCCAGGTTAAAAATGAGAACGATATGTCTTTATGGAGGCCTCAGATTGTAAACAAGCTGTGAATTAATTCCATAGTATGTCTGCCGAGACCTGTTATCCAGATGCGCTAACAGTTGAGCGTCATTAAACATACATTTATGCTTTTAAGCCTTTATTTACTAACAAGCTAGCTGGCAAGGGGGTATAACAGATATGTTTTAAGATAAGGGGAGAGGGAAGATCCCCGTGGAGCACTGCATGTGATTGGTAACTGCTGGCCAATGTTGGAAATAAGCCTTACAGCCTGGGTATGGTTGGAAAGGACACATTGGAACCAGTTCAGAGCTGAGCCTCCAAGTCCGTCTGCGGCAGCTCCATTTTAGGATGGTATGGTCAACGGTATGATCGACCGTATAAAATGCTGCAGATAGGTCTAAAAGTATTAATGTTCTCAGATCATCAAAGATAGCACGGATCACATATTCTGTCCTAAATCCAGCCTGCAAGGTTGCCAGGCAATTATTAGCCTGCAATTCGCTACATATTATATGTGTGACGTGTTTCTCCAATATTTCAGTGGTAAAGGGTAGAAGCGAGATAGGGCAAATGTTCTTAAGATCATAGGGGTTTGCTCCAGTTCTGTTTTTCAGACTAGGGGTGACAATGGCTGTTTTAAAGAAAGTGGGGACTTCACCTTTCAACAGGGAGGAATTTAATAAGGACCCAAGAATGGAAATCGTTCCCCGAAGTAATGATTTAAAAATTAAGGGAGAGTAAGTGGACAGCTCTGGCTGGGTCAACTCAACTTCTTATATCAAGTGCACATGTTCAAGTGCCCACAAGCATAGTCAGTAGAAGCTAGATGTACAGATTCTTCTCAACAAATTATTTTTTTGGTTGGTCACATAGCTCCTGGGACGGCCCAGGCTGGATCTCTAGATCATTTAAGATGTGAAAGATCGATTTTTTTAACAATTCGAGAAGTCATTTACTTGGAGTACAAGTTTTGCTTAGACCCAAAAATTTGCGATCATGTGATTTTAATTTTGAGTTAACGAAGTGTTCCAAATACTTTATTGCATGGGTACATCATTTACGTTCAGATTGGTGCAATTTAACTTTAGCGTCTTTCTGTTGTTGCAAGGAACATGGATCATTTCTTGACTTCTTGGAACCCAAAGTGGGGGTACCCATACAATCAAATAATCCTACCACACCTGAGGCAGTCTTGATAATGACACAGCTCCGACTTAGCTCATACAGTCAGTGAGACATCTGTCTGTTCTCCTAGCTGTGTGATCTTACTGGCTATCTTCTCAAGTGCAGCCAAGGGGAGCCAAAGTATATGCTGGCAACAACTCTCCTGGTGGCATGGGTGCTTATTTCGGATTTAGGTGCTTGCTACGTGAGAAGGCTTAAAACTCGTACAGTTGCCTGGGATGGTGGAGCCATAAATTAAAACAAACACTGGCAAAACCAATGTGTCTGGCTTTGGAACACTGGTTTGATTGTTATTTTTAAAATATATATATTTCAAGAATGTCACAAAAATATAAATAAAAATAACAGAAATATGTCATAACTAGATTATCGCAACCTTATGCTTACAATAAAAATGTAAAATACTTTCACAGATGCTTTGCAAGAGCTGTTTTTGAACCACAAACTTTTCAGTTGTGCCATGCATTACTAATTGTGAAGAGCAAAATAAATCACTATCTAATCAAACACTCAATTCAGAAGCAGCTATTAGGTTACAATGTCAGTTAAATACTTTATGACATACATTGTGAAGAGCAGTGGAGGCAAAACAAACACCCGATATTTAATCTTACTATAAACAATTAAAAAGCACAGTTTTAACCATCTTTGCAAAAGAAGAGAAAGAAGCTATTTTTAGCCAAGTGAGCTTAATGTGTGAAGTCATGCAAAGTGAAGGGAGCCAATGTGTAAAGTGGGCTGACCCACAGTCCCATCCTGTATGCTGCGATGGTGGAAACAAAAAGTGACTTCATATGTAACAGACCAATGGATGAAATTGACTGACAAAAGCCACGCTCTGTATGTATATTACATATGATTTTGTTGGGAAATCAATAGTCTGGCAAGCTGGCTCAAAACCCAGGCCTAAAAAAAACCTCAGACTTGCAATAGGCCTTTTTTGGGGCTGGTGCCCACTTAATTGTTAAGACTGTGAAAAAGAAGAGTAAGCCTCAGTGTAACACAGATTACTGCTAACCAGGAGTTGCAAGAGCTTGAGAATGAGTCTTTTCAAGATGCCATTTGGTGTTTGTGTTGCAAATTGTAAGAAAATGTCATCAGCTTTATGGAATGTGCTTAACACTTGTAACCTTCTGAATAGTTCTGATACTATTCTACTGGAAATACTCTACTTTATTATCTGGCTGTACTGTGTGGTAGCACTCATGTAGCACTTCATATTCAAGAAGGGATTACAAAATGCTCCGATTAGCATTGGGTTCCGAGGTGTCCTTTTGGAGTGCTTGGTTGAAAGGGCGTTTGTTGAACATTACCCTAGATGGGAGGTGTGGGTGTGTGAGGTTTGGAAACATCCTTGAACGCAGTACACTCGTGTCACTACACTTCAGCATTATGGCTCATATTCATACTTTTTGAGGCAAAACTGCGCAAACACAGTTATGCATCAAAAAGTATAGCGCTGACTTGTGTCATTCCAGAGCGCCAGCCGGGCTCCAAATTTATGGAATCCCGCAAGCCGGCACAAAGGGTGGGCTAGCGTGTGGGAAAATGATGTTAGCCGGGTGCGTGTGCGGGTATGGGGGGAGGGGGTTTTGCACCAAAAAAATGAAGTCAGGCTGGTTGGAGGCAAAAAAATGCCTTTAACCAGCCTAGCGTCATTTCCTGATGCAAAACCATCCATACCACATGACTCCTGTCTTATAAAAGACAGGAGTCATGCCCACCACCCCAATGGCCATCACAGGGGACAAGGGTCCCCTGGACATGGCCATTGCACCCAGTGCCATGTAGGGGGGTCCATTGCAGGGCCCCCAATGCACTTTGAAAAATGTTTTTAAATACTTGCCTATACTTACCTGGGATGGGGTCCCCCCATCCTCTGGTGTTCCCCTGGTGTGGGTGTGGGTGTTCCTGGGGCTTGGGGTGGGCACCTGTGGGCTCTTTCCATGGTGTTTAACCATGGAAATGGGTCCACAGGTCCCCTAACGCCTGGTCTGACCCATGCATTAAATAATGGTGCAAAGCAAGCTTTGCACCATTATTCAGCCCCTCCTCGCACCCGTGCGTCATTTTAGCACGGAAGGATAAATATGGGGCTATAGGGATAGCGCCATTTTTTCGATGGGAATGCCTACCTTGCATCTCATTGACACAAGGTAGGTTTACCCATCTAAAAAATTGTGCAATCTCCAATATTTAAAAATATAAATAAGGGGTTAGTTTTGTGCCTAATTTGTGTAAAACAAATGACGCAAATTTCGCCACAAATGGAGAATAAATATGCCCCTTAGTTCTGTAGAGTGTGAGAATAGACGTGGATGAATAGTTATCACTTTTAGGATGATATGCATCATAAAGCACAGGCCATCACTGAGTTGGGACTGTGTTAGAACACTTATATACAATATTGCTATATGGAGGAGCAACAGAAGCCAAACAGTCAAACCATGGAGACACAGGCAAGCAAACAGAGCTTACTGTAAGGGGTCCATCCAGGAACCTCCCAGGAAAGGTTAAGCAAACAGGAGAACAGGGCGTACTATAAAAGGGTCTCTAGAAGAGCGAGAGGCCTCAACCCTGAGCCTAGGAAGCATTGTTAAGCAGAAAGTCACTACTACATGGATAGTTCAATGGGCGAAAGAGGTCCAGGATCTAGAGGCAAGGTTAAGTGGTCAGAGCATAGCCTTTGAGGCATGGTAAAAGAACCAAGAGAATAAGGGGGCTTCCCTGGAATGGCAAGAGAGCAGTCATGTAGAACCAGCCATACCAAACGCACTGTGGAGTATTGGTAGGACTGGTAGGTAGCACTCAAGATACAGTGGATGTGACACCAAGGAGAAGTGATTACTTGATCCTTCGGTGCAAATGGTAATATGGTAACCACAGAAAAAAGTAAAGATTATCCTGGCTTGCATTATTTCTGACTCGATTTGGGAAATAATACTTTATTAAGTCGATTTGAGAAAGACTTAATTGATCTGTAAGTACAGAAACCTGCAGAGTTTGTATCTGTAATTCAAATTCGTGAGGATTTAATTTATTTTTGGGGACTTAATCAGTGCATGGTATAACTGTTTTTTCACTAAAAACTTAATGGATAGATCTGTTTAACAAAAAGGTTACTTGACTAACAGTTATGCAAGCAGCATCGTCATATTGCTCAACTGTTTGAGCAGCCAAGAAGAGTTTTATGAGGATAGTGATTCTGCTGAGGTTAGTGGTGATAAACAATTTTAGTTAGTGGGAAAGATTATCAGGATGGATGTTTCCAATTAAGGGCCTGATTATGATCTTGGCAGACGAGGTTACTCTGTCACAAACTGATATTCTGTCCGCCGTATTACGATCCCACATTATCCTATGGAAATTGTAATGTGGCGAACGGACTGTCATGTTTGTAAGGGAGTAATCCATCCACCAAGATCGTAATCAGGCCCTAAATCTATATACGTCCCATTGATACACACTGGGGATGTACGGGTGGGCATTTAGATAGAGTATGTGTACAGCCTCATGTCTGGAGCCTCTGTTCTGCTTTCAACGTATTTAGGATTTTACTGCCTCTCCAGGATGCATGCCTAGATGCATTAAAGCTACTTCTGAAGAGCTGTCCTGAAAAAGGGTGAGATTGCAAAGGGAGATGTGAAGTATTAGAGCATAAAACATATTTTGTATGAAATCTGTCCTGGTTTGGGATGCCAATGAAGGGCATATCTGAACATAACTTTCCTTCACACATAGCAATGCACCAGGGAAAATGTGAATGGCCATGCAGCAATAAACAACATGGTCAAATTCAGAGAACAAAAAGTCAACCATGTAGCGGTCTATATGGTGAATACAATACAAATGGCTGAACAGTACAAGATGTCTTTGTTCCTTCTGAGGTTCAATTACTTGCACATTACAGTAAGGCTTAGCCTTTCTTAAAATCTCAGATTTTTGCTGTTTTTCCCAACTTGCAAACCTAAAGCATTGAATATATAATGAGTATGGTGCTGAAAATAAAATCACTCCATTCAGTAAAACATACTATTGGTGGCACCCTGCCCTCTAGTATGTTTTCCGTCTACCTCAGTCTAATAATGGACTACACTACATAACAAGGATCGTATAAAGTGGTCTCCATTAATTCTGTCTGAACATCGCTCACTTTGTGCATACTAATAAACATACCCTGACTGATATAGACTTCAAACTGCTGCACTATATTTGTACCGCTCCTAGTCTCAAACATATAAAAAAAACAAAAAACAAAAAAAAAAACTTACCAGCTGCACTAAACCCATTATGTTGTTTTTTTATCACCATGCAGATGTTCATGTGAGCTCCATAACTCCTTCAAGCACTAACCAAACCCTCACCTCTTCCTATTTGCCACAAATGTGGCTTATTACAAATGTACATATAATCTTACATACCTTACTAATGTATTGCTGATCTCTCTATGTGTTTAGTCATTGCTGACTACATATGTATATATCTTTTAAATTCCCTAGCTTTATGTACTGATGCCAGCCACAAAAAGATATAGCTATCACTTGCTGTTGGGAAAAGAATGTCCCTGCACAGTAAATGGGTGTGTACCCCCGCCTTGAGTGCCGAACTGTAGGTGAAACCATTATCTTAATATTTGTTTGGTCCTAGCATCATGCTAATTTAGTACATGCACACAGGCCCAAGCCTGTTTCTGGTAATGAAAGGTCCTACCCCCACAGTGAACAAAGTGAAGCCCATGCCCAGGAGTGACAAATAGAGGTGGTGGAAGCGTACCGTGTTATGTTGAGTATATGTGTGTGCAGTGAATATGTAGCACATATATGGTAGTAGGACTCTGTGTGTATCATTTTTTGGATGCCAATAGTTTACTATGGCACAAGAGGAAGGATGGAGGATGAAGACAGTTTTCCCAGTCAGTTTTTCCAGTCATTTGAAGTGTATTGCCTGCATGGATGGTAGGTGGAGACCCAGACACTGAAGTCAGGGAGGATGGAGGCAAGGCTATCTTTGGAAATTCAATGACAACCTTGTTAGCAAAAGTCAGCTGATTAGGTCTTCCTCAACACCAACATTTGGTAGATTGTTGGGGTGAGAAATGGGACTGCACTGTGTTGTTTAAGGTGAATACATTTCTAGGCAGAGCCAACCATTTTGTCGTCTCCTATTAATGCTTCAATAAGGCTAATGGCATTTGATGCAGAGATCGCACGGTTTATGTTTTGGACACTTCTATTTAGAGCCCGCCCAGTCACTACCTGCTGTCACTCACATTACACAGATGCTGTTTCCAAGAAAAACCCAAAAAGTTACAACTAAACGTGAATCAACCAGGACCAGTTCTGATGCCCTAGATAGGGGATCCACATCCCTTGTCCAGGACTCCAGTTCCAAGTTCTTCTTGAACAAGGAAGGGAGAGCTCCACAATTAATCAAACAGTTGGTGCATAACCAGGGCTGGTGTCTGTCTGACAACTAGTCTCCCAGAGGCGAGGGCACATTGCCTTAACTCTGCTCTTTCTGCTGGAGGAACAGATGATCTGCCTAAAGTGCCTAGAAGCCTGACTTTGTGCCTGCTGAGAGAGGGAAGGAGCGTGCCTTGCCCTGCAGTAGGAGAAGCTCAACGTGCCACTGGCATGTGGGAGCATCCAGGTCTATGAAGCGGGCCTCTAGTCTCGAGTGGTTTGCACGTGAACTGCACAAAGGCATTTGCAAGAACAAGTTTCATTGTATTAGCTTGCAATCCACCAGGAGTCTTGCAGATTGGTGCTTCTGACGCTGCAGAGAGGAGCCGCACACAGTGAAAAATCCCTGACCAGCCCAAAGGTTGCAATTGATGAAGACTTTATCATGAATGAATCAGCCTGAAGTTTGCATCTGCCTTACCAGATCACCTGTCAGCTCCTGCCAAGGAAGCTGCCCCTTCTGAAGACGAGAGCTACAACAATGGCCTGCCACAGCAACTTCATTCAGTGGTCTATGTTACACCGTGAGGTTACCACCATGGTCCCCACAGAAGCAGAGCGTCTGCTGTGTGGTCAGTATCCGAACAGCTTGAACTGCAACACCAACAAAGAGGGAAAAAGCGAGGCTTGGCCTGCAACCAGAACGAAAGACTAGATCGCTTGGACGAGTTCACTGCATGGACTAAATGAAAACTTTTTGGAAACTGCAACAGGTAAAAAGGCAAACTAAATTATGCATTATCAGTGGGGTATTTGTTGTAATTAGCAACTGTGCCCAATCAGTGCCTATGCCCACGCATGATTGGGGAATGTAGTCTAGATGTCTCCTCTAACCGAGACAGAGGTATCTGAAGGGGGAAGAAGCACCTTACTGAAAATTGTAACTGAGATAACACAACAACTGAACAGTGTAGTATTTAGTTTTGTTGCACGATTAAAGTAGGCATTGTCCAGCACTGCACTGGACAATATGTTATTGTATCTGTTGTCTGGCTGCTTTGTTCTAAGCGCTAGTCTGCCACAATACTTCCTCAAGAAGCCTTAATCTGCTCACCATTAAAATCTTGGGAGTCACTTGCGAAAAGGGTTGTACTTGGCCCAATTTGCAAAGGTGGCCCCAGGACACCAGTGACAAACTAACTCAACTACCACGACTGGGACAAAATAGCATTCCAGCTCCCCTATGAATCCACCGACAGGGCTGTGACATGTATTTATTTCATCTCTCTTCCACTTGCAGATGCTGTGCAAGTTATCATCTCAACCTCCCCGTGCCTAAATAAACAAAACAATGAACGTGCCCATGTGTAATGTAACTGGTGCTCATGCAAAGCCCGCTAATACCTTGGTTCAAGTTACATATACAGACAACATAATCCAAACATGAACTGAAGCAGCCTGTATCCCAAAAACTACAAGCCAACTCTCCCGTATCAGGCATGAATTTCCGAGCATGTTTCTTACCTCCCGCCTACAAACAGAAGAGTTTAAACATCCGCATGCAACTACTTCTCTTCCGATTTTGAGCAACTTCAGTATAGGGAGAAGACAGCTGGTTTGAAAAGGGGCGGTACGACCATATTTTGTGTTGTCATTCTCAGTACATCCTTTGATTGGTTAGGAAAATGACCCGCTTCACAAAAGACGGACTACCCACCCAATAAGGAAACACTCATGCTGTTGCGCCGGAAAAAAAATGTTCGTTGCTCCGGAAGGCGTTGGTCAGTTGCACGCTGGCCGCCATTATGGACAGAGTTAGAATAATGAAATGTAGTCAGCTGGAGCACCGGGTAATCCGACTTGTTCTTTTGTTGTCTGAATGAGAGAGGAGGTGTGCATCAGAGGCTGCAGTTGCGACCGACACTGCCTGTCATCAGATAGTACTTTTGTTCGGCCTACTTGGAAAACGCCCGTGCTGATGCAGATAAAATAAAGGACGACGTGGCAGCTTGCCTGGACCCTACCTGTAGAGAGAACGTTGCAACTGATGTTACCGCAGGGACTGCTGTTCTGCTTTGGTTTCAACATAGTGTAGAGACACATCCTGGATGAACTGAGTAGCATCATGTGATTTTATTCGTCAGCATGGTGGGGAGTGAGCAATAAATGGGGAAACAACAACAAGGGCCTCCGCAAACCGTAATTTTATTACAAGACCGGAGGCTCATATTATGCAGTCTTTTCTTGCTTTTAATTTAAACAGCAGCCAAGAAGAAAACTATATTCCCCAAGAAAAGTAAACTACAAAGGGACATAGGAACAACCAATAGGACATTGAGTACAGCTACTAATACTTCCACTGCGAAGAAGTCCTCATTTTTTGCTGCTCTCAGTCAAGATAAATACTCCAACTTCATTCAAACAATTTCTTATACTTATGTGCATTTATTTGTTTATATGTGTATTTACTCTATAAGCTTTATTTTAACTATAAGCTTCATTTTATATGCCCACGCTCTGTTTTCATCTTCATGACGCCTCACGCGTCTTCCAACGGTTATTTTTAGCCGTTGTAGACGCGTGCTGCCGGCGTTTTACTTCCTGTCCTCGTGTCTTATCAGTGTTACCATTATTGCTCCTGTGCCTGTCTTCGGCCGTGTTGCCCACATGCGAGGCATTCTTTCTGACTGAAACTCCCCTGGGAGGAGTTTCCTAATCCTGTTACCGCCACCTGTGTCGTGAAGCATTCTTTCTGACTGAAACTCCCCTGGGTGGAGTTTCCTAATCCTGTTACCGCCTCCTGTGTTGCGGTAGGGTTTTTCCCTTCTATTTTCACACACCCACCCCTTCAAAGCCACTCCCTACCTTCACAACCTAATTTTAACCCTTTATTTACTGGGTTAAATGTAACCTTGCAGTTTTTTTTTTCTCAGTTTTTTGATATTCTTTATTGTTTCTGTGAATTTTCTTCTTTCAGTATGTCTAAAGAAGAGGATTCTCAATTTTTTAAAGAAACCTTAAAGTCCTTTATTAAGGACTCTGTTCAACAGGCAGTTTCTGTCTCAATGTTGGACATATCCAAAAATGTAGAAGCCTCCTTTTCCAAAATTATTTCTGCTACTGATGTGCCTTCTGCGAAAGGCAAGAAACGTGCGGCCACCCTTGCTGGGCCTTCAAAAGGTGTTTCTGTCTCCTTTGGTCCTCCCAACCGAGAGGTTTCTAAATCGGGAATCCCTTCCTTCCCTTTCCACATTACCCAATTAAGAGACACTGATGACGATGATGACTCTCTTAGTCACATAGATGATATGGACGGATCTTCAGATCCATATGTTTATGGGCCTTTGAAGAAAAGGCGCAACATTTCTCCTATTGACGGTGGTGCCGTTCACCCTGTGACTCAGGTCTTGGTAGACCACTTGGGTGAACCTATGTTCGACCCTTCCTTCGTGATTCGTCAAAACTCCAAAGAATAGTTTCCTGCTGACCATGTTGCAGACCATGTCTCGTTCTATTTACGCCACTCTCTTGACAAGGTTACCAGAACTAAGTTGAAATCTGAGTGTCCTCGTTTCTCTTCATCCGACAGTGTCACTGCTACTCCTGTGATTGACCCAAACATGCTCATGTTGTTCACAAAATTTGGAAAAAACCCTAAGAAAGGAGTGGATAGAGCCTGGTCTGGTTGCCAGGATAAACTTTTAGATTTGGTGGGTCCTCTCACTATGATTTTTTATATGGCTGAGGAAGCCAAAATGGACCATTCCCCAATAGAACCTGTGGTCCTTTCCAATTGGGCGCAACACACTATTTGTATGCTTGGGAATGCAAACACCCAATTATCTATTGAAAGGAGGAAGAGTCTCCTTTTAAAGTTCGATCCCAAGCTGGCGTCTTTGCTCTCCAAAGAAGCGGGCCCTTCGGCTAAAGGTTCGTTATTTGGAGATTCCTTCATAAAGTAACTGAGCAAGTACGTCTCCACCTTCGCCACCCTGGACAAAGCTCATCTTTCTATTGAGAAGATTTTTTTTGTCACAGGTTTTCACCAGGGCCGGCAAAGGCAGGAGTTGCTTTGCCAGCCTCTCCTTCAGAGGTCAATATCCCAACCGAGACTCTTACAACCAGCAAAATCAGCTTGATACCTACTCAGGATACAAACCACGTTTCTATCCCCGTCGCTCAAGAGGGTATCGTAACAGTAGTTATGCCAACAAAGGAGAGCAATTGTCCAGTAAGTGTTTTCAGTTCTGGCCTTCCTCCAGTAGGAGGCATACTGGCTTTATTTCTAGATTCATGGTTGCTTCTCACGTCAGATCCCTGGATAATTCAATCCATTCAAGGTTACCTTTTAGAATTTTATCAACCCCCAAGTCAGTTCCTTTTTCCTCTCCCCCTTGTTTTTTCTCACAACTAAAAACAACTTCTCCACAACGAGATCCAATCCCTCATCTCCAAACAAGCCATTGTACCAGTTCTGTTTGACTCCTCCGTTTTTCGCAGTACCATTTTCTTGGTCCAAAAGAAAAACCAGAAGTTTCGACAAGTTCTGAACCTAAAGAAGTTCAACAATTTTGTAATCTATCGACATTTCAAGATGGAGACTATCCTCTATCTCAGAGATATTTTGCTACAAAATGATTGGTTGGTCAGATTAGACCTTCAAGATGCTTACCTCACAGTACCAATCCATCCCTCACACAGGAAATTCCTTCAATTCCAATGGCAAAACTTTTACCAATTCAAGGTTCTTCCTTTCGGGGTCTTTTCGGCCCCTTGGTGTTTCACCAAGATTCTCAAGCCTGTAGCAGCCTTCCTTCGATCTCACGGTGTCCGTCTGATCCTTTATTTAGACAACTTTCTCCTAATGGCACAATACAAAAACCTTCTCCTTGTTCAGTTACATTTTTGTCAGGATCTTCTACTCAAGTTAGGTTTCCTCATCAACTTTCAGAAATCAGCCCTCGTTCCTACTCAGAAACTGGAATTTCTCGGTTTTCTCATAGACACTACTCCTTCAATTCTTCAACTTCCCCAGCACAAGGTCTCTTTAATCAAGAAAGAGATTTGTCAATCTTTATCCCTTCCTCACATCTCCCTCAGAACGTTAGCTCGTCTAGTGGGGCTTCTCGCTTCCTTTATTCAAGCTATTTTCCCAGGTCCTCTGCGTTATCGCGCCTTCCAACGTTTGAAGATACGCCATCTTCACAAAGGCCTCGACCTATTCCGATCCACTGGTTCTAGATTCCGAATCCAAAGAAGAACTTCTGTGGTGGCTAACACACCTAGATGCCTGGAACGGGAGAACCATCTTCTCTGCCGCCCCAGATCTTGTATTAGAATCCAGTGCAAGTTGGACTGGTTGGGGCGCAAGATGTGGTCAGTTCTCGACTGGAGGCGTATGGTCTCCGAAGGAGTCCTTCTTGCACATAAACAGTTTACAGATGCTTGCAGGTTCCTTTGCCATCCGCTCCTTTACAAAAGACAAAGTAAGTTGCACCAGTCTTCTCAGGATGGAAAACTTAACCGCCGTCCGATACATCAACCATCTAGGAGGCACCAGGTCCAAGATTTTATCTACCCTAGCAAAGCATCTCTGGAAATATTGTCTTCCTCGTCAAATATCAGTCAAAGCGGTTTACCTGCCAGGCAATCTGAATACAGTCGCAGACTGGTACTCCAGACATCTTCATGATTCCAGCGATTGGCAGTTGCACCCTTCAGTGTTCAATCATCTTATTTTCATCTTTGGTAACATGTCCATAGATCTTTTTGCTTCTCGTCTCAATTCCCACCTTCCTTCCTTTTTCAGTTGGAGGCCGGATCCCCAGGCTCTTGCCATGGATGCTTTCCTTCAGATTTAGCCGTCATCTCTTCTTTACGCTTTTTCTCCTTTCCTTCTGATTCCCCGAGTTCTTGCACAAGCACACAGACAACAATCCACTCTAGTTCTCATAACCCCCTTTTGGCAGGCTCAGCCCTGGTATCCAACTCTTTTGGAATTAACAGCCGACCGTCCGGTCTGGCTTCCTCATTTCCCCAACCTGCTGTTGGATTCCCGGGGTCGACAACACCACATGGTCCTCGACAACTCCTGGTTCCTCATTGCTTGAAATTTCAGGTCGACCTGGAGAACCCCAGGAATTTCAGAGGATGCTCTTAACTTCATCCAACAGTCTAGAGCCCTGGGTACCTCCAGAGCATATAAATCCACTTGGACCATTTGGTCCAGCTGATGTATGGGCAGGAGTTCAGATCCCTTTTCAGCTGTTCTAGTGTTAGTTGTGAATTTCCTTGCTTCCTTGGCCTCCCAGGGTAAGGCCTACCGCACTATCAACACTTACAGATCAGCCATTTCAGCCGACATCATAGAGTCAATGGCAGACCGATTGGTGAACATCCCCTCATCTGTCAACTTTTAAAGGGAGTAAGATGTGTTTTTCCTCCATCTCTTTAATATAATATTATGTGGGATGTTAATCTAGTGGTGAAATTGTTTACGGCTTGGCCGGATAATGATCTGCTTTCTCTTAAGCAACTTTCGGCAAAGTTGACTATGCTTTTATGTCTGATATCCCTAAAATGTGTTTCGGATGTTAAAGCTTTGGATGTTACCTCCTTCTTCTTCTCTCCTTTTGGTGTTTCTTTTCAGGTTCGAAGAAGTACTAAAACTAACCTGGCATCTGTTCATTACCCATTTTTTCCCTCTCAACCCAAACTGTGTGTTGGAAATTGTTTAAAGAGCTATGTGACTCGTACTGCAGATTTGAGATCATCCTCAGCCTCTCAATTACTTATTTCTTTCCATAAACCTGTTTCTCCACCTACCTTAGCACGTTGGGTCAAATGGATCATGTCATTAGCTGAGATCAATGTAGATTCTTTTGGAGCTCATTCTGCCAGAGGGACCATGGCCTCTCGGGCTTTCTGGGCCAGGGCCTCTTTACAGGATATTCTCAAGTCTGAAGACTGGACTAATGAAAACACGTTTAAAACATTTTACTGTAAGCCAATCTCTCATGTTTCAGACTGTTATTGCTATGCTTTGAACATGCATAATATGAGCCTCTGGTCTTGTAATAAAATTGAGATTTTCCTAGCCTTGGTGTCCAAAAGGCTAGATTTTATTAAAGACATGGAGGCGACTATTATCCCACCACTCGATTAACTCTTCCCTCTTCCTTTATTTCAGCTCCAACTCCCTCTACCGGCGTTGGCTCCTCCTAGTCTACATGATGTTCTTCCATCAAGACAGGATTCTTTCTTCAACGGTTCTCCTTCCTGTGCTCAAGTCTACGCTCGCCAACTTCAGGATTGCTTTATTGACATTTTCACTGTGATGACTATTTTCTATACAATTTTTTCATTACTTATTCTCCTCTCGCATCAAGAAAAGAGGACTTGTTGTTTGCAGTCAATGTATTAGTAGCTGTACTCGATGTCCTATTGGTTGTTCTCATTGTGATGTCACTTTGTAGTTGACTTTTCTTGGGAAATGTAGTTTTCTTCTTGGCTGCTGTTTAAATTAAAAGCAAGAAAAAACTGCATAATACTCGCCTCTGTGTCTTATATAAAATCTAGTTTTTCAGACACCAAGGCTAGGAAAATCTCAATTTTCGGTGATGGTACAATGACGAGGATGCAGAACTGTGAATTCGCTCCCTAGACACAATAGTTATGAAGAAGAGGCAAACGTTTGGGGTTTACACGGGTCTCCCTGCAGGCGTAAAGAATAACCACAGTACTTTGCAAGCATACATCAATTCTTTTGCCTCGTAAGCCATAGCTACCTGGAATTCAGGTTGCATATGTGGTATTTGCATGGTTTTATGTGTTTATGAGTGACACCAGTGCATTATGCGTGAAACTCTGAGTGACACTATCATAAGTAGAACACGTCACTGAAATCTATGTAATGAGATACATTTCAGAAATTACAGCACATTTTTCGAATATGATACTTTAAAAATATCCTTAAAGCTGTACTCATGTTCCTGAAATACCCATGCAAGTGGGGCATCATGTTGTGTCCTCGCCAAAAGCTATTAGATGTTCTTATTTGACGTCAGTAGGGATGCACTTCAAACAGTTGAGGCTTATCCAATCATTCATAGCCAGTAAAGGAGCAATCTTTTGCCATTTTTAGAAGCTGGTAACATTTTCAAGAGGTATAACTTACTCTTTGAGCTCTGAATAATATATTTTATAGATGGGTAGATACATGCATAGATGGCAATAGATCTAAAGTTCTTTGACAATTATTGGGACAATTACTGACAGAGGAGTTACAATCTTTTTGAAAGCTCTTCTCATCAGTAAATAAGTAAAAGTAGAGAAATAATCAATTTAATGCCACTAGACGTGTGAGAATGGTAAATGACCACAATTCTTTGTTAGAAATGTAGTTAATTTGATACTCCGTTAAGGCATGCACTTAGTTTCCTGTTGCCAGAAGACCATGACTCCATTTCTGATGTTTGATAAACTGGCATCAAGTCAGCTATTTTTTCCAGTATAAGTTAACCAAAACTACAGTTCCAAGAATGCAACAGGTTGTGCTAGCTATAAAGAATGTGGCTTTCTCAAATGAACTGATGCCCTACAATGAGAGGCAGCCCCCTAAACGATCATGTCAACATAACTGCCAAGGTTTCAGATTGCTATGTATGACATTTTCATAATTTCAGTGTAATTATGAGTGACATTTCAACGACCATGAGTGACACTTTCTTGTGAGCAAAATCAAGCAATAAAGATGAGGGAAACGCATAGATATCAGAATTTACACCCATTTGAACAATGAGAAACTGTGGGGCCTGGCAGGCGCGCCCTGCTCTGCATCTTCCCACCTGCGGTCCGCATGGCGGGAGGAACATGGCATTTACTCCTGCCCCCTGAAAGCAATGCTGTGTTAGGTATGGTTTGAGCAGGAGGGGATTTAGGCGGGTGTGTGGTTTTGTGTTTGTCTTCAAATCTTTGTGGTTCGGTTGGCTGGGGTATGAGTGAGGGATTGAGTGATGGGAGTCTTTGAAAAATAAGCAGAGTGGTGTGCCAGAGATATGCTGTACATGCGTAAAGCCAAGCGATCCCAGATCTTACACAGTTGTGTCACCTGCACTCCAGCTGTGTGACTTTTTTTGTCTCTATCTCTGCATTCCACAGTTTGACGATTCCATCATCTCTTTTCACCAGTAATCCTAGAATTAAATAGTGCTTGTGTCACTATAGCTCTTAAATGCCTTCAGTACTAAGGGTTCACTGAAGCAGCCATTCGGGCAGCACATAGCCACCCTAATGTAGGTGACCCATTGTAAAAACAATTACCAAGAGCCTCCCTTTGAGTGAAGGTATCACTCCCTGCACCCTGCAGGCAAGGAACTCATGAAGTCTAGTAAAGTGACCAGCTGCTGACTGATGACCTGGACCCAGCACCCCAGCCAAGTACTGTACAACAGCCCTTAAGGGCAAGCCCTGCTACAGTGTCAAGGTTGGTGGCACTGCGACTCTCCAGGGCTGTGGCGTACTACTACCCGGGGTACCAGACCCCCAGTGTTGGACACCCAGAAGCAAAGTCCACTCCAGACTCCCAAAAGCTCAGAAGTAAGAACTAATCGAGATACTTTAGGTCACCCAAGAACCACCCCCAGAATGGCCCTGCTGAACTGCAATCTACCCTCAAATTCTCCTGCTCCTGACTCCAAGGATCCTTAGATACACGACTACCAGATGACTTATCTGCGCTGCACCCGGCCTCCCTGGCCCTTGCATTGACAAACTCGCTGTGTTCTAGAGGTCCCTAACCCCTTGCGACCCCCCACCCTCCAAGGGGACCTAATGGACTCACCTTCAAGTCCAACTTTAAAGTGTGTTTCCAAGTAGTTCCCTTCTTCTTTTAGCACCAGCTCCAAGACCTTCAGCCGCTGCTCCCACTTGAACTGGGAATGGGGACGTTCTCCGGCTGATCCGTTGGACACTTCAACGATCTCGACCTAAAAGTAGAAGGTGACCTTTGGGAGAGCATTGCCTGAATATATAGGCATTTTTAAAGTTTTTCCCATTGATTCCTATGGTGCATAATTACACACAAAAACAGAACATTTTCTAAACTTTGAAAAATCATAACAAAAGAAGTATTTAGCATATATAGATGATCTTGGTCTTAAAAAGTTTATAAAAATCTGAAGTATTTTTACAAATTGGTCTTGAGTTAGTCTTCAAAGTGTGTATCCACATTTATTGATACTGTGAGTACAACAAATGCTTACCACATCTCCTGGATTCGCCTAACTGCTCGCCCACACTACCACAAAAACAGAGCATTAGGTGGTCTGCTTTTTATTTGTGGATACCAAGGTGGGGTTGCTTGCACACTCTGCATATTGCACGTCATTTTTGTGCACTATATTGAGAGCCAGCCTCCTACACCAGGCATGTCTGTCTCTTAGTAGTACAGTTAAGAGAATTTTTTTCTCAAGTGCTGTGTAGCCCTATCACAAAACACAAAGATACAAGGGATTTTGCCCAAGCCGCCTTCTGCACAAACTCTGCATATCCATAGCAATCACTCCTCTCCTCGACCCTTAAGTCTCTGAGTGCTGGGTGCACGCAGCATTGTTAGCTGAGAGCTTCTGTTGACTATAAATACACAGCCTGCCAAGAGCTTTTCAATTAATGGAAAGGTCTTATTGCGTGACTAAAGCCTTTCATTGTGGGGATGAGGCTACAAGCATTGACATGCGTTAGTCTGACCTCTAATGCGTATTACTTGGCAGAGCTGGTAAACTGCACGTCGGCTTAGCTGTGGCGATGGCAACTAGGTACCTATCAATCTTTTATATGGCAGTTGCATAAAACAGCTAGTTCTGCAGACATGCAGAAATAAACTTAATTAGATGCACAGTGCCAACACTGCAGCAAGAAATGAAAGTACACCCTAGTCAGTCAGGTCTACCAGGAAGGACTATGAAGCCGAAACTTGAAAGAATCCCTGTCTCCTGACACTTTTCTTTCAAAAGGCTGCAGGCAGGGTACAGCAATCTCTCACCAGCAGTGTGTTATACAGGGCTCCTTGTGGCTTGGGCCACGTCCCTACAATACCTATGCTTTATTTAGTGCTGTTGCTGCTCAGTGCTTCTCCATAATCAAGTTTGCTTATCTCATAGTGGCCTGGTTGCTCTGGAGGCAGGCTCGCAAGTATCTAAGGCAGAGCTCCCTTGGACAAAAGTCAGATCTGTCATTCTGCTCAACTCAACCTGTGACTGTTAGCCTATGTGTTTTCAGCTGCATGCACTTCGGCTCTTCAAAGACAATCATGAATTGTAGTGTAATTGCATTATGTGCGCACTTCTTACCTATGGTGCTGTGCTAAAGTGCTTTCTGACCAGACAGTAGGCTTTTGAAGTCGATATAAATAGAAAATAAAGTGTTTCAGTTGTTAACAAGCATTGGCATAGCCAATAGGTCTCGCTTCTGGACCTTATAAGCATTTAGCCATGCAGTACATTACATTGGCAGATGGAACATACCATCACTGACATTGTGCAACCACTGGTGACCCCCTAGAAGGGTCCCCAAACATATCAAGAGTGTTCAGTCATAGTGTTATAAGGATGTTACGTTGGCATGAATCATGTTCACAATTGCAATAAGAAGAGATCAATAAAACATATACAATCATCATTTAAACCCAATAAACCTTTATCAGAAATAAACTTTGTTTGTGCTTTCCTTCATACACGTGCCATTAGACTGTAATGCTCAGAAAAGCCCCTAGAGGGCACCACAATAAAAATAGCATTTGTAAGAAACATGGGGCCATATGTACGAACACTTTTTCCCATAGACACAGAATGGGTAAAAACCTTTGCTACATCTGGCCCGTGGTCTTGTAACCATAGAGTCAGCAACTACAGAGCATAACCACATGAAAACAGAATGGCAGAATGTAATGCAGTGTAACCATGTTTTTAGCCCCTAAAGAGCATAGTGCGTCATACATATTCGGGCCAAGCAGGCCTACTAGAATAAAATTACAAACAAGACCCTTAAAACACAAACTACTCCCGCTGTAAAACAAAAGTTCCATCCATGAGAGGGATTAAAAAAAAGTCACTGAATGGTAGGAGAGGTTATTGCCCCCCCAACCTAGTGTGGAGACCCAGAGATTCCCTAGACTGAAAGTGTGTGTCGTGCTGAACGTTTTGATGGTGGTCCTATTGTCCTAGGACCATCACACGGTGAGTTATGGGCAAAAATGTTGTGTAGAAGGAATGCTCTGCAAAGCATTATGGGGTGAGTTTCCGATTGCAGCGAATATTGTAGTATCTTTACTGTAATGCTCAGAACAACCCGTAGAGGACACCACAATAAAAATAGCATTTGTAAGAAACATTGGGCCTGATTACAACTTTGGCAGAGGGGGTTAATCCGTCCCAAATGTGAAGGATATCCCGCCCACCGTATTATGAGTCCCATAGGATATAATTGACTCGTAATACGGCGGGTGAGATATCCGTCACATTTGGGACGGATTTTCCCCCTCCGCCAAAGTTGTAATCAGGCCCATGCTCATGTAACTATATAGTCAGCCCCTGGATGGCATAACCAAATGAAAATGGAATGCAGAAATTAATGCAGTGTAACCATATATTTAGCCCCTAGAGAGAATAGTACCTTACACATTTTCAGGCCTACTGCAATAAAAGTACAAAAAAGCCCCTTAAAAACACAAACTACTCCCTGCTGTTAAATACATGTTCCAGCCATGAGAGAACTTAAAAAGACAATGAATGGTGGGAGAGATTATTTTGGGGTCCCCCCAACCTAGTGTGGGGACCCAGAGTTCACCTAGAAATCGTGCATCATGCTGAAGTTTTTGGTGGTGGTCCTATTGTCGTAGGACCACCACAGGCTGAGTTATGGGCAAAAATGTTTTGTAAAAGAAATGCCCTGCAAAGCATTATGAGGCGAGTTTCCCGAGTGCTGTGAATATTGTAGTATCGACTCTCCTTCTGTGCCGGGAGAGTCCTATTGAAAATATCTGTGTTTTTTTTCTGTTTAAAATGTGCCAGTTTGTATATTTTGCAACTGCAAAACGTAAGTTGTACTCATGTAAAGCACTTCTCCAATCGAGTTCGCGCTATATGAAACTCAAAAAATACAAATAAAATATAACCTCCCCCCTTCAGCTTGCAGCCTTTGGGCACAGACTCCACAAAGAAACAGCGGCAAGCCCAAAAACAAGGAAGAAACAACATACGGCCACGGAGGGCGAAGCAGAGAAGCAAAATAAAATGGTAGTGTGCCACACTAAGGCCCATATTTATGGGAAAGTGACAGAGCGCGATGCTGCGCCAAAATTGGAAGCACCACGCTCTGTCATTTTCACAATGCAGGGATGCGCCATATTTAACTGAATACGATGCACCCCTGTGTTGTCCCCGTGCGCTGGCGCTAAATTTAGCTGCCAGCGTCAAAACACAAGTATCCTTGCACCATCACTAATGGTGCTTTGGCACTTCTATGTGTTCTGCAGAATGCATCACACACAGAAGTGCCAAAGCGTCATTTTGAAATCATTGTTTATATATAGGAAGGGACACCTTCCTGCATATAAACAATAATTTCTGGCATTTTGCTCTTTCTGCAGCAAGCATAGAAAAAGCAAAAAACGAGGAGGAATATAAGTATTCCTCCTCGTTGCGCCATGCTAACGCCACCCCTGGGGTGGTGTTAGATTTTGACGCTGCCTCAGGTTTACGAAATCTCGTAAATCTGAGGCAGTGTCAAAATGCAATGAGTGTTGCTACGGCATGCCTACAGCAACACCCATTGCACGCCCCTCTGACGCAGAAAACTGCATCGGAGGGGGCCATATTTACAAGGAGGCGTAACGCCACAGAAAGTGGTGTTACACCTCCTTATAAATATGGATCAGAGGTTAGTGCCACTGGTGCGTCACATAAGGTGACGCCCCAGTGGCGCTAGGGGCACTTAAATAAGCCCCTAAGTTTTATGGCCGATCATGCAATAATACATGTAACAGGGTCAGTCTCCAAGGTGGGACAAAAGTAAAACATTTACCTATGAAATTAAGGGAATTTTGTAAGGCAGAGTAGATTAGAGCATGTCGAGAGAGCAGCAAATGTGTGCTGCTAGGCTCAACCTCAAAAGCGGAATTCTAGCACCTAAACCAATAGGGTTGACAAATTTTGGCTCTTTGCAACAAAGCAAAGTGTAACAGTAAGTAATAAATAAATGGATTCATACAAAGGGCGCAATCACTATCAACCTAATACGTCACAGTAATGCACCTTTACTTAGTCCTTGCAACAAGAATTAGCAAAACCAATAGTTCCTGCATCTGTCACTGGGGTGCTTGACATATTGGCTTTGCTAATGTTTGTTTTAGTTTTGACTTTGTAGCAGAATTCATTGTAAGATGCCCAACCAAGGTATCTTTTTTTTAACGTAATTTTATTGTTTTATTATACATACGTTAAATCACACCACATCACATGTAACATCATAATTGTCAGATCTTGAAAATCTAACACACAAAATGCATGTACTAGGGGAGACCATAAAATGTCTACAGGGTGCATTTCCACAAATTAAATTAACATTATTTTCTTATCTTGTGGGTGGGAGGGATACTTTGTCATGTCGTCAGTGAAAGAATATTTCTCCTTACTATCGTCCCTCCCAAAGTTGTCTGTATGCAACACAGCAATAAAGCCTCAGGGCAAGTATACAAAAAATATACAGCTTTCCTGTAGAATCATATCAAACAAGCTAACAATAATAATAAATATTGAACACTCTCTTGGAGCATGGACCCTATGTGGGCTGGAGTTAAGTGCCAGTGAAGCCTCTTACTATCTGTAGGGAATCTTAGATACACTATGGAGAGAAAGGAACCTAAGCGGAGTGTCACCCAGTATCAGCCTTAGGACCTGATTTAGAGTTTGGCCGAAGGGGTTACATTGACACAGCAGTGACGTTATCCCATCCACCAAAACATAGATACCATAGGATATAATGGGATTTATATTTTAGCATACGTGATATCTGTCTTCTTTGTGACGGAGTAACCACTGCCAAACTCTAAATCAGGCCATTAGTCTTGCATTTAGCTAACAGTTACCATCCACAAGGGGGTGGTTCTGAGGAGCAGGTGTAAAGCCCTGGAGGGAAGCTCCTTTATTTTAGGCCACTGATCTCAGCTGTTGTACTTTAAAAAAGGATGGTATCCCAGGATCTTGCAAAGTCAGGTTTTCTCAGTCCTCACTTCATGTCCATGTGTAACAAGGTGTTTTCATATCCAGGCCATGTCCCAACCTCTCTGTGCCATTTATTTTTGGATGGGATTGCTCTTCTTTTTTCATGGCTGTCAGATGCTTTGCCAAGATGAATGCTAGATCGGTGAATTTGGTTATAGGCTTCTTCTCTATAGGATATGGGAAGTCGCTCAAAAGACATGCCTGCATATTGCAGTAAATGGTCCTGTTTGTGACTTGATTAACTAGTTGTGTGATCTGTACCCAGAATGTTGAGCTTTGAGGGCAGCTCCATGTCATGCGGAGAAAGTTAGCATCCAGCGACTGCATCAAGGACAGGTGGCCTCTGCCTGTGGGAAGTAAACAGGTAAACAGTTTGAACTTAATGTTGCAATATATCAATCATATTGTTGATAAGATGCTTCCCCACCTAGTCTGTTTGATTACTTGTCCCATGTCTCCCTCCCATTTGAGCCTTAACACTATGGGCCAGTATCTTGGAATATTTTTTCATAAAGCATAACAAAAAGCATTCCTGGATACCTCCTGTGTGCACACATATGCACAGATAGCACTCTTAGGATGGTTTAAGAACCTTTCAGAGTTGGTTGGCCATAACTGTGTAGCAGCTGGCAACGAAAGGTGCTCTGGGGGGCAAGTGGCAATAGGAGAATAGGGAGATTTTAAATAAACTGGGCAGGGAGAAAATAGCCCCTCAAGCACTGCAACAGAAGGTCCCGACATGAGGTACAACACACCCAATCAAAACACGATGAGATAGCTATGGTCCTCTGAGCAGGAAAACCCCAAGAATAGGGAGGAAAGACACTGAGGGGCATATTTATACTCTGTTTGCGCCGGATTTGCATCGTTTTTTTTTACGCAAATCTGACGCAAAACTAACTCCATATTTATACTTTGGCGTTAGACCCGTCTAGCGCCAAAGATCTTGGAGTTTGCGTCATTTTTTAGCGTGGACACCTTCCTTGCGTTAATGATATGCAAGGTAGGCGTTCCCGTCTAAAAAATGACTCCGAGGCATGTGCGCCGTATTTACACTCCCGGGCAAAAATGACGCCCGGGAGCGGGCGGGTCAAAAAAAATGACGTCCAGCCACTTTAGCGTCATTTTTTAACGCCTGGTCAGGGCAGGCGTTAAGGGACCTGTGGGCTCGGAAAGAGCCCAGAGGTGCCCTCCCATGCCCCCAGGGACACCCCCTGCCACCCTTGCCCACCCCAGGAGGACGCCCAAGGATGGAGGGACCCATCCCCGGGAACTTAAGGTAAGTTCAGGTAAGTATTTTTTTTCTTTTTTTGGGTGGCATAGGGGGGCCTGATTTGTGCCCCCCTACATGCCACTATGCCCAATGACCATGCCCAGGGGACATAAGTCCCCTGGGCATGGTCATTGGGCAAGGGGGCAAGACTCCTGTCTTTGCTAAGACAGGAGTCATTTCAATGGGGGTTGGGAGTCTAAAAAAATGGTGCTAATCGGGTTGAGGCGAAAATTTTGCCTCAGCCTGACTTGCCCCATTTTTTGGCGCCCAAGCTCCATTTTCCCCTACGCCGACGCTGCCTGGTGTAAGTCATTTTTTTTTACGCACACCAGGCAGCTCCGCCGGCTAACGTCATTCCATAAATAAGGCGCCCGCATGGTGCTTTGGAATGGCGTTAGCCGGCGTTAAATTTTTTGACGCACAACTGCGTTGGCGCAGTTGTGCGCCTTAAAGTATAAATACCGCACTGAATCAGGAGCAGGAAGCTGTAGTAGACAAGAAAGCTATCAAATCAGGAACCAAGGGTGGAACCAAAGCACAAACTCAGTATATTGGGTTTAATAGATCTGCTGCAGACAGTTACCTAAAGCTGTAGCCAATCCCTAAAAGCGGCTGTGTGATTTGTGCCCCTAGCATGCATACAGAAATACTATCTGCAATGTCAACTTCACAATTTACAGACTGAACAGACTCACGGCAATGCCCCAGTGCTGCGTGATGTGCACTTCTACAGGAGATCCACCAGGCTGCCCTCTGCTCCTCTGGGTACCGCCTTTAACATCTCTCTTCCCTTCTGCTAAGACATATCCTCTCATTCGGTTCACACATAGCCTATCATTTACAAGGCATTTTTGTATAGCGCACATGCAGCAAGAAGTATTAGTGTGTTGTCAATGTAACCAGATACGTACAGGTGAGTGCTGAACATTGTAAATACGGGGAAGGAAAAACATGAGTAAGGGTCTGCACATGAGGATTACAGACATTATCAACAAAACAGATTGAAATGTAAAACCTTCATGTAGCTCTAGGATGTGGATCCTCCCTCACAGTTACTTCTTACATCACCCATCCCACACGCTAACCATCGCTCCTGAAGACAAGTTCCTGTAATCAAAGGCTTCTCTCTCTTTGGACATCCAAACACTTGTTTCTCTTTGGGCATTCTGTGTCATCTCAGGGTGGTTTGTCCTTAATGATAACTGCGTTTGCGCTCTGCTCTTCGGTGGAGAGGGGGAGGGGCGAGGGTACCTTGGAAACCCTTGCACACTTCAATCCTCTCTTGATCCTATGCTTTCCCTCTGTGTCAGCGTCTTCTCCTCGTTCCCCCATCTATGCCTTACCAAACAGGTGAATGTTCGGTTCGGTATTAGGCACAAAGATTCCTCTGTGCACATGGCCTACTTGGATCCTGCAGGAGTATGATATGGCTTTCTTATGCCTCGGGACTGAACTACTTGCTGGCTCGGTCCCTCTAGGCCCTTGCTGTACTGTGCAAAACGGCTTGCGTTGCCCAGCCTCTGGCATGTGCTGTCATACTCCTCCAGCCGTGGGGCGTGCCTGTTCTTTCAGTATCTTTTGACCAGTGGCGGGGATGCGTAGATCCCCGAGGTTCCTCACCCGCAGCCAGCTGAGCGGGTTGAACCAGTGTGGGTGCTCCTCTGCTTGTGCTACCTGCAGCCACCTCGAGCTCAGAGCGACATTTCTGCTGCAGTCTTTCAAAACAAAGAGGAGGAGTTGCTCGGCCACAGGCGGTTAACAACCAAAAGGCCTGAGGCTGATCCCCCAGCACCCAACGCGTAATTCGTATATCAGCCAATGAGGTCAGAGTGGACACACCAGCCCGTGGCACTGCCTTGGGAGGCACGTGACGTCGCATCCATCAGAACATAGGACGTGGAAGATAAGATTAATAGGTAGTTTTGCACTTTGCTTTCATAAAGAAGCTGCCCCAGAACTTACAAATAGGTACTGTATTTCAGTACTGGCAAACGCCGTCACAAATTACTGCTGGTCCTGTTCCTCATCTTTTGACGTTCAAGACAGCAGCAGTTGTGTGTGTTCAGTAGAGATGGAAAATATTGAGAAGACAGAAGTGTCAGGTACGCTACCCACCTGGAAAACCTATATCTCTGACAGTCTTCTAACAGCGGACAGGAAAGTGTTAAAAAAGCAGGAAACCTGACCTAGCACATTTTAGATGCAATGCTTACTGCAATAACTCTGCCTTCTAGCACGTGTGACTTCTACTGAAGTGCTTAAGTGTGCGATTCTTACAAGTGAAATCAGGGAGGCATTCATGCCCAGTTTTGCCACTGTTGACCATAGCACCACCCTGTCCACTGAAACATCAGCTGGATCAAGCAAGGCCATTTAAGTGCCCCCACCCAATCCTGACCATCAACTGCGCCAACATCTTGAGGGAGATAGAATGAACAGCCATACTGCTCCATTTTATGACAATCTCCTCTCCTGGACGTCTTAGATGAGCCATTATTAAAAAAAATTATTCCTGGAGATGTTAGGAAACAAGATTGATCGATAGCTGCAATGATCCTGCATTTCTTGTTTTTTGATGTAGATAATTGCTTCTTGAGCCCTAGATATGCATATAAGGTTTGAGTTGCACGGAAATGTTGTGTCTGCGTCAGAGGATCCTGGTTTGCATTGAGTAATAATAGGCCTCTTTCCCTGTTCTCGATATTTTTTTCTTAATAGTATGTCCGGTGTGTGGAGGGGGGGGGGGGGGGTGTTTAAAGGAGTCATATCCAAGCCAAAATCGGGAACTGCGTAGTGTTCCACTCCACCCCCTAACCCAACCCTCTGTCCTCCCAAAGTGCATAAAGGGTTACTGTACCCCCACTTCTTGGAGAGTACATAGATTGTTAAGGACATCAGATCTTGTTGATTCAAATATATTATCATAGCCGTCTTCTTGGATTTTAAACAGTATTTCCTAGTTAATCTGCAATTCATTAGAGCTGTGCACCCCAGCATAATCCTTCACAGAATTAGGTCAGAGCACGGATCTCCACATGCTTGACTACACGCTAAAGAGTTGCAGAAATATTCAATTAGCAGTCCCTTAAAAGGATTAATATGCTTGGTGCTAGTTCTTACCGTGGAAGAAAATGTTTCCTGAAATATTTTTGTTCTTTGACCATTTAAGTGGGCTAGGCGAGAAACAATACTTAAGTGTTACTGCTGGTACTTTTGATGCTTTAGAGCTGTGTGCTTTACCAGAATGGTAGAAAGCCTCTTTAATAAAGCACGTATTTAAAAATCCCTCCTAAAGTGCACTAAGAAAAGTATTTTCACAATTTTTTTAAAATATATTTTTATTTTCAATTTTAAACACTTTAATAAACTTGAACATACATCAATTCCTTCAACATTGCATTACAATGCCTGTACATACTGAAATGTGCACAATCCACTGTGCATGCCATAAGCCAGCAAAATTTGAACTTTTACTATAGAGTCTCTGCGACTCGTTTGGTGTGTCCCCCTTGACTGTTATTGCTTTGTATCCTCAATTTTTTTCTGTCTCTCGACTTTCCTCCTTTAGCCCAACCTCGAAGCGATAGTAGACCTTCCAGGACCCCTAAATCCTACTGAACGTTTTCGGGCATCCCTCGCGTTGTATGTCACTTTCTCTGCCATCATATATAAGTCCATACCTACCCTCCGTTCCCCAATGTTTGGCAGTTCTGGGGCTCCCCCAGTGCTTGGCCACATCTCTCTTGGCCACCTTTAACCCCAAATGGGCCAGTAGAAGTTTAGGGCGTGGAAGGACTACATCAGTGGGTATCCCCAGCAAAATAAATTTGAGGTCTAGAGGGATGTTTTGCTCCAGTACTGCCTCTAACTCTTTTTGTATCTTTATCCAGTATCCTTGTACAAGGAGGCATTCCCAGAGCGTGTGTAGGAAGGTACCCAGTGTCGTTTGACATCGCAGGCTGTGAGGAGGCGAGGCTCTTCCAAATTTGTGCAAGCGGAACCTATCAGAATATATTCGATTGAAGATTTTAAATTGAATGATCCTCAGCCTGGCTTTAATGGCCATTTCCCTATGATGCATCCATCTCGCCCAGTTCTCCCTCCCACCTCGCCCGTAGTTGTTTTTTGGGAGTCAGGCATATTGTTGGAGATTGTTCTGCACGTCGCTAAGAGTACTTTCCCCACTATCTCCCCCATTAGCAGTCTGCCTTCGAGTGGGGAGTATTCAGGGATGTTCACTGGTCCTAGTTTCTCTGTTTGCTAGGCATGCCACACCCTAATGTAGTACTGTTGGGTATAGTCCAACTAATAGTCCCCTTGCAGGGTCTCCCTGGTCTTTAAATGCCCAGCCTCTATCAGGACCCCCACTGTGGAGATCCCTAGTCTGTCCCAGGCTCCAAATCCTGTCAGCTTCTCAAATTCCCTAAGCCAAGCTTCCTTCCAGAGAGTTGTGGCTCTTGTGATTTCCGTGTTCCATCCCGTGTACTTCTCAGCCACCTTCCAGGCCACTATGGTATGTTTTGTGGCTATCAACAGTTTCTGCACCTCCTTCCCTCCGTATAGGTAGTGGAAAAATTATTTGTTTTGGAATTGGCTTCTTTCTAATAAGTACATGGGGTTATCTTCCTGAACATGCCCCCAGCCATTTATCGAGATGAGATGCGCTGCCCAATAGTATGCCCAGATATCTGGGAGGGATAGCCCTCCATTATATTGATTGCGTTGGAGTGTATGAAGTGCAATGTGTGGGTGTTTCCCATTCCAAAGTAAAGTGCAGAGATCTCCCTCTCTCTTGAGGAATACGGTCTCTGGGATCTGCACATGCGTGTTTTGAAGAATGTAGATGAGCTTTGGCAGGGTGACCATCTTAAACAAGGCCGTCCTGCCCTTCAATGTTAAGCGAAGTGACCGCCATCTCTCCACGTCTTCCTGAAAGTCTCCCAGCACCCTACCAATGTTTCTGGTGAGACTTTGCTCTGTAGTTTGAATTACAAAGATGCCCAGGTACTTGAACCCATCTCTAGCTTATTGCAAATGCTCCAGGAGTGTTAGTTGTGGCATGTGTATAAGCTAGATTTATTCCAGTTTATCACATAACCGGCATAGTCCCCAATATCGTTCAAATGTTTGAAATACAGTGGGCAACGTGGTATGTGGCATGGTGATGTACAACAAAATGTCATCTGTGTAAAACAAGATCTTCTCTTCTTTGCCCCATACCCCCCTCCCTGAATATCACAATTGCCTCTTGGTTGCGCACCATGCATGCCAGCTGCTCCAGCACCAGGGCAAAAAGTAGTGGGGAGAGAGGGCAACCCTGCATGGTTCCCCTCCTTAGTAGGAAGTCTTCTGATGTCACTCCATTAACTCGTACAGCTGCCATGGGGCCCTGATAGAGTAGTGCTATCCATTGTAGGAATATAGGTTCGAATCTGAGTCTCAGTATTTTCACTAATTTATTACTACAGTGCAAAGGTCAGTCTCTGTATTACCATAGACCTTACATTAGGGCCCCATGACTAACTTAAGAAAAGAAGACGCAATCATTGCTTACTGCCTCACAGATTCCATATTATTACAATCAATTAATAGAGAAACCCATAATGTCCATATTCCAAAAGGCTAACATAATGTCATTTTATCACACTGCACTAATTTAACCCTATGTGCTCTAGTTCCAGTTAAATGCCTGTATTGATACATTCTTCCCATGGAAATGACTGCTTGTCATAAACCCTAGGGGCCAGATGTAGCAAAGGTTTTTACCCATTCTGTGTCTATGGAAAAAAGTGTTTGTACATATGGCCCTAGGTGTGATAAGTACTAAATGATATTAACATTGTTGATGGAGAGACATATTACTCACTTGGATTTAACTCAAAAGAGTCATTACCACGTCCCACAGTCAGTGAGGCTAATAAGCAGCATATTATACTGTGCCTTTGCATATGTACTATAGAGAGCAAGCCGTAAGTGGACCATGAGGTCTCTTCCTTCCATCAACAATAGTATTAAATAGCATTAGTGTAGATTTTCTACTCTGATATTGTGTGTGTGTATATATAGATAGGATCAACTCAGTAGCTATAGTTACTTCTCACTGCCCCCAGAAAATACAATTTTCAATGTTTAAGATCTCTGGCAACCTTAGACTAAAGTACCCAAAATCTTCCTAATTTGGGGGCTAAAAGTTATACATGTCATTTGAATTCTCATAGGAAAAAAGCCACACTCACACAAAAATCTACTGGACACATTTTCATGAAACATGGATGATGTAAAGCGGCCTGCTCCTGCTCGCAGTCCCCCTTTGTTGTTGTAATCATCCTTTCAGTGGCTTTGGCGAAATAAAGCTGAAAAGCTAGAGGTCAATTGATGTAGGAAAAAGTTACATATTTTCTGAAAGGTCTCTTTGCGGGCTCCAGGTAAGGTTAGTGGCAGTCTGACAGAATATGAAGATCAAGGTGATTACCTTGCCCATATGACAGGACTAACGCAGATGTTACCCTGCAGGACATTGTTGGCATGCATTCAGGCCACAAAATCAGAGTTTAGGGCAGGCGTAAGAGCATTACAAACCTAGCAGATATCTAGACCTACCAGTGCTTGCGATTCTGATCCTACTGTCAAACCCAAGCAAAAAGAAATATTAAGAGCACCAGTGTTCACTCGTAGTAGATAGACTTTTCCTTTGTCAGGAGCTGGTTTCAACATCCCAGGTGATACCACTCAGATACAGGTTATCCATGGCTGCTCCTAAACGCAGCTATGCTAATAGTAGTAAATTTGATATTTTCTTCAATCAGTGCCATTTGCACGTTATGGCTTGTGCCGTGACATTTCCAGATGACCCATCAAGGGTAGCCTTTATCCTTTCTTGTTTTGGAGGAGATGCTGTTTAATTGTCCATACTCTTAGTGGAATATGATGATCTCATCTTGTACAACTTTATAGCCTTTAAAGACACGATACGACGTATGTCTGCCTGTCATACTTTCATACAGTCAGCAGACAATGAGCTCCTTAACCTAAAACAGGGTAGTTCTGATTTGCTTCATTATGTGAACTCTTTCAATCATTTAGTGATTGAAGCGGAATGGCCAGAGTTCAAGAAAAGCTCTTATGTTTTACTGTGATTTACCCAATGACTTAAAGGGCCTGTTAGTGCAAATGGTAGACCCGCTGGGGGAGCTTTTATAGACCTTGTATTATAGGCTTGGGGAACATAAATCCAAGAAAGGCAGGGGTGGGGAATATAAGTATATTGTGGTTCAGTATAAACCCAGAAAAATACCCATAAGAGTGTCCGGTCAAGCTAACCAAACCTAGACCGAATATAAACCATATGCACTTTCCGTGGTCAATGTGGGTTCGATGGGAAACAGTCAGGCTCGGTAGGTAGTGAGGTCGGCCTACTGGGCTATTAATTTAGATTCCAGATACTCTGTGTCTATCCAGGCGCATGCATTCTCTTCTGGTGCTACTACCCAGGAGTTGATACCTGATGCAGAGAAAGACTTGCTGGCTGTGTTTGACAAAAAAGGAGCTAATACCCTGCCACTCCATTGCTTTTTCAACTGTCATATAGACCTGGTTCCTGGAGCCAAACTGTCTTGCAGCTGAACCTACCCTCTCACCGAGAAAGAAAACGAACATCTATGCACCTATTTGAATGGGTTTCTCAAGAATGGTTTTACGCGCCATTCAAAGTCCCCTGTTTCCTATCTCCTCTTTCCTGCAGCGAAAAAGGATGGGCATCTACGCACATGAATAGACTACCATGCAGTGAATGACATAACGGTAGTAAAACGTTACCTGTTGCCCTTAATTACCAGTATTTTCGATCAGGTCAAGTCTGCTACCATATAGAGTAAGCTGGACTTGCGCGGGGTCTATCATCTTGTCAAAGTCAGAGCGGGTGGCAAATGGAAGATTGCGTTTCGAATCAACTGCGGCCTCTACGAGTAGCAAGTTATGCCTTTGGACTCTGTAATGCGCCCGCTGCTTTCCTATTTTTTATTGACAAAGTGTTAAGGGAGCACATTAATGTCAGTTGTGTCGCCTTCATAGGTGTATTGATCCATTCCAAAAACATGCAAGAACATATCCAACAGGTACGTGCCATACTACAACAACTGCACAAGCACAACCTATATGTGAAACTAGAAAAAAGTATGTTTCACACCACAGAAGTATACTTTCTAGGCTACATCCTGAGTCCCTAGGGAATTAGAATGGATTCGAATTTTTTTTATTCCATACTCCAATGGCCATCACCCACCTCATTAAAGCAGGTTCACAGTTTTTGGGGATTTGGCAAAGGCTACAGGTGCGTCATTGACAATTTCTCCAAAACGATAACCCCCTTAACTCGTTTGCTACACAGGGCGTTAAGCTCTTATGGGATGCTGATGCCGAATAGGCATTCCAAACCCTGAAGAACATATTCACGTTTATGTGCCACGACCATCTTATGACTAACCATCCTGGATACCATAAGACAGTAGAACACCTGCAAAGACACTTTTGATGGCCTTCTACGGGCAGACAAACATGAGTACATATCTCGATGTACTATCTATTCACGGGGAAAAACCCCACTTTACCCACTGTTGGGTTGTTACACCTCAAACCTGTGCCCCACGTCTGTGGCACAAGGTGACCATGGATTTCGTAGTTGAGTTACCCAGAACTAAGATAGGACACTCTACCATACCCAATGAGTAGATCACCTGACCAAAATGACACACTTTGTGCCACCAAAGACACTCCCCACAGCTGTAGACCAAGCCCCCATCTTCATGAAATAAATAGTACGTTTACATGGGTTGCCCTCCGTGTTATTAACTAACTGGGGTGCTCAGTTTATATTCCATTTCTGGGGCATGTTATGCACCTCGTTGAACATGGAAATACTTCACTCTTCATCCTATCATCCACAAATTGATGGTCAGACAGAAAGAACGAACAAAATCATGGCACAATACTTGCAATGCTTACTGCTTGCCATAGAAAAAGAATAGTCCAACATATCAGGGGCTGTTGAATTCTCATACAACAATACTGAGCATGCATCCATAGGCATGTCCCCTTTCTTCTGTCGTCAGGGACATCATCCACAAGTAATGCCCTGGGAATTCTCCAACAGTCCTAAGCTTACTGTGTAGGAGTTCCACTCCTCCTTGCAGGCATTGTGCAATGAGCATGTTTTGAACTTGCTAAGGCCAAAGACACATACAAGCGAGCAGCTGATGCACACCATCAGTCCAAACTTGTCTACCCAGTGGGGGATAAGGTATGGTTGTCCATAAAAAACCTTAAACTACATGGATCAAAAAAGTTGCTACCACAATACTTGGGTCCCTACACCATTACCAAAATCATAAATGAGGTAGCCATGAACCTAGATTTACACACAACCATGAAAATACATCTGGTATTCCATGCTGTCCCTTATAAAGGGTGCATCAAGAGAATCAAGTCAGCACTCCACTTCTCTCTGAGCTAATTGATGACCATGCAGAATAGAAAGTCTGGGCTATTCTGGACTCAAGAATAACCAGGGGCAAACTGTACTATCTTATGGATTGGAAGGGGTACAGTCGAGAGGAACGCTTGAGAGAGTCTCTTTCCCATGTCTATCATGCTACTCATTTGGTTCATGCTTTTCATGCCTATCACTTACTGAAACCTCACCCTGCTACTCCTGTGTTAGGTATACTGTCTCGGGGAGAGGGATGGGTTACTGTCATGGTTCTGAGCCCATGACCACCTTCTATCTTGTCCAATCCCTCCCTGTTTGACAGACAGTGTGTATGACATGTTATACAATAATGTTCTTTACCTTTGTGTTCTGCTTCCTTTGCCAGTCAGTGCTGTGTTTGCTGCACGACCCGATCTATTGCTGTGTGCAGAGTATAAACAAGCAAAACGTCTTTGAAGTCAGTGATGCAGCTCTTGCTTTCCACATCCATTGTGGTCTACATAATGGGTTGGAGTTCCAGGTTGCACATCATATCAACCCACGTCCAAACGCTCAATGCTGCTTCGATTTTTTGCTATGGTTACAAGGATGACGTAGGATTACTCTTTCCTATCCAGGTTACCGCACTATTGTTTGGAACGTTTCCTCTGTGACTTGCGAAGCTGTATCCCCTGCCTTCCTGCAACTTTACACAAACGTGTGGTTGCACGTACCATCAAGGCTTCCCTGCATTCCTGCTCACAGTAAGTTACAGCAATTGGAGCGCTTAAATTATACATCGTGAGGCACATGCTTGGAGTGTATAAACTTGTACATTGCAAAACACGCCTCGGAAGCACATAGCCCTTATTATGGCCATCACACGCTTGGAGCGCTTAACCCTGTTCTTGGCCAGCAGGCGCTTGGATGCGATTTTGTTTTCATTTTACTTACAGCGCATGGAGCGCTTATGGTAGCATTTCAGAGTGTGCTTGGAAGCGCTTTTTTCATATTGCTTACTGCGCATGGAGCGCTTACAGTAGCATTTTTAGCACATGCTTGAAAGAGCTGTTTTCATATTGCATATTGCACATGGGGAGCTGGTTGTGGCATTTTCAGCATGCACTAGGAGTACACATATCTCTCGTTTCTTTGGTATCACAGACCTGGATGCGCTAGTTCATCACAACAGTACCACAATATAAGGCATGTGACTTTTCTTTGTTGATTTACAAAAGCCATTAAGTTAGCGAATTAGTAGACAAGCAAATGAATTTGAACTGAGTATTTGCTTGTTGTATTCCTGGACTATGAGATATTACATCATGCCAAGGTTAATATATTTACATTCTTCTCTTACTATGGGTGTGTGAGTGGGCAGTAGACACTGATCCTATACTACATTTGCCCTCAGGTAGATATCAGGGATTAGGGGGTGGTTGGGAGTACACAGGATTGTCATAAACATTCCCATAGACACTAACCTTATCCTTTATATTTAAAGGTACAGCCACAAATAAGAACACCCTATAAAAAAACCTAGAATGTCCTCTCCTATGCCCCATCCTTCTGCCTTGTTAATACATAAATGCAAGTGGGAGGAGGTGGAAAGGGACGTTGGAGTTGGTTCGTATCATCTCTACAAGGTCACTCCGTGGACGCCAGGTAAGGTTTGCGGTGGTCTGACAGCTTATTTACAAAATTCATCAGGAGTCAACAAACATATATTAGAAATACTGTATAATGTTCTAACAATGTTTACAAAATTCTTTTAGGATCATCAATCAAGACACATTTCATTAAAAAGTAAAGTGCAATAATTCTTGTGTGCAAAACAAGACCTACATAATCAATCATTTTATGCATTTAATCTGGCATCAAAAAGTTCAGAACTGCATTTGTGCAATGAGCGTATATGATAAAGTGCATTTGTGCAATGAGCATATATGGTAAGGTGCTGAGTGCATTTCTGTAAAAGGTTATCGACTAGTAGTAAACATACAATTTCCTCAGATCAGTATAAAGTGATGTCTTATACCACTTGTAATGTCAGTAAGCATGATACCACTCATAAAATGGACTTCAATGTGTTTCTCACTATTAAACAATCAAGTGATTAAGCCCAAATATGTCAAAGACCCCTATTCATGAAAATATTGTATTCATTCATAAAATACATTTCATTACAACAATATTAAGTGAGATATACAACATCTGCCTCAGAATTCATGTTAAAGAAGGAAAGAACTCAACATAAATGCCCATGAATATAAAGGGCACTTCACAAATGCACATATAGTTCTGCATCACTGTTGTAGCCCAATGGAGTTTCAGTTCCCATCATTAAAATCAATTTAGATTCCTGTCTCCTCAGTTCCAATTTACCGCCCCCCCCTCCCTTTGGAATGTGTCCTTATATGCTTGATACCATAGTATTTAAATCCCTTCAAACATCCCAGAATGGCTTCCATTAAATGATTGGCCACGGCGTAGCTTTTATCACAGTTTTTTATAGGACTTATGTGCTGTAAAATTCTCACTTTTACTTTTTTAATGGTGCTACCAATGTAAAGTTTCTGATATTCCACAAACTAAGGGCCATATTTGCAAGGCCCTTTGCGCCACTGGAACTTCACTTTTAGTGATGGTCCGGCAGCTCACACTGCAGGGCCATATTTACAAGGCCACATAAAGCCACTCTGCGTGACTTTTCATGGCCTTGTAAATACGGACTGAGTCAACACAGCACAAGTCTCTGCGTTGACTCACCCTGCGACGGGGGGCATTCCATGGGTGTTGTGTTGGGGGTTCCCACTGCTCACCCATGGATTTTGATGCATTCCCAGGTTTACAAGGATTTGTAAACCTGGGAATGCATTGTGCAGTACACATAGAAAAAGGAAAACGCCTCTTGTGATTAGGATACCTTCCTGCACAAAAACAATCATCCCCGCAATGCAGACACCCTTGCACTATAGTGCAACGGTGACTGCGTTGGCACATAGCAGCCCATTGTGCACCAGTGCAGGGGGAAAGGAGAGGAATGCACCATATCTTGTAGATACAGGACATTCCTACCCTTTTCTTTTGGCGCAGAGCAGTGCAGCAAGAAGGCTTGCGTTGCTGCCCTGCACCAAAAGCTTGTAAATATGCCCCTAAGTGTTACATGTTATTCTCTTTCTTATCCTGATTTTCCATCTTTCAGGGGCTTTATATTCTTTTGCATTTTGGCCAAGTGACATGTTTTCTATATATCACATTTCACAAATAAATTTCCCTAGTTTTGTCAGCAATTCTGCAGAATTTCTTTCAAAATGATAAAAACTATGCATTAAAATGTCCCCCAGGGTTGCAATTCTCCGATTTGTGATGTTGGGATGTGGGCCCACAATGTTCTTTAAATGTTCATCATGTTTCAAAATGTGCCAATTCCTATTCAGGACTTTTTCATATCAAAGTGTGCCACATTGTGCTCCATTAAAAACCTACGTTTATTGGTGTCCTGACCACCAATTGCTCTTGACATATCCTTTTCATCCTGATACAGGAGATATTACCTTCTTCTCATTCTGGTTCTTCTCAATGCATCATCAAGGACACTTTGTGAATATGCATGAGAAGAAAATCTTTTAACCATTCTTGCTTACTCTTTTTCAAATTCATCCTCCATAGAGCACATTCTCCCAAAATCTGGCCATATGGGATACTCTGCTTCAATGTTTTTGGATGGCCACTATTGGCATGAAACATGGAATTTGCAGTTTCGCTTTTCTATGGATAGTGGAATTTAATACATTTTCTTTTACGTTCAAATCAACATCCAAAAATTCAATATGCATTTTTGTGAACTTGATGTGCAATTCATTTAGATTTAAGAGCTGTATGAACTCCTTCAATAGTTGTTCATCTCCATCCTAGAAGATACATAGATCTTTGATAGGGTCCAAATGGCCGCATGTTCCATGGATGCATGGTTCCTCTCAGCCCAGGCAACCTCCTTCTCCCACAACCTGATGAATACGGTTATGTAGATGGGAGGCGAAGGAGCCCCATGGCTGACCCTTGCTGTTGTAGGTATAACATATTGTTGAAGAGGAACACACTGTGATTAAGCAATATTCCAGCATCTGAATTATTATCTGAGTATGTTCTAAATACTCAAGTGTTTGTCTCTGAGGAAATAATTGCAGCCAGCAATTCCACGATTATGACTGAGCATTAAATACATTGTCACCATAATGTAACTTCTTTTCCATGGAACTTGATCACTGTTTTTCAAAAATTCAGTAGCGTCCTGGCTCTAAAAGCTGGCAACACTCGGATGGAGAAATTGCTAAAGGTATCTAGAAGTGTTCTCCAATAAAGTTTATATGGAACTTACAATTTGTCTTCCTAAAACTATATGGAGGTATTTAGGTGTTGTCAAAAGGAAATAAATGGTTGTCACCTTTGCATTAGTAACTCACAAATACTGGTATTCTTCCAATTCAAGAAGGCCATCATTCAGCCACTTGCTAACCAATGTATGAAACTCATAATGCTAGGTAGTGTTTTGTATTCTTCAGTTGTCAATCAGATCCAGTAAGTCCATCATATCGATGTTGTCCCCTTTGTCCAATGCCTTGAATATTAAGAATATGCCTTGAATATTAAGAACCCATTATTTTTTAGTGCATTAACATCTTTCCAGTCATTGTATGGGAGATTGGCTCCTTGTCTCAAATTCACTGTACTTCTCAATGCATTAAGTTACTCCACTGCTATCTCATGAAAGAGATTGATTTTATTCCCTGCTGGTACTCTAGGACAAAATGTACTTTTGAGATTGCATTCACTGGGCATTGCAACACCAGTAATGAATCCCATTCCACCAAGGATTTGTATCTTAGATAAATTAGATAGTTCTTTTTGATTGTTAGGAATAGTCTGCATGGTCATGATTTGATTCTCTAGTTGACCTGTCTCTACCAGGTCTTGGCTACCCCTGATGGTAAAGTTTGACATCGTATTATGGCCCCAAGGTTGTTTTATTTCTTTATTTGATCCAATGAGAAATGTTTCCTTAAGTTTAATTTAGTGGTGGAATTTGTAGATCTCAGTCCATCGATTTATGAAAATCAGGGGCGGTTGAAAGGCAGAAGCTCAGTCCATAACTTAATAATCTTCCTTGATCTGGTGTCAATTTAGTCGAGATATTAACAATCAGTGATCTCACCTTAGTATCATTGTCCCCCTTGGGACAGGTATCATTCCTCCTCCATTTACCACTCCTCGTCCTGCATTTCCTTTTCTTGATTCATGTGCTTGCCTCTGCCACCGATTTGTGCTGTCATGTGGAAGAGGTGCATTTCTCTAAAAAAATCTAATTTCTTAGAAGGACCTTCATCTGTGCTTGCTCCTGCTTCAGAACTCATTTCAGTTTCACTTCGTATTGCCAAAACAGTTTTTTCAATGTTTTCGTTCCACCTCATATGGCCAGGTCGTTTGGTGAAGGTGTATATCCTTCCATGCTGGTAGTCAAGTCTATCCCGAGGGAATTTTGTAGCTTTTCCTTTCCTTATCTCTTCACCATATTTCTGTAGGGTTGTTTCTATCTTAATTAATGATTCCTTCACTAGCTCATCCTCCTTATTAGATTCTAGTTCTTTCACAAGAGTCTCAATCCTTTGTGCTTGTGCATCCATTTTGCTTTCAGCATGCTTTACTAATGAGATCATCAATTTCTTTGAGCATTCCTCGTGTTCGGACACCATTCCTTTAGATCTTCATTCATATCCTCATATGTTTGTATGAGCATTATATGTAGACCCCTGGAACGCTGCAAAATTCCCTGTATTTTGAGAGAGATGTAATTTCCCACCAATGCTTTACTGCCGGCTTTCTTGCTTTTTGTAGATCTTTGATTATTTGTACACATGTTCTTTTCGCTTGGCTTTGTTTTTACTTTTCCATTTCTACACCTGATCTATCAAGAAATATTTGTTCAGCTACCTTTTTTCAATCCACTTTGTCTTTCCTCCAGCATAGGTTTGGTTTAATTAATACATTTACAAGGAAATGTATTGATGAATACATTCAGCATATTTGCGGGGCCAATGTGTGTTCTATATTTGTTTTCAACCATTTGTGCATCTGTCAATGACAGCTATCCCATGTGCTTATGGATGTCAGTAGTTGTGAGGAGGCTGCCTGACAATCAATAGTATTATTGCATTCCCCCGAGCTCCGTTTTACGTGTGTCTTTCAGTTCGTATTTAAATCTAGTTCTCGTATATTTGATTGATACGGGCTACACCAGGCAGTAAATTACATCTGTGGGCCTCACCATACGGTGTCTCGAGGGGATGCTAAATGGGAGCCAGCTCCTCTCCGTGCTCCTTCCGGGATCCCGAGTAAAGGCTCTCAACCAGCCCAACACAACCGACTGACTTGTTTGTAAGGGCTTTGCTGCAGTGCTGCAGTGCTTCATTTGCAAATAAAAACGTGCCCGTGCCCAAAGCCCTCCTCTGAAACTTGCGGCTGCTGCAATTAAATGAGCGAGGACGGACTAGTGAGGCAGCCTAATCCTGAAGCCATCTCGGGCCTCTTTAATTCATTTACATCTACTTCCTGCCCCTCTGCTCACTCTTACAGCTTTCTGTTTTCTCCCTTTGACGCTTTTTCTTTTTTCTCTTCCTCCGTCTTTTCCATATATGTCATTTGCTGGCATGAAATGCTACAGGCAGAAGAATAAGTGCCAGTTCTCAAAAATAAGTGCTGGTGCCCCACACCGGAACCTACCGTCTCAAATTAAGCACTGCTTTGCTGTTGCCCCATCATTGGTTTAGTTTAATTAATACATTTAGAACGAAATGTATTGAATACATTCAGCATATTTGCGGGGCCAATATGTGTTCTATATTTATTTCCAATCAGTGTGCATCTGTAAATGAACACCTTCCCATGTGCTTATGGTTGTTAATAGTTGCGAGTAGATTGCCTGAAAATCAATAATATTGTTTCAGTCCACTGACTTCCGGTTTTACATGTGGCTTTCAATTTGTATTTAAATTAATTTCTCTGATATTTGATTGATACGGCTACACCAGACAGCAAATAACATCTGCGGGCCTCATCATATAGTGTCTCATGAAGTCCGTGGCTTAACGAAACTAGAAAGGGCCCCCCTGCATATATAGTGTTGGGGGCCCTAGGCCCTAATGCTACTAAAGGAATGGTGATACGGACACATAGGCCCTCATTATGAGTTTGGTGGTCTCAAAGCGAGACCGCCAAAGCCACGGGCGCCAGGAGACCGCCAGTGCTGGTGGTCTCCCATCCGCCATATTATGGAGACTGCCGGATTTCCACCACACTTAGGGCGGATATCTGGCAATAGCCATGCTGGCGGTCGGAGGCACCTGGGCTGTGCTACCATCTGCACCGCCCCGCTAGAAGGACGCCGCCGGCCGTATTAATGCGGCCTGGCGGTGTCCTGCCGGCGGGGCGCTGTCAACGGTAGCAGCACCCCTTCCCGTTCTCTGTTGGACGACCTCCTTGCCGGACAAGCTAAGTCGGGTGTCCAACAGGGGAACAGGGTGGGGGGTGTTGTGTGTGAGTGTGTGGTGTCTGCATATGTGTATGAATGTGTGTGTGAGTGTGTGAATGGGTCTGTGAGGGTTGTGGTGTATGCGTGGTTGTATGCATGTGAGTGAATGCGTGTATGAATGTTACAGTGAGTGCGTGTCTGCATGTCAGTGTGTATGCGTGCCTGAATGCGTGTATGGATGAGTGTGAGTGAATGCGGGTAAGGATGAGTGTGAGTGGATGTGTGTGAGTGAATGCGTGTAAGGATCAGTGGGAGTGGATTGGTGTATGGAAGTGGAGGTGAATGGGTGTATGGGTGGTGCGTGTGGGTGTGTATGTGCATGTATGCGGGGGTGGGGAGTGTTGGGTGCTATGACTTTAGGGGGGTGGGGCGGTCAGGTGATTGCTGGGGGGTGGGGGAGCCATCTACCGGTGACAGGGAAGGAATTCCCTGTCACCCGTAGCACTACCACCATGGTTTTTGTGGCAGTGCTACCGCTGCAGAAACCTTGGCGGTAGGCCGGCTCATTATGCCGGCAGCGGTCTTCTGTGGACCGCGGGGTTGGAGATGCACATCTCCGGCCCAGCGGTTCAATCCACAATGGCGTTATGAGTGGAGATGTGGCGGGTTGGCCACACTCATAATGTGGCGGTATACACAGCCAGCTTGTTGGCAGTGACACCGGTTCATTAACTCTGGCAGTCAAAAGACCACCAGGGTCTTAATGAGGGCCATAGTATGGTTCATATAACTGGCCTCGGGCATGTGCACCCGGCCTCTTTTATTTGCAGGGTCACTTGACTGGTGACGCTTGTGATGGATGGGTGTGTGGTGAGTGTGGAAGCCAGCTCCCCAGCAGAGTGGCTGGTGGAAACACTAGAATGTGTCCAGAAGGACACTACATTCCTCCCAAACTTTATTGAAAAACAAACAACTAAGTCCAACCTGTGGGAGAGAAACACAAACTCTAAAATAATCACTGAGTATCTTCAGGCGGTCCACCGGACATTCTGCATGGAACAGGTGCAGCTGGGCACTCGGCATCACAGCATGCCTCCCAAGTTTAACCAGACTACTCTGGACACAAATGGCAGTGTAGATGAAGTACCTCAATTCCCTGTCCATGACATCACAATTCACTCGGACACTGTAGATCCTGCCCCACCTGGGATCACGGTGTAGGAGTCTATTTACAAAGTTTGATACAGGTGCATCAGGAGCAGTGGGGAGTCCACTCCAAGGATCTCTGGGAAGGCATTCAGGCTGCAGAGATGGCAAACCTCCAAAGACTGAGGATGACCTGGATGAAAAGGCGTCATCCTTGAAGGCCTTGCTGCATCCTAACGCCCGCTGGTAGAGCGGCTTCAGGCTTCCCTCTTGTGCCAGAACGCCATCAGAAAGGAGTCTCCTCAAGGCACTTTGGCAGGCTGTCACAGGACTGTGTGGACTGTGCCAGGCCTATCACAGGCCAAGCGAAGGCATTGCTGAGGAACGGCCAACAGGACCGCATACAAGTTGCGCTCTGAGCCACAAGGGCGGTTGTCAGAGGGTTTGCGTGCTCCGGCCATCAGGACTCTGGTGCACTGGCCTTTGTGCAATAGTCTTTGGGTGTCCAGTCTCCGTCCGTGATCTCAGTGCATCCCGGTGCCTTTCGTGGAGCTGCCTCAGACACATCTCTCTTGGTGGGATTCCCCTCTCACTGGAATTTCCTTGAGGCCCTTGCCACTGGACTGCCACGGGACTGCGTGGGCTGTGCAGGCCATTTGTAGGCTGTGCCAAGGGGGTCACTGCGGAACTCCCAACAGGGCTACGTCCAAGCCTCGTGCAACCACAAGGGTGGATGATCCAAATGGTCGAGTATGCTCTCTTTGGCAGGTGTCCGGTTCACGGGGGCTCACAGCAGGTTTCTGGGTGGTCAGCCTCCCACAATGACAGGGATGCCTTGTCAACGTCTGGTCTTGTCGCTGACTTTAGCTCCAATCTGGTGGTGCAGTGCTCCTTGGGTGGTTCGATGATGCACCTGGTAATGTTGACAATCTTACCGAACAGTATTTTAGGACAACAGGTGGCAGTGTCTTTCTTGGAGAAGGGATGACTTGAGGGACTTCGCGGCCATGTGCATTTCTTGCATGGCATGTGCAGTTGGCAGCAGGGATGCCATCAATGTCAAGCAGCCGGTAACAGGTGTCAGGACGGTCACACTGCGAATCGCGGGGCTTGGACGCGGGTTGCACATGCTGGCGGCTTACAGTTGGCCCACCCGCGGAGCTGTGTCCAGTGACGTCTGTTCACCCCGGTGGCTGGTGTAGGAAAGTACCATCTTGCCTGGCATGTTACCCCCATATTTCACTGTATATATGTTGTTTTAGTCTATGTGTCACTGGGACCCTGCCAGGCATGGCCCCAGTGCTCATAAGTATGTGCCCTGTATGTGTTCCCTGTGTGATGCCTAACTGTCTCACTGAGGCTCTGCTAACCAGAACCTCAGTGGTTATGCTCTCTCTGCTTTCCAAATTCGTCACTAACAGGCTAGTGACTAATTTCACCAATTCACATTGCCATACTGGTACACCCATATAATTCCCTAGTATATGGTACTGAGGTACCCAGGGTATTGGGGTTCCAGGAGATCCCTATGGGCTGCAGCATTTCTTTTGCCACCCATAGGGAGCTCTGACAATTCTTACACAGGCCTGCCAGTGCAGCCTGAGTGAAATAACGTCCACATTATTTCACAGCCATTTACCACAGCACTTAAGTAACTTATAAGTCACCTATATGTCTAACCTTCACCTAGTGAAGGTTGGGTGCAAACTTACTTAGTGTGTGGGCACCCTGGCACTAGCCAAGGTGCCCCCACATTGTTCAGGGCAAATTCCCCGGACTTTGTGAGTGCGGGGACACCATTACACGCGTGCACTGTACATAGGTCACTACCTATGTAGAGCGTCACAATGGTAACTCCGAACATGGCCATGTAACATGTCTAAGATCATGGATTTGTCACCCCAATGCCATTCTGGCATTGGGGGGACAATTCCATGATCCCCCGGGTCTCTAGCACAGTACCCGGGTACTGCCAAACTGCCTTTCTGGGGTCTCCACTGCAGCTGCTGCTGCTGCCAACCCCTCAGACAGGTTTCTGCCCTCCTGGGGTCCAGGCAGCTCTGGCCCAGGAAGGCAGAACAAAGGACTTCCTCTGAGAGAGGGTGTAACACCCTCTCCCTTTGGAAATAGGTGTGAGGGCTGGGGAGGAGTAGCCTCCCCCAGCCTCTGGAAATGCTTTGATGGGCACAGATGGTGCCCATCTCTGCATAAGCCAGTCTACACCGGTTCAGGGATCCCCCAGCCCTGCTCTGGCGCGAAACTGGACAAAGGAAAGGGGAGTGACCACTCCCCTGACCTGCACCTCCCAGGGGAGGTGCCCAGAGCTCTTCCAGTGTGTCCCAGACCTCTGCCATCTTGGAAACAGAGGTGTCTGTGGCTCACTGGACTTCTCTGAGTGGCCAGTGCCAGCAGGTGACGTCAGAGGCTCCTTCTGATAGGCTCTTACCTCTCTTGGTAGCCAATCCTCCTTCCTAGGTAGCCAAACCTCCTTTTCTGGCTATTTAGGGTCTCTGCTTTGGGGATCTCACCAGATAACGAATGCAAGAGCTCATCAGAGTTCCTCTGCATCTCCCTCTTCACCTTCTACCAAAGGATCGACTGCTGACTGCTCAGGACGCCTGCAAAACCGCAACAAAGTAGCAAGATGACTACTAGCAACCTTGTATCGCTTCATCCTGCCAGCTTTCTCGACTGTTTCCAGGTGGTGCATGCTCTGGGGGTAACCTGCCTCCTCTCTGCACCAGGAGCTCTGAAGAAATCTCCCATGGGTCGACAGAATCTTCCCCCTGCAACCGCAGGCAACAAAAGACTGCATCACTGGTTCTCTGGGTCCCCTCTCAGCATGACGAGCGTGGTCCCTGGAACACAGCAACTCTGTCCAAGTGACTCCCACAGTCCAGTGACTCTTCAGTCCAAGTTTGGTGGAGGTAAGTCCTTGCCTCCCCACGCTAGACTGCATTGCTGGGTACTGTGTGATTTGCAGCTGCTCCGGCTCCTGTGCACTCTTTCAGGATTTCCTTCATGCACAGCCAAGCCTGGGTCCCCGACACTCTAACCTGCAGTGCACAACCTTCTGAGTTGTCCTCCGGCTTCGTGGGACTCCCTTTTGTGACTTCGCATGGACTCCGGTTCACTCTTCTTCCAAGTGCCTGTTCAGGTACTTCTGCAGATGCTGCCTGCTTCTGTGAGGGCTCCCTGACTTGCTGGGCGCCCCCTCTGTCTCCTCCTCCAAGTGGCAACATCCTGGTCCCTCCTGGGCCACAGCAGCACCCAAAAACCTCTACTGCAACCCTTGCAGCTAGCAAGGCTTGTTTGCGGTCTTTCTGCATGGGAACACCTCTGCAAGCTTCATCGCGACGTGGGACATCCATCCTCCAAAGGGGTAGTTTCTAGTACTCTTCTTTCTTGCAGAACTCCAAGCTTCTTCCAACCAGTGGCAGCTTCCTTGCACCCTCAGCTGGCATATCCTGGGCTCCTGCCCACTCTAGACACTGTCGCGACTCTTGGACTTGGTCCCCTTGTCTTACATGTACTCAGGTCTGTAAATCCACTGTTGTTGCATTGCTGGTGTTTGTTCTTCCTGCAGAATCCCCCTGTCACGACTTCTGTACTCTCTGGGGGTTGTAGGTGCACTTTACACCTACCTTTCAGGGTCTTGGTGTGGGCTATTTTTCTAACCCTCACTGTTTTCTTACAGTCCCAGCGACCCTCTACAAGCTCACATAGGTTTGGGGTCCATTCGTGGTTCCCATTCCACTTTTGGAGTATATGGTTTGTGTTGCCCCTATACCTATGTGCTCCTATTGCAATCTACTGTAACTTTACACTGCTTGCATTACTTTCCTTGCTACTACCTGCATAATTTTGGTTTGTGTACATATATCTTGTGTATATAACTTATCCTCATACTGAGGGTACTCACTGAGATACTTTTGGCATATTGTCATAAAAATAAAGTACCTTTATTTTTAGTACTTCTGTGTATTGTGTTTTCTTATGATATTGTGCATATGACACCAGTGGTATAGTAGGAGCTTTACATGTCTCCTAGTTCAGCCTAAGCTGCTTTGCCATAGCTACCTTCTATCAGCCTAAGCTGCTAGAAACACCTCTTCTACACTAATAAGGGATAACTGGACCTGGCACAAGGTGTAAGTACCTCTGGTACCCACTACAAGCCAGGCCAGCCTCCTACAGCTGGCTTGTGGTGATGGATGCCCTCTGTGGTACTGCTACGAGTCCTCAGTCATATCGCTGTCCTCCCTTTCTCTTGTGCACTTGTGGTGTTCCTGATCTTCTGTGTGACAGGTCTGTCACACCCCTTTTCTTTCAAATCTTAACAGCGTGGCGTCCTGCCAAGTTCCTCTCTCTTCTCTTTTTCTCTTCTTGATGTGGTGTTGCGCCATGGGTCGCATGTTGTGTCACATGGACCGTTCACTGGTTTGTGCTGCACCTCGGAGGGTGCATCTTCTTCTGTTGCAGCCTCTCGCAGGCTCAGTCCTGTTAGTAGGACTTGATTCCTTCTCCTCGCGGATCTCTCACAGGTCTGTTCCATTCTGGGATCTTCCTGGTGGTCTGCTCCCTGACTGGAGGTTCACCTTCTCCTTCTTCATGTCTTCACTTGAGGGCGCAGCGCTTGCGCCTCGAGACTGCGCCATCGTAGCACTTGCTCCTGCCTCCGTTTGCTTTGCAGGGTCTGTCAATCCTCCTGACCTGCTCAACGATGGGCCAAAGGTGGCCATCTTGTGCTGCGGTGTGGCCAGCTGGCACAGCCTCTTCTCACTTGGCATTGCATCTCACTCTCAGAGGGCTGTCTGTCTCTTGGGCTCCTGCCCGTGCTGTCAGGTTCGCTGGTGTGGCCCTCTGCGCACCTCTGACATTTATGCTCTCTGTCATTCTCCATGGGCGCCCTCTGCTGGCGCCTGGCATGCCTGTTCTCCTGGCTGGTGGTGGTGACCATTCACCGATGGGTGCATGCAGTGCTATCCCCTCACTTGCGCTGACGTTTGACTGTCAGTAGGGTTTGCGTGCTCTGTGTACTCTCTTCTTGGTGGGTTCTCTCTCTCCTTTGCTGTGTAGCCATTTTAGTTATAGCTCCATGCATGTTATTTTAGCACACTAGGCCTGCCGCTGTGCACTTTAACCTAGATACATTTTATTCAACTTTGTTTATTATTTTAACAATAGCCACTTTTGCGGTCTTGTTTTATTTCTCTCTGTCTAGCTGTTTTCGCTTAGGCCAGCACTATGTTCTCGAACTAGACATTCTTGTTCACTCTGTGCTTCTTTCAAGGCTGCAGTAAGATAGGTTGCCGGTGAACGTGGTAAAAGTTTTGTCTCTGGTATTCATAGAAAAACACACATCCTTACATAGGGACATTTCCTCAGAACATCAACTGTTTATTATAAAAACACTTCCCTGTGCCTTACACATTATAGGGAGATTCCAGCCAGAGGACCACAACTGTAGGCTGATTGCTTCGCTACAGCTGCTTATGCAGACTTCACGCCTTTGCTCAGGAATGGGGGATGATGTCTTCACAGGGGAACCTGAAGGGCAGAACTAGAGCTTAACATGCTGTGGTCTATCATAGCCTAGGTAGGAATTAGTCCATTGACTTTAGTGACAATATGGTAGCGTTATTTCTATGCTTCACTCTCCTTGTCAGCATTCTAATTCTGTCATGCTGTATCATCCTGGTTATTGCAGTACATGCTTTGTTATCTAAGATGCAGATGCTTCATTAAAACCTTATTGAAACATACACTGCCTCTGTTTGTCATTGTGTATGTGAGACTAATGTAACTGAGAGATCTGAGTCACCACGATTTCCTTGAGAAGTCAATTGTGTCATGCACTTGGCTGCCCAATCATGCCTGCTCTTGGGTAGAGATGAGGCACTGCTAGTTAGCTCGTGCAAAACCCGGATTGGGGCGACAGGTGTCACCTTAAGTGGGTTAAGACTCAGTCTCCCACACCGCAGGCGATTCTGCTGCTCAAATCCAGGAGTCTCATTAGAATAATGAGAGCCTACAGGACACCTTCACCCGCTGTCGTAAAGGAACATGGCAGTGCCTCATGGGGACAAGAACGATTCTTCTCATCTGTGGTGGTGGCAAAGTCAGCCAGCTTTGGAGGCCTGTGTCTCTTCTGATTCTCTCCTCAGCTGCTAGGACGTGTAGGGTATTCTCAGCCAGCCCAGGGCTTCTACTGTCCTGCTGCAGTTACTTGGATGAGGAACTGTGCAAGACAAGCCGATGCTGGCATCCCCGGTCATGTCCTCATTCTTACAGTCTCCCAGGACCTCCTCTGTAGTCTTCCAAACCAGTGTGTTGTGTGGCGAGTGTCCACCAGGTGGCGCTGCAGCTACTATTCACATGCTCCGGCAGCTTTCCTAATGCTTCCGGTATCGCGGCTCTCAGTTGCTGAGAGGGAAAGGTTAACCGTCGCTGAGATGGGCATCCAGAGGAGGTGAATGGGGGAGCGGATTTGCAGTTTTTTTTTTCTTCATGCCGGGCAGCTTTACATATGCACAATGATAGCCCCGTCGGCTGCCTCGTTCTGTAAGTGACTTGCTTTCCCAGTGGCAGTGCAGTCTCTGGTGCTGCCAGTGTGAGGTTTTGCTCTCTGCCACGGGCAGCCTCGGACTGCGCTTCTGCCGGTGAAGTGCCACAGCAGACTGCTAGACACGTCCCTCATCAGTGTACTGCACTTGTGGACCGGTCTCCGAATTAGCAGGGTGAGCCGCCGGCAGTGGAGGCGCCGCACTTCCATGTTGGTTGCCCGTAGCACAACTCGCAGGGCACTCCGTATGTGGGGCAGTGACCGCCCAGGCCTTGGAGCAGTAGCGGCTCTTTTGGGTGTCGCAGAGGCTGCTCTTGCAGGTGTTTCAGCTGCCACGAGGTGATTGCTGTGTCGTCGCCCCTGCATGTGCTGAAGGTACAGGGGACGGTTTTCACCTCTTGCAGTGAGGGTTGGCAGCATAGAGGCACCTCAAGCGCAGAGCTGGCTGCAACCCTTCACCCCCTTTTGCGCCTCTCTCACCTCCGGGCCGGTCAGTATGGCGGGCGGCCGCAGAAGGTATGGATGGTGGGTGCCGTCGGGCTCACTGTGTGGGTGGCCTCATTCCTGCCCTACCTCAGGTAACGTAGTGCTGTGGCAGCAGGTACGAAGGTGCTTTAAGCTCTGGCTGCACTCACCCCAATGGGACTAGCACAACTGCTGCCATTGCACACTCGGGGTCGGGCCCCTCCGTCTCCAATGTAGTGTTGGGGGCTCTAAGTTCTCATGCTGCTAAAGGAATGGTGACACAGACACATAGGCCCTCATTATGACATTGGCGGTAAATCCCACTTATCGCCATGCTGACTGCCGCCAGCATACCGCTGCCGCAACGGATATCGGTTCACCATATTATGACACACACACACCAATCCGTCACTATTCAGCCACAGGCACAATTCCGCCACACCAAAGGTCAGTGATAAACTGGCGGTATCCAAATCCACACCGTTACGCCAACAGAACAACGCCCACCACATTATGACCCACAAATCACCACGGCGGACATTCAATGGCAGTAAACCATTGGCGGTACATACCGCTGCGCTCAAAATACACACACAAACAAAACAACACCAAATTGGACAATTCAAACAACACACACCTGACACCCATACACACACCACACCCACCCACTCACACCACTATAAAACACCCACCCACATTACCCACAACCCTTTACCATTACAAACAATTGCCACCAGAGAGAGACAGCAAGATCACAGACACAACCAGAGCCACACACTACTCACACCTATACACCACTCATGTACCCCACATCACATACCCCAACACATTACCCAACACATCCTCACCTACAGACTTCACACAACACTCATGGCACCACAAAGACACCCCGCCTCACAGAGGAAAAGCTAAGGGTCATGGTGGAGGAAATCATCAGGGTAGAGCCACAGCTTTTTGGAGCAGGTTCAGCAGATATCGATAGCTAGGAAGATGGAGCTATGGCGGAGAATCGTGGACAGGGTCAACTCCGTGGGACAGCACCCCAGAACTAGGGATGACATCAGAAAGAGGTATAACGACCTACGGGGAAGGTACATTCCATAGCAGCAAGACACCAACTTGCTATACAGAGGACTGGCAGTGGACCCCCAGCATGAGAGGAGCATGTCTTGGCAATCATGCATCCTGAGGGCCTGGCCGGAGTCAGAGGAGGACTGGACTCTGAGAATCAACTCTTTACTACTATCAGCCCCCTACCTGCATGCTATCACATACCCTCACCCTCACTCCCATCACTCCACCACCTCCCACACACCCCACCATCACATCTCACTCATCCCAATGCCAAGCCCTGCATGCCATACCAATGCATGGACACCACTCACAGCCCTGCATGAATACTAGAGAGAATCAGCTAGCCCACCACAAACCCACTTACACAAGTGAAAGCTGCTAGGGCAAATACAACCAAAGAGGGCAACCCACGGATGCACAATATGTGAGACACAGAAACAATAACACATAATTTAAAACCCCACAGGTACCCCAGCCAATGTCACCGGAGAGGAGGTGCCAACAATATCCAGTCCCCCAACAGAAGAGGCCCACAGTGATGACAGCAACTCTGGTCTCCTGGATCTGGATGACCAATCTGGCCCATCAGGGACCTCTGGACAGTCAGTTATCCAGGCCCAGTCACACACCACCACAGAGCCTCCCTCATCAGGAAACACCACCAGAGCACCCACTCAGCGTACCCACACCTCTGTCCCCAGGACACGTCAATCAGCAGTGTGTCCACCTCTACAGAGACCCCAGGGCACACCTCATACCCAAGACAATCAAGGACCTGGGGTCAGTGGTAGCGGGCACACGCTTCAGGGGACAGAGGCACAGGCCAACAGGGAAACTGGGAGGACTGCTGTGCACCAGGGGGAGGACAGGCCCAGGAAACCGACTCTCCAGGAGGCACTTGCATAGATCCTGGGAGCATATCAACATTCCCAGGACATAATGGGCCAGATCCTGGACAATGTGCAGGAAAACAGGCGGCTGCAGGAGGGAAAGTACCAGGGTATCAGGGAGGACTTGCAGGGCATCAACACCACCCTGGTCTCCATAGCAGGGATTCTGGCAGAAATGGCCAACATTATGAGGGAGGCAGTCACACAACAGCGGGCCCCTGCCACTAGCCAGACATCTGAACTGCCTTCCACCTCCGCTGCCGCTAGTGGACCGGAGGCCCCGCCACAAGACCAACATCCCAACAGCACCCCTCCCCCTGCAGAAGGAGAACCAACCCGCAAACGTTCCCTGCGATCAAGACAAAAGCCAGAGACTATTGCCAAGACCCCCATCAGGAAATGAGACTCTCCGGATTTTCACCCTTGTGTCCCACTCTGTCACCCTGTCCACCTTGAACTGCCATTGCTCCCCTTCCTATGTCCCCTTGAACAATGCACCTGTGCTACAGACTGGAACAATACCCTGGAATTTCCTCCATCATCACCCCATCCCATTGCACTTGCCCCTCAATATCTTAGCACTTCAATAAACACCCTTGGAAAAAATAGAAGAATGGAGTACGTCACATCTTTATGTATGTATGTAAGTATGTATTTGTTTAACCAGTGTGAGAAACTGGGGCTGATTGCAGAGGCCCCCTAACTTTTTGCCCCATTTTTCCACTTTATGCTGGTGTTTTCCTGACTCTGATGGTGCCCTGGGTACTGCTAACCAGTCCCAGGGCCTGTGCTCTGTGTAAAATGGATATGCAAATTAGGCTAATTATAATTGGCTAAGTTAACCTACCTATAAGTCCCTAGTATATGGTAGGGCATGTAGGTTTAGGGACCACAGCATAGGTGGTGCACACCTAGGTGCATTGCTGAGGTGCCCAGTGTCATTTTAAAAGCAAGCCTGCCTTGCTGGCTGCTTTTAAATTAAAGTTATATGCAAATTCGACTTTGGAATTAAAGGTACTTCCAAAGTCTTAAACTACCTTATTTTTACATATAAGTCACCCCTAAGGTGTGCCCTGTGTGCCCCTAGGGCTGGGTGCCATGTAACTATAAGCGGGGACTTTATAAAAGTAGATTTATAAGCCCTGGTGAGGTAAAAACAGCCAAATTCGTTTTTCCCTCATGGAAGTAAATGGCCTTCATAGGCTAGAATGGGCAGACTTTATTTAAAATTTTAAAGTCTCCTTAAATGTTACATACCAAGAATTTGGTATCAAATTGATTGTTATAATAAATCCCACAACTTCCAGTTGTTGGATTTAATATAACTAGTGCAGGTAAAAAGTTTAGACTTTACCTAAAAAGTTGCCAATTTCAGCTCTGCATTGTTTTTGCTGCTGTGCTCTGATTGGCCAGCCTGCAGCAGCTTCTGCCAGGCTACTTTAATGAGGTGTGAAGTGGCCTGACTTCACACAAAGGAATGTGCTTGGGGGAGAGAATCTCCCCTCAGCAGATGGTGAGGCAGGAAGGGGGAGGGCTGCCAAACTGGTCTTCAAAGGCAGAGAAGGACATTTGCAGCACCCAGCAACACCCCCACATCCTGCAACCCCAGACAGCTAGGTGCCCCCTTGATTAGATTAGGAGAGGGCAGGAGAGGGGTGTGTTTATGATTTTTAGCCACACCAGTGGGTGGGCTCAGCCAGATCTCTCCTCCAAAAATCAGATTCATCCATTTTGGATTTTTAGAGACTGTTGCCTTCTGGGATGGATTTTTGCCACACTTCCCAGGAAGTGGTCATCACAGGGGGACGACCCTGTCCCTGATTGGAGGACCAGGGCCCCCCTGCTTTTCACCCAGGAGCAAGGATAAAACTGGCAGACCTGCACCCACGCCTCAGATCCCCACCAAATTTCAAGAAGAAAGAACTTAAGGAGAAGAAGGACTGCCCTGCTGGACCCCTGGCCTGCACCTGGACCCTGCACTCAGAAGGACTGCACCAGCTGCACACTTGGGCTTCACCACAAGAAGGACTTTGCCTGGCTTCAACTGGTTCAAGGAGGGACTCCCTGTTTGCTACAGGTGAAAAATTGCTAAACCAGAGTCCCCTGCACCAACTCCTGAAGAAAGCGACCAGCTGACCACTGTCCAGTGGCCAAAAAGGAGTTTGCACCAGGTGCATTCTGGGAGTTGAAGTCCGCACCCCCCAAGGACCATCACAGAACTTCTGGACCCTTGGGGTGAGCTGTGGACCCCAAGAGAACCTTAAAAGAACATCTGGGTGAAGCCCCAGAAGTTTGGAAAAGATTTGAGAATTTTTGGAAAAAAGTTCCAGAGAGGGACCGACCCGCCGCGGAAATTCTAGCCGGCTTGCCTCAACCGCGACCCGGCCTGACTTCGTGGTTCGTCCCGGTAAAGAAAAACATCCAAAAAAGAGACTAAGTCCGAACGTAAAAAGTTGACCGGGACCTCCCAGCCATCGTATCCGAGAAGGGCTCCATGGACGTCGGATCAAGATCCAGGTTTACCCCGGTCGAAGGATTTTCATCTCGAAAAAACGACTAAGTCCGAAGGTAAAAATCACCACCGAGGAAACCGACTTCGCGTATCCGGACAAGGGCTCCAGGAGGTCGGATCCAACTGGCAGGTTCGTCCCGGTGAAGAAAAACTTCAAAATAAAGACTAAGTCAGAAGGTAACTTTTTAACCGAGGCCTCCCGCGACCTGTAGCCGAGCAGGGCTCCATCGCGGTCGGCCTGAAAGTTTGACTTTGCCCCGGTCCTGGTGCAACCAGATGACCCGATTGGCGCTTTTTGTTTCTAAGCGCTAGAAAATAATAATACTTTAAAAATTCATATCTCCGGTTCCCCTGAACCGATTTTAATCGTTTTTGTGTCATTTTAAAGATAAAAATATAAACTATTTTTATAAATTGGTTGTGGATTTTTAAACTGTTTCCTGTGTTTTATTTAATTACTGTTTTGTGATATTTGAATGCTTTACACTTTGTCTCCTAAGTTAAGCCTTGACGCTCGATGCCAAGCTACCAAGGGTAGAGCTGGGATTAATTTACTGAGACCTAACTGTACTTTTGTGGAGGTTTGTGGCTTGTTGCTAGGTGTAGGTACCTACCTGCCCTACCAATAACCCATTTTCCAACATAATTGGAAGCAGCGACGGGATCCTGTACTTGTGTTCAATATCACGTTACAGTTTTAGATAAAACAAATTAAAAATCCTTTAAATTGTCCTAGTGCAAAAATTGTTTTTAATTTTTAATTTTAAATTTTTTAAAAAAAAAAATTAATTTGGATTAATTTCAATTATTGAATTTTTGTAATTTTTCTAAATTATTGTTTACAATTTTTGCAAAAAGTTTTTGTTGACACAAAACTAGGGAACCATGGAGCTTGATCTGGCTAGCCTACCCACACTGACAGTAGTCCAGCTTAGGGGGTTGTGTATTGAGAGGGGGTTGCCTGCAACCACTAATCTCAGGAAGGCAATCCTGATTAAATCCCTGACAGCATGGGCTGAGGCCCAAGAGGTAGAGACAGAGGAAGCTCCAGAGGAGGAACCAAAAGAGGATGATGCTAACTCTAACCAGTCAGGGGAGGAAAGGCATCAGACCCCAAGTGAGGAAGAGGAGGAACGGTCCTCACTGGACACAGTCACTAGGGGCAGACCCAAAGCTAGTGGTAGGAAGAGGGTCCTTTCAGGAGGAGAGAACCCATCCATCAGGGAAAGAGAGCTGGAAGCCCAGCTAGCCTACATAGCTTTGGAAGCAGAGAAGCTGGCCCTAGAGAAGAAAAAGTGGGCATACAAAGAAAAAAGAGATGGAAGCAGCGATAAAGAAGCTGAGGTGTCCATGGGTGGGGGAGTTTGCCCCAGATTACCCAAGGGGGTAGTTCCTGCTTATATAGAGGGGGATGACATAGATAAGTGGCTAGGGGCCTTTGAGAGGGCACTCCAAATGAGAAGGGTTAAGCCTCAATACTGGGGTTCCCTTTTGTGGGAGTTGGTCCCCAACTCAGGGAGGGATAGGCTTCTGACCTTAAGGGGGGAGGAGGCAGATTCATACCCTAGTATGAAGAGGTGCTTAGTCAAGAAGTTTGGTCTGACCCCAGAGCAATATAGAATGAAGTTCAGGGACACCCAGAAGGTCAGTACCCAGTCTTGGGTTGACTTTGTGGACACCTCACTAAAGGCACTAGAGGGCTGGATTATTGGCAACAAAGTAAATACTTATGAGGGGTTATACAATCTGATCATGAGAGAGCACATCTTGACCAATTGTATCCAAGAAAGGTTACGCCAGCATCTAGTGGACTCTAAGCTGACCCACCCTAGAGAGCTAGGGGAGGCAGCTGATGAGTGGTTGAGAACCAGGGTGGTTGTCAAGTCCCAGGGGGGAGACTCCAAGAAGGGGGGGATAGGTCCCCAAAAACCTAAGGAGGGAGGTGGTAAGCCCACCACAGAGACTCCCTCTGTACCCCAGAACCCTAAGAAGGAGGAGAGTAAATCCCACTCCCACTCTGACAAGCAGAGACAGGGAGACCCAGGGTTAAAAAAGCTCTTGGACAGTAGGGCTTGCTTTGACTGTCAGCAGACAGGTCACTTCAGAGGAGATGCAGCCTGTCCAAGGAAGGTGGTTAGCACTGGGCTGTCCAGTGTAGCCATAGAGGAGGATTCCTCAGATGATGAAGTCCTCCTAGCACTGTGCTGGGAGACAGGACCAGATGGTAAGCTGGTGATCCCTGAGGGTGGGAGTAGGCACTTCCACCACATTCAAGTGAATGGGATCCCTACCACTGGCCTGAGAGACACCGGTGCCAGTCACACTATAGTGAGTGACCGGTTAGTGACCCCAGACATGTATGTCCCAGGAAAGACAAAGAAAGTCAGGATAGCCACAGGGGAGGTCACCTCCAAACCTGTAGCCATAGTGCCCCTAGAGAGGGAGGGTATCCTTGACTGGATTAGGGTGGTAGTCAGTGCTGACCTTCCCCTAGATTGTATCCTGGGCAATGACCTCCCAGAGGTGAGTCTGGTCACAGATGGGGTGGTCGCCCAGGGCGCCCCCCCAACCCAAAGTCCTGGGGAGTCAGTCCCTACAATTAGGAGACAGGGGTCCCCAAGAAAAGGAAAGAAGAAAAGGAAGGGTAGGCCACTCTTAAAGAGAGTTCCAGGGAGCCAAGGGCCTTCTGCCCCAGTAAGGGGGGAGCCCAGAGTTGGCACTGGTGAGGCCTCACCTGACCCCAAGGAAGTCCTGAGTAGTCAGGCAGCTGTCCAGATGCAAGGTGTTGCCCCTGCACTGACAGAAGGGAGAGTGGAAGGAGGGTGTCTGCCACAGGAGGTGGTAGCCCCCCACTCTAGACAGCAAGAGGGGTGCCAGGACCCCAAAGATGCCCCTAAAGCAGCTCAGCCACCTGTCAGTGGAGAGCTTAGGGTGTGGTTCTGGGTACTGACAGCTGTCAGTAGCCTCTGCTGGGTGCTAGCCTTTCTGGCAGCACTGTACTTGGCCTGGGAGGCAGACCCCAGGGCCAATAGCAAAGTAGGCCCCCTGACCCTATTGGTCATGGTGGGGTTGCTCAAGTGTTGGGTGACTTCTTTGGGTAAGCTAGGTGTTGCCCTAGCAAAGTTAGGAGTAGGGGAGGTGGGCACCTCACTACCCAAGTTGGCAGAGAGAGAGGAGGAAGACCCCCCTAGAGGGAAGTTTCAGTTTGGGTTGGGTCCTTTTACTGTTGGGATGGCTTCACTACCCAGAGGGAGTGACCCTGACAGGAGGATATAAGGCAGAGTAGGCCCTGCAAAGGGACAGCCAGTTTTCTTCACTGTCTTCCTCGCCTAACAAGCCAGGAAGACTCTCCCAGGGTTGGGCTGAGTCTCCTGGGCGTGTGGGCTGGGGGGGGGGTTGTGTGAGAAACTGGGGCTGATTGCAGAGGCCCCCTAACTTTTTGCCCCATTTTTCCACTTTATGCTGGTGTTTTCCTGACTCTGATGGTGCCCTGGGTACTGCTAACCAGTCCCAGGGCCTGTGCTCTGTGTAAAATGGATATGCAAATTAGGCTAATTATAATTGGCTAAGTTAACCTACCTATAAGTCCCTAGTATATGGTAGGGCATGTAGGTTTAGGGACCACAGCATAGGTGGTGCACACCTAGGTGCATTGCTGAGGTGCCCAGTGTCATTTTAAAAGCAAGCCTGCCTTGCTGGCTGCTTTTAAATTAAAGTTATATGCAAATTCGACTTTGGAATTAAAGGTACTTCCAAAGTCTTAAACTACCTTATTTTTACATATAAGTCACCCCTAAGGTGTGCCCTGTGTGCCCCTAGGGCTGGGTGCCATGTAACTATAAGCGGGGACTTTATAAAAGTAGATTTATAAGCCCTGGTGAGGTAAAAACAGCCAAATTCGTTTTTCCCTCATGGAAGTAAATGGCCTTCATAGGCTAGAATGGGCAGACTTTATTTAAAATTTTAAAGTCTCCTTAAATGTTACATACCAAGAATTTGGTATCAAATTGATTGTTATAATAAATCCCACAACTTCCAGTTGTTGGATTTAATATAACTAGTGCAGGTAAAAAGTTTAGACTTTACCTAAAAAGTTGCCAATTTCAGCTCTGCATTGTTTTTGCTGCTGTGCTCTGATTGGCCAGCCTGCAGCAGCTTCTGCCAGGCTACTTTAATGAGGTGTGAAGTGGCCTGACTTCACACAAAGGAATGTGCTTGGGGGAGAGAATCTCCCCTCAGCAGATGGTGAGGCAGGAAGGGGGAGGGCTGCCAAACTGGTCTTCAAAGGCAGAGAAGGACATTTGCAGCACCCAGCAACACCCCCACATCCTGCAACCCCAGACAGCTAGGTGCCCCCTTGATTAGATTAGGAGAGGGCAGGAGAGGGGTGTGTTTATGATTTTTAGCCACACCAGTGGGTGGGCTCAGCCAGATCTCTCCTCCAAAAATCAGATTCATCCATTTTGGATTTTTAGAGACTGTTGCCTTCTGGGATGGATTTTTGCCACACTTCCCAGGAAGTGGTCATCACAGGGGGACGACCCTGTCCCTGATTGGAGGACCAGGGCCCCCCTGCTTTTCACCCAGGAGCAAGGATAAAACTGGCAGACCTGCACCCACGCCTCAGATCCCCACCAAATTTCAAGAAGAAAGAACTTAAGGAGAAGAAGGACTGCCCTGCTGGACCCCTGGCCTGCACCTGGACCCTGCACTCAGAAGGACTGCACCAGCTGCACACTTGGGCTTCACCACAAGAAGGACTTTGCCTGGCTTCAACTGGTTCAAGGAGGGACTCCCTGTTTGCTACAGGTGAAAAATTGCTAAACCAGAGTCCCCTGCACCAACTCCTGAAGAAAGCGACCAGCTGACCACTGTCCAGTGGCCAAAAAGGAGTTTGCACCAGGTGCATTCTGGGAGTTGAAGTCCGCACCCCCCAAGGACCATCACAGAACTTCTGGACCCTTGGGGTGAGCTGTGGACCCCAAGAGAACCTTAAAAGAACATCTGGGTGAAGCCCCAGAAGTTTGGAAAAGATTTGAGAATTTTTGGAAAAAAGCTCCAGAGAGGGACCGACCCGCCGCGGAAATTCTAGCCGGCTTGCCTCAACCGCGACCCGGCCTGACTTCGTGGTTCGTCCCGGTAAAGAAAAACATCCAAAAAAGAGACTAAGTCCGAACGTAAAAAGTTGACCGGGACCTCCCAGCCATCGTATCCGAGAAGGGCTCCATGGACGTCGGATCAAGATCCAGGTTTACCCCGGTCGAAGGATTTTCATCTCGAAAAAACGACTAAGTCCGAAGGTAAAAATCACCACCGAGGAAACCGACTTCGCGTATCCGGACAAGGGCTCCAGGAGGTCGGATCCAACTGGCAGGTTCGTCCCGGTGAAGAAAAACTTCAAAATAAAGACTAAGTCAGAAGGTAACTTTTTAACCGAGGCCTCCCGCGACCTGTAGCCGAGCAGGGCTCCATCGCGGTCGGCCTGAAAGTTTGACTTTGCCCCGGTCCTGGTGCAACCAGATGACCCGATTGGCGCTTTTTGTTTCTAAGCGCTAGAAAATAATAATACTTTAAAAATTCATATCTCCGGTTCCCCTGAACCGATTTTAATCGTTTTTGTGTCATTTTAAAGATAAAAATATAAACTATTTTTATAAATTGGTTGTGGATTTTTAAACTGTTTCCTGTGTTTTATTTAATTACTGTTTTGTGATATTTGAATGCTTTACACTTTGTCTCCTAAGTTAAGCCTTGACGCTCGATGCCAAGCTACCAAGGGTAGAGCTGGGATTAATTTACTGAGACCTAACTGTACTTTTGTGGAGGTTTGTGGCTTGTTGCTAGGTGTAGGTACCTACCTGCCCTACCAATAACCCATTTTCCAACAACCAGGTTCAAACATTGCAATTCAACTGTACAGTAAATGAGCATATGTAAATGACCTGTAGCTGGCTGCAGTGATCACACCAGGAGCTACTGTGAGGCACCAACATCTGTAAAATGAATTGCCAAAGGGTACAGTAAGTGGGCATAGAAGTGGGAAATAACAGTATGGCAGTGCCAAAGAAATTCAAAATAATGACAATGAAATGTGAAGTAACACTGTCTTACCTGTGTGTCATTGGAAGTATTTTCTGATCATTGCTGTTCTGTTGTCCTCATCCTCATCCTCTGCCTCCTCATCCTCACTGTCCACAGGATCCACTGCTGCCACACGGGCATCTCCAGCCTCCTCCTCCTGCAGAAAAGGCACATGGCGTCTCAGGGCAAGGTTGTGCAACCTGCAGCATGCCACTATTATCTGGCAGACCGTCTTGGGTGAGTAGCACAGGGATCCACCTGTTAGATGGAGGCACCTGAACCTGGCCTTCAGGAGGCCAAAGGTCCTTTCTATAACCCTTCTGGTTCGCCCATGTGCCTCATTGTAACGTTCTTCTGCCCTTGTCCTGGCATTCCTCACTGGGGTCATCAGCCAAGATAGGTTGGGGTAACCAGAGTCACCTGCAAATATTGAGGGACAACATTTAGCCACACACTATCCTATATGGCCCACACCATACCCATACACCAACATATATTGGGTGGGGACCAGGGCTCACCTATTAGCCACACCCTGTGCCTCTGTAGTTGGCCCATCACATTTGGGATGCTGCCATTCCTCAGGACAAAGGCATCATGCACCGACCCAGGATACTTAGCACTGACGTGGGATATGTACTGGTCCGCTAAGCACACCATATGTACATTTATAGAGTGGAAACTCTTATGATTTATGAACACCTGTTCATTTTGACGGGGGGACAAATGCAATATGTGTTCCATCAATCGCCCCAATTATGTTGGGGATACGTCCCATTGCGTAGAAGTCGGCCTTCACTGTGGCCAAATCTTCCACAATTACAATGTAGCTGCCCATGTGTTTAATCGGGGCAGACAACACTCTTGTCAGCACTATGGAGAACATTAGCTGTGACATTCCTGCTGCCAAGCCCACTGTCACTTGGAAAAAACTAGTTGCCAAGAAATGGAGCACAGATAGAACTTGCACAAGAGGGGGATCCCAGTGGGGTGACAGATAGCAGATATCAGGTCAGTCGCCAATTGGGCACACAGCTCTGTGATTGTGGCCCTGCCCAGTCTATACGTGAGGATGATGTGCCTGTCCTCCATTGTTGCCGAGTCCACCAGGGGTCTGTACACGGGGGTATGTCTCCATCTCCTATTCAACCGCAGCGGTAGCAATCTATGGGGCAAAAGAGTGAGGAGGCGGTCACAAACTGAACAATGGGGCAACAACAGTACATTGCATGCTGTTAACTTGTAATGGGTCAGTGAGAATTGTCCTGTATGTCCAAATTTAAACAGTGACGCAGAAATTATCCAGGGCCTGCCCCCCCACCCCCCCTGAAATGGCGTCCGCCTGTCCTGTGTGGAGGGACAGGTGGAAGTGAGGTAATTCCGCTGACGTTGTGTGCCGTTAGTGGAGGCGGTCGGGAACCGCAGTGCAACTCTTCATTGGTTATAATTGGGCCCTATGGGTTACAGTGGCCAATGGTGATGTATGCCGGTGGTGACGGTATGCACTGCCGCAGATGTGACCGCCATTTTCTATCTGATCCCTCACTTGCTACCTGACCTTCAACAGGAGAGGACCTACACTGCATGTGCTGCTGTGACCTGTGTCTGGAACCTACCATGGCCCGTGTGACTGGGGAAAGGGCCCCTGCCTTCACTTTGGCGGAGTTGGAGAGACTGGTGGATGGGATCCTACCCCAGTACAGACTGCTGTATGGGCCTCCAGACCAACAAGTGAGTACACTGTGGGCGCGATGCATGTGGCATGAATGCATGGAGTGGTGAGTGAAGGCCTCGTGTATATGTCCCCTAGGCGGCGTTTTGGTTGTGTGCTGGGCCATGTGTGTGGAAATGGTGATGTGAAGGGGTATGGTGGGCCATAAGTGTAACAGGCAGGACTGTCTGACGAATACTATTTTCCTGTGTGTATTCCCTCTGCAGGTCAGCGCCCATCAAAAGAAGGGTATGTGGCATGCCATCGCCAAGGACGTGCTGACCCTAGGGGTCTATGGCAGGCGGAGCACCCACTGTCGGAAACGCTGGGCAGGGAAGACGGCGGAGGCCCAGCTCGGAATGGCCTCCCAACGAGGAAGGGGTCCCCATTGAACCCTGACCCCGCTGATGACCCGCATACTGGCGGTGGCCTATCCTGAGCTGCATGGGCGCTTGAGGGCATCACAGCAGCCACAAGGGGGTGAGTACAGTGCCCATTATTACTACTAATGCCTGGTGGGGAGGTATCGGGTGGGGGATGTGTGTCAGTGGGTGCCCTTAGGCCAGGCCTGACATTGCAGCGTAGGTCCCCTGGTGGCAAGGGTTCTGAAGGGGTAATCCTGCTACCTAGCTCGTAGGCATCCACTGCTGCTCAACGCTACATGGGTCCCAGGTGTGCTGGATTTGCCGGTGTGTGCCCCTCCCCATGTCTTGGTGGCTAGCAATATCACTGGTAGTGCAATTCATAGTGCGTAGGCCTGTTCCCTGTGTGTGAGGATGCTGTGTACGCCAACGGTGGTGTTGGTGCAGCCATTGACCACGTGTATCCTTTGTCTCTTCCCCCCCTTTTTGTTTTGTCACTCTGTCCTTATGTGCATTAGCATCATCTGGCGGAGGAGCAGAGGCACTGGCGATGGAGGGAGCTGCATCCACAGGACCCAGGAGGCGGAGTCCACCGACGGTGAGGGGACCAGTGGGGCAGAGGGCGATGGGAGCACCACGGCGGAGACTGGAGGGGACAGTTCAGACACAGATACCTCCTCCGATGGAAGCTCCCTGGTGGTGGCAGACACTTCTGTGACCATCCCAGCTACAGTTACAGCCACCACCCCGTACCAGCAATGCCCTCCCAGCAGCCCCTCATTGAGTTGCCCGTGCCCGCTCACCCAGGAGGGTGGGCATTTCCTTCACCCCAGGCACCTCAGGCCCTACCCCAGTGAGCCCTGCTGCCCTGAGTGAGGAGGCTATTGACCTCCTGAGATCCATCTCTGTAGGGCAGTCAACCATTGTGAATGCGATTCAGGGGCTGGCAGCCCAGATGCAACAGACTAATGCTTTCCTGGAGGCCATACACACTGGCATGGCGGACCAACAGAGATCGATCCAGGCTCTGGCCTCCTTTCTGATGGCAGCCATTGTCCCTATTTCCACCCTCCCCCTCCAACTTCCTCTTCTCAATCCCATTCCCCTCAACCCCAACCTATCCCAAGCAGACGAGCATGCACACAAGACAACACACAAGAATGACAAAGGCAAACTCAAACACCACACATCATCCCACAGGCACTCACACAAACACCATCCAGATGCAGACATACCAACACCTACTATTTCCACTGCCTCCACCTCCTCTTCCTCCTCCACCTCTATCCCAGTTCTGTCTACACTCACACCTGCATGCACAAAACCATCATCCACCACCAGCATCTCCACCACACCTAGCAGAACACACACCTCACTGGCAGACACCTCCACAACAGCCATGCACACGTCCCCTGTGTCTTCTCCCATTGTGTCTGCCCTCCCCCCCAAGGTACACAAACGCAAGCACTCAGACACCCAACAGCCATCCACCTCACAACAGCATCCAGCCCATGCACCTGCACTCACAATTAGCGGACAGACACCTCCTACAACCACTCTCTCTTCCTCCACTCCCAAACATTCTCCCTCTTCCCACCCCAATGTCCCTAAAAAACCTTTCCTATCCACTATTGACCTCTTCCCTACCCCTCCCCCCCATCCTGCATGTCTGGCCAGGGTGGCAAAAGCCCAGCCAAGCACCTCAGCCACCCAGTCCATGGGTCATGAGTCACCACACCCACTCGTGGTGGGAAAGGATCCAGGGCACATGTCCTGAGGGTGAAGGAGCCTGCACCAGACAGCCTCAAGGGAAAGGAGCCTGCCCAAGCTGCTGCCAGGAAGACAAAGGAGCCTGCCCCAGCTGCTGCCAGGAAGATAAAGGAGCCCGCCCCAGCTGCTGCCGGGAAGACTAAAGAGCCTGCCCCAGCTGCTGGCAAGAAGTTAAAGGAGCCTGACCCAGCTGCTGCTAGGAAGACTAAGGAGCCTACCCCAGCTGCCAGGAAGACCAAGGAGCCAGCACCAGCAGGCAGGAAGGGCAAGGGGCCTGGGGCAGGAACTCTGACGGAGCCCCCACCTCCAACCATGGTCCGATGCTGCAGGGAATGGGCCGGAGCATCCCCCCACCAGCAGCAGCACCACCACCACCTCCAGTGGGCAGCCGTCCAGGGTTGCAGGGGATGGGCTGGAGCCTCCCCCACCAGCAGCACCACCACCTGCAGTGGGCAGCTGTCCGAGGCTGCATGGGATGGGCAGTAGCCTCCCACCACCAGTAGCAGCAGCACCACCACCACCATTGAGAAGCCATCATTGCCGGTGGACGGTATGTAATCCTGCCTCCATGGACTGCGGTGCGGCCTGCCCCCTGCAAATCCAGTGGGTATGACACCCACCTGAGAGACTGTGACCTTGCACTCCCCAGGATCAAGAGCACATGGCACGATGCTCCCTCCAGAACCAGCGGGTATGAGACCCACCTACCCCAGACTCCCCAGGATCAAAAGCCTAGGGCACGATGCCCCCTCCAGAACCAGTGGGTAAGACACCCACCTACCCCAGACTCCAGAGGATCAAGAGCACAGGGCACGATGCCCCCTCCAGAACCAGTGGGTATGACACCCACTTGAGAGACTGTGACTTTGCACTCCCCAGGACCAAGCACAGGGCATGTTGCCCGCTCCAGAGCATGTGGGCAAGTCACCCACTTGAGAGACTGTGGCCTTGCACTCCCCAGGACCAAGCACAGGGCATGTTTCCCCCTCCAGAGCATGTGGGCAAGTCACCCACTCAAGAAACTGTGGCCTTGCACTCCCCAGGACCAAGCACAGGGCATGTTGTCCCCTCCAGAGCATGTGGGCAAGTCACCCACTTGAGAGACTGTGGCCTTGCACTCCCCAGGACCAAGCACAGGGCATGTTGTCCCCTCCAGAGCATGTGGGCAAGTCACCCACTTGAGAGACTTTGGCCTTGTACTCCCCAGGACCAAGCACAGGGCATGTTGCCCCCTCCAGAACTAGTGGTCTTGTTTCATCTGCCGGCTGAGGTGCCCCCCGTCTCCCATCCCCTGAGGTGCCTGCCTATATCCCAACTGATGCCCCTGCAGTGTTCTCTCCATGTTGAGGCTGGTGCCATGTGTGGCCTTGGAATTTGGCCTGTGGCCATGTGGACAACGTACATTGTGGACTGGGCTGTGTCCCTTTTTATGTACATATGTATATATCTATGATCTTGTCTCACCTATTTACCCTGATGTGTTGCTATCATTACATTCACTTTTTCTAAAACGTTTTGACCTTGCATTATTCATCCGAGGTACGGGGTAAATATGTTTTAGTACTGCAGCTGATTGTGTGTATGGTGTTGGGGGGAATGTGTGTTGCATGTGTGCGTCACTGTTGTTTTCCTCCCTTCCTCCCTTGTGTGATAAGCGGCTGTACTCTCCGTCGTCGTCGTCTTTGCCGGCGTCGGAATACGTGGTGGAGCAGCACATAGAAGACCATGGGGAAGACATGCAGCTCGGGCTTCATGACGGTGTGGTTGTTCCCTGTGTCTCCAATGGTGAGTCCTTCCTTTCTGAGGTCTGTTTCCACCAGGCTTTTTATGTTGTTGGTACCGCTCCAGAAAAGGTGGCGGTTTGGCATATCATAATATGGTGGGCCGAACATTGACTTCCGCCTGGCTGTAGGCGGCTACCGCCGTGGTGCCTGTTGTTTCCGCCCTGGCGGTCGGTGTGGTAAAGTGGCTGTCTATCTGAGATCTATCCGCCATGGACATAATTTGGCGGTAATTACCGCCAGCCTGTTGGGGATATTACTGCCACTTTTACACCAACCACCAGGGTTGTAATGAGGGCCATAGTGTGGTTCATATAACTGGCCTTGGGCCCGGCCTCTTTTTTTTTGCAGGGTCTTGTGACTGGTGACGCCTGTGATGGATGGGTGTAGGGTGAGTGTGAAAGCCAGCCATCAGCAGAGTGGCTGGTGGAAACACTAGAATGTGTCAAGCAGGACACTACAGGACAGAACATAGAAGGGGCCCTGTCTGACTCACTCAGGCCAGGTGCTGTGCTGAGGTGGCTTCCTGGAGCTTGGGGGCCCCCCAAACTGTAGGGATTTGGGGGCCTTTGTTACGCCCCTGCTTGAGGTCTCTAAGCAGGAGCCAACTCATCCCCATGCTCCCTTTTTGGCCCTGAGTAAAAGGTCTCAACCAGCCCAACACACGCCACTGGCCTGTTGGATACGTCTTTGCTGTTCACTTTTTATCCAATCTGTGCTGGAAGAGGGCCACGGTATATTTCAATTTTCTCCTCCATTCCCACTGCAGTTTGTTTCATGCACCCCACACCTCTGTGCCTTGCTGTTGTGCGTGTAGGATACATGCATAAAACTCCTCAATCGCCATTGGTCTTCCTCCCAACAGTTATACATATCTCATTCAAAGCAATACTTTTCTAGGCTTAGAGTGCTGCATAAATTATGCAAAAAAGGAAGAAGGGAACTCTACGCAGTTCTCAAGCTCTAGATCGAGAGCAGCTCCTTTTTATGGAACACTCTACAACACCACTGAGACTCCAAAACTAATCACCGTAACTATCTTGTTTTTCTGGCCGCTTGTAAACATAGAAATAGGATAGTGCCATCCACGCTGAGCTACACAAGTGACAAAGCCTTTTGCCATTTTTACAGCAGTCTTTAAGCATAGGATTAGTTAGTGCCATCTTGGAGGGCGCTGGTTATATTTACAGGAGATAATTACAACTTGTGAATTTCAGTGGTTTGGTTAGTTTAAAATGTTAGGTTTTAACTGATGTACTACTATACTTTACCTGTAAACTTTGATTTTATTAGTGAAGTTCTAAAGTTTTTTTTAATATAGAGTAAGTTATTCTTACAATTCCTTACTATACCTTCATTTTGACCAAATTTTTTCAGTGAAGTTTTATGTTTTTTAATGTAAAGTAAGATGTCTAAGGCCGTGCGCAGTAGGGGGTTGGGTGCAGGAGGTGTGCACATCGACATATATAAAGCAGACCTATTTGCTTTGTCAAATAGCAGTAATTGTAATACAGCTTTATAAATACATACATTAGAATGTTTAATAATACTCATTGTTTCATAATATTCTAAATAAAGCACTCTTTTACTCTCATGAGAAACAGTTGTGATTTCTGCCAGTTGACCCTGAGGCCCGACAATTCACAAAATGCCTCCAGCAAAGCTCTGGCTGCTTCTAGATCTGAGGTCTCATTCTGGAGGAAGATCACCAAATTGTCAGCATAGAGAGCAGTATGATGGTGATGTGGAACCAGCTGGAGCCCCCGGTAACTGTTCCCCTCCCGTGACTGGGGAGAAGGGTTCCTGAGGGGCAGCCTCTGTGCCAGGGAGAAGACGGATGGTGCTGCGGCCTTGCAGCGAGGCAGAGTGATGGCGCCTGCCTGGAGCCTCCCGCGCCTGCGGTTAACAGTGCTGGGCAAATGGCCGCCTGCACTCTCTGCCTCCTCCACCGACGAAACTAACCCACCGGAGGCGCTAGGAGAATTGCAATGGGAGCCCCGGTGCCTCTCCTACCTGGGGACCAAAATATACCACAATCAGAAAGACCTGCTGGGTGGCAACATAGGCAAAGCTGTTAGGTTGATCAAGACCTGCATTGAGGGTTCTGGCGTACACTCCTCCTCCTGTTAGCACACAGAGTGGCCCTACTCAAGATGCTCGTCCCCCCAGATTAATCTATTACTTTACAGTGTGGATCCCCAGAGCAGTGTTCGAAGACATTGACACTCTAGTGACGTCTTTTCTGTGGGGGACAGGACGGATGAAGAGTGGCTCTTATGACGCTCCAAAGACCATCCGCAGATGGTGGCATGGCAGTGCCGGAATTTAAATGCTACTACCTGGCAGCACAACTACAATGGTATGTACAATGGTTGGCAACTCGCCTAAAACCGGAGAAGACGGTAAAACCCTTTACCCCCACGTTACAAGCGTTGACTAGAACACTCCTGAAGGTGGGGGGGGGTCCCGCAGAAGAAGACTCACACGAACTCCGAGTGATGCGCAACTGCTAGCACCGCTGTCTACAGAAAACAATAACACCAATTCCGTACTCCCCAGACATGCCTATGACTATGCTGAAAACGGGGATAACGGAGTGGCTGATGCTGGGGTGACGAAGATGGGAGATCTATTTCAGGCAGGAGAGTTTTCTCCCCTTCAAAGACTTCTGAACAGAATTTGATATCCCACTAAATCACTTCCTACTCCATTGAGCCATTACAGTGGCCTTTGCACAAGACTGGGCGAATGGAACCGAAACCACATGCTACTAGTCAATATATAGCATTTTCTTAGGGTACATATAAGGCATATATAGAACCTTGCGCAGAGACATGATTCAATTACTGGAGGCCTTACAAACAAAACAATGGGGAGAGGATCTGAGGAGCCCCATTTCTGATAAAGACTGGGCATCTATACTGGAGAGATTCCCAAAATCATCCCGCAATGCCTGATTTAAATTAACTATTTGATACTATATAGGGTCTACCTCACCCCGGGACGTATCAATAGATACTTCCACATAGTGCCAGCAGCCGGTCCACGCTGTGAGGAAAAAGGGGCTGAGATTAAACATATGCTGTGGGACTGTCTGCACCTGGGAGAGTTTTGGAGAATGGTCACCAGTGTAATAGCTGAGGTTGTTGATAAGGAGGTCCCAGATTCGATGGCACATTGCATACGAGGAAGATTCCCCCATACAACTAAGAAGAAGGTGACTAGAAGATTTCAGGACTTAGCATTGGTCCTGGCTAAAAGGGAAATAGCATGGAATTGGAAGACACCCGGGGCACCCCGCATTGACTTCTGGCACTGAGAACTTGAGAGATGGGCGACCTATGAGAGGGACGTGCTGCTCAGGGAAGCTAGGAGGGGTATACGCCAGATAGAGGACGCCCGACCTCGGGAGGGAGTGATAGACTGTCTAAAAGAACCAGAGGAACGGCCTGTGGGTACCACACCAGTGGTATCCAGAACACAATCCCCTAATACATCCCTGCGAACACTGCAGAGACTAAAGGTTAGATTAGCCAACATGGACGGTCTGTTTCCCCAGATTTGGCCCCCTGTCCCTCCTCCACATATAATAGACCCTATTGTAAATTTTGTAAATAACATTCTCATAGTGAAGACCCAGTGACAGTTTCACTAAAACATAACATGACACTGACTCTGCACTGGGGGAGAAGGGACTATGAGGGAGGGAGGGAGAGAGGGAAGAAGGGGAGGAAGAGGGGGTGAAGAGAGGAGCCAATAGGGAACTTGACCGTTATCTAGGGAGTTTTTGTTTTTTTAATCTGTAGCTGAGCTGTACGGAGTGCAGATGTGTATGTACGCTAGGCAACTGGTGTTCAATTGTATGATTCTAAAAATGCCTATAAAATCTGTTTACAGAAAAAATGAGTGATGTAATGTGTGAGAATATTAGAAGTGCATGGCGATGGCAATCATCCACATTGTGTTTGTGATTAAGTTGCATTTGCCATAAGAAATAGCTATTATTATTTGATTGGGACTTTGTGCAAAATTTTGCAGTCTCTCGACATCAAATTTTCATTTCAAGTTTCATGTAGTTTCTGCAAGGAAGACAAAGGGGTCGATTTAGAGTTTGGCGGACAGATAACTCTGGATAGCCAGTCAACCTTATTACGGATGCGTGATATCCTAATGTACTTTCAATGAGGAAGACAGGATATCAGTCATGTTTGTGACTTCAGTCAACCCTTTTGTCAGACCCAAAGTTATATGGTATAATGCAAAAATATTATTTTAATTTATATATCACAGTTCCTGTGCTTTGCACTGCGGTAGCACTGCACTCTCAATTTGCCATATTTTGTTTGCTGTAACTGTTTGTTAGTATTTTAGATAATTTAATTACAATACGTTGTTAGGAGGGCTTCAGAGGGTAAAATGTATCCTTACTGTATATTGAAGACAGATGCCTCCGGGGGATCTCACTGCTGTGAGAGGAGCCGCTGCCATGGCGGCACTCCTCACAGTACTGAAGGCTAGAGGGGGGCATAAATCACCTAATAACACGTGGTGTAATTATGTGGAGTTGCCCAAAAGGAGTAACTCTGAATGTAGCTGTATTTTCATAGAGCAAAAAAAAACCTTTGCATCCAAAATGGACGTGAGAATGCATTCTGCGCTAAGAAATATCGCTAAGTGCAACAGAACTAAAAAAACAGCTAAAGCAGTCACTTGCCCTCGCTAATTGTGTTCTCACAGTAGGATATTCCTCCCAGATTACTCTTATTTACACGAGCGGGCATCAGTGCTTAATTTGTGATTGTTGTTTCCGGTGCTGAGTACCGAGGGCCGGGGCTTATTCTTCTGCCTCAAGCATTTGCTGCGAGCAAAAGACACATATGGGAAAGACGGAAAAAGGGAAAAACGAAAAAGAGTCACAAAGAATAAAGTAGAAAGCTGCTGGAGAGAGCTGAAGGGGCAGGGAGTGGCTGTAAATGGATTGAAAAAGGCCGAGATGACTTCAGGATTACGCTGTCTCAGTATTCCGTGTTCACACATTTAATTGCAGCAGCCGCGCGTGTTTAAGAGGAGTGCTTTGGGCACCGGCACCTTTTTAAGTACAAATAAAGCACTGGCAGGCATAATTACTTTATTGTTGGTAATGCTGCCTCAAAGAGTATTCCAGAATTACCAAAGTTACTTTGATTACTCCAGCGTGATAGAAATTCCTCCCAGCACTACCAAAGGCTTGATGAGCTGAGGGGGCTCAGTCTGTAAAGTGTCCACTAGGGACGCATTTTTGCTCAGAGAAAAAAGATTCTCAAAAAGGGAGTTTTTTTCTCTTAACAAAAGGCAAACGGCCCTTTATGGAGGGAGCTTGTTCCCTGCATATAGAGACTATTTAACAATTTTTCCACCATGCATCTCATGGCCAGCGTGTACATTGAAAATGAGTGATGGTAGTCCAAGCCTCATAAGGCTGGTCGACCACCTTAGTGGCCCAGCGGCTCTCTAGAGGACGGACCACTGTGTCAGAAGCTATAGTTAGAAGAGCCACTGGATTCCCTGATGGCAGCAGCCCAGCTGTTTCCTCAAGTCTAGAACAGGGGAACTGCCGGTGTGTGGCATTCCTCCTACTCTGCTAAACCCTAAATAAGGCCCTAAGTCTGAGAACCAAAAAAGTTCTCTAAACACTTTAGTACGTGTTTGAGAATGTATACTTTCTTGTAAAAAAAGTTTGAAGAAAATCACATTAATAATTACTTGCTGGGAATACATTAAGCAATGGATTCTGGTGGTTAAGCCTTCTCTGGTTCTGCTGTGTATTGCTGGGAGCTGTTCACAGCAGGTCTGAAGATGTGCTGCCTAGATGCAAGGCATTGTTGGAGGCTCTGCATTTAGAGCCTGCTTTGCATGGTCATTGGTTGTAAACAGTTAGTTGTTGGGGCATTTGGGCTAGGCGGAGGCCACACCCTTTACCCAGAGCTCACTGCACATGGCCAGTTTCTAGGCATGGCGGTTGGATGCATGACATAGCTGGAGTATCAAGGGGTATCCGCACCTCAGTGTATGTAGGGCATGACCAGAAGCCTAGAGCCTGTTGCACCGAGTCATAAGTTATTTGCAGTGGGTGCTGAAGGTGGTTGAGTATAGGGCGTTGGTGGAAGTCCTGAGGTTACAAGACACACAGTGAGGCCTAGGACCATATGTTGCATCTATGGATCTATGTTAACCTCAGGATCCATCACAGTGAAAGTATTGCTCTTCAACATGGGTACTCGCAAAGATTTCCTGGGGACTTAAATTTTGGTCTGCAATGTGACCGAGAGCCACATTGATGCCAACAGGGTGGTTCGTGGTTGGGGTGAGGATGGTTTGGGGTGTGTTGGAGGTAAAGTGCTTTTAGGGGAAGCATAGATTATACATCTAGGGGCTGAATTTCACAATGTGAAACCATAAAACATGGGATTAATCCCAGCTTCCCCACTTTCCCAGATTGTATGATCCTAGGCAATTGTTTTATTCTACTTTCCTTCATTACCATATATAAAAGGACTCAAAATACAGGACTTCAGGGTGCGCCCTGAACTAAACTTTGTCCTCTACTTGATCTAATAAACTATAATGTTATTCATCTGTAATTGGAAACCAGGCCAACCAATGCCTCACATACCAACTAACTTGCCCCTTAGTTTACAACTGGCATTATTCCTAGGGGTAGAATGAATGTTTCCAGATTCATGTTTGAAAAAATTATCACTTTTCAATTAAACAGAACTTCTGATATAAGCTGATTTACTAAGGCGAAGTACTTCTGCATGTTAATGAAATGCACTTTTTAAATGTTAGACTTTATTATACGCTTTTGCTGCAAAATGTCTTTAAAAATGAAAGTGTTCCTAAAGCTAAGTGGTGGGGCACAACCTAGTTACATCCTTTTTTTAACTTCAATTAACCTGTTTAGGTAAAAAAATTTTAATGTTAGTGCTGAGTCGAGTGAAAAGCAGCCAGTTGCTGCTTTTGACCTGGGGGCCTCATGTAAAGGCCAGGAGGGCCGCATGCGGCCCGGGGCGTACTTTAAGTATCACTGCTCTTCACAAATGGGTTAAAACCCTGAGGAGTATATTTGCTTTGACATGAACAGTGTTCCTTAGAGCAAGGTCATATTGGAAATAACCTGGTAATCCTTCCATTAACCCTTAATAAAGTGGTGACAGCTCCTTAACCAGGGTATCTGTACTTCATCAATACGGTCCATAAAAACAAAGAGTCAGGGCTTTCAGAATGTCTACAGCCCAGGCAAAACTAAAATGCACCTGCCTCTTAGGAGAGCATGACTAATATATCACAATTACTAACTCTCACAATTAGATCTGTTCCCTGGCACCAAACAGAATACCTTTCAAACCATCCTTTTTTGCCTACTGAGCTCCGCAGTTGTTTGTGCTGAAGAAGACGGGACTCTGCATTTTATGTTGGGTGTGAAACAGTGCTTAATTTGCAAATAAAGACATGCCGGTGCCCAAATCCCTCCTCTTAAACACGCGGCTGCTGCAATTAAATGCGGGAACACGGAGTACTGAGACAGCGTAATCCTGGAAGCTTCTCGGGCCTCTTCAATCCATAATAAACACCCCCTGCCCTTCAGCTCACTCTAGCAGCTTTCTACTTTCTCCTTTTGTGGCACTTTTTCGTTTTTCCTTTCCTCCGCCTTTCCTATATGTGTCTTTTGCTCCCAGCAAATGCTTGAGGCAGAAGAATAAGCCCCGGCCTGCAAAAATCAGTGCCGGTGCTCAGCACCGGAAACATCAAGCACAAATTAAGCACTGGTCTGAAAAGAGTCAATGTAAAAAACGTCAATTGCCACTAATTCCAAAGTCATCATCATTATCACTTTATTGCGCCTCAAAGCTAAAAAAGTACATCAATAAATACAACCAATCCATCCAAATAAACAAGTTCATTACAGTTATAAAATATATCAATGGCATCAAACTTAGAAAAAGAATAAAACAATATAAATAAAAAATACAAGATAAAAATGATAAAATGAATCCCCTGCCCCCCAACCACCCATAAAAGAAACTACACGCATCTCTTACGGATGCTCCCAGCCGTGAACAAATACCTAGACATGGAAAAAATAATTGGCTGATGTGCGTTAGGTTTCAAAATTCTTAAAGCTGCTTGGTGCTGGACAGTACCTAGATTTCTGCAGAGGGGAACCAACCATTTTGATCTAACATGTTTGCAGGCTTTACAAAAAAATAAAAAGTGGGCCTCTGTTTCCTGAGCCCCACCACACGCTAGAGATAGCACACTCAGTGCATCACATCCTGCCCCCCCACTTGCAGGCTTACGTACAGAGAGGAAGGACCCATGCCTAAACTGCAAGTACAGCTTCCTCGCTAACACTGGCTGCACCTCATCTAACAAAGGTCCAAAACTATAGTAGTCTTTAAAATCTAAAAGCTTAAGAGTTTCAGACCCATGCTCAGAGTTAGCCAGATGTGCAGTCAAATTAAAGTGCCTATGGGACCTGGCCAAGTCACTCTTGGATATCGCAAGGCAAGCCGCCTCAGGGTTCTCCCACAGGCTGGCCCTTATTATTTGTCTTATGGTATCCTTGACGTATTGAAACCACAGCAATTTGCAAGTGCTTGGCAAACCCATGATCTCCTCCAACCCCTTTCTATTAGAGATTAGCTTGGGGAATGCTCATACTCTTCTTCAAAAGAGAAGTGGCCTTAGCCCCTATTCCTCAGCAGTGGGCAAAACACCCTGGTCAAACCTTAAAGCCAAAAGTGGAGCACTCAAAGGGAGGTTTAATAAATGTCTTAAAATTAAAAATGCATTCTCCACTTTCGAGATACCATTGATCCTCTTGTGCACCCACAGCTCCACCCCATATATCACTGCCTTTAGATCCTGCGACCTGTATAGCTCATACACTGGACTGACTGGCTTAAAGGACGAGTCTTTAAAGGCTCTCCCTTGGCCACCAGTAAATTGAGCCAATCTTAGCTTTTGTTTATTCATATGTGGTAGCCTGTCCATTTGCTCTGATTCTCATGTAGTCAAACACCTTGACCAGCTCCAACGGTACCCCATTGAGTTTGGAGCCTGGCCTGGTGGATGGGGAATGATAGAATATCATGTACTTCATTTTTCCCACGTTAGTTTCCAGCCCCCTCACCCTACGGAAATCAACAAAACAATTTAGAATCCTTTGCAGGCCCATTGGAGATCTTGACAATAAAAGGGTGTCATCTGCGAACATTAACGCAGGAACCCTGAGATTGGCTAATCTAGGGGCTTTGTTCAAAACTTTATTCAAGTCATCAATCAAACCATTGATGTATAATGAAAACAGAGTTGGGGCCTGCACATAACACTGCCTAACTCCTTTCCGGACCGGAAAGGGTTTGGTAAGATCTCCTAATTTACTGAACCGAACCTGAGTGAAATTTCCCTCATGGAGTCTCTGTAGGATCTTACACAAGTAGGCTGACGAGCCTTGGGAGGCACCTGTGCGCCATGAGTGGTACATTAACCTGAGAAAACATTTGGCGGCATTTCAAGCAAGCCCCTATACCATGCTGCTCCCTGCTGATGACGGGCTAAACCCAGAAACACGTGTACAGGGATAAACAGCACTTGCTGCGCCTACAGAGGTGAAAGACTTTATTACTTTCTGAATGGACTACGAAGTCGACTGCATTTACCATGATGCGTTGGGGTTGGACTTTGTTGCTGGAGTGTAGGCAGTGTGCTCCCTTTCTTTGTAATTTTGTCTTTGGACGGCTCCCTTGAGCCACGGCTGACGAGCCTTGGGAGGCACCTGTGCGCCATGAGTGGTACATTAACCTGAGAAAACATTTGGCGGCATTTCAAGCAAGCCCCTATACCATGCTGCTCCCTGCTGATGACGGGCTAAACCCAGAAACACGTGTACAGGGATAAACAGCACTTGCTGCGCCTACAGAGGTGAAAGACTTTATTACTTTCTGAATGGACTACGAAGTCGACTGCATTTACCATGATGCGTTGGGGTTGGACTTTGTTGCTGGAGTGCAGGCAGTGTGCTCCCTTTCTTTGTAATTTTGTCTTTGGACAGCTCCCTTGAGCCACGGCTGACGAGCCTTGGGAGGCACCTGTGCGCCATGAGTGGTACATTAACCTGAGAAAACATTTGGCGGCATTTCAAGCAAGCCCCTATACCATGCTGCTCCCTGCTGATGACGGGCTAAACCCATAAACACGTGTACAGGGATAAACAGCACTTGCTGCGTCTACAGAGGTGAAAGACTTTATTACTTTCTGAATGGACTACGAAGTCGACTGCATTTACCATGATGCGTTGGGGTTGGACTTTGTTGCTGGAGTGTAGGCAGTGTGCTCCCTTTCTTTGTAATTTTGTCTTTGGACGGCTCCCTTGAGCCACGGCTGACGAGCCTTGGGAGGCACCTGTGCGCCATGAGTGGTACATTAACCTGAGAAAACATTTGGTGGCATTTCAAGCAAGCCCCTATACCATGCTGCTCCCTGCTGATGACGGGCTAAACCCAGAAACACGTGTACAGGGATAAACAGCACTTGCTGCGCCTACAGAGGTGAAAGACTTTATTACTTTCTGAATGGACTACGAAGTCGACTGCATTTACCATGATGCGTTGGGGTTGGACTTTGTTGCTGGAGTGTAGGCAGTGTGCTCCCTTTCTTTGTAATTTTGTCTTTTGACGGCTCCCTTGAGCCACGGCTGACGAGCCTCGGGAGGCACCTGTGCGCCATGAGTGGTACATTAACCTGAGAAGACATTTGGCGGCATTTCAAGCAAGCCCCTATCCCATGCTGCTCCCTGCTGATGACGGGCTAAACCCAGAAACACGTGTACAGGGATAAACAGCACTTGCTGCGCCTACAGAGGTGAAAGACTTTATTACTTTCTGAATGGACTACGAAGTCGACTGCATTTACCATGATGCGTTGGGGTTGGACTTTGTTGCTGGAGTGTAGGCAGTGTGCTCCCTTTCTTTGTAATTTTGTCTTTGGACGGCTCCCTTGAGCCACGGCTGACGAGCCTTGGGAGGCACCTGTGCGCCATGAGTGGTACATTAACCTGAGAAAACATTTGGCGGCATTTCAAGCAAGCCCCTATACCATGCTGCTCCCAGCTGATGACGGGCTAAACCCAGAAACACGTGTACAGGGATAAACAGCACTTGCTGCGCCTACAGAGGTGAAAGACTTTATTACTTTCTGAATGGACTACGAAGTCGACTGCATTTACCATGATGCGTTGGGGTTGGACTTTGTTGCTGGAGTGTAGGCAGTGTGCTCCCTTTCTTTGTAATTTTGTCTTTGGACGGCTCCCTTGAGCCACGGCTGACGAGCCTTGGCAGGCACCTGTGCGCCATGAGTGGTACATTAACCTGAGAAAACATTTGGCGGCATTTCAAGCAAGCCCCTATACCATGCTGCTCCCTGCTGATGACGGGCTAAACCCAGAAACACGTGTACAGGGATAAACAGCACTTGCTGCGCCTACAGAGGTGAAAGACTTTATTACTTTCTGAATGGACTACGAAGTCGACTGCATTTACCATGATGCGTTGGGGTTGGACTTTGTTGCTGGAGTGTAGGCAGTGTGCTCCCTTTCTTTGTAATTTTGTCTTTGGACGGCTCCCTTGAGCCACGGCTGACGAGCCTTGGGAGGCACCTGTGCGCCATGAGTGGTACATTAACCTGAGAAAACATTTGGCGGCATTTCAAGCAAGCCCCTATACCATGCTGCTCCCTGCTGATGACGGGCTAAACCCAGAAACACGTGTACAGGGATAAACAGCACTTGCTGCGCCTACAGAGGTGAAAGACTTTATTACTTTCTGAATGGACTACGAAGTCGACTGCATTTACCATGATGCGTTGGGGTTGGACTTTGTTGCTGGAGTGTAGGCAGTGTGCTCCCTTTCTTTGTAATTTTGTCTTTAGATAGGAACCCCCATTTCTAACAGAACCTGCCACAGGGTGTTTCTTGGGACCAGGTCGAATGCAGCCAAAAGGTCCACAAATACTCCATAAAGGCTTACGCCTTCCAGCACCACGGTTCCCAATATATAAGCTGGAGGCGAAAGACCTGGTCCATGGTGGAAGTGCACTTCCTAAATCCAGCCTGAAGTGGGCTGAAGACACTATTTCAAATGTGAAAACAATGTTTACATTGAGTCTATTAAACTAATAGGTCTGTACTTGGCTGGTAGGAGAAAAGAGCCCTTTTTGTAAATGGGTATTATTTCAGCTCCGGGCAATGATGCTGGCATAGGCATCCCCTCGAGGATGACATTAAACAGAACCTCAAGATTTGGCGCCCAGACATCAGGTACAAAACTATGTAAGTCCCCCGGAATTCTATCTCAGCCAGGTGCCTTACCTGGAGCCACTTTAGAGATTGCATGAAGCACCTCCTTGATTGTAATCAAAGGGTATGCCTTAGACTTTTCAAGGACCACCCCACCCCTGCTTTAACATCTGGTGGTCCACCAGTGACAGTTTGGAAACCATAAAGAGACTGAAAGTGCTCCGACCATTGATAAGCAGAAATATTGCTTTCATTTGCGCCATTGGTCTTCTGCTTCCTCGAGGCAATAAGTCGCCAACACATATGGACGTTCTCACCTCACAGCTAGGTACAAGGATTCCCATCTTCGGGTCTCCCACTCTTTCTTTGCAGTGGTCAGAGTGCTCTTATACTAGCTTCTAGCCGTTCGTACCAGCCTGGGATCATTCAGCTTAATGGTCTTGCAGAGATCCAATTTTGCTTGCCGGCACTGCTTGTTCTTGCAACTACCAGCCTGATACTCCGCAAAGAACAGTTTTTTGAGCTCACCCATTAGCTCCATATGCAATTTCTCCACACAAGCCCACTGATTAGTGGGCACCCGGGCCTCTAAAATCTCACTCACCTTGCCCAAGGCTAGGGCAACGGCGTTAAAAAGCTGGTTAAAAGATTCAGGGGACTGTACAGTTTCAGTCCACATGATCCTGCGCCTATTAGAGGACAACATAAGTCTGTCATCCAACCTGGAGTTTCCTTTACCCTCCCCCTTTGAGCACGATCTCCCTAGTTGAAGCGATAGTGCGGTGTGATCGCTGTCATGCCTTACGATAATTTCCATGTCGATACCAGAAGCCCAGAGTCTAACATCAATAAAAATATAATCTTTCAAGGAGGTCCTACCTGCCTGGTTAAATGTATGGGACATTTTTTGGTCATACAAAGTACGACCGTTACATACACGGACAGAGTGATTCAATACAAAGACATTAATCTGAAGGACCAAAGGGGTGCACTTCCTCACCACTTGAGAACCAGACAATACAATGTGCCACAGTCTCTCCTCCGCTGTCACAAGATCGTCTGATACTAATGGGTTCAAAGTGACAATTGAAGTCTCCTCCAATCAATTTGAATGCACTGCTGGAAAGCTGAAACAGAAAATCAGACAAACACTCCATCACCAAGGATTCTCAGGCAGAAACTGCAGGCCTGGAGTAAAGGGTGATCACATATAAATTGATATTACTCATGGAGGAAAGTGAGAGACATAAGATATCACTAATAAATGTCTCTACGATCGTAACCAAATAACCCAAATAAGAAGCTACCCAAGTAGACAACCCTCCCCAGAGCCTCCCCAACTCCCCGTGGTTGCTGCTTTGGAATAAATGGCGTATCGTGGGTGTTGGACATCCTCGCTAATCCTTGACTCTTAAAATAGGCAGATATGATATGTTGTGAAGGATACCCAATCAGGGTTATCCAGTTTGCCCGTAAACCAGCCATATTCCTAGAGTGCACTTTGATAGAGCTTGAAGGACTTAGTTGATGCTTGGAAAGCTCAACGGACTCAATTCTCTCTACCCCAATTATCTCACTCTGGATGGTATCTCCAATCGCACCCCTTCTCTTCCCACACCCTTCCCCTTCTCAATTGACCGACCAAAGTGGAAAATGTCGAGGGCTCCTCAAGCCAGAGGGAATCCCCAGTCATCATCTTCTGAAATAAATCCACGTTTAAGCCCATCCCCTTGCCACCCTCCCCAAATGGGCCTGTAGAAATAGGGTTTTTAATGGGTTCCATGGACCTAGGGGCATTGTCCATATAGGCTGCCAGTGGTTCCATATAGTCCCTCTTTGCTGTACCTACAGCAACTGTACCACTCGGAGAAGAGCAACAACTTGCCTTACTAACCATTTCATCAGGGCTCAATACTTGTCTAGTGATGCCGTAAGTATAAGGAGACCAGAAGTCTCCTTGGTCTAGAAATAGACCATTGGCCCTGCCTCAATCCACCTCTTCCCAGGACACTGGGATGTTGACAAAGTACATTAACTGTTTAAATGTTAGACTGATAAGACTGTATGACAAATGGAGGTCAGCAACAATAAATATTTTCTAAATTAATAAATGGAGGGCCATATTTATCAATCTTTCATGCAGTGCAAAGCAGCAAACCACCTTGCTGCTCTGCTTGAAAGGGCAGGAATGTGCTGTATTTAACATTATACTGCACATTCCTGTCTTTACAAGTGCTGGCGCACTTTTGGCTACCTAGTGCAAATGCAGGCACCCTTGCGTCATATTGCAACAGTGCCTGCATTGTAGGCAGGATTATTTTTGTGCAGCAAGGGACACCTTCCCGCACAAAGAAAGGAAAAAAGAGGAGAAATAAAGATATTGTTCCTTGTTACACCCTACCTGGGAAGGTGTAGCATTTTGACACATTCCCAGGTCTACCACTAACGGTAAATGCAGGAATGTGCCAAATTCCATGGATGGATGCGTGGGAACATCTATACTTCACCCATGTAAAGCCTCCCTTCCTCAGAGTAACACAAGGCAGCAATTTGTGCTGCCATGCGTTACTCTAGATTTATCAAGCCATGGAGGGCCACAAAGGATGGCTTGTGTGGTTTGATAAATCTCACTTAGGTTTTGTATCGCCCTTGCACCCCTTTGCATGGCAGAAGGGCGACGCAAACCCTTGATAGATATGCCCCTGCCATAGAAGCAGCTCATCTTCGCTGTAATTTTGACCATTTAAAATGCCTATTAAAACAGGACCTTAGAACTACACCTAGAAAGCATAGTGTTTGTACATTGATGTCATGTGGCTTAAGCAGTTACACAGCTGCATTTCAACACACTGCAAACCATGTGTTTCACAATCCGATCAGACCTTGTGTGCAAAGTTTTGTGTGAAGTGCTAAAAGGACTAGCAAAACCTTTCACACAGAACACGTAGAAATCATTAGTTCTATATCAGGCCCAGAAGAAGGGTGGCACTGGACACAGTGCAAGCAGTGAAAAAATAACTGCAGCCATGGATTCTCAAGGACTTGCAACATTTCCTGGGTTCTCAAATACTTCATCTCATGTTATAAAGGTATTGTCTCTACATTAACTCACCTCACTTATAATAAAAATTGCCCCTGTCATGGGTCCATTTTAGTTAGTCGCTTGGGTACCATGATAGCTAAGCTTGTGACCTGTGCCTTTTTACCTGGTGACTATGCTCTGTATTTCTGTATTCAATTTTTATTCATTTTATTATTGCTTTTTTTGTGGCATTGCTTTCATTTCATTATCAGCTGCTATTCTACGAAAGCGTCATTATCAGTGTTATGGATGATATACTTTGCATCTTGTTCCTTTGCTTGGAATCACAAGAACAGAATGCGAGCCACACAGAATAATATTTTGTATTGCCGGCCCCAAGACTGCGTAAACAGTCCAGTGCTTAGGTATATATCTGCATCAAGCGTCGGTGCATAAACATAAACATGTCCCCTATAAAAACATCTTGTAGGACAAAGGGTATTAGAGGGGATTCCAGACGAATTTCCATCCATCCTGCATGCCGGTTTTCGGTCGACTTCAACCTTGTGTCTTCACGGATCCTGATCTGGAGACTGGCGGCCTGACCTTGTACCAAGGTAACGGGGGCGGGGTGTGCATCCAGGTCTGTTCTGAGACACATCTCCTCTTCCATGTGACTCCAATGTATTGTAACAAATGTGTACGATTTCAGACCATGTTCCTTTATAACAATACTTTCAAGGACACCCAAACACAGTTCTTCTACAGTTAAACAATAGGCTTTTTCACAAATGGGACTTTGCTTCTCATGGGAGCGAAATCTGAAGAAGGTTTCACGTTATTAAAAAACAGTTCAATACTTTTAAATGACAGCAAAATGCAAGCTCTGTAGGCCTCAGTTATGCTAACAGAAGGAAAATACAAAATGCGTTTGATTTGTACTTGTTAATAAGACACACATAATATGCAAACTTAAAAATTCAGCATTGATAATATTTAATCAGTGTAAATAAAATATTTCATTATAAATTGTAAAAGCTTTGTTATTGCATTACATTAGGTGTAACAGAGATGTGCATTTTTCTCAATTGCACATATTTTAAAAGTCATCAATCTTTCATAAAACTTAAGAAATCTGAATTTGTTTTTAGCTATTAGTTTGGAATTTTAATATCAACTTTAGCATTCTAGCATGGGATTTAATCAGAAAGGCACTTATGTTGAATGGTGAAATACAAGCAAATGGCACATTTAAAATGTGTGTCAGTGCATCTTTCTACTCTAGTTTTTCTGTCTTCCACGTTTATGAGCTTAAACTTGTTGCAGTCTGCTGACTTCAGTGACACGAGGAACAGAGCTAACATTTACTCTATATCACACTCCACCCAGGGAACACCTCTCTGCCTCAGAGTAACGCAAGGCAGAGATTTGCGCTGCCTTGTGTTACTCTAAATTTATCAAGCCATGCAGGGTCAGGCTAAGTGGCCTTGCATGGCTTGATAAATCTCACTTAAGTTTTGCATCACCCTTGCGCCACATTGAATGGAGCAATGGCGATGGATAACCTGAGTGAATCTGGCACTGCGAATCTAGTGCCAAAGGAGAACCCTCATACTCATAGTCATTCCCTCGTTCAGAAATGCTCAACGTGGAGGAAGTTCTTTCTTTGTACAGACTTCTAAGCTATGGAACACTACCCAGGCATTATTAAGGGCAACCACCTAGGATTGTGGAAAACTAGACCTGCCTATTCCCTGAGACATAATCTGTCAAGTGCAGGTCACAAGATGTAACAATGTATATAACAATCCTTATATTGTTCACTTTTTCATCCACTTTCATACTTCGTCACTGCTACAAGAAAGTGATACTACTATAAGATCACACGCCTGAACTCCATGTACAGCACAAAACATACTTCACACATGACACCCTAGTCCCTGTGCCAACACTCTTCCAACCATGCCTAACAAACTGAGTGGCACCTATCTAGCTGTATACAAAGCGCTCTGGGACATTGTGAGGAGTATGAAGCACTGTACACATACTACAACACACTACACTATAACGTTCAAAAGCAACAGGAGATATACCTCCTATTGCAAAATCCGTCGAGAAATGGAGTGAAATGTACATCTATCTCCCACGGAGCTAGAGCTCCCCACACCAGTAAGCCCATTTTCGCAGTCAGTGCAATTGCACATTTGAAAAGGTTTGAGTAATACCTGAGTTTGCAACTTTGCACTTGCACTGTTTTATGCATAACCTCGTAAAGTTGGTCCTCTGTACCATAATGGCTAAACTACACAAATAGGTACCTTAGTACAAACGTTATATATGCGTGCCATATTTTAAATCATGTAATGTTGGTCACACTAAAGCGGATGACCCAAGAAAATGTAAAATTAGGCAGGAAAGGATAGCTGTCATGTCGCTGCCCCCACATGCCTAAGGGGAAACAGAAATAGCCGCAGAGATGCCTGCGAAGGATAGCTTTCGGACAGTCGGAAGGATATTGATGAGAAACAAAGCGTTCCATGCAGCCTACATTTTGGCCACAGGGTGTCAGTAACATATCTTTTTGTAATCCCAGACAAGCCTGGCGGAGGGAAGAAGCAACTAACAAAACAACTGAGATGTTATGTTTATCATCACTGCAAGCTTTCTTGAAAGTACACTGCCTTTATTAGAGATTCGCCTAATTCGCTTTTGTGTAATTATGCAAAATTTCGGCAAATTACACGAAATTAGACATAATGCATAACTAGCATTTTGCTCTGTATTTTGGTGTAAAATTCATACTTGCGTCTGACCAATTTCAGACTAAAAAAAGAATGCTGCAAAAAGCTGTCACTTCTGTTCTGGTCGTTTACGTTGTTCTGGTGTGCAACGCTACATTTTTGCCACAAATGTTACGTAACTACATGATGTGGTGCAATAGCAAAAATCTGGAAATTTAGGCCAGATTCAAGAAAAGTGCAGCGCCACTTTTCTTGCGCCCCATAGCGCACCCCTAACACCACCATGTGTGCGCCGTGTCTAAGATACGGTGCTCCATGGTGGTAGTTAGGGAACTAGTGTCAATATTGTTTATGCTAGTTCAGAGCTTCGCAGGATTAACATAATAAATGTTGACGCTAATCCTGCAAAGTCCATTGAGGCCCATTAAGAATAATGGTGTGCCTCTTAGATTTCTTTGCACTATTTTTTCAGACCCCCTTGCATACATTATGCATGGTGCATGCATGATGTAGAGCAAAGGGTAACAAAGTGGTGCAATGCATGCATTGCGCCACTTTGTAAATCTGGTGGAGTGTTTTTGGCCATCTAACGCCACATTAGCATAAAAAAATGATGGTAATGTTTCATTAGATGCTGCAACATTCTCGTAAATTTGCCCCTTAATGTAACAAGCGTAATGCAAAATTGCTAAAATAATGCAATATTAAGCCTGCGTCACAAATGGAAATCTTCCCAGGCTTCGTCTTAATCAAGAGGCAATGAAGTTCCACTCTGGACAAACTGTAAAACGAAAACCCTGTTACAAAACAACCTTTCATGAAGACATTATTTTTCCACGATATCTCATGTTTCATGTAAACATGATTGTGCATCCTTGTGGATCTCTGAATACAAAGACAAAATGCTGAAAACTCTAACAAACCATAACTATTAATATATAGGAGATCACTGAACAACTAACCAGTCTCTTTATTGTGGCAACAAAGAGCTTGATGTACAAAAACAGAAATTTGTTATTCCTTGTTAGCAGAAATAGTGAACCACTAACGAGAATTCACAAAATACTATGTACAAACAGCCCAAGGGGACAAGGGGAGATATAGTGATTACTTAGAGGTCACTATTTCAGAATAGCGATTCACAAGTTAGGAATAGTTATTGACAGATTGTAAATATACCTCTGTCTCACAGTAATGCCATTTCTTTGTAGAGTCTCATTAACTATGTCATAGGAAAGAAAAATATAGATACAGAGAACCCATGTTGATGGGGTTACTAACAGGAGCATCGAAGAGATTCATAAACGGTGGCAAGGCCACCATTCGCGCACTGTGGAAAAACTCACTGGCAGAAGACAAGAGTCTGTAGGTACAGAAGGTGGCCCCAATACTGCCCCGCCACCCACACTCCAGGAGGAACTCAGACAACTCTCCAGCCAGAGGCTGTGACAGGTATCAGCAGCAGTATAGACACACCCATAATAACCAAAATACAGCAGGCAACTGAAATGGATTATGTGATGGGAAGCCTGTGTGATAAGGAAGATATGTGTAGCAGCATGTAAGACACTACACTCGCTGTACAACCATCAATGAAATGATCAAAAACACCAGCAGCCAGGTCCATGGCACTTATTTTCTGATGGCCACTGGTGAAGTGCGCTTAGAAGATGACAGGACATCCTTAGGCCAAGCATGTAATACCATACTATCGAGGTCTGCATATGTTTAGCATTAGTACATGCACACTTAAGGTCACACTCCTGATTACTACTTAACCCATATGACACCTACATGAGTTCACCTTCACCCATGGGTTAAAACCTACAAGAAAGCAAAAAGGAAAGTGACTCTCTTGCCTTTTATCCAACATGTCACTGAGATGCTAAGTAGGCACCACTAACACAACAGGATAATGAAGAGTCACTAAGTATGAGCAGTGTGTCTGTAGCAGAAGGTGTCTGTGGAAAGCTGGTTAGAAACAAGAGTGGCGGCAGTCAAGATTCACGCAGCCACCCACATAGGAGACAACAGGTGGCAAAGTAAAAAATGTAATAGTGTAATTGCATTTCAGGAAATATGTGTTCATCTTTAGTTAGTGAAGTTCACATAAATAATTTACTTGTTCAAGATCACAAGAATTGAAGTCTTTTTATTTTCTTCTAACACTGCAGTTATCTTTTGGCACATTCTCTAGTGGTTCCCCCCTAGAGTTGAAGAGTTTGGTTTCCTGACTTCTTGGCACCGATGACACAGTTAATGTGCCAACTCGAATCAGAAATCTAGTTGGACCGCAACCCATACAAAATACACTGAGCAACGTTGAAGTGGGACTGTTTACTGGTAATGATCAGTCCCGTAAACTGAGTTCAGGGGCAACCATGGAACTCCTAACCCTCTTTTGTAAAACCCTAACCTGCTCCATAAAATGTGAATGATAAACACACAGAATAAAAATAGTAAGGCAGCACAGCCGTTCATAGATAATAAGAATAACAGAAATAATTCTAACATGTTTATTAAAATCTATATTCCTAACACCCTCATGCTGCTACTTCTAGGTGCATTGCTAGCCTTACCTAAATGAGTGAATAATACATCTCAGGACCTTTTGTCCAATGAGGACAAAAGGTCCCGATATTTGAAGGGATGTCCCCAAGCCTAGTGACTATAGTGTGGTTAGTGACTGAACTGGGAGAACGTGACTGGGTTGTTTTAATCTCACTCTCAAAGTGTGGCATACAAATAATAAATCTGCCACTGAGTTCCAGAGATTGTGCACACAGCATACCTGTTTCTAAAACAGCAAGAAGCGGTTGTGCAATTCTAACATAGCCAAGTTCCTATTTCCTATGGTCTCAGAGCAGCTCAGGAGTACAAACAACAACCTGTGAAAGCCACTCCGCTCATTGCAGCTTTTGGCTAAAGTGGGTGCTGCAGCTATGATATGACGTGACCTGTAGTCTGACACCTGGGTTTTTATAGGGTCTGATCAAGAGGTTGTTGAAACAGACCTTATCTTTTGTTATATATTTATTTCTTATAATGAAAATAATGATAAAGCTCGCAGACATCTATGTTTACATCAACTTAACAAGAGAACAATAAGTCAATGTGTTAACTTGACTAGCATCTTTATCTGATATATTCTAGTTATAACAAACATTCCTAGAGAATGGAAGCATGTGGTGCAAGCATTCCCACACATGTCTAAAACTTCACACATTCTATGAAAAAACAAAAGAGCTAAACTATAGAAATCAAAGAGTTTAAATACATAATAACATGAAGGAAATAGAAGAGTCTGTATCCTTAGTGTTTACTACATCCCCAAAATGATAATTGAGGCAAAAGCAAATAAAATATTCATGTGATTATTTGAAAATTATATGCACAGTGATAGAAAAAAAAACCTAAATGATTTATTTCCTTCTTGATTATTGTGGCTAGGTGCAGAAAAAGAATGGAAAAAGAGAAAAAGGTGCCAACGGTCCCATTGCACACCTCTTTATTGTAATTTCCGAAAAGTAGGAACAGTCTTTCTTCTTTGTCGTACTGAAATGTCTTTCACTTTTTCCCAAATTATGATGATGTCACAAAACCTCTAGTGAATCCAAGAGTTGCTTTCATGGGATACATAGCTCTTAATGGAATAGCATATGAATCATCTGCAATGCGGCCGTTCACAGTTGATTCAGTACCCACTGGTGAGGTTGATGGGCATATATACTGAAAAATGTCACCCATTCCTAGAAAATCCAAAGTTGGTGGCCTTTTTTGTGAATCACTTCTGGTCAGGGCAGGTGGCTCAGATGTTGAGTTGTCAGCAGAGTGAACATTGGAGGAATAGATGGCTCATCATACCTGGTGCATTTCAGTATTGGCAACTACAGTGTGCGGCAAAAGGCTAGTGGTCAAATTAATTTCTTTATATTGAAGAATGGCACAAGTGGCATCTCCAGTGGAATCTTTAGGATAGTTGTGCCCCAACAATATATGCACAAAATGACTGGTCTCACTTATTTAGCACTTAACTCGTAAATCAACAGAGTTCAGTGCTCACTTAGTATCAGTAGCCAATCTGCTACAAGATAGAATGCCATTCTTTCTCAACTCTACTTCTCAGTGGGATTGTTGTGTTTCATGTTGTTGATTGGTCTGATCTTTATTCCTTGACTTACAAAATATGAAAATGGCACAACCAATGGTCAAAAAGAATGACGAAAATCAACCAAATAGATTTGAGAATAGTGAACTGATGACTGAGGCCAAACACCTGGGTATATTTAGGAGCCCCTAGCGCCATCCCAACGCCACATTAACGTCATTTTTTATGCTAATGTGGCGTTAGAAGGCCAAAAACTCTGTGCCATATTTACAAAGTGTTGTAATGCATGCATTGCGCCACTTTGTAACCCTTTGCGCTAAATTATGCATGCACCAGGCATAATGTATGCAAAGGGGGTGTTCCCCGTTAGGGGGACCAAATAAATGGTGCAAGGAAATCTAAGAGATTTCCTTGTGCCATTTTATTCGGCACATTTAACGCCTGCTCAGAGCAGGCATTAAAAGGAGGCTTCCATTGGTTACACTAGGCCTCTGGGTGCTTTGCAGGATTAGCGTCAACATTGTTTACGCTAATCCTGCAAAGCGCCGGACTAGCGTCAAAAGTGTTGACGCTAGTCCCCTAACTACTGCCATGGTGCCCCGTATTTTAAATAAGGCATACACATGGTGGTGTTAGGGGGCGCTAAAGGGTGCAAGCAAAGTGGCGCTGCACTGTATGCAGCACTATTTTTCTTAAATATGCCCCACTGTCTTCAAACCAGTCAGCAAGCCAGATCAAATTCTCCTGAATAAGTGTGTTATGCCGGTTGCGTTCAATGAATGATGTTGTGCAGCAAATCAGCAAACAGAGTTAAAAACAGACTTGCAGGAGTGCTTCAGTCTCTGAAGCAGAGCAGGCTGTTAGATAGGCAAAGGTTTCTGCCACTCAGGTTAAGGACAATTCTGTCTGCAATAACATCTCAAGTTTGCTTGATTTATCAAGGTGCATATTAACGATTTCTATCTTACGCCAACGAATATTTGCAAATAACCTTGGTGCAGTTGATTGTACAGTTAACTCATAGGACAACCCTAGTGGCATGCCACAACATATTTAATCCAGCCTTATACAATAAAAATTGTTACCTAGAAGTGTACGATAGAAAGGAATGAATGGAACTGGTGTTGCCAATAACTTAAAATTCAAACCTGGCATTAAAGGGTTACAAACTCCATGCAAAGTAATGAAATTCCAGAGGATCAGATGACCTCGAGGATTAGTACATTCAGCTGAGCTTATAAATGCTGAATTGTCATTTGTGTAGCAAAAAAATCAAATGGAAACTCCCATGCATGGTGAAGACAAATGTTGTGTATTTTTACATACCATCCCAAGGACCTACATTTCTGGCATTTGTGGAAGTGGAAGGCAGTTATGGGTAAGGAGATTACTCCATTCAGGAGCCATACGATATGCAGATTTTCAGTCACAGAAAACATGGCTCTTTCTATTTCCTCAGTATTTAAAAGAGTGTATGTGGCTTAGTTCTTAGCCATTGTTTTTCGAAAATCAAATTAGCAGGTTCGAGAGTGGCACGTTCATTTATGAGCTTCCATGGCACTTTACTCAAATTTTGTGTTTGCAGTGACCAATTTTGCTGTAGAGCAGCTCACATCGAACTCTGCTCATGATGTAGAAGACTTAAACCTTTTTTATGAAATTAAGGCTTGATGACATTATAGTACCTGTCACGTACACTCATTTTGAGAGTGTCTGAAAGCCAAAAGCAATACCTTAAATAAGTTTTGCACTATTTCTCTATCAATTGCTCTAATTCTTCAATAAAAAAAAACCATGTATTTTTAATTGGATGAGGACCCGTAGAAAGTCACTGAAATCAATGTTTTCACTAATTGTGGGAAGGTGATCCTTCACAGTGGCTTGGCTGGAGTGTGCTAGCCATCACTGGCACAGCTTGTCTCCACTGCATGTGGTAACAGTCACAAGTGTGTACTTATTACATCTGGGGTCAAGGCAATTAGCTAAAGGAATAGAAGTTCTGGGAAGAAATTGATTTATGCAAATGTTAGTGTCAAATGGCAACAGGGCTACCCTTTGGATTGAAATACAGTCAAAGTATACATATTGCCAGCACAAACGCTCTGTTGAATTAACTTTGGGAACAGACTGTGTTTTCAAATCTCCAATAGACCCAAATCCCAAGCAGGCTGATTGCTGTACTGTTTTACTTATGAAAATTGTTTATCTGAATATTATGCATGCACTAAATAGGGCATTTGTCCCTTGAATTTGACACAATTTTGCTCCTCAATACTTTTTTCATTTACATTTTCTTTCCAGTACTCTTGGCATTTTAGAGCATGTCTCTCAATGAGTTGTGAACAAAATATAAGTTTATGATTGGTAATCAAGTTCTTCTGAAGTTTTTCTGGTTATTGTAATTATTAAAATTCAGAGGGATCTGACTTATTGGCACTGTTGAAGTAAGGCAATCTTTCTTGAACATTCTTATGACTATATATGGGCATGAGGAGAAAACTACTAAGAGAGCTACTCAAATGCACTTGAAGATACCATAATCTTCAAGAAAACCACAATAGAGTTTGAAATAATAAGAGCTATATATAATAGACCAATTATAAACACATGATATCAGGCTGCTATACTCTAGCAATTAATAACAGATAGAGTAATCCTATTATATGATTTTATATACATTTTTTTTTTGTTATTATTATTCAGTGATAATACAATCATAGAAAAATATACATCATTTTATAAAAAAGACAAACAAAGTACCTAAGTCAGACAAACCACAAGCATACTGGACAAAACAGATGGAAAGGAAGATCTTATCTACAAGTGAAACATGACATCAATAAAGCTAATCCTAATAACATAGAGAAGCTAAAACAATTTTTCATGATAAAGATATATAAATATAAATTCTTCTAATACATTAATGATAATCTAATACATAAAAAGAAAAACAATGCTGACGTGGTTCTATCGAAGTGGTACCGTAGGGACCAAAAGGCCTACGCGCGTTTCGGTGTTTTATGATATTATGGGTCACCTTCTTCAGGGCCGTTCCCAATGGTACTGTTCAATAGTGGTCTAGTCTTAGCAGCCAATTCTTCTGGTAAATTTGATTTTAGGTGTGTAGTGTATTTTTTGATAATGTAGTCAAAAAATCTGATAGAAGGAATTATATAATAGTTTATATGAATCATAGTGCTAGTATACTAAAAGTCACCTATCTATATTTTATATATATATCAATCAAAGGTGACGTGTTGTCATATCAGGATAGATGCCCAAGAAGTCTGAATATACTTTAAATAGTGTTGTTAGTAATAGAGTATGAAGTATAGAATGCTAAAAACTGAAGGCATTTAATTAGAGAACGTAGAATGGCAAGTGTTTAATAAATGACAATGGTGCATCCTAGATATAGCTAGGGAAACCAGTGGTTAGTAAATCATAGTTGGAGGGTGCCTTGCATTGTGTTACCAGCATTCTTTAATTCCCTTCAGTGAGTACATGCGTCTTGGTGTATGTTAAATGATAGAGGTAATAAATTCTAATGATGAAAGACCTTACTTGAGGAGTCTTTTCTAACTTTTTTATGTAGCAATAGTTGTTCCGGCTGTTTCCATCTCATTACGGAGCGGATGCCAATTGTTAAACAAGGAGATGAGCTAAATAAATAACAAAAACCACATAATAGATAAGTAAGTATATAAATAATAAGATTAAATGTACATGGTGTAGTAGATATATGTTCCTACTATTGTTTGTAAGTAATGGAATTCACCTGAATATTAGCTGGTAGCAACTGTTGAAGTTAGGTCCTTATGTTTGTTTTTTGTAGGTCCTCAAAGTCATAGCGATACAAGGGATGAATCCAGGATATGTGTATCTAGGTATGGTGAACGAGACTGTTACTAATAATACAGAATAAACAGAGGGCGAAAATACTTAAGCTCTGTGCTGTAGGCTGCACAGATCATACCTGTGAATCAGATACATTCACAGGTATGCTGAAGAGCATATTGTATGGAGTCCAACCACCTAATACTCCTCTAGGCAGATTATTGAATACTCTGTGAACTCCATACAGATTATACAGCTAACTCAGTCCTGTACTTAATACTGTAATAGTCAAGGCTTGCTTAAGCGTATCATTGGCGTGCTCTATGACATTGTTCGATCCTGGACGGTACGGGTGCAAGCATAGCAGTCGTGCTCCCAGAGCATACATAGCATCCCTGAAAGTTTTAGGGGCAAATGCAGGGACATTGTCCGATTGAAAGGTATGAAGTGCTCCCTTCTCGAGCATCAGCATTTCTTTGTGGCCAAACCCATATGAATCTGGAGCATAAATCAACAGCAACCAATATAATGTTATATTGGTTCACTGCTGTAGTTGGTCCGATATGATCAAGAAGATGTATTCCAAACAGGGAGAAATTCGCTGGTTTTGGAATGGTGGAATGTTTTTATCTGTTATCAAATACTGAATTGCCTTACGTACGATTTATTTTGTTGTGGTAAATATGACCAGCAGTATCATTGCTGTAGCACTGATATAGCAGGATTTTCATCAGCATTCTCAGATGTGATCCCCTCACGAGCTGCTCTTATGAGGTCTAATCTAGTATACACATTAGGAATGTATATCTCTCCTACTCGAGTAGGAAATCATCGGAGCATTGTCTGCATCAAGAGTGTAGGGGTATTTACATGGAAAGTTGTCAGGAGGCTTCTCTCCTTTTAATGTAGGTTGTATTGCTGACAAGATTTATGTTGATCTTGGGGTGATATCTGGTCTCTGCAGCTACCTTGAGAGCCTGTACTGCTGTTTTTGCAGCCAGCCCAATCTGCTGCACAGTTTTCTTTAGCTTGAATTCCCTCAGTTTTATGGGCCATGGTGTGCTGCACATGGACCAAAGGAAGCTGATCCTGGAGTTCAGCCAGATTTCCAAAGAGCTGATTATCTTTATTGATTTCCCTTTTGAATTTCTCAATCCATTTAAGCACTGTATTAAATCTACATTGTATTCTTGCACACAAAAGGCAGAATCAGACACTAGTGGTGTGGAAACTGATGGGTCCGCCCTTTGTAGCGCAAGCAACAAGGCATGTATTTCTGCTAGTTGTGCAATGGAACCACCTAGAAGTTAGTGTGTATTTGAAGTGGCTTGAAGCCTCCAACCTCAAAAACTCACTGCACTGCAGAACAAGCTGCAAAGTATTTTTGTTTAGTACCAACCGGAGTCTGTGCAGAGCTGTCCATGTAAAACACACTCTTGTCTTCATGTATGGGTAAAACATTAGGAGTGTTTAGGTGGAATATTTTATGAAAATTGTAGGAATTCTTGCGTGCAGAGGGTAGGGTCATATTCAAACTTCATATCAAATGCACTTAATGAAGCAGCCAACTGCACCCAATGCTGATGTAGAGTGTGAGCTTTAGGTACACCTGCTTTTGTCACAGCTTCCAGTGTAGGAATAGGAGAGAATAATGATGAGCTTCCCCTGTGCCAAAGGGTGCTCTTTCAATATGGCCATCTACACTGCAGTAAGAGTTTTCTCTCAGTGTGAAGCATGCTTCACCTGTGGAAAACAAATACGATTTGTACGTATGGGATTTGTTTGTCCTTTATTGAAAACCACTTATGTGTACCCTGAGGAACTAGCAATGATTCTAATTACTAGGTTTGTTTTATTGTCCCTAGACAATAAATATTTACGGGCTTATTTACAAGCCCCTTGTGCTGCCGGTGCGTCTTCTTTTCCCATATAAAAAGTGACGCATCGCCAGTGCAAGGGACTTGTAAATAAGCCCCTTAGCTTCTAACATGTCTGCATGCACTCCACATAAGATATCTGTTTTTCAGTTCAAATTCATTCAGAAAAGGTGGGAGGAATCATATCCTACAAGGGCTTCATCTACCCAGCATAATGCAGCAAGAAAGCTCTCCCGAAGTTAAGAAATTAAATCACAGCTTTTCATTTTCTTAAGGTATATGTAGGTTGTAAAGTAGCACACTTCTGTGCGAAGTCAGGTGCAAGTCTCTTACCCTCAGTGGAGAGCTCATACACAAGAGAAATCATATTTAAATACACAATTTTTGGTTTTGTAATGTTCATTTTGTATCTGTGTTGTGGATAATAATGTCAGTATCCTGTCCTACCGAGTCAGATGTTCATTCAAGACATTGTTTGTAATATATATATATATATATATATATATATATATATATATATATATATATATCATCAACATAAGATAGTGCCTCAAGGATCTTCCTGCATGATCTCTACAATTCTTGCTGCAAACAACCCAGGACTATTCTTCCCGTACAGCAGTACTGAAACCCATTGATCAAGAAAGTGGTTAGATACTTTCAGGTGCTACATTGTGGCTGAAAACCCCATTGGATATGTCTAGAGTTGTTTTGTATTTTTCACCCCATGGGCCTGATTACAATCCTGGTGGAGGTTTTAAAACCAGAAAAAGAGAAGTGTTAATTTACTCCCCATCCCAAGGTGCATCACTTATAAAGACTGGAGGCCAGTCACCCTGTGCAACAATATCATCATAAACTTCAGCCAGATGGGACAAGAATATTGCTTTTATTTTACATGGTATGTGCCCCTCAATTTGTATTTTTACATAATAGCCCCTCTCTGTAGGATTTACATATCCATCTGGTGTTTCAACCTATATACATTCTTTAGTTCGAATCACCACCAAAAACTCTTGGAGAGTCTGGCAAACTATTGTCACTTCCGCTGCACTTTTGAGAAGCGTGATTGTTCTCAAGTCCCATTCCGCAGAAGTATCTGTAGTTTGCAAGGCATGTTTTTAGTCAGCACAGCCACATTTGTCTTTTTAAAGTGAGTCTTGGAGTCAGGGCCATTTTCTTCCCTCTTTAGACTAACCTCATCTGCACATCTTGAGTCCCTTAGCTGCTTAACATACTTGAATGTTCTTCCACACTCAGTCTGTCACCTTCTGTCAGCTCCTTGACTGTCAGAGCCCTGAGAAGAACAGGAAGAACAGCTATCAGTGTACTGATACCAATCCAGCCTTTTAATTTTATCATGGTCCCTCAAGCTATAACCACCCCGGCTAGACTCCAGAGTTGACAGAGATCTGGTCCTTGTTTTCTGTTTCACTTTTTGCCTCTTTTTACTTTCCAGTGCTGCTTTTTCCTTGCTGGAACCCTAAGTCTTATTGCTTGTTTTTAGATGCAGTCTAATGGCTCATGACCCTAAGATGTAATGGCCTACAGAAGTGTACACTTCTGAAAACATTTTTTAATGATCATAATGATCAGGATCTATGGCCATCCTCTGGTGCACTGCCAAAGCAGTGGCTTCTCCACAAATATTACTCAAAATAATTGAGAAAACTGTTACAAAATTTCTCATTAATTTCGTACCTTAATACATAGCAGGTGCAGCTCCATTATAATTTGTACCTGTCTTAACACAGCTAGTAGCCCTACTAATGACAGTGGGCCATGCATGGTAGTATAAATACACTTCCCCAGGTGTGCACTCCTCCAATAGTGGCATCATCCCGCGGGAAAGGCACATATTCAGAAATCTATATTTTGCCTTGGGGTGTTTAATGATGATAGACTGCTTCCAGCTGGTTGGTTTTATGACCAATCCAAAATAGAATATAATCTTGTTTTACGGGCATCGTACTCACAACAGAATTAGCATTATAAAATAGGGACGAGAGTGGACTATTACCACTCTTGTCTCCATCCACACAATTATCCACCCATTCACCCATCATTCATCCATCGATCTAGTCCTCTGTCCATCCATCGCTCCCTTCCTTCTTTTCTTTAATGTTGTCTTGTTTCATGTGTTTGCCAGCACTCAGCTCCACCATGTAATTCTTGTGCAATGCTACTTATGAGCTTCCCTTTAGAGACCGATGTCAAAGGAACAATGGCCAATGTTTTAAAGGTTTTATGTTATGCACACACCGTAGTGGCACCTATCCCCCGCTGTTGCTGCCCTTAGTAGCACCTAAGTCCAACATTATGTGGGTGGCTCGATTCCTTGAAGCTTGAATTCTGTAGTCTGGGTGCAGCTTGGGCAGTAAGGTTTGGGGGGAGGGGGTAGCTTCAGATTTCCCAACAGTCACGCAGGTTAAAGCACATTATAAGACAAGCAGGGCAGGAGGGTTCTTAAGGAGCAGTAGGAAGGGATTTTAAGGAGTGCTTATAACTCAGTATTTAGCAAAATAACCATTTTAAGACATTTAAAACAGAGACAAGAGTGTCTATGAGTGTGTTTGCCTGCGTGTATATGTAAGAATCTCAAGCGAAATCCGACAAACACCTCACCATATCCAATTTAAAGCACCTATCCCCAACTATTTACTACAAAATACTTTTACTAGGGCTGTATAAAGCCCCAAACACACACCCTGAAGCTACACCCCTGACTGAAGTTGCTCTGGTTCTGCACCCCATGCATACCCTGAGGCATTTAGTTTCCATGCACTTTTAGGACAACTGAGAGTCTAGTTCTACGGTTCTGGTGATGTTCCGGGACCTACATTTTAATGGGCCTGTTTGGGAGCTAATTGGTCAGCAAACTGTTGGCCTAGCATATTACAAACAAGGCCCAACATTTAAACAGTCAAGGAATCATCCTTACATTCCAGATGGAGTTTACGTTCTTCGGATGCGTTTTTTTGTCATCGGTTCCTCACATTTCTCAAACAAGACAGAGAGGGTGATTGTTTTCCTCTTTATATCAAAACATTGGAACTCACGTCCTCTAAAATCTATTTGTTTCAAAACCTGAAAAAAAAGTCTGAAAACATGGTAGTTTACCTAGATCATTCAACTGCTTCATTCGTACGTAGCACTGAGACACGTGTATCTGTTCGTGGTCTAGAAGTAACCTTCATCATCTTCAGCATAGCTGCATGTTTCTGGGTAATCTGGGAATCCATTTGGTGTCTTGTGTCCGTGCGTCTCTGGATGGCCTGCGTTGGTTAGGAAGTGGGTAGTGGTGCAGGTGCTTTGGGTCAACTGGGGAAATGTGTCTGTGGGGTGGATTGGGACACAGTGTGGGGAGGTCCCTAAGTCTTTGACCTTTTATCTTGCAGTTTGAGATCCCATGTTCTGGAAATGTTCAGGAATGTAAACACCTCTTGCGTGCTAGTTTTGATTTGTTCTGCCACATGCTTTGTTGTCAGGTTTTTACCTGTGGGTGGGGACATGATCAGATAAGCAGCAACAGTTTTTAACTTATTGGAGCCCTTCTGTCATGTGAGAGCTGTTGCTTGTCACATGGTGAAGGAAATTGACAGAAAGCAGGAGGTGGCAATTCATATGGTAGTGGTGCAGGGCGGAGGGTAGACCCATTGAACTATTAACCTGGTGGGAGGTCAGCATCTTCTTCATGGTTGATGCAAGAAATATGGGGTTTCTATCCAGCAGGAAGACTAAGGCCCTCATTACGACTTTGGCAGTCTTTTCAAAAGACCGTGAAAGCCGAAGACACCAGAAGACCGCCAGCGCTGGCGGTCTTCCGACCACCATATTACGAGTACGACAGGATTTCTGCCACATTTTGGGCGGAAATCCTCCAGTAGTCATGCTGACAGTCGGAGGCGTCTGGACAGTTCCACCACCGCCCCCACCCTGCCAAAAGGACTTCACCAGCCGTATTACGACCTGTAATACCTCCTGGCCGTGTTCCGATGTCGGGGCGCTGCCAGCAGTGGAAGCACATGTTCCCTGCCGGACGACCTCCTCACCGGACAAGGTAAGCCGGGCGTCTGACAGGGGAGGAGGCTGGCCTGGTTTGTAGTAGGTACCTTTGGTACTTACACCTTATACCAGGTCCAGTTATCCCTTATTAGTGAAGTAGTAGTGTTCTAGCAGCTTAGGCTGATAGAGGTCGCTATAGCAGAGCAGCTTAGGCTGAACTAGGAGAAGTGCAAAGCTCATGGAATACCACCTATAGTTACACAGTACTCATACACAGGCAAAAACAATACTCAGTGTTACCAAAAATAAAGGTAGTTTATTTGGGTGACACAGTACCAAAAATATCTTAGAGGCAATACTCCTTCTGGACGTAAGTATTATACACAATATATACACTAGACACCAAAATAAGGTAAGTAATTAGACATAGGATAGTGCAAAGAATAGAAAATGCTATAGAATACAATGGGGGAAAATAGGTCTAGGGGCAACACAAACCATATACTAAGTGGAATGCAAATCATGAATTCTCCCCTAGACAAGTGTAGTGTGTGCAGAATCACTGGGAGAGTAAGAATACAGAAAAGGTAAGTAAATTATCCCATCCCAGAAAAGCAGAGGTAAAGTACTGCAAGTTTCCTTAGGACACACTACACCTCGTGATTGGAATTATTGCAAGAACCTACCAAGTTTGCAAACAACAAACAGTGGCTTCCTGGACCTGAAGACCTGCAAAAGAAGGAGACCAAGTCCAGAAGTTCCAGGAAGGACAGGAGCCCCTGCCAACCCAGAAGAGGGTGCAAAAGAAGAGTCCCCAGTTGGACGAAGACTGCAGGAATACACCCTAGGAAGATGCCAGCGGGTTCCTGCATGATGCAAAGGATGTCCCACGTCGTGAAGATGGATGCAGGTGAGATTTGGCGCTGGAATTCTCCAACAGGCCTTGGTTTCGGCAAAGTCGCGTTTTGCATTAACTAGGTGCTATCTGGACCCAGGAGGGACCTGGGGGTCTCAACTCTGTGTGAGGAGGAAGAGGGGGCTCTCAGCACTTCAGAAAACCCTCAAAGCACCAGATAGCACCCACGGGAGTCCCAGGACACGGGGACAAAGGAGGAGCAAAATGCGGTTGGTGCAGCACTACACAGGAAGGTCCCACTCAGCGAGTTGAGTGTCACAGGATAGAGTGCTGGGGACCTGGGCCAGGCTGTGCACAAAGGAATTTTGCAAATAGTGCAAAGAGGCCTCAGGAGGTGAAGAAGACACAGTGCACAGGGGTACTGTTGTTCTGGGGGAAGGCAAGGTCTTACCTCCCCCAAAATTGCGACATCAGGACCTCAGGACAGTCAGTGTCGATGGGGTCCACCCTCTGTGTTCCAAGGTGCATGCTTGTCACCAGGAGAGGAGTCCAAGAGAACCGGTTGTCGACTTAGAAGGTGCCTGCGTGAGCAGGGGAGTGACTCCGTCACACCACGGGAGATTTCTTCTGTCCTTCTGGTTCAGGGTGAAGACAGGGAGTCCTCAGAGCGTGCACACCGTGGAAACTGCTGCAGTTGCTGGCTGGAGCTGAAGTTGCAGAAGAAAAGTATCCCTTGTAGATACTTTGTTGCTGTTACAGCGGTTCCTGGAGCAGGCTGCGGTTGATCTGAGGTCAAAGGATGAAGTAGTAGTTGCAGAGGATTCCTGCTGGAAACTTGCAAGTAGAATCTGAAGAGTGCCCACAGGAGAGACCCTAAATAGCCCTGAGAGGGGGATTGGCTACCTTATCAGGTAAGGACCTATCAGGAGGGGTCTCCGACATCACCTGCTGGCACTAGCCACTCATAGCCCTCCAGAGTGCTCCCACACCTTTCAAAGCAAGATGGCTGAATTCTGGGACGCACTGGAGAAGCTCTGGGCACCACCCCTAGGGTGGTGATGGACAAGGGACTGGACACTCCCCTTTCCTTTGTCCAGTTTCACGCCAGAGCAGGGGACAAGGGATCCCTGAACCGGTGTAGACTGGCGTATGCAAGGAGGGCACCATCTGTGCCCTTCAAAGCATTTCTAGAGGCTGGGGGAGGCTACCCCTCCCCAGCCTGTAACACCTATTTCCAAAGGGAGAGGGTGTAACACCCTCCTCCCAAAGGAAATGCTTTGTTCTGCCTTCCTAGGACTGAGCTGCTCAGACCCCAGGAAGGCAGAACCCTGTCTGTCAGGTGGCAGCAGCTATAGCTGCAGTGCAAGCCTCAGAGAGCAGGTTTGGCTGTACTGGGGATCCATAGCGGAGCCCCCAGGATGCATGGAATTGGCTCCCCAATACCAGATTTGAAATGGGGGGACAATTCCATGATCTTAGTCACCTTACATGGCCATATTCGGAGTTACTATTGTGAAGCTACATATAGGCATTGACCTATACATAGTGCACACGTGTAATGGCGTCCCCACACTCATAAAGTCCAGGGAAATGGCCCTGAACTATGTGGGGGCACCTTTGCTAGTGCAAGCGTGCCCTCACACTTAGTAACTTTGCACTTAACCTTCAGCAAGTGAAGGTTAGACATATAGGTGACTTATAAGTTACTTAAGTGCAGTGAAAATGGCTGTGAAATAGTGTGTGCACTATTTCACGCAGGCTACAATGGCAGGCCTATGGAAGGGTTTGTCTGAACTCCTTATGGGTGGCAAAAGAAATGCTGCAGCCCATAAGGATCTCCTGGAACCCCAATGCCCTGGGTACCTAGGTACCATTTAATAGGGACTTATAAGGGGGGTCCAGTGTGCCAAATGAAATTGGTAAATGAAGTCACTAGCCTATAGTGACACATTTAAAAGCAGAGAGACCATAAGCACTGAGGTTCTGATTAGCAGAGCCTCAGTGACACAGTCAAGCACTATACAGACACACACATTAGGCCATAAACTATGAGCACTGGGGTCCTGACCAGCAGGATCCCAGTAAGACAGGCAAAAACATACTGACATACAGGTAAAAATGGGGGTAACATGCCAAGAAAGATGGTACTTTCCTACCGGGAGGGTGGGGGTTGTTGTGTGTGCTTGTGTGAGTGGGTGTTGTCTGCGTGTGTAAATGTAAGTGAGTATGCGTGTGTGTATGCGTGTGTATGGGTGTGTATGAGTGTGTGTATGCATGTGTGTGTTTGGAGTGTGTATGCGTGTATGAATGTTGAAGTGAATGCATGTATGAATGTTGAAGTGAGTGCGTTTATGGATGCATGTGAGTGAATGCATGTATGGATGCTTGTGAGTGAATGCGTGTATGTCAGTGTTGGTGAATGAGTGTATGTGGGTTGCGTGAATGAGTGCATGCGGGGTGCCTGTGGCTGTCTGTGTGCGTGTGCATGTATGCGGGGAGGGTGGTAGGGGGTGCTGTTCTGGTGGGGGATGGGGGAGAGGGGCACTGTTCTGGTAGGGTGGTGGGGGCGGTGTTCTGGTGGGGGCTGGGGGCAGGGGGGCTGTTCTGATAGGGGGACGGGTGGTGGGGGTGCTGGTATGGAGGGTAGGGGTTGGGAGGTGTATCAGGCTTGCGGGGGCGGGGGACCTTCTGCCAGTGACAGGAAAGAATTTTCCTGTCACCGGTAGCCTTTCTGCTAGGGTTTTCGTGGCGGTGCTACCACTGAGGAAACCCTGGCGGAAAGCTGACTCCTAATACCGCCAACGGTCTTCACTGGACTGCTGGGTCAGAGATGCTACTCTCTGGCCCTGCGGGTCCAACTGCCCTGGCGGTACAGGAGAGGATGTGGCGGGTTGGCCGAGGCCAACCCGCCACACTCATAATGTGGCGGTCTTTACCACCGGCCCGTCGGCAGTGAGACTGCTACCGTTCCAGGTCAATGATGTTGGCATAATTCTTTGCTAGTGGAGACCCATGTTCTTTCAGTTTCGGAGTCTGTGCAGCAGTGTGGAGGTTGAGCTCGTGATGGGTGGTATGTGATATCTCGGTTGCCACTGGCCGCAGTTGCATACTGTGGACAGTTTCAAGTATATTGTTACAGTTATGACCTCATGCCATCTCAATTTTGCATAAATACAGGGTCGTACTGGCCTAGAAGGCAATAATACAGTGCTGGTTGGGCTGGTCAGTCTGACAGACAAGTGTGTGGGCCTGATTTCTTGTCTGCTGAGCAGACTTTACTGTTAATTCACCTCCTGATATTAAAATAAACACGCCTGCAGCAGGCTTAAATCCATGCAGTCTTCCATACCTTGCAAAACACTAAGGTAGCGTATCTTTACATTTTCAAAACTGTTCCAATTTGCAAACATGGTTCACTTTTTTATGCTTTTTGATTCGCTACCGGGGCATACTTTTATTTTAGTTCCCAGGCCTATTTTCTGTCCCCTGCATAAATATGACTATTGATGCAAACAACTTGACAACATGAGCTGCTGTATCATAGCTGCTAAATCAGTGCCCTCGTGTTCTCTGCCTGCTACGGGTTATAGAGCCAGCATCACTGTGCAGACCCCGGCAAAAGCCCCACCTAAGGGCCTGGCTCTCGCCCATCGGTCGGCCAGATTCCACGGCAGAAGTTATTAACTTTTCATTGTCCGAGATATCATTGCAGTTGAGATAACACAGATTTATAAGCCCCTTGGTTATTTCCTGATCGTTCCCGGTCTTGTGCTTGCACTCGGCTGTAGTGCAAGAAAAGCACGGTCACACGAAGCCTGCAGCAACTGAATTATTCATGCGCACGGTGCCATCAACCTGCAATATAAATATAGGAAAACAATCAATGGCGTCTTACATTGTCTTAATTTGCTGACGTCTGGCGCAGGGGTCACCTACGACTGTAGCATCTGTGTAATCTCTATTTCAGGGTTAATGCAAGCTTTCCTGCCTTTCTATGACCAACATCATGTGAGCAGAGGAAAGCTTCGTGGATCTTAAAGCAGCCGCGGACAATGTTGCATGTAGTGAGCAAGCCTGACCACTGCAAGGGAGATTTCTTTGCACCATTTTTTGGCCCCCTAACATGGGAATGCCCCCTTTGCATACATTGTGCCTGACGCAGGCATAATGTAGCACAAAGGGTTTACAAAGTGGGGCAATGCATGCATAGCACCACTTTGTATATTAGCAACGCGATTTTGGCCACATTAGCGTGAAAAAAATGGTGCTAATGTGGCGCAAAGAGGCGCTAGGGGCTCTTAAATCAGACCCAAAGTCTTTTGCTATTTGCACAGCAAAATCTTTAACCACAGGATTGGTCCAGTGGTATGCTTGTCGAGCTGTAAAATGAGCAAAAGCAACCCCTGACACGTGTTTCTATGTCATTACATCTCTTCAGAGAGATTTAGCTGCTCTCTAATTATATTGAAACACGTGCTAAGGGTTGCTTTTGCTCTTTCCTGGTTGGCTGTAATGGTATTTTACCAGTCCAAATCTGTAATACTGTGCCTGGAGTGGTGAAAAACGTTTGTCATTTTATAGCTCGGCATTGATGGCACTGGGCCAATCCTGTGCTTAAAGATTTTGATGTACAAATGGCAAAAGACTTTGTCGCTTTCTAGCTCTGCGTGGATGGCACTGTGCCAATCCTATACTTAAAAACTTTTCTAGAAAAACAGACATTTGAGGTGAGCAAATCTAGATTGTCGCTGGTGTTGCAGGGTGCGCCCTTACTGGAGCTGCTTTCCACCTAAACTTGATAACTACCCAGAGTTCTGTCTTCTGTTTTGGTGTCACTCTAACCCTCAAAGTGTGCTGGTTTGACATATATATATATATATATATATACACTCACACACAAATATACAAACATATCTATGTCACAATTTTTTTAAAAGGTTATTGGAATGTTATAGTTAGCTTCTCAATTTACTCGCACAAAACCATAGAAATTCAGCAGTTATAGTTATAGTTATTTCAAGTAACTATGCTCTTATACCCACCCAAACCAGCACCACTCAAAGCCTTTGGCCGTGCGAGGCCGGGGTTGGCAGCAGGGTCCAGCATGCGGCCAGGCCCGGTTGCCAACCCCCTATTGTCACGATTCACCCTTGGCTTACCGTTTGGATCTGAAGGGGATGGTGTGCGGCCCGGTTCTTGCAAGTCCTACTCAAGGTAGGGGCGACCCCTTCCGGTAGCCACTGTGCTGTTGACAATAGTACGCCACCACAGTCCGTGCCCTCCAGAAGGAGTCCCAGAGGAAAAACCCCAAAGGGAAAAAATATCCAACAGGAATTCCCTGGAACAGAAAAGGGGGACACAAGAAATTAGCACTTCGATGCCTGGAAAACACTGGAAAGCAGGAGAAAAAACAGGAGCAAAAACTGGAGTCCAAGAGAAGACCAGCCGGAGCGTGACCACCACAGGACAAGTGTTGCAACGCAATGAGAAGAAGAATCAATCCCCCTTATATACCCCTAGAAAGGAAGTGATAAACAGGAAGAAGTAACACAGCCATTTTGGATTGGGAAAGGGCTATAGAATTGGAAAAGGCACCATAGTAAGAAGGGAACAAGAAAGGTGAATGGTGTGCTGGGAAGGAGAAAGCATGGCTCCATCAGCCAGAAGGAGGGAGAAAGGCAAGTCCTGGCATGGGGCACCCGGTAAGTGTGAGACACGAGGGGGGGAGGCGCGGGCACCCCATGACTACACCTGCGCCACGCGCTGTGTGTGGCGAGGACCGACGCCCAATCCTGGGCCCCCGGCCTCGCCGCGGTAACGAGAACAGCGCACAGCCGAAAAAAAGGGCCAAGGCCCGCAACACCGCCACGGCATGACACCTATAACCACCCATTATGCGATGGACGAGAGAGAGAGCATGAGAGAAAGTGACAGATTAAGAGACAGAGAGAGAATTAGACAAAGAGATTTAGAGAGAGATAGAGGGAGAGACTGAGATGATTTTTTAGGCTTTGATGAATAATATACTTAGAATGAGATATTTCCCGATAAAATGAAAAATATAATGCATTTGTCAAGTAAAAATAGTAAGATCAACTTTCGTTATATACCTTAAATATTTAAAGTTGAAAAAAAATTAAACAAGGTATTTGACCACTGATACTTCTAGACTGGAGCCCTCAACCCTTTTTATACCGGTCTGAGAGTTTAATCACCAGGCCATAGGTGACTCTTTTGTTCAAATCACTTTCTTTCTCTCTCTTCCATCCCCTTATGGGATGGAAGAGAGAGAGAGAGAAAGTGACAGGACTGCAGGGGGAGCCTCAAGGCCCCCGCAGTCACAGCCGGCTCCCGACTCCAGCGGAGCTGGCATTGCTCCTGCACGCAAGGAGCTGCTTTAAGTAGCAGCTCTCTGTTTCTAGGAGCAATATTTTCATCCGTTTTCCTGCAGGGAAACAGATGAAAACTCTGCTTTCTACAATGAGAGCTGTTTGACAGCGCCCGCTTGCAGAAAATGGAGTTATGTTTGCTTTTGCTTGGTGGGAGCTGTGAGCTGCCACCAAGCAAAAGCAAATAGCTACCTCCACAGGGTGGCCTTGGGGGGGTGGCGGTCCAAAGGGCCATCCATGGCTCCAAAAGGGGGGCCACGTGGCCCCCTCCATTTTTTTTATTTAGCCCTGGGGAGGTTGTGGTCCCCAGGGCTGGGGGGGTTAACAGGACCCCTCTTCTATTTCTAAAGCATTTTTGCCTTGGGGAGGTGGTGGTCCCAGGGGCCCAGGGAAGTCTGCAGGATACTGTAATAAATGTATCTTGCCCCAGGGAGGAGGTGGTCCCTGGGGCGCGGGAGGCCGCATGGCCCCCGCACATATTTTTGTTTCTTAGCCCTGGGAAGGAGGTGGCCCTAAAACGCATCTATATCACACCCTGGGTTCAGGGTATCTTCACCCTTATGCCACTTTCAATTTGAATTCTCACCCCGGGGACCATGTCCCGTGAAATAAAATGGCAGTCACAACTTTCTAGTCAGGTTGCGGTCAGCCAATTGCAATGCTTCTTTTTTCACGTGTATTCGTGAAAATTCACGGATTTCGCAAAATATTTGCGTCCAGAGATATACACATTTATTTGCCCTTAAATGTCTCCTAAACTACTGAACGGATTTACACCAAATGACAAAAATCACAATCTGCGTACCAGCAGCTAGCTTTCCGCCAAATTTGATGTAATTCCGACCAGTGGTTTGGGCTACGGGTTGACAGGTCCTGTGGGAATTAACATGGGAAACGCAATTTTTTTGAGCTCCCTTGTTGTAAGCCCTTGCTTGACGGATCACCCCGAAACTTCCCCAAAAATCACATGGCCACTTGTTTTGGGAAGATTTGTTAAACTGTGCCTATATATATATATATCCAAAGGAGTTGAAACGCGTTGGTGGTGGTTGCTGTTTGTTTGCATAAAATATGCTGTAAAGGATTCCTTGGAGTGCAGTGAATAATTCCTTTGGATATATAATTATTTTGAGGGTGGCCTCCTCTGTCACCGGCAGCTGAGTGTGCTTCTGAGACTGTGATTCTGACCTTTTGCTTAGCTGTATATATGTGTATATATATATATATATATATATCAGCAAACAAATTCAACTCTCAAAAATTGTTATTCTTCTAATTCTAGTAATCCCCTGTCTCTCCATTCTTCCAGTCTCATCCAAAACATTTTGTTGGCCATTTTAGTGGTTTCCCTGTTAGATTTTTCATAGCTACTAGCATCATTTAGTTGTCTCAATCCTTCTTGTAGATATTGAGTAAGTGGCATAATTACTGCATTACCTCCCTTAGGTAATGTAGTAATTATGCCACTTACTCAATATCTACAAGAAGGATTGAGATTGAGATTGAGATTACTAGAATTAGGAGAATACCAATTTTTGAGAGTTGAATTCCCTAGATTGCCAGCTATGTATTTTGTTCCTAAATTACATAAACATCCAACTAATCCCCCGGGTCGACCCATCGTCTCTTCCAATGGAAGTCTCTTAGAAAATGCTTCTAAATATGTTGACTTCTTTTTGCAACCTTTTGTTACATCACTTCCCTCATACATTAAGGACACCACTGATTTTTTGCGTATTGTTAATGAGATTCCATGGGAAGAGAATTACTTATTCATGTGCCTTGATGTCAACAGCCTATATACCTGTATTCCCCATGATTTGGGAATCAAGGCTGTTAGACACTTTTTGAGATCAAGATCTTTATCCCATCTCCTCCATACTGAAATTTTGTTAGACATGATTTTTATCTGTCTTACTAACAACTTTTTTTATTTTTTATAAAGTCATTTATAAACAAAAACAAGGGACGGCGTTGGGTACTTGCTTTGCTCCCAGTTACAGAGGCCTATTTTTAGGCTGGTGGGAAGAACAAATAGTGGGCAAAATTTTTGTTGTTGTTGTCCTCATTCACTGTGGCCGTAAAACCAACCCTTCTGACTTTACCATCAATAGAGTAGTCCAGGCCAGGGGACGCCCTTAACTCTCAAATAATCCTCTATCTACCAAGATTTCCGTGAGGATTTCAGAGCGGGGGGGTAGAATCATTGGACCAATGACAAAGAAAAAAATAGCTTATTATTACATAATGCTTTAAACATATTGCCATTACCTAAATCAATGTTTCCACGCCAGTAATGGGGCCCAAAGGTTCCCCCCAGGCCTATTACTCTTCCGTAACATTAAATCCAAATCTGCAGTACGAAACACAGCGTTAAGCCACTCCAAATATATTGGAGGGGAAGCCAACATCCATTTTCTACATATTTCTCTTCTCCCCAACAAAATTACATAAAATAAAAATTTAAGTTTTAAAGATATACCTCTTCTACTCCTCCCCTCCTGACCCTGTGGTTGACCAAATATTACTAAAGGGAGAGATGCTACAATATCCCACTCCAATATGCTCGAAGTAGTCTCACATACTTTTTCCCAAAAAAGGCAAATATCCGGACATTCCCAGAACATATGAATGTCAGTTGCTCGTATTAAGCCGCATTTTGGACATTTCACCTCCTCCCCTCCTTTCATTTTAGACAGTTTCTCCGGAGAAATGTAAGCTCTATGAATCGTATAAAAATGATTCTTCCTCAAAGCGGCCGATTTAACTGTATCAAACAGAAAAGTAAGTTATTTCTTCCACCATATATGAGCTAGCTCTTTAGAGAACAAATTACTCCACAAAACCGTAGGAAGTTCAAACTCACCATCCACCCCTTCTAGGATGCCCCAGTACCAAGCTGCCACTCTATGGGGACCTGCCAAGGGGCTCGGAACGACATCTTCCAAAACGTTAGGCATACCGACTCCTCCCTTAACCCCCTGTGCCCAATCCCTTATCTGCAAAAACTTCCATCTAGTCAGGGAGCCGCCCGTTTGTTGCTTCAGCTCTTCCCAAGAAAGGAGGACCCCCTCCTGAAAAAGATCCCCCCAGTACTCCATCCCTGCCCGTTTAATTGGTAAAGCCAAAACATCTTGAAAACAATCTGGTGTACCCGGAGAATCCCAAATACAGTAGGTGCGTTGCAATTATAATATGTTACCTTTGCGGCTAATCTAAGCTGATACCAACATTCTGCCAGTCCCTGCATAATTTTCAGTTTTACCTTTTTAAAGAATTTAGGATCACCATATTTAAATATAAAATTCCTTGATGCACCCTTAATGGTGGAGGCCATCGCCTTAAACATAAGACCCGTTGTTGTAGAGTCTGGAGAGAGAAATAACATCCTAGTATTCTTCAAAAGAAAAGCCCAAGCATAATACTATAGTTCTGGTCGTGCCAAGCCACCCTTTTCCTTACACCTGCGCAGCTTTTTCTGAGAAATTCTAACCCCTTTAGAACTCCATATAAAATCATTTATAAGCTGCTGCATCTTATCTATAAATTTTTTCTGCATAAGGAGTGGGGAAGCGGAAAACAGAAAATTCCAGTTGGGAAGAATGGACATTTTTACCAAATTAACTCTTCCAATAATTATTAAAGGGGGATGAGCCCAACCCTGCAATAATCCCTTATACTCCAATAACAGCTTTTGCTGATTCCTCTCTGCTAACTGCTTGATATCCTGGGTCACCAGGACACCCAAATACCTTATTTTATTCTTACTATAAGCCGAACTGTACTCCATATTCCATGCCATAATCTCTGTCTTTTCCACATTTATCTGATCTGATAGCCTGATATCTTACCGAATCCTTCGGCTAATTTAAAAATCTCGGGGATAGCTGATGATAGATTATCTGTATACACCAAGAGATCGTCCGCATATAAAGCAACTTTTTTTTCCCAACCTTTACAACGAAAGGGAGTAATCACCGGATTCTGCCTAATCTTCCTAGCAAATGGCTCGATATATAGATTAAATAATACGGGGGATAGTGGACCTAGTGTCTAGTACCTCTTGTTATCGTAATGGCTCCAGTAAGATTTCCATTAACGAGTATTTTTGCTGTAGGGGCCCTATATATCCGATTCACAATCCCACAAAAATTATCACCCAAATTAGCTTGTTTTAAAACTGATTTTAAATATCCCCAGCTTACTTGATCAAAGGCTTTCGCTGCATCAATAGTAATGATCCCCAAAGGGGATTCAAAGGACGTTGGCAGATCTATAGCCCCAATCAAATTATATGTCATTTCATGTAAATATCTTCCCTTTGAGAAACCCTTCTGGTCCGAGTGTATCAGGTTATTAACTACTCTATTCAACCTATCTGCCAATATCTTGGCAAACAATTTATAATCACTATTTAATAGCGAAATGGGCCTGTAAGATGCGCATTGTGTCGCATTTTTTCCTGGTTTCAGAATCAGCGTAATAATCGCCTCATTCCATGTAGTTGGGATATCTATTTCGCTTAGAAAAAACTTCCCAAACAACTCTGTCAAGATTGGGATAATTATGTCACCTAGTGCTTTATACAGCTCCACTGGGATACCATCAGGACCCGGGGCTTTCCCATCTTTGCCTCCAAACAACACCACCCGTACTTCGTCCATTGTTATAGGGCCATTAAGGAACTCCTGCTGCTGCAAAGTGATTCCCGGTAACACATCCGGGGCTAACCAACCCTCCACCAATTCTTCTCGCCCCTCTACACTTTCAGTATACAATGATGCGAAAAATTCCTGAAATACATACTCAATGTCCGCACCTCGTGTCGCTTTCGCCCCCGACTCATCTGATTTGATTTCCTTAATATGGTTCCTAACTTGATCCGATTTAATCTTCCAAGCAAGCAGCTTCCCCGCATTTTCACCATATTCGAAGTGCTCCAGTTTGCTTGCCTCCCATCTTTTAACAATTCTTGCTTGTAAAATATTTTCCATTCGTTGTCTTAACTCGCCCATTTCCACCCTTGCTGCCTCTGACTGAGTCGTTTCTTCTTTACCAACCAATTTTTCACTTTTTTTTAATCATTTCCTGTTCTAAAAATCTTATTTCATTTCTAAACATCTTAAGCTTATATCATGCAATGCTCGTGATCTTCCCTCTTATGACGGCCTTGAAAGTATCCCATACCACCGATGGTGATGCAGAGCCTATATTAGTACTAAAAAAAAAATCTGTTTCCCTACGTAATTGAGATATCACCTCTTCTTCCAGTAGTAATGCACGCTCGAGTGTCCATCTATTATTCGTTCTCCTCCGAGACAAGATTATCTCCAATGATACTGCTGCGTAATCTCATAGATAAGAAGGTAAATATCCTACCTCATCCACGCTCTCAAGCAACCGACTGTCAACCACAAAATTGTCAATACGTGAAGCGTGGCTATATTTCTTATTGATAAAGGAGAAAGCCCTTCCATTCCCAGCCCTCTTATGCCATATATCACACATGCCTGGCTCTTTCATCATTCTCCTTAGATATTGCTGAGATTTTGGCGTTCCTAAGGATCTACAAGTATCCGTCCTCTTTGTTGATGGTTCTCTGATTTAGCTTCCCTTCCCATATACTCCTCCCTATTTCTCCAATTCGACGGGACTTTACCCAACTAGATATTTGAAGATACTTAAATCTAGAAACTGTCCCACCAGTACCTTCCTGGAATGCGCCCCAGCTTAACACTTCATCTCCTTCCATCAACTGGCCCCATCTTTCCACCCCACTTGTTCTCAAAGGAGTTGATAGTTTGTCTATAAGGCATTCCGGAGTGCCAGGCGAATCCCAAATGGGAGCTGAACTACAAAAATAAGGTATCTCTAACGCCCTCCGAAAATGCATCCAAACGTTACATGCATGTCTGGGGAGTTTCAAGCGAACCTTCTTGAAGTAACTGGGGTGTCCAAATTTATATAAAAAATGATCTGCTCCTTCTTCAAGGTGAGCCGTTAATGCTCCCCAGACTGAATCGTGCTCAGACTTTTTATTCAATAAAACTCTAATATTTTTTAAGTGAAAAGCCAAATAGTACTTAAAAAGGTCTGGAGACGCAATACCTCCCCATTCCCTTTTTCTACTCAACTTCTTCCAAGCAATCCTAACTCCCTTGGAAGCCCATACAAATGAGGATAACTCCCCTCGTAGTTTTTTAAACCAGCTCTTCTCAAACTCTAATGGGATAGTGTTAAACAAAAAAGTAAATTTTGGAAGGATACACATCTTCAAGATATTAGATCTCCCAATTATCGTAAGAGGAAGAGCAGCCCACGCTTTTAATAGTTTTTTGGTTTCCCTATATACTATATCAAAGTTCAATTTAGCTACCTCGTTAAGATCAGCTGTTAATCGAATACCCAAATATCTAATCTCTTGTTTAACTAAAGGGGAAGCATACAACAAATTCCAAAACATTATTTCTGTCTTTTCTGCGTTTATGCTGTACCCAGAAAGTCTACCAAATTGTTCCATCAAAGCAATGACCCTAGGTAGAGTAGAGCTAACATCACTCGTATATATCATCAAATCATCTGCATATAAGGCTAGTTTTTTTTCCCCATCCCCCAGTTCGAAATGGGGTAATCTCTTTAGAAGACCGAAGTAGAGTTGCCAAGGGTTCAATGTATAAATTGAAAAGCAAAGGAGATAGGGGGCATCCCTGTCTCGTACCTCGCCTGATCCTAAATTCTTGTGTTAAATGGCCATTGACCAAAATTCTTGCTAGGGGACATCTATACAGTTCCCCTATCGCTCTAATAAAAGGGATTCCCAAGCCCGCTTTTTCCAGAACTACCTTTAGAAACAACCAATTAACACGGTCAAAGGCCTTGGCCGCATCAAAAGACAAGATCGCCAGTGGCACCTTCTCGTGGGCCGCCAAATCAACTGCAGCAAATAACTCGTGAGTTATCTCGTGAAGCTGCCTCCCCTTCATGAAACCCTTTTGGTCCGGATGGATTAAATTGCCAACGACTCTCCCCAACCTCTTGGCTAAAAGTCCTGAATAAAGTTTATAGTCTGCGTTCAGCAAAGAGATGGGCCTATAGGAGGAACAAGACGTGGAATCCTTACCCGGCTTTAACAATAAGCAGATTGTCGCCTCTCTCCAGGAATTGGGAATTTGGGCCCCTTCTATCAACATAGAGGTTGCATTGTGGTACCACGCTTTGTTAGAAACATCAGATGATAGCGCTTCCCTCCCCTTGTCGAAGTGGGGAGCGACTTTTCCAACTTTAGATGTTATAACACTGTGGCAAAAGTCTTGTTCAATATTGTGGCTTACTACCAGTCCTAACAGCTATTGGGAAAACTCAGAAAAATTGTCCAAGGTGCGGGGATGATAAGGCGGATGATATCCATATGTTTTGGCACTGCGCAAAGTTGTTGAATTATTGGGGGGACATAGAGAGTATTTTTAAAGTAATCTTTAATGTAAACTTAGTTGTAAATTCAGCATTAGTGGTGTTTGGGGTGTGGGAACAAGATACAAACTATCAGAAATTGTCAGTTCAGCAGGAGCATTTGCTGTTCATATTAATTCTTCTAGCTAGGCGAGAAATTTGTCGTAAATGGATTGATCCTCTTCCTCCTCGTGTGTTGGATTGGCAGATAGCTGTAAACCGAATCTGTACATTGGAACAACGGGGCCCCCTGTCTAGAAAAGATCATTTTTGGTTATATTGGGAAAATGTGTATCAATAACATATTATTTCTTTGTCATATAAGCTCCTTATACTTTTGAATTTTTAAAGTCCAATGATTAAGATCTCCCCCTCGCTCTCTGGAGGTGCTGCTTTGGCTATGATTGAAAGTGATAACTTTTGATCAATGACACCCGTACGAGAAAGTATAATCAGTAGATTAGAGGGGATGATCTACTGAGGTTTGGACTATGTACTTGGTGGCATGTTGTCGTCTGTCGTGCCAATGCCTTTCCTACTTAACCAAAGCAGGGGTGATGAATATGAGGACAAAAAAAGAAAAAAAAAGGAAAAAAAAAAAAAAAGTATCCGTCCTATCCAGTTTATTATCCAGCACCACAGTAAAATCTCCCATCAAAATGACTGGATCTGAAAATTCAATTACCTGGGAGAACAACCGATTAAGAGGCTCAATTTCATCACGATTTGGACCATAATACCCGACCAATACTATAACATCTCCCCCAACCTGAGCTCTTACTAAGACCCAACGCCCTGCTTGATCTGATCTTACTTCGAGTAGTTCTACCCTAGCTTGAAAGCCATGTTTAACCAAAATAGCCACCCCTCTCGTATGGAAATTATGGTTAGTGCAGATACAACTTTGAACCCATTTTTGCGTCTCAAATAGTTTCTTACACTCATCTACCGCCAGATGAGTCTCTTGTAAGACAAGAATTTGTGCTGGCGAGTCTCTTAAATATTGTAGAATTGTATTCCTTCTCGCACTGGTCTTCAGACCATTAATATTCCAAGAAAGCATGTGCATGGTAAGCCCTCCCTTCCCCTGACCTTTGCCTATACTAGCCATTTCTAACCAGTGAACTACCCCTATGCCTCGGTGAATAAGGTACATTTTTCCTATTTCCCCCCAATTGCCCCCCACCTTGTGACCCACCTCCCCTTCCCTCCCTCACCCCTCCCATAGAGAACCCCCCCCACTTTGTTGGCCAGCGTGGCCCTATTTTAGAACGCCCTGCCTTCCTGGGTGGCTTAGTGCAAGCGGGGGAAACTCCCCCTTCACATATGGTCAGCCTGCTCTCTCCTGATTACGGCCAACAATTCATCTGCCCCACCCACATCCCTTATATTATACATTTTATTACTCTACATAACTCGGAGAAACACAGGGAATTTCAACTGTGCAGAAGCCCCTAACTTCTTAAACTCATCCAGACGCTTCCCCAACTCCCACTGCCTATCCATAGTAAGTTTAGACAAGTCTGACCTAATCTCAAATGTCACATTTTCCACTTTTAATGACTTTTGCTTCAATGCGCTAGTCAAAATCTTTTATTCAACTCATAAGTTAAAAAGTTAATCAAAATTCTTCGAGGTCTACTACTATTCAATCGTCTCGTAAAAGGGTCACGATGTACTCTCTGAATATCTTTCTCGATCTCTTCTTTACTCTCCTCCAACTCACATGCAGACTTAATTAAAAGACCACATAAGACTTCAAATGTTCCCCTTCCGCTCCTTAGGAACTTCAAAAGTCTAATATTGTTCTTTCGTGAATAGTTCTCCAACTGCTCCAGCCTGGATTGTAATCCTTGCTCCTTTTCCTTTAGCTCTTGAATCTCTTCTTTATGCTGCTTCAACTCCTACTTCATTCCCCCCACCGTTTCCTCTAGAACTTGAGTCCTCTCCATCAAGCTGTCGAACTTCCTTTCCAGTACCTCACAGGCCTCTCTGATTTCTCCTTGATTGATCTCAGAGCTGGCAAAGCCCTTTTTTATATCTTCCGAAATGGAGAGGATCACTGCCTCCATTGAGGGGCTATGAATTGGACCAGGGACCAGGGCTTGGGCGGGAGGGGGACTAAAATCCACCAACACTGGGTCCTCTTCCCCTTGCGGAGAGGTCATTATCTCACTACTTCGTTGAACCGAGGAAGAAGACTCAGATCCCGCTTGCCCTGCCTCTTGACAAACCCCATCACCAACTGGAGGGAAAGTATTATCTTCCACCCCCTTGCCAGATCCCCCGCCATTACCACTTGCCAGTGAAGTATGTTCATCCATTCTCCCCTGTCCTGGAATGAGTACAATATCGTCCGGTCTCACCCTAAAATAGGCTCTCAGTGAGGGCGTACGTTTATTTTTTAATTTTTGCCTTCCCTCACCTCCTCTCCTTACAGCATTTCTGCCAGGCTCTAAAACTTTATTTCGTGTATTTACACTCCTCTTCCCCTGTGCTCCAAAGTCTTCGTTCTCCCTCTCACCCTCCTTTTGCCCTGGCCCCCCTACCTGAAATAGATTAGAAAAAGAGCGGGGGGCTGCTACCCCCTCCACTCTGCCTTACTGAGCCTCCAACGGGCTCCACCGCCTCCGCAGCCTCCTTTCCGGCTGTCTGCTTCGCGCGCATTACCGCGCTTCCAGGTTCCTGGGAGTTCCTCCCAGGAACCTTGCTTGTGCTGATTCTGCCGGGATTCCCCCGGAGGGGAATCCGTGCTGCTCCTCGGCGCACCCGGCGGAGCTCCAGCGCGGCACGATCCCAGTGCCGGGGTCTCCCGCCAGATGCCTCCCCCTCCTCCTCGAATGGAGTCAACAAACTCCCTGTGCCTCCGATCGCCGGCGGGCACATCCGCAGTGCCTCCCAGGAAAATGTCAGGTGGGCGTCCTAACGGGCTACCGCCTCAGCGTAGCCCGCCATGTTCTCCCAATAGTGGGCAACATTGATCTATTTGAGACTCATGTGATTCTTTTGGTAAGATTTTTTGATGATATTTTTTGTATTTGGCAAGGAGATGTGGATACAGCGCACAAATTTGTGAACATATTGAATGATAACACATTAAATCTGAAATTTTCAAGTCGGATTGATTCCGACTCCATTGATTTTCTAGATGTTCGGATCAGTAAAGATGATAATAAATTGACCAGCACTTTATATCGTAAGGAGACTGCAGGAAACACCTTACTTCATGCAAGCAGCAGTCATGCAAAAAAGTTATTACAAAGTACTCCATATGGCGAACTGTTACGAGCTCGTCGGAACTATAGTTCAGATGATGCCTTTTTTAGCGAAGTTGAAGTTATGACTGAAAGATTTCTCCAAAGAGGTCATAAGAAATGTGTGATCGATAAAGCAGTTGCCAGAATTTTCCAAATAAGTAGATCAAATTTATTGATAAAAAAAAACAATTTGAATTTACAACAGCAACAACCGATTAGATTCATTATCACATATAGTAGTGGTAGTAATGAAATAAGAAAAATCTTCACTAAATACTGGCCTGTATTGAAGACAGATGAAACCTTTTCAAAAACATTAGATGAGTCCCCACGTTTCACTTTTAGGAAAAACAAATCTTTATGTGACTCACTTTGTAACTGTTTCATCCCACAACCTAGAGTTAAGAACCCTGTTCAGGGATTCTTTACCTGTGGTAGATGTAAAGCTTGTAAAAACAGTACCAACACGAAAAGTATTGAATTTCCTACCATCTCTAGTCCTTATGTAATTCGTAAAATGTGTTGTGTATGTCAGATCATTGTGTCTACACTTTAATTTGCCCTTGTAATACATTTTACATAGATAGTAATATCCATCCGGCCAAAAAACGAATTCTGGAACACATGAGAGCTATAGATCATATAGATAAGAGCTATCCTGTAGCCAGACATTTTAGAGACTTTCATAGTCAAAGGGCAGATTTGTTGAAATTTGTTGTATTAGATCAAGTTCCAATAAGGGAAAGAGGTGGAAATAAAGTACTAGAATTAAGGAGACTTGAATCTAGATTAATAGTAGGTATGAACACTTCACAACCGGTTGGACTTAATATGGATGAAGAATTGTCAATACATGTAGGCAATTAATGACCTTCACAACTTGCCCTTTTGTAGAACAATTTTTTTATGTTGTATAATGCTGCATCTCTTTTTTAAAATTCTTCTATATTTCTCTAATTTTCAAATCTTTTGTAGTATACAGCAATTGTCTAATTCTATTTTAATTATATTTTCATATCTTTTTTGTAGGTGGCTTTTATATGAATATATTAAATAGGGAAGATCATGAGCGCTCTACTTCGTTACCAACAAAAGCAAAGGAGCTATTGTATCCTTTTCATATATATTTATTTATACTCTCTTATATCTAACTTCTCTGTAATTGTGTATGTCTTCATTTGGGCAGCAAATATATTGCAAACATGATAAGGCTATTAACTACGTCAGTACACATTATTTTTAAGAAATATGTAAGAAATATGGAAGAAATGAATTGAAGATTCTATCTAGTAAATGATTTGAATATGTCACATTTCATTACTTTTTATTGTGTACTCACCTTGGTTTTAGCTATATGTGATGTATATTTCTACAGTTAATCCCTCTTGTTTAACTGTATGGCTCACGATATAATATTCAAAATATTAAATTATTTATAGTATTTAAAAAACATCTAAAACTGTGATAAAACGATTTTGATGTGAAGTAATGTAATATTTATTAGGAGAGTTTAAATTATAAAAACTGATGAATAGTAGTCACGCTTTGTGTATGGGATAAGATTTGATTTTCATATATTTATAGATTATTTCAGCCACTTCAAAATGGCCGACATGTTCCAGGTTGAATTGAGGAGATGTTGTGTCTTAGTCCTTTTTTGATGTTGTTTGTATATCACATTTTGCAGTGGGTGTATTTAAAAAGTTTAGAAGAAACGTGTCTTTCACCCGTGACCAAGGAAATCTTATTTTCCGAAACGCGTTGGGTACCTCGCCTAATAAAACTTGTATTCATCTCTCTGAAGTGACGGAGACTCGTCTTTATATGCTCGGGACATAGATTTTCAGTTCCCGAGTATTTTGGATGTTTGTTTGCTGAAGTACTGGGGGTCGCGACCCCGTATCCGTCTACCGCGTGCAGGCTAAGACCCTGCGATTTACAATTATATATATATATATATATATATATATATTAAATATTTATATATTACCCAGTGTCGCTCACTGCTAGGTAGTTATATTTAGGTCAGCTGTTCCATATGAAAGCTTTTTTTGTGTTGCTAATACATTTACCTCCATTTGAGGAATCTCCATGAAACCTTCCAAAAAGGTGCTGCTTTTGACTAGTTTGTTCCCCTTCTTTTCTGAACAGAAATCTGCCAACATTGAATGTTTTATTTCAGCTCACTCTTGGGGTACTCATTATATGAAACATTTTGGCCAAGGGAACGCTACGGAAATCCATGGGGAAGGATGGGGGGCCTCTAAGCTCACCCATAGATGAGAGTGCCCTTTCCGCTTTAAACTTGTCAATAGATTGTAAAGAGGTGGCCAGTGCCATCAATAAGAGTCTGTAACACAAAGCTCCTGGCCCAGATGGAGTCCCCATGAATCTGTGTAAGACCAAGATTGGTCTATAGGCTCCTCTCATCACAAATGTCCTGCATGCTGCTGTTATTGGCCATATACCCTTTCCTGGAAGTAGTTGGGTATTGTCCCCATCTTTGAAAAGGGGGACAAATCTGACCCAGGTTGCTATAGACCTATTTCTTTGTTGGATACTACTTCCAGGATACTAGTGTGGATCATTCTCACATGATTGGAGAACTGGGCTGACTCAACTGACATCCTTTCACCATTCCAATTAAGTTTCCACTCTGGTGTGGGCATGGTGGAGCAATGTCACTCTTAGCTGGGAAATATGTCAATGCCAGGGGAGGTGCCTTACATTTGGCCTTTATGGACCTCTCCTCTGTTTTTGCCAATGTTAACTGCTCCAAACTGTGGGTTGTGATGGAATCTATGGGGGGGTCTCTCCAGAGACTGCATTTGAATACTACTATTAAAGTCCAATATGGCCAAAATGGGGAATGCACTGCTCCAATTAAATCCAGCAGAGGGGTTAGGCAAGGATGCATTTTGGTTCTGTTTCTTTTTCTGTTGTACACAAGTGGCCTGGACTCACACTTGATGAGGAGTGGGAAAGATTTCCCTGTGGTGGGCTTGCATCCTATCCCCTGTCTACTCTATGCAGATGACATTGTGTTTTTAGTAGAAACAGCAAATGAGCTCCAAACGTTTCTTGAATCTTTCACCGCTTTTATGAGTAGGTTAGACCTAAACCTTAATTTCTTGAAATCTTTTATGACGATTGTGGGCCCGACAAAAAAGAAATCTAGGACACATGGTTGGAGGGGTCACCATTCACAAAGACCCGACTTTTAATTATTTTGGTATGCCCTTTGATACTTCTTTAAATAGGGTGCATTTTCTTAAGGTTAGAGCATAACAACTATGAGGCAACATTGAGGCAATATTCAGTTTTTCATCTAGCCTAGGTGCCAAATTGGTTAGAGAAACACTTCTTTTGTATCAAAGCAAATGCATCCCTGTTGGGCTTCATTGCATGGGCGTCTGTGGACATGTTAATGTTGAAACCCTCAAGATTCTGGAGAACAGATTTGTAAATCATATTTTATCAAAACCAACCTCTGTTTCTTCATTTATTAGACACGGGGAACTAGGTCTAAATTATTTTGTGGATATGGCCCACCTTGCCCTGGTACTTTTGTGGGTTAATATCTGGTCGTCCACAGAAGCAGTTTTTTCGAGATTAGTTTAGGAAGATTGCCAACCGCTGGATGGGGCCTCAGTATTCCCGGGCTGAACTATATCAAACACTCTTTCAAGCAATTGGGCCTTAAAGATCTTTATTCTAATCCCACAAGGGTAACTCCTCAGTTTAAGGACAGGATAAAAAACTATTTTTTCTGATTATGCATCCACAAATCGGATAATTAAAATTTAAAAGATGCAGTCAGTGAGGACACATCTAGACCGGGTTTTATCTTAGGGTCCGGTACCATATCTCGCCCTTTTTCGTAATCCTTAATACAGAATTTATTTAACTAGGTTCAGACTGAGCACTGCTCATTTTTTTCAGCATTTCCTATCCACGGGTCCTGGTTTAAATCCCTTCCCAAATGCCAAAGTGATAATTCTACTTCACAAAGCACAACACATTTTATGCTATTTTGCTAACCATAAGCAAAACCTCAGAAAATATTTTTATTACCAGTTTTAAAATTGTCGAACATTAGACTACATAGAAGAGGCCTAACCTTTTGCTCGGCAGAGATCTGTTGTAGTTGTGAATTTTGTTAGAAATTTTTTATTAGGTGCAGATATGCATACTAATTCCTGTTTTTAGATTATACTTATGTACTGTAGGATGATAACACAACATTTTAACCTTACTTTTTGATGAGTATGAAGAATGACAATGTATCGGTTTTATCCTTGTAAAATTATGCTGAGTTTGCACTGCCTTAATCTTCAATTAATGTATTTTGTTTTATAATGTTGATATGAATTGTATGATATGTCTTTTTATAGTCCAATTCTGACCGAAGTAAAAGAAATGATCCTGACCTGACTAGTTTGTGCCTAAAAAGTTTTGGGGTGATCCGTCAAGTGGGGACCGAGAAAAAAGGGGGGTTCCAAAACGCAAAATCCCCAAGCATTTTCCTTAGTCTTCTTTAGACAAGGCTACAGCAAAAACTGCTGACCGGAATTAGACAAAATTTGGCAGGAAGCTAGTTATTGGTACAAAGATTGTGCTACATTCGTGTAAATCTGTTCAGTAGTTTTTGAGAAATAAAAGTTCAAAAAAATAGGTATCTGGACGGTTGAGTCCACATGAGGCTTGAGAAACTCTTTTGTGAGTGCCAATTTAAAATGAAGCATTATGATTGGATGAGGGAGCTTTTTTCCCCTTGGGCCAATTAGTTTACACAAGAGTCAGACTTGCTCTGATTGGCTACCAGCAACATGAGAACAATGTTGCTGGCAGCCATTACAGGACTCAGGGATTTAGGCCCTCATTACAACCCTGGCGGTCGGTGTTAAAGCGGCGGTAATACTGCCAACAGGCCGACGGTAAAAAAAATGGGATTTTGACCATGGCGGTTACTGCCATCCAAAACTGCGACTTCAACACACCGACCGCCAGGGTGGTAATGACCGCTGGGCTGGAGACTTCAGGCTCTAGCCCGGCGACCCTCACTAGACCGCCGGTGGTATCAGGACCCCGCACACCGCCATGGATTTCGTGGGGTTTTGTACACCGCCACGAAATCCATGCGGTAGGCACTATCAGTGCCAGGGAATTTGTTCCCTGGCACTGATTGGGGTCTCCCTCCTCCCCCTCCCCTGAGTCCTCCCCCAACACCCACGACCCCCTTAACACCCCCAAAAGGTGGTAGGACCCCCTCCACTCCCATGTAAACCCACACACATACCCCCACACCTCCCTACACGCACGCTCACACCACACACACACATACACACGCACATACATGCACACATACATACACGATACATTTCCCATACACCCATTACACCCCGCATGCATACACGCACTCACACAAACCCTCTACACACTCACACGCACACCCCCATGCACACACACAGCACACAACAACCCCCCACCCCCCTCCCCTAACAGACGATCACCTTACCTGTTCCGGTGATCATCCGGGAGGGTACGGGATCCATGGGGGCTGTTCCGCTGCAGCACCCCGTCACCAGAACACCGCCACGCCGAATACTTGGTCGTATTATGGTGGGTGGTGTTCTGATGACGTGGCGGTGATGGTGGAGCAGCCTCCACTTCACCACTGACCGCCAGTATGGCTGCTGGCGGCTCTCTGTCCAAAAAAGGGCAGAGGGCTGCCAGCAGTCATAATATGGTTGGCGGAAGACCGCCACCACTGGGACCACTACCTGCTCTGAAAAATATTTTTGCTTCCATTGACAAAGGGGAAAGGGTCCGTTGGGGACACCTTCCTGTTTGTGAATGGGTTAACACCAATTTGAAATTGGTGCTAAGTGCAATTGTTTTGCAACCACATTTACGGTCACAAAACAATCATACATACCACTGCAACTCACAATTAGGAAGGGACGCCATTAGAACTCCCCTTCCTAAATGCGACTCGCAAACCTTTTTTGCAATTCAGTAAATAGATTACTGAATCACAAAATTCGGTGTGTACATTGGGAAATGATTTTTTCTTATTGCAAATGGTTTGCGACAAGAAAAAACGTTTTGTACATCTGGCTCAATATGTATTTTTGATCTTTTCCTATCTGGTTTTTAAATGAAAGTTTGGTTTTGCAATTTTGACTGGTTTTAATGACAATATTATGAATATAGAATCTTTTTTTAAGTGACATTGGCTGGAAATACTACTATATACTGATTGTGGAGCTCTAAAGAATTTGGAAAGTGGATTTGACTAATTTGTTGCCTACATATTTTTTGACTGAGTTGCTAGACAGCAAAACTGCTCATGGGACAGGCCAGTGCATTAGGGGCCTGAAACAGCAGCTTTCAATGCCTATGGTCCTCACCTGAATTCAGGCCAGGGCCGTAGGCAGCGAAAGCTGGCAGGCCTGTTGTGCACCGGCCTGTCCCATGTGCAGCGCACATGGGACAGGCCGGTGCACAGAGGCCTGAAACGGCAGCTTTCACTGTCTATGGCCCTGGCCTGAATCCAGGCCAAGGCCGTAGGCAGCGAAAGCTGCTGTTTCAGTCCTTGTTTGTGCACCAGTATGCACAAACAATGAAAAAGAAGAGACGAGGACTTACCTGGGTCTTCCAGTGGGTCCTCCTCTCCTCGTCCTCCTACGATGAGTCCACAGCAGCTGCCTCCCTCTGGCCTCTGCTCCCTACTCCTAGGCTCCATTGTGCACTGAAGCCCAGTTATGGGCTGCAAAGCACAAACACAGACTGTCTGCCCTTGCGCTGTGCAGCCCATAAATGGGCTGCAGTGTGCACCTGTTGAGATCCGCTTCGCTGGTGAGGCTAGCAGAGTTTTTGGTCCTTGTTTGTTTCAGTCCTTGTTTGTGCACCAGTATGCACAAACAATGAAAAAGAAGAGACGAGGACTTACCTGGGTCTTCCAGGGGGTCCTCCTCTCCTCGTCCTCCTACGATGAGTCCACAGCGGCGGCCTCCCTCTGCCCTCTGCTCCCTCCTCCTAAGCTCCGGTGTGCACTGAAGCCCAGTTATGGGCTGCAAAGCACAAACACAGACTGTCTGCCCTTGCACTGTGCAGCCCATAAATGGGCTGCAGTGTGCACCTGTTGAGCTCCGCTTCGCTGGTGTGGCTAGCAGAGTTTTTGGTCTAACTCCACGTTCCAAGCAGAGCACGGTGTTCCAAAAACTCAGTTAGCTCAGCCAGCAGAGCGGAGCTCCCCGCACACCTCTAAAAGTAAGGGACCTAAATGGCAGTGAAGTGCATGAGTCCTTAGCTGTCTAGGTGCTTTGATTGTTAAGGTCTAAGGTGTCACAGGCAGACTAATCCCCAAGGGCGAAGATATCATGGCGATGTCTGATGACAAACATGAGGAACTGGTAAAATATTTATTTTCGGCCAGATTCATGCTCGCGTAATGGAGTGCAAAACAAAGGACCAAATAAGGAAGGTTTACTTGCAAAACTTGAAAAGTTAAAGAAGCAATAATTATCCAAATGGTGGGATGGGGTCACCCTGAAACAATATTTAGAAAACAAAAAAGTAAGACCTTGCCTAACTTTGATGATTTAGGCCATGATCTCATACAGGAATGGGAGGATAACTTACACAATTCATCTTTCACCATGATGAGAATGTTGGTCCAACATGCAGACAGAAAGTCTACCTCTTTAACAGAAGAGCTAAAGAACTTGGAGGACGAGATTAAGGGTATGAATCCTAACGAGGCAACTGAAAACTAAAGGATGAAATACTTAAACACCAAACCGTAGTGAGGGATAGGCAACTAGACAGAGATGATTGTGACTATGAAAATGGGAGGATTGTCACCTTTGACCCTAAATTTGATAATGTGGTGGTTCCCAAAGCAAGAATACAATAAGCACTTAACTTTGTTACTCTCTCTAGTGAAGCTAGGAGTTCGGACATTTCCTCAATTAATGAAACAGGCCCTAGTGGATTTAACACCAGAACAATATATCCAGGTAGCTCTTCTACTTTTTTAGAAGAAGTATTGAGATACAGAATAGGGAACATAGAGCAACAAAAACGTTTCAAAAAACATCTTTCACAATATGTAGAAACGTTTCTCAAACCTTTAGTCTGCAAAATACCTTCATTTATATGGGACATTACCAATGGCCAAAGCCAAACAGCCAAGTCAACACACTGACCGCCACGGCGATAACAACCGCCAGGCTGGAGACTACAGTCTCCAGCCCAGCGGCCGTCACTAGGCCGCCCATGGTATTTTGACCCCACCCACTACCATGGTTTCAGTGGTTTCTGTACTGCCACTGAAACCATAGCGGTAGGCACTATCAGTGCCAGGAAATTCCTTCCCTGGCACTGATAGGGGTCTCCTTCGCCCTCCTTCCTCTCCCAAGAGTGCTCCCCCACCCTCCCACTCCCGACCCACCCCGCACACTTACACAAATACACGCACATACATACACACCCATACACACATGCACATACATACACACCCATACCCACACGCATACACACATTCACCCATGCATTCATACATTCATACACACTCACAGCAACACTCATGAACATACACCCAGACAGACACGCAATCTCACAACACAACATGCATGCACACCCACTCATGCACACACGCATTACACACGCATGCACGAATTCGCACACACTCACACACACACACCCACACATGCACACAACACCCCTCACCCCCCCTCTCCTGTCGGAGAATCCGACTTACTTGCTTGCAGGGGGTCCTCCGGCAGGAGACAAGACACGGCGCTGCTGCCAGTAGCAGCGTCCGCCAGCAAAACACCGCCAGGCCGTATCATGGAACATGATACGGTAGACGGTGTTTTGCTGGCGTGGCGCTGCTGCTGGCTGCAGCTCCACCTTACTGCCGTCCGCCGCCATGACCGTAGACAGAATTACGCCAGCCTTGTGGCGGAATTCCGTCTACGGTCATAATGGCATGGAAGGTCGATTTCCACAGCGACGGTATGTTGGCGGCCGTGGTGGTAGGCAGCATTTGCCACCAATGTCATAATGAGGGCCTTAGTTCTTATAAGCTGAAGGTGATAGGTTTTGAATACCAACCAAACAAGTAGGATGATCTACCTTTCAAATACGTATCAGCTCTGGGTAATTGTTCTCTAAGATGGAGTCTGTCTCTACTCATGTTGATATGAGCACTATTGTTCGTGGAAAATAATTTACAGGTTGGGGCATGATTACACACTTAGGCCCTCATTACGACCTCAGCGGTCATTTCGCAAGACCGCCGAGGTACCGCCGTGCTGAAGACCGCCAGTGGTGGCGGTCTTCCGCGCCGCGTATTATGACCACTGGCAGCCCTCCGTCCTTTTCCGTACGGAAAGCCGCCAGCAGCCATACTGGCGGTCGGCAGGAAAGTGGAGTCTGCTCAACCTCCACCGCCACGTCAACAGAACACCGCCCAAAGAATCACGTCCGATGATTTGGTGTGGCGGTGTTCTGGTGACGGTGTGCTGGTGGCAGAGCTGCCCCCATGGATCCCATCCCCTCCCGGAGGACCAACGGACAAGGTAAGTTAGGGGAGGGGGGTGGGGGTGTGTTGTGTGTTGTGTGCGTGCATGGGGGTGTGCGTGTGAGTGTGTTGAGGGGGTGTGTGAGTGCGTGTATGAATGCGGGGGGTGTTGTGTGGCTGAATGTGTGCGCGTGTCTGCCTGTTTGTATGTCTGTGAGTATGTGTGCGTGTATGACTGTGTGTGTGTATGTTGGTATGTATGTTGGCATGTGTGCGGGTATGTGTATCGGGTGTGTCTGTATGCGTGTAGGGTGGGGGGGTGTTGTAATGTTGTTGGTGTGTGCGTGTTGGGGTGCGTGAATGAATGTTGGGGGTGCGTGTTTGGGTGCGTGAATGAATGTTGGGGGTGTGTGCGTGTTGGGGTGCGTGAATGAATGTTGGGGGTGTGTGAATGAATGTTGGGGTGTGTGCGTGTTGGGGTGCGTGAATGAATGTTGGGGGTGGGGGTGGGGAGGGGGGTCCTGCCACCTTTGGGGGAGTGTCAGGGGGGTGGGGGGTGTAGGGGGTGTAGGGGGGGGACTTGGCGGTGGGGGTGGGGGGTGGGGGAGACCCCTATCAGTGCCAGGGAAGGAATTCCCTGGCACTGATAGTGCTTACCGCCATGGATTACATGGCGGTTCCCAACCCCATTAAATCCATGGCGGTCAGCCGGGTCGTGATACCGCCGGAAGTCTTGTGACGGCCGCCGAGCTGGAGACCCAAGTCTCCAGCCCAGTGGTCGTTTCCGCCCTACCGGTCGGATCGGAGAAGTGGCGGATGACCATGGCGGTAACCGCCATGGTCATAATTCCAATTATTTTACCGCCAGCCTGTTGGCGGCAAGACCGCCACTTCTCCGCCAACCGCCAGGGTCGTAATGAGGGCCTTAATTCTTATAGGTTAAATATAAAGGACTTCAAGAGTTTTTTACAAGATTATGGATATTGAATTGGTTTGATCTTTGGAACAACTGTATAACATCTGTTCCAAGATGGCTAATGTAGAAGAGGTTTTACATTGCAGATGTTTATCTCTGGCGTTTATAGAGGGCATAAAAAGGAGCAATGGATTACTGGTGCCTCTTTGGCATTTTGGTAGCATGATAGATGTACCGCTTGCCATACACGGGTAAGTTTTACTTTTTGTCCATACACCTAAGATATCAAATATTTGTTTCTGGACTGAATAGTTGACTGCATGAGAGGTAATTGGAGCTTGGGGGAGTTTTCATATGTGGGCCGTTCATAGCGTACTTGCAAGTGCTAGCCTGATTCCCGACTGCTACGGGGAATACACTTGTCCATGGTTTACTTCACTATAGTTGGAATGTGACTTCCTTTAAATATTGCTGTTGCATGTCTGGGCTGAGGAATGGGTCTCTTTGAACTTCACAGTGTATTTACTTGGTTATTGATGTTTGGATTACAGAATGGATGTGTTTGTTTGATGACATGGGATTTAAGAAATAAGAATTGAGTATGAGATTTAGGGCCCTAAAATGAGCCTGGCAGCTGAAGACTGCCACACTCATGGTGGCGGTCGGATCGCCAAGGCGGTCCGACTGCCACATTATGATCCTGCCAGTCGGACCGCCAAAAAAACGCTGTCTCCGCCAGGATCTTTGATCGCGACAGGATAATGGTAGTTGTGGTTGTAATCAGCCCGGCGGTGCTGACGTGCTGATTATAACCATGTTCTCCGCCAGCATTTTCAGCGCGGTTCAAACACCCTGTAAAGGCTGGCGGAGAACAAGCATAACCCCTGGGAGGTTTTAGTCCTCCTGGCTCTCCCTTGCAGAAAGCAAAGTTTTCATCTGTCTTCCTTGCACGCAAATATGCGTGTAGGGATGACAGAAGAAAACATTGCTCCCGCAAACAGGGTGCTGCTATTGAAAGCAGCTTCCTGCTTGGAGGAGCAATGCCGGCTTCCACAGGATGTGGGGAGCCGACTACGACCACGGGCCTCAAGGTCCCCCCGCGGTCCTGTCTCTCTCTCTTCCATCCCATAATTGGATGAGGGAGATTGTCATTGCATGGGCTCTCCATGCAATGACTTCAAAGCATTAGACTAGTTAAAAGTACATTTTGATGCATTCCAGAACAGCATCTCTTCTGGCCTATTCTGGCCTATTGGTAAAGTTCTTGGACAGCTACACAGTAGGTTGAAGGTTCAAGCCCCGGTGTTACATGGTACTGTTTATTTACTAGTGCTTTAAGTTTTAAATGTTCCGTGTGATGGGACATTTATGTCCTTTTGTATTCAGATTCTTTGGGTCGAATGTCAATGTCTGGGTTCTGCAAAAAAAATGGACTCTCCTGTGGCCTGGTGATTAAGGTCCCACACCCCCGTACCGAAGTTTGAAGGTTCCAGCCTAGGTGTGTATCTGATCATTTACCTGCTTTAATTTCTTTTCAACTTCAAATATTTAAGGTTCATACTGGAAGGTGATCTCACTCTTATATTGACAAATACATTTTTCTTTTGAATTTTTCCAGAAATATCTCATTCTAAGTATATCATTTGTCAAAGCCTAAAAACTCTCTATATCTCTCTCCCACTCTCTCTTTTTCAATCTCTTTCTCCCACTCTCATACCCACTCACACCCTTACACACCCACTCAGACACTCACACACCCACTCACAGAACCACTCAGACTCTCATGTACCCACTCACAGCCACACTCAGACCCTCATGCACTCACTCAGACATCCTCAGACTCTCACACACCCACTCACAGACCCACTGAAACCCTCATGCACCCACTGAAGACCTTCATGCACCCACTCACAGACCCATTCAGACCCTTACGCATCCACTCAGAGAAGCACTTAGACTCTCATGCACCCACTCACAGCTGCACTCAGACCCTCGTACACCCACTCACAGATCCACTCACATGCTTGCACCCCTAGTCACAGACCCACTCAGACACTGACGCACCCACTCACAGACCCACTCAGACACTGACGCACCCACTCACAGACCCACTCAGACACTGATGCACCCACTCACAGACCCACTCAGAAGGTCATATATCCACTCACAGAACCACTCAGACCCTCACACACCCACTCTCACACCCAGAGACACCGTCTCACACCTATTCCCACACACAGAGAGACAGACCCTTTGGTGGTGTGTGGTGCAGAGTTGGGTGGCCAAAGGGCACGTGTAACGATGGTTGGATTAATGTATAGTAATTCAAATTACTTTACGTTAAAAAAAACATAGAAATTCACTGAAAAAAACAAAGGTTACAGGGACATTATAGTTAGGAAATAGAATTTAAAAAAACATAGAAATTCAATTTTAAAAAAAGGTTACGGGGATGTTACAGTTAGGCTCACACTTTACACATACCAAACCATAGAAATTCACCTGTTATAGTTAAAGTTATCTCAAGTAACTAGAACTTGTGCCCTAAGTTAACTTTAACTTGCCTTCTCCTCATGCACTGCTAATTACCCAACATAATACATCACTCATGACATCTTTCATAACATCATTGATAATATCAATGTAACATTTGTAGTGAAATTATTTAGCCGAAAACTGTGCATGGCGGGGCACGAGTTATAGTTACCTTAGGGCACAAGTTATAGTTACTTGAGATAACTTTAACTATAACAGGTGAATATGGTTAGGTATGTATGTATATAAATATATATATAAATATATGGGAAACAATTACTTTTTATGCGATTGACCATGTCCCTATAAGTGAACGTGGAGGGGACAGAGAAAAGAGACTACGACAATTGGAGTCTAAACACATCTTGGAGATTCGAACCTTGACCCCTCTGGGGATGAATCAGGATGAGGAGTTATTTGTACATTTGTAATTTTACATGGCAGCCATTGCAAATAATCATAAAACACAGTTTTTTCTATTTTCTATTTTCTATTCTGTAGCACTTGCAGCTAATATTCAGTTTGGTTAATATTTTAGTTTTTTTATTACGGGGGGAGACACAGACAGTATGCCACATACACACATTTATGAGGTGTATCAACAGATTGGTTAAATTGTTTTTGTTTTGCGGTAACTACAACTCCCAGAATGCAGCATTATAAGTTTATAGTGCACTAGTTAATAATTGAATTTATTTGGAAATTATGGGTGAGTTTTAGTTGTGTAGACCGCAGTTATTAAACTTAACAAGCAGAGAGAAGTAGTTTCTAAGTGTATTTAGAAATATGTTGAGTCTTTATGAATTGTTATCTGTAGATATAAATGTGGAAACAGAAACCCCCTACCGGAAATGCCCGTGATCAAGGTCTCTCAGACCGAAACGCGTAGGGCAGGTGATTGTTGAGCTGTAAACGAAGTTAATGGAGCCTGAATAAATGAATTTTGTGAAATAAGAGATCCCGGAGTGCGGTCGTTCGTGAAGTATTTCATGAATGTTGTTGAGATATATATATATATATATATATATATATATATATATATATATAATTTTGTTTACATCATATGCATTTTTTTACTTTTCGTATCTGTTTTTTAAATGACATTGTTGAGGAAGCTCCTGTGTGAGTGAAATGTGCTGGCTGGTTTTAATGAAGATATTATGAAAATGAAATATTGCTATGAACTGATTGTGGTTTTCTACAGTAAAGTATTTGGACATTGGACTTGCTTAATTTGTTGCCTCTTATTTGTTACATATTGTTTGATTTAGGGTTGTTGGATGGACAGCCATCCCTTAGAGGTGAGCAATAATCTGATTCTAGTAAAGGAACTGAATGGTAGTGTGGTAGATGAGTCCTTATCTATCTAGGTGTTATGATTGCTAAAGATCATACTACCTGCACCCATCATACTGTGGTGAAAGCTTACAGATAGCCCACATTTTGAAGCAAAACAAGCACATGTACTTTGGTTAGAACCTTGTGCACACACTCTTCACTGTACTGTAAAAATTACACTGCTGATGATCTGTCTAATAACTCAAGGCTGCTTACAAAAGTTAGTATCTACTATGTAGAATCTTTCTCCCGTTGGAAACTTTTTCTGCAGAGCCAAAAAGTTCTGTGGAGCCTAATGAATACAAGTCAACTGTCACTTGCAAACAGAGTTACTCTTGAATGCAAACATGTAAAACATGTTCAACGCCTTTACACAGCTATGGTGCATTAGGAGCATATCAGTTTTGTAGACACTTACACCCATTAACTGAACCCAAGTTGTATACAATTATGCAGAAAAGTAATATGGTAGTTACCCTCCACTAACTAAACTGTAAAATAAACTTGTACACTCATTAGAAGATGTCATCAGTGATGTCATCAATAACGTCATTTAAGATGTCATCAGTAATGTCATTAATGATGTCATAGAACATGTCCTGAGTGACGTCATATGTGTGGTCATAAGTAGTGCATGGCGGGCAGCAAGTTATCGTTAGCACTGCTAACTATCTTATAGCTGTGTTTTTTTTAGTTCAAAACTATAATGTTGCCACTAACAAATTCACCTAACTGCATCATTACTTTAACCTTTGGTTTTTCAGGGAATAAATATATATATTTCTATTTTTTTGCCACTGGGTGGGACAGGTCCAGGGGGCACTGGGGGTTAGGGCTTGTATTAGCCCCAGGGACTATCACCACCCCGGGGAGATCACAGACAAACATCCAGGGGGCTGCACAGCCCCCCGCACTCCGGGGAACACCACCTCCCTGGGGGAAAACAATAATTTGATATGGATGAGGCCTGTATGGCCTCTCCCAGAGCCCCGGGAACCACCACCTGCCCGGGGCTAAAGAGTAAATTAATTAACACGTGGGCCTGCATGTTCCCCCTGCAGCCCTGTGACCGCCACCATCCTGGGGAAAAAGATTAAATTAACACCGGGTGCCTGCATGCCCCCCCCCCCCACAGTCTCAGGGATTGTCACGTCCCTGGGGCAATTGATTTCACATTACAGCCCCCGGGACTTCCACCTCCCCGGAACTGAAAAAAGATAAGGAAGGGGGTCAGTTGCAGATCCCTCGCGCAAGGGACCACCACCTCCCAGGGGCAAATTTCAAATGTTGAAAGGGGTCCATGTGATCCCCCCCCCATGAGGAGCCAATAGTGGCCCTGGGGACTACCACCCCCCAGGGATGGCTCCTGCTGGGACATAGCTGTTTGTTCTGACTAGGCAGGAGTTTTGACAGCTCCGCCAATTCACAGCAAACACTCTGGTTCCAGCAGGCAAGGGCTGTCAAACCACTCTTGCTTGCTGGAAGCAGAGGTTTCCTCTGTTTCCCTGCTTGCCAAAATGCGGGCAGGGAAGCAGAGGAAACAATTGCTCTCACAGACAGGGAGCTGCATGTTTAGCAGCTCCCAGTCTGTGACAGCAATGCCAGCTCCCGCAGGAGGCAGGGGGCCGGCTGGGACCGCAGAGGCCTTGAGGCTCTCCCGCGGTCTCATTACACACTGGATAACCTGTGGGGGCACCCAGGATAGAAGGCCGGGCCCCAGGGGGTGGCGTCACTGGGGCCAAGATCAACCCAGGGATGGGGCTCCACGTGGCTTCCCTTCGCCGCACTGGACATTTCCCCAACGAGGTAGCACTTAGTAACTAATCAATAGAAAGTGCTCCCGTTATATAGGCATTTTGTTCAAACTGTGGACTCTTGTTGGATAAACAAGCAGGTGAGCTTCCATTCTGGTCATGATGCTCATTTCACAGAAATTAAACCTCAACAAGAAGCACTTACAAATATAAATGTAGCAGGTGCCACGGTTAAAGCTCCACTTCTGAAAAGCACAAACGATCCTAACCTCTGGGTTTGGTGAAGGCAAAGCAAGTGTATTTACTCTGCGATTCTATATATCTGAAATCTTTTGTGGAGGTGAATGCATCTTTCATCTATTGGAGCACAATCAGACTCTCGCCCACCCACACTCACACCCGTATAGACCCTCTCACACCCAGACAGACACTCTCACTTCCACTCACATACCCAGACACACCCTCTCACACCTATTCTCACACCCAGAGAGACAAACCCTGTGGCCAACTCCCACTGCGCATGGCCAAAGGCTGTGCGAAGTGTGGCGTTGGTTGCTTAGGGGGGTTGGCCGCAGGGACTGGCTGCAGGCCAGGCCCTGTGGCCAAACCGCCACTGCACATGGCCAAAGGCCATGTGTGATGCGGGGTTGAGTGGTTATGCGGGTTGGTTACAGGGCCTGGCCGCAGGCCGAAAGCTGTGTGCGGTGGTCGTTGGATAAACGTATAGTAATTAAAATTACTTTACGTTAAATAAAACCATAGAAATTCACTGGAAAAAACAAAGTTTAGAGGGATGTTAAAGTTAGGAAATAGAATAAAAAAAAAACCTTAAAAATGCACTTAAAAAAACAAAGGTCATGAGTGCTGTAATATCTGGGATAATTAGCAAGGCATGGCTAGGGCACAAGTTATAGTCATCTTAGGCCGCGAGTTATAGTTACTTGAAATAACACTAACTATAACTGCTGAATTTCTCTGGTTTTGTGCGAGTAAATTCAGAAGCTAACAATAAAGTCCATGTAACCTTTGGCTTTGTAAGTGAATATATATTTGTATACACACACACACATATATATCTATATATACATACACAACACACATGTGTGTATATAAATAGCTGGACGTGCACTCTCCTTAGGGGTAGTCGCGGCATTTGGAGAGCGGACCCGACAAAATGTGTCCATAAAACACACACAATGAAATTCCAAGTAAGCTGTGCACAATTCACTTTATTAGCACCACTCCATGCAACGCGATTCGGCTAGCAAACCTTGCTCACGCTTGCATATTCGTTTTCCTAACCACCATTTTGAATTTAAAGTGATCGAAATGAACAAAGGACTTTATATTCAAAAGGAGGTTCTCATGGACAGAGAAGTTTGGCTATTTTAACAGGGAGAGGCGGCACATGTTGTTTACAGTCAAGGTTGCACTATAGCCGATTATACCTCGAAGTTATATAGCAGCCCATACAAATCTGCGAAAGCACATTTATAAATACAAATGTAAATCAAGCAAAGGTATAAAATTGTATATCTCTTTCGACTGACAGAGAGACAATTAAAAAATATTCTCTAAATACATGTGATAATCCCCCTCAGTCCCATTGGCATTGCAATCAATTACTGGGCTGCTCATTCTACGTTATTCCATTAGGCAAGTGACATCAAATATATGATCACATTACATTATTGAAATTTACTTCCCCGCCTCCAAAACAATTTCCATGGCTTCTCACCCAAAGTTAAGAAGAGACTCATCCCATAGAGGTAATGAATTACAAATAGCCATTCAACATTGTTTATCCCTAAGTTTTATTTGCCTCAAAGGCAGCTTCTAACATCTCACTGTCCTAACTGTCCAGTTTTAAAATCTTAATCCCACTCACCCATCTGAATGCATGTCCTAATCTAGTATTCCATATATAGGGAATCATACATTCCAAATCATGTGTTACAACCGTGAATGTGGAAGAGATGGGTAGGGTGTTTCAACCTAGGCTTTCTCTCTATGCCGCCAAGGTCAAGAGGGCCCCTTCCACTCCTCCGGTAAGAAATCGAATGACAAAGAAAAAGAAAACAGTGAGATTAAAAACTTCTTGTGAATATAAAATGTAAAGTAATTAAGACAATACGTTCATAGGGAATCAGAGAACATTAATTACAACAATCCCAATCATTTACTGGTTCAACCCCGATTAATCCAGGTGTACATGTAGCTCCTCAGTTATATTCAGACCTCTTGGAACCTTAGTATCTAAGTCAATGATATGCCACGATTCTCTGTTACGCAGTCATAGAATTCTATCCCCACCTCTGAGATGTTGGTCCACCCTCTCTATGCCATAGTATCTCAAACCTTTCCAATTGCTAAAATGAACATGTTCAAAATGTCTGGCAACAGAGTAAGACTGGTCTTCATTAGTAATGGCACGGGTATGTTCTAGTACCTTTTATGTACCGGGTAAATAGTACTTCCTACACTCCAGGACATAGATAACACAAGTTGTAGCACAGGTAATAAATTAATGTATCCTCCTACGGTTATACCCTCAGCTATGTTCTTGCCAATTTCTAGAAAATGTAAATGATTTACATGTCCCACAGACATAGAAGCTTCTCAATGCATCTTGATTCCGCTAGTTTTTTGACCCTGCGGTGGCTATGTCTCCGTGCATTACTAAATCCCTCAATTATTTACTTTTTCTGTATGTAATGGATATGAATATATTTATGTTAAATCAAAAGGTCTTGACTAAGACCAGACCTAAAAATGAGGGCAGTCAGTTTAATAGGAAATGTGTTTGAAAAAACAATAAAAAAATTTGAGGTTTGATAAGTTATCAAAAATGCCCTGTGTCAATGATACGAAACAGTACGCAGAAGGTAGAAATTTGTAGCAGTGTTGTTGCTTAATATACCACACACAATAATTCTAGTTTATTTTAAAGCTAGGATACTATGCCGTGTATTCATGGCATGGGTCCCACATAGGGTAGCTACCATTAAAGTACAGGAATGCAATCTGTTTGACAGTTTTTTCACTTTCTTTCATTGATGAGCCGGTACGGACCCCTTCCCCTTTGCAATTGGGGGTGCAAAAATGTTTTAAGAGCCCAAGGACCACTGCCTATTCTTAAAAAAATGTTTTAAAACTATTAAGGGGGTCATTTTGACCTCGGCTGTCTTTTTTAAAGACCGCCGAGGGACCGCCGTGAGGAAGACCGCCCTTGGTGGCGGTTTGCCGCTCGGCCTATTATGACCGTTGGTAGCTCTCCATCCTTTTACGGACGGAGAGCCGCCAACAGCCATACTGGCGGAAGGCGGGGAAGTGGAGGTTGCTCCACCTCCACCGCCACGCCAACAGAACACCGCCCAGCGAATCACGTCCTGTGATTCGCCGTGGCGGTGTTCTGTTGGCGGTGTGGTGTCGGCGGAGCTGCCCCCATGGCTCCCGTCACCTCCCGGAGGATCATCGGACAGGTAAGTAAGTCGATCGTCCGTGAGGGGAGGGAGGTGTTGTGTGTTGTGTGGGTGCATGGGGGTGTGCGTGTGTTTATGTAGAGGGGGTGTGTGAGTGCGTGTATGCCTGCGGGGGTGTTGTGTGTATGGGAATGAGTGCGTGTATGTCTGTGGGTATGTCTGTATGGATGTGTGCGTGTATGTTTGAATGTGGGTGTGCGTGTATAACTGTGTGTGTGGATGTAGGCATGTATGTCGGCGTGTGTGCGTGTAAGTATGTAGGTGGTGCCTGCATGCGTGTCGTGTGACTATGAGTGAAGTTATGTTGGGGGTCGGGGTGGGGAGGGGGGCCCTGCCACGTTTGGGGGGTGGCAGGGGTGGTGGGGGGGGAGGGGAGGGAGTCGGTGTGGGTGTGGGGGGTGGGGGAGACCCATATCAGTGCCAGGGAATGAATTCCCTGGCACTGATAGTGCTTACTGCCATGGATTTCATGGCGGTTCAAACAGCTGGAAATCCACGGCGGTAAGCCGGGTCCAAATACCGCCGGCGGTATAGTGACGGTCGCCGGGCTGGAGACCCAGGTCTCCAGGCCGGCGGTCGTCTCCGACCTGGCGGGCAGAACGGAGAACCGGCGGATGACCATGGCGGTAACCGCCATGGTCATAATTCCAAAAAGTAAGACTGCCAGCCTGTTGGCGGTCTTACCGCCGGTTCTCCGCCTTCCGCCAGGGTTGTAATGACCCCCTATGTGTTTTTTTTTTGTAATACATTGTATTTTCCTTTGAGAAAACAATGCCCAGCAGGCCACCATTCCTGTAATTGTAGTCATACAGAGTGGGTCGCAGATTGCGACCTGCCTCATGAAAATTGATGAGGCAGATCCATTTGCGACCCACTATGAATCGCTAACTGTGTTAAATACACTGTTGTACATCACATTTTGCGATTTTCTAATAGCGAATCACTAAAATTTGCTATTGGAAAATCTTAAGCCTGTGATTTCGTACATCTGGCCCAATGTGTTGAGTTTTACGCGTCACCTGCAAACGCAAATCTTTCCAGGGCCGATTCAGGTTTCATTCTTCTATAAGTTGAATGGCAAGACATAATCCAGTGAACTGTGTGGTCTCTCAAAATGATTAGTATTAGTAAAATTAGGAATTACTTGAACTGCGTAATTCGATGTCTGACCCCCTTTTGTTTTCCTTGACCTCAGCGAGCACTTTTCATATATTTTTTTTTTTTGATAAAGACTTTTTTTTATTTTGCAAAAAGAAAAGAAAAGGGTAAATACAATGGTACATACATGTAACAGGATGCCAACGTGCATCTAACAACAGCCGAGCCCATACTCCCAGACAGTACAATATGATTGGTGGCTATACTTTGTTTAATCTAAGGACCTGCAGCAGCCTCCCACTTCCCCCATATCTTATTATATTTGTTTGGACAGCCTCTGGCCTCATATACAAGTTTTTCATTCTGCGCACACCAGTCTACCCCTCTTCTCCATTTAGTCAGTGTTGGGGCACTTATAGCCTTCCAGCCCGCCACTATATCCCTCTTGGCTACCAGGCACGCCACCCCAAGGAAAGCTCGGTCCGGTCTCCTCAACCCAGTGTCGCCCATGATCCCCAGTAGAAGGGGCAGAGGTTTCCTCTCTATGTCTTCCTGTAGGACCTCGGAGATTTCCTGCAAAACAGCCTCCCAGTATGTCACCATGACTGGGCAGGTCCATACCATGTGGAAAAAGTCGGCTGTAGGGTTTCTGCAGCGAGGGCATTCCGCTGTGGGGCGTAAGCCCGCTCTATGTAGTTTGATGGGTGTGAGATAGGCTGTGTGAAGATAATATGTTTGTATCAATCGAAGGCGTGTAGCCATCGCTAGGGCGCGTGGGGCCATCAATGCTTCGTCCCAGTCCATCTCCTCCATGGGGCCCGTCCATCCCTCCCACCTTCGGCGGAGCCCCTCCAGAGAACCCGGGGTGCCGGCGACCAGGGCACGGTATATCTGGGAAACACCTCCCCTACCCAGGCCCCCCATCAGCACCTTAGCCTCCATAACACTGTGCTCGGGTATGGCTTCTCCCATTCGGACATGTGCTAGTAGGGCGTGTCGGAGCTGGAGATATCTGTGGAACTGTGTCTTATTCAGGGAGAAAAATTTTGGGAGATCCTCAAAGGATCGCATATACGACCCTCTCCAGACGTCCCCCAGAGTAGAGATACCTATGTTGTCCCAGTTTCGAAAACCCTCCAAGCCCGCCACCTGCGCCAAGTGTCTCCCATGCCACAACGGGGTTTGTTGGGTGAGACGCCCCTGCCACCCCGTCAACCTCTGAGCAGTCCGCCATCCCTGTAAAATCACCTTAGTTACGTCCGGGACGTCTTGAGAGATTGGACCTCCGTAGAGGGTGCCAAAGATCTGAGGATAGCCCATGGACTGAAGTTCCAACCGGTATGCCGGGTCTGACCACCCACCCCCCACCCAGTCGTTAATCACAAGTAACTGCGTTGAAAGGTAGTAAAAGTGGATATTGGACATGCCTAAGCCCCCCTCGTATACATCTCTTTGGCAAGTTTTGAGCGCCAGTCGTGAGCGATCTCCGCTCCATATAAACTGGCGCGCCAGTGAATCCATTTCCCTGAACCATTTTATGGGTATGGGGAACGGAAAATTTTGCAATAAGTAGAGGAGCCTAGGGAGGATCATCATCTTGTAAAGCGCTATTTTGCCGAGCAGATTAAGGGGGAGGGTCTTCCAGCGTAGAAGATCAGTCTTGATTTTCCTAGTTAACGGCGTGATATTGAGTTCCCATGTCAATTCGGGGAGGAGTGAGATGTGTATTCCCAAGTATTTAAAACTGTTTCTTCGTACTGGAATGTTTCGCTGCCAGTCCACACAGTCCCTGGAGCGATGCAGGGGGACCAGTAGGGACTTGGTGGGATTTAGGATCAATCCCGAGGCCTCCGCAAAGAGGCCTAGGATTTCTAGCACGCATGGGGCGCTTTTGGCTGGATTGGAGATATATAGGAGGACATCATCTGCGTATAACGCCACGCGATCCTCTTAGCAGGTGGGCCAGGACCAGCCCTCGATCAATGGGTCTCCTCGGAGTATTATCGCTAAGGGTTCTATTATCAATGCGAAGAGCAGGGGAGATAGTGGGCATCCCTGTCGGGTTCCACGGCCAATGGGGAATGGATCGGAAACCACTCCGTTCACCTGGACTCGGGCTGTCGGCCTGGAATATAGGAGTCTCACTAGGTTTCGAAATTTGGGGCCGAGCCCGTTTCTTTGCAGAACCTGTTCGAGGTAAGACCAGTCCACCGTATCAAAGGCTTTCTCAAAATCGATTAGGAGTAGAGCCAAGGGTTTGTGCGACAGGGTCTTGTGGTGGGCCAGGTGTAGCCGCCTAATGCAGTGTCTGGTGCTGCGGGTGGGCATAAAGCCACATTGGTCAGGATGCACCAGAGTGGGAATTACTTTTTTCAATCTAGAGGCAAGGATCGAAGAGAGCACTTTGACCTCAGTGTTTAAGAGTGAGATGGGCCGGTACGCCGAACAATGTCGTGATGGGGGTTGGGTTTTGGGGATCACTACAATCGTGGCTTGATCGATCCCAACAGGGAAGCGGCCCAATCTCTCAGCCTCCTCGTACATGTTAAGAAGGTGTGGACCCAGAATGTCACTGCATTTCCTGTATAGCTCTGCTGGGAAACCGTCAGGACCGGGGGTCTTACCCGATGCCAGGCTGGAGATCGCGTTGGTGATTTCTTCGAGGCTAATAGTTTCATCTAGTCTGCCTCTTGTCTCCGAGGAGACCTTAGGAAGGGTAATGTCGTTTAGAAGGGGAGCCTCTCTCTCAATGGTCGGGCGGGGGTGCCTTGCATATAGGCGGGCATAGTATGAGGCGAAACTCTGCGCAATATCAATAGGTGTTTTGGTGAGGGTGCCCGAGGCATCTAAAATCTCTGGAATAACTCTGTTGGCCAGAGGACGGGTGGCCAACCAATGCAAAAGCTTCCCATTTTTGTCCCCCCAGCCATATATTCGGGCCGCGGAAGCTCTCCAGATATGTTTAGCCGATTCTAGCATTATATGTTTGATTTCGCCTCTGACTAAGGTCAGCTGCCTCGTGGTAGAGGCAGACGGCGAGGTTGCTTGTTGGCACTCCAGTCTTAAGGCCTTGGCCTCCAGCCTGGAGACCTGAGAATTTCGGTCCCGTTCGCGGGAACGGAGGAGGTATTTAGCTTGCCCTCTAAGGGTGGCCTTACATGCTGCCCATAGTGTTCCTGGAGACTGGACTGATCCCGTATTCAGGTCGAAGTATTGGGTAAGGTGAGTCATAACCTCGTGGGTATAGTCTTCGTCCTGCAAATACCAGACATTCAGGCGCCACACCGGGCGCCTAGAGGGGTCTGTTCCGCCCAAACAAACACGTACTTGAGCATGATCTGAGACTCCACGAGGGAGTATCTCTGCCCCCGTAACGCTCGGGAGGTCCGTGGCGGGCATGAATATAAAATCTATTCTGGATTGCGTTTGGTGGGCAGCTGATGTATGCGTGTATTGCCGCTCCCTGGGGTGCCAGGTTCTCCATACGTCACATAGGCCTAGGCTCTCGGTCCGCACTTTTCATATTTAAAGGATAACGTGAAATGCATTAGTTATTATGGCTCAACCAGTTTAAAACAAAGTAACCAGCGGCGGCTGCTGCAGATATCAAGGGGAGGGGCCGGACGGATGGGGGGAATAAATTCTAATAAAACTTGGTGCTGCTTTCATACTAAACATAGCAGGTAAGCAGTGTCAGGATTGGTCTGAGAGGCAGTGACTGCCGCTCAGACACAAGGCTGGGGCCTGTGCATTCTCTCTAGCCCGGCTGTGTACACAGCCGGGCTGGAGAAACCTAAGTGTGCATGTGTGTTTGGATGGCCGTCTTAGGCCGTCCAAACACTCATGCGCACTTAGGGGCATATTTATACTTTTTGATGCAAAACTGCGCTAACGCAGATTTGCATCAAAAAGTTTTGAGCTGGATTACACCATTCTACAATGCCAGTCGGGTGCCATATTTAAGGAATGGCGCAAGCTGGTTCTAAGCTTGGGCTAGCATCAAAATAAAAGATGCTAGCTGGGTGGGGGTGGTGGTAGAGGAGATGGAGGTTGAACATCAAACAATGACGGTAGGATGGTTAGAAGCAATAAAAATGCCACTAACCAGCCTAGCTTCATTTCCTGATGCACAACCATCCATAACATATGACTCCTATCTTATAAAAGTCAGGAGTTATGCCGACCACCCTGATGGCCAGCACAGGGGATCAGTGTCCCCTGGGCTTGGCCACTGCACCCAGTGCCATGCAGGAGATCCATGTCAGGGCCCTTAATAGCATTTCAAAATTATTTAACAAATTCTTACCTATACTTACCTGACTTACCTGGGATGTGGTCCTCCATCCTCTGTTGTCCCTCTGGTGTGGGTGGGGGTGTTCCTGGGGCTTGGTGTGGGCACCTGTGGGCCCATTCCATGGCATTTAGCCAGGGAAATGGGTCCACGGGTCCCCTAATGCCTGGTCTGACCCAGGCGTTGAATAATGGCTCTAGGCAAGCTTAACGCCATTATTTGGGTCCACCTCCCACCTGTGCATAATTTTAGCAGGGGGGGATAAATATGGCACTATGGGGATAGCGTCATTTTTTGGATGGGAACTCCTAACTTGCATCTAATTGATGCAAGGTGGGTTCACGCATCCAAGAAATGGCGTTTACTCCAACATTTTGACGCTAGACGTGTCTAGCGTCAAAATATAAATATGAAGTTAAGTTTGCGCCACATTTGCCTAAAAAAAACAATTATGCAAATGCGGCGCAAACCAAGTATAAATATGCCCCGTAGTGCACACAATTCCTCATTCCCCCTCCCACCTCCTGTGGCCCAGACCCGTCCATCCCTGCACCCGCTGACTGAGCCAGCAGCAGAAAAATAAAACGATATTTAAATATCGTTTTATTTTTCTGCTGCTGGCTCTTAGCCAGTGGGCGACGCTCCATCGCTATTGCGGAGGCGCTGATCCCGATTTATTTTTAAGTAACACCAAATAACAGTGTGTAAATTAAAGATCCTGATAGCATGGCACAGAAAAGGCTCCTTTCCAACAGGTTCCACAGACACACAGACTAGATTGCGTCACATTGTGAATCAGTTCTTCTGCGGAGTTGGGGGCGATCAGGGTCTTGAAGGTGAAGCAAGAGTCGCTGGAAGCGTCCCCGCATTGCTTTACTAATTCACCACAACCCTTGGCTGCCACTACCTCAGTGCGTAACACAAAATGATGCACCCACCTGCAGAATTTGAAGAGGCGTCCCTTAGCCTACCATACCTCACTCATAGGACTAGGGCTGAATTTGGGCCCTCAGAAGACTTGGGTGGGAGGATGAAGGATTGGGGCGGAACTGTACCTCAGTGGCTGCAGCTGCCTGCGTTACGCTCCTGCATTACCTTTTCCATTCCAGTCTGGGCCTCCCACAGCCATGTCTGGTGATGTGCCAAGTTATGTTACTTGCTGGGTGGATTTGATTTTGCCTTCAATTTCCTGCATCGTGAAGATCTAGCTGTGCTAGGCTGGCCTTGAGGAACTATTTTCAGATGCGCTGGGATGCATTATGAACGTGAATAAATAATGACTGGCTCTTGGCTGCTCAGGTCACTCTCAGGCTCTCGAAGGCTCGCCGAAGCCAAGCACAACATTAAATCCGCACAGTGTTGGCTTCTGCAAATGACTCTCTGACTACTTAAGAGCGGCTGAGGGACACCCTGGTCACCTTGCTTCTTCCACTGACTGCTTTGGTTGGGAAGACTTGCGTCAGGCCCTTTGCGTACCAGCAATGATGAGTTTTTAAGTGATTGCTTACATAGTGTATATGCAGATGTGCAATGTAATATGCTATTTATTACCACTTTTTATATGTTTTTTCTCAAGATTAAGCAATTCAAGGAGGTGCCAACATGCACCCATAATTTTACAAACCCATACACAGTGAACCACATTGTCATTACATTGATATACTGAGCATGAGGCCTTTGTCAATCAGTTTAAGACATATTTATTAGTATTTTGTCTCCATGGTTTTGCATGGCCTGAGATCAGCTTCTCCATTTGTGGGTGGGCCCCAGTGCATAATACTGCCCCACACTTTTAATTTTTTCCATTGTTGAGTGTGTGTGAGGGGTAGGGAGGGGCTTGCCCTTTAGATAGAGGCAAAGCCTTGAGTGGGTCCTGATACTACTCCCCCCCTATCTCTTTCTCTGCATATGTGGTTTATTTAATGGCATGTTTTCATTTGTAACTCTTTTAATCAATTTGTTCATAAAAAATCATGATTCAGGGGTTTAAATATGTACAGTAAGATGAAAGTACATTGAAGATGCCTCATGACCATAAGGAGAGTTGTTACTATGAGTGAAGTAGTTGTAATATGCAATCTGTGAAGTAATAAACAATTATTTTCTCATGTGAATTTTACACCATTGTGCCAATTAACTGGAATTTGACCTTTGCACTGTAGGAATAAATCTGTGAATGTGAGTTTATTAGTTTAGTTGTTCTAAAGAACATGAATTATTGGGCCACATTTTTTATATTCTCATATTCTCTGTCATGGCGTATATATGTATATATATATATATATATATATATATATATATATATATATATGCTGATGTGCATAGTGTAAATGCTGTTTTTACCATTGTTAAATGTGGGGAAGGGCGAGTGTAAATGTTGTTTATTATCATTTTTTAGTGCGGGGAACCATGACCCCCGCGAGGTAAAGCCTCGCTCCCTCCAAAATGTTGAGAAAAAACATAGCAAACTTTGTGCATCGGCATATATGATTTACACCTTGGTATTTTTTCATTCATACTTCTTTAACAAAAGATATTTAACCAAAACCAGGATACAAGGAGTTATACCTCGGCAACATGGTAAAATCACATTGAACAGACCTCTTGACCATTAGAAGAATTATTTTTCTGTGTAAAATTAATTGTAATATGCAATCTGTGAGTCAGTAAAAACTGTTTTTCTCATGTCAATTTTGCTGTACAGTAGTAATGATCTTGAATTTGACCTTCATACTATAGTAATAATTGTATGAATGTGTGTTTATTAGTTCAGTTGTTCTTCATAACATATGTTGTTGTGTCATGTTTTAGTTTCTCTACCTTGGCATAAATGCTTTTATGCAATGGCAGTGAAAATATAGGCAGCCCAACATGACACACACTTTGATTCTCACTTCACCGGCTTCTTTAATTTAGTAGAAGGCGTTAGTTAAGCAGTGAAGTATCATCTTTGGTTAAATGCTTATCATGTTTTGGCCTGTTTGTGAAAGCTATAAATATAATTTCCTCGCCCTCGATCCAGCCTGGTATATATACTATATACTATAGTGCCCTGTAGTGAAGGGTTCCTCCAGCTTGCAACCATAATATCCTAAATTCCGACTTCCTCCTTGTCTCTACACACAAGAATCCCAGTGTGACTTTCTTGGACAACTTCTCTAGTTCGAGCGTCTTTACGTGAATATTGGAACAATGTCACAGTGTTTTTTTTGACAGATAAATATTCTTTATTTTCTGCAAAGGCATTTGGCCTGGCCCCTTTCGTTCACTCTTTAAACACAGAAACGTGCTGAAATCCATACATCTGCGCACAGGTATACATACACAAGCATATATGCATACACGATTCTTGCAAAATATCTAAATAACGTATTTCTATATACTAATTTGAAGCAATATAAGTTATATTATATAACCCTATATGACGCAGTTATTGCTGCTTCTAAGTGCTCTAAGTGACAGGCGCAACCATTATCCATATAAATGGCACTCACCCCTGAAGAATGAAAAACATAGTTGCACCTGCAGGAACTCAAACGTATAACTGTCCGGTCTTGTAAGAGGTCAACACTGAGCATGTATCTCGCTCAGCCATCTTGCCAGCACTCGAAGGCTCTAATCAGAAAGCACGTGTTTTTCGCCGAGAAAGGCGTAGCAGTGCGTTTCACACCGCTATGAAACGTTTCCTGTGTAGTACACTGTGCGTGTATTTTAGTTTTTTAAATGTAATGTTCGTATATGTGCAATCATCCATGCAGACCCATTCGCGAACATTACAAAGAGTCAAGTAAACTAAGGCTTCAGAAACATTACTGGTGCACTTGTTTTTAGGGTTTCCTGTAACTGACACAAACATTTTTTAGAGTAAGAATAGTGTTAAGGATGAGTGTTGCCCACAGGGCAGTCACACCTTAACTCCTTTTTCCTGTTCTCCTCAGTGATCGTCGGTCTGGGGGAGTACACATGGTTTCCCTTTGTAGAGTTGTCTGTACAGGTTTCGCCAGAGACCCAGCACCCCAAAAAGAAAGGAAAGCTGCTGTAGTCTGAATAGATCAACACAAAAAGATGATGGGTGGAATGATGAACATTGTCAAAACAATGATGGATTTAACCCAGATCTGTGACTGGGGTGAATGACAACGTTCAGCATGTCCATCATCTTTTTTGTGTTGCTGTAGTCTGATTAGAGGTACCTTTGAATTTCTAGGATTGCTTTGGACACTGATTGGCAATGGGAATCTACCCAATTACCCAGCATCGCCAATATAAGCTGGATTTGCCCAGCAGCTCACCAAACTTTTCCTATACAAGACACCTTCTTGGGCCTTGTTTTCTATGGTGCATTTGATAGAGTGGAGGAGCTGGTTTGCTTCCCACTTCATTCTAGGTCAGGATGCATCTCTGCTTCCTTGCCTACTGCTGCTGTACTTGCACTCATGGAAGCCTCTGAAACAGCCCAAGGAGTCCTGCACTGGTGACGACAGCCTGATTCCACTCACCTCTCCAACATGCGATGGTGCTTGGCCACTGACTATTCAACATCAACAACATCAGATGTTTGGAAACATCTGCTGAGTCGCTCACACCCAACAGCAGCAACAGAAACAGGTTGTCGAAGAGACATGCTGCTGCAAGGGTAGATGAGACAATGATGACTCTGCCTGGTGATTACAGCCTTCACTGCACCAACCCTTACCGTTTGTATCATGTTTATGTTGATCCCCAGTCTGGTACTTGGATGGCTGGTGGGCTAGCTGTTTCCAGTCTTCCTAACAAGAACTCATGACACTTTATCATTGTGTTTTGCTTTGTTTTATTTTAGATAATTTTGATCAGCTTGAGTCTTGAATCTTAACTGATATCACAGATTTAATGTAACCCATTTTGGGAGGAAAACTGCAATCCTCCAAATGACGTACATGGTGTACATGGTGTGCTTTAAGGCTTCATAAGCAGTACCTAGTGAAAACCTTATTTTTGTAACTGTGCGTTCGGTATCGGTCATTTGTCTTTTCCATTTAAGTGTTCCAAGCTAGTACTCACGCAAGATTGTCGTTCTTATTTTGAAATTGACAGTTAATTGTATTATCGTTTGTATTAGATGGTTGTGCTATGTTTAGTTTCTTTCTGATTACCACTGGTTTGAACTGTTGATAGTGTAAATAGATTTAAGGTATATGAGATAACATTAAAAGTGTTGTGAATGGCTGGGCCGTAATACTTTATTTTGGCTTTCATAATTGTGTTGCACAGTACCTAGATTCTTCATACACCTTTTTGCAGCCATGCCAAGTACCACGCTTCAGGGGTTAAACTGATGCATTCTAGTGCTGGTGTCTGTATCACCACAATAAAATGCATTAGTCATGCATACTACAACTCCTCCGCCACGAGACGTTGCAGAATATAATCAAACAAAAGTAAAAAAAGCATCCAGTGCTCTGCTTCTCGGTTTGCTCTGTGCTGCTTCCCAGACTGTTATCAGCCCAATCAGCCTAAGCCCCCAGCCATTTCCAAAGACGCCCTCGGGCTCAGCCTGGCTATTAATGGGGAGACACTTGTGGCTGACACAGATGTGTCTAATAGAGCACTGAATTCATCCTGAGTGCAGTGACGTTGGTGTCAAGTTTTGGGGTCAGGGTCGAAGAGGAGACTGCAAAGGTCAAAATATTCTGCAACTATTTTGGTGGTCTTCATCTTCAGGCAACTGCGTGCAAAATAATTCACACATCTTAAATGAAAGATAAATGCAAGTTAAAGTAATTGATGGGAAATGCGCCACTTTACGTTATGAATCATCAATTGGTAAAAATAATCAAAGCAGATGTCTGTGTGAAATCAGAATTGAATCTTGGTTGGCTCAGTGGGGACTAATGACTAGAATCGGGTGTAATATTTCACTGCCCACTGGGTGGGGAAATTTGGTGACTCCGCGTTACTCTTGTGTGGAGTTCCAGCCAAATTCCGCCAACCGCCAGTGGCAGAAGTTTTTCTCGTGAGGCTCTAAAATGTGAACATGAGTGAGATTTGGGGGCATATTTATAAGCCCCTAGTGCCACCTTGCGGCACATTAGCATCATTTTATTTTTACACTAATGTGGCCCAATAAGGCCAAAATCCTCGTGCCACATTTACAAAGCAGCGCAATGCATACATTGCGCCACTTTGTAACCCTTTGTGCTACATTATGCCTGCACCAGGCATAATGCATGCAAAGGGGGCATTCCCCTGTTAGGGGAGGGAGTGAAAAAATGGCTGCACTTTTAACGCCTGCTCAGAGCAGACGTTAAAAGGGAACTTCCATTATTTATAATGGGCCCTCATGTACTCTGCAGGAGTAGCGCCAATATTTTGGCGCTACTCCTGCAGAGTACATCATTAGAGTCATGAAAAATGACACTATTGCCCCAACCCAGTGCAATGGTGTACCCTATTTTAAATACGGCGCACACATGGTGGCAGTAGGGGCGCAGTAAATGGGGCAACAAAAGTGGCCTTGCACACAGAGCAGGGCCACTTTTCTTAAATATACCCTTTGGTGTCCCCTAGTGAGCAGTTGTAGTAAATGGGCTGTTTCTCGAGTACATTTACTGCCATTAGAGTAGATTTTCTACTGGAGGAGCAGCAAAATCGACACAAAATGATTACTCTTGCACACCACATTGTACTGTTTGTGCTGATTTTTCAGCACTGCTGATGCTATTGGTGCTAAATTGCAGTTCGAACAGCACGGCATGCACATTTTCCACCCATTGGTGGAACGCAGAGGAATCTCGCTGAGTTTTTATATAACTCGGCAGAATTCCACAGTGTCAGTCAGAGATTCTTGTAAAGTGTGAGTTTTTCACGCCGAGAGGTCTCCAGCCACTGGGGGGGGTGCTGCTATCCTTGTCAGGCTGTAGCTGGTGGTCGAAGAGCCTAGTTTTCAGCTGTTTTCTGAAATCGTTCAGGGAAGGGGAGGTGTGCAGGTGGAGGGGGAGGTTGTTCCAGGATCTGACAGCAAGGTGGGAGAAGGAGTGCCCTCTGTAGTGTTCGTTGCGGATGCAAAGAACGTGGGCCTGGGCAAGGGAGGCTGAGCGGAGGTCTCGGGATGGCTGGTGGAAAGAGAGGCGATTGATGATGTAAGCAGGTCCAGCGTTGTGGAGGGCTTTGTACGCGTGTGTGAGGAACTTGAAGAGGCTTCTCTGCTGGATGGGGAGCCAGAGTGAAACTTTGCGAGTTCCGCCCACCCCTAACAGTGACTTGTGTACTTAGAATCTTACGAGGTCTGTGAACGAGAAGACTGCATGTGAATGAGAAGGTACTGTAAATATGCGAGCTATTATGTTAAACCTGTATTATACACACTATGAGTGTTACACATTTGCAGTAAAATGAGAGAGATAAATACACTGAAACCCTGGAAATATCACACATAAATAATCTTAAAACTTGGCAACTATTCTCTCTTGTTAACTCACCAACCCCTGACAATATAATCATGGGGGCATAGATGACTGTACTTTCTTTTGCAGATGGATACCTTGAGCGCCGATTGCTAGGGATCCTGGGCTTTCTCTATTTTAGTGACAGCAGACAAGCAAATTAGAGCACAAGATTCTTCATGAATGGATTAATAAATACATGTATATAAAGCATACATTCACCCAAGCACATCAAGGCAGTAGGAATAAAGAGCAAGTGGCTATGGGAGAGTGCTAACAGAATAGACAGAAGCAAGGGGAGCTGATTGGGCGGAGGGTGAATAGTCTATCCTTAAAAAACAGTTGGTGGCAGTGATGAGCAGGCAAAATCTTAAATTCTTTGCCCTTACATCCCTGATAGCTAATGGATATTCCTTTGTGTGGTAGAGGTAGAATCAAAGCTTATGTGGGCCAATCTTGCCTAGAAAAGACAACTAATAACCCAAATTTGTGGCAAGTGTGTGGCAGTGAACGGGGCCAAGAAAGGGAAAACGTTTTTCTAATGGACAAATGTAAGAAATTGGTTTATTAGCTGAGAGGGGTAAATAGCCACATCAGGTAATAATCACAGTCCTTATCAGGGAGAAAGATTAAAGTCACTAATTAAAACTTCTTTGAGCTATGGTACAGAGCCGACAGGTTTAACTTAGAGGCAATGTGTAATGTATTTATGCAGTAGTAAAACAGTAATAATGTTGAAACGCCTAAAAAGAAGCACAAAGTGCCAATGATTGTCAATGGTCGCAGTAGAACAGGTCCTAGGAGCCATTTGATGCTCACCATGATGGAGTACACTTACCAGGTTCATCTTGGTCAAAGATTTTACCTTCTGACTTTAGTCTAGTCTAGTCTAGTCTAGTCTAGTCTTTTAATGCCAAAATACACTTTTAAAGCCCCACAGGACCTCAGGAGAAGCACCTAGGACCATATGTACGAACACATTTTCCCATAAGGACAGAATGGGTAAAACCCTTTGCTACATCTGGCCCCTAGAGACTCACAGGGTGGGAGGCAGAGGTCAACAGGAACGTCCAGTGGAGGGGGCGGGGGGGGGGGGCATGGCTTGACTGCGCATGGATAAGGCGGTGAACTCTGAAGCTCTGGGTTGCCGGGCTCCACCTGACCCATATCCTGCTGTTAAGATCCGGGGATCCAGCCGTTCTCAAGCATGTGGGGCCAGACAGAACCCCGGGGATGCAGAACGGAGCCCGAAGACCATGTAGGAGCCGTATGGACGTGGACTCCAATGCATGGCAGCATCATGCCAAAATGGCAACAGGGCCTACGCTGTAGGCTTCAGAAGGCGTGCATGGCGCCAGATGATAGTGAGAGCGGCCTGGGCGGAGAGCACACCGTCACCCGCCTTGGAGCGCGCTGAGGGTGACCCCACCATCATGAGCCTCGGTGAGGAGTCGAGGGGCTCGGGAACCGAGTGCTGCTGCCATTGGAAAAAGGCCCTGGGGGTAAGTGCGGCAGCGGCAGGGCTCTAGGCGCTGGAGTGGTGAAGAGGCGTGCAGAGCTCCCCTCCCCCCGGGGCACCTCGGACACTCTCCCTACAAGGTGGAGGACCCTGAAAGTGCTAGCCACGCTGAGAGATCTGCAGGCAACTGGCAAGAATATACCTAACTTGCTGCAGCTGCCCGATGGAGGGTGGAGATCCCCAGGGACCGGTGGAGGTGGCAGAGAACCAAGATATCATTTGCACCCTTAGCTAGGAAGGCCCCCCTGTAGGCCCCCAATGCTTGTGCTGGACGACGCAGACCTCCCAGGATATCGGGATACAGGGGGAACACCATCTCTCTGGTGGAGACTCTTGGGGCCCACGGAGACCTGCCACGGGAGGAGGCACTGAGGGGCCCATCTACTGATGAATGACTAGAGCAAAACTCGTCCCCCGGGGAGCTCTGAAACCAGTGCCTATATGACACTATGAGGAGGCCTTAATTGTTGACCGGACGGAGACCGAGAAGAAAAGGCCCAGGCCAGCGCGCATAATCTCCAAAGGGCGAAGTATACCTCAGCGACTCCGATGGGGGCACAGGGACTCCAGCGCTTACGGAGTGATCAAACATAAAAACAATTGCCATCATGCCGAAACCACTGGGCACTACAAAGGGAAGATCGAGTCTGACCTGAAAGCACCGGTGAGCACACACTAGGACGTGAGACTGGATATCTCCAACCACATTACATTAACACCCATTGTTGAGACTATTACCTCATTCCTGGGGACTGGAGACAGTTGATCTCCCTGCCAGTGCAACATAGCTCAGCGAAAACATGGGACCCCATGAGAGCCCTGCCGCCGAGGGCGCCTAGAGCCTAGATAACCCGACGAGACAAGTTGCTGACAACAGGACGGATGAAGGCCTTTCATAGTGCCCAAATAAGCGGATCCTTATGCAGCATTTGCCAGCACCAGAAAAGTAATAAGATACAAAGACCGCTGCAGACAACTAAATCATGTGGAAAGCATTGAAAAAAGGGGGGGAGAGGAAACAAGAGGATCCCAGTGCCTGGGGACCACTGTAGGGAAGCCGGCACATGCCGTGGATGAGCCCTCGAGGACAGCACCCTCTGCCCCCACACTTCAGGATGTCTTACAGGCTATAGCAGCATAATGACAATCACTAGAAGTTAAGATGGGTATGCTTAGCATAGATCGGGGATTGCTGTGCAACAACCACAGACACTTATCAGAGAGAGTCACAGCGATTGAAAGGGAAATTTCCAAAACACTACCTACAGTGGTGGCTGCAGGCAGATGAATGGACTCTATGGAATCTAGACTGCACGCCCTTGAGAGCAGAACAGAAGATGCGGAAAATAGAGTGTGCCGCAATAACATCAGAATAGTGGGGCTACCGAAGAAAAATGAGGGAATCAATATGGTGCAATACCTGGAGGAATGAATCAGGAGAGAGGTGGCCCGAAGGGTATCTCTCCTTTCTTTGCTTTTGAGCGAGCACATAGGGTCCCCGCACCGCGGCAACTGCAGGGGGCCACTCCTAGACCAGTAGTGGCGAGACTACTTCACTTTAAGGACAGGGACCATATACTGCAATGTGCTCGGAGGAGTGGTGACCTAACAGTAGATAACAATAAAATCTCCATACATCTTTGTAGGAGGCTGGCCATGGTACTTTCCTACAATATTGACTTCACAAGGGAAGTACAGTGCCAAAAGGTGGCCTTTGCATCAGTGAAAAAGAAACTGAGGGAAGCAGGAATCATCTATTCTATGCAATTCCCTGCACGACTGCAGGTAGTAACACCCACTGGAGTATAGTTCTTTGCTACGCCCCAGGAGGCCTGGGACTGGGCCGAATGACAGCTCATTCCAGGCCCAAGCGGACCACCTCGTACGCAGAAAAGGAAGCGCCTCCCTCACACACAAAGACAAGACCTGGCAACGCCATCTGGGTCACCAATGGCACAGGAGGTGCAAAGAGGTCAGCAGGCGGCTGTAGCTACGGTAGCATCCTTGGGGGGATCATAACCTGACCCCGGACGTTCACTGAGGGAAGTGAGTGATGATGGCACGAACTCGGACAGAGACTCGGTGTCTTCGACAGCTGCCAGCGAGATTTTACCAGTGATCACCCCACGAACCGCAGATGAGATTATCTAATCTGAGACCCGTCGGAACAACAGATACCACTACTGTCATGGCAGCATGGACAATGCCTACTTGTCTACAAATGAATCTGTAGATAACCAGACGAAGGGGGTCATTCTGACCCCGGCGGTCATGGACCGCCGGGGCCAGGGTTGGCGGGAGCACCGCCAACAGGCTGGCGGTGCCCCGCAGGGCATTCTGACCGCGGCGGTTTTGCCGCAGTCAGATGCGGAAAACCGGCGGTCTCCCGCCGGTTTTCCGCTGCCCTTTAGAATCCTCCATGGCGGCGCAGCTCGCTGCGCCGCCATGGGGATTCTGACAGCCCATACCGCCATCCTGTTCCTGGCGGTTCTCCCGCCAGGAACAGGATGGCGGTATGGGTACTGCAGGGGCCCCCGTAAGAGGGCCCCACTTTGTATTTCAGTGTCTGCTTTGCAGACACTGAAATACGCGACGGGTGCCACTGCACCCGTCGCACCTTCCCACTCCGCCGGCTCAATTCTGAGCCGGCGTCCTCGTGGGAAGGCTCTTTTGCACTGGGCTGGCGGGCGGCCTTTTGGCGGCCGCCCGCCAGCCCAGTGCAAAAGCCAGAATACCCTCCGCGGTCTCACGACCGCGGAGCGGTATTTTGGAGGGGGGAACTCTGGCGGGCGGCCTCCGCCGCCCGCCAGGGTGAGAATCACCCCCGAAGCCCTTAATTGTACGGATTATGACATCTTGTTCTAATTCTATATCTTGGTGTCTCAGGTGGGTGCGTGGGGAGCCCAGGGACTGGGACTGAGGGCAGACAGAGCTACTGACCCCCCGCTGAATGAAGCCTGAGCATTAAAGGGCACGACCATGATTGACTATGTTATGGTGACTGTTTGAGTGAATGGCTTACACTGTTTGCCCTGGGGAGTGGGAGTTGGGTGAAGTTTCTGTTTACTTTGTTGGGGATTGTCCACTGCTGCATATCTCTGTACTTGCTAGCGATATTCTGCGAGGAACTCCAGATAGAGAGAAACATGGGCGCTTTGCAATGCCCACACTCTGCCCTACCCTCCTTTATTGGCTGATCCCGCTACTCTTAAAGTGCTCACATGGAATATCAGGGGGATGCACTCAATGGGCAAGCGGCACAAGGTATGGTCCTACCTCACTAGATGAGAAATACATATAGCCCTATTGCAAGAGACACACCTAGATGCAACTGGAGAGGACAGGTTTATTATACTACCTACTCAGCTTATGCTAGGGGGTCCTTATCTGTATTAAGCCTGGAATACCTTTCAAACACACTGCATCTGTCATAGACCCCTTGGGGAGCTATATCCTGATAACAGGGAAATTACATGGTTGAGACATAGTAATAGGGAGTATTTATGGACCTGATGTTGATCAACCCGGATTCTTGAGGACGTTGTCTGATCGTTTGGCCTCCTACCTTATGGGATCCATTTTGCTAGGTGGGGATTTTAACTGCATTTTTGATACAATACTCGATAGATCACATCCTCCCTCCCCCTGCAGGAATCCCCCATTAGACGCACCACTAAGGCATTCGGGGAATGGCAATGGGAATGGGGACTGTTAGATTCTTGGCGCACTCACCGTCCAGATTAGAGGGATTATTCTTTTTATTCACCATTATATGACCTACAAGTGCGATTAGGCACTTTCCTCTGTTCCCCGGACGCCCATGAATCAACCAGCGCAACTGAGTATTTGAGTAGAACGATCTCAGACCATAACACTCTATTGTTGAACCTGGGATGGGCACTCCCCCGTCCTCCAGACCAAGCTTTTAGGACAGACATTGCAGCTGAAATAACTGCCTACTTTAATGAAAATGAGGGCACGAAAGACACAAGACTATTAGAAAGGGATGCCTTCAAGGTAGTCGTAAGGGGGAAATGTATCTCAGCCTTGAAAGGGGTTCGATATGTATTGCAACAGGATATAGAGAGGGCAGAGCAGGAACTGAAGGAGATGGAGAGAGAATACCCCAGACAACCAGGGCTCCGAACGGCCGTTATAGACGCACGGAAGAGGGCTGCAGTAGAAGTTGAAAGACTGCTGCTACGACTACAAAAACAACCTCTTTTCTTGTTCCCGGCAGAGTCCTCTTTCTGCTGAACTGCCGCTTGCTGAGAGGTTTGGGCCTGTTAGAGCCCACCTCCTTCTAGGCATTTAGCGGGCAGACATATTAGGGGGATTTTAGGTCAGCAGGCCTTTGACTTTTGGGGGGCAATCACTACAAATACTGTTGCGGAAGCGGACGCGCAGCAGATAACCGAGTAAGGGAAACTATTACACGGGCTATTTTTTACCCTTCTCTGTGTTTTTTAATGACTTTTTAACTGGAGCGCTTGGGGTCACTTTTAATATTTTTTAATAGTTGATGTGCTTTACTGAAATTATTACATTGTTGACATTGTTGACCACTACGTTTAGGACTCACCCTTGGTATAAATATTCCAGGGCTCTTTTCTTGTTCCTGGCAGAGTCCTCTTTCTGCTGAACTGCTGCTTGCCGAGAGGTTTGGGCTTGTTAGAGCCTACCTCCTTCTAGGCATTTAGCGGGCAGACATTTTAGGGGGATTTTAGGTCAGCAGGCTAGTTGCTTGCTGACGCTTTGACTTCTGGGGGGCATTCACTACAAATGCTGTCGCGGAAGCAGACGCGCAGCGGACGCGCGCAGCGGGCGCGCCAAAGGCAAGCCCGTCTGCACCCGTCCGCGTCCGGAAGGGGCCGGGAGCCGGACATTATGCTGCTAATCAGTATGTTTCCTACTTTAATCAGGACTTACTTTCTTTAAACAAAACCCCTGCTAATCACTGCTGCAGACGATTTGATCCTGCAGTAGATTTGAGCGCTATTTGTAATCATTGCTACTGGAAGCCTTCGCCTAATCTGGAAGAAGGTGATGTTTTAGACTCACATAGTAATGTGAAGCCTGCCAAGCAAAGCACGTCATGGGGTCTGATTAATGTCTGCTCTTTAATTAAAGATGCTCTTGAAATTAATGAACTGATTAAGTCAGCCAATTTGGACTGCCTTTTTGTCATGGAGACTTGGGCCAGAGAGGACTCTGACCCGGACTTTTTAATTGCTTCACCTCCAGGGTATTCCTTTGTTAGACACGATAGAGAAGGAAAAAGAGGAGGAGGGTTAGCCATCATTTTTTAAAATGATTTACGTTGTTCCTTAATGGAACTTAAGGGCTGCCCCCAGATATGTGAAAGAGCTTACTTCAAAATTAAAGCTCAGAATAGTCAGGTTACTGAAGGCCTACTTTTATACAGACCACCAGGCCCCAAGAATGCTTTTTTGGCGGCCTGGCCGTCAATGTTGGAACCATTGCTCTTAGTTAAGAAGGCTTTGGTATTAGGTGACTTCAATCTTCATTTAGATGATCTCTCTGACCCTAGTATGGTGGATTTTACTAGCTATATGCACAGTTTGGATTAGCTTTCTGGAGATAGTGTTCTTTCGCACACGGCTGACCATAGGCTGGATGCCATTTTTTCAAGATCAGGATTGATCTCTAGGAACGATAATAGGGAGGTAGACTGGTCTGATCACTTTCTATTATCTTTTACACTCTCTCGGACGCCTCCTATACCAAAACTCCCTCCTAGTATTGCCCAAAAAAGACCATGGCATAAAATCAATAAGTGTAATTTTTCTCAGGCCCTGAAAGCGGGTTGGGCCCAAGCTAAGTTATTAGGAGGCTCTCACCTTGAGACTTTTGATTTGGGTTTGAAAAGGGCCGTTGACGCGCTTGCACCACGGGCCAGGATAATTCCTAAAGACCGAGGGGTGCAGTCGGCAGCCTGGTTCTCTGAGGAGTGGAAAGATTTACAAAGAATTTATCGAAGGCAGGAGCGTAAATGGCTTCTGAATAAATCCCATTTAGAAAGAGGAAATCTTAGGGAAGCCCTGAGGAAGTATAAAGCAGCCATTAAGCTAGCAAAAACTTCGCATTTTTCTAAAGTAATTAGAGGAGCTTTGAACTCGTTTAAGGAACTGTTTAATACAGTTCGTGCCCTAACATCTTCTCCGTCAGCAGTCTCGCCGTTAGAGAATTCCCCCCAATTCTGTCAGTCAGTGGCAGATTTTTTCAATAATAAAATTACCAAATTACTGACGAATTTCAGTTTTCCCCTCCCTGATTTGGAGGACAAAGCTTCTTTGGGCTATGCAGAACCAATGCAAGTACTGGACAGCTTTTAACCTCTTTCTGTTAATAAAATCTGTGATCTTCTCATATCACTAAAATCAGGCGCATCCACGGATCTCTGTCCACCTCGTATCCTAAAGTTAGCTCCTCAGTTGGTGGCCGAGGCCTTGGAACCTGTGTTTGTGGAGATCCTTCAGGAAGGGACTTTCCCGGCAGCTTGGAAGTAGGCCACAGTGATTCCTCTCATTAAAAAACAGGGAAAAGAAGCGGCGGACCTTACTAATCTCCCGATTTCATTACTCCCGGGTTTGGCCAAAATATTAGAAAAACATCTTAACTATGAGTTATCTGCTTTCCTTCGGGAGAATGGTAAATTGGATCCCTCGCAGCATGGCTTTCGGGGTGCTCATAGCACGGAAACAGCACTCATCTCTACTTCTGATATTATCCGTCGTAGAGGCGACTTGGGAGAAGGTTAGATCTTGGTCCTGTTAGATTTATCAGCAGCTTTCGACACTATCTCTCCTACTGTTCTATGTAACCGGTTGGCCCAAGCTGGAGTGAGAGGGAAGGCTTGGCAGCTTCTCAGCTCCTTCCTCATGGATAGAACAATCATGGTGGCCTGTGGTGATCATGGGGCTTCTCCTTTCCATCTACTGTGTGGCGTTCCGCAGGGTTCTTCCCTCAGTCCGACACTTTTTAATTTATATATGGTGCCTCTGGCAAACCTGGTACATTCATTTGGGGTCTAGATTGTCTCTTATGCAGATGACACGCAGATGATTGTGCCCATTTCTCGTAACTGGGAGGACACAAAGGAGAATTTTCAACGCTGCATGTTAGCAATTGACAATTGGATGACTTGCAACTGGCTTAAACTTAATGGGGACAAGACAGTGATTATGTGCTTTGGCTGTAACAACTCTCCTTGGGACAACAGTTGGTGGCCCCCCACCTGTGGGGGTTGCCCGTCTCCGGTGCCTGCCACAAAAAACTTAGGCATCATTTTTGATGACACACTCTCATTTAAGTTACAGATTAATCATATTGTCAAGGTTTGTTTTTGGATATTGAAAATACTCAAGAAAATTTTACATCTTTTAGAGGATGACTTAAGACGGTCGGTGGTCCTGGCGTTAGTCACTTCTAGACTGGATTATTGTAATTCACTGCTGCTCAATGCAAATAAATCTTCTTTAGATAAATTGCAGTCAATTCAGAACGCTGCAGCACGTTTAACCTTGAATCTCCCTCAGTTTATATCTGCCAATAGATGTGTATCATCTTTACACTGGCTTCCGATTAAGAAGAGAATTATTTTTAAAACACTCTGGGGGTTATTCCAACTTTGGAGGAGGTGGTAATCCGTCCCGAATGTGACGGATTTACCACCAGCCGTATTACGAGTTCCATAGGATATAATGGACTCGTAATACGGCTGGTGGTATATCCGTCACTTTACCGTCACTTTTGGGACAGATTACCACTTCCTCCAAAGTTGGAATAACCCCATCTGTCTCACGCACAAAGTACTACAGTCGGAGGGATACGATTATTTGAAGTCTACTCTGTTTTTTTATCAACCATCGAGACACCTGAGATCCTCGTCCAAATTTATGATCAAGGTGCCTCGCTATAATAGGGCCAGATGGGGAGACCGGGCTTTTACGGTGGAAGCGGCTAGGCTCTGGAACAGCCAGCCCCTTTCACTTCGTCAAATAATGACTCATTTCTCTTTTAGGAAAAGCCTCAAAACCTGGCTTTTCACGAATTATATTCGTTGGGTAGTCTGTGTTCTTTTTTCCTGTATCTCTGGTTTGACTAGCGTTTCGATGCTTTTGCCGGAATGCGCTCTATAAATAACTCAATACAAATAACTCAATACAATACCTAGTGAAAAAACACATGCTGGGGTTGACCGCGCAGGTTCACTACTGGCATTGTTGGCTAATCCGGCAAAAAGGGGGTTGAGCATTGTGGAATTGGATACCTCCACTGTCCAACAGATCCATAGTCAGGCTGCAATCAATCAGGAGTTTTTTGATTATTATAATAGTAAAACACACACTACCATCACGGATATCCAAGAGTACTTATCACATACCAACCTTCCAACGGTATCGGAGCAAGATACTGAGGCCCTGGGACAGGCAATAGAATTGTCGGAGGTAAAGGCTGCCATAGATAGTATGCACGGAATAAAACTCCAGGCTTGGACAGCCTACCCATCGTATTTTATTCTGCGTTTGTGACTACCTTAGGACCCCGACTGGCCGACATGTATAAAGCAGCTAGGTCGGTTGGGGGCCTTCCTTCGTCAGCGTGGGAGGCCCTCATTGTCCCACTCCTGAAACCGATGAAGCCACCCGCTAAGGTAACCTCTTATCGACCCCTGTTTATTTTATCTGAGGACTACAAAATCCTTAGTAAAATACTTGCGACATGCCTCTTACCATATATGCCCAGGCTGATCCATACTGATCAGGCGGGTTTTATTCCCGGACAACGCACGGCCATTAATATTCGTCCACTTTTCTCATTGCTCGAAGATAGTACCTATAATAGGACAGACCCAGTGGTCTTTGCGGTAGACTTCGAAAAAAGCGTTCAATAGTTTAGAATGGCCTTATTTATATGAAGTACTACGCAAATTTGTCCTGGGTGAGAATTTTATAGCCTGGACATGCTAATTATAGGCGGAACCAAGACCATGTTTTCGTACAGACAATACAATATCAGGAGACTTAGAACGGGGTACCAGACAGAGGTGTCCGCTTTCCCCCCTCCTCTTTGCTCTGGCCATAGAGCCTCTGGCAAGCCTTGCAAGGGAAGGCAATGCCTATAGAGGACTGGGGGTAGGGAATGACACCCATTACAGTATATGGCCTTATATGCAGATGATTTACTACTATTCCTAGCAAACTCAGATGCTGCATTGAGAGGGGTGTGACAGTTACTAGATCGGTTTGGATCATTATCTGGCCTTCAAGTTAACTGGGGGAAATCTAGTCTATTTCCCATGACCACAGGCCGAGAGGCCCCACAAGATCTGAGGGGACTACAGCGGGAGCTGCATTGTTTGACTTACCTGGGGGGTGCATGTCTATCATAACAGGACTGACCTCTATGAAGGCAATATAGGACGAGCTCTGCGGGGTCTTAATAGTAATATGGCCTTTTGGGGATCATTACCTTTAACAGTTGCAGGACGAACAGCACTAGTGAAAATGATCGTATTGCCCCAATTGCTATATTACTTTGTTACACTACCTTTATGGATACCCCAGGCTTTCTTTAAGACCCTGAACTCATTAATTATTGGGTTCCTGTGGGGAGAAGGCAGATGCCGCCTGGCACCCGGTACCCGACTTTGAGGCCTATTACCCTGCGGGCCAACTATAATGGCTGACCAGGTGGATAGCCAGCCGGGTGCAGCCAAACAGGCTGGCAACACCTTTTACCCCAGACTTTTACCCCTGACCTAGAGACCTTGGTACAGGTGGTTCTTCAGCTTGGCCCCCCAACCAAGACATTGTAACGGAACTCAGAGTGTTACACTCCTGCTGGTTGCGCTAGCTTCGCAGGCCACAGGTACTTCGGCCTTACGACCCGGAGTTCCCAATGCTCCTTTTATCAGTTTTACTGCATGGAGGAGATTGGGGTGGAATTGCGACCTTGGTAGAGGAGGGGCAACAACTATGGGGACACTGTTTGAAGGGGACGTACTACTACCCTTTGAAGAGTTTAGAACAAGATATGACTCACCACGGGGACATTTTTTACTCCATAGACCGATTACAGAAGCAATCACTAAACACTGGCACTCAGGACGAACAGAACCTCCCTTATCCAATATTTGTCAATATTTGACTAGTAGTGCAGGCACATATAAAGCTGTAACCTTTTTATATGGCAAGATAAGAGAAGTTCTTCACCCGCCACTCACAAGCCTTAATCTGAAGTGGGAGGAAGACTTGGGCACGGCAATAACAGAGGTGGCATGGGAAAATATACTGACATGGATCCCCAAGGCGTCTAGAAATGCCCGGTTCAAGCTCATTAACCTATATATACTCCACAGGGCATACTTAACACCGGGGAGACTTCGACGCCATTTTAATCTTGTGGAGGTCAAATGCCCGAGATGTGGAGAGGAAGCAGTTGGGTTCTTTCATATGTTGTGGACCTGCCCTAGCGTAGGGGACTTCTGGTACTCCGTGGTCAATATGCTAATAGAAGCAATTGAACAAGAGGTCCCCCATAATCCCAGACACTGTCTACTTAGTGATTACCCCCATACGCCCAAGCACAAGGTGTCCAACCAGTTCCAGGACCTGGCACTCTTGTTAGCCAAATGGGAGCTAACTAGGAATTGGAAGCAAACAAAGGGCCCCCCGATTGAGAGTTGGAGGAGTGAGGTAATAAAGTGGGCAAAAGCTGAGGAGGTGGTAGGAGACCGAGAGGTCAAACGGGGACAAGGGTTGATTGAGAGAGCTCGGACCTTGAACGCCTTGGTTGGTTGGATGGAGGAGGTTGATAATACTCCAAATAATGATACACTATCCCCTTGATTGATGACCTCTATGATTTATTATGTGGTTTTAGTCAGCACCAAGTACTCAAAATTGATACACGGAATAAACCCTGCAGGGACAAAAGGGACTGTAGGAGTAGAGTGCATTGGAGAGCTCTGGAAAGAGCATGAGACCAGACCCAGGAAGGCATGGAGGACTTAAAGCGGTAGTGGACACAAGGGGAGGGGGGAAGGGTTGAGGGAAACTCAAGAGCGGCAGTATCTTCCTACATGAGCATATACATCAAGGATGATCTATTGACAGACACTATGGAGACTCAGAGACCAATTTTTATTCATCGGTTGTTGTTATGAATGATATGCAAGAATTGGAGTGTGTACATTATACAAGATATTGACAATAACTGACTAATGTTGAACGGAACATACCATTGTAGAGCTTTGGAGGCACCTCAATGTTCCTGTTAAAACTTCAATAAAAAGTATTTTTTTTTAAAAGAGGAACATCCAGTCCAGTCCAGGCCCAGTTGCCACAAGTCAGCTTGGCATTTGCAGGAAAAAGTCTCTTGTAGCTTGTTCTGTCCCTGTAGCTTTAATAGGATGACATGATTTTGCCATCCTTCCACTAGATGTCACTTACAAGGGGCCTTTCCCAACCTGCCTTAATATCCAAGTAGGTCAATGAACACATCAACACTTACCATACTTAGTTTCACTTGACCTTTTAGTCCAAGTTTCTGTTCCAGCTCTCTGATGCATTATGACCCTTATGGTTCTCTCTGTCTTCAGTCCCTTCCTACATCATGTCCTGAGGTGGTTTCTTGTTCCCAAGATTTGTTCCTGGATCCTATGGTTATTCAGATCCCTTATATTTGCATTCTGGACCCTTCTCTAGACTTGTTCCAATCAATGCTCTGTTCTAGGCCTTCCTATTTCCTTTTTTGGGTCTCCTGGTTCCCCTGGACTTCCCTTCTCCAGCTCCCAGGTCAGCCTTTTCTTCATTGGTGGTTCCCTGAGTCCTTGCATCTGGTTAAGTATTTGCACTTGGCTCTTTCCCTGCCCCTGTGCTCCTCCCCTGAGCCTCCAGCTATTTCAGCCTTGTGAGCTCAGAGTACAGCTGCTTGCAATTCACTTCTGTTGAGTTTCCTTGAGTTCTGTTGTGTTCCTGCTGCTGTTACTACAGGTGTGTTCCTTGATTCTGCTTCCTTTTTTTATGTACCCATTTTCCTGTTTTTGAGTATGTGTTGTATTTGTTTCTGACCCTTGTTTTCCCCATCTCTGATCCTGTGATAGCCATTGACTATAGTCTCATGTCTGCACTCTTCTTGATCTGCCATGTTATTTGCAAACACCTTGGCCATATATTCTGTGTTCCTGTTTATCTGCATACTTCTGTCTTACATTGTTTGAGTGCAGATCTTCCCTAGCCTTATTCTCAGAATTTCAGTCCTGTTCCTGACCCTCATTCCAGTTCTTCTATTGCCTGAGCCCAGTTTCTGTTTTGGTGTTCCTTGTTCTGTTCTCTGTTGTTCTGTCTTGTATTGCTATCCTGATTTTTATTGCTTCCAAGGGTGCCAGTTAGACTCCAAGGTTTGTGCCTCTGGCACAGAGGACCACCCTGGACTCTTTCTCTATAGCAACTGCTGGGTGTCTCCCCGAACTCTGTGCATTTAATCTGCTCATTGCTTTCGTAGATATTTTCACCTCACAGAGAGAGTATTTCCGAGGAGCAGGCAAACTATAATTTATGATAGTTTATGTATTGTTTCCCTCCTTTACATTCCCGCTGTGTGTACTTGTGCTTTCCCTGTAGAGTTGGAGTGCCCTACTCAAAGCCTGTTCAAGCCTGCTTCTAGTCCTCAGCTTCTGTCCTGCTTCTCTTTTAGACTTCAGGTACTCTCTTGTTTGTTTTCCTTTCAGAGACCACACACAAACCCAGTATCCAGTCTTGTCCCAGTCTGACCCAGCTAGCCCTCTGACTGATCTCCCTGCTAGTTCCGTGCTAGACACCTGACACTGCAGGCCAGCGTCATGATCCTTTGAGTGCACATCATTGTCCTGAGTACAAGTGAGGGAGTAGGTACAGCCCCCGAGCGCTCTTCCATGGTTGCAGACAGCAGGTTCAATCAGTTTCTGATCTTCATCAGGTCCAATTGTGTTCTGAAGTGGGTGTCTAGGGTTCCACATGTATGGCTGGCATAAGCTAGTGGATGGAAATTACGCTTGGTGCTGCCCTAACCAAGGGTGTAAAGGTTCCCGGGGCTAATCCTACCCACTTTGCGTAGTTGTGGGATGGCTGAAATCTTCGGCCACACAAACTTGGACTCTGACGACTGGGGGTGTGCATATATGCAGTGTCTTATGGTAATGCTTATGTCCTTCCACACCTAACACTAAAATCCAATTGTAGACAGTCCTTGTACCTACAACAAACTCAGAGACAGAAGTCTGGTTAAATCAAAGATGAGCTTTCAGCAACTAGATAGTGGATACATACAAAATGTTTTGGCATTCTGTTTCCTTCCTTTGAAGTGCGGCCCAAATGTTATATGCATATCCTGAAGACTAGTCAAACAGGCTGTGGCACTGAAATGTCAAACAAGGCCCACTGTGATTGGAGTCAGATGAGTTGGGAAGACAACAGAAAGGCCCTGCCCAAGTGTCAGCTAACATTTGCCTCTTTGAAGTGCACCCCACCAATCATAAGAAAAGCTGCACCATAACAGTCAAGGAGGATCTGACATTCAAGCAGGACTTGGCACTTTGATGTCAAAGAGGATTCTCTCAGCCTTCCTTAGATATTCTAGCAGGTTCAGATGGGTATTTTCTGCCCATTCAGGTCAGCTTATCGTTTGCTCCTGGAAGCAGTTCACACCTCACCACAGGGGAGCCATCAAACTACCAGGTGACAGTTGAATACTTACAGAAAGGCTTCCAGAGGCTTTAGGCAGTCAAAAGATAACTTTTGTAAAGTACCTTTTCTGTAATAATTAGACAAAATTCTACTTTACCATTAAATCAGATTTTGTTTAACTATTAAAAATGGGCCATTGAAACATTTACCTATCTATTATCTAGGCAGAGAGGACAGTTATTGAATATAATATTGTTTCCCAGTGCTTTTCTATGATGCAACCAACTCTAAGTGGCTTAGAGGTGCTAGTCACTGTAAGGACATGTTTAATATTAACCTTTACATGGCCTACTTCTAAATACCATGCAGCCTGCCTTGATGAGCATAAAGGCATACTTAAGGATGACATGTAAACATTTTAAAGTGGGAGTTTAGTCCTGTCAAAAAAGTTTATTTTGACATGCCAAGTTTGCAGTTTAAACCTGCACAGCCAGTCAAGTTTGCATTGTCGCTGCAGTGGGTGGTACACTGAATGCTGCAGCCCACTGGTGACATTTAACATACAGGCTCTGGGCACTCTGTGGGTGCTGTATAAAAAGGACATATAGGTAAGTTAAATATGACAATCAGGGGTATGCCAATTTTATTATGTTGAAAGGAGGAGCAGGAGCACTTTGCCAGTGGTTAGCAGGGGTAATATGCAGAGTACTACAGCCAGTAAAAATAGGGTTCAGCAAAAAGGCCAAAACATATTTGGCATAACCTTGCAGAAAGGGAACATTTCCAGCAACAGAGCTCTTAGAAAGAAGATAGCAATACCTTGGAAAAGGTCAGAGTGTAACAAGTTGTTTCCAAAGAGGAGGCCACAATAAGAACCAGTGGCATAGCAGCAGTTCCCCTGCCCTCTGGTTGGGTAGGAAAAGAAAGCCTTAATTAGGTTGCAATGTACACCCTCTACCTCAATGCAGCTGCACCTGCTGTATTAATGGTGATAGCTGCCCTCCTGGGATGATTCCACTGGTAGTATTTTGAATGTATTAAGTTTAACAATAATGTATGCATGTTGCAAAATTAGCATTTTTGAGCTGGTATTTTTTTATGCAAAACCTTGAAGTTTGTAGAGAGCTGCAACCAATGAACAACACCTCTAACTAAGTATAGGTCAGGTTATGTCAGCTGAAGACAAAAAAGGATATGATTTTCTTCTTGTAGTATCTGGGGAAGTTTACAGTAGTACTTGAAGCATAATTGTCGCTAAATTACGATCAGAATTCAGTGCACAGAGAATGTGCAATGTTCAGAGAGGTCTAAAAGTTTGAGAGTGTTTTCCATTTTTATATTCAGTTGGGCTCATTTTGTAAATTGAGTGTAGCCCCACTAATTTGTTCATACCATGATTTTTAATTAGAAGCAGTTCAATGAAAAGAGAGAGATGGACTTTGAGAATCATGTATGATGATCTTGGACTTTGTTACGTTCATGTAAAAGTACCTCTTCTACATCAACTGTAGTATGAGATCCAAACATATGGTGATGTTGGTGTCTTTTGCTGATGTATAGCCAAATATTAATTTGAGTGTTTTCTGCATACATTTGGAAAAGTCACAATATAGTGGCCTAATTACAAAGGTAAGTATTCATGTGTGTATTTACTCATGTAGTATTTTCTGGTACACCTAAGTGTGATACTACGCCTTTTTGCTATTCGCTATTTACTAGTCTACATTTACACCCATTTGTAGACATACATGTTTCTTCCCCCTCAAATCAGGAAAGACCTCCTAAACACAATTTACAAGTGTAAATTTAGTCCTACTAACTTTGCACACATAGGTGGAGATCTCCACTAATGTGGCGGAGACCTTGCACAAAAAAGACAGGAGAGTTGTAGGTTTCTGGATGTAGGTTTCTGAATCGAATTGAGTACCATGAGTAGTGATACCATGGTACTACTTTATGTACCACAAAAAGCAGTTTACGAATAGGCCCCTAATAGGCAGAACTATAGAATTTATTGTATTGTAGTGTAGTGTATACTTCACTCCACATTTATGTGCCTTCATGATATATACATCGTACAGGCACAAGATGTAGAATAGAATCTGCATATATATATATATGTATATATATATATATATATATATATATATATATATATATATATATATATATATGTATATATATATATATATGTGTGTGTATCTCTCTCTCTCTCTCTCTCTCTCTCTCTCTATATATATATATATATATATATATATATATATATATATATATATATACTTACCTTGATGTTATAGGGGCTTATTCACAAACTGTATTGTGCAGTATGCAAAGTAGTAGTACAGTAGAACTACTCATGTACTACAAAATGCTATTCACAAACCTGCGGCTGGAGACCTCTGCCACCAACTTGCCTAACTTTTCACTTTGGAGGTCTTTGCCACAGTGGTGGAGATATCGACACTTCAGGTATACATTTTAGTGAAAATGTGTTTGGGAACGGGTGGGAGTGGTCAGAAAATGGCGAATGCTTACTACTAAGTGGGAAGGGTTAGGGAAATTTAAAAAGGGGTTTAGGGGAGGACATGCTAATGCAAACACACACGGACAAATGAGTAAAATCATTGCTGATCACAAACTAAATATGCCAAAACAGGCACAAATGTACTTCAGCCCAGCCCTGGACTAAGTCAAGTACCACACAAGGCCAAACACTGGTATGCTTCAAGAGAAAACATAGAAACTAATGTAAAATGAATTAAACTAATTATGTATAGATAGATATGTTTTTTTTTAAACTACATAGAATGAATGTTATTATTCTCATATTTAAAAGTGTTACAAACTTGATTAAAAACTACATAAAACATATAAAATGTTATTAATAATAATAATAACATAAATTAAACAATATAATTTTCCACACAATATCTAATAAATATTAATTAGAAATAACAATGTTGATGAGGGTGTGAATTTGTACAATATTATCATTTATAAATTACATTAACACATTTACATATATTAATTTCTTAATACACATGTAATTTGATGAGTTATTGTGCTGTAACATTTGATTGTATTACTTATAGGGTAAAAATATGAAATGAATTTACATTTATATTTTATGTTAAAATAGTTGTATTTTCTGTAAAGAATGATAAACTTTAATATCTTTTCCTGTACTTTCCAAAAGGGAGATTTCCACCACAGTGGAAGGAATGTCCATGTACATAGGCAAGAATACTGGTTTTAACTTTACACTCTTAAATCCTACTGGAGTAGGCTCCTCACCCTGAATTCAGGGGATAGAGCCATTTAAGTCTTCACTTAGTTGTAAATCTACTCTTGGAAATTGTGAATAGCAAGAAAATATAGAGTTACACCTAGGTGTAAGAGTAAATGTACAGGACACTCATATTTACTGAGCAACGCAATAAAGCATGTATTATTCCTCCACAGGATCTGTTAATGTAGCTTTTATTTTCATCAGTTAATGTAGCTTTCATTTTAACCACTGGACAAATAAAATGTCCCTGCTTCCAAAATATTAGGCAGGATGAATGTGCATAGTTATATAGTTATAGTACACCCAACCTCATAGGTGTAGATACTGCTTATTTATTGAGCTGCTATGTATTTAACTTGGGATTTAGGATGTATCTGCCAGTTCCTCTTTACAATTATGTATAATGGAGTGGAGGCACTATAACTGGAATAGAACTACATGGCAAGCAAGAACACTGGTAAAGTGGTATGTCACACAGTGCTGTTCCTGCAACTAAGCTAAGGTCACTGCACCTCACAAAGATGTAAAAGCAATAAACTCTTTCCTGTATACATCTACAGTACTATCAGACACATTGACACACCCAGCACGTAGAAAGACAGCAGTAGGGCTATTGACTAGGGTGCTACATCACAGGATCATTCCTGTGTGATCCATTCATTACCAATGGTTCCAATACATGAACAAATATAACCATTTCATAGAAGCTGTCAACACAATCACATTGGTGCTGTGATGACAGTGTTTGTGCTATGCAATATGCATAATAACCAAGCTAAATTAAGCAATGTTTACATATTCACTATGTAACCGTCTAGTGGCTGCAAATACCTGAATGTGGCTCCCAGCTCTTGGTGCTGTGTGTTTGGTGAGTGAGTGTGTGTGTATTTGTTTTTCATTGGGGTCAAGGTCCACAGATCAGTCGCAGATTTACACCGGTGCCACGATGAGCACTGGGGAGAAATTGTGGATCCTCGCGTGCCCCCCCAAAAAACATTTGTTGCCAATTTGTTGCCCATGAGGGGGTTCCTCAGAGACCCCTTCAACTGTCCTGTGCGGTCAGAATACCTATCTCCTGACCTCTTCTATCCTTTTTCATTTTTATTTTACTTTATCATTTTATTTAATGGCGGCTGCAACTTTTCTCTCAGGTTGCGGCCAACCAATCAGGGCTTTGCCTTTGGCTCGTGGATCAGCATATCCTCTTGGATCTATCCACCGCATTTGATACAGTTTGTCATTCAGTGCTCATTGAATGACTAGAAAGTATAGGCGCCGATGGGAAGGCTCTAGACCTTCTGAGATCTTTTTTCACTGATAGAGAACAATCAGTAGCATTTGGTGACTTTACATCTGAGTCTTTCACCTTACCTTGAGGAGTCCCTCAGGGATCCTCTTTGAGCCCTACGCTTTTCAATTTTTATGTAGTACCACTGGGCAAATTGATTAGATCCTTTGGTTTTTCCACAGTTTTATTTGCTGACAACATACAAATTGTAGTCTCGATCTCATATGATCCTAGCTAGGTTGCCAAATGCTTCAGCAGTTGCATGCAGGAGGTAATAGACTGAGCGGGAGGCAATTGTCTTGAATTAAACTCAGAGAAGACAGAGGTTCTTCTTTTTGGAAACAACACCTTTTTCAGGAATATAATGTGGTGGCCTCAAGAGCTTGATTCCCTTCCCCCCACAGTCATTAAAATTGGAAATCTGGGAGTAATCTTTGATAGAAATCTCAATTCCTCAGATCAGATTAATCTAGTAACATCCTCTTGTTTTTATTTTACTAGGACCACTTACAAAGATCCTCCCTTTCATCCCGTTCAATCTTCAAAAAACAGTAATCACCACTCTAGTTCTTTCTAGGATCGACTACTTTAATGCCCTATATATGAGCATTCATGGGTGAGTAGTGCGCTTTACAAATTGCTGATTGATTGACTCAACAAAGGCAGTTAAATAAATATTTCAAAATGCAGTGGCCTGCCTTCTCATGAGGATCCCAAAATGTACATTGGTTTCTCAAACCATTGAGGAGCTACACTGGCTACCAATCAGAAAAAGAGTAGCCCTCAAGATGCTCTGCCTGATGCATAAATAATAATAACAATAATGGTCCAACTTTTCTCAGAAAACAATTCCTGTGGTATGCCCCCAGAAGATCTCTTTGCTCTCCTTCCACCAAATCAAGGGTACTATCCAAAATCAAGAAAGCTTCCTGAGGTGGCAGAAGTCATGTTGTTGCCACTTCTAAACTGTGGAACAAGTTGCCTTTGCACCTCAAAGCCCAAACCCCTCTACTGCAGTTCAGAAAACAGCTTGAAACCTGACTTCTTTCATATTCTTTGCCCCTTTACTTGACATCCTCTTCATCTAATTCTCGGTCCTCTTTTTCTTATTAGTATCAACAATTAAAAGCTAGCGCCAAGACCCCTTTGGGCAATCGAGCGCTCTATAAGATCATATCAATATCAATATCAATGTAATGGGTCAGGGATGGGTGGCTGCAGCCCCCCTCCCCCTTTTATGCAAATTGTTGCCCCAGGGGTGGGCTCTCATGAGAGTCCCTTGAATCCAAGCGTCCAGATATCTATATTTTTTTAACCTTAATTTCTCAAACATTACTGGATACATTTACACAAAATCACAAAACGCACAATCTGTGTACCAAGATTTCGTTTCCTGACAAACTTTGCATAGTTTTGTTTTTGCTATAACTCATGCCCTCGCCATGCACTGCTAATTACCCCACATATTACGTCACTCATAACATCTTCTTTGACTTAATTGGTAATATCACTGCAACACTTGACGTTCACTACAGCTGTGGTCTGGAAAGTTTTGGGGTGATCCGTCAAGCAGGGCCTGAGAAAAAGGGGGGTCCCGAAATGTGTTCTCACCATGTTAATCCCCATAGGGTTTTTTAACAGGAATACAGCCCAAACCGCTGGTCGGAATTACACCAGATTTGGCAGAAAGCTAGCTCTTGGTCCAGAAAACGTTCTCTTTGTTATTTTGTGTAAATCCGTTAAGCAGTTTTTGAGGTATTAAAGAAAATTCAATTTGTTCATATAGGGACACAAAGGCTTCGCAAACCCTCCTGATCTCGTGCTGAGATCTGATTGGCTACCAACACTTCAACAAGGAAGTGTTGGCAGCCATCTTGGGACTTGGCTTCAGCCTAGTCACTGAAAAAAGATTCAAAATAAGAAAAGGCCCCACTCCCCCAATAATATATAATATATTCAAAAATCAGGCCCTTGGGGATGGGGTTTTCAGGACCAAAATCGGCCGGGTAAGGGGGCCTCCCTCATTATGAAATAATTTGAGGTTATTTCCACAAAACAAAGAAGCACTTATGTCATATAGCTAAGAGGAAGTATCCTGGTTTGGTGGAGATTTACGTCTTTGTACTCTTGTTGGACTCTATAGCAGGATTTATGTTATCACAGAGTTTTAGAGAAAGATGCACGAGTCACAATTAAAATTGCTTTTAGGTTAAATAAATAGACATTCACTGAAAAATAACAAAATGTACAGGGACGTTATAGTGAGGAAATATATATTTTTTTTAAACATGGAAATTTGCTAAAAAAACAAAAGGTTACAGGGAGTTTATAGTTAGGTTCTGAATTTACTCATACAAAACTATAGAAATTCAGCTGTTATAGTTAGAGCTACAGCACTCATGACAACTTCTCTAACATCATTAAAAAGACTAATGAAACAATAGCTGTCAAATTATTGAAGTAAAAACTGTGCATGGCTGGGGCATGAGTTATAGTTACCTTAGGGCGCGAGCTATAACGTCCCTGTAACCTTTGGTTTTACAAGTGAATATATATATATATATACACACACACACACACACACACACACACATATATTCATGTAATATAATATATATATTAGGTAACTGTGTAAAATGGTTCCATATTGCCATCAAGGGTGATATCATAAACCATGGGGCCAAAGGCTGAGTGGTTTGTAAATGTCACCAGAACCCCGAGATGGCAAGCAGCTCCTTGTTATATGTTAACCGTTATGTATCAGGGTAGTTATCTTGAAAAAGGTGCTTTCCTCATTGCAGCTAAAAATGAGCAATGATTGCAATTAGAATATTTAATTTACCTTTCATGAAGAAATTGTTGATAATACAATGGGCAATGGTCAGGGCCAGAGTGCTTATGAGATTCGGATCCCACAACGTTTACTGCATCATTATGGACTTACTGCATTTGGACCATAATTTCCCCTATACATTGCAGAAGTGGCGTATTTCACCGAGAATGTTGTTTATATCTAAAATGAATGAGAATATTACTCTGAAGTAATGTGCTGCATACTTTGCATTTTTGCTAGTAGCCTACAATGGTGAAGCTCTGCAGATCGGTTTGGGGACTGTCATTATGATGACGAAATCCTTATTTCATAGGGAACCGTTAACTATCACCCTTATTTCATGGTTCACTGCGAAATATGGAGTTTTACACCACTTCATTTTGTACAATAAAAGCACCCCAACATGTAGTACGAATATATAAAGTTTGCTTGACAAGGCCAGAACCTATTGGCTTTGCCACCACTTGCCAAAACTTGTTTTACATGGTGCCGGACCATTGATGGACTCCTGTGAGAACTTCATCACTCAACAACGAGACCTTAGGTGTTTTCCAAATACAATGCCAATATCTTGTAATACGTGACCTGTTTGTGTGATTCATTCACAATTAAAAAAACGAAACCTCCAATTATATTATGTTACGTTTATTTTTTATAAAGCATGGCGGTTACCCCATGGTTACCTGGGACTAGGTATGCAAAATGCAATAAATCCATTTTGATTAAGTATGACAAGGATATGTTACCTCATAGTATTATACACCTAGCTAGAAAGTACTACTGTGGGAACGCTCGAATTCGTTCTTTTAAAAAAGGGCCTCCCCTGAACTTCAAGAAGACCTAATAAAAATATGATATACCGACAATAGGATAGGGTGAGCGAATACGTTAGCTCGGTGGCCGCATGACTCGTTAATACAGCCCTTTGCGCAGTGTACGTTGTGCTTCTAAGCGCTGTAACTGCAGAAGATGTTATTAACCACCTCAATTGTGGCTGTTTATTAAAGAATAAAATAGTGAGGAAGCGCTCCCAGAACTGAAAACTGTGTGTGAATTATGTATACTAATTACCTTCAAATAAATTATTATTCAAAAATTCAGCAAGAAACTGGACTGTATATTTCTCGAATGCATCGTTGTTCTCAGAAGTCATTAGGCCGAGCAAAAGGAGACAGTGTTTTGTTGTAAACTAGAGGAAAAGCCGTAGGATTGTCCTTATCCGTCAAGGATACTAAGTCCAGAAATATATCCAATTTATACAAAGTTTTTTTTATGGTTGAAACGGCTGAAAAAGCATTGGTTTCTATTTGAAACAGGGTCGTCGAATTCCTTAATATGTTGCTTTTTTGAGGAGGGGAATCTGGATTAAATAAAAAGGCAGCTATGCAGTGTGACACGTTTACTTACAATGTTTTTCTGACTCATTCTGGTGACGGCAGCTGACAGTTCACATTATCCCTGTTCCCTGGCGTGCTCCCCCTCTCTGACTCTAACATTATCCATCTTACACCGTCTCTTGCTCTCTTTGTCTCACTCTAGTCTCACTCTCTCCTATTCACGCCGTCTCTGTCTGACAAGATCCTCACTCATCTTTCCTGGTTTCCTCGTGGCTACAGCGTACTCTACAGTACTGTCTTTTCTCGCTCCCCCACTCCGTTTCCATCTCCCCTTCCTTGTCTTTCATTCATCTCTGCTGCTCTTCCCCCCCCCTCTTCTGGGCCCTACCCTGACAGGCTCCTCGCTTCCTATCCTTAGGGCTGCGGTGCCCCCTCCTCCTGCTAACATCAACAACACGTCACTATATTACAGTCACAGTTATTGGGCTTGACAAACGTGTTAAATGTTCACTAGGAAGAGACAGACAATAACTATACTTACTAACACCCAATTATCATACAATTGAAGTCTCACTGTAAATTTTGATTTGATTTGTCATTTTATATAAAGATAGTGCACGAAGTGCTGCGCAGTAAAGAAACAGATTTGCTTCGAGCTTTCCTTGTTAGCTGGTGCCACCTAGTGGTGCTGCCAAAAAATGTTGTTTTACCTCGCCTTACGAAGCTTCACTCTGTTTTTTTTCATTTTAAAGCATGGCTTTGACATGATATCCCCACACAGCAGAGGTCCGTAAATATGGACAGTGGGGTCACACTACCCCCTTTTTCCCAGCAAGAACAGTGTCTGTCAGGCTAAATAAAAGTCAGCCTGACAGACACTGTTCTTGTTGAGGTCCGGCAGCCAGGAGCTACACATGCTCTAAATGTGCAAGCTCCTGGCTGCCTGAGCTGAACTTTACCAGGGTAAGTATTTCACAGCCCTGTGGGCGTTACTTCCTCAGCCTGGCAAAAGTGCAGTGAGGCTCCCGCCCTGGTGACAAGGGGAGAGTCACTGACTGCCTTGGACCTGGGTGCTCCAGTTTTAAGCCCTGAAGTGCCCAGGGTGGAGTGTTAATCAGTAACACCTCGTCACAGAGTGGGGTGGGGTCAGCAGTCTCACTGACTCCATCCCACTCTGTGACGAGTGAGGGACTGCTTTAACCAATGAGGGAAGGCAGTACTCCCAGCCCTCCTTGAACCTCCGAAGCTTCCGTTTCTACAGTGAAGGTAGGTTTTATGCATTTTTTATGTTTGGAGCATGCATGTGTGTATGCATGAATGTATGTGTATTTGTTAGTGAGTGTTGTAAATGGGTGTGTGTGTGTGTGAGGGTGTGTGAATGCATGGGTGTGAGTGTGTGTGCGTGTGTGTCCCCCCCCGGCCCACTACCTCATAAATACGGTCCGCCACTGTTCCGAAAACTGCCATTTGTGTTTTTCAATCAGATGTCTTTTGACAAACAGGGTCGGACTAGCCAATAGGGCAATCAGGGAGTGCCCAATGGGCTGGACTCACTGGTTACTGTTTTTTTGGAGCTTTTAGTTAGCTTGTGTGATGGTCTGGTGAGTTGGTTTTTACTATTGAGCGGGGCGTAGCTTGGTCAGTGAGATTAGGGGGGCTGTGAACATCGGATTTTCCAACAATCATGCTGGCATACAATTTTAAAATACATTATATAACAAGGAGGGTGCATGAGAGGGGCCTAAGAGGCAGTTGAAAAGGAGATGGATGGACAGCTTATTAAGTTAGAGAAAACACAATAATTTGTAAAATAGCCAACACTTTTGAAGACTTTCAAAACAGTGAGAGGGAAATGTTGTGTGCCTTTTTGTCTATGCATAAGTAAAATCCTCTGGACAATCCAACAGACACCTCACCATACTCTACGGAAACAACATGTACTTAACTGTTTATCAGAAAATATATTTTTTAGATGGGTGTTACACCTCAAACACTCCCCTGATGTTAATCTCCCTGATATTAGAACAATCTTTGCTGCAGCAAGCTCAGATCCATTCTGTCTACCTTATCTTGTAAAAAAGACTTATAGAGTGTGTCTTTACAAGTTCAAATCTAACCCAGTTTGCAAACAAGAGCCACTATTTAGCTGTCTAATTCAGTAAAGGGGAGCACTTTTATTTTGGTGCCCAGGCTTATTTTCTGTCACAGTCTAAACCTGATGACTAATTGAGATTTTCCTAGCCTTGGTGTTTGAAAGGCTAGATTTTATTAAAGACACGGAGACGAGTATTATGCAGTCTTTTCTTGCTTTTAATTTTAACAGCAGCCAAGAAAGAAAAAACTACATTTCCCAAGAAGGGAAAGGAAAAAACTACAAAGAGACATCACAATGGGGGAACAACCAATGGGACGTTGAGTACAGCTATTAGTATATTGATTGCGAACAACAAGACCTCTTTTCTTGATGCGAGAACTAAAGAGGAGGATAAGCAACGAATAAAACAGCATAAAATGTAGCCATAACAATGAAAATGTCCATAAAACAATCTTGAAGCTGGTGAGCGGAGAGACGAGCCCAGGAAGGAGAACCGTTGAAAAAGCCATCCTGTTCTGAAGGGAGAACATCATGTGGATTAGGCAGAACCAACGCTGGAAGAAGGAGTTGGAACTAAAATAAAGAAACAGGGAAGGGTTAATAAAGTGGAGGGATAATACTCGCCTCCGTGTCTTTAATAAAATCTAGCCTTTTAGACACCAAGGCTAGGAAAATCTCAATTTTATTACAAGACCGGAGACTCATATTATGTATGTTCAAAGCATAGCAATCACAGAATCTGAAACATGAGAAATTGGTTTACAATAAAAGGTTCTAAACGTGTTTTCATTGGACCAGTCTGCAGACCTGAGAATATCCTGCAATGAGGCTCCAGCCCAGAAAGCTCGAGAGGCCATTGCACCTCTAGCAGAATGGGCACCAAAGGAATCGACATTAATCCCAGCTGAAGACATGATCCACCTGATCCAACGGGCTAAGGCAGGGGAAGAAACAGGTTTATGAGGCTTTTGGAAAGAAATGAGTAACTGGGAGGCGAAGGAGGGTCTCATGTATGCAATATGATTCACATAATTCTTTAAACAAGTTGCAACACACAATTTGGGTTGAGAGGGAAAAAACGGATAATGAACAGAGGCAAGGTTAGTCTTAGTACGCCTTCGAACCTGGAAAGAAACACCTAGAGGAGAAAAGAAAAAGGAGGACACATCCAAAGCTTTAACATCTGAAACACGTTTAAGGGAAATCAGACATAAAAGCATCGTCAACTTTGCAGACAGCCGCTTAAGGGAAAGGAAAGCATTATCCAGCCAGTCAATGAGGAATCTCAATACCAAATTAACATCCCACATTATGCTGTACTTAGATGATGGAGGAAAAACATATCTTACCCTTCAAAAGCTGACAAACGAGAGGGTGCTCACCAATCGGTCTCCCATTGACTCTATAGTGCTCAGCAGAACTGGCTGACTTGTAAGTATTAATAGTACGGTAAGCTTTACCCTGGGAAGCCAGAGAGGCAAGGAAATTCACAACCAATACTACATCAGCTGAAAGGGGATCCGAATTCCTGTCCATACACCAGCTGCACCAAGCGGTACATGCAGATTTATAGGCCTTGGTGGTACCAGGGGCTCTAGATTGTTGGATGAGTTTGAGAGCATGTTTCAAAATTCCTGGGGTTCTCCAGGATGACCCGAAATCTTCCAGGCTATGAGAAAAAGGGAGTTGTCGAGGACCATGTGGTGCTGATGACCCTGGGGATCTAGAAATAGGTCGGGAAAATGAGGAAGCCAGACCGGACGGTCGCCCGCTAGTTCCAAGAGAGTTGGATACCAAGACTGAGCTTGCCAAAAGGGGGTTATGAGAACCAGAGTGGACTGCTGTGTGCATGCCTGTGCAAGGCCTCGAGGAATCAAAAGGAAAGGAGGAAAAGCGTAAAGAAGAGATGATGGCCAGATCTGAAGAAAAGCATCCGTGGCGAGAGCATGCGGATCCGGTCTCCAGCTGAAGAAGGAAGGAAGATGGGAATTGAGGCATGAAGCAAAGAGATTTATGGAAAGATCACCAAAGATGGAAATAAGACGATTGAACACTGAAGGGTGCAGCTGCCAATCGCTGGAATCCTGAAGATGTCTGGAGCACTAGTCTGCAACTGTATTCAATTTCCCTGGCAGGTAAACATCTCTGACTGAGATGTTTCGAGGAAGACAATATTCCCACAGATGCTTTGCTAGGGTTGATAAAATCTTGGACCTGGTACCTCCTAGGTGGTTGATGTACCTGACGGCTGTAAGGTTGTCCATTCGGCGAAGAATGGTGCAACTTACCTTGTCTTTTCTAAAGGAGCGGATGGCAAAGGAACCTGCAAGCATCTCTAAACTGTTGCTGTGCAGGAAGGACTCCTTCTGAGACCATGCTCCTCCAGTCAAGAACTGACCACATCTTGTGCCCCAACCAATCCGACTTGCATCGGATTTTAATACAAGATCTGTCCCGCTCAAAGCATCTAGGTGCGTCAGCCACCAAAGTAGTTCCTCCCTGGACTCGGGGGCTAGAGCAAGGGGATCGGAATAAGCAAGGCCTCTGTGAAGGTGGCAAATCTTCAAACGTTGAAGGGCGTGAGAATGGAGGGGACCTGGATTGACAAATTTCCTTTTTGATTAGGGAAACCTTGTGCTGGGGAAGTTGAAGAATAGAAAGAGTAGTATCTATGAGAAAACCGAGGAATTCCAGTTTTTGAGAGGGAATGATGGCAGATTTTTGAAAATTGATGAGAAATCCCAACTTGAGGAGAAGATTTTGACAAAGATTTAAGTGGGAAAGAAGCAGATCTCTGTCTTGTGCCATAAGGAGAAAATCGTCTAGATAGAGGATGAGGCGGACACCTCGAGATCTGAGGAAAGCTGCTACCGGCTTGAGAATCTTGGTGAAACACCAAGGGACTGAAGAGAGGCTGAAAGGCAGGACTTTGTATTGATAAAAGGAGTCTCCCTATTGAAATTGAAGATATTTCCTGTGAGAGGGATGAACTTGTACCGTGAGGTAAGCATCTTGAAGATCTAATCTGACCAACCAATCGTTTTGTAGAAGAATGTCCCTGAGGTGGAGGATAGTCTCCATTTTGAAATGGCGATAGATTACAAAATTGTTGAAATTTCTGAGTTTTAGAACTAGATGAAACTTCTGTTTTTTCTTTTGGACCAAGAAAATGGTGCTGACAAAACCGGAAGAGTCAAACTGAACTGGCTCTATGGCCTGTTTGGAAAGGAGAGATTGAATCTCCTTGTGGAGGAGTTGGTGTTGTTCTTGTGACAAAACCAAGGGAAGAGGGAAAGAAGATTGGAATTGGGGGTGATAAAATTCTAACAGGTAACCCAGAATGGACTGAATCACCCAAGGATCTGACGTGAGAAGCAACCATGAATCTATGAACAAAGCTAATCTGCCTCCTACCAGAGGTAGGCCAGAATTGAAAACACTTACCAGACAATTGCTCTCCTTTATTGGAGTGTCCTCTGCTCCGGTAACCTCTTGAACGGTGGGGGTAGAAACGTGGCTTATATCCTGAGTAGGTATCAGGCTTGTACTGTTGAGAATAGGAGTCTTGGTTGGGATATTGGCCCTTGAGGGAGGGGCCGGCAAAGCGACTCCTGCCTTTGCCGGCCCTGGAAAAAACCTGTGTTGTAAAAATCTTCTTCAGAGAGAGTTGAGCCTTATCCAAAGTGGCAAAGGTGGAGACATACTTGCTAAGTTCTTTTATAAAGGAATCTCCAAATAAAAGGCCGTTAGCCGAAGGACCCTCTTCTTTGGAGGCCAGAGGTGCCAATTTGGGGTCAATCTTTAGAAGTAGACTCTTCCTTCTTTCGATGGATAACTGGGTGTTTGCATTACCCAGCATACAAATAGCACGTTGTGCCCAATTAGAAAGAACTACAGGGTCTATAGGAGACTACTCAATTTTTGCTTCTTCTACCAAATCGAGAATCCTGGTTAGAGGACCCACTAAGTCCAACAGCTTATCCTGGCAACCAGACCAGGCTCTATTCACACCTTTTTTGGTATCTTTGCCATATTTGGTAAAAAACATTAGCATGTTCGGGTCAATGACAGGGGTAGCGGTAACATTGGTGGATAATGAAGGATGGGGACACTCAGGAACATATTTATACTTTTTTAGCGCCGCATTTGTGCTGCTTTTTGACGCAAAATCGGCGCAAACTTACAAAATACCATTGTATTTTGTAAGTTTGCGCCGATTTTGCGTCAAAAAGCGGCGCAAATGCAGCGCTAAAAAAGTATAAATATGGGCCTCAGACTTTAGTTTATTTCTGGTAACCTTGTCTATGGAATGGCGTAAATAAAAAGAAACATATTCTGAGACATGGTCAGTGGGAAACCTTTCTTTAGAGTTGGGATGAATCATGAAGGAAGGGTCAAACATAGGTTCACCAGAATGGTCCACCAAAATTTGAGACACAGGGTGAGTGGCACCAACGTCAGAAGGAGAAATTTTCCGCCTTTTCTCCGGAGGCCCTTTAACATATTGATCAACAGATCTATGCACATCATCAGTATAACTGAGGGAGTCATTATCATCACCATCATCATCCGTGTCTCTCAAATGGGTAATATGGATCGGGTCCCTATTTAAGAACCTCTCGGTGGGAGGACCAATAGAAAGAGAAATGCCTTTTGAGGGCCAGGAAGGGAGGCTGCACGTTTCTTGCCTTTGCTAGAAGGCACCTCATTTGTAGAAATAATTTTTGAAAAAGAGGCTTCCAAAGTCTTTGACAAATCCAATATTGAAACAGACACAGCTTGCTGGACAGAGTCTTTTATAAAATTCTTTAAAGATTCTTTGAGAAACTGAGTGTCTTCTTCTTCAGACATATTGAAATAACGCCAAAATATGTAAAAATGAATAGAATACTGGTAAACAAAAGTTAACCAGCAAAACCGGGTTAAAACACAACCTAGGAGAGGGGGGAGTGGCCTGGAGATAGAGGCGTGTCGAAATATCGGAGAAAAATCCTACTGCAATAACAAGAAGAGGTGGTAACCTAATGTTAAACCCCTCCCAGGGGGAAGGAACCAGGAAAAAAACGAAGCGGAAGAGCAGTTGTCGCAGGGGAAGTGACTGGAGCAGCAAGCAGCGAGGCTGAGGCAAGGAGAAACATTACGAAGCGTTTCCAACGGCCAAATGTGACCGTTGTAAGACGTGAGGCTGCAGAATGGCACACGCACTCAAGCACTAACGCGAGGGAAAAGCGGAATAGAAAGAAGGTATGCACCTCAACAGAAGTCAAAAAAACAATAACTGTTAATAAATATCTAAAACACTGAATACGAATAAAGATGAAATAAGCGAGTACTTATCCTGACTGCGAGCAGCAAGAAAAGAGGTCTTGTTGTTCGCAGTCAATATACTAATAGCTGTACTCGATGTCCCATTGGTTGTTCCCCCATTGTGATGTCACTTTGTAGTTTTTCCTTTCCCTTTTTGGGAAATGTAGTTTTTTCTTTCTTGGCTGCTGTTAAAATTAATAGCAAGAAAAGGCTGCATGATATGAGCCTCCGGTCTTGTAATAAAATCATCCATTCCCTATATATGTAAAGCTAATAACAGCATCTTAACAATGGGCATGGCATGGTATGGCACTTTTGTATCTCCATAGCATTGTAAACAGGTAATAAGACCATCACTGTTTACCAAGGAACCTACCTTCTCAAAATGAAGCATCCTGCTGTTTTTTAAACAAGTCTCATCGGCGATTGCACTTTTATTTTTTGTAGTTTGATGTAGCGCAAACTTGACCGAAGGTATTGGAGTGCATTACATAAGCACCAGCTACATTACACAAGGACAAATTTATTTTTTAGGCTTTAAGTGCTTTACCCAGAATGTTGAGGTGACTCGATCCTGGCTCCCGAGCTCCACAGTTCCAAAGTCAGCATCTCCGGCCAACACACCTCATCCACTTGCTATACATGTGTTTCTATCAATAACAGGCCTTTTCTACCTAAAGTCCAACAGCATGTAGGAATGATTTGCCCTGCTCCTAACATACTGGTGGTCACGCTTGGCATATTGTGGGCACCCTTAGCAGTGTGTAGTCATCCGTAATGTTGGCCCTGGCATAATGGTACCCATCCTTAGCTTATTGAGGGAATTCCTCAGGTGTTTGTAAACATTACTGGTTCAATAATAGTGAAAATCCCAGGAATGAGATCAACATCTCTGGTATGTGAATGTAATGTAAAAGACATATAAGGCAAAATATATCCATTTGTGACACTGTTGCATGTGAGTTTTTGATGAAAATAACAAACTGATACTGAGGGACCAAAATTTATGTATTAAAATGAGAAGCTGGTTTTAGTAAGTACCCGCGTCCTCGGGGGGCAGACCAGGGGGGGTTTGTAGGGCACCGGGGGGGGACACACAAGCAGGCACAGAAAGTACACCCTCAGCGGCACAGGGGCGGCCGGGTGCAGAGTGCAAACAGGCGTCGGGTTTTGTATTGAAAGCAATGGGGAGACCCAGGGGTCTCTTCAACGATGCAGGCAGGCACAGGGGGGGCTCCTCGGGGGAGCCACCACCTGGGCTAGGCAGAGGGTTGCCTGGGGGTCGCTCCTACACTGGAGTTCAGTTCCTTCAGGTCCTGGGGGCTGCGGGTGCAGTGTTGGTTCCAGGCGTCAGGTCCCTTGTTACAGGCAGTCGCGGTCAGGGGGATTTCCTCTGCAGGCATCGCTGTGGGGGCTCAGGGGGGGGTCGTCTCTGGCTACTCATGGGCTCGCAGTCACCGGGGAGTCCTCCCTGTGGTGTTGGTTTTCCGCAGGTTGAGCCGGGGGCGTCGGGTACAGAGTGGAAAGTCTCATGCTTCCGGCGGGAAACGTGAAATCTTCAAAGTCGTTTCTTTGTTGCAAGAAAGTTGCAGATTGTTGAACAGGGCCGCTGTTCATGGGAGTTTCTTGGTCCTTGGTTGCAGGGCAGTCCTCTGAGGCTTCAGAGGTCGCTGGTCCCTGTTGGATACAGCGCTGTTGCAGTTTTCTTCGAAGTTGGGAGACAGGCCGGTAGGGCTGGGGCCAAAGCAGTTGCCGTCTCCGTCTTCACTGCAGGGCGTCAGGTCAGCAGTCCTCCTTCTGGTTAAGGTTGCAGGAATCTAGTTTCCTAGGTTCTGGGGTGCCCCTAAATACTGAATTTAGGGGTGTGTTAAGGTCTGGGAGGGCAGTAGCCAATGGCTACTGTCCTTGAGGGTGGCTACACCCTCTTTGTGCCTCCTCCCTGTGGGGAGGGGGGCACATCCCTAATCCTATTGTCGGAATCCTCCAAAACCAAGATGGAGGATTTCTAAAGACAGGGGTCACCTCAGCTCAGGACACCTTAAGGGCTGTCCTGACTGGTGGGTGACTCCTCCTTATTTTTCTCATTATCTCCCCTGGACTTGCCGCCAAAAGTGGGGGCTGTGTCCAGGGGGCAGGCATCTCCACTAGCTGGAGTGCCCTGGGGCATTGTAACACGAAGCCTGAGCCTTTGAGGCACACTGCTAGGTGTTACAGTTCCTGCAGGGGGGAGGTGTGAAGCACCTCCACCCAGAGCAGGCTTTTGTTTCTGTCCTCAGAGAGCACAAAGGCTCTCACCCCAGGGGGTCAGAAACACATCTCTCAGGAGCAGGCTGGCACAGACCAATCAGTCCTGCACTGAAGGATTGGGTAAAATACAGGGGGCATCTCTAAGATGTCCTCTGTGTGCATTTTGTAATAAATCCAACACTGGCATCAGTGTGGGCTTATTATTCTGCGAAGTTTGATACCAAACTTCCCAGTATTCAGTGTAGCCATTATGGAGCTGTGGAGTTCGTTTTTGACAAAGTCCCAGACCATATACTTAATATGGCCACAACTGTACTTACAATGTCTAAGAATAGACTTAGACACTGTAGGGGCATATTGCTCATGCAGCTATGCCCTCACCTGTGGTATAGTGCACCCTGCCGTAGGGCTGTAAGGCCTGCTAGAGGGGTGACTTACCTATACCACAGGCAGCATTTTGTGTGCATGGCATCCTGAGGGGGATGCCATGTCGACTTTGCCTTTTTCTCCCCACCAACACATAGGTGGTCATTACAACCCTGGCGGACGGTGTTAAAGGTGCGGTAATACCGCAAACAGGCCGGCGGACAAAAAAAGGGAATCATGACCCTGGCGGAAACCGCCAACAAAGAAGCCACTTTAACACTCCGACTGCCACGGCGGTACATACAAGCAGCGCGGCGGTTACCGCCAACAGACAGGCGGGAGACAATGTACCGCCCACACTATTAGAACCCGCCAATCCGCCACCTTTTCCGGGGCGTATGCACCGCGGATAAAAAAAAAGCAGAAACAGCTTTTGCAATGGGAAAACGCTCACCACAACACATCCCACGAGGAAGGAGGACACCATGGAGCCCGAATTACAAATCCTACCTGCCCTTGTTTTTCTGCTCCTTTACGACCAACAGCTACGTAGGCGCAGAAGATACCGGTGAGTACTGCACCTACGACACGGGGGGAGGCAAAAGTTAGGAGGACACCCACCAAACACCCCCACCCTCGCATATCACAACATACACACCAATGCAGTCACAAAAATCACAGTAACAACCCACAATCCCCCCGGAAGAATGCAAAGACAATGCGAAAATCGGGCAAACATTGTAATGTGCCAATATACATGTCATACAAAAATATACAGATATACATATCTCAAAATCACTCTTATTTACACATACAATCCGGGAAGTAGTGCAGATATGTACACAACAATGTCCGTGCACCAACAGTCCAAAAAAGCATGGGCGAGGCCCACAATAGATACCTGACCAAAATCGGACAGAACACTGCCGGGGCATTAGATAGAAACACTACAGGCACCTCAGGGGGAAGGGAAGGGGGGGCACCTCAGCCAGATGAATGCGAAGCCAGATCCATGACGGGGCTCCATGCCCATTGATGTATCCTGGGGAGTGCAAAGCCACAGTCTCTCAAGTCACTACAGTGGGTGGTTTTCCCACTGTGCCATCCTGGGGAGTGCAAAGCCACAGTCTCTCAAGTCACTACAGTGGGTGGTTTTCCCACTGTGCCATCCTGGGGAGTGCAAAGCCACAGTCTCTCAAGTAGATGCAGGTCTCCACTGGTTCTGGAGGGGGACCGGTGCCCAGACTGGATGAGTCTCCACGTGAAAGTACCTGTCCTGTCACTGTCCCAGCTGCACATGGGATAAGGATGCCTGATGTGGCAGTCCATTCATTCCTAGACGGTGCATGCCCTGTTCAGCGGTGCTTTGAAATGGCGGTCTTTGCCCTGTTCAGCGGTGCTTTGCCATGGCGTTTCAAGACTGTTCAGCAGTGCTTTGCCATGGCGTTTCAGGACTGTTCAGCGGTGCTTTGCCATGGCGGTCTTTGCCCTGTTCAGCGGTGCTTTGCCAGGGCGTTTCAGGACTGGTCAGCGGTGCTTTGCCATGGCGGTCTTTGCCCTGTTCAGTGGTGCTTTGCCATGGCGGTCTTTGCCCTGTTCAGCGGTGCTTTGCCATGGCGTTTCAGGACTGTTCAGCGCAGTACTTGGGCCCTCCTGGGCTGTGACACTGGCGGTGGTCTCTGGACCAGTGACGATACTTGGGCCCTCCTGGGCTGTGACACTGGCGGTGGTCTCTGGACCAGTGACGATACTTGTGCCCTCCTGGGCTGTGACTCTGGCGGTGGTCTCTGGACCAGTGACGATACTTGGGCCCTCCTGGGCTGTGACTCTGGCGGTGGTCTCTGGACCAGTGACAATACTTGTGCCCTCCTGGGCTGTGACTCTGGCGGTGGTCTCTGGACCAGTGACGATACTTGTGCCCTCCTGGGCTGTGACTCTGGCGGTGGTCTCTGGACCAGTGACGACAGTGCTGGCGGTTGTGTCTGGACCGCCGGATATGATGGCGCACTTCTCTGCCGTGACACTCACAACAGGCTGGGCAGACTTCCTCTGGACCTTCCACACCTTTGTTGGAGTTACAGCTGACTCACCAATCGCCTCCGATCCCATGTCACTTGTTGTCCCACCAGGAGTCTTAAGACGGTCCCGTCGTCCACTCTCCATTTTCAGAGCCTTTACAGGGGGTGGGCTGCCACTGCCTTGGCTCCGGGTCCTACTGCCTGCCCTGGTGGACGGTGCACTCCAAAAACCTGGAACACGCACCACTGGTACTGGAGGCTTTTTGGCTGAGGCGCTACGACGGGACTGATGAGTGGGGGGGTGGGGGCAAAAAGGTCAATTTGACAGAGGGACAGTTTCTGACGAACACTGGGATGGGTAGCTGGAGGGGGTCTGGGAGTGGAGGAAGAGGAGGTGGTTGTAGGAGGTGTCACTTTCGGTGTTTTGGGTGCAGGTGCAGGTACTGGAGGCTGTTGTGAGGTGGATGGATGTTGAGTGAGTGATTGCCGGCGTTTGGGTACTTTGGGAGGGGGCGTCACAGACACATTGGGAGAGGACACAGGGGACGTGTAAATGGCAGTGGAGGTGGTGAGTGCAGTTGAGCGGCTTGTGGTGCTGGATGTCCTGGTGCGAGTCCTAGTGCCTGTAGATGTGGTGCATGCAGGTGTGTGTGTAGACGAGAGTGGGAGGGAGGAGGGAGAAGAGGAGGAGGGGGACACAATGGAGACAGTGGATGTTGCTGTGTTTGTATGTGGGTGAGGCTTGCGTGAGTGCCTGTGGTGTGTGTGGTGCCTATGTTTGCTTGAGCTACTTGTGTGTGTTGACTTGTCTGCATGCTGGTCTGTAGGTGTGCTTGGGATGGGCTGGGGTACAGGAGATTGGGTCTGGGTGGAGGAAGTTGGAGGGGGGAGGCTGGACACAGGGACAATGGCTGCCATCAGTGCTGAGGCCAGAGATTGCAGGGTTCGCTGAAGGACAGCCTGACCAGAATGAATGCCCTCCAGGAATGCATTACCGTGTTGCAACTCCCTTTCTACACCCTGGATGACATTCACAATGGTAGACTGCCCAACAGTGAGTGACCTGAGGAGGTCAATGGCCTCCTCACTGAGGGCAGCAGTGGTGACTGGGGCAGGGCCTGAGGTGCCTGGGGTGAAGGTGATGCCCACCCTCCTGGGTGAGCGGGCACGGGGCGAAGGCTGAGGGGCTGCTGGGAAGGCGGTGCTGGTAGGGGGGGTGGCGGCCGTACCTGTAGAAGTGGGGCGCACAGGTGGTGCCGCCACCACAGGGGAGCTCCCATCGGCGGACGAGTCCATGTCGCTGGTTTGTGATCCGGTGGCCGACGTGAAGCTCCCCTCGCCCTCCGTCCCACTGGTGCATTCAGAGTCTGTGGTGTGGCCCTCCATGGCCATGTGGGATGCAGCTCCCTCGTGCTCCGGTGCCACTGTACCTCCGCCTGATGATGCTGATGTACAAAAGGACAGGGAGAGCAGGAAAAGGGGGGAGACAGAACAACAAGACTTTTAGTGCATGGCATACCGCTACCGTTGGCGGACAAGACAGACGGAGCAGCCCCCTGCATTACGCTGTTCTCCTGCCCTCTGCACATGCAATTTCTGGGACATGGCCTACATGGCAATGGTGGGAATCTGCGCACATTGATGCCACAGGGGCAACTATACCTCAACTTGGCACTCTGCTGAGGTGGGGTTGAGTGCCACATGGCCTACATAACGGAGGGGCCTTGCCTACCTAACTCGCCCTGGCCTAGGGACACCCACAGCCCACCTCCCCCACCCAGACACCTATACTGCACGCAAACTCCGCTGAATGAGGTTGTACTCACCCCCTTGTGTCTGTTGTGATGTCCTCAAGCGCCCATCCAACTCCGGGTAGGCCACCGCCAGGATCCGGAACATCAGGGGGGTCATGGTGCGACGGGCACCCCTCCCATGTTGGGAGGCCATCCCCAGCTGAGCCTCCGCCGTCTTCTTGCTGCAGCGGCGGATGTCCTCCCATCTCTTACGGCAGTGGGTGCCCCGTCTCTGGTGGGTCCCCAGGGTCCGGACCTCCTTGGCGATGGCACGCCAAATGTCCCTCTTCTGGTGGGCGCTGACCTACATGACATGCACAAGGAAAGAGGAAGAGTCATTACCAACTGCACCGTCAATGTGAGTGGCCCCCTCCCTACTCTGGCCATGTGGCTCATTCATTCCCATGCATGACTGTTCTATGTACTCTGCCCCCTTCCCTCTTCCACACAGCCCTCTCCACCCAGGCCTAGCCCATACAACGTTGGTTGGTCTGGAGGACCGTAGAGTAGCGTGTACTGGGGGAGGACCCCATCCACAAGTTTCTCCAACTCCTCTGCAGTGAAGGCAGGGGCCCTTTCCCCAGACGCAGCAGCCATCGTCGCTTCCAGACCGAGGTCACAGCAGCACTAGCAGTGTAGGTCCTCTCCTGTCGAAGGTCAGGTATCTAGTGATTGAACAGATAGAAAATGGCGGTGACGTCCACGTCGGTGACGTCCGCGGCGGTGCGCATCATCACCGCCGGCGCACCTGCTCATTGGCTCCTGGGACCCATAGGGTCCAAAATTAACCAATGCAGCATTGCGCCGCGGTCTACGACCGCCTACCGCGACCGTGTGCAACGCCAGCGCAGTTACCCCACAATCCCATTGTCCCAGTTTAGAGGTCAGGCAGCCGCCATTTCAGGGGCCCACCTGGCTTCATTTACTACTGCGTCACACATAGCTAGGCCTACACTCAACACACATACAGGAAGGGTTTTTTGTCTGGTGTAGTCTTGTGTGTAACTGTGGGTACATACCTGGAGGAATAGTGACTCGTTCTTCGCTGTTGTCCTTCTTAGGCACCGTCAGCTGGGACATATGAGAAGATGGCGGAATCCTCCAGTGTACCGACCGCTGGTGGACCTGTTGACAATGGAAGAAAGACACATCATCGTCACCTACCGGTTTGACCGTTCCACAATCCAGGAACTATGTACCCAGTTGGAGCCAGACCTGATGTCACCAATCCGCCATCCGACTGGAATTACCCCTGACGTGCAGGTGCTGTCAGTGCTCCATTTCCTTGCAAGTGGGTCATTTCAGACAACAGTGGCCATGGCATCAGGGATGTCCCAGCCTATGTTTTCCAACGTGCTGTCCAGAGTGTTGTCTGCCCTGCTGAAACACGTAAGGAGATACATCATTTTCCCTGAGGTGGAGGATTTGCCTACAGTGAAAGGTGACTTCTATGCCCTTGGACATATCCCCAACGTCATAGGTGCCATTGATGGGACCCATGTAGCTCTGGTCCCTCCCGCAGGAGTGAACAGGTGTACAGAAACCGGAAGAGTTATCATTCCATGAATGTCCAGATGGTCTGTTTGGCAGACCAGTACATCTCGCAGGTAAATGCTATGTTCCCTGGCTCTGTGCATGACGCATACATCCTGCTGAATAGCAGCATCCCTGATATGATGGGCCAACTCCAGAGGCACCGTGTATGGCTATTGGGGGACTCTGGTTACCCCAACCTTTCGTGGCTGTTGACCCCAGTGAGGAATCCCAGGACCAGGGCAGAGGAACGGTACAATGATGCCCATGGGCGGACTAGGAGGGTAATCGAACGCACCTTCGGCCTTCTTAAGGCCAGCTTCAGGTGCCTCTATATGACAGGTGGATCCCTATTCTACTCACCGAAGAAGGTGTGCAACATCATCATCGCCTGCTCCATGCTCCATAATTTGGCATTGCGACGCCAGGTGCCTTTTCTGCAGGAGGATGATCCAGATGACGATGTTGTGGTAGCTGTGGAGCCTGTGGAGCCAGTGGACAGTGATGAGGATGAAGCTGAGGAAGAAGAAAACGACAACAGGGAGTCAGTCATACAGCAATATTTCCAGTGACACACAGGTGAGAAAATGTTCTGGTTTAAAATTACATTAACTTTCACACGTCTACCTCTATCCTGTACCTACATTTCACTAACTATTTGTTAATTGAGTTGTACCCTTCCATTTCAGTTTCACAAGTGTGGTAACCTACGTGTCAACTGCTTGCATCCTTCAAGGGCTTGTGATGTGTGACATTGGTATGTTAGCCTTACAATAGGTAACCCATTATGACACTGTAATTGATAATACAAAGTTCCAAATCATAGACTGACTCAAGATTTTTTTGGCTTTCAAGGGTCTTTATTTAAGTGCTAAAAAAATCAAGGAAGGTTGTAAAATTGTGATGGGTGATGGTGGAGGAATGTCCATGGCAGAGTCCATTCTATTCGTCTCACAGGTGCACTGCCCATCTGGGCATTGGAAGTGGAGCTGGGGCAGTTCCAATCTGGGCAGGGTGACAAAGTGGGACAGTGGGGGGACAATCAGGGTGGTCTTATTTCCTGGCGGGGGTCTTGCCATCTTGCTCTGTCCTGTTGCCGGATCTCAGGGACCGCTTGCGTGGTGGTTGTCTGTCTGCAGGGGATGGGGTGCTGGTGTGTTGGTCCTGTGGCGGGGCGTCCTGTCCACTAGCGTGGTGGGCGAGGTGGTGGGCAGTTCGTCGTCCTGGCTAGTGTCAGGGGCCCCTTGGAGTGCCACGGTGTCCCTCAAGGTCTTTTGAATGTCCGTCAGCACCCCTACGATGGTGCCCAGGGCGGAGCTGATGGTCCTGAGCTCCTCCCTGAACCCCAAATACAGTTCGTCCTGCAGACGCAGGGTCTCCTGCAACTTGTCCAGTACCGTGGCCATCGTCTCCTGGGAGTGGTGGTATGCTCCCATGATGGAGGATAGGGCCTCGTGGAGTGTTGGTTCCCTTGGCCTGTCCTCCCTCTGTCGCACAGCAGCCCTCCCAGTTCCCCGGTGTTCCTGTGCCTCCGTCCCCTAGACCGTGTGCCCACTACCACTGCCCCCAGGTCCCTGTTGTTGTTGGGGTGGTGGGTTATCCTGGGTGCCCTGTAGTGGTGGACACACCGCTGATTGACCTGTCCTGGGTAGGGAGGTTTGGGCCCGCTGGGTGGGTGCTGTGCTGGTGTTACCAGAGGGTGGCAGCTCGGTGTTGGGCTGTGGCTGGGCAAGGGGAACCGACTGTCCTGAGGCCCATGATGGTCCGGGCTGGTCATCCGGATCCAGTGGGGCAGAGCTGCTGTCGTCACTGTGGGCCTCTTCTGGGGGTGGAGTGGTGTTGTCTGGACCCTCTGGTGTGGTGACGTTCCTTCGGGTTCCTGCAGGGGTATAAGCACATGATTATTGCATCTGTGTGTGTAATGGTGTGCAATGGTTGGGTGTGCGTGATCCCCAGTGCAGGAATTCCTGTGTGGGGGCTTGTGTGATGATGGTTGGGGGGGGTGTTCTGGGTATATGCACTGGGCATGCTTTGGTGAGGGGAGCACATGCTTAGTTGTGTCATGCAGGGCTTGGTGTTGGGATGGGTGCTTGGTGTCATGTGTAGATTGGTGAGGATTTGGGATGATAGGGGAGGGTGTGAGGGTGGGGGTGTGTGATAGCATGCAGGTAGGGTGGGGGATGTGATAGTTAAGATTTGACTTACCAGTGTCCCATCCTCCACCGACTCCTCCGAGGCCCTCAGGATGCAAGATGGTCAGGACTTGCTCCTCCCATGTTGTTAGTTGTGGGGGAGGAGGTGGGGGTCTGCCGCCAGTCCGCTACACTGCGATGTTGTGCCTGGAGACCGTTGAACGCACCTTCCCCCGTAGGTCGTTCCACCTCTTCCTGATGTCGTCCCTATTTCTTGGGTGCTGTCCCACGGCGTTGACCCTGTCCACTATTCTGCGCCATAGCTCCATCTTCCTGGCTATTGATGTGTGCTGTACCTGTGGGCCAAATAGCTATGGCTCTACCCGTACGATTTCCTCCACCATGACCCTGAGCTCCTCCTCGGAGAAGCGGGGGTGTCTTTGGCGTGACATGGGGTGTTATGTGTGATGTGTGGGGTGGTGTATGTGTTGATGAGTGTGGTGAGTGTAGTGGTATGTGGTGTTTTGTGCGTGGATGTTGTGTGGGTGATGGTGTTGTGTGCCTCTGTGTGATGGGGTTGTCAATAGCTGTGCTGTCTCTCTGGCCTTCTCTCAGAATTTCTGGTTGTAGGGGTTTGTGTGTGATGTGGGTGTGTGTTTTATATTGTGTTGGGTGTGTGGGAGTGGTGTGTGTATGTGTATCAGGTGTGTGTATTTGGAATTGTCCAATGTGGCGGTGTTTTGGAGATGTGTGTGTATTTTGAGCGCGGCGGTGTGTACCGCCAATGGAATACCGCGGTTGAAAGACCGCCGCGTGGATTCGTGGGTCGTAATAGCATGGGCGTGTTTCTGTTGGCGTGGAGGTGGAGGATTTGTTTCCGCCAGTTTATCGCTGACCTTTGGTGTGGCGGTGTTGTGTGGGTGTCTGAATTTCGGCGGATTCCATGATGTGTGTCATAATAGCTGTGGCGGTCTGCCGCGGCGGTGTGTTGGCGGTCTTCTGCACGGCGGTAAGCACCTTATACCGCCAATGTTGTAATGACCCCCATAATCTGTTATGGCAGTGTGCATGGGGTAGGTGAGGGGTCCCTTAGGGTGGCACAACATATTCTGCAGCCCTTAGGGACCTTCCCTGGTCACAGGGCCCTTGGTACCACTGGTACCTTTTACAAGGGACTTATCTGTGTGCCAGGGGTGTGCCAATTGTGGGAACAATGGTACATTTTAGGTGAAAGAACACTGGTGCTGGGTCCTGGTTAGCAGTGTCCCAGCACACTTATCAGTCAAGTCAGCATCAGTATCAGGCAAAAAGTGGTGGGTAACTGCAACAGGGATCCATTTCCTTACACTGGTATTCCGAAAAAATTGTGTTTTTCATGAACATGAAATGCTTTTGGTTGTGAGGTCTAGGTTTAGTTTTCCAAAAGGCAAAATATTTTAAGACAGTATTAAGGTGATGTTTAGGGGTCAACATGATTGCAATTCTGAAATATATTTATTGCTGATAGTTAAGTTTTAATTTACTTTTAGATCAGGAGACCTATTTCTGATATTGGTTTCTTGGTTTCCAGAGAGCATATGCTGATTTAGCTGTTTCAAGATTTGTGTGGAGGCATTTCTTCATCTGTATTGCTAAAACTCTATGTGACATTATCACTATTGCCGCCTGAATCTTGAGTTAGTAAAATGGGTGTGGCGTGTCTGTTGTCTGACATTGTTTTCTCGCTGTAGTCTGAGTAGTAGCACTGCTGTAAGATCTGCCTAGCTCTGCTGTTTATAATCTGCAATTGTTAGTTTTGTGCAACTTTTTTTCCAACCCCTTCCAAATGGATTGTCAGGCATCACATTTGACTAAAACTCTCTTGCAATGAGACAGGATGGACAATTGTAAGTTAGAGGTAGAACTGTTTTTGGGGCATTTCCTGACACTGCATACCCAGATGTGCTGAAGTATCAATTTTCACCAGATTGGGTTGAAAAAATACTTTTTGCCCAACATTTTTATGGTGGTTTTGGGCATGTCAGCCCTTAACACCCCTAGGGATAATCAGCCTTCATGCACCAAGGCAGCTGAAGGATTCTCATGCAAATCAGAGTGCTTCAGGATGCCGTACTGAGTCAGAAGCACAAAATAAATACAATATAATACAATGTAGTGCATTGCAACATTATTGGAAATGTGCCATTTGCTGATGCTTTTTCTATCTTTTTCTCAGGCGAGAACCCCTGAGGCCCCCGTAAGTTAGTAAGTTAGTTGTGCTTTTATTAATTTCTTAGTGCAATTCAAGGTAGATATTTACTGCCGACAAATTTTAAATTCATCAGCCCCCCCCACTAAAGAGCTAATCTTACTGAATTACTTAGGTTTGTTAGCATGCAGTATTGGGCCTCTTGGGCAGTTAAGCATGAGACCCCAAAATATGCAGCTATTCCCAAATTTGCAACTGGAATCGCAAAATGCAGGTATGACTTCAAATCGAGAAAAAACACTTCTTGGTATTGGGTAATCACCTCTGAACCAATAAGTGCCTCACAGTACCTGCCTGGAAACCAGCCTTAGTGGATGTGGAGTGCAGCTGCCCTTTCCGGCACAGGTATGCAAAACACACAGAAGCTCCATCTGCACCAATGGCCAGCCAAAGTGTAGAAAAGGATGCTGGAGAAAGGAAAAGAAAATTGAATTTTTCTGAAAAGAAGTTGAAGATCCTGACTGAGGAGTGCTGTGAGACCCATGAAGTACTTTTTAGAAGGGCATCCATGACAATCCCAGACTCACAGAAGAAAAAGATCTGGCAGGAAATGCAGACTAAAATCTATACCATTGGAGCCACCCACTGCTTTACTGATGAGATCCAGAAGAGGTGGTATGACCTCAGGTTGCGCACTAAAGACAAGATGGCAATGCAACTGTCTGAATCCCGGGCAACAGGAGGTGGCCCCCCAACTGTACCCTCACCCACTGCACTGGAGACCATGGTTGAGACCCCACCAGAGCCTGAGGCTATTGTGGGGAATGGGAACATTGACAGGACAGCACCTGAAAGCTCACAATTAAGTGTGATTTCCTTAATATTGTCACATCTCAGTCCTCACATCTTTGTCCATATCCATACAGAACTGCAGCAGACGGTTGTTCTCCAACTTAGTTTAAAAAACAAGTATCAATACAGTGAATTATTGGCCATCTAGTCAAAAATCCAGCACAGGTGTCACTTGTACAAATTTAGTGGGGTACTGCTACCAAAACATACTCATCGATATCTCATCATGTCAGTAAGTAAACAGAATCTCATTATTTTCCACAGATCTCCCTGAGGTACAATCAGATGACACTAATCTGGAGGGAGTGGAGGACACAAACATAGCAGGTGAGGAACCCATCCCCATTGCCAGTAACCAAAGCACAACATCAGCCTAAGGCGGCACTGCCTCACTGTCATCACGGGCAGCATCAACGGAGGATAACAAAGCCACTCTGCCCACCAATCCCATCAAGCACTCATGTGAGGAAACACCATCATGTTGCAAGGTGTGGGCGCAGTCAGTGCCAGGAAGCACATCATGCTGTAGAAGCTGAAGCCAACACAAAGTTGTTCAGAGACATTGAGGCGTCATTATCCAAATTCAATGCCTGCAACACAAGAAGATGAAAATCATGGCCAGAAAGATGCAGAACATGCAGCAATACATATAGGTGGTCATTCTGACCCTGGCGGTCTTTGACCGCCAGGGCGGAGGACCGCGGGAGCACCGCCGACAGGCCGGCGGTGCTCCAATGGGGATTCCGACCGCGGCGGTAAAGCCGCGGTCGGACCGGCACCACTGGCGGGGTCCCGCCAGTGTACCGCGGCCCCATTGAATCCTCCGCGGCGGCGCAGCTTGCTGCACCGCCGCGGGGATTCCGACCCCCCCTACCGCCATCCAGATCCCGGCGGTCGGACCGCCGAGATCCGGATGGTGGTAGGGGGGGTCGCGGGGCCCCTGGGGGCCCCTGCAGTGCCCATGCCACTGGCATGGGCATTGCAGGGGCCCCTGTAAGAGGGCCCCTACATGTATTTCACTGTCTGCTGCGCAGACAGTGAAATACGCGACGGGTGCAACTGCACCCGTCGCACAGCTTCCACTCCGCCGGCTCGATTCCGAGCCGGCTTCATCGTGGAAGCCTCTTTCCCGCTGGGCTGGCTGGCGGTCTGAAGGCGACCGCCCGCCAGCCCAGCGGGAAAGTCAGAATTACCGCCGCGGTCTTTCGACCGCGGAACGGTAACCTGACGGCGGGACTTTGGCGGGCGGCCTCCGCCGCCCGCCAAGGTCAGAATGAGGGCCATAATTTTGATTTGATAACAGTGGGGCACAATTGACAACCATGAACGCCAATACGGTCAGTCTCACCACCTCGACACAGGATTTATGCCCAGGGGCGAAGCTTCAGGGAGGGTGTTTTGGGGTGTTACATTCCTTCTAATAAATGTATTTTCTGACAAATAGTTAGGTAAATGTGCTTTCAGTTGGGTATGGTGAGGTTTCAGTCAGATTTCACCAGGAATGTTTACATAAACACAAACAAAAATGCACACACACACTCCCTTCCTCTCTGCTTTGAATGACTTCAAAAATGTTTGTTATTTTACAAAATATTGGGCCTGATTACAACTTTGGAGGAGGTGTTAATCCATCCCAAATGTGACGGATATACCACCAGCCGTATTACGAGTTCCATAGGATATAATGGACTCGTAATACGGCCGGTGGTATATCCGTCACTTTACTGTCACTTTTGGGACGGATTAACACCTCCTCCAAAGTTGTAATCAGGCCCATTGTGTTTTCTTTCACTTAGTACCCCTACCAATTCACATTTGTCTTCCTTTCCACTGCCCTTTTGACCCTCTCATATGCTCATATTAGAACTTACCTTGAGAGGTCATTTTTTGCAATGTGATCCCTTCGGTGTTCCCCTCCACTGTTGTGTTCTGGTCTCCAGGCTGCTGAAGTGGTGGGTCCAGATCCTCATCTTCAGAATCACTGTCCTCCAAAGGGAAGGGTAGTCCGCACCTCGTTGCTATGTTATGCAGCATGACACATGTAGCCACAATTTTGCAGTCTGTGTTGGGGGAAAGCTGTTGTGCTCCTACACTCTTGTGAAGGCACCAAAATCTTGATTTCAGCATGCCAAATGTTCTTTCATTCACCGCTTTGGTGCATCGATGAGCAGTGTTGTACCTCCTTTCATTTTGGTTTGCTGGGGTTAGGTATGAGGTGTGTATCCAAGGCCTTAACGCATGCACACTGTCACCTGTAACAAAAAACATAAGTGTGAGCACGACAGAACCTAAGATTTGACAATCACATTAATTTGTGTTATGATGCAGCAGCACATTACCTAATAAATAGACATCCTCAAACTACCTTCTTTCCAGGTGCTGGTGTATTCCACTATGCCTGAAGATGTATGAGTAATGGGTGCTCCCTGGGAATTTTGCCACTATATCTGTGACTACATGATGTGCATCACATGCAACTTGGATATTGTGGGAATGTATATGTTTCCTATTCCGAAACAGGTATTCTGTGTAGGCTGGAGAACAAATGTGTTCCATCTGCACCCCCTAAAACATGGGGGAATTCGACCACCCTGTAAAAGTTTAACTTTGTACTTTTAATTTCCTCTGCATTCCTGGGTACATATATGAACCTGTTGATGTTTAGGACCATGGCATCCAGGAATTTCCTAAACAAATTAGACCGTGCACTTTGTGACACGCGACCAGCAACAGCAATCACGCCCTGGTAGTTGCCCAAGCCCAAAAGGTGCAGTGAGAACAAGACCTGCACATGAGTGGGGACGGAACTGCTGTGCAGGGTACTGCTTTCAAGATGTGGTTTAAGTAATTCAATCAAATTGAGTATCACTGCAGTATGTAGCCTGTATTTTTCAAAGATTTCCTCCTCTGTCTGCTGGAAAATGGTAAGTCTGGTTCTAAAGATCGTCTCTTGTCTCCTCCTCCTCTGTTGAGCAGCTAGTAGTCATATTCCCCTTCACAATCACATGGAGAGCAGTCACCGTGGAAACCCCATATATATTCTGGGCCAGCTTTTATAGTTTGCACACAGTTACCACCTAAAAGGAATCAGTGCAAAATTGCTTATTGTGACTGCCTCAAACATAAGATTCTTCATGTGCCTCCCACGGAGGACAGCCTTCACTTCTAGGACCCACTGACCCATTGTTGAAACATCACTGGCATGATAGACAAGGCCAGTTCTTCCGCACCCCAGTTGTAAGGTGGAGGGGGTTTCCAGAGCTTTCAAGACTACATATTGGTCTTGGAGCTGGGTTGCTGCCACCAGTTGTGGTCATAATGGGCATGGCTCTCCCACATCTCCGCACTTGTAAGGACTTATTCCTGATCAGGAAATCTTCTGAACGGTGAAATCAAGTGACAACAAATCATCTTGCTCTCCCATCAGCAGAGTCTAAATGAAAAGACATGTTAAGCCTCTGGACTTTTAACATTTGCTCTACTTTGTTTCCAAAATAGATTGGTGAATTTGAAAATCAACTGCAAGAGCTGAGTTTTCGGATTTTGCATCTGCTTTCCATGAACCACCCCCAGAGAATACACCTGGCCGTCACTGATAATGATGGTTCTGAAGCAGATTTGAATACATCCAATGAAGTGTGGGTCAAGAATCAAAGCTGATCATTTCTAGCAAACCTTAGGCCCATATTTAAGGAGAGTTAGCGTCACCTTAACATCATTTATTTTGACGCTAAAGCTGTGCTAACTTAACTCCATATTTATATTTTGACGCTAGACACGTCTAGCGTCAAAATATTGGAGTTAGCACCATTTCTATGAAGCGGCAACCCACCTTGCGTAAATGAGATGCAAAGTGGGCGTTCCCTTCCTAAAAATGTCACTAGCCCTCCAGCGCCATATTTAACAACCAATGCAGAAACAATGCACAACTAGGAGGCGCTAAGCCCGATTAGCGTCATTATTTAACACCTGTCAGACCATGCGTTAATGTGCTGGTAGGCCTATTTCCAGGGGGAAACACCATGGAATGGGCACAAAGATGCCCACCCCAACCCCCAGCTTCACCACCACCCACACCACAGGGACACTACAGAAGGAGTTAACCTACCCCAGGTAAGGTGCAGGTAAGTGTTGTGTGTGGTGTGCCACTGGGGACACTGATACCCTGTGGTGGCCATTGGGGTGGTGATAATGACGCCTGTCTATACTTAGACAGGAGTCATTTTTTCGCTGCCTGTGCATCAAAAAATTGCGCGAGGCTTAATAGCATCAGATTGTTTGCAGCTAATCAGCCTACAGATTTTTTTTTTACCCACTAACACCATTTACCCTAACGCCATCCCTCACCGGCTAGCGTCTTTTTTTGAGACACTAGCCATTCCTTAGCTCCATCATGCGTCATTTCTTAAATGTGGAGCACAGATGGCATTAGGGAATGGCGTTAGCTCGTGTAAAAAAAATGATGCACAACTGCGCTAGCGCAGTTTTGATCAATTTTTCCTATATATGGGCCTTAATGAGCCCGCGTTTGGAAGGCCTCACACAGCACATGCATTGCCTGGATGTGAGCCCGTGCACAGCCTCTGGTAAATGCCTGCATAGGTCAGTTGGGCTGGCAGTGTCCTGCATCTTCCACTGACATTTATAACTGTCTAGTGAACTGAGGGACGTGAGAATCATCTTTGGTTGCCTGAAGGGGGAGTCGGAATCACATCCATACACCAGATACTGCTTTAAAACAAAACGAGGGAGATCACTATCCGTCACATCTTTCTTTTCCCTTAGGATCATTGACTTTATAGCATCAGGCCCTGGAACTTTGGAAATACCTGAGCGATGCTAGTGCCCTTCTTCAGGGCGGGTGCCTGTCGCTGAAGATAGTGCCAGCTTTCTCTCTTCTCCCTCTCTTACACTCACAGAGTTGCACTTCAAAGCTTGCATGTTTTTCCATCCTTTGAGCCACGTTGAACGAATGTTTTTACATAGCTAGCCTTCGGGGAACATTTCAGCCCTCGAGACTCACACAATGTTAAGTGCTCTGTGTGATGTGGCCCTTCTTTTGAAAGCAGAATGCGGTCACCGCCATTTTCCTGCGGTGGGCAGGACCTGATGCTCGGCATACTGTTTTGTCTGAAAATACTGTATAAGTATACTCCATTCACCATTACCACTTCGAAGCAGCTCAATTACATTTGCTGTCAGTATGTTAAATGTTTAATGATGGAAACAGTGAAAAAATGGTAATTCTGGGTTTGGGAGCCAAAACAGAAAGCTTTTAGTTCGCTATGTAGTGGTAAGCATTCTATTGCTTTGGAAAAGTTTGTAAGTGGTGTTTATTTTCAACAGTGTTTTGTCTGTGTTGCATCGGTGCCTCTGTGCTTTTTGTAGAGTTGTGACGATTGCTCTGCCTGAGGCAGTGAAATAACAGCTTCACCAGCAACATATTTATGGTAGGACTGGCCTTTGGGGCAATCAGGCAGTGCCCGGTGGGCTAATCTAATAGGTTAGTGTGTGGGTGGGTTTTGATTGTTTTTGGGCTGTTTTCTAGTCTGCTGGGCCAGTTTGTACTGTTGATTTCCTTGGTATTAAAGCAAACATTGCCTCGCCTGCAGCAAGCTCAAATCATGCAGTCTTTCATACCTTGCAAAACACATATAGTACGTGAATTTATAAGTTCAAAGCTGCCCCAATTTGCATATGTGGACCACTTTTGTAGCTATCCAGTTCACAAATTGGGGCCACTTCGGTACCTTCTGTACTGACCACCCCTCCGTCAACCAGTAACTTTTCCCTATTGTAAAATTCTAGTGAGTGATTTAAGCTTTCCCATCCGTTTAAATCCTTCCTGCTGTTGTTTTGTCAGTGTCAATGTATAAACCTTCTAAATTTGCCATTCATGTGGCAGCCCATTGGTTTGCACTGCCCTTTGACTTCGATGCTTACTTCTCACCCCCACTGCCACACTTCAGCAACAATTCTGATGTCACTGGAAATTGGTAAGCATATTTCAGGAGTTGGAGGACTTTCTCACAATAAGTGTGAGGGAGGACCAGGACAAAGTTTGCAAACAATGTAAGTCCAAAAGGTACCAAATGTACACCAAACAAATTCCAATAGTTTGTCAAAACTCTCCTTGTAAGGAAATGTAGAAGCCGAAAAGTAATTAAATTCCTTTATTATATATGTTCTAATCAATTCTTCCATTTTCTCAAGTTTCCAGTACAACAGCCAACACATGTTTCGTCTCAATAGTGACTATTTCAAGGCTGTGGAAGTATATAAAAAACTTCAAAAATATAGTAAATCAAACTCGATGACAGAGAACCATCTTGTAGATGCAAGTTAAACATGTCAACTGTTCAAAGTTACGCCCAAGGGTCCACCACAAGTGCCATGCACAAGTGGAAAGTGGATACCAGAAAGTGCAGCTAACCCCTTGGGTACACACACAATAGAGACAAGATTATTTTTTTTGTAACTGCGAGAAACAGTCAGAAGCGTGCATGGGTGCAGATCCGGCAAAAGTCGACAGCTGTGTCACCAAGGAAGGGTTAGGTAAAAAAATCAGTATGTGCCCATGGAAAACATAGAATTGCATTGAGTTCAACCAAGAAGAGTTAGAAATCATGTGTGAACAAATGTGAACTTAGGAAAAGGGTGCAAGATATAACTAAGGATAAAGACAGGTAAGAAAATTGACACTGAGCTAACCTAACATCAAGTAGAGAGTCAAGCCACAAAAAAAGCACGAAATAGTCCAAAGAGAACCACAAATGTAGCAATAGATAGTCTTGGAAAACAAAAAAGAAAAAGCATAAAGCAAACAAAATTGACAGCTTAATGTGATAATAGATCCACAAACTGCCACTGTTTTCATGCAAAATTGTTGGTACACTAACCTTTTTGGCACACATGAGTAAGCCACAAAGTATGGGTGAGCATGTGCTAATACTCAAAATTTTATAAGATCTCCAGCTGGTGTGATCAAGTATTTGTATCGGTGAAAACAATCAACATAATAGGCAAATAATTAGTGGTAACCAAACAGAGGAGGAACTGTTTATAGTCCACCTGAGGCTGTAAAATAGGTTGCCAGCAAATTGCATTAAAAACGTTGAGAAACAGTATCAAACGCAAAAGTGGAAACCACAATTACTGTAAGTACACCATAAACCTGTGAAAGCCTAGCTCGTAAAAGGCCATAACATGTCAGAAAAAGTGTGAATTAATGACTGCAGTAAAGGAGAATTATTTGAATCCACCTAAGGTGACAACGTAAAAAGCCATATTTCATGTGTCATCTAGTCTAACGGGAATAGTGGAGGGAGCTCAAGTATCGCAGAAATGCAAGCCATGGTAGGATGAATAAAGTAGAAGAGACCCCCAAAGTGAAATTACTATTCAATTTACAATAAGGGGAGATGAAAGTAACACACTGCAAAAGCATTATATGAACACTGTATGTCCATCATGCTAAAACTTAACATATATATTAATCCTAACATGTGCTTGAATTCTTATGGCATGAAAGAAAGCTACAACTCAAAATGTTTGGTAATGTCACTACATACGTAATTTTGTTGAAGAGAGTATTGCACATGGACATGTCAGAAAACACTCCATTTACTGTGCTTGAAAATGCATGTAGTTCTTTATCTATGTTTAGACCTATCGCGACCCCACGTAGCCTCGAAATCCATTGACATTCAGATTTTCTCAGGGTGGCCACCCAGGCTATTCCATGAAATTTGATGTTATACATTTCCAATGGAGTTGGAAAACTGTGTGACTTTGAGAAGTATATGGGGTAATAAAGCTAAAGCGCCTATCTTTCTGAGTGGTAGCCTTCTTGCTAGAAAGTAGAGAATGTTGTGTCATATTTAAAACATGTTCCTTTCCTTCTGCAGTGTATGTTCAGAGTACCCTCTAGTTCTAAAGTGGTTTTCCATCAGATCTAATTCATACCTGAAAACCTTGTCCTCACTACTGTGTCTCAAATGTGTCATTTCTCCTAAAGGTATGGCATAAATCTGTGCACTTGGATGTGATGTAGTAGTACAGAGCTGCATGCCATGGGTTTTCAATAAAGTCTTGACAGAATATTAGAGCCGTCTGTATAGACTGTGAAATCTAGAAAATCTATTTGTTTAAAGGAAATGTTGTAATGTTGCTGTTGAGATGGATTATAAACTCATTGAGCTCAAGTAAACTGCCAGTCCACATGACAAAAATGTCGCCAATATATCTCCCCCAATGTTAAATGCAATTTCTGGTGGACAGTCCTGCCATAATATTGCAAGCAGGCAACCCGTGGTTACACATATGAAGGCCCTTCAAGAGATCCTTCCCAGTCGTTAGGCTTCTTTCAGTCAGCACCAGTCCAACATTCTATGATGATGTCCCACACTCCCTGCTGCTCTAGCTGGCACAAGAATCTTCCTGCCATAACAACACTGTGTTCACATTCTCATATAGAAAATAAAACAAAGACTTAATTGAACTATACCCCTAAAGAAATGCATGTCAACAACTGGTCTGAAAACATGCCTAGGCCCAAGAAAAGCAATAACACTTTCTCAAGGCTACCAAGTAGTTTACAAAAGTGAAGACCAGGGCGGGCTCTATGTTGGCCTGCGCAGCCGCACCTGGCTTTGACTTTTGGGGCACTGTGATTAGAAATAACTTATGGCTTTAAGAGCAACATTTCAGAGTTCCTTGTGAGTTGGACAGATTTTGGGCAACAATAAAAATGTCTGCTGGAGAGAGATGAGTTTTGCCTAGCGGTATTTTTGACTCATCATAAAGTAGCGCAGAGGATTAAAATGCCTGCTGCAAAAAACATGTTACATGCAGATCACTGAACTGTATTTTATGTAGATAGCTCGGTGGGTTACTGTCTTTGTCACAGAGATCTTTTTGTTACTTGCAGTTTATAAGTTATAGTCATAATATAACACAGTAACCTATGAACTGGCATCAAATAGCATAAACGCAAACTGCAAGGCATGGGATTGGAGCTTTAGGTTTTTCCCAGTCTTTCATTATCCTAATGTTGCTAAAAAGGGTTAGTTTGGGTAGAAATACATTGTTATCAGTAAAGCCAACCCTAACCACTGTGGTACTTTTTAAATCCAGTTTGTGCTTCCACAGACCAAACACTCTTAAAATATACTACCTACTACTATGGATGACATGTGACTATTACACCTTGCAATCCTTGTTGTCTTATGTAACATGTAACACGTAGGATTCATTGTCTCTGTACAATGAGTGTGTGATGTAAAGAGTTCTGACACCCTACACTGATATGAGTAGTGCTATAAAACAAATGAAATGCATGTGAAAGAGGGGCTATGAGGGGCACTGTTGCACAGTGGTAGTGAGGGAACCCGTGGAGAGACAGGTCGTTGGTGGGGTGCCATTAAAGATTGTCGCACCAGGAGCTACCTGCAAGAAAACGTGCCCCAGCGATGATGCAACTGTAAAGCTCTAAAGGATTACATCTACACCAGTGTTTCTATCATAATTTTTCTCAGTGTGCAGCATTGGGATACTTGCATGAGCTCCGTCCTTTGCAGAGTGTACAACTGAATGATGGAATGAGGCAAAATGCAAGGAAGATATCGGAACTCACAAAAGAAATTGGGCAAAATTAGTCAAAAATATAAAGTGTATGATTCTAACTATATTAGCTAAAAGAGCATTCAGAAGGTTTTGAGGAACGTTGACGTAACAATCCAATACTGATAACATATGTTTCTAGAGCATCTGCACAACAAAAACATCCAAAAGCCTTATTCAACTACAGCAGAAAATATATTTATATACGTGAGCATTCTATTAATCACAGAGAACAAAGCAACACCAAGAAGGGCAGTATAAGGTTTTTCCATCCAGTCCAGAATACACAGTTGGAGCAATTTTTGGGCTGAGCAAGTGAGATCATGTTTTGGCTTGTCATAGATCACTTCATTGGCCAATGGCTGTTCGTATCCAGTTTAATATTGGCTTCCTGATTTTAAAATGTATTAATCAATTTGCTGTCTAATGCTTATCTTCTAAATGTAAGCCCTGGCTGGCCACCAGGCTTCTTTGCAGCAAAAAGCAAGGTTTACTGAAGGGTGTTAAGTATTGGCTTTATATGCAGGGAGGTAGAGCCTTCACAGTTCAGGCCCCTCTGGTTTGGAACAAATGTCAAATTGAGGGGGGAATGATGCTGCTGCTGTAGTGCGTCACCTTGCTTCCGGCCTCTGACTCCAGCCCCGCCACCCTTCAAACTGCAGCACGTCAGCTCAAACGCAGAGGATAAACTCTGTTGAAGAGTCCTTGCGTTTTGGCATCCCTTGAAGCCTTCTAGGGGTAGCGCTTCCCCCCGTCACGCTGAACTTGAACTTGCCACCTGGACCCTGGATTGAATGATTATTGAATGGTGCCAGTGCCTGGCGTGGGGGTTATTGCTTTTAGAGGCTCATCACATGGAATGAGGTGAGCGTGGATTGAAGTGGCATATTAGGGGCTAGGTAACATTGATGTAATATTGATTGGCCTTTGCTGGCACTGGTGCAGGCTGCCTTCAGGCCTTCATGCCGGGCCGAGAAGAGACTGAGGAATAATCCTCTGTGACCTTTGTTGTCTGTGCTGCTTGCAGTGCCTGCCCTGACCTGACTTGTGATTGCTTTGGTTGCCTCGAGACAGCCTTGAGGCTGCCTTGGGTTTGTCATCACCTCTTTCCCTTTTTAGGTCGAGCATAGGCATATGACCTCTTGTATACTTTTAGGTATACATCTTTTGTGGGCTTCCAGCTATTTCATTTGCTAGTTTAAGTGTCATTTAAAAATCCTTGCTTGCTAGTGGTCACCCATGCCTCCTTGTCACCTCCTTCTCTGTGGGAGCAGGGACCAACTACTGTATAATTATGCTTTGTCCTGTTTATCTTGTCTGTAGGGGAATTTTTTTTAACTTTGTTTCCTGCTCATGTCTAGGGATGCTTTCCTTTTAATTTGCAGAGTATTCTTACTCTGAGTTTACCTTAGCTGTAAACAAGGCTATAAATCAGGCTATCCTGGTCACGTTTGTTTGCTCTTCATGGAGCCTAGTGTGCCTGCCGGTGCTGGGAGGGAGGGCAGAGGCACGCTTGTTTATTTAATTGCTTGTTAGTTAGGGAAATACATACTCTAATGTGTCGCTCGAGACCCGTGTGTCATGTGTCACTACGTCGCTGTGCAGCCTTTAATGGTCAGAGAATCATTGCCCAATCAGCTTTCATTTCCATTCAACATGTGGTAACAGCTGTCGTATGTGCTGAGAAGTGACAGAGATTGGAGAAATGGTTGGTACCTGAGGTACTGTGTGGCCAGCGGCTTAGCGTACATCAGCCCTTCCTTGGTGGATCAAGAGAGATATTGGTCTTGGCGTGAACAACTGCACTGCAAACTCCTTTCTGAGAAGTGCTTTGTGGAATGATTATTGCAAGACTTGCGTATCCCAGAATGCGTCAGCTTTGTTTCATGATTCTTGTCCAGATTTGTTAACCTATGGACAAGAGTTTGGCACAAGTGTCCTGGCACATGGATGCCATCAGTGGTGATAATGCGCTTTACAATTACACGTAACATAACATTTGTACTCCAACGTTCTTACCTGACATGTTTGTCATAGCACCCCCTGGGTTTTTGATGCATTCTTTAAACCTTGGTAAGAGGAGTCATGTTATAGACTTACATTTTATTCACTCAAAGAAATGCGTTCCGCCCTCCTACTTTCATTGAAGCTGCACAGCAGGCCCCAGGCCGCAGCCCCGTGATGGCTTCTGGCCTGAAACAGGAACATGGGGCGCTTATCTCCCTGCATCCCAGCTCAGGGCCATCAGTGCACGTTATTACCTCCCACAATTTTATTGGGGCAGCGCTTTTCTTTCTCTAGGGTTTCATTTTCTCCGCTTAGCACAGGAAATAAATGCTGAAAGTTAATGGAAACATTTAATTGTCCTGTTCTTCCAGTGGGTGGAGTAGAAAACCAAACAGCATTAATTCGCAAGACGCACAACTCTGTTTCTTAATTATTTCCCAATTCAATAAATGCTGATATGTGCAGTTCTTTGTTTTGCGTTTCCACTTAACGGACAGTTCAGGTCCCTATTAACGATTAACATTGCTATTGTTTGTATGCTCAATTTTATATGCATCTTCTTTTACGAAGTTCAACAATAATAGAAGTATATATTTAAATGCACATCCTGTTTCTCTGCATTTTGATATCAACAATATCTACTTACGCTGCATTTCCTCAGTGACTTTTGAGAGATATAAGTAACTGCTGTAACACGCAATATTTTCATGTTTTGCTGCAGATAGAGGGAGAAGGTAAATGGAAGTGCTTTAGTTATATGAAGGGCCACTGGAATTATGTGCAGAGAGGACCAAATTATGTGGCAGGGTTGACCAATTCACCTGGCAAGAAACGTCCAGTTATGCATTTACAATGTCAATAGCTGTAACTCAAGCAAATGCGAGACCTATTGCATTGCAAATGCTTTTTTTGTCTGCCCTTGCCCCCTTGCTGCGCTTCTGCTCCTCTGCTAGGTCACTGGTTTGGTCTGATTGCTTGATAGCTTGCAGCGAGATGAGCACAAATTATTAAAGCAATCCATGAAAAGATGCCAGCAAAAACCCCAAAATCAGTTTGACCTGCCAAACTCTCGGAGAAGCGGAGGAAACATTTGGGGCCATATTTATACTCCGTTTGCGCCGAAATTGCGTCGTTTTTTTTGACGCAATTTCGACGCAAAACTAACGCCAACTAACGCCATATTTATACTATGGCGTTAGAGGCGAATAGCGCCAAAGTTCCCGGAATGTGCGTCATTTTTTAGCGTGAACCCCTTCCTTGCGTTAATGATATGCAAGGGAGGCGTTCCCGTCTAAAAAATGACTCCCAGGCCTTTACGTGGTATTTATACTCCCGGGCAAAAGAGACGCCCGGGAGTTGGCGTGGCTAAAAACGGCGCATTTGCGCCACTTTTTAACGCCTGCTCAGGGCAGGCGTTAAGGGGCCTGTGGGCTCAAAATGAGCCCACAGGTGCCCTCCCATGCCCCCAGGGACCCCCCCTGCCACCCTTGCCCACCCCAGGAGGACCCCCAAGGATGGAGGGACCCACCCCAGGGACATTCAGGTAAGTTCAGGTAAGTATAATTTTTTATTTTTTATATTTTTTTTTGGTGGCATAGGGGGGCCTTATTTGTGCCCCCCTACATGCCACTATGCCCAATGACCATGCCCAGGGGACAGAAGTCCCCTGGGCATGGCCATTGGGCAAGGGGGCATGACTCCTATCTTTACAATGATAGGAGTCATGTTGATGGGGGATGGGCGTCGTTAAAAAATGGCGCAAGTCGGGTTAAGACGATTTTTTCGACGTAACCTGACTTGCCCCATTTTAAGACGCCCATGCGCCATTTTCCCCCTACGCCGGCGCTGTCTGGTCTACGTGGTTTTTTCCCACGCAAACCAGGCAGCGCCGGTCTGATTGCGCCGTCTAACGCCATTCCATAAATACGGCGCCCGCTTGGCGCTTCAGAATGGCGTTAGACGGCGCAAAACTTTTTGACGCTAAACTGCGTTAGCGCAGTTTAGCGTCAAAAAGTATAAATATGGGCCTTGATGTCTGAGCCAAGGAGTGCCCAGAAGAGCATTCTGGGGTCTATTAATTGGTCGGCTGTGGGCCGAGCTCCACAATTACGAATGGAGCAAAGGAAGGGCTTGTCAGGCCGCTCCTCTGATAACCCCTTTGTATGTACCCTTGACAGTTCCCCCAGTACCTCATCCCTGAAACCGGTAGAAGCTGGAGATGCATTAGCAAGATCTGGAGATACATCAGTAAGAGAATGAGGGGTTGAGTCCTCAAGAGATCAGAGGCCGCAAGAGAGTCCCGGAGATGTTGAGGCTGGGGCAGCGGGGCAAGATCTACAAGGAGTTTCACCCAAACAGTGGATGCAGGTCATGGAGGGGCAAGTGGTGGAGCAAGGTGCGCAAGGTGAGCAACGAGATCAACAAAATCAGACAAATCCACCAAAGGAGGATGGTAGAAAATGCAGGTCTACTACTGAAAATGCTGAGGACAGAGGCCGAGGCTTGGAAGCCCTTATTCCAAATGAACCAAACAGTAATAGGAGTGCCGATTGAAGCCGTAGTGAGACAGAGAAACCTACTTGAAGTAGTTGTCGTCAGTGACCAGATTAATGTTGGTTTAGAGGAGCAGGGGGTGTTGGCTCTGGAGCAGGAGGAGATTGGCACTACCGGCCGACAGACTGAGGCAGCTGGGTCTGAGGCTCCCAAGGGTTTGATTTGCATGCTCTCTGAGCTCCTATCAGTGATAAAATCTATTAAAGCCATGCAGGCAAAAATGGAAGATGATTTGAGAGAGTGGCTAGACTCAGTTAGTGTACAGCTGGGGAGTCTCTCAACCCCTTTGAATGAGATGGAACAGAGAGTACATAATCTGGAAAAGATTAAACAATACCTTGAGAAGGAGGTAGCGTGGCTGAAAGAAAAACAAGGGCAGATGGAGAAGCATGAAAGGAAATTCAATCTTTGGTTCAACGGTATCCTGGAGCATAGTGAAGGTACTGTTGGATGCATCAAATTGGTAGAAAACCTGATTCAGCCTTTCATTATTCTAGAATTTGACCAGGACTTAACAATTTCATGAGCTCACTGTGTCCTAGATCACATTAGTGGTCAGGCCAAGTATCCCTGTACTGTGCTAGTGAACTTTGCTGATTTTAAAATTAAGGAGAGGATTCTGGCCTAGGTAATAAAGGAGAAAGCCTTTAAGTTGGTGAAGAATTTTGATTTTCAAATATATTCAGACATGACGATAGAGGCAGCTCAGAGGTGCAAGGAATTTAAGACTTTGGGGCAGATTTATGGAAGGTGGCGCTGCACCGAGTGCAGCTCCACTTTCCCTGCGCCCTTTAGCACCCCCTATCGCCCCCATGTGTGTGCCATATTTAAAATATGGCACACCATGGCGCACGGTAGGGGGCAATAGCGTCATTTTTCAAAATATTGGCACTACTCATGCAGAGTACATAGGGGCCCATTATAGATAATGGAAGCCCCCTTTTAACGCCTGCTCTGAGCCGTGCCGTACAAAATGACGCAAGGAAATCTCTTATCTTAATGGGGGAACACCCCCTTTGCATACATTATGCCTGGAGCAGGCATAATGTGGCACAAAGGGTTACAAAGTGGTGCAATGCATGCATTGCACCACTTTGTAAATATGGCTATAGGAATTTGGCCTTGTTGGGCCATATTAGTGTAAAAAAATGATGCTAATGTGGCGCCAGGAGGCGCTAGGGGCTTATAAATATGTTCCTTCGATTCCAACATTTCAGTCAGTGCGGTGAGCAAGCTTCTATAATTTAGCATTCCAAGCTTAAAGTTCTTTATAAGGGTTCCTTCACAGTTTTAGGTAATGTGCGTGATGCCAATTAGTTCCTAGAGTCGATGCTTTAACTTAATTCCTACGTTTGGCTGTGGGAATGTATTTTTCAAAATATGTGTAGCTGAGAATTTTGTGGGAGAGGTTGGATAGAAGAGGCCAGAGATCTTGGCACGTGTGATGCTGCCAATATTCCTAGGGTGGGGGGTTGGGATGCATGTGGAGGGTGGTTGGAAAGGCGGGCCTCCCACCGTGGCTTGGGGTAGAGTGGCGTGTGGGGTTGGTGGAGGTTGGGGTCAGAGGGATAGTTTGGCATACTTGATAAAAGGAGATCCAATATGGTGAATAGAAGGAGTATACACTAGTATAAAGTGCAGCATTCAAAATCAGGAGCTGTCTATGTTGGTATGGTTTGATGGTGCAATGGTTTTGAAGTGGTGGAATGTTAAATGGATGGTGGGGTGGCGGATTCCACTTCTGGGGAATGGTGACCTAATCATGCCTTGGAAGGGAGGAGGTTTGGAAGTGTGCTAAAAGTCTTGCACACTTGCACTTTAGTTACTACATGAAATTACTCAGCAAGGCAATAGAAAGTTTAGATTACATCTTGGAAACAGATGCACTTAAAATTTTGGCCAGCTGCCAGTATTTTCTATGCGTTTGCACCTTTCCACGCTAGGCACTGTATGGATTTTTTGTACTTTTTTGTGAACTACGTTCATTTTTGGGGAATAGAAGGTAGGTGTGATGTCTAAGAGCACTTTGAAAGTTGCTTCTTTTAATGTTATTGGGTTTAACAATAAGAAGAAGTTTATACATTTACACGCCAGGCACTTTATGCACTTTATACAAATGTTTTGCATTTGCTATGTATTACGTTTATTGTTTGGGAATAGAAGGCAAGTGTGATGTCTAAGAGCACTTTGAAGGTTGTTTCTTTTAATGTTAACGGGCTCAACAATAAGAAGAAATTGCATGCTGTAGAAGCCTGGGTTGTAGCTGAAAGCCCTTCTGTGGTTCTATTGCAGGAAACCCAAATATCGGTTGAAAAGCTTTCAGAGTTTTCCATGTTTAAAGGTTGGGCCGGTTATAAATGTTTCTCATCTGCCCAGGCTGCACACCATGGTACTGCTGTTTTTGCTGGCTAAGGGATTGAGGGCCGAAGGGTTTAATTCTACTAGTGATAAATATGATTGCTGGTGCTGGTCAATTGTTTGGTGTTCTCAAGATGACCCACTTTTTTGAGTCTGTATGTCTCAGTGGAGGCTAATGCTGGGCCTTTTGAGGAGTTATTTCAGTCGTTATTGCAAGTACCGGGAGAGATTAGTATGGGCGTCAATTTTACATTTTTGAAGGACCTGAGATTAGGGCCCATATTTATACTTTTTGACGCAAAACTGCGCCAACGCAGTTTTGCGTCCAAAAAATTAGCGCCGGCTCCGTCTGGTGTGCGTTAAAAAAAACGACGTACACCAGGCAGCGCCGGCGTAGGGGAAAATGGAGCTTGGGCGTCAAGAAATGGGGCAAGTCAGGTTGAGGCAATTTTTTCGCCTTAACCCGATTTGCGCCATTTATTACGACTCCCAACCCCCCATAGAAATGACTCCTGTCTTAGCAACGACAGGAGTCATGCCCCCTTGCCCAATGGCCATGCCCAGGGGACTTCTGTCCCCTGGGCATGGTCATTGGGCATAGTGGCATGTAGGGGGGCACAAATCAGGCCCCCCTATGCCACAAAAAAAAATGAAAAAAAACACTTACCTTAATGTCCCTGGGATGGGTCCCTCCAGCCTTGGGTGTCCTCCTGGGGTGGGCAAGGGTGACAGGGGGTGTCCCTGGGGGCATGGAGGGCACCTCTGGGCTCCTTCAGAGCCCACAGGTCCCTTAACGCCTGCCTTTTGCAGGCGCAAAAAAAGGGCGCAAAAGCGGCCGTACGTCATTTTTTTTGACCCGCCCACTCCCGGGCGTGATTTTTGCCCGGGAGTATAAATCCGACGCACATGCCTCTGAGTCGATTTTTTAGACGGGAACGCCTACCTTGCATATAATTAACGCAAAGTAGGTGTCCACGCTAAAAAATGACGCAAACTCCATGGACTCTGGCGCTAGATGCGTCTAACGCCAAAGTATAAATATGGAGTTAGTTTTGCGTCGGAATTGCGTAAAAAAAAACGACGCAATTCCGGCGCAAACGGAGTATAAATATGCCCCATGATTCCCAAATTATATATAAAAAACAGCTAAAACCCAGTGTTGCGAAAACTTTGCATAATTATCAGAAAACTCTCATACTTATTGATCCCTTTATTTTCTAAAACCCCGATTTTTAAGCACCAACAGACTCTTCCCAATGGCTTTTCAGGTCATGCAATTCTTACCTTAAAGATTGTTGTGGAGAAGGGTACTCCAAAACGCAGGAGATGGATTTTTAACAACCATTATTTACAAGCGGTGGGATAGTTGCGAGTATGTAAAGAAGAGATTAAAGAAACTTCTGATAAGGAATTATGGATTCACCTCACCAAGGGCCAGATGTAGGAACCAGTTTGCGACTCGCAAACGGCAAAAATTGCCGTTTGCGAGTCGCAAACCGGAGTTTCCGATGCAGAAATGCATTTTGCGAGTCGGGACCGACTCGCAAAATGCATTTCCGACTCGCAAATAGGAAGGGGTGTTCCCTTCCTATTTGCGACTCGCAGTGGTATGCAATTCCATTTGCGACCGCGTATGCGGTCGCAAATGGAGTCGCAGTTACCATCCACTTGAAGTGGATGGTAACCCACTCGCAAATTGGAAGGGGTCCCCATGGGACCCCTTCCCCTTTGTGAATGGACCTCAAAATACTTTTTCAGGGCAGGTAGTGGTCCAAGGGACCACTACCTGCCCTGAAAAAATACCGAAACATACCTGAAAAATACCGAAACAAAAGGTTTCGGATTTTTTTTTAAAGTGCAGCTCGTTTTCCTTTAAGGCTACACTTGAAAAAAAAAAAACTGCTTTATTAGCAAGCAGTCACGGACATGGAGGTCTGCTGACTACAGCAGGCCTCCATGTCAGTGAGTGCCCATAGTCGCTATGGGGCCACAATTTGCGATCCACCTCATTAATATTAATGAGGTGGGTCTTTGCGACCCCAGTCGCAATTTGCTTTGTACCTACATCTGGCCCCAAGTGTAGTGTGGGATGCATTGAAAGAGCATAAAAGGGGGCTTGCGATAGCAAAGGACTTGGCAAATACCTGAAGGGCTAGAGAAGAAAAGCAGACTTTAGAAAAGACTGCCCTGGGTTTGAAAGATACATTTTTGAGGCACCCTTCTCTGCTAAACAGGTGCTAAGTGATTTGAACTATACTAAAAGTGGTGTTGCTAATCAGGCTTGTATGCAGAAGGTCTGTGAGGAGAGTAATTTCACTGGAAGATTTTTAGCATGGCAGGCACGAGAACAAGCCGAGAACAAGCCTCAAACAATACGATTTATGCCCTGAAGAGCCCAATTTCTGGGGTTAGATGCAAGGAGCAAGAGAAACTGGGTTACATTTTTCTCGAGTATTATAGGCAGATCTATATTCAGAATCAAGTGATTGATAAAACTGCTGTAGGTAATTTTTTGGTGGGCTGAATATTCCTACTTCCTCTGAAGAAGATATGGAAAATATAGCCTGCCCTTTCTCCAAGAAAGAGCTGATTGAGATGGTGAAAAGCCTCCCAAATTGCAAGGTTTGTGGCCCTGGCGGCTTTTCAGATGAATTTTATTAATCGTTCCTGGGAGTATTAGCAGACTATTTTTTATTGGCTGCCAATGCATTGCTGGGGACGGCCCCATACTGGCATCTTTTATTAACGGGAATGTGGTTAATTTTTTTTTTAAAAGGTAAGGATGGAGAAGACCCAAATTCTTATCACCCAATCGCATTGTTAAACACAGACTATAAGATCATTATGAAACTATTAGCTAATAGATTTAACTCCATTGCGGCAAAGTATCAGTACCAGAATGGTTTTGTTGCCAGCTGACAGTTAGGTACAAATACACATTATTTGGCAGAAGTGTTGGACTGCTTTGCTGTTAATGATATCCCTGCCATAGTTCTTCTATTGGATGCAGAGAAGGCATTCAACCTCGCGGTATGGGAACTGCTTTTTTGTATCTTAGCTAAGTTTGGGGTTCCTTCCAAGATCACAAGGTGAATTTACAAGATGTATAACAATGCGGAAGCCAAGATCATAGTTAATGCCGCTGAGGTTGTTACGCTGCAAGCTTGCCGTGGCACTCAGCAGGGGTGTTCCCTATCGCTGGTGCTGTTTGCTTTTTCTATTGAGGCACTGGTGATTGCGATTAGGGAGAATGAAAATATCCATTCTCCCATTGTACAGATGGGGAAGATAAAATTGTATGCCAATGATATAATGTTGCTTTTAGATGCAAATCGGCACTCGCAGGAGTAGGCTTTTGAGATTTTCTAGCTGTATCAGGAGCTTCAGCGATATAAGATTAACAGAAAGAAAACTGAAGTTATGTTTTGATAATGTAACTCTGATAGTTTTCTTCCAGATATAGCCCCCTGTGTAAATGACCAGCCAAGAGGTAGTTGGGTATATGATATTCTTCTACAGTTGAGGACTTGATCTTGATTATGCTCCTCTACTTTTAAAAGTAAAAAGCCTGTTTGCACTGTGGAATACGCTCCTTTTACCTATTCTAGGGAGGGTTGACCTGCTTAAAAAGACAGTTCTTTCGTTGTTCAATTTTCTTTTTTCAGCCAGTCCTTGTGATTTAGCAACATCAGTTTTTAAGATAGTGGAGTCTATGTTTACATCATTTATCTGGCAAAATAAGACTGCCAGATTAGCACTGGGCACTTTATATGAAGGAAGAGAGAAAGGTGGTTGGCACTCCCTGTTCTGAGGGATTATTATTTTGCATTTTCTGCACACTACACATCCAAATGTAATGTGAAACTTAGAGCAGGAGGAGTTGTTAAGAACAATTTTCTTCGGCCGATGCTTAACAAATGCATTATTAGAAATGTGTTAAAATTAACAAAGTCGCCAAAGAAAGTTTGTTACAAAATTTTCAGAATTGCCTGAGTAAGCAGGGACTAAGTTGGATCTTGACATAGTGCATAAATTGGAGAGAGTTGGGTTTTGTAAGATTGCAGATTTTTTGCTTCAAGATAGGTGAAAGAGCCCCTTGGAAATCCAAGAGTCAATAGAAGGCAATTTTCTGCTCCTTGGCTCCTATAGAATTCGGGGCAGCATATTTCGCAATCTAGAGATCGGGCAGGTTTGGGGCAGTCAAAAAACTGTGATGACATTAGTGGAAGCTCAAGACTGTAAACGGCCTGGGAAATGAAAAAGGTTGCTTGCCACTATGAAGGGCCCCTGTTACTGTCTAAAAGCAATTAATAAATGGGAGAAGTATGAAGGGCTGGAACTGACTAGAGAGTTGTTGGATGAAATTAATATATTCAATTTTAAGATTTCGAGAGGAGTCAATTTGTGAAGAATGCTATTGTAAATGAAATAGTTACTCTGTAGAACCCCACAATTTTTAGCCAAAGTTAACCTCAGTTGCTCAGCTCATTGCTTCAGATATAATTCAGTGCAGTCGCAAATTGGTCTCATGTAATTGGGCAGTCCGCTGCCATCCAGGAATTCTGGAAAGAGATATTTGGATTCTTGGGGAGGGTTTGGCAGAGAAAGCTGGCTTCTAGTTTGTGGTTGATAGTCCTGCAATCCTGCCACCTGGTTAGCTCCCAGATTGAACAAATTGCTGTACATTGCAACAGCAGTGGCTAGAACTTTATTGCTTCAAAGATGGCAAACACAGCTGATTCTCACAATGAGGGAGTGGACTGAGAAAAAGAGGTAGTGAAGAAATAAAGAATGGCTGTATGCTCTTCGCTGCAGGGGTTTTTGAAATTTGATAAATTGTTGGGGCAATTCATGGCCGAATCCACTAGGTAGGGCAAAGAGGTTGATTATCGTTTCGGACATTTATTGGTTTTATTTCGTTCTCTGTATTGATGAATCATGTGAGCTTAAGCTTCACTTTTAGATGGACTCATAGGCCCTCATTACGATCATGGCGGTTTGGCCCGCCATGCCAGCAGTGGCGGCTGAAGCTGTCTGCCGGCATAGCGGGCCAAACCGCCATATAAGGGACATGGTGACGGCCGCCAGCGGCAGCTGTCACCCATCGCCAGGCTCCCGCCGTCAGGCAGCCTGGAGGCGGGTTGAAACACCATATGCCAGGGTAGCTGCGCTACCCTGCTGATAATGTTTCATTTCCCGCCAGCCTTTTCCTGGCGGGATATCCCACCAGGAAAAGGCTGGCGGAGGGGGTGACCCGTGGCACCCCTGGGGGCCCTGCACTGCCCATGCACTTTGCATGGGCAGTGCAGGGGCCCCGGTGCAGAGCCCCGTCGCGCAGCTCACTGCCCGACGGGTGCAACTGCACCTGCCGCACAGAGGCATTGACGGCGGCTCCATGTCCCGGCCGAGCCTTTCTATGAGCCGGTGGGCGGAAACCTTGTTTCCTCCCGCCAGCTCACAGAAAAGTTCATTATCTGGCCGGCGGGGTTCCGGGGTCGCTGGCAGTTAGTGTTTTGACCGCCAGCATGAACAGGGCAGTTGTTTCCGCTGTGTTCATAATGACCACCATAGTGTTTTAACTGTGATCTGTACATGTATCTAAGTGCTGGTGTATGAGGATTTGATGTTTTCTTTTTTGTCGCTGTGATGGATCTCAATTAAAAATAAATATTAAAGAATGTCAAATTGAGGTAAAGGAAGAACTCTCTCTTGTCGACTTCAAGCACAAGCTGAAGACCAGTGTGGTTGGTTTAATAGGCTTTAAACCAGTGTCAAGAGACCTTCTGGGGCAGAAAGCACTTTTAAAGTGCAATCAGTCAATCAGTGCATAATAGATTACTTTTTACACTTGTAGCCATTTTTTGTCACCTCAGAATTGTATCCATGATGCACTATATTTTTTCTTGCATTGTATTTATAATTGTTCCATAATCATGAGCAGCAAGGGATTGCTAGGCATTAGTCTTCTCAGAAACTGTCAAATGTTAGGGTTCCCGTTATCTAAACTGGTCAGGGAGCGGAACCACTTAAACGCCTGATAAAATTGGGATTAAATATTAAGGCCCTCATTACAACCCTGGCAGTAAATGGCGCCTACCGCCGTGCTGACGGCCGCCAACATAACGTGACCGCGGCGGTAATCCGCCACGGGTATTATGAACCACAATACAGACACCCACACAAGTCCGCCACACCAAAAGTCAGTGATAAACTGGCAATAGCAAAACCCACACCAACAGGCATACGTCCACAGTATCACGACCCACGAATCAACGCAGCAGTCTTTCAACCGCAGTAAACCATTGGTGGTACACACCGCCGCGCTCAAAATACACACACATTTACAAAACACCACCACATTGGACAATTCAAAATACACACACCTGACACACATACACACACCACACACACCCACTCACAACACTATTAAACACACACCCACATTACCCACAACCCTTTACAACCACAAAAAAGAGACCAAGCACAGAGAGACAAGAAAAGGGCACACAATCACTCAGAGCCACAGAACACCATCACTCATACACCATCCACGCACATCACATTATACATCCCAACACATCACCTCACACATATCACTCACACCACATCATGTCACCTCAAAGACACCCTAGGTTTTCTGAGGAGGAGCTAAGGGTCATGGTGGAGGAAATCATCTGGTTAGAGCCACAGATATTCGGATCACAGGTGCAGCAGGCGTCCATTACAAGGAAGATGGAGCTATGGCGGAGAGTCGTGGACAGGGTCAACGCCATGGGACAGCATCCAAGAACCAGGGATGACATCAGGAAGAGGTGGAACGACATACGGGGGAAGGTGCGTTCCGTGGTATCAAGCCACCAGATAGCAGTACAGAGGACTGGCAGTGGACCCCTACCTCCTCCCCCACAACTAACAACATGGGAGGAGCAAGTATTGGCGATCATGCATCATGAGGGCCTCGCAGGAGTAGAAGGAGGACAGGGCTCAGGTAAGGCAAACATTACTACTTTATCCCCCCCACCCTACCTGCAGGCTAACACATACCCCCACCCGTACCCTCACTCCCATCACTCCATCACCTCACATCCACCCCACCATCACAACCCACACATCCCAATACCAAGCCCTGCATGCAACAATAATGCATGGACACCCATCACAGCCCTGCATGGACACTCATCACCACAGCATGCCCATCACAGAGAATCACCCAGCCCACAAAATCACCACTCACACAAGGCCATGGTGACAGGGAAAGCACAATTCTATAAGGGAAACACACCCATTGCACAAGATGGCACACACAGATACAATAACAATGCATTTGCATCCCAACAGGACCCCTACCCAACGTCACCGGACAGGAGGTGCCACCTACATCCAGTTCCCTTCCAGAAGAGGCCCACAGTGACGATAGCAGCTCTGCACGACTGGATCAGGATGAGCAACCTGGCCCATCTGGGACCTCTGGACAGTCGGTTACCCTGCCACAGTCCCAAACCACCACAGAGCCTCCCCCTTCAGGAAACGCCAGCACAGCACCCACCCAGCGGGCCCATGCCACTGTCCCCAGGACACGTCAATCAGCAGTGTGTCCACCACTACAGGGACCCCAGGCAACCCCACTAACCCAGGACGATCAGGGACCTGGGTTCAGTGGGCACATGGTTCAGGGGACAGAGGCACAAGACAACAGGGAAGCTGGGAGGACTGCTGTGCGACAGGGGGAGGAAAGGCCCAGGAAACCGACCCTCCACGAGGCACTCTCAAACATCATGGGAGCATACCACCATTCCCAGGAGACCATGGGCATGGTACTGGCCAAGTTTCAGGAGACCCAGCGGCTGCAGGAGGGACAGTACATGGGGATCAGGGATGACCTCACAAAAATCTACACCATCCTGGTCACCATAGCAGGAGTGCTGGCTGATATGGGTAAGACCATGAGGGAGGCAGTGGCACAACAAAGGGCCCCTGACACTAGCCAAACCGATGAACGGCCTTCCACTTCCGCCGGCCCTAGTGAACAGGAGGCCCCGCTACAGGACCAACAGACCACCAGCACCCCACCCCCTGCAGAAGAAAAACCACCCGGCAAAAGGTCCCTGCGATCCAGGCAGAAGACAGAGAACATTGCCAAGACCCCCGCCAGGAAATAGGACCCTCCTGATTGTCACCCTTCTGTCCTTCTATGTTACCCTGTCCACCTTGAACTGCCATTGCTCCCCTTCCTATGCCCCCTTGGACAATGCACCTGTGATGCCATGAGACCGGACTCTACCATGGACCTTCCTCCACCATCACCCCAGCCCCTTGCACATACCCCTATACTTATTAGCACCTAAATAAACACCCTTGAAACAAATACCAATCTGGAGTCAGTCTAATGTTTCACAAATGTATTACTACAACATTAGCAAAGCATTGCAAGGTGTATGCTCATTTACTCATACCAATGTATGACAGTTGTTGGGCAGCAGTACACATAGCAGAAGCCAGAATGGGGTACACAGACCTGAAAAAAGGAAACCCAAAGGGAACAGTCAGTATACATAGGCAGAGGGTAAGAGGCTTCCATGTACAATGTCCTAAAGTATACTGAAATGTGAAGAGGAGTTACAGTCTCTTACCTGTGTGTCCCTGGAAGTACTGCTGTATAATGTTTGTTCTACTGTCCACATCTTCTTCCTCTGCCTCCTCTTCCTCACTCTCCACAGGCTCCACCGCTGCCACAAGACCATCACCAAGCTCATCCTCCAGCAGAAAAGGCACCTGGCGTCTCAATGCCAGGTTGTGCAACTTACAGCATGCCACGATGATCTGGCACACCTTCTTGGGTGAGTAGTACAGGGAGCGACCTGTCAGATGGAGGCACCGGAATCTGGCTTTCAGGAGGCCGAATGTCCTCTCAATAATCCTCCTAGTTCACCCATGTACATCATTGTAATGTTCCTCTGCCCTTGTCCAGGGATTCCTCACTGGGGTCAGTAGCCATGACAGGTTGGGGTAACCAGAGTCACCTGCAAATATCGAGGGACAACTGTGAGACACACGCTAACCCTTAGGGACACCCCCATACCCAGACACCTACTCATACTGTGTGGGGACCTTGGGCTCACCTATTAGCCACACCCGGTGCCTCTGGAGTTGGCTCATCACTTAAGGGATGCTGCTATTTTGCAAGATATAGGCATCTTGGGAGATGTACTGGTCCTCCAAACACACATTTGCACATTCATCGAATGATAGCTTTTTCTATTCCTGTACACCTGTTCATTTCTGCGGGGGGACAAATGCCACATGTGTACCATTTATGGCACCAACGATGTTGAGGATATGTCCCAGGGCATAGAAGTCAGCTTTCACTGTGGCCAAATCCTCCACCTTGGGGGAACACGATGTAGCTGCGCATATGTTTCAGCAGGGCAGACAACACCCTGCTCAACACGTTTGAGAACATTGGCTCAGACATCCCTGATGCCATGGCCTCTGTAGTTTGGAAGGAGCCACTTGCCAGGAAATGGAGCACTGACAGGACCTGCACTAGAGGGGGGATACCTGTGGGCTGGTGGATAGCTGACATCAGGTCTGGCTCCAATTGGGCACACAGTTCCTGGATTGTGGCACGATCAAGTCTGTATGTGATTATAATGTGTCTGTCCTCCAGTGTCGACAGGTCCACCAGGGGTTTGTACACCGGAGGATGCCGCCATCTCATCATCTGCCTCAGCAGTTGTAGCCTATGGAGGAGAACGGTGAGCAGAATGTCATTTACCACATAGATAGCACAACTGTGTCTGAATTAATGTTACAGAAGCAGTGTGTGAAATCGAGAGTCAGTATATTTGCCAAGATGTGCTGTGACGCAGTTAGGTGCCATGCCATGTGCCGCCGTGAAATGGCAGCTGCCTGACCTGTGAGGAGGGAAAAGGGAAAATGAGGTAACTGCGCTGGCGTTGTGCAGCGTCGCGGTAGGCGGTTGAGGACCGCCGCGCAACTCCGCATTGGTTATCATTGGGCCCTATGGGTTCCAGGAGCCAATGGCGATGTACGCCGGCGGTGACTGTATGCACCGCCATGGACGTCACTGCCATTTTCTAACTATTCACTCACTTGATACCTGACCATCAACAGGAGAGGACCTACATTGCAAGTGCTGCTGTGACCTGTGTCTGGAAGCGACAATGGCTCATGTGTCTGGGAAAAGGGCCCCTGCCTTCACTGCAGAGGAGTTGTAGAAACTGGTGGACGGGGTCCTTTCCCAGTACACGCTACGGTCCTCCAGACAAACAGGTGAGTACACTGTGAGCATGATGAGTGGGCAATGCCTGTTTGGAGTGGTGTGGATGTAAGCCACATGTTGGGGGGTGCTAAGGCGCCCTGGCCCGACTGCTGCATGAGAGATGGTCACTGTATATGCGTCAGGGCATGGGTGGGAACTGGTGGGCAATGAGTATGGCGGTCCGGATGGGTGAATAATTACAGTTTCCGCTTTCTTTACCCTCTAGGTCAGCACCCACCAGAAGAAGGGTATTTGCTGTGCCATCGCTAAGGAGGTGCTAACCCTGGGGGTCTATCACAGGCAGAGCACCCACTGCAGCAATAGATGGGAGGACCTGCGCTGCTGGACCAAGAAAAAGGCGGAGGCCCAGTTGGGGCTGGCCTCCCAACGTGGAAGGGGTGCCCGTCGCACCATGACCCCCCTGATGTTCCGCATCCTGGCGGTGGCCTATCCGGAGTTGGATGGGCGCTTGAGGGCATCACAGCAGCCACAAGGGGGTGAGTGCAGTTTCAGAAAGCTGACTTTGTGCGCGTTATGAGGTAGCTGGGTGGGGGATGTGGGCTGTGGGTGCCCCTAGGCCAGGCCGATCATGCCAGGGTATGTCCTTTGTTTGCAGGCTCTGCAGCACCCCTATCCCAATGGTACAAGTGGCCATCTACTACTGGGCAGGGTCCTGTGGGTGCCAGGTGTGCAGGTGCTGGCGTTAGGCATTGTACCCCATGGGCTGGTGACTACCTTAGTGAGTGGTTGGGCATGGCCTAGTGCATAGGGCAGCTCAGTGTATGCTGTGTCCGCCAACGGTAGTGGTGTTGCTGGCATTGACCATGTGTGTCCCCTGTCTATCCCCCCTTCTTGTTTTGTCACTCTCTCCTTGTGTGCATTAGCATCATCTGGCGGAGGAGCAGAGGCACCGGCGACGGTGGGAGCTGCAGCCCACATGGCCCATGAGGGTGAATCCACGGAGCGTGAAGCCACCAGTGGGACGGAGGGCGAGGGGAGCTCCACAACGGCGACAGGAGGGGAGACCAGTGACAGCGACTCTTCCTCTGATGGAAGCTCCATGGCGGTGGCGGACACCTCTGTGCCCATCCCAACAACAGGTACAGCCGCCACCCGCCTACCAGCACCGCCCTCCCAGCAGCCCCTCAGCATGTTTCCTGTGCCCGCTCACCCAGGAGGGTGGGCATCTCCTTCGCCCCAGGCACCTCAGGCTCTGCCCCAGTCATCCCTGCTGCCCTCAGTGAGGAGGCTATTGACCTCCTGAGATCCCTCACTGTTGGGCAGTCAACCATTCTGAATGCCATCCAGGGTGCCGAGAGGCATTTGCAACAAACAATTGCATACCTGAAGGGCATTCATTCTGGCGTGGTGGCCCAACAGAGAGCATTTCAGGCTCTGGCCTCAGCACTGATGGCAGCCATTGTCCCTTTGTCCAGCCTCCCTCCTCAAACTTCCACTACCACGACCCAATCCCCTCTACCTCAGCCTATCCCAAGCACACCTTCAGACCAGCATGCACACACATCAACACACAAAAGTGGCTCAGGAAAACATAAGCACCAAACATCATCACACAGGCACTCACACAAGCACCATCCCCATGCACACACACCAACATCCACTGCCTCCACTGTGTCCCCCTCCTCCTCTTCCTCCACCTCCCTCCCAGTATCGTCTCCACTCACATCTGCATGCACTACATCGTCAGCCACTGCCTCCATCACTATCACGCCCATCACCACACACCCCTCATGAGCAATCACCACCCCACAACCATTCACACGTCCCCTGTGTCCTCTCCCAGTGTGTCTGTGAGCCCTCCTCCCAAAGTACACAAATGCAGGCACACACCCACTCAACAGCTATCCACTTCACAACAGCCTCCAGCCCATGCACCTTTACCCAAACTCAGCAGACGAACACCTCCTACAACCACTACCTCTTCCTCCACTCCCACACCCCCTCCATCTTCCCGTCCCAGTGTGTCAAAAAATATTTTCCTAGTTAACGTTGACCTCTTCCCTACACCCCTGTCCTTGCCCTAGGGCCAGGATGTCTAGATCCCAGGCCAGCACCTCAGCCACCAAATCGGCGTTCGCTAGGGTCCCTGCAAGTCCGGGAGGATCGAAGGGCGCACCCATCAGGGCTGCCAGTGTACCACCTACAGATGGTAAGAACCACCCGATCCCGCCACCTGCCAAGGTTAAGAAGGGGCCGGCATGCAGCAGGGAAAAGTCACACCACCCACCCAGCAAGGTCTCATCCAAACACAAAGAGGACAGTGCCAAGGTTCCAGCAGCGACTACCAAGGTGGGAAATGGACACAAAGGCAAGGGCAAGTCACCTCAGGGCACAAAGCCTCCTGGTGAGGGGCTGGTGACCACCATTTCCCCAGACAGGCCAGCAAACTGTACCACGGTCAGCACCGCCGCACCAACCACCACCTGCACGCCACCTGCACCGCCACCTGCCCCGCCATCTGCACCACCCCCTGCACCACCACTGCCACAACATCAGTCACCAGCATCCTCCACAGTGATCAGCCGTCCGAGGCTGCCGGAGACGGCCTGGTGTCTCCCTCCACTACTACAGACACCTGCACCACAGGCAGCAATGGCAGCATCTCCGCCACAGCCACCGCCGCAGCCAATGCCGCAGCCACCGCCTCCTGCACCGCCATCTGCACCGTCATGTGCCAAGCCGGTGCCACTACACCGGACATCAGCAGCATCCCCATTGGGCTACCGTCCGAGGCTGCAGGTGATGTCCTGGACCCTGCACACACCACATGAGGCACCACCACCAGCACTGGCACTACCAGCAGTTTGCAGCCTAAGTCGCCGCAGGATGGAGTGTGGCTCTGCCTCCATGGAGTATCATGCTACCTGTTCCCTGCACATCTCGTAGCTCAGACAACCAGGTGAGGGAATGGGAACTGCCACACCCCAGATGCAGCATCACTGGGCACAATGCCCCCTCCAGAACCAGTGGAGAGATGCATCCACTCATCCAATCCTTGGCAGGATGAAGCACACTGGGCACAATACCTCCTCCAGAACCAGTGGAGCGATGCATCCACTCACCCTATCCTTGGCAGGATGAAGCACACTGGGCACAATGCCCCCTCCAGAACCAGTGGAAGAAAACATCCACTTGAGAGACTGTGGCTTTGCACTCCCCAGGACCAAGCAGTGGGCAAACCACCCACTTGAGAGACTGTGGCTTTGCACTCCGCCGGAGCAAGCAGTGGGCAAACCACCCACTTGAGAGACTGTGGCTTTGCACTCCCCATGACCAAGCAGTGGGCAAACCACCCACTTGAGAGACTTGAGAGACTGTGGCTTTACACTCCCCAGGACCAAGCAGTGGGCATGGAGCCCCCTCGAGGAGCAGTGGCGTAGTACCATCTTCCGGCAGAGGTACCCCCCCTTCCCTTCCTCCTGAGGTACCTGTGTTTTTTTTTTACCTGATGCCCCTGCAGTGTTCTTTCCGTTTTGAGGCAGGTGCCATGTGTGGGCTTTGTCCATGATTTTTGGGACCACTGGTCCACAGACATTTACAAGGGATAGTGTACGGCCTTCTGTACATAATGTAAATATTTGTATATACTGATTTATTTCTATTCGATTGCTATATCTGAATGTTTCAAAATATCACTGGTTAAACTCATTTCCTTTTATCCTTGCGTTCTTCCAGGGAGTGACGGTGTTTATCTGTCATGTTGTTGGATGTGTTAGTGTGTATGGTGTTGTGGGTAAGGGTGGGGGGTAGTGGTGTTGTGTGCCGCGTGTGTGTGCAACTCTCTTTTACCTCCACCCCTCCCCTGTGTGCTAGGTGCAGTACTCACTGTCGTCGTCACCGCCGCCTTCTTTCTATTTCCTGGTGTAATAGTAGATACACCCACATGGGGAGGACCTGTAGTTCGGGCTCCATGGCCTCCTGGTTCTTCGTGGAGTGTCGAAAGGTGAGTGGTTCCCCTTCAGTGTGCTGTTTCCGCCATGCTTTTGATGTTGTTGGTACCGCCCCGGAAAAGCTGGTGGATTGGCCTCTCATAATAGGGTGGGCGGTACATTGTCTTCCGCCTGTCTGTTGGTGGTGACCGCCACGGTGTTTGTTGCTACCGCCTTGGCACTCGGAGTGCTAAAGTGGCTGTCTATGTTGGCGGTTTCCGCTGTGGTCGTAATCCCATTTTTTTTACTGCCGGCCTGTTGGCGGTGTTACCGCCGCTTTAACACCGACCGCCAGGGTTGTAATGAGGGCCTAAGTCTCCTGGGGCAATGACAAAAATGTAGCGAATGGATCACATCTAGAAGTGGTGTCTGCCCACAAGTGGCTTTCAAGTTTTTTAGTATCAATGATAATCTGAACTGTTTCTGAGTAGACTGTGACATCTTTTTTCTTTTGGGTCATTAACAGTATGTGAATACTAGACAGTACATGTGGTGGATACTGTTTCATTAGCTAAGATAATATTTCATGCAACTAAATAACTGAATTATTCATTTTGTCTCTCCAAAGGCAATAGTAGAAATCAGACAAGTTTCACTCCCTAAGGTGGTAGAATTCAAATACATTGTAACACAGTATTGACACTCAATTAACTCTATGTATGGTTACATCTATATCTTTTTAAAAGACTGGAGACTTGATTTAATGGCTTGGGGTTTGAAATGAAACACCAAACATGTGCTTTACAACTCATAGGGTCTGATTATGACTTCACCGGAGGGGATTACTCCATCCCAAATGTGATGGATCTCCTGCCTGACGTATTACGAGTTCCATAGGATATAATGGACATGTAATTTGGTGGGCGGGATATCCGTCACATTTGGGACAGAGTAATCCCCTCCACTGAAGTCGTAATAAGGCCCATAGTCTACTGTTCCTGACAAACATCGTAGTTATGTCCCTTCATGCGTACAGTGTTTCTGTGCTTGCAACTGTGTCTTGCTAAGTGATATTGGAAAGTTGGCCACTCAACATCACAGTATACTTGCTCTGCCATTCAGGTACATTCACAGGGGCAGCTGCATTCTTCATTTTAGAACACTGCTGATCCCAATTAGATACATGCTATAACCGCCTTTTGTCATTTCACAATGGCACACAGATATGGTATGATAGTTACAAAGTCCATACCAGCAGATCTCTGAGCTGTCCTCCTTCAACCTACGCCTACTCAGGACCGTAAATGTTAAACTTAAAATAAAATATCTCAGAATGGACAACACAGTGCAGTAACCGGGTACATGGACTATGAAAAGAAGAAATACCATAAAGAGACCTGCAGAGTTCATCAAAGTTGCCATGTTACTGAAAACCATAAACTGCACACCTCTCTCTCAATTTCCCATTAACCAAATAACCACACTGCTAAGCACTGTGTCCCATAACACAATAACCACACTTCAGTGGTCCTCACATATGACTTGGAAACACTTCCCACACAGGATCAAAACAAAGACATGTAACGGCGCGCTCTGACGTGGCATCTCTTTCTGTCCTCGCGGGTGGAACACGCTACCGATATTCGGAGCGCCGTTCTCCGTGTTTTTTGACTATGCTTTCTGGGAAGCATATATTTCGCTCCCGGTCGCGCTACACTTACTTGTAGCCTTTTTTCTTCTTTTATTGTTGGTGGTGGGTTTTTTGTTGGGCCTTTTGCCTGTCTCTATCCATGTTGTGTCCTTCTTATCTTCTTCGTGTTTTTGTCCCAGCATGCTCTGTTTTTCTTTTATACTACTTCCTTTTTCCTATACTGGTCTATGGGCTTTTCCCAATCCAAGATGGTGTTACTTCCCTTTCCTGTGATGTCACTTCCCTTTTCTCAGTATATAAGTCAGTCAGTCTTGTTCCTCCTTGCGTTGCAAACACTTCCTTCTGGTTGTGCTGTTCGCTCCTGTTCTTTGTTCCTGCTTTTTTGCCTTGGGAGATTTTTGCCTGTTCTTTGTTCCTGCTTTTGCCTTGGGAGATTTTTGCCTGTTCTTTGTTCCTGCTTTTGCCTTGGATATTTTTGCCTGTTCCTTTTTTCCTGCCTTGTACCCTGGATATTGACTATTTTTGTTTCCTGTTGTCAAGTCCTGTTTTTTCCTTCAGGAGTTCCTGTTAGAGGTTTTTTCCCCAGTGTTGGGGTTTTTTCCCTCTGGGACTCCTTCTGGAGGATACGGTCTCCTTTGGCGTAGCCTGTCAAGCGGCACCGTGGCTATTAGAAGGGGTCGCCCTTATCTGGGAACATCCAGGACCTGTAGAAGACTTGGGCCCTGATTTTAACCTTGGCGGACGGCGGAGGCCGTCCGCCAAGGTTCCGCCCCCAAATGACCGCACCGCGGTCACAAGACCGCGGCGGCCATTCTAACATTTCCTCTGGCCCGGCGGGCGCTCTCCGAAAGAGCGCCCGCCGGTCCAGAGGAAATGCCCCTGCAACGAGGACGCCGGCTCAGAATTGAGCCGGCGTAGTTGCAGGGGTGCGACGGGTGCAGTTTGCACCCGTCGCGTATTTCAGTGTCTGCATGGCAGACACTGAAATACTTTGCGGGGCCCTCTTACGGGGGCCCCTGCCGTGCCCATGCCATTGGCATGGGCACGGCAGGGGCCCCCAGAGGCCCCGCGGCACCCCCTACCGCCATCCTGTTCATGGCGGGTTTCCCGCCATGAACAGGATGGCGGTAGGGGCTGTCAGAATCCTCATGGCGGCGGAGCGTGCTCCGCCGCCATGAAGGATTCCCCCGAGCAGCGGTAAGTCGGCGGGAGCCCGCCGACTTGCCGCTTCTGACCGCGGCTGAACCGCCGCGGTCAGAATGCTCGTGGGAGCACCGCCAGCCTGTTGGCAGTGCTCCCGTGGTCGGTGGCCCTGGCGGCCACCGGCCGCCAGGGTCAGAATGACCCCCTTGGTGTATTCGCCAATCTGAAATCCAGAGGTGAGAAGTCCAGCGCAGTACGTGACAGATTGCAACGCCAAAAGATTCTGCGTTGCGAGAGCGCCATGGAAGATCCACAGGGAGAGGTATCAGAAAATGCTCAAGCTATGTTACAGACTGTCCAACAACAAGCCCAAGAGTTACAACAGTTACGGGCAGAGAACACTGCGCTACGACAGGTCTTGTCTTCCCGATCATTGGACATACCACCCGTATCTGCTACTATTCCTCGATATTCCGGAGATCCTTTAAAGATGAAGGAATTTTTGGACGCCCTGACGGTTTTCTTTGCCTTTCGTCCACTCCAATTTTCTTCGGATAAGACTAAGGTGGGCTATCTGATCAGCGCCTTGTCTGGTCCACCGCTTGCTTGGGCGACTTCTCTGGTTTCTGCAGATGACCCAGTCCTGGCTAACTATTCCGCTTTCCTGACTGTTTTCAAACAAATGTTTGAGAGACCTGGGGTAGAAGCAGCAGCTGAAGAAGCCTTATGTGACATTCAGCAAGGTAATCAGGATGTACTGCAGTATATAACCCACTTCAAACAGCTGGCAGCTGAAACCTCCTGGGTAGAACGCACCTTCGTAACCCTTTTCCGCCGTGAAGAAATTAAAGATACGCTTGTACACTCTTCCCCAGCTTGTTCTTTGAAAGAATTAATGGCTCAATCTATGAACATCGAGTATAGACTTCGAGAACGCAAGATGGAAAGACGTAGAACTAGAGCTCCATACCAGCCCGGTACCTTCCGTGCTAGCAGTCGGCGAACGGAAGATAGTCCATCTGAAGCCTCTCCACCTCCCCATGAAGAGCCCATGCAGATAGATCTGGTTCGTGGGCCATTGACGGAGTCAGAAAGGGAGGAACGACGACGAAGGGGACTTTGCCTATAATGTGGTAAGGCTGGCCACCTGATCCGTAGTTGTCCGGTACGTCCCTCAAGGCCTGCGGGAAACGCCAGCTCCCGTCCCCTGTAATGAGGAAGGAGACAGGAGGAGCTAAAGTACCATCAATATGTTCCTCCTAAGAAAGCATGTCCACCCTGTTTATCCTCTGGGTCAAGTTACAAAGTTCACAAGATCAAGAAGAACATCTTCTGGCTCTCTGTGATTGTGGAGCCAGTGGACTCTATCTGGATGAGACCTGGGCTACTAGTAAAGGAATTCCCCGCATTCCTAAAGAAACCCCTGAGCAGGTTCACACAGTGGATGGCTCTCCGTTAACCTCAGGACCTGTGGTGGCCTCAACTCCTACTCTTTGTTTGACATTTGGGGGGCATCAAGAACACGTTGCCTTTGATCTCATAGCCTCACCAAATCACATCATGATTTTGGGAATTCCCTGGTTAGCCCGACACAACCCCTATATCAATTGGGAAACACGAACTATATCCCTAACGTCTTCATTTTGTCAACAGAATTGTTATTCTACTACTTCTTATTGGACTCCAAAAAGGTCCTGTCAGTCAACTAAGGATAACACTAACTCTATCAATACTATCCAGGGGGTTCCAGATTGTTATCAGGAATATATCAGGATTTTTCAGAAACCTAGTAATCCTATTTTGCCACCTCATCCTTCGGTCGAATGTATTCTCTGACAGACCAAGAAAAGAAGGTGTTAAGGGAATATTTAGACGACAACTTACACAACGGTTTGATTGCTCCTTCCACGTCCCCCGCTGGGGCTCCTCTCTTCTTCGTCCCAAAGAAGACTAAGGATCTGCGTCCTTGTGTGGACTTTCGTGAACTCAACAGAATAACGATTAAGGATCGATATCCACTGCCTTTAATCAGAGATATACTGGATGCCATTCAAGGAGCCAAGATATTTACTAAATTAGACTTACGGGGTGCCCATCATCTCCTTCGGATCAAGGAAGGAGATGAATGGAAGACTGCTTTTCGTACCCCTTTTGGGCACTACGAGTATCATGTTATGCCCTTTGGACTGACCAACGCCCCTTCTGTTTTTCAACGATTTATGGATTCAGTGTTCTCTGATGTACTCAATCAATATGTAGTCATTTATTTGGATGATATCTTGATATATTCCCGTGATCCTGAGCACCATGTAGATCATGTCCTACAAGTCCTGGAAAGACTCAAGAAAAACCAATTGTTTTGTAAACCTGAGAAGTGTGAGTTCCATAAATGTGAAGTAAGGTATCTCGGGTTTTGTATTAATCAACACGGAATATCCATGGATCCTGACAAGGTCAGTGCCATATTAGATTGGCCTTCTCCAATGTCCATTAAAGAAACGCAATGTTTTCTTGGGTGATCAAACTTTTATCGTCAGTTTATTCAGAACTTTGCCCACCTACAAAGTTTCATAACACAAACAATTAAGAAAGAGAACCTGAAGAAGGGTTTCATTTGGACCAAGGAGGCTGAACATGCGTTTCAAGAATTAAAGACAGCCTTCACCCAAGCACCCGTGTTGCGTCATCCTGACAATACCAAGAAATTTATCGTCGTGACTGATGCCTCAGACAGAGCTATTGGAGCAGTTCTGCTGCAGAAGCAAGACAATGATGGATTGGAACATCCTATCTTTTATCTGTCGCATATTCTATCAGAGGCTGAACGAAATTATTCTGTACTGGAACGAGAACTACTCGCTCTCAAAGTAGCTTGTAAGGAATGGAGGCATTTCCTGATGGGTTCCAGAGAGCCTTTTGAAGCTAGGACTGATCACCGTAATCTCCAGTGTCTTTGGAGCTTTCAGTGTCGCAACAGTCGTCAGGCTCGATGGGCTTTCTTCTTTAGCCAGTACGATTTCGTGATCACGTACATACCTGGTTCCCAGAATTTAGTGGCAGATGCCTTATCCTGCAGATATCCTGACATAACCCAGAACTCCTCTCCACATCTTATTGAGTCTAGCAGGATCATCGGAGCTACTCAATCTTTTCATGAACGCGTTCAATCCGAGTACCAGTTTCTGTCTGCTTCAGAATGGGATAAAGTGACTCCTTTTTTGCAGAAGAAGGACACTACTTCTATCATCAACATGTTCTCTTCCTACCTACCAAGAAAGTGCAGACAGAAGCCCTGCAAATGTGCCATGATTCTCCTATAGCCGGTCATCGAGGTATCAGGAAGACCCAGGAACTGCTTCAGCGATCTTTTTGGTGGCCTTCGCTAAAGACAGACACTGCAACCTATGTGTCAGCATGCCCAGTCTGTGCCCAGACTAAGACACCCCGAACTAAGGTGGCAGTTTTATTAAGACCTTTACCAGTTCCTTCCGCTCCTTGGTGTACTCTATCCACGGATTTCATATGCTCTCTACCTACTTCCTCTGGTAACCAAGTAATCATGGTAACCGTAGATTCATTCACCAAGATGGCCCATTTTTCAGCCTTGAAGAAACTACCAACGGCCCCAGAAATGAGTCACATTTTTCTACGAGATATTTTTCGCCTCCATGGTCTTCCTCCAGAGGTCATTTCGGACAGAGGACCTCAATATGTATCACGTTTCTGGAGAGCCTTTTGTGCCTTCTTTAACATTGAGATTTCTTTATCCTCGGGTTTCCATCCACAAACGAATGGGCAAACTGAACGAGTGAATCAAGAACTTCAGCAGTATCTGAGATGTTACTGTAATGCCACACAAAGCAATTGGTCGGAATATCTTGCTCTTGCTGAGTTCTCCTATAACAACACAATACATAGTGCGACCAAGACCACACCCTTTTATTGTACTTATGGATTTCATTCCAAGACTTTCACTACTGTTTCTCGAACATCCTCTTCTGTGCCTGCAGTCACTTCTTTTTCACGACAGATCCGTCGAATCCAGGGCCTACTTCACACTACTCTCCTAGCTTCGAAACAAGCTATGAAGCGAAAGGCGGATCGTTATCGGCAAGCCGCACCTTTGTATCAAGTGGGCCACAAGGTATGGCTTTCTTCCAGATTTCTACCATCCCGGTTTTCCACCAATAAGTTCAAACCACATTTTTATGGACCCTTTCGAATTTCGCACATCCTGAATCCTGTAGTTGTGCGTCTCCGCTTACCTCATACCTGGAGGGTTCATCCTGTTTTCCATGTGCCCCAGTTAAAACCCTTTGTTCCTGATCCTTACCATCGCCAGTTCCAACGTCCACCTCCTCTTTCTATCAACGGACAGCCTGAGTATGAAGTCCAGGAGATCTGTGATTCCCGAATTTTTCGACGCAAACTACAGTTTTTGGTCCACTGGAAAGGATACCCCCTCAGTGACTGTTCGTGGGAAGATGCTTCCTCCGTCCATGCTCCCCGTTTGGTTCGCCTGTTTTTTGACAATCATCCTGACAAACCTGGAGCCTCGGGAGGGGACCTACTGTAACGCCGTGCTCTGACGTGGCGTCTCTTTCTGTCGTCGCGGGTGGAACACGCTACCGATATTCGGAGCGCCGTTCTCCGCGTTTTTTGACTATGCTTTCTGGGAAGCATATATTTCGCTCCCGGTCGCGCTACACTTACTTGTAGCCTTTTTTCTTCTTTTATTGTTGGTGGTGGGTTTTTTGTTGGGCCTTTTGCCTGTCTCTATCCATGTTGTGTCCATCTTGTCTTCTTCGTGTTTTTGTCCCAGCATGCTCTGTTTTTCTTTTATACTACTTCCTTTTTCCTATACTGGTCTATGGGCTTTTCCCAATCCAAGATGGTGTTACTTCCCTTTCCTGTGATGTCACTTCCCTTTTCTCAGTATATAAGTCAGTCAGTCTTGTTCCTCCTTGCGTTGCAAACACTTCCTTCTGGTTGTGCTGTTCGCTCCTGTTCTTTGTTCCTGCTTTTTTGCCTTGGGAGATTTTTGCCTGTTCTTTGTTCCTGCTTTTGCCTTGGATATTTTTGCCTGTTCCTTTTTTCCTGCCTTGTACCCTGGATATTGCCTATTTTTGTTTCCTGTTGTCAAGTCCTGTTTTTTCTTGTTTTCCTTCAGGAGTTCCTGTTAGAGGTTTTTTCCCCAGTGTTGGTTTTTTTTCCCTCTGGGACTCCTTCTGGAGGATACGGTCTGCTTTGGCGTAGCCTGTCAAGCGGCACCGTGGCTACTAGAAGGGGTCGCCCTTATCTGGGAACATCCAGGACCTGTAGAAGACTTAGGCCCTCATTCTAACCCCGGCGGTCTCAGACCGCCGGGGCCAGGGTCGGCGGGAGCACCGTCGACAGACCGGCGGTGCCCCGCAGGGCATTCTGACCGCGGCGGTTTGGCCGCGGTCAGAAAGGGTAAACCGGCGGTCTCCCGCCGGTTTACCGCTGCCCTTAGAATCCCCCATGGCGGCGCAGCTTGCTGCGCCGCCATGGGGGATTCTGACACCCCCTACCGCCATCCTGTTCCTGGCGGTTCGCCCGCCAGGAACAGGATGGCGGTAGGGGGTGCCGCGGGGCCCCCGTAAGAGGGCCCCACAAAGTATTTCAGTGTCTGCCTAGCAGACACTGAAATACGCGACGGGTGCAACTGCACCCGTCGCACCTTCGCACTCCGCCGGCTCAATTCTGAGCCGGCATCTTAGTGGGAAGGTTGATTTGCCCTGGGCTGGCGGGCGGCCTTTTGGCAGCCGCCCGCCAGCCCAGGGCAAATCCCAAAATACCCTCAGCGGTCTTTCGACCGCGGAGCGGTATTTTGGTGGGGGAACTTCGGCGGGCGGCCTCCGCCGCCCGCCGAAGTTAGAATCACCCCCTTAGTGTATTCGCCAATCCGAAATCCAGAGGTGAGAAGTCCAGCGCAGTACGTGACAAGACAATACCCTACACACTACACCCACATGCCCTACAGGGCACAGAATGCTACCCGTGTAGGCAAGCATTTCAGTGCCCCACATGGAGGTAGTAAGCACAATATAAAAGATACAATCCTATACCAACACATTATTCTACAAAGACTGCCCTCAGCCTTTGAAGTTTTGACTGCAGAATAATTATCACCGCAAGAGGGTGCGCTGATCCAGGCCTTAGAAGCCATGACTACTGCATACTGTAGGTACCTGCTTTCAAGCTGGTGGCACCCAGGTGCTGAGCTAAAGGGCCTACAAACTGTTTTTGAGGCTTCGCCCCCACGACTCTTGAGCTGTGCTTGCGAAGTCTCCTGTAAATTAAAAAAAAATGTTAAGTGGAGCTTAGAGCACGCCCATTACTTACCTTTACTTACCACTGGTTGGCTACCACGTCACTCTTGTGTCCTTGCTTCCCACTGATCAGCTTCCCTTCTTGGTGTCCGGCTTCCTCCCAGCCTTCAGAGTCTTCTTGGTCTTTGTCCATGTGGTGTGGCATTGACAAGCACTGTTTCCTTTGGCAAGTGTCCTTCCACTGGCCAGCAGGTGCACTTTTGTTTTCCCTTACCGGCATGCACTGCCAGAGTGCATGCCCTGTAATCCCTCCTTTTCATCCCCACCATCCATAGAATTACACTCCCTAGCCTCTGCTGTGTCAACCTCTCACCTCATCCGTAGTGTCACTGTCCCCCATGTCACCTCTTGCTAGCCACCCATCGACACTCACCCCTATCCCTGCACTGTTTTTGTTTTACATGTTGCACAGCAGCACAGGTTTAGAACATTGCCTAAAAGGGGGAAAGAGCACTATGATATGGTCAGAGCTGGGGACTTAATAGTGCTTTTTAAAAAACTTTAACCTATGTCACAGCAGTTTGCGCTGCTGTACAATATGTAAAAAGAATGAGAAAGCCAATAGATCTTGCATAGATGAAAATGAAACCTATTGACTTTGTCAATGCTTGTTTTGAACTGGATTGGAAAGGGCCTCTGGCATGGCTTTCTGGTTGTAGGAATTTAAACCATTGGAAATTCATTGACTTGTCACACAAGGGGATGCAAAATCATGATTAGAACTGTGCCAATGTCACGGTTTGCACATCTCTTACCACCGTAGGCTGAAGAACTTGAAGGAACACCTGGTCTTTTTCTGGTTCTGGACTGGCCAAGATAGGGTCGACCCTTTCTAGTAGCCACGGTGCTGCTGACTGGAAAAGACGCCAAGGCAGACCGTACCCTCCAGAAGGAGTCCCAGAGGAAAAACCCCAACATTGGGAAAAAACTTCTACCACAGGAACTTCTGAAAAAAGAGGAAAAAACAATGAAAAAAGGGAAAAATAGAATATAATCTTGCAGGAAGAAGCAGGAGCACGGAAAAAATAGAAAACAGGAGCAAGGATCACCACCAAAACTGAAGTGTTTGCAACGTATGGAAGAAAGGAACTGCAGTGCTTACCAGAAGACAGGAAGTGACACAACAGGAAGAAATTACAACACCATCTTGGATTTGGAAAGACCATATAGAAATGAATAGGAAAAAAGACCAAATAGAAAAGGAAAAGGGAAAAGGCATGCTGGGAAGAAGAACACCAAGGAGTGGACAATATGGAGACCAAGAAGAAAAAAGAAACGAAGACAGAAGAAAAAGAAAAAGGAGGAAAGAAGAGGAAAGACGCAAGGAGGAGAGTAGAGGGAAAATCAAGGAGGCTGGCAGGGGCTGCAGCGTGACACAGAGCATGAAATGTGCCTCCGGGGCTGCACCACAGCAAATGAACACAGAAACACGAGCCTCGGCGGTGCCAGTGTTCCGAAATGCGGACTGCTGGCCCGACTGCGGTCCGATAGAGAGACGCCGCAGTAGTTTGCGGCATCACAGTAGGCCCCCTTCCCAAGGCCCCAGGCTTGTCAGGAAAAAGAGAGAAGAAAGTGCGAACCAAACGTGGTGCATGAACTGAGGAAGCATCTTTCCATGAACAGTCACTGAGGGGATAACCTTTCCAGTGAATCAGGAATTGGAGCTTGTTCCAAAAGATACGTGAATCACAGATCTCCTGTACCTCATATTCAGGATGGCCATCCACAGAAAGAGGAGGAGGACATTGAAAACACCTATAGTAAGGATCAGGAACAAAAGGATTAAGCTGTGATACATGAAAAACTGGATGATCTTTCTAAGTGTGGGGTAAACATAGCCGAATAGCGACAGGATTCAATAACTGAAGTATGCGAAAAGGACCATAAAAGCGGGGTTTGAACTTGTTTTGAGAAAAACGAAAAGGCAGAAATTTAGACGAAAGCCACACTTTGTCTCCCGGTTGGTAAGATGGTGCCGCCTGACGGCGGCTGTCAGCCTTTCTTTTCATAGTTTGTTTAGAAGCCGAAAGAGTAGTACGGATCAGGTCCTGAATATGGCGGAGTTGTCGTGCAAATTATGTAACCCCAGGAACGGAAGGCAGCACACAAGGTATAGTGAAAAAAGTCTTGGGATGGAAGCCATAGGTGCAATAAAAAGGTGTTGATCCTGTTGCACTATGCACTGTATTATTATAGGAAAACTCAGCTAAAGAAAGGAATTCTGACCAGTTACTTTGAGTGGCATTACAGAAACAACGTGAATACTGTTGGAGTTTCTGATTCAAGCATTCAGTTTGACCGTTAGTTTGTGGATGAAATGCTGATTAAAGGGAGACATCAATATGCAGTAAGGTAAGAAAAACCTTCCAAAAACGTGACACGTATTGGGGTCCCCAGTCTGAAATGATTACTTGTGGAAAGCCATGTAGGCGAAAGATATTGTGCATGAATATATGACTCATTTCTTTGGCTGCAGGCAATTTCTAAGGCTGTGGAATGCGCCATCTTGGTAAAGGAATCAACAGTTACAATGATGACATGATTCCATGAAGAAGACGGTAATAAACAATGAAATCTGTAGACGGGGTGTGCCATGGAGCAGAGGGAACAGGCAGGGGCATCAATAATCCTGATGGCTTGGTCCGAGGTGTCTTGGTTTGGGCACATACAGGACATGATGTTACATAGGATTCAGCATCGGTCTTAAGAACAGGAGACCAAAAAGAATGTAGGAGCAACTCCTGTGTCTTTAATTCCACGATGTCCAGCTACGGGAGAATCATGGCAGATCTGTAAAGCCTCGGTCTGTACTTTCTTAGTTGGCAAAAATAGTGAGTTTTGATAATAGAAGTAGTCCTGATCCTTTTGTAATTGAGGACTCAAATTATTTCATTCTTCAAGTGGAAGATACTGGTATTCTAACATAATACGATCAAGAAAGGACTGAGCAACCCTGATGATTCAACTGGATTCTATTATATTTGGAGAGGAAGTGTTAGCGCTTTCTGGATAGTGATGGGATAATGCATCAACTACTAAGTTCTGGGATCCGGGAATGTATGTTACAATGAAGTCATATTGGCTAAAAAAGAAGGTCCATCTTGCTTGACAGCTGTTTCGACATTGGAAAGTCCGGAGACATTGTAAATTATGATGATCAGTTCTTGCTTCAAACGGTTCTTTGGTACCCATTAAGAAATGTCTCCATTCTTTACAGGCAGCCTTGAGAGCAAGTAATTCCTGTTTTAACATAGAATAATTGCGTTCGGCTTCTGTCAGTATGTGGGATAAGTGAAAGATAGGATGTTCCAAGCCATCGTATTCTTGTTTCTGAAGTAAGACTGCACCAATTGCTCTCTCAGAGGCGTCAGTGACAACTATAAATTTCTTAGTAGTATCCGGGTGTCTTAGGATAGGAGGTTGGGTAAAGGCTTGTTTCAGATTCTGAAAGGCCATTTCAGCACTGTTAGTCCAGACAAATCCCTTCTTCAGATTTTCTCCCTTGATGGTCAGGGTGATAAAACTTTGTTGATGGGCAAAGTCTTGTATGAATTGCCGATAGAAGTTGGAGATCCTAGGAAGCATTGGGTTTCCTTAACAGAAGAGGGAGAGGGCCAATCCAAAACCCAAGATACTCTACTTCAGTCTTGTTAAATTCACATTTTTCAGGTTTACTGTATAGCTGATTCTGTCTGAGTCTTTCCAAAACCTGAAGTACATGCTCAGTATGCTGTTCAGGTGTACGAGAATATACTAGGATGTCGTCTAGATAAATCACCACACTGTGATTCAATAAGTCAACAGGACACATCCGGATCAAGTGACCAGCTATGCCACAATATAAACAAAGGCCTTTTTCGGCACCTATCCTCTTTCTGAGTCAAAACAACAAGTCCATGAATCGTTGAAATATGGAGGGTGCATTGGTTAAGCCAAAAGGCATGACTTCCGTATTCATAATGGTCAAATGGAGTACAAAAGGCTGTTTTCCATTCATCTCCTTCTTTGACACGTAAGAGATGATAGGCACCCCTCAAATCCAATTTTGTAAACCTCTTGGCCCTTTGGACAGCATCAAGTATATCCCTAATAAGGGGTAAGGGATATCTATCCCTGATGGTTATTTTATAAAATCTGCGAAAGTCAACACAGGGACCCCGATCTTTCGTTTTCTTTGGAACGAAGAAAACAGGAGCCCCTGCAGGAGATGAAGAGGGGGCAATTAAACCATTCTGTAGATTATCATCTAGGTATTCTTTAAGTACCTTCTTTTCTTGTTCAGTCAATGAATACATACGTACAAAGGGAACCACTTTTCCCGGAATCAAAGGAATGGCGCAGTCATAGACCCGGTGTGGAGGTAAAATGGGTTTGCAAGGCTTCTGGAATACGGCACAGTATTCTTGGTAACAACTTGGTATTCCCTGTATCATGTTGATAGAGCAGCTCGTATCTTTGGAAGAAATAATGAAACCTTTTGGAGACCAATAAGAGTTATTGGAGTAACAGTTCTGTTGGCAAAACTGTGATGATAAAGATATTGTTCTTGTTTCCCAGTTAATTTATGGGTTGTGTCGAGTTAACCAGGGAATTCCTAATATCATGGTATGATTTGGAGAGGATATTAGATCAAAGGTAATGTGTTCCTGGTGTCTCCCAAAACGCAGACAGAGACTGGGTGTAGAATCCACCACTGGTCCTGAGGTTAAAGGAGACCCATCACTTGGGTGGACTTGTTCCGGCATTTCTTTAGGAACTCGTGGTATACCTCTTTCCTTGGCCCAACTCTCATCCAAATAGATACCGCTGGCTCCACAATCCAATAAAGCAAAAACCTGCTGTTTTTCACTTTGGGAACACTGTACCATAACTGACAGTATAAACAGAGCGGAGATATTCTCTCTGGAGGAATATATTGAAGGTAAGTCTACTTCTCCCGTCCCCTTCCTCCTCACAGGGGGCAGGAGCTGGCGTTTCCCGAAGGTCTGGAAGGACGACAGGACACATCCGGATCAAGTGACCAGCTGTGCCACAATATAGACAAAGGCCTTTTCAACGCCTGTTCTCTCTTTCTGAGTCAGATAAAGGACCACGGATTAGATCTATCCTCATGGGTTCTTCTTCTGTAGACTTATTCGCCTCAAGATTGACTTCGTCAGAATGACGGGTTGTGGAACAAGGTAATCCAGACTGATACTGTAAGCGAGTCTTTCGCCTTTCCCACTTATGTTCCCACAACCTATACTCTATATTCAATGCCTGATCCATCAGTTCTTTCAGAGATCTAAATTGAGTAGAATGCACCAATTCATCTTTTATTTCTTCTTGGAGTCCTCTGCGAAACAGGGTTACAAAAGTGCGTTCCACCCAAGTGGTCTCAGCTGCTAGCTGTTTAAATCGGGGTATGTATTGTAATACATCCTGATTGCCTTGCTGTATGTCACATAATGCTTCTTCAGCAGCTACCTCCAACCCAGGTCATTCAAACATCTGCTTAAAGAGTTTAGGAAAGGCGGGATAATTAGCTAATACAGGATCCTCAGCAGAGACCAAGGGGGTCGCCCAAGCTAGTGCGGGCCAGACAAGACCCTGATCAAATAACCCACCTTGGTTTTATCAGATGAGAATTATAAGGTTCGAAAGGCAAAGAAAACTAGCAAAGAGTCCAGAAATTCCTTTACTTTATGTGGATCTCCGGAATATCGAGGTGTCGAGGTAGCCCAGGAGGTATATCCACAGGTCGAGAAGACAAGGCTTGCCATAGTGTGGTTTTCTCTGCCCGCAGTTGTTGTAATTCTTGAGCTTGTAGTTGCACAGTATGGAGCATAGATTGTGCATTTTTTACACTTTACAAAAAAGTAAGACTCTCCTATTTTATAAACAAACGAAGACATCAATAATCCTAATATATATTTAAAGCATGAAAAGAAACCTTTTTATTTCTAACAAAAAAGAAAAAAATAAGTATTGAACCTAATATTCAACGACAAATGACAACCATCCATCAATAAAACCTTCGAACAACAAACAACATAGACCCTACAAACCACGATTAACAAGACAATAAGACAGCCATATAAAAACAAACACACACCTAACAATAGTCAGAGGATCTAATACATATCTAAAAAGATTATTTTTAAACATCAATCTTAACAATAAATCTTTCACTGATACAGTGACAAATGGATAACCGAAACTCTGATATGTATCTCAGAGGAAGATAAATCTTCTTTCAATAAGTGGCAGTATAACACTTATTATTCACCCAAGATACTATGCATTTATCTTCTGCCACTTTCTATAAATTTGTGAGATATATGTCCAAAACTTCACAAATTAATTGTCCTTTATCTTCACAAAAGAAGATGCTCCTCCTTTCACAATAATGGGAGTATTGCATGTATTGTCCACCTATATTGCTATATGTTGATATTCTGCCACTCTTTATGAATCTCTGATATGTGTCTCCAAAGGTATGTGTCAGAGTTGGCACATCTTTCTTGTCCTTTATCTTCTTGTAAGAAACACAACATTCAGTACTCCATCGCCAACGCGCGGTTTCAATGGATCCAATCCTCCAATCAACATATGCTATTTTAAACCACCTTCCTCAGGGCAGATGCATTTAGAGCACCATAGAAATACAATATATATCTAAATCAAAAAATTAAGAGAACGTATTATTCAGTGCTAAGTGTCCCTATGTTGTACATTACACTAACTTATATAATTTCAGTCAGAAAGTTACCATTATCCAAAAAGGTGGATGTGAATATTCATAGCACCAGTGAATAGAAACACCCAAAGAGTGAAAAAATAAAATGAAAAAAATAAACTCTTAACCGTAATACCATATACACAAACTGAATTAAAGAATAAACATTAATACTAACACCAAGCGTGTAAAAAACACACCGCACAACCTACACCAAAGGTGAAGACAACCTTTTCTACAAAAAACATATATCTGCAAACAGGTTCCATACCTAACAGGGCTTCCTCATCCAGTTGGTTACAAAGATCTTCTTGCTAGAGACCCTACAGTGGAACAGATTGGAACTCATTAAGGCTCAGACAAGAATAAGGTGACACATATAGTGAAGAGAAAATACAATAGCTCTCACTTAGCGCTCGCACTGTGTGTGTCAAATGACCACACAATTCTTATTTTTGAGTCCTTTGGGGAAATATCCGTCTAGAGTAATCACAGATGGATCGTGCTCCCGCTCTAACTAATAGGTTCTCAAGAACATGCACTAGGTGTGAAAATACACCTTGACTACTGTTCAAACACAGCAAGTAATATATTACTAAAGCCATGTACTGACGCGTGACAGTGTTACTCGCAGTTCGTACCCTTTCAACAAGTTTTAACTAACGTCCAGGTTGCTGCGCCGGTCGTGGAACATACATGTAAGAAAAACAGACTCTACACGACCGAACCATTTCTTTCTTCTAACAAAAAGATAAAGCTCTCATCTGGTCTCTAAGTTCCCACTTACCTTACGGCCAGAGAATGTGCCTCTTCATACTAGATAACCGTTCCGTTGGTCTAAGATGTACTAAGCGTCCGCAGCCTTAACAGCAATCCTATTCTAGCTCATAGCAGCTCCAATATATACAAAACATCAAAGACAGACTGCTCATAAGAAAAGTTTCTCAAAAAACATTTTCAAACGTTGCGGCCATCTTGGAAAGGCAGGGAGATAATATAAACCTTTCCCGAATGTAGCTAAGTAGAATAGCAGGTGTTTTGTAAAAAAAAAAGAATTATGGCAGGGGCTCATTATAAAAAAAAAAGAAAGCTAGCTAATACAAATATGTAGATGAACGCAACTTCTTACTCTATAGGTCTGAGTGTCATGACCCATACTTCATGGCAAGATCTTTTGCTAAAGAGTTTCTATAATGTATAATGCCAGGGCATTTCATCATTCAATCTCTTCTCATATGTATCTAAATAAAAAATCCAAAAGGCTTCACATTTCTTCCTAATCTTGTCAGTATCATAACCACTTTTAGGAACAATCTTCTCCAGGATCGTCCATCTAATTTCCTCTTCTTTGTGTTCGTATTCAGACCAATCAATCAATCAATCAATCACAGTATTTATAGAGCGCACTACGTACCCGTTAGGGTTTCAAGGCGCTGAAGGGGAGGGGGGGCTGCTTCTACTGGTCGAAGAGCCAGGTCTTGAGGAGTCTCCTGAAGGTGAGAAGATCCTGGGTCTGTCGCAGGGCAGTCGGGAGGGCGTTCCAGGTCTTGGCAGCGAGATAGGAGAAGGATCTGCCGCCGGAGGTCTTGCGTTGGAAGCGGGGAACGATGGCGAGGGCGAGGTTGGCGGCAGGGGACGTAGAAGTTGAGTCTGTTGTTCAGATAGACAGGTCCGGCGTTGTGGAGCGCCTTGTGTGCGTGGGTGAGGAGTTTGAAGGTGATCCTCTTGTCCACGGGGAGCCAGTGGAGGTCTTTCAGGTGGTGGGAGATGTGGCATCGGCGGGGTACGTTTAGGACCAGTCGGGCGGAGGCGTTTTGGATGCGTTGGAGGCGTCGGATGTCTTTTGCTGGGATGCCTGTGTAGAGTGCGTTGCCGTAGTCCAGTCTACTGCTGACAAGGGCCTGGGTCACAGTTTTTTTGATTTCCGTCGGGATCCATTTGTAGATTCTACGGAGCATGCGGAGGGTGTTGTAGCAGGAGGAGGAGACTGCGTTGACCTGTTTGGACATGGTGAGGGCGGAGTCGAGGACGAAGCCCAGGTTGCGTGCGTGGTTGGTTGGTGTTGGAGAGGGTCCCAGCGCAGTGGGCAACCAGGAGTCGTCCCAGGCCGAGGGGGTGCGTCCGAGGATGAGGACCTCCGTTTTGTCGGAGTTCAACTTCAGGCGGCTTTTTCTCATCCATTCGGCAATGGACTTCATTCCCTCATGGAGGTTGGCTTTGGCGGTGTGTGGTTCTTTGGTGAAGGAGAGGATGATCTGGGTGTCGTCGGCGTAGGAGAGAATGTTGAGGTTGTGCTGACGGGCCAGTTGTGCGAGGGGGGCCATGAAGACGTTGAACAGCATCGGGCTGAGGGATGAGCCTTGGGGTATGCCGCAGATGATGTTGGTGGCTTCGGAGCGGAAGGGAGGGAGTCGGACTCTCTGGGTTCTGCCGGAGAGGAAGGAGGAGATCCAGTTGAGGGCTTTCTCTTGTATTCCGGCTTCGTGGAGGCGTGTTAGTAGGGTGTGGTGGCAGACCGTGTCGAAGGCTGCGGAGAGGTCCAGGAGGATGAGGGCTGAAGTTTCGCCGTTGTCCATTTGCTGTCTGATGTCGTCTGTGGCGGTGAGGAGAGCGGTCTCGGTGCTGTGGTTGCGTCTGAAACCAGATTGGGAGGGGTCCAGGATGGAATTGTCCTCGAGGTGGTGGGTGACTTGAGCGTTGACGATCTTCTCGATGACCTTCGCCGGTAAGGGCAGGAGGGAGATCAGGCGGAAGTTTTTGAGGTCGTTGGGGTCTGCCTTGGGTTTCTTGAGGAGGGCGTGGATTTTGGCGTGCTTCCAGCTTTCCGGGAAGGTTGCGGTTTCGAATGATAGGTTGATGATCTTTCGAAGTTGGGGGGTGATGGTGGAGTCGGCCTTGTAGACGTGGTGGGGGCATGGGTCTGAAGGGGATCCTGAATGGATGGAGTTCATGATCTTGCAAGTTTCCGAGTCATCTACGTGGGTCCAGGCGGTCAGGCGGTTGTTGTAGGAGGAGCTGTCGGAGGTGGGGTCTGGCGGAGGCGTGGTGTTGAGGCTGTTGTGGATGTCGGCGATCTTCTGATAGAAGAAGGTGGACAGGGCGTCGCAGAGTTCTTGGGAGGGTGGGATGTCGTTGGCGTTGGCGCTGGGGTTGGACCAATGTGTAACTAGTGGGGCGTTTTGTTTCTGGGTCTTCAACGATGATCTATGCTCGTAATATCTAGCCCTAAACTCCCTAGATGTTTCGCCAATGTACCCTAAGTTACATGGACACAGGATCAGATAGATAACATTCTTTGATCGACAGTTCGACATAATTGTAAAATGTATAGATCTGTTGTTACACATGATTTTTGTGCATTTTCTACTACATCATCCTGTGGGCCCTCCATGGTGTTCACGCAATGCTCATTCTTTTGCCGTTGCAATCTGTCACGGTCTGCAAGTCTCTTACCACCGTAGGCTGAAGAACTTGAAGGAACACCCAGTCTTTTACTGGTTCTGGACTGGCCAAGATAGGGTCGACCCTTTCTAGTAGCCACAGTGCTGTTGACTGGAAAAGACGCCAAGGCAGACCAGACACTCCAGAAGGAGTCCTAGAGGAAAAAACCTAAAATTGGGAAAAAACTTCTGCCACAGGAACTCCTAAATAAGACGAAAAAAAACAATGAAAGAAGGGAAAACTAAAATATAATCTTGCAGGAAGAAGCAGGAGCACGGAAAAAACGGAAAACAGGAGCGAGGATCACCACCAAAACTGAAGTGTTTGCAACGCAAGCAAGAAGGGAACTGCAGTGCTTCTATACCAGAAGACAAGAAGTGACACAACAGGAAGAAATTGCACCACCATTTTGGATTGGGAAAGACCATATAGAAATGAATAGGAAAAAAGACCAAATAGAAAAGGAAAAGGAAAAGGAAAAGGAAAAAGGCATGCTGGGAAGAAGAACACCAAGGAAGAAGACAATATGGAGACCAAGAAGAAAGAAGAAACTAAGACAAAAGAAAAGAAAAAGGAGGACAGAAGAGGAAAGACCCAAGGAGGTGAGTAGAGGAAAAATCAGGGAGGCTAGCAGGGGATGCGGCGCGACCCAGAGCACGAAATGTGCCTCCTGGGCCGCAACGCAGCAAAATGAATACAGAAAAACGGGCCGTGGTGGTGCCGGCGTCCCGAAGTGCTTTGATTGCTCCCACTGTCCACAGGAGCAAAAGAAAACTCATGGGGTTGGATCAGTGGCGGCTCCCACTGCACTTACAATGGGTTCAAACATGGGAGCCAGCAGGACTGCCGTAGCCCTTGGCCTCCCTATGCAGTCCCCAACCAGGGTCATGCAGTGGGTGGGCACTGGAGCATCCCAAAAAAATGTTAGGACCAGTTCTAGCATGTCCCAGGTGGGCACTGGAGCACACCACTTCTTGAAATAAAAAACATGCCGGAAGAAGTTGTGGCATGCACTAAGTGGACATCGGGGAACACCACTTTATAATTGAAAAAACGAAAATGCTGGTGGGATGCGAGTACCTTTGGACTCCCTCCACAGCCCCCCAAAATAACAAAGGTGTGTGGGACCCCATAGATGAAAAAAATGATAGCTCCCGTGTGGCCCCATGACATTGGGCCGATGCAGGGAGCTGGTGGGGTCGCAAGGACCCTGGGACTCCTCATGCACCTCCTTATATAACAAAAAAACAGTGGGTTTCCCAATCAAACTGGAACACCCAGAAAAAAAATTACTAACCAAAAAGTGAATAGTAAATGAACGGGCACAGCTGCTCCTTCACGGGGTGCCCCATAATGACCTGGGAGGGCTATTTACATATATTTTATTTTTGATGATACCCCTAGAAGGGGCAGAGTCATTGCCATATTTTGTTTCATGTTGTGGGAGGCTGTAGGGAGTCCTGCAACCCCTCAACCCCAGCAACACCAGATAAAAATGTAAGTCTCCTGGGTCATTGAAACCATGGCCCCATGAGAACTTTCCTTATTTTTCAAGCACATTTCCCAGGTTGGAGCTTTTGCTCCATAACTGAGATTTCAGTGCCATCTAGGTGCTGGTTATATAGTTGCATTTTATGTGATACAGTGTATCACATCAAATGTAATACAAGGTCTTCAAGTAGTTGATTTTATAATTGTCTTTTTGGGGTGTATAATGTTAAAAGGTAGACTAAGAAATATTTTGTTGTATTCTATTCTTAAAGAAAAGTAATATATCTCTGACTACTTATTTTTATCCTAAAAGTGTATTAACCCCTTCACTGCCAGGCCTTTTCCTCCTCAGATGCCAGGCCTTTTTTGGCTTTTTGGGGCAGGGCGCGCTTAGGCCCTTATAACTTTTTGTCCACATAAGCTACCCACGCCAAATTTGCGTCCTTTTTTTCCAACATCCTAGCGATTCTAGAGGTACCCAGACTTTGTGGGTTCCCCTGAAGGAGACCAAGAAATTAGCTAACATACCGTGAACATTTTGTTTTTTTTAAACAAAAATGGGAAAAAAGGGCTGCAGAAGAAGGCTTGTTTTTTTTTCCCCTGAAAATGGCATCAACAAAGGGTTTGCAGTGCTAAAATCACCAGCTTCCCAGCTTTCAGGAACAGGCAGACTTGAATCAGAAAACCCAATTTTTCAACACAATTTTGGCATTTTACTGGGACATACCTAATTTTTACGATTTTTCTGTGCTTTAAGTATCCTTCCAGTCAGTGACAGAAATGGGTGTGAAACCAATGCTGGATCCCAGAAACCTAAACATTTCTGAAAAATAGACAAAATTCTAAATTCATCAATGGTTACTTTGTGTAGATCCTACAAGGGTTTCCTACATAAAATAACAACTGAAATAAAAAAAATTTTTAAATTGAGGTAAAAAAACAGCAATTTAACTCTACATTTTACTCTGTAACTTTTTCCTGCAATGTCAGATTTTTTAAAGCAATATACCATTACATATGCTGGACTCTTCTGGTTGCAGGGATATATAGGGCTTGTAGGTTCATCAAGAATCCTAGGTACCCAGAGCCAATAAATGTGCTTCACCTTGCAGTGGGTTTTCATTCTATACCGGGTATACAGCAATTCATTTGCTGAAATATAAAGAGTGAAAAATAGGTATCAAGAAAACCTTTGTATTTCCGAAATGGGCACAAGATAAGGTGTTGAGCAGTGGTTATTTGCACATCTCTGAATTCTGGGGTGCCCATACTAGCATGTGAATTAGAGGGCATTGCTCAAATAGACGTCTTTTTTACACACTGTCTTATATTTGGAAGGAAAAAATGTAGAAAAAGACAAGGGGAAATAACACTTGTCTTGCTATTCTATGTTCCTCCAAGTCTCCCGATAAAAATGTACCTCACTTGTGTGGGTAGGCCTATCGCCCGCGACAGGAAATGCCCCAAAACATAACATGGACATATCACATTTTTCCACAGAAAACAGAGGTGTTTTTTGCAAAGTGCCTACCTGTGGATTTTGGCCTGTAGCTCAACCGGCACCTAGGGAAACCTACCAAACCTGTGTATTTTTGAAAACTAGAGACCGAGGGGAATCCAAGATGGGGTGACTTGTGGGGCTCTCATCAGGTTCTGTTACCCAGAATCCTTTGCAAACCTCAAAATTTGGCAAAACAAAAACACTTTTTCCCCACATTTCGGTGACAGAAAGTTCTGGAATCTGAGAGGAGCCACAAATTTCCTCCCACCCAGTGTTTCCCCAAGTCTCCCGATAACAATGGTACCTCACTTGTGTGGGTAGGCCTAGTGCCCGCGACAGGAAATGCCCCAAAACACAACATGGACACATCACATTTTTCCACAGAATAGAGAGGTGTTTTTTGCAAAGTGCCTAACTGTGGATTTTGGCCTCTAACTCAGCCGGCACCTAGGGAAACCTACCGAACCTGTGCATTTCTGAAAACTAGATACCTACGGGAATCCAAGATGTGGTGACTTGTGGGGCTCTCACCAGGTTCTGTTACCCAGAATCCTTTGCAAACCTCAAAATGTGGCCAAAAAAACACATTTCCCCCACATTTCGGTGGCAGAAAGTTCTGGAATCTGAGAGGAGCCGCAAATTTCCTTCCACCCAGCATTCCTCCAAGTCTCCCAATAACAATGGTACCTCACTTGTGTGGGTAGGCCTGGTACCCGTGAGAAGGAAATTCCCCAAAACACAAAGTGGACACATCACATTTTCTCAAAGAAAACAGAGGTGTTTTTTGCAAAGTGCCTACCTGTGGATTTTGGCCTCTAGCTCAGCCGGCACCTAGGGAAACCTACCAAACCTGTGCATTTTTGAAAACTAGAGACCTAGGGGAATCCAAGATGGGGTGACTTGTGGGGCTCTCACCAGGTTCTGTTACCCAGAATCCTTTGCAAACCTAAAAATTTGGCTAAAAAACACCTTTTCCTCACATTTCGGTGACGGAAAGTTCTGGAATCTGAGAAGAGCAGACACATCAAAATTATCAAGTACAAAACTACCTGTTTTTGCAGGGGGGCACCTGCGTTTTTGGTCCTGGGCTCAGCAGCCATCTAGGGAAACCTACCAAACCCAGACATTTCTGAAAACTAGACACCCAAGGGAGTCCAGGGAGGTATGACTTGTGTGGATCCCCCAATGTTTTCTTACCCAGAATTCTCAGCAAACCTGAAATTTAGCTAAAGAATCACATTTTTCCCACATTTCTGTGTTGGATCACCGCACCGGGACAAATTTCCTACCACCCAACGTTCCCCTCAGTCTCCTGGTAAAAATGATACCTTACTTGTGTAGGTGGGCCAAGTGCTTGTGACATGTCGAAATTGAGGGGGAATCAAAGTGGGTCCAAAAGGGCAGTTTGAAAAAAAACATTTTTAGGCTGACAAGTGCAGCAGAATTTTTATCGGTATAGATGAGACAATGCTGGGTGGTAGAAATTTTGTGGATTCCTGCAGATTCCAGAAGGTTCCATCACAAAAATGTGGGAAAAATGTGTGATTTCCAGGAAAGTTGCAGGTTTGCAGGGCATTGTGGGTAAGGAAATTGTGCGGGGTGCATGTGAAGCACACCATCCTGGAATCAACCAGATGTTTCGTTTTCAGATGTGTCCAGGTCTTGTGGATTTTTCTACATGGCAGTGCCCCAAAGTAAAAAAAAGTGTAGCCCTCACCATTCCAAAAGAGACGATTTTGAGAGTTACCAAGCTCTCATGGCCCAAATGAGAAACAAAAAACAAAAATAACCAAATGTCCTCTTGCTTGCCATGTGATAAGATGTTTTAGTGTGTGGGGGAGAGCTGAAAGACTGTTAGCCCCTTCAGTTCGGGTGGGGCATAACCAGGCCCTTACTGGTTGGTAGCCACCACCCCACTATTTTCTTTGATTTTTTTTATTCCCTGCGATCTAGTAGACTTTCTGCCCCCCCGGGGTGTGGATCGGGGGTAATTGCCCATCTGCCCACTGGTGGGCAGAACACCTTTGGCCCCATTTATTTGGGGTGGGTGTATGGCCATACCCCCAACCTCTTATTTTGAAAACAAAATCTTCCCTGGTTTCTCGTGGGCTTTCTGCCCCCTTTGGGGGCAGATGGGCCTTCCAAAAATAGGCCAATCTGTCCCCAACGGGGGGCAGTTATGGCCAACACTAATGTGCCCCCATGGGGCGCCACCCTTGCCCAAGGGGCTGCCCCCCCAAACAAAACACGCACATACACACACACACCAATCCATGGTGTCTAGAGGTTTCTGCCCCTGTTGGGGGCAGATTGGCCTAACAAAAGTAGGCCGATCTGCCCCCAAGGGGGGCAGAAATTGCCTAAATATAGTTTCCCCCCCGGGGAGCGACCCTTGCCTAATGGGTCGCTCCACAGACATAAAAAAATAAAAATAAACAAAAAAAATTAACCCTGGTGTCTAGTGGTTTTCTGCCCCCGGGAGGTAGAAATGGCCTTGAAATAATTTCCCCCCCGGGGAGCGGCCCTTGGCCAAGGGGCCGCTCCCCTTATTTGAAATATGCAAATAAAATAAATTCCCTGGTGTCTACTGGGCATTCGGGCAGCAGAAATGCTGTGAGAGACAAGAAAGGAAAGGAAAGGCCTTTCCTTTCCTTTCTTGTCTCTCCCGCCCCACCTCCCGATTGGAAGAGAAATGCAAGAGCATTTCTCTTCCGGGATCGCGTTGGATCCGAGGTGACCTCTGATGAGGTCAGCTTGTGATTTGCATGCTAATGTCATCAGACGTCACTGGTGGAGTTGGAGGGAGTCGGGGGTGAGAGGGGAAGCGACAGCTGACAGAGGGGTGTGGGTGGGGGGCCCGCGGGCCGGGTGCAGCATGAGCTGGTCTGTGTCTGGACGAGACCAGCTCGCCCGCGGCACCCTGGGGGTTAACGGACATTTTGCAAAAAAAAATAACAGACGTATAGCTTAATAAAACTTTATAGTAAGTATTTTTTTAAATAATCAATAATAATAAATATTGTACTATGTTCATTATTGAAATATATATTTGATGATAGATCTGCTTCATATGTAGGGTTGGCTGACTGCGGAAGGTAGTGCACGGAAGGAGGTTGGCTTTACATATGTCAATAAATTATCAATTTATATTTTTTTTTAAACTAGAAATTCACTGAAAAAACAAAGGTTAAAATAACATTATAGCAAGGTGAAATGTTTAGTAGTAGTGTAATGTTTTAAACTCTAACAACCATAGCAATTCACTTGTTATAGTTATCTCAAGTAACTATAACTCATGCCCTACAGTACTATAACTCGCTCCTCCTGCCACATATTACATTATTCATGACATCTTCTATGTCGTCACTGATAATGTCACTACAACATTTGCAATTAAATTATTGATGAAAAATCTGTGCATGGTGGGGGTGCGAGTTATAGTTACCTTCGGTCACGCGTTTTAGTTACTTGAGCTAACTATAACAGGTGGAAATTTTGAAAGTGCTTATTAATGCTACTGTGGGATGTGGTAATTAGGTGGTGCACAATTTGCGTCCAAAACTGAAATGCACCAACACTCCCCTGTAGGAAATTATATGCAATTCGAACATTATTTCTTCCTGTTCTAGTGGTGTTCAAACTGCAATGGTTTCCAATTTGTATTCTTGAATCGTATCAGATTTTACTTGTAAATGGCTGAAGCAGACACCACCCCGCCCTCGGTGTGGTGGAAATTTGCACCCTAAACAGGAATTGATGTCACATTTTAATTATGGCCATCGTATTACGCTTATAATAGAGAGTTGAGAAAACTCACAATACAATCCATATTATACAAAACACTCACAAATAAAACACATCACCTCAAAAGAAGTCAGGCCGCATTAAAAAATCAAGTATATAACCCAGGCCTGTTTCCTTTCTCCATAAACCCGTTACTTTGATTGTTTTTCAAATGAATGGCATTTCCAGGATGTCACATGCTTCCTGGTGCAATACCTTATGGTTCAACAACTTCTCTTGAGTTCCTTTTTCCAAGATCAGATAGATCTATCCCCCTTTTATGGAGGGAACCTGACACGTCCCTTTCTACCCAGTCCCAGCCTGACACTTTTGGCTTTGTGTGTGGCAGTCATACCCTCGCCTCTGTTCTCACTTCCTCTCTTCTCTTCATCTCTCTTCTCACATTCAAGTCAATTACTCCCTCGTTTTACCTCATCATTCATGTTTCCTTTTCCTTGTCTTCCACCTCTGCCTATACAAGCACCCCTACTTGCCTATATTCTAGTGCCTCTGACCCATTCTGTGCCCTAGCACCTCCCACCAACCATGGGTTACTAAATTTACTCCTGCCTATACCCTGCTACCTCGAATCCGACCTACATGTAAGCGCCTCTATTACAACTATACCCTAGTGTCTTTACTCTGCTGCCTCCTCATCTTCCTTCTTCATTTTACAAAAGGGTCCACTGATTTGCCAGTCCTCATTTTAGAAAGTCAACAAAATTGACTTATACCGGCCAGAGGTTGTCAGGCTGTTGTTCGCCATTTCGATTTATTTCTGAAGTTATGGTATAACCAGACCGACCACTGGAGCATGCAAAGCTTCCAATAGAAACGACTGAAAACAGTCATAGGAAGTGCAGGTTCTACTACACACTCCATGTTACACAACAAGAAACACTCACAGCCCTATTCAGCCTCTCCTTGGATTTAAGACTGATCTACAGAACCGGTAGGACTGCTGATCAGCGTTCTGACTCACACCTAGGCTGAGACATTAGCTCTTTGTGTACTCCATGCAAAGTACTGCCCATGCCAGGCTAAAATAACACCATGTTACGCAAACTGGGGCCATTTAATAACTGTGAAAAAGGAGGCAAAATACCATTGTGGCAGATGTTTTTGAAACAAGGATTTACCTCCAGTGCAAATGAAGACTCAATAAAAGTGGGAGCCGAAACGCAGCTGAAAGAAACACGAGTTGTGTATGAATTATAACAATTAAACTTAAGTGACTATCTAATTTGAGCTTGGTATGTGTCAAGTGCCTACCTCAACGTAGGGGACATCAAGCAGGTGTTGTTAGACTTTGGTGGGAAAAGTGGTGGTTTGGATGCATGACTTAGTCGCAGTCCCAGTGGTTGGCACAGTTTTTCATTTATCAGAACTACCACACCCAGCATGCTGTGTTCTCTGATGATGGGTTTGCTTTAGCATTTGGAACTACAGTCCACAGCATGTTGAGTCTTCTGCCATTAAGCAATTCTGGAAAAGCAGGAGCAGCAGTTAAAGGGAGCATTGTGTAACTGGACCATTGTTGATAAATCTTGCTCTGTGGAGTTTCCATGAAGTTCTGAAAAACTGCTGTTTTTTTAAGTCGACTGAAACATTTATACTTTGCTGTTGACAAATTCTTCAATGTGTTGGAATTTCTTCTGAATGTTCGAAGTTTCTGCTTGTTTTAGTAAGTCATTGTTAAAGATTGTAAGTCTAGTTAAGTTCTGGAAACGTTGAGGCTTATTTACAAGGCCCTTGCGCCACCACAGTGTCAATTTTTTTTTTATCCTGCGGTGTCGCAAACGCAAGATAAACGCAATCGCAAACAAAACTCCAAATCTCTGGCGTTACTTTTCACCCCTGTGCGCCAGCTACAGGCAATGATATGCAAAGTAGACATTCCCAGGTAAAAAGCCAAGTAGAACTGATGCAGTAAAATTTATAACATTTTAGTGCGTAGTTCTGCAAATTCACTGTGTCATAAATTTAACGCCTTCTCAGAGCAGGCGTTAAACTGACACAGGGTTTTTTCATATGGGAGCCTTCCACGCATTGCTGGAGTAGCGTGCATCAGGTTAGTGCCAACAGATGCATCAGGATTTCTGACACATTTGTGAAAACGTGCATCATGGAGCTCTGTATTGTACATACAGCACATCCATGGCGTTGTTAGGAGCGCAAGAAATCTAACGCATCGGAACCGATGCATCAGTTTCTTGTAAATGAGGTCCCTTATGTTTGGCTACATGGACATTAGCTTGCACATTGGTGAGAACAATTTTATAAGATAACGTATCTTGTTCTGTTCTATGAGTATATTTTATGGATGTGCAGATTATTTATTGGATAGGACATAAGCAAGTCTGGGTGACATAGCCTTCTGCCCCTCACCTTAGAAATGGATACACCGCACCCTTAAACACCCATACCATGCAGTAAAACATTGCCAGTACCATGCTTCCACAGAATGGAAAATAACAATGCAGACCCTTTTTCTATTATTTTGAAAAAATGGGGCAACCCAGGACCCTGTGAGTAATATAACAGAAAAAAAGTTTTGGTTCCTCTGGGGAAAGGACATGAATTAACTTCCACGACAGCGGTTGTACCATAAAGAACTTTCTCTCCCAATGAAGTTTGTGAGTAATGTATCGCATTTATTAGAAACTTAAATTCCACAATGTAGAGAAAAGTAATCAAGGTGCTCCTGTATAACGGTGCAGTGTGAGTGAATTATGTGTTAGTATACGTTTTGCAGTGCTATTTACAAGAAACCTAAAACCAAACTGTGTTTAAAAGCATGAGGTCTCAGATAAGCACCTATAACAATAGGTACTGTGAGCCTGCTGAATATTTCAAAAGCCAATCCACATTTTCAAATACAATGTCGACGTTGTGACCCCAAAAAAAAGAAATTAATTCAGGCGGGTCATCGTCAGGACAGAATATTGAAATAGGAAGCACCCCTATTTGATAGCACTCAGACAAATCCTAGTCGTGTTAACGATAAAACTTTGCCAATTGGCATTCCATTTCATGTAACCCTGGTGTGTTATCAATAATACCACTTTTTTACTTTACCATCTAATGGCTTCAGGAAGGTCATAGATTGTTCCATGAAAATAAGCCAATTGTTTAGGTCCTTTTTAAAACATGTTGGCGTGGTCCTATGTTAAAGTTAAGGATCTGCAGTCCTAATTTAATTAGGATAAATGCTTTGGCTGGTAGTAAAGAAGCATGGTGAATCCCATAATTCACTCACACTGCACCATTATACAAGAGCACCTTGATTACTTTACTCTAAATTGTGGAATTTAAGTTTCTAATAAATGTGATATATTACTCACAAACTTCATCGGGACAGAAAGTTCTTTATGACCCTTTTTCCAGGCAGAATTCTGCACAGCATTCCCAGTTCCATGGGGATTTATGCTCCCATTTATCCCCTGCCATCAACAGGTGGGGGGGGAGGGTGGGAGAAGGAAGGTAAGCACAATGGCAGGGAGCATGTGGAAGGTATGCTTGTTCCTGATGTCGGAGTGGATCAGGTAGGGCCCAGGGCGTGACTGTTTTTGCAGCCCAGGATATAACTTATTTTGCCGTCTAGATTTTCTGGCTGGTAAAACAGGGCCTAGTGTTCCTGCACCATGAAAATGTGGCTCTGGGAACACTGGGTCACTTATAGTTGAGTGGGTGGTATGGCATCTGGGGAGATACTGCCCACTCCACTCATAATCAGCCTCGGTGGGAGGCTGCTTGAGATACACAAGTTATTGTGCACAACTAGTTAAACACTGCAATCACAGATCTACAAAGAGCCGAACGCCTGACCCTTTGCATGGGCACATATCCCAGACTTCCATGCGCTTGCACGAATGTACTGCTAGCAGCACTGAATACATCAAATTTGAACATGGTCAACCTTTGCAGACGTATGAAATATAGAGCCTATAGGTACGACAGTTCTCAACATAAAGAATTATATGCAGAGGTACACAATGTGCAGCATGTATATAATGCATTGCTCAGTACATACACAGAAAGCCATTTGCATCAGTACATAACATACATCATGCTTACACAAAAAAACTCTATGGCGGGCACACCATATCCAGCATGTGTACAGACAGACACTTGTATTAATGCACCTACTACATGGCAATCTGAGCAGAAAGCTGAAAGCATGCATGCAGAAATGCAGAGTGGCTGCACAGCCCTTGACAAATGGACACAACACAGCAACATGCCATGTATGTGCACAGTACTTAGGACTAGCATCAGTGAATACACAACATTCAAAGCATATGTACACAGCCATGTGGTGGCACCCAGACAGCCACAGTGCTACAGGGCCATACTAAGGGCAGACTGTACAATGCACATCTACCAAAGACAATAATAAAATGTCCTTAGTACACAATGTGTACTATATGGTGACATCTTGAGAATTGTATAAATATTGGGTATAATATCCACTCCATATCTATAGTTGACACATTTCTATATGCTGTATCACTCTGTTCTGTGTTCTGCTACTTTGTTTTTGGGGATGTGGTGAGGTATTCATTACCTTGACCTGATATTTTTTTGAACTAGGTTGCCGACTGCGATATATCAGTTTTGAGAATGATTTTCTCCATCAGTGGGTGAATTTAGCTCCCCACCAGGTGAACACAATCTTGCAGCTTACCTGTGTGCCTGCGTGTCACCATTGTTACACAGAGGAGCATCCGTTCTGTACTGAGGAGGTTCCTGTGCTGGATCGTTTTTGTGGCCTCCAGACGTCGACAATTCGGAGTGTGCACCACATATCTAACTGGGCTTTAGACCATGGGCTCGATGGACATTGCGTCCCAGCCAAGGCGTATATTGTTGTTTCAGCAACGCTCGCCTCATATGATTTGAGTTGTATTTTCCATTTTCTGTTTCTTAATATTTCCCACAACTCACAAGCGGTTTTCAGTTTTGTCTCTTCGGAGCACGTGCTACTGCTCCTTGAACAATCTACCAAGTTTCAATATATGATTCTTTTATGTAACTTTGAGAGCTCTCCCTTCTCTCTTTCTCAGTGTTGACCCTTGCGATTTGACTTTGTATTTCCCTGATTTATGTTTTCCAATGTGATACCATCAGAACTGCTGCTCTTCGGAACTGTAAAAGGCCCATTATGTGTACAATCCATGACAGACGGGCACTATGCATATGCCGTCAATACCCACAACAATCCTGTCCTGTAGTTACAGTCCATTAAACCTGCGGACTGTACATGTGTTTCAAAACGGAAATGCCAACTTACTCCCAAACCTCACTCACCTTACTTTCTAAGCACTACATACCCAGACGAGCAAGCCCACTCTTCCACACCAAGCAACTAAAACCAGTTTTCCAAAGGTGATACCGTGTTCTGCTATGCAAACCTCTCCAATAAACATGTATGCAGACCGACATGTTGCTCTTCCACCCTTAACCATGTGTTATAGTCATCTGTGGGCAGAATAATAACTGCTCATTCGCGTAACTGTGGCTTGCTTCGGACATGTTTTCCTTTCATCCTAAGGGAAATCACCATCCCTGATGTCTTGAATGCATTTTTCACAAAAGCTGGCTCCCAGGATGGGAAACGGTTGATTAGTTTGCTCAGCAAGTGTCTGTATTATTGTTACAAACTGATCATTGTCTTCTGCCTTTCTCAGGATTTCCGTCTTTCGGCACCGGTATGATGCCTTTGTTTTATTGTACCACATGATCTGTGTTGCAGGAGCGTGTAAATAATACTATACATGTGTGTCTTGTCTTTGAGCATTGAGCATGGTTCACTCTCCGTTTTCTGAGAGAACCCCTGGCTGGCCAGACCTGTGATTACAAGCTATTGATTTTCTTTAGTTAATAAACCCTCTCAGGCTATGGCTGGTGTGGGAGCAGATGTTCTGTGAGAGTCCTGTGCACTGGCAGGGAAGCATTTCTGTTCTCCTCCTTCTTCCCCACCTATTCTATTGGTTGAGCTGAAGCACAAGGCCGCAAACACCTAAATGAGTATCTGGCTCTGACATGCCGTGGCGGGCTGCTGTGGTGGCTGCCCCTATCCTGAATGAGTGGGTACCGAAATTACAGGCGTGGAGCCCCACCCTGGCCAAAGCCCTCCTGAGTATTGCTTTGAATTGGAATTGGCTCAGGCACTCCCCGTTCTCGTGTGTTAGGAGTGCTCCCTGAGATTCGGGGGAGAGCTGTAGTAGCTCCTGGGTGTTGCAGACTGGACATACCTCCCGATCTTCTATGCATTTCAGCTCTATCTTTGCCCCCTTTCCAAGCTGGTCTGTTTTGGATTTTCGTAGTATGATTAGCATCTGCCTATGGCCTATGTGCACGTCGTTTTTCTGAATTCCTGCCTTCGTGTAACCTGTTTTTGCCGGGGCCACTAGCTCGCTTATCCTGAATGCCCCGAAGAAAGCCAGTGAAAAAGCAGTTTTGAAGAGTGTATGCTCGAACTTGTTGCGGCATATGGCCCCTAGGGCTCCTACCAACTGCTTCAGCGTACCAAACTCTATTGGGTGCCTTTTGTCTACCGTTGGTCCGTCCAGTCTGCGCCAACCTTTCATAGCTGCTTTTATGTAATGGGAGTTTGTGGGGTCCCTGCCAGTTGCCAGCTTACTGAAGTGTGCCACCGCTGTTAGGTGGGCTTGGGCCCATGATTTTGTTTTCTTTTGTAAGAATGCCCATTGTATGAAGCGTTCTACTGCCTTCTGTGATTCTTCGGGGTAGTGCCAGGACTTTAGGCCTGTTACCGCTAGCACTCTGTGCGCGTACGCTGTGTATCGCCTGTCTGTTTTTGGTGCTAAGGCGTGGGTTATTAAAGCTGTCAAGTCCCCTCTACCAGTTCCCATAGACTGTGTGGAAAAGGGGTCATCTCCTTCTATGCTTCTGGGGCCAAGTTCCTGAATTTCCCCATCTGGAAACGAGAGAGGGAATCTGCTTTAGCGTTTGCGATACCTTGTACATGTCTAGCTCTTAATTCTAGATTGCCTTCCAGCTGCCTGAACACCAAGTATCTCAATAGCCTTAAAACTGCCGCGCACTGTGAGGTCCCTCTGTTGATAGCGTGTACTACCGCCTGGTTGTCTGACCATAGTGTGAGCTTCATGTTTCTCAGCTGTTCTTGCCAGATTGCTAGTGACACTGCAATGGGGAATAACTCCAGCAGTGTGATGTTTTTGTTCAGGCCCCGTGTTGCCCAGGCATCTGGCCATTTCATGGCACACCACTTGTTCTTTAGTATTGCCCCAAAACCTATGCTGCCTGCTGCATCTGTGTATAGTTCGATTTGCCTGGCGGACACCCAGCCTTCTCTCCATATGAGGGTCCCATTGAAGTCTGCTAAAAATGCCTGCCATGTCTGCAGGTCCCGTTTAGCCCCAGATGTCAATCTTACATGGTGGTGCTTTTTCTCCAGCCCCCTGGTAAGCTGGGAGAGTCGCCTAGAAAATACTCTGCCCGCGGGGATCACCCTAGCAGCAAAGTTTAGCTTGCCTATGAGTTCTTGGAGCTCTCCCAGGGTGGCCTTCTGTTTCCCCAGCAACCCCTTGATGTTAGTTTGCAGGTCCTTGACCTTGTCTCGTGGTATGCTGGATGTGCCTGCCACTGAGTCTAATTCGATTCCTAGGAATATGAGTTTCGTGGATGGGCCTGTGGTTTTACCCTCCGCCAACGGCACGCCCAATGAGGCGGCAAGCGATTGAAATGCGTCTAGTAGCTCCTGGCACTCGGCCCGCTAGGCTGGCCTATGAATAGGAAATCGTCTAAGAAGTGCAGTTTGCCGCCCCTTGGGTGTTGTTTGTGCAGCGCCCATTCCAAGAATGTGCTAAATTTCTCAAAGTAGGCACATGATATTGAACAGCCCATGGGCAGAGCTTTGTCAAAGTAAGTTTTGCCCTCAAACGTGAACCCTAACAGGTGGAAGATCTCGGGATGTACTGGGAGTAGCCTGAAGGCTGCTTCGATGTCTGCTTTTGCCATTAGCGCGCCCCGCCCTTTGGCGCGCAGTAAATCCACTGCATCGTCCACTGATGCATAACTTACCGCGCAGTGTGCAGGGTCTATGCCATTGTTTACTGACTCCCCCTCTGGGTAGGACAGGTGGTGGATGAGTCTGAATTTGCCTGCCTCTTTTTTGGGGACCACTCCTAGGGGGGATATAATCAGCTTGTGAGGGATGGGGGTGGCAAGCGGGCCCTCTACTCTACCTAACTCTATCTCCTTTTTGATTTTTTCTTTTATAACTTCTGGGTACTCGCTTGCTGAGCGTAGGTTCCTTGGTTTTTTATTATGAGGTACCAGCTTGGATGGTATCTTAAAGCCTTGCTCAAACCCTTCACATATTAATTTTGCGTCCTGTTGGTTATTGTACTCATTGGCAAGCTGCCTTAACCTGACTGTGTTGATGGGGGATACTGCCAATTCTACCTCTCCCCCCAGCCAGCCTATGTGTTTGGGGTGATCACTTCTTTTTGTCTCTTTCCCCTTTGATACCGCCGTTACCCCCTCGTTTGCATTCTGCAGCGGGGTGCCCCCCCCCGCATGTGGAGCATACGTGTTTGAACTTGCATGCCGCTCCCCACGTGCACTCGCCTTTTTCGAATTTGTAGCAAATTGCGGACGCCGTTCTCCCTGTCTGAGGCCCCTTCCATTGTGTGTATGGCTGTCTCTTTTGGTAGGGCTTGCCCTTTTCAAGCCTGCTTCTCTGGAAACTCCTGCGAAAGGGCTGTTCGCCCTTGTGGGCCCAGTTCCTAGCTTCCCTTGCTACCATCATTTTATGCATGTACCCGGCTACATCTTCCTCGTCCCATTCCATGTCAGGGTGAGCTTGCATTTTTAACCTGAAGCCTTTGCCATAATCTAGCCAGGCTTCCCTGGAAAACTGCCTATGTGCTTCGTGGATTTTCGATTCATAGAGCCACAGATCCTTTGCGCAATGCGGGAATTTCTCCACTATTATACACGCCATGATCCTAAAGGCATCTAGCCAGTTGTCAAAGTTCCTTTCCTTCCTAACTCGGTTGCGCTCCCTCCTGTCCTCCTCTTTCTTGTCTACTGTGGTTAAGTCTAAACCTTCTACCTGAATCTCTAGCAGGGTAAAAATATCTATGAATTCTCTGCGCCATATCCTCTCCTTTACTGCTAGCGGGATAAGACTTGCTAGCCCAGGGGCCCTTGCCACTATGTAAGGTCTCCCTAGGGTCCCTCTTTTGTAAGCCTCTGGCGCTTGCCCTTCTGCTGTTGGGTGTCGTCGTCTGCGCGCCGTTTTGGTCGGCTCTGCGCCCCAAGCTTGTATAGGCCGGGCTGGGGATCTCAGGGGCGCTGGCCCCTCCTCCCCACTGTCTGGTGATATGCTTCTCTCAGGTGTTGTGTCTGCCCTGGCTGCCTGTGGGTTTTTCCCTTTTGACCTTCTGGGGGATGAGCCTTCCCTTACTTCTGGGTCCCTAGGCTCTTTTTCGTCTTGCCCCCCCCCTGCTTTGTGAATAATAGTGGTGCCATGGATTTCAAACATTCCTTTACAATTATGCTAATTTGCTCACCGTTCGATGTCTTCGTTTTCTTGCTTGGCCCCGGGGTTGCAGCGTCAGCGGGCTCGCCTGTCTCTCTCCTGTCCCCTTTTTTCGCTCCTCTGCTTGCATTTCTTTGTCGCTTCTTTGGTTCATGGGGTGTTATGTTGCTTCCCGCCGCGTTGGTTGTGCGCCTGACCCTGCTCCTTTTGTTTGTTTCAGGATCCAGTCTTTGCTGCGCGTTGTCGCCGCTTCTCTTGCTGCTTTCATGATCTCCTCTAAGTCTAGCTCACCGTTGGCCTCTGTGATCTCCATGGTGTCTTGCCCCCAAGGGCCTTGCTCGGCGCTGCTTGCTGTCCCGCTGGGCTGACCTTGCACCCCTTCTGTCAAACACAGTTCGCGTTGTCCCACAGGCTGTCCCTGGTTCTGCCTGCGTGCTAATCTACAGCCAGGTCGCGTCACCTTGCCGGCTGTCCCTGGCTGTACTTCCTTTGGTGTGCAACTGGGTCCTTAATCAGCTGGTATGCCCCTTGTGCCCCTGTCAGAGCTTGTCTCTTCTTCTCCCTTTTTTTTTTTTTTTTTTATAGGCTTAGTTGCAGTTGGGGGTTTTGCGTCGGCTCCAAGCTTTGTTTTAATCGTTTTCTTGTGAGCCTGTTTCTATTTCCCCAGCCCCTGAGCACGTGGATTCTCTTCGCGGCGCTCCCCTAGGCCCTGCCTTTGTGGGTTGGGCGCTCGTTTGGCCTGTCCGGCTATTGCCGTGAGTGGATGCGGGCGGGATGGCCGCGTTCCTCCGGCGCCTGTTATTTGAGGCCTCCAAAGGTTCGGGCGCGCTGTGCGGCGCGGTTTACCCGGGGCTGATAGAGCTGCCTCCTTGCCACTGGGCGCTCTCGCTTGCCTTCGTAATCTTGGCTCCCTGGTTGGCGGAGCGTCTGTTGCCGGCGTGCGTTTTCCTCCCGAAGCCCGGAAACAGGTAAGGTGCTGGTACTGGGGCGGGGGGAGACTTCTTTTTATGTGAGTCCGTACCGCTCCCGTTTACCGTCTCTGGGTGCACAGGCGTCCGGAGCTTGCGGCGCTTCTGTGTTTTCCTTTAAAGCACCCAGATGCAGGCCAAGAGGGGAAAGGCTGCTGCTGCAAAGGAGGGTCGCGTCGCTGCCGAGCGGTCCCCTCCCAGTGCTTCCTCGTTCGTGCTGGAGGGTCGCGTTAGCGAGCGGTCCCCTCGAGAGTTCTTCCTCGGTCGAGGCTGCCCGCCCTGCGCACTGGAGGGTCGCGTCGCTCTCCAGAGCGGTCCCCTCGCAGTGCTTCCTTGGTCGACGCTTCGTTTTGCGATTCCGGTTGAGGTGAGTCCTCCCGTTGGATTCCGGCCAAGAGGGGAAAGGGTGCCGCTGTAAAGGAGTGCCCGCCTTGTACACTGGAGGGTCGCGTCGCTCTGAAGAGCGGTCCCCTCACAGTGCTTCCCCGTCCGTATTGGAATGTCGCGTTGCTCAAGAGAGCGGTCTCCTCGAGAGTTCTTCGTGCGGTCTTCGTCGGTCCTATCGCCTGTCTTCTTCCTCTTGGCTGCCCGGTCGCCTGTGTTGACCAAGGTGCCGGGCAGCCCCCTTTTAAGCGTCCTTGTGAATCCCCCCGGGGTGTCCCCCCCTCCCCTGTTGGATTCAAAAAATGCAACCTCCCTTTATTGGCCGCTTGCTCCTCGTTGCCCCCTCTCCTTTCGTTTCCGCCCAACGTTGCCACTACGATGGGCCGGAAGAGGGGGGGGGGGTTGTTCACTTGGAGGGGGAACACTTCCGCCCCCCCATGAAACCTTTGTTTTGCGCGCCCCATTTTGGCGCGAATTTCCTGCTCAGGGCCGAGGTGGGGTTTCCGCTCCGGCCATTCTGAGCTCCCGGTGGTTGCGGGCCTTCGCCCTCAAACTGATCATTGTCTTCTGCCTTTCTCAGGATTTCCGTCTTTCGGCACCGGTATGATGCCTTTGTTTTATTGTACCACATGATCTGTGTTGCAGGAGCGTGTAAATAATACTATACATGTGTGTCTTGTCTTTGAGCATTGAGCATGGTTCACTCTCCGTTTTCTGAGAGAACCCCTGGCTGGCCAGACCTGTGATTACAAGCTATTGATTTTCTTTAGTTAATAAACCCTCTCAGGCTACGGCTGGTGTGGGAGCAGATGTTCTGTGAGAGTCCTGTGCACTGGCAGGGAAGCACCTACCACTGACAGGCCACTCTGGACTCCACACACCACCGCTGGCACCAAAAGTAAGATGGAGGATTCTCAGTGGGGAGTTTCTGTGGGGAACGACCCTGCGCTTGACTCACTGATCTGGGTAAAAAGCGTCAGCCCTCTTTAAAATTCATGAAATTAAAAGTTTGGTAGTATTTATTGACTGGGGTGTGGGATAAAATTGCCTTGGAAGTTGAAATACTGTTATCTGGGCAAGTGACAACTTGATAAACCTGTTTGGTAGGTAAAAGAGGAGTGGCGGGGGGGTCCTAATATACTAGGAGTTAGATGTATGCATAAAATCCAAGGTTCAAGAGCAGGTGACTCTAGAAAACTATGGAGAGGCAAGGGTTGCCTATGACCCTAGTGGATGAATGTCTGAATAAAAGTGTTGCACTGATCTAGCTACCCCACAATCTGCGGCCCCAGAATGCAGTTACTGAGGGTTTCTGAATGCACGTCAGTGAGATACAAGCAAGAACCTATTTCTGATCTCTCTTCAGTACATACAGATAGGAAGAGTTGCTAGAACCATTTCTGTTCTCCTCCTTCTACCCCACCTATTCTATTGGTTGAGCTGAAGCACAAGGCCGCAAACACCTAAATGAGTATCTGGTTGTTAACGAGGGTACAGCAATGTAAATGGGGGCAGATAAATCTGGAGAAAGCCCTAGCAAAAGGAATTTCGGCTCATGCAATAAATCACTAGTGTGGTAAAAGCACTTTTTGCATGCACCATTTGGTGAAGATAACACTTATTTTCCAGAAGAAGGCACCTATAAGTAACCTTTAAACATGACCGAAAGAGTCTCATTATAAATCTAGTCCAGAGCAACAGGAAACCTTTCTAAATTGGTAAGTAGAAGTAATAAAGGGTAAGCAAGAATATCAGATGTGGAGATTGAAAACAAGACTAGAGAAACTGAGATACCAAATCAGTCTCTTGAGGGACAGAGTTAGTACTTGTGCCCCTACTACGATGCCTCCTGTTTTTCTGTTATTCCAAACTACTGGTGAGAACTTAGAAGTGAAGGGAGAAAAAGAGGAGGATATGCTAGATGTTTTGAGTTCCCCTTAATGGCAGGAGATGCTGGTGTGCAATGCAGGGCACTTTTGTAAACAGGGAAGCAGTGGTTAATGGGCCAATGGGAAGGGTACAAGCAAATCCAGGAAGTGAGGACAGCAACCATGGTGACTCCAGCAACTATGGCAAGCACCAGCATGAGTGGAGTGAGAGTGCGACCAAAGACTTACACAAGGACAACCCACTCACTACCTTCGATGAAACCTTAATCAAAACCCTCCTGTTCTGAAGCCACGCTGCGGCTAGGCTTGCAGCCTGACCATCATCCAAGATAGAGGAGTACTGCACGGCAAGCAGCGAGAGAAACTGAAAGTCCGCACTAGGATGACATAATCTTCTGGCCAGTGAGGAAGAAAGCAACCATCCCAAAAATCTTCACCATGTCTTGCCAGATGCTGTTCTACCCCCTTGGAAATACCCCAGCACTAGGATAGGGGGCCGAGTAACATTTCATGTCCCTGGTCCACAGCTGACCTAGTAAATATCAGGAGACAAATCCTCAGCACACGTGATAACCCTGAAAAGTTCAGTGAATAATTCCAAACCGTATTTCATTGTTACAAACCCAACTTGGCTGATGTCAATCAATTTTTGACACATTATTATACCAAGTGAAATAAAAGCATAATTATTAGACAAGGCTAATTGGCCTCGACATGCCCTATTTGATGAAGCTACTGTTATTTCTGCTAAAGATACACTGTTAATTGGTATTGTTGAAGTTTACCATGTTAAAACTGATTGCACCAAAATAAATAACTGTGAACAGAACAGAGGGGAACCCCGGCAGATAATCTTGATTGTTTAAAATGTATTTAATCATTATTCGATTGTTGTTAATGCTTCTCGGAGCAGCATCTATTGCACAACGTCCAGGAACAGCTACACACTATTTACCTCAGAGGGCAACTACATATTTTTCTGAATTGGTTTCAGTTTCAAATCGTTGTGCTGCTGTTCACGGATGAAAGAAATAATCCACTGGATCTAATCAAATGTCTTTCCAAATGTAATCTTCCTACAAACGTTCAGAGAGTGGTGATGGGGAGGAGTGGGTGGGAAAACGCTTGAAGCGAACCGGAAGGACGGAGGACTTGGCAAAGCCAGGGGCCGGGGAGTGAAATCTCCTCCATCTGGTGGTTCCTCGTGTTTAAATTGTGGCCTTTTAGGGAACTGTAAACAAGACTGCCCAAATGTGCACCAGACTGCACATAATCTGTCTGAGCAATCTGACTTCGCCCACACTGATGCCCTACCTTCTGGGAAGGTCTGAGGTGAGCTGACTGCCGCATGAATGCTTTAATCCCTGTTGATCAGAAAGGGTTGTGTAGTAACCACGCTGACCAAACGTAGATTCAGCTGTTTATTTCATGAACTCCTCAAGACAATAATTTCGAGCACCCTCAACATTCCAGAGCAAACTCCCAGCTAGTCCATTGGCCTAACAATCCAAGGCAAGCAGGAGCGTACCATTGGTTATTTATTTACATTAAGTTAAATACTCTTAATATATCATAAACATAAATAACAGTATTAGCTTAAATACAATATTTACAACATTTGTGAATGACAGTTCGTTTCCTATGGTCTTCCATTTCACTTCTCATGTGCTTATAACATATCTCCTTCCCTTAAGAAGAAAATTAAAAGTCCTTATGCCAGATTGGTACCTTCTTGGTCTGGGGGCTACATCTTCTATGTTGTAAAAATCCTAAATTGTTGAGGTGGTCCATATCCCTACAGGGAATGGACTATACAGTGGAACATAGACCTGGGAGTAGCCACTCCAATGCAGATGGACTCTCCAGATATTTCCACTTAGACAATGAAGACTCATCAGGTCATGGCTAGTCTTATTGTCCTTCGTTTGGGGGGGGGGGTTGTGTAGGAAAGTACCATCTTGCCTGGCATGTTACCCCCATTTTTCACTGTATATATGTTGTTTTAGTTGTATGTGTCACTGGGACCCTGCTAGACAGGGCCCCAGTGCTCATAAGTGTGCCTGAATGTGTTACCTGTGTTATGACTAACTGTCTCACTGAGGCTCTGCTAATCAGAACCTCAGTGGTTATGCTCTCTCATTTCTTTCAAATTGTCACTAACAGGCTAGTGACCAATTTTACCAATTTACATTGGCTTACTGGAACACCCTTATAATTCCCTAGTATATGATACTGAGGTACCCAGGGTATTGGGGTTCCAGGAGATCCCTATGGGCTGCAGCATTTCTTTTGCCACCCATAGGGAGCTCTGACAATTCTTACACAGGCCTGCCACTGCAGCCTGAGTGAAATAACGTCCACGTTATTTCACAGCCATTTTACACTGCACTTAAGTAACTTATAAGTCACCTATATGTCTAACCTTTACCTGGTAAAGGTTGGGTGCTAAGTTACTTAGTGTGAGGGCACCCTGGCACTAGCCAAGGTGCCCCCACATTGTTCAGGGCCAATTCCCCGGACTTTGTGAGTGCGGGGACACCATTACACGCGTGCACTACATATAGGTCACTACCTATATGTAGCTTCACAATGGTAACCCCGAATATGGCCATGTAACATGTCTATGATCATGGAATTGCCCCCTCTATACCATCCTGGCATAGTTGGCACAATCCCATGATCCCAGTGGTCTGTAGCACAGACCCTGGTACTGCCAAACTGCCTTTCCCGGGGTTTCACTGCAGCTGCTGCTGCTGCCAACCCCTCAGACAGGCTTCTGCCCTCCTGGGGTCCAGCCAGGCCTGGCCCAGGATGGCAGAACAAAGGACTTCCTCTGAGAGAGGGTGTTACACCCTCTCCCTTTGGAAAATGGTGTGAAGGCAGGGGAGGAGTAGCCTCCCCCAGCCTCTGGAAATGCTTGCATGGGCACACATGGTGCCCATTTCTGCATAAGCCAGTCTACACCGGTTCAGGGACCCCTTAGCCCTGCTCTGGCGCGAAACTGGACAAAGGGAAGGGGAGTGACCACTCCCCTGACCTGTACCTCCCCTGGGAGGTGCCCAGAGCTCCTCCAGTGTGCTCCAGACCTCTGCCATCTTGGAAACAGAGGTGCTGCTGGCACACTGGACTGCTCTGAGTGGCCAGTGCCATCAGGTGACGTCAGAGACTCCTTCTGATAGGCTCCTTCAGGTGTTGCTAGCCTATCCTCTCTCCTAGGTAGCCAAACCCTCTTTTCTGGCTATTTAGGGTCTCTGTCTCTTGGGATTCCTTAGATAACGAATGCAAGAGCTCATCCGAGTTCCTCTGCATCTCTCTCTTCACCTTCTGCCAAGGAATCGACTGCTGACCGCGCTGGAAGCCTGCAAAACTGCAACATAGTAGCAAAGACGACTACTGCAACTCTGTAACGCTGATCCTGCCGTCTTCTTGACTGTTTTCCTGGTGGTGCATGCTGTGGGGGTAGTCTGCCTCCTCTCTGCACTAGAAGCTCCGAAGAAATCTCCCGTGGGTCGACGGAATCGTCCCCCTGCAACCGCAGGCACCAAAGAACTGCATCACTGGTACCTTGGGTCTCCTCTGAGCACGACGAGCGAGGTCCCTTGAATCCAGCAACTCTGTCCAAGTGACTCCCACAGTCCAGTGACTCTTCAGTCCAAGTTTGGTGGAGGTAAGTCCTTGCCTCCCCACGCCAGACTGCATTGCTGGGAACCGTGACTTTTGCAGCTACTCCGGCCTCCGTGCACTTCCGGCGGAAATCCTTTGTGCACAGTCCAGCCTGGGTCCACGGCACTCTAACCTGCATTGCACGACCTCCTAAGTTGTTCTCCGGCGACGTGGGACTCCTTTGTGCGACTTCGGGTGAGCACCATTTCATGCATCCTTGTAGTGCCTGTTTCTGGCACTTCTGTGGGTGCTGCCTGCTGCTGAGAGGGCTCCTTATTTTGCTCGACGCCCCCTCTGTCCCCTGACACAATTGGCGACATCCTGGTCCCTCCTGGGCCACAGCAGCATCCAAAAACAGTAACCGCACAATTTGCAGCTAGCAAGGCTTGTTGGTGGTCTTTCAGTGGGAAAACACTTCTGCACGACTCTCCACAGCGTGAGGGATCCGTCCTCCAAAGGGGAAGTCTCTAGCCCTTGTCGTTCTTGCAGAAACCTATGCTTCTACTGTCCAGTAGTAGCTTCTTTGCACCCACAGTTGGCATTTCCTGGGCATCTGCCCATCTCCCACTTGCTTGTGACTTTTGGACTTGGTCCCCTTGTTCCACAGGTACCCTCGACTGGAAATCCATCGTTGTTGCATTGCTGGTTTGTGTCTTTCCTGCAAAATTCCCCTATCACGACTTCTATGTCCTTTGGGGAACTTTAGTGCACTTTGCACTCACTTTTCAGGGTCTTGGGGTGGGCTATTTTTCTAACCCTTACTATTTTCTAATAGTCCCAGCGACCCTCTACAAGGTCACATAGGTTTGGGGTCCATTCGTGATTCACATTCCACTTTTGGAGTATATGGTTTGTGTTGCCCATATCCCTATGTGTCTCCATTGCATCCTATTGTAACTATACATTGTTTGCACTGTTTTCTAATACTATTACTGCATATTTTGGTATTGTGTACATATATCTTGTGTATATTTGCTATCCTCATACTGAGGGTACTCACTGAGATACTTTTGGCATATTGTCATAAAAATAAAGTACCTTTATTTTTAATATATCTGTGTATTGTGTTTTCTTATGATATTGTGCATATGACACTAAGTGGTACTGTAGGAGCTTCACTCGTCTCCTAGTTCAGCCTAAGCTGCTCTGCTAAGCTACCATTATCTATCAGCCTATGCTGCTAGACACCCTATACACTAATAAGGGATAACTGGGCCTGGTGCAAGGTGCAAGTACCCCTAGGTACTCACTACAAGCCAGTCCAGCCTCCTACATTGGTTGTGCAGCGGTGGGATAAGTGCTTTGAGACTACTTACCACTCTTGTCATTGTACTTTTCATAAGAGAAAAATATACAAAACAATTTCAGTGTGTGTATACATAACCAAAAAGGATGCCTTCCTTTTAAAGATTGGAAGGGTGACAATCCTGTGACTACATTAGGAGTGGTGTGGTATGACCACAACATCTGATTTAGCGCTGTTTCACTCAACATGCCCGACACTCTAGCTTTTTGAATGCACTCTTTCAACATACCGTTCATTCTCTCAATCATTGGCTTTGGGGTTGTATAAATCAGTTCTGAAATGATGAACGCCCCACTTCTTTCATGACATCAGAAGTGAATTGTACTCCATTATCCGTTACTAATGTGCTGGGAATTCCTTCCCTCATAAATGCATCTGTTAGGAAGCTAATAGCATCTATAGTTGTTATTTGGTTCACAATTTTAAACATTGTCCAATGTGAATGATAATCAACTAAGGCAAAGATGTAGTGACCCTTGTTCCCCAAATAAATTATAGGTCCTAATATGTCAAGCCCTAGTTTGTCCCAGGGTTTCACAGGAACGCTCACAGGTGAAAGCGGGGCTTTACGTGTTTAGTTAGTTTTATCACTCATGGCACACGCAGTGCACTCTCTTACCACATTTTCTACCAACCCATCTATCTGTGGGAACCAATACGTGGCACGCAGTTTATTTTTCATGAGGCTACGCCCTAGCTGTCCTTCATGTGCTAGTTCCACCAATTTGTCCCACAATTTACTGGGGGGTATAATTCTTTCACCTCTCATTACTAGCTCATTAGAAATATGTAGTTCCAATCTGACATTCCATTAACTTTTTAGATCTTCCTCCACATCTCTTACCCTATTTGGCCAACCTCTAACAATCCTTTCTCTGAGTAGTCGTAGTGTATGATCCTTCTTAGTTTTCTCCACCCATTCCTCCTTCGTGAGGCTAGCTAAGTCTACCCACAACACAGGTTCACGCATCTGTGATTCCCCTCTACAATCCTATCTGCCATCCTCTTCCGAGCTATGCTTTGTAGATCTCGATAGGTAATCATCAATGGTATTCTTGCTATCAGGAACGTATACTACATCAAAATTGTAACCCTCAAGACCCAACATCCACTTGGCTATGCGTGGAGTGGCACATTCCCTGCCTTGTGTTGTAAATATGTTGACTAAGGGTTTATGATTCGTCCTAATTGTGAATGGTAAACCCCATAAGAAGAACTTAAAGTGTGTTATGGCCCAGAAGCAAGCTAGTGTCTCTCTCTCAATGGTAGAGTAATTTCCTTCTGCTCCGCATAGCGCCCTAGATGCAAAGGCCAGAATTCTTTCCTGCCCATTAACATACTGAGATAATGTTGCCCCCAATCCTTGACCGCTCGCATCCGTGGTCACATACGTTTTTAATTTAGGATCAAACTTCCCTAAATGTGGAGAATGAGTGATGGCTTCCTTAATATTACTGAATGCCTGTTGGCATTCATCATTCCATCCAAAAGGAGCGTTCTTCTTTAGGAGTATCCTCATGGGAGCCGTGACCATGGCAAAATTCTATACAAATTTCACCATGCATTCTGCCAGACCCACGAATGATCTGAGCTCTTGTTTGTTAGTAGGAGCTAATGCCTCTTTCACAGCCTTTACCAGGTCATGCTTAGGTTGGACACCCTCCTTTGTGATCTTGTGCCCTAGGTATTCTACTGATTCCATACCGAATTGACATTTTTCTTTCTTAATTGTCATCCCCGCTTGGCTTAAGACACTGAACACCTGCCTTGTTCGGCTTTGCTATCACCATAAATCAAGACATCATCTTGGAAACACAAGACATGGTCCACATCTTGCAAAATGTTCTGCATAATGCGTTGGAACACGGTCGCTGCGGATGCCAGGCCAAATGGCATCCTGCGGTACCTGAAGGCTCCAAATGGCGTAATGAAAGAGGTGAGAGAGTGTGAGGAAGGGTGCAACTCGACTTGGTGGTAAGCTAAAGACAGGTCTATGACACTAAATATTTTGGCAGGACCCATGGTACTCAACATTTCATTGATCCTGGGCAATGGAAATCTTTCTACCCAAAAATTAGCATTCTCGTCCCTTAAGTCTACATATACGCGTATGCCCTTCCCTCCAGGTTTCCTGGTTACCACATTAGGTGCTAACCATAGAGCACTTTCAATCGGCTCGATCACCCCCAACCGTTCTAAATGGTGTAACTCTTGTTTTAGGGGTTCCTGCATTAAGAGTGGCATTGGCCGCACTTTATGCGAAATGGGAACTGCACCATCTTTTACTATGATTTTGTGTTGGTAATTAACCAACCGACCTAATTTATCTTCAAAGATGCTAGGGAACTCATTACATATTGCATACTCACTGTTAGGGTTTTCTACCAGCAATACTGGTTCCTCCCTGTTAGGGTCTAGGCATATGCCTAACTCCCGTTGATGTTCCCATCCTAAAAGATTAGATTCTTTGTTGGTGAAATATACTTTGCCTATGGTCGTTCTATCTTTAAAAGTTAAATGCATGTTCATCATTCCCTTCAATGGTATGGGATCACTGTTGTATCCCCCCAGAGAGATGTCTGCTGGTTGTAGTGTGTATCCCTTCCCCTTGAATTTACTCTCATAGATGCTGTAATTTATGAAGGTGAATGGAGAACACGAATCAGCAAACACTCTTACATATTCACCATTTAGGGTTATATCACAAGATGGATACATGATATTCTTACATTTGTTCTCACTGCTTCCTTTTACTTGTAATACAAATTTACTGTGAGAATCTTGGAAGTCCTCCACTTTGTGTACTACTTTCCTACCATTACACTCATTCTTCTCTCCCTTGCACACTCTTGCATAATGTCCCTTGGCTCCACATTTCCTACATATACAACTTCGCGCCGGGCACTCTGGATTGTTGGCTAAATGTCTAACATTTCCACATCTGTTGCATCTACTTTTCGTATTTCCTGTAGTGTTTTTCTTTAGTGAGACTTCCTGGGCTTTAATTTCTTCCTCCCTTTTTGGTTCCCTGCACTCTTGATTGGGAATAGCCCTGACTTCCTTTACCTCGTCTACTATGGTGTTACTCTTTATTAATTTCATACATTCTGCTGTGTGCTCAATACCCTTGGCTACTTCGATTGCTTCTTTTAATGAAGGGTTTAATAGTAATAGTTTCTCCTGCACTTTGCCATTGTTGGTGCATCTTACTAATTGGTCTCTGATGAGGGAGTCCTCCAGGTTCCCAAAATCACATGTTGTTGCAAGACTTTTTAGGCTAGCAACGTAACTGGAGACCTTCTCATCTCTACCTTGTGTCCTACTGAAAAATTTATGTCTTTCAAGTACCACATTTACTTTTACCCCAAAATGACCTTCTAATTTATTGAGGGTTTTCTCGTATTCATCTAACTCTTCCCCCTCCTCCTCCTCCTCTTCCTCAGGCTCTGATAAGTTATCATACACTTTCCGTCCTTGTATGCCTAAATTATGTAGTAAGATATGCTGTTTTCTCAGTGGTGAGAATTTCTCCCCACCAATTGCTAATAAATATGATTCAAACAATTGTATCCAGTCCTTCCAGAGTAGACTTGGTTTTCCTACTTCATTTAGGAACGGAGGGGGTTGTGACATGCTAGCAGCAGCCATATTAACATCAACCGTAAGGAACAACCAAAGGAAGTAAGTTACGTTTCACAATTTGTCTTATTTGTACTCAACTTGCTATACTCCTCTATGGATTTAGGACTCTTGGAATTATTCACCTGTGCGATTATAAGCTAATTATATCCTGTATTTTTGTAAATGTTTGTCTTTTTCTTTTGATGTATTACTACACAGTAAGACTTAGGACCTCATTACGACCCTGGCGGTCCAAGACCGCCAGGGCTGTTTTGTCGGAAGCACCGCCAACAGGCTGGCAGTGCTTCCAGGGGTATTACAACCACGGCGAAAGTGCCGCGGTCGCACCGCCGGGACCAGCGGTTTACCCAGGGGATTACGAGTCTCCGACCGCCAGCCTTTTCCTGGTGGTTTGAACCGCCAGGAAAAGGATGGCGGTACGGGGAGTCGCGGGGCCCCCTGACAGACAGTCAGTCCCCTATGCAGACAGTGAAAAGCGCGACAGGTGCAACTGCACCCGTCTCATGGCCGCAACACCGGCGGCTCCATTTGGAGCCGGCTTCCATGTTGCGGCCGAGATCCCCGCTAGGTTCCCCAGTGGGGATCTCCAAATTGCCACGTCGGGGTTGTGACTGGATTGGCGGCCGCCCGGCGGTCCGATCTTGGCGGCCGGCTTCAGCCACCCGCCAAGGTCGTAATGAGGGCCTTAATTTGGAAATCTCCATAATTTGGATTAAATGTCGTCATACAAGCCTGCATGCATGTTGAATTTCCAAGCTTCTATTTTTTTTTAGTTACTTAGTACAGTTAACATTAAATTAACATGAGCTTCAAAGCCTTGTCCTTGTGAAGCAGTAGCATGTATGTCCCACAGATCATCCACGAACATTTTACAAGTCTCAGTCTGCTGAACAGCACACACTTCCTACCTGGGGAATCAGCATCACTTTATCCTACACCGTACTGCACTCACTTCACCAGGCTCAACCCCGTCGAGAGCCTGAGGAGCGCTCCACAGTGCTGTCGATCGACAGTGCTGACCCACCACGCGCTGCTCACGGAAGCGCTGCGCGAAGCATGATCTTCCACACCGCACTGGCTCAGCTCAATAGATCAGCACCACCGCGGGTTGTTTCTGAAGGCGGAAATTAGGTGCCTTCCAAGTTCGTTCTCGGTTTACCACAGGCAGGTTGGGACTCACAACCGTCCAAGAAAAATCATCACTGGACCCAGGGGTGAGGAGTCCAACTGCCCCCTGCGCAGTATCTTCAGCAGGATCCCATCCTCATCGCCAAATTTAAATCTGTAGTAATCACGCTGACGAAACGTAGATTCAGCTGTTTATTTCATGGACTCTTCAAGACAATAACTTCGAGCACCCTCAACATTCCAGAGCAAACTCTCAGCTAGTCCATTGGCCTAACATTCCAAGGTAAGCAGGAGCGTACCATTGGTTATTTATTTACATTAAGTTAAATACTCTTAATATATCTTAAACATAAATAACAGTATTAGCTTAAATACAATATTTACAAGATTTGTGAATGACATTTCGTTTCCTATGGTCTTCCATTTCACTTCTCATGTGTTGCATGTATGATGTGTCATTAATGGGAAGCACACCTCATGCTCATTTAGCAGATCTGCCTTGAAAACCTCTGAATTTCCCTCACTGCTTTTCTCGGGCAAAACGATTGCTGTGCTTGTCATTTCTAACACTTATTTTCCAAATTACATTAGTGATCCTTTGTCTATTTCTTTGGGTCCAATTACTGACCACACACTGACCTGAGCCCGCCCTGACCGGCAAACCTTCTGGGAAGGGATATTTTACGTAAACTGAATAGTAAGTACTGTGCTTTGTACCAGTGGTGGTATTTATGTGAATGTTCCATATGAGATGAGATTTAAAACGCAGTTCTGGCAGCTCTGTGTGAAAATAGTGATTCATGTGAAATGACTGCTAAGAATCTTGGCTCTGACAAGATAGATGGCTCTACTCACAGACTGACTAATGTAGTTAACTCTAGCCTTGTTTCTAAGGCTTTTTCATTCTTTAACGCTATTCCTTACCATTTTAGGAAAGTGTTCCGTGCTGTAGCTTGGGCTAGGAGCCGGTTGGCTTCTTGGCTTGGCAACACTGGAGCTGCACATGTAAACTTGTGCACTTTAGGCCTGGCTGAGGTTCCTGGTTGCCGTCAGGGGGTTCTATGCCAAATACTGGGTTCAAGTGGACATTTTCTCTACACTAGTTCTCAGTATTGGTTAGACAACCAACCTACCCTAGGAAGGGCTAGGCACACACGCCTGCTCAGTGGCAGGATAACCTTGTGGGTGATAGTGAGCTTTACAAATACACATAACATAACATTACTCTATAGTTTAGTTCAGACTTTGTCATCTGAGACTCTGGATCTTTTCCTCTTCATTTAGTTATGTTCCAGAACAAATATTTTCTTGGGAAGTTTACTTACTTTGTTTTTACTGTGACCTTCCCGATCTATTATGGTCTACTTCCTGTTCTTTTCCTATTTCCTGTTCTACTCAGTTCGATCTGAGAGTATTAAAAGAACTGGTCAGTATTCTTGGTGCGTTGCAACTACGCTTTTGATTTGTTGCTTGTTCCAGAAGGCTTCCAGTTTTTTTCCTGCTTCTGTTGCAAGGATTCCAGCTGCTGGTCTTGATCTGGCCATGTTCTTCCAATGTTTACAAATGTTTTTCCTCTGGGAGCTACAGTTTTCTCCAGTCTGCCACTATTTCCACTCTTCATCCAGTTACCCATTCTGGATTCTGACGTGGAAATAGGCGGCAGAAAGCCTTATCTTTGATCTAAAAGGTGTCAAGAAGAATACCCCAGAAGACCTATGTGTGACATTGGTGATACTATGAAGCCTCCCCTTCAATCCATGTTTGACAACCAAATGCCTTCCACTTTACAGTCTGAATGTGCTAATAATGTAGATTGTGTATTAGCTGCAGAACCTTTAAAGTTTAGGGTAACCCCAAACTAAAGCTTCCCTGCATACCACAATACCCATTATGTCATAAGGTGGGGACTGAGATCCACACAACCATTGTTACTTGACTGAAGCAAGGGGTTTTAGTATCAGCTGTAAGTGGCTGTATTATTTTGCCAACTGGAAAGCCAATTAAAGAAACGTATTAATTTGCACAAGATTTATGTGCCATAAATGATTTATATTGCCCAGCTTGCAAATTTACCAAACCCTGCTACCATTCTGTCACATATACCAGCAACTGCTGCATGGTTAACCGTTGTAGATTTGTGTTTTGCCTCTCTAATCCTATACACCCAAATAGACAATACATGTTCTCTGTCTCATTTTCCAGAGGCCAACTCATGCGGCAAATGAGAGCCCCTTCTGCCTTTGCACAATCAATCAATCATCCACCCTTATGAACTCCATCCACTCCGGATCACCCACCGACCCAATCTGGATTCAGGACAAACCGCAGCACTGAGACAGCCCTGATCGCTGCAACAGACAACATCCGCGCCCTATTCAGCAGAGGAGAATCAGCCGCCTTGATCCTGCCTGACCCCTCCGCCCCCTTTGACACAGGTTCCCACAACACACTTGTCGACCGCCTGTGCCAGATTGGAATAACTGACAATGAGCTCAGATGGATTGCCTTCCTCCTCACAGGGTGCACACAGAAAGTCCATCTCTCCCCCTTCACATCGTAAGCCAATCTCATCATTTGCAGTATTCCCCAGTGCTCATCCCCAAGCCCAACACTCTTCAACATCTACATGGCACCTCTCACTGACATTGTCCGTTCGCACAACATCAACATCATCTCCTACGCCGACTACACAGACCTCATCCTATCACCCTTTGCCAACCCCATCCAATCTTCCACAACTGCATGAAAAACATCTCAAAATGGATGAAGGATAATTGTCTAAAACTCAACACGGAAAAGACAGAAGTGCTTATCTTTGGCACACAGACTGCCCTCTCACTCCTGGTGGCCATCTCAGATCCACCTCCATGCCAAAAAAATATGCATGCAACCTTAGCATCATCCTAGACAGTGAGCTTTCCATGAAACGCTAGGTCAATGCTGTCTGTTCAGCCTGCTTCAACACACTCCACATGCTGCATAAAATATTCAAGTGGCTCCCTAGCAACACGAGGAAGATGGTAACACATGCCCTCATAAACAGCCAACTGGACTACGGAAATGCACTCTATGCAGGCTCCTCCACCGAACTCATGCAAAGGTTCCAATCAATCCAGAACGCAGCTGCCAGGCTGCTCCTCAACCTGCCCAAGAGAATCCATGTCACCCAGCACCTAAAAGGCCTCCACTGGATCCCTGTCCAGAAGAGATGCCACTTCAAGCTCCTGACCCATGCCTACATAGCCCTCCACGACCTAAGACTGACCTTCTTGAATCAGTGCCTAAACTTCCACTGCGCCCACTGGAACTTCTGCTCTGCTCACCTTGTCCTCGCACAGATCCCTTGCTCATGCCTCTGCTGCACTGGAGGACGCACCTTCTCCCATCTCGCCGACAAAGCCTGGAACACCCTCTCCTTCTATCTCTGCACCTCCCCCTCGCTGACCAAATTCAGGAAGGGGCTCAAGACCTGGCTCTTTGAATGAGGCCCACATCAAGTGCCTGGATACCCTTGCGGGTGACAACCTGCACTAAAAAAATACCTGATTGGTTGATTAGTACAATTTTGTTTTCCCAATGCTCATTATTTTTGTTACAACATTACAGAGGGTAAGCGGGACCTGTCTACTGCCTGCATAAAAACTACCCATAAGCTACAAAGATGTTTTACTACCTCCCAAGTACATACTCCTGTGGGAAAGGTGGAGTTCTGCATGCAATGGGTTCTGGGTTATGCTACCATTGTCAAACCATTATAAGATTGCATTACAATATATACACTCAAACCTTTGCCTTGGTCCAAAAAAGTCTGAGTAGGCTTTTGTAATGTAGCAAACAAGCGTTGATCTCTGCACCTGCATTAGGACTGCCTGATTATGCCACACCTTTCATATTGTATCATCACGAGGTGGGCTTTGCTTTAGGTATGTTAAAGTAGCGGATTACATATTGATCATTTGTACTCAAATATGTAGCTGGAGGACTGCCTCTGTGCCTGTGCCTGAGTGCTTTGGCCATTGTTGCCCATTTAATTAAAGTCTCTCAGAATTTGCCTTAGCATCATCTCTCTCTCTTGCTGTACCCCATGCCACCTACTAAGGTGAAAAACCTGAGATTACACTATGGATACAAAACGAACTTGTTCTGCATTAACCATAATGCATTGGTGCTGACTACATGCTGGAGTGTGAGGCAGAGTGCTCCCTTTCTGTTTTTCCTGTTTAAGAAGGCTCCTCTGAGCCAACGAGCTGACGAGCTCTGGTGGAAGAACCTGCGTGCCAGTGAGTGGTACATAAACCCGAGAGGACTTTTAGCAGCATTTCCAGCAACCCCACAGACAAAGCTGCTCTCTGCTGATGAAGGGCTGAACCCAGAAACATGTGTCCAGAGATTTACAGCACTTGCTGCACCTACTAAGGTGAAAAACATCAGATTACTTTATGGATATAAAACGACCTTGTACTGCATTTACCATGATGCACTGGGGCTGACTACATGTTGGAGTGTGAGGCAGTGCTCCCTTTCTGTTTTTCCATGCCATATCTGTACTGTTCTTGACCACTAAAACTCAGCACCTTTTCATGTCCAGGGTGTCACTGTACAACATACTGTTGCTATCTGCTTCTCATGAAACATTGTTACGATTTCCTGTGTTGAACCCTACTTTCATTTTCCCAATGTCTCTAGCTGGAGAACCTCATGACTAATGATAGCCCACTTAACCAAGCCTCATATTGACCTCATCAAAGCACTTTTTAAAAACGTTTTATTTGATTTTTAAACATATACAGTAGTGGTGGTTGTAATAGAACAATTCACAGCTTTACAACATGGAGTCCCTCAAAGAAACAGACATATGCATAGTATATTACAAAAGGATCTATGAAGGAGAACATGGTTGCAAACAGGGGGATGGAAAGTGCTGTTAAGGGGTCCATGGTGGTCTGGACCTTGCCTAACCGCAGTTCAGACAACTGAGGAGGTCGGGGAGGTAAAGCAACTAGGGAAGGAGCTGGCATAGCACCACGGAGATAGGGGCAGGTGTAGCTCTTAAGAGGAGTGGGGTGGTTATATTGTTAAGAAGCGTATATATATATATATATATATATATATATATATATATATATATATATATATATATATATGTATATATATATATATATATTTCAAGGCGGGGTGCTTATCACCGACGCACCTTTACCTACTTGTAATCCTGCAAATTATGATGATGGTTCGTGTCACAGAAATAAATGATAATTTTTTTTACAGTTTTAGTTGCTGGTTATGCTGTCTGTACTATACATAAAGTTACTGAGAGTCGATGTTTACTGCATGTACATGCTGCTCAGGTAGTTGAACTGGAAGCCCTCATTTGTGTTTGTACTTCAGTTGCACTGAAAACTGTAACCATTTCCGTTTATTCTAAGTATGCCATGATCTCAGGCTTCTATGGATGCAACCAGAGTCCACACACACATCCGCAAGGCCTTTTGTCCATGTTCAAATAGATTTTATTCAGCTGCCTCGTTGTTCTTATGTTTATGTTCACACATGTTCTCTGGTTGGATTGAATCCTAACCCTGTGCCTGAGCAGATGCTATTACTAGAGCTAAGAACTGCTTCAAGACTTCATAACAAAGGTTTGGGATATCGCTCTAGATTAGAAGTGATAAGGGAACACATGTTGTGTCCTCTGTCATTTAGAACTATGTAAAGCTTAGGGAATTAAAAATCACTTTCATTGCAATCCTCTGGGAAGGTTCAGAGTTACAAAAGGATTCTGAAAAGCAAATTCTCTAAAATGTGTGCAGAGACTAGGCTTAAATGGCCCAGCGCTTTACTTTTTTTAGTCTGGTCAATTTACGCCACTACTAACTAGAAGTCTAAACTGAACTCTTCTAAAATTGTCCTACGCCACTCCATGCTAAATCATGCAAACCCTCCATTGTCTCACTCTTTGTGTCATTTGCACTTGAATGATGATGTGTCTCAAGGGCGCTGCAAACACCTGCTTTGCTTTCTCAACAGCTTACATTTTCAGGTCAAAGTACCTTTCCCACCAGTCCTACTAAAGCCTGCCTTTTTCTACACCCCAGAAACTGATGGTGAGACCTGTATTAGAAACTTTACACCACAAACACAGGTGTGAAGTGCAGCAGATTGCCTTCTTAGACTCATGCTTTGCATGGCAATCAGACCACCACACTCAGAGGCCCTGGACATACAACCTGGAGCATTCCTGAACCTGCAGTTTGAAGAGCTCCTGTTTCCGCTATCTAAGGCAACACAGCATTTGATACATGGAGCATATTAGACCCTGTGCCTGCGAACCACTGTTCTTCTGGATCCACAACTCATAATACCCTTCCAGTTCACCGTCATCTGAGTGCAGGTCTTCTGCTGTCCATGGCTTTGACCTTTGACCTCAGTAGTGGAAAGGAAGCCTGTCAGCTACTTCATCCCTTAGCTGGTCTGGCCAGCCCTCTTGGCTGCTAGTATGCCTGGTTGGCACACCTTATCTTGTTGTGTCTGGTGCGCTTGAAGCAATTAACCATACTGAGCCAACTGCCATGTCCTGGAAAAAACTCATGTTTCTGCACTTTAGAGAGCTGTGCAAGCAGAACATAAACAATTCCTCATGCTGAATATGTGCCTAGCTGTCCACTGACTCTAACAGAGGGGTTCCCGTGGTCCGGATCACCTGCAATGAAGCAGAACAATGTCAGGAACTGCATAGACATTCTGACATGTGACAATATCACCTGCCTTCTTCCTGTTTTGAACAATAATGTAAATCTACCCAATCAATGGATTGTTCCCCCTGCTGTCCACCTTATTAATACTGTTTATTGACTGGTGTATGAGACTGGAAACAGCATTGCCTTCATAGAACATAGTGAGTGCATCCCCTCCTGCAATCACTGAATCAGCTTTCTCTTACTGTTATGTTGAACATCTTTCTGGAGTCCTGATCACTTGTTATGCCACAGGCAATTGGCGTGGAATCTTCTATGTTTGGAGGAATCAAGACTCTGTTTGGTTCTCCAAGGCCTGGTTCGGATCCTGCTTATGAAATACCATACCTGCCATTAGACAATCCAATGCACAGTCACTTCCCTTGTGTGTAAGAACACCTCTCTAAGACTGAAAGATTATTTGCCATTCTGTTCCTTTGTTACTGAGTGGAGATTTCTACGTACGAAATCTAACACGTGGCCAAGTTACTAGTGGAGGTATCAAACTCGAATGCAATTGTCCTGGGGTTCATTAATGCCCACTTGGAAGCCCAAGGAATTCAAATTTTGCAGAGCAGAATAGCTTTCGGTTTTGTCCTGGTTACCAAAGGTGGAGTTTGAGCTACAATGGGAAAAGAATGTTGCATATTTATTCCAAATGTTTCCCTAGGCATTTCATCAGCAAGTTGATCATTTTCATGAAAGTGTCAAAGGATTATGTGCTCTTCACAATGGATTTATATTTGATTTGATGATGTTTTATCATGCTTAAAAGACGTTTACGGAGGATGGGGAGTGAGAAATATTGATTATATATTAGTCATTTCATCATCCTTTTGCTGATTTGTGTTCTAAATATTTACTGAGTTTATCCGGCCTCCTTCTCAAATCTTACCAGAGGCATAGGTACGTCCCCTTCTTACCTGTTGAAAATGACAGGTGATAAAGATGATTATGATGACCAGGGGTCTGATTATGGATCTTTACAATGCTATACATCAGAAATGGAGCTAGAAGTGAAGGGGTGTGGCCAAGCAAGATGGCAGCTTTAGGCGCTCGTTTCAGCGATCCCGCCGGCATCTGTGTAATCCTGACATAATCCTGTGGGTACCCTACCAGATTCTTTCCCACAACGGCTTCACACTACCTCCTCTCTGGCTGCACGACGAGCACCACAGGACGTGCTGTAAGCCAATTGATGTTTGAGAGATATTTCTGTTGGGAAGACTATACCCAGGCTTGCTTCAGTTACTATACCAATGCTGGTGGGAGTACCCACAATTTAGAGGCCAGTAGCCACAGGAGAAGACCTTGAGTGCTTTGGCTTTGCACCTTCCCTGACGATCTACCCCCTCGCAAGGCACACAGTTTTTTGTATTACAAAGTTGAGGTATGGGGGTGGCAAGTGCCGGCTCCCACCTTGTCTGTGTCTGGACGGGAGGTTTGGGGTGGTTGGTTTACTACCCATGGGAAGGTGGGAGTTGAAGGGATGTTTTGAGTCCTACGGTCGGGCAGATGTGGGGAAGTTTGTTCTGCTCTTGTGCCTGTGAGTCCTGCTGAGGGGTTTGTGGACAGCCAATTACAACTGTTGTGATTGCAAACTTACTCAGTGGGTGGTGTGGAGTGTGTTTGGAGACTGCAAAATATGGTTGACCACCATAACAAAACTGATTACCTGGAATGTTAGGGGAATAGCCCAGTTTGATAAACGCAGATGCGTTTGCAGTGGTGCTGGTGAGGGACTGGAATTATGTATTGAGTGATACATTGGATCGGGAGCCTCCCAGGGCTCACACTAAGCCCCGACTCGCTGAGGCGTTCCGAAATGTAATTCACGGCCTACACCTACACAGCATACCTACTCCCCTGGCTGCCTGCCCTTACACATTTGGAAAAGTCAGGTTTCATCCTGAAGAGTAGTACCCTTCACAACCTGAGACGATTGGCCCAGGTCTACCACACCCCATGGCTCCAGGATGATGATTATGCCTTGGCACTACTCCGTAATGAACAGGCATTTGATTCCCTAAACTGGACCTACTTGTGGAAAGTGCTACGACAAATGGACTTGTGCCCTAGGTTTATTCACTGGATCTGCCTCCTCTATTTTGACCCACGCGCCGCCAGAGTGTGATCAGGTGGAGTGGTCTCTGAGCCTTTTCGACTAAGTAGAGGTACCAGACAGGGATGCCCTTCTTTGCTGCTCCTATTTGCCAACGCCATGGAGCCTTTAGCAGAAATCCTCCGACGGATGATGGGCCCATGGCGCATAGTACCGAGGAGATCAATCATGTGGTCTGCCTTTATGCAGATAACGCCTGAGTGTATCTATGACAGCCGATCTACTCAATGTTATGCACAACTTTGGAGATCTGTCTGGTCTTCGTGTTAACCTAGACAAATCTAAATTGTTTCTACTGGGAGACTGGTGGGGATCCCAGTCGAGAAGCTTCCTAGGTTGGGGGTCCCTAGGTAACGAATGATGTCCGCTACCTAAGGATATATCTGACACACACAGCCCTAACATACCTAGCTCTTAATGTGGAAAGGGTGGTGGAGGGGCTTCGGGCCTTAATTAGATTCTGGAGAGATCTACCTCTGTCCCTTATGGGCAGGATAGCTATTGCAAAAAGGATTATGCTACCAAACTGCCTCCATACACTAAAGTACACCCAGTATGCGATCCCCCAACATTATTTTCTTACCTTGGACAACCTGTTAGTAGATCTACTGTGGGGAACCAAGCGCAGGGTTTTAAACTTACAGTGTTGAGGAGAACAAGGGGCCACGGAAGGCTTGAAATTCCACATTTTGAACTGTACTATATGGCAGCACTTACAACATGTGATTCACTGGCTCAACCCAGACGATAATTGGGAAAAATGGCTCCTGCAGGGCACCCATGGTTGAAGATCCCTGCCAATCCCCCTAATGAGTGGTGTGCAAATCCCCTCTACTTTCTCCTATGTCATCCGGCTGGTGGCTGGGATTTGGGAGGGAGTGGTTCGAAGAGTTCTTTGGCATGCACCTTACGCGCCAGATATGCCACATTGTGGGTGGTGAAGTCCTTCCTTTACCCTGGAGGGAGGTTTATCATGAGGGAAGAGGCCACAAACTCTTTTTCTTTGGGCATGGGACAATACATTCAATATATCAAAATCTCGACCACGGCCTGTGAAATATGGCCGTCCTTTCACAATGCGTGCACTGTTCCAGCACCTTAGTAACGCTGCTGGATATGGCCCAGGTCCATAAACTGATCTCTCATCTCTAAAGGGCACTTCCATCAGCAACACTTAATATACAAAGTGGGAGACAATACTGGGGGAACCATTATCAACAAGAGATTGGGTACAGAACCATTAGGGAGTCTGGACAGTTGGCTCCAATGCACGATTTAAGCTACTACAGTAAACTTTCATACACCAAGCATACTTTACTCCACAAATCTTACACAATATATATGACACTCGACCAGCATGCTGTGCACGATGCATGGCCCCGATAGCGGACTATGTGCATATGGTACGGTCATGCCCAGCTCTGCCCACTTAGTGGAAGGATGTATTACAAAATCGGAATAGAGCCTCCGGGTGGGCTGTACCAATCGAGATCCGCTAGGTGTTACTGGGCCTGCTTTCCTCTCCTGCATAGAAATAACTGAGTAGGAAGTTTGTCCTCTTTGGTCTGGTGTTGGCGAAAAGACGTGTAGCAATTTCATGGCTGGGTTCAGCACCTCCCACATATGGGGCATGGCTGAAGGATGTTTCAGAATGGGCAGATGCGAACAAAGTACAAATGAGACATCTCTATCGGGATGACAAAGTAGAGAATGAGTTTCTGGCTTGGTCGGCCATGCTGTCTGACCTACAGGAGCTGCAGGTACTGGCCGCCTCCGGGGAAGTGACCACGTGATATACTGAGTAAGACCTAACATACTAGGACACTAGCATAGGACACTTAGCACTGTGAATGGGGACACCACAAACATCCATAAACGGTTTACCATGATCCTATAGTATATCAACTATAGGAGCTAAGCACAAGAGCAGGGGCATGGGATGGAGGGGTTTTTAATTTAGTTGCATATAGAGTTTAGGGACACAAACTAGGATTGTTGATTGTTTTTAATATCACTGCTTCTTGGGAATGTTTGTGTCTGGAGTTATCCACAGGCAACACTTGCGTTTCATAAGTATGCTCCGTACTGAGGACATTCTCGCCATTTAACCTAACCTGAATGCATGATACCTGCGACACATATGTACGTATTTAAAATCTAGACTTGGTAAACTATGGGCCATATTTATACTTTTCGACGCACAACTGCGCCAACGCAGTTGTGCGTCAAAAAATCTAACGCCGGCTAACGCCATTCTGAAGCACCATGCGGGCGCCGTATTTATTCAATGACGTTAGCCGGCGTTAGCCGGCGGAGCTGCCTGGTGTGCGTTAAAAAAAATGACGTACACCAGGCAGCGCCGGCGTAGGGGAATATGGAGCTTGGGCACCAAAAAATGGGGCAAGTCAGGCTGAGGCAAAATTTTCGCCTCAACCCGATTTACGCCATTTTTTTTTTACTCCCAACCCCCATTGAAATGACTCCTGTCTTAGCAAAGACAGGAGTCATGCCCCCTTGCCCAATGGCCATGCCCAGGGGACTTGGTCATTGGGCACAGTGGCATGTAGGGGGCCACAAATCAGGCCCCCCTATGCCACCTAAAAAAAAAAAAAATTACTTACCTGAACTTACCTTATGTTCCCTGGGTTGGGTCCCTCCATCCTTAGGCGTCCTCCTGGGGTGGGCAAGGGTGACAGGGGGTGTCCCTGGGGGCATGGGAGGGCACCTCTGGGCTCCTTCCGAGCCCACAGGTCCCTTAACGCCTGCCCTGACCAGGCGCTAAAAAACGACGCAAAAGCAGCTGGACGTCATTTTTTTTGACCCGCCCACCCCCGGGAGTCAGTTTTGCCCGGGAGTGTAAATACGGCACACTTGCCTCGGAGTCAATTTTTTAGACGGGAACGCCTACCTTTGCATATCATTAACGCAAAGTAGGTGTCCACGCTAAAAAATGACGCAAACTCCATGGACTTTGGCGCTGGACGCGTCTAACACCAGAGTATAAATATGGAATTCGTTTTGCGTCGAATTTGCGTTAAAAAAACGACGCAAATCCGGCGCAAACGGAGTATAAATATGGCCCTATGTGTCTATGCTTATGGAGACTGCAGCATGCCAAATGACATAATGTTGCATGCAAGATATCCTACATGTTGCACTGTTAATGGGATGTCCATAAAAAATCAATAACTCTTATTAAAAAAATGGAGCTGCAAGTGAATTGTCTACTGTCCGCTAAAACTTTGAAAGTATTGCACAATAAATAGTGCAAGAGGAAGGGATGGTAGGACAATATTTTTCCATTAGCATTATTGTAACTTGATGTGGACATATTTTCCTGCTCACGCTAAGAAATGTCTGAAGGAAGTGCCCATCCCTGACGGCTTGAGTCTGTCGTTCACATCTCGGATCCCAAGACAAGTGTTGATTAAATTGTTCTGCCAAAATGTTTAGATTTTTGTCAAAGTGTGAAGGTCGACACCTTCCTTTCTTTGGGCACCTGTATGCTTCATTTCTTTAACTGTAACATGTGATCTTCGTTGTAGAACCGTACACAGAATATTATAGGTGTTTGTCGTGCATTTACGCATTGAGCACTTTTCTTCCAGATTTCTTGGGGTCCCCTGGCTGGCTGCACCAGTGATTCACAGGCTATCAATTTTGTTGTTGTTAATAAACCCTTTCCGACAGCAATTGTTGTGTGAACAGCTTTTATTTAACATCACACTACTGAAGCAGTGACATGCATGCCTCCGTACCATGTGAAGGTAGAGCTTTTTGCATGGACTGGGAAAGACGAAAACAATTGGCTTTGCCTTTGCTTGTTTAATTGTACGCCGAGGTTTACCTTTAAGACTTGGCAGAATCTACGTCCACCTGGAAGTTCCTTTAATGTTTAATTTCCCCTTATTGCTCGCGCCTAATTAACCAAGAACACCGAAAAAGCTGCGGTGCAATATTACGACATGCAGTGATTACCAACCGGAAAAACTATTCACCGTTCGGGGAGGAAAGGTTTGAGATATGTGCAGAAATGAGGACAGTTTTAGCTCCCAGGCAGTTTTCCTAACTATCCTGATCTGAGGCATCTGTGTGAAGCTAGACAAGTGGAAGACAAAATTGCTGATTAAATATTAACCGCTTGGGTCTGATTTTAGCAAGTACTGCAGCGGCTAAGATCAGAATGAATTGAAAATGAGGCGCTTGTTGACTGTTGTTGAGGGAGCAATTTACTGAACCAGTCAGCGTTAGGAAAACAGAAAGACGCACAGCCTCGGTCTGTGTATGTCTGCAGACCCCACAGCGCCCCAGCCCCACAGCTCCCTAGAAATCTCACTGGCCTACTGTGTGCTTTCGAGTAATTCACTGCAGGGCCTCACTGGCGCTTGCCAGAGAGGAAGCACGCCCGAAGGGTGAGAAATTCCTTCCCGTGCACAAACAAAAAAGGTGAACTGGGGCCCTTTCAGAGCTTAAACGCCAGCTGCTTTCCATACTAAAACCGGCAGGTGAAGGATGGTTTTTGGGACGGCTAGCGCCGCTCATGCCAACCACTGAAGTGCCTTTAACCATGAACTAAACCATGGGTACTCACAAACTTTTTCTCGGGGGCCAAAATTGCAGTATGGTTTGCGGCCGAGGGCCGCACTGAAGTGACAGCGGGGGGCGGGGCTTAGAGGGGGCGTGGCTTAGAGGGGGAACAACCACCCCACCCCCTTTTTCAAAACAATGCCCCTACCCCAGTAACACACACAGCGCGCACACATACAGCGCCATCTGCTCTCACCCCTACCCCAGTAACACACACAGCGCGCACACATACGGCGCCATCTGCTCTCACCCCTACCCCAGTAACACACACTGCGCCATCTGCACACAGCGCCATCTGCTCCCACCCCTACCCCAGTAACACATACAGCGCCATCTGCTCTCACCCCTACCCCAGTAACACACACTGCGCCATCTGCACACAGCGCCATCTGCTCCCACCCCTACCCCAGTAACACACACAGCGCCATCTGCTCTCACCCCTACCCCAGTAACACACACTGCGCCATCTGCACACAGCGCCATCTGCTCCCACCCCTACCCCAGTAACACACACAGCGCCATCTGCACACAGCGCCATCTGCTCTCACCCCTACCCCAGTAACACACACTGCGCCATCTGCACACAGCGCCATCTGCTCCCACCCCTACCCCAGTAACACACACAGCGCCATCTGCTCTCACCCCTACCCCAGTAACACACACTGCGCCATCTGCACACAGCGCCATCTGCTCTCCCCCCTACCCCAGTAACACACACAGCGCCATCTGCTCTCACCCCTACCCCAGTAACACACACTGCACCATCTGCACACAGCGCCATCTGCTCTCACCCCTACCCCAGTAACACACACTGCGCCATCTGCACACAGCGCCATCTGCTCTCACCCCTACCCCAGTAATACACACTGCGCCATCTGCACACAGCGCCATCTGCTCCCACCCCTACCCCAGTAACACACACAGCGCCATCTGCTCTCACCCCTACCCCAGTAACACACACAGTGCCATCTGCTCTCACCCCTACCCCAGTAACACACACTGCGCCATCTGCACACAGCGCCATCTGCTCTCACCCCACCCCAGTAACACACACACACACAGCGCACACACACAGCGCCATCTGCTCTCACCCCGACCCCAGTAACACACACAGCGCGCACACACACAGCGCCATCTGCTCTCACCCCTACCCCAGTAACACACACAGCGCGCACACACACAGCGCCATCTGCTCTCACCCCTACCCCAGTAACACACACAAACAGCGCACACACACAGCGCAATCTGCTCTCACGCCTACCCCAGTAACACACACTACATTAAAAACAAATAAATAAATAACCAAAGAGCCTTACCTGACTCAAAGCACTGTAAAGATGCCACAAATGTGGAACAGCAGGCAGGCAGGCGGGCAGCAGACGCCGGTGACAGGAAGCAGACGACCAAAGCCCCATAAAAGTTAGCTGCAAGCGCTGACTTTTATGGGGCTTTGGCTTCCAGGATCGTCAGGGCAACGCCATAAACAATGGCCGCCGTATGTAAACATAGAGGAGGGCCGCGGGAGCATGCTCCCGCGGCCCTCTTCTATGTTTACATACTGCTGCCATTATGATGTGGCGTTTGGTGTGCGTCTCGCGGGCCGCCAAGCTAGGTCCGTGGGGCCGCTGGCGGCCCGCGGGCCGTACTTTGAGTACCGTTGAACTAAACGATAGAGCAAAGAAAAAAATGGTCAGGGCCAAATGACTAAAGTATTTGCACATTTGTGGTACATTATGCAGAATTATGGACTTGCTTTGTTTGTCACAAAACCCTGCCTCTGCTACGTGATCTGCAGGTTAAAGAAAATATTTTGTTTTAAAATCCTTAGTTGCTGCAAATGCTGCACATGCAATTTGGCTCAGTTCTTGGCACTTTGCAAAAGTTAGCCAGTTCCCTTTCCCTTGTTAATTGCTGTATCAAGAAATTAAACAAATTATAATATTGCCCAAATGGTGTTATGATTAAACTCCTGATTTTAAGAAGAGATTTTACCTGTTGTGTACAGTAGATGGCAATAACATATCTGTGAATATGTTTCTCACAGTGCTTAATTTGTGCTTGTTGTTTCCGGTGCTGAGCACCGGCACTTATTTCTGAGGGCCGGGGCTTAGTTTTCTGTCTCAAGCATTTACTGCGAGCAAAAGACACAAATGGGAAAGACGGAGGAAGAGAAAAACAAAAAAGCGTTAGAAAGGGGAAAAGTAGGAGTGAGCTGAAAGGGTAGGGGGTGGCTGTAAATGGATTGAAGAGGCCCGAGGTGGCTTCAGGATTACGCTGCCTCAGTATTGTGTGCTCGCACTTTTAATTGCAGCAGCCGCTTGTTTAAGAGGAGAGCTTTGAGCACCGGCACGTTTTTATTTACAAATTGAGCACTGGTTTCTCAGCACGGTGTCAAGAAAATGTTTTGTTACATTCCTGATTCATATTAATGTTTTCATCATAGAACAGCAGCTATTTCAAGGTGGCTTTCAAAACTTAAAAGCATCATAAGTAATGCTTGTCTTTCTTAAAGCACATTTAATTGAGTTTTTTTCCATTTCTACATGTGTTTCTCATTTAGAAATGCTTCTATGGAACCGTGAAGTACAGCTTACAAAGCGAGTGATGCGGACATCAGCAGCGGCTAGCGGCACATACATGGGCAGTCAGGGGGGTGCACTCACTGCTCGTCACCCTGAGTATGTCCGGATACTACACCATCGATCTGGTGAGGCCTCCCCTTTAACAAAATCTTGTAGATCAGTTCTCACCCTCACCAGTTGCAATTCTTCCACCCTTCAAGAACATCCTCACGCCATCTGCTTATAGGTGGCCTATAACCAGTGTATAGACATTTGAGGTCTGGTAAACAGAAATTATGAAGGAAAGTTACTTTAATGCTCTTCTTTCTGGGTTTTTAAAGGTAAATCTGAATTGCCAATGAGGGGTCTAGGGGGGCACCTGAGGCACCTGCTGCACCTGTTCAAGCCAGGCCTTTCAGTCGCTCCACCTAAATTACACCAACCTCTAGGCCGAGGCCAAAAATAAATATTTTCCCTTCTAGGTGTCTCTTAAAATATTTTCAGCAGCTGATGCTCACTGTTCTGGTAAATAACATGCCCGTTTCCTTTTCCAAGGTGTTAATGTTAACCCATTAGCAACGATATACTTGCATTTGCATTTGGAACGCTATCTATGCAATCACACCCAATGACCTGAATAAGCCTTAACTGGCTACAAAAAAGCAGATACTCAAGAACTACATTTTATTTTGCTTTTCACGAGCCTGCTAATCGTTGCTATGCTTTTAAGCCACCATGGTTGCACTGTGGGGCTTGTAGTTGTGTTTATATCAATGTACTAATGAGCTAAAAAAACCTGTATACAAAGTGGTGTTCACTAAAATGGCAGAAAGTGGCCAAACGTGTTAGACATGACACGAAGCCACTTGTCAACTAGATGTACAATTTGACAAAGCTTTCTAGCCCTTTTACAAAAAACAACACTTGTTTTATATGTAAAACCAAAAGTGAAATACTCACACATTTTATGAGAGTTTCGTTTTTGAGTTGTAGGTCCTACCACAAAGAATGACTAAAGGACTGGCAGCAGAAGGAACAACAAACAATTATCTGCTGCATATAGAACAGATACAACACAGGTAAGTTATAAAGAGGGAGCGAGGTGTTAATGGGCTGTAGTAGGCTCTTTGTACAGACATAAACATACAAGAAGTTCAACAGTCTTTGGAGAAGTAGCCAGACCTCTTATGGAATTACCATACATTTGTGTACTCATTTATGAAAATGACCCGTGGACTACCTAGTGCAGTGTTTCTCAAACTTGGTTGCGATCCGATTTTTGGTGGTGAAAGCAACAAATAATTATGCCTTTAAATTTAAATTCTGTGTTTACTTTGTCGCTTTTGCTGCACTTCAAAGACAGAGGTCAAATATCAGGCTAAGTTTTCTGACATATTGCTGCTTTTTTTTAATATGGTTGTTGGTGTTTACAATCTCCTCACGCTTTGCAGTCAGAGAAAGAAAAGTATAGTGAATTATTTGACAACCTTGCCAGACTACAAGTGTGAGAAAGGAAAGGCTGTGAGGTGTCATTTTTTGTAACGCACAATAAAATGTAAATATCTGTAAATTAACTGTACACATTTAGCAGCTAGGACAGCAAAAATGAAGCAACTTTTTTTGTAATCCTGAAGTATGAAGAAAACAAATCAAGACACTTTGCATGGTGGTGTACAAATGATAAATATTCACTGAAACCCTATTTCTACACATTATCAATTGTAACCAACATAGTTTTATCAGGAAAAAAACTTTATGCAAATTTAATGGCCATTTCAATGGAAAATATTCTGTTTGTAAATGACAGTGCATTACCACACAAAGCTTTCTGTACATTAAACAATTGCCCACCTCATGTTCATTAAAGCTAGGTGGGTCGCAAAAGTTTGTTGTTCTAAAAATTGGGTTGTGGTTTCTAAAAAGTTTATGCAAGTGCCAAACTCTTCTGAAAGATTTTGAATGATTGTGCACCAGACCCTGTGCAATCCCAGACTCTGTGCAACATCAGTTCAGAATGTTGAAGGCCGCCAGTGATCTGCATCACCAGAAATTTTGCATGATGAGGTCCGACCACATCATGGAAGCTGCTTTTCCCCATGACATTTGGTAATGTAGTCTCTCACACAGAGTATATTCTCTATATCATTTTAGGGGCTATGTAAACGCTACATAAGAACTTCAGTTAAATCTGGCATTACCAGAGGCCTTCTTTACTTGTTCACATGTTTGTTACCATAATGATTTAGTGAAGGGCCTGGCACTTTCATATTTCTATTTGGCTTTGACCTGAGCTTGTCATGTGGGAGTGTTTTCTCTTAGGTCCTATACAGACAGTATATTCCGCCCCTGCCCCCTCAGTCCCTTAGCTCCTGGGGAAACCCCTATCAAGTTAATGTAGCTACTTGGGAAATATGGGTGTATATCAGGCATGGCACCCTTTGTACTCCCAGCTGCATACATGCTTCATCGAATGGCAGGGATCTGCCTCACTCAAACAGCTGACCTTTATCCATACAAACCCCTCCACCCCATATCCTCCCACTGACAACGGTTTCTGACTTCAGAGCCCCGTAATAAAGTAAGCACTACAAGGGCGCCTAGAGATGAAAAGATATAAGCACCCCAACTTTATGTATACACCTGTTCCATACCTTGAGTATTAAAGAGATCATATGCGGTGTACCAGGGAGCAACTCCCTCCGCCAAGACAGACATCCCTCAAATAGTCATGATGGGAAGACCTGCAAGCAAGGACTTCTCCCTTGTAGAGCCATCTCACTAGTATTCAGCCAAATATTGAAATTGGGATGCCAGGTAATACATCTCTAGGTCCTGGAGTGCAGGTCCTCTTTTTTAAATGTGCTTTTTAGTGTGGTTAGTTAAATCCTCAGTCGTGACTTAGCACATATTATTGTAGAAACATGGCTATTAGAGCACATACAAACACCTGGGCAGTACTACCAATTTGCTCATAGTCACCATAACTATCAAGAAGTGTGGTAATCCCATAATTTCTCCCATCCCTTCAGCCATTCAATTAAAAGCTTTTTTATATCCAGGTCTGTTACTGCATAATGCCCAATGAGTTTTTCCTGCCTGCTGTTTCACATGGATTAGCCTCCTCAGGTTTCACACTGTGGATCTAGGTGTATCAGTCCCCGAATGTCCCCGGTGACTGGCAATAGTTTTACTTAAGATTTTAATATCATTATTTATCATCAGCAATGGGTGATAGGAGCTAGGATTAACCACATCCTTCTCTGCCTTAAGAAATATTACTATCAAAGCATCTCTGATCTTTGGTAGGAGACAACTTTTCTCAGCCATCTCTAAATACAATTCCAGTAACCTATCTATGACATGTTTTATAGAATTACACAGGTTGGTCATCGGTGCCTAGGGTCTTTCATTATTCATGCATTTTAGAGCTTCTTTTAGTTCCTCAGTTGTAAAAGAGGTCTTTAGTACCTTTCTCTATTCTTTTGTAAGCCATGTCAATTTTACCCTTCTTATATATTTTTGATCTCCTCCTTTCCTGCGTAGCATGTTTGGGGAATAAAGTGCAACATATATATCACTTAAGCACTCTATTAATTCATTCCTGGGTCACTTCAAATGTCTCATGCTGTCTATTACTAATTTGAAGTATCTCCTGCTAAGCAACCAGTCAAGTATCCACCCAGACCTATTCCAGTCCTTGTCATTGTGTAGTTACTGTATATAGCTGGTATATATGAATTTACCTAGCATATCATATGCTATTCCCATTTCTTGTCTCTTCACCTCTCAGTGACTTCCTCCCCCTGGGGTGTCCCTCATTCCAGCCATTTCACTTCCACCTCCAGTAACCTCAGGTTCCTGTTCACCTGCCCTCTTGTTTCTCAATCTAAAATCCCTAACAGCCAGCTTCACCACCTCCAACTCAGGTGCTATGGTAGACACCACTCCCAAATTAGTAACAAAGTATGACTGTGCTTCAGCGTGTAATTCAGAGCGAAAGGCTATATTCTTTCATTATTCCATGCACAGCCACCATGTGGGAACTCTGGTCTGGGATTTACTGCAGGTGCATCCTAATCATGATGGTGTCCTACCATACATCTGCATTCATAGCATCTACCTTCAAGACGTTTACTTATCAAGAAACAATCTAGTCTACTCCTGGAGCTATTTGGTACATAAAAGGACAAATAGGCTTTAACACCCAGGTGTTGCAAACTCCATATATATAATACATCTAAGCAGAACATCACCTCCCTCACTATTTTAGGGCATGAGGTTCTACTGGACTATGATTTAAATCAATGTTGACTATGCAAATGGAGTCCCCAGCACAAATAATTGATGCTGCTATGTGCGGCCTGATGGCGTTCATGACTGTGGGACAGAAGTTAACTTTCAAGTGTAGAAACATATACATTTAGAAATCCAATCCATCTATCTAGTCCATCTAGTTTCCCAAATATATATACACACACAGACAAACACACACATTCACACACACGTATTGTTTACTGTCTTGAGCAGCTGAAAGGGCATCCCCAGGGTCACTGATGTTAGCATTCCCAGTGCATGAAAGGAGTAGTAGCCGATCACTCAATTGTTTAGCTAATACTGTACTACCCGATTTGCCCCAATACGTCTCCTGGAGGAACACCACCCGCATCCCATGACTCCTGATAGAGGAGCATACTCTGTGACGTTTTGGGAAACTATTTAGTTTCCTCATTCTCTATGTTAGTAATGATATCAGCACTGGGACATGCATCTGATCTGTTGCTTGTAGTGGTTATATTTTGCATGATCTTCCCATTAGTATCACCTGAGCTACACCAGACATGGCTATCACCACAGTGGACCAATCTCTCCCACCCTAGACTGACAGTACAAATTAGAAACTACACTGCAGCCATAAATGGAACAACTGTCCCTATTCAAACCCATGCTGTACAAAAAATCAACCACAGAACTAATACTACCATTAGAGGTGGAGCAGTCAGGCCAAATGCACACTCAAATGTAACTGAAAACGTCAAGTTGAGCAAATATTCAAACACTCCCCACCCCCTCAAGTACAAGAACCAATGTATCTTGTCAATGGTATTCCTTTATAGAGATTTTTTAACATATTACATTATCCTTTTCAGTAAGTCCAGTTTTTCAGGTCCAACACTTATCTGCAACGAGGCTCCTCCCCATAGGGCACAATAGGTCAGTAACAGTTCCATCATTTAGTTATTGCTCTTCCATGTATCTTCCAGTTCTTTGTGGTCTCTCGTATCCTTCCATCTAGTCCTACGCCGCTTTCGCAAATTAAAAAAGTATGATTTACTCTCCTTGATAACTTTCAATTTTGCTGGAAAAAGTATCACACATTGGACTTCCTGTCCTCTTAGTTTGCATTTCAATGCTTCAAAAGACTTTCTCAGCCGCTGGACTACTTGTGTATGGTCTTGTAAAATTATACAGGTTACTTCATGATTCACTGTGTTGCTTTTTTAGGTCAAGCCTAGACAGCGCTTGTGCTGTCGCTTAGTGAACTGCTGTATATGCTTTGTGGGGTTCAACTCCGTCTATTGCTTCTCATTTGTCTATGTGAGTGTCCTTTAAAAATTCTTGCTTTCTAATGGGCAATCCATCCTCTCTCTCCTTCCTTTTTGGCTTTTGCTTCCTCTTATGGAGCCCCGGCCAAGTACTGGATCCTTACGCTTTGCTTGATTATCTGTTGGTTTGGGGGACTTATTCGCCCCCATCTGGAATACTGCATGCAGAAGCTGAAGCCCTCACATCCCACTGCCTCCCTATTGCAAGAATGATATGCCTGCACCATGAATCATCTTGTGGTGCACTGAGAGCCAACACAGGGAGCACCCGCTCCGTCGTCTCCCGCACCTCACAACATGAGGCATCCTACCCATCTTGGAGAGAAACAAAGCTGGGCTACTGCAAGGCATGGCATGGAGCGCGTCCACTCCCCTTCTCTGCCCCATGTGTGTTTTCATCCAGAGCCCTGGTGCACCTAGTGGGGCACGGGAGATGTGGGGGCATGGCCACAGGAGGTGTGTGCATATTTTGTGTGCATTTCTGCTCGCCTGTGCGTGCGATTGTGTTGTGTGTGCTATTTTTCCTTGTGTACACTTTGATACTCATCAGGGAATGCTTTCAGAGTGAGAACGGCCTTTTCTTCTGAGACTATGCCATATGTCACTGCGTTTGTTCCAGCATTAAAAGTCTGATGGGGGCGGAGGACGATAGGGGTACACATGGTGTGTCTGAGGTGGTTAAAATGGATGCATCACTCTGTTCTAACTGCTGACTTTAGCTCCACATCTGGATTCGGTAGCCACGCCACGGACAGAGGGCGGGTTGAGGAGAAAGGGACGATTCTGACCTAGTAGCAGCATATGTGGCGGTGGGGTGGTCAGAACGTCATGTCCCGTGACTTCACTATGGGCAGGTGTAAACCTCCCCAAGCCCTCTGCCTCCAGAGATGCGTGCATAATGGCCTGTGTGCTGGCGAGCTGTTGGCTGCTACCTGCCAACCAACATCAAGTATTTCAAGTTCATGGAGCTGTGTATCGATTTCTAGCAGGCGTGAGTTGTTCAGCTTTCTCCTGACTTCGACCTACCAAGCTTAGAAAGTGAAAATAAATATTTAACCAATCTCCTGAATAAAAATAAGTATCTTTACTGGTTGGCTAAGTGATCGACGGGCCTTAAATTTTCTGACACATATGGTGCTACGCCTGTTAGTGTTGCTGACGTAGCAGCAAAAAAAGAGAAACAGAGGGGGTGCTGGTCCTGGTGGTGACTAATTGATCACATGATCACTCATCGGCTGATAAGAATCTGTTCCCTCCAGCTTTAACTTGCTCGTTCCCCTAGCTTCTGTGTGCCACATCGTTCTTCTACTTTGATCATCTCTTCTTACTTTTTTTTACACTTCCCATGCTCCATTTGCATTCTTTCTCTTCTTCTTCTTCATACCCTTGCTCTCTTATCGCTGGTCCACCTCTAATTTGCGCTTCTCTCCCTCATTGTGTTTCTCCTTCTTGCTCTCCCTAACTCTCTTTCCTTCCTCGTCCTGTCTCTTATTTTCCTCTGCTCCCTCTCTCTAATTCCTATCCCTCATTCTCTTCCTTGTTACCTCTTCCCTCTATCTGTCTTCCTACCAATCTCTCTCCTTCATCTTCCCCCTCTCTCATCTTCCTCAGATCCTTCTCTCCTTCTTGTTATCTGTTTCTCTCCATCTTATCCTGTCTTATGCACACTCTCTTCTTTTTTCTCTTTTTCCTGTGTTCTTCCTTTGCACTTTTATTCCTTCATCTTTCTCTCTCTCTTGCTGCCTCTCTCTAATGCTCTTGTTTATTTTTCACACTCTCTTTCTTGCCCTTGGTCTTCTCACTTCTGTAGATTGCTGTCATTTTGCTAAAATCCATTTGCCCCCCCTTAACATTCCCTCTTTCATATCTTCCATCTTTCGTTTCTTGTCCTTCTACTTTTCATTTCTAACATTACCTAAGCTTTTAATTCTCAATTATTGTCTTTTTTTCTTTGAGAAACATCAGTTCACATTTTGTTTCTCAGGCACTTTTCACTTTCTCCACTTCACTCCTTTGCTTTTTCTCCATGGTTTCCATGTATTTTCCTCTCATTTTCCCTTTCCTGTTTGTTAATTTTTCTCCCTCTCGCACTTCCTCTGTTGCTCTTTCTCTTCTTCCTCTTTCTCTCCTCTCTTTATCTCTTTCTACTCTTCCTCTCACCGTTTCTCTCTCTTCTTTTTCTTTCACTTTTTGCTGCTTGTTTTTCTCTCTGTATTCTTCTATCTTCTCTCTCTGTCTGTCCATCACCCAGGCACTAAATCCCTATTTCTTCTAATCTCTCCTGTAGTCAGTCTCATTCTGAATCCACTATCTGCTACCCCTCTCTCAGTTTCACTCATCCTCTCTCGCTTCCTCTATATGTCTCTCAAGCACATACACACACAATTTCTTGTTCTTTCTCTTGTTTCTCTTTCTCTGTCACCCTTTGTCCTTTATGTCGATATCATTGTTTCTATTCTATTGCTCTCCTCTCATACTAACGCAGTCTGTCTTTCTTACATGTTTATTCCTTCTCCCCTTGCACACGCCCTCTTCCCTCAGTGTTTAATTCCCTATCTCTGGCCTCAGTGCTTCAATATATGTTATATTATACTAATTTCAGACTCTGTCCACACAGTTTCTAATGTGCCTCATTTCCATAAGTGCAGTTTGCTCTCGGAATTTCACATTTGTTGTTTCTCCCCTAGTGTCTGGCATTTCACATTTGTTGTTTCTCCCCTAGTGTCTGGCAACTGTTCGTGTTGTAATTCAGGTACTATTTCCCAACCTCCACCTTCCCGTTGTTTATGTGCCCCCCATAAGAAAAAAACCTATAACAAGCAAGCAATAGAACAGACAGGAAGAAGTAGCCAGCATTGCAATGACAAAGAAACTAGAAGATATTTTGTATGTTAATTATTTTTTTAATAGGGTTGTTCAGTTGTACATAATGTCTTCTTGGTTATAGATAATGTAACAAAAATGCTTATAACACTTTTTTATCATAACTTTTCAACATGCTGCACAGCTACGCTGCTCTACAACATACGTTAAATACATTGTCAAAGCCAATAGCTCTGGCTAAACACATAGGCCCTCATTTCAACCGCCGGGCGGCCACCAATGCAGCCGCACCCCCTGTGGGGTCTATTTGGAGATCCCCGCTGGGCCGGCGGGCGGAAACCTGGTTTCCGCCCGCCAGCCCATCGGGGATCTCGGCCGCAACACGGGAAAATGGAGCCGGCGGTGTTGCGGCTGTGCGACGGGTGCAGTTGCATCCATCGCGCTTTTCACTGTCTGCTATGCAGACAGTGAAAAGCTGCATGGGGCCGTGGCAGGGGGCCCCTGCACTGGCCATGCCTGGCTGGCGGGAGGGGGACTCATAATCCCCTGGGCAGCGGGGAAATAAACTGCTGGGACAAAAGTGGCGGGAAACCGCCGGTCCCGGAGGTGCGACCGCTGCGCTTCCGCCGCTGCCGTAATTCCCAGGGAAGCACCGCCAGCCTGTTGGCGGTGATTCCGACAAAACAGCCCTGGCGGTCAAAGACCGCCAGGGTTGTAATGAGGGCCATAATGTTGCAAATGCAAGGTCTATAGGCTATTGCTATGTCAGTGCTTGCTGTATTTGCTGCAGAATGATGTCATAAACCGTTTGTCAATAATGGCCTTTTGTGCCGCTACAGGTTTGGGCTCTATTGGCTAACATTTGTTCATGAGCATCATATGACAGGTGCTTTGCTTACAAGTACTTCTCCTTACACAGATTCATTAAATGGTGTGTATACATCTACACACTGTGCAAATGTATTGCTTGTTGCATGCTGTATAGTCTCCAGGTTGCTCAGGCTGTACGAAATTATCCACAACATTTTTAAACAGTGCTACAGCCCACCTCATTCTGTTTATTGGCTGCTACTTTTATTGACCAAAACCAACCCTTTCCATTATCCCCAAATCGTTCTGGTACCCTATCTAACATTAAATCACAGCTTATATATAGTAAATAAGATTCTAATTTTTAAGGTCACAAAAATGACTATAGGTTCTCAATTTTGGGCCTCTAATAATCTTACAACTCTCCCTTTTCCTCCTTCTTTATAAAGGATGTTATCACTTCCATCCATAGATTTGCTATAGGTTTTTTGCACACACCCTTCTCCTCGGGTCATATGGTGGGCATATCATTGTTATGGTCCAGCTCTTCACTGCGCTCTTTCACCTGCTCTGTGGTGGTGTCTCTGGTGATCTCCAACGGAGTGCTTTTCCCTACGAGCACAAACCAGGGCCAGGTCTAAGAATCTGTTACGCACTTTCCTGCGCGGGTATAATCCCAGCAGACACACGTCCATTTTTATCTTGACTCTTCTATTTAACATGCATTCCATATTCGCCACAACCCTAGTCCAGAAAAGCTCTGTAGTTGGGCAGCTCCATGCCATATGTGCAAACTCAGCCTCAAGTATGGAGCAATGGGAGTGTTGAAGCAGATATGCTAATTATGAAAATTATTAACAATACATATGTGTTTACTAATGAGAAATGCATAGAGAAATTAATCATAGAGAAAATAATGTGCACGTTTGAAAATGTACCCATGGGGCGTGATCACCATATGTACTAATATAACTGAAACTGCATGAAATAATGAAAATATATGAGAAAAATGTAATAAGATGTATAACCCATGTTTTGCATCAATTTGTAGTGTTAAGTTAGCTGAACTAAAAGCCTAGTCTCCCTAGGCCTCACACACAGAGAGCTGAAATACTAAACGCTTTGCAAAGGACTGGAAGCACGCACTGACCCTGACCCATTCGATGTTAAAATTGCTTAGCTAGAATTTTCTGCAATGTACCGGCGGACAGGAGATAATGAAGACAATTTGATACAATTATGTGTAGAGTAGGCTAAATGTACTTTCCCAGGATTTGAACAATAGAGGCACTGACTGAAGAGGAACATACAACAATTTCAATACCTCAAGAGCCGGATGATAAGAAAATCGTAAAGTGAACCAATCCAAATCTTGTGAACGGACTCATATGAAAATTAGTAGATTCGGTAAACAAAAACTATAGGTTAAAGTCATATCTGCTGACTAACTGACCAATTAGAAATTAGGGGGATGGACTGGGAGACCCTAATAATAAGTCATGACAAGGGGCTAACATTTTTGATGCGAGGAGAGAATTGATGACGTCAGGTGATGCTGACCAAGGTGCTGACATTGGGCTCATACTCTGTGAGCCTGATCCGTGGCTGACTGATTGATGACCTGAAGACGATGACTGACTTGTTACTGATCCATCCTGGATAGGTAGCTATGAAAATGTGACTGATGAATTTGTGCCTTTTCTTCTAGGTACCAGCTGCTCTGAGTATAGAAATTCTCTTAGATAGATTTTTCCAAATTAATGTTTTTCTAAATTGTTTTAGCATGAAGACCCACATGCTGATGCTAATCTTGGTTAGGTAGGCTATGAAGGGTGACGTTGACAGTGACAAATGACTAACTAACTGATTTGCTGAACTCTGCTATTGATGCTGGTATTCTTGGTTTATGAATTGCATTTTGCATATGTTTTCCTTAAGTGATGACCTTTCGATTAATAAATTAATAATTTGGGTGGATTGAATAAGGATGGAATTAACAGATGACTTAGATTTGTAATTAATAGGGAAATAAAAATTGTTAATCTTTTCTGAGTTGTGGTTATTCATGAGTAGTTGATTTTTCATGTTGGTTATTGATTATTGATGATTGATTCAGATCCAGTAATCACTGTATGATTAGGATACTCCATGCGATTCAAAAGGTTCATCGGCCTATACGCGTCCCCTTGTAAGTTTACTTACAAGGGACCAGGCGCGCTAACAGGAGCAAGGCATAATATCAATCTGCTTCATAAAATGTACTCAATGGGGTAGGTTGTTTAATGTTATTAAAAATGTTGTTTTGTATAGCTATGAAACTAATCTGCATCTGCTACCAAAAGGTAGCACAGTCTTCAAGAATTTGTGAGTGTGCAGCTTCCCAGGGCTCTTTCTCCACAGGCGTTGAAGCAATTGCATCAGTGCAGCATATGTCTAAAATTTTGTCAGGGGTACACCATCTTCCTCAACCATGCTATTCATACAGCAAAGCGTTCCCCAAGAGCAGCAATCGCCCACAGTGTTAATCCCCACTCTATTCCATTCCATCAGCCTCCTCTCGGTAAAATATCCCCCTCCAGTGGTGGGAAGTCCTATCAGAGACAAAGGGGGTGCCTTCAGCGAGTGCTGCTCAGTCTTTGTGACTGCTGCATCAGCTTCTTTTTTTGTATAGCAATTATTTTTATTGGCATATATTAAGTACTAAAAAAGAATAGCAAATACAGTAACATTCAGTCTAGCATGAACCCATATTGAGATACAAATGTTGATTGTGATACATGCACCGAAAACAAACAATCCTACTATATATAAGAAAGGGAGAAGAGAAAGAGAGGGGTTAGAAAATAAGCTAGAGAAAGAGAAAAAGTAAAGAGAAGAAGGGCAGAAAGAAAAGAAGAGAGGAAACAACACGTCCTCTTTACTCTCACGACCTCTCCTTCCGGGTCAGAGGCCATAGAGATATATGGATTTCCAACATAGAGGTCATAGCTGGACTCTGTCTTGTCCTCCTCCATGCAGTATTGCTTAAAGTGACAGTATCTTCAGTATCTTTGATCCTGTGAGGAAATAAGACGTATGTCACTCGTAGTGATGAGCGGGTGAGAAGAGCATGTAATACAGTTGGGTAGGTCTCCCGCTTCCTCACACACCCCCTCCCCAGGATTTTCCAGATTGGGAAAAGCAGGAAAGATAGTGTGCTTTTCCCTAGTTCTTGCCTTTCCTGTGTTTCACCTCAAAACGGTAGAGCTGAAGGGGCAGAAACCACCTCAACACCCTATCATTGTTCCCCTTATTCTGATACAACCAGGTGAGAGGGGCGTGATCTGTATATAAAACGAAAGGCATTCTTTTTCGATTTTAGGGTACACCTGTTCACGAGGGAACAATTTCCAGCTTTCATAACATATAGGTCTCTCATTCCCCTCAGGGTCTTTTTGTGGGAGGACAGTCCAATCCCAAGGCAGAGGTATCAGTCTGCAGAATAAAAGTTTTCTTAAAGTCTGGAGAAATTAGGACAGGGCCTGAAGTGAGGATCTGTTTCAGCTTCTGGAAAGCAGAAAGGGTAGACTCTGACAACTGTCTGAAGGCCCTATTGGAGATGGTCTTTTTCTGGAGGTGAGTGAGAGGGGCTGCTAGCTCCGAATACTGGGGAATGAATCGCCAGTAATAGCCCAAGGGTCCCAGGGATACTCTCATATCTCTCTTTGTTGCAGGAAATAGGGTGTTTGCTATGGCTTTTACCTTTTTGGTCTGTGGTTTTATGACAACCTCACCCAGAAGGCAGCCGAGGTACCTTACTTTCCGGTGGGCAAATCTGGATTTCTTTCAATTGGTATGTTATTGAGCATTTTGTAATTCAAAGAGAATGGCTTGTAGATGCTGCAAATGTTCAGGCCAGATTTTGCTGTAGACCACAATGTCATCCAAATAGGCCGAAGAGTACCCTGGATGGTGTTGAAGTAGGGTATTCATGCTGGCGCACTGTGAAGCCCAAAGGGCAACACAGTGAAAGGCCAAAGGAGAACACCCTGAACTGATAGAGCCCATTAGGGTTGCAAACACTGTCTTTTCTTGGTCATTGGGTTCCAGGGGGCTTGCTAATAGCCTTTTGTTAGGTCAATAGTGGTGATATATTGGGCTTCTCCTAACTGCTCAGTCAATTCATGTACTCTTGGCAAGGGATAACTATCTAATTTGGAGACCCTATATACAGCCCTGAAGCCTATACAAAAATGAATTCTGCTATCAGGCTTTGGCACTAGTATGATTGGGGAACGCCAATGGCTAGTAGAAGGGACAATGACACCTGTTTTGAGTATTTGCTGGATCTTGGCTTGAAGAGCCTGACGTCAAGCAGGTGGAACTCTATAGAGCCTTTGTTTTATCACTACCCCTTTTTCTGTGGGAATTGAATGGACTGCAAGGTATGTTCGCCCTGGCGAATCTGAACAGATTTTTGCCCAGGACCGCAAGAAGGCATTCAGGTCCTTCTTCTCTGTTTCTTAGAGATCTGGGTTCACATTGACCTCTCGTACTGTACTTGTTGTTGGTATTGTTGTTTGTACGGTTCTAGTAGGTGAACTCAACCACTTTTTTAGGCGGTTGATATGATATGTTTGTTCCTTCTTGGGGGAAATCTGCAGCCAATAGGTAACACAGCCTTTTTTGGGTGATTTTATAGGAGCCCTACCATTCCGCTTTCATTTTTGCAGAAGAGATAGGTAAGAGGACAAGAACCCAATCACCCACATTGTATTCTCCCCATTTCTTTCCTTTATTGCAGAAATGTTTCTGTTGACTCTTCTCAAGGTTTTCTTAAGCCAGAGCCCTCAGTTTACCCACCTGGACTTGAGACACCTTGAATAATCCAACAGGGCTTCGGCCTCGTTTTCTGCGTCCTCCTTCCAAACATCTTTTGTGATTTCTGAGAGCATTCAAGGTAGATGCCTGAAAATAATTTTGGAAGGGGATGTTCCTAGGCTACTTTGCCCCTGTTCCGAGAGGACAAAAAGAACAAGGGGAAATAATTGTTCCTAATCTTTTCTATTCACATGGTCTAGGGATGGTACCCCAAGATTCTCAAATGTTTGATGTCTAATTGTTTGCAAACCTGCTTCATCAGTCTGGACACAAATGACGTTCCCTGATCGGAAAGAATTTCTCTTTGGAACCCCATGTGGGAGTATAATTCTATGAGGTATTGAGTGATAACCTTGGTATTTAGGGGTTTTATGGGTATGACATCTAGGAAACCGGGTAGTATAGTCCACCAGGACAAAGACATATTGAAAATCTTTTGTTGGTTGTGGTAGGGAACCTGTTTAATCCATTTCTATCCTATCAAAGTGTTTTACCATTGTAGCGAGAGGCTGTAGCGGAACCCTCGGGGTCTATATGGATTTTCTTTCTGACAGACTTCACAGGTCTGACAGTACTCTTTAACTTGAGCATATACACCAGGCCAGTAAAAGTGGTGTTGAATAGCCTGACTAGTTTTTTCTGAATCACAGTGGCTGCCCAATAAATGAGAGTGGGCAAAGTAGAGTGCCTGACCCCTAAAGACTACAGGCACCGGTAGTTGTGGATCTTCATTCGCCTAGCCAACCCTATACAGCAATCCCTTCTGAATGCTAAATTTGGGATATGGAGAAGTGGGGTTGCCCTGTTGAGACTTGGCTGCCTGCAACTTATTTCGTAGGGTACCGTTGTTTAACTGGGCTGTCCTAAAGCTTTTGTCTATGTCCCAGGGTTCAGGATTAAGACAGGCAACACCAGTTGGTAACGCCTGAAGGTGCATTCGCAAGAGGTCTAAGAAAAAAGGGTTGTCTATTCCAAGAATGATTTCTTTGGGGAGGGTAAGAAGTACTCCTACTTCAAATAGATCTTTCTGTTTTGTGGTGTTGGTTACAGTTAAACAAGCCACTGGATAGGTTTTTGTATCCCTGCGCACACAGATAATTCCTACAAACGTATCGGTACGATCTGTGATGGTTGGACTAAGTTAGCTCTGGCTACAGATTGCCCGCAGCCGGAATCTAAAATAGATTTTATCCAGTGATCATTAACAAATAAACTCACATAGTAAGCAGTAACCATTTCTTGAGTATACAGAATAGAGTGTGGTGCACAGCTGATACCCATTGGTTCTTCTTCTTTCTTTTCAATCCTATGTTTTACAAAAACGAGAAATATGTCCCCATTCCCCACATCCGTAACACTGTGGGCTGTACATAATCACAGGTTCAGGTCTGGTATTTCCATTTTTGACAGCCTCTTGGGATTTATAAGACTTATTCTCCCCATTTGAGCATGATGGTGGAGCCTCTTTACTGGACCTCTCAAAATCAGAAAGGCCACTCTGAGTATGGACCCATCTCAACTGCCTGTTCGAGGGTGAGATCTGCATGCTGTCTTAGCCACTTTTGAGTATGGAAAGGTAGGGCTTCCAGGTATTGTTCGAGATATATCTTGCCCATTATTTCCTCTTTACTGAATTCCTGAGGTTTTAGCCATGTGTCTGCTGCATCCTTTATTCTGTAAAACAAAATCTTGGGTTTATCATCCGACATTCCTCTCTCTCTACGGAATTTGAGGTGGTGAGTTTCTTCATCCACTCCTTGTTAGTCCATGATCATTTTATTATTGTCGTCATAGCTTGAAGTACTGTCTTTATTGGCTATCTGCTATGTGGCTTGAGCTTTCCCAGAAAGTAAAGGGGCAAGATAATAGGGCCATCTTTCAACTGGCCCGTGCTGGCCCCTGTGGCGCGTTTAAAGTTGAGGAAGAAGGCTACAGGATCTTCACCAGAGACATATCTCTGCAAGGTTGTTGGAAATGGCAATTTTTGCAGGGTTATCCCCAAACATTCTGCTTCTGACCTTCTATTTTTGATCCCGTGCTGAATTAAATTTTTGCTAGCTTTAGGACTCGGGGCACTTTATCGCTGCTGACTAAGTGGAAGTGCTCTCTATCTAAATGATATTGGTTATTGGTTTATCCATGATTGGCATATATGATTTTCTAGTAAGTCCCCAGTAAAGTGCATTATGTATGCTCAGTGTCTGTAAATCAAATTCTACTAGTGGGCCTGCAGCACTCATTGAGTCACCCACATGAGTAGCCCTGAACACATGCCTCAGACCTGCCACTGCACTGTCCGTGTGCGTAGTTTTAAACTGCCTTTTCGACCTGGCAAGTGCACCCACTTGCTAGGCCCAAACTTTACCCTTTACTACATGTAAGTCACTCCTAAGGTAGGCCTAATGCAGCCTCATGGGCATTGTGCAGTGCATTTAAAAGGTAGGACATGTACTGGTGTGTTTTACATATCCTGTTAGTGAATTTGGTTTTGACTACTGCAATGACTATCTCTCCCATAGGGTAACATGGGCATTGCCTTGAAATATCTTTTAAGTGTAATTCCCCATTGGGAGCAGACAGAGATGTGGAGTTTGGGGTCTCTGAACTCACAATATAAAAATACATCTTTTAGTGAAAGTGGCTTTTAAATTGTAAGATTGAAAATGCAACTTTTTGAAAGTGGGCATTTTCTTGCTCAACCATTCTCTGCCTGGCTGTGGGATACACGTCTGGGTCAGGATGATAGTTGGGCTGTTTGTGAATTCACTCTAGACAGTCACACAAAAGGAGCTAAGGTGTACCCTGCATATCCTGAAGGGTCTTCCTGAGCTAGTGTGGTGGGAGGAGCTGACACGTGCACCTGAATAGGGCTGTTCCTGTCCTTACATTGTTCCCGGGGCGTCAATTTCTCATCAACTATGCACCCAGTAAGGAACGAGGCTGCATGTCCGGAAATCAAAGCATCACCTTTCCTGCGAGGAAAGAATCAATGCATCACCTCCCCTGCCAGTAAGGAACCAACGCATCACCTCTCCTGTGAGGAAAGAATTGACGCATTACCTCCCCTGCACAGTAAGTAACCGACACATCACTTTGCTTCTCTGCACCTCACCTCCCCTGCGGCCCGCATCGTCTTTGTTTTTGATGCATCTCGGGTGCTTTGTGCTAAAAAGATGCAATCATTTATTCCTAAGGATTAAGACTAATTTCCAGTTTTAAAAAGTGATATTTTTAATTGTGTATGTTGGATGTTTCCATCACTGGCATCACCTCCCCTGCCAGTAAGGAACCAACGCATCACCTCTCCTGTGAGGAAAGAATTGACGCATTACCTCCCGTGCACAGTAAGTAACCGACACATCACTTTGTTTCTCTGCACCTCACTTCCCCTGCGGCCCGCATCGTCTTTGTTTTTGATGCATCCCGGGTGCTTTGTGCTAAAAAGATGCAATCATTTATTCTTAAGGATTAAGACTAATTTTCAGTTTTAAAAAGTGATATTTTTAATTGTGTATGTTGGATGTTTGTGGTGTTGGTCTTTGTCAATTCAGATAAATATTGGCTAATTTCCTAAAAGCTACCAAGGGGGTGAGCAGGGTTTATCTTAGCTGTGTGACTACCCTGACTAGAGTGATGGTCCCTAATTGGATAAGGTGCAAACTACTGCCAACTAGAGATTCTATTTCTAAGAAAAGTTATTGTAGCCCCTGGGATAGGTTAATGCCTGGCTTGAGTGATTCCCGTAGTCAATTGCATTTGCCCTTTGGATAATTTAGTTATGTTTTCCCCTTGGGCTCTTATACGCTAGTGAAGACATTACAGTCTATTTCTGCCTGGATCATATGCTTCGCGAGAGCACATTTTAGTTTCCTCTTACCTTCTTGCAGCTGTTGTGTGACTTTTCCATCTTGTCTAGGCAGGTCTATGCCCCCATTCTTCACCACTTGTCAGTTCTGGGATTGTACATTTGTGGTTTGGTGAATTAATTGGTCAAGATGAAATTTGTGCTGACAAAAATCCAACTACTTTATATGGTGTCTTTTCCTCTTCTTTGTTCAGGTGCAGGACCCAGGGAGTTTGCCCCGCCGAGGATCTCAAAAGAAGTAAAACAATGCAGGTAAGTCACTGGCCTTCCCTCTATATAAGCGTACCCATCACCAATTCCACCCGGGAGTGTACGTGTTTGGAGACTGTACGATATCAGTAGATACAACAATAAAATAAAGAAAGATAAACAAAAAATATATATATTTTTGTCTAGTCAACGTCACTACCAATAACCTTCAATTTTGGTTATCATAGTTTCACGGCACTTAGGGCCATATGTACAAAGCATTTTTCTAGTCGCAAACGGGCCGATTAGCAGAATTGGCCAGTTTGCAGCTAGAAATATGATTTTTGGGATGTACAAAGCCCAAACTGCAATTTGGTAACTTGTTACCGAATTGCAATTTGGGTTTTGCGATTCGGTATTAGGAAAGGGCATGTCCAGGGCGTCCCTTCCTAATACCAAATCTAAATGGTATGTATGATTGTTTTGTGACCGTGAAAGCTGTTGCAAAACAATCACAGTTAGCACCAATTTCAAACTGGTGGTAACCCATTGTGAATGCTTGCGAAAACGTTTTTTAAGAGCAGGTTGTGGTCCAACGGACCATTGACTACACTTAAAAAATGAAACTAAAATGTTTCTTTTTAAATGCAGCTTGTTTTCCTTTGAGGAAAACGGGCTGCATTTAAAAAAAAAAAGATTGCTTTATTTAAAAGCAATTACAGACACGGTGGTCTGCTGACACCAGCAGGCCACTATCCCTGTGATTTTTGCGATTCCCGGAGGGTCGCAAATTGCGGCCTACCTCATTAATATTAATGAGACAGGTCTATTTGCAACCCACCCGGAATCGCAAAAGAAACTCAATAGAGTTTCTTACATTTGGAATTGCGATTCCCTAATTACATTCACATGGAATGGCAATTAGGAAATCCCTATTCCAAGTATTCGTACATGTGTCCTTTAGTGCTATACTATATTTATGTATTATCAAGTGTCCTGACCGTTGAGTTAGTAAGTACAGTGGAAGGGGAAGTTTCTCTAGACTCACAATGCTTGCTCTATGGATGCTCAGTATTTTGCCTGCCCCACCACCCCCACGTTAGAACCTTGATAAGAACCCGGCTTAGCCTAGTCCCTGCTGGAACATGGATGTGATTCCAGGCACCTCAGTGGGAAGCTCCTACATTGGATCTCCCAGATGTCTTGTCCGACGGTTTGGAATTTCGGTTATGGTAGTTTCTGAAGACTTGACTGCATGCTCCAGCGTCTCTCCTCCAGGCGTGCTCCTTGACGGTGGTCCTCCAAAGTGCTTTCCTTCCTCCCAGGACATCTTCAACAACGTATCCTACTTTAATCTCGTGACCTCTCCTTCCGGGTCAGGGGCCATAGAGATATATGGATTTACACCATAGAGGTCATAGATTGATTCCGTCTCTTCCTTCTCCATGCAGTATTGCTTAAGGTGACAGTATCCTTGATCCTGTGAGGAAATAAGACGTATGTCACTCGTAATGATGAGCGGTAAGGAGAGCATGTAATACAGTCGGGTATGCCGTCCCCCTGCTGACACTCCCCTACCACAATTGCACATGCCGATACCAAGAAATCTTCTCAAAGTCCTCTTAGCTCCAGTGGGGGGGAATCCTCCACTCCTTCAGCATATCAAGCACAGCAGCAACAAATCTTCCAGGGCGCTGGGGGAAGAATGGGTTTCTACCGAGTGATAAAGGTTGAGGCATAACCCCTCAGTTCCTACTGCCAACTCAATCCACTAATGCTCTAGGGCAGTGGTTCCCAACCTTTTGACTTCTGTGGCCCCCCACTTTATCATTACTGGTACCCGGGGACCCCCACTGAATCATTACTGGGATCCGGGGAACCCCCACTGAGTCATTACTGGGAGCTGGGGATCTTATCTGTTAATGTTATTTCATTTTCTGAGCTGTCGCGGACCCCCTGAGGAGGCTTCGCGGACCCCCAGGGGTCCACGGACCACAGGTTGGGAACCACTGCTCTAGGGGTGCAATCAAAGTGCACAGTACGCAGGAGATCCCACTCTGAATGGCTTGATGGCCTTTCCAGTCGAGCTAAGTGACAGTCCAATTTTGGGAGCTGCTCGTGGGGCCTAGTGCTCACATGGGAGGTCAGGTGCATGAGTATGTCACCTCACAGGTTGTTTCAGCGTGCTAGTGCATTGGTACAGAAGGCCCCTATGTTAGTGCATTCCTCCTATATGCAGGCCGGTCAGCCCCCCAGAAGGCAGCATCCAGCATCAAACCCCATGGTAGGGGTCCCTAGCCTTCTTCATCGGTGCTTCACAGGCAAGAGGGCCCTCCCCAGCAGTGGAGAGGTCCCTCCAAAGCAGCATGGATCACATTTCCTGTCCTCTTCCACCAGAGTCAGTCACTGCAGGCGTTAGGGGGTGGGGGTGTGGGTAGGAGTACATCAGCATCGACCTCCGCAGACTCATGATGACCTCTTTTCTGTCTTTACAGGCCCAATGCCTCCATGCTGAGCTTGTACAAGAAGTGTGAGTTGGTTGCTGGGATTCCACCCTATTCTCCATCAGGCTTTTAAGTCTATGCCTCTTGCAGCAAGGGCTGTCCCCGATCAGCAGCTGATTGTGCCCGCGCCTTAAATGCAGCATATCTCACAGGCTGTGCCTACCAGAACAGAGGGAAATAGCAGCAAGGTCTGCCACCAGGATCCTGCGACCTCCAGTCCCCTCCCATTTCTGAAGCTCGACTCCTCATGCCTCTGCATTCAGAGCATCATAGGGCAGGCAGCCAGCGCTGTCAGTGCCACGATAACTCTGGAAGGTGCAGGATTAAAACTAGGAAGGATGGATGACTTTAGTTTTACGTCCTGTAGGCCATCTTGTCAGGCCATGCCACCCCACCAAGAAATAGTTTAACAGTCCATTAGGTGTCCGCATATTCAGGATCTAGTTCTCAAGGAACAGCTCTACGGGGGGACTCTCCCTTCTTTCAGGGAGCTCCCAGAACCTTTGTTATGTCTTGCTCTCTCTTCCACAGTCTCTGCCCTGGATTCCAGTTTTCCTGGACCTTCAAAACGTTATGACTTTTCTTATTCATGTTCGCTCTTAGGCCCATATTTATACTTTTTGACACAAAACTGCGCCAACGCAGTTTTGCGTCAAAAAAAGTTAGCCGCCGGCGCTGTCTGGTGTGCGTTCAAAAAAACGACGTACACCAGGCAGCGCCGGCGTAGGGGGAAAATGGCGTATGGGCGTCCACAAATGGTGCAAGTCAGGCTGAGGCCAAAAAATCGCCACAACCCGATTTGCGCCATTTTTTTACGACGCCCATCCCCCATTGAAATGACTCCTGTCTTAGCAAAGACAGGAGTCATGCCCCCTTGCCCAATGGCCATGCCCAGGGGACTTCTGTCCCCTGGGCATGGCCATTGGGCATAGTGGCATGTAGGGGGGCACAAATCAGGCCCCCCTATGCCACAAAAATAAATTTAAAAAAATACTTACCTGGACTTACCTTAATGTCCCTGGGGTGGGTCCCTCCATCCTTGGGTGTCCTCCTGGGGTGGGCAAGGGTGGCAGGGGGTGTCCCTGGGGGCAGGGGAGGGCACCTCTGGGCTCATTCTGAGCCCACGGGTCCCTTAACGCCTGCCCTGACCCAGGTGCTAAAATCCGGCGCAAATGCGGGTTTTTTAGACCCGCCCACTCCCGAGCGTCATTTTTGCCCGGGAGTATAAATACGACGCATATGCATCGCAGTCATTTTTTAAGACGGGAACGCCTACCTTGCATATCATTAACGCAAGGCAGGTGTTCACGCAAAAAAATGATGCTAACTCCATGAACTTTGGCGCTAGACGCGTCTAACGCCAAAGTATAAATATGGAGTTAGTTTTGCGTCGAATTTGCGTCGAAAAAAACGAAGCAAATTCGGCGCAAACGAAGTATAAATATGCCCCTTAGGCCCATATTTATACTTTTTGACGCAAAACTGCGCCAACGCAGTTTTGCGTCAAAAAAATTAGCGCCGGCTAACGCCATTCTGAAGCGCCATGCGGGCGCCGTATTTATTCAGTGACGTTAGCCGGGGTTAGCCGCCGGCGCTGTCTGGTGTGCGTTAAAAAAAACGACGTACACCAGGCAGCGCCGGCGTAGGGGAAAAATGGCGTATGGGCGTCCATAAATGGTGCAAGTCAGGCTGAGGCAAAAAAATCGCCACAACCCGATTTGCGCCATTTTTTTATGACGCCCATCCCCCATTGAAATGACTCCTGTCTTAGCAAAGACAGGAGTCATGCCCCCTTGCCTAATGGCCATGCCCAGGGGACTTCTGTCCCCTGGGCATGGTCATTGGGCATAGTGGCATGTAGGGGGGCACAAATCAGGCCCCCCTATGCCACAAAAAAAATAATAAAAAAATACTTACCTGGACTTACCTTAATGTCCCTGGGGTGGGTCCCTCCATCCTTGGGTGTCCTCCTAGGATGGGCAAGGGTGGCAGGGGGTGTTCCTGGGGGCAGGGGAGGGCACCTCTGGGCTCATTCTGAGCCCACAGGTCCCTTAACGCCTGCCTGACCCAGGTGCCAAAATCCGGCGCAAATGCGGGTTTTTTAGACCCGCCCACTCCCGGGCGTCATTTTTGCCCGGGAGTATAAATACGACGCATATGCATCGCAGTCATTTTTTAAAACAGGAACGCCTACCTTGCATATCATTAACGCAAGGAAGGTGTTCACGCAAAAAAATGACGCTAACTCCATGAACTTTGGCGCTAGACGCGTCTAACGCCAAAGTATAAATATGGAGTTAGTTTTGCGTCGAATTTGCGTCGAAAAAAACGACGCAAATTCGGCGCAAACAGAGTATAAATATGCCCCTTAATGTCTTGGTCTTTGACATTATTACATTGGCCATATCTGTGACATACAGGGTCGTTGTTAACCCTTTCCTTTCCCTACCCATGGTGGCTATGTCTGCAAAGTACTGGCCAGTTGGAAACCAAGCATGTACCCACCCATGACCACCATTTTGCGCACATAGCCAGTATTTTTAGGTAGAGAACCGTAAAAAATAATTGGAAAAATAGCCTACACCAGTATTATTCATCTTTGAAATATAAACCGTAAACAACAAATACAATACTTAAAAATCATTTTAGAGTTGTTGACACGTTTCCTAAATTAATATTAATGCCAAAAGATGCATGTTGAGTAAGGTTAAAGCAGATTTTAAACAAACGTTTATTCAGGTACCTACTTCTACCACTTCCAGAATCACATCCAGAATCACAAAGCAACAAACGGCGCGTATTTTTCTCTGACAAATGTGATTAGTCAGCATACAAGTGCCAGTACATACAGGTGTCAGTGCAGGAGACAGGGGCCACACTGCAGGCTGGATCCAGTGATTCCAGTGGGGCAGGTGCCAGTAGGTAAGTGTGGTTTCAAGTGCCTGTGGCAGTGGATTCTGGTGCTGCTGTAGCTGGGAGGGTGGGCATCAGTGTAGGTGCCTTTTGCAGGTGCATTTCTAGTGATGTAATTTGTGTGAAGAAGTTCACCAAGGTCCAGCCTACTCTTCCCACTGCGCTGTCCAGCTGGGGTTGAATACCGTGGAAGTCACTATCGACACCCAGTAAGGGGTTAAACCAGCTCCTCCTCAAAGTGACATTAGTTTTTCAGCTGAGTGTCCAGTCTAAATCATACATGTAAATTCTGCACTGTATAAGTGAATTTTAGAAATGTGTTATATCTTGGAATAATAAGCAGTTGGCAATGTAGATGCTTGTAAGTTAAATTTTCCTTTATTATTGTTGATCTCATAATTAATATGAATCATCCTATTCTGCATTCACATCAGGTTGGTACAGCCAACATGTGTTTCACCCTGTTACACTGCCTGGAAGGCTGCAGCTTTCTCAGGGCTTGTATTCACTGCCACTGCATAGTTCGAAGTGTGTGATATAACATCCAAATGTTCATAGAGAACCAAGATCATTAATCTACTTATTGCGAGTCAGGAAATGCGTACAAAATAAAAGTCACTGCGGTCCGTTGTGGTGTGTGGACTCCTGATGGTCTGTACCAAATGTCCCTGGATTGTGATGTCTTAAACTCAAAGGGAGAGGGAGAGGTTATGGCCACCACACGTCTTCCCAGTCTTACAAGTCATTTATCACAAAAAGTGAAGTGGCACACCATACGATACAGGTTCTTTCCTACATTAGGTCAATGACCTAAGTTCTCAAGGTGGGAAATATCAGGAACGCTGGTTGCAGCGTAAGAGGAAGATATTCCTTATGGAAGAGGAGGTCTCGCACACTTAGTAGTGTCATGCTTCATCATTGGCCTCCTCTCCCCACCCGGGTAGGACTGTGCCACCAGGGCGGACTCAACCTCCTGGTAATGCTAGGCAAGAGGGAGCTCTTCGATAAAAGAAACTACTTGAGGAATACCAGTAACGTTTATTTTAATAGCGGTGTCACAGGTATGACTAAACACAGACGGAGAGTACTGCAAAGATACTGGCTCAGCCTGCCTCAAAACACCTACATATTTCTGCTCTCACAATTAGCCTATCCTGATCTGGGGCATTCCTAAGGGCTACGGATCCCTACTTAATAAAGCATACTCATGCCATGATCTAGCTCTAACACTGCACAACACCCAAGTCCTACCTGATTGATGGGATTGATGTATAGAGCTATTCGGACAAAAACAAACAGTTTTTTAATATTGTGTCACGTTTATATCACCAGTATTCCTGGTAATTTACAATGTGTCAAGCTTATATCACTAGTATTCCTAGATAGGAAACACACATGAACATGCAAGTAATACTCACTGCAAATCACTGAAAACAAGGTGCAACTATTGTGCCTTAAAAACATGCGTTCCTGTCTATATAATTATATTGTCATTTGTGTTTCACATGGGGGGAAGGAGTTATTTTGATGCCCCATCCCTGTTATTTTATTTGGTCAAATAGATGCTGCAGCTAGGAGATTAGTTATATAAGCCAAACAAATCTTGAGATGAACCTCACCCTAAAATATAGGGGATATTTGCTCCTGACTCTGAGGGAGGGGACACTGTCCTTTGTAGTCTAACACTATATATCAAAGAGGAAAAGATCAAAGATTCTCACAAGGAAGCTTCATACTCAAAACTCAGGGATGTAATACCCAAAGTGTCATCTTTATGTAAATATATCATGTAGATGATGCCAAATGCTAGCACCATTCTTACAACTTGCACTCGCTGTTCTTCGAGCCCTGTTTATGAGCTCACACCAGTCCCATAAGCTAAGGAGCCATCACCAGATGTTTAGAGAGTGTCATTTCTATCATTCAAAGTGAAGTTAACAGTTGTTATGGCTGTGGCTGAATCATTCCAGCTTGCATACAAGTCTCCTGTGACACATACTATCATCATCAAACTCGCATTATTTGTACCTTCACTTCACCAGAAAACACGTGGTCCTGGTAAACAGAAGGGAAGCCCATGCCTGGGCATTAGTCATGTTATTAAAAAGGTATACCGTGCTGTGGCATCTAACGAAACCTGCTCCCAGACTCTAGTACGGCCCAAATGGAGGCGTTTGGAAAGTTCAAGGTGGTGCATGTTCTTAATGATGGATAGGTGCTTTGCAAAGGTGCTGGGAGTTTGCTTACTGACATGATTCCCTAGATCAAAAGCTACTGCAGTCACACATAAATTCACTGACTTGACTTTCATTCTGGTGAGACGCCAACTGGCAATGAGCTGGAAAGGCCTCGGTGGGCCTAGGTTCAGCAGCTGGGGAACTTAAGAAATGGGCCAGCTGTGATAGTGCAGCACTGAAGCCAGAGGTGGACTTGGGGGCTGAGGAATAGACACTTGATGGAAACCTGGGAAACAGAAATACAAGCTATGCCACAGTTGAATGATAGTGGGCGCATTAATCCATCCTACGGGGAGCAAAGCAAGGTTACTCATTAAAAGTGCAATACTCTTGTGCTGGGCACCAGGGACTGGCAATGTCAATTTGGGTCTGGGACAGACCCTCGATCTCACACTATCCTATACTGGTGTAAAGACACAGTGACGCCTGCTATCCTTGTATGGGATTTCTTTAATGTTTTATAGTTCAATTGCTGTTACATCTCTCTCTGGCGCAGTTACCTGAGCTCCAAGTTCAATTCAAAATGATGAATGGTAATGTTTATGAGATGTATGAATTACAAAGTCATGTGATACATGTTGGGATAATGGGGGCATGAGGTATTGTCAGATCTGCGCTGTGTGGTCATAGAGAGCAGGAGGGAAATAACTAATAGATGTAGAGTTAGGGGAGATGATCTGTAAGGTTTGAATTGTAAAAGCTCAATAAAATATGTTTAAACATACCGATTTGCATATGTCAAGGTCAAAACTGAGGTGGACTGGCTTGCAAAATAATGATGGACTGAGATGCAGTAAATACCAGTGGTTGAGAATAATTCAAGCATAGTATTCAGCACTTTTTTGTATACTTCAGTGATGCCCTAAGTGAGATGGGTCATGCTCACTGTGCCACTGGAACCAAGATGCACCAGACTGATGAACCCCAATCAGGGTGGAACTGGTCTTGGATTGCTTATGTATCGTTTCAGGGACGGCATGGCCTGTTGGTTTTGGGCTGGACTGTTCCTATTGGAACTGATTTGCATATGACTGGGTCTAAGCTGAGAAGGCTTGTGTGTAAAATAACAATGGACTGGGATGTAGCACCAAGTTATAACCAGTGGCTGAGGTTAATCCAAGCATTTCATTCACCATTTTTTATGAAATGTCGAGATAAAGCAGCCCAGGGGTGAACTCAGTACTTAGAGCTGCCATCATCGTGGTTCCTATCAAGGTACAAACATTAGGTAAACAATGCCATTGGTTTTGAAGGCCATTCAACAAACTCCCAAACTAAGACAAATAATTAATAACCCCCATGCCCAGTGAGGTGTGGGTGCCATTACTTGTTTTTTAAAGTCTCTCACCGCCAGGACATAACAGACATAACACCATCCACTCTAAATAGGGGGGCAGTGTAATTACCTTCCTCGATGGCCCCTGCTCTGTCAGGCCATCAGAGAAGTATTCTGTTGATTGCGCCAATAGGGACTCTGCTGACAGAAAGCTGGCGGTCCATCCAACTCTAAACGAGGCCAGTGGACAAGAGTTTGGTGCACAGGGTACACCATCATGCTTGTCACATACTACCCTGTCTGGCAAACGTTAAATCTGGCCCTTAATGTTGAGTGTGGTGCCGAGAAAGAGGGTTATGAAGCGAGAAGGAGTTGGCTGTTCAAGAAGGAGAAGAAGCCTTGATGAGGAACTGTCATATGACATCACACCAACCAGTCCTGCTTTCCCACCTGATTCTGCCCACCAACTATAGCGCCCCAGGGGGAGGTTGAAATTTCATCTAAATAAAATGTAGTCGTGCCATTTTACTCTAAGGGCAAATCATGATCAAGTGCAATGGCTCAGAGCAGCAGGCCTGTTTCTATTTTTTCTGGAGCTATCTAAAGTACATTATTATAACTCAGGGTTTTTCCGAGTTAACGTATGAACTTTAGACAGAACAAGTTGGAAACAGAAAGAGACACTATCTGCTCTTTGTGTCCTACTTCTTCTGTTTAAAGTTGATTCATTAACTTTGAGACGTTCTGAATTATATGTATGAACTTTGAACATCTCACATGCAAAAAATGCACTCGGATCTGCACTGAACCAGTCTAACCTATCATGATATCACCCCAAAACCAATCCATATTTTGGAGGTAGTCTATGGTCCCTAAAGACTGTACTTATGTGCTGAAAACAATTCCTGAATTTCTTGAAATAGGCATGTTCTATTATTTTGTAATTTAACTTTTTGTATAGTACTGTTGTGCTGAAAGGCATTTGCTGACTTTGTATGTAACATTAGGTGTTACGTACTGGCGTCATTTCGTCATCTTGAGCAGTGCCGAACAAGATTTAACTTCCTTGTTCAATACATAGAAATGCCTGATGAAACTGGATATGCTAAATACTGGGAGTAAATGAAACAAGGCCGCGTATCCATCCTCACTTGTGTGAAATTGTAAGAAGACAGAATGTTGATCAATCAGATAGTACAACCAACAGCAAAGATGACTTATTCTACATTTGGAACAGGGCAACTGAACCTGCGTTAGATTCCCTCTTAAAAGACAAATAATATCATTTTTTTTTTGTTCCTGCAGAATGCCAACTACTAAAGGGCAAGATGAGGATTAGATCTTGGTGAGCTATGGCACTCAAAAAAAGCAAAAGTGCACAATATGCCCCACTGTGGAAGAGAACAGTGGAGACCTTGAGGGTCTCAGGAGCAAAGGCAGAAGGCTAATGTTAGCCAGCTAAACATAACTTTTAAATTATACGATTATGACTGTATTTGAATAATTTTTTATAAAAAGCAGTTCTTGAAAGGACATGCTAATATAATTCCAGGGTACTATTCTGTTTCCTAGAAAACATAGCCTGGGTATGTCATTCATGATAGCTCATTCCTCCAGTTAGCCTGGAAAAAAGTTAATAATATAGATAATTTTAGAAGAGTTCTACTGAACCAAAGATGCAATGCCCAGGATGCCAAACATGGTAAGATGTTATTGCTGCAAGGCTTGGGTGGAAATTACAATGGGCCTGGACATATACGATTGGCAGCCATTGGATGTTGTTACCATGAGAACTCATTATTCAGCTTCCCAAATGTAATAGACAGCCACCATTGGAAATGATTGTCCTGTGTCTGCGATTGGCTCAGGAAAGACCGTTGTGTCCCTAGCAGAATGATCCATTGAAGTTCTTGACGCATTTTAGTGTTATTTGCATTCACAGCTGTGAGCCAGCAGCCGGCAAAGACAAGGGTGGTTATTTGTACATAAGCAGAGGTATCACCTCCGTGGTCTAAAGTCCTGGCTACCTGCCAGTTTCCCACCATGGCAGCTTTATTCAAACAGGCAGTTGTGGCTGTGGTAGAAAAATAGCAAGGTTGTTGTGAACATCAGCATGACAATGCATGCGCAGTAAAGCTTACATGCGTGTTCTGTCAGGTGTCGAAGAACCCTCTGACAAAAGGAGGAAACCTGGGGATTTCCCTGCATGTACTGTGCGTACACACGCCCATTCAGCTGCAGGAATTCTAAGTATCCCTTCACTCTTAGGGCGCTTGCGCAATCTACATAAGATAACCTTCAGGCTCACTGAGATACAGAGTGCAAAAGTGTTAGGGACAAATGAAAAAGAGGCCAGGAAGAACCTTAGAATTAACTGAGCATCAGAGTGGGAGTAGCTAGCTGTCAGCTCATCATGGGTGTAGCTTACCACCAGCCCTACTGCTATCTGATCATGCCACCCTTACATGTTAACACTGGGCAGAAAAAACTGCTATCTGGAATTTCAACAGATCCCCAGCAGAGATGGGATTCTAGCTATAAAGTAGCTTATCCTTGATGAACAAATGGATCTGGAGAAGGTGTCTTTGTCATAAATTCATGACAGAAAGGTGTCTAATGGACAGGGCTATCAAAGAATTCCTTCTTTCCATTATAGTTGTTCCCATATACTATTAGTCAGTAGAGCTGTGCTCCAAGTGACTGCTTTTCCTCTTCAGACTACGCTGACAAGAAAGTGGATTTAGTTTTGTGCAACTCTTATACCAAACTGAAGTTCACTTTGAAAGCCAGGACATGGGTCAATAATGATTTATTTCGTAATATTGAATTTTTAATAGCAAGATTTTACTAAATTTTGAAATCCGTCACATAGAGGTAAATTACATCTGCATAATCGACCACTTGACAAATCACAACCCCAAAACATAATAGTCACCCCACTTCTCCCATATCTTGTTGTGTTTTTGTGGACAGCCTCGTGCAGTACAGATGGGCTTTTCCAGTTAAGCCCACCAGTCCACTTCTGCCCTCCATTCTGCCAGGGAAGGGGCATTTGGGGAGTTTCATCTTCAAGCGATATCTCACTTAGCAACCAATGTGGTAGTATCCATAAGCATGTGATGAGGGGGGCGCCAATCTCATCGACCATGCCTAATATGGCCACTCTGGGGGTTAGTTCAAGGTCCAGTTCCAAGACCCCCAAGAGTTCAGGTCCTATTCACTGCCAGTATGGTGAGAGGATCAGTCGGGCACCAACTATGTGGTAAAAATCAGCTACAGCTGCAGAGAAGTGAAAAGAAGCAGTTCACGGGTTCCTGCCAGCATGGTATGTGCATTTTAGTAGAATCAACTGGAGGTGTGTGGAAATGGCCAGCATGTGTGGTGCTAACCTGGCCTTCCTCCAGTCCTCCTCACCAAGTTCGCCAATCCACCTCTCCCAATGGTGTCTAAGTGGGTCAAAACCTTGTGGGGTGTTTGCGATCAGTGATCCGTAGATTTGGGATATGGCACCCTTACCAATGCGCCCATTAGCAGTTTGGCCTTGAGGGGGCTAAATTCAGGAGTGGCAGTGTCAGATGCAATGTTGGATGTGAGGGTGTGATGCAGTTGTAAATATTGGTGAAATTGTGTCCGATTGAGGTTAGAATGGTCTTGTAAGCTCCAGAAAGTCAAAATATATTTCCTAGCCCAAACATCTCCCAGGACTGTGATGCCTATCATATCCCATTTGTGGAATCTTTCTAACCCTGCTGTGTGGTGAAGCCATCGCCCCCTCTAGAGAGGGGTCATCCCAGTTAATCTGTGGCTGCAACCCAACAATATCAGTGTTGATCTCCAACAAAAGAAGACCACGTCGGTGATTCTGGGTAGAGTATGGGGTATAGAAGTGCCATATAGAGAATCTAGGACATGATCAAGCCCCAAGAAAGAGGGCTCCCCTCAAGATGTTGGATCATCCCATCTGCTGCTAAGCCAATCATTGATGACAGTCAGCTGGGAAGGGTAGTAATAGAATTAGAGATCCATCATTCCCAGCCCACAATCATATGGGGATTATCTACCATTGGGTAATGAGATTCGTGCCCGACCACCAGACCAGAGAAAGGATCGGAAGGTGGAATAGAGCGTGCAGAACCAGCGCAAATAAATTGGGAGTGGGAAGTGCTGAAATATATACAGAATGCGAGAGAGGTTCATCATCTTAAAGAAGTCGATACGGCCCATCACATGCAGGGGAAGCTGCACCCACTTCTGGATGTCACTTTGGCATCTTGGACACCAACAGGGTCAGATTAAGGTGTCTTGTGAGTCTGGGGAGCAGGGAGATGTGGAACCCAAGGTACTTGAAGGAGAGGTGCCTCATCGGGAATATTGAATTTTTAATATTGTAACAAAAATATAGGCAGTCAAGATATCAAGTGGGCATTGACAGAGACACCACATTTAAGACACCATTCCCAGCAGCAACCTGCTGGGCAATGTCCTAGTGTTGTAAAGTTTTTTTTTTACTAATGCACAGCTTGTTTCCCCAGGCCTCTAGGTCTTCCACCTTTGCTGTTTTCTCCCCTTCTCAGACCCTCAAAGCAGGTTATTGTGTTCTCAGGCCTCCTGCTCATTAAATCCTATTTCAATGTAATAGCTTTTTTCTAGGCACATCTGTTGGGCTCTAGGGGCCTCATGTACAAAGCTCTTTTGTGATGATAAACCCTGTGGTTCACAGAATCACAATCTTTATCTTAAAAAGCCATTTTCAGTCAAAAAAATCTTTCTGACTCTTGAATATATTTTGTGATCCTTTCTGAACTGTAATTAGACGGGGGAATTCCTTTTCCAATTTGGAAAGGAATGTATCAATGATTTACAATCCCTATTGTGATAGCAAACCTTGGATGAGTTACTGGCCCTCAAATTGGGGTAGAAAATGACAAAGAGGATGGAGTCTCCTTAGAATGCCTTCCCCTTTCGGTATCGTATTGGCAGCCTCAGTGGGACTGGGCAGTGGGTCAAAACTGAGGTGGCATGGTGTGCAAAATAACAGGCAGTCCAGAGTAATTACTAGTGGGTGAGATTTCTTCAAGCATTCAGTCCATCACTTTTCTGTATACTTTAGTGTGTCACTCTGAGTGGAACATGTACACCCAGATGTGGATCCTGTGCACACTGTGTCACTTGCCCAAAGCTCAACCTGGCTGTTGAGCCTTAACTAGGGCAAAGCCCGCCCTGGGTTGCTTGTGTTCCCATTTCAGGGAGGACTGGTCCTGGCACTTCAGGCTGGGCTGTGGACTGTTCCCATTGGAGCAGGGTCAAGACTGGTTTGGCCTGGTCTAAAATGAGGTGGCATTGTGTGCAAAATAATGATGAACTGGGATGCAGCCCAGAATAATTACCAGGGGCTGAGATGAATTCAAGCATTCAATCCATCACTTTTTTGTATACTTTATTTTGTCACTCAAAGTGGGATGGATATGCCCAGATTTGGGTCCCATGCACATTGTGTGGCTGGAACCAAGCTAAACCTGGCTGATGAGTCCTAACTAGGGTGAAACCGGTTATGGGTTGCTTGTATTCCTGATTAAGGAAGAACCTGTCCTGGCACTTTGGGCTGGACTGTTACATTGGAGCAGGGATAAGCCTGATTAGTATATGGCTGGGTTCAAACTGAAATAGCATGGTGTGCAAAATAACAATGGCCTGGGATGCATCCCTGAGTAATTATAAGTGGCTGAGATTAACTAAAGCATTCCATCCATCACTTTTTTGTATACTTTAATGATACAGGAGACCACCGCCTGCTCCCATTGAAGCTTTCCAAAATGTAAACCATTTTATCAAATTTAAAAACAGCGCTGGTGTCCTTTAAGGAACACGGGCACTTTAAAAAAAAAAAATCCATTTTGGAATGCTGTCATAGGCAGGACACTATTCCTGTGATTGCAACCAATCAGGCGGAGTGGCAAACAGCCTAATGAATATTAACTAGGAGGTCGTTCAGCAACCCACGGTGGTCCAGTATTTTGTGAACTGACCTATTATTACAAAGTCTGGATTACATTCCATCCATCACTTTTTGTATACTTTAGTGATCCAGGACACCACTGCTCGCTTCCCCTGAAGTTTTCTAAAATGTAAAACACTTTTCTTAAATTTGAAAACAGCACTGGTGTCCTTTAAGGAACACGGACGCTTTTAACAAAAGTTTTCCATTTTGGAATGCTGCCAGAGGGATGGTGGTCTCCTGACACTTGCAGGCCACTATCCTTGTGATTGCAGCCATTCAGACAGAGTGGCAAACCGCCTAATGAATATTAACTAGGAAGTCGTTCTGCAGTACACTGTGGTTCAGTATTTTGTGAACTGACCTATTAGTACATAGTTTGGATTGCAAATTAAAATTCCATTTACAAAAAGTTGGTGCACAATTTGCAAATTATGTTTTGTGAACTGTATAATAGTACATGAAGCCCTAGGTTGATTAAGCGTCTAGTGAAGCTGGCAAATGCTCCTCGTAATGCTACGCAATTGTGCTGTATGCAACAGTTCTCTGTTCAGTGTTGGTGACCTTACACGGTACCAAAACCATAACTATGTTGAAGGAGCGCCACTCCAGCTGAAGCGGTTGTTATGGACTTCATAGTAAAAGGATTTCATGGAATACCATTACTGAGAAACTATTTTACCTAAACTATTTAATGGACATTTTCAGAATAAAGGGCATTCACCATTCATAGAATGTCTTTTTGTTCTAAATTGGCTTTGGCATGCTTATTATTTAAGTTGTAAATATAATGGTTACACCCATCCCTAAACCCTAAAAGCCCTCTCTACCCCTTCACTCCACCCATCCCTGACTTTAAAACCCCTCACCACCCCAAACACTAACCAATCCTGAACCCTAAAAATGATTCACCAGCCCTTACCTCTACCCAGCACTGAACCTTAAAAACCTTTACCAGTCTTAAACTCTGTCCATCCATGAACCCTAAAACCCCTCAACACCTCTGCACCCCACCCATCCCGGAGCCCTAAAAACTCCTCACACCCCTAAACTCCACTCATCCGTGAGCCCTAAACACCCCTTCCCACCACTAAACACCACCCACCCCCGATAGAAAAAATAACCTTACCAACCCTAAACTTCATCCATCCCTGAACCCTAAAATCCCCTTTCAACATCTAAACTCAACTCTTCCCTGATTCCCAAAAGTGCCTCAGCACCCTAAAAAGTGCCTAAACCCAGTCCTACCCTAAAATCCCTTCACCATCCCTAGCCTATACCCATGCCTAAACCTTAAAAACCCACACAAACCCTAAACTATTTTTACATTTTTTTGCAGATTCGAAATGTCATAACTTACATTTTTTGTATATGTGTACTATTGTTGAATTTCCCATTTACATTACGGCATTATGCAAATAAAGTGAAGTACAAACATATATGAGGTAAACATATGTGGAGTATCAGAATATCCACTATCAACCTGGTTTGAAATATCAGCTTAAATATGTTATGATTGTTATATATGTGACGAGAAAATACAGGTAGATAATGAGTAGGAATGAAGTCAGAAGAAAATAATATAGCTTTAAAATAAACTCATATTTAAAGTTAAACATATTACACTGAAGGGAGGGGGTGTATTCTCTATTTTTAGCTGACTCTGCCGTCGATATGGTCTACCAACTATATTTGTGCAAACATGCTTTCCAGAAATCTCTGCCCTCGTGGTTTTAGGGTGGTACCAAGTTTCATGCTTGTTGTGTGAAATCAAAATAAACAGTGCTCAAAATCAAGGAAATAACGTGTGTGTGGCTCCACGGGGGAAAGTAATTCTTAGAAACATCGAGGCAAATGTGATTATAAATGGTTCTGAGACGAAAATAGCCATGCAGCGATGGCCGCGGAGAAACACTGCACTTACTGTTTTTGCAGCAATGGAGATTGAACGGGATTCATTAGCTTGCCTTCCCTTTTCTAGTGTAGAGGACGAATATGCCTGGAGTTGTTGCACTTTTGGTGGCCCATGTACGGATTAACTCTTTACTTTCTGCCTCACATTCTGCAGGTTAATCTCCCCAAATCTAGGATGAGCATCTGGCTACCCTTCAACAAGACGCCCTGCTCTAATTCAGAGCTCTCACGGGTGTTTTCTTTGCATTGTTCTATTTACTCAATTGTAAATTCGGGATTGCATGAGACAGAATGCACTCGATGAGCTACCAACCTATGGAAACTGTAAACCTAATGGGTCAAGTTCTGAAACATTTTTGTCCATTTACAAAGTGCATGAGCTGGCTTCCCTGCCCTTACCTTCTACTACAGCTATACGCAGCTCACAATTGCTTACTGCATTAGGCCTGTGCCCCAGAAAAAAATATGCATGTACAGAAACTGTTCTATAGTTTTGGAAACTATCCTAATGTGGTACTTTTGGCCTATTGTCCCAATTGGAATACACGACTACAAGTCCCAAAATACCCTTGTTCGTGCAAGAAAGCCCAGCACATGAAGACCGGCGTCTATTGCACATGAAATGATCTCATCACCCTCTCCGATGGCAGAGGGAAATGTAATATAACTATATGACTCTCTTACAGTTTAAAAAAGTTGCAGGGTACACTATATAGTAAAATTGATTATTTGAAAAACTAATAGGAGTCTGTTGAAGAGTTAACCATACACCTTTGTGCCCTTCTGGATCCAGTTTGTGAACCTGGAACTCCTTCATCTGCAAGATTGCTCCCTTGGCGATTGCAAAACTAAATGAGCCCCTGGCATCATGAAAGCCCCATGGACATTTAGGCCTCAGAGAGTAGCAGTGCACTGATGTAAAAATGGACAGGCTTCCTATCCCAAACTGATTTGGTGTGAACATGTGGCACCCTGACCTCACACCAGAAGGTTCTATAAGGAAGAAATTTCCCCATCATAGGGAAGGAAACCATATGTGGTGCTTGGTACCCAATTTAAGGAGGAATTCATCTGTCTGTAGAGAATGGATCTGCCAGTCATCTTTAGAGGAGAAAAACTATAGAAGGATGCTGAGGGTCTGGGGCTGTTCTCTTTTCCTTTTGACCAGCGTGAGAGGAGGACATCCAAGCTGCCACTTCAGTAGTAGCAAAGAGGCACAAGGGCACATGAAAGGAGTTGTCTTCTGGTGGCTCTATCCTTTATAAAGCAAATTAGAAGGCGAAGTGTTTTCATTGAGCCTCAATAGGCTGCACACTATTCAAGTCTCGGGCTGGCTGAAGAGAACAGCCCCAAACCATCATCATTAAATAAAATTTCTCCTACAGGGGTGATTGACAGGAACACCAATGTTTACGGACTCCTTATGTGCTGAGGCACCTCTTTACGCAGTGTCCTCAGAAAGCCAGTGGTGGCACTCTCCTACAGCAATGAATAGAGCTAAGATGGCTTCAATACCTTTCTGCTGCCACAAAAAAAATCTCTGGATGTTTTTGGTGAGAGTCTGTTTCCTTTGCCGATAGCAAAAATGGACAAACTTCACCATCGAAGGTTTGGAAGCTCCACTGCCATTGGCACGAAAACGTTAGTAATTGTGACTGCTGACAAACAATTCCATCATCTAAAGACAGGGCATTGACTATAAACCACCATAGCTAGAATCTACACATAAGGGCTTCCTTACCTATAACTATGAAAGCTGTTATAGAGTAAGTGACATGGTGATACAAAGATGGGGCCAAAATGATTTTGAACTTCGATGGAACCTGACAGACACCTCATTCTTCCTTACATGCATACCTGCAAAGTAATTGAGATCATGGAAGAGTTCAAGCAGCTATTCAGTGGTATACAACAAACAGGAGTGAGTTCTCATTGACAAGCCAAGCAAGCTCATGAGCCAGTAGCATGGGTACATTCAATTGTATGTCAATGCCAAAGCAGAAAAGGAGCTAAAAATAAACTGGAGGTGGCAGGCATCATTGAGAAAGTCAAGCAACCGACACCTTGATCCTCCCTTATTTCCATCAAAAGAAAGTCAAAACAACCTTGAAAGGTGAGAGCCTGTGTGAATGGAAGACCTCAAATGAGGCCATAAAGCGTGATGATCAATAAGCTCCCAGCCACTGAGGACATTAGAGTCAAGTCCAACAGGGTCGAATAGTTCAACAAACTGGATCTGAACATTGGACAACATCAGTTCAGAGATTAGGCCTGGTACATCACCACCTTCTCCACACACATTCGATTGTGGAGGCGCTAATAAATAATAACTAAACTTTGAGATCATGTCAGTCACTAAAGTCTTTGGAAACACTGTCCAAGAGACCAAGTGTACTGAATGTTAGCGACGATACCCTTGTCTATTAAAGTATATAGGGTACACATTGCAAATTCCATAATGAGAATGCAGGAAGGTGACAAATCTCACCACTTACACACTCACTGTGTGAGAGTCTGCCATTTTGAGGCAATGATGTTTGATACTGCCTTATTTTGTGTGGTACAAATTAATGTAGGTGAGGTGGGGTCAGGTTATCTGGTCCTTCTACCTCCTTGTATGCATTGCATTAGTTGCCAAGACACCTTGAGTAGATTCAAGTCATAAGAAAGAAAAAGAAATCAACAAGACACTAAAAAAAGAAAGTTGAAGAAGCACTTCTGCCTAGCACCTTTTGGGAGAAACAGTGGAAAAAACACACAAAATAAAGGAGGGAGTAAAAGAGCAAGGCATCATTGGTGGTAATATGCTTCCTATACCTCTGTTAAGTTAAGAAGGACCAACTCACACCATGAGCAGGCAGAGCAAACTATGAATTGCGATCAGAGACTTTTATGATTCGTTATATATCACAGTGACAATGCCAGAGGGTTAGGAAAACATTAGGAGGTAAAGCACCCAAATCTGACATAAAATGTAATGAAATTGTCAAATATAGCACCCTGCAACCAGCAGTAAAAACTCTTCAGTCTGCTACTCAGCACAAGCCAATTCCCCCAAAATGTGGCTAGAGAAACGTACCCCCTTTAGGTACAACAAGGTGACCATCTGCCAGCTACAGAAGTATAAAGATGAATAATACACCAGCAAAAGTGACCTGCAACGTTCTAAACAAATAATTCAGACATATAAAAAGGACAAAGAGATTCTACCCAAAATGTAAATATATTGATTCACCAACCACAGAACCTCTGACCACATGCATCTTTGTACATATGCCCAATGAACACATAAACAGACCATATTTGCATGCTTCACTACACTTCAATGTAGCACAAAAGATTTGGTGAAAGCAGTAGAGTAAGCATAGAACAGATTTTAACCATAGCAATATTTGTCCTTTCAGAATGTAGCATTAAAATTAATTAGCAAGTGACAGATTTACTGCATGCAAGACAAGAGTACAGACACCGACTGGGACCAGTTCTCTACAAGAAAAATCCAACAGGTATTTCAGAAGAATTGCCACAGATTAACTACTTTCACTTTGCAAATGATTTGGTTCTTCTGCCTGCTAACAGAACAAACATTGTCAAAGCAAATAGGTTTTGCCTTTGCTCACTGAGGAGCTAAGGTATCGATAGGGCCACTGGAATTATGCGGCTGGAGAGGGCCTAATCAAGCGGCAGGGTTGAGTAAAATATGCGGCGAGAAAAGGCGAATTATGCACATTTTTTAATGGTACTACTTCATTATTTCCTCATTTTTAAACTTGGTAACACTGGGTATTGGTTCAACTTCATTAGATCATAGTTTCAACAACTCATGCTAAATTCTACTTTGCCATTCTGAACATATTATTAATTATTTGACTTTTGTTTTGAAGCATGTGATAAATTCTGCTTTACTTTAATGGACGTAATATTAGTCAAAAGACAAACGTCTGGATGTTTTAAGGAGTAAATAATTCACTTTTGTTTATGTGCTTAACAAGGTTGGAATAATTGTATTTTTTGGGGTACTTTTAAAATATACTTTGGGTAGGGCCATTAAAAGACTACTTTTCGGGGCTAGAGCACATCTTAACATCTCTATTCTGTGAAGCGGTGCAACTGACCTGAAGAGTCCCTCCAACATACGTTATCTTTCTCCTACTTCTACAAGAATCATCCCAAAATTAGAGACAACTAACCTTGGGTTCTGGAGTAGAGTCATACCCCCATAAAGGGCATTACACTTTGTCTGGGGTAGTAAGCGCTATGTAAATGCAATTACAGTACTTTGCATGCAAAAACTAACCGCGGAGGCCATGGAGCGATCTTCTTGGATGTAAAATATAAAGACTGTGTTTAGCGTTAACGGCCGTTGGGTGCACAACTTTTCGTGTTAGCATACTTTATGTGTTCTTGGCGCACATGATTACAGATGTACAAGCCAGCAAACTGGATAAGGGTTAGCAATACATAGCTATTGACATTTGCTTTAATCAGCACGTCACGAGTTCAATACTGCATTAATCCTTAGGTGATCCGCAAGTACCATTAAACTTGGTAATTGTAGTGTGTTCTCTTCTTAGATGGAATGTTCTCAGATGCTGACCTAGGGAGATTCCACGTTCTATGACGGAGTCTCCTGAAGTCAGTTGAGTCTGAGCTGTTTTCCTCAACGGACCTGTTCCTTTTACCTCTTCTTACAAATAAACGTGTTCCACTTACCTTGTCTGCAGTTCATCATCACTTCAATTTGGCGACGTAGGAATGGACTTCGACGAATTTTCGTTTTGATTCCCGATTTCGGCTGGGTGTTGTGCACTCGTCACATTGCTGGCTGTGCGGTGCGATACCTGGTGCCTGCTGACCTGGTCTGCCTGCGCAGGACTTTCCGGTGAAGATTTTTTTTAAAAACTATTTTTAATTGATTTTTCCAGTTCCTCGTTTCATCGCACGGTTACGGCCATTGATATGGAGCGCGCGTCGTGTCTCTTGAGCGTCTCCTAGGCAACGGACATGCGGAGGAGACTGACGCGGCTTCCACGAGCTTCTTACGTTCGTCTCCTCAGCAACGTACACGAGAAGAAGACCGACGCCGCTTCCGCTAGCGTCTCCTAGGAGACGGAGACGCTAGCTATTAGGAGATTGACTTTGTGGAGACGCATTACACTAAATCTTCTTCGAGCGCACTAAGGCGTTCATTTTGGAATCATAGAAACGCGCTCTCTTCTAATACTTCTTTTGAGTAGAGAAGGTAAAGAAGGAAAAGAAGAAAGAAGTAAGACTATTTTCTTTTAGGAAAGAAGGAAGTGAAGACAGTTTATTGTGAAGAGCTGTATTTTATTGTTGTGAACAGGTCCGGGGAGGGAGGAGTTGAACATTTTAGTTATTAAGTCAGCGCCTTAATTTACCACGTGTTCTTTATAATTGGCCTCTGATATGGCGCAAGCCAATTTTTCCATCGTTCCCCCGCAAGCATTTTGGGCAATAGGTAATTCACCACCCATCAAGTGGCTGGAGTGGAAGGACTATTTTTTAAATTATTTAGGTGCTATTGACGTTGATAATAAGATGTCCGCAGAACAGAAAAAGAGGATTCTTTTGCATTCTTTGGGTCCAATGGGTCTCAAAACATTTAATAAGATGTTCAAAAACCCTGTAAGTGGGGATATTTGTGTTTTTAATGCCGCATTGTTGGATCTCGACAAATATTTTGCTCCAAAAGTTTGTATGGGAATTGTCCGTTATAAGTTTTTCCAAAGAAAACAAGAGAAAAGTGAACTGGTGGATGACTACATTGCGGACTTAAAGAAACTGGCTCTTGACTGTAAATTTGGGACAATTCATGACGAACTTATTAGAGATCAAGTTGTTATGCACTGCAATAATCAATCCATTCAGGAAAGACTTTGGATAAATGGTGACTCTCCTCTGGAAGAAATTTTAGCCATAGTAAGGAAGGCAGAGATTTCTGAAAGATGCTTTTCAGAACTAAAATCTACTGGGAAAAATGAGGATGGCATATATAAAATTTCTAATCGTAAAACTGGAAGGGTTTTTCAGAGTAAGGAACCTGAAAGAAGATGTTACAGATGTGACAACAAAGACCATTTGGCTCACTCCAAGTCGTGCCCGGCCTTAAATTTGAAGTGCAACAAATGTGGAATCGTGGGCCATTTTGGAAAGGTTTGTAAAAGTAAAAGGAAAATAATTAAATGTATATATGAAGGTGAAAATGTTGCAAAGTGTGATACGGAAGAAAGTACAACGGAACCCAGAGTATTTGATGAGGATAAGAATTTCATTCTCAATATAATGGAGGCGAACACTAAGGATAAACCCATATGCAACATGGAAATAGGTGGAGTACTTATTACAATGTATGCTGACTCAGGCTCACCCTTCACAATTGTGAACGAGGATGTGTGGAACAAATTTTTCATGGAAAAAATTGGTAAACAACTTGCTCCGCCAGACATTCAACCGGAAAGATACACAGGAGAAAAGATTGATATGTTAGGTTTTAGATGGTTGGCATTCTCATTCAAGAACAGGAACGCCAGGGGAAAACTATACGTGGCAAAAAAAGGACCGTCAGTTCTGGGTTGGAAGGATCAAGGACGGTTGCAAATGATTTTGGATCCAAATGGCAAAGAGAAAGTTTTAATGGTGAACGATGAATGTTCTTTGACCCCCAAGATAGAATCTAAGTTCCCAAAGGTGTTTGGTAAGGGTTTGGGGAAACTTACTGGTTTCGAGCACAAAATCATATTGAAGAGGGAGGCTGTACCAAAAATTCATAAGGTCAGATCTGTGCCGATCATGATCAGAGAAGAAGTTTCAAAGGAGCTTGATAAATTAGTATTAATGGATGTGATAGAGCCAATTGAAAGCTCGGAATGGATTTCGCCTGTAGTGATAGCTCGGCGCAGCAACGGAAAAATCCGCTTATGTGTGGACTTGAGATACTTAAATAATAATATTCTGATTGATCGGTTTCCCCTACCCAAGATCACGGAAATGGTTTCAAGTCTTGAGGGAGCATGCTGGTTTTCTACTATTGATCTGTCGTCTGCTTATCATCAGATTCCCTTATCTGAAGATTCCAAGGGTCTAACAGCCTTCATCACACCGTTTGGATGCTTCCAATACAAGAGGATGCCTTTCGGCCTTGCGTCTGCAGCAGCTGTTTTTCAACGTCTTATGCACAAACTTTTTGGAAAAATCAAACGAGTTATGTGTTTCCAAGATGACATATTAATCTTTGGAAAAGATAAGAGCATGCATGATGAGCGGTTGGAACATGTGTTGGAAGTGTTAGGTGATAAAGGGTTAACTGTGGAACTGAGTAAGTGCAAGTTTGCGAAAAGGAGTGTGGAGTATTTGGGACATGAGATAAGTGGTGAGGGTGTTAAACCTAAGACATCCTTGGTGAATGCTATAGTGGGGGTATCTCCTCCTACATCTAAGGATGAGGTAAGATCATTTTTGGTCATGGCGGAGTTTTGTGCCAAATTTATTCCGAACTTTGCCAGCAAGGTTTATAACTTAAGGGGTTTACTCAAAAAGAACTCTCCATTCACATGGAGTGAGGCCTGCAATCAAGAGTTTGAGATCGTGAAAAGTGATTTAAGCAAGGCAGCATGGTTGGAAAGTTTTGACCCTAAGTTAGATACTTTTGTTACCACAGATGCTAGTAATAAGGGTCTAGGTGCTGTGCTATCTCTAAAGGGTTGTAATGGTAAGGAAAGAATTATACTTTTTGCTTCCAGGTCATTGTCCCCATCGGAAGAAAAGTACTCAGTTATAGAGAAAGAAGCCTTAGCCTGTGCTTGGGCTTTGGAGCACTTCCGGGCATTTGTGTGGGGAAAAGACGTAACTATTCGGTGCGACCACAAACCTTTGATTAAACTTCTTACAAGTGAAGGAAGTGTACTAGCTTCGGCCAGGATCTTAAGATTGTCCATGCGCTTAAAGGATTTCATTTATCGTATTGTGTATGTTCCTGGAAAAAGTAATGTAATGGCGGATTGTCTTTCCAGATTACCTAATTTGTTGGAGAGGTGTGTGGATGATCCGTGGTATGAGTGGAGCGTGGCTCTTGTACAAGATTCTGGTAGCCCTGCTCTTAATGAAGATAATTGGAGGAAGGAAATGGAGGTAGACATCAATTTACTGTCTGTTTTAAAATACGTTTTAGAAGGATGGCCTAAGAAGGATCAGTTGTCTGAACAATGCAGGGGTTTTTGGGAGGTTAGGAACGAACTCTCAGTTGTGAGCAATGTTCTTTGGAGAGGTGATAGGATAATTCCTCCATCGGGTATAAGAGAAGCCATTTTAGAATTGTGTCACGAGGGCCATTTTGGCATCGTTAGAACCAAGTCTGTGGTTAAGGAGTTATTTTGGTGGCCAGGTGTTGACAAATCAGTGGAAAGGTTTGTCAGAACTTGTCATGTGTGTTCTTACGCTGACAAGAGTCTATGTACCCTTAGACCGCCTATGCAGCAAACGTTCATTCCTAGGCAACCATGGGAATATGTTGCTATTGATCTCTTGGGTCCGGTGGGTAACTCTCAAGAGTTTGTAATAGTTATGATTGATTTGTTCTCAAAATGGCCTGAAATTGGTGTTTTGGAAAGAGCAGATACTAGCAGTGTGTTGGAGTTTTTGGATAAGGTTTTCCTGGCTGAAGGTGTTCCTGCTAAATTATTAAGTGATAATGGTGTACAGTTTATGTCAGATGCTGCTAAAAAGTATTTTAGGAGAGTGGGGATTGAGAATAAAACTACTTCATTGTACAATCCCAGTGGCAATGGCGCAGTAGAAAGGTTCAACAGAGTCATTAAAGGTATAATTCAGGGGGCAATGGATAGTGGAGAGGATTGGCACGTTGCCGTCTTTAAAGCAGTGTGGGCTTATAGGATTACTGAGAATGTTACTACTGGTCTCAGCCCTTTCATTGTTATGAGGGGTAGAAGTCCGAGATGCAAACATAACCCAGCTTGGTTGGTTAAGACTGGTATCCAACACTGGGATATGGAGAAAGTAAGAGATAATTTGGATAAGTCTCAAGAGAAATCAAAGTCTTATTATGACAAGCTCCATCATGTCAAATCAGTGGTAATCAATGTTGGGGATTGGGTTAGAGTTAAAAAACCTTATAAGGTAAGAAAGGGTGAGAGCCAGTACTTTAATCCTGAGTGAGTTATGGAGGTTTTGCATAATGCCGTAAAACTGAGTGATGGTAGGGTGTGGAATCTTAAGCGCATTGTCCTACTTAGGAATGGGCAGGAATCTGGGCGTGGCGATGTTCGTACTAGCAGTAGAAGGTGTGAGAAGGAAAGAGCAGAATGGTTGGAGGATGAGGTTACTACTCACGATGCGTTAAGGTGGCATGCATCGCCACACGTGCTAGATGATTGTGCTTTGAGTGAGGAGGAAGATGTGACGAGTGACTCAGTAGCTGACTCAGTAGCAGACTCTGAGAATGGGGATTTGAGTTTCTGGTTGGTTAAAGGATTACGTGTTAGGATACATAGCTAATATTTCAGATTTTCGTGTTCCACGTTTGTAAGTATTTTTACTTTGTATTTTATTTTTTTTGTTTTTTGTTATTTGTTTTATTTCCTTTATTTTGGGAAAAGAAGGGGGATGTGTAGTGTGTTCTCTTCTTAGATGGAATGTTCTCAGATGCTGACCTAGGGAGATTCCACGTTCTATGACGGAGTCTCCTGAAGTCAGTTGAGTCTGAGCTGTTGTCCTCAACGGACCTGTTCCTTTTACCTCTTCTTACAAATAAACGTGTTCCACTTACCTTGTCTGCAGTTCAACATCACTTCAGTAATATAAGTAAAACTTTTAACTAAGCCCAATAACAGCAGACATGTTGTACGAATCGCCATATGGCTTAAGTTGTTAGAATCAGAATTAATAGGCCCTAGAAACATGCTCCATGCGCCTTCCCCTATGACTGGAAGGGAAGCTATCGAGAGTGAGCATAGACCACTGCTAGAAGGGTGATTCCCTGTGACGTACTACTTTTTAAAGTAGTGTTCATTTAAATAAACACACGTCATGAAGATCTATGTAATTAACTCGCGTGCGGACATGCAGCATAACAATACACAACAAATTAAACACAAGGACCCTACATCTCTGAAAGCGTCGGGCATAAACTGTACTAGCAATTTTCAAACAAAGGCTACCAATAGGGGATAAATACAAAGCAGACACAAGGCTAACTGTGTGCAGTTGTTAAGTTACCTTCACAAAGCCGTTATCTTTGGCATACTGCCTGAAACACTGGTAGCGCATATTCAAACCATACTTGAGAATCAGTCTGTGCCTGTTCCAGCAAACGCGGCTACGAAAGAAAAGCAGACATTACTATGAGTTACTGTAATATTATTACACTCATCTGAGGTTTGATTCCAATGCATGCTGCATTCAAGTCATTGCCAGAAATTGCAGGCAAAATCATTCAAACATCAATCTAAACTCTTCAAAATAAAACCTAAAGAGGATTTATTATTACGTTGTGTTATAAATGAACACCAAACTACATTTCTCCATACAAAAATATTGAAACAATTACATCTAAGAGGGGCGTTAGTCTCCACATCCCTTTGCAGCTTTCACAATCCAAAGGCCCACTTTACATCGCAACTGTGAATAAATAGTTGCCTTCTATTTGACGGGCCATTTAGTTTATCGTACACTGGACATCAAAAATGGCAAGCAGCCAGTAAGTGTACTTCGAATAAAGAGATGTAGGTATAACGAAGATACATATGACGGATGGAAATAATGCACTTATACAGTGAGTATTATATGCGGGATGAAACGGAGCAGTGCTTGGGATGAGAAGATGGAGTTGCATTGTCCGAATGAGCAGCACTGAAGAAAGCCTGCTTCAACCTCACTCATGGTGCAGTACACAGCCATTAACATGCCACACACTGGTGGATACTACTGCTCACTCCGTAGCAATTCCCGGCACTGTTGAGCCCTTAACCATTAACCATTGGCTAACAAACCATGTTAGGATGCCTCGGGCCGTGTGGCGATGGGAGAAGAGCCCCGGGTGAAGAGAAGACAGCCTCCGGATCCACCCGCATGGAGCGTTAGAAGGCAAATAATAAAAAAAGTACCTTCAGGGCATGTAGGCAGTGGAAGGACACGGGCCACTAGCCAGTGGCCAGTGACCAGAAGCTGTAGTTGAACCAAGCTAAACGCCAAGCAAGGACGGAAAAGCAAGAGCGGAAGTGCAAGTGGATGTCGTGAAAACAACGTGGTGGCCAATGAGATGTACGTACATCAGAGCGACGTTAAGATAAACCAATGGTGAGTTCAGGTAAGTAACGGGTGGGTTCTAAGCCCCTTTTAATTTTTTTTTATCCATTTTGCAAGAACGTACAAGCGCACATGCAGGCGGAATCTAAATAAGCTCAGAAAAGAGAATTTAAATACTGCAGACCTATTACCATGTATGATGTTTGAAAATAAACATAGACACCACCCAATCAAGATTTTTCTGAAGAAATGCCAAAGTAAAAACCAAGACTAACTCACAATAAACAATGAAACTATACAAGACACAACAAAATGCTTTGATCAGGGAATAAGAGTCAGCTTCCCTTGGAATGATACCCAGGCTCTGAAATCCAAAAAAGCCAAGCATGCCTTCAATGATATAAATAGAAAACCACAAAAATAGATCTTCCTCCCACATGCTTGCAGGAAATCTGGCTATGACTACTTGATGGACTTGTTAAACCTATTCTTCTTTCACAGTACCAACACTGGGTCCTGCTAACACTTAAGATGAGGATAAAGTTGGATATAGGGGTTCTTGAGGTGTGAAAGTGTGAAGACCCACAGCCTAACAGAGAGCTGAGAACGGTGGAACATTGGTTGAGAGATACCAGTGAGAGAAACTGTGAGCAAGCAAACAACCTCCTGCCCCTCTCAACAGGGTCTAAAGTTAGACCATTCATGTAAGTGTATCCCAGTGGGGTATATTTACGTGTGGGCCCATAGGTGACAAGAGCTTGGAGCAGTAAAAGCTGGGGTTTGGGCTGTTAATTTACTAAGTGCTTGGACTTCTGGAAGAACAGAACCATCTGGGTTTGGTGGAAACTCTCCATATGTGCAGAATGCTTGGCCTAACACTCACCTACACTAGTGTGACCTGGAATATGGCCATCACCCAGGTTGTACTTAATACGGTGAGGACATAACACCTATGAACTCATAAAACTGTGGCAACACTTCAAGGAAGCTTCAGATGTCTAACACCTTGAAGCTGGTCCCTAATAGAAAAGGCCTTCACCACTTACCACAGCCTCTCCTCTATGCACTTGGTGGCCTGCTGGGTGACAGTAGGACTCCTTTGCTTCACCATCAGACCTGACAAAACACCACTTTGGAAACAGGCATGTGACATGTCACAGACCCTCTCCAGCCGTCAGAGAAAACCCAGACACCAGCTCACCAAGAATTGTTAGCAATTGCCAGGTAAGAGACGCTTTCACAAGTACAAGACACGCTTTGAATCAACCACCATCTTGGCGAGGCCCTGATCGGTGTTTTCAGTTTTCACACACCTTCAACTTGTTCTCTATTATTTGTAATAAAACCCAGGAGTCCCCACCCGGACATTTGGTTGAAAGTGGCTGGGAGGTGGGGGACTCTTAGGGACAGTTTAGGGCCAGGGCAAGTCTTTGTGTGTATTTGCATCTACAAACTAATTTACAATTGAGCTAATCTCTTTAACATAAACATACAGAATTATAACAGTTAGGCCCCTCTCACAGTAGCTGTCGCTTTTAACTGTGAACCTGAGCCTCTTGATGACAAGCCACCCGTAGCTGTTCTGCATAATTCCCTACTGTCTCCCTCACCTCGGCACGGGGCAAGCAGAGGCTACTGGTTTGCCTCTGATGTCCCAGGGTCCTTTCCACCGTGGCTTTGCAAACGGGGCCATGGCCATGTAAAACCCTTTCCACGTTTGATTTTCAGGGAAGCAAGGGCAAGCAGTCATAGGATTCTCAGGAAGGTAGAGCGGGGTGTTCACAGCTCAGCAATCATGCAACAATCTAGGAAAGCGAATGTCCACCCCAGTGCTTGCCTTTACAAGAAAGAAAGTACTTTTTCACCCACTCGTACTTCATACTACACACTACAAGCAACAAAACATAAGTTAGTGGTACTGGGCACTGTTTTGGTGGGTGCGCTGTCCACTATGCTCCCTCTCTCCTTCACTGTTCCCAGATTCCCTCTTTCGGCTTCTAGATGGCTCCTTCTGTTTATTTCCTTGGGAGGACAGCAGTAGCATGAATCAGATCGAAGTGCATTTTAAATCACCCCCAAAATCAATATGTGCTAAGTATTTCAGTTCTTACCAGCATTTTCCAAGGCTGTCTATCTCCACCTGGTGTTTCCATGTACTCGGTTAAGTGGTGGTGCAATGCAAGGCTGTCTTCTGTCTCACCTCTTCTTCAGGTGCGCGAGAGAAGGAAGGTGGTAGTCTGGATTTGGTGTGGTCTGACTGGACAAATGAAGAGTGTCTGGTCTGGGGACTCTGGGTCTTGAAGAAATGACAATGCTGAAACTGGGTGATCCTCAGACATAGCCCCTGACAGGCCTTGCCACACTCGGGAGCTACAACCTCATGTGGGCTGGTCATGAATTTGGCAGTTGTAATCTTGCAAACGCCAATCACAACTTCAGCAGCTGAAGCTCTGCATGAGCTGATCTTTGGGTAAATGAAGTTCTTCATGGGCCAGACACAACTATTGCAATTGCATTTCCATGCAGGCTGATCTCTGGTTAGGTCCAGCCCTCACACGGGCTAGACACAACTTCATTAGCTTCAGGCCCACACGGGCCTATCTTTGAGTGGATGCTACTCAGCATAGGCCGGACATAGCATTGGCAGTTGCAGTCAGGCATGGGCAGATCCGTGGGCACTTATAGAGCCGCTGTTTTTGCTGGGAACTGATGAGTGAGTCTGTGGAACCCTCAAGTGATTGGTCCTCCTGGATCACTCTGCAGCAGTCTGCACTTCTGGGCACCACATAGCTACCAACGACGTACTTCACCTCCTCCTTTGTGGAAAGTTTCTCCTCCTGCCAGGCAAGTAGGCGCCTTCTTTCTCTTAGCAAGCAGGCAATCACCTAGGCATTTCAGAACAGGTACACAGCTTCTTCAGCAGGATATCCAGACTTCAGGTGAAATCCTCTCACCTCTGGGAGTCTGGCTGTCACACAGACACCAGCCCTGGTTCTACAGCAGCCCTCTGCAGAGCACTCCTTTCCTCAACCACAGTGGACTTGAGTCTCAAATATGTGGAACAGTGGGGCCACACTTTCATGCAGAGCTAGCAGACAGGGGATGTGAATCCACTGTCTGAAACTGTAGAACTGGTTTAAGGTGTGTGAGATGGAGGATTACCGTAAAGCTTTGCTCTTCATCTCACTCCAGATGTCACCCAAACAGCTGAAAAGGATCAGGCTGGGAAGGCGTAGCCAGACCATAAGAGGACCACGGCTAACATGCCCTGAAGGACACCAGGAACACACGGGCTAGTGTACAGCCAGAGCCCAGAAAAGGCCACTCATGGCATTGGTAAGAGTGGTTTGAACTGACCAATGCGGAAGAGAGGGTGTGCCCCCCTGCAAGGCCAAAGGTGGAGGCCAGCGGTAGGCAACAGTCATCTGCTGGCCGCAAAAAAAGAAGAAAACATTTTGTAGTACAGGTAACTGTGACCTGAAGGCCTGAATTTATAAGGTACTCTTCTGCGCAGCAGTTTGAGTACTTGAAGCAGGTTGATCCTTGTGCATCAGGCAAGAAGAGTTAAAGTTGCAACAGATGAAGTATAATAAGATACCTGGAAGATCTGATGGTTAAAGTGCAATGGTATCAAAGTGGAGCAGACAATATCAACCAGCTCTGGCTCCGTTTGGCAAGGTTGCCTTAAGAGAGCCCTCTATTTAAAGTAGGGGACGCAGGGGAAGGGGTTCTGGGAACTCCCAGAGTTGCTCAAGGTCCCCCGGATTGTTAAATGGTTTATGATAGAGCATGACGTCTGAGAAGGCATGCACCTATATTTTCCTCATCATAGCATTATCTAAACGTTTCTGGTACAGGCTCAGATGATCTTGAGTTCTAATGAGACTACTGGTGTGCTAAATTACACATAATATCTCAACAGAACGGAGACAAAAGAGGTAGTCAGCAGCAGCCCCGTACCGAAGGTCACATTTTCCCAGATACATCAGAGGAACTGGGAGGCTGCGCTATGACCAAGGGCCCTGGAGCTTGGCGATCCACCGGTCAAGCTCCTTACCACATAAGGCTGGTTGGGCCGGATCTGCCTGGTAACCTATCTTCTGCATAACCAGTTTCAACCTAATGATTACTACAGTGTCGACGACTGTGGCAGGTTTTTAGGTACTGCACTAATATTAGTAAATGAATCAGAAGACCAGACAGGGTTAACAATTGCAAAGTGGCAAATAATTGAGTAACATGGCCACAAGGGACCACTGTGAAGCATGATTGCTATTTCTTACTTTGAATTCCAGTGGCCCTGTCCATATCATACTACTGCTGCATTCTGTCACGCCCTATTAAGGGGTGGTCCTGATGCGGGCAAGGGCAAGAATGTACTCCGTTCACAAGTCACTCCATATAAAAGTCATGGATTCTGATAGGGGCCTTTTGTTTCAAGTTCAAATACGCCAAACTCACCTTCTCTGGTGTGTACAGTGCTGCTAGGAGATCACCGACGTCGGTGAGCTCCCTCCAGTGGTTCCCCCATAGGCTGCACAGAGGGCAGCTGGAAAGGGAGGTTAGGGTCCAACAATCAGATAAATTAGCAAAGGAAGAGAAGACAACAGGGGAGATGGCTAATAGTCCGAAGTCAGCAAGCTATGGAGATGGGTACTACATAGTAATCCTTTCACAAGCCACTACCTAGGAAACTCATGACCTCTGTTAAGCATCTTTTCCAAATGCAAATATACAACCTCACTGCCTCTGGCGGCACGGTGTTAGTATGATATTACCAAATTAAAGGAACTCCTTGGGTTGCTTCCCCATAGCTGCACACAAGGGCCGACGGGCTTAAGGTTATGACTGGAACAGTAAGTCAAATAATCAGGCAATTAGCAGAAGGGCAGAAGTTAGTAGGAGGGATGGCTCACTGTCCGGCAGTCCTCAGTCTATGAAGACACATGGATACAATACTGATTGCTTGACCTAGCAAAATCCAGCTCCTCAATGAGTCAATCTGAGCCATGCCTTGTAGCAGCAGTTAAACTTGTAAATAAGTAACCACCTGCAAGTGGAGTACCTTGAGGAGGCAGTCGAACAATTCCAACCAAGGATCATAGTGGGAGAAGTACCAAGTCAGGGGTAAAGCCACATTTGGCAACAGAGGCCCAGTAGAAAGGCCAGGCAAGGGTGGTCAACTTACCTGGAACATGTAAGGGATACCTGATTGCCCGGAAGGAACCTCACGATTGCACTGAATGCACATTGCAAGGGTATTGTTCTGGATGGATTGCTCCACCACACCGTCAGGGCTCGTGTACTTGTGCATAGAAACAGATGCTTCTTGAAGAAAGGGGGAGCTGTCGATGGTTGTTAAAACATCAACAGCGTGGCAAAGGCAGCACAAATAACTGGCATCATAACACAGTCAGGTGGCTGGTAGGCTGTCTAATGGGAAGACGTGCCAGAGGGGTGTCTTTGGAATGCCCCATGGCAGGGACACCGTGGGACAATGTAAGATCCAAGAAGAGGGATAGCCGCAGAAGGGGCACAGCACTTGTAGCCTGGGCACAGCTAAAGAAAGCCACAAATGTCACACATCTGTAGCAAGGGAAGTCCGTAAGGCACAACGCATAACCCCAGGGGGCCTTCGGTTCCACAGCACAGACTGGAAGTGAGCCGGAGAGTGTTGTTAAAGAATGTGGTGATGACCCACCAGCTTAGGACTGGGGATCAATGATTTGCAGATAGACAAATTGAATATGGCTGATGCCATTTCGTAGTTGTGTGCATATGATTGAGTACTGTTGTGATGACCAATCATGTGGCTTTGTGACCAAATGCTAATAAAGCATGGACACTTTTAAACCACCTCAAGGTCTGAGAGTGTTATTGATTATGGGTGGTGGAGCGATGGCCAAGAGGCCCGGGGAGACCGGGTCGTCCATCTAAGGCAGGTTTAGGAGGGGGCTGGGAAGGAACAGATCGCAAGAGGAACGCGGCTAATGTGCCCCAAAGGGCACTTGGAATACACAGGACTGGTGTACAGCCGAAGTCCAGAAAAGGTCACTCATGGCATTGGTCAGAGTGGTTTGAACTGACCAATGCAAAATAGAGGGTGCACCCCCATGTAAGGCCAAAGGTGGAGGCCGGCAGGGGCAACAGCCATCTGCTGACCGCGAACATTGTCCCATCCACCTACACCTACCTGGAAGCAGGTGTCACAGCCGCCAGGTCTCCCATTTGGGGCCGCTTATGAAAAGAGAAACATTAACAGTAAAAAGGATAACAGAAAATACATGAGAAGGAAAGAACATAGATAGATGACAGACTTGTCCTTCCTTTCCCTCAGGACGCTCACCCGGAAGAGGAAGCGCATAGAATTCAGCAGTTGTCAAGAGTTGGAGTCAGCAGACGAACACACTGAGGATGGAGAACACCAACAGGAGGCGACTCAACAGAAAAAGCCTTGAATCCTAGAATAGCATGAAGCCAGAAGAGAAACAAAAGTGGACGCTAAAAGGAAGACCAGCTGTCATTCAATGTGCCTCTCTTATTATGACAAGACTCAGGAGGTGTCAAGCTCTTGCCATGCTCCTGGAGAAGCGTGGCTTTCCCTGGAGGGTGACCTGGAAGCTTTTGTTGTGGTGCCCCCTAACTTTTCACTTCTGACCTCCTGTTTTTTATCCTGGGCTGATTTTCGTTGTTGCTGGTTTTAGAACTCTGGACACTAACCCTGCTGACCAGTCCTAGAGTGCAAGTGCTCCCTGTCTAAATTGTATTGGTGATTGGTTTATCCATGACGGGCATATTTGATTTACTAATAAGTCTCTAGTACAGTGCACCAGGTGTGCCCAAGACCTGTAACTCAAATGCTACCAGTGGACCTGAGCACTGATTGTGCCACCCACTCAGTAGCCCTTTAACCATGGCTCAAGCCTGCCATTGCACTGTCTGTGAGTGTAGTTTTAAACTGCCATTTCGACCTGGCAAGTGCACCACTTGCCAGGCCCAAACCTTCACTTTTATTACCTGTACGTTACCCCTATGTCAGGCCCAAGATAGCCAATGGGCAGGGTATAGGATATTTAAAAGGTAATGGTGTGTTTTACATGTCCTAATAATTAAATAATGCTAATTTCGGTTTTCTCTCCCCCCGGGATAACATGAGGATTGCCCTGAAATATTTTTTAGTCTTAATTTCCCATTGGGAGCAGACAGAGGTATGGAGTTCATGGTCTGTGAACTCACAATTTAAAAATACATCTTTTGGTGAAGTTGGTTTTTGAATTGTAAATTTGAAAATGCCACTTTTAGAAAGTGGTCATTTTCTTGCTTAACCATTCTCTGCCTCTGTCTATCTGCTGTATCCATGTCTGGGTCAGGATGACAGTTGGGCTGGTCATACATTCACTCTAGACAGTCACACAAAGGGAGCTGAGGTGTGCCCTGCTTATCCTGATGGCCCATCACCGGGTAGGTGGCAGGAGCTGATACTTGCATCTGAATAGGGTTGTGTCTTTCCTCACACAAAGCAGTGTCCAACCTCCTGAAGTGTGCCTGGGGCAGGCAAAGGAATGGTCCTGTGCTATATAAAAACCTCTCTTTGAAAGTTTGCCTACTTCAAAGATAGAAATGGGTATAAGTACTAGACCTCTGACACCACATAGTTAGAACACTTCTGGACTGAGGACATTCTGCCAGGAAGAAGAGCTGGATGCTGCAGGAAGGGTGACACTCTGCCTGTTGCTTTGTTGTGCTGGCCTGCTGCTTGCTGCTTCTGTCATGGGAGTGAAAGGACTGGACTTTGCTTTCTGCATCCTGCTTTCCAAGGTTCTCCAAGGGGTTGAACTGAGTTTGCCTCCTGTTAAGAAGTCTCAGGGCCATCGAAAACTTCATCTGCCAGCACCTGGGCTCTCCTACTGATAGTTCTGACTTGCCAAGTTTTGCCAAATCCAGTTCCTGGGCATTGGGAGTGAGTTTTGGTGCAACAAACATCGACTTCTAGAATGACTTTGGAACTGGTGCCATCTCTGACCACGTACCCCTCCCTGCACCGAAGCCCTGGTCCCTGCTGAGTGTAACGACTGTGACCTACAATGCGGGCCCAAGGTCACTGCAGCGCCTCTCAAGTCCGCCTACAGCATGAGTCCAGAGTGCTGTGTCACCGATGTCCCTGGCACCCAACTCCATCGCAGGATCTGTGATCACTACACTGCGAAGTCGACACCTCGTGTCTTGACCTGCTGGATTCATCGAGCCCACCTTGTCGTAAGGTACCTATGTCTCATTGCCAACGCCACATCACCTCCTCTGCAACTGTAGGGAACCAACATCTCACCTCCCTTGCTTAGCAGTAAGGAACCGAAGTCTCACCTACCCGGTGGCAGTAAGGAACCAACGCCGCACCAGCTCTAGGGATGCCTCACCTCCCTGAGGCCGTGCAATGTCTTTGTTTCCTCATCGTTTTCCAAGGTAATGTAACTGGAGTCTATGCGACTTCGTAGTCGGCCCACGCTCCCTCACGGTGCTGTCGCGGTCAGGGGAGTCCTCTGGATTCACACTGCATCTTCGTTGTGGGGGACAGGAGAGGTCAGCCCAGGGTGGGCACTTGCTCAGACTCTCCTGGGGATCTTCTCTAGTCGGTTGGCCTACTTGGACACGGACCGTCAGCATCGGGTGCAGAGTGGTTAGGAATCACAGATCCGGAGAGGCTCTGGAGTTCTTAAATGTTGTTCCTTCTTGGAGAGGGCCGCTGTCTACGGGAGTTCTTGGTCCTCTGTGATGTAGGCAGTCCTCTGGAGGCTTGGCAGAGGTCGCTGGACCCGCAGGATGCGTTGCTTTCTTTTGCAGGGTTCTTTAAAGCAGGAAACAGACCGGTAGGGTTGGGGACAAGTCAGTGTTCGTCTTACTTCTTCTTTGCTGGTGTTTCAGCTTAGCAGTACTTCTTCTTTCTTGTGAGATTGCCAGGAACCTGACGAACTGGGTTCTGAGGAGCCCTTAAATCCTGAATTTAGGGAGTTACAGGGGTCAGAGGGCAGTAGCCAATGGCTACTATCCCTGAGGGTGGCTACACCCTTCTTGTGTCCACTCCCTTTGGGGAGGGGGACACACACCTAACTTTATTGGTCCCTGCCCTCCAAACTAAGATAGAGTATTTTGCAAGGAGGGGGTCACCTCAGCTCTGGACACCTTAGGGGTGGTCCCAGCTGAGTGGTCACTCCTCCCTGTATTTCCTAAGTATCCTGCCGAACTTGAGACCAAAAGTGGGGCTTTGTCTCTGGGACAGATATCCCCACTAGCTGGAGTGCCCTGGGGCACTGTAACAGGAGGCCTGAGCCTTTGAGGCTCACCGCCAGGTGTTACAGTTCCTGCTGGGGGGAGGGGTGAAGCACCTACAATCAGAGCAGGCTTTGTGTCTGGCCTCAGAGAGCACAAAGGCCCTAACCCCATGGGGTCAGAAACGTGTCTGCTAGTGGCAGGCTGGCACAGACCAGTCAGCTCTACACTAGAGGATTGGGTAAAATACAGGGAGCATCTCTAAGATGCCCTCTGAGTGCTTTTTAGAATAAATCCAACACTGGCATCAGTGTGGGTTTACTGTGCCGAGAAGTTTGTTACCAAACTTCCCAGCCTTCAGTAAAGCCATCATGGAGCTGTGGAGTTCGTAATGACAAACTCCCAGCCTATGTATTTAATGTGGCCACACTGCACTTACAATGTCTAAGAATGGACTTAGACACTGTAGGGGCATATTGCTCATGCAGCTGTGCCCTCACCTGTGGTAGAGTGCACCCTGCCTTAGGGCTGTAAAGCCTGCTAGATGGGTGACTTACCTATGCCACAGGCAGTGTTTTGTGGGCATGGCACCCTGAGAGGGATGCCATGTCGACTTTGCCTTTTTCTCCCCACCAACACACACAATCTGCAATGGCAGTGTGCAGGTGTTTGGTGATGGGTCCCTTAGGGTGGCACAACACATGCTGCAGCCCTTAGGGACCCTCCCTGGCCACAGGGCCCTTAGTACCACTGGTACCTTTTGCAAGGCACTTATCTGTGTGCCAGAGGTGTGCCAATTGTGGACACAATGGTACAGTTTTAGGGAAAGAACATTGGTGCTAGACCTGGGTAGCACAATCCCAGTCAGCACACTCTCAGTCAAGTCATCTTCAATATCAGGCAAAAAGTGGGGAGGGGGAGTAACTGCAACAGGGCCAGTTTCCTACACCGCTTATTTTACCTTTTGCACTTTTCGGTTCCATACTAGCTAACAATGATTTTCCAGAAATCATAATCAAGATAGGCTGAGAATAAGAGAGCCAGTACACCAGGGGAAACAAAGGGTAAAAAGGAAGAAACAGAGTAAGTAAGAAATTACTTGTCATACCACTTGCCTAAGGCATTTCCTTTTTCTTACGAGGTGAGAGTTGTGCAGTTCAGTCCATCAGAGCAAGACCTAAAAGGGGAAAAAAGGAAAGAAAGCTTCCAGACGGGGAGTAAAAAAAACTACCCAGAGACCAGGCCCACACAAAGACTGCAAGTTAGAAATTGTAATTTACAGCTACAATTTCTCTTCCCTGCTGTTTACCCAACCGCCTAATGGATTTGTACTCATCAGGCAAAAAAATGTATTCCCAGTAGTGTATTCTACTCTATATATATCCTGTTTCTTCAGTTGTTTATGTGTTGTGTTCACATTGCACCACAATCTCGGAGCACCTGTTCTCCCATGTATTGCTTTCAGCTTTTGTACTACATTTTCCAGTTTGTCTCTTTTCACTTAACTGTATTTGTTATCTCTAGACAAGATACCTTTCAATTATCCCCTAATAACTAATTTTAGAGCATCAAAGAATGCCTAGCAACATGTCTCCTGTATTGTTCTCTGTCATAGACGGTAAGATTATGGTCTGTAATGCAGCTTTATTTGGATCTCGCTGCAAAATACAAGCCCTGGTCCTCCTTGGGCTCAATAGGACTTTTTTACCTTTGAATTGTACAGTGATAGACAATGGAGCATTATCGGACAATGGCATGGCCTCTGTTTATATCTCTTTGACCTTATTCCCTGTAAGTGCTGTGCCCAGGAGTAGTCCAACCTTGCGTATGTTTGGTGTGAGGCAGAGATGTTCTCCACTGTAGCACAGTCCTCCAAATGTCTGCCAGGGAAATTTCCCAAAGCCAGGAACTTCCATTTTTAGTGAACGCTCCTGTCAGTGACATCATAATGTGTTTGGGCCCCCTGGGCAAGACATATTTTCGGCACCACTCTATGGAAAAATCTTAATTTTATCACTCGTTTTCTCATAACTTATGCCTTCCCTAATGCCAAACAACACAACATTATATGTTAAATTTTAACAAGGTCACACAACAGTTGACATATGTCTTGCCGAGGTCCTCAATTAAATAAAATGAGACAGATTAGGGAGACTGGGTGAGGGGTAGAGGTAGGTAGAGGGAGAGCGGTTTAGAGAGAGAGAAATAAAACAGAGGCCAAACGAGAGAATGTTCACTTTTCACAGGAGGCCCCTTAAAAGGTGGGTGAACTGGGTAGTTGCCCACTTTGCCAATGCCATAAAACGCCTCTAGCCCCTGTTTGCCAAAATCTTTGGCCGATTCTATCTTTTTCATTGTCCATAACCAGGCTGAAGCCTCCTCATCGAATGCTGTGTCTAATTTAGAGAAATTAAACATCCTCCCCAAAGTTGTTAAACTGTCTAAATCTCGAGGATTCACATGGGACTCATCTATTTATATCTATTTTTGACTACAAATACATACACACCTGACTATTGTAGCCCTCCTAAGTGCCAAGTATCACAAGTGATACTAACACATTTCCAAGCTGGTTCCCGCATCACTGCATTGAAATGCATTGTCACGCATTTACAGCTCCCCTCCACCCCTTGGAATTGTTTGGGGCTTTCTTAGCGCGACGGTGTACTTCCCAGTGGTTGTAATGAATATATTGACACCTCATCATGATACATTTGGTGGTGACTGATTTTGGCTCAGCTTCTCCTTAGTCACTTTATTCTACCCGACATTGGCTGTAGAAAGTCATTAACACTTTAGACTCCTTTGGCCTTTTTGCAAATGAGGAACCTGTGCTCTGCCCCTTGGCTTGCTGCTACAATCCTAGGATCCTTTGTCAAACTCATTCTCCATCAATTACAAAACTCTAATACTTGAAGAGGAGACTTCTCATGTACACTCTGTAAGAGGCCTAGAATTTTATTATAGATGGAGGCAAATTATATTCCATTAAATAAAACACAAGAATGTTTTTGTACAGCACAAATAATGAACTAACATATTTGAAGGCTTTCAAGTATGGGCTCATCATGAAACTAAGGAGGAACAGTGAAATAAAATATTTGCTTAGGATCACACAGGTTGGTGACGTTGGGAACCCGGGATTTCACATTGTGCAATTTAGCCACTAAACAGGGCTTTTCCAAAGCTTCACTTAGCTCACAAGGGGGTCATTTATGTTATTTGTTTGTGTTACTAGGCGTCATAGTTTGGTTTACTTGTGTTTACGTGTCACTTGAAATGTCACTCATTTGGTAATGGAATGTCACTCAAACGCATACTGTCATAGAAATGTCACACATGAACAGTCTAAAAACTTGGCAACTAGGCTACTGCACACATTATGTATCGCAACATCACCTCGTGGTTTTTGTAAGTTTACCAAGCCTCACAATGAGGCTTTTTAGTAAAGTGCGTTGATGAGCACGGCTATCATACACGCCAACAGACCCAATTCAAGGGTGAGTTGTGTTTTTAGCCCAAACCCGCTTTTTTATCAGTCGTCCGTCTGAAATGACCTCTGCTTCAGTGTGGGTCTATGGAAAAAATACAGTCCTACTATTTTCTTTTTTTTTTAATTCCATAAATGTATAAAATTAAACTGTAAACCCACACTTCACGAAAATAAAGCAACGTTTTCGTGTGGTAGGTAGTACGTACATAGAGAGCTCGGGAGGACGAAAGAGCCTGCCAAAGAAGGACAACGTGCGAGCACGTCTGAGAAAGAAAAGGAAAGAACTATTCCTGGAAATCGACAAATGCAAAACCATGCTTTTTCTTCCAAAATTCACGAGGACACTGCGAACATTTAGCACTTCTTCGAATTGTAGCCAGGTTCCAAGGGAACCCGAGAAATAACCTAGCAAATGACTGCTCAGGGAGCGGCGGCCCAGGCGTTCACCCTGAAAGCCTCTCTGTTCAGGGTGTGAACGGCTGGAGGCAGCCAATGGGAAGGGACTTCTCACGCACGCGACCAGTCTCTCTGGCAGACGGCGCCGCTGTTCAATGCCGAGAATTGTTCACCTCACCGAACCTCAAGTGCCTTTCACAGCTTCATTTTGTTGCGTGCATTCACGGGCCGCTCGCAGGATAATTTTACAGGTTGCATCATATTTTCCACATCTGCTATGAACAGTTTTGGAACAGGAAAAGTGCACCGCTGTGCCTTCCAAAGTAAATGCAAACTGTAAATTGTTTCAACTGGAACCACTGGCTCAAAAACGACCGGCCCGGATAACAAAAAGACGAATGTTCTCAGAAATCTTGGAAATGCAGAATCAGGGGGTTAATTGAGGGATACTGTGAGATAAATTTAGTTTTTTAAAGGCTATAGGGCCAGCGTCATTATCCAAGACTGGAAACATCTTTATTCCATTGTAGCTCACCCGCAGGTTTTCTGACTACGAACCTTCAGGTCAATAAGTCTCACACTCCAGTCCTTGAACCCGTTACTCCTGCTTAGATCCTCAGGTCCTAACTCACCCTCGGATCTTTGAATTCCCTATCTGGCCCTAAAACTCTTGTTCATCCTTAGTTTTTTTTTTACTTGACACTGATCAACATCATCCTAGACTTTCACACTCATCCTCCAGTAGGCTCCAGTGGATCGTTAAGGACCCATGGGTGCTGTTAGTCCTAAGGCCTTGAAGTTCTTACTCGCCACCAGTGGTATTTAAACTAGCCACTTACCAATAGGACCCTTTCTTAAAAATATTTTTATTGGTTTTCAAAACCTATAACTATGGGTATCCATCTGTGTTGTTACATATCTGGATTAACATTACATGCCGTACATTGCACAGGAAAATCATGTGGTATCAAGTAGCATGGTTGACTACTCCTGGTTGGTGCTTTCCTGCATACCATCCCTCACCAGAAGCAGCCGGCATTCTTTTTTTCCATGTCCGTAGTGGCACCACAGTGCCATATGGTGTGGCATGGCATGGCATACCTTGCAAACGATATACCTTAACATTTACCAGGCAATTTATTCACTTTTCAACATTAAGATCCACTCCACTGTCAAACCAACACTCAGGTTGCCAACATGTCACACTCAACTGTAGCCTAGACTGTCTATTCATTTCAGCATAACAATTACTGAGTTACAGGTTCAGCTTCTTCCATCCCCATTAAGGTCGTCATGGCAGCAGCCTAATCGTCTGCTATTGGGCAGGTTCCTCATACAATTCAACATTTTAGAAGAGGAAAGTGGGTGATTTTAGAAAAAGTAATCAAGAGAATATATTTCCCCCATTTGCTTCTATTGAAGCAGAGGCAATTTCAGGTTGGATACAGCCAAAATAGAGCCATTTTTAGGTTTAAAAAAATCGGGAGTCTCCCGTCTCAATCAGGTCTATTGGCATGTCTGCTTTCTGCACTCTTTTGTCTCTTGTGCCGACAACCAGTTTTCACCTTCCTTCATCCATTTACAATGAGAGGACCCCCTGGCGATCTCCAATGCATTGCAATTGCTCTTTTAGCAAGAACAATGGCTAGATTCAGGAACTTTACTGTTTCTCTAGCTGACCGTGGAGTAGTACAAAACTAATAAACATATTTCCACCTCCAGAAGATCAGTGCGGTGAAGGGTTAACTCCAGTTCGCCTATCATCACTTGCCAGAATTGCACTATTTGAGGGCAAGCTCAGGTCATATGCAAAAAATAAAATTGTGTGCCTTACACCTGTGGCACGCCTCATCCTCCATCCCATGGATCCTGTTTAATTTGTGTGGCATGAGTTAGGACATATGTAAGTGGTTGCACTGAGTGTAACAGAATCTGGTGTTTATGGATTCTTTGTGTGTTCCAGAATCCTATCATACCCCATTGTTTGTCTCGCACTTTGTGGCCTATTCCATAATCCCACCTTTGCCTAAGGGGCTTTAAGTCTGCCTGTCATATGTAAAGCCGGTTTATAAAGCCAGGAGACTAACTAGTAGAGTGCCCGAAGGTAAAGAGGACCTGCAGTACTTTATCGGTGGTTCCTTGCAGACTGCATTCCACAGTGCCTGCAGGGATCGCACCACTGCTATATATATCAGGAACCTTACCAGTAGGACCTTAAGCGCATGCCCTTTCTCAGGTCCCCTGAGCATAGCAGCCAAGATTTAAATTCAAGTATGCAGGACATTTCAGTATTTACAGTGTGGTCAAGTGTGACAGTCCAGTGCTTTGTGTGTGACACTGTGAGCAACACTATTACAAGAAACAAAAGAAAGCAATTAAGCCCATGTAATGAGGATATGTTAATAGAGTAGCCCACTTTGATCATGCTGATAACTTTCTGCTGGGAGCTTGATAAGTGCATGTGTGCTATATTTAAATTTGTATGGGCTACAAAGGTGAGTGGAAATTGCCTGGTTTAGATACCCAAGGAATGTGGCCAGACTAGCTACCTTGGCGTCACACAGTATAGACATGCTTCAAATGGCCACCTAGTGACGAGTTCACACTCTGAACACAAATCTGAGCTGGAAAAGCGTGCACAGGGCAGTTTTTCAGTCAGGTGTGGAAGCTCTGCAATGTCATAACCCATTACTTGTCTTTGTATTCTCCCTAGTGTACGGTGTGCGGCAGATTATGTTTTTATTTTTGCTGTTGGTGTGCGTGAATGTGGCCTTAGGTAGCTCATGAAAGTGCTCGCACTTTAGATTTGTCATCTGCATGAGCAGCTGAGCAAGATACACAAAAGGCAATTATTGTGAAAGATTGAATAAGTGTTATAGAGGACACTCCACGTCTTATGACCCCTGTTGAGGAGCAGTCCCTCGGAGAGGCAGTGACAGGCTCATCTGAGTCAGTGATCGGTTTGTGTTGTCCTCGATCTAGTGTCTATTCTGGTCTCTTACTGATCACTGCTCTCTGCTGGGGGTTACTCAGAACGCGGACATCTTGGGCAGAACACAGCAACATCTACTCATGCTACCGGTGATAACGCGTCCAGCCCTTATAAATTACCTGTACCTGGATACGTTGGAGGTCGGTGAACCTTTTAGCCGAGTTGGGCTCTCCTCATCCTAGAATAGTCAGATTGCTTAAACCAATAATCAATAATTATTGTAATCGATACCCTGTACTCTATTACTAGATCAAAACAACACATTAGGAATCAATAACAGTTGGTATTTCGACACAACATGACCTTTCAGTCATGAATAACCACACCAGTTTATTAAAAGTTAATAAATGTATTTCCCTATATTAACAAAGCTAGCACAATGTATATAAGTCTTAAAACCAAATGATATATGTATACGAACATTACTAGCTGTCCATAGCGGCGGAAGAAACGTAATCTATGCAAAATCTGAATTATAATGCATTCAGTTATAGCAATACAAATCACTAATATGAGTAATTGAATTTGACTAATTGTATACATCGGTCAGCATAACAAGATTTAAATTCAACATGGTGCGTCAAGTGAATACCTTGACTAACCTCTAATTAGCATTGGCATGTGGGACTTCATGCAAAACGAATTTAGTCAACACAAATTTGGAAAACTTCTAGCTTGGGCCCTACCAAAATAGCAGTTGGTACCTAAAAGGAAAAACACAATGCATAATACAATTATCCTTTCATAATTACCAAATACAATCAGCATTCAAGAAAGTCTTCGTCCTTCAGGTACCGGTTCGATCAGCATGGGGCAGATATCAAAGGGGCATAATTAAGGGCAAGTTTCCTTGCAGCAGCAAGGAGAATGGGGCAAAGTCACTGCATGGACAAGACAGGGCAAATTAAAGTTAAAGTCTCTAGGGTGAGAATTCTCAAAGTCTCTTTCTCTGGAAAAGAGAAATGGGCATCAAGATGTCGTCCAAGATGGCGTCTGGCATTTGGCTTCAAAGATGGTATCAAGGAAAATGGCTGACTTCTCTTTGTCCAGTGGGTTTAAGTAAGAAATATTCAAAATTCTGCAGGGCCTTCCATTGGAGGGTTCATAGGGTGGCTTCAATTTGACCAATGAATAGTGTGTTTCTCCTAGTACTCATTTATGCATACATTGTCCTTGGAGCCTTGGAACACAAGTTGCAACAAGGTTTGCCGAGTATTTCTGTATCTGCACTTTTATTGTCCGCACCTGCAGAGACTGACCTTGCATCAAAGGGGATGCAACCAGGCTAGCACGAAACCTTGGAGATAAGTGTATTAGTCATTTCTACTGAAAAAATACAACCTTTAAAGTGAAATAATATATTTTGTTAGTGCAAGTGAAAACCATGCAGTTGAATTTGAGACCAGGCGACTAGGCCAAAGCCTCTACTAAATTTAAGCTAAGAATAAAACAGTTTCAACAAGAAATCATAGCTCATATTTGCAATTATGACGGATTACTACATTTTTCAATTCTTCATGATTAATAAAGCTCGTTTATAATAATGGCGAACTACTCCGAGGGCACAATTTCACTCGTACATTATTTTCTTTACTAGAATCACACTACATTATACGATTTTGGTTACATGATATATGAATATATGTTGGTCCTTCTTTTTCTGCGTCATTAATCCCTCCTCTGATGAGTAATTATGTCATCACATCAAATCTACCCACAAATTTTATTCCATTAAAATTCTGTTTTAGTAATTTGGCATTTCAGACAATTCCCTCTTTCTTTTGGTTCCTTTAGATTTTTCTCTGTATATTTCTACCATTTTGGTTTGTTCTTTCTCTTCTCTTCTCCTCTTGTTTCTTGTTTTCAATATTTTAATAGCTTTCCATATTCCCCAAATACATAATAAACAAATTAATACTATTAATATTCCTTTTACTATCTTCAGTAATAATCCATTCCAAATGTTGCTGAGCCAATTTCCCACAGAAGCAAATCCTTTTCCAACCTTCTCCCATACTCCTGGTTCCTTCAATTCCTTCAAATCCGTACTTTCGTTAGTTAAATTCGTAAGCATTTTTATAATTTGCCCGCTGTTGTCTGGAATATAAGAACAACAGTGACGTGTACCAATCATTTTGCAAACGCCGCCATCCTTTGCTAAAAGAATGTCTAAGGCAAGCCGATTTTGAAGAGTCATAGCTCTTTCTGCAGCAAGTTCAGCATCCATCAGGATTATGGCTCCTGAGAATTTCGTCAGCATGTTATCCACAATAGTAGACATCTTTCGTATTTTGATGGAATTCAATATGACTCCCACTGAAGGAATCATTGCTCCAAATATATCTCCTACCACACCAAAAGCTGTCTCCCTTTTTTTAACATGATGTGATTCAGACAGCTTTGGAAATTTCTTTAAGTCGTCCAGTTGATAAACCTTTGGGAACACTATTCCCAAAAAACATCTCCCATACCATCCTTTAGGAAGACGATAATAGGCGTTAAGTCCACAAATATAATATATCCCTGGAATAACTGGGTCTTGTCCATTCAGCATGAACGTCCATTTAGGTTGAAACAAAAACGTATGTTTACATTCACTCGTTCCCACAAAGACTGTGTCGTAATATGATTTATGTCTATGTACACAGAGCCTCCCTACGTGTAATGTATCTAAGGCTATTTTCCCTTGTGTTTTTATCGCGGCAAAAGCATAATTATCTACAGATGTCTCTTATGTAATTCCTTTTTACTCCTTCTCCTCCTTCCACCTATCATCAGTGTGATCTAGAAAACCTTTCTCTACCGGTGAAAGCAAGCATGTAAGGTTTTCTCTGTGAGTGTGAGCTGTGTGAAAAGGTGATAATGGCTCGAAGAAGCCCCTAACTAACTTTATATAATATTCTCTTGCTGTTTTACTCAGGAGCTCTATTATGGGGATATATGCAAATGTAACATCATAATTAGAATAAAAGTAGTGAATATACTCCTGGCCATAAACTCTGGTCATTAATAAACTACAGGAAATTCCATACGTAAGAGGCATGCTATGATATGTCACTCCTTCTTTCACTGAGGTAGGTATTTGTGTGCATACATAACAATCTTTCGCATCCATTGTCTCAACATACTCATTCAACAAGCGATAGAAAACGTTTGAGGAAAGTTCCTTCTTGTCATGCAAATATTTCTCGTCTTGTTCGAGTTTCCGTTGAGGAGTTAGTTCAGTAGTAATAGGTCTAGAAGTAGAAGCATCATTCGCGTCTCTTTCATTCTTTCCATGCATTCCAAGAATTATTGCTACAATTATTAGTACACATGCAGTTATTAAGCCTATACACATGTATTTACAACACTTCATTTTATGTCCCTGTGTAGTGTAGCCTGTCATGATCTATATAGAATCGGAAAGTTGAAGGCACTTTATAAAATCAGATTTGCAGATATGTATAAAGCTGAACGGGTTCAATGTTCACACTGTTTTCTTTAGCAGCTTAGTCTCTTATCGGTTAGCAGCTTTGTCTCAAAATCGGTTTCAAAGTCAATCAAGTTAGCAATGTCTTAGCCGGTTCAAAAGTCAATCAGGTTGTCAATGTCTTGTTCGGTAATGTTCATGGAATTTCACTTCTCAAGTGCCAAAGTTAAGTTCTGCTTCTTCGTTCTCAAGACTGAGAGATAGGAATTTGTCTGACCAATCGTTAGTGGCTATGTATGCCCATTCTGGACCAGAATATCTTCTGCTCGGTATTCTTTTCCTTTTCAATTTTGCGTCTCGTTTCGATTCCCTCTCACTGGTACTTTCTTCCTTGGCCGGGTCTTTCTCTTCACTTGGTGTTGCTATTGCGACAGACGCTTCTTTTCTTTTCTCTTTCAACTTTGGCCCTTCACCTTCATTTGATAATTCTTTAGTCCTTAGTTTCACTGGCGATATGCTTTGTCTCCGTTTCGCACTGTTTTCACCTGAGGGACCTGCAACTGGTTCTGGACGAGATTGAACGATTTCACCCTGTCCCGCCTCCTTTTCTTCCCCTAGGAGGTTGTAACCGGGCGTCCCCGGCAGCCGCGGCTCGTCATGACGCATCGGATCAGGCCGATGCGTCATGTCCGCGTCTCCCCGTTGCCGGGGCGACGCGATAAGAACGAGGCAGGGGGAAGGCCGTTGCCCGGGAAACCGGATGGGTTTCCCGGCGCGGCATAAACAAAAGGGAGGACGGCACCGGAAGAGAGGAGGAGGGGCAGGAGAGGAGAGCCGAGGAGAAGAGACCAGAGGAGGAGAAGAAGAGAGCCCAGGAGGAGGAGCAGGAGAGGAGAGCCCAGGAGAGGGAGCAGGAGAGGAGGGGCAGGAGAGGAGAGCCGAGGAGAAGAGACCGGAGGAGGAGAAGAAGAGAGCCCAGGAGGAGGAGCAGGAGAGGAGAGCCCAGGAGAGGGAGCAGGAGAGGAGAGCCCAGGAGAGGAGACCGGAGGAGCAGGAGAGGAGAGCCCAGGAGACGGAGCAGGAGAGGAGAGCCCAGGAGAGGAGACCGGAGGAGCAGGAGAGGAGAGCCCAGGAGAAGGAGCAGGAGAGGAGAGCCCAGGAGAAGGCGCAGGAGAGGAGAGCCCAGGAGAGGAGACCGGAGGAGCAGGAGAGGAGAGCCCAGGAGAGGGAGACCAAAAAAAAGACGGCAGGAGAAGAGACCGCAGCAGAGGAACGCCACAACGCCAGCCACGACCCAGGAGGGTCGTGGCTCACCAAGGAATCCACCTGAGGGGATCCGCCAGAAGTCTCCCGGGAAAAGAAACATTGAGACTAAATCAACACTACAGGAACTGAACAACAACACCGAAAACCCTAAGGAAACCCCGCCCGCTTGATTATATACTTCAAGTTTTGTCTTTATTCCACCTTAATCTTAGAATAAATCCCACCATAAACTAAAACGCATATCTCGTCGTCATTTGTATATTGTTCGATCTGTCACAGTGGTGTCAGAAGTGGGATCAGACTCTAGATCCTCCTCGACAATCGAACAGTATACACAATGAGTGACGCCCCCTCGCTGGAGGACATGATAAAACAGTTGGCCGAAGGCCAACGACACCTACAACTGGTGTGGGAGGCCCACCAGAGGGAGGCTAAGGAGGACCGTGAAGCCTTACAGTCGGCTTTGAAAAGTCAGGCAACCATACTGGCCAATAATCAACTGGTCCACGAGACGGCCATGAAGAAACTAACGGAGACAATTGCTACCACTAAGGTACACCCCAATGTCCCAAGTTCTGTCTTGCAAAAATATCAAGAAGGGATGATCCCAAATCCTTTTTTACTAATTTTGAAAGGGTGGCCTCAACCGCACAATGGCCGGAAGATAGATGGGGCCAGTATGTCGCCCCTCTGCTTACAGGAATCCTACAAGCCGCATATCAAGCAGCGAACCCCGGGGGAACAACCCCATATTCTGAAATAAAGACCAGTATATTAGAACAGGTGGGGCATGACACGGAATATTATAGAATCAAATTCAGGAAAATCAAATGGGGACCGAACGAGGATCCCCGAACCTTCTACTATCGGGTAAACGATTTGGCTTTAAAATGGTTGGGTCCGTCAGGGAATAGCCGGGAAGACGTAATCCAGACAATTGTCCTCGAACAATATTTAGATGCCTTGCCTACGGCTACAAAACACTGGATCCGTCAACATCCCAAGGTGAATACGGAGATGGCAATTGACTTAGCATGTGCATACCATCGTTCGGTGGATGTACGAAATATGCCAACCCGCCCCAGCATAAAACCGGGGCTCCCCAACCCAAAAAGCACTCCCAGAGTCCTTCCCGAAGAACCCGTACCTCGCAGAACCTACGAGCATCCACCAGTACCGGGCCCTCAGTGTTATAACTGTGGGGAATGGGGACACATTGCCCGTATGTGTCCCAGAAAACAAGACACTAGTGAACCCATGGAGGTTGGAGTTACCCGACGACGGGTGTTGTGTACAGGCCGGGGCAACCCCAAATTTAAACAGTCCTTAAACGTCAATGGTCGAATGGTTTGCGCCCTTATAGATTCCGGATGCAGTCAATCCGTGATAAGGAAGGATCTCCTAGCCCTAGCAGACCGGGAAGTCGAACATTGGGTGACTATTTGCTGCATTCATGGGGATAAGGAGAGATACCCCTTACAGGCCCTGACAGTAGAGTGGAGGAACTACAGGGACAGCCTTCCTATGGGTATAATCTCAGATCTGATAGAGGAATGTATTATTGGGACGGATTACGAACATTTTCAGGAGATCCTGGACCACGTTCGACAACCAACCCTGACCCAGGACTGGTGGAAGGGTGCCCCTTTTTCTGACAGCGACCTAGAGCCCCCCTCTACCCGTAGGAAACTGTCACGTAGGGAGAAACGTGTTGAAAAAGCAAACCACGGAGAGAAAGAGGCACATAGCACACCCTCAGGTCTGATTGCCGAGACACATGAGGTGCCTGTCGGGTTTCCCCAAAGACAAAGAGAAGATCCTTCTCTCGCTCAAGCTTGGAAGTCGGCCAAATCAGAAGAAACCGAAGAGGTGGGTCCCTACTTCTTAATTAGAAAAAACCTCTTATATCGCATAACCACTAATCGCTCCGGGGACCGTAAGCAACAGTTGTTAGTGCCCGAGCACTATAGAGAACATGTTTTAACCTTAGCCCACTGTCAACCCGGAGGAGGTCATTTCGGAAGGGAAAAAACAGAGGAGTATCTCCTCCGGCGGTTTTATTGGCCGGGGGTTTTTGCCCACATACAAAAATTTTGCTCACAATGTTCCAGGTGCCAACTTACCGAACCCGGTAGACCTAGAAAAGCGCCTCTCATGCCATTACCCATCATAGACGTTCCATTTAGTAGGATGGGAATGGACTTGATAGGTCCCATAGTACCCTCCACGAAAGGGCACACATATATCCTAGTCATGGTGGATTACGCCACCCGATACCCAGAGGCCATTCCTTTAAAAAGTATGACAACCAAAACAGTAGCGCAAGCAATGATTAATGTATTTTCTCGAGTAGGATTTCCACATGAAATACTCACTGATCAGGGAACTCCTTTCATGTCTACACTCATGAAGCAGGTGTGCAAAACGTTAGGCATTTCCCAAATTCGCACCTCGGTGTACCATCCACAGACCGATGGACTGGTAGAACGGTACAACCGTACCATAAAAACCCTGCTAAGGAAAGTAGTAGAGGAGTCAGGTAAAGACTGGGATCAAAAGTTGCCCTTAGTATTGTATGCTATACGTACCCATGAACAGGCATCTACCGGACACAGTCCTTTTGAACTCGTGTTCGGAAGACAGCCCCGATCCCTGCTGGACATGGCCATAGAAGCTTGGGAAGAGGAGGCGGAGGAAGGGGGGAAACCCTTGTTAGAATATGCCCACGACTTACGGTCTCAGTTACAAGGGTTATGGGACACAGTCCGAGTAAATATGGAACATGCCCAACAGAACCAAAAACAATATTACGATCAAGGGAGTAAATTAAGAGTTCTACTACCAGGAGATCAGGTACTTATAATGCGCCCCACGTCTGAACACAAATTGGTTGCAAAATGGCAGGGTCCACATAAAGTACTACGAGCCGTTTCCCCGGTCACTTACCTAATTGAAATCTCGACCACGCCGCAGAAAACCCAGATCTATCACATAAATCTATTAAAAAAATGGGAAGAACCCGAGGGCTCTAACTCGACCGAAGCCGTGGGCCGGTTCCTATGTCCCAGTGGGAGGGTTCAAATTGAATTTTGCCTGACCGAGACCACTATTGGGGAGAATCTACCCACAGTGAACGCCTCATTAACAAAATTAGAGAGGGAACAGGTATTCAGTCTACTGGAACATTTCAGATCATTTTTTTCCATAGTGCCAGGCAAAACCTCTTTGATTGTCCATAAAATACGGACTGCACCAGGTACAATTGTCCGGTTACGACCATATCGTATACCAGAGGCCAGGAAACAGATTATGGAGGACGAGGTCCAAAAGATGCTAGAATTAGGAGTAATAGAGCCTTCTACTAGTCCCTGGTGCTCCCCAGTTGGCCTGGTACCAAAACCTGATGGTACTATTAGGTTCTGCATCAACTTCAGGAAACTCAACGAACATTCCATGTTCAATACTTATCCGATACCCAGGGTGAATGATGTATTAGAAAAACTAGGAAAAGCAAAATACATGTCCACCCTAGATTTAACTAAAGGATATTGGCAGATTCCACTAGCCGCAGAAGATAAAGAGAAAACGGCCTTTGCCACGCAGTCGGGCCTGTACCACTTCACAGTGTTGCCGTTCGGACTGCATGGAGCCCCAGCAACATTTCAACGGTTAATGGACAGCCTCCTAAACCCCTTTCAACATTTTTCAGCTGCTTACTTAGACGACGTAGTTATTTTCAGTGAAACATGGAATGATCATCTACTGCATTTGCAACAGATATTCCATACTCTGAGACAGGCAGGGTTAACTGCCAATCCAAAAAAATGCGTTATCGGACAGCCTGACATATTATACTTAGGATACAAAATCAGTCAAGGGAACCTCCAGCCACAATCTAAAAAGGTAGAAGCTATTCTCAATGCACCTAGCCCTGCAACGAAGAAAGATTTGCGTTCCTTCCTAGGGTTGGTCGGCTACTATCGAAGATTCATTCCCAATTATTCCACCCTAGCCGCCCCCCTTACAGATCTTCTGGCTAAATCTCGTCCTAATCAATTAGCCCCTTTTTCGGATCAACAGGAGACTAGTTTTGAACAGCTAAAAGCCTTTCTGACTAGGGAGCCCATCCTAGGGTGCCCAGATTTCTCGAAACCGTTCCACCTCTATACAGACGCCTCTGATGTCGGGCTAGGAGGGGTACTGACCCAGCCCGATGGGGACGGTAGGGATCACCCGATAGTGTATATTAGCAGGAAACTGTTTCCTCGGGAACGCCATTACCCCACGATTGAAAAGGAATGTTTGGCCATCAAATGGGCTGTAGACACCTTGCAGTATTACCTTTTGGGTCGCCCTTTTATTCTCTATACAGATCATGCTCCCCTCACTTGGTTGTCGGCTCATAAAGATACGAATTCACGGATCTTGAGGTGGTTCCTTGAACTCCAACCCTTTTCGTTTCAGGTCCGTCACATCCCTGGTCCCCAACAGGCCCCGGCTGATTATCTCTCCAGATACCCAGACTCTACCTCGGTCCTCGATCAGGACCGTTCTTGGGAAGGGGTGTGTAACCGGGCGTCCCCGGCAGCCGCGGCTCGTCATGACGCATCGGATCAGGCCGATGCGTCATGTCCGCGTCTCCCCGTTGCCGGGGCGACGCGATACGAACGAGGCAGGGGGAAGGCCGTTGCCCGGGAAACCGGATGGGTTTCCCGGCGCGGCATAAACAAAAGGGAGGACGGCACCGGAAGAGAGGAGGAGGGGCAGGAGAGGAGAGCTGAGGAGAAGAGACCGGAGGAGGAGAAGAAGAGAGCCCAGGAGGAGGAGCAGGAGAGGAGAGCCCAGGAGAGGGAGCAGGAGAGGAGGGGCAGGAGAGGAGAGCCGAGGAGAAGAGACCGGAGGAGGAGAAGAAGAGAGCCCAGGAGGAGGAGCAGGAGAGGAGAGCCCAGGAGAGGGAGCAGGAGAGGAGAGCCCAGGAGAGGAGACCGGAGGAGCAGGAGAGGAGAGCCCAGGAGACGGAGCAGGAGAGGAGAGCCCAGGAGAGGAGACCGGAGGAGCAGGAGAGGAGAGCCCAGGAGAAGGAGCAGGAGAGGAGAGCCCAGGAGAAGGCGCAGGAGAGGAGAGCCCAGGAGAGGAGACCGGAGGAGCAGGAGAGGAGAGCCCAGGAGAGGGAGACCAAAAAAAAGACGGTAGGAGAAGAGACCGCAGCAGAGGAACGCCACAACGCCAGCCACGACCCAGGAGGGTCGTGGCTCACCAAGGAATCCACCTGAGGGGATCCGCCAGAAGTCTCCCGGGAAAAGAAACATTGAGACTAAATCAACACTACAGGAACTGAACAACAACACCGAAAACCCTAAGGAAACCCCGCCCGCTTGATTATATACTTCAAGTTTTGTCTTTATTCCACCTTAATCTTAGAATAAATCCCACCATAAACTAAAACGCATATCTCGTCGTCATTTGTATATTGTTCGATCTGTCACAGAGGTCAATCAGGTTTTCTTTTTCTTTTCCTGTATCGTCTGTTTCTGGGAAAGCCCTCCTCTGATCAGGCTCTCCTGCTTCTTCACCTGTCGCAGGCTCTTTGTCACCCTCAGAATCTTTGTCACTTTCTGATGTTTCTCCTCCGTTCTCCTCAAATGGATCAGCTATTTCTTCCTCAGAAAATATCTCTCCCTCCTCTATTTCTGCTTGTTCGCCTCCAGGTTCTCTTTGTTCTGTCTCGGTGCCTGGTACTTTCTTGTCAGCCACTGGCGATTTCAGCACTTCAACTTCCTCTTCTGTGGGGCACGTCACCCTTTTCGTGTGACTGGCGTGAATCCAGTTGGGAACTCCCACACACTTCACAGCGGTGGTAGTTGTCAGGATCACTTGGAAAGGTCCTTTCCAACGGGGTTCCAGACACGACTTCCTCACGTGCTTCTTTATCACGACCCAGTCACCTGCTTTCAGGGCGTGTCATGGACCTTGGATCGGTGGGAAGGTGGTTGCCTCCGCCTGGTGAGAAAAAGAGCGCACCACATCAGCTAGACCTTTGCAGTAGTCCAACACCATATCATCTGTAATATTCAAAAGAGCATTTGCAGGAACTGCTGGAAGCCTCATGGCTCTGCCCATGAGGATCTCGGGCGGGGACAATCCAGTCTTCCTATCAGGGGTGTTTCTCATTGACATTAACACCAAGGGAAATGCGTCAGGCCATTTCAAATTTGTTGATGCACATATTTTCGCCATCCTCTACTTCAATGTGCCATTCATTTGCTCCACTAGACCTGATGCTTCAGGGCGGTAGCTACAATGCAACTTTTGCTCAATGTTCAACGCTGCACACAGTAATTGTATTACTTCGTTATTGAAGTGACTTCCCCTATCTGATTCTGAGGAGATCGGGAATCCGAAACGTGGTATTAGTTCTCTCAAGAGTAGTTTTGCAACTGTGAGATTGCCATTTCTACGTGTGGGGTATGCTTCAATCCAGTGACAAAAAATGCACACAATTACCAACAAATACCTCAAGCCTCCATGCACAGGCATTTCAATAAAATCCATTTGCATCCTGCTGAAGGGACCTCCCGCTCTTCCAATATGGCTCAAATTTACTACTGTTCCATTCCCTGCGTTCATTTGTTGGCAAATGACGCAACGATGGCAAACTGCTTCAGAAACTTGACGGAATTTGGGATTAAACCAATCAATTTTGAATAGTCTAACCATGGCATCCCTTCCAAGATGGGCTTGTCCATGATACAACCTGGGTAACTGCGTCAAAAGACTGTTTAGCAGAACCAATCTCCCTTCACTTGAAACCCACAAATCATCTGGTTTCTTTACACATTGTAATTTGCTCCATGAGAGTTTCTCATCTTCACTAACATCATTCTGTAGAGATTTCAATTAATCAATTGTATCTACAACCTTTAGAGCAAAAGCTTCACTTGGTTCAAGTTCTGGCTCATTTATCAAATTCCATTAGTCTCTGAGCAATATACAGTTCAATGCGCAAAACCTCGCGACTTGATCTGCATATCCATTTCCCAAAGAAACATAGGCGGTCATTCTGACCCTGGCGGTCGGTGATAAAGCGGCGGCCAACCCGCCAACAGGCAGGCGGTCCAAAAAATTGAATTCTGACCCTGGCGGGAACCGCCAACACAGCCCGCCACATTAACACTCCGACCGCCACGGCGGGACCGACAAACAGCGTGGCGGTCACCGCCAACAGGCAGGCGGCAGACAATGTACCGCCCACCCTATCACAACTCACCAATCCGCCACCTTTTCCGGGACGGGAGCCCCGCCGATAAAAACACGGCGGAAACAGACTACGAACGGGAAAACGCTCACCTATACACACTCCACGAGGAAGGAGGACAGCATGGAGCCCGAATTACACATCCTACCGGCTATTGTCTACCTGCTCATCTACCAGGAGTACGAACGCCGGCCCAGACGACAACGGTGAGTACTGCACCTACGACACAGGGGAGGGGGGAGGAGGAAAGGTTACGTGCACACACATACGCGATACACCCACCCCCCCAATACCTACACACCAATGCAGAGCAACAAGTCAGAGTGACACCCCCCAAACCCCCCGGAAGAATGCAAAGACATAATTAAAATGAAGTTTAAAATTTATGTATAAAATAGGTTCATTGAAGTCATGGTAAAAATGCCAATTGAAATATACAAAATAAATAATGAACATAGTGCAAAGTATAAACATAGTCAATAAGTCCTGCACAGTCCGTTAAATATCCATAGTCCGTGGGCCAATGTGTACAAACACATGGGCAAAGCCCACACATGAGACCGGATACCATTGGAGAGAACACTGCAGGGGCATCAGATGATAAAACAACAGGCACCTCAGGGGGAAGGGAAAGGGGGGCACCTCAGCCACATGAGTCCACGACACCAGATCCACGAGGGGCCTCCATGCCCACTGTACCATCCTGGGGAGTGCAAAGCCACAGTCCATCAGATGGATAACCGACTCCACTGGTATTGGAGGAGGCATGGTGCCCAGAGTGCTTCGTGAACACCTGCTCGACACAGAACCGGCACTGTCAGTGGACCAGCGGTGCTTGAGAAGGCGGTGCCCAGCGGAGCGGTGCTTGAGAGGAAGGGCCCAGCGGAGCGGTGCTTGACAGGAAGGGCCCAGCGGAGCGGTGCTTTAGATGAAGGGCCCAGCGGAGCGGTGCTTGACAGGAAGGCCCCAGCGGAGCGGTGCTTGAGAGGAAGGCCCCAGCGGAGCGGTGCCTGAGATGAAGGGCCCAGCGGAGCGGTGCTTGAGAGGAAGGGCCCAGCGGAGAGGTGCTTGAGATGAAGGGCCCAGCGGAGCGGTGCTTGAGACGGCGGTGCCCAGCGGAGCGGTGCTTGAGAGGAAGGGCCCAGCGGAGCGGTGCTTGAGAGGAAGGGCCCAGCGGAGCGGTGCCTGAGATGAAGGGCCCAGCGGAGCGGTGCTTGAGATGAAGGGCCCAGCGGAGCGGTGCTTGAGACGGCGGTGCCCAGCGGAGCGGTGCTTGAGAGGAAGGGCCCAGCGGAGCGGTGCTTGAGAGGAAGGGCCCAGCGGAGAGGTGCTTGAGATGAAGGGCCCAGCAGAGCGGTGCTTGAGAGGAAGGGCCCAGCGGAGCGGTGCTTGAGATGAAGGGCCCAGCGGAGTGGTGCTTGAGACGGCGGTGCCCAGCGGAGCGGTGCTTGAGAGGAAGGGCCCAGCGGAGCGGTGCTTGAGAGGAAGGGCCCAGCGGAGCGGTGCTTGAGATGAAGGGCCCAGCGGAGCGGTGCTTGAGAGGAAGGGCCCAGAGGAGCGGTGCTTGAGATGAAGGGCCCAGCGGAGCGGTGCTTGAGAGGAAGGGCCCAGCGGAGCGGTGCTTGAGATGAAGGGCCCAGCAGAGCGGTGCTTGAGACGGCGGTGCCCAGCGGAGCGGTGCTTGAGACGGCGGTGCCCAGCGGAGCGGTGCTTGAGATGAAGGGCCCAGCGGAGCGGTGCTTGACAGGAAGGGCCCAGCGGAGCGGTGCTCTTCACGGCGGGGCCCTATTCAGCGGTGCCTGTCTTGGCGGGGCCCTGTTCAGCGGTGCTCTTCACGGCGGGGCCCTGTTCAGCGGTGCTCTTCACGGCGGGGCCCTGTTCAGCGGTGCCTGTCTTGGCGGGGCCCTGTTCAGCGGTGCTTGTCCTGTCTTTCAAGGGAGCCAGACCTGGCCAAGACTCCCCGCTTAGTCGCCCTCCGACCTTGCGGTAGCGGGGCCCTCCTGTGATGGAGTCTTGGGCCCGTGGGTGTCGTCCGTCATACCCGGTATGGGGCTGGTGGGGCCCTCCTGGTGCGCTCGGCTGCTGCATGTCTTCTCCGCCCTGCTGCCCTTGCCCTCCTTCGCTGCAGCTCTCTGGCCCTTGCCTCCCTTAGATGATGTGGCAGGTGACGTGGCAAGGCCACTCTCCTTGGTGGCAGCCGTCTCAGGCTTTTTGCGCCAGCCCTTAATTTTTCTTGTCCTCTTCCCAGGGTGTGGGCTGGCTGTCCCCTTGCTGCTGGCCGATGTTCCTTCCCTAGGAGCTGGTGGACTCCAATAGCCCTGCACTATGGTGATACTAGATGCAGGGCTGGTGGTGGCTGAGGTGCTCTTTGGACTCTTACCAGATGGAGGGGGTGGGTCAGGTGATGCAAAGAGGTTAATTTTGGAGAGGAAACGTTTTTTAGGAGCAATGGGAAGGGTAGGTGCAGTGGGTATGGGAGTGGAGGAAGAGGATGTGGTTGTAGGAGAGTCAAGTGTGCTGTCTTTGGGTGCAGGTGCTTGGGCTGGAGGCTGTCGTGAGGAGGATGGCTGTTGGGTGGGTGGCTGCCTGCGTTTGTGTGGTTTGGAAGAGGGGGTGACAGACACAGTGGGAGAGGACACAGTGGACGTGTAAATGGCAGTGGTGGTGGTGACTGCACGTGTGCTGACTGTAATGGAGGGTGTGCTGGTGATGGAAGTACTGGCTGATGGTGGTGTGCATGCAGGTGTGAGTGGAGACGTCACAGGGAGGGAGGAGGGAGACGAGGAGGAGGGGGACACAGAGGTGGTAGTGACTGTTGGCATGTCTGCATCTGGATGTTGTTTGTGTGAATGCTTGTGGGATCTGTGGTGCTTATGTCTGGATGATCTGCCCTTGGGTGTTGAGGTGTGTGCAGGCTGGTCTGATAGTGTGGATGGGATAGGCTGAGGAACAGGAGACTGGGACTGGGTGGAGGGAGTCAGAAGAGGGATGCTGGAGACAGGGACAATGGCTGCCGTCAGTGCTGAGGCCAGAGCGTTGAACGATCGCTGATGGGCAGCCTGACCCGAATGAATGCCCTCCAGGTATGCATTGCTCCGATGCACCTCCCTTTCTACACCCTGGATGGCATTCAAAAGGGTAGACTGCCCAACAATGATGGTCTGGAGGAGGTCAATGACCTCCTCACTGAGGGCAGCAGGGGTAACTGGGGCAGGGCCTGAGGTGCCTGGGGCGAAGGAGATGCCCACCTTCCTGGGTGAGCGGGCACGGAGCGAAGGCTGAGGGGCTGCTGGGAGGGCGGGGCTGGTGCGCTGGGTGGCGGCTGTACCTGTTGTGGCGGTGGGCACGGATGTTGCCGCCACCGCAAGGGAGCTCCCTTCCGAGGACGTGTCGGTGTCGCTGACGTCTCCACGGGTCCCCGTTGTGGAGCTCCCCCCGCCCTCCGTCCCACTGGTGAACTCGGAGTCGGTTGCATGGCCCTCCGGGGCCATGTGAGATGCAGCTCCCTCGTGCGCCGATGCCACTTCTCCTCCGCCTGATGATGCTAATGCACACATGCACAGGAAGATAAAGAAAATGGGTGGGGGGGAGAAATGAAGACAGGTTGAGTGCATGCATTGGCAACACCGTTGGCGGAGAGGACAGACACCGAAGCCCCCTGCACTACGCTGCGCAATCGGGGTACACTACTCAGTTCTTGTGACTAGGCCTACAGGTCTATGGACGACAAATGCACACATGGGTGATGCAGGACCATGGATAGCTGTACTTGGCACCCTACAGAGGTGGGGTGCGGGGGCACAGGGCCATGCCTAACGGAGGGGACTAGCCTACAGAAAGCGCCCTGGCCTTGAGTCACCCACAGCCCTCCTCCCCAACCCAGACACCTCCAGTGCGCGCAAAGATAGCAGAATGTGCTGATACTCACCCCCTTGTGTCTGCTGTGATGTCCTCACGCGCCCATCCAAATCGGGGTAGGCCACCTCCAGGATCCGGGACATCAGGGGGGTCAATTGGCGGCTGGCACCCCACCTACGTTGGGAGGCCATCCCCAGCAGAGACTCGGCGGTCTTTCTGGTCCCGCGGCGGATGTCCTCCCACCTCTTTCGGCAGTGGGTGCCCCGTCTGTTGTGGACTCCCAGGGCCCGGACGTCCTTGGCGATGGCACGCCAAATGTCGATCTTCTGATGGGCGCTGACCTATTTGACATGTACAGGGCGGGAAAGGAAATATCATCACTTTTCTGCATGGTAGATGTGAGTGGCCCCCCCTCCCCAACCTTGCCATGTGGCACATGTTCCCATCTGTCGTGCGTTGCACTCCTCATTCGCTCCCCTCCCCACCATCTTACATACACCCCACTCAACACAGGCATAGCCCATTCAGCGTGCACCCTGTGTACTAACCTGTTGGTCTGGAGGACCATAGAGTAGCGCATACTGGGGGAGGACCCCATCAACAAGTTTCTCCAATTCTTCGGAAGTGAAGGCAGGGGCCCTTTCCCCAGTCGCAGCAGCCATTGTATCTCCCAGACCGAGGTCACAGCAGCACTTGCAGTATAGGTCCTCTCCTGTGGATGATCAGGTCTCGAGTGATTTATCAGATAGAAAATGGCGGTCACGCCCGCGGCGGTGCGTACCGCGGCGGTGCGTACCGCGACCGCCAGCGCACATCGTCATTGGCTCCTGAGACCCATAGGGTTCAATGTTAACCAATGCTGCTTTGCGCCGCGGTCTTCGACCGCCTACCGCCACGGTGTGCCACGCCAGCGCAGTGACCTCACATCCCACTGTCACACTTCACAGGTCAGGCAGCCGCCATTTCAAGGGCCCACATGGCATGATTTCTACTGCGTCACACAGGCCTAGGCCTTGCATTGCCACTCATACAAGCCGTTCCATGCATAGCGATTCGTGTACTGTGCAAGCTGTGTGAACGAACCTGTGGGTTGCTTGACTCTGTGCTCCATGTTGTCCTTCCTAGGCACTGTCCGCTGGGACTTGCGAGGAGAAGGATGAATCCTCCCGTGTACCGACCGCTGGTGGACCTGTCGACAATGGAAGAACGACATATCATACTTACATACCGGCTTGACAGAGCAACTATACATGAACTATGTGCCCAGCTGGAGCCAGACCTGATGTCCCCCATCCGCCAACCCACACGGATTCCCCCTCTGGTGCAGGTTCTGTCAGTACTCCATTTTTTGGCAAGTGGGTCGTTTCAGACAACAGTGGCCATATCATCTGGGATGTCTCAGCCTATGTTTTCTAAGGTTTTATCCAGAGTGTTGTCTGCCCTGATGAAATACATGCGGAGCTACATTATTTTCCCTGAGGTGGGCGAATTGGCTACAGTGAAGGGTGATTTCTATGCCCTTGGACATATCCCCAACATCATTGGGGCCATTGATGGGACCCATGTGGCTTTGGTTCCCCCCAAAGACAGTGAGCAGGTGTACCGAAACAGAAAAAGTTATAATTCGATGAATGTCCAGGTGGTCTGTTTGGCTGACCAGTACCTCTCCCATGTAAATGCCAAGTTCCCTGGGTCAGTGCATGACGCGTATGTCATGCGAAATAGCAGCATCCCTTATGTGATGGAACAGCTACAGAGACACCGTGTGTGGCTAATTGGTGACTCTGGTTACCCCAACCTGTCGTGGCTACTGACCCCAGTGAGGAATCCCCGGACCAGGGCAGAGGAACGGTACAATGAGGCCCATGGGCGATCTAGGAGGATCATAGAAAGGACCTTCGGGGTCCTGAAGGCCAGGTTTAGGTGCCTGCATATGACAGGGGGATCCCTCATGTACTCACTAAAGAAGGTGTGCCAGATCATCGTGGCCTGCTGTATGCTTCACAATCTTGCATTGCGACGCCAGGTGCCTTTTCTGCAGGAGGATGGTCCAGATGGTGGTGTTGTTGCAGCTGTGGAGCCTGTGGAGAGTGAAGAGGAGGAAGACGACGGGGACGACACGGACAAAAGGGATACAGTCATACAACAATACTTTCAGTAGCACACAGGTAAGAAACAGCCACCCCAATTTACATTTACTTAAGGCCTCATGCGTCTCCACTGTCTGTGTTTCCCCCCAGTTCCTGTTAACTGATTTGTGACTTTCCCTTCCCTTTTCAGAGCTGTATGACCCACTGCCTGACTTCAGCTTTGTTTGCCCATGGACTAAAGCTTATTGAAATTGGTATGTTGTCATCACAAAGTAACTGGACATTATTGAACCGTTATGTGTAATACATTTGTTAAGAATACAAGCAGACTCCTGTTTATTTAAGTGGAATAAGTGATTTATTTTAAGTGCTAGATATAGGTAAATGATTGGGAAGCGGGGATGGGTGGGGGTGGAGTAATGTCCATGGCAGAGTCCAGTTCTCAGTCGCACAGGTGCATTGTCCATATGCCTGTGGAAGGATGGAGCAGGGGCAGTTCAAGGTTGGACAGGGTGACAATATGGGACAGTGGGATGACATCAGGGGGTATCTTAGGCTGGCGGGGGTCTTTCAATCCTACTCTGTCTTCTTGTGAGATCTCAGGTTCTGCTTGCGGGGTGGTTCTTCTTCTGCAGGAGGTGGGGTTCTGGGGGCCTGTCGTTGTGTGGGGGCCTCCTGTCCAATGGCGCCGGTGGAGGTGGTAGGCTGTTCCTGGCCTGGGCTAGTGACAGGGGCCCTTTGGGGTGCCACATGGTCCCGCAATGTGGTGACGATCTGGGTAAGGGCCAGGACGATGGTCCCCATTGCGGAACCGATGTTCCTCAGTTCCTCCCTGAACCCCATGTACCGTTCCTCCTGCAGTTCCTGGATCTCCTGGAACCAGGCCAGTACCGTCGCCATCGTCTCCTGGGAGCGGTGGTATGCTCCCATGATGGAGGAGAGGGCCTCTTGGAGAGTCGGTTCCCCGGGCCTGTCCCCCCCCTGTCGCACAGCAGCCCTCCCAGTTCCCCTGTGTTCCTGGGCCTCTGTCCCCTGGCCGGTGTGCCCACTACCACTGCCCCCAGGTCCCTGTTGTTGTTGTGGTGGTGGGTCAACCTGGGTGCCCTGTAGTGGTGGACACACCGCTGATTTACGTGCCCTGGAGACAGAGGCATGGGCCCGCTGGGTGGGAGCTGTGCTGGTGTTCCCAGAGGGGGTTGGGTCTGGTGTAGCCTGTGGCTGTCTGTGGGGAACCGACTGTCCAGAGGTCCCCGATGGGCCAGGCTGGTCGTCTGGCTCCAGGGAGACAGAGCTGCTGTCATCGCTGGGGGCCTCTTCTGGGGGTGGGATGGACATCTCTGGACCCTCCGTGGCGGTGTGGTGGCGTTCGGGTCCTGCAGGGGTATAAAGCTATGGTTATAGCTTCTGTGTGTGGGATTTCGTGTGATGGGTGGGTATCCGTGTACCCATGTGCAGACATTTCCTTGTGGGGGCTTTTGTGAGGGTGGTTTGTGGGGTTGATGTGTGTGTGCAGTGGGCATGCTTTGGTGATGGGTGTCAATGCTTTGTGGTCGCATGCAGGGCTTGGTGTTGGGATGGGTGGGTTGTGATGGTGAGGCTTTTGCTAGGGGTTGGTGTGATGGGGGAGGGGGTGAGGGTGGGGGTATGATTTGGCATTCAGGTGGGGTGGGGGTGGGAAGCAGTAGTGAAGATTTGCCTTACCAGAGTCCATTCCTCCGCCTACTCCAGCGAGGCCCTCAGGATGCAGGATGTGCAAGACTTCCTCCTCCCACGCGGTAAATTCTGGGGGAGTAGGTGGGGGTCCGCCGCCAGTCTTCTGCACCGCTATGTTGTGCCTTGATACCATGGAATGCACCTTCCCCCGTAGGTCGTTCCATCTCTTCCTGATGTCCTCCCGATTGCGTGGATGCTGTCCCACTGCGTTAACCCTGTCCACTATCCTTTGCCATAGCTCCATCTTCCTGGCAATTGTGGTGTGCTGCACCTGTGCCCCGAAGAGCTGGGGCTCTACACGGACTATTTCCTCCACCATGACCCTGAGTTCGGCGTCACTGAACCTGGGGTGTCTTTGGGGTGCCATGGGGTGGTGTGGTTGAGGTGTGGGGTGGCGTTTGTGGTGATGAGTGTGGTGCGTGTGGTGGTGTGTGGTGTTTGGTGCGTGGATTCTGTGTGGGTGATGGTGTTGTGTGCCTCTGTGTTGTGGGATTCTCTATTCTGTGCTCTGTCTCTAGCCTTCGTCAATGATTTCGGGTCGTAGGGGCTTGTGGGTGATGTGGGTGTGTTTTATATTGTGTTGGGTGTGTGGGAGTGGTGTTAGTATGTGTATCAGGTGTGTGTATTTCGAACTGACCAATGTGGCTGAGTTTTCTATGGGTGTGTGTATTTTGACCGCGGCGGTGTGTACCGCCAATGGAATACTGCGTTTGAAAGACCGCCGCGTGGATTTGTGGGTCGGAATGGTATGGGCGTATTTCTGTTGGCGTGACGGTGGAGGTTTGGTCAGCGCAATTTTTTCGCTGACCTTTGGTGTGGCGGATTATTGAGGATGTCGGGTTTTCGGCGGTTTGGCAGTTGCGGGTCAGAATGACCGTGGCGGTTTACCGCGGCCGCGGCGGGGTTATGGCGGCCTTCTGGCCGGCGGTAAGCGCCATTTACCGCCGAGGTCAGAATGACCCCCATAGTCTTGTGATTTTGAGTGTGCATTGCATTTTACCACTGCTACTTCTCCTGGTAACTGGATAGCATGTAACAATTCTCTTATTCTTTCACCATTTTTCACTGGTGATCCTGAAGAGGTCATGAAGCCTCTTTGTGACCACAACTGTCCAAAGTCATGCACTATTCCAAATCCGTACTGACTGTCAGTGTAAATGGTGACTTTCATTAATGCGGAAAGTTGACAAGCCCTAGTAAGTGCTACCAGTTCTGCTACTTGTGCAGAGTAAACTCCTTGAAACTAAGATGCTTCCAGAACACCTGTTATTGTACATACAGCATATCCTGCTTTCAATATTCCTAATGCATCTGTTAAACATGAACCATCAACAAAAATAACTTGATCGTTTTCTTCCAATCGGGTGTCTTTGATATCAGGTCTTGGTTTTGTACAAAATTCAGTCACCTGAAGACAGTCGTGCTCGATGTCTTCAGCGTTCTCAATTTCGACATTTTCACTGGGAAACAATGTTGCTGGATTCAACGTAGTGCACCTTTTCAGCTGTACATTAGGTGAACCCAAAATGATTGTCTCGTACCTTGTAAGCCTAGCACCGGTCATGTGCTGTGTTCGGGAACGTGTCAAAAGTATCTCAACTGAGTGAGGGACCATGACTGTTAAAGGATGTCCCATCACTATTCCTTCACTCTGATTTAGGCTGATACCAACTGCTGCTACGGCACGCAAGCACCCTGGCAGTGCTGCTGCGACCGGATCCAAAGTAGCTGAAAAATATGCTACTGGTCTGTTTACGCCACCATCGGCTTGAGTCAAGACAGACAAGGAACATGCATCACGTTCATGACAAAACAATGTAAAAGGCTTTGTGTAATCAGGCATACCTAAAGATGGAGCCCTGTACATGCATTCCTTCAATTCAATAAAAGCATCCATCTCATCTCTTTTCAGCTTTATTTCATCCAGCGCATCTTTCTGGGTCAGTTTCAACAAAGGTTTGGCTAGAGTTGAGAAATTGGGAATCCATTGGCGACAGTAGCTCACCATTCCCAAAAACTTTCTCACCTCTCTTCTCGTCTTCCGTGGACTCATTTGAAGTACACTTGTTATTCTCTCTTTCATAATTCTTCTCGACCCTTTCTCTATTTGGTGACCCAAATATTTCACTTTCTTCTGGCAGAACTGTAATTTTGAAGGGGACACTTTGTGTCCGTTCCTTCCCAAATGGTTCAATAGGGCAATGGTATCGGCTGTACAGTCACTTTCTGTCTTGGATGCAATCAGCAAATCGTCAATGTACTGTACCAAGGTTGATTCAAATGGTAATTCCAATGATTCCAAATCTTTCTTTAGAATCTGATTAAAGATTGATGGTGACTCCGAAAACCCTTGAGGAATTCGACACCAACTGTAGACTCTGTCTAGGAATTTGAAACAGAAGAGAAATTGGCTGTCCTCATGAAGAGGCACAGAAAAGAATGCTTGTGACAAGTCGATGACTGAGAACCACTCAGCATCACAGGGAACTTGAAACATTATCACAGCTGGATTTGGTACTACGGGACAACATTTGACTATTATGTCATTTATCTTCCTCAAATCCTGAACAATCCGGACCTTTCCACTCGGTTTTATTAGTCCCATGATTGGTGAATTACATGGACTACTTAACACTTCTTTCAGTACTCCCTGTTTTACAAACTCATCAATGAGTTGGGCGACTTTCATGAGGGTGTCTTGCGCCATATGGTATTGTGGGGTCTGAGGAAAATTTACATTGGGTTTTACAGTCACCTTCACTGGCTCTACTTCCTTGACCAGTCCTACTTCTTTCCCTGTCATATCCCACACTTCCTTTCCAACTGTTTCCTATAACTCATCAGGAATATCTGCTTCAGTGAGCATTGGATAAAGAGTAATCAAGGGATACTCTTCATCGACAGTTTCCACTTCGTCTCCTCCTAAACTGTCCTCTTCTTCCCCATCACTGTTTGTCTGAATTTTAATTTCATCATTTGAACACATAATCGAGCATCCCAATTTACACAATAAGTCTCTCCCTAATAGTAATATCGGGCTTGAGTCACACACCACAAATTTATGTGACCCTTGATAGTTACCAATTCTGACTTGCACTGGATCTGTGATTGGATTTGTCAGGTATCTATTTGCTACTCCGACTACTTGAACTGTTCTCCCTGAAAGTGGCAAATTTGGTACTTCGATGCTTCTAACTGTAGAGCGTGTAGCTCCTGTATCAACCAAGAATGAAACGCGGTGACCCATAACTCTTCCTTCCACATACGGACCCTTTTGGTCAACTTCCAGGGATGCTGCAAGCATACAATTTCCCTCCTCAACTGAACTTTCACTCTCCCACGCATTGTTTATTCCATTCTCACTGTGTAACGGGAATTGGTGTCCTGTGTCACTTTGGTTCATCCCTTGACCCGCGACCTGTTGAGGAAGCATTACTTGCTGCTGATTCATTGGTGCTAAGGGTATTTGCATTTGCTGATTAGGTACCATAGGAAACTGCTGTTGCATTGCTGCAACTGTGCCATTTGTGCACGGGGCATTTGCACCTGCTGCGATTGTATGGGTTGTAAACCCTGCATCTGATTTACATTATTTTGAAAATTTGGATTTGGACCTCTCAATTTCGGTCCTCTCATATTCTGAAATGCATTGACATCATTGTTTTGCTGACCTACACCTTCCTGCACCATCATTGGGCACTCCCGTTTCCAATGCCCGACGATTCCGCACGTGTGACATGGCATCACCTTCTTCATTGCCTGTATACCATTCGGAATCATAACAGTATTTAAATCATGACCATTATTCACAAAACCTCCTCGGCCTCTGCCTCTCATTTGTGGCTGAAACATAGCATTTCCCTGCTGTTGCTGCTGCGGCAACTGTTGTTGAAAACCTTGTAAACCTTGCAAACCTGTCTGAGCTGCTCTAAGCTGCATCACCATCACCTTTTCTTTCAACCTTTTCTGCTTTGTCTCAATCTCATCACTGCAGTATTTTGTGTAGTTCAACACTTCATCAATCGATTTTGACTGCCAACAAATCAAATGCATTTTAATCATCTGACTGATCTCGGGTCTCAACCCTTCAACAAATCTGAACACAAAATGGAGCATGTCCTTTGCCTCAATCGTTTCCGTACCACTGTAATTTTTAAACGCTTTCAACAATCTCTCATAGTATGCATGTATCGACTCTTTAACCTCTTGAGCTGTTCTGTCAATTTTCTGCCAATCCACGTTTTTCGACGCAACCTTTGTTTTCAAGTGCTCAATCACCTTATGGTATAAGCTCATTACCGTAGGTGATGGTGCACCTGTGTCCCTATCTCTTTCTGGTTCACTTGTCGGCCAACCTACAGCTCTCTTACAATCTTCCCACAAATCTGCCTGAACCACAATTTCGAATAAGGTGTTCAGGTCTTCCCAAATACATTTTGCGAGTTTCACAAATCTATCTGTTTGTTGATACCATTCAATCGGTTTCTCTCTTAATTTAGGGAAATCATCCGTAAAGGATTGAATATCGCACCTGTGCCACGGTACATGTGCAAGTTTTCCCCCTGCTGTTTCTCTCATTGGCAACATAGTTATCAGGTCGTCATTCTGCTGTGCCTTTTCATTCCTATCTGGGGTACTTACTTTCTTTTTGTCCTTTTTCTTAACCCATCTACTTTCCCACTTATCTAGACATCTCCAGACCTGCACGCTCTGCAGTATCTCCTTAAGGTGTGTTTTCATCCCTGCAGATCTCATGTGTTCAAAGTCTTTTGTCTCAAAGTCTAGCCTGTAACTTCTGCTCAAATGTTTAGTCATACCTATATCGATCTCGTTTCTGTCTGCAATTTCTTGTAACGTCTTATGTATGTTGCTCACTTCTCTTGTAATCCTATGGCACATGTATCTCAGCTCTTCTTCTGTGTATGATTCTAACCTGTTTAGACCCATTGTTCCCTCCACCAGTTCATCTGCTTCCATGCCCAATCTTATTTTATTCAGGTATTCCTCTCCCTTCCCGCTGGATGTATTCTGTGGGGAGTTCAGACTGTTGAACCATTGCGTTAGCTGTTGTGCATTCAGTCCCATCAATGTAGCACTTACATCAACTGTTACCGATGGTTGCTGTAACACTTCAGTTTTTGAAGTTAGCGGTACTATTAGTGGTGAATTTGACCTTACCACAGTTGATGGAGCACAAATTGGAATTGGACTAAATTCCGACAAGGACCCGGATCCATTTGGCAGTGTTCCTACCGGAGTCGTTCCTGGAGTGTTTTCTATGCATCTTCTCCCTGTCTCACTTTGTGTCATTACCCCCTGATCGCATACGTTTGGGTTTGCCTGTATATACAATGGCACTGGCGGACCTACAGTGATAGGCAGAGATATTGCATCTGGATTTTGTCTGTTCCCCGAATTCTGTGGCATGTTAATCCCCACGTTATGGTTCATCATTGCTGGCATACCTAACTGGCTCTCTGTCACTCAAGTGTACCTCGGCACTTCTTGTACCTGCTTTTGAGGCATCAAAATTTGTGTTGATTTGGCTTGAATCAATGTCGGTCTTTGATAATTCTGTCCTCCCTGCGCCATTAAATCAGAAGTCATTCCCAGATTGTGCTCATCACAGCAGCGCCTTTGAACCTGCGGCTGATAATTATCGACAGGATTCAATTTAGGCACGTCAGGATATATTCTCTGAATTTGCGGTATTTGTGGTGCAAAGGGCATATCGGAACTGCTCTGTCTTTGTGATATTCTCAAATTCGGTGTCACATTACCTTGTATTGGTTCTGGAGGGGCAGTACTAATGCTTGAGCCTTTTTTGCTTTCCACATATGGTGGCGGGCGATCATTTAGCAATTGTATATTGAACTCCTCATCGTCTGACTCGTCTGATCTTTTAGAATTTCTGTTGTTTTCTCTATCTCTGGACTGACTCCTATTTGTTTTATAGGTAGCCTTCCTTCCTTCCGTCTCTGCTTCATCAGTAATTGCTGGAAACAATCTGATTCCCTGCAGTACGTCTGATCTCCAAACCTTTTGTTTGCTATCCCATCTAGCATCCGCTAGTGTCTTTTCTACTTTTCTTATTCTTGTCTCAAATTTCTTTTGTTGTTGGTTACTAGCTATTAGCTCCCAAATTGCTAATGCCTCAAACTGTGCTGGTCTTGGAGGTACTTTCATGTCGTATAGCGCGAATCTGAGATTCTCCAAAACTCTTAGATTAAACGACCCATGGATAGGGAACGCTACACTTCCATGCTTCTCTGTTAATTTGCACCATTGCTTTAGCCAAAGACATGGTGCAACACCCTTTTCTTCAATCACAATGTAAGCTGGTGTACCCTCAGGTGGAGTTTCTTCTCCTACATTTGCTTTAATATATACATCTCCTCTCATGGCACTCTTAAATGCTTTGAAAAATTTCATCTTTCCGTCTTTTATTTTTCTAAAAATATGTAATCAATAAGTGACTTTAATTCCTGGAATACTCTTCGCTTGCCTTTCCCTACCAGTTGCGCTTCACGGACTGCGTCCAATCCGTGCGCGACCCTTCTCACCTACCAACCTATCCCAGCGTGGCTCCTAGTGACGTCACACTCACACACACTGCGGCTGACAAAGTCCCGCGGCTTGTCCTCCTTCATTCAGCTTCACTCAAAACTATTTTCCGCAATATTGTGAGCACTAACCAAAAAGAAGAAAACAAATCTGTCGGTTTACTACAGGAAGGGTAATACAATTGCTTCAGAAACCTTAGGGATTTTTCACTAGCCTCAGCAGTTATTCCATTTTCTCGGTTTCCCGCTCTCGCAAGCAAAATTTGACCCGCAAACTTTACTCTCAACTGATCAATGAACTATTCTAGTGCACCTTAGAATTCGTCAAATCTCAAAGTCAAAATTTTTCTTTCATTCCTCAATTTTCATACTGACTTGTGGACCACGCCCGATCAACCTACTAAACCGAACAGATTACAACATCAATCAAGTGTCTCATACACTTTTCAACATACTCCGGAGTCTCTTGACCTCGCAGGGCCCGTCTCAACATCAACAACCCGGTGGCAATTTTTCCTGCACAAAGCGCTACACACATGTGAAGTTCGACGACTTCCCTACTCTCACACTTTGGAGTAACACTCCTCTAAAATCTCTCAACTGGAGTTCGTAACCCCCTAAAATCCTCACAAACTTCTCAATTAATCTGCGGCAATAAGCTGTGCAAGTGCAAAACCCTAACTTCTCTCATATCGTCACTAGAAACGCCGGGAACATTTTCACACCTCCATTTCCTCCATTCGCAAGCTCCGAGATTCCGGGAAAGTCATTGGGGATTTAGGGCATCATCATCTCTCCAACTTGTTTTATCAAAGAAAAGTCTAACTTGACTCTGTCTGTTGTTCGGATGGGGTCCCAAAGGGCCAAACCATCAATCTCTGCTACCATCTACTGATAACGCGTCCAGCCCTTATAAATTACCTGTACCTGGACACGTTGGAGGTCGGTGAACCTTTTAGCCGAGTTGGGTTCTCCTCATCCTAGAATAGTCGGATTGCTTAAACCAATAATCAATAATTATTGTAATCAATACCCTGTACTCTATTACTAGATCAAAACAACACATTAGGAATCAATAACAGTTGGTATTTCGACGCAACATGACCTTTCAGTCATGAATAACCACACCAGTTTATTAAAAGTTAATGAATTGATTTCACTATATTAACAAAGCTAGCACAATGTATATAAGTCTCAAAACCAAATGATATATGTATACGAACATTACTAGCTGTCCATAGCGGCGGAAGAAACGTAATCTACGCAAAATCTGAATTATAATGCATTCAGTTATAGCAATACAAATCACTAATATGAGTAATTGAATTTGACTAATTGCAGACATCGGTCAGCATAACAAGATTTAAATTCAACATGGTGCGTCAAGTGAATACCTCGACTAACCTCTAATTAGCATTGGCATGTGGGACTTCATGCAAAACGAATTTAGTCAACACAAATTTGGAAAACTTCTAGCTTGGGCCCTACCAAAATAGCAGTTGGTACCTAAAAGGAAAAACACAATGCATAATACAATTATCCTTTCATAATTACCAAATACAATCAGCATTCAAGAAAGTCTTCGTCCTTCAGGTACCGGTTCGATCAGCATGGGGCAGATATCAAAGGGGCAGAATTAAGGACAAGTTTCCTTGCAGCAGCAAGGAGAATGGGGCAAAGTCACTGCATGGACAAGATGGGGCAAATTAAAGTTAAAGTCTCTAGGGTGAGAATTCTCAAAGTCTCTTTCTCTGGAATAGAGAAATGGGCATCAAGATGTCGTACAAGATGGCGTCTGGCATTTGGCTTCAAAGATGGTATCAAGGAAAATGGCTGACTTCTCTTTGTCCAGTGGGTTTAAGTAAGAAACATTCCAAATTCTGCAGGGTCTTCCATTGGAGGGTTCATAGGGTGGCTTCTATTTAACAAATGAATAGTGTCTTTCTCCTAGTACTCATTTATGCATACATTGTGCTTGGAGCCTTGGAACACAAGTTGCAACAAGGTTTGCCAAGTATTTCTGTATCTGCGTTTTTATTGTCCGCACCTGCAGAGACTGACCTTGCATCAAAGGGGATGCAACCAGGCTAGCACGAAACCTTGGAGATAAGTGTATTAGTCATTTCTACTGGAAAAATACAACCTTTAAAGTGAAATAATATATTTTGTTAGTGCAAGTGAAAACCATGCAGTTGAACTTGAGACCAGGCGACTAGGCCAAAGCCTCTACTAAATTTAAGCTAAGCATAAAACAGTTTCAACAAGAAATCATAGCTCATATTTGCAATTATGACGGATTACTACATTTTTCAATTCTTCATGATTAATAAAGCTCGTTTATAATAATGGCGAACTACTCCGAGGGCACAATTTCACTCGTACATTATTTTCTTTACTAGAATCACACTACATTATATGATTTTGGTTACATGATATATGAATATACTGTATGTTGGTTCTTCTTTTTTCTGCATCATCACCGGCAGGTCCATGCACTGGGGCAGTCATTAACGATATGCAATGACTGGCACCTGGGATTACCATTCTTGGCAGATGGTGGTGAGCACAATAACACACTACGGCCCATATTTATGCTTTTTCAGCGCAATTGTATTTTGTAAGTTTGTGCCGATTTTGCATCAGAAAACGACACAAATGCGGCGCTGAAAAAGTATAAATATGGGCCTACATGTGTACAATCAATAAGGATGAGCAGTCACAGAGTTGTTGCTGTCAAGGCTATACACGTTCGCAGCCCATTTAATGCATGGGGCACACTAAGGGCCAGATGTACGACCCAGAGTTTTGCAACTCGTAATTTGCAAGTCATTTGCGAGTCGCAAATTGCAAGCCGCAAAACCATATGTACAACAGTGTACTTTACACTGGTTGCGATTTCCAATGGGGTCACAAATTACCTACCTCATGAGGTAGGTCGCAATTTGTGACCCCATTGGGAATGCCGACACTCACAGGGATGGTGGCCTGCTGGAGACAGCAGACCACCATGTCTTTGACTGCTTTTTAAATTAAGCAGCTATTTTTTGTGAAATGTATCCCGTTTTCCTTGAAGGAAAAGGGGATGCTTTTAAAAAACAAAAAAGAAAAGTTTTCTTTTAATTTTTTTCAGAGCAGGTAGTGGTCCGTGGGCTCTGAAAAAGTATTTACGCTACCATTCACAAAGAGAAAGGGGTCCCATGGGGACCCCTTCCCATTTGCGAATGGGTTAGCCCCAATTTGAAATTGGTGCTAACTACAATTGTTTTGTGACTGCATTCACGGTCACAAAACAATCCTACATCGCACTGTGACTAGCAATTAGGAAGGAAACGCCCCTTACTAACTGCGACTCGCAAACCATTTTTGCGATTCGGTAAATAGATGACCGAATTGCAAAAAAGGGGTCTGTACATCGCAAAATGCTTTTTTCTCATCTCATATGGCCCGATTCTGCAAATCGGGCCATTTGCGACGAGAAAAAGGCTTTGTACATGTGGCCCTTAGTAAACTTACAGAATATTGTTATATGTCTCTAAATATATACTGTTCCATTGGTTCCAATAGACTAAATTGCTTTCTTCTTTAAACGTATGACAATTACGGCCATATTTATACTTTTCGACGCACAACTGCGCCAACGCAGTTGTGCGTCAAAAAATCTAATGCCGGCTAACGCCATTCTGAAGCGCCATGCGGGCGCCGTATGTATTCAATGACGTAAGCCGGCGGCGCTGCCTGGTGTGCGTAAAAAAAAATGACGTTCACCAGGCAGCGCCGGCGTAGGGGAATATGGAGCTTGGGCGCCAAAAAATGGGGCAAGTCAGGCTGAGGCAAAAATATCGCCTCAACCCGATTTGCGCCATTTTTTTTGACTCCCAACCCCCATTGAAATGACTCCTGTCTTAGCAAAGACAGGAGTCATGCCCCCTTGCCCAATGGCCATGCCCAGGGGACTTCTGTCCCCTGGGCATGGCCATTGGGCAAAGTGGCATGTAGGAGGGCACAAATCAGGCCCCCCTATGCCACAAAAAAAAAATAAAAATACTTACCTGAACTTACCTTATGTTCCCTGGGATGGGTCCCTCCATCCTTAGGCGTCCTCCTGGGGTGGGCAAGGGTGACAGGGGGGTCCCTGGGGGCATGGGAGGGCACCTCTGGGCTCCTTCCGAGCCCACAGGTCCCTTAACGCCTGCCCTGACCAGGCGCTAAAAAACGACGCAAAAGCGGCTGGACGTCATTTTTTTTGACCCGCCCACTCCCGGGCGTGATTTTTGCCCGGGAGTGTAAATACGGCGCACATGCCTCGGAGTCACTTTTTTAGACGGGAACGCCTACCTTGCATATCATTAACGCAAAGTAGGTGTCCACGCAAAAAAATGACGCAAACTTCATGGACTTTGGCGCTAGACGCATCTAACGCCAAAGTATAAATATGGAGTTAGTTTTGCGTCGGAATTGCGTCAAAAAAACGACGCAATTCCGGCGCAAACAGAGTATAAATATGCCCCTTAAGGTCAAATATAGCTACAGCTTTACAACAAATGGAACACCGTTTGTGCTGATACACATCTTGGTGGAGCCTAGCATTTATTTGAAACATTGAAATGTTGCTTTAAGTTCTCAGAAATATTAAATGTGTGGAATCTTCATTTTAATACTTTAATGCAGAGAAGTTATTTTGACGCACCTAGTAGCAGAGTCCAGGGGAAGGTAACTTCATCAGTGCTCCATGCTCAGTGAGAAACAACTTAGGGTATTTTATACTGCCAATAACAGCAGCAACTACGCATTTTCTTCCGAACACTTGTTCCCCTTCCTTCCAACCCATCTCTTGTGAATCCATCTCTAGCTGAACAGTAAAATATTATAGCCTTAGAACCCGCCGTAGCGGGCTCTACCGGCTATTAAAGGCCCGCTCCCCGCGCTAAATGCCCGAGCCGAAGGCGAGGGCATTTAACAAGGGAGAGGGACTTTAATAGCCGGTAGAGCCCGCTACGGCGGGTTCTAAGGCTATTAGAACATTCTGCCACACAGGGCAGAATATTCTATTAAAAAAAAAAAAATGTTCACGGAGCCCGAGGGGATTCAAATCCCCTCGGGCTCCGTGAGGCTTTGTTCACAGCTGTTGCTGTGAACAAAGCGAACATTGGAATGTTGGCGCTGTGGGCTTTTACCGGCCAGTAAAAGCCCGCAGCACTCCATTGTTTTCAATGGAGCCTCCAGCATTCCAATGTTCTAATGTTCAGTAAGCACATCTGAGAAGATGCACCAGCTAAAGATGGATACCCAGGCTTATTCTAAGTGTAAGTATACTGACACAAAGGGCAGGGTGTGGTTCATCGTCATGTTAAGACACCGCAGCCTGCTAAAGTTAAAGTAGATTTTCATGACAGAAAAGTTACAATAGCTATTACCGGCGGTTTCCTAGGGTGCTGCTACGACATCAGTGTAGATGCTGAACATCGCAAGGGGGAGCCTGTGAGTGTTCTGGGTCGCAAGAGTCATTAATCTCTCACAGTACGGGTTGCACAGGTAGTTAGAGGAAGGTTTTACTTTTTTTCAGAATAAGCTTGTGGTGATCTTATGTTATGCTGAGGGCATAGAATATCGTGACATCATTACAATGGATATTCCATGTTCCACTGTGACGGTTAGGAGCTCAGATCTCTGTGCCCCTTTACGTGTATGGACGCACTCCTGTGAAACTCTGCATTGAAATAAACCGAAATACGAAGCATATTTCGTTGTGGAAGAATCATTTCAGTGGCGACTAGGATGAAAGGTGGTCTGCGGTGGATCAGCCAAAGCACTCCTGGACACTTGGAGAGCAGTGCCCTACACTTTCGATTGGTGAGGTCGGCCTTTATCATCTTCTTTTGCGTGAGCCTTGTTTTCTTTGATTTTTGAGCTTCTGAAAAGGGGCACAGAGCTGTCCGCACTGTTGTTTCAGTGTCGCTTGGACTTTTGCTGCTGTAAAGGAAACTATGTTTAATAGCAGCATGGGATCTCTGTCATGATTGAGAGCGATCGCGTATTTGACTTTTATGTATTTCACGGCCCCTGAGGACTGACTTGGCCATCGTAGAGAACGAGCTCTCCTTGTGTTTATTTTTTTTTCACGCGCGACTGAACGAGCGTGTGCAATTTTTTCAGCCACACACGTGACTATGAATAAACGTCGTTACACGCGCAACTGCACGGGCGCGTGTATCTCTTGCTGACACTTGCGTGGCTGCACGAGTTCTCTTCAACTGGTTGCGGCATTTGCTGTGCATGCGTGTGTAGTCTACACACGGGGAGTTAATGGTAAACACAGAAGTAGTATGAGTGCAAATAATTTTTTTTTTTCAAGATGTTGTCATGTTATAGTAGTGTATATATTTTGGTTTTGTTTTAGTTTTGTTTTATTTTAGTTTCTGTCATGTAGTTGAAAAAAAAGAAAAAGGGGAAATAATGTGGTGATCTTATGTTATGCTGAGGGCATGGAATATCGTGACATCATTACAATGATGTCATGATATTCCATGTTCCACTGTGACAGTTAGGAGCTCAGATCTCTGTGCCCCTTTACGTGTATGGACGCACTCCAAATAATAATAATAATAAAAAATAAAAAATGCAAAACGTGTTACCTCCAGCACCTTTTCTACAAGATCCTGGCGATCCACCTCTCGAATGGAAATTGTTGCTACGCTCGTTCAAGACATATCTTGGTGCCATTGATTGTCACAAATTTAGACCGGAAAGAAAAAAAAGTCTATTGTATCATTTAGGGATTGAAGGCCAGAACATTTTTGATCATCTTCCAGCTTATGAATTGGCCGAAGAGGAGGAACTTGATGAGTTCGAAATGGCCATTGCTCAATTAGATAAATATTTTATCAAAACAAAGAACATTGTGGTGCATCGCTACAAATTCTTCAAAAGATCACAAAGCTCCAGCGAGAGCATAGACACCTTTATAACTGCATTGAAGGTCTTAGCAGCCAAGTGTGAATTCGAGAACTTCACATCGAAACTCATCAAAGATCAACTAGTTGCCAGATGTAATTCGAAAAGAATCCAAGAGAAATTACTGACGTGCTAGGATCCATCGTTAGACAAGGCCATTGACATTGCCAAGACTATTGAATGTTCTATGGAAGACGGCAAACAACTAGAAGTATCTATGACAAATACGACTATTTCTGGAGCAGTTGTTAATGCGCAAAATAGCAATAACAAAAAACAAGATCATTTTGAGAAAAAACAGGACAATACTTCCTTCAGGAACAAGTTCAATCAGAAACCAATATGATCTACTGGGCTGACGAGCTCTGGAGCAGGCACCGGCATGCCAGTGAAGAGGTATTGAAACCGGATGATTAATGGCAGCATTTCCAGCACCCCGCAAATTTGTTCTCTGCTGAAGAAGGGATTAACCCAGAAACACATGTGTCCAGAGATGCACAGCAAAGGCTGTACCTACTTAGAGGTGAAATATTTAAAAGTAACGGAGTTAGTTTTTTGAGGAAACTACATCTACCATGATGCAATGGGGCAGATTAATTGCTGGGATGTTAGGCAGGTGCGCTCCTAACTGTTTGTGACTTTAAAAAGGCTCCCTTGAGCTACTGGGCTGACGAGCTCTGGAGCAGGCACCGGCATGCCAGTGAAGAGGTATTGAAACCGGATGATTAATGGCAGCATTTCCAGCACCCCGCAAATTTGTTCTCTGCTGAAGAAGGGATTAACCCAGAAACACATGTGTCCAGAGATGCACAGCAAAGGCTATACCTACTTAGAGGTGAAATATTTAAAAGTAACGGAGTTCGTTTTTTGAGGAAACTACATCTACCATGATGAAATGGGGCAGATTAATTGCTGGGATGTTAGGCAGGTGCGCTCCTAACTGTTTGTGACTTTAAAAAGGCTCCCTTGAGCTACTGGGCTGACGAGCTCTGGAGCAGGCACCGGCATGCCAGTGAAGAGGTATTGAAACCGGATGATTAATGGCAGCATTTCCAGCACCCCGCAAATTTGTTCTCTGCTGAAGAAGGGATTAACCCAGAAACACATGTGTCCAGAGATGCACAGCAAAGGCTGTACCTACTTAGAGGTGAAATATTTAAAAGTAACAGAGTTCGTTTTTTGAGGAAACTACATCTACCATGATGCAATGGGGCAGATTAATTGCTGGGATGTTAGGCAGGTGCGCTCCTAACTGTTTGTGACTTTAAAAAGGCTCCCTTGAGCTACTGGGCTGACGAGCTCTGGAGCAGGCACCGGCATGCCAGTGAAGAGGTATTGAAACCGGATGATTAATGGCAGCATTTCCAGCACCCCGCAAATGTGTTCTCTGCTGAAGAAGGGATTAACCCAGAAACACATGTGTCCAGAGATGCACAGCAAAGGCTGTACCTACTTAGAGGTGAAATATTTAAAAGTAACGGAGTTCGTTTTTTGAGGAAACTACATCTACCATGATGCAATGGGGCAGATTAATTGCTGGGATGTTAGGCAGGTGCGCTCCTAACTGTTTGTGACTTTAAAAAGGCTCCCTTGAGCTACTGGGCTGACGAGCTCTGGAGCAGGCACCGGCATGCCAGTGAAGAGGTATTGAAACCGGATGATTAATGGCAGCATTTCCAGCACCCCGCAAATTTGTTCTCTGCTGAAGAAGGGATTAACCCAGAAACACATGTGTCCAGAGATGCACAGCAAAGGCTGTACCTACTTAGAGGTGAAATATTTTAAAGTAACGGAGTTCGTTTTTTGAGGAAACTACATCTACCATGATGCAATGGGGCAGATTAATTGCTGGGATGTTAGGCAGGTGCGCTCCTAACTGTTTGTGACTTTAAAAAGGCTCCCTTGAGCTACTGGGCTGACGAGCTCTGGAGCAGGCACCGGCATGCCAGTGAAGAGGTATTGAAACCGGATGATTAATGGCAGCATTTCCAGCACCCCGCAAATTTGTTCTCTGCTGAAGAAGGGATTAACCCAGAAACACATGTGTCCAGAGATGCACAGCAAAGGCTGTACCTACTTAGAGGTGAAATATTTAAAAGTAACGGAGTTCGTTTTTTGAGGAAACTACATCTACCATGATGCAATGGGGCAGATTAATTGCTGGGATGTTAGGCAGGTGCGCTCCTAACTGTTTGTGACTTTAAAAAGGCTCCCTTGAGCTACTGGGCTGACGAGCTCTGGAGCAGGCACCGGCATGCCAGTGAAGAGGTATTGAAACCGGATGATTAATGGCAGCATTTCCAGCACCCCGCAAATTTGTTCTCTGCTGAAGAAGGGATTAACCCAGAAACACATGTGTCCAGAGATGCACAGCAAAGGCTGTACCTACTTAGAGGTGAAATATTTAAAAGTAACGGAGTTCGTTTTTTGAGGAAACTACATCTACCATGATGCAATGCGGCAGATTAATTGCTGGGATGTTAGGCAGGTGCGCTCCTAACTGTTTGTGACTTTAAAAAGGCTCCCTTGAGCTACTGGGCTGACGAGCTCTGGAGCAGGCACCGGCATGCCAGTGAAGAGGTATTGAAACCGGATGATTAATGGCAGCATTTCCAGCACCCCGCAAATTTGTTCTCTGCTGAAGAAGGGATTAACCCAGAAACACATGTGTCCAGAGATGCACAGCAAAGGCTGTACCTACTTAGAGGTGAAATATTTAAAAGTAACGGAGTTCGTTTTTTGAGGAAACTACATCCATGATGCAATGGGGCAGATTAATTGCTGGGATGTTAGGCAGGTGCGCTCCTAACTGTTTGTGTATTTCTGGAGCAGTTGTTAATGCGCAAAATAGCAATAACAAAAAACAAGATCATTTTGAGAAAAAACAGGACAATACTTCCTTCAGGAACAAGTTCAATCAGAAACCAATATGTTACAGATGTGGTTCTTCTGCGCATGTATCATCTTTTAAGAACTGTCCAGCGATTCATCAACAATGCAGAAATTGTAACAAAATGGGACATTTTGCAAGAGTGTGTAGAAGCACCAGAAAGATTAATGTTCGTTGCGTGTTGAGCGATGATAGTGAAAATGTTGTGGGTGAACAAATGAATGAGTATGTTTTAGTGGTCAAAGATGTTGCCAGTTCTAACAAGGTTGTCATTGATCTGGATATTGATGTGACCATTGACGGGAAAAAAATCAGATTATTAGTAGATACAGGGGCTCGCATAACCATAATAGCACAAGATAAATATAAAGAAAATTGGGTTTCCAAAATTCTTTGCCCTCCAGATGTTGCTACGGTTGCGTTTGAAGGCAGCAAGATTGATTTATTGGGTTATTTCTGGGCATCAATGACTATTTTGGATAAGACACTATGGGGAAAAGTCTATGTTGCCAAGAAAGGCATCAATGTTCTGGAGCTACTTAATCAAGCAGAATTTAATCTTGCCATCAAGCCGGGTCGAGACAAACATGTAGTAGTAGAAAAAGAAAATTTAAGTCCAATCAATGTCGCTTCCAATCATGTATGTGATTGGCAACAGAAATTAAAAAAATTGTTTCATGAGCAGTTAGGTAAAATTACTAATTACACACACAGAATAAAACTTAAACATGATGCTGTCCCTGTCAAGCATAAGCTAAGAAATGTACCTTTGAGTGTGAGATCTGAATAGTCTAAGATTGTTAAAAGAAATGTGTGAACAGGGTGTAATCGAAAAGGTTGAAGCGACATTGTGGTTGTCTCCCATAGTCTTAGCCAAAAAAAAAAACAGGGGACCTGAGAATGTGCGTGGATTTGAGAAGTTTAAATGAAGCAAGATGGGTAGACAGTTTCCCACTTCCGAGAATTGATGATTTGATTGCAAGGATTGGTTCATCCAGGTGGTTTACCAAGCTAGATTTAAAGTCTGCTTATCACCAAGTGGAATTAGATGCAGATTCAAGACATTTGAATGCGTTTGTCACTCCTGATGGAACCTTTCAATTCTGTAGGTTACCTTTTGGCTTAGCCTCGGTGGCCGCAGCTTTCCAAAGCTTAATGTCAGACATGTTTCCAGATAATCCCAATGTTGTAATTTTTCAAGACGACATCTTGTTTTTTTCTAGTGATGAACCGATGCATGATAAAGTTTTAGAGGAGGTACTATGTACATTAGAAAATAGAGGTGTGACATTAAGAAAAGACAAATGTATTTTCAAAGCCAGGGAGATTGAATATCTTGGCCATGTCTTCTCAGAGGGTGGTATTAAACCTAAACCAAGTTTAGTCAAAAGCATATTAGAAGCACCGTCCCCTAGATCCAGAGACCAGCTATTGTAATTTCTTGGGTTGTGCGAATTATATGCCAAATTCCTAAAAAGTTTTGCAAAAAACACGGAATGCTTTAGATCTGTATTGAAGAATCCCGTATTCGTGTGGTCAGATGAATGCAACAGATTGTTTTAACAGATCAAACATGAAATTGTTGATGTTCCAGCTCTACAACCTTTTTCAGAAACAAAAAGTACCATAGTAACTGTTGATGCGTGTGAGTATGGTCTTGGGGCTGTCCTTTCACAATTGTCTGATAATGGAAAAGAAAGTACTGTGGGATTTGCGTCAAGAACCTTAAGGCAAGTTGAATGTAAATATTCTGTTATCGAAAAAGAACTCCTAGCCTGTGTGTGGAGCATTGAAAAATTTAAACAATATCTGTGGGGTAGACCTTTTACTTTAAAAACTGATCATAGACCTCTTGTGGAAATACTATCTGGCAGGAAAATGAAACGTTCAACGGCGCGGATTGCTAGATTGTCTGCTATGCTACTGGAGTTTACTTTTACGGTGGAATATATTCCTGGTGGAAGAAATAGAAGGGCAGATTGTCTATCAAGGTTACCTACTGACGATAATGATGAACAGGAATGGGAAACAGAAATCGAAGAATGCTTTGTTGCTTGTGTGACTGAAAGGGACATGCCTTTGGATGAAAAAGAGTGGGTGAATGCAGTATTGAATGATAAGACCTTGTGTGAAGTGATGCACATGGTCAGAGTAGGTTGGCCCAAGGAAAAATACATACCATCAGAGTTACAATCGTTTTGGAAAATATCTGACGAACTGTCTATTGAGGGTGATAAATTAGTCAGAGGGAAGAAACTTGTTCCACCAGTATGTTTGAGAAGGAGTCTAATTACTGCATCCTATGCTGGTCATCTAGGAGCCACGATTACTAAAAGAAGATTGAGGTCTGATTTTTGGTGGCCAGGGATGGATAAAGAAATTGATGACTTTGTAAGAAACTGTACAAGATGCTGTACCAGTGATAAGGTGTTGATCACTGAAGGTGCGACTAATACATTTGTTCCTTCTCCTGCGAGAGCTTGGCAAAGACTTGGTCTCGACTTTCTTGGTCCTTATCACATTTTGCCTCCTGACATAAGATATTTTGTGGTCATAGTTGACCATCTATCCAGATGGGTAGAGGTTGAGCCAGTAAGGTTTCCCACTACTCGACTTGTGATTAATTGTTTAAAGAAAATCTTTAGTCGTGAAGGCTTCCCGGACCAAATGCTTCAATTTTTGAGCAAGTGTGGTGTCAAACACATAAGAACACCACTTTATCATCCACAAAGTAATGGCATGGTCGAGCAATTTAATCATGTATTAGTAGACTGCATTCAAGCTTCTTACAGAAATCATTCATCAGTAGATCAAGCTATAAAGGAACTAGTATGGTCTTATCGCATTACATCTCACATTGCCATGGGGAAAACTCCTTTTGAACTAATGAGAGGGAGATTAGCATCTATGGAAATATGTCCTTTTTGGATGGTAAAGTTGTTTCATGAGGGCAGTGACTTGAAAGAAGTTTGGCAAGTTGCAGAACACAATGCTAATTCAAGAGGATTAAGGAGGTCATCAGACGAAAATAACAGAAATAGGAAGTTGAAAGTGGGTGATTGGGTGAGAGTAAAAAACCCAGTATTAGTTAGAAAAGGCCTATCTAAATTTAAAGAGTCTCAACAGATACATGAAGTGCGTACGAATGCTGTGATGTTATCAGATGGGAGCTGGTGGAATACTTCACGTATAGCGTTGGACCCGGCTGCACAAAATCAAGTTGATGTCACTCAATGTAGTAAGATGAGTAAACCAGAAAATAATGGTAGACACAGAAGTAGAACGAGTACAAGAATTTGTCACAAACCAAAGAGATTTCAAGATTTTGTCATGTCATAGTAGTGTATACTTTGTCATTCAATGTTGGAGTGAATGGTAAACACAGAGTAGTATGAGTGCAAAAAAAAAGATGTCATGTTATAGTAGTGTATATATTTTGGTTTTGTTTTAGTTTTGTTTTATTTTAGTTTCTGTCATGTAGTTTAAAAAAAAAAGGGGGAAATAATGTGGTGATCTTAGGTTATGCTGAGGGCATGGAATATCGTGACATCATTACATGTTCCACTGTGATGGTTAGGAGCTCAGATCTCTGTGCCCCTTTATGTGTATGGACGCACTCCTGTGAAACTCTGCATTGAAATAAACCGAAATACGAAGCATATTTTGTTGTGGAAGAATCATTTCAAAGCTTCAATTTCCTTTTAAGTCTAACAAATGCGAACAAAATAAATCACAACGTTATGGCCTATATAACCACGTGCACGTTTGTTTAATACAAGTATCGGAGTTGGTACTTTCTGGGTCTTTAGGAGTGTCGTGGACTGTACAGGTTTTCCGATTATTCAAAGTGCCCATGAAGAGGAGGCCTGATAAGCACTATGTGCTGTCTAGTAAGTGTCACTGACTGATTAAGAGGTTGGAAGAGGTCGTAAAAAACACATGAATGGTGACCATCAGTGATGCTACAAGCCAGCATTACACCGCAGCTGTTAGAGATGGGGTCTCTAGTTGGCAGTGGTTTGCACCCTGTCCAAGTAGGGACCCTCACTCTAGTCAGGGTAAGGAAGTCACACAGCTCAGATAACCCCTGTTCACCCCCCTTGGTAGCTTGGGTCAAGCACTCAGGCTTATCTCAGAGGCAATGTATAAAGTATTTGTACACACACACACACACACACGACACACACACACAGTAAAAACACCATGGAAGTACTCCACATCCGTTTAGAAAAATAACCAATATTTATCTGAATAAAACAAGACCAGAACGGCAAAAAAACAACATACACAAGCAAAGATGTAACTTTTAAAAAGTTGCAAAGAGTCCTAATCCAGAGGAATCAATGGTTGTCTCTTTTTAACACACAGTAGCTGGGATGTGTCAAAAACAAAGACGATGCGTGCTGCAGAGGCGGTGAGGCTCTGGAATACCAAGCGATTCATCGGTTCCTTACTGCACAGGGGAGGTGATGAGTCAGTTTGTTACTGACAGGGGAGGTGATGCATCGATTCTGTCCTTGCAGAAGAGGCGATGCATTATTTACTTATTGGCAGGGGAGGTGATGCATTGGTTCCTTACTGGCAGGGGAGGTGATGCGTCGGTTCTCCCCCCTCTGCAGAGATGTTGCGTTGGTTTCCGGTCCCACAGCCTGGGTTCCTTGCTGCAGTGCGTGGTCAAAGCGAAAATGACACCACAGGGACGATGCATGGGAAAATCCAGGCGCATGGTGATGATAGAGCCACGGTGGAACAGGCGCTTCAGTGATCCTACAGGCACTACATCGATTCTTCCACCACAAGGCAGGCCCTGTGTCAATTCTTCTGCCGCAAGCCAGGCGATGCATAGATTTTTAGCTGTGGTGTTTCCGATGCATAAATTCTCTTCCTCAGGTTACCAGTTTCCGCATCCAAGGGCCCAGGAACTGGATGTTGCGACACTTGGCAAGTCAGGACTCTCAGCAGCAGAGTCCAGGCACTGGCAGATGAAGTCTTTGATGTTCCTGAGACTTTTTAACAGGAGGCAAGCTCAATTCAAGTCCTTAGGGAACCTTGGAAAGCAGGATGTAGAAATCAAAGTCCAGTCCTTTCACTCCCAGGACAGAAGCAGGAAGCAGCAGGTCAGCACAACAAAGCAACAGTCAGAGTGGCAGTTCCTTCATCAGCATCCAGCTCATCTTCCTGGCAGAATGTCCACAGTCCAGAAGTGTTCTAAAATTGTGGTCTCAGAAGTCCAGTACTTATACTCATCTCTACCTTTGAACTAGGCAAACTTCAAAGGAAAGTCTTTGTAGTGCACAAGTCCCTGCCTTTTTTTCCCTGCCCCAGACACACTCCAGGGGGTTGGAGACTGTTTTGTGTAACGACATGCACAGTCCTAATCAGGTGCAAGTCTCAGCTACTCCCACCACTCTAGACCAAGAAAACCCATCAGGATATGCAGGGCACACCTCAGATCCCTGTGTGTTACTGTTGAGCGTGAATTCACAAACAGTAAAAGACCAACTGTCACCCTGACCCAGACATATATTTCAGCAGACAGGCAGAGGCACAGAATGGTTCAGCAAGAAAATGCCCAGTTTCTAAAAGTGTCATTTTCTTTTTTTTTTTTAATATTTGTATTTGTATTTTAAATATATTACAAGGGCAACGTTGATTCCCAACACAATACAGAAATAAAAACTCTGAGCGGCTGTCCATCTTTCTATTAAACCAGACACTGTTGGTTTGTACATCAAACAGAGAAGAAGATAAAAACTTTACACTGAATCGATTTAAACAAAGAAACAGAACTCCATGGTAGCAGTTCTATGACAGAGGTTTTTCATCCACATTATACTGCTCCTCTATACCATAATAGTCAATCCAGCAACCCCATATCTAGCTGAATTTACAGGGGCAACCTCTGCTTTTATACATTACTTTCTCTGCCACCATGTAAAGGTCCATGCCATTTTTCCACTCAGTCTAGGTACATCAGAGGCTCCCCAGTGCTTGGACAGGTCTTGCTTTGCAATCATCAGTTCCAAGTTACATAGTGTTAGTTTCTTTCTCAGGAGATCTATATCATAGGAGCACATACTTGGGATCATTGGGTATCGTCATCACCAAGATTTTGCTCAGTTCCTTGAGTATTTTGTGCCACTATGTTTGTATATTGGAGCATGTCCAGAGTGTATGATAGAATCTTCCATGTTGCTCTCCACATCGGAGGCATTCCAGAGATGCAGCCCTGCACATCTTGTGTAAACGGGATCTGTCATAGTAAACACGATGTAGAATTTTAAACTGGATAAATCTTAATCTCGATTTTATTGCCAGTTCCCGTAGAAACATTAGTGTCGCCTCCCAGTCTAGATCCTCCTGCTCACATACATCTATTACCCATTTATTTCTAAGTTTCAGGACTGTGTCTAGAATATTAATATTAATAGTCTTATAAATCAAGCAGATTGACTTTCAGTTATTTCCTCCATCAGAAGTCTGCCCTCCAATGGGGAAATTTCGGGAGGGGTGGGGGAAATGCCGTCAGCCCTGCAGGCATGTACAGATTGGAGGTATTTGTAATGTTGCGTCTCGATGAGCTGAACTTGCTCTGCTGTGAAGAGCATCAGCGTTCCCCCTTTTAAAATGTCTCCTACTGTGGAGATGCCCTGCCGGTCCCAGGCCTCGAATCCTCTCAGTTTCCTAATCTCTTTAAGGATTCCTCCTGCCCACAATGGAGTTACTTGTACGATCCTACATGCCCATCCTGTGTATTTAATGGCCTTGTGCCATGCTTCTATAGTTACCTGGGTGTCCGGAAACAATTGTCTCAAGCCCTTTCCCCTGTAGAGGTAGTGATATTGTGAATTTGTGTGGAATTGTGCATGTTGCAGTGCATAAGTGGGATGATCTCCCTTCGGGTAGCCACATTCATTTATAGACACTAAGTGGGAGGCCATTCCAGCCATTATATGAATTGCAAGGATATCCTAGGGTCGGCATTGTTCCACAGTAGTTTTCGTAGTATAACATCTATTTTACCAAATATGTCCTCTGGAATCCTATAATAGGTGCTTTGTACGCCATAAATGAGTTTTGGGAGTGTAATTATTTTAAATAATGCCACCCTTCCCAGTAGTGTGAGTGGGAGTGTCATCCATCGATCTCCATCTATTTGAAATTCCAAGAGGACTTTCCTTACATTATTGTCTATAGTTTTCCCTTGATCTGGTGTAGCATAGATCCCTAAATATTGGAATCCCTCTTGGGTTTCCTTCAACTGCCCGGGGTGTTCTATCTGGTCCCGCATTTCAGTGATTGCGAATAGGACTGCTTTATTCCAGTTTATCTTATATCCCAAATGTACTCCGTATCGCTCAAAAACTCGGAGAACCATTGAAAGTGAGAGTTCCAGGTAGGTAATATACAGAACAATATCATCTGCATATAATGATATCTTTTCTTCTGGGATCAGAGACTCTTTCATTTGGAATCCTTTAATATCAGGTTGCACACATGTCTAACAGGCCAGTTGTTCTAGAGTCAGGGCAAAAAGTAGTTGGGAAGGGGGCAACCCTGATGGGTTCCTCTCCCAATTGGAAATTCTGTGGACTGGACTCCGTTGACCTTCACTGTTGCCACTGGATTAGTATAAAGTAGAGTTATCCATGCTAAGAAGCTTGGTCCAAACCCCATTTTCTGAACAGTTTGTATCATAAACGGCCAGTGCATGACATCAAAGGTCTTTTCAGCATCAAGTAATGCTATTCCATGGGTGTCTGGTCTGTGGCAAACTTCCGCAGTCCAATTGTGGAGTCTATGGAGGTGTCCCTAGTGGACCGCCCCAGCATAAAACCTGATTGGTCTTCATTAATAAGGGGAGGGATATCTCGTATATGTCGTGCAGCTAAGATTGTGGCTAGGTTTTTTGCTTCCATATTCAGCAGGGATTTTGGGCACTATGAACCACACTGCATTGGTGGCCTACCCATTTTATTTATAAATTACTATCATGGCTTTACACAGGTCTAATGGGAGTGTTCCCTCCTCTCAAGCCGCTTGGAACAATGTCAACAGGTACGGGCCAATATGTCAGCCTGTTTTTTATAGATTTCCGCCAATAGGCCATTGAGCCCATTTTTTCACTGAGTCTAGGTTGAAGATAGCCTATTGGACATCCGCAAGGGTGAGATCCATTTCCAGTGTCTCGCAGTCATCTTTAGAGAGGGCGGCTAGCTCTATCTCCTGAGATAGTCAGCTATATGTGTGTGGGATTAACTAGAGAGTGCACCCAGTAAAGATCTTCATGGAATTTTGCAAGTATCTCCACTATGCTCTGGTCTATGTCTTGTCTATATCTTGTGTAATGCTGTCATCTCCCACAATTTGGTGCATCCATCTAGCATCTATATACCGTTGGCTTAAATACGCCATTAGATTCCCAGTTTTATCTCCTACATTCTAAAGACAATGTTGGGTGGCAAGCATCTTAAAAGTGGCATTTTCAAACTTACAATCTAAAAACCAATTTCACCAAAAGATGTATTTTTAAATTGTGGGTTCAGGGACCCCAAACTCCATATCTCTATCTGCTTCCAATGGAAAATTACACTTAAAAGATATTTCAAGGCAATCCCCATGTTAACCTATGGGAGAGATAAGCCTTGCAAAAGGAAAAAACAAATGTAGCAGTATTTCATTATTAGGGCATGTAAAACACACCAGAATATGTCCTACCTTTTAAATACACTGCCCTCTGCCGATGGGGCTGCTGTAGGCATACCTTGGGGGTGACTTGCATGTAGTAAAAGCAAAGGTTTGGGCCTGGCAAGTGGCAGTTTAAAACTGCAAACACAGGCATTGTGGTGGCAGATCTGAGACATGTTTCCAGGGCCACTCATGTGGGTGGCACAATCCGAGTTGCAGACCCACTATTAGCATTTGATTTACAGGCCCTGGTCATACAGGGTGCACTATACTAGGGACTTACTAGCAAATCAAATATGCCAATCATGGATAAAACAATCACCAATACCATTTAGACAGAGAGGACTTGCAACTTAGAACTGGTCAGCAGTGGTAGAGTGCCCAGAGTCCTAAAGCCAACATAAACAGGTCAGAAGAAATAGGAAGAAGAAGGCAAAAGGTTTAGGGATAACCCTGCAAAAAGGGTCATTTCTAATACCAGCAAAAACAGTTAACCTGACAATCTTGGGCATATCATGTTGGTGGTACCAAAGTCCCAAATTAGGGCTCCCTGACATTTCAAACATGTACCTCAAGCAAATGCAGGTATTGATCTTAAGGAGAATGGAATGTGTGATGTAAAGGTGGCTGTGCAGTTTTGTGGCTGATATGTGTTAGTATAACCCCCTGATACATGACACTTGGCAGAGCTGCCAGAGAATCCTGCTCAGACTCAGAGGCTCCAGCTCACTCTCGGGTGCCTTTAGATTACAGCTCATCTTCTGGTTACCCAGCCTAGCCTTAGATCCAGTAGCTCTTGAATAGAAACTTCAGGGTACCTCCAGTTCCTTGAAAACAGTGCTCACCATGAGATTCTGTAAAGCTTATGTTTCCAAATAGTTCCCTTTCTGTTGTGCTCACATCACCACCAGATCTCTGAAGCTCTTGCTTACCCTCAATCATCACAGTGGGCTTTGGGTTTAACATTTGTTTCAGAGGCGCTGTTTCACTTAGGGCACTGAGACTGCAGATCACTCTCAGGTTCTTGAGGTTTGTGCTTGTTCTCTATTCCCCAAAGCATTTTTCAGTCTCACATTTAAAGGCTCCTGCATGCCCAGTGGCTTCTGCTCACCTTGTTGTGCCTGAGGCTCTTTCCTCACTGTCATTTGATTGTGGCTCCTTGCCCTGATCAGGTGCCTAGGGCATCCTTACCAGGGACAATGATCAGCAAAGCTCAACTTTACATCTCGAACGTTCTTGCTTACCTTTACACAACTGACTTTTCTGGTCATCCTGAGGCTTCTGCCCATGCTTAGGTGGTCGGAAAATACCCTGCTAAAGTTCAGGTAGTGATTGCTATATACATCTAAGTCTTGCGTAGATCCACAGAAGCCTCTCTGCATATGACATCTTGGGTTGTAAGACAGCTTGGTACGTGATAACGTTTGTTATGAGAAGAGACATGATCTGAGTCTGCTTGACATGCCACAGCAAATAACTCCAACTGCAGCCTTTCATTTCCTTTTCTATATATTATCTGTGCCCTTGATTTCCCTCACCCACACCTATGAACTGCCCTCTCCTCTCTTCCCTTTTTTCACTCCCACATTTCACCCAGTGCATCTTTTGGATTTTCTATATTTCTATATGTCTCACTATCTATCTTACCAACTTTTCGTTCTCTGTCTCCCTCCCTCAGCTTTGTTTCTTTCCCCTCTATTTTACTCTCCCCCTTTACTATTTCCCCTTTCACTCTTCCCCATCTCTCATTATCTATCTTTTTTCATGTGTCTATCTCTCCATCTTAGTCTCTAATTTTCCCCTTTTCCCTCAACGATCCCTGTCCCTCTCTCCGTCTTTCCTTCTCTATGTATATAAATCCCCCCCTCTTTCTCACTCCTCTGTCTCCCATATCAGGTCTCTTTCATTTTTTTTCTAGCTTCCATGTCCTTATACCCCACTCTCTCAATGTTGGTCCCCCTTTGAGTTTTACTTTAGTTTATTTTTCTGTCTTGAAAATGCTTCCTTTCCTCAGCTGTGTTTTTGTGTCAGTCACACTCATCCATCTTTTGAAATCTTGTGTGCCCTGTACTACACCTAATCCTATATTCCATTGTGTTTTGCTTATTGCCTTGCTGCAGTAACTACTTGCTTTAGCGAACCTTGACATTTGCAGAAGACCATTCCCCATAGAAATTCAATGGATTGCTGTTTTTGCGAGTTCTCTGACTTCCACATTTATCCAAAGGTGATTCTGAGAAGTGCAGGAGTAGACCACGAACCTGATTTAGTTGGGTGGTAGTGGAATTGCCACCAATTTCTAGAGCAAGTGTTAAAACCAGAGGAGGATTTCCTTTACAATACTATACATTTCTGGGAGGAATTTCCATGGGTATGTTCCTCTACAGATTCAGCACCCCCTAGGTGCCCTGCCAAGCTCTAAATCAAGCTGTAAACTGCTGGGCCGTCAGAGAATTAAGGAGGATGTGTGAGGCCCTAATTCATCCTTTCCTTATTCTCACTGGCCAAGAAACTTCTGACATTCTCTTCCCCATCCATCATTTTCTTCAAAATTCATGTTCACTCTTTTTCTCCCTTTGTCATTTTTCTCTCCACCATTGCTTCTTACCTTCACATTCTTTCTATACCTACCTCCCATTCTAACTTTCTCTGCACTCCATTGTTTCCTCACTTCATCACTACGCTAATATATTTTCTCTCTTTCTTACTCTTTTTTTCCTATATCTGCTTATCCAGGATTATTTTCTCCCCTCCTTTTGCTCTCTTCCATCCTTCAGTTGTTTCTTTGCTTCATCTTTCCTCATCACCTCCCCTCCATGTGTGTCTCTGCCCCTCTTCCTGTCTCTCATCTCCTTTCATGTTGTTCCCTTCCTTTCTCCATCTCTCTCCGGCTACTCCACTTTTATCCCAAGGTGGAGGGTGAATTAGGATTTCTTTATAGGAACACTGGCAAAAAGATGTTTTCTTTTTACCCACTTCTATTCGTGTTTTTCATTACATTTATTTTAAACTTCTGGGGTTCTTAGTATTTTTTTCTCTAGGTTCATTGCTCTTGAGCTGTCCACAGCATAGCATTATAATAAAACTCTCACTCTGAATCCGAGAAGGCTGGGGAAGGGAAACAAGACTGTATTGTTCACACTACTGTTTAGCTTTTAGGTGGACAGTTTCACCTTTTCACTAGTAGTTGATTGTGCCTCCACTTCTTATGTAGTATTGAGACAGTTCCTCCACACTTATTGTTATGTACACCATTCAGTGTGGGGGTCTGTCCTCTGATTTTGCCTCCACAGCTGTCAGGTATGTGTCTCATATCCCATCAGAAGAGCCTCTAACTCCTCATTTGCACAATGTGCGCCAATCACCTCTTTCCGCGATGGTCCTGTATGAAGTTGTCCAGTTGAGGGGCTATGGATGCTTAACATGCCGTTACAACACATAAATTAATCAGACTGTGTAATAAGTTTATAAATTTGATGACATAGTTATTCTTTTTTGTTCTGGGCACTAACCCAAATAAGCGGTCAATGGAATCAACAGTGAGCGTTTCTACCAGTCACCAGTGTCCCCTACCGCCTCGTCCGGGAACTGTGTTATCCCAGGGCATGACCGTACCATATGGTAGAAATCAGCCCCTGAGCGAGTGCATCTAGGGTTTTTTGGTGTTGCACCTGGCAACATACAGCCAATATGTTTGGGAATGAGGTATGTCTGATGTAAACAACAGAACTGGGTGTATTTGTATCAAGTTTTCCTCAATAACTTTTTGACATTCTCTAGTGAGAACTTTCACTGTCAATTATTTCTTGGCCAGTATTGCTTTTCCATTTTCCTTTGAGGTGTGGTTATTCAGTTGAATGTTGTGTCAGTAGTGTGTTGTACAGTAAGTTAACCGCTTTTCTGCCACTGCCACAACCTGTAGCAACCGCAGTGTCTCAAAGGGTTACAGCACAGCTTCATCCTGCTCCCAGTGTGTGCCCTGTGCATTATATGCCACAATGTGGCCCGGCCCAATCCCACACTCCTCACGGTTTCCTGAAAAGTGAGCAGTGTGTTGTGCACATATGTGTCACAGAGGGCACTGAAGTAAGGAATCCAACGAAGAGTGTTGCGGTATTTAACTTGTTTATTGTCTTCAATAAAGCCGCTTAAGTAAACAGTGTAAAAGGGGCACAGAGCAAGGAGAGAAGCGACTCTGAATCCGTGGGCGTCAAGTGGAATGTGCCGACATCATCAGCCTCGTCCGGAGATTCCATATGACACACACAAATTCTAGATCACATCACAACATCCCCCCTCTTTTAATAAAAAACAATCTTCATTTAACCAATACAACCAATGAAAATAACAACATCACCCTGAACAACCAAAACTGATGTGTTAGTAAAACTATATACAAAGTCATTGTAAAACCTAATACAATGTAACAATCTACTAAAAGAATGTTGGCCATAGAAATAGTTTTCACGACATTACCAAATCACCAAACATATCCAGTCTACGACATTACATAATCACTGAACTTGGCCGGTCTACGGGACTCCCTGCGAAATTCTCTACGGGACTCCCTGCGAAATTCCTTCTTACCCTTATCCTCCCTTTTACAGTAAGAGTCCCTCTTTGCACAATTAGAAGAGTTGTGAACCACAGTTTCATTGTTACTGGTTTGACAACCTTCATGCTCATCCCTCATTCGAACACTGGGATCTAAAGCTAAACGTGTGACTCCCCACCAGCATCCATCCGACAATCTAGCTGCATTTTTGCGTACTTCCAGAACTTGTTGGGGCTCTTTAAACTTTGAAAAACCCTTTCTGACTATCAAAGGATTTTTAACTCTCACCCAATCACCAACCTTGAGGACTTTTTTTTTCGGTGTAACCCTCCACCTATTTCTTCCCATTTCATCAGAATTACCTTTTGCTGACTGCCAAGCCTCCCTCAGATTACTACCTTCATGAAGTAGATCAATCATCCAAAAAGGACATAGTTCTGAGGTCGCAATCCTACCCCTCATCAATTCAAAAGGAGTCTTGCCCGTGGCAACATGTGGTGTTGTGCGATGAGACCAAATCAATTCTTTAATGGCTTGCCCTACAGACATGTTAGATTTAATTGCTGCTTGGATACACTCAACAAGTACACGATTAAAGCGTTCAACAATACCATTATTTTGAGGATGATAGAGAGGCGTCCTTATGTGTTTGATGCCACACTTGTTCAAAAAATGGGTCATATCCGTAGATACAAATTGTACTCCGTTGTCCGTCATTATTTGTTCAGGTAATCCTTCCCTACTGAAAACATCTTTTAGACATTTATTAACACTTTGTGTAGTGGGAAGTCTTATAGGAAATACCTCAACCCATCTAGAAAGATGATCTACTATAACCATAAAATACCTCAAATCCGGAGGTAGTACATGATAAGGACCAAGAAAATCTAAACCAATTTTCTGCCAAGCTCTTTCTGGTGATGGAACAAAAGAATCACAACTTCCTTGAGTAACCAGAACTTTGTCACTTACACAGCACCTGGGGCAACTCTTCACTAGCTCATCAATTTCCTTATCCATCCTTGGCCACCAGAAATCAGATCTTAATTTCCTTTTTGTGATAGTAGAACCAAGATGACCAATATGTGCTTTAAGAATCAGGTCTCTCCTAAGACACTCTGGTGGAATAAGTTTGTCACCTCTAATAAGTTTGTCACCCTCAACAGACAATTCCTCAGAAATTTTCCAAAAAGGTTGTAAATTAGGCGAGAGAGTCTTCTCTTTAGGCCACCCAATCTTCACATAATGAATGACATCGCACAACAGTTTGTCATTATGTAACGACTTAATCCACACATTTTCATCCAAAGACTCAGCAATGCATGCTATGAAACATTCTTCAACCTCAGTATCCCATTCAAGTTGTTCCTCTTCATCTGATATAGGTAAACGGGATAGGCAATCAGCCCTACTGTTTTTTCCTCCCGGAATATACTCAATCGAAAAATTAAACTCTAACAATTTGGCAGATAACCGTGCTATGCGAGCAGTTGAGCGTTTAATTTTCCTTCCTGATAAAATTTCCACCAGGGGACGGTGATCAGTTTTTTATGTAAAATGCCTACCCCAGAGGTATTGTTTGAATTTTTCCGCACTCCATACACAGGCCAGGAGTTCTTTTTCAATAACAGAATACTTCCGCTCAACTACCCGCAATGTCCTTGAAGCAAACCCAATGGTGCACTCCTTGCCCCCATCAGAAACCTGTGTTAACACTGCGCCCAACCCATATTCACATGCATCCACAGTTACAATGGTCTTTTTACTATCTGAAAAAGGTTGTAAAAATGGTGAGTTGACAATCTGTTGTTTAATGTGCTCAAAAGCCTTATTGCACTCTTTAGACCAAAAGAACAATTGCTTGCTTTTAAGCATAGCCCTAAAACATTCAGAAGTCTTAGCAAAATCCTTTAAAAACTTTGCATAAAATTCACATAATCCCAAAAAAGAAAGCAACTGTTCTTTAGTCTTGGGTGCAGGAGCATCGAGAATGCTCTTCACTAACTTAGGCCTGGGTTTGACACCGTGCTCAGATAAAACATGTCCTAGATACTCTATTTCCCGAGTTTTAAAGAGACATTTGTCTCTCCTTAAAGTGACACCTCTTTCTTCTAGAGTTTGCAAAACCCCTTCTAAAACTCTATCATGAACCACCTCAGTGTCAGCAAAGATTAGAATATCATCCTGAAACATGACTACATTGGGGTTGTCGGGGAACATGTCAGTCATTATTCTCTGAAAAGCAGCAGCCGCAGATGCCAAACCAAAAGGTAATCTGCAAAACTGGAAAGTCCCATCAGGCGTTACAAAAGCTGTGAGATAACGAGAAATAGCATCAAGCTCTACTTGGTGGTATGCCGATCTAAGATCCAACTTCGTAAACCAACTAGCAGAACACGCTTTTGCTATTAAATCATCAATCCTAGGCAACAGAAAACTATCAACCCAGATCGCTTCATTCACACTTCTTAAGTCCACACACAACCTCAGGTCACCAGAGCTTTTCTTCGCTAGAACAATAGGAGATAACCAAAGTGTGGCTTCAACCTTCTCTATTATGCCTTGTTCACACATATCCTTCAACAACCTAGACAATTCTGCCCTTACACTAAATGGAACATTCCTCAGTTTATGCTTCACAGGGACAACACCCTGTTTTAATTTGATAGTGTGTGTGACATTAGATATTTTACCCAACTTGTCCTGGAACAATCCTTTAAACCTCCGTTGCCAAGGACAACCCACCTCAGAAGATGTTTTAATACAGTTGGTATTGCTCCTATCAATAGACTCTGGTCTAATCCTTCCTGGTTTAATGATTAATTTAAAATCAGCTTGATGAATTAAGCCCAGAACGTTAATACCTTTCCTTGCCACATATACCTTCCCATGAATGGTCTCGCCAGAAATGGACAAAGTAGTCCAAAAATACCCAATCAAGTCAATCCTACTCCCTTCAAACGCCAAGGTAGTAACGTCGGGAGGGAAAAGAGTTTTGTCACTCCAAAACTCATTGAATTTGTCAAATGAGACAATAGTAATTCGTGCTCCTGTATCCACTAACAACTTGACAGCAACACCTCCCACCAACACCTCAATGTCAGGATCCATGACCATTTTGCTAGCAGATGACATATTGTCCTTGACCACTAGTACAAGTTCATTTTCATCCTGTTTCACCTTTCCCTCTTCAGCATCAATAACACAACGGACACTGCCTCTCTTCCCACCTCTGCAAACACGTGAAAAATGTCCCAGTTTGTTGCAGTTCCTGCATTGTTGGTTGACCGCAGGACAATTCCTGAAAGAGGAAACGTGGTTCAAAGATCCACATCTGTAACACATAGGGCCTGATTCTAACTTTGGAGGACGGTGTTAAACCGTCCCAAAAGTGGCGGATATACCACCTACCGTATTACGAGTCCATTATATCCTATGGAACTCGTAATACGGTAGGTGGTATATCCGCCACTTTTGAGACGGTTTAACACCGTCCTCCAAAGTTAGAATCAGGCCCATAGTCTTTTGATTTCCTCTGGAAGATAAGGCATTTTTCGAAAGTGGAGTAAAATCTGTTTTTTTCTCAGGACGAAACTGTTTCTTGTGATCATTGATCTGCGAATTCACCACTGCACCTGAAATGGAAACATTAGATAAAGACAATTCTAATTGCTTAGCATCTTCTAAAGAACACTCAATGCTCTTCGCTATGTCTATGGCTTTGTCCAAAGATGGATCTTTGCACGTTAACAATTTTTCTTGGATTCTTTTAGAGTAGCATCTTGCCACAAGTTGATCTCGTATCAATTGTGAGGTAAAATTTTCGAATTCACAATTGGCAGCTAACACTTTTAAAGCAGTAATGAAAGAATCCACACTTTCATTAGGATTTTGCACTCTGGTAAAGAATTTGTATCTATGTACTACAACATTCTTAGTTTTGATGAAATGCTTGTCCAGCTGCGCAACCGCCATTTCAAACTCATCTAATTCTTCTTCTTCACGTAATTCATAAACTGGTAGATGGTCAAAAATATTCTGTCCTTCCACACCCAAATAATAGTACATCAAACTTTTTTTCTCTCAGGCCTAAATTTATGGCCGTCAATAGCTCCTAAATAGGCCTTGAATGAGCGTAACCATAATCGCCATTCCAAAGAAGGATCACCAGGGTCCTGTAAAAAAGGTGATGGTGGTAATACGTTTTGCATTTCTTTTTAAAGAAAGTAAAACAAAAAAAAAACACTAAACAAAGGCAAAAGGACAAGGGAAAAAAAAAAATTATGGTTGTGTATAAACAAAAATCCCACGAAAGATAGTCTTCCAGCAAGAAGTTAATTCTTTCCCCAATCTTTCCTGGTCCGATTTCTATTTTGATGATCAGAAGGTTTCAGAATAAGGTCCTTCTTCTCTGTTCCTTGTTCTTCATGCGAGTGCGAAGCAGCGAAAAAAAAACAGAAAATCAGCACTCAATATTGACTGCACACGTAAGGTAGGAGCGCTGTACAAATTAATGCGCTCCAGGCAATGAAAAAAAAAACACATGTGCGCTCATTGACGTTCGTCCGATGCACACGCGCCACTTGGAACACCAGTAATGTGCTGTGCTCGCGCTAGAGATGCCGTTAGGATAACCGGTATCTCAAGGATCAAAAACACTCTGTGCCCCCAAGGTCAAGCTCCGAATACACGGAGACGTTTAGAAACGTTGAAAAATAGCAACAAGAAAAATAAATCAAAAGATAAGGAAACTGTCCCCGACCGTACCGCCGTATAACCGATGAGAGACAGGATCAGCTACTGCAGCCATCGCTTCATCCTCGTCGCCATAAATGAAGTAAGGAATCCAACGAAGAGTGTTGCGGTATTTAACTTGTTTATTGTCTTCAATAAAGCCGCTTAAGTAAACAGTGTAAAAGGGGCACAGAGCAAGGAGAGAAGCGACTCTGAATCCGTGGGCGTCAAGTGGAATGTGCCGACATCATCGGCCTCGTCCGGAGATTCCATATGACACACACGAATTCTAGATCACATCACAACAGGCACCCATCCTGGAATCCATCTACACCTCGGTACTGTGTTTTATCGCTAGTGCATGGAAGTCTGGAAGCGCCCATATTGGTAAGTACGGGAAGTACGACGGTTGCACATACACTGGTTGTATTGATTTTGATGACTGTCTTGTTGATGTATGGGGATATAGCTGATATACTCCTTCTTTGATATATGGCACTGTTTGGCTTTACGGTGTTTGTGCTCTGTATGTGTATTGCACACATGCCAATAAGAACAATCATAAAAAAGGGTTGGGAGTGGCCAGAACACACGTCTTCTACCTGTGTACTGGAGGACAAACAGCTCCTGACAACCCATGGAATACACCACCACTGTAAGGCCCAGATAACTGAGCACTACTTGCCAGCCTGGAGAACCCAGAGCCACATGTTAGCTCTGAAAACTGAGAAACTCTTGCTGCAGACACACCCCATCCACAGCTGTCAGCTCAGAGGACCCAGAGTCACCTGTCAGCTCCAGGAACCCAAAGTAATTAGATAGCCCAAGGAAGCCAGGGATACATACCAGCCCCAGGATCCTGGAATAACCTGTAATTGTCAGGAGCACAGATCCGCCCATCTGCCCAGAGAAACCAGAGTGACCTGTTAATCCTGAGAATCCAGAGCCCCCCCCGCCCAGGTCATTGCAGCCCAAAGAAATTGTTAGCCCCCTGAGTCCAGAGTTGCCTGTCACCAGGACCAGAATAGCCATTTATGCCATTGGGCATTTCCATGGTGGGTTGGAGCTACCCATGGCAGTGGGTTTTTGAAATCCCAGGGCTGCAACTGACACCCCTCCTAATTTCTCCAGCACCCCAGGGTTAATTACAGAAAGCATAATGGAGTCTCAGAGATCAGAGATGCAGAAGAGAGAGAGATCACAGAGGAAAATGAGACAGACTTGAGAAATGAGGGAGACAGAAGAGAAGGCGAAAGACAGACAATGGGGGAGTGAACGTCAGATGGAGAGGAAAGATGAAGGGGCTGTGGAGGGTTGGAAAAGTTTTGCCATCGGTTCATTCTTACCTATCAGCCTAGAGGACTTAGAGCCACTCACGGGCAGCACCTCCATAAGCACGGAGGAGCGTGCCCCCCCCCCCTCCTTCTCTACCCCCACCAGAAGCTCCGCACTCCTCCTCACTGCGTATGCATGTTTGGCTGGCTGCCTCGGGCCGGCCAAACACACATGCGCAGAAGGGTCTCTCCAGCCCAGCAACACATTTACTGGGCTGGAGAGGGCCTGCACAGGCTCCTAGTCTGCCTGGGAGTGCCAGCCAATCCTGATGCTGCTTTAACCGCAGGGCAGGCTGGAAGCCTGTGCTGGAGGAGATGGAAGAGCAGAGGAACGGAGTGTTGTTTTTTATATATATTTTTTTACGTTATGTGTTGTTCCCCAATTCCAAACCCCACTGCCCGCGTGCGCCGCCCTGCCACCCCGGGTAGCCGCGACTGGAGCCACTGGCCACCTAGAGTCACCCGCAAGTCACTGGGGAGCTATTTCCTCAGTCTGGCAAGAAAGACTCAAAGAGCTGAATTTGCAAACATCGGCATTTAAATCTGCTGCAGAATCATATCTTAGGAAGTGTGCAGGGGCATCAGACTTAGAGCTTGGTGATATTACCGCCAAACTGCCACAGCAGTGGAGCTGAGAAAACCGATGGTGTTCCACTTGCTGCCTTTAGATGTTACAGTCCTACAACCAGTGTACTGGCAGCAGTTCACTGACAGATAGAGGACATCACAAGACCCAAAGGACAGCAGACAATGGCAGTGGCTACACAATAGAGGTAAGTCAGATTCCCCCACTGGACTTTTGCCATATGTGTCCCTCTGCATCACATATGACACAGCACATCACATACACACCATTATCCATTGCCATTCCACCACAGCGCAATGTATGCATGCCACAAACACACATTGCCATACATCCGTACCACAGCATACACACAGTAGGGATGCTATACCCACACACGACACAACCACAACAACTAACACAACTACACACTAATTTACACAAACACAACTACACACATCATGACAATGACTGCCACACAACAACACTCACCTGTATGTTGCATGCAACAACACAACACACTACAAAACATACAGCACAACATCAATGCCATATGCAAGTGGCACACATACTGACTGTAAAGAAATGGCTCCCTGTTGCAGTTACCCCCCACTTTTTGCCTGATACTGATGCTGACTTGACTGAGAAGTGTGCTGGGACCCTGCTAACCAGGCCCCAGCACCAGTGTTCCTTCACCTAAAATGTACCATTGTATCCACAATTGGCACACCCTGGCATTCAGATAAGTCCCTTGTAACTGGTACTTCTAGTACCAAGGGCCCTGATGCCAAGGAAGGTCTCTAAGGGCTGCAGCATGTCTTATGCCACCCTAGAGACCCCTCACTCAGCACAGACACACTGCTTGCCAGCTTGTGTGTGCTGGTGAGAACAAAATGAGTAAGTCGACATGGCACTCCCCTCAGGGTGCCATGCCAGCCTCTCACTGCCTATGCATGTATAGATCAGTCACCCCTCTAGCAGGCCTTACAGCCCTAAGGCAGGGTGCACTATACCATAGGTGAGGGTACCAGTGCATGAGCATGGTACCCCTACAGTGTCTAAGCAAAACCTTAGACATTGTAAGTGCAGGGTAGCCATAAGAGTATATGGTCTGGGAGTCTGTCAAACACGAACTCCACAGCACCATAATGGCTACACTGAAAACTGGGAAGTTTGGTATCAAACTTCTCAGCACAATAAATGCACACTGATGCCAGTGTACATTTTATTGCAAAATACACCCCAGAGGGCACCTTAGAGGTGCCCCCTGAAACTTAACCGACTGTCTGTGTAGGCTGACTAGTTCCAGCAGCCTGCCACACTAGAGACATGTTGCTGGCCCCATGGGGAGAGTGCCTTTGTCACTCTGAGGCCAGTAACAAAGCCTGCACTGGGTGGAGATGCTAACACCTCCCCCAGGCAGGAGCTGTAACACCTGGCGGTGAGCCTCAAAGGCTCACCCCTTTGTCACAGCCCAGCAGGGCACTCCAGCTTAGTGGAGTTGCCCGCCCCCTCCGGCCACGGCCCCCACTTTTGGCGGCAAGGCTGGAGGGAACAAAGAAAGCAACAAGGAGGAGTCACTGGCCAGTCAGGACAGCCCCTAAGGTGTCCTGAGCTGAAGTGACTCTAACTTTTAGAAATCCTCCATCTTGCAGATAGAGGATTCCCCCAATAGGGTTAGGCTTGTGACCCCCTCCCCTTGGGAGGAGGCACAAAGAGGGTGTACCCACCCTCAGGGCTAGTAGCCATTGGCTACTAACCCCCCAGACCTAAACACGCCCTTAAATTTAGTATTTAAGGGCTACCCTGAACCCTAGAAAATTAGATTCCTGCAACTACAAGAAGAAGGACTGCCTAGCTGAAAAACCCCTGCAGAGGAAGACCAGAAGACGACAACTGCCTTGGCTCCAGAAACTCACCGGCCTGTCTCCTGCCTTCCAAAGATCCTGCTCCAGCGACGCCTTCCAAAGGGACCAGCGACCTCGACATCCTCTGAGGACTGCCCCTGCTTCGAAAAGACAAGAAACTCCCGAGGACAGCGGACCTGCTCCAAGAAAAGCTGCAACTTTGTTTCCAGCAGCTTTAAAGAACCCTGCAAGCTCCCCGCAAAAGGCGTGAGACTTGCAACACTGCACCCGGCGACCCCGACTCGGCTGGTGGCGATCCAACACCTCAGGAGGGACCCCAGGACTACTCTAAGACTGTGAGTACAAAAACCTGTCCCCCCTGAGCCCCCACAGCGCCGCCTGCAGAGGGAATCCCGAGGCTTCCCCTGATCGCGACTCTTTGAATCCAAAGTCCCGACGCCTGGGAGAGACCCTGCACCCGCAGCCCCCAGGACCTGAAGGACCGGACTTTCACTGGAGAAGTGACCCCCGGGAGTCCCTCTCCCTTGCCCAAGTGGAGGTTTCCCCGAGGAATCCCCCCCTTGCCTGCCTGCAGCGCTGAAGAGATCCCGAGATCTCTCATAGACTAACATTGCGAACCCGACGCCTGTTTCTACACTGCACCCGGCCGCCCCCGCGCTGCTGAGGGTGAAATTTCTGTGTGGGCTTGTGTCCCCCCCGGTGCCCTACAAAACCCCCCTGGTCTGCCCTCCGAAGACGCGGGTACTTACCTGCAAACAGACCGGAACCGGGGCACCCCCTTCTCTCCATTCTAGCCTATGTGTTTTGGGCACCACTTTGAACTCTGCACCTGACCGGCCCTGAGCTGCTGGTGTGGTGACTTTGGGGTTGCTCTGAACCCCCAACGGTGGGCTACCTTGGACCAAGAACTAAGCCCTGTAAGTGTCTTACTTACCTGGTAAAACTAATCAAAACTTACCTCCCCTAGGAACTGTGAAAATTGCACTGTGTCCACTTTTAAAACAGCTATTTGTCAATAATTTGAAAAGTATACATGCAATTTTTATGATTTAAAGTTCCTAAAGTACTTACCTGCAATACCTTTCGAATGAGATATTACATGTAGAATTTGAACCTGTGGTTCTTAAAATAAACTAAGAAAAGATATTTTTCTATACAAAAACCTATTGGCTGGATTTGTCTCTGAGTGTGTGTACCTCATTTATTGTCTATGTGTATGTACAACAAATGCTTAACACTACTCCTTGGATAAGCCTACTGCTCGACCACACTACCACAAAATAGAGCATTAGTATTATCTATTTTTACCACTATCTTACCTCTAAGGGGAACCCTTGGACTCTGTGCATACTATTCCTTACTTTGAAATAGTGCATACAGAGCCAACTTCCTACACTGACCAACCACAGCACCCGCTACACCTTCCTCCACCTCAATCAGCCAATCGCATCGCACACATACATACACTTATGGACTCACACACTCAACTCGAAGCACAACATGACAGGTACAGGTCCAGGTCCATTTGCAAACACATGGACACAGTTGACAACTGTGATAGTACTGTCATTGTGATGCAGCATTCATTTACCAATGAATACTGATGCCATAATGACAGTTGTGTATGTATGTGATATGTGTTGTGTAGCAGTGTGTCCCCACCTGTGTCTGACCCACTTTTGTCCCCGACATGTGCATGTCACAGTAACATTAAAGAATTACTTTGGCATGTATATGTATAGCCAATGCAGGTTCCCTACCTTTGTGTCCAGCGGAGGTGAGAGGGGGCTCGTGTTTTCTCTGTGGTCCTGTGGCAGCAGCAACAGAGGGTGTTGTCCAGTCGTGCCCAGCCGTAAAGAAAGTGGAATCAGGAAAAAAGATGAGTTTTCGCCCATATTCCCCACCAATCCGCCAAATCAGACTTGGAGGTTGGACTCCCACTTTTTGCTTGGCGGTAAGGCACATTCAAATCGGCACGTCGGTAAGTGTGGCTGGAGTCCCACCTCTAGCCAGTCTTTCTTCTGGTGCCTTGGTGGTGGATAGGAATATTTGGCAGAGTCAGCAGGACTAGGACGGGTTATTGTCTATGGACTGCCAACATCTAAATCTGGTGTCTGCGGCCCACCAAGGAGGTGCACTGGTTTTCAGTCGAAAAACTGACAGCGTGACCGTTTTCGTCAACATCTAAATCAGGCCTTTAGTTCTCTATAAAACACAAAGCAATAGACTGATTCCATTAGACATTGTAATCTAGGCCTCCTCCCAGGTTACTTCTATGCTCTCCGGAACCCAATAAAGCATTGTACTCATTTGTAAATCCATTAGGGCTTGATCTTGATATTGGAGGGCGAGGGAGGACTGGGTCACCTATGAAAAATAGACATTGAATCCATAGGATGAGTAATCAATTTGAGCATCAGCGTATTAATGCTGTCATTTGATTTGCATACAATTGTCTCCGAAGAATAAACTATGGGTATATCTTTGCATCCTTAGGAAGGTGGTATCTGTTTCTAGGGAAATTCATTTGTAAGATTTTAATTTATAGGTTAGAAACAGTTCAACATATATTAGTTTCCATTTCCATTGCAGTACATTCTTAAGATGTGATGTCCGAGGGCCAAACTACATTGAACTGTTCACTCACTGGCACCAGGTGGCTTTGTAGAACCTGGGCCAGTATCAGTAAGCACCTGTACCTGATGAGGGGGAGCCCAACGTGGGACTGGGGTGGCTGCCTCAGACTTGGTAGCCCAACTTACTCACTTCTGTGGTAAGGGGCCCTGCCTCCTCTGAACATCACTACACAGCTTCCCTGTGTTCCCTGAGGCCTCCCTCCCTAAAGCCTTGCCCCTGGTCATTGGGTGCCCCATGGAGGGCCTATTGATGGGTACTACTAGCTGGCTCGGAGCACTCATGTGGATACAGGACCCTGGGTGCCTGCCCAATGCCGTACTTCATTGACCATATCTCAAGTTCATTGGTCACACAGGCCTGCAGTGGCCTCTCTCCCTGGACGTAAGGTAACCACATATCTTCATCCAGGGCCGGAAGCACGAAGACCACTCACCCTACCATACAACAGACACTGCTGGATTTTTTCTGCCCTTGACCTGGCAATGAACCGAGTTAGCTGCTCATGCTGCCCGCACATACCTAAAGGTTGACTCTGCAAGCTGGTCAACTGTGAGCTCCAACACTGACTCCCTCGCTTGACTTAGAGGACTCCTCAGAACACCACCCCACCAAGAGACATTCTTCATGGGCACATCAGTATGAGAAACGCTGTTGTGACTAAGATTCCTCAGAGAAGATACCTACATAAACAAACTAGACCCCATGCCAAGTCTTTTGGATCTTAGAGGGTAGAGGAGGAAGAGTCCATGAGAGGCAGAAGCGAGACTGATACCTCAATGAGAGAACAGACTCAATGTGTCCGAGACCTGGCTGGTGATGAAAACCCCGTTTGATGCTGCCAGAACTCTGTTCACAAGGACATTACTAGCTACGGATTGGAAACATCATGAACTTCCCACTTAAGAATCCTCTCCGCCAGCAGCATCGCATCCTAACATAGATAGGGAGGCCGGCCTAAATAGCCAATGTTGTAGATTGCAGAACTATGTTGTTAAAGTTTGTTGGGGCTACAGATTCTTCTAGGATAGAAGTGTGGTGTGGGAGGTGTTGAAAGGCTCTGGGGTTGGTTTTGTGTTTTTTACTTTTAATAGTTCTATTTTAGTTAATGTTCACATATAACGCACACCCACTGTACCATGCTTACAGCCATCGCATGATATAGGCAGACTTCGTAAGGGCTGGTATGGGTGGCTAGGAGGCATCAATGTCCATCAAACCCATTACACCTACTTCTCCTCTACATCCCACTTGGATACATTTATGATAATGACCTGGAACATCAATGGGCTGAACGACAGCATCAAGCATGATGGTCCTTTGATTTGCGAACCGCCACTCACTTCAAGATACACACTTCCTGGGCAACATTGTCCTGTCCTAGCAGCCCATGCTGGCTATGACAGAGTATTCCATATAGGCCATAGTAAAAGCTTGCGAGGCACCATAATTCTTTTTCATTGCAGCTTCCCCTCCTCGATTACTTACTCCTCCACCAACTCCCATGGCTGAATTACAGTAGTGTGAGGTCTCCTATAGGGTGTTTATTATAGCTTCCTCTCAATCTAGATCTCACCGCAACTAATGAGCAAAACCCTTACAGACATACAGGTAGTAGGTCTTGGCCTTCCCTGGCCACACTATCCTCTGAGGAGATTTTAATGAAGTGCTGGACCCAGAGAATGACTGCACAGGAGTCAGTGCTCTGAGCCCACGCAGATCCTCCCTTCTGGCAGACTGAACTAGCAACCCGGGCCTCTGTGATGTTTGGAACATGCTCCAGTGACTATGCGCCTGGGGCCGATGGTGGGAGGTGGGAGGACTGTGACCTATGTGGCTATTAAACGCCTGGTACCCCCAGTGCTCCCAATACCTCCTAAAGGAACTAAATACCTACTTTGACCTAAATCGGGACTTGGTGGACAGTCCTGGGACCCTGGTGGTGGGTAAGGAAGTCTTGAGGGATAAGGCGATGGCCTACATGGCCGGAAAATCCAAAACCAGACTCCAGAAGATAGTGAACATTGAAGCCATTCTGCTTCACTTTGGGCATAAGCATCAAAGGAAACAAGCCGGACACACCAAGCGATGGCTTGCAGTATACCAAACCTCCCTGAGCCAATTCTGCCATGAGAAGGTCAAGAAATATTGGATAACCACTCAAGCATGGGCCTATGATTGGGTTGATAAGACCAGTAACTTACTCCATTGGTTTGTGACCAGTGGGTCATGAGCCGGCTGATTCCGAAGATTAGGGAAGCCAGGAGAAACACACTTACTACTTTGGTGGAGATTGCAGCTGAATTCACTTCATTCTACAATAGACTGCATGCACAGCACCCTTCTGTCTAACACACCCTTTCATTGATGACCTCCTCCTAACTGCCCTGCCAGATGCAGCCAGGGCATCACTGAACCAACCCATTACCCCAGAAGAAATCATTACAGCAATAACAAATATGCAACCGGGCAAGATGCCGAGACAGGACTGCTTCCAGGCACAGTATTCCTCCAGGTTTAGGAATACGCTTCCTCACATCTTGTCAGTCTATATCGAGACACGCAAGGGGAGGTAATTTCCCTCCTGAGCTGGATATAGCCGCCATTGTAGTTATCTATAAGGCTGAGAAAACCCTGGACGACTGCTCCTCCTACTGCCTGTTTTCACTAAACAACATCGAATTGAAAATTTCACCAAAATACTTGCTAGAAGGTTACTGCTCCTGATTAATCCACACAAATGCAGCTTTATGCCACACTGCAGCACACACCATTGAATACTCAGAGTCCATGCTGCGCTTGCCTGCCACCACACATTCCTAGACCCCACACCACTCCTGTTACTAGATTTAGAAAAAGCCTTTGACTCCTTTGTTGGTCCTTTCTCTTTTAGGTTCTTACTCAGATGGGCTTTTTACCATGCTTCCTCTCTCTTCGTAAAATGCCTTATGCCAAACCCCAAGCAAAAGTGAGTATCAGTGGTGTCCTCTCTTCCATATTCCCCATTTGGTCATGGCACCTGACAGGGCTGACCCTCTTCTCACTCCTGTTTGTGCTGGTCATGGAATCTCTAGCAACATAGATTAGTTGTGACAACCAGTTCTAGGGCTTTTGCTGGTATGATGGCTTTGAGAACAGCATAGCACTACTGTATATGCAGATGATGTTCTGCTCTATATGTGACGCCCAGATATCTCAGGCCCTTGGCCACTCCAGATATTGCTTCTCTATGGTGGGGCCTTTGGGCTGCAGGTCAGTTGGACAAAATTGACAAAATTGCTCCTTATACCTCTTAAAGGCAACAGCTCAATTACGGCCTGGCAGTCCCGGATCAAGCTGCGCTGTCTCAGCTTCCAATATCTCGTCATCCACAATACCCTGGAGCCAGAACTGACCTTGAGGCTCAATCTCCGAACCTTAGTGCCTTGCGTTATCTGTGGCATGACCAAATCTTATATATAATGCAAAACTTCCCCCTCCTCATCCCCCAATGTGGTTTAAACAGCTTGCAGGGAAGATATGGGTGTTTCTGTGGCAAAACAAGACTATGAAAATTACCTCTTATAAATGCACACAGCCTACATATGATGGCGGGATGGCCTTGGCCGACTTGCATCTCTATTGCTGAGCATGCAAGTTCCTAATAATTAATGACTTGATCCTTGGAGATCATGAGGATCCAGCCTTCTGACTTGAGGTGTCCATGATTAGAAGTCAAAATATAGAGGGGCTGCCTTACAGAAACCCCCTCCCTAGATAGCTCCCAGAGATAACCCAAGTGTCTCTCCTATGCAGGAGAGCAGCTGTCTGCTGGATCCGAAGTCAACATACAGAGGGGCTACTTTACAGAACCCCCCTCCCTAGAAAGCTCCCAGAGATAACCCAGTGCCTCGCCTATGCTGGAGAGAAGCTGTCTGCTGGATCCGATGGGATCACAAACCCACACAGGAAACGCCCCTGTGACATGGCACGTGGCTCATGCATTCTGCCCATCTTAAGGGCTACAAGTGTTGGAACCTAATTGGCATTTCAAAACTGGGTGATGGTGGGCGGGCTCACATAAGAAAACCTTCACAGATCTCCAGACAGATTTCACACAACACAAATCTCAATTCTACAGATACCTAAAACTATGTCACACACATCAATCCCTACTGACTGACCTGCTGGAACATAACCCCTTAGAGTCCAGAGTCACCTTCAGACCACTGGGGAATGGTGCTATCTCAACCCTCTACAGATCTCTGATAGCTAATACACACAATCATTTTGCCCCCGTTCGGGATAGCTGGGTAGGCCCCTTGGATGAAGGCGATTAGCGAGATGCAAAGATGACCCCGAGAGAGCTCCATACGCCTTAGCCTCATCACACTTAAATACCTCCACATGGCCTACACCTACACCCACCTCTTGCTACATACAGAGGTGCTGACGAAGGCTAGCTGACCTAGGTGCATGTCTGAAAGCTGCAGATTCTTCCTTGTGGTCTGAGAATGTCCCACTATCACAAGCTACTGGAGGGGTATCTTTGCCACCCTGTCCAAGATTGTAGAAAGCCTGATCCACTGCAGCCCACGCATTGCATTACTGGGCATCCTCGATGATTTGGGTGGCCTTAGAGGGGAACATACACTTGTGGGCATTAGGGTCACTGTGGCTAAACAGGACATTGTAAAGCATTAGAAGTCCATCCAGGCCTTTCTGCTGGTTGAATGGGCGGTGACAATGGACCATTATGCTAAGCAGAAGGAGCAGATATATCGAGCACAGGGCTGTCTGCACAAACATGATAAGGTTTGGGGGAAGTGGTGGTCCTATGATGACGAGCGTGCCTAATAGCAAAATGTGGCTACTGTTTTTCCCTTTAATTGTTCAACTGTAATTGGCTGGTGATTCATATTGTGTGTATGTGATGTACCCCTTTCACTCTGTTATACTGTATAAGAACATCAATAAAAATTGGTTATCAAAAAAAAGGTTAGGTACAGTTAGCCCAAAGGGCCTAATGTCATTGCCTTGAGGCATGCCCACCAATCAGTTCAATGAGAGCCCAGAGTTATCAAGCTATAGCCAGAGAACACACAGTCCTTGAACATGGACTGAGAGCTCAGACTCAACACTCAGGGGACGGAGGCCAGGCTATTGGTCAGTGGCCTGAGAGCACAGAGTCATCGATATAGTAATGACAGCACCGAGCTATCAATCAGGGACTGAGAGCCAGAACTATTGATCAAGGATAGTTAGTCAGTGGACTGAGACCACAAACCATCAGTCAGCGGAGTGATCAGGCAAAGACATTACTCTGTGACTGAGAGTCATCAATCAGTAATTGATATCACAGACCCAACTTTCAGTGACTGAGAAGATCCCCCAATAGATGTTCCAGATACTGAAGGTAGCGTTCATGGCTGAAGCCCTAAACCATAAATACAATGACTGCGATCAACAAGCCATCAACGAGTGAGCAAGATCCTGTAGTTGTTGGTCAGTGGTTTGAAAGCATGGATCCTATCGATCAGCATTTCAGAGCCTGCAGCTATTGACCAGTGTGCTGACAGCTTAGAGCCTAGGGTCCAAAAAGTAAAAGCCCAGAAATGGTGGAATGGGCAGAGAGCCCTGAGACATCAAACAGTAATTGAAAGCCATGTGTCAATCAGTGTACTCTAAACCCAAAACCTTTGTCAGTGACTGAGAAACCAGACCATTTGATTAGTGTACTGAGAATTCACAGCCATCGATCATTGATCAAATATTCAAGAGCCATTGAACCAACAATTGTATGCCCAGAGTCGCAATCAGTGGAATGAGAGCTGAGATACACCATGATTGACAGCACAGAGCCATCAAAAAGGTACACTGCAGCCGTAGATCAGTTGTTTATTTAGGATTCTTAAAAATAGGTCTCAGCTGTGGGGTATTAAATACTGTATATGGGAATAGCAAAATACTTTCAGAACCCAACTCTGTGGAAATTTCAGAACAAATGGAAGACGTCCACAAGCCTCTATAATTCTATTGATTTTGACACCTCCATTGAACATTCATTCCACACCTTCTTTGGTGACATTACATATGATATACATGTTCACCTGCAGACTTACACAGCAATTTCTGTGGCACAGGGCTCGCACCTGCTTCCGTGTACTGCATTATCCTGAAGGTGTCCGTCAAAGGTAACTGTTGCTTCCCATCCTCTTTGTCCCCTTTCCCTCTTACCGTCCCAATTTTCCTAAAAAATTGAAATAGTTAATATCTTACCTTTTTAATGCTTCACAAATACCTTAAGGCTAACAGCTGTAGTTAGCAACATAATTCTATTCAAATTAGTTATAGGCTGTTCTCAGTGTGCTTTTATAATACTAACATTTCCTTTAAATTAACTTATTGCCAACTCATCATAAACTTGTAATTTTCTAATATGTACCTATTTGGAAAATAATAAATCTCACTAAAATCAAGGAACAAGTATTTTATTCTGTGGCACTTGCAAATGTGCTGTGCTAATAGAACATTTTTAGATGTGCCTCAACTAATTTAGGGCTTGATTTATATTTGGCAGGCAGCCCACTCTCCGACAAGGTGAGGGAGTAACTATTCCGTCACCCTGATAGGTATGCTGGCCAAATTAAGAAATTTCCACTGGCCCAATGGAGATTTCTAGCATGGGCAGGAACCACTGCCACCATGGTACCTGTCAGTGCACTGTAATTTAGCTGTATGGTAAACATAGAATTTTTATTTATTTTCAAAGCAGGATTTTCTTTTTGAAAATAAAAAAGACAGTTCCACCCTCGCATTAGGGGTTTTCTCCCATGACGAGGGGGGCATTGAGCACTTCTCGCTGCCCCTTACCACCAGTTTTTCCTGTCAGTGACGGGCATCGAAAACAGCTGTATGTCCACCCATCTAAATTAGGTGAGCGGGAATACATCCAGACCTCCGACGGCCCTTACTCCGTTGTAGGGGATTGACCATGATGACTGAGGCAGAGTAGTCTATGCCATCGTCAAACCATGGTTCACCCACTACTAAATCAGGCGGGTGGACCGTAAAGTTGGTGGGGAGGGAACTCTGCTTCTGTTGAGATGGAGTTCCCTTTCCCCTTACACATAAATTATGCTCTTTGATGAAGTGAGTTGTGTGTAAATCTGAATCTAAATTTTTCTGAGACTTATAGGACCATAATTAGATTGTGAACGCTGAAACCCTTTTGTTTTTATTATTCTTGCTTTCTCCTTTAGTGGAACAATTTGTTAAGTACTTATGTATACTGAATATCAATCTCCAAAATGAAGGACCAATTAGGCAGTGTGGGGAGGGGTGGCTAGTAAGTGTAACTTTGCTGTGCACTCCAGCTTTCTCCCTGTGATCGATTTGTCTGGAAGGGCAGAGGTGTCAAGTGGGTCTACGTGTGCAAGTGCTTCAATGTGATTGTTATTATATTTGGGAGCACTTAATGCTCGTCTCCACTCCATCTCCTGGTGCCAGCTTCTGAAGCACCGAGGCGTCACGCGCTAATTGGTGTACTACAGTAATTGATAAAAGTCAACAGGCAAATGGATGGGCTGGCAAGGGCCTGGGGGAGATTCCTAAAGCCGCGGCACTTCGGGGACCGGCTCTGCAGCTCGGTGGTTAATGCAGTGCAATCCAGTCCAAGTCCTCACCAGAGGAAGGCAGGGATTTACTCATGAGGCTGCACTAACTGCAGTACATAGAGCAAGCATGAGGAATTATTGGCCCAGGGATGCAAGCATCGGTTGTACAGCACGTGCAGTGGCACTGGGGCCCAGGCGTCTCAGGGGTCTACTTCACCTCAATTAGGTGTTGTTTTTAATATTAAAATAGGGTGTGGGATGTAAATTCCTTGATTGCATTAGGACTTATGGTACACTTGCTAGGCCGCTAATTGAGCCCTGGACAAACGACTGTTTTGGGCACCCCCGAGTTGTAACACTAAACTGCACTCGAAATTACAAAGCAAAAGAAGGCGGGCTGAAAACGTCACCCAGTGTACATAGGAAGAGGCAATCGTGCAGTGGAAGCTCCTTCAGTGGGGCCTGTAGGCCAGTGACCCTCTGGATGAGGAGTGAGAAGAGCAGGGTGGCAGAACTGCGCTGCAGGTAGTAGGAAGGAACATATACCTGCACATGGAAACACCATTTCAGGCCGAGGACTCCAGAGTTTTCAAGCCTAAAATAACTTTATCTTAGCTGTTTCTTCTAAAATTGTCTTCATTTCAATGCAAAAGTAAATGTCCGTGCTTTTTTTTAAAGATCTCCCTCTTTATAAACGTAGACATAAACGCATACACGCAGCGCACATAGGTAATTGCCAAATTGCCGTGTGTCCATGGGGCAGCCTGTGCCCATTTCTTAACTTTCTATTACAAAATGTTTTGTTAGTCCATCTGCTTCATTTGACGTGAACAAAGACTACAATTTATAGAATACATCATCCTGTTAAGAGAAATCCAAGGGTTGGAAAAAGGTTCCCTTGCTGATTTAGAGTCACCCGGTACAAGTGCCCGAGTGCCCTTTGCTGGCTTGCCTGTTTCTTCTTTAGTCTTTGGCTCCTCAGTGTCTTCTCCCCCCTCCCAGGTCCATTTCTACAACCGACTTTCCTCCCTTTCCCTTTAGTCCTCTTGTCCTTGAGCCCATGGGCGACCTACATTGCCAGGTTATTACAGACACCGTTTCCAGTCCTGGATTTTTGTGTGATCGTCTAGTCCATTCTGGGTGTTGTAGTCTGGCATTGCTTCTAGTCAACGAATTAGACGAACACACCTAAAATCAACGATTCGAAGCTGAAAAGTTCAAGAAATCCTACTGAGCATCCCATTCTTGTTTGACCACTCTGAGGTTCAGAGCTCCCAAGCTTCCCAAGTTCATATGTGAACAGTTCGCCCAGTCCAGGTTTTGTTTACGTTCTGGGGTTGGTAGTCTTGATTTTAGAGTGGATTTAAAAGTACTACAAATCCCAGAAAGAAAGCACAGGTGCTCACGCTCAGATCTGAAAACCTTTCATTTCCTTAATTTGCCACTGTAAAAAGCGACAGTGGAAGCAACAGAGGCAACTCCAGGGCGGCACGTGCAGCAATGTTGGCCTCGTGCTTATTGTTCCACCCAGGTCTCAGTCTCCACCCGCATTACCATTGCAAGGGTAAGACAGTAAGAGACGTAGGCTGGAGACAGGGGGCTGGGCTGAGCCTAGGTGAAGTCAGCGCTTACGACCATTTTGTTTCTCACTATTTGTTCTGAAAAGCTGGTGGTTTTGGCAAGGACCCCTGCCCGCACCGCTGCATCATACACAAAGTGCATCTGCGTTTGGAACAAAATGAGCCACCCCGTACTAGCTTTCATGACAGATCGGTTATTAATACTATTAAGCTGTCTTGCTGGTCTTTCCTGTGCCCTCACTCAGATGCTGACAGAAAAAAGAATCTGGCAATTCTAAATTTCAGAAGTAAGCTTGGTAAGAGATACAAGTGGCAAAAACCATTGTTTCTCCTTATACTTCAGATGTATACACAATTCATGACAATTGAATGTTGGAAGACGCTTTACTTTGAATTTGAATATTGAGGACAAAAAAGTAAAGCTCAGAACATTTATTTTGTATTATTTTTATACTTCGTGAGGTAAAATGTGAAAAGTTCATCACAGTATTCGGTGCGTATTCACACGCTTAGGCCTTGATTACAAGTGAGACGTAGAGGAATTAAAGCAAGGAATGCCATTCCGTCTGATTATAGGAAGATAGGTTTCTCAACACCCGTTTTTCCCAGGAATTGGAAAACAATATCTTATTTTTTTCAGCCGATAAATCCGACCAGAAAAGCAGCATTAGGCTTGGGCTGCAGTGCTAGTCAAGCCTCATCCTCCGTTTAGTCCCCCCCTTGCCAGAAAGTACCTTCCTTTACCCCATCGTTTTCCTCCCAGCCCCCGTGCTTGCCACCAACCCCACCCAGAGGTCCACCCATGTATTTACCGTATGCACAGAGCAGGTGGTACTTTTATGCAATAAACCCGAGGGAACTGAAAATTCTGTTTGGTTTTATTAGTGGAAAAACTGGATCCACGGAATAGTTCCCCAATCCAGGGGATTTAACTCTTATCTGGATAATAATGTGAAGGATTTACCACATTAACGAATCGGCTCGTATTCAGGGCATAAAGTTCTTATTTAGAGTTGGATTGCAGATGTCCCGTATGCTGTATCAAGACTGCATTGATGTCTTGGCTCTCTCAAGTGGCAGATGGAACATCACATTTTCTGAAGGATGTCATGCTGCACTAACTCTAAATAAGGCCTTTAGGGCCAGATGTATGAAAGCTTTTTGCATTGGCAAACGGTGCGAATGCAAAAAGCCATTTCAGTATGTATGAAAGGTATTCTGAACGCAATTTTAAGGAATCGCTAAAATAGTGATTCCTTAAAATTGCGACCCTGTTTAGAGAGTCGCAAATTGCGACTCTCTAAATAAGAAATCACAAATAAGGATTCCTTATTTGCGATTTCTAAGCACATGTAAGAAGCAATTCCTAAATGCGATTTGGGCATTTAGGAATCGCTATTTACCACCAGGTTGAACCTGGTGGTAACCATGTGCAAATTTTAAAATTTAAAAAATGCATTTAAAATGCATTTTTAAAATTTACATGTAAAGCACACATGCCCATTTGGCATGTGAGCACCTTACATGTTGCAAAACATTATTTTGGGGTGCAGCAGAGGGGGCCTTAGGCCCCCAGCACCCTGTTTTTTTTCTCCAAAATTGTGATTTCTGGTTAAGAAATGCAAAAAATGTGCAGATATGGGCCTACAGGCCCATAGGTGCGAATGGGTCCGGTATCGCAATTTGCGATTCGGTAATAGCATTTGCGATTTTTAAGAAATCGCTATTACCGATTCGTAAATGTGATACATTGCATTTTGAGAATCAGAAATAGCGTTTTCTTAAAAAATCGCTATTTCCGACTCGCAAAAGGCCTCCGTGATACATCTGGCCCTTGGTACTGACTGCAAAACGGAGTGTCTTAAAATTAGTTTGTGGTCATGATTTTAACAGGTTACAATGGTAGCCATGTTGGAAGCCCCTGTGCACATATAAACCTTAGTGTTTCACACCTGGATTAAAGATTAAAGGCCTCTTATTGCATCAGTGTTTCACCCTAGCTATTTGGGGTGGGGTGTTTCAGAGGGTCATCATCAAGACAAAAAAGCATCAGTTAAGGAATACACGGATGGTGCACAGGGTCCATAACTAGTTGGGCTCAATCGTGCCTATAGCTGTTAAGGTCAGCAAATTCTGAAAAGAGGTGGTTAATACTCGTAAGTAGTTCTGCAAAATAAAATCGGTAAAATCTTAGAGTTCAAGGAAGATCAGTGCTGGGAAGGACATTGAGCCTCGTGTGCAGAGTGACCTTACCTGTCTTGTCTGTTCTACTAGGGTGACCACCTACTCCAGGTGATTACGGAAACTGTCTCCACTCTTGAACATTTCATCTACTAATTATTGTTTTCAAGTGTGTTATTCTAATTAGTTAAATGGAAGCAAAACAAGACTACAGCAGCCACACTGAAGTAGGCCATCCCACAAAATTACAGGGCTACAAACAGTGTACCTAACAACCTGGAGGGAGGTGGTCAACCTATAGGCAGAAGCTCAACCATCACTGCCTAGAAGAAGCTGCAAAGTGTAAGGGAGCATGGCCCCACAAGGGAATAAAATGTGGCTGCTGCCAGCAGGAGTTTTTCTTCACACTTTTACTGATGGAAGTTTTTAAAATGTCGCCTTCAAAAACATTTGTGGTGCATAAATCGAGAATCGTATCGTCAAGGTCTGATCTTGATGGTAAGTAGGTTTTGAGCAGCCTACATGTGTGCAGGTTGATATCCTTGCCTTCGATATAACATAAACCTAGTATACATTTATTTGTTCTTAGGCGAGGAGAAGAGTTCAGGAATGAAAGTGGAAACAAGAGACTACAGATTGGCATCACCCAAGCCTATAATCATAATGTGCAGAGCTCACAGTGCTATGGCAAGTACACCTGCCAAGGTCATAGAAAAAGTCAAGAGAACTTGGCATCCTGTTAAAGTAAAGTACACATAGTTAAAGAAGGTAATGTACAATAATCATGCTTGCACATAGCATAGACCAGCATTATGCACAAACTATTTCAACATAAGATCGCAACTATGTAAACATTCTCAGTGTGCTAAAATAACAGGACGCCATATTTACAAGATAAGAGAACAGCTCTGGAACGTGCAGCAATGAAATGTTTTGAGTTGAGCAGAGTATCAGAACGGCGTATCAGCATGATTAAACAACGAGAGCAGGTGCAACCATTAGGAACACACCAGTGCCCTGACGAGGTTGTGGTAGACTCCATTTCAAGCAAGGAAAATGCCCTTCCTGTCGGCTGGTTGGGTACTAACATGCAGGGTTCAGTAGACCCCTCCAGCCTTTGTGACCTGGTGCCACTGCACGTGCTGCACCGTCAAACTGAGTCATTATATGAAATATAAGACTGTGGCTTTTGATTTAAGGTACTATACAAATTGAATGAATGGAATTAGGGGAGGACGAAGCTGGGCCCAGCCCAACTTACAAAAGAATAAGCTGTGTCCTGTCTCCACACAAAGGGCTGTATCCCCCCTGCAGTTAGTCTGGAGCCAGGGCCATGAAGGCAGGGCATGTGTGCACTTCAAATGCATGCCCCTAGAAGCTTCTCCCCACTTCAAAGGCACAAGTGTGTATAAATACTGGACTTCAGACACCAACTCTTCAGTACACTTCTGGACCTGTGGAATGACTGCTGTGCTGCTACAAGGACTGCAACTCTGCTGGACAGCTGTTCTAAAGAAACTGCTGCACCACTGTGCTGAACTACTGCCTGTTGCCTTCTTGCCTAGGGAAGAAAAACTAGACCTGCAACTTCATCTTGAACCCAGAACCCCAGAGTGACTTCAAGGGCTAGTCTGCTGGCCACCTGACCTTAGCCTCAGGTTCATAAGAAGGCTCCTGAAACAGCTTCCGGAACCAGCTGCAGGGAGTCCCTGATCTCTAAGTGGTGCCTCTCAGGTCCTGGACCTTTGATGTGGCTCACAGGCTCTAAAATCAAGCTTTTGGGCTTTTCATGACCTGAAGGGGCCCATTTTTATACTAAGACTGCACCGCTCTCACCTAAATTCAGCGTGAGTCACCGTCAGCCTGTTTCTTCACACAGCAGCATCAGCCATTAACTGGGGACTGCCAATGAGAAGCACCACCCTGCCCCTCTGCGAGTCTTGATGTGCTCTTTGACCAGGCTGACAACCACCCATGATGCAATCCTTGCTCCTCACAACCCATAAAACATGACAAAGTAAAACTTCAGCTGGACTAACTTGGGATGCTCCATTATGGTCGGCCTGAATTTTCATCTTCAACCTTGTTCAGTGCAAACAGATAGCTTGTGTTGGCACTTTCTTCTTTTAGGTGCTACTTTTTCACTTTATTATTGGTCTTGTTTTATTTATTAAATTCAGAGCTATTTTTCTAACTTAGTGTGGGATCTTTTTTATACAGTGTTTTCACTATTTTACTGTTTGAAGTTTTGCACAACTTCTTTGCACATTGCCTCTAAGTTAAGCCTGACTGCTTTGTGCCAAGCTATCAGGGGGTTAAGCACAGGTTAATTTGGGGTTTGCAGAAACTGTCGTTGAAGCCAGCAGATGGAGGTCACTTATTTTCCTCTGTCATGGACATGTCTGACAGTGCATACCAACTGGACACAAGCAGTTGAATGTCATCATGCAGGGATACAACTAGAGTCCAAAACAGTCCGCATGTCTGTCTGCTGGGTATAGTAGCAACCAAGTCAAAAGTAAAATTAAGCAGACATTCATACATTTTGCTCTATAGCTATGACTGGCCATTCACCAGATGGGCCCAAGACCACCTAAATTGAACAGTTTGAAAAAACATAAGTAAGTGGTGTGTAGTGGAGGTAATATGCCCTGAAGTTGACTATGCAGGATGAGAAACTGGAGGTGGATCTAGAGTTGTGGTAGTCTCACCCTACAACTCCTACCAGATGAGCGGGTACTGGACATTATTGCCTATGATACTGAATCAGGGGAAGTAAAAGCGAAGTGCCCGGCAGCCAATGGAAAGTTGATGTGCATCTGAAAACTGTAAATTGTAATTCCCTAGTAAGAAGAAATGTGATGACTCTCCCAACAAGTGCATTCACTCAAATTTCAGGCAGCTACAGTGCCACATAAATACTTTATAACCACTTTAAAGTAACTTTAAAAGATGGCAGAACATAAATTACCATGTACCTGAGAACAGGATGTACATGCTAAATAAATAGAAGCTATGTACAGTAAAGGTTGAACATAAATAAAATAAGCACTGTAACATCCTTGTCACTGATAAGAGGGGAGTTGTTTTTAGGTGGATGTTACTAATGTACACAGGCTTTGCGCAGTCATTCTAAGTGAAGCGAGCCAACGGGTAAAGTGGGTTGACCCAATGCCTCAAGCTGGATGCTGTGGTGGTAAAAGCATAATGTGAATTTCAGTTTAATAGACCAGTAGTTGAAACCGGCTGACCAAAAAACCCTCTACGCATGCATATCTTTAGGAAGTTTTAGAAAACACAATAGCCTGGCTTTAAAGGCTAGACCTGAAAATCAGCGTGCACTGTAAATACAAAGAACAGGCCATTGTTCAATAGTGATGTTTCAATAGGAGTAAGAAAATGATGGAATAGGTTGTAGAAGGGAGCAGTTTCAACTGTTTTGTTATAATCAAGTGGAGCAACTTTGAGTGTGTTGTTGTTGGTTAGTGTCACTGGTGGTAATAAAAATGTCTTCTGTTTGCTTCACCCTCGGAAATATCTGTGGTCGTGTCTGACACACATCTCCTTATCCCTCCCTAAAAAATTATTGAGAATAAGACTAAGGAGGGCAGTTTGAGTACCAGTGCTATGCTGGGTTGTTGAATTTGGACTCAGGTGAATCTGAAAAAGAGAAAAGGTGAATGAAATGACAAAACAACCAGCAGATCTAAAGAGTTTTTTTTGAAGATAATATCTTTGACCAAAATGTGCAGCAAAAACCTGTCTCTACACAATGACCTTCAAAACAACTTCACTGCTCGTTGAAGCTATGACCACAAACTTATTTCGGCTCACTCAGTTGTTCATTGGGCACATTGTCTAGTATTTTTACAGGGTGTCACTCAGTCAGTCAATCTACTTTATTTCTGCAATATGCCATAAATAGCAAGGTGGTACAATGTACAAACATAAAAGGTCATATAAATAACACCAGAGGGCAATAAAACATGAAAATCACTATCAATAAAATTCCAAAAAATCAGGAGGAAATTTCTTCTCTTTCACATTAAAATCTCAGGTTAAATTTACAAGCTCATACCGGTCTCTAATTCGAATTGCACTCTTAATCAAATTTAACACAGCATGGCACAAATTAATCGTGGTTAATTTCTGTAAGAATTCCATTGCGGGACGATGTTGTCTAAACTCCCCTTGACGCAACAATGGAGTCAAAAAGGACCTTCTTGGATCTGCATAGAGTGGACAGAACAAAATAAAGTGACAAGTGATTTGTTTGGTGAAATGTTCACAATTACAATGGGGTAAGTCCCGCAACCAAAAACATTGTGATGGGAAGGCTACTTTAAAATGGATCAGATTGAATCTAAAATATGTTAAAAGAAGCCCGTGATTTGGATTTTCTATCCATCTCACAATATGGCTCTGTGGCTTTAACTGTAACAATCTGCGAATACAGGTCCACCAATTTCATATCCAAGACACCTTTTAGCCTCTCCTCTCCACAGCGGGTTGCATACCTGTCTTTCACAATCAATTTGGCATTCCTTGGAAGATTTTACATACATCAACCACAGTATCTTGTTCACATTATCTAGAGCTAGACAATCTAGCATACAGGTTCTGACTAAATCTGCTTCTGGGTTTTGCCAACACTTAATCCACAATAACAGTGGCAAGACTTTTATTTGTTCGGTTATGTAAGGGAGGCCCACCCGCTCGTGGCATATCAAATTTGCTGTATTTTTTGGGACTGCAAGCAACCTACGGGTAAAGGCATTCTCAATATATTGGAGATTATCTGATTTCTGGTAACCTCAGACCCCTGCCCCATAAATAGGTGCAGCAGTGCATTTGGCTTTATACAGGGTGATCATCTCTACCAGAGGTTTATGCCTAATAGCCTAGCAAATCGAAAAATGCCCTCCACTTTTCTTTTAGTTGTTGTACTTTCGCGAAGATGTGTGATTTTCACCCTAGGAAAGAGCTAAAAACGATAACTAAAATTATTTGTATGTTTTAAAATGGTACCCCCATTCTAAAGTGTGTCACTTTCTTGCATAATGGTCCGCATTGTCCTGGTATATGATTTTGAGTGGTTTACCTTTAAGTCCATGCGTTCCATATATTCAGTGAAGAGATCTAATAACTTCTGCAGTGCAATAGGTGTGCGAGCAATCAGAACCGCATCATTGGCATACAACAATATTGGCACGGAATGATCCCCCACTTTTCGAACGTCCACACCTGCCCGGGATAAATGATCTGTAATTCCATTAATATAAATTAAGAACAAAAAAGGTGCTAAAATGCAACCCTGTCTGACGCCTCTCATGGACTTTATTAGAGACGATTGTTTCCCTTGTGGGCCATATCTGACTGATACTTTAAGATCACAATGCAAGCGTCTCAATGAAATAAGCAAGTCTGAATCCACCCCCATTGTCTGTATGATCTCCCATAATTTATCCCTATTAACCAAGTCAAAGGCACTTGACAGATCAATAAATGCCATATGGATGGCATCACCCTTGGCCTTTACATATTTACTAGTAATCAAATTAGATTTAGTATTTGCTCCACAGTTCCTATACCTGGCCTGAAGCCAAACTGGACGGGAGTTAAAATCTTGCTCTCTGCAGCCCACGTCTCAAGTTGGGCAAGGATGACCCTTCCCTGGATCTTTGCTGTGGAGTGTATTAGAGATACTAGCCTATATCAGGCTGGGCACAATTTATCTCCCTTTTTAAAAATGGGGACAAGGATGGCTGTTTTCCACAACTCAGTAATATGCTCCACCACTTCACTTCTTAAAACATTTCTCACAACTGGAGCCCATAAATTTATGTTTGATTTAAAAATATCAACAGGGACCCCTTCCGGACCTGGAGATTTACCATAGGTAGATTTTTAAAGTGCAAAGAGAACCTCACAAATTTCTATGGAAAGATTCAGGGGTACTGGTGCTGGCTCTGGTTGAGAAAAACAAAAGGAAGCCCCTTGAAGCTGCCAGCCACTTTCAGTTGATTGAAAAATACCCTTGAAATGTGCCACCCACTGGTCCTCCGGAATTATAGCTTCCAATTGGGCGTGTCGTCCTTACAAAACTAAGGCTGGTTTATGATGGCCCAGAACCTCTCATTACCCGTAAATGATGAGGCCAGGGCCAGCTTTTCCCAGGGCCAGGGTCTTTTATAGACCTCTTCCTTTCTTCAACGGCGGACTGATAGTCACGCCTAGCCTTTTTAATGTCCACAGGGTTGCTCAGGGTATTTTTATGTACTGCCTTTAGAAGCTTGTGCGCCTCCGAACTGATGGCGTTGAACCAGCGTTGCGAAGTGATCCTAAGACTGGGTTTATGAATGACCAGACATTCAGAAATCGCCCACATAAGATTTTAAATTCCGTAAGGACTGAGCTGTTGATACAATCCTCATCTAAACATGCAAAGATGGACTCTATGTTATCCTGAACGATTTTCTGGTTAAAACTAATATGCAAACTGTATTGGTGGTGCACCACTTTGTTAACCATTATCAGATCAACTATAAAGAAAGTCCAATTCTCTTGTAGCATGAATAAATCAAATCTTATTTTTATTTTCTTCCATTTCCATTAATTTCTTCCATATTGATCTTGATAAAATGTAATATACATAAAGGTAACAGCCAACACGTTTCGCCCTTTAACATAGGGCTTCTTCAGGGCTGTAACGTCATGTAAAACAATAATAAACACGCTGACAACATTTAAATACATAATGAGAACAGAACAAAATCATAAGACAAGACATGGAAATAAATAAAAATGAACATATATATGTGTAAGTAAATGCACAGCGGTAAGTCCAAAAAATATGTTGAGCTGACCTGAACTATAATACAAACACAATAATGTGACAAGGGAAACTGGCAAAGAGATAGGTTCATAACTAAAGAGTACGAAGTGAGTTGAAAAATATATAAGATGAAAAAGAGAAGGAAGGCAAAAGATGTTTGATATACTATGAAAATTAAGGTGTAACCCAGTGTAAAAAAACAAAATGGTGTTCAGGTGATCATGCAATAGCCAAATGTAAATGGACATGGGCATACCTATATATTTTCCGGCAGGTAAAGGTTTAAATATTCTTCAGGTAAATATTCTTAGTGAATCTGATGAAAAAAGAAACAAAAAGGAGGGATAAACCAGATCCTTGTGTGATTGATGCAATGGAGGCCAAGGCGGTAAGTACCAAAGGAAATGTACGAGATAAGTATATCCAGCCAAACCCCCCCTTTATTTATGACATTTGTGCGTTTCTCAAATATGAGTGAGATATGTTGCTCATAGAGTGACAGTGGACAAAAGACCGTCCACCGATAATCGTTATCAAGCATTCGTTTTTTTAAAACATCAGTATTTTTTAAATTAAATTCCCCACCAATGCAGGTAATGTAGTAAAAAATAGATTATCTTACCCAGACAGAAGAAATTCGAAATGATATTACCCGTGGCCTTTGTCGTGTTTGACAAGCCGTTTGTAATGTAAGGGGTCCCACAGCACTTCGCCGACCTCCGATTTAAATATACCACTGCCGTCCCAGTGTGAGTACGCTTCTTATTAAAATTACTCTAAGCACGGAAATCCAAGTGAAATATAGAAATGGACGATGGACCAAACAGTCAAGGAGAAAAAAAGAATGGCGGCCATCTTGGTGGTGTTCTGAACAAACGTCCTTATTGCATCGAGAAAATACTTTTTTCACAGAATCAGTGTAAAGAAGAAGAAGAAAGGTGGGGAGGGAGCGGCCATCTTATTGTATATTGCAATGAAAGGGTACTCAATATACTTTTGGACCAAATATCCAAACATAATATGGGACCTATTTGTACATGTCATCAATTAGTAAAATTAGCATTCTAATAATACAAAAATACTGAAATATGTACAATTGCTAAGAAATATACAAACATATTGTGAATGATGGTAATAACCAGTAAAGAAAATGTTAACATCATAAGCAAGGAGACAAACGCGGTGCCAAAATATTGATGATCACTATTGCCTCGATATACCCCACATCATTAATCTTTGTTGTTAGTCCAAGTACAAAACATAGTTACAGAGAGTGGTTGAACTAAAAATGGAATATCAAGTACTTTACTATATCCACATAGCCACTTTGAACCGTACACAAAGCTAGACAATTTAATGTATGGGAAAGTAAAGCATTGGTATAAAAAGTAGTGAAATTCGTGGTCCGTATTGTGATCCAGCTCAACCGCTCGTAAGTGGCAGATCCAGGCCTCCTCCTTTTGGCGCAATATGGGTTCTCTGTTCCCTCCTCTTGGGTGAGGGGTGGTCTATTCCTTGAAACCAGATATGTGCATCATCTGGATGAAACAGTGTTATGTGAGAAGTTAGTGGATATCAAGTGTCGTTATTTTTAATAGCTAGTATATGTTCTTGTATTCTTAATTTAAGAGACCGCACAGTGCTACCTACATAAATCTTGTTGCATGTACATCCTAAGATGTAAATCACGAATTTTGTAATGCAGTTAATAAAGTGCTTAATGGTATATGTCCTAGTAGTGTTATAACAAAAGTCTTTAGATTTATCCAAACCCAGGGCTCAAATGTTGCAATCATGGCATGAAAAATAACCATTCGGTTTCGTAGAAAGCCAAGTGGTTTTGTTTGGGACAGCAACATAGCTAGGGCATAGTTGGTCCATGAGTGTCATGGCCCTGCGATAGGGGATCTTAGGTGTTTTGGATATGTGCCCTTTTAGTCCCGGAATGTCAGTCAGCAAGTGCCAGTGGCGTCTTAAAATTTTAAAGATGTCCTGGCTTTGGACTGAGTATCGGGTCACAAAAGACAACTGCTCAGAGCATTGCCTTTTATCTTGATGGGATTTTACAATCAAAGTTTCTTTCCTAGAGATTTTCATAATCCGTTTTTCCACATTAGAGAGGGTCTTGTCATCATATCCTCTCTTAGTGAATCTCTGTTTAACTTGTTGAATTTGTGTGAGAAATGTGTCATTGGTACTACAGTTGCGTCTCGCACACACCATCTCACCAAATGGGATATTATGAATCACTGATTGGGGGTGGGCACTCGTTGCATGGAGAATGCTATTGCAAGCTGTAGATTTTCTATATAGAACACTCTGTATGCAATCATGTTTTACAAAAAATCTGATGTCCAGAAAGTCAATTGTATCTTTACTGTAGTGTATGCTAAGTTTAACATTGTATGGATTGTCATTGAGAAAGGCATGATACATGTTTAACTGTTCGATCGTCCCATTCCATAGTAGAATAATATCATCTATTTATCTCCCACAGAACACAATGAATTCTGTCCAGAATCTCTAATTGCCTCCAGGTTCGCCCTCCCCACTCCATGAGGGGATAGAGCTGCACCCTACATGCCATGGTGGCCCGATGCTTGTAACAGGTCACATTGGTCCCGGAAAGAGGTGGGGGAACTATCGCCACAGATCAAAGGCCCCACTAAATTGAAGTCACCATTATGAAGGTGTGTCACTATAAGAGGGCCCATGCACTTACTGGCCTCTAAGGTAATTCTGCCATCCATGGATCCCAACATATGGACAGGGTCCCTAGATGAGGAGGGCCCGCTGATTCCCCCATATTTGAGTACCCACCAACAGGGGGCCAACCACATTATTCTTGTTTCTATTGGAGCCCCCATGGGGCACCATAATAATTAGTCAATCAACCTCATCAAAAATGTCAAAACGGATAGACACTGGTACATTATATGGCCCAACTGTCAGTGGAGCACTAGTGTTTGGTAAACAAGAACATGCGGGGAGCTGTACTAGTGAGGTAGGCAGCACAATCCCACTCAGATCATGAGGAGGTTTATAAAAATGCCCTAGGGGAGAAAGGTGAATATTAGTATGGCCTTCACATGGAATCCTGGTGACAGCCAGCAGCTTTTGAACCAGCCCGGGGTCTTTAAAATTAACTATAACACAGTCCCCAGGGCAATCCCTTCTACTCCTTTCAGTCCACTGTACTCTGCGCGTGAGGAGTATATTATGGGCCAGGAGGGGGGGGAGTTCTTGTACTTCGTGAACCAGTGCAGGCATTTATTAACCGGATTGTCGTAGGATTCTAACTATTTAGCACCCAGGCCCGGTACTCCTGTCAGCAGTAGTACGTAAGGGCTTGATGCAGTGGATAAATTGATAACAGGGAGGTTCCTAATTTCTTGCAACAGTACCCTCCCATTAGCCTCCAATTGAAGGGTTGATGCTAAGCACTCCCTGCTAATTGACTTTAATCCCCTAGCATGCCCTTTATTGTGTCCAGCTTCACCCACCATCTGTGAAGGAATGCTGTCATTATTGCTAGCAATCTGTGAAACCTGTGAGGACTGGGTAATCTGCAGTTGAGCTATCTGGGTGGGCTGAGTAGGCTGAGTAAGCTGAATTGCCTGAGAGGGCTGAAACGGTTGAGTGGGTAGAGAAAGCGATTAAGGTAACAATAGAAAAGGCCTACTAATATCCTTAAGAGAATGTTCTAACACCATCAACCGAACCAAGAAGGGAGCAAGTTGCAATTTCAGAATCTCTTCAAACCTGTACGCCAGCTCTTCTACCAAGGAAGTCACCCAGCTTCGCCTAGCATTATGTGCATTATCAAAAACATCAGTTGCACGATTTCCGAGCCGATGGTAGATAAGTGGGGATTCGATGGGACTGGCGTATTATGAGAACCTTGCTTTCGCTGAACAGTCCTTTTGATGCGCTTGGCAGCATGCTCCTTCTCCTGATGTCCCAGTGACCCTCCGAGTGCAGGGACAAAGCCAGACTGGTTGGGTTTTGATCAGAAACCAGTTGGTCTGGGATCGATGCCTGTGGGCTAGAAGTACCCAACTTGGCCTAGCATTATGTGCATTATCAAAAATATCAGTTGCACGATTTCTGAGCCGATGGTAGATAAGTGGGGATTTGATGGGATTGGCGTATTATGAGAACCTTGCTTTCGCCGAACAGTCCTTTTTATGCGCTTGGCAGCATGCTCTTCCTCCTGATTTCCCAGTGACCCTCCTGAGTGCAGGGACAAAACCAGGCTGGTTGAGTTTTGATCAGAAGCCAGTGGGTCCGGGATCAATGCCTGCGGGCTAGAAGTACCCAGCTTGGCCTAGCATTATGCGCATTATTAAAAATATCAGTTGCACGATTTCTGAGCCGATGGAAGATAAGTGGGGATTTGATGGGATTGGCATATTATTAGAACCTTGCTTTCGCCGAACAGTCCTTTTTATGCGCTTGGTAGCATGCTCCTCCTCTTGGTGTCCCAGTGCAGGGACAAAACCAGGCTGGTTGGGTTTTGATCAGAAGCCAGTTGGTCCGGGATCAGTGCCTGCGGGCTAGAGGTACAGGGCACAGTGTCTAGCACTGGCACTGGCCAAGCATTTCCAGCATCACCGGGGACACTGCCGGTGATGCCACAAGGCATCAGAGTAAGATTGCCCTCCCTGGTAATGTGTTTGTCGTGTTTGAAGATCCCATAAAAAGTCCCCTCTCAGTCATCTCAGTATCCGTGGCAACCACCCCAAATGCCCCCTGAAGCATCAGGTCAAAGGATGTTGCCTTAGAGTGCCCAGGGGCCCCCTCTGTGCATTTATGCTTAACCATAGTCTCAAAAGCAGGTTCTAGTTCCCAGCAGAACCCAATGAACCGACTGGCCCGAAAACAGATTATGGACGTCTGAAATGACCTCCGAATGAACAGCAAAAGTTAATAGTCAAGGAACAGAAATGCGAACACAACAATAAAAAGGAAGGCTCTTTTGTTCTGCAGTCAATGCATAAACAGCAAATAACACACGGCAATGACACTTACACTTACCTCCCCCTCCTGGTCTTGCCACCGCCTCCACCACACGCACGCACAAGGAATGCCCTGAATTATACTATGACAGATCCTCCTCCAGTGTAGCCCCAAAGACCTCAATGTCTCCAGCATCTAACAGCTGTGGCTAAGCCCGAACCAAGAGGGCCTCCAACACTATCACTATCACTAGCGTCCTGCTGGTTTCCCACAAACCTTCCTATGCTCATCAAGCAAGCTGCAAACAAAACTGGAGCCAGAAGCAGGAATGACAGAGGTGACATATAGTCATCAAGGCAGGGGGGGCAAAACAGCAGCTTTAGCCCTTGGCAATCATCCCCTATGCGCCGCCGTCCCTGGAAGAATCAGGAAAAATCTAAATACTCTAAATACTCGATACGCAGCTGCAGCCGCTCTCTCAGGGGGCCAGTGACCTCGGTGAATCTCGCCGGACTCAGCTCCTCTCCTGCACCAGCTCCGTGGCTCTGTGGCGACGTGATGCAATGGTGCGGCGTCAGCTGCGGCGTCAGCAGGTGTGGGCGTGGGCGGGCAGGAGCACGGCGTCCGGGGAGGAAGCCAGGAGAAGGTGTCTCTCAATGCACAAAACAATGTAAAATAAATGTTCTATTTTTTGATGAGCTTTCTGTTTGTGTCTTCAGAGCCAAGGCAAAGTTGTTTCCTCATTCAGTAATCAATTCATTAAGTGTGCATTTCTTTGAAGAACAAGTAAGAACCATTGTTTCTTGTACTTTTTCACTCACATACTATTTTAGCTGACAGTAGTCCCCATGTGTTGAGAGTTCATTTTCATTTAATTGTAGCCTTTTAGCGACAGTTTTTGTTGGTCTCGCCTAAGACAGCACATGCATTATGTGTTGCAAGACATATTGTTAGCTTACAGTGTCTTAGAGCCTGCCCATTCTTATCATTGGTTAACTTCATTATCGCTTTCATTTGCTAGCTTGTAATTCCTTAGCTTGTGTGGACTTGACTTCCTCTTCTTGGATAAATCCTTTCACTGGACCATGGACTCATTACTTGTGCCCTTCCACTGCTCACTTTTCAGGGATTACATTTTCTCTCTTTGTTTAAGCAATTTATAAGAGTGTGTCCGTATTCCAGCTGTCTCCCTTGTGTACATCTCCCCCGGCACCACACTTGCTCATGCTGTGCTCTTGATGCTCCTGTGCTTGCGCTCATCCTTATATCCTTACCCCAACACCTGCATTGATTATTTGCCCATGTGCTTCTGCATGTTGTGCTTTCTCTTATCCATTTGCTCCACCCACGTTCCTCTCCTACCCTCTGTTTGCGCCCTTTGCCTTTTACCCTTCCTGAGCCCTTTGCATTGCTTCTCCCACCCACACAACTGTGTTGCTTTGCAAACCTACTTCTGTTGTTTCTTCTACTCTGTAATGCTTCCACACAAACCCGGTGTGGGTGTTTACCCTCACCTTGTTGCTTATTGTCCCCCCCCTACTTCTTTTTTAACCAATTCAGCTCAGATGGGCGAACAGAAAATAAAAACCTTTTGTTATTTTGCAGGTGTGTGCATGTTTGATGTGTGCTGACAAAGATGGCCGGAGTGACTTTTTTTCTTTATTAAAAGCAATGCTGCATAGCATCAGGGATGCTGCACAGCATGGCTAGAACAATTGACAAAGCCAATAAGTCCCAAAGGTCCCTATTGGCCTATTGGCTTTGCTAGTGAATGGTAATCTTGGCGTTTGCAGTTTTGTTTTCTTATTACAACTCGGACATGCATGAAATGCCCAGGCATGCAGGCTGCTGTTGGCTAGAAAAGAGACTTCCCAAAGGCGACCGTTGTGTCAAGTGGACAGTTGTCAGAGATGGATTCCTAAAGCTGCGTCTACGTTGTAATCAAACGATAAGCAAGACCATGGAGCTTTGTGTATCTAAAAAGCAATGCAATTTTGCTCCCAGCACCCTTCTCAGATCTAGAAATTGCGGTTCTATAGTTCCAGTATTCCTATCAAATACACGTTGAAATGACTCATTGCTTGACTTATTTCTAATTTGATTCGCTGCTAGCTGACTAATTAATGTTGCCATGTAGGGTGCATTTGAGTGCAACTTTCCTCACAGAGATCCATGCCAGTGTTTATGTTCTTCTAATGCTAGTACAGAGCATTGGAGAAACATACGTTTTAAGTTATGGGTTAATGAAAAGACCCTTTATTACATTTTTTTTTGTACTTAGACATTTATGTTGTTGCAACCTGTAGGCATCAAACAATAAATATTTGTATGCAGGTTGGTTAGTGCACAACTTTGGAATTTGTTGCCCTCATTTCTAACAAAGTGCCCTAAACTGAACTCCTTTAAGAAAGAAACTGAAAGCAAGACTACGCAGAGTAACATTGACATCGTTTTTTGACACCTCCGGCTCTATTCTTTCCTCCCTTCCCCTAAGGGACAGAGCCCTGAACAATGCCACGTGGAAGACCACAACTGGGCAGAATTCTGACAACCTGAACCTTCCTGGGACCTAGCATCCTTAGGCCATTAATGGGATGAGGATACTGTTGCCAAAAACTACCTCACTAAGAACCAATTGCACTCTGAAGTGCCCCCTTCGCAAGTAAGCACTTTAAAAAAGCATTTAAATAACTTAATATGTCAGTGCAATCTTTTGAAATTAATCCGTAATGCCTTGAGAGAAGACTCCAGTTGACTGGCAGCTATCAGCCAAAAAGCACCTGAGCTGGTCTTAACTAGAAAAAACGTTTTTGTCAATCTTTGCAGTGGTCCAGTCTTCATATCACTCTTAGCAGCAAAATAGAACTGTAGCAATGCAAAGTCCAACAATGTATCAAGAACTGGACACAGTGAAGCTCTCTTCTGTTTCATTCATGAATGCCCCAAAAAAGGGTGACTCCTCCGAGTGGCCACTGTACCATCCTGCATTTAACAACCACATAAAAGGTGACGTTCATTTTATGGAGGTCCCTGTAAGGAGCAAAAAGCCACAAAGGACAGACAACCCTCTGGGATACAGCTATTTATTGATTGAAGAAGAACTTTACAAGAGTAGGAAAAGAAGAGCGCAAAACTACCTGGAGACAGAGTAGAGAAAGAGTCTACCATAATCTTTCAGGCTAAAGAATCCAACAGGGAAACAAGCTGCAGAGAAAAAGTAAAAAAATCAGGGACAAAAAGCATCCAACGCTGGCGATAAACACAATCAAAAATTGGAAATCGAAAGCACTTCAATGCATTGTTTTCAAATTCAAGCTCCTTTATATATGGTTAGAACAGGAAGTCACTTCAAAGAAAAATGATCAGCACTATCTTGGACAGGGAAGCTCTGGCAGCACAAACCGGGAAGATGATCATCTTGGTTAGGAATAAATATAACCTTTAACCATACCTTGTGTTAACACCTTGCATGCAGATAATGGAATGTTCCGTGAGCAGCTGTGATGGGCATGTGGTGAGGACGGGATCATTCTGTTCTTGCACCCACCCATGGGGGAAGCGCTGATGCTTCCCCCTTGGGCAGCCCACTTTCACCACCCACAAGGGATGGCAGCAGGAGTGGTTCTGCTCGCATCCCCGTCACCCCCCTCTCAGCGATCTGATGACATTGGTGCACACGGCACGCAGCAATGTCATCAAAAGCTGCCTGACACACTGGAAGCTATTTGGCTTCCAGCACGCATTGGAAGAGGTAGGTTTTTCCTGCTTGGAGTGGGGTTGGGGGGTTTCACGGTGCACAGACGCATCGGGAGAGAGGAAAGAGTTGTTCCAGTTCCTTGTTGTCCCTTTGCATGGCATTCCTGCTGCACAATTGCGCATGGGGTCGCGATCGTGCAGTAGGAATGCCCCCACTAGTGGCAGGGATTTTTTATTGAATAATAATGAGCAGCCCCTTGGGAAAGATCTGCTGAAATGAAAGGGGCAGATCGGCCCTACTTGGAGGCCAATCTGCCCCCAGGGGGGGAGCAGAACACCCACTAGCACCAGGGATTTCTTCATATTATGTTTGGTGGTGGCCCCTTGGGCAAGGTCGCCCCTATGGGGGATAAAAATATTTGAAATTACTTTTGGCTGTTTTCTGCCCCCTCTGCTGGGAGATCGACCCTAGTTTGAGGCCCATCTGCTCCCAGGGGGAGCAGAAAACCCACTAGCACCAGGGATTTATTTTTATTATGTTTGAGGGCAGCCCCTTGGGTAAGGGTCGCCCCTATGGGGGATAATAACATTTGAAATTATATTTTCAAACATAAGGGCAGATCAGCTCTATTTGGAGAAACCCTACTAGCACCAGGGATTATTTTATATTATGTTTGAGCGCAGCCCCGTGGGTAAGGGTTGTCCCAATTGAGGGGGGGAGGTTGTGTTTTTATTTACTTTTGTACTTTTGGCCGTTTCTGTTCCCGGTAGTGGCTGATTGGCCATAGTTTTAGGCCCATCTGCCCCCAGGGGCAGCAGAAAACTTCTAGGCACCAGGAAAAGTTTTTGTGTGCATCTGGAGTTCGGCTGGTGGTGTCTGTGGACTAGCGCTTGGCTGGCAGTATGTGTGGACTGACATTTGGGTAGTGACATAACATTTTATAATGTTAATTGTTTTATTTCTACCCCACCCTGTCCTAAAACCTTCCCTGCTCTGTCCTAAAACTATCCCGCCCCCAACCCCCAACCTAAACCCTAAAACCTTCCCTGTCCTAAAAACTAGCCCGCCCTGTCCTAAAACCTACCCTGTCCCCCGCCCCCAACCTAAACCCTAAAACCTACCCACCCTGTCCTAAAAACTACCCCAACCCCCACCCCTGCACTAAACCCTAAAACCTACCCTGTCCTAAAAACTACCCGAGCCCCAACTCCCACCCATACCCTAATACCTACCCTACCTTGTCCTAAAAATTACCCTGACACCCGTCCTAAACCCTAAAACATACCTCGTCCCAAAAACTATCCCACCCTGTCCTATAAACTACCTCGGCCTCATCCTTAATTCTCAAACCTACCTTGTCCTAAAAACTTCTCCGCCCCCACCCCCACCCTATACCCTAAAATCTATCCTGCCCTGTCCTAAAAACTACCCTGACCCCCTGCCCTAAACTCTAAAACCTATCTAAAAACTACTCTGGCCCCCTGCCCCGCCCTAAACCCTAAAACCTACCTTGCCCTGTCCTAAAAACAACCCTGACTCCAGCCCTAAACTCTAAAACTACCCTACCCTGTCCTAAAAACTACTCCACCCTGTCCTAAAAACTACCCCCCGTCCTAAAAACTATCCCGCTTCCCACCTCCGCCCTGAACCCTAACACCTACCCCACTCTGTCCTAAAAACTACCCTGACCCCCCCTGGCTTCCACCCTGAACTCTAAAACCTACTCCGTCCTGTCCTTAAAAATCCCCTTACCCGCCCCAGCCCCACGTAAGCCCCACGTACCCGGCCACTGCGTGGTTCATGCACATGCGTGGTTCAGGCAAGCCAGGTAATGCTTGCGTGGCTATGCTACATGTTGATCTAGCCACGTAGAAAAGGCTGTTTCCTCTGTAAGTCACCCCTCTGGCACGCCTACCGAGTCCTAAAGGGAGGGTGCAACATTTAGCACAGGCAGGACATGTCCAGACAGTAAGTCACGCAAACCTACTATTTTTACTGTGGAAAGACTTGGTTGTCCAATTGGCGAGTACAGGGTATCAAGCTGACCCCTCAGCTGTGCTAACTCCTGAATGGTGCAATCAAAGTGGACACTCGAAAGTATCAAACAACTCGTTACATTAAGTCCATCTTGTATCTCAAGTTGAAATTAATGTAACTTGTTACAGTGTGCATCTTTAGGAAAGGTGCCACTTTGTTGCCTTTAAAACTGTTGTACCTTCCTGGGCACATATATAGCCTGTTCCACAAGACAGCTCTCTGCCCTCCTGGACAGACATGCCAACGACTCTCAGGAAAGAGAACAATGAGGAACTGCAGGCCAGGGAGGTGTCACCTCCTTCCTGCAGGAAGCCACTTGGATGTTATCCCCAAAAGACAGGCTTCAAAGATGAAGCAGCCTTAAAAGTGCAGATGTCTAACACCAAGAGAGGGGGAAGCTCCATTGTTGAGGTATACAGACTTGCACAGGAAGCAGAGAGGGGAAACAAGTTGACAAACCGGTTTCCACAGGGTCATGTAGCCCCAGGATAGCCACACCTTAGGGGTGGGCTAGTGAGTTCTGAACACAGAGAGAAGCACTTTGCCATCTTGGGAGTAGGCAGAATCATGCATCTTGGGATAGCCAGATCCCACACTCCACAGTAAGTGGTCACCAGGTGGGAGGAAACCTGGCAGCCCTTAATTACCAACCACATCCTGCCCTGATGGCACTTTTCAAGCATAATAGAGGCACACCTGCCACCCAGACCTCAGATCTTGACCGACTTAGAAAGACTGAAGAAGGACTGCCCTGCTGCACCGAGGGGCCAGCAAAGAAAGGCTACATCACTGAAGAATTCACCTGCTGCACCTGGTAGCTAGAGAAAAGAGGGACTGTGCCTGCTGTGTCCTGTTCAAAGAAGGAGTTATCTTCATAGCTCTGTCAAGTCAAATGACTCCAATGGCCAGCCAACTAGTTTCCTGTTTGCAGCACAGGGACACAACAGCGGAAGAAGGCAGCTGGGGCAAGTTGGTAGCCCAAAGTCTACCACCACCACCATGCAGCACCAATGACCAAGACCTGAAGCACGAAGTTGCACCTGAGCTCACTGAGCCCAGGAGTGCTGTCAGAGAGTTGCTGGGACCCTCATAAAGAAAGTTATGGACTCACATCTCTTCTGAATGGGGAGTCAGTGGAGCTTATTGAGGTCGGGGTGATGTGGGTCCATTTTGGGAGGTTGAGGATGTCTGGCCGTTTAATTCTTTATGCTGTATAGTCTCTTTAGGAGGTGCGTGGTGATTTCTACATAGAGTTTGTTGCCATAGTGCAGCTGGCTCGTAACTAGGGTTTGAGTAACGGTTCATCAGGTGTTTCTGGTGAGCCATTTGAAGATCTTTCAGAGCATGCAAGGGCCTACACCAGGTTTTTCATGGTGAACTTGCTGTCCAGAATGATACCAAGATTGCAAGCATGGTCTGTTGGAGTGAGTGCTGATCCTAGCTCGGTAGGCCACTGGGAGTCGTTCCATGGGAGGTATTGCTTCCCGAAGATCATCACTTCCATTTTGTCTTTATTGAGTTTTAGGCAGATGTTATTCATCCAGGCTGTGATGCCCGTTATGCACCTGTGGAAAGTTGGCCTTCGTGGTGGTCTTCTGATAGTGAGAGGATGAGCTGGGTGTTATTAGCATAGGATATGATGTTCATTCCGTGGGTTCTGTCGATGTTGGCCAAGGGGATCATGTAGATGTTGAACAGTGTAGAGCTGAGGGATGAGGCTTGTGGGATGCCACATATGATGTTCTTGGGCTCTGAGGTGAAAGGTGGTAGGTGTATTCTCTGGGTTCTTCTGTAGGGGAAGGATGCAATCCATTTGAGGGCGTCTCCTTGGATTCTGATGTCATGAAGTTTCTTGATAAGGGTGTGGTGGGATATAGTGTCAAATGCTGCTGGGAGGTCAGAGAGGATCTGGGGCGCCTTTTCTCCCCGGTCAAGGAGGGTTTTGATGTCGTCAGTGGCAGCGATCAGGGAGGTTTTGGTGCTGAGGTTGGTGTGGAATCCAGATTGGCAGGGGTTCCAAAGATTGCTGATCTCCAGGTGTTCTGTGAGATGGCGTTTAATGGCCTTTTGAGGACTTTGGCGCATAAAGGGAGCAGAGAGATGGGACAGTAGTTCTTCAGTTTGCTGGAGTCAACGGACGGTTTATTGAGAAGGGGTTTGACTTCTGCATGACTCCATACTTTGGGGAAGGTGTCTGTGTTTATGGATGGGTTGAAGATGATGGTGAGCTTGCTGCTGATCATTTTGCTCCCAAGGTTAAAAAGTGGTATGGACAGGGGTCCGTGGGTGCTCCTGAGTGGTGGTGAGCAGGTAGGCAGAGATAGCAATGGGGTTTGCATTTGTGGGAGTGAGGAGGCTGAGGGTGTCGATGGGTTGGAGTTTGAAGTTTTTGTAGATGGTGGAGATCTTGTTGTGGAAGAAGTCTGAAAGGGTGTTGCATAGTTCCTGAGAGGGGGTGATGATGTTTTCAGTGTCTGAGGGGTTAAGAACTCTCTGATGATGTTTAACCGCTTCTGTGCCTTGGATGAGGTCACCTCGTCCAAGGCACAGGGGAACTTGGGGGAGCGCTAGCGCCCCCCCCCGTGCACCCCCCACCCCCCTAAGGCGGGGATGGAAGGGGAAGACCTTCCCCTTCCACCCCCGACCCCCCCAACCCCCCCGTGACGTCAGCGCGCGAGCGCGTGCTGATTTGTCACAGGGGCCTCCCCCATCGCGATTGAAAGAGAAATGCAAATCATTTCTCTTTCAATCACTGGGGGAGGCCCGGAGGGGCTTCAAAGGGAAGGAAATGTATTTCCTTCCCTTTGAAGTCTCTCCCAGGGTTTCAAAAGCCGGATTGCTTGCAATCCGGCTTTTGAAACCCCACTAGACACCAGGGATTTTTTTTTTTTTTTTTAAATTGTCATAAGGGAGCGACCCCTTGGGCAAGGGTCGCTCCCAGGGGGGGCATTTTTTCGGGAAGGCATTTTCTGCCCCCCCCTGGGGGCAGATCGGCCTATTATTAGGCCGATCTGCCCCCAGGGGGGGCAGAAACCTCTAGGCACCAGGGATCATTTTTTTTTATGTTTTATTTTATTTTTTTAGGTGGGGAGCGACCCCTTAGGCAAGGGTCGCTCCCCTTGGGGGGAAATTATATTTAGGCCATTTCTGCCCCCCTTGGGGGCAGATTGGCCTATTTTGATTAGGCCAATCTGCCCCCAAGGGGGGCAGAAACCACTAGACACCAGGGAGTTTTTTCTTTGCGTGAATTTCACACAAGGGGAGCGACCCCTTAGGCAAGGGTCGCTCCCTGGGGGGGGGCAAATTTATTTTAGGCCATTTCTGCCCCCCCGGCAGATTGGCCGATTTTAGGTCAGTCTGCCCCCAAGGGGGCAGAAACCACTAGGCACCGGGGATTTGTTTTTTGGCGCCAATGTCTCGCAGGGGGAGCGACCCCGTAGGCAATGGTCGCTCCGGGGGTGGGGGGCTTGGGGGGCAAATTTATTTTAGGCCATATCTGCCCCCCTTGGGGGCAGATTGGTCGATTTTAGGTCAATCTGCCCCCAAGGGGGCAGAAACCACTAGGCACCGGGGATTTGTTTTTTGGCGCCAATGTCACGCAGGGGGAGCGACCCCGTAGGCAAGGGTCGCTCCGGGGGGGGGGGGGTTGGGGGGCAAATTCATTTTAGGCCATATCTGCCCCCAGGAGGGGCAGAAACCTCTAGGCGCCAGGGCAAAAAAAATGTTTGTGTTTTTTTTTTTGGTTTGTTTGTTTTTTTAGAGATGGGGAGCAACCCATCAGGCAAAAGTCGCTCCCCTGGGGGCAAATTGTATTTAGACCATTTCTGACCCCTTGGGGGCAGATTGGTCGATTTTAGGTCAATCTGCCCCCAAGGGGGCAGAAACCACTAGGCACCGGGGATTTGTTTTTTGGCGCCAATGTCACGCAGGGGGAGCGACCCCGTAGGCAAGGGTCGCTCCCGGAGGGGGGGGGGGAGGGTTGGGGGTCAAATTTATTTTAGGCCATTTCTGCCCCCGGGGGGGGGCAGAAACCTCTAGGCGCCAGGGCAATTTTTTCTTTTTGTTTGTTTGTTTTTTTAGAGATGGGGAGCGACCCATCAGGCAAGGGTCGCTCCCCTGGGGAGCAAATTGTATTTAGACCATTTCTGCCCCACTTGGGGGCAGATTGGCCGATTTTAGGGCATTTCTGCCCCCCCCGGGCCGGCTGAGCTAGAGGCCAAACTCCAGAGGTAGGCACTTTGCAAAAAACACCTCTGTTTTCTGTGAAAAAATATGTTGTGTCCACGTTGTGTTTTGGGCCATTTCCTTTCGTGGGCGCTAGGCCTACCCACAGAAGTGAGGTACCATTTTTATCGAGAGACTTAGGGGAACGCTGGGTGGAAGGAAATTTGTGGCTCCTCTCAGATTCAAGAACTTTCTGTCACCGAAATGAGAAGAAAAAATGATTTTTTTGGCCAAATTTTGATGTTTGCAAAGGATTCTGGGTAACATAACCTGGTCAGAGCCCAGCAAGACACCCCATCTTGGATTCCCCTGGGTTTCTAGTTTTCAAAAATGCGCTGGTTTGCTAGGTTTCCCCGGGTGCCGGCTGAGCTACAGGCCAAAATCCACAGGTAGGCACTGTTTTCTATGAAAAAATGTGATGTGTCCACGTTGTGTTTTGGGCCATTTCCTTTCGTGGGCGCTAGTCCTACCCACACAAGTGAGGTATCATTTTTATCGGGAGACTTGGGGGAACGCTGGGTGGAAGGAAATTTGTGGTTCCTCTCAGATTCCAGAACTTTCTGCCACAGAAATGTGAGGAACATGTGTTTTTTTAGCCAAATTTTGAGGTTTGCAAAGGATTCTGGGTAACAGAACCTGGTCCGAGCCCCACAAGTCACCACATCTTGGATTCCCGTAGGTCTCTAGTTTTCAGAAATGCACAGGTTTGGTAGGTTTCCCTAGGTGCCGGCTGAGCTAGAGGCCAAAATCTACAGGTAGGCACTTCGCAAAAATCACCTCTGTTTTCTTTCAAAAAATTGGATGTGTCCACGTTGCGCTTTGGGGCGTTTTCTGTCGTGGGCGCTAGGCCTACCCACACAAGTGAGGTATCATTTTTATTGGGAGACTTGGGGGAACGCTGGGTGGAAGGAAATTTGTGGCTCTTCTCAGATTCCAGAACTTTCTGCCACAGAAATGTGAGGAATATGTGTTTTTTTAGCCAAATTTTGAGGTTTGCAAAGGATTCTGGGTAACAGAACCTGGTCCGAGCCCCACAAGTCACCCCATCTTGGATTCCCCTAGGTCTCTAGTTTTCAGAAATGCACAGGTTTGGTAGGTTTGCCTAGGTGCCGGCTGAGCTAGAGGCCAAAATCTACAGGTAGGCACTTCGCAAAAAACACCTCTGTTTTCTTTCAAAAAATTGGATGTGTCCACGTTGCGCTTTGGGGCGTTTCCTGTCGCGGGCGCTAGGCCTACCCACACAAGTGAGGTATCATTTTTATCGGGAGACTTGGGGGAATGCTGGGTGGAAGGAAATTGGAGGCTCCTCTCAGATTCCAGAACTTTCTGCCACAGAAATGTGAGGAACATGTGTTTTTTTAGCCAAATTCTGAGGTTTGCAAAGGATTCTGGGTAACAGAACCTGGTCCAAGCCCCACAAGTCACCCCATCTTGGATTCCCCTAGGTCTCTAGTTTTCAGAAATGCACAGGTTTGGTAGGTTTCCATAGGTGCCGGCTGAGCTAGAGGCCAAAATCTGCAGGTAGGCACTTTGCAAAAAACACCTCTGTTTTCTTTAAAAAATGTGGATGTGTCAACGTTGCGCTTTGGGGCGTTTCCTGTCGCGGGCGCTAGGCCTACCCACACAAGTGAGGTATCATTTTTATCGGGAGACTTGGGGGAACGCTGGGTGGAAGGAAATTTGTGGCTCCTCTCAGATTCCAGAACTTTCTGCCACAGAAATGTGAGGAACATGTGTTTTTTTAGCCAAATTTTTAGGTTTGCAAAGGATTCTGGGTAACAGAACCTGGTCCGAGCCCCACAAGTCACCCCATCTTGGATTCCCCTAGGTCTCTAGTTTTCAGAAATGCACAGGTTTGGTAGGTTTGCCTAGGTGCCGGCGGAGCTAGAGGCCAAAATCTACAGGTAGGCACTTCGCAAAAAACACCTCTGTTTTCTTTCAAAAAATTGGATGTGTCCACGTTGCGCTTTGGGGCGTTTCCTGTCGCGGGCGCTAGGCCTACCCACACAAGTGAGGTATCATTTGTATCGGGAGACTTGGGGGAATGCTGGGTGGAAGGAAATTGGAGGCTCCTCTCAGATTCCAGAACTTTCTGCCACAGAAATGTGAGGAACATGTGTTTTTTTAGCCAAATTCTGAGGTTTGCAAAGGATTCTGGGTAACAGAACCTGGTCCGAGCCCCACAAGTCACCCCATCTTGGATTCCCCTAGGTCTCTAGTTTTCAGAAATGCACAGGTTTGGTAGGTTTCCCTAGGTGCCGGCTGAGCTAGAGGCCAAAATCTACAGGTAGGCACTTTGCAAAAAACACCTCTGTTTTCTTTCAAAAATTTGGATGTGTCCACGTTGCGCTTTGGGGCGTTTCCTGTCGCGGGCGCTAGGCCTACCCACACAAGTGAGGTATCATTTGTATCGGGAGACTTGGGGGAATGCTGGGTGGAAGGAAATTGGAGGCTCCTCTCAGATTCCAGAACTTTCTGCCACAGAAATGTGAGGAACATGTGTTTTTTTAGCCAAATTCTGAGGTTTGCAAAGGATTCTGGGTAACAGAACCTGGTCCGAGCCCCACAAGTCACCCCATCTTGGATTCCCCTAGGTCTCTAGTTTTCAGAAATGCACAGGTTTGGTAGGTTTCCCTAGGTGCCGGCTGAGCTAGAGGCCAAAATCTACAGGTAGGCACTTTGCAAAAAACACCTCTGTTTTCTTTCAAAAATTTGGATGTGTCCACGTTGCGCTTTGGGGTGTTTCCTGTCGCGGGCGCTAGGCCTACCCACACAAGTGAGGTATCATTTTTATCGGGAGACTTGGGGGAACGCTAAGTGGAAGGAAATTTGTGGCTCCTCTCAGATTCCAGAACTTTCTGCCACAGAAATGTGAGGAACATGTGTTTTTTTAGCCAAATTTTGAGGTTTGCAAAGGATTCTGGGTAACAGAACCTGGTCCGAGCCCCACAAGTCACCCCATTTTGGATTCCCCTAGGTCTCTAGTTTTCAGAAATGCACAGGTTTGGTAGGTTTCCCTAGGTGCCGGCTGAGCTAGAGGGCAAAATCTACAGGTAGGCACTTTGCAAAAAAAAACCCTGTTTTCTTTCAAAAAATTGGATGTGTCCACGTTGCGCTTTGGGGCGTTTTCTGTTGCGGGCGCTAGGCCTACCCACACAAGTGAGGTATCATTTTTATCGGGAGACTTGGGGGAACATAGATTAGCGAAACAAGTGTTATTGCCCCTTGTCTTTCTCAAAAAATGTTCCTTCCAAATATAGGAGAGTGTGTAAAAAAGACATCTATTTGAGAAATGCCCTGTAATTCACATGCTAGTATGGTCACCCCGGAATTCAGAGATGTGCAAATAACCAGTGCTCCTCAACACTTTATCTTGTGCCCTTTTTGGAAAAACAAAGGTTTTCTTGATAGCTATTTTTTACTCTTTATATTTCAGCAAATGAATTGCTGGATACCCGGTATAGAATGAAAACGCACTGCAGGGTGCAGCTCATTTATTGGCTCTGGGTTCCTCGGGTTCTTGATGAACCTACAAGCCCTATATATCCCCGCAACCAGAGGAGTCCAGCAGACGTAACGGTATATTGCTTTCGATAATCTGACATTGCAGGGAAAAGTTACAGAGTAAAACGTAGAGACAAATTGATGTTTTTTTCACCTCAATTTCAATATTTTTCTTTTTCAGTTGTTATTTTCTGTAGGAAGCCATTGTAGGATCTACACAAATGACCCCCTGCTGAATTCAGAATTTTGTCTACTTTTCAGAAATGTTTAGGTTTCTGGGATCCAGCATTGGTTTCATGCCCATTTCTGTCACTGACTGGAAGGAGGCTGAAAGCACAAAAAATTGCAAAAATGGGGTATGTCCCAGTAAAATGCCAAAATTGTGTTGAAAAATTGCGTGTTCTGATTCAAGTCTGCCTGTTCCTGAAAGCTGGGAAGCTGCTGAGTTTAGCACCGCAAACCCTTTGTTGATGCCATTTTCAGGGGAAAAACCACAAGCCTTCTTCTGCAGCCACTTTTTCCAATTTTTTTGAAAAAAAACGAACTTTTTACTGTACTTTGGCTAATTTCTTGGCCTCCTTCAGGGGAACCCACAAAGTCTGGGTACCTCTAGAATCCCTAAGATGTTGGGAAAAAAGGACCTAAATTTGGCTTGGTTAGCTTATGTGGACAAAAAGTTATGAGGGCCTAAGCGCGAACTGCCCCAAATAGGCAAAAAAAGGCCTGGCACAGGAGGGGGAAAAGGCCTGGCAGCGAAGGGGTTAAGAGTTCTTTGTTGTGATTATTTGCTGTAGTTAGAGTTGCCTTTGATGAAATTACTTTACCACACCATATAATACACTCCATTTCCTCATAGTCACATCATATTTGCAATAAAGGAGACAAACTATAACTCTCTCATTCCTTTTACGTATGGTCCTTGGTTAGCAAATGTCTTTCTCTGGTTCACAGGAAATATTCCTTCATATGGTATTTGGTTCAGTTGGTAGTATCTTCATTCCTCCTCTGGTATGAAACGTACTAAACTTGAGTTGAACATATGATGGGGATTCGTTTGCAGACCCTAATCCTAAACCTCCTCAGGAAATTCTTCTCTATTCTGTGGGAAAGAAAAGGCAGTGGTCATTTCTAGCATTTAACCTGAGTGTTCCCCGTCAAGTCTGTCTTCCAATTCCCCCCTCTTAAAACACACCTTTTCTGTCTCTTTTGTGAATACTACCTGATACGAAGAAAAGGCAGTGATCTATGGAGCCTAGCCTGAATGTACCCAGTCTCTTTCACTATCTCTGATAAAGGAGTTCAGGGGAAGGTCTTAAATTCCTAATGCCCCAGTCGTGGAGTTGCAGTCAGAGGGTATGCAGCTAACAACCCCACAGTTCTGACTGGGTAATTCGCCATCAAGCCTGTTCCAAACCCTGCCTTGTCTGGAGCATGGCTTCGTTCCCTTTTCTTCCTGATCCTGCCCATGCTGGTGAAGAGAACCACGAAGGGTGGCTACCCCACGGTGTAATGCGGCCCACTATGCTGACTGGACTGGAGTCTGCTGTCCAACACAGGGACGCCGCAGTCCCGCCTACGTGTTAACCCAGCTCTTCGTTGTTCTCCAAAGTTGTGTCTGCTCTTGTGTCCCCCAGAAGCCCCTCTGTTTTCCTTCTACGAGGTGCTCCCATTTTCAGGTAAGACTCCTGTCGTGCAGGTCCGCCTTTAACTTAATTACAAAACTTCCGACCTGGAGCATTCTGCGTATAAAGCATTGCATGGTATTCAACAATGCCATATTGGATTAGGCGACTGGTTTTTGTCTATTAGCAAGTAAAACCCCCAGGATTGAAATGACCCGGATGACTATTGTCCGATGCGGAGTAAAAGAAGAAATTGAGGACAAATCGATTTGCTTGCAATCTCCTATTTCATTTTCTGAATTTACCAATCTAGTGCTGCTGGTTGAGCATTTATTACAAGAGAAATAAATGGAAAGAAGGAAGTCCCAGGGAAATTATTCACGTTTTTCTATGAGGCGTCCTTGGACAGGAAGTGAAAACAAGCGGCAGCGAAAGACTAGGCGATGTATGTTTTGGTAATTCTAAACATTCGATTCAAGCCCGTGCTGAATGGTCCCTCAGGAATGTTGGAAGGACTCGGGGATAACTAGTGGCATTATTCACATTTTGAAAAAAGTAAACATGATGATGTTTTTGCTAGGGCGAAAAAGCTGCAAGAGCCTTCAGTACATTCAAACGTGTTTACTCGGGCACTAACCCCGTGTAATCCTGAGACTTCAAAGAAGTTTATTGTGAAAACAGATTCCTATGAAAGAACAGTTGGAGATGTTTTATAACAAAACCAATAATATGATTAACAAAAACATCCTGACTTTTATCTATCTCGTTATAGTATGAATGTGAACAGCACAACGCAGTACTTGAAAGAGAACTCTTAGTTATGAAGATGGCATGTACTGAATCGAGCTGTATTTTGATTGGCACCAGTGCTTAATTTGTAAAACAGGTGCCGGTGCTCAAAGCCCTCCTCTTACCACGCGGCTGCCGCAATTAAATGTGCGAACACGGAATACTGAGGCAGCGGAATCCTGAAGCCATCTCGGGCCTCTTCAATCCATTTTAACGTACTCCCTGGCCCCTCAGCTCACTCTTGCACCTTTGTTTTCTCCCATAGTGACTCTCGTTTTTCTCTTCCCCCGTTTTTCTCCATATGTGTCTTTTGCTCGCAGTGAGTGCTTGAGGCAGAAAAATAAGCACCGGCCCGCAAAAATAAGTGCAGGTGCTCAGCACCGGAAACAACAAGCACAAATTAAGCACTGATTGGCACGAAAAAACAATTTGAAATCATAACTGGTCATCAAAGTGTGCAATGTTTGAGAAATTTACAAAGCAGAGTTAGTCATCAAGCTAGATAGGTATTGTCAGAACCCTCTTCAGAGTCACCAGACAAGCAGGAGCTACTGGGCTCAACTGTGGGTGTTGAGGCCTTTAACTCCTGATGCTCCAGGGCCTGACCTACTATGGATCCTGATAGCTGATCATGTACCCCTTCAGCACTTGACTGTCAGGGGTAGCGCAGGTCAAGCAGTCATGGGCTTCTTAGATGTGGTAAACATAAGCTCACAGCTCAAAATGCACTCAGCAGCAGCAATAAATGATTGTCCAGTCAAATACTAGTTCTTATGAAAAAAGGAGCATTTATAAATGACAATAATGTAAAATATGGCATTCTCAAACAATATACACAGTCCTTTGAGGTCAGGGCTCGGGTGTTTTAGCAGGCGAGTCCCTGAGTCCTGTTCCCTCTTGCTCTCGGTCGTGTTTATTCCCCGTTCTCTATAGGCAACATTCAGATTAAGCACCACCGGTAGTCCGAGTCTCAGGACTCCCACTCTGACTCTTTATTAAAGTCAAAAGAGTTCTGGTGTCAAATTGCTATATGGCATCACCAGCAGGATCTGGATGGTCAGGGTCTCCGAGTGCACCTCCCTTCATGGGTGCTGAAGCTTCAAGTGCATGTGTCTGGTAAGTTCTTAACAGTGGTGCAGTGTCCTTGAGTTGCTCACAAGTGGTCCTGCAGGTACAGCGGATGGGTGGGTGGGTGATCAGTGGGTTTCCTCAAAGCTGCTCCAATGTTGGTAAATTTCTTGTGATCCTCTTAACATTTTGGGGGGGGAGGGTGCAAAGCACACGGTGATTGTCCTTAGACTGGGCTTGGGCCTGATTGAGTCACTACGGTAGCCTCCTCCTCATGACAGAGGTCTCAACCAGACCACACTCCTTGCTTTGCCCCAGTGGCCTCCTTCAGCATATGGAGTCACCGTTCCCACTCTGTACACAGACTACAACCCAATTGGTACAGCAGCAATCTTCCTAGTGGTCCCAACTGACACACAGGGTTGCCAGCTTCACTCCCTACATGGGCTGCCTCCCCATCAGCACAGCACTCCCCTCAAAGGCTACGGCCCAATCAGCATGGCAGTAATCTTCAAGGGCCCCACCTGGCAAATGGGGTCGCGACTTCACTCCACACCTGGGGGCGCGACTTCACACCACACACGGGCCCGGTCAGCACAGCACAGCAGTAATGTTTAAGGCAATACCACCTGACATACAGAGTCGCCAACATCAATCGTGCACATGGACATTGACCCGATTAGTGCATAAAAGTTGACAGCTCCTTCAAGAAGGCTCTTCTCTAACATACGGGGCCACTGACTGTTTTATGTGCATAGACAACAACTCGATCAGTGCAGCAGCCATCTCGTCACACCTTGCTACAGGAGGCAATCACCAGGATCCCCCACTGGACCTCTCTCTCCAACCGTCCTCTTCCTCACAGGGCACACTGGGTTTGTCAAACAGACAGGCACTGTGCTCCTGGCTCCAGGGGCAGGTGATATTGGATACCCCAGGTGATGTCCCCTTACCAAGCTGGGAGAGTGGCAGGCCTTGGTCCCCAGTCCTGGTCATAGGCTGAAGTCTTGCAGAGCTTCTCCTACTTGTTCAGCTCAACTGGCTGCTTGACAGTCTGTCTTGGGGGCCTCGACCTCCCCTTCTTATAGTCCATTTCCAGACACCAAATGTTTTTTAGAGTCTGAGTCTTTGAGGTTTATGTAGGGGGGCTGGTTCCTTTTGAAACGCCCTCTCCTTTGTCCTACCATTCCTCCAGAAAGCAGTCTGTCACTGCAGGAGTGACTCTAAATCTGATAGCCCTATGACAAAGGCTATGGGAGTGACTAGAGGTTCACACCCAGATGTCAGCAACAGTGACATGTGTATTAAAAGGTTACCCCAGGGACACAGCCATAATCTTCATGATTCTCTTATCAGCCCGATCTCCTTTGTGAGATGTCTCCAAGTACATTCGCAAAGACCTCTTTTTGAATCTGAGAGCACCCTTTGAAGTATACTGAAGAGCCTTGCTCTACCTTCTTTCAGTGTGTTTCACCCAGCTCACAGGAATGCAGCAATCCACAAATCTGTCTGGGGGGATTCCTCTACATTCACATGTTCCTCGAGTTAGCCCTGGGTTTTTCAAAATTGGAACCCAGAATTTTCTTTGTATTGTACCATTCTAAAGCAGACATGCACATTAATAGAACACACATGCACGGCTCACCACCACATCTTCGATGTATTGTCCCACTCATAGGAACACATAACCCAGCACATATATAACACTCAAATACTGCGCAGGTCTACACACAAAACCAATCTAGGCCAAGGGTCAGTTAAACACACACCAGTGGAATTATAAATAAGTGAGCTTGTAGGACTTATTCCAGTGATACAGGTAAAAATGCCTGTTCATGCCTACTAATCACTACACGGTATGCTGTCACCACCGCATTCATGTTGCTTAGCTCCACTATGACGGGATTGCTTTGGGATGTTTTCCAGTCAGAAAAGACTGCAGTCTGTGAAAGGATAGTTCAGTCTTTGTTAGACAAGTTCAAAATGTCTCAAGAACAGATTGATTCTAAGGAATTAGAAGATCTTTGTCTAAAGCCTACTATTGTTGGATGGAATTATGTGTATTTCAGTCAATAACTCATTTGCGTCAACTAAAAAATTACAATTTGATATGATGGAAATGTGTCATACCTCAGCCATTTCTGGTCATAAAGAAATTAAGACTACTTTGGATTTAGTTTTGCAATCTTTTTGTTGCCAAACTATTAATTCTGATGTTCAAGAATATGCTCTTGCTTGTCCCATTTGTTTCCAGTGCCTGTCCTTGTTTTCTGAGCCTTTTGGATATCTAGAGCTCTTACCAGTGGCTCTTGAACCTTGGCATATATTTTCTCTAGACTTTGTAACAGATCTCACACTGTCAGAAAGATATCATGTGATAATGGTTACAGTAGACATTTTTTCAAAGATTGACCATTTTCATCTCTGTCTAAGTTTCCAAAAGCTAGAGAAATTGCTCATTGTTTTTTGCATGATATTTTTTACCTTCTTGGAGATATGACCCATACTGCCATCTCTGATAGACATACACATTTTTTACATTTTTCGACAACTTTCTGTAAAGCATTGGGAGTTGAACAAACTTTTTCTTATAAACAAATTGGATACTTAGAAAAAATAATATCAAACAGTTGGAGCTTGTCAGATTACTTCTTCTATTTTCAAATTAAATTGTTACCAAAGAGCCAACATGTGTTTTGTGTACTCTGCGCTTCTTCAGGACTGTTACAAATGTAAAGCAGTTCATATAAATGGCAACACGTTGGATATATTTTCGCAGATGTACATCTTATTTTTAAACAACAAAAACTTAATATCAAAAGCGTCATTTCAATATTCAGACTTTAACTCTTAAAATATATTCCCACCTGTACTTCTTGTGTTTCCACAAAATAAAACTTAATTTCAAACATAGTTTCACAATTTACATATGCAGCTCTTAAGGTTTTTGTTTGTCTGCTATTGCCCACTGCAGATGGCTAAACTTTCTGTCCCAAAACTTAAATTTTACTTCTGTTGCATGAACTTTCAACACCATATTTTTTTCGCCAAACCTAAATGAATATATGTCAATCTACAGCATACACTGGATAAAACCAAAGTCACTTTTCTATTTAGGCAATTTAATGATTGTTCTTAAACAAAAATCACAATGCCTTTTTACTCTATGAATAAAGATCCACGAATCATAAAACCGTGAATGAATACAGTATATGTCAATTGTCTTTTTCCTATGTATTTCCTTGTACATAGGACTTAAATAATGCTTCCTGTTACTCAGTTATTGAGCCCCAGTTTCTCTCATATTGCAGAAACATGCAAATTATATATATGTGCCCAATTATGCTAAAAAATGATCAGCATGACTATTCAAATACAGGAACTTTCAATGGCAGGTTGCACTTCAAATTTTGATTGAATGTGTTGGGCTGGAGTTCTGGGTAGAATGCTCTTTTATTCCTATTATACTTAACGTCCTTAGATGATCTAAGAACATCCACTTTTTTCTCATAAAATATATCCTTTAAAAATCATATATTACAGAAACAAAGGACCTGATTCACAAAGGGCTTGTGCACTTGTGGTCGAGGCACAGCAGTTGTGGGGGAGTCTCTGCACTCAGGGCAGAATCTCTGCAGTAAGAATTCTCATTGCAGAGATTCCTGAGTGCGGAGACTCCTTTGAGTCTGATAGACTTTGAATCTGAGTCATCTGATTCGCAAAGGTCCTCCACAGTCGAGGATGGGTCTCCGCACTCATAGCTGAGTTTCCGCATTGAGAATTCTCATTGCGGAGATTCCACTCTGAGTGTGGAGACTCCTTTGAGTCTGATTCACTTTGAATCTGGGTCACCTGATTCACAAAGGTCCTCCACAGTCGCGGGTGAGTCTCCGCACTCAGAGCTGAGTTTCCGCATTGAGAATTCTCATTGCGGATATTCCGCCCAAGTGCGGAGACCCATCCTCGACTGCGGCCCTGCGCTACAAGTGTGGAGGCTCTTTGTGAATCAGGCTCAAAGAGTACAACACACAAATTAAAATCTTTGAATATAAGTTCATTATCTAAAATCTGTTTATATATGCAAAGTGTCTTCCTTTCTTTGATCTTTTTAATCTTTTATGGCACCAACTGATTTTATGAAATCCAGAGCTGAGGATCCAAGTGAACTTCCAAAATGAGACCATGAACAGGAGAGTGAATGACTTCTGGTAAAAATTGAAGCATGCGTCCTACTATAAGATGAAAGGAGAGGATTGCAGTCGGTAAACGCTTTTCTTGCGTGATTTGCAGGAGAAAAGCAGCAAGGGACGCACCTGACCGAAGAGACGTTACTGCCACAAACATAAATGACACTAGATTGAATCACTAGGAGGCAGCGCTGTAATTTAGGTGACTGACAAGGTGGAATCACCAGGAGCAGAAGGCAGAGCTGTAATTCAGGTGAGTGCCAAGATCAGGTAAGTAATGCGTTTTTGTTTAAATAGAAAATCAGAAAAATCTTTTGCTTTTTTAAAACATTGCGGACAACGCGGGCTCCGAGCATGCTCTTTTTTGCACCTGGGAGCCTATAGCACGTCCCGCGCAATTTCCAGTGGGAGGAACTGGCGGGGAGGACTGAGGAAAGCTAGGCCCTTCACACTCTGGGGATCATGTTGGTTGCACTTGCACCCAATAATTGGATGTGCGGCAGGAGCCGTTACATGTTCTATGAGCCACTTGGCATGCCAGATATAAATGTTGGTGGTGGGACTGCAGAATTTAGTGCAACATGAATAATGTCAAATTAGGGCTTCCTCATTTTTCAAATAAATGCCACGGATTTCAGGAAAGGAATGAGGACAAACCTTAGAAACAGACCTTTCCACGATTGTGGTCTGCCATATGATGTTATCCAAAGTTCCCAATCCAAGATGAATTAGAGTCTTTCCCTGTGATGTCAGTTCCTGTTTGAATCATGAATGAATGAAGTAATAATGAGTGAAAGATGTGTTGCAACACATTATTTTTCCTGTTTTTTCATTGCCCTTTTAATCCTTTTGCTTCTATTTTTTTTGTTCTTGATTTTTTTATCTACCAGTTTGTCTACTGGATTCCTCTTCTGCATATTATAGCTGGCTTTCTTCTCTTCCCTGATCTTAGAGTGAGTTTGGTCCTTTGCTAATTACTTCAGCATTAATCTTCATATCCAGGCAACAGCTACAAAATTGCAAAGGTGTTTTTTTTTACCCTTTCTAATATTTCCCCCTAACTGGGACCCTTTTAGGGAGTCACTTGACATCTCTCGCTTGCTCTATTTTGTGCAAGGTGGATCTGTGGCTGCTGGGAGTAGTCGCCCTTTCCTCCGGCAATGAAGATGGGAACTCAACAGACCTCCTCAGAATCCAGTTCTTGATACATAGATAAACCAAAGGCATTCAACCTAGATCCTAGATATTCACCCTTTTGGTTCTCAAATTCACATTCCTCTGGTTTAAAAGTAAACTGAAGTTGTCAGAACCAGGATAACACTGTTGCCACAAGCTCATTATGTTCGGTGAGGGTTGTCAGCTGTGATTTCTCTAAGATGTGCGCACACACTTCATGCCGTGCAGAGAGAGTATGCCAGTGCACATAGAGGAGACCCTCGGCGCACAGGGTGAAGGTTACGCTCTGCAGTGATTGACTGGCCGGGAATCATAGCAGGTTGATCCCCTGGCCTGGCATCATTAAAGGCTTGAGGGTCGCAGCTCTGCTTCTTTACGGCAGTCTCGCTTATGCGTTGACAGACGCAGCACTCTAGCAGGAGTTAGCATCTTTCAAATAAGGTATTACTAGAGCACTGTGTAAGGTATGGCACCTTTGGTGGTACAGTTACTGCCTTCCATGTAAACAAAAGCAATCACAGCATTTCTCATTTACTGAAAGTATGAGTTTTTCTTGTATAAACAAGCAAGCTGACTTTAGTCAGCATACTGAAATGTGAAATTAAATCTTTTCACTTGTTTATTTTCCGTGTTCTGCATCCCAGATGCATGGCGTCAGTTTCAGAGGAATTTACCAATTAGTGTATTCAAAGAGGAGGACAATTAGTGTGAAATGCAACATTGTTTTACCCTTTTAAGTACTAATATCACAAGGAGTACTTTGACATTGAATTTAGTGGGAGGTAAAAAAACACACAAATATACTGGTTTTCCTTAAGAGAGCCTCATAAACCTTTCCACTGAAAAAATAGTTGCTTCTCAAGGAGCGTGTTCGACATTGAAGTTTTAAGACATTCCTTAGTGCTTTGTGTTTAGTTAGCCTTGTTGGAGTACACTATAGATGGAAAATGTGTCTTTTTCGCGCACAAGAGGAATTATATAAAGCCCTAGCAGACTCAATCGGAGGACTGCCACAACCTTGAATCAGATCTGAAATACCTGTTTTAGCTCTAATTTCGTTTCAGCCACTGTTTTTCCACCTCTGCGCCCTTCAAGCAATACCTGCAGTAATCCTGCGACCAGAAGAAGGAGGTTAGGGACGACTGTGCAGTAAAAACCAGTGCCCAATATTATTCTCCATCATCAGCTGGGAAATTCTGAAGGTGCCTGTATGTTACTAGGAGGTTAGGGAGGAGGGCTTTTCGGTTAAAAGAAGACTAACCCCACCCCTACACCCCAGATATGTAACAATCAGGATTCTTCTCAAACGCATTGCACTTCCCCTATCCAAACAAACATCAGTCTGACCATTGTCACATCTCCTTCAGTCAAGTCCTTTCCTTATCGGAGCTAGAAAAGCTCATGTTTCAGATATCTGAGAATAAAGGTGAAACTGACTCTTGGACAGAACCTTTTTGCCATCTGGCTCAGCAAGGCCTGGGCATCAACAGCCTGAAATTATGCAAACACATTTTTAAACTCGTTGCAACGAAAGTCATATCGGGGAACACTGGGAAAGTGAACTCATTCTTCGCAGAGAACAACTTTTCCTTGATAGCTTTAGACAGGACTTTCTCTTTAATCCTGCATGGTTTACCAAAATCATACGAGATACGTAGCTTTAGAAGAAATATGCCTCAGTACTCTATGGGCTCTCATGATGGTTAAGCCCTGACCCACTTCTGGGAGGACTTGGGAGGACATAAGACTCTGTCAGAGATTCCACAAGAGCAGTCAGCCTCCCGCTGGTCTCGTTGCCCTCAGGCACACCAACAGTCCTCAATTTGGATCTCCTAGACTGGTTTTCCAGTTGTACTTGTCTCTCACAAAGGATTTTAATCTCTTTCTTAAATCGCACAGACTGTTCCGATGTTACCTCCAGTTTATCTTCACTATATGTGACTCGCTCTTCCAGCTCATCGCAATGATCAGTAACTAATCCCTGCTGCTCCTCTATATGTCCCAGTTGCTGCTTAATCACCATGGCCTGTTCTACCTGCTGCTGTCTCATTATTTTAATCTCTCCTAATAATTCCTTAAGCAGAAGCATCATAGACCTGGAACCAAAGCCTTTCACAGGACACTCCATGGGAAGATTTTCTGAAGCAACACATACTTTCAATGACATATTGTCAGAGTTTGAATCTCTAGGATCATAAGCTGGTGTACCACTTGTAAGGAAATACCTCTTTTTGCATGTTTACTCCCCTCCCCCTTTTTTGATGCTGCTGGTTTTTCGACTCTGGAAGTGCACTAAGGCCTGCTAACCAGACCTTAGTGCCAGTGTTTTAACCCTGTACAAATTGCATGTCAAATTGGATGCACCCAATTGGCAAGACCTGACTTACTTATAAGTCCCTAGTATATGGTTCCCAGGGCACTCAGGGCATGTAAGACAAAGTGTTCACTGAAGGCTGCAGTACTGTTTGTGCCACCCTTCGTGTGACAACATACAAAATGGCTCCCAGCCTGCCACTGCAGACTAGAAGGGCAGTGCTTGCACTGCTAGTTCAACTTGAACTTGATATGTTACCTTGCTCCTCCCGACTGAGGAACTTAGTCACTTGGTAGGAGGCGACCCAGTAGCCCACTGGCTAATGACCATATGCTCCCCTCTGGGCACTTTCCTGGGATAGATATGGCATACCCACCATGTTGACCCTCAGTTCTCACTGAAGTTCGAAGGAGGACAAGAAGAAGATCACTTTGCACGTGTTGGAAGCGCGTCAAAGAGAGGCTGCGACGGTGGAGCGACTGCACATGCTGCATGTTGGGCTAGCAAAGTTTGAACCCTGTTCTGCATGCATGGCTTAGGGAAAAGTTGATTCTCAGTTCCAGTCTGAAGCAGAGACTCTTAAGGGTCAGTTGGCTGGCCCTCCAGAATGGCACTGGGGGCATTAAAGCTGGAAGAGACCAAACTGTAACTCTGGTAGCCACCACAAAGGTTTTGCCACTACCGGGCACCCCAAAGGACAATTTGGAGATATCCAAAAGGTGCACCCATGTCTGCAGAACTTGTGATTGTTGGTTGGCTGGTGTCACCCAAGGCGAACACCATCCTGCACCCAAGGTTTGCAACATGACCTCTGTGTTGCAAGAGCACAAGGTCTGAATCGGCAGTCCTTGGAACCCTGCAAACAGGACTTCATGGGACACCGAGATCCAAGGACAGAGTAGTCCCCACTCATCTGTGGACCGAAGACTCGACTGGACTTCACCCCCGTGGACTGCACAGCATTAGGAGCATCCTAGAGCATCTTTAAGCCTACATCTCTCAGTATCAGGATTACTCCATTGTCGTCTATTGTGGTCATCCTGCAAAGTTTCAATCTTGCTTTAAAATCTCTGTTGTGGCCAGGTAACTGTCCAAAGTTTTCCTTTCTAGCCACCTAAACCTCTGTCCTGTTGGACCTGGTCACCCATCTCGGGCCCAAGTTGTCAAACTATCTGTTTCAAACTTTTCAACAGAATTTAAGGCTCTAGCCATAACGTGTGTGTTTCCTGTCTCTCCAGTTCAACTGGTGGTAGCAACCTGTATACCACTTGCGGTGTCTAGAGTTGAATCATTCAGCTCAGTTTGGCCCCTTCCCTTATCTATGACCCCCATTGACAAATCTGTATGGGCTCCATCATCCTTTTCTGTGCCCAGAAATAGTTGAGGCAGCTGTTGCAGAGGTGCTAGATCTGGCCCGGTATGGGCAGCATCTAGAATGTTTAAAGTTAATGGAACCATCCCCATTCTGCCACTCCTTTTAGTGGATAGTGTGATGCAAAGAAGCTAGACGCTGCCTTTGATATCGATCCTGACTTGCCAGTTTTAATTTGCCTAATTTTCACTTCCTCTGGAGGCTTGCTTTCCCCTGAGCACCTTTGTAGGGATTGGGCCGATAGCTTCATACCACAGATAAAATACAATCTCCTGGTGCCACAGCCACATACACATATACTTGTAGTCAAGTTATAGTTTACAAAGCCATCTTTAGCATCCCGAAAAGTGCATCCTCGGCCCAGGTGAGATTAGAGATGGGCCTAAAAAATCAGATTTTTCAGCAACAGGGGGCCTTTCTCAAGGCATCATGGAAACTACGGCTCACGGAGGACACATCCATACTCCATTTCTGTTGGAAAGAGGTGCAGGCACAACAATCCAGTAATAGAAAAGGATCCTGGGGAAGCTACTTAAAGCAAGTCATCACAAGCCTAGGCATGGAAGACGCCTGGAAACAGGGCATGGGGAAGTCAGAATTCAACAGATTAGTCACCATCTCCGTACGCTCTCTCTCGGTCCTTACAGATAAGGCCTGCCTAACCAAACAACAGCATGCATGGGCAGTCTTAGGGTCCTACTCGTCGCTGTCCCCTCAAGGCTATCTAGCTGAACACTTCTCCAAACAAATAAAACAACAGTTCCTGCGCTATCGCATGGGATTCTTTGACGCCAAGGACGCCCGTCCATCTTGGAAAGAGCAGTACTCTGACCAAAAGTGCTGATTATGCAGTTATAATCAGGAATCACTGTTGCATGCCTTCTGTACCTGCCCAGCTCTTGGACTAGAAAGAAGGGCGCTGCTAAAACTTGTTTTTTTAATTCACAAAATCCGTTTCTACAGACCAGTGGTAATAGCTTGGCTCAAGGGTGAGTCAATTTCTTTCTGCTGCAGGGGGACAAAGTCCCCACAATTGGTCCAAAAGAAATTATCCTTGGCGGACTCTCGACAAAGGTAGACATGCATACAATTGCGGAAAACACATGTTTTATCTTCTTCTTTACAAAATTCCAGTTCTCATAGTTTTTAACGTTTTGACGATCTCTCCCTCAGTTTCAGTAATTGGTTACTTGATTGTGTTTTATAAGGTTTTAGATTGCAATGGTTTTTATTAATCAAGCATTAAAGATTTACTTACTTACTTGTAGTCCTGCAATAAGCAAGAGGTGCAGTCAAAAATACTGCTGCCTGCCTTCACTCTCCTCTGTCTCAGTGGTGGCAACAGAAGCAGCAATAAAACGCCAGGACCACAGCCACTAAATCCTCTGGGTGTGCAACACAACACTTCCGAAGCACTGGAAACTCTGCCTGTGCCTCCCACTCTCATAGATCGCCACAAATTGTAGCTGGCTCCTTGGCATCCCCGTCGGAACCATCAGGCAGAACATAGGACTAATTATTGGGTAGCTGTTCATGGCGAGACTCATTGATCCACCTCCTATTGGCAGGTCCACACAGCTCTCCAGAGAATTCCGAAAGTGTCGGCATGCCGCAGACTCCACCACCACCATCATCCATACATGAGAGAAGGGGAGGAATCCTTCTGCAACTGGAATCAGCATGATGCTACTCAGGCAGCATAGTGTCTGCACCGCCATCGGCCAGTCCCCTAAGCAAATCAAGTTTGGTAAAAATGTGGGCGCATTGCACAGATCTAGAATTTTTTAATAAAAAGTAATGGGTACAGATTGTTGGTCGTAATTTGATGTTATCCTCTCTAACTGCTACAGGGTCTAAAATCTAAATTTTTCTTCAGAACAAAGAATATGGGTGCTCCAACTGACAATGATGTATAGCCAAACAACCTATTCGGAAATTCCCTGTAAATAGGCCATAAAAATCTCCTACTCATTTTCATACAATGAATAAAGTTACCATGGGGCACAACAGGGCTCGATTTAACTAGTATAGCCCTAATGGAGGGGAAGAGTACAACCCTCAAGTTTAGCAAAAACGTTTAATAATTAATACTGGAGTGGCATTGAAGAGATATCTGCCACTATTAAATTTGAAGTAGTTGTATGTAAGACATTGGATTATTATTTGTGATGGGTGACTACCCACCTCAAGGAATAATCACAACCCTTCTCTGGGTGAACTCTCAAAGTCACTAAATTAACCTGAGCTTAGCCCCCCCTGCTAGCTATGGCACAGAGCAGAGAGGCTTAAATCAGTGCAATTTGTAAAGTATCTATGCAGTACCAAAACAGTAATTAAGTCAAAATGGAAAACACAAAAAATCACAAACTATATTAGAAAAATAGAGTAAAATATAATTTAAAATAACCAAACCAAAATTGTAAAAATGCCATAATGGGAACCGGATATATATTTAAAAAAAATTAAAGTAGGAATAGCGCCAAGAAGCATAAAGTGCCAACAATCACCAGTGGTCATTGTAGACCTAGACCTAGGTGCAATTGAGGCTGACTGCTATTATAACATGGGTCAGATACACTAACCTAGTTTGTCATGGTCAAAGATTTTACCTTCTGACTTAGGACTCGATTTCTATATTGGTGGTATGTATACTTTACTGCAACGGCGACGGAGTATACAGATCACCAGTATGAAGGTCCGCCCATCTGAAAGGCAGAATGACCTTCAGTTTGGCCACGGCGGAGACAGTAGTTTCTGCCATGGACAAACTGAAGGTCAATACACATTTAAACTTTGACGGACCCGGGGAATAAGGGCAGTTGGAGAAATGGCTACATGTCCGCTGAGGAAGTGAGCATTAGGCAGAAAGCGGGAGTGTCGTTTTGATGAATGTGTGACTACAAGCACACACCCCTCCTTGAGGATCTATGATGCGAAAGTGTAGACATTAAAATGTTTTCCAGATGGGTATTACTTTACTTTAGTTGCATGTACCACATCATACCACAGAGCATTTAACATTAGTGCTTTCACTAGTGGCAGTTAATCGAGGAGTGACTCTGGGGAGTCTACCTTGGTCCTGAAGCGGAGTCTAGGGGTAGACTCCGAAACATGTAGACCATTTAGGAGGTAAGGTACATAATATGCCCCACCTCCAATACCCCTCTTTTAACCATACCACCCCTGTGAGGCATATTAAATTAGTAATACCATCCAGAGCCAGGTATTTTTAACTCACCTAAGACCCCACCACTCCTATCCCTCTTAGTAGTCCCATTGATGAAACTACGACAGTGCTCCCACGTATTCCGTCGGTCATAGCACGCCTCGTTCTGCAGCAGACCGGGAGGAAACCCAATGATGAAGCATTCCACCAAGGTGTAACCCTGGTGGATGAGGGTTTTTCACACAAAAAAATCCCTTTTTTTCCACCCTGTGGAAGTTCCATTGGGCGCGGCCTTTTTTTAAAGTTACATGTCCACCCACCTAATTTGGTTAGGGCGAACACATAGTCATTTTTTACTGTTCCTTACTGCCAGGTAAAGTCTGGTGGTACGGAACAGTGAAATTGTTATAATGCTCTCCCCCGCCATGGGAGAAGCCTTCCGTGACCAGGGGAGCATTACTTTTTTTTTCTCCAAAAAGTCAATCAAGTTTTGCCCTACTAAGTCTAAGATAACTACCAAGTTCATTTATCTGGCTTTGATTTTAGCTAAGTGGCACAGTACACTCAACTGGAAGAACCCCAGACTGTTGAGGGCATACAAAGGGAGAGCTTGAACGATGGGCGGAATACAAGAGTGTCAACCTTGTTAGAGATTCCAAGAGTACTCATTACTTCCTCCCCCAACACGTGAACTCACACACAACAACCAAAGTATACTACGGATGTTAGAACACGTAAAATGCATTCATTACTCAAACAAGTAGCACTCACTGGACCAGATGAGAGGGCGGGGAAGTTGAGAAATGTCACCTAATTAGTTATTTGACTGTATTCAAATATCTGTTACTGAACTGGCTGACGGTATCAACCTCTAGCATTCTGCACCCGAGACACCACCATCCTTGTATTGTACAGTAACTCCATTTAGGAAAAGGACCATACGAATAGCTGACGTGTCAGAGCACACATGCATTACTTTGTAACTGTAACCACTTTAATACACTGAGTACATTGAAAGAGATTTTTGAAAATGCTAATAACAATTTTACAAAAATAGCTTGTTAGGGATATTAAATCAAAGACAGTATTTCTCTATGTTCACCAAAATAGACCAGTGGACTAAGTGAAGTTTCCTGAATTGGTGCTGAACCCAACAGTGTGCCATCAACAGCATGGACTACTTCAGGTATTTTCTTAGCTCTCTTAGGAATGTTATTGATAATTGCCCAGCCTACGTAATGAATATTCTCCACACACTGCTATCCAAGAGCACACATCAATAGTCTTCCCATTATCAGTTCTCAACACAATTGACAAAAGAAACAAGGGACTATTTGAGGTAGCCCCAATATAGGAAAACTAACTGATGTGTTTTTAGCACAGAGGCTGAGGTCTTGTCTATATCCTTTTGAGAACCTACAGGCCAAGCACAGATTAAATTATAGGGATACCACAATAAGGGCACAAACATGCTTTTCATCATCGTTTTTTTCCATTCTCTGTCAAGGGAGTTATGGTGACCCTGCTTACATAGGTTCCTCAAGAGGAGAATAATCTCTGTTAGGTTTTTAGTTCCAAAAACACCAGACTATTAGAAAGTTTGATACCCTTTTCAAGACTTCTTTCTTGCATTACATCTCTCTCAATGTCTTAATTCAATTAACAAAATTAGGTCAATATGTTCAGATAATGGAATGATGAGTATGAACTAATTCATCCGTGATCTCTTCCAGGGTCTGACTGGGACAGGAAATAATCTGGCACCAAAACAAAAGTGAAACCCATTAGCAAATCAGATAGCCACATTTGTAAATTGGGACAGTTTTAAACGTGTAAAGACAACCTGTATAGGTGTGTTGCAAGGTATGGAAGAATGTGTGCATTTGTGCTTGATTAAGGCAATGTTTGTGGTGATATCAGGGAGGAATCGGCCTCTCAGATCATAACACAGGCCCAGAAATAACCAGAACACTGACATTCACACTGACCAGTTAGACCAGCCCCTTTGGCACTGTCAGATTGTCCTATGGGCCAGTCAAGCCCTGATTTCTTATTTTAATCCATGTGAAATACTGTAATTTGGGTCTTCTCAGCCCAAGTAGTCTCTGCAGTCGATTACATGAGTAAGATAAGTCAACACATTCATATTTCCTTGCTGAGTATCGCAAAGGGCCTCCTCAGTGGAATGCTCAATATCAAGACATTACATTGAAACATCCTATTGAAGACTATTAGAAAGGAAGTATAACTCTCCGTATATGGATTAGAATCAGATACTAAAGGTGTAGACCAGACCTAAGCAGGGCCAGTAAGATTGTTAATTTAGTATCCTACTTTGGCTCGGTCATGAGAAACCTGTGCAGGGTGAATATGCACCATTAGAGCACTGGAAATGCCATCAGTTTCATGGGATCCCCAGTAAATCTTGGGCTACCAGAAGGAAGTACTAGGATATCTGTAGACCTTAATGCTAAGGTCTGATTTAAATCCATATTCTCAAGACAGGGTTGTTGTAAGAATTGAGCCAGCTCATGAGAAGGACCCATAGCTAATTCATGCCTGTAGAGTCGTTGGCTATCACAAGGCTGGATGTGGTTAAGCTCTCTCTTCTTTCCTTTGTGACAGTCTGAAGAAAGAGTCACTCCTCCCAGTAGCCATGGTGCCACCATGTGTCTAAAATACACATCAAAGGTGTTGAGTGTCACCTCAAGTGGGTCCAGTCAGCAGGAAAAATCCTTTAAGGCAGAAAGAACTTTGGAAAAATGGATATCTATTGACTAAATATGACGAGCTTTGTAAGAGTTGGAAGCGAGACAGAAAAAGTATCAAGGCATAGTAAAGAGAAAGAGTCTACCAGGCTAAAGGCTGCAAAAGGGAAAACAGCTCCAGAAAAACGGACACAATTTTTTTGAGGTGATTGATGAATGTGGCAGAAGAGTGGAAATGAAAGGATTGCAACACATCCTTCACAGTACCCAGGCTCCCTTACACACAGACTTGAGAAATTATTTGATATGCACTTGCCCTGTACATTATCTGCAGATCCTTGCAGGAGGGAAGGCATGTAATTAAGGCATTAGTAATAGGAGTACTGTCAGAACGGTCTTTTTAGGTCTGGCCTAGAGACAGCTTTAGCTGTAAGCCAGATTTTTGGTTTTCCCAAAATTAAAAAAAAAAAACACATAGTGTGGCTTTTCGTTTTCCATTGGTTTGTTTAAGCGTCATTCACATTTTACTTCAGCATACCGCATACAACGAGGGTCAGTGGGTCAGCCCATTTTACTCATTGGCTCTTTTCACTGTGAATGACAGCATTCTACTTGTGCACGTGCTCATCCACATAAAATGCAGTGCATTTCAGTACAAGAGCTAGTGCGCCAACTTTGCTTTTTCTGCTTTCATTTTGTTTTTTATATTTATTTTTGTGATGGGCATTTTTTTCAACATTTTTACAATTAGCATTTTTTCTTCTTAATGCTCAAACATTTAAAGCTTCATATGCTTTCAAAACAAAAAACAAGGTTACGCTTGCCAAGGCCAGACCTGTTTGCATTGCTAAAGCTTGTTACCTATATAGTTGTCAAGAATTGGAAGGAGGTCTACTAAAAATGGTGGAAGAGAAAAAGTGACTTACTAAAGTGATATGAGGCCCGCTTGGGCACATCAGTAATATTTGTTAAGGGAGACCGCAGAGTTGTGATATGGGGAGGGTTTGTTGACTGCTGCCAGTAGTGTTTACTGCTGCTCTGCATTGGTGATGTGTACAGGAATGCTGCTGTGAGTGAATTCTACAGGGTGTGTCTTGCATTGGACTCCTAGAGTGATTTAATTTTTATGTTGCACTAAATAGTTTTAGTGCTGTGGTGCAATGTAGTTGCTTGTGTGTTTATGCTCCGGATTTCAAACTAGTTACTTAAAGTCAGTGTTTGGGTGTCTCTGGCCACCGATAGAAGGCATGAACTTCCAGAGATTGTGCAGGTACCTTGGGTGGCATCTGAAGGATGGACATTCTTGTTATGTATGAAGAGCCGAGCTTCCTCTGTGCTTAATTTGAGCCGGTGGTTGCAATTGGGGGCCACAGACACTCACATTGTGGGACTGACAGACGGACAGTGACAAACGGAGAGCGCAGTGATGAAAAAGAACCTGCCAGAGTAAGATAAAGGAGCAGGAAGCGTTGGGTGGTGAATTAAAGAAGCATGAAGTGGAATCAACACTACGTAGCCTTGGTATTCGTCATCCATTGTCAGCGCTAGCCTCCAACTCCTGAGCAAAGCTTTGGGCCCCAGCGCTTATTCTTTTACAAAGTAAGGACCAAGCTGTCCCGCTGGATGTAGTGGGTGGAGTCACTTGGTATATCAGGGCGCCTGAGTGACTGCAGCTCTGCGCGTGCCAAAAGGAAAAGCTGAGAGGGGGTGGTCCAGTTCAGGCTGGCCGCAGGTGCCATTTTATCGACTCTAAACAAGACATGAAAACATACACATAACCAGGTCCGACTTTAGCCCAGGTGGCCCCCAGTGTAACAATGTTTTTTGGCCCCCCTCCCCATGACCTCCTTCTCCACTGATTCTCTTACTGCCACCATCCAATAGGGCCCCTGACCTCTCATAGCCCCTCTCCTAAACGCATTCCATTCGTTTTATTGCGCTATTCGTTCTAGTGTAGGGTGTCAGAACACTTTTCATCACACATAAACTATACAAAGAATCATACCTGTGTAAGTCAGCCTATAGAAAAATGTACATAAAACAATGAGGATTACAAGGTGTAGGAATCACTTGATCCATAATAGCAAGCAGCATATTTTGAGTGTTTGGTCTGAAGAAGCACATTTTTAGGATTTAAAACATACCACGGTGGTTGCAGTTGGCTTTACAAACAAGAATGCATTTTTATGCACACCAACCCTGTTTTTTTAGCAAGGATAAGGCAATGAAAGGCTGGAAAAAACTAATGTTCTAATCTATATCATTCAGTCTTATACAGCTGTTTGACAGTTCATAGTTCATTGTGCACTATTAAGATTGTAATTTATGAACTGCAAATAACTAAAGGATCTTCTGAGAAAAGCAGTAACCCACTGACCTATTTACATTATATGCACTTTGTGAACTGCATGGTACACGTTCTTTGCAGTAGGAATATTAAACCTCTGCCCTACCTTATAATTAGTCAAAACGGACACTAGACAAAACTCTGATCTCTCTCCAAAAAGAACTTAGGGCCTGACTTATACTTTTTTTGCACCACATTTGTGTCATTTTTTGACACAAAAGCGGCGCAAACTTAAAAAATTAAATTATGGCCCATATTTATACTTTTTTGCGCTGCATTTGTTCCACTTTTTGACGCAATAGCGGTGCAAACATACAAAATACAATTATATTTTGTACGTTTGTGCCGCTTTTGCGTCAAAAAGTGACGCAAATGCGGCACAAAAAAAGTATAAATATGGGCCTATATTTTGCAAGTTTGTGCCACTTTTGCGTCAAAAAATGACGTAAATGCGGTGCTAAAAAAGTATAAATCAGGCCCTTAATTACCAATGTTATCTTGACATTTTTATCGTTGCGTAAAACCTGGACACCGAAGGAAGGCTTCACCTTAAAAGCACCTTCAGCAAAGCATTTCCTAACACAGCGCCCCCCAAACTCAGATCCTTGAACTCAGCGCAAGGTGCAGCTGAACCGGTCGCACTGCGCCTACTCATACCTATCAAACTCTCGTCTCAAAAGTGAGGGGGGGAGTTGGGAATTTAAGAGGGTGATCCTATTAAGGTAGTCAATGAACACTTTTTTTGTGGGGCTATATATGTTTAGAAAGAGGATGAATCCAATAAAGTCTATGGAGGCTTTTTGTTTGTCAGATAGGTGAATAACAGAAAAAGGCAGGCAATGCCCACGAAATGCGGGTGATAGTGTATGGCTGGTTGTTTCTGAGGCTTAACCCAGTCTTGGAGTCACGACTTGGTATTTTTCTTAAATGAAAAAACAGGGACATTTATACTGTTTAGGTCTGGTTGGAGTAAGTCACTGATTTACAGTGCCCTGAGACTCAGCCAGTAAAAATGTGTGGTATTCGGGTTACCCCATATAGTTCCTGTTTCTGCTGATTTTCGTCTGTGACTGAATTTACACTTCCCTTTGCAGTAACTCCATTATGTGTAGCACCAACAGAGGGCTCACAGTAAAAGGCGATAAAAGCAAAAGGAATAAGTACATCAGCCGTGACTGGTTTGGCGGGAAGGTATTGAATATAATGGGCAGAATCGGGGCCTAGCTTCCTTTTGTGCGGAAGGTGCAGTTGCACTGGGGCACAGAGGCCTGAGCGGCCCACCGACTCTGATTATTGCTTTATTTCATCATTCAAACAGCATCCAGGGGTACATTCCGTTCCCATGCCCTGCGCACATGGCACACAGGATATGCTACTGGAGCAAAAACGTAGATTTTCATTTGATGGTGAAATACCCTTTCAGACCCCCTGGTTGCAGCAGTCTCAGGCACTATAGGCTTGTACATAAATAACGCGCACGTCACGCACGGGAATTTGGGGATGTTGTTTGGACTTTGATTCCTTCAGCAGGCCAGACCACCTGGCAGCTCCAACGTCCACATTCTTGAGTGGCTGATGCAGGGTTTGTGAGCCTGCGTCTGGGGACCAACCTGCTGCCAGACTGACTTTCTAGTGCCAATCTGCAGCAATTTAGCCAGAAAAAAAGCGAGCAGCAGAAAAGAGACATTCTGCATTATTATCGACACACTATAAAAACCCGTAAGGTCACCAGGAAACTGTGTGACACCTTCAAACCATGTGACATATTTGTGAGCCTCCAGATTTACGTGATTTTGTAAATCTGGGGCAGCTTCAAAATCCATGGGTGTTGCATGGTAAAACTCACTGCAACGGCCAAGGGACGCCCCCTGGCTCAGAGTAAGGCAACTCAGCAACTTGCTCTGACTTGCCTTGCTCCATATCTACGAGGCACTACAAAGCTACGCAGTAGGCTTTGCGTAGCTCCATAGATATGATTATACAGTCTGCGACGCCGAACCATTTAAAAAAATGAAGCTCCGGCGGCGCATTCCCCACAGTGCATTCCTGCCCTTTCACTGTGGCGTAGGGTAGCACAGCAAAATGACTTGCTGGACTGCCTTACGCCAAATCCCCATAAATATGCCCCCATGTTTCCATTGCACCAACAAGCCACTTTTATTCCAGTCATTACAAATGAAGTGAACCAAGATAATAACCCCCAAAAAGCGTTACTTTATCAAGGAAAAATAAATAAAAGACTTGAATCCGGCTTCCCTAGTGACGTGAAGTCATCTGGTAACCCAAACTCGTATTAAGGCACAAGGTGAACATGTGTGAGTGCGTTTTTTTGTTGTGGATCGAAGCTGTAATTAAACTGCCAATGTTCTCTCCTCATGCAATTCAAATACTTCACCCACTCCATTGTACCTGTAGATCAATTTGTCAGACAATTACATATGAACAAGGACACTGCATTTTAAGACCCACTCCTCATTTTTACAGTCTATTCCAGTCTGGTGTGGGAGAAAGAGTAATTGAACTCTGGCCTCGTTACCAGTGCCTCAGTTTTTGGGGTGGTAATCCCAAACCCAGTAATTACTGATACAGAATGGTGCTTTATTGGTCGGGGGACTTATTACCTCCCCATTCTGAGTTCCACACTTCTGAATGGAAGATAATGAGATAATAGCTGATATTTTGTCTGCTACAAGCTAAACAAAAAGAACCTTGGACTGGCTGTCTAGTCCACAAGAAACATAATGGCTGCCCCTTGACCCTTTCATTTCCTTTCTCTGACCCCGGAAGTCCAACCCTGCGACTTCCAGGGTTAGATAATGAAGAAGGACCATGCTTTTACGGTCAGGGTGAATGAAATGGAGGAGGAGGTTCCCTTGGCGGGGCTGGGTGTGGAAGCCACACCTACTCGCTACGTGAAAACATTCGGCCTCAGAAGCTTTTCCTGACAGCTCTCGGGAATGGGCAGGTCCTCTTGGACATGGTAGAGAACTAAGGGCCATATGTACAAACACATTTTCCAATAGACACAGAATGGGCAAAACTGCTTGCTACATCTGGCCCTAAGTGCTGCTGTAGAGGAAATGCTGCCAAGCTTGGTGAAGGACAACATAAAGGTGTTTTATTTGAGTGAAAAGTCTCCCTCAGACGGGATTGAGAGCCTGAACGACAAGATTAAAGTGGCTTCAAATGAGCCCATTTCACCATCTCTGAGGTCAGCAGTTGACCATAGAACCCCTGGGCACTACATCTACACTTCCAGAACTACAGGTCTTCCAAAGGCTGCTGTCGTAAATCATCACTGACTTCTGATGGGAAGTGGCCTGTTAAACACTGCTGGCATAAACTCTAATGACATTACAGATACACTCCTCTTCTGCTATATCACAGTGCTGGCCTCATGATTGGGGTTAATGGATGCATTCGCAAAGGGCCATAAATATATGTAACTGAGACTAGAGACCAGAGGAACTACAGATCCCAGACTGCTTTGCGGCCCCAGGAGACAGCCATTTTCTGCATCACCTTCTCCCACTTGCCAGATCCAATGAGCACTACAAAGCGCAAGGGGGCATACCGCAGGGCGGGACGCGCTGAAGGAGACCAGAGGGAATACAGATCCCAAACTGCTTTGCGGCCCCAGGAGGCAGCCATTTTCTGCATCATCTACTCCCACTTTCCAGATCCAACAAGTGCTCTGAAGCGCAAGGGGGCATACCGCAGCGCGGGACGTGCCCGTTTAAAGCCTGGGCCAAAGGGCAGGACCGTCCTGCACCCGTCAGTGACAGGAAGAGGCAGGGCAGGACCACCCCATTTGGCCTTTGCGTGGGAGCTCTTGTGCGGGCCAGGTAGGAAAGAAGGGAGGAGACTGTAAAGGCTTTCCTTAGGCCGGTCATAGTCTTGTCGCTGGGTATCGGTAGCTTGGGTATATGGGACGTAACCCTTTGAATGGTGCAGGGTGAATGTTTGCGAGGGTATCGCATTGTACAAGGGCTGAGCTGGCTTTTATCGATAAGGCACCCTATAAGTAAATCGCTGTCATATCGTTGAGGCATGCAAGATTTCTTCCTAACTCTGGAAGTAGCTCATTTATTATGGGCAAGAGAAAGGCCACCGAAAAACCCTTGGGGGCAGCAGGCACAACCAAGTTTGCTAGGCATTCCACAGAGAACTGTACCCTGAATGAAATTGATGATCTGATAGTGGAAGTAGACGGTTTATTGGCCACATACAAAGCGGACCCATCTCATCGTAAGGGTAAATGAGTTACACCTCCCAAGGGTATACAGACCTAATAGGAAAACCACAAAGTCGCGTGGCACCAGGTCCGGCTCTAGCCCAAAGGATAGCTATGCACCAGGCGATGAGTATTTAAGAGTAAGCACACTAGCAGCTGCCCTGGTCCCTGTAATAGATCATTCTCAGGTTGAAAGCACAGCCGCTATTAATATTGACTGCTCCAACTGGTTTGTCCTCCTAGCTAACCAAGGAACTGTACCAGATGAGAACCCCGATTCATTGGATCTGGCAACCCACCCAGACCAAGTAGATCTAAATCAGCCCAAGATAGGGGAACCACTGGCACAGCTACAGGTAATTAGAGGAGAGATACAGGGATTGCATGAGTGTATGAACAAGATGGCTGTCGAATTAGGTGAAAAGGTGGCCAAAATATCTACTTTGGTGGAAAACTTAGGAACCAAGATAGGCAATGCAAATCCATTGTCAAAGCACTATATCCAAGCACCCCTCCAAAAGTCGCAGTCAGTTAAGGGCAATGGGTTAGCTGCTGACAATGGTGGGTTTGCTAGCGTAGCACACTCAACCTCATCTAACCTTGTAAGAGGAGTCAAAATACCTCCAATAACAACCAGAGTACACGTCTGTCTAGCATTATCCACCTGACAAATGTCCCCAAACTCACACACAGAGCCAGTGAAACTCACAAATCTTGCATTAACAAAGTAATCCACTAGCTCCGCCACACCAGGGGTTGTACGTCTATTATTAGGGATGACATATTATCTGCCTCACATTGTAGTCCCTTTGCACTCCAATGAGACTATATAGGAGTTCTAAACTGTTGGATGAGCTGATATCCATGGAATTAAGATTTAGACCTACACCAAGAACACACATACGCCTTAAACTCAGCAACCCCAGCCGACTAGGAGAACGCCAGATCTCAGAAGGGTGTAACTCTTTAACTCACCTCCAATGTGCCGCATTAGTGGGGGAATGCTCTAACTTAGCAAACATTGATTGACAATCGGGGGGGGGGGTAAGGACAAGTTCTGTCCTTAACTGTACATCTAGAAGAGGCATGATTGGCAAACTGCAGCATGAGCCATCGAGGACCTAGAGCTGAGTGCTGTGGGGGATGATATGAGGGGCACAGCTACACAGAGTAAGATTAATTCTACTATGGCTGGACAGGCAGGCGCTAGTGCGGGAATAAGGTGGGATAGCAGGCTGATTGCCGAAAACTCAATTAGAGTTCTAACTTGGAATGTAGCAGGCGTGCGTGCTAAGCTTGCAGACTCAGAGTGGGGTGAGTTCATGGATCACCACCAGATTATACTTTTGCAGGAGACGTGGGCAGTGGAACCAGTACATAGAAGTGGGTATATTACCTTTGCTCCAAATGCAGTTCCTTCACCCATAGGTAGAGCTTCTGGGGCTCTTATTATTTGGTTGAAACTAGATCTTTTCCCATTAGTGAAAGTAGTTCCAATGGGAAGTAAGGACTGCTAGGGATAGAAATAAAAGTTAAAATGCCTACTGGGGCCAGATATATTGCGATAATAAATGCCTACATTAGATCAGTCCCTGTAAACGCCCCCTCCCCCAAAGTAGTTCATCTCACTAATACTGTTCAGCGCCTAAAAGCAGGTACCTTAAAACTGATCGCAGGTGATTTTAACACGACACTTGGAAAAGGGCAGAGGGAGATAGTCTATTTGCAGGATCTCCAAGGTTCTCTGGTTTTGGGGCAGCTGCACAAACAACAGGGAAATTAAGTGCTGTAGCGGCCAGCTAGCAGACCTGATAATTGAGAATGGCTTAATAATTGCTAATGGCAATACCTGTTCCGATAATCCCCCACACCTGACCTTTAAGAGAGGCATTCTGGGATCCTGGTCGACCTGGAAATGAGGCTGCTCTTGACAGACATAGCAGTTATCCCTCGAACAGATAGCGATCATGAGGCCTTAAGTGCTGTATTCTCTCCTGCTATATTTACTAGCTGTAACTGTTTGCGGTAGTCCATGCAAATCCCCTACAGACTGTTACTAACAGGAGGAACGTGAAATGGGCAGAAGTCATGGATAATGCGGAAATTCAAATTCAAATATATAAACTATTTGTGGATAACCTAGTTGAAGTAAAACCGTTAAGAGGGTATGAGCTCGATGTGGTGCTTAGGACTCTGTTTACTAAAATTAGGAAAAGAGGGGCTTCCAACAAAGTTGCCCCAGGAAGGTTCACTTAAGACTGTTGGTTGGCCAAGCTCGGTCTCCTAGACACTCTGAAGCAGCAAATCAAGCCAAAAATAACCAATGCTAGGAATAACTACAAGGCTATCCTATAAAAGGCTAAACAGAAATGGGAGATGGCCCACTGGGAAGAGCTTACCAACGCACTTAAGATTAACAATCAGAAGATGTTTTGGTCACTGGTGGCATCCAGCTCAAAATTAATAGATAACCACCTTGAAGCGGTAGTGCAACCGGGAGCTTGGTTTGAGCACTTCAGATCCCTGTACAGTGAGGGGGGGTGGAACACGATGGAAACGTCGGAGAGGAACTAATTGAGAGGGATTGCTTGGTAGGCCTGGAGGCTTTTTCCAACCCTCCTGAGATGAAGGCTAACGTAGAGACCGAGTGCCCATATTTCTCCCAGGCTGAAACCAGGGTAGCCCTGATGCAAATGAAGAAAGAGAAGGCCCCTGACAGAGATGGTATTCCTGGTGATCTTTTCCTCTCATACCCATATGTCTGGATCCCCAACCTGAATGCACTGAGCAACGCTATAATGAAGGGCATGACCATTCCACCGACCTGGCTAGGAGCTGTTATCCTACCCATGTTCAAAAAAGGAAATAGGGACATTCCCTCTAACTACAGACCCATAAGCCTGTTGGACAATTCTCAAAAAATCTTTTGCAGATAGGTTCTGGCTAAACTAAAAGCATGGGTAATGGACAATCATATCCTTGAGGATGGCCAGGCAGGGTTCAGGAGCAAGATCAGCACTGTTGATCAGGTCTTTTGTTTCAAGATATTATGCTGGAATTATGTCACCCTAAAGAGGGACCACCTGTATGTCGCCTTTATAGATCTTAGGGCAGCCTTCGACCTAGTACCTAGGGATAACTTGTGGAAAATACTTGCAGGTTATGGGGTGCCATTTGACCTGATACGTATCTTGAGAGCACTCCACATAAACACCTATGCCAAAGTGAGATGGAACACAGGGAGGATTTAACAGACCCGATTCCAACTCTTCGAAGGGTAAAGCAAGGTTGTGTACTAGCCTGACACTTTTCAGTTTCTACATTAATGGGGCAGTTAAATGGCTTTCGCAATGTATGCCTGATGCCCCTACGCTTGCTGGAACCTCGCTTCCGATACTAATGTTTGCCGACGATACCCTGCTCATCTCTAAAACTCCAATGGGCCTTCAGGCAGAACTGCACTCCTTCGTGGCCTTTTGTAAGGCAAGGGGTCTGGAAACTGACCCAACAAAAACTGAATTTATGGGGATAAACACCCAGAAGACATTTAGAGGGAGAAGGTTAATCAATGGCTCCACAATTGAACAAGTCAAACACTGACTATTTAGGGATCCGACTGTCTGATTCACTGTCTTCAGTTGGTGAAGAACAAACATCTCATCCAGAAGGCTTACCCAATCAGCAGGAAACAGAAGGAAACGGGGGTGGTGCAGTGTCCCCGGTTCTCCAGATATACAAAGCTACTGCCCTCACGGCAGCCAGTTATGGGGCAGAGATTTGGGGTTTCACGGATGCTACTGTCCTTCCTACGGCTGAGAACAATTTTCTTAGGAACATGCTCAAGTTACCTAAGGGCATGCCACTGGTGCCACTGAGGATGGACTTAGCACTAAACCCTATAAATTTGGTGGTGGCTTTAAAACCCTTGTTGGATGAGGCTGTGGAAATGCAGGGAACTAACACCATATAGGGACTCCTTGATTGACCTAATTTCTAGTGACTCACGGGTAGTTACGCCTTGGCTGAACTACATTAAGTCCCAGTTTGAGAAACTGACAACGATTGACCTTTGGAAGTTGCCCACAGTGGTTGCCAAGGACGTATCCCTGACATTGAAAAGAGCTTACTGGAACTATGCCTTGGAACAGACATGGTTGAACAATGGTCATGAGAACCTGGCTGGGCAATTTTTAAATATTAAATGCTCCCCGTCCTATGAAAATTTCCTGGATGAAATCCATCCCCCCTTTGCCAAGCGCCTGTACCTACAGCTTAGGTACGTGTCCTTACCACTAAGACATTAAACGGCTAAATGGGAGAAGCGTACCTCCTCTGTGTCTTGTAATTTCTGTCCTCAGCTAAAGGAAACTGAAGAGCACTTTCTTTTTTTCTGCCCTCAATATTCACACCCTCGTGGGAGATGGATAATCCCTGTTTGTAAGCTTGCGGGTGCCAGACAATACTGGGAGGCCCTGAGAAGCCTTAAATATGACTCAAAGGAGATGATAGTCATTGCTATAACCAAATATCTGGAGCAAGCATGGCGCATAAGATGGACAGCAATGTCCTAATGGAATTCTTGGACTGACAAAGTGCCCAGGCTGTCTGGGTATTGGACAGATACTTTTGAACTTACATTTCACTACTCCATATCCAATTTAGACCTGTTTCCCATATGCCGTACATGTACTTCAAGTTAAGTTTGTACCTTGCACTTACACGATACATATGTGTTATAATTCTTTTACATGTATAAATAATACATATTTTTATCTTTTCTTTTTAAGATCTAAATGCACTAGGAGATGTTATATACTCAGTTTTATGAATGTATTTATGTATACTTTTATGGTTATTTTACAGAATTAAAGTAAATACTATGACTACTACCAATGGAGAAGGATTGCGGCATCACCCCAAAATAAATCCATGCAGGCTGATGCCCTATCTTTGTTGGTTGGTTGGGACATGTGGCTGCAAATGTTGGATTTATTTTTAGTACACCTCTTTGGGCAATTTCATGGAACTTCCTGAATAGTAAAACTCCCAAAATTAGCTGCCAGCTGAAAATACACAACCCTTATGCCATTTGAACTACCAGAACAGTATCATTATCCTCAAAGTTTTGTCACGATTATTGCTATCCCAGCATAATTAAAAACTTGCCATTCCCTCATCTCCAACACCTTGAGGGTAGCATGCTGCTGGGCTGTAGAGACCCGAGAAAGACAGGGGCTCTCTGTTGGGCTCATCAGCAGTTCTGTATAACAGAGCCACTACTGAGCCCAGTGCTTGGGGTTCCCTCTCTCTCTCTGAGGGGACAGGAGCAATATGCCTGGAAGGGAAGGAGAGGGAAGCAGAGAGTGGGAGGTGGAGGGTGACTGGAGGCCTGATATGGCATTTAAAAATATGGAAAGTGGGAGAAACTTCTGAGGGAAGTGGTGGAAGGTGGCAGGCTTCCAGACAAAAATATATTTACATTGAAGGAGAAGAATAGCAAGAGGGAGGAGGGGTAAGTTAGCAAGACATCAAGTATGTCTGCCACATATTTATTGTATTAGGGAGGTGAATTGGAACTGCCATGAAAGACATGTTTTTGTATGCACCTCCCATGGCTTCGGCCCCACGCCACAGCTGGCCCATGAGACTCGAGCGTGCTCTACCTCTTGCTGATAAAGCTTCCTAGAAAATGTCCTGCATCATCTGCTTTTCACACAGTAGATTTATCGACCATCTATATAACACTAATCAAAAAATGAATGCCTCTTTGCACGGTTTATTCGATTTCTCGCATGCCCTCTTCCTGGTTGACAAACCACTCCTATTAGCAGAACTGGATATGATGAAAAAGTGTCCAATAATGCTGAAAATGATGAAAAGCTTGTACTGCAACACGAGCAAACACATCAGAGTTGGTATCAATGGACAGAGAAGTAGGACATGTATAACACATAGAAGTATCAAACGATACTGTTGCCTCCCCGCCAACGAGTTCATTCTGTGGCCCAGGGATACGTAAGACAACATAGTACAAGGTTGTCCAGATGTTCTTGGTGGAATGGACTACGGCCCAGATTTAAGAGGGCCTAGCCCTTCCTTGTGCCACATTAGCGTTATTTTTTATGACGCTAATGTGGCCCAACAAAGCCAAATTAGTTGCGCCATAAATACAAAGTGGTGCAATGCATGCATTACGCCACTTTGTAAACCCTTGCACGACAGTATGCCTGCACCAGGCACAATGTATGCAAGGGGGCATTCCCCCGTTAGGAGGCTCGCAAAAATGGCACAGTGGAATCTAAAAGATTCCACTGTGCCATTTTTACCAGTTATTTTTAACAACTGCACAGAGCAGGCATTAAAAGGGGGCATACCATTGTTTTCGTTGGGCCCCTATGTACTCTGCAGGATTAGCACTAACATTTTGGCGCTAATCCTGCACAGTACATCAATAGTGTCAAAAATGTTTATGCTATTGCCCCTAACCTAATCCAAGGTGTGCTGTATATTAACTATGGCGCATACATGGTGGCGGTGGGGGGTGGGGTGGTGATAAGGGGTGCAAGAAAAGTGATGCTGCATTGGATGCAGTGCCTCTTTCCTTAAATTCAGGCCTAAGATGGCACTATTGCACTATGCTGATGACTCGGTTTTTGTGGCTCAAAAATGCAAAATGCCCTGCAGATGCTACTGCCCGTAATGGGGAAAACTGAGCCAAAAACACGTTCAAGGTTAATCCTTCAAAATCATGAATTCGGGTTCCAACTTCGAAGAAGAAAATATCCAAACCATGTATATTGACAGACCAGACAATTGCTGTAAAAGGTCATTAAAGTTACTATGGGTAACGCTGCCAGTCACCTTAAGGTGGAAGGACCATCTGGAAGAAGCATCCACACGAGCTGATAGAGTTTCCACATTCTGTAAACGTTATCCAAACGTCCACTGCCCAAAATTCTCCAGTCAGAGCCAGAGGGATTCTTTGCTGCATATCAGAGATCTGAGGTGTAGGCATTAGCTTCACATGTACGGGTCGTCTGAAGCTTCACTTGCGGACGAGAGGTATTGCTCTGCCTCATTCTGCAGTGGCAGGACCCTTAGAGGCCAGCCAGGAGAATATTTCAGTGCAAGACATGTGTCCCACACTCCTCCGTTCTGCGCAGTCAGGAGAAACTTTAGTGACACCAATTGCACGATTGTTAGAGTTTGGAGACAGTGAGCTTGGGAGAAGTCACCCAATTCTCAAAAACAATGCATGCTGCTTTTGGAAAAGGAATTTGAAAGCTTGGCTTTAAAGCAAACTTTGCAGTCCTCTCTGGGCCCAGGCATTAGGAAAGGGGGATAGCACAGCTTCTTAACCAACGTCTAAAGTTTTGCAGTCACCAGTGAACCCATACTTCAGCAGAATCACAGAAAAGCTTGTCGTACCTAAAACTCTACATGTGATAAGCAGCTTTCCCCAGCATCAAGATGCAAATTGTAGGAAACTGGCTTTGTATTTACTATATCAAAATGAGATATAGGCCCTCATTTTGGCCCTGGCGGTCAAAAGACCGCCAGGGTTAATGTGGCGGTATTATCACCAACATGCTGGCGGTGTATACCGCCACATTCTGAGTGTGGCCGATTGGCCGCTTCCAAACCGCCACATCTCCACTCTTACCACCATGGCGGTATGAAACGCTGGGCTGGAGATGTGCATCTCCGACCCGGCGGTCCACAGAAAACCGCCGGCAGCATTATGAGCCGGCCTACCGCCATGGGTTCCGCAGTAGTAGCACTGCCACGAAACCCATAGCAGTAGGGCTACTGGTGACAGAGAACTCCTTCCCTGTCACCGGTAGATGGCTCCTCTCCCCCACCAGCAATCACCTGACCCCCCACCCCCCTACAGCCACAGCACCTCCTACCCCCCAGCAATCACCTGACCCCTCTACAGTCACAGCACCCCGCATACATGAACACACACAACCACATGCACCACGCATGCACCCATTCACCACCACTTCCAGATATGCATCTACTCACACACATCCAAACATGCATCCACTCACACCTACTCACACGCATTTAGGCATGCATCCACACTAACATACATACACAGTGACATGCAGACACGCACTCACTGCAATATTCATACACGCATTCACTCACATGCATACAACCACGCATACACCACAACACTCACAGATGCATTTACACACGCACACACACATTGGCAGACACCTCACACAACAACCCCGTCCCCTGTCAGACGCTCGACTTACCTTGTCTGGCAAGGAGGTTGTCCGGCAGGGAACAGAAAGCTGGCAGCGCCCCACCAGCAGGACACCCCAGGCCATGTTAATGACCATAATACGGCTGTTGGCGTCCTTCTGGCGGGGCGGTGCAGGTGGTATCACCACCCCAGGCGCCTCCGACCGCCAACATGGATACTGCCGGATTTCCACCTAAAGTGTGGCGGAAATCCGGCAGTACCCATAATATGGTGGGCGGAAAACCGCGGTCTTCTGGCACCCGTGTCTTTGGCGGTCGTAAGACAAGACCGCCAAAGTCATATTGAGGGCCATAGTGTGTACAGAGTCCAGGGGTTCCCAAGAGGCTTAACAGAGGCTAAAGTAGATAATACTAATGCTCTCTTTTGTGGTAGTGGGGTAGTGCAAAGCATTTGTTGTACACACACAGTCAAGAAATGAGGCACACACTCAATGACTAACTGCAGGCCAATTGTTTTTATATAGCAAAAATATATTTTGTCACTTTATTACTAGAACCAGAAGAACTTTGTTTCAGGTAAGTACAGTTGTAAGTAGGTATCAAGCATATGTATCAAATGTGCTTTGTTGGTTTAAGTAGATAAAGCAGTTTACAAGTAAATAGCCGTTTTCTATTTCAAAAGTTGACAGTGCAATTTTCCATAGGAGTTCATAGAGTCCTAGGAGGGAAAAGTATTAGCACAGAAAACAGCTAAGTACATGACTTACAGTTCCTGTCTCCTGGGATTAGGATGTCCACTGGTCAAGGACCCCAAACACACACCACCAGCAACGCGGTGCAGGCTGAGTGTAGAGGTCAAACGTTGGTGTTGGATTTAGAATGGGATCCTATGGAGACTGGGGGCACTCGGAAACAGATCTGCTAGAAGGTAAGTACCCGCGACTTCGGAGGGCGGACCTGTGGGGTTTAGGTGAGCACCGGGGGGGCCACAGGTCAGCACCAAACACACACCCTCAGCGGCACTGGGGCGGCCGGGGCAGGGTGCAAGCACAGCTTGGGGCTTCCAATGCTTTTAAATAGGGGAACCCTGGGGGGTCACAAAGCTGCTGCAGGCTGGGTCCAGGGGCTCGGTTCCGGAAAACCACAGGCTGGACAAGGAGGAGGGCTGCCTGCAGAATGTTGCTGGGCCATCGGTCGGATTTCCCAAGGCCTGGGGGCTGCAGGTGCAGGGGTACCTTCAGGCATCAGGAATCTTCATCCGGTTCTCTCACGGTCAGGGGGGTCCTCTGGATTTAGACTGCAGATGTCGTCACGTTGGCCAGGAGGGCTCAACCCAGGGTGGACACAAGGTCCGAATCGCTTGGGGACCTCCTCCGGACCAGTGGGCCACCTGGGCTCAGGCCGTGGGCGTTGGGTGGAGAGTGGGCAGGACTGGCGGATCCAGGGCAGTTCTGGAGCCCTTTTGGAGGGTTTCTTCTGGACAGGTCTGCTGTCCTCAGGAGTTCTTGGTCCTCTGGGGGACAGGCAGTCCTCTGGAGTTATGGAGAGGTTGCTACTCCTGCTGGATGTGTTGCCATTTAGTAGCAGAGTCCTTGAAGCTGCAGACATGGGATGTATGATGGAACAATGCCTGCGCCAACCATGCATGCCTGAACAATGTGGTCGGAACAACAACCGCGTTGTTGCATGCATGCCTTTTCCATGTACGCCTTTACAACAATTTTTTGTTGTAAAGGCATGCCTAGTAAAGGCATGTGTGGAACAGCATGCATGGGTTTTGCATGCTACCCCCACCCGCCCCAAAAATAAAACTACCCAATCTCCCCACCCGTCCATAAAAACTACCCCAATACCTCCACCCTGAGCCCTGAAACCTATCCCAACCCCCCACCCTCCCTAAGAACAACTAACCCCTACTCCCAAAAATAAAACTACCCTGCCCCTAAAAAATAAATTACCACAACCCCTACCCCGCCTCTAAAAACGCAAATCCCCACCTGCCCTAGATACAAAATTACCCTGACCCCCACACCAGCCCCTGAAAATCTGCCCCCCACCCACCCTAAAAAAAAAATTACCCCGCCCCTGCCCCTAAAAACAAAACTACCTTGACCCCCTACCCTGCCCTAAAAACCATAGTACCTCAACCTCCTACTCTAAAAACAAAACTACCCTGACCCCCCACTCCCGTGCCTAAAAACACAACCACCCGGACCCCTAAAAACTACCCCCGCCCCACTTACCTGACCACATCCTCTCCTGTTGCTGACTCGCTTTTTCTCTGCCTTAACTACGCATGTGCGTTGTTCAGCACATGCGTAGTTAAGGCAGAGGGAAAGGGAATCGTTGTTCCGGTAAGCGTGGTGACGGCATTGCGGTAAATGCATCTCGTTGCATTTGCCATGTTGCAAGTGATGTTTCCCCAGACAGGCCGCTAGGGCTGGGGCCAAGTCAGTTGTCATCTGGAGTCTTCACTGCTGGGTGGTCAGCTAGCAGTCCTTCTTTCTTCTTGTCTTGAGGTCGCCAGAAATCTGGTGAAGTAGGTTCAGAGGATCCTTCAAATCCAAGATTTAGGCGCGTTACAGGGGTCAGAGGGCAGTAGCCAGTGGCTGCTGTTCCTGAGGGTGGCTACACCCTTCCTGTGCTCAATCCCTTTGGGGAGGAGGGCACACTACTAACCCTGTTGGTCCTTGTCCTCCATACCAAGATGGCGGATTCTGCAGGGAGGGGGTTGCTTCAGCCCTGGACACCTTAGGGGTGGTCCTAGCTGGAGTGGTCACTCCTCCCTGTTTTACTTAATTTTCCCGGCGGACTTGCCGCCAAAAGTGGGGCTTTGTCCGTGGAGTGAACATCTCCACTAGCTGGAGTGTCCTGGGGCACTGTAACAGGCGGCCTGAGCTTTTGAGGCTCACCTCAATGTGTTACAGGTCATGCAGCGGGGGAGGTGTGATGCACCTCCACCCAGAGCAGGCTTTGTTCCTGACCCCAGAAAGCACAAAGAATCTCACCCCATGGGGCCAGAAACCTGTCTGTTAGTGGCAGGCTGGCACTGACTGGTCAGACTTACACTAAAGGGTTGGGTAAAATCTAACACTAGCATCAGTGTGGATGTATTGTGCTGAGAAGTTTGATACCAAACTTCCCAGTCTTCAGTGAAGCCATCATGGAGCTGTGGAGTATGTAATGACCACCGTCTCCGCCAGGATCCAAGGTCCCAATAAGCTGACGGCGGTCCTGGTTCTAATCAGCCAGGGTGGTGCTAAACTGAGTGCCACCCTGTTGATTACAACCTTGTTCTCCACCAGCCTTTTCATGGCGGTTTACCCACCATGAAAAGGCTGGTGGAGAACAAGTGCTGCCCCCCCCCCCGCCCAGCACCCTTGGAATGGGCACTGTCTGCTTTGCAGACAGTGCGCATTGCGAGGGGGCTGGTCGGCCCCCTCTGTGCTACAAGACAGCACTGTTTCCACTGGTCTGACTGGCATAAACACTCTATTTCAAGGTTTCCGCTGGTCAGACCGGCATAAATCTTGTAATAGGGCGGAGGAGACCACCACGGCAATGGCAGTGGCGTCCTCCCCACAAGCTTGGAAGTCCCACCTTTGGACCGCCAAACTTGCAATCGCCCCCATTGTTAATATACTGTTTAGGAGAAGAAAGTGAAGAAAATCTCACATGGATGGTACACTTTTTAGGTTGAAGCCTAAAAACATCTTGGAAACATTCTGAAAGCTTCCCTGGAAATGCATGCCGTTCATTGCTGACCACTTGCTTTGTGGTTTGTAACTCATATTTTCTGACTTTCTATTTGCTGGCTTTGTTTGTTTTAGGCTGCCCAGGTTGAGGTTGTCCCTCCTGTATCCCAAACCTTGTTTACTGTATTCTTCCATGAACTCCCTTTCTGTAAGCAGGCATTTAAATGTTGTTGTTGCCACATTTGCTGTGCAAAAACAGAGGTCAAATGTCAGACAGTGTCAGCTTGGTATTTATGTTTCCTTCTCTGACTTCAAGGTGAGAGAATTTATGTGTCAAGCCTCCTGAGTACCCATGTGAGATGAGAGGGTGTACGTTTTTTTTTCTAGTTTTTCTAGCACACAACAACAAAAATGAACTGTGCTGATGTTTCAATAGATATATAAATGAAGCACTTTGTTTTGCAATTCTGAAGTATGGTGGAAACAAGTATTTGAACACGACCAAAACCCACCAATTCACTGGAGACCTCTTTTATCAAGGTTTCACACAGTGCAGTAGGTCACCTGTCCTTCCCTGGCGCTGGCGCCCTTTTGGCTGCCTAGTGCAAGGGTGCCAGCAATGTAGGAGGAATTGTTTTTGTGTAGGAGGAGGCACCTTCCTGCACAAAAACAATGCTCAGAGGCAATTTCCTCTTTCTAAGTGGTAATGCACTTAAAAAGAGGATACAACGAGGAGAAATACACATATTTCTCCTCACTGTGCCTCCCTGGGGAGGTGTAGCATTTTGATGCATTCTCAGGTTTACCATTGTTAGAAAATGTAAAAATCCATGGGTGGATGCTTGGGAACACTCACGCTCGACCCATGGGCTGCCACTGTGGGGCAGAGTAACGCCATTCAACAATTCACACTGCGTTGCTTTGCTCCAGATATACCACACCACTCAGGGCCAAGCAATGTGAGCTTGCATGGATTAATATGTTTTACTTTAGTGTTGCACCTCCCTTGCAACTCCCCCCTTGCTTGGCACAATGACAACGCAACACATTGATAAATATGCCCCTGGTGATTACATATGCACACTTATCGTTTGTGCACAGTATAACCAAATCATATTTTGGTGGAAATATAATGGTCATTTCAATTCAAAATGTGCTTACCTTAATGGCAGTGCGCTACCACACAATGGCAGTGCGCTACCACACCATGCATACTCCACATTACGCCACTCTCTGCCCTGCCACTCTATGTCACACCACTCCACTCTCCAACATGTCACTCCACTCTACGCCCCTCCACTCTAACACACCCTACTACTTGCCATGCCATTTGCCTCCACACCACTTCAATCAACGTCACTCTCTCCACGGCACAACATGCCACCCCACTCTACGCCCCTTTACTTCACACCCCTTATTGCACTCCACTCCAGTCTACCCCACTCTAACCCAATCTACTCCACTCCAACCTACCCCACTCCACCCCATTCCAATCTACCCCACCCCACATCACTATCCAACTCCACTCCTCCACTCCAGTCTACCCCACTGCAATCTACCTCAATCTACCCCACTCCAAACTACCACATTTCACTCCAATTTACCCCACTTAACTCCAATTTACCCTACTATAATCAATTCAATCTACCTCACTCCAATCTACCCCACCCACCCCACCCTAATCTACCCCACTTCCATCCAATCTGCTCCTCTCCACTCCAGTCTACCCCACTTCCACTCCCATCTACCCCAATCTACCCCAATCCTCTGCACTCCACTCTTCACCAATCTACCCCACTCCAATACAATCTACCCCAATATATCTTATTCTACTCCAATCTACCCACTCCAGTCTACCCCACTCCACTCCATTCTACTCCAGTCTACCCCAGTCCACTTCAATCAACCCCACTCCACTCTAGTCTACCCTATTCCACCCCAGTCTACCCTACTTCACCCCAATCCACCCAAATTCATTCCACCCCACCTCCCCAACTCTAATCTGCCAATTCCAATCTACCGCACTCTACCCCAATCTACTTCACTCAAATCTACCCACTCTACCCCAATCTACTACATCCATCCCAATCTACCCCACATTACTCCAATCTACCCCAATCCCTAATCTACCCCCTACTCCACTACACTCCACTACTCCACTACAATCTATTCCAATCTATCCCACTCCATTCCAATCTGCCCTACTATAGTCCACCCAATCTACCCCATGCCACTCCACTCTAATCTACCCCACTCCACTCTAATGTACCAAAATCCACCCACTCCACTCTTCTCCAATCTACTCCACTGCAATCAATCACACTCCACCTCATTTAAACTTAGTCTGCCTCAATCCACCCCAATTCAACCTACCCTACTCCAATCTACCATGCCAATCTACCCCACTACCCCAAATCACCCCACACCAATCTACCTCATTTGACCGCAATCCACCCAACTCCATTGTGATCCACACTACTCCCACTTCACTCTACCCCAATCTACTCCACCCCACCCCAATATACCCTATCCCACACTACCCCAGTCTACCCCACTCCAATATACCCCATCCCACCTCCATGCCACTACCTTTTAGCCATACTGAACAGCAGCCACACTGCTGCACAACATGGCTAAAACAAATTGCCAATAGCTCTTGCATAGGCGAGACCTATTGGCTCTGCCAGTGCTTGTTGGGTGAAGCTGTGCTACTTCACAAGAAGTGATTGAACGCAATGTGCAGCAGCTAATCATCTAGCTATGTATCAACAGCCTCCCATACATGCCAGTGAGTGAAAAAAACTCAAATGTGCAAGCAAGTAGCTGTATTTAAGGTCATTCAAGGCTAATACTGACATTAATATTCGCCATATCTGTTTTACATTTCTTCCTCTCCCTCCTCTTCCATCTTATGTTTCCTTCTTTATTCCTGTTGCCAATTTTCACATATTTAAGATGTTGCATTCTCTCCCTGTTTATTGGTAGTCATATTACTAAGGCAGAATGACTGTGTGGACTCAATCAAGATAAGAAATTGAGACCTCCAGCAGGTCGAGGGGAGATCTCTGCTTCAGGCACTCGAGATATTTAAAAGGTTCTGTGTATTATGCATGAGAATACATGCCCAGCATTTGATTTGCATAGCATAGCTGTACGTGTTTTAGGAGATGCATATAAATCTGTAGCAGTATTCATTGAAATCTAAGCAAATCGTAGATTTCCATGCAAACTTATCTACCCAGTGTTTACTCCTCTGGATTGTCTGAAGGATGGACTGCCAGCGGGATTAAGCACAGCGGACATTTGTACAAATACATCATCTTTTTTGCTTTTTCTTGTGAGCTAGCTGACAGACCACAGGCACTGTATGGCATGTTCTAACCAAGGAATTTTCTCTGTTGTAGTCCTTACCCTCTTTCACTTTGTACACGTTTTCATGAGCAGAGTTGCTTTTGTATTCAGGGTTGCAATGACCATGTGATTGTTTCGATACAAACCATTTGCACAGCCACCTCCAACACTCCCCAGACCCCCCCTTTTCCCGGCTTTGCCCCTAAAGCTTCCACTGCAGACAGTCAACCATAGCACAAGTTTTTTCCCATTAATAAGTGGAATTTGCAGTTGGAAAGTCTGCAAATCTGTAATCTAAACATATGAATTTGCAAACTCTTGCCACAAATTAAACATTTCACACTTGTAGTGAAGTGTCTGCAATTTTCTGGTAACTGAGGCAATTAGGATTGAGTCTGGCACAACCTATATTAGGGCTGTGATTGGGAGTCAGACGGAGAAGTATCCCCGCGTGGGGTACTCCGTCAGCTGATGACATCTGTCTGGTAAAATTACCTAACAAGTGCAGCTCAATCCCAGTAGTAGCTGCCACTGAACGGGGGTGGCGGGGCAGGGGAGAGGGGTAAAAATAATTAATAATATATATTTTTTTTAATTACTGGCTCCTTGGAGAGATGTATTTGTCTCTCTTCCGTCCTCGTCCTCGCTGCACACAGGCTCCCAGGCAATCACGATGCTGCTGTCACCAGCATGACAGCAGTGTTGTGACTGGTGTGAGCGGCCTGGTTCGGCGCTCACACACGGAGTGAAGGCCTGTGCACTTTCTCCTCCCGGCTGTGCAATACAGCCGGGTGGAGAAATGTAAAGTGCACGTCTGTTTGGCCGTCCCAACACAGCCAGCCAAACAGACATGCACACATATGGTGCACATACCCCTCCTCCTGCCCTCGCCTGGCCCCTTCCAGCCCAACCCCCTCCCGCCCTAACCTGGCTCACAGGAAAAATAAAATGATAATAACATAGCGTTATTATCATTGTATTTTTCCTTGTAGTGAATGCTGTGGGGTGACACTCCTCCACCTTAGCGGAGTAGCCGCTGCTGCTCGGTCTTCAGCTGACCTCCTTCTGTGGCATGGGACAGCCACAGAATCTAATGCCCCTCCCCCATGCCCTGAAAAGCCTGACCTGCACGGTCCCCACCCCATTTTCCCTCCCACCTCCAGGCACCTCCTCCATCTGATCCAATTTACCACTTCCTCTGAGCAGGTGACTGATAAATAGGAGTGTTAAACCTCATGAAATTGGGAATTCTGTGCTGATTTCCACCTAGTAAAATCAAGTCTGCACAGTTAAACCCCACTCATTCTGGGTTAATTAGTAATTGCACAGTAATGGTGAGGTGTTACTGCACAGTAGAGGCAATTACAGAGGTGGAGTTTGCACTCCACCAGTACTGTGTTCAACTTGTAACCGGGGCTAACTATGTATTTCTTTAACTGGTAAAAGTAATTGATAAATACCAACTGATAATATAGATTCATGTTCTCAGAATGGTAGATCCTGCCTGAGCTGCTTCCACTGAATTTTTGCTGGTCTTGGAGGGTTGGGAAGAATGCCCCACCCCTGGCCCCCTGGAATTCGGGCAGGTGAGAGGGTCCAAGGGCTCTGGATCGAGCCGATTGGTCGGTCTTAGGGATGGGGGTGCGGGGATATGAATAGGGACAGTGACCGTTAGCGGGTGCCATTTTATCAGGTACGCACCTGCTGCTAGGGTCAGTGAGTCATCATTAACAAACTGTTCTGCCCTCACTCCCCTGTATATCTTCTTTAATGGGGCAGGTTGGCTTCGTTGGGGTGGTGGTGGGGGCTGGGGTCTTATTCTGTGATACGATAGGGGGTTCTTATGGGGATGTTCTTTGGTGCTGACGGTGAGCAGGTTCGGGGGCAGGTTCTTGGTAAGTTTAATAAGTTATAGCAACAGAAAAAGTTGGTCAGTTTAATACCTAGTTAAGAATTTGGAGGGGTGGGGAGGGATAGGGATAATCAAATTGAGGAACGAAATAAAGTCAACAGCAAATCCCTGAGGCAAGAGTGGGAATGTAGTGATATGAGTGGCAAGAGTGGTGTTTGACTGACAGGATTGTAAAGGAGTAATTAGGGGAGGAGGGAGGGAGGAGGAGGCTTGGTTAGTTATGGCTATGTATAGTGAGGCTGAGAGAATATTAGGATATAAGGCGTGAGAGCCAGCGGTTCGTATTATGTTTAGGAATGCACCTGTTTCATTAAAGTGGCTTTTTGCATACTAGTGGGAGTCAGTGGTTTTTCGATGTGCCCTTCCGCCTGAAGAAATGTAAAGAAATATTTCCTACTTAAACGAGAATGGTGGTCACGTGTTTTAATTATATTATATAATTGTGTCGAGTGCACTAGTTTGAAGTGGGGCACCTGAGTGCCCTACAGATGAGAATCAATACATAGGCCCTCATTACGACCTCGGCGGTCTTTTCGCAAGACCGCCGAGGTACCGCTGTGCTGAAGACCACCAGTGGTGGCGGTCTTCCGCGCCGCCTATTATGACCACTGGCAGCCATCCGTCCTTTTCCGTACGGCGCCAGCAGCCATACTGGCGGTCGGCGGGAAAGTGGAGGCTGTTCAACCTCCACCGCCACGTCAACAGAACACCGCCCACAGAATCACGTCCCATGATTCAGTGTGTCGGTGTTCTGGTGACTGTGTGCTGGTGGCGGAGCTGCCCCATGGATCCCATCCCCTCCCGGAGGATCAACGGACAAGGTAAGTTGATCGTCCGTTAGGGGAGAGGGTGGGGGGGGTGTTGTGTGTTGTGTGCGTGCATGGGGGTGTGCGTGTGAGTGTGTAGAGGGGGTGTGTGAGTGAGTTTATGCGTGCGGGGGTGTTGTGTGTATGGGAAATGTGTGCACGTCTGATGGTGTGCATGTCTGTATGTGTGTGGGTATGTGTTGTCGTGGTGTATGTGTGCGTGTAGGGGGCGAATATGTGCTTGTTGGGGGTGTGTGCGTGTAGGGGTGTGTATATGTGCATGTTGGGGGCGGGGAGGGGGGTTGTGCCACCTTTGGGGGGGTGGCAGGGGTGTGGAGAGTGTGGGGGGAGGACTCGTTGGGGGTAGCGGGGGTGGGGGAGAGCCCTATCAGTGCCAGGGAAGGAATAGTGCCTACCGCCATGGATCTCATGGCGGTTCCCAACCACCCGAGATCCATGGCGGTATGCAGGGTACTGATACCGTCGGCGGTCTAGTGGCGGCCACTGGGCTGGAGACTGAAATCTCCAGCCCAGCAGTCTTCACTGCCATGGCGGTCGGAATGGTGAAGTGGCGGATGACCGCCACGGTCATAATTCCATTTTTTTTTCCGCTGGCCTGTTCGCGGAGTTACCTCCGCTTTACCACCGACCGCCAGGGTCGTAATGAGGGCCATAGTCTTCTGTTATGGATTCGTAGATTCATTGAAAATGGTGTTCTTAAATAGTAGTAGTACTTAAGAACCATCCTTCTCATTTTCTGGATTTGTATCTTGGCTGCCACAACAGGTACTTGACTAACAACACTCTGTAGTTTTTAAATCTCAGCTTTTTGTGTTGACCACCATTTATAGCTATTCTGCATTATGTGCCTCGTAGTAATTGTTCTTCAGATAGAAATTCTGTAGAGATGGTGATGCCCTTTATTTCCCCGGTAAGTACCCATATTTAATCATTGGGTTTCTCACGTGGCACATGGCAGACACCGGCTGCTCCAGGGCGTCAACAGCTCAAGTTTTACAAGGAAGGTAGTAATCTTCTCCAGTATTTACAGCAATAACATGGACGAATGGGGCTTCTAATTGTACAACTTGTAAAACCATACCTTTCTTTGTGTCCCCAAATGATAACATATAGGGGGTCATTCCGACCCCGGCGGTCAAGGACCGCCGGGGCCGGGGTCGGCGGGAGCACCGCCAACAGGCTGGCGGTACCCCGCAGGGCATTCTGACCGCGGCGGTTTGGCCAAACCGCCGCGGTCAGAAGAGGAAAACCGGCGGTCTCCCGCCGGTTTTCCGCTGCCCGACGGAATCCTCCATGGCGGCGCAGCTTGCTGCGCCGCCATGGGGATTCCGACACCCCATACCGCCATCCTGTTCCTGGCGGTTCGCCCGCCAGGAACAGGATGGCGGTATGGGGTGTCGTGGGGCCCCTGGGTGCCCCTGCAGTGCCCATGCCGATGGCATGGGCACTGCAGGGGCCCCTGTAAGAGGGCCCCACAAAGAATTTCAGTGTCTGCTGTGCAGACACTGAAATTCGCGACGGGTGCAACTGCACCCGTCGCACCTTCCCATTCGGAGCCGGCTTCCTCGTGGGAAGGGGTTTCCCGCTGGGCTGGCGGGCGGCCTTCTGGCGGTCGCCTGCCAGCCCAGCAGGAAAACCAGAATGGTCTCCGCGGTCTTTCGACCGCGGAGCAGCCATTTGGCTACCGCCGCCCGCCAGCCTCAGAATGAGGCCCATAATGTACAGTGCACCCTGTATACAGCTAGCCTCGAGCAGTGTCATTCTTCCAGATTCTTTCACAATAACAGTCATTTGTGCACAATTCCTGTTTCCAGACTGAATGTTTTGTGAAGTGCATTTTTAGAGCGCAACCTGACCCTTTTCATGCTTAATTGTTTGTCTCTCTGAGTGTTTTCATAGGGACCCTAGCATTCCCTTCGGTTTTCCAATTCAGGGTGCTCTGAAACCTCTTAAGCATCGTAGAATGCATAAAGAATATTAGGATTTAGACATCCTAAGTAGACAGTGAGGATTGTGCATAAAAAAGGTCCATGCTGTATGGTGGGCTGAGGACGGGAATGTCCTGTTGCTTGGTCCTCTAGAGTGTGCGCGCCAGCCCTGGGTTTCACCTCAGCACACATGACAATCATGTTTTTGCAATGAGGGACGTCTGGGAAATGGCATGAGACCCAGAGTGACAGTGCGAAAGTACCATCTTAAGAGTTTTTGGAATCTTTGGCGAGATTTATTTTGGGGACCATTGTTCACAACAACTTTTCAATTTATTACCAATTCTCAACTAACTCAAGCCCTTACGATGCCACACAATGCTGATAATAGGTAAATTGAGGGCACATTCACAAACCCAAAAGCTCAAACTGCCTGTTGTTCACCAGCCAATTAGTACTAAAAGAAAACTTTAAGCAATGAGAAAGACCTTTCCAATTTTTTTGTCTTGCAACATTATTTTTCATGGAATTCAGGCCCATATTTATACTTTTTGACGCAAAAGTGCGCCAACTCAGTTTTGCGTCAAAAAAATTAGCGCCGGCTAACGCCATTCTGAAGCACCATGCGGGCGCCGTATTTATTGAATGACGTTAGCCGGCGTTAGCCGCCGGCGCTGTCTGGTGTGCGTTAAAAAAAACGACGTACACCAGGCAGCGCCGGCGTAGGGGGAAAATGGCGTATGGGCGTCCACAAATGGTGCAAGTCAGGCTGAGGCAAAAAAATCGCCACAACCCGATTTGCGCCATTTTTTCCGACGCCCATCCCCCATGGAAATGACTCCTGTCTTAGCAAAGACAGGAGTCATGCCCCCTTGCCCAATGGCCATGCCCAGGGGACTTCTGTCCCCTGGGCATGGTCATTGGGCATAGTGGCATGTAGGGGGCCACAAATCAGGCCCCACTATGCCACAAAAAAAAATTAAAAAAAATACCTACCTGGACTTACCTTAATGTCCATGGGGTGGGTCCCTCCAGCCTTGGGTGTCCTCCTGGGGTGGGCAAGGGTGGCAGGGGGTGTCCCTGGGGGCAGGGGAGGGCACCTCTGGGCTCATTCTGAGCCCACAGGTCCCTTAACGCCTGCCCTGACCCAGGCGCTAAAATCCGGCACAAATGCGGGTTTTTTAGACCCGCCCACTCCCGGGCGTCATTTTTGCCCGGGAGTATAAATCCGACACAATAGCATCGGAGTCATTTTTTAAGACGGGAACGCCTACCTTGCATATCATTAATGCAAGAAAGGTGTTCACGCAAAAAAATGACGCTAACTCCATGAACTTTGGCGCTAGACGCGTCTAACGCCAAAGTATAAATATGGAGTTAGTTTTGCGTCGAATTTGCGTCGAAAAAAACGACGCAAATTCGGCGCAAACGGAGTATAAATATGCCCCTCAGTGTCTTCCTAGCATGCTTCCCCCATTGTAGGCAATATATGCTAAATATGACTTGTTCAATGTTTAGTGGAGTAGTGTTCTTAGTATTAAAATATGTAAACTGCAGATAGCACCTGAATCTGTATCTTTAATACCAGACACTTATAATCACAAATCCCTCTTCACAACTGGCATCTCTGCTACCAGGAAACTTCGAGCACTGGTCCAAGAATGTTCACTCTTCTATCAGCATAAATCTGTTAATTTTCCCCTTAATTCTCTTCTCCTGCCTTGTTCCTCCTCCCCTCTTTGTATGTGTTCGCTTTTCCTGTTAAACTATGGCATCCAGGACTGCCAAGTAAGAGAAACGGGAAGAGGCAGGAGAATCACAACTGAGGTAAAGAGAATGGTATAGTGGGAGAAGTGAAGTAGACAGGGAAAGGATATAGTAACAGTGACAATCTAGACAGGTGAGTTGAAGGAGATGTAATGTAAAGATACAAAGGAGAGGTAGCCAGAAAGAAAGACAAAGAGAGGTATGAAGAGGAAGGAGTAGACAGAGAAAGAGAGGTAGAGAAATACGTAAGACTGTAGCGAGAGATAGAGAGGTAAGGAGTGGCAGTGATAAGGGGGAGGAAATGTTGAGAATGAAGCAGGGTTGGGTACTCCGAGGTTTGACAGAGGAAAAAAGGTAAGGTAGATAGAGAGGTGAGTTATAGGGAGAGAGAGTGAAAGGTAGAGTTAGATAGAGAGGGGAGATAGCGAGAAACATATAGAGATTTGCAAGGTAGGTACATACAGATTTGAGCAAGAGAACTGTGAAGAGAGAATGGAAAAGGGGCTGAAAGAGAGCAGTAGTGCAGGGAGAGAAAGGTGAAGTTGAGAGTCAGAGTGTCGTAGTTGGACTGTCTATATTAGGAGAGACTGCTTGTTTAGGAATGACAGCACTTTTATTTGTAGGTGATTGAGTCACTCCTAAAACAAGTTGCAACTGTCGGCACAGCCCTCCAGGCTCACAAGCAGTACCTCACCAAAAACCCAAACAGTAAAAGGTTATTTCTGGCAGCCTTCTGCATGGACTCGGGATTGCGACATCTCAGAGGAGTCATGGTGGAATGGAAGTTACCCTTTTCTCTCAATAAAATCTAGTCTCAGTCACACAAAGGAAATGAAGGAGATGCAGGAAAGTTTTCAATATATTTATTAAGACTGCAATCTGCAGTAAAATGCATGAACTGCAATGCTTAGGATAACAGACAATAAAAGAAGCATAATTGTGAAGATGAGAGTCGTAAATACAAAGACTCCCACCATCTTACAATAAACATGAGATGTAAAATCCCTAGTGTGGAGAAGCTAATCTCTAACCTAATGAGAGTTAGGTATGATAAACCTAATCTGCCAGTATCGTCCATGAGAAGCACCCTCCAACCCTTGTTACCTTGGAATGAGGTCTCTAGGTCAGACTCTGTTGGTGACTCAAAGGCTGAGTTATGCAGTGAGGTGACGTGCAGCATAGATGGCATCTGGAATGAATCACTCTCTACTAACATGATGTGAATACCTACGTACATCACTTGATCATGACACTGATAGTGACGCCTTCACAGAGCAGCACTGATAATACAAATCAAAACATTGTTATAATTATAAACAATGGCAGCCATCTCAAAATAAATAGTACAATAAATGGACTAAAACAGAGCACACTAAAGGCCTGATTTATGAAAAGTTAGCACTGCCTTAACATCATTTGTTGACGTAAAAGCGTCACAAACTTGCAAAATATAATTATAATTAATATATAAGAATGATGCCAATGAGAGAAATTCCTGGAGGGAATTTTATTCATGTTCCTTGGAGCAGCAGTGACATACTGTCATTTACAAATGATTACCCAAAGTTGAGAGAGAAACCAGTAGGATGATACCAGTAAACAGAGAGGTTTGTCAAGCTATGAAAGTGTCTGTGGGAAGATATGAACTCTTTGTTTGAGAGTGTGGATTCAGCAGATTTGTGGGTTGAGTGTAAGAGCAGTGTTGACTGGTTAATGCGTGAGCCACCAAGAGATACAGTAACAGGTGTGACATCTGAAGAGGTGACGAAAACTTATTACAAGGTGATTGAATTTCTCAAAACTAGAGTTTCCCGTAAAGACATTGATTGGCAGAGAATTGGTAGGACATCTTAGGAGACACAGTAATCTGTTCATGTTTATTATGAGAGATTGTTGCATGCCTTCAAGCAGTAAAGTGGCACAGACATTATTGAGCAGAGAGACATGATTAATTTTGTGTTTCAGATCAGTTAAAGGATTGAAGCCTAAAATTAGCAATATGATTCGAAATAATTTGATTTGTTGGCAAGGAAAGCCAATTGATGAAGTATTACATTACGCAAAGTACTGGAGTGATGAAATTGAGTTGTAGCAGAAAAGGTTAAAGGAAAAGGCAATGGTGATGCAAATCAAGTATGCCCAAGTAGCAGGTATGCAAGATCTGTACGGAATGGTGAATATAGGAGGAATGCAGGGAACACAGCAACAAGGCAATATGGTGCCTCAGTTCAGAGGTAGAGGTTGTGGAATTCGAGTAGATCCAAATGCAAATGTGGCTGATGCTCAGAACATGAATAAAATGCTTCCTTGTCATGCTTGCGGCAACGTCGGACATTGGAAACAGAAGTGTTCCTTTTGTAATGTTAATAATTTGGTGCAAGGTGGTGGAGTTGCACAGATGGTTGACAACAGTCAACTTCAAAATCAGAGAGTTCAAAGGCCCCAAAATCAAAACATGAATGTTCCTACTAGAGCAGACCAACTGCAGGTTCTCCAGCAACATGTACAATTTCCTGCAAGCCCCACAGCAAATGCAGATACCACAAGCTCCCGTGGCACAGCAACAGGTAATGGTTACTCAGCAGAACGAGAACCAAAGAACAAATCCGAATGTAAATCAGTTAATCACACAATACCCATTGATTGATTTCCGTGATGAAGAATGGAGTGAAGAATTTATGAGTGAGCGTTCAGAAGAGGAAGAATGTGTGTTGGCTGCCTCACTGGAGGTAGATCAGCGTAGTCCTTATGTGAATGCAAGTGTTATGGGTCATGATGTTTCATTCCTGGTTGACACTGGACCAACTTGTTCCACTAATATGCCCCTTTTTTAGGAATAACAGATCAGGTTATAGGAGTAGCAAACAAGCATTTGGTAAACCCCATTACAGAGCCTATTCCAGTTAAAATAGGAACCCATGAAGGTCTGCATCAATTTGTAGTTTGCGATTCAAGTCCTGTGAGTCTGTTAGGGAGAGACTTGCTATGCAAATTACAATGTTCCATCACTTGTACACATGAAGGGATAGCAATTCAAACCAATAGCGATGATGAGACCTCCTGTCAAACTGATGAGATGTATCCTCTCATTACATTGTTTCCTGCCACAACAGTTAAAGATTTGCCTGATGAAATACACAAGGCAGTAACACTAAGAGTTTGGGATCTCTCAGGAAAAGACATTGGACTTATTCGAGGTGTTAAATCAATCAAAGTGACTGTAAAGCCAAATGAAGTTTTCACCAGAACACCACAGTATAACATGACTCCAGGAGTAATTTAAGGTATTACCCCAGTAATTGCAGATTTTGTCGAGCAGGGAGTCCTAAAAGAAGTGATGGGCAGTCCATGTAATTCACCAATTATGGGATTGCGAAAGCCAAGTGGAAAACATTGCATAGTACAGGATTTGAGAAAGGTGAATGAAATTGTGGTATCCTCTTGTCCCATAGTGCCAAATCCAGCAGTGATTTTATTTCAGATTCCTTGTGAAGCAGAATGGTTTTCAGTTATCGATTTGTCACAGGCATTTTTCTCAGTGCCTTTGCATGAGGATAGTCAAATCCTCTTTTCATACTGATTCGGCAACCATGTGTATTCATGGTGCAATACTTCACAGGGGTTTTCGGAATCACCATCCATTTTTAAGCAGATATTGAAGAAGAATTTAGAGACTTGGAGCATGCCATTTCAGTTTGTTTTAGTACAATACAATGGGGACCTGAGGTTGCGTCCAATACACGTTAAGCTTGCAGACAAGATACCATAGCGTTGTTGAATCATTTGGGTGAAAACAGACACAAGGTTTCCCCAGCTAAATTACAGTATTGCCAGAAAGAAGTAAAGTATTTTGGTCACCAAATCGAGAAGGGTGCGAGGAAAGTGTCTTGAGAAAGAGTTGCAGCAATTATGCAAATTAATCCCCAGTTACACAGAGCGATGTCAGAATATTTTTGGGCATGGTGAGCTATTGTCTCCAATGGATCCCAAATGTTTCAGTAATTTCCAAACCACTGCGGAAGTTTACACACAAGGAAGTCACAGACCCATTCCCCTTCAATGAAGAATGCATGAAAGCTTTCACTGAGTTGAGAGAGAGTTTGTGCAGAGCTCCAGCTTCGGGAATGCCTGATTATATGAAAGGTTTTGCACTGTTTTGTCATGAACATGATGGTTGTGCTCTTTCTGTTTTGACGCATTCACATGGAGAAACAAACAGGGCAGTGGCTTATTTTTCTGCCACATTGGATCTTGTCGCTGTTGCTTTGCCCGGCTGTTTAAAAGCCATGGCCAGCACTGGTGTGAGCATAGGTCAATGCGAGGGCGTTGTGATGGGACAACTTTTGATTGTTTATGTCCCACATTCAGTTGAAGTACTTTTAACCCAGTTGAAGTACTTTTAACCCGGTTGAAAACTCAATATTTGACAAATGCCAGTCTTACCCGCTATGAGTTATTGTTCCTTGGATCGGCAAATGTAACCCTCAAGATGTATGCAGTTTTAAACCCTGCCACATTAATGCCTCTAAATGTTGATGATTCAAATGATGTTAGTGAAATGGAACATGACTGCCTCAATGTCAATGAACTGTGCACCAAACACGGACCTGATATCCAGGATACTCCTTTAAAGGAGAATGACCAAGTTGTCTTTGTTGATGGCTCCTGTTTAAGAGACAGTGAAGGTACTCTGAGAGCAGGTTATGCAGTTTGGATCCTCTCAAGAGTGGTTGAAGACTCATGGCTTTAAGGAGTCGTTTCTGCCGAGGTAGACAAATTGGTTGCTCTTACAAGAGCATGCTGCGTATCAGAGCAGCTCAAAGTGACAATATTCAGATAGTCAATACAGATTTGGTGTTGTGCATGACTTCGGACAGTTATGGCACCAGCAAGGCTTCATGACCTCGTCAGGAACACCCAGAATTCATAATTTGTTAAATACTTTACAGTTACCTGAGAAGTTTGCGGTGGTAAGGTGTATAGCCCACCAAAGATAGAATGATTATGTGTTGTTGGGCAATGCCTATGTGGATCAAATTGCCAGATATTATGCATTCCATTGCGTCACCTTCTATGAAGAGTGGACAAGTGGAAGTTACACCAGTGAGACAAATCAAAATTTCATGATGTTAGTGGTTGATGCCTGGGATGAAATCAAGAGGTTGCAGGAAGAGGCATCAGAGGAAGAACACAGAAGTTGAATAAAAGCGGGTTGTGTTCAAAGAGAGGGAGATGATGTATTGATGTCAAATGAAATTGTGTTGCCAGATTGTTGAACTCAATGACTAGATATTATCATGGTCAGGTTTATCTCAGCAGAGATGTAATGATTTGCACATCCAAAAAGACATGGTATAACCCTAGATTTAGATTGATTGCGGAAGCAGTCTTTTACAGATGTGTTACATGCCAACAAATGAACGTAGGGAATGCACAGTGGTTAATTTGAGCCACATAGGCAGATCGGGAGGTCCATTTAACAGAATGCAACTTGATTTCATTGAGATGTTTGCCTGTAATGGATTGAAGTACATATTGGTCATTGTATGTGTGTTCTCCCATTGGATTGAGGGTTATCCAACACATAGGAATTATAGTCTCACCGTAGCTAAACTGCTGCTCAGGTAACTGACACTAAGGTATAGATTCCTGACTTGCTTGGAATCAGATCGAGGACCTCATTTCAATAATGAGATCATAAAGCTGTTGTGGGCAGCACTAAACATTGAGCACAATTACACTGCAGTTGCAGACCAGAGGCATCTGGATTGGTAGAACAAATTAATAGAACACTGAAAGCTCGATTGGCAAAGGATTGTGCCTCTACAGCATTGAAATGGCCTGATGTATTGCCACTTGTCCTGATGAGCCTGCACAGCACCCCTGACAGGAAGACAGGACTGTCTTCCCACAAGATTGTGATGGGTTGTGCAATGAGGCTACCAGCAGTACCTGCATATACACTTTTGAACATAATTGATAATTTAGTGCTGGATTATTCCAAAGGTCTGGCTGATGTGGTGCGCTCTTTGTCTCATCAAGTTTAAGCAGCAAAAGTTCAAAGGCCCAAGAATAGTGACACAGTTTGAAAGCTCGTGATTGGGTGCTAATTAAAAAACACGTGACGAAGACTTGCCTAGAGCCAAGGTGGAAAGGACCGTTTCAAGTTATCTTGGTGACGACAACAGCTGTGAAGTGTACTAGTCTTCAGAAATGGGTACACACAAGCCATACCCACAAAGTTCCATGTCCTCTTGAAAACACAGAGTGCGACCCTGCAAGAGCAAATGCTGATGAAGAAGGGGTTCGACTTGACCAAGCTGTGAGGGCAGAACAGGTGACTGTGCAAAGTGGTGAAGGTGCCAGTAGCCTGCATGCAGCCAAAAGTGCAGGAAAGCAAAGTCAAAGTTAACTGGTTCCTGCCAATACATCAAATGTTGTAAAAGCAGTTGCACCCAAAAAGAGAACTTGGAAAGGAGATAAATGGCCTGCAGCTACATATAAACTTGTTGCTGATAAACTCCCATCAATAACAGAAGCAGTCGAAGAGTCAAATCAGAGTGAAGATGGAGCTGTAAGCAGAATGAAAAGGAAAAGAGTGCAAAGTTGCAGATACTCTTCACCTGAATGGATCTACCTTGTCACAAATGAATGGGAGAGCAAGTTTATTGCCTTTTGTTTTGACTCTGAGAATTTAGTTGAACATTTTGGAACTTGAAATTGCATTCAAACTCAGTTTTGAAATAACCTTGCCATTGGATCAACAAAGACATTACACTCTGAATATAAGCGATCATCGGACTGTGTTCTATTGAAAATGAACATTTCAACTTTTTTCGAGCTTTTAGTTGAATATTGAAGAATTTTCTTGAACATCGAGAACTGCTGGAAATAGTGCAAAGACTTTGAAAAGTCGTTCGGTTTTGATTTTTGCTAGTTTTGCTCTTGTATTTTTCTTTTTTCTCTTCTGATTCTACAGAAGCCATGAACCATGGACAGGGCAGACACAGTAGATGTAAATATGTATGCATTGGTTTAATAATATTACACATTTTTGAGTGTATATTATTGTTTGCAGGAATGAGTGTTTCAATGAAAGGAGAGGTGCAATGTACAGCAGCTCCAATGCTGAGAATGCCAACATCCAAGAAGGATAATTTTTTTAAGGATGTGGGATTGCTTCATTTAGATGACACAAAGGGAGATTTGTCTTCAAATGTTTATTATAGTTTGCTATATGAGTGAGTGGATACAATGAATGTGCGTGATTGTTATGTGTGTACACAAATTCCTTCATCAGTACAAAAGGGAATCACTTATCACAGTGTACCCCTAACTTATGGTATTAGTTGCAATGTACTATTAACACATCTGTACAATCAAGAGTACATTTGGTACTTCTATTCTAACTATGATTTAGTTTTCTGTTTTGTTCCCATTAATCAGCATTTGAGCAGCATCGCAAAGGCTAGAAAAATATGTATAGTAGGATGATTCTTTGAGCCTACACTGACTTTTGGCACAGAATATGCACACCAGAATACCTTAACATGTCTTCTTACACCGGTAGAAAAAGACTTCATTAATTAAGTAGATGATAGAAGAAAGGTAATGAAAGAAAAGATAGATAAGTGTATAGTTAGCAAGAAGAAAACAGTTGACAACACATCAGAAATACAGACGCTTAGCTTTGAATTGGCAACATGTAGGGAGGCTTTGTATATATAGGCCGCAATCAAAAGCTGACAATAAGTTTGTAGGAATGGGTGAATGCAGACCTGTGTTTTTGTTTAAAGGTGTTGGGATTTTATGCTAAATGGACAAGACCCCTTTGCACCAGGTGTCTATTACATGTGTGGTAAGAATGATTATTACAAGTTGCCGAAAGGCTGGTATGGTACATGCTATTTAGGAGTGTTTTTTCTGAAAAATTATCAAGTGGACGACATTAACAATCCTGCAGGGATTGAGAGACTTAAAATGAGATTTAAAAGAGGAGCAAGTGGTTTAGAGATTACAGGTGGTAATTTTGGAGCTTTTATTCCATCAGTGGGTGTGATCTTGAATGACATAAAGATAAGGAAGTTATCAACGATGGTAAATAAGGTGTAAACTTAATTTTTAGGTACAAGGGTGGTAGGGCAGGCGGCACTCTGCCACACGCTGAATTCCACTGACTTTTTACCCAACTCTGTGGAATTCCGTTGAGTAGAACTCCGTGAGCTCCGCCCACCACTAACTGGAATATTATCAATCAATGCCCACCAGCAATAGCTCAATTTTTGTTGAGTGTTTGCTCAGCTGCTGTCATTCATCAGTCTTGTATAATCTGAGAAGTCTTCAGAACGATTTTATGGTCTTCAGAGACAAAAGAAAGATCCTTAATGTGTCATCTACTTTGTTAGGAGAGGCTACTTTCGATGCACAGAGAAGATCATGACGAGGCTAAGGTGAGACATAATTCGTGGCATCCCAACAACACCTGTAAGACGAATCCATAATTTGCAGAAGGACAGTTTAGATGTCTAGATAGTGGTCTTAGTGCCCTTCGTACGTGGTAAAAATTCCAGCTTGTAATCTTTGTTTGTCTAGATGTTATTATAGCTGGATTGGTACAACTTTTAAGCTTTTAAAGCTTTTAAATAACTTTGATCACAAGTGGACGATTGGAGATTGGCTGCCAATTCTTAAAATCAAGAGAGTCCAGAGAAGGTTTTTTGATTAGTGGTGAGATCCAAGGCCTTTTCAGTTATTTGGAAGTTATTCCAGATTGAAACAATCTATTTTAAACTTAGCAATTGCCTGGGCACTTCCTTCTTATATTCCTTGATGATGGTGGAAGGGCAGGGAATGCCTGGGCAAAGGGTGGGATTCATTTCCTTTCAATCAATCAATCATTTGTAGAGCGCTCTACTCACCCGCTAGGGTCTCAAGGCCCTGAAAGGAGGGGGGGATGGAAGTGTTACTGCTTGAACAGCCAGGTCTTGAGGTGTTTCCTGAAGGTCAACAGGTCTTGGGTCTGTCGTAGGTGGATGGGGAAGGAGTTCCAGGTCTTGGCGGTGAGGTAGGAGAAAGATCTGCTGTCGGCTGTAGTTCGGTGAATTCGAAGGACGGTGGCGAGAGCGAGGTAGGCTGAGCGTAGTTGACGGTTGGGAGTGTGGAAAGTGAGTCGCTCATTGAGGTAGAGAGGGCCAATGTTGTGGAGTGCTTTGTGAGCGTGGATGAGGAGTTTAAAGGTGATCCTTTTGTTGATGGGGAGCCAGTGTAGATCTCTTAGGTGGGCTGAGATGTGGTTGCGGCGTGGGGAGTCGAGGATGAGGCGTGTGGAGGCGTTCTGTATACGTTGCAGTTTTTTCTGGAGTTTGGCCGTGGTTCCTGCGTAGAGAGCGTTGCTGTAGTCCAGTCTGCTGCTGACGAGGGCGTGGGTGACCGTCCTTTTGGTTCCAGTGGGGATCCATCTGAAGATCTTGCGGAGCATGCGGAGGGTGTTGAAGCAGGAAGATGAGACAGCGTTGACTTGCTGGGTCATGGTGAGCGCTGAGTCTAGGATGAAGCCTAAGTTGCATGCGTGGTTGGTAGACGTTGGTGCGGTTCCTAGGGTGGCTGGCCACCAGGAGTCATCCCATGCGGAGCTGTTGGAGCCGAGGATGAGGATCTCCGTCTTGTCTGAGTTCCGTTTTAGGCGGCTCCTCTCCATCCAGTTGGCGATGGCCTTTATTCCATCGTGGAGGTTGGTTTTGGCGGTGGCGGGGTCCTTGGTGAGTGAGAGGATCAGCTGGGTGTTGTCGGCGTAGGAGATGATGTTGAGGCTGTGGGATCGGACGATGTTGGCGAGCGGTGCCATTTAGATGTTAAAAAGGGTTAGGCTGAGAGAGGATTCTTGGGGAACGCCGCAGATGGTCTTAGTGGCTTCAGAGAGGAAGAGCGGGAGGCGGACGCTCTGGGTTCTGCCGGAGAGGAAGGATGTGATCCAGTCCAGGGCTTTGTGGCAGATCCCTGCGTCGTGGAGGCGTGTGCGGAGGGTGTGGTGATAGATGGTGTCGAAGGCAGCTGAGAGGTCTAGGAGGATGAGGGCCGCAGTTTTGCCTTTGTCGAGCATGGCCCTGATGTCGTCGGTTGCGGTCTCAGTGCTGTGGTTCTTATGGAATCCGGATTAAGAGGTGTCCAGCGTGTTGTTGTCTTCCAGGAAGCGGGTCAGTTGGCCGTTGACGATCTTCTCAATGACCTTCGCCAGGACGGGGAGGAGGGAGATGGGCCGGTAGTTCTTGAGGTCTCCGGGGTCCGCCTTGGGTCTCTTTAGCAGGGCGTTGACTTTGGCGTGCTTCCAACTTTCTGGGAAGGTGGCGGTCTCAAAGGAACTGTTGACGATCATACGGAGTTGGGGGGCGATGATGGGGCTTGCTTTGTTGAAGACATGGTGGGAGCAGGGGTCGGAGGGAGATCCGGAGTGGATGGTGCTCATGGTTTTTATGGTGTCCTTATCATTGATGTGGGTCCAGGAGAGCAGGAGGTTGGTGTGGCTGGGTGTGTTGAGGTTTGTTGTGGCCGTGGTGGTAATGGGGGTCAAGGTGTTGAAGCTGTTGTGGATGTCTGTGATCTTGCGGTGGAAGAAGGTGGAGAGGGAGTGGCAGAGGTCTTGCGAGGGAGTGGCAGAGGTCTTGCGAGGGAGGGGGGTTGATGGAGCAGGACCTGGGGCTGGAGAGTTCCTTGACGATGTTGAAAAGTTCTTTGCAGTCGTGCGCATTGTTGTCGATGTGATCCTTGTAGAAGGATCTCTTGGTGGTCCGGATTAGCTGGTGGTGCTTGCGGATGGCTGTCTTGAGAGCAGTGTGGTTGCTCTCTGTTTGTTCGTGGCACCACTTCTTGATTTTTTGGCACTCCCGCTTGGAGGCCTGAAGGTCGGCGGTGAACCAGATGGCCTTAGTGCTGGTGCGGTTGTTGGAGGGTTTCCTGAGTGGGGCGAGGGAGTTGGCGCAGTCGTCTATCCATTGTCTGAGGTTGAGGGCTTCTGTGATGGGGTCGGTGGTGATGGGCGGCGGGGCCCAGGCAAGGGTGGAGAGCAGCTGGTCTTCAGTGATCTTGTTCCAGCTGCGGCAGGGGATCCGTTGTGGGTGGTGGTGTGTGGCGGGTTTCTGGAAGGTGAAGTGGACGCAGCGGTGGTCGGTCCAGTGGAGTTCGGTGGCATGACTGAAGGTGATGTGGCTGCTGGTGGAGAAGACGGGGTTGAGCGTGTGGCCGGCGGAGGTGTTGTGGCAAGTTGTTTGAGACTGAGGTTGGTGAGGTTGTCGATCAAGGCTGTGGAGTTGCTGTCGTTGGCGTTCTCGAGGTGAAAATTCAGGTTGCTGAGGAGGATGTTTAAGATCGGTGTAGTTAGGGAACTAGCATCAGAATGTTTGACACTAGTTCGTCGCTTTGCAGGATTAGAGGCAAAAATATTGACTCTAATCCTCCAAAAGCACCCAAAGGCCCATCGTAACCAATGGGAGCCTGCTTTTAACGCTTGTTCTGAACAGGCGTTAAAAGTGCTAAAACAAATGATGCAAAGAAATCTGTTAGATTTCCGCATTTTTTCAGCTCCCCTAACGGGTGCGCACAACCCCTTAGCATACATTGCATATGGCGTGGCGTTTTTGGCCATCTAACTCCACATTTAGCGTTGAAAAAAAACGCTAATGTGGAGTTAGAATGGTGCTAGGCCCTCTTAAATCTGGGCCTTACTTCCCCTGAAGTGACCTCATGAAAATAGGACGAGTTCTGATTACAGAAGGAATATATGAATTCAGTGCCTCTTTGTCCCACAGCACTTCTAGCCTGTCTCCTACTATTTACAATGACTTCTGGAACTCAAGCTTTTATGCCTAAAGGTATCTCAAACAGCCTGACACCATTTTACATGGGAAACACTCCGACGGGCCCTGTTACTCGGTTACAATTGCTTTTAATATTTAAAAAAGATTTCTGGTAGAATCGCCAGCTTTCTGAATAATATGAACGTGATTTGATTGACAAGCGTTATTTTGAATGATATGCATTATCTAGTAAGAACTTACCTCAGAAACTGCTAAGAAGAACTGGTGCCACAAGTAATAGAATAATACCCGACGTATAGGACGACTTGTCACCTTAGTAAATACGCCTTGTATATCCTTGTTTGTTTTACAGTGTATTCTACGTCATTGTATCTCCATTGTTTGACGTGCTATCTGTTTTGTTTCTTCTCTTTGACGGATTTTGCCATCTCAACATAAAATTACAATAAGTAAGGCAGCTAATTACATCTGTAACCATGTGTAATGCGTTTGGCACAGACCCATGGGATAAGCAAATTGCTTAAACAAAACAAATACGGTTGCTTTTTGGAGGACTTTCTGTAAACACCACACTCTCTGTAAACACTAACTAGTATTGTTAGTATTAAGGGCAGGTGGTCAGGACTTGGAGCTTCGGCTCACGGTAAGAACAACAGCACCAATCTCATTCATAAATCCAATAATCAGATTTCTCACATCATAAGCCCCAAAACATTTTTAGCTACCGGCCGACAATGGCTTTCGTCATGCTCGGAGATTAGTCCATTTAAACATAAGCCCTTTAAGGCTCCAGCGGCCTCTACATGCACCAAGCACGTGTCTTTCGTGCTGAGCGCCCACAATGGGTCTGTGGTGGCGCTGTTCTCCTACTTCCGGTTTTGTGTTGTTCAGTTACACTGTGCAGATATTCATTAAAAGGCAAAGAGAGTTAGCTCTGCATCAATCCTTAAGCATATATTTATATGTTTCTCAATTAGGGAGTGTTGAAGAGCTGCATGTCCTGCCTGAGCGTGTTTACAATTTTCCCTCGGAGAGAGAAGCGTGTATGCTATTAAACAGGTGGATCGTATGTGTAGCATGTGATGTATAGACAGTGAATGTAGTTTGAAGTGGACTGCGTGAAATTTGTAACATTTACTTTTGTGTAATTACGTGAAATTTCGGAAAAATGTCTTTGTAGTGTTGGGGGCCCTAGGCCCTCATGCTGCTTCATTAATGACAGAGACACATGATTACTATCTGAGTAGCTGGCCTCAGGCACGTGCGCCTGGCCTCTTTTATTAGCAGGGTCACCTGACTATATTTAAAAAAAAAAAAAAACAAGTCCAACATGTGGGAGAGAATAAATACTAAAATAAACACCACTGAGTCTCTTCAGGCAGTCCGCAGCACGCATCCATAGTTTAACCAGATGACTCTGGTTACAAATTACAGTGTTGATGAAGTCCGGATCCCTCAATCCCCCGTCCATGAGGTTACGGTTCTCTTGGGCACTACTGGTTCTGTCCCGCCTGGGCTCTCCATTTACTAAGTCTACTGGGGTGTCACATCCTGAGCAGTGGAGAAGTCTATCTATGGAGTTCTATGTGGGTGCGTCAAAAGCAGTGGGGAGTCCACTGCAGAAGTCTCCCTGAAGGCATTTAGGCCCCATGGGTAGCAAATCTGTAAAGATGGAGGATGACATCGATGAAAGGGCTTCTTCCTTGAAGGCTTGGTGCTTCCTAACATCCGCTGGTAGAACAGCTTCAGGCATCCCTCTCATGGCAGGGCTCCATCGCATAATAGTCTCCTTGAGGCCCTTTTGCCGGGCTGCCACAAGACCGTGTGGACTGTGCAGGGCCTATCGTAGGTCGAGAGAAGGCGTCGCTGAGGAACAGCCAACAGAACCACATCCAAGTCATGCTTGGAGCCACAAGGGTGGTTGTCACAGGGTCTGTGTGCTCTTTTCCATCAGGACTCAGGCGCACTGGCCTTTGTCCGATAGTCTTTGAGTGACCAGTCTCCATCTGTGACTTCCATGCTCCCTGGTGTTCATCGTGGAACTGCTTCTGACACATCTCTCTCTCTTGTCAGGAGACCCCTCTCACTAGAATTCCCTTGAGGCCCTTACCCCTGGATTGCCACGTGACTGAGTGGGCTGTGTGGGCTTCTTGTAGGCCGTGCCAAGGGGGTCGCTGCGGAACTCCCAACAGGGCCACGTCCAAGCCGCGCACAACCCCAAGGATGGATGGTCCAATGGCCCAGTATGCTCTCTTCAGCAGGTCTCAGGTTCACGAGGGCTCACAGCAGATTTCTGGGTGGTCAGCTTCCCACGTTGCCAGGGATGCCTTGTCAACTTCTGGTCTTTTTTGCTGACATGCGGCCCCACTCTGTTGGTGCAATGCACCCTAGGTGGTTCAGGTGATGCACCTGGTAATGATGACGATCTTACCAACTAATAGTTTGATCAACAGGTGACGGTGTCTTGCTTGGAGAAGGGGTGACTTGAGGGACTTCGTAGCTACTTGCGGTTCTTGTTCGGCATGAGCAGTTACCAGCAGGGATGTCATCTATGTCAAGTAGGCGGTGACAGGTGGCTGGATGGTCGCACTGAGAAGCGTGGGGCCTGGATGTGGTTCCTGCATGCTGGCAGCTTATAGTTGGTCCACCCGCAGAGCTGTCTCCAGTGATGTCTGTGCACCCCGGGGACTGGCTTGTGTTGATGTATGCCCTCTCCGGTACTGGTACGAGCCCTTAGTCATATCGCTCTTCTCCCTTTTCTCTTGAACACCTGTGGTGTTCCTGATCTTCTGTGTGACGGGTCTGTCACACACTTTTTTTACTCAAACATTCTTTACAACCTGGTAGTGTTGCACGTTCCTCTCTCTTCTCCTTTCCATTTCCTTTCTTGAGGTGATGTTGCTCTAGGGGTCGCAATTTGCGCCTATAGGACTTGATTCCTTCTCCTTGTGGACCTCTTGAAGGTCTTGCCCCTTCCTCAGTGACGTTCTGGGCGGTCCGCTCCCAGACTGGAGGGTCACCTTTCCATACTTCTGTCTTCACTCAAGGGCACAACGCTTGCACCTCAAGACTGAGCCATCGCTGGCCTTGCTCCTGCCTCTATTGCAGTTTGCTTGACAGGGTTGGTCACTCCTCGTGACATGCTCCATGTCAGGCCAGCGGTGGCCATCTTGTGCTTCGGTATGGGCGGCTGGTGCGGCCTCATCCACTCAACATTTATTTTTGCTCCATTAGGGCTCTCTCTATCGCACGGGCTTCTGACAATGCTCTCAGGTTCGCTGGTGTGACCCCCTGCGCACCTCTAACTTTGCGCTCTTGGTCCTTCTACATGGGCGCTCTCTATTGACGCTTTGCATTCCTGTTCTCTGGGCTTGTGGTGGTGGCTATTTACCGCTAGGGGCATGTGGCGATATCTTGTCGCTGGCAATGGAGGCAGACGGCCACTAGGGGGGGGGGGGGGGGGTGCTCAGCGCACAGTGCTCCTTACAGCTTGTTAGCTCTCTAGCAGGACTTGCTGTCATTGGCTTGGCTGCTTATCTGGGTTGGCTTGCCGCCTCTCCTCCTTTCTGGGCACATGCAGTGTGAGTTGTTCCTGGTGGCTGGCATGCTTCTCATGTTCCCTTCTGCCTGTTCCAGCTGTAGTGCCTCACCTGCACTGGGCTTCTCCTCTCTTCCTGACTGCGGCAGTAGACGACCATCAGGGGCATTGCTGTCTCCCCCAACCTCAGCTTTTCTTGACAGCCGCACTCACTTGGGGAGATGCACTCTATTTCACCTTTGGCGCAGCCCTGGGACATGGCTGTTCACCCCTTGTGTCTTGAGGGTTATTCTCACCCTGACATGGCAGCCTCAAATAGGGGCCTTTTCCTCCTTCGGAAGGCCTTCACTTGTGCCTCTCGCTCCCATGGCAATCTCCACATTTCTGTGGGTGGTTCTAAAAAATGTCCACTAGGTGGCACTGTAGACCATTCCTTTGTGCCAGACGGCTGAGCCAGCCTGAATTATTCAGATGCACTCTTTACTGTGTCCTGGAGCTGCTGCCAGATGGCACTGTGGCCATCTCTCTTCTCAGGCCATGGCCGTCTTACATCTGGCTGCGGACCTCAACAGTCACGGAGGTGCCAGCAGCGGCCGCAAATCTCAAGAGGAGTGGCAGGAGGGAAAAGCACGGGTGGAATAGAAAAAAAAAAAAAGTACCTTTTGCCATTGCCTTCTGCCGAGTTGCTCCTCTTCTCTCAATGTGGTGTCCCAGCATTCACTGGGACACCAGCACAGGCTACCCAGCAATCCTGGCACTGCTTTCATGCTAAAGCTTGCACGAAAGCAACATCAGAATTGGTCTGAGCAGCTTGTTCTGCTGCTCAGACACAACTCTGTGGTCTCTGCAGAGTTGCTCCAGATGGCTGTGTACACAGCTGGGTTGGAGAAACCTAAGTTCGCATGTGTGTTTGGCTGCCCTGAGACAGCCGGCCAAACACACATGCACACTTTGGTATACTCTCGCCTCAACTCCCACTCCCACCTCCGTGGCCCGGTCCCCCCTTAACATGCTGCTGGCTGAGCCAGCAGCTAAAGATAAAACAGTAATTAAATATAATTTTATCTTTCAGGTCCTAGCTTAGCCAGCGGGGTGATGCCTCTTTGCCATTGCGAAGGAGCTGCCCCTGGGTGCCAATATGGGGCTTCCGTTCCCGCTGGTGCAGCACTTTCCTTTCCTCTGCACCCGCTCCCCAGTAAGTACAATTTTGTTTTTCCATCAATCAAGGCCCCACAGTCGGAAGGGGGGCATCTGCACTCGTCTTGCCTGTGAGCAGGGCCGGAGCAGGCGTGCCTCTACCCGTGCCCCGCTGCCGGGGTAGCTCTCCCATACACTTACATGGCCGGGGGAAAGGTATTAAGGGCACTGTGTTGCATGCCTCCTGGGCTTCCTTTACCAGTGGGAGAGGGGAGCGCAGCATCTCTGGGGAGCGAGTAGGCGGTGTAAGCGCAGAGCTGCCTTGCAGTCCTTCTCCCCCCTTTGTCACTTCTCCTTTACTCGCGTATTCACGCTGCTACCTGTGAAGCTCACCTCACGCCCCGCAGGCAGGCAGGTGCTTCACTTGGTCCTCTAGTGCCTTAGTGGGGTTGCGGCAGGTAGGACATTCGGGCAGATCTCCCTCCTTACTTCGGGGGACACCATGCATCGGTGTGCTGGCACTGGATCACGGCAGGTAGCTGCTGCAGGGTTATGCACAGGCAGCTGGCAGGCGCAAGAGTGCATTGTCATATTCTCCTTGAGGCGCGACCGATCTGCAGCCAGATCACACGGGGGGCTGACCCACTTGTTGCAACTGTAGTGTTGGAGGTTCTAGGCCCTAAGGCTGCTTCAGTAACAACACGGACACATGATTAATACCTGAGTAACTGGTCTCGGGCACGTGTGCCCGGCCTCTTTTAATAGTGGGGTTGTGGTGAATCCATTTTAGTTCTTATTGGGACTTAGGAGTTTAGCTTAGCCTTTGACTTGCAGGCCTGTGCCCCCGTCACCTAGTGATTTTGTACCTACTTAGCTTGCTCTGTTTTATTTTCATTTATTTTATTATTAGCTGACTGCTATTCTTTATATTTGATAAGAAATGTTTTGATTTACATCATCAGTGCCACTGTGAGAAGGCATCACTATCAGTGTCATTACTTATTGTCATCATGTCCCTTTCTCACTTACATGTGATAGGAACATAGGGGGTCATTCCGACCCCGGCGGGCGGCGGGCGGAGACCGCCAGAAGACCGCACCGCGGTCAAATGACCGTGGCGGTCATTCGGACTTTCCCGCTGGGCGGGCGGGCGACCGCCAAAAGGCCGCCCGCCCGCCCAGCGGGAAAGCCCCAGCAACGATGAAGCCGGCTCCGAATGGAGCCGGCGGAGTTGCTGGTGTGCGATGGATGCAGAGGCACCCGTCGCGATTTTCAGTGTCTGCTTTGCAGACACTGAAAATCTGAAGGGGGCCCTGTTAGGGGGCCCCTGCAGGGCCCCACGACACCCGTTCCCGTCAGCCTCTTCCTGGCGGTGTAAACCGGCAGGAACAGGCTGGCGGGAAGGGGGTTGGAATCCCTATGGCGGCGCTGCTTGCAGCGCCGCCGTGGAGGATTCCCTGGGGCAGGGGAAAACCGGCGGGAAACCGGCGGTTCCCCTTTTCTGACCGCGGCTTTACCTCCGCGGTCAGAATTGCCCCAGAAGCACCGCCAGCCTGTTGGCGGTGCTTCCTCCCTCCCCGGCCCTGGCGGTCCATGACCGCCAGGGTCGGAATGACCCCCATAATGTGCACTTGTTGAGGATTGTTTATGTAACTGCCGCCACAAGTCTGCCTCCTTATCAGTTGTTTAGGAACATACCTGAGTCATGGATCCTACATGATCTGTATAAATACATCTCACACTGTCAAGGTCATTAGAGGGGTTCCTTCCAGATGCCATCTGTGCTGCACATCACCTTGCTGCAGAACTCAGCCTTTGTTTCACCACGGAGTGTGACCTAGAGACCTCATTTCAAGGTAACAAGGGTTGGGGGGTGCTTCTCATTGACATGGTACTGGCAGATTAGGTTTATCATAGCTAGCTCTCATTAGGGTAAAGATTAGGCATTCCATGCTGGGAACTTGATATCTTATGTTTATTCTTAGATGGTGGGCATTTTTATATTCACAACTCTCATCAACACAATTCTGCTTCTTTTACTCTTCATTGTCCTAATCATTGCAGCACATGCATATTATCGCAGATTGCAGTCTTTTGAATAAATATATTGAAAACTCTCCTGCATCTCCTTCATTGCCTTTGTGTGTATGAAACTTGTTACTAACATGAGAAAAGAATAACTTCCATTTCACCACGACTTCCCCGATAGGTCTTATCTAGAGTCCCTGCGTAAGGCTGCCAGAAATCACCTTTGCTTTCTGCGTTTTGGTGAGGTACTGCTTGTGAGCTGGGAGGGTTGGGCTGAAGTTGCGACTTGTTGTAGGAGTGACTCATCTGCCTACAAACAAAAGTGCTGTCATTCCTAAACCAGCAGTCTCGCCTAGGAGCGAGAGTCCACCTACGACAGGGTCACCTGATCGGTAACACCTGTGAACGATTGATGTGAGGTGAGTGTGGGAATCAGCCCTCGAGGAGTGGCTGGTGGAAACTCGTCATGTTTGAAACACTAGTATGAGTCCAGCCGGACTCTACATGTGGGTCATACAGGCTGAAACAGGTGCACCTTCATCTGCATGGTATGCCCCCACTGCATCCACTGATCACTTCATCGTGGGACCTTATGGTGGTCGTTATGACATTGGCGGTGAGTGATAAAGTGGCGGTCATACTGCCAACAGGTTGGCGGTAAATACCGACAAATTATGACCATGACGATGACATCTCCCATAGACAGCCAATGTACCACACCATCCGCCAGGGCGTTAACACCACTGACCATGGCGGTAGCCATCAACAGCCAGGCGGAAGACAAGATACCACCCACCATATTATGACATAGAAAACCGCCAGGATTTCTGGGGCGGTACCAACATCATCAAAAGCCTTGCGAAAACAGAAAACGTAAGACTCACCAACAAGTACACAGGGGACACTGCCGCCGGCATGGAACCGGAACTTCAAGTCTTCCCGATGCCATTCTAGGCCATGGCTCTCCTGGAACACCAACGCCGACGAAGATGATGACGGTGAGTACAGTCACCTAGCACGCAAGGGAGGGAGGGAGGAAAAGGAGAGTGACGCACACGCACAACACACACCATTCACACACACACCATACACAGAGCCAGCTGCAGGGTTATACCAATGTCACAGGACACACGTTAAAATAAAACAAGGACAACTATGAGAATCAGCAAACACTGTAATTTGATGCCAACAGCCACCACATTGTCCATTCGATCCCAAATGCAGGCAACAATATTCAGAATGGGCCAATGGCCAGTCCAAATTACAAAAGGGCCACGTGGCCACAGGGCACAGTCCAAGGCCCAACTTGACCCCTGACACAATCTGGAATCCACTGTTCAGGGGCATCATGTTGGAAATGGGCAGGCACCTCAGGGGGAGGGGGATAGGTGTGGGGGCACCTCAGCTGAAGTGGGGAACTTGCCCACTGGTTCTGCAGGGGGCTCCATGCCCATTTGTCTTTGCTGGGTAGTGCAAGGTCACAGCCTCTGAAGTGAAGAACTTGCCCACTGGTTCTGGAGCGGGCTTCATGGCCATTTGTCTTCGCTGGGGAGTGCCAGGCCACAGTCTCTGAAGTGAGGAACCTGCCCACTGGTTCTGGAGGGGGCCCCATGCCCATTTGTCTTTGCTGTGGGAGTGCAAGACTACAGTCTCTGAAGTGGGGAACTTGCCCACTTGTTCCGGAGGGGGCTCCTTGTACAACAGTCCCTGGAGGGTGGCCTATATGCCCTCTGCTGGAAGTGAGGGCTGCTGTGTCTCTGCTGGAGGTGAGGGCTGCTGTGTCTCTGCTGGCGGTGAGAGCTGCTGTGTCTCTGCTGTTGGAGTGGGCCTCTTCCCTTTCATTGGTGGTTGAGTGGGCCTCTTGCCTTTCATTGGTAGTTGAGTGGGAACCTTCACTTTCACTGATGGTTGAGTGGGAACCTTCACTTTCACTGGTGGTTGAGTGGGAACCTTCACTTTCACTGGTGGTTGAGTGGGAACCTTCACTTTCACTGGTGGTTGAGTGGGAACCTTCAATTTTGTTGGTGGTTGAGTGGTCACTTTCATTGGTGGTTGAGTGGCAACCTTCACTTTCATTGGTGGCTAAGTGGTAACCTTCATTTTGTTTGCTGGTGGAGGGGGATCCATGTGTCCCCTCTTGTGACGGATCCCCTTGGCCTTAGAAATGTCACTTGTGTCCTTGCCTCCAGGACTAGGAAGTGCCTCCACTGTCCCCATCTCACATCCTTTGCTTTTCACCACCCTGGTCCTCCCTTTCTGAGCCAGAGGTGTGCTCTCAGTAGGAGTGGCAGCCGTCACACTCTGGGGCCACTTTGTGCCTGCAGCTGATGATTTGATGGGAGCAGTGGCAGACTGTTTGTTTGAGGTGCTGGGCTGGGATGTTGGGACCATGCTCTTATGGGCAGGACCTGGTGGGGGTGGACGGGAAGGGAAGAGGTCAAGACGTACAAGGAAAGGCTTCTTAAGGTGTGTTGGGGTGGGATGTTTGAGGAGGAGTGGGAGTGAGGTTGAGAGAGTGGTTGTCAGAGGTGTACGTCTGCTGGACTTGGGTGCAGGTGCATGGACAGTCTGTGTGTGTGAGGTGGATGGCTGCTGGGTGTCTGTGTGCATGTGTTTTGTCTCTTGGGGGCAGACAGGGTGGGAGAGGACAAAGGGGACGTGTGGATGGAGGATGTGGAGGTGTCTGCAAGTGAGTTGTGGGTGCTGCATGATGTGGTGGTGGTGGCTGTTGATGCAGTGCATGCAGGTGTGAGTGCGGATGTGACTGTGAGGGAGGAGGAAGAGGAGGAAGGGGAGACAGTGGAGGCAGTGGATGTGGTTGTGTGTGCTACTGTCTGTTGTTTGTGTGAGTGCATGTGGCCTGAAGTGTGCTGCCTGTGTTTGACTGTGCTACTCCTGTGTGATATTTTGTGCATGCTTGTCTGTATCTGTGCCTTGGATGGGTTGGTATTGAGGAGACTGGGACTGGGAAGTAGTAGTTGGAGGGTGGACAGTAGGAACAGGGACACTGGCTGACATCAGAGGGGAGGCCAGAGCCTGAAATGATCTCTGTAGGGCGGCCAACTCACCATGGATGCCCTCCAGGTATGCATTGCATTGCTGCATCTGAGATGCCAGCCCCTGAATGGCATTCACAATGGTTGATTGCCCTACAGAGATGGATCTCAGGAGGTCAATAGCCTCCTCACTAAGGGCAGCACGGCTCACTGGGGCAGGGCATGTGGTGCCTGGGGGGAAGGAGATGGTTGAGCGGGCATAGGCAACTCGGTGGGGGGCAACTGGGAGGGCGGTGCTGGTACGGAGGTGGCAGCTGTAGCTGGGGTGGTTCCAGGGGTGTCCGCCACCACCAGGGAGCTCCCATCGGAGGAGGAATCAGTCAGTGTTGTCACCTCCTGTCTCCGCCATGGTGCTCCCCTTGCCCTCCGTCCCACTGGTCCCTTCGGAATAGTGCAATGGAATGGGGTGATGGTAGTCGTAAGACCAGGGTATTGGTCAAGTCTGTTTGTAGCACAGGTCCAATGTGAAAGGGGCCATAGGAAGGGGAGCATAGGCAGTTCAAAGTGGACAATGTGACAGAGTTGGACACAAGGGGGACATTCAGGAGGATCTCATTTCCTGGCGGTGGTCTTGGTCTTGGCAAGTGTCTCTGGCATGTGTCTGGGTCGCAGGGACCGTTTGCGGGGTGGTTCACCTTCTGCAGGGGGAGGGGTGCTGGTGGCCTGTGGGTCCTATGGTAGGATCTCCGCCCACTAGCTACAGCAGATGTGATGGGCTGTTCAGTTGACTGGCTAGTGGAAGGGGCCCGCTGGTTTGCTGTATATTCCCTCATTATGTTGGCCATGTCAGCCAGCACCCCTGCTATGGAGACCATGGTGGTGTTGATGGCCTGCAAATCTTTCCTGATCTCCTGATGGTGTACCTCCTGCAGCCGATGGTTCTCCTGCATGATGTCAAGAATCTGGCTCATCTTGTCCTGAGATTGTGAGTAAGCCTCCAGGACAGTAGTGAGTGCCTCCAGGACAGTCGGTACCCTAAGCCTGTACTCCCCCTGGTGCACAGCTGTCCTCACAGTGTCTCTGTCCCCGTATGCCTGTGTCCCCTGAACGGTGTGCCCACTGCCACTGACCCCAGGACACTGATTGTCTTGTCTGTGAAATGTGGACTGGGGTCCATGTACAGGTGGGCACACTGCTGATTGACGTGTCCGGAGGCAAGAGGTGTGGGAACGTTGGGTGGGTGCTGCGGTGTAGCATACTGAGGGGGAGGCTCTGTGGTGGACTGGGAGTGGGCTGGGGTGGCCGACTGACCAGTGGTCCCTGATGGGCCTGGTAGTTCATCCAGATTTAGATGTTCAGAGTTACTGTCATCACTGAGGGCATCTTCTGTTGGGGGACTGGATTGGGGTGGCACCTCCTCGCTGCTGGGATTGGCTAGGGCACCTGCGGGGATGTAAGTGATGTATTATGCTTCATGTCTGTGAAATATTGTACATACATAGCTTCCCCTATATCGTTGCTGTTGCCCTGCCACTTTTGTTTGTGTACGGTGATGTACTGTGGGATTGTTAGTTCTCCATGCTGTGCATGCATTGGTGATGGGTGTACATGCAGGGCTGGGAGGGCTGTACATGCAGTGGGTATGGCATGCAGGGCTTGGCATTGGGGTTAGTCATATGTGTAGGTGCACTGTGGGGGATGGAGTGGAGTGATGGGAGTCTGGGTGAGGGGGTGAGATGGCATGCAGGAATGGGGGGTGATGGGTAGTAATTATTGACTCACCAGTGTCCAGTCCTCCGGCTACTCCAGTGAGTCCCTCAGGATGGATGCAGTATTGCCAAGACTTGCTCCTCCCATGCTGTCAGCTGTGGGGGAGGAGGCGGGGACCCACCGCCAGTTCTCTGGATGGCGAGCTGGTGCCTTGCTGCCATGGAACGGTAGGTCGTTTCACCTCTTCCTAATGTCGACCCTTGTTCTTGGATGCTGTCCCACAGCATTCACCCAGTCCACAATTCTGCGCCATAGCTCCATCTTCCTTGCAATGGATATTTGCTGTACCTGTACTCCAAACAGCTGTGGCTCTACCCTGACTATTTCCTCCACCATTACCCACAACTCCTCATCTGTGAAACGGGGGTGCCTCTGTGAGGACATGGGTATTGTGTGGTGTGTGTTATGCAGTGCGTGTTGAATAATGTGGTGGGGTGTAGGGTGTAGGACGTATGGCTGGGTGTTAGTGGTGTGTGTAGTTGTGTCTGTGATTGGCGTGTCTGTCACGTGGCTCTTTTTCGTGTTCATAAAGGGTTGTGGGTGTGTGTTTTATAGTGCTGTTGGTGGGTGGGTGTGGTGTGTGTATTGGTGTCAGGTGTGTGTTTTAGGTATTGGCCAATGTTGTGATGTTTTGTATTTGGGTGGCCATTCTGACCTCGCCGGTGTGTACCGACTATGGTTTACCGCAGTTGAATGTCCACTGTGGTGATTCGTGGGTCATAATATGGAGGGTGTTGTTTTGTTGGCGTGACAGTGTGGGTGTTCGTACCAACAGTTTAACACTTACCTGATCTGGCGGTTATGTGTTTGTGGCAGTATTGTGTCAGTTTAGTGTGTGTGTGTCATAATATGGCAAACGGATGTTCACCTCCACGACGGTATGTTGGCGGCCGTCACCGCAGTGGTAAGTGGGATTTACCGTCAATGTCGTAATGACTACCTATATTCTCTAAGACAAGTAAAAATAAAAAAAGTTGGATAAATGGTTATTTAATTAACAAAGGTAAGTGTACCTTAATTAAAGGCATTTTAAAAATACAAGGGGCTTAGGGTTTATCCTCTCGAAACAATGTAATGTCCGATGATGTAGTGGCTCGGCTATTATAGCAGCCAAGCTATATAGTGGCATGCAGTGAAGTAAAATACAGCCCTATGCTATTGCCACCAAAGAGTGAGTGTGTTGGCTGGAAGGCTATTTGACCCAACCTACTCCCTAAATGGCTAATGAGGAGAAGGGTGCTTTAAATGACTCTGGGAGTGATTAATCTGAATGTATGGTGGTTGAGAGGATAAATTCTCTTTTTTTCAACCTAACCACATCTCTTTTGTGGGCCATTCAGAGTGCACAGTTGTGGATAAGTCACAAATGGCCTCATTTACAAGAAAGTGACGCAGTGCGGCGCTGTGCCAAAATTGGCAGCACTGCACCACTTCAGAAACGCAGGGATGCATCTTATTTACATAAAACGGTGCACCCCTGTGTTTCACCTAGCCATGGTACTAAAATGAGCTGCCTAGTGCCAACGCAGGCACCCTTGTACGATCGGGCAAAGGCGCCTGTGTTGCAGGGAATGATTGTTTATGTGCAGGAAGGTGTTCCTTCCTGAACATAAGCAACCAATAATGATGTTTTGCTTTTCTATGTGTGCTGCATATAGAAAAAAGCAAAAACAAGGAGAAATAAAAGTATTTCTCCTTGTTGCACCATGCTAACACCACCCCTGGGGTGGTGTTAGCTTTTGGCGCTGCCTCAGCTTTATGAATCCTCCTAAATCTGGGGCAGTATCAAAAGGAATGGGTTTTGCTTGGAAACACCCACTGCAACACTCATTGCACGCCCCTCATTCGCAGAAAACTGCATCGGGTGGGGCCCATATTTACAAGGCAGTTTTAAGCCACACAAAGTGGCTTAGTGCCACCTTGTAAATATGGAAATGGACACAGCGTCGCTGAAAGTGCCGCTCTGGTGCCGCTAGGGGCTTGTAAATAAGCCCCAAAGTCTCCAATGATTAAGGGCTGTGGAGGAAGAGATCATTACAGTCTTTCTGCCAAAATTAACAGGGATATTAGATCTTAAATAGATCCTTTTTAGCCAAGGTACCAAGTCCTGGATCAAGGAAGGGTAGTCTCAATCAGGTGTTCTTGTGATAAAACTTTTATAAGACAATATATTTTAGCTGTTTGGTTTCTTAAAGTTCGGCCGAGAGTATTCCAAACAAGATGCCCTAGGACTTTGAGGGTCTTCCTCCACGCTGTAGTCATTTAGGATTACTTTGGTGGAGACAAGCTGCATTTCTGGGTGTTAAGCTCCTCGTGAGCTGATAGAATGAGGCAGATTCAGCAAGTAAAGGATATTTTTATATCCAAAAAGGCCTCTTGCATGTCACATTAAGTGGATCCTTTGTTGAGCTGTGAGCCAATGAAGGGACATCGACGCAGACCTCACATGCTCGTGTCTTTTTATATTTAAACAAGGTCTGACACCCAGGATCTAGGTTCTTCAAAGTTTGTGTACTCTCATTCAAGTGTTGAAGTAACACAATCTAGACAGGACTAAGGGCCTAATTTACGAGTCCCTTGTCTCATATTTAAAAGGTGGTGTTAAGCCACTTTGTGTGGCTTAACGCCTCCTTGTAAATACGGCTCCTTCACAAGCATCACTTAGCATGGAAGGGGCATGCAATGGGTGTTGCTGTGGGCGTTCCACTGCAACATCCATTGCATTTTGATGCTGCCCCACATTTACGAGGAATAATAAACCTGAGGCAGCGTCAAAAACTAATGCCACCCCAGGGGTGGCAGTAGCAAGGTGCAATAAGGAGAAATACTTTTATTTCTCCTTGTTTTTGCCTTTTCGATGTGTAATGCATTCTGCAGCACACATAGAAAGAGCAAAACGCCATGAATGATTGTTTATGCGCAGGAAGGTGTCCCTTCCTGCACATAAACAATCATTAAATAATGATGATTTGCTACGTCTATGTGTACTGCAGAATGCAGCACACATAGAACTAGCAAATCACCATTATTGATTTTTTATGAGCAGGAAGAGATACCCTCCTGCACATAAATAGTAATTCCCTGCAATGCAGACACCCTTGAACTATGGTGCAATGGTGCCTGTGTTGGCGCTAGACAGCTAAATTTAGCACCAGCCTAGGGGAAACATAGGGTACGCCATATTTTTGCAAATATTGCGCATCCCTGCATTTCTGAAGTGCCGCAGCACAGCACTGCCAATTTTGGCACAGCACTGCTCTGCACCACTTCCTCGTAAATGAGGCCCTAAGTCTCTTCGATGGAGTGATTGGATTTAAGACGCAAGCAAACTTTCCTTGACAAAGATAGATGGAGGTTTGTATTTTTCACGATAGAGTGAATCTGTGGAACAAAGCACATGTTGAAGTCAAAAATCATTCCCTGATATTTTGCTCTGCGTCTCAGGTTGATTTTCCTGCATTCTAATTCAAGATTCTCAACATCTTCGGCAGTTGGAGATCTGGAACAGAGAGAGGCAGGACGGTGCTTCGAGACTATCGCAGGTCTGCAGTACTCATCACTTGTACTCCGGCTGAGGTTCCTGTTTCTGCAGGGGCGGCTCCTCCATTAGGGCGGAGTAGCATCATCCCCCGCCAGCAGCGGCAATCAGTGTTTATTATTATTTCCTTATAAAGGGGCAGGGCCACGTGGTGACAAAGAGTGAGTGGGAGTGCTCAGCATTTGGCCGGCCAAATACACATGCTTGGTGCCTGTGCCTGCCTGCAGTGATGGAGGAGGTAAGTGTTTGTTTATTTTAATGTTTTTATTTAAATTTTTATACCCACTGGACCCCCCCCACCCCTCTGCACCCCCCACGCCACCCCCACTGCGCCGCCCCACCCCTTTTGCATTGTGCGAGCCACGCCTGGGCAGTTGTCTTGCAATTTTCTGCCAACTCTTCTCTGAAAAAACACATTTAGAGAGCGTCTCTGCTGTGAGCACAGTTGATGTATAGGTGAGGCAGAGCGCTCAGGACAGTGATGGACTATACATTGCATACAGCACCAACGAGTACCACTCAGGTCCAGGCCTGGAAAGACGCTGTGGACTGTGACAATCAACCCTCTTGGAAGCATTAAGATGAACCAGTAATGTAAGAATAGTCCCCCAGGCGCTGCAGTGCGGGGGGCCCATGAGCTCTAGGAGGCTCCCTCCGGCACTGGGCATGGGTGACGGGCCCCTGGCCTCAGAGCTCCTGACTGGGTCTGGTGCATGTGGGGGCCCCTTCATTTGTTTTGCAGGGGGACCATCCTCAAGTTTCATTACACCACTGAGATGCACGTTTGGGCCACTGCGGTGTGTGCGTGTGCATGCCACCATTTTGGCAGTGTAATTTCATATGGAGTTTGAAGATTTGTTGTTATATGTGTACATCAACTACTAGTTTGAAGCAGTAGACTTTGGTTTACGCTCTGAAGTATTCTAGAAAGCAAAACAAGGTTACGATTTGTTTTTTTTTAGTACTGTTTTTGGTACCATCCTTACATTTGGTACTTATGTGCACATTATTTACAGGACCCACAGCTTGCGTCTATTTTGTACTTATTATCAATAACCTGATAATCCTAGAAGAATGGCTAACAGGGGTCATGTTCAACAGCCACCACATTTTTTACAGAATGCTGGAAAACCAGTTCAACAGTGGTAAAAATGGTTTCAAGTTTGTGAGAACTAATTAGTGGGTATTGATACTATTAACTACTCATCACCAAGTGAATTAACGTTTTTGTTTAAGTTTGAAATTAGCAGTGATCAATACATATGTGTTTAAATTGTTCTGATTCATTCATTAAAAAAAACTACAGGAGCATATTTTGTGTTGTGCCAATCTTACTGCAGAAGAGACTATTCGGATTGCCAAAGGCATAGAGAGATGTGCAGAATCAGTCTGGGTTATTTCAGGCAAAATAGGTGAATTGGACCGTAAATCTGTTAACACCATCAATAAAGTACAGGATGCTTCTGTTAAAAATATAAGGGGTCATACTTATAACCCAGCTTGTCGCTCGTGCTCCACGCAACAAGGTGCAAGAGTCACGCAAACCTTAAGTGTCATTTATGAAGCCACAGAAGGACACCTTACGTGGCCCTGTGTGGCAGCACACAGTGTTACATTACTCTGCACCAGGAAGGCATTTCAATGGGTGTTGTGTGCGTTTTCCCACCCAACATCCATACATTTTGACACATTCCCATATTTACAAGAACTTGTAAACCTGGGAATGCGCCAAAAAGATACATCTTCCCAGGAGAGGTGTAACAAGGAGACATATATTTATGTCTCCTTGTTTTTAACTATTTCTATGTGTACTGCATTTTGCATTATTTTTCTCATCAGCTGTAAGTTTGTGAATCTGCGAAAGCATTGTTATTATTATTCTGTGAACGACATTGCACCAAGTGCATGATAATACAGCTCTAATTGTCGACGCAAGAGTATGTAAATAGTCCGGCACTTATGCACATGCCCACGTCAGGACTTTTTCATGGAACGAAAAATATGTTTCTTATAAATACTGTACAGGTCACAGGACAACAGAGAGGTAATTCCAGACAGGATTCAGTCCATGCTGCATGCCATTTCATTGCTGGCCTTGGCCCTGTCTCTACAGCCAACCCCAGTGATTGTGGGCACACCTCTATTTTCCAAGTAATGGGAGTGGGTGCTCCCCTCACAGACCAAGTATGAGCAAAGTGGGCTATCACTGTCATGCTCTCGCTTAGGAGTTAGGGGTTAGGTGAAATTCATCTCTGTATGTATTCCAATATGTTTGACTGTTTATTGTCTTCTCACTGGCCACCGCCATTCTAATACTGTTATCTCTCATTGCTCTAATAATTGCAGCCCATGTATTTTATCGTAGATTTCATTCTTTTCAATAAATGGATCAAAAACTATCCTGCATTTCTTTCTTTGGCATATGTGCGTGTATGAGATACTTTGCTAACAAGAGAAAGGAGTGAAACTTGTCGACCATGACTTCCCTTGAGAAGCCATAGAGTGTCATGTTTCAGGATGCCACAAATCACCTTTTCTTCTAGGTTTAGGTGAGGTGCTGCTAGCTAGCCGAAAGGGTTGGGCCGACAGCTGCCAAGACGGTGTGGGAGTGACTCAGTCACCCACAAACAGTAGTGCTGCTACCCTTAATCCAGCAGTCTCGTTCTAACAACGGTAGTCCTACGACATATGCAGTGCAGGCACCCTTGCCTCATAGTGCAAGGGTGCCTGCATTTGTGCTAGGTAGCCTAAAGGGCACCAGTGCAGGGAAAATGATAGGAATGTTCAGTATTCTTTTAAATACCGTGCATTCCTGTCCTTCACCAGTGATGCAGTGCAGAGCAGCAAGGTGCCACTACTCCCATAAACATGCCACTAAGTTACTATCTCGCAGCATATCTTGTTTCAGGTGTGGATTTACTACTCACCTGGAGAAACAGCCTTTACTGTGATGGCTGAACCATGCGCTGCAGGTACAACTCGGCCATTACAACAGATGCATCTTTACCACGCATTCCTTTACCACACGTCTTTACAACGACATGCTCTAGGGAGAGCAGCATTGGACTTTAAAGTCAACCTTGTTCCTACTGTTGCACAGACTGGAGTTGGAATAGTCAATTATACTGCTCCAAAGTAAAGCATTTTCCCTAAGGCATGTTGTTGTAACGATATGCGTAGTAAAGGAATGCGTGTTAAAGACCCATTCGTTGTAAAAACTGTGGAGTAACTGCATGCATTCTTCTGACATAGAATCCTCATCTGGAGGATATTTGTAACTGTCCTGCTCCATTAACCCCTTCCCCGCCACGGACGTAATGGTTACGTCCATGGCAGCGCCCGTGTGGCGCCATGGACGTAACCATTACGTCCTGGGACTGGCAGACGGGGGAAGCGCTAGCGCTTCCCCCGAGGGCCGCCCCCCCACCCCCCGAGGCCAGCGCTGAAAGGGGAATCCCTTCCCCTTTCACCCCCCATGACGTCAGCGCGCGATTGTGCGCTGATTTCATGAAAGGGGGAAAGACGCGCTGGAAGCCATTTGCTTCCAGCGCGTCTAAGGGAGAAGGTGAGTTTTTCACCTTTGTCCGGGGGGGGGGGGATGCCTCTGAAAGAGGCATCGAGGGAAAGGAAAGGGTTTTCCTTTCCCTCGATGTCTCTTTGAGCATTCCTGCTGCCTGATCGCAATGCGATCGGGCAGCAGGAATGCCCACTAGACACCAGGGATTTGTGTATGTGTGTGTGTGTGCTTGTTTATTGTGTGGGGGAGCAACCCCTTGGGCAAGGGTCGCTCCCCTTTGGGGACAAATGTATTTTTCGTCATTTCTGCCCCCCTTGAGGGCAGATAGGTCTATTTTTTTAGGCCTTTCTGCCCCAAGGGGGGAAGAATCCCCATAGCGCCAGGGATACTATATGTGTGTGTGTGTGTGTGTGCTTTGTTTGGGGGTGTGGCCCCTTGGGCAAGGGTCGCCCCTCCAAAGGGTGCAATGTAATCTGGGCGATTTCTGCCCCCCCCCCCCCCCTTGGGGGTAGATTGGCCTATTTTTTTTTAGGCCCATCTTCCCCCAAGCAGAGAACACTAGACACAAGGGAAAATGTAAAAATCTTTGGTGGCGGAGTGTTTGTCAACTGGCGAAGTATTTGCTTTTATGATAATAACAGTTTTTCTCCTTTTTGTTCTAGTTCAAAGCTTTTGCTGACTTTGCTGTGGCTTGTTGCAGTTTTGGCAGTAGTTGTCCTGCGGTTTGCGTAGTTGCATGTTTTAGGTAAGTAAATAAATTTGCTCCAAGTGAGTATTGTTGCCATGCATGAATTACATGTTTGTAGGTGGTGTACTGAATGCAGGATTGTGTGTGAAATTGTCCTTAGATTTATGGACAATGATTATTGTGTTGTCTTATGTCTAATTTGCTTTTTTTTTCTTCTCTTTTTAGTGGGATATCGTTGGTGATTGCTGTGGCTGTGCAGAGTAGTTGCTGGTGAGTCAAGCTTTTTCAGGCAAGTGAGCAGTATAGTTTTTGAGTTTATAACTCTTAGTGATAAAGCTATACTTTGTTACTTATCTTACACAGTGCTGGTTGTTGGTGGTTTATTTGTCCAGTTAATTTTTGTAGGAAGGATCATGGCTAGCCGTAGGATGACCGCTCAGCAGGTTGTTAGTGTGCTTTTTGAGTCATCTTCTGACCATGAATATGAGACTGACTCTGCATCTGAGGCAGAGGAGGAAGTGCAGGATTCTGGAAGTGAATTTTCTGTCAGAGATGAATCATCTGATGATGAAGCCACTCTCAGTGCTGATGAAAGGCCTGTTTTAGAGGAGAACAGTGATGTGCCAATGGTGCAGGAGCCAGCGGCTGAAAGGCTTCCCATTGGAAGACCTGACACATGGGTTGCACCAAACATGGAGCAGCCAAAGTTGCCTGCGTTTACTGGTTTTCCAGGGTGTCGAGCTAATACGGAAAACTTTTTGCCCGTCAACTTTTTTGAGTTGATTATGGACGATATATTTTTGGAAGAGATTGTTGAGCAGACTAATTTGTATGCAGAGCAGTTTTTGAGGGACAATGCTGCCAGGCTTAGGCCACACTCTAGAGCTAGCCGGTGGATTCCCACAAATCTGGAAGAGTTGAAAAAGTTCTTGGGTTTAACTTTTTTGATGGGTCTGATAAGGAAGCCATCGCTGACTTAATATTGGTCTACTAGTCCCTTGATGGCAACTGCTATATTTCCTGCCATCATGAGTCGTAACCGGTATGAGCTTCTTCTTCGGATGTTGCATTTTGTAGATAATGCTTTAGCCTTGCCACAAGATCATCCTGATTCTGACCGTCTTTTTAAGATTAGACCTGTCCTTGATCATTTGGTAGATCGGTTTTCAGAGATCTATGTTCCAGGGAAAGAAATATCTGTAGATGAGTCTTTGGTCCTGTTGAAGGGTCGTTTGGTTTTTAGGCAGTACATTCCTAGCAAGAGGGCACGGTATGGAATTAAATTGTATATGCTGTCAGAAAGTAGTACAGGATATGTTTATAATTTCCGGGTCTACACTGGTAGGGATTCCAATATTGACCCCCCTGGTTGTTCACCCACTTTTGGAGTTAGTGAGAAAATTGTGTGGGAACTTGGTAGACAACTGTTTAACAAAGGTCACCATTTATATGTAGATAACTTCTACACTGGAGTTCGGTTGTTCAAGGAGTTGTTCAGAGTGGACACTGTTGCTTGTGGCACAATCCGCTCTAATCGGAAAGGCTATCCAAGAGAGCTTGTCTGTAAAAAACTTGAGAAGGGACAGTGCAGTGCCTTGCGGAATGATGAGCTGCTAGCTCTGAAATTTGTAGACAAGAGGGATGTATACATGCTAAGCACCATCCATGATGAGAGTACTTCACCTGTGGCTGTTTGGGGTCAGGTTGCCGAAGTGCGCAAACCTGTGTGCATCTTAGACTATAATAAGCACATGGGTGGTGTTGATAGAGTAGATCAGAGGTTAGAACCTTACACTGCTGCTCGTAAGTCTTATGTGTGGTATAAGAAATTAGCGGTTCACTTGTTCCACTTGGCAACTTTTAATGCTTTTGTTGTGTTCAAGGATAGTTCTCCAGAGTCAAGGATGACATTTGTGAAATTTCAGGAGTCTATCATAGCTAGCCTTGTTGTGCTGGAACAGGCAAGAGTTCCTAGAGAAGCAGTGGTGGAGGATGTGGCTAGATTGAAAGATCGTCACTTTGCTGAGCACATTCCTCCCACGGCCCAAAAAAACTTTCCTGCTAAGAGATGTAGAGTCTGTGCTCGAAGAGGTATCAGGAAGGAGACTAGGATGTACTGCCCTGATTGTCCTTCAAAGCCTGGGCTGTGTGTGGGTGGCTGTTTCAGGAGCTACCACACACAGAAGAATTATTGGGAAATTCAGTGAGCGTAAACTGCTGTTTTATATTTTTATATGTTCGGTTTCACGGTTGGCATTAGTCATGTATTCAGTTAGAGCTTTTGTGTTTGTAGTTTTGTACTTATTTATAATTAGTGGTTTCTTTGTTGTTTAAAAAAAAAAAAAGGGATGGTATGTGTAGGGTGGCGCTTGGCTGGCGGTGTGCGTGGGGTGGCGCTTGGCTGGCAGTGTGCGTGGGGTGGCGCTTGGCTGGCGGTGTGGGTGGGGTGGCGCTTGGCTGGCAATGTGGGTGGGTGGGGTGGCGCTTAGCTGGCGTGTGGGTGGGGTGGCGCTTGGCTGGCGGTGTGCGAGTGGCTTGGCTGGTGGTGTGGGTGGGGTGGCGCTTGGCTGGCGGTGTGCGTTGGGTGGCGCTTGGCTGGCGGTGTGCGTGGTGTGGCGCTTGCCTGGCGTGTGGGTGGGGTGGCACTTGGCTGGCGGTGTGGGTGGGTGGTGCTTGGCTGGCGGTGTGGGTGGGGTGGCACTTGGCTGGCGGTGTGCGTGGGGCTTGGCTGGTGGTGTGGGTGGGGTGGCGCTTGGCTGGCGGTGTGGGTGGGGTGGCGCTTGGCTGGCGGTGTGCGTGGGGCTTGGCTGGTGGTGTGGGTGGGGTGGCGCTTGGCTGGCGGTGCCAGCCAAACGCCAGTCCACACACTCATCAGCTGGTGTGATTGCTGTATCAGGCATGTGGGCGTATGAAAGTGATGGGCCCTTGACTGGCGCTGTCTGTGGATATGAGTCTTGTAATGTGCTGGGCCCGTGGCTGGCGGCGTGAATGGTCTTGTGCATGTCATGTATGAAAGGTGTGTGAATGGACTGTGAAGCGGTTGGTGCCTTTTCATGGCTTTACAGCTCACGAGCTGTGAGTCATTGGTTCAGTTTTTTGGCCTTTCAGTTATTACCAGTGCATTTCACTTTTGTGAAATCTCTTGTTAATAAAATTTGATCTACTGAACCATCACTCACCCTCGTGCCAAATCCAACCAGTATGGGTGGTACAAATGACAAAACCTGCTCCGCTGTAATCAGGCGTCGCAGCACACTTGAGACACGCTAGGTGTCTCAGGTGGGACCCCGATGATGAAGCATGCCACCACCTTGGTTGGTGGGTGAGGGGTCTTTTTCACATAACCTAAGTGCGTTTCTTTTCACAATTTTAGTGTTTGGCACATCACAGACGTATGTGGACACATCAAAATGATATATTACAAAACTACCTGTGTTTGGGGGGGAGGGGCCACCTGTGTTTTTGGTCCTGGGTGTGGCCTTCATCTAGGGAAACCTACCAAACCCAGACATTTTTTTAAACTAGACACCCCAAGGAGTGCAGGGAGATGTGGCTTGCGTGGATCCCCCAACATTTTCTTACCCAGACGCCTCTGCAAACCGCAAAATTTGCTTAAAAAAGCATATTTTCCTGACTTTTGTTTGTACGATCACCGCTCCAGCACAAAATTCCTACTCCCTAGTGTTCCCCTCAGTCTCCCAAGTAAAATGACACCTCACTTATGTGGGTCCCCAAAGCAGAGTCAGTCTAAAGATGTATAAAAGAATATGTCCTTATAAACTCGCTGTGCTATCCCCTCTATCTCTACAAGTTTTGGGCCTTATTCTGTTGCAGGCACCTGGCCCACCCACACAAGTAAGGTATCATTTTTACCGGGAGACTTGGGGGAACGCTGGGTGGAAGGAAATTTGTGGCTCCTCTCAGATTCCAGAACTTTCTGTCACCGAAATGTGAGGAAAATGTGTTTTTTTAGCCACATTTTGAGGTTTGCAAAGGAATCGGGGTAACAGAACCTGGTCAGAGCCCCACAAGTCACCCCATCTTGGATTCCCCTAGGTCTCTAGTTTTCAAAAATGCACAGGTTTGGTAGTTTTCCCTATGTGCCGGCTGAGCTAGAGGCCAAAATCCACAGGTAGGCCCTTTGCAAAAAACACCTCTGTTTTCTTTCAAAAAATGGATGTGTCCACGTTGTGTTTTGGGGCGTTTCCTGTCGCGGGCGCTAGGCCTACCCACACAAGTGAGGTATCATTTTTATCGGGAGACTTGGGGGAACGCTGGGTGGAAGGAAATTTGTGGCTCCTCTCAGATTCCACAACTTTCTGTCACCGAAATGTGAGGAAAATGTGTTTTTTTAGCCAAATTTTGCGGTTTGCAAAGTCACCCCATCTTGGATTCCCCTAGGTCTCTAGTTTTCAAAAATGCACAGGTTTGGTAGGTTTCCCTAGGTGCCGGCTGAGCTAGAGGCCAAAATCTACAGGTAGGCACTTTGCAAAAAACACCTCTGTTTTCTTTAAAAAAATGGGATGTGTCCACGTTGTGTTTTGGGGCGTTCCCTGTCGCGGGCGCTAGGCCTACCCACACAAGTGAGGTATCATTTTTATCGGGAGACTTGGGGGAACGCTTGGTGGAAGGAAATTTGTGCCTCCTCTCAGATTCCAGAACTTTCTGTCACCGAAATGTGAGGAAAATATGTTTTTTTAGCCAAATTTTGAGGTTTGCAAAGGATTCTGCGTAATAGAACCTGGTCAGAGCCCCACAAGTCACCCCATCTTGGATTCCCCTAGGTCTCTAGTTTTCAAAAATGCACAGGTTTGGTAGGTTTCCCTAGGTGCCGGCTGAGCTAGAGGCCAAAATCTACAGGTAGGCACTTGGAAAAAAACAGCTCTGTTTTCTGTCAAAAAATGGGATGTGCCCACTTTGTGTTTTGGGACATTTCCTGTCGCGGGCGCTAGGACTACCCACACAAGTGAGGTATCATTTTTATTGGGAGACCTGGGGGAACGCTGGGTGGAAGGAAATTTGTGGCTCCTCTCAGAATCCAGAACTTTCTGTCACCGAAATGTGAGGAAAATGTGTTTTTTTAGCCAAATTTTGAGGTTTGCAAAGGATTCTGGGTAACAGAACCTGGCCAGAGCCCCATAAGTCACCCCATCTTGGATTCCCCTAGGTCTCTAGTTTTCAGAAATGCACAGGTTTGGTAGGTTTCCCTAGGTGCCGGCTGAGCTAGAGGGCAAAATCTACAGGTAGGCACTTTGCAAAAAACACCTCTGTTTTCTTTCAAAAAATGGGATGTGTCCACGTTGTGTTTTGGGGCGTTTCCTGTCGCGGGCGCTAGGCCTACCCACACAAGTGAGGTATCATTTTTATCGGGAGACTTGGGGGAACGCTGGGTGGAAGGAAATTTGTGGCTCCTCTCAGATTCCACAACTTTCTGTCACCGAAATGTGAGGAAAATGTGTTTTTTTAGCCAAATTTTGCGGTTTGCAAAGTCACCCCATCTTGGATTCCCCTAGGTCTCTAGTTTTCAAAAATGCACAGGTTTGGTAGGTTTCCCTAGGTGCCGGCTGAGCTAGAGGCCAAAATCTACAGGTAGGCACTTTGCAAAAAACACCTCTGTTTTCTTTAAAAAAATGGGATGTGTCCACGTTGTGTTTTGGGGCGTTCCCTGTCGCGGGCGCTAGGCCTACCCACACAAGTGAGGTATCATTTTTATCGGGAGACTTGGGGGAACGCTGGGTGGAAGGAAATTTGTGGCTCCTCTCAGATTCCACAACTTTCTGTCACCGAAATGTGAGGAAAATATGTTTTTTTAGCCAAATTTTGAGGTTTGCAAAGGATTCTGCGTAACAGAACCTGGTCAGAGCCCCACAAGTCACCCCATCTTGGATTCCCCTAGGTCTCTAGTTTTCAAAAATGCACAGGTTTGGTAGGTTTCCCTAGGTGCCGGCTGAGCTAGAGGCCAAAATCTACAGGTAGGCACTTGGAAAAAAACAGCTCTGTTTTCTGTCAAAAAATGGGATGTGCCCACTTTGTGTTTTGGGACATTTCCTGTCGCGGGCGCTAGGACTACCCACACAAGTGAGGTATCATTTTTATTGGGAGACCTGGGGGAACGCTGGGTGGAAGGAAATTTGTGGCTCCTCTCAGAATCCAGAACTTTCTGTCACCGAAATGTGAGGAAAATGTGTTTTTTTAGCCAAATTTTGAGGTTTGCAAAGGATTCTGGGTAACAGAACCTGGCCAGAGCCCCATAAGTCACCCCATCTTGGATTCCCCTAGGTCTCTAGTTTTCAGAAATGCACAGGTTTGGTAGGTTTCCCTAGGTGCCGGCTGAGCTAGAGGCCAAAATCTACAGGTAGGCACTTTGCAAAAAACACCTCTGTTTTCTTTCAAAAAATGGGATGTGTCCACGTTGTGTTTTGGGGCGTTTCCTGTCGCGGGCGCTAGGCCTACCCACACAAGTGAGGTATCATTTTTATCGGGAGACTTGGGGGAACGCTGGGTGGAAGGAAATTTGTGGCTCCTCTCAGAATCCAGAACTTTCTGTCACCGAAATGTGAGGAAAATGTGTTTTTTTAGCCAAATTTTGAGGTTTGCAAAGGATTCTGGGTAACAGAACCTGGTCAGAGCCCCACAAGTCACCCCATCTTGGATTCCCCTAGGTCTCTAGTTTTCAAAAATGCACAGGTTTGGTAGGTTTCCCTAGGTGCCGGCTGAGCTAGAGGCCAAAATCTACAGGTAGGCACTTTGCAAAAAACACCTCTGTTTTCTGTGATGTGTCCACGTTGTGTTTTGGGGCATATCCTGTCGCGGGCGCTAGGCCTACCCACACAAGTGAGGTACCATTTTTATCGGGAGACTTAGGGGAACGCTGTGTGTAAGGAAATTTGTGGCTCCTCTCAGATTCCAGAACTTTCTGTCACCGAAATGTGAGGAAAATATGTTTTTTAGCCACATTTTGTGGTTTGCAAAGGATTCTGGGTAACAGAACCTGGTCAGAGCCCCACAAGTCACCCCATCTTGGATTCCCCTAGGTCTCTAGTTTTCAAAAATGCACAGGTTTGGTAGGTTTCCCTAGGTGCCGGCTGAGCTAGAGGCAAAAATCTACAGGTAGGCACTTGGAAAAAAACAGCTCTGTTTTTTGTCAAAAAATGGGATGTGCCCACTTTGTGTTTTGGGACATTTCCTGTCGCGGGCGCTAGGACTACCCACACAAGTGAGGTATCATTTTTATCAGGAGACTTGGGGGAACGCTGGGTGGAAGAAAATTTGTTGCTACTCTCAGAATCCAGAACTTTCTGTCACCGAAATGTGAGGAAAATGTGTTTTTTTAGCCAAATTTTGAGGTTTGCAAAGGATTCTGGGTAACAGAACCTGGTCAGAGCCCCACAAGTCACCCCATCTTGGATTCCCCTAGGTCTCTAGTTTTCAAAAATGCACAGGTTTGGTAGGTTTCCCTAGGTGCCGGCTGAGCTAGAGGCCAAAATCTACAGGTAGGCACTTTGCAAAAAACACCTCTGTTTTCTGTGATGTGTCCACGTTGTGTTTTGGGGCATATCCTGTCGCGGGCACTAGGCCTACCCACACAAGGGAGGTACCATTTTTATCCGGAGACTTGGGGGAACGCTGGGTGGAAGGAAATTTGTGGCTCCTCTCAGATTCCAGAACTTTCTGTCACTGAAATGTGAGGAACATGTGTTTTTTTAGCCAAATTTTGAGGTTTGCAAAGGATTCTGGGTAACAGAACCTGGTCAGAGCCCCACAAGTCACCCCATATTGGATTCCCCTAGGTTTCTAGTTTTAAAAAATGCACAGGTTTGGTAGGTTTCCCTAGGTGCCGGCTGAGCTAGAGGCCAAAATCTACAGGTAGACACTTTGCAAAAAACACCTCTGTTTTCTTTAAAAAAATGGGATGTGTCCATGTTGTGTTTTGGGGCGTTTCCTGTCGCGGGCGCTGGGCCTACCCACACAAGTGAGGTATCATTTTTATCGGGAGACTTGGGGGAACGCTGGGTGGAAGGAAATTTGTGGCTCCTCTCAGATTCCAGAACTTTCTGTCACCGAAATGTGAGGAAAATATGTTTTTTTAGCCAAATTTTGAGGTTTGCAAAGGATTCTGGGTAACAGAACCTGGTCAGAGCCCCACAAGTCACCCCATCTTGGATTCCCCTAGGTCTATAGTTTTCAAAAATGCACAGGATTGGTAGGTTTCCCTAGGTGCCGGCTGAGCTAGAGGCCAAAATCTACAGGTAGGCACTTGGAAAAAAAACAGCTCTGTTTTCTGTCAAAAAATGGGATGTGCCCACTTTGTGTTTTGGGACATTTCCTGTCGCGGGCGCTAGGACTACCCACACAAGTGAGGTATCATTTTTATCGGGAGACTTGGGGGAACGCTGGGTGGAAGGAAATTTGTGGCTCCTCTCAGAATCCAGAACTTTCTGTCACCGAAATGTGAGGAAAATGTGTTTTTTTAGCCAAATTTTGAGGTTTGCAAAGGATTCTGGGTAACAGAACCTGGTCAGAGCCCCACAAGTCACCCCATCTTGGATTCCCCTAGGTCTCTAGTTTTCAAAAATGCACAGGATTGGTAGGTTTCCCTAGGTGCCGGCTGAGCTAGAGGCCAAAATCTACAGGTAGGCACTTTGAAAAAAAACAGCTCTGTTTTCTGTCAAAAAATGGGATGTGCCCACTTTGTGTTTTGGGACATTTCCTGTCTCGGGCGCTAGGACTACCCACACAAGTGAGGTATCATTTTTATCGGGAGACTTGGGGGAACGCTGGGTGGAAGGAAATTTGTGGCTCCTCTCAGAATCCAGAACTTTCTGTCACCGAAATGTGAGGAAAATGTGTTTTTTTTAGCCAAATTTTGAGGTTTGCAAAGGATTCTGGGTAACAGAACCTGGTCAGAGCCCCACAAGTCACCCCATCTTGGATTGCCCTAGGTCTCTAGTTTTCAAAAATGCACAGGTTTGGTAGGTTTCCCTAGGTGCCGGCTGAGCTAGAGGCCAAAATCTACAGGTAGGCACTTTGCAAAAAACACCTCTGTTTTCTGTGATGTGTCCACGTTGTGTTTTGGGGCATATCCTGTCGCGGGCGCTAGGCCTACCCACACAAGTGAGGTACCATTTTTATCGGGAGACTTAGGGGAACGCTGTGTGTAAGGAAATTTGTGGCTCCTCTCAGATTCCAGAACTTTCTGTCACCGAAATGTGAGGAAAATATGTTTTTTAGCCACATTTTGTGGTTTGCAAAGGATTCTGGGTAACAGAACCTGGTCAGAGCCCCACAAGTCACCCCATCTTGGATTCCCCTAGGTCTCTAGTTTTCAAAAATGCACAGGTTTGGTAGGTTTCCCTAGGTGCCGGCTGAGCTAGAGGCCAAAATCTACAGGTAGGCACTTGGAAAAAAACAGCTCTGTTTTCTGTCAAAAAATGGGATGTGCCCACTTTGTGTTTTGGGACATTTCCTGTCGCGGGCGCTAGGACTACCCACACAAGTGAGGTATCATTTTTATCGGGAGACTTGGGGGAACGCTGGGTGGAAGGAAATTTGTTGCTACTCTCAGAATCCAGAACTTTCTGTCACCGAAATGTGAGGAAAATGTGTTCTTTTAGCCAAATTTTGAGGTTTGCAAAGGATTCTGGGTAACAGAACCTGGTCAGAGCCCCACAAGTCACCCCATCTTGGATTCCCCTAGGTCTCTAGTTTTCAAAAATGCACAGGTTTGGTAGGTTTCCCTAGGTGCCGGGTGAGCTAGAGGCCAAAATCTACAGGTAGGCACTTTGCAAAAAACACCTCCGTTTTCTGTGATGTGTCCACGTTGTGTTTTGGGGCATATCCTGTCGTGGGCGCTAGGCCTACCCACACAAGTGAGGTACCATTTTTATCGGGAGGATTGGGGGAACGCTGGGTGGAAGGAAATTCGTGGCTCCTCTCAGATTCCAGAACTTTCTGTCACCGAAATGTGAGGAAAATATGTTTTTTAGCCAAATTTTGAGGTTTGCAAAGGATTCTGGGTAACAGAACCCGGTCAGAGCTCCACAAGTCACCCCATCTTGGATTCCCCTAGGTCTCTAGTTTTCAAAAATGCACAGGTTTGGTAGGTTTCCCTAGGTGCCGGCTGAGCTAGAGGCCAAAATCTACAGGTAGGCACTTTGCAAAAAACACCTCTGTTTTCTTTCAAAAAATGGGATGTGTCCACGTTGTGTTTTGGGGCGTTTCCTGTCGCGGGCGCTACGCCTACCCACACAAGTGAGGTACCATTTTTATCGGGAGACTTGGGGGAACGCTGGGTGGAAGGAAATTTGTGGCTCCTCTCAGATTCCAGAACTTTCTGTCACCGAAATGTGAGGAAAATATGTTTTTTTAGCCAAATTTTGAGGTTTGCAAAGGATTCTGGGTAACAGAACCTGGTCAGAGCCCCACAAGTCACCCCATCTTGGATTCCCCTAGGTCTCTAGTTTTCAAATATGCACAGGTTTGGTAGGTTTCCCTAGGTGCCGGCTGAGCTAGAGGCCAAAATCTACAGGTAGGCACTTTGCAAAAAACAGCTCTGTTTTCTGTCAAAAAATGGGATGTGCCCACTTTGTGTTTTGGGACATTTCCTGTCGCGGGCACTAGGCCTACCCACACAAGTGAGGTACCATTTTTATCGGGAGACTTAGGGGAACGCTGGGTGGAAGGAAATTTGTGGCTCCTCTCAGATTCCAGAACTTTCTGTCACCAAAATGTGAGGAAAATATGTTTTTTAGCCACATTTTGTGGTTTGCAAAGGATTCTGGGTAACAGAACCTGGTCAGAGCCCCACAAGTCACCCCATCTTGGATTCCCCTAGGTCTCTAGTTTTCAAAAATCCACAGGTTTGGTAGGTTTCCCTAGGTGCCGGCTGAGCTAGAGGCCAAAATCTACAGGTAGGCACTTTGCAAAAAACAGCTCTGTTTTCTGTCAAAAAATGGGATGTGCCCGCTTTGTGTTTTGGGACATTTCCTGTCGCGGGCACTAGGACTACCCACACAAGTGAGGTATCATTTTTATCGGGAGACTTGGGGGAACGCTGGGTGGAAAGAAATTTGTGGCTCATCTCAGATTCCAGAACTTTCTGTCACCGAAATGTGAGGAAAATGTGTTTTTTTAGCCAAATTTTGAGGTTTGCAAAGGATTCTGGGTAACAGAACCTGGTCAGAGCCCCACAAGTCACCCCCATCTTGGATTCCCCTAGGTCTCTAGTTTTCAAAAATGCACAGGTTTGGTAGGTTTCCCTAGGTGCCGGCTGAGCTAGAGGCCAAAATCTACAGGTAGGCACTTTGCAAAAAACAGCTCTGTTTTCTGTCAAAAAATGGGATGTGCCCACTTTGTGTTTTGGGACATTTCCTGTCGTGGGCGCTAGGCCTACCCACACAAGTGAGGTACCATTTTTATCGGGAGACTTGGGGGAACGCTGGGTGGAAGGAAATTTGTGGCTCCTCTCAGATTCCAGAACTTTCTGTCACCGAAATGTGAGGAAAATATGTTTTTTTAGCCAAATTTTGAGGTTTGCAAAGGATTCTGGGTAACAGAACCTGGTCAGAGCCCCACAAGTCACCCCATCTTGGATTCCCCTAGGTCTCTAGTTTTCAAAAATGCACAGGTTTGGTAGGTTTCCCTAGGTGCCGGTTGAGCTAGAGGCCAAAATCTACAGGTAGGCACTTTGCAAAAAACAGCTCTGTTTTCTGTCAAAAAATGGGATGTGCCCACTTTGTGTTTTGGGACATTTCCTGTCGCGGGCACTAGGACTACCCACACAAGTGAGGTATCATTTTTATCGGGAGACTTGGGGGAACGCTGGGTGGAAGGAAATTTGTGGCTCATCTCAGATTCCAGAACTTTCTGTCACCGAAATGTGAGGAAAATTTATTTTTTTTTAGCCAGATTTTGAGGTTTGCAAAGGACTCTAGGTAACAGAACCTGGTCAGAGCCCCACAAGTCACCCCATCTTGGATTCCCCTAGGTCTCTAGTTTTAAAAAATGCACAGGTTTGGTAGGTTTCCCTAGGTGCCGGCTGAGCTAGAGGCCAAAATCTACAGGTAGGCACTTTGCAAAAAACACCTCTGTTTTCTGTGATGTGTCCACGTTGTGTTTTGGGGCATATCCTGTCGCGGGCGCTACGCCTACCCACACAAGTGTGGTACCATTTTTATCGGGAGACTTGGGGGAACGCTGGGTGGAAGGAAATTTGTGGCTCCTCTCAGATTCCAGAACTTTCTGTCACCAAAATGTTAGGAAAATATGTTTTTTAGCCAAATTTTGAGGTTTGCAAAGGATTTTGGGTAACAGAACCTGGTCAGAGCCCCACAAGTCACCCTATCTTGGATTCCCCTAGGTCTCTAGTTTTAAAAAATGCACAGGTTTGGTAGGTTTCCCTAGGTGCCGGCTGAGCTAGAGGCCAAAATATACAGGTAGGCACTTTGCAAAAAACAGCTCTGTTTTGTGTCAAAAAATGGGATGTGCCCACTTTGTGTTTTGGGACTTTTCTGTCGCGGGCGCTAGGACTACCCACACAAGTGAGGTATCATTTTTATCGGGAGACTTGGGGGAACGCTGGGTGGAAGGAAATTTGTGGCTCCTCTCAGATTCCAGAACTTTATGTCACCGAAATGTGAGGAAAATGTGTTTTTTTAGCCAAATTTTAGGTTTGCAAAGGATTCTGGGTAACAGAACCTGGTCAGAGCCCCACAAGTCACCCCATCTTGGATTCTCCTAGGTCTCTAGTTTTAAAAAATGCACAGGTTTGGTAGGTTTCCCTAGGTGCCGGCTGAGCTAGAGGCCAAAATCTACAGGTAGGCACTTTGCAAAAAACACCTCTGTTTTCTGTGATGTGTCCACGTTGTGTTTTGGGGCATATCCTGTCCCGGGCGCTAGGTCTACCCACACAAGTGAGGTATCATTTTTATCGGGAGTCTTGGGGGAACATAGAATAGCAAAACAAGTGTTATTGCCCTTTGTCTTTCTCTACATTTTTCCCTTCCAAATGGAAGACAGTGTGTAAAAAAGACGTCTATTTGAGAAATGCCCAGTAATTCACATGCTAGTATGGGCACCCCGGAATTCAGAGATGTGCAAATAACCACTGCTTCTCAACACCTTATCTTGTGCCCATTTTGGAAATACAAAGGTTTTCTTGATAGCTATTTTTTACTCTTTATATTTCAGCAAATTAATTGCTGTATACCCGGTATAGAATGAAAACCCACTTCAGGGTGCAGGTCATTTATTGGCTCTGGGTACCTAGAGTTCTTGATGAACCTACAAGGCCTATATATTCCCGCAACCAGAAGAGTCCAGCAGACGTAACAGTATATTGCTTTCGAAAATCTGACATTGCAGGAAAAAGTTACAGAGTAAAACGTAGAGAAAAATTGATGTTTTTTTCACCTCAATTTCAATATTTTTCTTTTTCAGTTGTTATTTTCTGTAGGAAACCCTTGTAGGATCTACACAAATTACCCCTTGCTGAATTCAGAAGTTTGTCTACTTTTCAGAAATGTTGCGGTTTCCGGGATCCAGCATTGGTTTCATGCCCATTACTGTCACTGACTGGAAGGAGGCTGAAAGCACAAAAAATCATAAAAATGGGGTATGTCCCAGTAAAATGCCAAAATTGTGTTGAAAAATTGGGTTTTCTGATTCAAGTCTGCCTGTTCCTGATAGCTGGGAAGCTGGTGAGTTTAGCATCGCAAACCCTTTGTTGATGCCCTTTTCAGGGAAAAAACCACAAGCCTTCTTCTGCAGCCCCTTTTTCCCATTGTTTTGAAAAAAACAAAATTTTCGCTGTATTTTGGCTAATTTCTTGGCCTCCTTCTGGGGAACCCACAAAGTCTGGGTACCTCTAGAATCCCTAGGATGTTGGAAAAAAAGGTCGCAAATTTGGCGTGGGTAGCTTATGTGGACAAAAAGGTATGAGGGCCTAAGCGCGAACTGCCCCAAATAGCCAAAAAAAGGCTTGGCACCTGAGGGGGAAAAGACCTGGCAGCGAAGGGGTTAAAGAAGTGTAGTAGGTGCAGGAAAATAGGCCTCTTTATGAGAGTTTGCAGGAGTAGCAGTTCTTCTGTAAAAATTGGTTGTGTTCAGAGTGACCCAGTTAATATTGGTATTCTTCAGAGTGATGGTAGTAAACATAATTAAGTGCCAAGAGAAGACAATGTCATTTTAACAGTTCAGATGCTGGATGATAGAGTTTGATGGCTAATAAGAGAGGCCCTTTTTGTAAAGTGTTATTTGGTGACGTTGAGTTATCCGTCATAGCTGATTCTGGATCACCTGTTGCAATGCTTGCTGAATCTACGTTCAGACAATTTTGGAGAAACAAATCTTGAAAGAATCTTGATATTAATGATGTTGCATTGGTGACAGTGAGATTGAAACTGTAGGCTTCTTTGAAGATTTTCTACGTTTTTCAGACAAGGTCATTTTTACCAACATCTATGTAGCTGTTAATACAGATAACCCAACTCACACGGTGCAACCATGTGTGACACCCAGGATATCACTAGCAGTCTCAACAACCTTGAGGCCGTCACTGTTCCGCCTGCGGGATTATGACCCCGCCTACCACCATGGTTTTCGTGGCTTCCTTACCGCCATGAAAACCGTGGTGGTAGGCACTATCAGTGACAGGGAATTCCTTCCCTGTCACTGACAGGGGTCTCCCCCCCTCCCTCTCCAATTACCCCCGCCTCTCCAAAGCCCCCCCACACCCCGCTACATTCACCCCGACACACAAACACATACACACACCATTTTCCCACAAACATCCATGCATGCATACATCCACTCACACACACACCCGCACACACTTTCAAACATACGTGCACACATGCAGTCACAAAACACAACATACACGCACCCGCACCTCCATACATGCACACTCGCATCCAAGACGCAACACACACCCCCATCCACACACGGACAAACATACACACACACACAACACCCCCCACCCCCTCCCCTGTCGGAGAACCGACTTACCTGGATCCAGGGGGTCCTCCGGCAGGAGACGGGACGGGGCACTGCTACCACCAGCAGCATCCGCCAGTAGAACACTGCCAGGCCGTATTATTTGTCATAATACGGCTGGCGGCGGTCTACTGGCGTGGCACTGCTGGTGGCAGCAGCTCCACCTTACTACCATCCGCCGGCATGGCCACAGCCAGATTTCCCCCACCCTTCTCGCTGAAATCCAGCTGTGGTAATAATACGGTGGACGGCTGGTAGCCGCGGCGACGGTCTTTTGGCGGCCGTCGCCGCAGCGGTAGGCGGTTTTTACCGCCATTGTCAAAATGAGGGCCTATATGTCTGAAATGTGCTTATCACCAAGTGGCTCTGGAGGAAAAGTCTCAAATATTGACCACATTCATAACATCTTTTGATGCTTAAACATAGCTGAGATTGCCATTTGGATTAGCTTCCGCAGCTAGGATCTTTCAGAAGTTGATGTATTGTCTTTTTAAGGATGTCTCTGGTGTGCAAGCCTTTCAGGACAATATCCATGCATATAACATTCAGGAACATAACCAAATCCTGGATAAAGTGTTATATATTTTGATGGGATGTGAACTGTCAGTCTCAAAAGACAAATGTACATTTTTAACTCACTCTATAGACTATCTGAGTTACAGGTTTACTCCTGGAGGAATTTTACCTAAAAGTAATTGACTTAGAACATTGAAAGATGCTTCTTGCCATCATGTTAAGGATGATTGAGATCATTTATTGGATTAGGTGATTACTACTCACATACTTGCAAGGCTATGCTTCTATTATGGAGTCTCCTAAGAAAATGCTTTTTAAAGATATATTTATTGACATTTCAAAACTATAAACAGCAGGCCAATTCAAGAGTAGAAAAAACAGCATTTGTAATCATCTACAATCATGTGTCTCAGTGTGCCCTTCATGCATGTACAAGGACACTGGTGGGTCATCACAGGTTTTTTTTATGGGACACACATTGACTGTATCATCTCCCATGCTGACACATATAGCAGCTTTCAGAGTGCTACTATGGGGTCCTTTTGACAATACTGAGTCAGATAGCACAGCACGCCTCATATCTCTGATACATGCAATGGCCTGAGAGAAGATAACACAAACTACATTTAATAACTTAAAGAAAACTCTTGCCCAGTGACAAGTTCCCAGTGAGCCATGTAGTCCTGCTAGTGATCTCCTGCATGGATATCTACAGGGGAGAGGGGGTTTCTAGGTCTCTAAGAAGTAGGGGTCATTCAAGTCTACCCAATACACTATCTGGTCCATCCTTGTATAGATCAGTAGCACCTCCAAACCAGCTACTAGTACCCTCCCCAACCCTATTCCCCCATGCTGGTAGCATGGACCGGGGCAAAAGTGATAGCAGGCCAGTTCCTAGGTCTCATTGTCCCTGAAGCTATTGAGTACTTCCAGCCACAGGTCTGCAATGTTTTTTTTATGCAGCCCTCTGCATTTCTCTGTGTGCAGCGCCACACCTTCCACCTCTGCCAAGGCCACCACCTATTCGCTACCTACTATGTGGGAGGAGGAGCATGTGGTGACTTCCAGTGTTGGGCAATTTCCCTGCAGGCTATCCCTGATGCTGAGTCCAAAAATCTGTTGCCAACTTCTTTTCAAATTTTCGGGCATTCAGTCCTATCTGGCACATTTCCACTATATGCAATTGGTGTCTTCTAAGTGTCAGTTCCATGTCCAACGCAATTAGGAGCCAAAAGTGGTTTATGACAGGGCAGTGGCACACCATATGGAAGAAATCAGCATCTGCCAAGGTGCATCTAGAGCAGCTATGTTCCGCTGTGTGGGGCATGACATTCAGCCTGTGAGATATGTGCAATATAGTTACTTAAACAGCATAAACCTAAATCTAGTATTGCGGATGAGCAGTGTAGTTTAAACTCCATCCTTTACACATCAGTGTGGAAATACGCATTTACATTTGACATTATATTTACAGTGTGCCTTAATAATATTAATGTGTGTGAACACTTAAATGTATTACTGAAATGTAACCACTGAAAGGCTGACACTTTATAAACATACACACTAATGTTAATTTAAAATGCTTACATATATTCATTATTTACATTTACTATTTACACACTAAGGGCCAGATGTAGCAAAAAAATATTTTGCGACTTGCAAATTGCGAGTCATAGCCACTCGCAATTTGCAACTCGCAAAATATTATGCAGAAAGGTGTCTCAGACACCTTCTGCGACTCGCTATGGGGTCGCAAAGACCCACCTCATGAATATTAATGAGGTGGGTCTCAAATTGCGACCCCTTAGCGAGTCCCTGCACTCACAGGGATGGTGGCCTGCTGGAGACAGCAGACCTCCATGTCTGTGACTGCTTTTTTTAATAAAGCAGTTTTATTTTTTTGAATTGCAGCCCGTTTTCCTTAAAGGAAAACAAGTTGCAATTCATAAAAATAATGAAACCAATGGACCACTGCCTGCTCTAAAAAAATATTTTCAGCGACATTCTCAAAGGGGAAGGGGTCCCACAGGGACCCCTTCCTGTTTGCGAATGCGTTACCACCCACTTCAAGTGGATGGTAACTGCGAGTTGGTTTGCGACCGCTTTCGCGGTCACAAAGCAACTCAGTATCGCGATGTGGTCGCAAATAGGAAGGGAACACCCCTTCCTATTTGCGAGTCGGAATCACATTTTGCGAGTTGGTATCGACTCGCAAAATGTGACTCTGCATCGCGTAAGGCCTTTTGCACGTCGCAAACTGCGTTTTTTGCAGTTTGCGACGTGCAAAAGGCTTCCTACATCTGGCCCTAAGTTGTATTTGAAGAAGTAAACATGTATTCTTTATTCATGTTCAGAATTTATTTTGACAAGCATATGCTTGCATATATAATCATGCATTCAAAATGCACATTCTGTGTTGTTTAACGTTAGCCTGACCAAAGGCCTTAATTTTAAAATATATTTTGCTTGGATAGTGTGTTCTTTCTTTGCAGGTGCGTTTCAAGGCTTCATTACCTAGAGAAAAGGAGTATTGTTATATAAATTAGTTTTGCTGATAGTGAGGATTAAGAGGAAAAATCTTGGCAAGAGATGTAAAGATCTAACAAGCAGATGAAGTCTCCTATTCATCGCATACCAGGAATGGGGAATATTCAAGGTTGCAGTAACTGTCCGAGTTCTCTGGGATGAGAAATTCAACAGATTTTTCAAATGCACATGGGCAACAAGGAGGTGATTGGTTCCTGGTGGAGAGGGAAGAGATAACATTGATGTTGAAGGTTTTGTTTGATTTAATTAAAGCTTATGTTGTTAGAAGTTAAGGCAGATGTATTTAGACCTCGAGAGGTACAGACCTCTCTGCTTCCTTTATCCCTGTAAGTGTGAAGCTTTATATTAAACACATCCCTGTTTCTGGAATACATCTACTGAGGCCTTCACTTATGCAGACACCTCCTCGTATTTCCAATTTTCCCTAAGACTTCATTCACACTATCCTCATTCCTAACTATGAACTCCAATTAGGTGATTTTATAATCATTTCATGTTTAGGAGAGAGAGCAGGAGTTTCTTTATGGTACATCTATTTCTAATTATCAGTTTCTGCATTGCTTTGCTTGTTATTGCCTTGTATCTTAATACGATGAGACTGAATCCAATTGCGATATTTCATCTTGTGTCTTTTTAACATTTTCCTGACATGCATATATATTTGATTGATTACTGATTGGAAGTAAAACTACCTAACCTCAATTACTGATTAGTGGTCCTCCTTGTTTGGCCAAACGGGCTTTACAGAAATGTAACTTGTTTATTATTGTTAACTCCTTCGGCGTCTCAGTCAACTTAAAAAGATTCATCCGATGGGAGACTGTAAATCACACTCCTGCGCCCCTTCATGGGTGAGACTATATGTATGCTCCAGAGTCTGGTCCCTCCCAATAAGAGGCCTACTGATAAATTCCTCCCACATGCTCTTCAAAGTCTGCAGGTTATCTACCTGCATGTCCAGTGCCGTTTTGTAAAACCGTGACACCTAGGAACAGATTTATGAAAAGTGGAGCTGCACCCAATGCAGTGCCACTTTTCTTGCACCCCTTTGCGCCCCCTAACGCCACCATGTGTGCGCTGTATTTAATATACAGCGCACAATGGTGGTAGTTAGGGAACTCGCATCAGAATGTTTTACGCTAGTTCGGCGCTTTGCAGGATTAGAGTAAAAAATTCTGACGCTAATCCTGCAAAGCATCCAGAGGCCCATTGAAACCAATATGACCCTTCTTTTAACACCTGCTCTGAGCAGGAGTTAAAAGTGTCGGAAAAAATGACACAAAGAAATCTCTGAGATTTCTTTACACCATTCTTTTGGCCCCCCTAACGATGGAACGCCCCCTTTACATACATTATGCCTGGCGCAGGCATTATGTAGCGCAAAGAGTTACAAAGTGGTGCAAGGCATGCATTGCGCCACTTTGTAAATTTGGCACAGCGATTTTGGCCTTGTTGGGCCACAGTAGCAGAAAAAAGTGACGGCTAATGTAACACAAGGAGGCGCTAGGGGCTCTTAAATCTGACCCCAAATGTCCACCTTTGCTGAATGTTAGTAAGAGTTGTAGCAGGTTTTGGATTCAGGGTTCAGGCTCCAGAGTGCCCAAAATCTGCCTTACCACTCTAATTAAAGCCTGATAAGTTAAAATTTGAGTCCCAGGTAGATTGTCCTCTGTCATTGGGTTTTCAAGGGTGTGAAACGCCCCTTCCAAGTAACAGTCTCCCAATGTTTTCACACCTGCCTCTGCCCAAGGCATTAGTCGGCTCTGTGAAGTACCCCCCTCTAGCGGTCAGTAGGTCTACCAAGGAGGTTGCTATGAAATAGAAGGTGGGAGTCCCCAAGAGGCAGTGCATCCCCTTCCAGCACCTGAGGGCACTATGAAGGAGCTTAGGTTTATGCAGTGACTTTAGCTTGACCCCCAGAATTGTATCCAGCAGCCTGCCTTCACTGTATTGGCCATCATATTCACCCACCTCAGCCAAGTTATACCCTGCCAGGCAGTGGGCGATACACTGCAACTGCGCCGCCAGGTAATAGAGCACGTAATTTGGAACACAAAGGTCTCCCCTAGTGGTCGGTCATTGAAGCATGCCTAGTGGCACTCTTGCGCTGACCGTCCCATTTCAGTTCCTGAGTCAAATACCCTGATTTATACTTTTTTTTGCGCCGCATTTGCGTCATTTTTTGTATTTTTTGTATTTTGTAAGTTTACGCCACTTTTGCGTCAAAAAATGATGCAATTGCGGTGCAAAAAAAGTATATTTTGTAAGTTTACGCCACTTTTGCGTCAAAAAATGACGCAGATGCGGCACAAAAAAAAGTATAAATCAGGGCCAAAGTGTTTAAGGAGTGAAACCACGCTCCAGGAATCCAAACTGTGAGGTTCACAAAATAGTAAAGTACCCTAGGGAGGACCTACTTTTTGGTCAAAGCTACGCAAGCCATAATGGGTAATTGCAGGATGCGCCAAAAGCCCATGCTGCCCTTAAGGCCCCACAGTATCCGCCATGTGTTTGCCCTCTCAGGTGTCCGCATCTGTGTGGTAATCTCTTATCCCCAAGTACTTCAGAGACCTGGGTTTCAACTGGATTTTAAGGGTGTGCACTGGGTCTGGGGGTCTCGTGCAGCTGACCCAGATGGTGACGGCACAGGGTTTTCTCCAGTTTTTGAGAAGGCCAGACACTTGCTTGAACTCATCCATGCATCTTGACACCCCCCGGGTTTCCCACTGGAGCATACCGCAAAAAGATTAACATGTCATCTGCATACAGTGAGGAGGTGTGAACACCATCCTGCAACAGTATCCCTTTGTCCCAGCCCTCCAAGCACAGCAGGCAAGAGAATGGTTCACCTGCTAGCGTGAATTGCACTGTTGTGTCACTTAGTCAATCTCAACAGGATCAGAGATGCATTGACCAGTACATATGTGCTCTTGCATTCGCATCCAGCAGCGTGCCACATTTGTTCCAGCCTTCACACAGTGTCATCCGACCTATAACCGCATGTAAGTAATCCCACCGGATATCCGGATATCCACAGAAAGAACCAGAGCTTCAGGGAACTGGGATGTATTTGCTTCCTCTAAGATTCACTAAAGGCACCGGATGTTCTGTGATGTGCATTGTATGGGATTTAACCAATTTTGGTCCTCGTGTACTAGCTTATAGAGGTACAGGTGCAGACTATTTCCTAGTACCTTACTTAAGATTTTATAATCGAAGTTCAACATAGAAAGTGGGAGGAACGCTGTTACATCACTGGTGCCACTTTGTGGCCTAGGGATAGATACAATGAGGGCTTCTCTGTTCGTCTCTATCAGCAGCCTGCAATAAAAAGCCCTAGCATACATCTTGGCCAGTTTCGGGGCCAGTTGCAAGGCGCAAGTCTGATAAAATTCAATGGGGAGACCATGTGTCCCGGGTGTCTTGCTGCGGGCCAGTGCTTTGATTGCTGCTTTGATCTCAGATATAGTAACCAGGGCCCCAAGTATCCTGTGATCTTTCCCCAATAACTGTAGCAGGGTTATCCTGTCTAAGAAGGTGTTCGGGCAACCGCCCTCTGCAGCTCCACAGCTTTGTATAGCTCCCATTAGTACCCTGTAAAGAGTTTGGGCCTCATTACTACCATGGGTGTGCTGGCGGTCCTAATCCACCAGGGCAGCGCTGCCCTGGGGATTACAACCCCCCTCTCTGCCAGCGGTTTCACGGCGGTAACCCTACCATGAAAAGACTGCAGAGTCGAGGTGCAGGCTGAAGTACATAATTAAAATTATGGGAACTATGATGAGTGTAATGAGGTTGGGGTTAGCCACTTTGGGGGCATTGCCACAAGTAGTATGGGAACTGTTAGTTTAAAATTCAAAAATATTTAAAAAAAATTGTGTTAACTCCATTCAAAGGGAACGTTTCACCGCTACCGACTGACCAAGGCACTGTCCCCACATCACAACTTTAAAGGCATTCCATTCTATATTCGCTTGAGTAGAGGTCCATGCATTAATATCAAATTATTGGGAGATCCAGACCCCCAAGGGGTCACTAAAGTTAGACTTGTGCAGATAGCTTGAGTTTAGCTTCTAGGTAGGAATGGGGCAGTGTGCCTCCTCCAGGTACAATGCAGCAGAAAGCTGTTATGGTCTGATAGAGTTCAGCCCCAAATATTCCATGCCCCTGAGGGGTGCTGCAAACTCTGCAGATCTCAGAGTTTTGTCTAGCTGGACATATAAGTCATGCACAGGCGGGCTGTAGGAAAACTCCATCTGACCCAGATTCCTAATATGTCAAATGACGCAGGGCAGGTGTTAAAGTGACGCTAGGCTATTTCCTATGGGCCTCCCTGAGCTTTGCTCACATTTGGGCGCTAGTCCAGCAAAGCGCCACAATAGCATCAAAAATGTCAATGCTATTGTGCTAGAATGCGCTATGGTGCGCTGTATTGTAAATACAGCGCTACCATGGTGTTAGGGGAGCAGAAGGCGCAAGGAAATTGTCACATCAGGGCTGATGCGCTAGGTCCTTGTAAATATGCCCCATTGTTCTTCTACCACTGGAAGAAATGAATGCACCAATGGATATTTCTAATGAGAAAGTTGTTAATGATCATGCTGTGATCATGCAGTGGTGGTGTTTCGAAAAAAACGGTATATTTAATTTTGTTTCTGCTTTCTGTTTGAAAAGAGGGGTATTTTGTATTCCTCACGCTTTACTATTCCTCATGCTTTACTTCATGTTTAGCCTCGTGCTGTGAACTTTTCCTGCCTGCTTGTTTGAGATTATCAATGTCTTCGGCAGTTCGAGATCTGGAGCAGGGAGGCAGGACACTGACAGCTGGGCTCTACTTCAGATGTACTTTTTCTCAAATAAACCTACCTGAACAACTCATGGTTAGAGTTGATGGTCATCACTGTTGGCGTGTTGGCACGCCTGTCACCACTTACTACACCGTTTCAGATTGGAGTTGATGGTCACCATAATATCAGGTCTTTTGTCATCACTTTGGCTCTGGCTCAGAGCAATATTTCTCTCTTACCTCATGATGTTGGCTGTTTGGTGTGTCATTCCTTCTCTTATGGAGTGCTTGAATTACAGATGCATGAATGACTATTTTACATCTTTTATTTTTCTTTTTTTTATTTATTTATCAATTTTATTAACTTACAAGAATGCAACAACAGTCCCCTCAGAGCAGCACATTTAACAGATGATAGCAGTCCTCCATAACCTCTGCATACGTTTAGTATAGGAGAAATCAAATAATTACACATTAATCATTTCAATCCAGTTTGTTCTTCTAAGTTCCTTTCCACCATTGGGTACAGCGTCCATATCAGATTAACACGGGGCAGCTATATAGGCAGTGCTGCAACAATATGCAGCCGAAGAAGGGACATCAACAGATACAAACAAAAAAGGCAGGCAAGTGGCTCAGCCAGGCATCAGCAGTCATTCACCTTTCTGGCCAACAGATAGAGGGGGGCAATAATTCAGACCGGGCTTCTTTGGTTATTTCGTTCACTCGTCTTGAGCCGCTAAGTAATTGTTTAACGGGCCCAAATATCCTTGGGTCTAGACCCTTCAGGCATCAAACTCCAGAAGACCACAAGCTGATCATGACAAAAAGCAGCATCCCGTAACCATTCAGAACGACGCGGCACTCTCTTTCCGCCCCAGCATATGGCCACTCTACGCTTAGCCAACAACAACAGTAGTCCCACCAAGCGCCTATGTGTTGCCCGGATATCCTCCACGCACCCAAGCAGCGCGGTTCTAGGAGTGGCAGGAATTTCTGTTTCGACCATTTCAGAGATTGCATTAAAAACAGCCGCCCAGAAAGCATTAATATCCGCACACTCCCATGCCAAATGTAAAAAGCTAGCTTCTGGAGCCCGGCAGCGTACGCAGCACGCATCTTCACGTAACCCCAGAGAATGGAGCCACACTGGAGTATAATATAGTCTGTGCAAAAACTTAAAATGCAACAGTCTGAATCTGTAATTGGGTGTCAATGCTCTCATATGCGCACAGCAGCCATGCCACAGAGCCTCCGAGATGGGCTCCCCCAGATCCGCTTCCCACGCTAGTCTAGACGGCTCCTGAAAGTTACTCCTCTGCTCCTGCATGCAGTTATATAGTTTGGTGACCAGCCTGTTAGACGATTGCGCGCAGCAAAGGACGTCCAGCGCACGGGACTCCACCGGGGCCTCAGCTGAGCTCCACCAGCGGCTCCGCAAGAAAGAGCGAACACGGATCACATACATACGCTGAAGCACCGTGCACTCGCGGCCAAGTCAGTATCTCGGATACGTCAAGCAAGCGACCATCCAATCTCTCATCTCAGTCAGGCCTGCATCTCGGAGAAACCCACGTACTCCACTGTCACGGTACAACTGTCCATCGGCTATCGCCATGACCGGCAAAGAAGGAGCGAATGGCACCGCAACCCTGGACCGCCACATCAGTATGCCCCACGCCCGCAGCGTACATGCCACCGGATCGATCCCCCGCACCCGGGATGGAATACGTCCACCAAATGCCCTCGCCAGGTCGTCTGGCCACACAGAGTCGCTTTCGGGCGCCAGGTGTGGCAGATAACGGATAGGATTCAGCCAATAATACGCAAAATGTGCCTGAGCGCATAGATAATATAGCTCCATGTCCGGCGCAGCAAGCCCTCCCAGCTCGAACGGTGCGCCGGCCCGCCCACACCAGGCAGATCAGAGCCGAGCGCAGACGTCTTAGGTAGTCTCTCGAGAGCGGAAGAGGAAGATTCACAAATAAATACAAAAACTTCAGCAGAACCACCATCTTTGCAATAGCAATCCTACCTATCAATGATAACGGGAGGGCACGCCAGGTCTCTACCTTCCCCTCCAGCCACGCCAGAGCAGCACCATAGTTAGCACGCCACAACTCCTCCACGTCACAGCTCAGCTGTATACCTAAATACCGCACTGGCCCCTCCGCCCACACCAGGGGGTATCGAGAGTCATAGCGTGGCACCCTGGGGGTCAAAGGCAGCACCACGGACTTAGACCAATTAATAGTGATACCAGAAAAGGTACCAAAACGCACAATCTCATCTAGCAGTGTATCCAGGTTTTGGTCAGGATTCCGTACATATAATGCAATATCGTCAGCGTACAGAGATATCAAAATTGGCCGCTGCCGAAATTGTAGACCTCTATCGTTATATTTCTGGCGGAGCCGAGCTGCCAGAGGCTCCATCGCCACAGCAAAAAGGAGAGGGGACAGCGGGCATCCCTGGCGCGTGCCACGCGCAACAGGGAAAGGGGGAGACACGTTCCCATTAAGGCGCAATCTGGCCGTGGGCATCGTATACAGCAATTTAATCCAACGGAGGAAGCGAGTGCTAAGTCCCACCCGTCCCAGCAAGGCGAACATATAGTCCCATGTCAAGGAATCAAACGCTTTAGCTGCGTCCAGAAAAACAGCTGCTGCATTATCATCCTCTACCAGTGTGCCCGCCACAGCAAAGAAGGTGCGTAAATTGTGGCCCGTAGACCTTCCCGGGACAAAACCCGACTGATCCGGAAGCACCAAGCTAGGGAGGAGAAGCTGCAATCTCGCCGCAATCATTTTTGCAAGGATTTTGTTATCAATGTTTATCATGGACAGCGGTCGGTACGAGTCGCATCGAGTCGGATCCTTGCCAGGCTTCAGGATCGTCACTATTAGAGCCTCCCTAAGCGAGGCCGGAAGCGACCCAGTCTCTAGGGCTTCTGCATATACCTCCAATAGTCGAGGGGCTAAAATATCCACATATTCTTTATAGAACGTGGAGGTTAGGGCGTCCACACCAGGAGACTTCTCTCCGGGCATGCTACGGATAGCCGCAGCCACATCCTCCACTGAGAATGGTTCGTCTAGGTATTTCCGGTGCACTTCATCAAACCATATTAACGCAATATCCTCAGAGGGCCCTTGTGCATCAGTCCCGCTAGCGTCCGCCGGAGCCGCATAAAGCCCCGCATAGAACTCGGTGAACACCTGCATAACTCCACTTGATCCCGACACACTCCTCCCCCCACTATCCACGATCTCAGAGACATAGTCACCGGCCCAAGGTTTGCAAAGCAATGCTGCCAACGTGCGTCCTGCCCTTTCACCTTCCCCATATTGGCGAGCTCGAACCTCCCTCCAAGGAAACAAATTTCCCTGAGAGAGGCCTCTTCAAACAGCGATATTTCTCGACGAATCTCAGCAAGAGTTTCGTTGGACCAGTGAGATTCCAGTTGTCTTTCCAACTCAGCGATCCGTGCCTCAATTTCAGCCATCTTGAGCCTCAATGTTTTAACTATACCATATTGTTTCGAGAGACATACCCCTCTGATAACGACTTTGAATGCCTCCCAAATAGTTCCTGGGGACCTCACCGATCCCTGATTCTCTACAAAATACAGTCTAATCGCCTCCCGCAATTCCTTGAGGAAGGCCGCATCTCGGAGCGCCCCCCTAGGCAGTCGCCACATGGCCGATCTACCAAGTTCAGTCGGTATCTCTAATTCCAATCACACCGGTGAATGATCTGACAGCGTGCGGGGGAGATGGTCAATCGCTCTAGTCCAGGCCAACGTATCCCTGGAGCCCAGCCAGCGGTCAATACGAGACCAGCTACCATGCACATAATTTAAACATGTACCCTCTCTCGCCTCCCCGTGTCGTCGCCTCCACAGGTCAACCAACGCACCATCACGCATCACCGCCTCTAACGCCTTAGCCGCCGCAACATGCTGCATCCTGGCCAGGATCTCTCTATCCAACTTGGCGTCTAAGACAACATTAAAATCTCCCCCCCCATATCACCGCACCCGGACCTAGCGTCTCTATCAAGCGCCACAGCTCCAAAAAGAAACCTGGATCATCAACATTCGGCCCGTACACAGCAACCAGGCGGCACGCTTTGTCCAGGAGCACACCACTCATCAGTACATATCTGCCATTTGGGTCCACCAGAACCTCTTTCGTGCGCCACTGCAGACCCTTACGAATTAGGACAGCAACTTCACGGGAGTAACTCGAGTATGTGGAGCAATGTATCTCACCCACCCATCCAGATTTTAGTCTGCATATTGTGGACTTCACCAAGTGCGTCTCTTGCAGCATACACACATCAATTGCATGTCTCTTAACATAAGCAGCCATAAGTCGAGCTTTCCTACCATCGTTGAGCCCTCGCACGTTCCAAGTCAAACATTTGATCACAGACACTTCCTCACCCCTCGGCCCCATCGACAATCAGCCAGAAGTGCATACGAAGACCAGCCACCACCTGCCTTGTATTTAACAAAGGAGCAAATAAAACATCCATACAGAGAAAGGGACCCAACCAGTATCCCACCCATCTTGGCCCCAAAACCCTCCCCAAGAACAAGAACAGAGATTGACAGGACTCATCCCAGGGGCTATGACCAGCCAGTTACCTCTCCGCTCAGCTAGCACCGGAAGAGAGGGGCCCGTGGGCCAACTACAAGTCACTGAACTGACGTGAACCAGGCAAGGAGCAGCCAGCGCGCTCAAGCAGTTCCAGCAATGAGTATCCAGTCAACCAGAGCATATTAGTCATTGTCACTTAGGGCAGCATCGTCGTCGCCACGTCCTCGGCGTTCTACAGACTCACGCCTCTTAGGTAGCTGCCGGGCGAACTTGGTCGCCTGTTTCAGGTCTGTGAAGTAGATCATCTTACCCTCATGGCGCACTCTAAATTTAGCACGGTATAGTAAAGCAAAGTTTTCTCCCGCTTGGGACAACAGACGCTTAACCGGCAGAAAGGCTCGCCTCGGGCACTGCACGCCAAGAGTATAGTCTGGGAAAAAATGTATTTCGGAGTTCTTATAGATTAACGGGCGTCTCTCCCGTGCCTGGCGGAGTACAATATCGCGATCACGGTTGTTCAGTAGACGCGCAATAATTGGGCGTGGGGGAGTCCCGGGAGGAGGACGGGGTCCCAAGGATCTGTGAGCCCTCTCTATCACCAGCAACCGAGAGAGCTCGCCAGCAAACAAATCAGATAACATCTGCTCTATAAAGTCTTCCATTCGACCCATGTCGGTCGCCTCCGGCAGCCCCACAATTCGTATGTTATTGCGGTGAGATCTTGATTCCAAGTCCTCGTTCTTGTTACGTATGACCTCAAGTATTCGATCCATACGAGCAATCTGATCTCTGTCACCCTGGCGTGCATCCTCTATCTCAGATGTGCGTGTCTCCAAAGCCTCAAATCCGGAGTCGTGATCGTCTACACGCGCCCTAATTCGATCAAGCTGTTCGGTTACATGATCCAACTTAGCGTCAATGCCAGCCAGGCTGGCCTTAAGGTCCAAGAACATGGACTTCACCGATGCCTCAGAACTGTCCTCTCCGCTCGGCTCCTCACAGGGCTGGGAGCCAGCAGCAGTGCTCTTTTTTTTCCCTCCTTCAAAGGTAAGTTTGGCCTGCCGCTGATCAGCCTTACCCATCGTTCCACACTGTGTCAACACCTCCGACCAGACTCAGGTATGTAGAGCTAATCTAAGGGAAGCCCAGGCACCAAAAAACTCCTCCAGTTAGCGCAACACTCACCATAGGCCCCCGCAGCAGCTACAGGGGTCATCAACTAGCGGGACCCCAGAACACCAGCCTGCCCTCACAGGCCCGATCGGCCTACGCTGCCCGGCCGGATCCTCGCCTCCCGTTTACTCTCCGCGGGCCGCTACAATCTCTGCTTTCACCGCCCTCCATCTGGTCATGCTTTATGTCCTCGACTTATCGGCCCAGGGGGCCCGCCCAGGCCTTCGAGCAACTCTTCACAGTATCCAAAGTGTAAGCAGCCGCGGGCCCCAAAGGCCCCACGCGAGAGCTCACCTCTCCGGCCTGACCGCGATCGGGTCACTTCCCCGCCCGTTTAAAGCCTCCGGGCCGCAAGAGAGCCACGAGGACCGTCAGTGGCTCCTCCACTACAGCGCCACCAAGTCCGAGCGCTCCGCAGGGCCGCAACACGACCACGTCGCCGAGTGGCCCCCAGGTGCCACTCCGCTCGCGGTCACACACCTCCGAGAGCGGCCGCGGGCCTCTAGGTCCGCCCGCCCGCTCCGTGCCTCTCTCAGCACCACACCCGGACTTATCCTTCAGCAGCCGGCGCAGGCCCCACCTCCGCCAGCTCGCTCCTCGTTTCGATCCGCACACGCGGGCGCGGCAGAGAGTGGGCCCGCCCGCGTCTCCTCGCAGCTGCTGCTCTGGTCTTCACGCCACTCCTAAACCACCAAAAACGGCCCAGGGGTGCCTCCTAATAAAGCGCGCCCGGCTGGCACCCGCCCGCACCGTCAACCGTGGCAGTAAACGGATAAACGGCCCCGGGCCGGGCAGAGCCTCTCATAGTGACGGCCATCTTGTCCGGCGGTCAGGCCACACCCCACTATTTTACATCTTTGAAAGTATATTGAATCATGTCACATTACATTTTGTGGCAAGTCCAGCGCTACACATGGCCAACCACTGGTACCGCAACATTCTCCCCTAGAAAATAATGGAGGTAGGGACTTCAAATAAAACCCCGTAGGAAATAATGTTAAAATAAATTAAATGCAAGTATTTAAAATAGTTGTGGCACATATTTTAGATGAGTAGTGGGAGCAGCGTGCTGCACAGATGCATTTGTTGTAGTTTTTTATGGCAGCATTGTAAATGCTCCTGTCTTTTGTGCTATATGACTTTCTCCAAAGCTGCTCTACTTTTTTGTACATATATCAAGATGCAGTAGGGTTGATGTGATAGGAATAGAGGGGTTTACAAGGCGTTAGTGCATCCAGTGTGCCAGATACCCAAGCATTAAAGGTATTTGTAGAGGTTGCAAGATTGCTGAAAAGAAATATTTAGATATTTTTGAAGGCCTCTAAGAGATTGATAAGTGTGTATGACTTTGGACCTTGGGCAACATGGGGTCACTACAAGTCAGGAGGTAGCTGCCTTATTAATTTTCAAATAATGAAAAGCAAGAGGAAGTGCCCATTGGTTGGTCCATGCAAGTGGTCAAGGAGCCTGAGTGAACAAATGTATGTATGAATATGGTGTTTCTATAGTGCAAACCTAGCAAAAGGCAGTAGAACGCTGATTTGAATTGAATTGATTGAATTGTTAGAATCTTTAAAGATCAGGTCCGGGGAATGTCCAGCATGATGAGTGGGGAATGAAACAAGATGTTGTGCCTTGTGAAACAAATGCGACAATGAGTATGGTAGAGATGGTATCATTCAGATTATCTACATGATGGTTAATGTTACCAATAAGGGTAAAGGTGGATAATTTAAGAATATGAAGGGCTAGCAACTCTAATAAGGGTGACACAAAATGGGATTGTGAACCAGGTGGGCATGAAACTAGCACTAACATGTTTTCACAAAGCAAGAAGGTGGTGATCTCAATTAAAGAGTGTGCTAGAAGCAAGTGGTAGATAATAGCCAGTCTGCCCCAGTTTTGCTATAACAGTTGCAAGAACTGTGGTGACAATTTCAAGGGTGAAGGTGCCACAAATCCAGGTCTCTCTAAGAAAAAGCACATCCGGCTGTTGTGAATTTGCCAGGTCATAGATTTCGAGATGGTTCTTAGGAAGGGAGTGTATATTGAGTAGTATTTAAAGCTCATGTCTTGTGAGTGTAAAGTCTTGAGAAGTGTTGTGGTTGAGACTGACAGGGCATGTGGACATTGACCAAGACAGATTGGCGAAGCTGACAGGAGTAAGTTCCATCCAGGTTGTCAGAAGAAAAGTCCCTACTGAGAAAATCATAGCTTGAGCCATAATTAAGTGCCAAAGGAAATATTTGAAGAAACCGGTACCTGTAAGTTGCTTAAATTGCAATTTCATTGATATGGTACTGTTCCTTGTTTCTTGTCCTAATCATATCCTCCCGTTTCCCTTCATGTACTGTTCCTGATTCTGAAGGCTCTGTGCCAGAAGACCTTGTGACTGAGCTGGATCATGCTAACTACTGTTTCTGTGTCTCTCTTCTTTCACCCTTTTCCTCTGACGTCACTATTGATCACTCTATTACTATTATAGCCACTTGCCTGAGTAGAAGTTGAATGATTGAGATTCTCAGTGTATACATCTCCTTCTGTCCAGCTTAACAGTTTGCGAAGCCCCATAAAAATTGGACATGGATCTAGCTGAGAATCTGTTGCAGTCTATGACCCTGGCTATCTCTAAAATACAAGATGACCCTGATACTGCCAGGCTTAATTATGATTATTTTTTAATCTAATAACCTCACTGTAACTACAGTGGCAGGGATGCCAACAATTAGTAGTGTAACATTGCCCCCAACTGACAGCTGGATGGGGTGTGAAAGTTCCCTTGACTCTACCAACATTCCATCCACCTATCCACAGCCATTGTTAGCAACCTATCCTGGGGACCTAGGGGGATCTAGTAATGTTTCAGCCTTTCCCTGCTCAATGCCAATTACATTACCTGTCCAAACCTTTACAGATTAATACTGATACAATTAAGGTAGCCATCATCTTATCATAATTAATGAAGGATGGTCTGACTTGGTTATTCATTTACAAACAACTCTTAAATCCCTTCAAAACATTTTTTGAAAAGAAATAGACTTAACAAACAGCACATACAGGACTCTTCATGCTAAGATAAGGATCCCAAGAACTGGAGGCTTATATCAGTAATTTCCAGCAGCTATTAGCAGAAGCAGACTGGAAGGATGAGGTGGCAGCCATCACATTGTATCAGGAGTGATGAGAGGTATCAAAAGATGCCTTATCATTATTGAACCTGCCCACATCAATGATTTCTCTGATTGATTTAGGGTGGCAAGCTGATGCACAGCAGAAGGGACGAAGATTGGAGAGAAGAGGTCAGCGGTGAAGGACATGGGCTTCTTCTTCACCCACTGTACTGATTCCGCTTTCCAGTGAGAATGAACCAATGCAAATAAAAAATATTAAAGGGCCACTTAATGAAAACAAGAGAAGAAGAGAAAAAAGGCCTCTGTTTGTTTTATTGTCAAGGGGGTCATTATGCTTGTCAGTTCCCCCAGCGGGGGAGGGATTTAGGAGGCCCTGTTCCTAAATGACAGATATAGGATGGGCAGGTATATCATTTCCACACCTGTCAGTTATAAAGCCCATTTCCATATATCTATTATAATCACAGCTCTATCAGGTTCCCTGGCTGTAAAGGTCTTTGTCGGCTCAGGAGCCTCTGAAATTTGTATTGGTCATGAGTTTCCTTAGGAGAAAGAGATTTTTATTGGAAGAGAAGAGATACAAGGAATCAATGGAAGACCTCACACATCTGGCAAGGTTAACTGGGAGACTTCATCCTTACAGATGGTAAGAGACACTGGCTTGTAGAATAAGTTTAGTGGAGTGTTATTGATGCTCCAACATGGCTTGTCATGCTAGGAACATCATGCCTGCACCTAACAACTTTGCGATAGAATGGTATCAACCATATTTGACCTTCTTTTCAGCATACTGCCATTTGAACTGTTACTTAAGATTCACCAAAGATACATTCCAGCTTCTGATATGTACAGTATTAAAGCATCTATCACAACCTAAGATGTCCAACACGGAACAGGAAGGAGCTAATGAAGATGATGGGTGTCATGCTGCTTGCAGAATTTTCCTTGATGTATTTAATAAGAAGGGAAAAGATACATTATCTTCCCATCAGGAGTAAAAATGCAGGATTGATCTAATTCTGGATGCAACTACTCTATGTCGGAGAATTTAACAACCTTCTTTAAAGGAGGATGATGTTTCAGGTCAATATCCTAAACCTGGAGAAAGTATTTATTTGACATTCCAATTTGTTGGCAAGTGTTCTAATAGTCTTCATTCTGGAGGCAAATGACAAGTACAGGTCGCCTAATGATTATCAAAAATGAATTAAGATCATAATTCATGATCAATGCCCCCTTTTACTCATCTCCATATTATTAGACTAAATCAAGAGAGCAAAGAACTTTTTGAAGCTGGATTTGAGAGGAGCCTATAATTTGGCGAACACATGAGAAGTAGATGAGTGGAACAGTGTTAACATGATGAATATTTGGTGACACCCTTCAGCCTATATAATATGGCAGCTGCATTCCAGCATTCAGTAAATGACATCTTCTGAGACCTGCTGGATACACTCATGCAAGTGCACTTACATGACATTTTCATATTCTCAGACATCCTGCATCAACATTGAATTCCATTCCGAGAAGTACTGTATAAGCCTGCAAAAACCAATAAGTGCATGTTTGAAGTTACAAAAATGTCATTCCTTGGATCTCAGATCTCTGGAGAGGGAATTGGAATAGATTATTAGAAAGTGAAAGCTGTCTTCGAATGGCACAGGCCATTGAATGTTCAGGAGAAAGCCAAGGATTTGTACGGTTTGCAAACATTTTATTTCTATTTCAAAAAGGATTTCTCAACAATCACTGCACCAATTATTCAACTTATCATGAAGGGACAGTCATTTCATATGACATAGATAATCAAGAATTGGCCTTTCAAGCATTAAATGAGGCCTTACTGTCTGCACCTAATAATATGCTATGGGAGCAGCATCATCACAAAGATACCAGAGGCTTTGCATCCTGTAGAATTCTATTCAATAATTGTTTCCAACCAGAATGTAATTATACCATCTACACCTGAGAAGGTCTGGGCATAAAGGAAGCCTTTGGACACTGCAGACACTATTTTAAAAGGTTTCTTAAAAGATCACAGTGGAGGACTGACCATGAGAATTTGCTGTGCCTAACTTTCATGAAATGTATCAATGCAAGACATACTCCCTGGTCCTTGTTCCTTTCATGCTTCGATTATCAGTTTACCTATAGGGCAGGTAATCCACATCGCAACGCAGATGCTCTGTGCTGACCTTTGGAGGAGCAGAACTAGAGAAAAGGGCACATTTAGGCCCGTATTTATACTTTTTGACGCTAAACTGCGCTAACGCAGTTTAGCGTCAAAAAATTTTGCGCCGGCTAACGCCATTCTGAAGCACCATGCGGGCGCCATATTTATTGAATGGCGTTAGCCGGCGCTAGCAGACCGGCGCTGCCTGGTGTGCGTGGAAAAAAACCACGTACACCAGGCAGCGCCGGCGTAGGGAAAAATGGCGTTAGGGCGTCTTAAAAATGGTGCAAGTCAGGTTGACGCAAAAATATCGCCTCCACCCGATTTGCGCCATTTTTTACGATGCCCAGACGCCATTTACATGACTCCTGTCTTAGTAAAGACAGGAGTCATGCCCCCTTGCCCAATGGCCATGCCCAGGGGACTTCTGTCCCCTGGGCATGGTCATTGGGCATTGTGGCATGTAGGGGGGCACAAATCAGGCCCCCCTATGCCAAAAAAAAATATTTATACTTACCTGAACTTACCTGAATGTCCCTGGGATGGGTCCCTCCATCCTTGGGTGTCCTCCTGGGGTGGGCAAGGGTGGCAGGGGGGGTCCCTGGGGGCATGGGAGGGCAGCTGTGGGCTCATTTTGAGCCCACAGGTCCCTTAACGCCTGCCCTGACCCAGGCGCTAAAATCCGGCGCAAATGCAGGGTTTTTTGCCCTGCCCACTCCCGGACGTGATTTTTGCCCGGGAGTATAAATACGACGCATTTGCGTCGCAGTCATTTTTTTAGACGGGAACGCCTACCTTGCATCTCATTAACGCAAGGAAGGCTTTCACGCAAAAAAATGACGCTCTTTCCTCATACTTTGGCGCTAGACGCGTCTAACACCAAAGTATAAATATGGCGTTAGTTTTGCGCCAAATTTGCGTCGAAAAAAACGACGCAAATTCTGCGCAAACAGAGTATAAATATGCCCCTTACTACTTGTCCTTTAACGCAGTGCAGCAAATGAACTTGCTGTGCTTCATTGCATGAAAGAGAGAGAGAGCACAAGTGCTCCATTCTTACAAAGATATGGAGCAATTCTGTTCTTTCCTAGTGCTGGCACACTGTGTGCTGCTTACTGCCAATGCAGGCACCCTCATACCAGAGTGGATGGGTGCCTGTGTTAATGGCAGGATTGTTTTTGTGCAGGAACTTTTCTGCACAAAAGAAGTCCATAGAGGAATATTTATTTTTGTATTTGTGCTGCAGAATGCATCACACATGGAAAAAGGAATTAGAAATAAAGATATTGCTCATTACACCTCTTTTGGGTAGCCGCATCATTTTGGCACAAACCTAGACTTCCAAGTCTTTGTAAATCTGGGTTTGAGTCAAGATGGATGCTTGGATGCCATGCTCCACCCATGTAATGCCTACCTAATGCAAAGTAATGCAAGACAATTCTATGTGCTTGCATGCGTTACTATACAAAGCCACACAAAGTGGCTTTGTGTGGTTTCGTAAATGCCAAAAAGAATTTATGATATGATAGCATATCTGACCCAGAGCATCTAAGTATCTTAACTTCCACTGCAATTCCATCAGACTCCGTTTCTTCATTGTTACAAAAGGTTCACCAGTGCCAGGAAATGATTGTGCCATAGATTGGGCAGAAAGTGTCTAGATTTGCAGAACTTGAACAACAGCAACTGATGACAATCTGCCGTCCTCTTTAGGACATAGTTCTGTCTTTCTGTGAATAAGCACAGGTAGCAGGACCAGATTCTGGAGGGAAGGGGAATGGGAGTAAGAGAGAAAAGACACACCTGGAGCATTGCAGCCTCATCTAGTGTATGTCTTTCAAACCTCAGGGTACTCATGGTCAGGTTCCTACAGGTTAACTTCAAGTGTTCAATATGCGAGACTATAGTACATAGTCAGAGGAAACAACATAACAAACGTGTTTTCCATCATTATGCTTACCGGCTTAAGAATGGCAGGCCACAGTGATCCTAACATGGGTGAGGCTGATGTCCATAATGATGAACTTCAGATTGAAAGCAATCCTGGAAAAACGTTGATGAAGCAAGAGACAAAATACAGCAAAAGAAGCCAAATGAGAACCCACAAGCAGGTCAAAGTTCAGGCAAAAACAGGAAAGTGTGGGACCCGAAACAAGGAGCAAAACAATAAATGTGATGGATGAGTAATAAGGTCAACGAGCTATAGCGAGAGCGAAAGAGCCAAAACAACACGAGAAATTGCCAGGCATCTTCCCAGGAGAAGTGAACTGCGTATAAAGCAGTGATGCAACTCAAGACCTGGAGATGACTTGACTCTCCTGTACAGCATCTATTTAGGAACATCCTCATTCCTCACTCCTCATCCCTACTTCTCATCCCTGCTTCTCATCCATCATCCCTACTTCTCATCCATCATACATCATCCCTACTTCTCATCCATCTTTCCTGCTTCTCTTCCATCATCCCTACTTCTCAGCCATCATACATCATCCCTACTTCTCTTTCCTCATCCCTACTACCCATCCACCATACATTATCCCTACTTCTCATCCATCATCCCTACTTCTCATCCGTCATACATCATGCTCACTTCATTAATCATCCCTAATTCTCATCCATCATACATCATCCCTACTTCTCATCCATCATCCCTACTTCTCGTCCATCATACATCATCCCTACTTCTCATCCATCATATATCATCCTTTCTTTTCATCCATCATCCCTACTTCTCATCCATTATACATCATCCCTACTTCTCTTCCCTCATCCATGCTTCGCATCCCTACTATTCATCCATCATCCCTACTTCTCATCCATCATCCCTACTTCTCTTCCATCATTCCTACTTCTCAACCTTACTTCTCATCCATCATCCCTACTTCTCATCTATCATCCCTACTTCTCATCCATCATGCATCATCCCTACTTCTCAGCCATCATATATCATCCCTACTTCTCATTCATCATCCTTACAGGGGTGCACCGTGCAGCAGTAAATACAGCACATCCCTACGTTTCTGAAATGACACAGTGCTACAAAGTTTGCCGCAGTGCTGCGCCACTTCTTTGTAAATGAGGCCCTTAATCTTATATATGTGGAAGACCGCTTATATTTGCCACTCTTTGGGAAGATCTGAGTATACTGCATGTTGTCCCACCAAACGCAGAACATGAAAAAAAGGTCAATAAAATCAGCTGCAAATGTAGGGTGAAAAACAGGCAAATTCAGAAAACAATTAGACAATAAGTCCATGATTCCTTTCTTATCACTAGGAGGTTCTTGGGGACAATTTGCAAACCGCTTGTAATCAGCTTTTGCTTGCTGAAAGTGAGGGCAAGTGCTGGCCTCTGCAGACGAAATCTAGAAATACAGGGGTGTAACTGATGGAACTGAGGTGGACGTTGCAATCTCAGAATATAATTGAGGGTGAATACCAAATGAACAGACAAGGGAGAATTTCCTAAAGAAGAATGCAGAGATTTATTGTAACCAACGTCTGCTAATGGTAACAATAACATACATTATTCCTGTTGTTTTATGCAATAACATTGAAGCAACTGTTCTAGAGATTGATTAATTTGCTCAGTCTGACCATCAGTGTACGATTAATGGCTAGTAGACTTCAAATTGACAGTACTCAACCTACTAATCAGTGTGTTCAGAAACTCAGAGGTGAATTGGGTACCTCTGTCAGTAACTATTTCAGAAGACTAAGGAACATATTTACAAGAAAGTGACGCATCACTAGTAATGCGCCACTTTTCTTGCGGTCCTTTTGTAATCCCCTAACGCCACCCTGGTAGCACCATATTTACAATATGAGACACCATGGCGCATTTTAGGGGCAATAGCATCACTTTTTTTACGCTATTGTAACGCTATACTGTATTAGCATTAAAAAAATTACGTTAATCCAGTATAGTGTTATACTAGTAAATTCCAATGGGAGCCTCATTTTAACACCTGCTTTAAGCAGAAATGGGGCAATCTTGTAGATTCCATTGCGCCATTTTTAGTGACCCTCTAACGAGGGAACGCAACCTTTGAATACATCATGCAAAAGGTTTACAAGGTGGCGCAAACCTAGCTTGTACCATCTTGTAAATATGACTCAATGGTAGTGGCCATTAGCGTCACATTTGCGGCAAAAAATTTGCTGCAACGGGGGCGCTGAGGGGCGCAAGGGCCTTGTAAATCTGGCCCTAATTGTCTCCTTCAAGAAAATCTTGTGCAACTGCCTAGCTTATGTAACAGACAGACCTGAGCATATTTGGTGAAGTACTATACTAGCATTACTATGTTTTTCTTCAAAGGGGAAAAATCAGTAATGAAATCCATGGTGCTGTTCTCTCAGAGTCTTTTGGGGGTTATTAAGGGAAGTGGGGGACCTGAAGGATGTTGGTAAGAAGATTTCATCTGAGCATAAATAGAACATTGTTTTACATACTCACCACATCCCTTCTGATAGGGAGTGACCAGAAAACGTTTACCACCAAATTGTAGTTTTTCTTTTCAGGGTTTCTTGCAATGGGAGCATAATGAGACCAGAGCAGTTCTCTCCCAGGCAGTTCTGAGGAAGGAACACACAATTTGTTTTCATGAAAAACCAACCCCTCCATTATGGGGTTCTTTCTGAAACAATTGCTGTTGATTCCAGAAGCACAACTCAGACGTTAAACAAGACAAGAGCCCTCTAAATCAGGTACATCGACATTCTGCACAGCCAAACTACAGTATGTAGTGCCTTTATTTGGGATTTTTCAAGTTCCAAATGTCTAGACGAGATGTCAGCTTTTCCATGCCTTTATCCTGGTCCATAACTGTTGAGATACTGGAACTTTTAGAAGAAAAGCATCAACCTTACATGCGCGAACTAGTACATTTCCTAGACTTTAGAAATCCTAGGTTTTAATGGCAAATCCATCCTGTCACGAAATGTCCTCTAGATGATGATGCCAGCGAGAAATGGCTTCTATAATTACAAGTGGTTCTTTGTCATTACGGTGTAATTCTGCATAGTATCAATTAGAGTTTGTGAGATGAACGCAACAGGATGCACACCTTCAGGCAAAGGACCTCTTTGAGGCAATATGGCTACTAGGACAAATGAAGATATGTCAGTTTCCACAGTGAATGGCAATATTGGATTTGTGTACTTAAGATTAAAAGCTGTACTGAATGTGTTTGAAAGGCTTATTGCTGATCCGAACCCTAATGAAATGCAATACCCTTCCAGGCCAATTGAATGATGGCTACCACAAATGTGTAGAAGGAGTCGATGAAATGTTGATAAAAGTTGGAAAATCCTAAAAATCTCTGTAAATCCTTCACATTGTGGGGTATAGGCCACTCTGCTGCAGACACCTTAAGTGGATCCATGCTACTTGCTTCATCTGATAAGATGAACCCCAGAAATGATAGAGTGAATTTCAGATATAGACTTCTCCAACTTTACATACAAAGAGTGTGTTCTTAAACATCTCAAAACCTCTTGTACATGTTGTCTATGGGGTTTCAAATCTTGAGGAAAAATCGAACTGTCATCAAAATAAACGATGACAACCGTGTCCAAAATGTCTCTAAATATGTTGTTCACCAAGTGTTGCAAAGAGGCTTGTGCATTGCAGAAACCAAAAGGCATGATCACATATTCGAAGTGCCCATACTGTGTATTAAAAGCAATTTTCCATTCTTCACTAGAACTGAATTGTAAGCCCCTCTTAGGTCTAACTTGAAGACAATTTCACAGTGCAGACTTTTTCTAAAAGTTTGAAATCAATGACAAAGGGTACCGATTCTATACTGTGGTGGCATTCAATCCTCAATAATCTACACATAGTCTGAGATCACCATTTGAATTGGGGACAAAGCATATGAGAACACCTGCTGGCAGTACATAATGTCTAATAAAGCCTTATCAGGATATTTCTCCAAATGATTATCTACCTTCACCCTGATCAGATATATGCAACAAAGTGGAATATTGGCATTCAGAACCAATTCTATTGCCACTCATATTTCCTAGGATGGGGGAAGGAATCCATCCCTTGTTTCCTGAACATGTTTCTGAAGTCTATATACGCTTCCAGGATATGACTCTCAATCTCAATAGAATTCAAAATGAAGTATCTCAATAAGGGATGTATTAGCAAAGAAACAATGTCGGAAAGCAATGTTTCTTGCAGTATTCTGAGGTGAACTGCACTTTAGAGGATTTCCTTTCCACTGCTGGATTCTGTTGCCATAACCAAGATGTTCCGAAAACAATGTGGAAATTTGGAGTGTCAATTAAATCAAAGCTGATTTATTCACAATGACCTAAATCAGTGGCCGTTGCCAATTGTAAAGTCTGTTTACACCCCTCACCTGAGGTGAAAGACATGCCTTCTATGCCCTTAATGGGTTCAGGTTTGTTCTTTCGTTGAGTAGGAGTAAAATGTAATGCAGTGACTTTAATATCTATAAAACAATCTGCTGCTTCTGAGTCTAGCAACGTCCAACATTCAAGAGGGCCAGATGGAGCAGCTAGTGTGGTCTGTCATAAAAAGTGTGCTCTATCCCCAGCAGGGGGCATTTCCTCACAAAATGTTTTGTTCCCCCATAGTAAATACATAACTCATTTTTCATTCTCCAATCTTTTTCTTCTCGAGACAAAGATTTGTGTCCATTCCCAATTTGCATGGCTGTTCAGAAAGTGTGGTTTGGTTGATTTCAGTCTGAGTAGTTGGAATCTATCGGCACACATTCCTGCTGTCATTCTGTTCCCTGTGATGCCCTTAACCCTCTTCACCCCTTTACAGGTGTGCCCAATTCCATATACATACTCTCTCCTCACAAGTGGTTTTCCGTCCTGGCCGGTTGCCGCCATTAGTGCCCTTCACTCTCCTGCCACCAACTCAGCAAGCCAAAGAACCTTGCTAACAGCACTTGCCTGAAGCCACGACCCTCCTTCTGGACTGTGGCATCTGGGTCCTCAGCGCCTCCCTTCTCACGGCCACTGAGTCGAATCATGTCATGGTACCACTCCCCCGGTCCCTGGACTCCACTGGCTTCCTTTCTAACTCCTTGGGTAGCTCACCCTGCTCACCAGGTTCTTCATCTGTTGGTTCCATTAACTCCTCTGCCTACTCTCTCTTGTCCCTCTCTGCCACCTCCTCTTAAAACTGCCTCTCCAGTGATGACATCCCCCTTACTAGAACGTGCACCTCCTTGCCCTCGGGTTCAAATGCGGTGGCCATGTTGGAGTGACCGCTTCCTCTGTCATTCTTGTTACAATAATCCCTTGCCTGGAATGGCCAATTGGATGCTGTGAGAGAAAGTCCACATTTGTTTGCAGTTTATCAGATCGACAATAAGTTTAAAATGAAAAAGGTTACAGTGCCACAAACCACTGCAATATCCTCGGATTAGTGCCCTTATGTTGAGCCAACTGTACCAGAAGATCATGATCAGTCAATAAAATGAAAGAGGGACCCAGAAGATAGTGCTGTGGGGCTTCCATCACCCATTTGATGGCCGGCAATCTTTTTCAATAATGGAATAGTGGGTTTCCCTCAAAAATACTTTACGGCTAATATATAGGAAGGGCAAAGCGCTCACGTATCATCTGACTTGGCCAATACTGGTCCCAATCCATGCCCAGAAGCGTTGGTCTGAAGGACAAAAGGGTTTCTGGAAATTGATGCAGATCAACACAGGGTCATTACACAAGAGGGCCTCTAGCCTCTGAAAGTTGGCTCCTCGCATTCCAAGAAGTGAGCTTGGAAAGTTGGTCCTTGGTCAACAAATATGTAGGACACCAGCGATCTTACAGTACTGCGGAGCAAACCACCTGTAGTACCCCACCAATTCCAAGAAGAATCACACTCCCTTTTTTGTGTATCTCTGTATCACTGCTACCTGGGGTCGAATGGTACCTGCCCACATAGAAACCCCTAGACATCGTATACGATCAGTAGCTAAGGGGGGCTTCTTTGACTTAGCTGTCAGTCCTGCTTGTTCTAGTGCTCCCAAAACTTTATCTAGATGGAAAAGATGGGCCTCCTAAATTACTAAACCACCTAGCTAGGCTGCGGCGTATTCTTGATGAGGGTTCAACAGTGAATCCATGAGTCTTTGGAAAGTGGAGCCCAAATGGCAGGACTTTACATTGTAAAGGCCTGAGGCAGTGGAGAAGTCTGTTTTTTTGCACGCTTCTGGGGCCAAGTGAACTTACCAATGCTATTTCAAAAAGTCAATTGTGGACATAATATTGACATTCTCAAGCTTCTTGATTAGCTCATCTATTTGTGGCATGGAGTAAGTATCAAATTTGGAGATCTTATTTAACTGTACAAAGTCAATGCAGAATCAGAAACTGCTGTCTCCTTAGGGACAACCACAACAGGAGAACACCAGGCACTCTGACAGCTCAATTATATCTCCTTTCAACATGTCCTCTCCTTCTTGTTCTACTGCTTTCCTCCTAGCTGAGATGGTCCAGAGCATTACCGCCTGTTTTTCGATTGTAGTAATGTTATGCTGAACAAAGGTAATTCTCCTGTGCTTTCCTGAGAATAGAGTGGGATATTTCTATAACAATAGAAGGGGTTGCTGTTTCTGGTCTTCAGGTAAGTTATTGCCTAAGGAAATGGCCTCCTGTACCGTCTAAGATGGACAGTTATCTCCAGAGGATGGGTATGAGTGATATAGTGGGCCATAAAATCTGGATTCCTTCCCATTAGACCATGTACCTCTCATCTCTTCAATAGATTAACATAGTGTATTTGCTCTTCTCAGGGTTTGTGAGGATCTCTACCCACTAGGTAACTGTAGTAACGTTTTGTAGTCTCCCTTATGGTCCCGGCCATTTCGCCAAAAGTTTATTCTATGTGGTAAGCAGCAAGATGAGCATCTGATCTCCTTCAGGTAATTCTCTCAATTTTGTCCCTTTATCATATACCCATTTTTGGTGGACCTAGGCTTTCTCCAAATGTTCATGTACCTGTTTCCATATGGATGTTACTATTTGCTTGACTTTTACTACATATTCAAGAAGGACCTTCCCCTAATCTTCCTACTCCTGTCAATGTTCTTTTGTCATGTCCAGGAGCATGCACGGCTGTCTTCCAAATACTAACCCAAAAGTAGAGAACCCATTGAACTCTTAAACATGGAACTGGATAGCAAAAAGAACTATGGGAATCTTGTGATCCCAATCTTTCCCAGACTCTGTGATGATCTTTTTTAACATGGTCTTACTAGTCTGATTGTAACGTTCTACTAGTCTGTCAGTTTGTGGATGATACACAGACGTCTGTATTTTTTGGACCCCCACTTTTTTTTACAGATCTTCACCATTAGCTGGGACATAAAGGGGGTGCCCTGATCCATCCACAACTCCTGTGGGAACTCCTCTCTGGAAAAGAAAGTATTAATAGCCTGAGCCACCATCAAAGTGGTCATGCTGAGTAATGGATTGCCTAGAGGAGGGAGTGTCATAGTCCACCAAAATAAGGAGGTATTGATGTCATCGGGCTGATGGAGTTAGTGGCCCCACTAAATCCATCCTCACTCTCTTAAAGGGAACATCAGTAATGGGAAGTAGGTGCCAAGGAACTTGTGTTATCCCTGGAGGGTTAGCGAGTTGGCACCATTCACAGGAAACACAAAACTTTGCTATATCTCCATACACCCCTGACCAATAGAATTTCTCCAAAAGGTATTACTTTGTATTATCCCTCTCATAGTGCTCCCCTCCTATCTGACTATGGGCTAGATGCAGTACTTGCTCACGGAAGACCTTAGGCACCAGCAATTGGTATAATCTCTTCTCCTCATTCTTGGACACTCTGTATATCAATCCCTTTTTAAACAAGAAAATATGGGCCTACTTGTTCTTGCCTACCTCACTCGCCTGTTTCCATGCCTGTGTCAGTGTGTTGTCTTTCTTTTGTGCAGCCCCGGAGCTATGGTGGTGCTCCCAAGTGATTTCTGTGGATGAAAATAAAGAAATTGGTTTCCGATTACGCTTGTTCACAAAACCCTGTTTGTCCCTTCTTTTGTCCCTCTGGGATATCTTTTCCCTGGGTGGGGGTACTTCGATCTTGGTTTACTCAAAGGGGTCTTCTCTCAGCCACTCACACTTATGACCTAATAGGACTAAGCTGGAAAGTAAAGGATGAAATTTAGGATGGACAGGACCCACTGTTAGTTGCTCTGCTAATGCCAGTATTACCCCTACCTTCATCAAGGTTTGTTTCCCATCAATACATAGTAGCACCTAAACCCTGGGGTATATTTTCTTATTTTCCTATTCCTGTGAATACAGGTAATCAAGATGCTTTTAACCACAGTGCAGTGACAGCCCAGTTGCCCATTACCCGTTAACCCTCTTTTTATAGGGCCCTCTGGTGCTCCCTATACTTAATACTTGTCCCCTCGTATACTCCACCTTAATAAGTTCAGTGTCTTCTGTTTTCTGGGGGCAGTTCTGGGCAATATGGCCCAATTTGACATACTGAAAGCATTGAGGTCCTTGCATACTCCCTGCTGGAAAGGGCTTATTTGGTGGCTTTGTCACATTCTGGAAGCAGGGTATAAATGAGGTGGTACCTCTCATGCTCACTAAACTGTTTCTAGTTAACTTAAGCTTAAACTTGGGGAAATAGTGGTAAGCACAAGCTAAATCGAGGGTGATAGTCACTATGAGATTTGGATGTTGCTGAATCCAGACCCAGATGCTTGTGAGAAAGGCTTCATGGAACTGTTCCAGCTAATTCTTTGTACTACTTCGTCGAGGGAAGCCATTAGAGAAAGTACAATGCCACTGGACCAGTGGTGGCTGCTGACATTTGAAAGTGATGGGGTGTAAAAGTTTGGGAAGATTGTCCAGTGGGGGGCGAGCGCAGGAAGCGAGCCTGGCCCTCATAAGGGGAGTTTGGAGGGTTCTACCCGGAGAAAATTTTGAAAAAAGAGTGGGCAAATTATGCATTTTCAAACATATTTGAGAAATCAAGAATGTTAAAGTGTAGTTATGACATCAATAAAGAGATGTCAGATGGTAATGATGCAGGTAGCTGCCTATTCAGTATAACCACAGATCTTCATAACAGACTTTGAGATAGCACAATTTATAGACTATTTAAGGTGGTTATGAAGTCATATTACACAGTATTATCTCCTTTAACTGCAAAAGAATTCTAATATTTGCAAATGAAATGGGGCGATGAGACTCAGTCATACCCCTTGCTGTCTGAAGCATAATGCATAACGTTTCTCCTGGGAAAGGGTTTCCTGCCATATCACAACCTGGTGGTACTCAACACAAATCGCTCCAGCAAACACCTTAACCCACTGAGCCATCATTAGTTTTCCCGTCATACTCAGATCGCTTGTCAGTCTCCCTTGCAACTACGACATGAAGCGCTAAATAAATATGGAATTAACCACATATACTTTGTCTCTTTTGAGAAGCAGGTGTATTAAATGCAATTTGTAGTCGAAAGAGATCCCGCTTTGGCACAAACGGGTGAAATATATCTGTGCTCTACCACAAATGAATTTAGTCTTGTTTTGCAGCATGAAACATCCTCTGCAAAAACTGCAACATACACACCAAGTCCATCCTGCCACCACATGGGAATATAGCGATTTTGCTGTTTAAGGGGTAGCAATAGATAATGAGGGAAATCTGTCTGTAATGCTAATGGGAAAGGGAATTGAACAGTCAGACATGGTCAGATGAGCCTGTGTCATTTAGGAATGCGAAAAGCCACTTGACCGCTATCATTATCATCGTGGACTTCATAAAATTAAAATTGTAATGAGTTTGCAGTTAGAAAAAATAGATTCATAAGAAAGTGTATGGAAACTGCGCCCCCAGTTAATGGGCTCAAGTAAATACAACCAACGTGATACTTTTGGTAAAGTTTAAGAGAGCAACAATCCTTCCTATTTATATTTCTTTAGAGACAAAGGGCCACATTACAATCCTGGAAGTCTTCAGACCACTAGGGTCGTGGTGGTGGTCTGACCGCCACCAAAGCGGTGGTACGACCGCGTTGGCAGTGGTCTGTCTGCTACATTATGACTGTGGCAGTCACACCACGGTCAGACCGCCAGCACCGCCAGTTTCCCTCCATGGGAGGGACTGGTGGTGCTAGCGCTCTGAATCCTCCAGGGCAGCGCTGCCCTGGGAATTACAAGCCCCCTCTCTGCCAGCTTTTACATGAGGGTAGCATTGCCATGTAAAGGCTGGCGGAGGCAGGATGCAGGGGGCCCTTGCACTGCCCATGCACTTGGCATGGGCAGTGCAGGGGTCCCCATGGCCAGCCCCATTGTTTCCGCCAGCTGACCCAGCGGGAAACTCCTCATGGAACCAGCGGGAAGGCGGCCGCACTTGCGGCAACCTGAGCATGGGAGTTTGGCGGACAGCCTTTTCTGTCCGCCAAACTCGTAATGACCCCCAAAGTCACTGTGTAATTCATTTGAACTGTTTGGAAGAAACACTTGCAGGTCCTTCTTCTTCGGTTCACATCAGATCCCTCCATTCCAGATAGCCCAAATGGGAACCTGACTGTGTTACTTAGGCATGTGATGCAAAATCATACTACCTCAGATCAGCTGATAATAACTATATTTTATTTTGAGGATAAAACTGTTCTATTGGGCCGTGCACATACACAAACACTTAACTGCCCTCACACAAAGCAGACTGTGTAAAAACTCTTTCCATAGCTCTTAATCACATGGCAATCTCCTCATTATGTTTCTGGCTGAATCCTGCTCCCCCCCACATAACTTTAACTATACCTTCATTTATCCAGTTCTACTGTCCATAATATTGTAACACCTCCTTTTTCTCAGAAGTGGCTGGCTCTTAGCCGTGAACAAAGTAGTGGCCACTCCGGATCTTCGTGGCTCGAGCCTGCGTGGGCCCTACACTAGGCCCGGCAACCGCATCCCTCAGCCAGTCCAGACACTGCTCCCTTGCTGTTACACAGCATGCGAGCAGCGCCAGGATTGGCTTGAGTGGGCAAACTCGATGCTATTTAGATGACTGGGGTCTGCAGTTTTGAGTAACCGTCTGCACCCCCACTCACTAATGTGTAGTAGAGAGAAGCCTCTAGTGTGCTAGTTGGGCTGGCCATAGAAAGGCAGCCATCCAACCCAACATGCGCACTTTGTGTCCTAGGTGCCATGTGCACATTGTCACTCACCAGCACTAGTGTGTATGTCATGTGTCTATCAAATTGAAACCCCAAACCCTTCAGAGCCCCTGCCACAGCTGACTCACAGGCTGAATGAATAATGTAAATTACTTGAAAGTAACTGAAAGTTACAGTTTAGTTCAACAACTGTTATGTTCACATGTTTAAATGGGTTGGGGGGGCAAAATATGAGTGGATCAATGCCCCAATGCCCTTAGGCATAAAACACAGCTGCATAGGACTCTGCCCCGCAGTCCACTTTTCCTTGCAGCATTTAGCTCTCTAAAATTTGGCGTCACATCCTTATCTTTCCAGAATGGCTTTCTTTAAATCAGCATATGAGGTGGTCCCTGCTGAACTGGCCACTCAGTAAGATGACCATAGTTTGCCAGATAACAGAGGGGTTGCATACTGTCCAATTCTTTCTAGTGGCCAGGCACAAGTGGATTCCACCCTCTCAAAGTTGGTGAAAAATTAAATCTGGGTCGTCTCCCTCCTGGTATTTCTGTAGTACCATGCTGGAAACCTAAGGGTGTACCGGGGCACTAGCAATTCTGACCATTAGGTGTAATGTAGCTGTGTCCTGCACTTACTGATTGTTAGTTATCAAGGTGACCTTGCTCTTGACTGAGTTTTTGTGGTCTTGCTGGGCTGCTTGAGCTTTTTGCTCCACAACCAATGACAGTGGCCTTCAGCGACTTGTTTCATCATGTGTTTAGTAGATATGGGATGCGTCATGGCGACGGACACAGGATCCCACTTCTGACACCACTGTGACCCGTGATGCAATCAACACAACCACTGGATGTCATATGAATGAGTTTCTTTCATTCTCCAATATTGTCATATAAATAAATTGTTCTCTGACAGGTTTTTCCTCAAATGGTCCCTCTCCAGTACATCCGCACTTCCTTCACTCGGTTTTGGTTTCTGGGTGGTGCCTGGAAGGGATGCAACCCTGAAAGGGAAAGGAATACCACAATAATGACTGCCTTTTTCTTTTCTCTGTTGTTGTCACCCAGTGCTACTGTCACCTCTCACACAACTCCAGAGAGAGATTCCATATGCTCCCTGTGATGCCCTTAATCCTCTTCACCCCTTCACAAGTGTTCCCCAATTCAGTTTGCATACTCTCTCCTCAGAAGTGTTTTTGAGACCTGGCCAGTTGCAGCTATTGGTGCACTTCACTCTCCTGCCACCAACCCAGCAAGCCAAAGAACCTTGGTAACAGCATTTGCCGGAAGCCATGACCCTCCTCCTTGGCCGGGGCATCTGAGATCACAACGCATCTCTCTTCATGGCCAATGAGGTGACTCGGGTTGTTGTCCTACTCCTCTAGGTCCCCAGACTCTTCCTTTTTACCTCCTCAGGTATCTTGTCCCTCTCACTGAGTGCTTCCTCCATAGGGTCCGTCAACTCCTTTGCTTTATTTGTTCCCTTCACTCCTGCTCCCTTTCAACCTCTCTTCTTGTCGCTCTTTGCTGCCTGTTGTTTGAGTGCCTCTTCAATTATGTTGTGTCCTGTAACTAGAACATGTCCCTCCTTGTCCTTGGGTTCCAAACAAGCATCCATTTGGAGTGTCCGCTTCCTCCATCATCCTTGTTACACCCAGATGAGAGCATTCCTGCAAATACAATAAATTAAAAGTAACCTTAATGGTATTGGAGGAAAACTGGGTAGGTAATGCTAAAGAAATGAAGATGACACTGAGGTAGGAAAGACTGGAAAACTATGGCCCCCTATGAATCTGTCAGATGACACCATGGTAGAAGTCCTTGTGCTCAGGGCTACCACAGCAGGCATGGATTCCTATGTTGCATAAGAACTAGAAGTACAGGGAGCTGAATTACTTAAATCTCTTAGTACAGGAGATTATTGGTTCACAGAATTTAGTAAACATGCTTGTTCAGTCCAACCAGTCTTTAAGTCCTCTTGAATGTCAGTAATGGGCTGTGCCATTACCTGCAGCAGATTTGGAACAGAACTCTTTCTGAAAAGTATTATGGCTTGGTAGACTGTCAGGATATGCATAACATGAGCGACAGAGTCTGATGACAATCAGCCCTAAACAAAGAGACATACTTCTGCCTGTACATGAGTAAGTACAGATAGCAGAACAAAACTCTATGGGCAAGAAGTATGGTAGTGGGAGATAAAAGAGATTCATTTACTTCTGGGCTGGGCCTTAACTTCCGGGTTGACATTGGCAGTGCAAGCATTTAAACCCTTCAGCCTCGTAGCTAAGTGACTTGCAATAAATCTTGTAGCAGTATGTCTTCTCCACTGCTGATTAGTTTGTCACAGCGCTGCCAATTTCACCATCTTTGATATTTTGTCTTTGGTTTCCTCAGGTTCACTTGTTAGCTATGTAGTCCCTACTTCTCTGTTTATGTGTTTGTCTGTGCTGACTGCTGGACAATTAAGCCAATGGATTACAATTCTCTTGAATCCCTGGGTTGTCCTCCAGTTCCTTGTTGGTGCGAGGGCTCATCATAACATCCTATGCCTTGGAGGTATGTTATGTAATGTATGCAGATTTGTAGAATGCTCTATCACCCAGAATGGTATCCTGGAGCACACCAGGTGTGAGTCTAGGCACACCTAGGATTTAGTGTGACTTCTCGAAAAGCCAGGTCTTCAGCTTCCTACAGAGTTCTAGACGTGAGGAGGAGGCTCTTATATGTAGCAGCAGATAGTTCTATGCTTTAGGAGCAATGTGGGATAAGGCGTTACCGCCTGATCTGGCTTTCCATATGGATGGGATTTGTAAAAGTAGGAGTTCATACGAAGGGAGGTGTCTGAACATTTGTGAAAGCAGATACGATTGTTCAGGTATGCTGGACCAGTGTTATTGAAAGTGTGGCTGAGGTATTTGAATTGTGTTCGTTTGGGAATGTGGAGCCAGTGGAGCTCCTTCAGGTATGGTGTGATGTGACTTTGGTGTGGGAGGAGGTTGAGAGTGATTCTGGCTGCCAAGATCTAAAAGGTCTGCAGCTTTCTGGTGAGTTTTCTGGTAGTCCAGCTTGCTTGTGGCCAAGGTGTGTGTGACGCCTTGATCACAAGCATGGTAAGCTGATGGCCATTTTATTGATGTGCTAAAGTTCCTTGTTCTAACGTTTTGCTCCCTTTTCCCTTCATGTACTCTTCTTGATTCTGAAGACTGTACCAAAAGACCTCATGACTGCACCAACTCACCAGCACAAAACGCCTCAGGTTTCAATACTCTTTGGAGTAGGAAGGGGGTACTATGACGTGTTGTAAGGGGGAGGAGGCTGGACATTGCCTATTATTATGATCATACAATGATTTAGATGACTATGACTGTTAACACACTGGGGCCTGTTGACCTAGCGATGGATATTTCTGAGCATGGGGTACTCTGATGAGTTTTTCTTTTATATTTATTAGCATTCAAGGTATTTAGTTGGTTTCCACGCTGTGATAATAGTTTTTGCCATTTCAGCTTTCATAGTAAAATTGATCAGAAATGTACTGTACCATTAAGAAAGTTAGTGTGGTACTGCATAACTGAGGCCAATCCTCTTAGGACAGGAGCCTCTTGCGGTCTAATAGAGGTGTTTGTCTGTAGAACAAAAGGTTATAAGATCAGGTATCTTTATTATCCTGTGTTATTTATTAACTTAAATGTCATTTCATTCTAAATGTTAGAGTGCTGTAATCATATTTCTACTCACTGAAAATGGCTTTTCATTGTCTGTCATAACGAACCACATTTCCAACTGCATGGGCTATATAGCTAGGAGGTCTTGTTGCCATAGCAGCCAGGGTACCACTGGCCTAATGTAATGTAACAGGGTCGGTAAGGACTGTTTTCTGTTTTCTTCTTGTCTTGCTGGAATCAGTGCAGTACCAAACGGCCATGGGGTCTATTCACGGCACGGCCCTCTATAACGTTCTTGCTTGCCTGGATATTTGCATGAGGCTGTTCATTTGGGATGCCATTAATGGAAATTCTGTTTACAGTGTTTTCATGCCTCAAGGATCGAGTGGTAAGCACATTACAAATGCCATTTCTTCTACGGTCTGTTTTAAATATAAATCAAGTTGTCAAAAAGCAAAACTAATGCAATTCTGTCAAGCATGTATGCCCCTAATCATATGCCTCACATGACTTACTTATGTAATATGATAACTGTGTGCATCAGTTTCTATTGTGCGTTATTTCACGCAATGCCTAGAGCACGTTTTGAGGCATTTATAAACCACAGGCAGAACAAGTGACGAAAAAGGACCTCACAACCCCACATGAGTATGTCACTCTTTAGTTGTTGCTTAAATGTTAATATGAGAAACTCTAGATTTCCTATAACTAAATGTGAAAGATATACTGAATCCCTCTTCCTTTGTCGGTGCCACTTGTCTGTTTATTTTAAAACCTAAAACTTGCTGGTTTGTTACATATTGACATACCTCCGGTCTGTGATATGGTCACCCTCATCTCAAGATGGTTTTTCATTTCAGCAGTATGGAGTTTATGAAATGATCCTCTTTCATTTGGGCCTTTGCTGAGTCACGTTCCTCCAGGGGATAAGTACTGGGCCAAGTTCCTCCTGTGCTTTCTTTTTGCCTTATGACACAGAACTAGTTTCTCTCTCAGTGCAAAAACATCTTGAACGCCATGAACAAGACTGATGAGGCCTTGTTGTTGCTTGCCAGTCCCTGTTCTAGATACCTCTGAGTAAGCTATTTCTTCTCTTAGGACTTGGTTCACAAACTGCACTTCCTGTGGTAACATACACTTTTGTAGTAGTAAGTCCGGCAATACACATGGCCAACCACTGGCACTGCAACCTCCATTATTTTTTACGAGAGGGTGTTGCAGTACAGGTGGTTGACCATTTGTAATGCTGGACTTGCTACTCTTTTTTTTTAATAGTAAGTTGCACTCAGAGTTTCTGAATACCGAAAAGTAGTAAACTTGCTCAAAATGGTAAACTTACTCAAAAGTGTAAGTCACCTTTGGGAATTAGGCCATGAGGGCCTGATTCACAAATTGCACTTTGTAGTACGTTTCGTAGCAATACAGTAGTACTACAAAACATACTACTTAGTGCTACCCACAAACTGCACCTTTGCAGTAACCTACACTTTTGTGTGTTTACTACTTTCCATTATTCACAAACTTCTCTCTATTATTTTCTATCGGAGGGTGTTGCAGCACCAGTGGTGGGCCTTGTGTAGCACTGGACTCATTACAAAAGTGTAAGTTTACCGCAAAAGTATAATTTACTACAAAAGTGCAGTTTACCAAAATGTCGTAACCTTATTCAAAAGTCTAAACTTATTCAAAAGTGTAAGTTACCTTTGTGAATCAGGCACAAGGTTTAAAGTTGCAAGGTTTGTACTGTTGTTCTGTCTCACATCTTAGGTGTAGCAGGCCATTTTGCAGGTTATCACCCAGTGCTACTGGTTTGTTTGAGAGGGCATACACAGGTATTACATGTAAACTTGTTGTTCTCTATTTCTATATTTAAATAAAGCAGGCTTGCTTACACTTCAATGGGTAATGTGTCAGCTCTTTCAAAAGTAAAAGCGGAACCATTACCCTCACAAGTATCATATGTTAAACATGATTTGTAGGTGACTGCCCTGAGTGTTCTCCTTCACAAGACTGGCACTGCTCGCTACATCCTTTTAGTGTACAGATTGTGACAAGGAAGATAGGTGTAGTAGTTTCTAGTCCTGCTCTTCATCATCACAGACCTAAGTTACTTTTCTCCTACTCTGCTGTAGTCTCTCTTCGACCATTGTCGTACTGATTTTGTTCTACAACATGGCTTCAGGATCAAGGGTCAGATGTTTATGCCCTTGAGCTAAGTATGATTGGATACATTTGATTGCAGATCTTAAACTGCTAGCATGATTGCCTTTTCCTGTGACATTACTCACACTCATAATGTAAGGGCTGTGACATAGAGTAACAAGGGCCATATTTATACTTTTTGATGCAAAACTGCGCTAACGCAGTTTTGCGTCAAAAAAATTAGCGCCGGCTAACGCCATTCTGAAGCGCCATGCGGGCGCCGTATTTAATCAATGACGTTAGCCGGCGTTAGCCGCCGGCGCTGCCTGGTGTGCTTGAAAAAAAACGACGTACACCAGGCAGCGCCGGCGTAGGGGGATATGGAGCTTGGGCGCCAAAAAATGGGGCAAGTCAGGCTGAGGCAAATTTTTCGCCTCAACCCGATTTGCGCCATTTTTTTCGACTCCCAACCCCCATAGAAATGACTCCTGTCTTAGCAAAGACAGGAGTCATGCCCCCTTGCCCAATGGCCATGCCCAGGGGACTTCTGTCCCCCTGGGCATAGTCATTGGGCATAGTGGCATGTAGGGGGGCACAAATCAGGCCCCCCTATGCCACAATTTTTTTTTTTTTAAAGTACTTACCGGAACTTACCTTAATGTCCCTGGGATGGGTCCCTCCAGCCTTGGGTGTCCTCCTGGGGTGGGCAAGGGTGACAGGGGGTGTCCCTGGGGGCATGGGAGGGCATCTCTGGGCTCCTTCCGAGCCCACAGGTCCCTTAACGCCTGCCTTGTCCAGGCGCTAAAAAATGGCGCAAAAGCGGACGTACGTCATTTTTTTTGACCCGCCCACTCCCAGGCGTGAATTTTGCCCGGGAGTGTAAATACGGCGCACATGCCTCGGAGTCAATTTTTTAGACAGGAACGCTTACCTTGCATCTCATTAACGCAAAGTAGGTGTCCACGCTAAAAAATGACGCAAACTCCATGGACTTTGGCGCTAGACGCGTCTAACGCCAAAGTATAAATATGGAGTTAGTTTTGCGTCGGAATTGCGTAAAAAAAAACTAAGCAATTCCGGCGCAAACAGAGTATAAATATGCCCCCAAGTGTTACCAGTACCTACTTCATCTCTCATCCATGCCAAGCTCTAGATGCTTCTTCTAGATTTTATTTGGGGCAGAAGGTAGGCATTGCTTAATGAATGATACATTAGCCATTATTGACCCGATCCAATACAGCCTATCTTGGGTATCTCTATGTCCACAGGTAGCCATCTGTATAGGGCACCTTGGGCACATTGATCTGGCAGAAAAGTGGGGCTTCTGGGCAATACCCATCTCACCATGGAGGACATTCAGTCTCACCAATGTTTACCCTAGATTAGACAAGGTTATCAGTCTAATCCCTGAAAGATATGTCCCTTTTAACTTATGAGTTGACCTCACTTAAATGTTTGTCTGCATCATATTTTGCGTTCACCTGGAGATGGAGATCTTGAAGTGCGAGAGCCAACTGCTGTAGATTTTTTGATTTCACTGTTGCTACATAAGTAATTTAGGTAATTTCAATGGTCTGTTTTAGGAACCACTTACATGCACAGTTCCTTGTTCTGCTCATTTAAATGGGTCAAGACGAACCTTGGATGGAGGCCTCTGGGACAACAATAACGTCCCAGTCTACTTTCTCATCCACCATAGTGGGAGGATGTGGGGACAACTAAAAGCAGAGCAATACTGAAAAAAGTATTATATTTATGCTCAGACAATAGGCACAGAAGGTGTCCTGCCCTCTGAACGATGGGTGAGTGTTCAAGGCGTGTAACCCTCAGAAGAACCTGTTCACCCTCATGGGTCCACAGGACCACGCAATATTTGGATATATCTTGTATATTGGATCCCAGCGTTTGACCTCCAGCCACTAGTAAAGGAATGAAGGGTGAGTTTTGGGCTAGTTCTCTTGGTTGCCTGGGTTTTTGTATGCTTGCAGGTGTCTTATGCAACTAGCATTCTGAGAATTTATGGCAGCTCTGGAGAACTTCACAAAACTCAACTATTCATGTCTATTGCAAAGAAAAATAAAATTACATACTTCTCAGTGGCTACAAGCATTTCGGAGGTAAGTTCATACATTTTTTATTTCAAAGTTAATCTAACTATATCACGATTAAAACGAGATCTTAGAATCCTACCTGGCCCATTGATTATGGCACAAATATGTTTAAATATCAAATACAGATTCAGCTTGTGGAACACTGGTCTCCTGTTGCAGGGGTGTGCATCTACCTTAAGAATGGCTTCAGTCTAAACCAGTTTATGCTTAGGTATACCAAGCTGTCTAAAATTGTACTCTAATGTGTTTTATTCACCCATCATGTCACCATGGCCAAAGTTCTGATACAGTGAGTTAAACAGCATACAATTTTCTTATGCTTAAGTACATCATTTGCTGCTGTGGAGAAGTAATGGTCTTGGTTATTGTAGCAGACCCTACATTAATGGAAAGTGTTATGGGTATCTCTCCAGGGCAAAATGAAAAACATATGGATGTGTAGCAGTTTGGGAAACGGTGCTATAACAGTAATTGTTTGGCTAAGGAGCTTAACTATTATAAATGCTGCCGGTACGGGGAGACCTTTGTATCCCATTAATGGCTGTCTGTTTTTGTAAAGTATTTTATTGATTTTCCAAACCATACAACATATAATTAATAACCCACCTGTTTCTCCTCTCCCACCCCCTTCCGTCCCATCCACCGCCATAAATGGTTGTCTTGAACTGCACAACAGACAGACAGGGAAGCAGGCATTTTGCGTGCTTGCAGTGGTTGCCAGTGCACCTTTTCTACCCCACTGGTTTGGGCCATATATAAATTACTAATTCTTGAGGAGGGGCAGAATATTATCAGCTTCCCCCACCCCAAAAATCCCTTTTGAAGTACATTGCAGTAACTTGCTGCACTCTCTGGCTTGGTGCAGTCTCGGGCTGGAATGAAAACATTTTCCAGGTTCCAGAAGAGATTTTATTTCCCTCTCCTGCCCTGATGTTTTCTACTCGATACTAAGAAGAGTGGTTAATAGGCAAGGGAGTGACCAGAAAATTACATTATGCCCCACTTGAACCATACCACTCACATACCAAGCAAAAATGTTCCCTTCACAAGTGCCTTCCCTTCATCCTTCCCAGCTTTATCTATTCGTCTATTCATTTGTCCATCCCTTTATCTTTCCAACCACCTATTCACCAACTATCAATCCTGTCACCCTTTCACGAGTACAGCTATCTTTAGTTGCAATTACCCTTCGGTACCTCTATGTATCCATCTATCCACCCTTTCACCCACCCCGTCCACTCTTCCCTATCTACCTGCCTACTCTTCATCCTTCTGTCTATTCATCCTTTCACCTTTCGATCCGTTCACTCTTCCATGCATTCTTTCACTCTACCACCTGGTCATTCTTTCATCCATTCTATCACATTTACTTTCTTCCTTCCATGTTGCCTTTTGCCATTTCTTCCTTGTTCCTTGTTCCTTTTTTCATTTTGCCATTCGTTCCTCCTTCTGTTCTCTCTGTTGTCTTTCTACTTTCCCATTTTACCCGCTTTTCATCATCCTTATTTTTTCCTTCTCTTGTCTCTGCTCACTTTGCTGTTTGTTCTTCTCTCTGTAATTTACCCTATAGTCATTATTTCATCATTTCTCATTTTCTGTTTCCTTCACTATGTATGTCAATCCACACCCTACAACCCTCTGTCACGGTATTGTTTATGAACACTTTGCCAGACCATAAACAACTAATTACCATTTTAGTGGGACCTAGTTCACCAGCTGTCAGGCCCAGCAGCTGTCCCGCTTAAGTGGGGGCTTCACTACGCCACTGCTATGAGATGATACTATGAGGTGAAGGAGAAGTTGATATTGTATGCCCACACCTCTGCCACCAACCACCTAGCAACCATGCAGCCAGCAGGGCGAGGGGCTACCTGGCAGAGAGAACAAGCACCTTGGGTCACTCTGGGAAGTACTGAACTTGTGCCAGTGTCTGACGGTGGGGGGCACCAGCACTCATTTTTTGGGAATGAGACTTATTTTTCATTATTAGATTTTACCCCAGAGCAAGAGACAGAAAGACAGACAAAAGAAATAGAAGCAAGCTACATGTAGGAAGACAGTGAGAAAGCAGGGATGAAAAAGAGCCTGAGAGGTGAGGTAAATAGACCGGAAGTGCAGCATAGTCAAAGGGAAGGAGAAAGAACAAGGGTGGAATCGAAACGGCAGTCTTGGTATTTGCCAACCCTGATATTTGGGCAGCGCCTTTGGCCCTCCTTAGAAAAACTTTGGGCCAGGCAACTCGAGCACCCTGGCCTAGCCAAAACCTCTCTAGAATTTCTATCTTGTTCCAGACTGGATTCAGAATCCACTTGATAAAATCCAGGAACCGGGCAAACATAGATGCTGGAAGGCACAGTGAGGGGAATGCTGCAGCACCCTCCCCCCCAAAAAAATACCCATGCTGGAGTTCAGAAAATGAATGAGCAATAAAAATGCCTTTAAATTTAGTTTTCGTCACATTTGTTATGCATTCAAAAGTTCAAATGTTAGGCTATGCCTTCTGACAAACTGTTGCTTATTATTTTAACTTAAACTGATGTTTTTTTCTTTGAAACCAAAATGAGAAGATTTTGTAAAGTGAACTATGTGACAGTCATACTGGGGTGAAGAAAGTGGGAAAGGAAAGGCTGTTAGATGTTAATTTTTTAACAAACAACAAAATTGAAATACCTGTAAATTAACTCTACAAATATTTCAAATTATGTGAGCAGTTAGGATAGCACAAATGAAGCACATTCTTATGTAATTATAGTGTGTATTAAAACAAAGTTTTTATTAGGATCAACACTGATTACTTGGTGATGCGCAAATGATACCTATTTGCTGAAACACAATTGCCATACATTATCGTTTGTGCGCTAAATAGATTTATCAATTAAACTTTATGTCTGTGCAAATTTAGTGGCGATTCTAATGGAAAATGTGCCGTCTGTAAATCTACTAACAGACCACCCTTTAGAAATATGTTTGCGAGTGTACTACAAAATGCACCACTGGCTACATACCACCCTTACTTCTCTCCTGGTGAATGAGCGTGACTCTTTTCCTACACTCTTTCTTCGCGTGACACTTGGATTTTTCACAATCCTTATGACGTCAGTGATGTAACGCTTGTGGGCGCGACCACACTCTGAGAATTGTTCCAACTCCACTGCGTGCAAATCAGGTCATGAAAAAAGCTCCTTGCAGGCCTAGAGTCAGACTCCCTGTTTCCACAGGTCATGAATGACTCTGTGTCTCTACTGTAACACCTACTGATAGCACAATACATCCAAATTACTCGCCCTGGAGCTGCACATGTTTTCTTTGTGCCCTGGTCGCTGTTCTTTGAAAAGGCGCACGCTTTTCTGCAACAAAGGCTCCCTCAGCAACCTTTTGCTGCTTCTAAATCTTGTGATTGTTTCTGGTGTCACAAGAAACAGCTGGACTGCTAATCTGGTTATTATAATGTGCCATGGGCTAATTACGCATTTGACGTGCATGCAAATCGGCCTGCTTTGTGGGTAATTAGTTTATGACGCAGTTTGCAATCGCTTGCTATGGAGTGGGTTGCTATGGTCCCTTCGCAGTCATTTTATCACCTTTTACAGTAACGAGGTCGGACACAATGCTGGGAAGCCTTAGCCTCTGAAAGGGAGAAAGGCTGAGACAGTCCGAAGCAGTACTGGTCTCTCAGAGGCACCAGCCCCCCTTATAAATGTTCCAGCTCCTCTGTAGCCCCCAGGATACATTTCAAGAAGGTGTTGGGATTATATTTTGCTCTTTCCGCCCCATGGGGGCAGTGCCTTTGTTCATACATCCGCCACGGCGATCTGTGTTCAGCCTGTGAGTCGGAATTCTGGCAGGGCAGTACCTGCTTTCTATCAACGCGAAGTCAATAAAATGAGTGGTACAATCAATCAATCAATCAATCAATCATAGTATTTATAAAGCGCGCTATGTACCCGTCAGGGTTTCGAGGCGCTGAGGGGGGGGGGGGGGGGAGGGGAGCGCTGCTGGTTTATCGGTCGAAGAGCCAGGTCTTGAGGAGCCTTCTGAATGCGAGGAGGTCCTGGGTCTGGCGAAGGGATGTGGGGAGAGAGTTCCAGGACTTGGCGGCGAGGAAGGAGAAGGATCTGCCGCCGGATGTCTTGCGCTGGATTCGGGGTACGATGGCGAGGGCGAGGTTGGCGGATCGGAGTTGACGTGTTGGGGTGTAGAAGTGAAGTCTGGTGTTGAGGTAGGAGGGTCCGGTGTTGTGAAGTGCCTTGTGAGCGTGGGTCAGGAGTTTGAAGGTGATCCTCTTGTCTACCGGGAGCCAGTGGAGTTCCTTTAGGTGAGGGGAGATGTGACTTCGGCGGGGTATGTTGAGGATCAGTCGGGCGGAGGCATTTTGGATACGTTGGAGGCGTTTGATGTCTTTGGTTGGGATGCCTGTGTAGAGTGCGTTGCCGTAGTCAAGTCTGCTGCTGACGAGGGCCTGGGTCACCGTCTTTCTGGTTTCTGTTGGAATCCACTTGAAAATTCTGCGGAGCATTCGGAGGGTGTTGAAACAGGAGGAGGAGACGGCGCTGACCTGTTTGGACATGGTGAGGGCGGAGTCCAGGATGAAGCTGAGGTTTCTTGCGTGGCTGGCAGGGGTGGGTGGGGGTCCGAGGACGGAGGGCCACCATGAGTCGTTCCAGGCCGAGGGAGTGCGTCCGAGGATGAGGACTTCCGTCTTGTCGGAGTTGAGTTTCAGGCGACTGTTGTTCATCCAATCGGCGATGGATTTTAGTCCCTCGTGGAGGTTTGTTTTGGCGGTGAGCGGGTCTTTGGTCAGGGAGAGGACGAGCTGGGTATCGTCGGCGTAGGAGATGATGCTGAGATGATGTTGGCGGGCCAGTTGAGCGAGGGGGGCCATGTAGATGTTGAACAACGTGGGGCTGAGGGAGGATCCTTGGGGGACGCCGCAGATGAGGTTGGTGGCTTTGGAGCGGAAAGGGGAGAGACGGACTCTCTGCGTTTTGTCGGAGAGGAAGGATGAGATCCAGTGGAGGGCTTTATCTTGGATGCCGGCTTCCTGGAGGCGGGTCAGTAGGGTGCGGTGGCAGACGGTGTCAAAAGCGGCTGATAGGTCGAGGAGGATGAGGGCTGAGGTTTCGCCGTTGTCCATTTGATGTCTGATGTCATCTGTGGCGGCGAGGAGGGCGGTCTCAGTGCTGTGGTTTCGTCTGAATCCGGATTGTGAGGGGTCCAGGATGGAATTGTCTTCGAGGAAGTGGGTGAGCTGAGTGTTGACGATCTTCTCGATGACTTTCGCTGGAAAAGGGAGGAGAGAGATCGGACGGAAGTTTTTGAGGTCGTTGGGGTCAGCCTTGGGTTTTTTGAGGAGGGGTTGGATTTCTGCGTGTTTCCAGCTGTCCGGGAAGGTGGCAGAAGTGAAGGAGAGGTTGATGATCTTGCGGAGTTCGGGGGCGATGGTGGCGTTTGCTGAGTTGAAAACATGATGGGGGCAGGGGTCCGTGGGGGAGCCTGAGTGGATGGTGTTCATGGTTGCTATGGTTTCTGCCTCGTCCACGTGGGTCCAGGCGGTGAGGCGGCAGTCGCGGGAGGAGACGTCGGGGGTGGGGTCTGGCGGTGGACCGGTGATGAAGCTGTCGTGGATGGTGGTGATTTTCTGGTGGAAGAAGGTGGAGAGGTCGTCGCAGAGTTTCTGGGAGGGCGGGATGTCGTTGGAGTTGGCTTTCGGGTTGGAGAGTTCCTTCACGATGCCAAAGAGTTCTTTGCAGTCGTGGGCGTTGTTGTTGATGCGTTCGGTGAAGTGGGCGCGCTTGGCGGTGCGGATCCGTTGGTGGTGTTCGCGGTTGGCGTTTTTGAGGGCGGCGAGGTTGTCGGGTGTGCGTTCTTGGATCCATTTCTTTTTGAGTTTCTGGCAGTTGCTTTTGGAGGTGGTGAGATCGTCTGTGAACCAGGCTGGTTTTCTCTTTCCTTGGGTGGTGGTGGGTTTCTTGAGAGGGGCAAGGGTGTTGGCGCAGTCGAGGATCCATTGATGGAGGTTGATGGCGGCTGTGCTCGGGTCGATTGCGTCGGGTGGAAGGTTGTTGACGAGGGTGTTGGTCAGTTGTTCTTGGGTGATTTTGCCCCAGCGGCGGTGGGGAGGAAGCTGGATGCGGTTTTGCTCTGTGGTTTTCTTATAGGTGAAATGGACACAGTGATGGTCAGTCCAGTGGAGTTCGGAGGTGTGGCTGAAGGAAATGTGGTTGCTAGAGGTGAAGAGGGGGTCAAGGGTGTGTCCGGCGATGTGGGTAGGTGTGTTGACTAGCTGGCGGAGACCGAGGTTGAGGAGGTTGGAGGTCAGTGACGCGGTGTTGACGTCGTTGGCATTTTCCAGATGGTAGTTCAGGTCTCCCAGGAGGATGTAATCCGGGGAAGCGAGGGCGTGGGTGCTTGCAAGGTCGACGATGGTGTCGTTGAAGGGGGGTCTTGGTCCTGGAGGGCGGTAAATGAGGGTTCCTCTGAGGGTCGTGTTGGGGTCCGTGTGGATCTGGAAGTGGAGGTGTTCGGCTGTCCTGAGGTTGTCGTCCGAGTGGGTGTGGATTTTGAGGGTAGCTTTGTGAGCGATGGCTATTCCGCCGCCGATTCCGTTGGTTCGATCTCGTCTGGTGATTTTGTATCCGTCCGGTATGGCGATGGCGATGTCCGGAGACGAGGAGTCGTTCCACCAGGTTTCGGTCAGGAAAGCCACGTCAGGAGCAGTGGTGTCGAGCAAATCCCAGAGCTCGATGGCGTGTTTCCGTGCGGAGCGGGTGTTGATGAGGATGCAGTTCAGGTGGTTGGGGTTGGATGTTTTCGTAGTTGGATTGGTCGTTCTGATGCAGGAGAAGTTGCAGGTACGGCAGGAAAAAGGTCCTTTAGTGTGCTTCGGGGATGCCCGGTAGCATTCAGTGGAGGGGCCGGGGTTGAAGGCGCGGAGTTCGTTGATCGAGTAGCGGATGCGGGGGGCGCAAGGGCCAGGGGGTGTGGCGCTGGGCGCGGTCCAGGCGCGGACGGGCGCAGACGGGCTTGCCTCTGGCGATAATTCAAGCCCACCTCTATAGAAGTACATTGTCTACAAAGAGCCATCCAAGCGCTGACGAAAGGTAGGAAAAGAAAGGGTTGATCTGCACAATAGTAACATTATTTACACAAGTGTTTGGATCAGTGCTTAATTTGTGCTTGTTGTTTCCGGTGCGGAGCACCGGCTCTTATTTTTGAGGGCCGGCGCTTAATGTTTTCCCTCAAGCATTTATTGCGAGCAAAAGACACATTTGAGAAAGACGAAGGAAGAGACATACGAAAAAGCGTCACAAAGGAGAGAGCAGAAAGCTGCAGGAGTGAACTGAAGGTGTAGGGAGGGGGTATAAATGGACTAAAGAGGCCAGAGATGGCTTCAGGATTACGCTGCCTCAGTATTCCGTGTTCGACCATTTAATTGCAGCAGCCGCGTGTTTAAGAGGAGGGCTTTGGGCACCGGCACGTTTTTATTTACAAATTAATCACTGGTTTGGATGCTTCAGAGTATAGGCTGTATGTGAAAAGCAATTTTCTCCTTATAGTGAATCTTCCTCACGGGCCTTAGTTAAGGCTTGGTGTCATGAGAAAAAACATAAAAGACAGACTAGGGAGAGCCAATGAGAGGCAGCCTGTCGTTGAGGTCTGGCTTTTTCCCAGATGCATGAAGGTCTATGCACCACCCAGCAGTATCTCCGCACAAGGTCCCCAGTGCACATAGCACCCAGCAGTTTCTCCGCACCCGGTCCCCAGTGCACACAGCACCCACCAGTATCTCCACACGCGGTCCCCAGTGCACCCAGCAGCATCTCCGCACACGGTCCCCAGTGCACATAGCACCCAGCAGTATCTTCGCACAATAGCACCCAGCAGTATCTCCGCACGAGGTCCCCAGTGCACACAGCACCCAGCAGTATCTCCGCACGAGGTCCCCAGTACATCCAGCACCCAGCAGTATCTCCGCACGAGGTCCCCAGTGCACCCAGCACCCACCAGTATCTCCGCACGAGGTCCCCAGTGCACCCAGCACCCACCAGTATCTCCGCACGAGGTCCCCAGTGCACACAGCACCCAGCAGTTTCTCCGCACGCGGTCCCCAGTGCACACAGCACCCAGCAGTATCTCCGCACGCGGTGCCCAGTGCACCCAGCAGCATCTCCGCACGCGGTCCCCAGTGCACATAGCACCCAGCAGTATCTCCGCACGAGGTCCCCAGTGCACACAGCACCCAGCAGTATCTCCGCACGCGGTCCCAAGTGCACACAGCACCCAGCAGTTTCTCCGCACGCGGACCCCAGTGCACAGAGCACCCAGCAGTATCTCTGCACGAGGTCCCCAGTGCACACAGCACCCAGCAGTTTCTCCGCACGCGGACCCCAGTGCACAGAGCACCCAGCAGTATCTCTGCACGAGGTCCCCAGTGCACACAGCACCCAGCAGTTTCTCCGCACGCGGACCCCAGTGCACAGAGCACCCAGCAGTATCTCTGCACGAGGTCCACTATGCACAGGACAAACGGTCTTGGTCTGAGATAGAAATGCGGTCTTCAAAGCAACCTTGAATATTTGCTTCAGCTTGAACAAGCGGTCAAGGCTTTGATCAACTGACTGTGTAAAGAAACACATACACACAAAAAGTAGAACCAAACAATAGACAAATCATACAATATAATAAACAGGCAAACACGAATACAATGTAGCAAAACTGGGAAGTCAAGTTGTAATCAAAGTTTTCAAATATACTGTTCTTGATCACTATGATAAATGTGGTTGCTGCTCTGTTTTTCTGTTCATTAACAACGTTCACGACCCTCTAGCCAAAAGTATGACTGTTTGTGTGGTTCGAGATCAGCTAGGAAAGGTACAAGAAAATACTAAATGAACAGATCCAATGGAAAATTTCCACAGTACGTTACCACATATACAACTACTCAGTGTTTGGGGTCAAGAGTTATTCTGTGTAACCCAAGTACAGGTCAGTGGCACCTCTAGCTACCAGGCCATAAGTAATGAGGGTGGGCCTGTGCTCAGTGCCATGCCGGACAGATGCTAGAGGGTACCAGGACATGGTTCCATCAGTGTGAAGCAGGAGGAGAGTATCCTTTCCAGACTTAGTCACCACTAAGCTCGCCTACATTTGTAAGGTCATCTTGGACAGACCGCCTTTCATCTCTGGTTAGGAGGTAGGTTATGCTTCTTGGGGTGCTGGGTCAGTGTCTGTGGCCTGTTTGGGGTGGCCCGGGACCTCCATGTAAGCATACTCAGCAGCAGAGTTTTAGCAGAGCATCAGTCCTACCCTGTAAATGTAAATGAGTAAATGGGCCACACTCACATCCATTTTCAGGAAGTGCCCTTGTAGGGGCCTCACAAGTCTGTCTCAATGTCGCTCTTGGAAGTGCTAGGGTGGGGTTCCAGTTTATGTTCCTTGATAGTTGAGTAGCAGCCAACAGCCAACCAGTGTAGGTGCATAGTTACAGTTACATACTCAAGTCAGGCCAGTTAGGTTGGGGCAGGTTTTCTCTCCTAGGAGAGGATGCTGGATAGAACAGACTTGTTTTGATCCCAGGTTAAGGGCGTTTTTAGGGTTTAGGGTGGCTAAGAGTATTGGGGTAAGGGTATTTTTAGGGTTTGGGGTGGGGTAAGAGTATTAGATTGGGTGCTAACGGTATTTTTAGGGTTTAGGGTGGGTAAGGGCATTTGGGTGGTAAGTGTTTTTGAGGGTTTACGGAGGGTAAGGGTATTTATGTGGTAATTGTATTTTTAGGGTTCAGGCTGGATAAGGGTATTAGGGACGGGTAAGGATTTTCATGCATCTCCCCACAGGCCTTGGGGAAGAAGAAGTGATGTATGCATGATCTGTAAATGTCTTTTAGGCAGATAGCATCTATCCTTCATTTACACACATCCTTAAGAACAAGTGTACTGGAGATTGTCGTGATAACTTCTCCACTTGTGCATTGGTGTGAATGCAACCCCATGATGATTGTTTGGATAGCTGTTCATCAAAAAACTGAAATAAGAAGTGCTCCACGTTATCCAGTGCACAAGAGTGTACCAGGGCGCACTATGTTGCACTCTGTTTAAACTTTTAGGGACCAGGGATTAGGGTCTCTCAATTAATGCCAAAAAGAAGAAATAAAGAAGACATTTAGGATACAAAAATAAGTGTACTGGGTGGTAAGTCTGCTGTGGCTTTTCGTTCCTCACACAGTCTAGGACCTCCCCTCTTTCTGCCCTAAGCAGGTTTGTCTGCTCCTTCCACAATACTCATAGTATTAAGTGTTGATTTTCATATGCTTTATTTTTTATTGCACCCTTGAATAATATGGTGACTATTTGCCATGCCTGTGAATCACAGAGCAGTTAACACAAAGCGAAGGCTGGGCCCACTCCCTGTTGTTGCAGTAAATGGATTACAGCCCATTCCAAACTGGTGTCCGTGAATCTGAGAGCAGACCAGCTTCAGCCAGGGCAAGCTCCCTCCCTACCTGTCTGGACCTTTGCAGTTATGAATCTGGATGACGCGCTTGGTTGCCCACCCGTAGTTTTCGCGAAATGGGAGCTATTTTAGTGTGTGCTGGCAGCCAGGAAATACAAATTGATTCACAGTAATGGAGAAGAGCCTGACGCCTTTGCCAAGCAGAAGTAAGTGGATGGATCTCTTGTGCTGGAGTTTCTTAACCACATCAGAGAACACTTTTGTTCTCAGCCTGTGGACCTAAAACAATCGAAGGACATTTCTTTAACAATTGCTCCACTGACCGATCAGACACTCTGGCATATCATAAAGCACAAGTGTAATACCGAATGAGGTGGAATGTATGTAGGAACATCCTTGACAAAAATCACCTTTATCATAAATACTTTTTGCAAATGTATTGTCACATTATCAGGGGTCTCCAACCTTTTGTGGACTGGAAGCTACTTCTGGTCATTGAAAACCATCCTGAGCCAGGCCTAATAGAAGGACGTTCCATAAGGGTACATAAAGTCAAAGTAACATAAGCACTGCCCCTAGAGTATCCCAGTCCTGCTCCAGTCAACACAGAGCATTCACACTTATTGCGAGGCTCATGCAGACTTCGTAGTTATCTACAACTAAACATATTTATGTAGTGACCACCACACCGTACAGCAGTAAGACAACAATGACACACAAATGAATTCATGGTGAGATTGCTTTAAGAAACCGGGCACTCTTAAACAAAGGAAGACAGAAAAGTAAGAAAGCAATGAAGAATGGAAGAGAAAGGAAAGAGAGAAAGAAAGAAAGAAAGAGAAAATAAGGAGAGGAAGAAATGGAAAAGAAGATGGGGTAAAAGAAAATTAATCGTGAAGAAAGGAAGGAGTAGAAAAAGAAAGCAAAAAACAAAGAGAGAAAGAACATAAGGAGGGAAAAAGGAATGAGGTGAAGAAGGAGAGAAAAGAAGAGTCAAAGAAAGCCAGCGAAAGAGGAGATACAAAGGGCCAGATTTACAAGGCCCTAGCGCCTCTTAGTGCCACACTAGTGTAATTCTTTAATGCTAATGTGGCGTTAAGGAGGCCATTCACCTTCGCTATATTTACAAAGTGGCGCAATGTATGCAAGTGGGGCGTTCCCCATAGGGAGGGCCGTAAAAATGGTGCAGTGAAATTTATAACAACTCACTGCGTCATTTTTAGGACGGCAGGCATTAAATGACGTGCCCATTACTTTCAATAGGGTCCCTTTGCTCTGCAGGATTAGCGCCACAATTTATGGCGATAATCCTGCAAAGTACCACAATAGCGCCATAAATTTTGACTCAATTGTCCTAACGTGCGCCATGGTGTGCCGTATTGCAAACACAGCGCACAGTGTCGGGGGGGCACAAGAAAAGTGGCGGATCACAGCTGAAGCGCCACTTTCTTGTAAATCTCGCTCAAAAAGAGAAAAGCAGTGAGAAAGAAAGAGGAATAAATGAGTGAGAGAGAGAAAGGAAAAGAGTGAAAGAAAGAGCGAAAGAAAGAGAATGAAAAAGAAGGCAGAAAAAAACGAAAAAGAAGAGGGAGAAAGATAAGGGCATTAGAAAAAGAAACAAAAATGAGAGAATGAGATAAAAAAGACATAGGAGAAGGCAGAATAGCAAAGAGAAAAAAAGAAAAAGAAAAAGGAAGAATGAAGAAATGAAAGCTAAACAAAGGAGAAAGAAGAAACAACGGAAAAAAAGGAAAAAGGCACAAAAAAAGAAACAGAAGTAGTGAAAGTAGAGAAAGAAAGGGGTAGAAATAAATACAAACAAAAGCATGTCAGAAACAAAAATGAGGGAAGTAAAGACAAAAGAAGAGCAAATAGAATACAAGTCGAAAATAAAAGAGAGGAAGAAAAAGTAAGAAGGAAATAGTTAAAGGAGAGGAAGAAAGAAAGAAGATAAGAAATAAAGAAGCAAAGACCAAGAAAGAAAAAGCATAAAAGTGAAAGAAAGAGAAAAACAGGAAGGGAGGGTAAGGAGGGAATGAAAGAGGGGATGAAAAAATTAAGTACTAAGGAACAGAAAGGAGAGAAAAGAGAGGGAAGTACAGTGAGATAGGAGAAAAGGAAACAAGAGTGAGAGGAAGACAACAAGAAAGATAGGACAAATAAAGAAAGAAGACAAATAAGAGTAGTTGAGAAAAAAAATTGAAAATGAAAGAAGGAAGAAAGGAGAAGAGAATCGGAGAGGAAAAGAAAAATGAGAAAAGAGAGTGAAAGCAAGCAGAAACAAGAAAGAACTGAGAAAACAGAAAGATGGAAAAAAGAAAAGGAGAACAGAATAGTGAAAAAGGAAACAAGTAGCGAAAGAAAGAAAAAACAAAAGAAACAAAAAATACTTTTTCAAAACAGAGTGGGCTACATGTTAGAGTATTTTCAGATTCAAAGGCCCCATGGAAAGCACTGCACGGTGTTTAAAGGGCTGCTTTAGCATTTGGGAGGCTGTATATTGTCAAAACAGCTCACAATTATCATGTGTGAGCTACTCAGAAGCAGCCTGAAAGCTACTGGTAGCTCGCAATTGACCTATTGGAGACTCCGGGTGTATATATTCTACTATTAACTCCAATAGGGCGATATTCTTATGCACAATGTTTAGAACACAATATTTTTGTCAGAGAATATTTGGTCTACAATATTCTATCAGCATAACCCTTGTTTTTGCTGCTGAAGTAATTGAAGGGTTATTAGGCTCAGCTCCCACCTTTTTTCAAAATTAAACTAGAGCGTGGCTAATGTAGGCAGCTGAGCAGCTGTGGCATCAGAAATGCAGTCGTGTTTGATTATGTGAACCACATATTGAAGTTGTCCTAAAATGCTCCAAAATGCTGACACCCTTTTTGCATTTACTGCCTAGTGTCGCATTAAAGACTCTCAACCACCTTTTGGAGTCATGCAAGAAGGAATAGACTGTTTTAGACTCCTGGGTTTCATTGAGCTACTTAGCATATTCCTTTCTTCCTTCTTTTTTTGTCTTTAGGTTCTTTGCTGGGAACCACTTTTGCACTAACTATTGAGCAATGGATTAATTCCAGCGTCCCTTCACTGCACATCTTCAATTCCCAAGTAAGAGACTTTCGGGCATCACTAGAATCCCACTTCATCTTTCATCTTTCTCAGCAGAAACCCACATCCTTTTGTTCAAAAGAATATTTCCTCTTCCATAGGGTCAAAAGTAGGCCTGCCAAGGAATAGCCCAGAGTTAGGGGGCAGCTGACCAAGCCCGACAACAGCCTCAAGTCTCTCAACACCATAGAGGAATGACTATGCCAAGACTTCAACAAATGATGAGCCAATGACCATTCATGTTTGCCTGCTTCTGCATCTCACATGTAACTCACTTGTGGGTGCTCGATGTCATGAAAGGAGATTTTGTGAATCATTGTTTCAGCATATCACTGTACTACAAAGCCTGGTTTGCCAACCAATTAGCCTGTCCAGGGTAGACACTGCGCTAAAGAAAGATGTCATTCCAGTTCAACAGAAAGAACAGAGTTTAGGACAGTTAATTTTCTTGAAATAGTTAAAGAAAACTGTGTGTCATATTTGTTTTCAGATTATATTTAAAGCCATCTATTCCTTGTTACTTTCCCACAGATTTCCTAGCTGCCCACTACCTCTGCAATATACTGCTTCACATTCCTATATATCCATACAGTCTATGGTTTGATTGTGGAATGAGCATTTCCAGTTCCAGGTCTTTTCCTTTGGTCCTTCTTTACTTGTCTCGCATGTTCTCAAAAGGGCCTTGTTGCACAAGGATCGAATTGATGTTTTCTTCCCTGGATGATTGATTGGCCTATGCTACTTATTTTTCAAGATTCAGACTGTAGGAAATCCACCTTTATGCATTGTCACTCCCTATCTTTTGTATTTTGCTGGATTCTATTTTATTGCTACGTATTCGATCCTGCACACTGGGGCACTGCTGTCTGGTACCAGTGTATGTGTTCTGATCCCTAAAAACACAGAGAAATTGGCTAATCCTTGATCAGCTTATTTAACTTTTCTATAAGGCCATAGTATATAGTGGAGATATCCACTTATGCATGAAAAGTCAACTGACACATGTGGACTGTAGCACTTATTGTGCCACTCACTGGAGTGGCAAAAGAAAAGAAGGCTTCAGGCTACCATTGTAACCTGACTGCTGCAGAGTAAAACCTGCAGTGCGACATGTTAAAATAACCCTTTCTGAAAGGTAAAAAACTCCCTTATAAATATTAGTAAGTCATCCCCATGAAGCCCACAAGGCAGGGTGCATAGTGTTTAAAAGTGGGACGTGTAGAAAATGAATGTTACTATGTCCCTACAGTGACTACGACTGTGTCTCAGTAATGGGACCAGACAGAAAAGAAATTAAACCACTATTTTAATAGTTATTAAGAAACCAATTCAATGGTGAAGTCAGATTCTTAATAAATATTAAGCAAAAGTAACATTTAGAAAGCCACTCTTTACCTGCCTGAACTGGCAAATGGCTAATAATCATAAGTCTGTACCAGCTTTTAGGTTGTGCTCAGCCTGGAATAGGTGTGAATGAGGTATGACATGCCTCCCCGGAGAAAACAATAGGCTGACCTGAATGGACAGAGATGACTCCTCTGAACTTCACAGAATATTCAGAGTGGGGTTTGTGGGCGTCCTGTGACATAAAATTAACAAATCCAGCTTGGCAGGTTTGTTGAGCCACATGTAAGACTTGGGGCACTCTTGAAAGAGTGACAGTTGGGTACCAAGACAATTCTAGTGTATCCACTGTTTGGATGCTGAAGGGCCCTACTTTTGTTCTACCAGGCTTCTGTCTCTGAGTTTGTTGTGGATGTAGTGCCTGTGTGAAACTGGATTTTAGTGTTAGGTGTGGGAGGGCACTATGATTACCACGGTCCACTCCCCACACACATCCCAGCTCTCAGAGCCTGTTTAGTGTTGCTGAAGACTTTTGCCATCTTGAACATGCCCTGACATGTGGCATTTTGGGCCTGTTTGTAGTAGGGAAAACAGGAACTGCTACAAAAGTGGATAGAGTAAACCCTGGGATAGTTTTCCCGATCAGTTATGGAGGAGCCAGGAGTCACCCCACCCTCTAGGGGCCAGGCATAAATATGGCATCCACAGGCAGCCTCTTCAGAACACTTTCTAGACCTGCAGAACATCAGAAAAGAATAAGACCTGCTGTCTATGATCTGAGAGGAGCCCCGAAGGACTGGACTTGCTCCCTCTTATAAACCGTACATTCCAAGGGTCAGTTGACTGACCTCTTGTGTGGCTAGAGGAAGACAACAAGCTGCAAGAGGTTTTTTTCTGGAAGTACCCAGCTGACCAGTTGCAACTGGACCTGGACTGGACCATGTTATTGGCCTCTGCCAGACACCCTGTGATACTCTGTATTTACAGGCCCCTAGCGCCACAAGAGCGTCACTTTTTGGGGGACTGAGTCTGACCCACGTGTAAGGAACTCTGTCACCCTAAATCCGGTTGTTGCTCCGGCTAACTAGCAGTGCCTCATTTCTCCCACGGGGAAGAAATGATTGGGCAGCCGAGCGCATGACATCTTTGGAACTTCTCAGGGAAGTCGTGGTCACTCAGATCCAAACCAACTCTCTCATTCACTATATGGTCTCATATACAAATGACAAAGACAGTATAAGTTTTATATAATGTTTTAATAAAACGACTGTATTTTAGATATTAAGGCGTGAGCCGCAATAACCAGAACAATACAACATAGTAGGATTGATATAGTAACCAGGAGAGTAAAACATAGAAATAAAGCTATCATAATTCCTAACCGTTTCTACTCTCCCTCTGCTTGTTCTATTTAGAGCACAGCATGTTAAGCTTTCAGCTTGCCTTTCTGTATCACCAGGGAGACGGACACACTCATACCTGAGCAAAGGCCTGTGATCTGGTTCAGCATCTGCAACGAGGCAGTCAGCGTCTAGTTGTGGTTCCCTGGTCGGAATCTCCCTCTTGCATGTATTGGGACAAGGAAGTGATTTTATAACTAACATGTCATCGTGATCACAAAATGTTCCTACGCAGGAATGGCAAGTCTAGACTCCTACCACGTCTATCGGCAATGTACCAGACTGTATCCTTGACTAAAGCACAGAGTGAATATGTTATGAAGAACTCCAGTGCTGAAGTAGGCAAAACAGTGTGATATGAATAAAAAACAACACCGTAGAACTGGCTATTCTGTAAAATAACAGTACGAAGCCTAATAGAAAGCATTTAGAGAAAAGTGCACAGAGGCTCTAAGCTGTTAGCAAATGAATAAAATATATTTAGGGCAAAGTGCACAGAGGCCTAAGGCCTGAAGCTAATGCGCAAAATATACGTAAAACTGACCACACTACACCCTCCCCTTGTCGGTAGCAAGTGGTTCCAACAACATAAAAAAAAACATGACCTAAATTTAAACCCAACATTTCGACAAGATGAGAAGACAACAAAGTCATAAATTTAGGAAACATGTGACGATAGAGCGAATTGCAATATAGTGTCAATTTAGTCAGGAGAGAGAGAACAAAAATCCAATTGTCAAACAGAAGCAATAGAACGTAGAAGCTCCTCCACTTCGAGATATGTGAATATCGGAAGATCCACGCCACAAAGTACCATGGAGCAGGTGTGTTCCAAAGCCCCAAAACCATTCAGGGCGGCACCCCGTGTAGTGCCACGGAAAGAGACAAAACCATCTTCCTCCAGGAAGGGAATCTCATAATCCGCTTCACGAAGCAAACGCAACCGCAGTGCACAAGTCTGGGAATGAGCCCTAATCGGGAACATCAACAGATCAAGATCAACCACTGGAGAGCGCTGCAGTGAGAGACAGAAAGCCAGTGCATGTTCAAACGAGCACCAAAGGCATCGAAACACGGGTTGCACACAATCCAAAACCGGTCGGAACGACAAAGACCAGTCACACTCCAAATGAGCCATGAGTGTTGCTCCAAAACGCTGCATCATGCGTTCACGACACAGCTGCGCTGACGGGAGCAGCAATACAGGATCTCGTTGCGGCGGGACAGCCATTGCGAAAAAATAGCAACAATAGCAAAACTCCAGCCAATAAAGCCAAAGTAATTGGGAAACCCCCAAAAATGCTTCAGAAAATAGAGTGTATAGTCGAAGGTATCAAACCGAATACGGAAGAGAAGGTGTGAACGAAACCAACACCAACGGCTTTGAAAAAATGAGCAATACCAGCAGTGCTAGATGCATTAAATATACGTCCCACAAGTTCACCGAAGTGACTCGGAAAGTTAGTATTCAAAAGGGACTGTATCTCCGCCGATGACCTTGCCACCTGAAGTGCGTAGGTCTCGCTAGCAGATGTAAGGGCCACATGCTTTTGAAACAATAAAGCTTTCAGCCGACTCAACTTGTCGAAATCAACCTTGGAAGTAGCAATATGAGGCCAGATGTCCGCTACCTCCCTAAATTCAGTAGGGGGAAACAACACATTCCCGCAGCACGTAACGGCCTTGTTGACGACAACGACGTAAACTATTCCTGCACGCATGCCACAGCAGCGTTCGCTGTTAAGAACAATGTAACTGCCGTTAGAAAGCACCTGGAAAGTGTTTTTAATTACCGGGACTGGAACTCCCTTCAGATAACAAGCTAAGTTAGCAATCGAAGCATTACACGCTCCGTGCAAGGACAGCTGTTTACAAACCATGGAATGGCTAACAGAAGCTTCGCATTCGCTACCGCTAAGAAAAACTTCCCGCAAACCATTAACACATCTGTACTGAAAAGGAAGCTCCCACACCTCGTGTATGTAACTGTCACCCAATAGTTCATATCTACCCACCGGAATGTGCTTCAAACAAGAAGTAAATTGCAGAGTGGAGATAGGCAAATTAATAACCCCATGAATCAACCACTCAGCTGACGGAATCTCAGCCACCGTAAAAGGCAGTTTCTCCAACTTTTCAATATTTAACATAACATACGTCGCTTCCTTCTTAGCCATCAATTGTTGTTGACGAGTTAAATTAAAGGAGATAAAGATCTCTCTGGCACGAATGTGCTGCCATGGAACGCGACCCGCCTTCAAGGTCTGAAGAGTCCAACCCAGCTGCATGATAGATCGTGTCTGACTCTGCCCATGATATAAAGAAGACATGTCTGATTTTATAATGTCAATAGCAGAAGAGACAATGCTGTCAATCGTGTAAACACGGTCAGAAAGGGTATGCATGCCATTATCAACAACAGACAAAGGGCCTGATTCTAACTTTGGAGGACGGTGTTAAACCGTCCCAAAAGTGGCGGATATACCACCTACCGTATTACGAGTTCCATAGGATATAATGGACTCGTAATACGGTAGGTGGTATATCCGCCACTTTTGGGACGGTTTAACACCGTCCTCCAAAGTTAGAATCAGGCCCAAAGTCTGCAGCAGATTTTCTTGATCAATCTGTCTTAACCGGGCTGCAGCCTCCTGCTGGGAAAGTTTCCAAAACTCATTATACACTTCGTATAAGAACCTTTTTCTGACAAGAAATCTTGTAAATCAGTACCATTAGACAGTAACCTGAGGTGTGACTTAACTGCACCCAGCGTGGAGTACTTCAACCATTGTTGACAAAGTTTCCCCACACTGTATGTAGTTATTATATCTGCATGTTCTGGTGAAATGTAACGAGGGTCTGCCCTACTAGTCCTGAACCCCCCAGAAGAGGTAACAAAACGTTGATGACACTGATTAGTGTCTACAGGCCACAATAACCACCCGCCCGGATGTAACGATGAAGCGTTAAGCGTACCATTCTGGACCCAATGCGTAAATTCACTAAAGGTAGCATTCACATAGTGCTGCCAGTTATTTAATTTAGAAGGGACAGGTATTCTAGGCAAAGTCAATTCTCTAATCGACGGTCCGTCTGCCTTATTTAGAGTTAAGCAGACTTTCAGTCTACAGACACAGGAGACTACAGTGTCTCTACCACCTATACACACTTCTGATGGTGTAAGGGCTGTCAGTGGTTTCACCATATGTCTGATCGCCATATTTAGATTGGGCAGGCACATGGGCAGCCTTCATTGTCTGTCACCGCCATAAAACAAATGTGGCAGGAAGGGGAACTGAAACATTTTAAATGACCCCCACGTTGTGGGAGAATGCTACCATGGCAGGGGTTATTGCTCTTTTTATTTTCAAAAAGAAAATGCTGCTTTTGGATTTTCTTTTTGAAAAAAAAAAAGTTGTAAGGTTGATGTACGGCTCCATGATGTTGATGGAGCCATTCGTCAAACTTATAGTGCATTTCAAGAATGGCAGTTCCTGTAAATGCTATAGATGTCGGCAGAGCACATCTCTAAATATGACTGTGGAGTACACTTGCCATGGCAGGAATAAAGTTCTCCACCATAGGAATGGTAATTTATCAATCCACCAATAATTAAATAAGCCCCTAAATCAGAATTGGCTGAACCCAGTTGGTGTATCCTACCCACACTCCACCGTGGTCAGCTTGTAATCCCAGTGTACTGTAACAATAAATTATCTTTGGCATCTAGCACTTTTTGGCACTATTTCTTCTCAAAACTTAAAAAAATCATATCCCCAATTCCCTTTATTGGATTTCTATATTTTTATGTAATTTTGCTTATTAACTGTAACTCTATTTTTAAAATGTGGACTGGGGTCTTCATTGTTTTCCATTTTGATATATTACTGTTTAGTACTGCTTAAATACTTTACACATTGCTGTAAATTATGTCTGTCTGGTGTGCCATAACTAGTAAGGGGTTGAGCTCAAGTTAGTTAAGTGACTTAAAGGGTTCACCCTGACAAGAGTTGTGCATACTGCTTGAGGTTGGCTGTTGCTCAATCGAAATAATAATCTTGCTTCTTACACAGACCAATGTCCAGGGGACATTGAAGTCCTTCAGTCCTTCGGCTTCCTGGCATGTTGGTGGAAACTCTTCCTGGGCCTTCAGAATACAAGCATAATACTGAGCACAGTGGAAGGCATAGTTTCTCTTAACAGGCAGCTTATTGGTATCTACAGTCAGGGAATGGCTATGTGTTCATGGTGGTGATGATGGTAGTAGTTCCCTGGGTCCATCTTCACCTGAAGCAACTTGTCAAATATCCTCTTGCCACTTTGACCCAAGAGCAAGAATATGGAGGCACTTGTTCCAGTGTGCCACAACATCAAAGATAAGGAGATTTGAAAGAAACCTGATGAAATATTGAATATGAGTGTTATGTGTTCCAGGGTTATGCATCAGAAACCTAGTGAGTCTACGGATGCTTTGAAAGCACCTCTTAAATATGATCAGTTTGAAAAATACAATTGTGAAGAAGCTTTGAAGTCTCAAATATTCTGACCATAGTTTATGCACCTCATTCTCCTGATGCCCATGGGTAGGCAGTGAACCACCAAAGACATACCAACTGAGGTCTTGCATGCTTAACTGTGGAGTGCAATTAAGACCCGCCCATCATCCCAAAAGGCCATGAAGGAATGAACTCTACATGGATACATACTCCAACAGGTAGGAGGAGTGTCCCACTCTTGAGGGGAATGTAACATGCAGACCAAGGTCCATTTTAGAAGAGTATGCGGACATAGCAAAAAAAGACCAACCCTCATCAGTCACCTCTTTTTTACCACTCTGCAACTCTAGACCTGCTTGTCCTTCACACAAATTAGGTCAGTCAGTGTCTGAGAAATCACCATTGAAAGCAGAAACGGAAGTGGCGCTTTCATACCTGTGGAATAATTGCAGCGATTTCTTCATTTTAAACAGCGTACTATCTGATGACAATGACACCATTAAACTGCTGCTGGACATTGATCTAAATCCCCTTTCTAGAGGACACAGAAGCAATAATAAATGTAAAGACTCATAGCGATAGAGTTAGGTGATGTCCCACAAGTGATTTGTAGACGTACGGCAAGAAGCGAAATGTCTGAGACTCCTGATGTCCACCAAACATTTCCCAAAACTATTTCCGGGTCACTGCAAATTGAAGACTAGACGCCTTTGACTACACATCAATGACACTATCAAACGCATGACACAACAATTTAGAAGTCATTGCTTTCAGCATTCAGAAGAAGGTAGAAGCTGACATTAACAGCCTCTTAGAACAGCACGTTATGTTAAATTAGTGATATGTGGTAAAGTACACATTTGGGGCTAGCCAAATAAGGTAGATCTTGCAATAGCACAAACTACCAGAATGATATTAATAATCACCGAAGTTTAAGACTTAATAATTTGCAACTGTGACTTGGGTTTCCATGCACAGACTTGAACCAGCTTTTTCACGCTTTTCTGAAAGGAAGCAATTCTGTTTCAGTCTTTAGCTAAATCGGAATGCGCACTGCCCACTTTCCATGCGCCCCTTAGCGCCCCCTACTGCCACCTTGTGTGTGCCGTATTTAAAATTCAGCGCACCATGGCGCAGGGTAGAGGGCAATAGCATAATTTATTTTACACTATTGATGTACTCTGCAGGAGTAGCGCCAACATTTTTGCGCTACTCTTGCAAAGTACATTGGGGCCTATTAAAAACAATGGTAAGGCCCCCTTTTAACGCCTGCTCTGAGCAGGCGTTAAAAGTGCCAAAAAAAATGGTGCAAGGAAATCTCTTTGATTTCCTTGCGCCATTTTTCGTTCCCCCTAATGGGGGAACGGCCCCCTTGCATGCATTTTGCATGGCGCAGGCATAATGTGGCGCACAAGTTTTCAAAGTGGCACAATGCATTGCGCCACTTTGTAAATATGGCACAGGAAAAATGCCACTTTAGCGCCGCCTTAGCGTCAAAAAGGGGCTCCTAAATCTGCCACTTTGTAACCAGTTTAAAAGTGTCACTTAGTAGTAAATTTGTAATCTAGGCAGTGGCAATCCACCCCCTCCCTGGTCTAGTTGGATGGCCTGCATTTTGAGCCCCAGCTTTTTTCCTTGCAAAATAAAGTGACACATTCCTGCATCGATTGTATCAATAAGTATTGTGAAACCTTATCACAGCGTTAGTAAAAACGAAGAGCAATAACGGTAAAATATTCACTTTTATCAGAGCAACCCGGCTTACAATTTATAAGAGCGGATTATCCCGTTGTTTGAAAAAAGCATGGACTTTTGAAAGAGTGGAAACCTAGGAGTGTATAAATCTTCGAATTTGGAGTGACGAGTTCCTAGGTATCTTATGGAGCGAGCAGAATGATAATAGGCTCGCATTGTTGTAGGAAGGATCTCTGGTGAACAATTAAATAGGAGAGCCTCAGATTTTAACTGATTACTCTTGTAACCACTGATATTCTTAAATTCTTTAATTTTTGGCAAAGGCTCGTTGAATATTTGATTTCTGTGCTGCTAGATAAAGAACCATGTAGTCAACATATACTTTGAGTTTGTCTGTGTCATTTGCAGGGGGCTGATACTGTGATCTTGACAAATGGCACAGCCTAATGGTTTGATGAGGAGTGAGAATAAAATAGGAGACAATGGACGCCTTTGCGTTTGAGTAAAGTGTTTGTAAAAGCTGAATGAAGCTTAAAGTAAAAGCTAGGGCAAACGCTTTGTCTGCTTCTAGCATTATGACCCTTGTCTTAGTGTTTTAGGTTGAAAAATAGTCTATGGCTTGAATTAGGTAATTTGTGTTGATGGTAACTCCATGGGCTGGGAGAAAGCTATTTTGATCTTTATGAAAAATGTATTAAGTAACCGAGGCAAGCCTGTTAACAATAATTTAGTTATAATCACTGTTAAGAAGGCTTTTTGGGCGGTAAGAATTTATGTCTATGTCAGGTTTGTTCTTTTTTTTTTTTAAACTGACTACGACAGATTCTGTAAATGTAGGACTAAAAATTGGCTTAACTGCGGCAGAAGTTCTTATAAACTTCTGCGGGCATCCCGTCCTTGCCACAGGCTTTGGCGTTGGGGAAAGATTTCACAGCCTGTTGCACTTCTGCCATAGTTATTGGGGTTCACCTGATTTCTATCTGGTCTGATGTTATTTTGGTATGTCAGCGCCATCTATCCAGCTTATAATGGACTCTAAAGAAGGGTTATGAGATTCAGAATAAATCTAGAATAGTGGTCTTGCTAGCCCATCTGACCTTAATAAGTAAATTTACAAGGGAACACGAATAGGTTGATGAACCTTTTGACTCGCAAATAAGATGTTCCCACCATAACTCCAGTACATGCTGATCAATAATCAATCAGTAACATCAATAATCAATGAACGTCAGTAATTGTCACACACCATGACTTCTCAGCCATGAATAACCACACCTTTCATAAAAGGATATTTATTTCCCTATATTAAGAATGCTGATGTCAGGTAAATTAATCTCAAAATCAAATGATAAACATACAGAAACAACACTGGCTGTTCAAACTAGCGAAATAAACGCAATCTAATCAAAGCTTGAACTACTACACATTCTAAGGTTATAGTGCAAATTAATAATAAGAACAGTTGCGCAAATTATATCACATACATTTAGATTCAGCAAAGAAAAGCATCAAACGTTATTCCCTATTGCAGACTTTTATTAGTGAGAATCCTTAACTAACACCAGATTAGCATCAGCATGCTAGGCTTCATGCAAAACAATTTAGCAAACAAAAAATTTGGAAAACATCTAACTATGGCTCTATCAAAACAGTGCGGTTGGTATCTAGAAAGAAAAAAACAAATAGGCATAACAAACACATGGGTACAAGAATACCTCTCCTCAGTTGGATCAGCAAGCTAAGATAATCTTCGTCCTCAGGACATCAGTTCAGTCAGCAAGCCATCAGGATTCAGCATCAAAGTTCAGAAAACGCAAAGTCTTTAAGCAGCTCGAAAGAATAGAGGTAAACCCTGAAGAAAAATAGAGAGAATGGCTTGGCAAATGGCAAAATACGCAATGCTGGTTTCTTCTCAGTGCAGTCCTGTTAAGTTAAATTCCCTAAAACAACTTCCCAAGTCCCTATTGGTCAAGGGATCACATGTTCACACTTTGTCCAATAGAACTAAAACTTCAAATCTATGAATTCTACCACTACTCCGTTCACATGTCTCTGATTGGCTTCTCCTGTAATGTCCTCATCATCCGGCTCGTCAGGTTACAATATTGTTGCAGCTTATACTCCAGTCGGTGTCTTCATTGTTCTCCTCCTGAGAAAGTCAGTCTTACGCACATTACACTCATAATGTTACATTTTAGCAAGAACAGCATCTTCTAGCAAGCGGTTCTCATGAGAAAGACCTTTAGCTACCAGCACATTTAGACAGTGAAATGGAAAATCACAGTTTCATTCTCTAACACAGCCATTTTATTAATCGTTAAGAAATACAGTTTGACATGAGGCAGGGCAACTAGGCCAAGACCTCCGCTAAGTTAAGGCCTACAATTAATAAAGCTAATACATAATGCATAACCCTTAATATGACATATTACTCAACAATTCATATTAACAAACCATTAATAAGTATAGTTTGTGAACACTGATGGCCACTCATGGTGATTACATTTTCAAATGAGTGCATTATATTTCTACGTTATTACATTTTCTACACAAATCCAATACTCAAAATACATGAACTCTCATTAAAAACATTTATTAAAACACTGCGCTAGCAGTCCCGAAACGTTTCTGCTAATATATGAGGTTGAGACACCAATGTGCCTGTCACAGGATCCCAAATCGTTTTTATTGCGTTGGTATTGGTTTTGCGTTTGGCAAACCAGGCTAAATATTTGCGCATGTATTCGTTCTCCTCATACCTTTTTGAGAGATATGATTTATGGTTTATTATTTATTTTGCTATGAAAAAATCCTGAAAATTGTCTCTGGCCTGAGCTAGCTCACTCTTTGATCGTAGAGTAGGTAAGAGATCATATGCCCTGCTAGACTCACTCAGAGTCATCTGGAGTTGTAGACATTAACCATCTACAATTCTGAGTTGGCGGAGCTAGGAGGTCAATGTCTAACGCGATTGCTGAATGGTCTGAGAGTGTGCAATGTACAAAAATATATGTACGCGAGGCTGAGTTATACATTTTAGAAAGAGAAGTACATTGCCACTCTTAAGGATGCTCCGTTCATCCAGGGTCTACCAGCCCCAAATCTCACATTTATGTGTGCAATATTTTAAGCGATTTAGGTTTATTTTGGTGTTTAGTGGTGCGAGATGAATCAAGAGAGGTATTCTGTAGGAGGTTAAAATTGCCCCATGTTATTAGAAAACCTGTGGCCCCTTTTAAAGTATTATTAATGTTTTCAAATGCCGAGGGAGAGTCTTCTAAGGGACTGTAATAACTGAAGAAATTGAACAACTGCATTTGCATTTTAACCTTTACCCAAAGCCATGGGGCGGATGGGCCTCTGACGACCCCGAGTATTTCGCACAGGAGCTCTTTAGTAACCAGAATTGCTACCCCTCGAACTGAGGCGTGTGAGGAGGCAAAAAATTAGAATGCTAAATATTAATAGGCATATGTAAATGTGTCTTGTCTTTCAAATGCGTTGCCTGAAAAAATAATACATTTGCTTTCAATGATCTAAACCATGCCAGTATTCCCCAACACTCAGGCCCAAATGTATACTTTTTGACACAAAACTGCATTTGCACAGTTTTGCGCCAAAAATTATAGCGCCAGCTTGCGCCATTCCAGGACGCCAGCCAGGTGCTGTCGCGGAGGCTCTCATTATCCTAATGAGACTACTGGATTTTTGGGCAACAAGATCGTTTACAGTGTGGGGGAATAAGTCTGACCCACGGTGAAGGACCCTTGTCACTCTAAATCCGGGTTATGCTCCGGCTAACTAGCAGTGCCTCATCTCACCTCAAATTTATTAAATGGCGCAATCCGGTCCAAAGGGTGGGCTAGCGTAAAAACAAATTATGTTAGCCGGGTGGGGGTGGCGGTATCGGAGAAGGGGGTTTTGCACCAAAAAATGACGTTAGGCTGGTTAGAGGCACAAAAAAATGCCTCTAACCAGCCTAGCATCATTTTCTGGAGCAAAACCATCCATACCACATGACTCTTGTCGTAGAAACAACAGGAGTCATGGCCACCACTCCAATGGCCAGCACAGGGGTCAAGGAGTCCCTGGGTATGGCCATTGCACCCTGTGCCATGCAGGGGGCCCCAATGATGGCATTGTAATTAAAAAAATAAAAATACTTACCTATACTTACCCTACTTACCTGGGATGGGGTCCTCCATCTTCCGGTGTCCCTCTGTTGTGGGTGGGGGTGTTCCTGGGGCATGAGGAGGGCACCTGTGGACCCATTCCATTGTGTAATTATTTAGCCCCTCCTCCCACCCGTGCGTTATTTTAGCACTGGGGATAAATATGGGGCTATGGAGTTAGTACCATTTTTTAGATGGGAACGCCTACCTTGCATCTCATTGACACAAGGTAGGTTACCGGATCTGAAAAATGGTGCAAACTCCAATATTTTGACGTTAAACGGGTCTAGCATCAAAATATAAATATGGAGTTAGTTTTGCGCTGAATTTGCGTTAAAAAAATGACGCAAATTTGGATCAAATGGAGTATAAATATGCCCCTTAGGGCCTGATTTATGAAAAGTTTGCGTCGTCTTAGTGTCATTTTTTGACAAAAAAGCAGCGCAAATTTACAAAATATAATTGGATTTTGTAAGTTTGCGCTGCTTTTGTGTCAAAAAATGATGCAAAGGCGGCACAAACTTTTCATAAATCAGGCCCTTAGTTCTATTGTTCAGACCACTGACATTACAAGATATGATTTTCCGCATTCTAAGAGGCATATCTTATCTTACGGTTACAGGGTTAAGCTCCGGACAATGAATCCTGACAATTCTAGAAGTTCTGCTGCATTTTTTGTTGTTACCTGGAACCGACACACTCTTATCATGCTCACACTCCCTTCTCCCATTGCTCTCCCTCCTCTCCTTTGCCCCATCCCCTTCTGAGCAGTTGTCCTAGAGAACCTCACCTCCTCAGATCCTCCAATGAGGCTCCCCCTCCCTCCCTTCTGCCACTTTGCGATGTGCCTTGGAATGGCATCCAGAATCTGTCCTTCGGTGATGGCCGCGCTTTCTAATGACACATAAATAGCTGAACCTTGACAGGTGGTTCATTTAGCAATCATGCGTAAATATTGCTATCTTATCACTGTCTTGTACTAAAACAAACTGAGAGCTTAAATGCTAAAAAAAACATTTGGCAATTCTCATTAAGAACATGTATATGGGCAAGTAAAAGTTACTTAGGGCCTGAATCCGTCCCAAATGTGACAGATATCCTGCCCACCGTATTACGAGTTCCATAGGATATAATGGACTCGTAAAAGGGCGGGTGGTATATCCGTCACACTTGGGACGGATTAACACCCTCCTCCAAAGTTGTAATCAGGCCCTTAATCACTAGCTGAGACCAACCTCACTCTCAATAAGAACAAATTTGAATTCTGTCAGCCTTCACCCAAATTCTGTGGGAACAAATTCTTTGGAAATGTACCAAATTTGATTCGCAAAGGAGGGATGCTCTCACATCAGCTGTGACCCCTACTAAGAACTCATTTTTATGGGCATGTCCAGCTATTGTGCTTGGCATATCCAGAAATTTGCGTTTATCAGCATGCTGCTGAGGGTGTACAAGCAAAAAGGGACACCATTTTCTATGGTTTAATAATTGACAAGCCAGTCTAAAGCCACTAGTACATACATTGCAGTAGCCAACAACATGGCTTACTTTGATTTATCCTTGCAAACTAGTATGATTGTAGATGCCAGACCGGTGGAATTGGTTGCAGTCTTTATGCAACTTGCACATAACACCAGCTAAGACCATCCTGTCCATCACATCACTGACAAGCTGACCAAATCAGAGATGGTGGACTCTCCAGAGTAACACTGGTGGTCTATTGTTGGGCCCATTCATGCAACGCAGCACAGCAACTTTACTTGCTGCTTTGCGTTGCATGAACTCTTTGTAACAATGCCCCACAGTTTTTAACTGATGTAATTGAAAAAGAAGACATTTAGGGCCTCATTATGACTTTGGCGGTCATTTCGGATGACTGCTGCGGTAGCGGGCACCAGGAGACCACCATTTTGGCGGTAGTCTGTCTGCTGTATTGAGTCACACATTGAAGACCGCCACTAAACAGCCACAAATCTGACACCGCCAGGACACAGGAGGGCGGTAAAGAGGCGGTTCCACCACCAGCACCGCCAGCCCGACAACTTACCACCCACCAGATTATGAGCCACAAATCACCACAGCGGCAACTACACCTACAACACAATACACACATAACGAGTACACACAAACACCATAGCAGACCATCACACACAACGGAACACCTCCACTCCACCAAGAACCCTACACTGCACCTTTACACACACAAAATCCACCCCTACCTCCAACACAACCACCACCATGTCCTGACAAAAGCACCCACACTTCACAGATGGAGAGTTGAGTGTCATGGTCAATGAAATTGTCAGGGTAGAGCCACAACTGTTTGGAGCACAGGTCCAGTAAACATCCATTGCCTGGAGAATGGAGTTATGGCAGAGAATTGTCAACAGGGTGAACTCAGTAGGCAAACATCCATGCACAAGAGAGGGCATCAGGAAGAAGTGGAATGACCTACGGGGGAAGGTGCATTCCATGGCACCACGTCATCAGATTGCCATGCAGAAGACTGGCGGAGGGCCCTCACCTCCTCCCCCAAAGTTCACATCGTGGGAGAAGGTCTTGGACATCCTGCATCCAGAGGGCCTGACTGGAATACCCAGAAGACTGGACTCTGGTAAGTAACTCCCACTTCCCGGCACACATTTGCCCTGTCCAGCAAGCTTCCACACCACCAAATACTCCCCAATTCACTCTATCACCCACTGCACCTCCCACCTAATCACCTAATGCCCCTCTCCTGCATGCCACACCACCACCCATCCCCAGTGCCCACACAGTCCCTGTCAAGAGCATGGATAGCAGTGCCAATAAGAAGCACCACGACTCCCACAATGCACTAGCCCTTCTACATCAAACCCTGCAATGTGCGCTTCACATCACATCTCTTGCATAAATGACTATTGCACTAGCTACACCAACTGGATGCCTCGACTGAGGGCCACTACATGGCTATGACAGAAATGCAATGGCACAACCCAATGGACAACAAGGCCAAACACAGCTACAGCACTGTCATCAAACCTAATGGCCAACTATCCAGAACAACAACCCTGAAATGGACTGATCATGGGCTTGAAAGTAAGAACCCAAACTCCATGCACAACGTGCACAGACAGGACAATCAACCTTGCCTACACACATACCCTCCTCCTACTTGGGCACCATGCTGCAATGTAGCCATTCCCCCTCACAACTAGCAAGCCTGAATTGTCATGAGCTAACAGGGCACACCTGCATTGTGAACCATCACACAGGACCTGAACCCACCCACTGAGCAAACGTAACCTAGCCTGATTGATACCAACCTTAATGGAGCATGGTACACATGTCACAATCCACTATCCACAAACAATTTTTGCAGTGCTGCATCTGTCATTGCCATTGCTGGGAATCATGTCAAGCCACTGAATGCATCAGACAAAGAGATCACCAATCACAAGTCAACCATTTAACTCTCTCTCACTCCATCCACAGATACCGCTGCCAGTGCCACCACAGAGAGGATACCAGAGATAGCCAGCCCTCCTCAGGATGAAGGCTCCAGTAAGGACAATGTTTCTGGATGTCTGGACACTGACGACCTACCTGGTCCATCTGGGACACCTGGACAGTCTACCATTCCCTGCCTCACCCTGCCTACATCAAACTCCCTCTCCCACCCTGTGGCATCAACATCACAGCCAACCCTTTGACCCCAAACCTGTGACCCAAGGACTGTTCAATTAATTGAGAGCCCCACAGTACAGGGACCTGAGTTGACCCCTCCCACCCAAGACAATGAAGGTCCTGGTGACACTGGGAGTGGGCATACTGTGCCAGGGGCACATGCAAATGCAGGCAGGGGGCATGGGAGGGAACCTGTGGGCCAGAGGACGGGGCACCCAAGGGAGTCAACTGACCAGCAAACCATCTCCCATGTCCTGGGAGCATACCAACAATCCCAGGACAGGATGGACCAGATCATTACCATGTTGGGGGAATACCAAAGGCAGCAGAGGGAATACCATCAGGAGGTCATGCAGCAGTGGCAGGTACACAATGCCACCATGGACTCCATTGCAGGGGTGCTCAGGGACCTCAACATCACCCTGCGTGCTTGCTCCACCCACCAGCAGGCCCCTTTCACTAGCTCCATCACATCTGAACCTTCTACATATGCTGCAGCCAGTGGAATGGAGGCCCTGCCAGGGGAACCACAGGGCTCTGGCACACCTCCCTCTGTAGCAGAAGAACCCCCCAGCAAACGTGGACATCCATCCAGACATCCGGCTGGAGCAGATACCAAGACCAAATCCACTGCCAGGAAGTGAATCTTTCCTGATTTCCCTCCCTTGTGTGCCACTGAGACACCTTGTTGACTGTTCAATGACATTACTCCATTTTCCCATGGCCCTTGGACACTGGACCTGTGCTACCTACAGCTGTGCCACCTACCCTGGTTATTCCAACTACCATGACCCCACTCATCACCTGTTTGTCACAGTGTGCACCATATATTCATATATCACATTTCCCCTGTATGCCAAATAAACACCATTGATCACAGCAACTGCAAATCTGTCTTTATCTAAACATATACAATTGTTATGTATGCAAAATGTTATGTGGGTATGGCCCCCTAAACCACAGGCAGTGTAATGGACAGTATAGGAAGGAATCATCTGCAGAAGACACATTACAACAGATATGTCCCAGGGCAGATGTAAGGGAGTCACTGTTCCAGCCACACACTAGAGTATTTTCACTTATACAACCTGCAAAATAGACCATGATAGAGAGTTCCATCAGTATAAAAGGCATGGTGCCACACAAAGCACATGTGCAGGTCATAGTTGTCCTGTCCAGTGTAGATTGCTACCGAAGCAGGCCACAACAGATAGTGGTGGTCATTACAACCCTGGCGGACGGTGTTAAAGCTCACAAAACACCGCAAACAGGCCGGCGGACCAAAAAAGGGAATTATGACCCTGGCGGAAAATGCCAACAAAGACAGCCACTTTAACACACCGCCCCCCCCACGGCGGTGCAAACAAGCAGCGCGGTGGTCCCCGCCAACAGACAGGCGGGAGACAATGTACCGCCCACAGTATTACAGCCCGCCAATCCGCCACCTTTTCCAGGGCGGATTCTCCGTGGATAAAAACACGGCGGAAACAGCTTTTGCTATGGGAAAACGCTCACCTGAACACATCCCACGAGGAACGAGGACTCCATGGAGCCGGAACTCCAAATACTACCTGCCCTTGTGTTTCTGCTCCTCTACGACCAACAGCTACGTAGGCGCCGAAGACAACGGTGAGTACTGCACCTACGACATAGGGGGGGGGGAGGCAAAAGTTAGGGGGACACCCACCAAACACCTCCACCCTCGCATATTACAGCATACACACCAATGCATTCACAAAAATCAAAGTAACAACCCACAATCCCCCCGGAAGAATGAAAAGACAATGCGAAATTCTGTCAAACATTGTAATGTGGCAATATACATGTCATACAAAAATATACAGATATATATTTGAAAATCAGTCAGAATTATATACAATACGAGAAGTAGTGCAGATATGTACACAACAATGTCCGTGCACCAACAGTCCAAAAATGCATGGGCGAGGCCCACAAAGGATACCTGACCACAATCGGAGAGAACACTGCCGGGGCATCAGATAGAAATACTACAGGCACCTCAGGGGGAAGGGAAGGGGGAGCACCTCAGCCGGATGACTGCAAAGCCAGATCCACGACGGGGCTCCATGCCCAATGATGTATCCTGGGGAGTGCAAAGCCACAGTCTCTCAAGCCTCTACAGTGGGTGGGGTGCCCACTGTTCCATCCTGGGGAGTGCAAAGCCACAGTCTCTCAAGTCTCTACAGTGGGTGGGGTGCTGTAGGAAGTTGGCTCTGTTTGTGCTATTTCAAAGTAAGGAATAGCATGCACAGAGTCCAAGGGTTCCCCTTAGAGGTAAAATAGTGGTAAAAAGAGATAATACCAATGCTCTATTTTGTGGTAGTGTGGTCGAGCAGTAGGCTTATCCAAGGAGTAGTGTTAAGCATTTGTTGTACATATACATAGACAATAAATGAGGTACACCCACTCAGAGACAAATCCAGCCAATAGGTTTTGTTATAGAAAAATATCTTTTCTTAGTTTATTTTAAGAACCACAGGTTCAAATTTTACATGTAATAGCTCTTTTGAAAGGTATTGCAGGTAAGTACTCTAGGAACTTTGAATCATTACTTTAGCATGTATACTTTTCACATAAAACACAATAAGCTGTTTTAAAAGTGGACACAGTGCAATTTTCACAGTTCCTGGGGGAGGTAAGTTATTGTTAGTTTCAACAGGTAAGTAAGGCACTTACAGGTTTCAGTTTTTGGTCCAAGGTAGCCCACCGTTGGGGGTTCAGAGCAACCCCAAAGTTACCACACCAGCAGCTCAGGGCCGGTCAGGTTCAAAGGTCAAAGAGGTGCCCAAAACACATAGGCTATAATGGAGAGAAGGGGGTGCCCCGGTTCCAGTCTGCCAGCAGGTAAGTACCCGCGTCTTCGGAGGGCAGACCAGGGGGGTTTTGTAGGGCACCGGGGGGGACACAAAGTAGCACAGAAAGTACACCCTCAGCAGCGCGGGGGCGGCCGGGTGCAGTGTGCAAACACGCGTCGGGTTTCCTTCAGGTTTCAATGGGAGACCAAGGGGTCTCTTCAGCGATGCAGGCAGGCAAGGGGGGGGCTCCTCGGGGTAGCCACCACCTGGGCAAGGGAGAGGGCCTCCTGGGGGTCACTCCTGCACAGAAGTTCCGTTTCTTTAGGGGCTGGGGGCTGCGGGTGCAGGGCCTTTTCCAGCCGTCGGGAAATGGAGTTCAGACAGTCGCGGTCAGGGGGAGCCTGGGGATTCCCTCTGCAGGCGTCGCTGTGGGGGCTCAGGGGGGACAACTTTGGTTACTCACAGTCGTAGAGTCGCCGGAGGGTCCTCCCTGAGTTGGTTGTTCTCCACCAGTCGAGTCGGGGTCGCCGGGTGCAGTGTTGCAAGTCTCACGCTTCTTGCGGGGAATTGCAGGGGTCTTTAAATCTGCTCCTTGTAACAAAGTTGCAGTTCTTTTGGAGCAGTGCCGCTGTCCTCAGGAGTTTCTTGTCTTTTTCGAAGCAGGGCAGTCCTCAGAGGATTCAGAGGTCGCTGGTCCCTTGGAAAGCGTCGCTGGAGCAGGTTCTTTGGAAGGCAGGAGACAGGCCGGTAAGTCTGGGGCCAAGGCAGTTGGTGTCTTCTGGTCTTCCTCTGCAGGGGTCTTTCAGCTCGGCAGTCCTTCTTTTTGTAGTTGCAGGAATCTAACTCTTTAGGTTCAGGGAAGCCCTTAAATACTAAATTTAAGGGCGTGTTTAGGTCTGGGGGGTTAGTAGCCAATGGCTACTAGCCCTGAGGGTGGGTACACCCTCTTTGTGCCTCCTCCCAAGGGGAGGGGGTCACATCCCTAATCCTATTGGGGGAATCCTCCATCTGCAAGATGGAGGATTTCTAAAAGTTAGAGTCACCTCAGCTCAGGACACCTTAGGGGCTGTCCTGACTGGCCAGTGACTCCTCCTTGTTATTCTCATTATTTTCTCCGGCCTTGCCGCCAAAAGTGGGGGCCGGGGCCGGAGGGGGCGGGCAACTCCACTAGCTGGAGTGTCCTGCGGGGCTGTGACAAAGGGGTGAGCCTTTGAGGCTCACCGCCAGGTGTTACAGCTCCTGCCTGGGGGAGGTGTTAGCATCTCCACCCAGTGCAGGCTTTGTTACTGGCCTCAGAGTGACAAAGGCACTCTCCCCATGGGGCCAGCAACATGTCTCTAGTGTGGCAGGCTGCTGGAACCAGTCAGCCTACACAGATAGTCGGTTAAGTTTCAGGGGGCACCTCTAAGGTGCCCTCTGTGGTGTATTTTACAATAAAAGGTACACTGGCATCAGTGTGCATTTATTGTGCTGAGAAGTTTGATACCAAACTTCCCAGTTTTCAGTGTAGCCATTATGGTGCTGTGGAGTTCGTGTAGAACAGACTCCCAGACCATATACTCTTATGGCTACCCTGCACTTACAATGTCTAAGGTTTTGCTTAGACACTGTAGGGGCACAGTGCTCATGCACTGGTACCCTCACCTATGGTATAGTGCACCCTGCCTTAGGGCTGTAAGGCCTGCTAGAGGGGTGTCTTACCTATACTGCATAGGCAGTGAGAGGCTGGCATGGCACCCTGAGGGGAGTGCCATGTCGACTTACTCATTTTGTTCTCACTAGCACACACAAGCTGGTAAGCAGTGTGTCTGTGCTGAGTGAGGGGTCTCTAGGGTGGCATAATACATGCTGTAGCCCTTAGAGACCTTCCCTGGCATCAGGGCCCTTGGTACCAGAGGTACCAGTTACAAGGGACTTATCTGGATGCCAGGGTGTGCCAATTGTGGAATCAAAAGTACATTTTAGGTGAAAGAACACTGGTGCTGGGGCCTGGTTAGCAGGGTCCCAGCACACTTCTCAGTCAAGTCAGCATCAGTATCAGGCAAAAAGTGGGGGGTAACTGCAACAGGGAGCCATTTCTTTACACAAGCCCCCCCCAGCCCACAGGCCAGGAGACTCAGCCAAAGCTGGGAGAGTCTTCCTAGTCTGTCAGGCGAGGAAGAGTAGAGGAAATAGGCTGGTTTGTTGCAGGGCCTACTCTGCCTTACATCCTCCTGTCCAGGTCATTCCCTCTGGGGAACTGACCCATTTCCACAGTGATAGGACCTAATCTGAACTGCCTCTTGTCTGTGCTTTTAATGTCTTCACCCATCCTCTCTATTTTGGGGTTAGAGGTATCCACCTCTGCTAATCTTATCTTAGCCAGGGTCACCCCTAACTTACCCAAAGAGGTTACCCAGAGCTGGAGTAACCCCACCATGACCAACAGGGTCAGGGGGCCTAACTTGCTATTTGGCATGGGGTCAGACCACCATGCCAAGGATAGTGCAGCCATAAAGGCTAACACCCAGCAGAGGCCACTGACAGCTGTCAGTGCCCAGAACCACACCTTTAGCTCTTTACCTACAAGGGAAGGGGCTAAGTTACAGGTTTCTTTGGGTTCAGGGTGCCTGTCTGCTGTATTAGAATGGGGGGTTACCACATCTTGTAGTAAACACCCTTCTTCCACTCTTTCTTCTGTTAGCTGAGGAGCCACCCACTCAGGCTGAACAGTTGCCTGACTAGCCAGGACTTCTTGTGGGTCAGGTTGGACTTTACCAGTGCCACTTTTGGAGTTCTCCCCTACTGGAGCAGAATCTCCTTGGTTTGCTGGAACCTTGGCTAAAGGTTGTCCACCCTTCCTACACTGTTTTCTTTTCTTTTTCTTCTGGGGCCTACTTGCATTTACTGCAGAGGCAGGAACTCCAGAATCCTTGGGAGAGGACTGGCACTGGACCTGTTCCTCTCTTGGGCTCTGACTAACCTCTGGGTAGTCATTTCCAAGGAGACAATCAAGGGGGAGGTCTGTACTGACTACCACCCTTCTCCAGCTAAAAGTCCCACCCACTTCTATGGGCACAAAAGCCACAGGCCTATCAGTGACCCTGTCTGGGCTAACTCTTACTCTGGCCATCTCACCTGGGATGTACTGGTTTGAGAACACCAGCCTGTCATGCACAATATTGTGACTGGCACAAGTGTCTCTCAGGGCAGTGGCTGGGATTCCATTCACCTGTAGGTGGTGGAAGTGTCTACTTCCCTCTGGAATCTCCAACTCACCTGTTGGGCCCTTTTTCCAGTTGAAGGCTATGAAGACCTCCTCATCTGAGGAGTCATCTCCAATGGCTACACTGGTTACCCCTGGGATTTTGCTAGGGGGTTTGTTTTTGGGACAAGAAGTGTCCTTGGTGTGGTGCCCTGTCTGTTTACAGTTATGGCACCATGCCTTAGTGGCATCCCAGCTCTTACCCTGGTACCCACCTTTGTTTTGGGTTGTGTCTCTGGGCCCACCCACCTGGTCTGGTTTTTGGGGGCCTACAGGGGACTCTTTTTCTTTGTTTCTAGTGTCACCCACTTTCTCCTGGGGAGGCTTTGTAACCCCTTTCTTTTGGTCACCCCCAGTGGAAGTTTTGGTTACCCTAGTCTTGACCCAGTGGTCTGCCTTCTTTCCCAATTCTTGGGGAGAAATTGGACCTAGGTCTACCAGATACTGATGCAACTTTTCATTGAAGCAGTTACTTAAAATGTGTTCTTTCATAAACAAATTATAAAGCCCAACATAGTCATACACTTCATTTCCAGTTACCCAACCATCCAGTGTTTTCACTGAGTAGTCAACATAATCAACCCAGGTCTGGCTCGAGGATTTTTGAGCCCCCCTGAATCTAATTCTATACTCCTCAGTGGAGAATCCAAAGCCCTCAATCAGGGTACCCTTCATGAGGTCATAAGATTCTGCATCTTTTTTAGAGAGTGTGAGGAGTCTATCCCTACACTTTCCTGTGAACATTTCCCAAAGGAGAGCACCCCAGTGAGATTTGTTCACTTTTCTGGTTACACAAGCCCTCTCAAAAGCTGTGAACCATTTGGTGATGTCATCACCATCTTCATATTTAGTTACAATCCCTTTAGGGATTTTCAACATATCAGGAGAATCTGTGACCCTATTTATGTTGCTGCCACCATTGATGGGTCCTAGGCCCATCTCTTGTCTTTCCCTTTCTATGGCTAGGATCTGTTTTTCCAAAGCCAATCTTTTGGCCATCCTGGCTAACTGGATGTCCTCTTCACTGGAGTTATCCTCAGTGATTTCAGAGAGGCTGGACCCTCCTGTGAGGGAGCCAGCATCTCTGACTATTATTTTTGGAGTCAGGGCTTGAGAAGCCCTGTTCTCCCTAGATAGGACTGGTGGAGGGGATTCTTCCTCCAGTTCACTATCATCCTCCTCTGTGTTATCCACAGAGGGGTTGGCTCTATCATACTCTGCCAACAGCTCCTGGAGCTGTACTTTGGTAGGTGTGGAGCCCATTGTTATTTTTCTTATGTTACAGAGTGACCTTAGCTCTTTCATCTGGAGATGGAGGTAAGGTGTGGTGTCGAGTTCCACCACATTCATCTCTGTACTAGACATTATTCTTCTAAAAGTTGGAATGCTTTTAAGAATCTAAAACTAGTTCTAGAATCTAATTCAAACTTTTACAAACTTTTAAACTCTAAAAGAAATGCTAACAGGGACTAACACAAGGCCCTAGCAGGACTTTAAAGAATTTAGAAAACTTTTCAAATTGCAAAAATCAATTTCTAATGACAATTTTGGAATTTGTCGTGTGATCAGGTATTGGCTGAGTAGTCCAGCAAATGCAAAGTCTTGTACCCCACCGCTGATCCACCAATGTAGGAAGTTGGCTCTGTATGTGCTATTTCAAAGTAAGGAATAGCATGCACAGAGTCCAAGGGTTCCCCTTAGAGGTAAAATAGTGGTAAAAAGAGATAATACCAATGCTCTATTTTGTGGTAGTGTGGTCGAGCAGTAGGCTTATCCAAGGAGTAGTGTTAAGCATTTGTTGTACATACACATAGACAATAAATGAGGTACACCCACTCAGAGACAAATCCAGCCAATAGGTTTTGTTATAGAAAGATATCTTTTCTTAGTTTATTTTAAGAACCACAGGTTCAAATTTTACATGTAATAGCTCTTTTGAAAGGTATTGCAGGTAAGTACTCTAGGAACTTTGAATCATTACTTTAGCATGTATACTTTTCACATAAAACACAATAAGCTGTTTTAAAAGTGGACACAGTGCAATTTTCACAGTTCCTGGGGGAGGTAAGTTATTGTTAGTTTCAACAGGTAAGTAAGGCACTTACAGGTTTCAGTTTTTGGTCCAAGGTAGCCCACCGTTGGGGGTTCAGAGCAACCCCAAAGTTACCACACCAGCAGCTCAGGGCCGGTCAGGTTCAAAGGTCAAAGAGGTGCCCAAAACACATAGGCTATAATGGAGAGAAGGGGGTGCCCCGGTTCCAGTCTGCCAGCAGGTAAGTACCCGCGTCTTCGGAGGGCAGACCAGGGGGGTTTTGTAGGGCACCGGGGGGGACACAAAGTAGCACAGAAAGTACACCCTCAGCAGCGCGGGGGCGGCCGGGTGCAGTGTGCAAACACGCGTCGGGTTTCCTTCAGGTTTCAATGGGAGACCAAGGGGTCTCTTCAGCGATGCAGGCAGGCAAGGGGGGGGCTCCTCGGGGTAGCCACCACCTGGGCAAGGGAGAGGGCCTCCTGGGGGTCACTCCTGCACAGAAGTTCCGTTTCTTTAGGGGCTGGGGGCTGCGGGTGCAGGGCCTTTTCCAGCCGTCGGGAAATGGAGTTCAGACAGTCGCGGTCAGGGGGAGCCTGGGGATTCCCTCTGCAGGCGTCGCTGTGGGGGCACAGGGGGGACAACTTTGGTTACTCACAGTCGTAGAGTCGCCGGAGGGTCCTCCCTGAGTTGGTTGTTCTCCACCAGTCGAGTCGGGGTCGCCGGGTGCAGTGTTGCAAGTCTCACGCTTCTTGCGGGGAATTGCAGGGGTCTTTAAATCTGCTCCTTGTAACAAAGTTGCAGTTCTTTTGGAGCAGTGCCGCTGTCCTCAGGAGTTTCTTGTCTTTTTCAAAGCAGGGCAGTCCTCAGAGGATTCAGAGGTCGCTGGTCCCTTGGAAAGCGTCGCTGGAGCAGGTTCTTTGGAAGGCAGGAGACAGGCCGGTAAGTCTGGGGCCAAGGCAGTTGGTGTCTTCTGGTCTTCCTCTGCAGGGGTCTTTCAGCTCGGCAGTCCTTCTTCTTGTAGTTGCAGGAATCTAACTCTTTAGGTTCAGGGAAGCCCTTAAATACTAAATTTAAGGGCGTGTTTAGGTCTGGGGGGTTAGTAGCCAATGGCTACTAGCCCTGAGGGTGGGTACACCCTCTTTGTGCCTCCTCCCAAGGGGATGGGGTCACATCCCTAATCCTATTGGGGGAATCCTCCATCTGCAAGATGGAGGATTTCTAAAAGTTAGAGTCACCTCAGCTCAGGACACCTTAGGGGCTGTCCTGACTGGCCAGTGACTCCTCCTTGTTATTCTCATTATTTTCTCCGGCCTTGCCGCCAAAAGTGGGGGCCGGGGCCGGAGGGGGCGGGCAACTCCACTAGCTGGAGTGTCCTGCGGGGCTGTGACAAAGGGGTGAGCCTTTGAGGCTCACCGCCAGGTGTTACAGCTCCTGCCTGGGGGAGGTGTTAGCATCTCCACCCAGTGCAGGCTTTGTTACTGGCCTCAGAGTGACAAAGGCACTCTCCCCATGGGGCCAGCAACATGTCTCTAGTGTGGAACCAGTCAGCCTACACAGATAGTCGGTTAAGTTTCAGGGGGCACCTCTAAGGTGCCCTCTGTGGTGTATTTTACAATAAAAGGTACACTGGCATCAGTGTGCATTTATTGTGCTGAGAAGTTTGATACCAAACTTCCCAGTTTTCAGTGTAGCCATTATGGTGCTGTGGAGTTCGTGTAGAACAGACTCCCAGACCATATACTCTTATGGCTACCCTGCACTTACAATGTCTAAGGTTTTGCTTAGACACTGTAGGGGCACAGTACTCATGCACTGGTACCCTCACCTATGGTATAGTGCACCCTGCCTTAGGGCTGTAAGGCCTGCTAGAGGGGTGTCTTACCTATACTGCATAGGCAGTGAGAGGCTGGCATGGCACCCTGAGGGGAGTGCCATGTCGACTTACTCATTTTGTTCTCACTAGCACACACAAGCTGGTAAGCAGTGTGTCTGTGCTGAGTGAGGGGTCTCTAGGGTGGCATAATACATGCTGTAGCCCTTAGAGACCTTCCCTGGCATCAGGGCCCTTGGTACCAGAGGTACCAGTTACAAGGGACTTATCTGGATGCCAGGGTGTGCCAATTGTGGAATCAAAAGTACATTTTAGGTGAAAGAACACTGGTGCTGGGGCCTGGTTAGCAGGGTCCCAGCACACTTCTCAGTCAAGTCAGCATCAGTATCAGGCAAAAAGTGGGGGGTAACTGCAACAGGGAGCCATTTCTTTACACAAGCCCCCCCCAGCCCACAGGCCAGGAGACTCAGCCAAAGCTGGGAGAGTCTTCCTAGTCTGTCAGGCGAGGAAGAGTAGAGGAAATAGGCTGGTTTGTTGCAGGGCCTACTCTGCCTTACATCCTCCTGTCCAGGTCATTCCCTCTGGGGAACTGACCCATTTCCACAGTGATAGGACCTAATCTGAACTGCCTCTTGTCTGTGCTTTTAATGTCTTCACCCATCCTCTCTATTTTGGGGTTAGAGGTATCCAACTCTGCTAATCTTATCTTAGCCAGGGTCACCCCTAACTTACCCAAAGAGGTTACCCAGAGCTGGAGTAACCCCACCATGACCAACAGGGTCAGGGGGCCTAACTTGCTATTTGGCATGGGGTCAGACCACCATGCCAAGGATAGTGCAGCCATAAAGGCTAACACCCAGCAGAGGCCACTGACAGCTGTCAGTGCCCAGAACCACACCTTTAGCTCTTTACCTACAAGGGAAGGGGCTAAGTTACAGGTTTCTTTGGGTTCAGGGTGCCTGTCTGCTGTATTAGAATGGGGGGTTACCACATCTTGTAGTAAACACCCTTCTTCCACTCTTTCTTCTGTTAGCTGAGGAGCCACCCACTCAGGCTGAACAGTTGCCTGACTAGCCAGGACTTCTTGTGGGTCAGGTTGGACTTTACCAGTGCCACTTTTGGAGTTCTCCCCTACTGGAGCAGAATCTCCTTGGTTTGCTGGAACCTTGGCTAAAGGTTGTCCACCCTTCCTACACTGTTTTCTTTTCTTTTTCTTCTGGGGCCTACTTGCATTTACTGCAGAGGCAGGAACTCCAGAATCCTTGGGAGAGGACTGGCACTGGACCTGTTCCTCTCTTGGGCTCTGACTAACCTCTGGGTAGTCATTTCCAAGGAGACAATCAAGGGGGAGGTCTGTACTGACTACCACCCTTCTCCAGCTAAAAGTCCCACCCACTTCTATGGGCACAAAAGCCACAGGCCTATCAGTGACCCTGTCTGGGCTAACTCTTACTCTGGCCATCTCACCTGGGATGTACTGGTTTGAGAACACCAGCCTGTCATGCACAATATTGTGACTGGCACAAGTGTCTCTCAGGGCAGTGGCTGGGATTCCATTCACCTGTAGGTGGTGGAAGTGTCTACTTCCCTCTGGAATCTCCAACTCACCTGTTGGGCCCTTTTTCCAGTTGAAGGCTATGAAGACCTCCTCATCTGAGGAGTCATCTCCAATGGCTACACTGGTTACCCCTGGGATTTTGCTAGGGGGTTTGTTTTTGGGACAAGAAGTGTCCTTGGTGTGGTGCCCTGTCTGTTTACAGTTATGGCACCATGCCTTAGTGGCATCCCAGCTCTTACCCTGGTACCCACCTTTGTTTTGGGTTGTGTCTCTGGGCCCACCCACCTGGTCTGGTTTTTGGGGGCCTACAGGGGACTCTTTTTCTTTGTTTCTAGTGTCACCCACTTTCTCCTGGGGAGGCTTTGTAACCCCTTTCTTTTGGTCACCCCCAGTGGAAGTTTTGGTTACCCTAGTCTTGACCCAGTGGTCTGCCTTCTTTCCCAATTCTTGGGGAGAAATTGGACCTAGGTCTACCAGATACTGATGCAACTTTTCATTGAAGCAGTTACTTAAAATGTGTTCTTTCATAAACAAATTATAAAGCCCAACATAGTCATACACTTCATTTCCAGTTACCCAACCATCCAGTGTTTTCACTGAGTAGTCAACATAATCAACCCAGGTCTGGCTCGAGGATTTTTGAGCCCCCCTGAATCTAATTCTATACTCCTCAGTGGAGAATCCAAAGCCCTCAATCAGGGTACCCTTCATGAGGTCATAAGATTCTGCATCTTTTTTAGAGAGTGTGAGGAGTCTATCCCTACACTTTCCTGTGAACATTTCCCAAAGGAGAGCACCCCAGTGAGATTTGTTCACTTTTCTGGTTACACAAGCCCTCTCAAAAGCTGTGAACCATTTGGTGATGTCATCACCATCTTCATATTTAGTTACAATCCCTTTAGGGATTTTCAACATATCAGGAGAATCTGTGACCCTATTTATGTTGCTGCCACCATTGATGGGTCCTAGGCCCATCTCTTGTCTTTCCCTTTCTATGGCTAGGATCTGTTTTTCCAAAGCCAATCTTTTGGCCATCCTGGCTAACTGGATGTCCTCTTCACTGGAGTTATCCTCAGTGATTTCAGAGAGGCTGGACCCTCCTGTGAGGGAGCCAGCATCTCTGACTATTATTTTTGGAGTCAGGGCTTGAGAAGCCCTGTTCTCCCTAGATAGGACTGGTGGAGGGGATTCTTCCTCCAGTTCACTATCATCCTCCTCTGTGTTATCCACAGAGGGGTTGGCTCTATCATACTCTGCCAACAGCTCCTGGAGCTGTACTTTGGTAGGTGTGGAGCCCATTGTTATTTTTCTTATGTTACAGAGTGACCTTAGCTCTTTCATCTGGAGATGGAGGTAAGGTGTGGTGTCGAGTTCCACCACATTCATCTCTGTACTAGACATTATTCTTCTAAAAGTTGGAATGCTTTTAAGAATCTAAAACTAGTTCTAGAATCTAATTCAAACTTTTACAAACTTTTAAACTCTAAAAGAAATGCTAACAGGGACTAACACAAGGCCCTAGCAGGACTTTAAAGAATTTAGAAAACTTTTCAAATTGCAAAAATCAATTTCTAATGACAATTTTGGAATTTGTCGTGTGATCAGGTATTGGCTGAGTAGTCCAGCAAATGCAAAGTCTTGTACCCCACCGCTGATCCACCAATGTAGGAAGTTGGCTCTGTATGTGCTATTTCAAAGTAAGGAATAGCATGCACAGAGTCCAAGGGTTCCCCTTAGAGGTAAAATAGTGGTAAAAAAAGATAATACCAATGCTCTATTTTGTGGTAGTGTGGTCGAGCAGTAGGCTTATCCAAGGAGTAGTGTTAAGCATTTGTTGTACATACACATAGACAATAAATGAGGTACACCCACTCAGAGACAAATCCAGCCAATAGGTTTTGTTATAGAAAGATATCTTTTCTTAGTTTATTTTAAGAACCACAGGTTCAAATTTTACATGTAATAGCTCTTTTGAAAGGTATTGCAGGTAAGTACTCTAGGAACTTTGAATCATTACTTTAGCATGTATACTTTTCACATAAAACACAATAAGCTGTTTTAAAAGTGGACACAGTGCAATTTTCACAGTTCCTGGGGGAGGTAAGTTATTGTTAGTTTCAACAGGTAAGTAAGGCACTTACAGGTTTCAGTTTTTGGTCCAAGGTAGCCCACCGTTGGGGGTTCAGAGCAATCCCAAAGTTACCACACCAGCAGCTCAGGGCCGGTCAGGTTCAAAGGTCAAAGAGGTGCCCAAAACACATAGGCTATAATGGAGAGAAGGGGGTGCCCCGGTTCCAGTCTGCCAGCAGGTAAGTACCCGCGTCTTCGGAGGGCAGACCAGGGGGGTTTTGTAGGGCACCGGGGGGGACACAAAGTAGCACAGAAAGTACACCCTCAGCAGCGCGGGGGCGGCCGGGTGCAGTGTGCAAACACGCGTCGGGTTTCCTTCAGGTTTCAATGGGAGACCAAGGGGTCTCTTCAGCGATGCAGGCAGGCAAGGGGGGGGCTCCTCGGGGTAGCCACCACCTGGGCAAGGGAGAGGGCCTCCTGGGGGTCACTCCTGCACAGAAGTTCCGTTTCTTTAGGGGCTGGGGGCTGCGGGTGCAGGGCCTTTTCCAGCCGTCGGGAAATGGAGTTCAGACAGTCGCGGTCAGGGGGAGCCTGGGGATTCCCTCTGCAGGCGTCGCTGTGGGGGCACAGGGGGGACAACTTTGGTTACTCACAGTCGTAGAGTCGCCGGAGGGTCCTCCCTGAGTTGGTTGTTCTCCACCAGTCGAGTCGGGGTCGCCGGGTGCAGTGTTGCAAGTCTCACGCTTCTTGCGGGGAATTGCAGGGGTCTTTAAATCTGCTCCTTGTAACAAAGTTGCAGTTCTTTTGGAGCAGTGCCGCTGTCCTCAGGAGTTTCTTGTCTTTTTCAAAGCAGGGCAGTCCTCAGAGGATTCAGAGGTCGCTGGTCCCTTGGAAAGCGTCGCTGGAGCAGGTTCTTTGGAAGGCAGGAGACAGGCCGGTAAGTCTGGGGCCAAGGCAGTTGGTGTCTTCTGGTCTTCCTCTGCAGGGGTCTTTCAGCTCGGCAGTCCTTCTTCTTGTAGTTGCAGGAATCTAACTCTTTAGGTTCAGGGAAGCCCTTAAATACTAAATTTAAGGGCGTGTTTAGGTCTGGGGGGTTAGTAGCCAATGGCTACTAGCCCTGAGGGTGGGTACACCCTCTTTGTGCCTCCTCCCAAGGGGATGAGGTCACATCCCTAATCCTATTGGGGGAATCCTCCATCTGCAAGATGGAGGATTTCTAAAAGTTAGAGTCACCTCAGCTCAGGACACCTTAGGGGCTGTCCTGACTGGCCAGTGACTCCTCCTTGTTATTCTCATTATTTTCTCCGGCCTTGCCGCCAAAAGTGGGGGCCGGGGCCGGAGGGGGCGGGCAACTCCACTAGCTGGAGTGTCCTGCGGGGCTGTGACAAAGGGGTGAGCCTTTGAGGCTCACCGCCAGGTGTTACAGCTCCTGCCTGGGGGAGGTGTTAGCATCTCCACCCAGTGCAGGCTTTGTTACTGGCCTCAGAGTGACAAAGGCACTCTCCCCATGGGGCCAGCAACATGTCTCTAGTGTGGAACCAGTCAGCCTACACAGATAGTCGGTTAAGTTTCAGGGGGCACCTCTAAGGTGCCCTCTGTGGTGTATTTTACAATAAAAGGTACACTGGCATCAGTGTGCATTTATTGTGCTGAGAAGTTTGATACCAAACTTCCCAGTTTTCAGTGTAGCCATTATGGTGCTGTGGAGTTCGTGTAGAACAGACTCCCAGACCATATACTCTTATGGCTACCCTGCACTTACAATGTCTAAGGTTTTGCTTAGACACTGTAGGGGCACAGTACTCATGCACTGGTACCCTCACCTATGGTATAGTGCACCCTGCCTTAGGGCTGTAAGGCCTGCTAGAGGGGTGTCTTACCTATACTGCATAGGCAGTGAGAGGCTGGCATGGCACCCTGAGGGGAGTGCCATGTCGACTTACTCATTTTGTTCTCACTAGCACACACAAGCTGGTAAGCAGTGTGTCTGTGCTGAGTGAGGGGTCTCTAGGGTGGCATAATACATGCTGTAGCCCTTAGAGACCTTCCCTGGCATCAGGGCCCTTGGTACCAGAGGTACCAGTTACAAGGGACTTATCTGGATGCCAGGGTGTGCCAATTGTGGAATCAAAAGTACATTTTAGGTGAAAGAACACTGGTGCTGGGGCCTGGTTAGCAGGGTCCCAGCACACTTCTCAGTCAAGTCAGCATCAGTATCAGGCAAAAAGTGGGGGGTAACTGCAACAGGGAGCCATTTCTTTACAGGTGCCCACTGTGCCATCCTGGGGAGTGCAAAGCCACAGTCTTTCAAGTCTCTACAGTGGGTGGGGTGCCCCCTGTGCCATCCTGGGGAGTGCAAAGCCACAGTCTTTCAAGCCTCTACAGTGGGTGGGGTGCCCACTGTGCCATCCTGGGGAGTGCAAAGCCACAGTCTCTCAAGTTTCTACAGTGGGAGGGGTGCCCACTGTTCCATCCTGGGGAGTGCAAAGCCACAGTCTTTCAAGTCTCTACAGTGGGTGGGATGCCCACTGTTCCATCCTGGGGAGTGCAAAGCCACAGTCACTCAAGTAGAAGCAGGTCTCTAGTGGTACTGGGGGGGACTGGTGCCCAGACTGGATGAGTCTCCCCGTGAAAGTTCCTGTCCTGTCACTGTCCCAGCTGCACATGGGATAAGGATGCCTGATGTGGCGGCCCATTCATTCCTACCCGGTGCTTGCCCTGTTCAGCGGTGCTTTGCCATGGCGGTCTTTGCCCTGTTCAGCGGTGCTTTGCCATGGCGGTCTTTGCCCTGTTCAGCGGTTCTTTGCCATGGCGGTCTTCGCCCTGTTCAGCGGTGCTTTGCCATGGCGGTCTTCGCCCTGTTCAGCGGTGCTTTGCCATGGCGGTCTTTGCCCTGTTCAGCGGTGCTTTGCCATGGCGGTTCTGCTACGGACATTGGTGTGTGGCATGACGTTATCTACACTGGGCATTGCTGTGTGGCATGACGTTCCATAATTGCCCAGCGGGGCTGTGGCAGCCGGGGCCCTCCAGGGCACTGACTCCGGCGGTGGTCTCCTGACCAGTGACGATACTTGGGCCCTCCTGGGCTGTGACTCTGGCGGTGGTCTCCTGACCAGTGAATATACTTGGGCCCTCCTGGGCTGTGACTCTGGCGGTGGTCTCCTGACCAGTGACGATACTTGGGCCCTCCTGGGCTGTGACTCTGGCGGTGGTCTCCTGACCAGTGAAGATACTTGGGCCCTCCTGGGCTGTGACTCTGGCGGTGGTGTCCTGACCAGTGACGATACTTGGGCCCTCCTGGGCTGTGACTCTGGCGGTGGTCTCCTGACCAGTGACAATACTTGGGCCCTCCTGGGCTGTGACTCTGGTGGTGGTCTCCTGACCAGTGACGACGGTGCTGGCGGTTCTGTGTCGACCGCCGGAAATGATGGCGCACTTCTCCGCCGTGACACTCACAACAGGCTGGGCAGACTTCCTCTGGGACTTCCACAACTTTGGTGGAGTCACAGCTGACTCTCCAATCCCCTTGGGACCCATGTCAGTTGTTTTCCCACCAGGAGTCTTAACACGGTCCCGTCGCTCACTCTCCAATTTTAGAGCCTTTACAGGGGGTGGGCTGCCAGTGCCTTGGCTCCGGGTCCTACTGCCTGCCCTGGTGGCTGGTGCACTCCACAAACCTTGAACAGGCACCACTGGTATTGGAGGCTTTTTGGCTGAGGCGCTACGACGGGACTGATGAATTGGAGGGGGTGGGGTGGGGGCAAAAAGGTCAACTTTATAGAGGGACAGTTTCTGACGAACACTGGGATGGGTAGTTGGAGGGGGTCTGGGAGCGGAGGAAGAGGAGGTGGTTGTCGGAGGTGTCACTTTAGGTGTTTTGGGTGCAGGTACTGGAGGCTGTCGTGAGGTGGATGGATGTTGGGTGAGTGATTGCCGGCGTTTGGGTACTTTGGGAGGGGGCGTCACTGACACACTGGGAGAGGACACAGTGGACGTGTAAATGGCAGTGGAGGTGGTGAGTGCAGGTGAGCGGCTTGTGGTGCTGGGTGTTCTTGTGCGATTCATGGTGCCTGTAGATGTGGTGCATGCAGGTGTGTGTGTAGACGAGACTGGAAGGGAGGAGGGAGAAGAGGAGGAGGGGGACACAGTGGAGGCAGTGGATGTTGCTGTGTCTGTACGTGGGTGAGGCTTGCATGAGTGCCTGTGGTGTGTGTGGTGCCTATGTTTGCTTGAACTACTTGGGTGTGTTGACTTGTGTGCATGCTGGTCTGTAGGTGTGCTTGGGATGGGCTGGGGTACAGGAGATAGGGTCTGGGTGGAGGAAGTTGGAGTGGGGAGGCTAGAGACAGGGACAATGGCTGCCATCAGTGCTGAGGCCAGAGATTGCAGGGTTCGCTGAAGGACAGCCTGACCAGAATGAATGCCCTCCAGGAATGCATTACCGTGTTGCAACTCTAGTTCTACACCCTGGATGGCATTCACAATGGTAGTCTGCCCAACAGTGAGTGACCTGAGGAGGTCAATGGCCTCCTCACTGAGGGCAGCAGGGGTGACTGGGGCAGGGCCTGAGGTGCCTGGGGCGAAGGTGATGCCCACCCTCCTGGGTGAGCGGGCACGGGGCGAACGCTGAAGGGCTGCTGGGAGGGCGGGGCTGGTAGGGGAGGTGGCGGCTGTACCTGTAGAGGTGGGGGGCACAGATGGTGCCGCCACCACAAGGAAGCCCCCATCGGCGGACGAGTCCATGTCGCTGCTTGGTGATCCGGTGGCCGACGTGAAGCTCCCCTCGCCCTCCGTCCCACTGGTGCATTCAGAGTCTGTGGTGTGGCCCTCCATGGCCATGTGGGATGCAGCTCCCTCGTGCTCCGGTGCCACTGTACCTCCGCCTGTTGATGCTGATGTACAAAAGGACAGGGAGAGCAGAAAAAGGGGGGGAGACAGAAGAAAGAGAGTTTTAGTGCATGGATTACCGCTACCGTTGGCGGACAAGACAGACGCAGCAGCCCCCTGCATTACGCCGTGCTCCTGCCCTCTGCACATGCAATTTCTGGGATATGGCCTACATGGCAATGGTGGACATCTGCGCACATGGATGCGACAGGGACAACTGTACCTCGACTTGGCACTCTGCTGAGGTGGGGTAGAGTGCCACATGGCCTACATTACGGAGGGGCCTTGCCTACCTAACTCGCCCTGGATTAGGGACACCCACAGCCCACCTCCCCCACCCAGACCCCACCACTACTCGCAAAGTCAGCAGAATGAGGTTGTACTCACCCCCTTGTGTCTGCTGTGATGCCCTCAAGCGCCCATCCAACTCCGGGTAGGCCACCGCCAGGATCCGGAACATCAGGGGGGTCATGGTGCGACGGGCACCCCTCCCACGTTGGGAGGCCATCCCCAGCTGAGCCTCTGCCGTCTTATTGCTGCAGCGGCGAATGTCCTCCCATCTCTTACGGCAGTGGGTGCCCCGTCTCTGGTGGGCCCCCAGGGTCCGGACCTCCTTGGCGATGTCACGCCAAATGTCCCTCTTCTGGTGGGCGCTGACCTACATGACATGCACAAGGGAAGAAGAGAAGCCATTACCAACTGCACCGTAGATGTAAGTGTGCCCCCTCCCTACCCTTGCCATTTGGCACATGCATTAATGTTCCCTGAACTCTGCCCCCTTCCCTCTTCCAACCAGCCCTCTCCACCCAGGCCTAGCCCATACAACGTGCTCCCTGTGTACTAACCTGTTGGTCTGGAGGACCGTAGAGTAGCGTGTACTGGGGGAGGACCCCGTCTACCAGTTTCTCCAACTCCTGAGCAGTGAAGGCAAGGGCCCTTTACCCAGACGCAGCAGCCATCGTCGCTTCCAGACCGAGGTCACAGCAGCACTTGCAGTGTAGGTCCTCTCCTGTCGAAGGTCAGGTATCTAGTGATTGAACAGATAGAAAATGGCGGTGACGTCCGCGGCAGTGACTTCCGCGGCGGTGCGCATCATCACCGCCGGCGCACCTGTTCATTGGCTCCTGGGTCCCATAGGGTCCAATGTTAACCAATGCAGCATTGCGCCGCGGTCTATGTCCGCCTACCACGACGGTGTGCAACGCCAGCGCTGTTACCCCACAATCCAATTGTCCCAGTTTAGAGGTCAGACAGCCGCCATTTCAGGGGCCCACATGGCTTCAATTACTACTGCGTCACACATAGCTAGGCCTACACTCTACACACATACAGGAAGGGTTTTGTGAGTGGTATAGCCTTGTGTGTAACTGTGGGTACATACCTGGAGGAATACTGACTGGTTCTTCGCTGTTGTCCTTCGTAGGCACCGTCAGCTGGGACATATGAGAAGATGGCGGAATCCTCCGGTGTACCGACCGCTGGTGGACCTGTTGACAATGGAAGAGAGACATGTCATCGTCACATACCGGTTTGACCGTGCCACAATCCAGGAACTATGTACCCAGTTGGAGCCAGACCTGATGTCACCAATCCGCCATCTGACTGGAATCCCCCCTGACGTGCAGGTGCTGTCAGTGCTCCATTTCCTTGCAAGTGGGTCTTTTCAGACAACAGTGGCCATGGCATCAGGGATGTCCCAGCCTATGTTTTCCAACGTGTTGTCCAGAGTGTTGTTTGCCCTGCTGAAACACGTAAGGAGATACATCATTTTCCCTCAGGTGGAGGATTTGCCTACAGTGAAAGGTGACTTCTATGCCCTTGGACATATCCCCAACATCATCGGTGCCATTGATGGGACCCATGTAGCTCTGGTTCCCCCCCCACAGGAGTGAACAGGTGTACAGGAACAGGAAGAGTTATCATTTAATGAATGTCCAGATGGTATGTTTGGCAGACCAGGACATCTCGCAGGTAAATGCTATGTTCCCTGGCTCAGTGCATGACGCCTACATCCTGCGGAATAGCAGCATCCCTGATATGATGGGTCAACTCCACAGGCACTGTGTAGGGCTATTGGGGGACCCTGGTTACCCCAACCTGCCCTGGCAATTGACCCCAGTGAGGAATCCCAGGACCAGGGCAGAAGAACGGTACAATGAGGCCCATTGGCGGACTAGGAGGGTGATCGAACGCACCTTCGGCCTCCTGAAGGCCAGGTTCAGGTGCCTCCATATGACAGGTGGATCCCTATTCTACTCACCGAAGAAGGTGTGCGACATCATCATCGCCTGCTCCATGCTCCATAATTTGGCATTGCGACGCCAGGTGCCTTTTCTGCAGGAGGATGATCCAGATGACGGTGTTGTAGCAGCTGTGGAGTCTGTGGAGCCTGTGGACAGTGATGAGGATGATGCTGAGGAAGAAGACAACGACAACAGGGAGTCAGTCATACAGCAATATTTCCAGTGAGACACAGGTGAGAAGAATTTCATTTATACCATTACATTAACTTTCACACGTCTACCTCTATCCTGTTTCTCGATTTAAATCACTATTTGGAAACTGAGTTGTACCCTTCCATTACGGTTTCACAGGTGTGGTTACCTACGTGTCAACTGCTTGCATCCTTCAAGTGCTTGTGATGTGTGACATAGGTATGTTAACCTTACAATGGTAAACCCATTATGACACTGTCATTGATAATACATATTTAGTAAATCACAGACTGACTCCAGATTGTTTTGTGTTTCAAGGGTGTTTATTGAAGTGCTCTGAAATGTGAGGGGTTTGTAAAATGAGGATGGGTGATGGCGGAGGAATGTCCATGGCAGAGTCCAGTCTATTAGTCTCACAGGTGCACTGCCAATCTGGGCATAGGAAGTGGAGCTGGTGCAGTTTAAGTATGGACAGGGTAACAAAGTGGGACAGTGGGGTGACAATCAGGGTGGTCTCATTTCCTGGCGGGGGTCTTGCCATCTTGCGCTGTCCTGTTCCTGGATCTCAGGGCCCGCTTGCGTGGTGGTTGTCCGTCTGCAGGGGGTGGGGTGCTGGTGTGTTGGTCCTGTGGCGGGGCGTCCTGTCCACTAGCGCCGGCGGAGGTGGTGGGCAGTTCATCGTCCTGGCTAGTGTCAGGGGCCCCTTGGAGTGCCACGGTGTTGCTCAAGGTCTGCTGTATGTCCTTCAGCACCCCTACGATGGTGGCCAGGGCGGAGCTGATTGTCCTGAGCTCCTCCCTGAACCCCAAATACAGTTCGTCCTGCAGGCGCAGGGTCTCCTGCAACTTGTCCAGGACCGTTGCCATTGTCTCCTGGGAGTGGTGGTATGCTCCCATGATGGAGGTGAGGGCCTCGTGGAGAGTGGGTTCCCTTGGCCTGTCCGCCCCCTGTCGCACAGCAGCCCTCCCAGTTCCCCTGTGTTCCTGTGCCTCCGTCCCCTGGACCGTGTGCCCACTACCACTGCCCCCAGGTCCCTGTTGTTGTTGGGGTGGTGGGTTATCCTGGGTTCCCTGTAGTGGTGGACACACCGCTGATTGACCTGTCCTGGGTAGGGAGGTTTGGGCCCACTGGGTGGGTGCTGTGCTGGTGTTACCAGAGGTTGGAAGGTCGGTGTTGGGCTGTGCCTGTGCAAGGGGAAACGAATGTCCCGAGGCCCACGATGGTCCGGGCTGGTCATCAGGATCCAGTAGGGCAGAGCTGCTCTCGTCACTGTGGGCCTCTTCTGGGGGTGGAGTGGTGTTGTCTGGACCCTCTGGTGTGGTGACGGTCCTTTGTGTTCCTGCAGGGGCATAAGAGCATGATTTTTGCATGTGTGTGTGTAATGGTGTGCAATGGGTGGGTGTTTGTGTACCCCAGTGCAAGCATTCCTGTGTGTGGGTTTGTGTGATGATGGTTATAGGTGTGTTCTGGGTATGTGCAGTGGGCATGCTTTAGTGAGGGGTGTCCATGCTTCGTTGTGTCATGCAGGGCTTGGTGTTGGGATGGGTGGTTTGTGTTATGGGTAGATTAGTGAGGATTTGGAGTGATAGGGGAGGGGGTGAGGGTGGGGGTGTGTGATATCATGCAGGTAGGGTGGGGGAAATGATAGTTACGAATTGACTTACCAGTGTCCCATCCTCCACCGACTCCTCCGAGGCCCTCTGGATGCATGATGGTCAAGACTTGCTCCTCCCATGTTGTTAGTTGCGGGGGAGGAGGTGGGGGTCCGCCGCCAGTCCGCTGTACCGCAATGTTATGCCTGGAGACCGTTGAACGCACCTTCCCCCGTAGGTCGTTCCACCTCTTCCTGATGTCCTCCCGATTTCTTGGGTGCTGTCCCACGGCGTTCACCCTGTCCACTATTCTGCGCCATAACTCCATCTTCCTGGCTATTGATGTGTGCTGTACCTGTGAGCCAAATAGCTGTGGCTCCACCAGTAGGATTTCCTCCACCATGACCCTGAGCTCCTCCTCGGAGAAGCGGGGGTGTCTTTGGTGTGACATGTGGTGGTGTGTGTGATGTGTGGGGCGGTGTATGTGGTGATGAGTGTGGTGAGTGTAGTGGTGTGTGGTGTTTTGTGCATGGATGTTGTGTGGGTGATTGTGTTGTGTGCCTCTGTGTGATGGGGTTGTCTATTCTGTGCTCTCTCTCTGGCCTTCGTTCATGATTTTTTGGTCGTAGGGGTTTGTGGGTGATGTGGGTGTGTGTTTTATATTGTGTTGGGTGTGTGGGAGTGGTGTGTGTATGTGTATCAGGTGTGTGTATTTGTAATTGTCCAATGTGGTGGTGTTTTGGAGATGTGTGTGTATTTTGAGCGCGGCGGTGTGTACCGCCAATGGAATACCGCGGTTGAAAGACCGCCGCGTGGATTCGTGGGTCGTAATAGCATGGGCGTGTTTCTGTTGGCGTGGAGGTGGAGGTTTTGTTTTCGCCAGTTTATCACTGACCTTTGGTGTGGCGGTGTTGTGTGGGTGTCTGAATTTTGGCGGATTCAAAGATGTGTGTCATAATAGCTGTGGCGGAATACCGCCGCAGCAGCGGTGTATTGGCGGTCTTCTGCACGGCGGTAAGCATCTTTTACCGCCAATGTTGTAATGACCCCCATTATTTCCACATCACCAGTCTCAGGAAATACATCAGAAATCACAGTAGCTGGCATCTGTCATGTGCAAAACTCTATTCTGTAAATAATTAACAAAGGCTAATGACCATGAATGCCTACAGCCATAGATAGCAGAGGCATTGATTGACATTACACAGTCAGCCAGTGGAATGACCTGAGCATAGGAGAATGCAGGACACATAGCACAATAGAGGTTTGTCAATAGGAAATGTGAATCTAGCAACCTGCAGTGAGTACACGTTAGAGAAGATACAGTTTTACTCAACACCTTACATTCAATCAGTCACTTCCCCCCAACCCACACATAGGGATAGGAACACATTACAACACCACTGATTATTCAAATCATGAGGACCATTGTCACCAATCAAGGTGGACCGTCAGCATACCTTTTGGGGAGTGTATAAGAGGGCACTTACAGAAACGTCCAGGCACCTGAATCTAGCTTTCAGAAGGCCAAATGTTCTTTTGATTACACGCCTAGTCCTGCCGTGGGCCTCATTGAAACGGAGTTCCCCTTCCGTGGCAGGGTACTTCACTGGTGTCAACAGCCAGGGAAGGTTAGAATATTCAGATTCATCTGTGTGTACAAAGGTAGGACCTGTTACAATACAGGTACAGCCACAGGAAAGAATGTGATGACAGGTGCCATGACAGGACATACATCCAAATGCATACATACGAATGAGCCAAGCCCTCTCTGTGTGTAGTCGCACCATCATGTGTGGGACATTGCTGTTCCTCAGGATGTAGGAGTCATGCACAGATCCAGGAAATTTGTCTGTCACTTGTAAGATGTACTGGTCTGCCAGACACACCACCTGAACATTAATCGAGTAGTTCTTCCTGTTCCTATACACCTGTTCATTGGCACTGGGAGGGACCAAGGCTATATGGGTGCCATCAGTGGCCCCTATCTCATGAGGGATGTGTCCAATATCATAGAAGTCTGCCTTCATGTAGGCCAAATCTGCATGGTGGGGGAACTTGATATAGCCGTCTAGTACGTATGTTTCAATAAAGCACACAATACATCCTTCAACAGAAGACTGAACATGGGCTATGACATCCCTGCTGTCAAGCCCACTGTATTCTGAAAGGAGCCAGTGGCAAGAAAGTGTAGCACTGACAGGACTTGTACTGTAGGAGGGATGGCATAGGGATTGCATATAGCAGGCAAAAGATCAGGCTCCAACTGGGTAATAGATCGATGATGATCTGACGATTCAGTCGATAGGTCTGGATGATATGCCTGTCCTACAGGTTTCTAAGGTCAACTAGTGGACGGTACACTGGTGCATGTCTCAATCTCCTTATGGCAGGGTATCTAGGATATAGAGGAGAAAATATACAAAGTTATAAGCTCTTCACACATGTAAGCATAACATGTCATGATCGCACACACCTAACACTGTAGACACGCGTCACACTGCTGACACATACTATAATGGGCATGCTGAAGCAGCTTGGACACCATCCTTGCTGCACATTGCTGACCCTGTAAATCATTAGTGACACACATCACATGTGTAATGTACCATATGTGGCACAATGGCCTGTTCTGCACTGGTCATTAATATAGTCGTGCTATATACCTATATGGTTACACCTCCTATGTGCCTCTGAGTATCTGGATATGCACATCATCAGACATCAGGCCATATCACGTCACTGTTACATGCATGTCACCTGTTTTATCAAAACCATGATGGCACAACATAGGCCTACTCTGCAGTTTGGGTAAAAATGTGAATGGTGCACTTTTTAGGGACAGCAAGGCATGATATGTGCATAAAATGGAAGCCGCCTGTCCTGCTGCACAGGACAGTTGGAAGTGACTTAAGTCTGCCGGAGTATGTCATCAAGGCGGTAGGCGGTCACAACCGCCGTGCAATTTCTCATTGGTTTACATTACTGCCTAAGGGGGACTGGGGCCAATGGCAATCACTGCCGGCAGTGACGGTCCTGTATGCAGCGGCCGTGGCGGCCATTTTCTGCAGCCTTGCTCACTTGACTCCTGACACTCTTGCAAGCAAGACCTCCACGATCTCAGCTGCTGTGTACTGTCTCTGGGAGCCATCATACTACATCCTGCAGTTGATAGGGCTCTGCCTTCACACCAGAAGAGCTGGAGGAGCTTGTGGAAGGGGTCCTAGCCCTAAATGGACAGGTGGCACCAGAGAAGCAGGTGAGCCCAGTTCCATAGTCGTGTGTGATAGGGGTGTGTGGGATGGTGTAAGGAGTACATGTACCGGGGAGCGAGTACAGGCATGCAGGGGGCATGGAATTAAGGTGTGTGAGCTGAAAGGAAGGGTATGTTTAGGCACTTGGTGAGCCACATGTGTATTGTCCATTGCTGTTGGTATGGTGCCAGCTTACATGACTTTCTTCTTCTCCCTGTGTCATTCATGCAGGTGAACTCCCATTAGAAGAAAGGGATCTGGTGTGCCATCACCAAGCAAGTGCAGACCCTGGGGGTTCACAGCTGGTGGAGCACCCATTGCACAAAGTGGTAGGAGGACCTGAAACGCTGGGCCCGGAAGACCACAGAGACCCAGCTGGGGATGTCCTCCCAACAAGGGAGGGGTGCCCGTCGGAACCTGACCCCCCTAATGGCCCGCATTTTGGTGGTGACCTACCCTGAGGTGGATGGGCGTTTGAGGGCTGCACAGCAGCCACAAGGGGGTGACTACTGACTGTATCCTGGAACTTGGCTGGGCTTAAATGGGATTAGTTGCCTCACTGCAGGAAATGTGACATTGTAGTAATAGTATCCTGTTTTTCATCTATTGTAAATGGGCATTATGCCCCCTGGCTGAGTATAATTTGTAGATATGTTGGCATGGTTTACTGTCAGTGTATGTACATCTCCCATTCTAGACCTCTCCATGTCTGGAATATGGAGATAGTCTACTGACATAGGCACATGTGTGACTCCATCCTGACTATACAATAGATGTGAGTATTTGTATCACCTTAAGCATTGAGTGAGACCAGCTCCATCCATCTGCATTTGAGGCTCTGAGGTGTCGGTCCACTTCCATCTGTGTAGCAAACCTGAATATGCTACTGTGTGACTCTTGTTTTCACACAGGGACTACATGCATCATGTACTGGTAATGGTATTGACTGAATGTGCGATTGCCATTACAGTTTTACAGTTCCACCTCAGATTAGGCCTTCATGGAACCGGATTATTGGCTTGATAGCTTTATAGCCATATATATGTGATCTGCTGACCGTAGGGTATGTGTAGGTAACCAAACCAGGATACTGATACATGTTCTACTGATGAGGTGTGGTTGCACACATCATGCATTCCTAGGTGCATCACTTATGGGGACGTAACCATTAAACCAATGGGCTGGTACTAGAGGTGGTAAGTGCCCTGGCAGATCTTGTATTTATCACCATGGTATGTATATGGCATTTATGACAATGCCCTAGCAATTGCTATGCTACATTACTGAGTTACTGCCTACTTCAGGTCCTAATGGTTATTTGGCAGCACACCTCATGGGCTGGGACTTTTCTGCTTGCCTTGGCCCAGCAGAAGGGGCAGATTTGGAGAGGCTGGGCTTTTGCATGACACATGTCATGTGATTCACATGTTGCATTTGGTCTTCTCAGGCTGCCTCATGTAGTAGTGGGATGTGTAATTGGTGTACAGGCAGTGGTGTTGGTCCATGTGTGCCTAATGCATCCAGACATTTACCGTCTTAGATGTGTGTTGTCTGGGCTTTGTGATAGGTATTGTCATTTCTGGAATGGTGTGTGAGGGTGAAGTAGTCATATTGTGCAGTCAAACTGAAGTAACTGCATGTGTGGTGGCATTGTAAGTGGACCATGTAATATGTGTGTTCATAAAGTACATCTGTTGTGACACTGCACTCAGTGATTGAGTATGAATGTGTTACATGTGCTATATGGGCCATTCTAGATGCACTTAGCAGTATGATAAGTTGTGATGTATGTGTTTTGTGTCTGCTGATCTGGCTCTGTGATTGGGTCAGACTATTCACATGGCTATACCAGACTCATATTGTACACAACAGATGTAACCTGTTTGGGTGTCTGACTTGTAATGGCTAAATAAGAGTTGATTTCTACATTGGCATCAGTGTCTAGAATGTATGGTCTGCCATGTAATGAGGCAGGCAGGTGCTGTGTGGTCTGTGAGAGAAGTTGACTTCACTGTAATGGATATGTTACAGAGGGCATGGACTGGGCAGATGTTATAACTGCAGAGGCCTGAAGTGTTTAGTTCAGTCAGCTGCAAATCTGATGGGTGAAAGGGGTATGGAGATGTATGATGTGTATTCTGGCATTCAATTGATACTGAATCCAGGGCATGGTGTGGCAGCAAATATGGCTTTGGTTGTCATCATGTGGATGACTCCAGTTGTGCTGTCGTACTTAGAAATTGATGTTAGTGTGAGGGTTGGCATACAGGTGTGGGTAATATTGACATGTTGTGACATAATGTGGGTTATGTGTATTGGCACCTGCGATGGGCTAGCCATGATTTGTTTTGTCACAGATGTGCATGTTTATCATTGTGTATGTGAGCTATATGTTAACCCATTTTCGCCCTATCTTTCTCTCTCTCCCTCCCTCTCTATTTGTGTGCATCAGTATCGTCAGGCAAAGGAAAAGGGGCACAGGCGAGTGGCGAAGCAGCAGCCCACGGGACCCAGGAAGCTGTAACCAGAAATAGACCCAGTGGGACAGAGGGTGAGGGGAGTGCCACTGGGGAGACCTGATCTACCACCTCTTCTTCTGAATACTCTTCCAGTGGACACTCCCTGGCTGAGGTGAACCCATCTGGGACCACCCCAGCACCATCTTTGTTCGCCACCCCCCTTACTAGCACTGCCCTCCCTGTAGCTCCCCACCCAGTTGCCCATGCCCGCTCACCCAGGAGGGTGGGCATCTCCTTCGCCGCAGGCACCTCTGCTCCTGCCCCAGTCAGCCCTGCTGCTCTCAGTGAGGAGGCTATTGATCTCCTGAGGTCCATCTCTGTTGGTCAGTCCACCATTGTGAAGGCCATCTGGGGACTGGCAGCTCAAGTCCAACAGAGCAATGCATTCCTGGAGGCATTCACGGTGCCCTGGCTGGCCTTCAGAGATCCTTTCAGGCTCTGGCCCCCACACTGACGGTAGCCAGGCTCCCTTTGTCTACTGTCCCCCCTCCACCTACCTCTTCCCAATCACAAACCCAGACAAAGCACACATACACACGGGCATGCATCCACCTCAACAGACAAGAGCACCACTGACAAACACAAGCACCACAAGATCCACCACCGGCATGCACACAAACAACAACCACCTGCAGACACACCAACTTCCACTACCTACACTGATTTCCCCACCATCCCATCCTTCACAGACACCACACCAGACACACCTATATCCACCACACCATCATTCATGGATCTAGCCACTACATCTGTCTTACCCAGAGTCAGCACAATATCAGACCCGCCAACATCCACCCGAGTCACCACATCCGCACCCACCACAACCACTGACACCCCCACATGCAACACACCTACCATACCTGCAGACACCACCCCAACAGACAGTCACCCATCCAGCATGGCTTCTCCCTGCACCTCCTCCCAAGACACATAAACGCCCACACTCACCCCCCAATAGACACCCAGCACCCACAAGCATTCCACGTATGCACTTGCACCCAAAACACACACAGGGACACATTTTACAACTACTCCCTCTCCCTCCACTCCCTCCACTCCCAAACACTTTTGCCATGACCACCCTGTGTGTTTAAGAAGCATTTCCTCTCTGAGTTATCTCTTGTTCCTTACTCCTCTCTCCCACCCCGTGATACAGCCAAGCGCTCTTTGTCCCTCCCCAAGTCCAGCCCTTCTGCCTCCAAGTCCTCCTCTGCCCCCCGCTAGTGCCCATGCCCCTCCCCCTGCCAAGAAGTCTACCCCTCCAAAGCCCAGGGACCCCCTCCCAAGGCCAAGCCCAGGGAACCTCCTCCCAAGCCAAAGCCCAAAGATCCCCCTCCCAAACCCAAATCCCCACCTCCACCCCCCAATCCCTGAGGTGCCTGCCTGCCCCCTTGATGCCCCTGTCCTTTGGAGGTCATATAGCAGTCAGGAGTCAAGTAGGGGCACACTGAGGTGCCATTTGTGCCTTTTGCACTTTGGACTGGCCAATGGCCTTTTAGTTGTAAATATATTTGTTTCATATTATTTTGTTATTTTTAATACATCTGGCCCAACATGTTGTTGGATACGATGGTTACATACTTGTCCTGCCTTTCTTTCTACATGGCTGTTTTGTGGGCTTAGGTTTGTGCGTGTGTGACATGTGTGTGTGTTGGTTGTGCTAGCTGTTGTGCCTGGGTTGCATGTGTGGGTGTGGCCCTGCCATCTGTCCCGCTGTCATTGCTGTGTAATGTGTGTAGGATATGTTTGTGTTTGTTACATGCATGTATGTAGCAGAATTGTGTGTTGTTTGTGTTGACGTGTACTATTGGTGTTGTGTGGCCTTGTGTGGTTGTAGTGTGTGCATCCGTGTGTGTGGTGATGGTTATGCCATATGCATTGTATGTGGAATTAACGTGGTGTGACGTATGCTTTGTTGTATGGCAGTGTGATTGTGTTTATTGGTTGTCTGTTGTTGTTACTATGTGTTGTTATGTGGAGCTGTGCAATGACATTCCTCGGTGAAGCGATTGTGTTTTTGCGGTTGTAATGTTGTTGTGTGAATCAGTGCTGTTGTGGATGGTTGTGTTAGACAGTGCCGGTGCTGTGTGTTTGCGGGTTGGTGTGTGTATGGCACGTGTGTGTTGGCCGTGATGTGCGTAGTACGGGTGTGCGTGTGTGTAATAAGGGTGTGCCTGTGTGTAGTAATGGTGTGTATGTGTGTATGTAGGTGTGTGTGTATGTGCGTATGGGTGTGTGATTACGTGTGTGTGTCGCCATTGCAAGTCGTCCCGTATGTGTATGTTGCGGGTGTAGTTTGGGTTTTACCTCCAGTGTAAGGTAGGTGTGTGTACTCACGGTTGTTGTCTTCGTTGCTGGTTCCGGAGTCGTTGTGCGAGCAGGAGCAGTGGGAGGACTTCCAGTTCAGATTCCATGGTGGCTCCAGTCAGGTATGTGTTCCAGAAGGTGAGTGTTTCTTTTTATAGAGTTGGTTTCCGCCGGAGTTTTTGTGGCAGTGCGTCTGCGGCGGAAACCTTGGCGGTGTGCAGCCTCGTAATATGTCTGGCAAAAACATGGCCTCCACCGGCCTGAAGGTGCATACCGCCATCCATGGCAGCATATCCGCACTGGCAGTAAGGCAGTTGTTTGGCTGTGTTCTGTTGGGAAGACAGCCATGGTCATAATTTGGCGACCACCGCCGCCAACATGGCGGTCCTGATACCGCCAAACTCGTAATGACCCCTTTAGACTGGAGAGTATGAGACAGTATCTTCTTGAATCCACCTCAGCCACTCGCATTAAACAACTATTGTTTTCCCTCCCAGTTCCCCACCACATTCTGGAACCATAACTCGGTATAAACTAAATTGAATGAATGAAGACATCTTAAGAGATACCATACATCTTCCTTCTGTATTGATAATAACACTAACAAAATGTTCAGTTCAATAGACAATAAAAAGGTATGTTACAAGAAAGACTAAAACGTCATTAACATTTATAAATTATCTTTCAAATAACTGTTTCTCTTGAAAATTCTTTCAGAGGTTAGAATACCAGAAATACTTCCAATTCCTAAACTCCCTGCTGGAGTGATATTGCCCATCGTTATTTCCAGAGTTGTTTTTCTTCATTTCTGCGCTATATCCTTTTAACTTAATCACTATACTAAAATGTAAAATTCTGCTATCAGAAGTCTTAACAGCCTTCTGACGATCTTAATGACTTTCCTTAGGTCAGAGAACTCTGTCCAAGGTTTTGGGCCAACTGTGGCATGTATTTTAGCCCACTCTCCAACTTCTAGTTTAGTCTACCATCTCACCCTTTACAGACACACTAACCCAACCCTTATTCAATTTAATCCAACCAGAAGTCAATCGTAAATTTGGCCTCTTTACTCTGAACAGTTCAAAAGGAGAACGGCCAGTGATTGCATGGAGAGCTAATCTATATGCAACCAAACAACCGAGGACTTCTTTCTTCCTGTCTGGTCCACAGGACTTGCCAATTTGATATCCCTCCTTAATGGTAGTATTAAATCTGTCTACCATTCCATTGAGTTGTGGATGTTAAAGAGAGGACTTAATTTGAGTGATCCATATGATTCTAAGAATTTCTTGACTTCAAAATTGGACTCCATTATCCATCAATATACTGTTCAGGACACCTTCTCTTCTAAAGGATTCTCCAGAAAACGTATCACAGCCCCTGAACAAATGTCTGAAACACATTCAAATTCTGGCCACTTTGAAAAAAAGATATATTACCACACATAAGTAGGGCATTGAGTTTTCACCTCTTAATGGACCAACCAAAGGCCTGGTTAAATCTTGCAAAAGTCCATCTGGGAGTCTACTACGCACCATCAGAGTTCGTCTTAGTCTGTGAATTTTAAACTTTCCCTGCACTCACGCTACTCTTCGTTTTTCCTGTCTACTTCCAAATTAAATCGGGGCCACTATAAATGAGAATGAATCATTGCCTTGTTCTTTACCATTCCCAAATGGTGTTCATGAGCTTTGTCAAAGGCTTTGCCATGCAAACTACCTGATGTTACCAATCTGTTCCTTCTGAACAACAAACCACCGTGCCTAGGCAACTCATCTTTGATCACTCAATACGGTTTGATCAAGTGGTTAAAAATTCATTTTTGGCCAACCTTCACCTACAAGTTTACAGCATTTTACTAACATCTCTTCTTGATTAAGCTCATTACTCCATTTCTCTGTAATTTACTGGCAATCATAATAATGCAAACATTTTCAACTGGCCAAATTTTATCCTCCAGACAACTGTCATTATATTCATAAAAAATTCTGTCTATCACAATTATCTACTCCTGGGATCTACTCAACCGAAAAGGTGTATCTTGAAGTTCCACAACCCACCTGCCAATTCAAGAAAAAATTCGATCTAATCCTTTCTTAGAGAAAATCTCCCAGAATGGATTATTTTCTGTCCACACAGAGAAAGTAGAACCAACAGGAATTATCTGATTTTTTTACAACCCTAACACAAAGCCTGCAACTCTTTTTCAATTACTGAATAGCTAATCTCAGCACCTTTTAAAGCTCTGGAGGGACAGGCTATCAGTCTCTACTCTTCATCAGCAACTTGTATAAGTAACACTCCCAGACCTTTATTACCAGCATCCATGATTACTCTGGTTTCTTTTCCCAGAATGAATGCTCTCAGATTTGGAGCACACTTCGATTTCAACTCAATAGCATCAAACCCCATCATACATTCTTAGGGCCACTTAAACATCACTTCTTTCTTGGATAATGCTTGCATTTCCCTTTTTCAGATACATTAGTTAAGAAGCAACCATAAAATGCAAACACTGCTGTGAATGAAATGCTTTTTCCTTGCTACAAGGAACACTCAATTTACATACAGAAATATCCAACTCTTTCTTTGGTCTGTCACCCACATTTGTTACAGAATGACCCAAACATGATATTGCCTCTTTTCCAAACAAACACTTATCAAATTAAGTGTTAGGTCTGCACTTCTGAACTTGTCTAATAGAGCTTATTATGTTCCTCCCAATTTGATAAAAAAGTCACCCTGAAAACAACATCCACCATTTAAATATCCAAGAACCTACTGCATATTCCTTTGAAAGACTGAAGCAGAGAAAGTTAACCCAATGGGCATTCTTATAAATGTAAACATGCCTACTGTTGTAACAAAACTTGTGAGTTCTTGAGAATGTGGATGTAGTTTAATCTGATGATAAGCAGAGGCTACATCGATGATTGGAAAGAATTTAGCATCTGCCATAGTAGATAACATTTCAATTATGTTTGGAACTCTAATTTCCTTATTAAACCCTCTTCAATCCACACAGTCTCATTGCACCATTGGCCTTGCTTGCTACAGCCTACTGCTACCTACTTGCAGCACAACTCCATCATTGATCTCCTTTACTACGTTACCACCCCTCATCTTAATAGAGCCTTTAAAACATGTCTGAAAATAGTCTTTCCACCTACATATGTCACCACTCACTTGCAGAGCTGGATATTTCTTATTATTTTCCATGTGACCTACAAGGCCACACCTGTAACAATGACTTTCAAATACATAAAATGTTTTCCCACCTTAACGTTTCCCAACAGTACACACTTCACTCGTAACCCCCTTTTCTTCTTCAACATTTCTACACACTCTATGATATGCTGTACTCTTTTGGTACTAGCAATAACATCATCTAAGTGTGGCTATTCTTTAAGCCTGAGTTCCTAAAGAACTCTATCAACCAAATGTTTTGCAGTTTAATAGAAACTGATCCCTGATGTGTCCCTTAGTGAATTCTCCAATTTTCCTTCCTCTCTTTATGATCTAAATGGCATCTTTACAAAAACCTACTGACACATGGTGAGTAACGTAAGTCAAATTTTCTCATGGCAACCTCCTGCTCATTCAATCCTTGTTCCTCTTTACATGACAAATCTGGTTAGTTCTCTAAAACCTATTGACCCTCTACTCCTAAAGTGTGCAAAAGTGTGAGTTTTTTTTTATTTTGTACACTAGTGCCACAACCTCTGGCTAATTTAGGAACACTTTTTCCCATGTTGCCTATTTTACAGAAAGCTTCCCCAGATGCATAACATTTGCAATGCCATAGGTCTCACATTTGCTTGAGTTAGAGCTATTGTCATTGGAAATGCATAACTGGACTTTTCTTGCCACATAAATTGGTCAACCCTGCCCCATAATTTGGTCCTCTCTGCTGCATAATTCCAGTGGCCTTCTATATAACTTAAGCCCTTCAATTTACTGAAGAGGGTCTTGCCCTGATGACCTTGAACATTTCTTAGATTGTTTTTAGTACCATTTCTTGTAATTTATTTTTAGTGTCTGTAATGTGTGAGGACTGTTACTTACTTTTTCAGAGAAATGTTGTATTTGTTTCATGCAGCAGCTATAAACAAAGGTTCTTTAAGACCAAAACAGGACCTCACATATGAGAAATGGGAGGGTGTCACAGAGGTTATTTGCAGTAATATTAGTGAGCAGATGCTTTGTTACAAGTACTGAAAGCACACATCACTATCCCCAAATATTAAATGTAAACACATTAAGAATTTGGACGGGTGTGTCTTATTGTCAGTGCCCTGGCCAAAGAGGGCGAGAAAGATCTGGAACTAGATCATTAATTCAAATCTGTTATGAACAGCAGCCCCCAAAATACATTTGGCCCAGGGCCCCCAAAATCCTTAAGATGCCCTAGAGGAGAACTAAGGCAAAAGTATGATAACTGTGGTTGCACAAGTAGGGAAGTGTGTTAAGCTGCAGTTGTCAGTAGCTGGGAGAGTATATCTTACAAAGATGGTTCTTCTCCTGAAAAGCGTTTGCTAAAGAGTTTACAACAGTTGTGGAGCTTAACATGGGGCAAAATTGAATCATGATGGCTGACATCTCCTCACTGCTGTTACTAAGAAGAAGTTGGAACTGGAGGGGCGGCTTTTAATCAACGTGACAAGTGCTAATCTGTGGAAACAGACTTTGGGGGTCATTCCGACCCCGGCGGGCGGCGGGCACCGCCCGCCGGGCTGAGACCGCCAGAAGACCGCACTGCGGTCAAATGACCGTGGCGGTCATTCTGACTTTCCCGCTGGGCGGGCGGGCGACCGCCAAAAGGCCGCCCGCCCGCCCAGCGGGAAAGCCCCAGCAACGATGAAGCCGGCTCCGAATGGAGCCGGCGGAGTTGCTGGTGTGCGACGGGTGCAGTGGCACACGTTGCGATTTTCAGTGTCTGCTTTGCAGACACTGAAAATATGAATGGGGCCCTGTTAGGGGGCCCCTGCAGTGCCCATGCCAGTGGCATGGGTACTGCAGGGGCCCCCAGGGGCCCCACGACACCCGTTCCCGCCAGCCTCTTCCTGGCGGTGTAAACCGCCAGGAACAGGCTGGCGCGAAGGAGGTCGGAATCCCCATGACGTCGCTGCTTGCAGCGCCGCCGTGGAGGATTCCCTGGGGCAGGGGAAAACCGGCGGGAAACCGCTGGTTCCCCTTTTCTGACCGCGGCGGTAAATTGCCCCAGAAGCACCGCCAGCCTGTTCGCCAGGGTCGGAATGACCCCCTTTATCATTTCACACTTTAGGTGGCTGAAACATACCAGTATATGGTAAGCAGGGCAGATGGGAGGGGCTTAAGGGGCAGCGGAAAGAGAGAGGAATGTGGATTTGTAGATGTAGTAAGTGGGATAAAGCACATTACTTTGTGAAATGACCAACATTTTTTAAGTCTTTCCAAACAGAGGAAGGGAAAGAGAGTGGACACGTTTTTGCCTGTATATAAAATTTCCTGGTGAAATCCGACAGACACTGCACCATACCCAACTGAAAGCACCTTTCTATGCCACAAACTATGACAGGGTATGGATGTTAAAGCACTTTCAAGCTCAGCACCTATTTGAATTCTTGGTGCTGACGACTTATGGCTGAAAATCTTCTTCAAAATCACTGCAGTTATTTTGCAGTTTTATATAGCGCAAATTCGACCAGCAGGCATCGAAGTGCTTTACAGGAGCACTGATTATATTACACAAGTGCAGATTCATTTTTTAGGGGGCACGGGTAAATTAAGTGAATTGCTAAGTATCAGGGGATGGTGAATTGACGCCAGTACTCGAACCTTGTTCCCCTGTAACAAAGTCAGCAGCTTTGGCACTGCGCTAGATTTGAGACATCTGTTGACAGAGAGCATTAATTACAGTAGGAATGCTTTGGATAGCATGGACCAAAAACAAGATTAAGTAAAGCATGTGAAATGTAATCAGGAAAAACATGGTTACATTAACGCTTTTACACTTATAATATGCTGGCTGAAAAAATCCTATAACTTTTACTGTTCTAATGTGCACGAAACAGAGAAAGAATGCAGTACCACAGGTTGTCCATAGGTACCCCTTGGGGCCTCTTTTGGCCACATAAGGTACTGCACCCTGCAATCTCAAATTCAACACATTCCCAATGACTTTCAGGTGCTCTGCTGAAAAATGAAGTGCAGCGCCCGTTTTGTGAAAAGTTTTACGCTGTGCATTCAGGTTATGAGGAAGGAGAGATAAGAGTAATATGCTGGCTGAAAAAATATAGGTAGCAACATCCTGGACAAATAAAACATTCATGAAAATGTTAGATTAAGTAAAGCAGATGAAATGTAAGCAGGAACACATGTTTACATTAGCTAAGATCACAAATGCACTTATAATGAAAAGTGAAGCTTCACTGAACACGAGCAGGAAACCAAGAAAAAAAAAGTCCCCCAAAGAACAGATAAACACGACAAACCATAATTTTACAGTAGTTAGTCCCTGCTTCCAAAGAGAAAAAGGAGGGACAAAGAGGCATGACTGACCACTAGCAAGCAAGGATTTTGAAATGACACTGAAACAAACAAATGAAATGGCTTTAAGCCCATAGAAGTATACTATAACTATACAAGAGGCCGTATGCTTAAGCTCGACCTAAAAAGGCAGAAGGATGACATTTTGTATGGTTGCAGCTTATAGCTAGGTGAAGAAAAGTTAGTAAACAGAGCAAGTTTCCAAAGTAATATTAATACAAGTTAAAGAGAATTGGCCACCAGTAGACAAGTTTTTTCCCTCACAAACCAATATTATTAAGATGCCGGATAGATACTCATTGGACCAAGGATAAAGATATGCAGGTCCTTAAGCACTGAAGAAGTCTTTCAATCTCGAATTTCCCACAAAAACGAGTTATTATAATTCCACAAGAAGTTCCTTGCTGTGAATCATACCTTTATACCCTTCACTTCAAGTGGATGCCAGATAATTCAGGATATGTTTGCTTGAGAAAATTGAATGAATACACCAAAATAGCTGGCAGACCTTTGAACCTGCAAGAAACAAAGATTTAATCAGATAATAATAACTGCTGTGTATACACCCAATATGGCACGCGCGCCACAACTCTTACTGCAAATGTGAATTTCTAAAGTTGGTTGCGCTTCCGATTGAAGAGTTCCGAAAGAGGACGACACCCCTGACACAGCAACAGGGCCCTCCGAAACACACAAATATTTGTAGTAAGGTTGTTAAATTTAATTGAATTGTTTTTCTTGTTTTAAAGGCGGGGTTGTACTCGTGTATGAGCTCGTATCACCCTGTGTTGTTATGCTTTGTAAATGGGTTCCGATTCTACAGCTGTGTGGGGATTCTGGGGAGACAGTTAAAGGAGATGGGAGTGCTGGACAGCCTATGGTTGTTCTGCTCTGTAGTAGTTACACAGCAACTTGTGTAGAGCACTTACTGCAAGTTGGTCATGAATGATCAAGTTACACTTCTTAACCCGTTGGTGTGCAGAAGTTTTTTAACTCGAAGGCTCCGCTATCGATGCAGATTCGGCCTGGGACGAGTCGGACAAAGAATTCTTTGTTGTGGAAGCACCTCTCTCTTTATTGCAGCTTTAAGGAGTGCTGTCAGCTTTCGCCCCGGGGGATTTAAGCACAGAAGGGGGAACATTGTGCTGTGCACATGCCATTTGGTTACTGTTGCCTGCGCCACATGCTTGCTTGCGCTAAAATTAGCGCCGGCTAACGCCATTCTGAAGCACCATGCGGGCGCCGTATTTAATCAATGACGTTAGCCGGCGTTAGCCGCCGGCGCTGCCTGGTGTGCGTGGAAAAAAACAACGTACACCAGGCAACGCCGGCGTAGGGGGATATGGGGCTTGGGCGTCAAGAAATGGGGCAAGCCAGGTTGAGGCAATTTTTTCACCTCAACCCGATTTGCGCCATTTTTTTTCACTCCCAACCCCCATAGAAATGACTCCTGTCTTAGCAAAGACAGGAGTCATGCCCCCTTGCCCAATGGCCATGCCCAGGGGACTTCTGTCCCCTGGGCATGGTCATTGGGCATAGTGGCATGTAGGGGGGCACAAATCAGGCCCCCCTATGCCACAAAAAATAAAAAAAATAAACACTTACCTGAACTTACCTTAATGTCCCTGGGATGGGTCCCTCCAGCCTTGGGTGTCCTCCTGGGGTGGGCAAGGGTGACAGGGGGTGTCCCTGGGGGCATGGGAGGGCACCTCTGGGCTCCTTCAGAGCCCACAGGTCCCTTAACGCCTGCCTTTTGCAGGCGCTAAAAAACAGCGCAAAAGCGGCCATACGTCATTTTTTTTGACCCGCCCACTCCCGGGCGTGAATTTTGCCCGGGAGTATAAATCCGACGCACATGCCTCGGAGTCGATTTTTTAGACGTGAACGCCTACCTTGCATCTCATTAACGCAAAGTAGGTGTCCACGCTAAAAAATGACGCAAACTCCATGGACTTTGGCGCTAGACGCGTCTAACGCCAAAGTATAAATATGGAGTTAGTTTTGCGTCGAAATTGCGTCAAAAAAAACAACGCAATTCCGGCGCAAACGGAGTATAAATATGCCCCTAAATTCTGGGCAATGATAGCTGTGTGCAAAGCTATTTGGGGCACGCTCTGACTTCCTGGTAACTTAGCAACTAGCGTAACATGAATTACCAATATGCGCACATGTGCACTTACCAATAAAAGGGCACAATGAGTCACTCGACATGGATGCCATATTGTTTAGGCGTTCAAAGCATGAGGAGCATCGGACAGGCCGGAAACACTCCTGCAACAGTTTTATTGTGTGCAGGTGATTCTTTCCAGGAAAATAAATGATTTTCAATAAGGATTCACATGGTATTCTTCACCCCAAGTAAGTGATTTCGTTGGGGAAGTTTTCTAATGGTCAAGATTGGTCGGTGTTCTCATCACTGAACTAGTCAATAGGGAACATGAGCAGTCAAAACTTTAGCATCAGTTCTCCTCAGCCTTTCTGGTCATCAGGCCCGAACCTCCCCTTAAATGGGCAGAACGGAGGGAATATTTTATAAATTACATTGAAGCTATTGATGATGCAGTGAAAATGTCAGCTGTACAAAATAAAAGGATTCTTTTACATTATTTGGGCCCTATGGGATTGAAAATGTATTCTTATTTGTCTAAACACATAAATGTTTATACTGCTGCTAATTAATGATTTAGATACGCCCAGGGTATGCATTGGTATCTGCAGGTACACATTATTTCAGAGTAAGAAAACAAAAGTAGAGACAACTGATGAATAAGTTGTGACTTTACAATTTTGGTGAGTGCTTGTAAGTTTGGCACTTTGCAGGAGGATTTGATAAGCTATCAGGTCATGATGCATGCCCACAATCCAGCCATAAAAAAAAAGATTATGGGTACTTGGTGGTTCCCCTTTGAACAATATTTTAGCAATTGTCAGGAAGGCTGAAATTTCAGAAAAAAGTGTTGCGGTTTTGAAACAAAATGATAAGGAAACACTTTCAATGAACATGATTTTTAAAAGCAGTAGTACGAAGAACAATGCTTCCCAGAGCAAAGAAAAAAACCTAAAGTGCCAGATGTTACAGATGTGACAGCAAGGAACACTTTGCTTACATCAAAAGCTGTCCTGCTAAAAAGTGTAGTAATTGTGGGATCAGAGGTCACTGTGCGAAATTGTGCAGGAGGAAAAAATGTGTTAAATGTGTGTATGAATAACGGGAGACTGGAACAGAATGATTCTAAGCACGATTCAGATGATGATGGGTTAAACATTGTGATGGATGTTAAAGAGATATGAATTTTGAATATACATGATGAAACATGCAAAGGGAAACCTGCGTGTTGGATGGCAATTGGTGAAGTGGGTTTAACAATTTTTGCTGATTCTGGGTTCCCCTACACTATTGTCAACATAGAAGTCTGGAGAGAATAGTTTGTGGAAATAATTTGTGAATTTCTAATTGAATCTGATATAAACCCAGAAGGGTATGGCAAAGAGAAAACTGATACCCTGGGGTTCAGATGGTTGATAGTCAAATTTAAGCATATGGTTTTGTGTGGGAATCTCTACACAGCAAAAAAAGGTCCAGCAGTATTGGGTTGGCGAGATCAGAAAGGTTTGCATATTTCAAATCAGCGAAAGGGTTATATTACTCAAAGGTGCTCAATAGTTTTCAGCTATCGACAATCGACCTATCATCTGCATATCACCAGATTTCACAGGCACCTGATTCTTCAGAGTACACAGCTTTTATTGCTCCAGATGGCTGTTTTCCATTTCGATAGCCTTTCAGCCTAGCGTCAGCGGCTGCTGTCCTTCAGAGATTAATGTCCAACTCCTTTAGCAAAGAACAAGGCATAATGTTCTTTCAGGATAATATCCTGGTATTTGGCAAGAACAGAAATGAGCATGATTCTAAAATGACCACAGTATTTTCTATCCTTGAATCAAAAGGTTTGACAGTGGAGTTTGCCAAATGTATGTTAGCTGAGAAAAGTGGCACTTATTTAGGCCATTTGATTCACAAATGTGGAGTTAAACCTTAACCATCCTTGGTGCAAGCTGTTAAGAATGCACCCAGGCCTAGAAGCAAGGACAACGTACAGTCATTTTTAGGCCTTGTCACATACTGTGCTAAGTATATACCGTTATCATATCAGAGAACTCATGAAATCTGGAAATAAAGTTTGTGTGGTTGCAACAGTGTGACGAAGATCTTATTAAAGATTTTATAACAAGTGCAACCAAACTGATGAGCTTTGATCAGCGTGTGCATTGTATTATTACAACCAATGCGAGTTTCAAGGGACTAGGGGGCATATTTATACTCCGTTTGTGCCGAATTTGCGTCGTTTTTTTCGACGCAAATTCGACGCAAAACTAACTCCATATTTATACTTTGGCGTTAGACGCGTCTAGCGCCAAAGTTTCTGGAATTAGCGTCATTTTTTTGCGTGAACACCTTCCTTGCGTTAATGATATGCAAGGTAGGCGTTCCCGTCTTAAAAAATGACTGCGATGCTATTGCGTCGTATTTATACTCCCGGGCAAAAATGACGCCCGGGAGTGGGCGGGTCTAAAAAACCCGCATTTGCGCCGGATTTTAGCACCTGGGTCAGGGCAGGCGTTAAGGGACCTGTGGGCTCAGAATGAGCCCAGAGGTGCCCTCCCCTGCCCCCAGGGACACCCCCTGCCACCCTTGCCCACCCCAGGAGGACACCCAAGGATGGAGGGACCCACCCCAGGGACATTAAGGTAAGTCCAGGTACGTATTTTTTTAAAAAGTTTTTGTGGCATAGGGGGGCCTGATTTGTGCCCCCCTACATGCCACTACGCCCAATGACCATGCCCAGGGGACAGAAGTCCCCTGGGCATGGCCATTGGGCAAGGGGGCATGACTCCTGTCTTTGCTAAGACAGGAGTCATTTCAATGGGGGATGGGCGTCGTTAAAAAATGGCGCAAATCGGGTTAAGACGTTTTTTTTGCCTCAGCCTGACTTGCCCCATTTTTAGACGCCCAAACGCCTTTTTCCCTACGCCGGCGCTGCCTGGTGTACGTGGTTTTTTTTCACGCACATCAGGCAGCGCCGGTCGGCTAACGCCGGCTAACGCCATTCAATAAATACGGCGCCCGCATGGTGCTTCAGAATGGCGTTAGCCGGCGCTAATTTTTTTGGCGCTAAACTGCGTTAGCGCAGTTTTGCGTCAAAAAGTATAAATATGGCCCTAGGTGCTATGTTAACTCAGGTGAATGACAAAGGGAAGGTGTGAAAGTGTTTGCATCAAGTTCCTTAATGCCTAGTGAGGAAAAGTATCCCTCCGTTGAGAAGGAGGCCTTGGTTTGTGCTTGGGCTCTGGAGCACTTCAGAGCATTTGTGTGGGGTAGGCCAATTACTATTCATTGCGACCATAAACCACTGATGAAATGACTATGGGGAGGGTACCATCAATGCATCATCCAGAATTGCTAAAATTTCAATTCACATGCAAGATTACATGTACAAAATAATATACATGCCAGAAAAGGCTAATGTTGTGGCAGGTTTTTTTATCCAGGATGTCGACGCTGTTAGAGTAGTGTAAGGATGAGAAGTGGAATGGTTTTCATGTACCCCTTATACATGATAATGGATTTCCGGCAGTAAAAAAAGGAGGAGTGGGAGCAAGAGTACAGGAGTGACATGGCATTACAAGAGGTTGCCAAGTTTTTTGGAGGCATTTAGCCTAATAAGAGGAACTTATCTAACACTATCAAACCTTTCTAGGAAATAATCTGACCTATCCTGGGATAGCGGAGTAATCTTGAGCGGGGAGAGAATGGTCCCTCCACTTATCCTCCGGACCAATATTTTGCATTTGTGTCATGAGGGTCATTTTGACATAAGGCATATGGAAGCTGTGGTCAAGAAATTATTCTGGTGGCCCAGGATAGATTCTGACATAGAAACACATGGACAGGGAGTACATGGAATGCTCTAGAGTGGAAAAGTCTATTCAGACACTAAGACGCCATATGATCTATGGCCTCTGCCCAAAAGACCAGTGGCAGTATATTGCAACTGATATAATGGGACTGGTGGAACTATTACAAAAGTATATCATTGTGATCATCGATATTTTCTCAATGTGGCCTGTAGGCAAGGTAGTGCAAAATGCAGATACTGATGCAGTTTTGATTTTCCTGAATCATGTTTTTAGTTCCGAGGGAATCCCGACCACTATTTTAAGTGATATGGCGTGCAATTTAAGTCTCATGCCTTTAAACAGTATTGCGATAAAATTGGAAATTGGAATTACGAGTCCATTAGGAATGAAACTACAGGGTTGTCACCTTTTTTTGCAGAACTTTTTATTGATTGTCAAAAACTGATAATAGGTCTCTCTAAAGACATGCAGTGATCCATGCACAAGGCCCATTTGGTGGTGCCTGGGGAGGCCTTCGAACTCCACTCCTTAGCAATATCTCTTTTCGCAATCACTAGCCCCTGCCACAATAAACCTCTTTGGTGCATGTTCCCTTCTATCCCTTCTGCAATGTGTAGGAGTATCAGTTTTGGGTCTCTCGGGACAGGGCAACCTAGTACCCCACGTAGAGTAATCAATACTGGAATGCGATTGCTACTTCCTTTGGGGCCGCCAGGGCCTCATTCCAATCTTTGTCATCTAAGGGGCCGAAATCGGCCTCCCAAGCCTCTTGCACCCCACCATACAGTCTGGCATGCGGTAAATGTCTGCCAGTTTGTGTTCCTTAATATTAGTCAGGAGCACCTTGGCCTCCAAGGGAAAGTACTCAAAGATATCCCCTCCTTGTGGCAAATAGGGCTGGAGCACATGCCAGAGTTAGAGATACCTAAAAAATTGAGGGCCAAGATTGAAAAAGCCCTATCGCCTTCGGAACGTCACTTTTAGTGATGCTTCAGTAGCTCTATGCACTGCTCCATATTTACAAGGTGGTGTTAAGCCACTTTTTGTGTGATTTGACTGCATCTTCTGGTTCTGAGACTTTGCTTTCCACCTCTGTGACTCTGTGCGTTGTATTTTCTGGAGGTCATGGTGACTCACAGCCAGGTCAACTTTTAATTCTCCCATATTCCCTTCAAGGGTGTGTTTGCATTTTGTACAGCCTATTCATGCTGGGTTGTTCTCCCCATTGCACCTCCTCCCTCTACCTGCAAAGCTAGTTTAGTGTACTTATCCATTTTAGTTTGGATGCTGTCACCGATGGTTTGTCCCTCGCCATGCCTCTCTCGCCCTCCAGGTGATGCGTCTGCTATTGATGGGGGGTAGTGTAATGATTGTGTTGGTGCTGACTGACGTTTCCCCCTTGTGGAATTGTTTGGGAGTTTTCTCCCTGTGACGCCCAATTTCCTCCTCTTAACTTATTCAGGGGAGTCCTCCCCCCAGTACAGGGCAGGCTTGTCACCTTTTTGATAATGAGGGATAGGAATCCAAGAACCAAGTACAACCCAGGGTGGTTGTTTGGTGTATGTCTTTAACCATGGTCCATGGAAACAGTCATAGACACCATGGTAAAGGGATATCTTAAGAGTAAATTTTACAGTATTCCAAGAATAGCACCAAACCTGTGTCTGTTCAAACTGGAGATTGGGTTCTTATAAAGAAACCTTGGTTTATAACTAAAAAAGACAGCAAATTGTATGAACTAGAGGAAATCGTGGAGGTGTTGCACAATCCTGTCTAAGTAATTGTAAGGTATGGAATCTTAACTGAATAGAATTGAGTAACATTAAGAAATAGAAGGCTCTGAGGGAGAACAGAGGAAATAAGGTATTAGATTGGTTGAATGTGGCGGACACTATTGAAGACAAGGGTACAAGGGAAGTATCCGAGGAGAAAACTGAACAAATGCAAGATGAAGATGCACCACATTCTTGAGTGAACGTGGTAGAGGGCTTTGGCGTAGTCCAGCTTGCTGCTTACAAGGGCTTGGGTGACTGTTCTTCAGGTTTCGGTGGGTATACATTTGTAGATCTTTTGGAGCATGCAGAGCGTGTTGAAGCAGGATGGTGTTGACTTGCTGGGTCATGGGTAGTGAGGGGTCCAAGATGAATCCTAGGTTGCGTGCGTGGTCGGTGGGAGTCGGAGTGGTTCCGAGAGTGGCAGGCCACCAGGAGTCTTCCCATGCAGAGGGGGTGGAGCCGAAGATGAGGACTTCCGTCTAGTTGGAATTGAGTTTGAGGCAGCTGCTCTTCATCCATTCGGCAATGGCCTTCATTCCTTCGTGGAGGTAGGTCTTGGCGGAGTCCTTGGTGAGGGAGAGGATCAGCTGGGTGTTGTTGGCGTATGAGATGATGTTGAGGTTGTGGGATTGGGCGATGTTAGCGAGCGGGCCATGTAGACGTTGAAGAGGGTCAGGCTGAGGGACGAACCCCGGGGTACGCCGCAGATGATTTTGGTGGCCTTCGAGCGGAATCGCCACTGTCCAGTATAGTTCTGATGTTGTCGGAGGCAGCGATGAGGGCGGTTTTGTGGCTGTGGTTGCTGCGGAATCTGGATTGGGAAAAGTCCAGGGCGCAGTTCTCCTTGAGGAAGCGGGTTAGTTGTCTGTTGACAGCATTCTTGATGACTTTTGCCAGGAAGGGGAGCAGGGAGATAGGCTGGAAGTTCTTGAGGTCATTTGGGTCCACCTTGGTTTTTTTGAGGAGGGCGTTGATCTCGGCGTATTTCCAGCCCTCTGGGAAGGGTCGGACTCGAAGGAGCTGTTGATGATCTTCCGTAGTTGGGGTGCGATGACAGAGCTTGCTCTGTTGAGGATGTGGTGAGGGCAGGGGTCAGATGGAGAGCTGGAGTGGATGGTATTCATGATTTCAATTATGTTGTTGTCGTTGATGGGGTTCCAGGAGAGCAGGAGGTTGGTCAGAGGTGAATCTGTGGGGTTGGTGGTTTCTGGAGGGGTCTGGGTGCTGAAGCTGTCGTGGATGTCTGCAATCTTGCGGTGGAAGTAGGAGGCTAGGGAGTCGCAGAGGTCTTGGGATGGCGGGGTGTCATTGGCGTTGGAGAGTTCCTTCACGACGTTGAAGAGCTCCTTGTGGTTGTGTGCGTTGTTGTTGATTCGGTCTTTGAAGGCGGTTCTCTTGCCGGCTCGGATGAGTTGGTGGTGTCTGTGGATAGCGTTTTTGAAGGTTGGGAGGTTGTTCAGAGTCTGATCTTGGCACCACTTTCTTTCGAATCTTGGCCAGCTTTGCTTAGATTTGTGGAGGTCGGCGGTAAACCAGAAGGCCTTTCTGTCGGTGCATCTGTTGGAGGGATCTTGATTGGGGTGAGAGTATTGACACAGGTGTTGACCCATTGCCTGAAGTTGCGGGCAGCTGCATCAGTGTCAGTGGTGTCGATGGGTGGGTTCTGGGAGAGGGTTGCGATTATTTGGTCTTCGGTGACCTTGTTCCATCTGCGGTGGGGAATCCATTGTGGGTGGTGGTGTGTTGTGGGTTTCTTGAAGGAGAAGTGGATGCAAAAGTGGTCTGTCCAGTGGAGTTCGGTGGTGTGGCTGAAAGAGATGCGATTGCTGGCGGAGAAAATTGGGTCGAGTGTGTATCCTGCAGAGTGAGTTGGTGTTGTGACTAGCTGTTTGAGGCCGAGGTTGGAGAGGTTGTTGAGCAGGGTGGTGTTGTTGTCGTTGGTGTTCTCGAGGTGGAAGTTTAAGTCTCTGAGGAATATGTAGTCAGTGGATGCGAGAGAGTGCGTGCTGATGATGTCTGTAATGGAGTCGCTGAACTGCTGTCGTGGGCCGGGGGGCCCGTAGACGAGGGTCCCTCGGAGGGTGGTGTTTGGGTCAGTGCAGATTTGGAAGTGCAGGTGTTCAGCAGTGCTGAGGGTGTCTTCGGTGTTGGTCGTGATCCTGAGGGTGTTCTTGTGGTTGATGGCGTTGCCTCTTCCTGGTTTGTTGGAGCGGTCCCTGCGGGTAATCTTGTAGCCGTCCGAGATGGCTATGGCGATGCCAGGCGCTGAGGAGGGGTTCATTCAGGTCTCGGTCAGGAAGCCAACGTCTGGGGAGGCTAACTTGAGTAGATTCCATAGCTCTACTGCTTGCTTGTGGACGGAGCAGGTGTTGAGAAGGATACATCTGAGATGGTTGCATCCTGCCTTGGTGGGTGGGTCATTGTCTTGGAGGCTGGTGAAGGTGCAGTTCCGGCAGGAGAAGGGTCCGCAGGTGGTCTGAGGGAGGCTTGAAGGCATGCGAGAGAGCGACCGGTGATGAGGGCATGAAGGATGGCGGGGTCGTAGTGAAAATGTGCGTGGTGGCGCGGATGGGCGCAGACGGGCTTGCCTTTGGCGCGCCAGCGGCACGCACACTGCTCGGCCACGCAGCGGCTGCCATTAACTAGGGAGGTGGGGGGAGGAGAGGACAGCTGGGAGGCGGGAGGGGGACGCAAAATGGCTCGAAAAAGGGGGCGGAGCCAAAAAGAGGGCAGAGCCGAAAAGGGACAGGGCAGCAGCGGCAGGGAAAAGAGAGAGGGGGAGAGAGAAAGTGTGAGAGAGAGAGAGCGTAGTGAGAGAGAAATTAGGAAAAGGAGCACTAAGGGACAATAGTGAAGCAGAGCAGAGAGCAAAGCAAAGCAAAAGGATGGGGGAGGCAGAAGGTTGCCTAGTAGGAAAGCAGAGCTCTCCCACTAGACACCAGGGATGAGCCTGCGGGTGGAGGAGGGCCTCGAACTCCTGACAGGGGTCAGGAGTTCAGAGGAGCCTGGGAAAGGGCTCTGCTTACAGGGTGGAGCCACAGGCGGCAGAGCAATGCACTGACCAGGTCACAGGTGAGGTGGCACTTTCTCTGATCCCATCCACTGTGACCACATGAAAAGAAGACACTTCTTGGTAAGTATGGGCCAGTATCTTCTTTAATCCACCTCAGCCACTCGCTCCAAGCTACTGTTGTTTCCCCCAAGGCCTCCCCCCAGCAATCTGGAATCCTAACTCAGTTTAACCTCAATGGTATGCACAATCATAGCTTAGGAGATATTGCAGTTATTAATGCCAAAACCATTTGGTAACAAGACAGTTTCGATAATAATAAAATTATATAACAACCCACCTCACAATGAGGCCGTATTTCTAGCATCATGAGTTTTAAGATAAATTCACCACACCAATTTGGGTTTATTAGCACAAGGAGAAAGCGGTTACAATGGTGCTGTCTTTACCACATCCTCTCAGAGTCCCCAACCGTCTGCTCCTGCATTCTCCCTCACACATCATACATTCTGTTCTTCATCATCAAACATTCTATATTCTGCCCATGTCAATATTCGTACTCAAAGATAAAGTATAGAATACGTACCCCCCCCTGAGGTATCCAACACCCCCGAAATTGCCTCCCCACTCTAAATCATACACCCCCTCAACGGCCCTCCAGTTAATTTGTTCTGACACCTTTATATTTTATATCAGTGCAACAATTGTGACGCTTAAGGGTGCCTACCCCCTGTCAGTGACCCTTTGGAACCGGTATCTTGTCTCGCTCACTGCGCCTTGGGCGCGGGTCGTCCCATCATCCCCTCCCAACTTCGTCAACAGCTCCACAGCTTATTTACACACATAACCGATGAGCCCCCCCTTCACCCCCCCCCCATCCGACATTTTACTCTTGAAATTAAAATGTACATGTTGGTACTTAGATGTGTTCCTAGCTATCAGTTACACAGTTTCAAGTTGTATTCCTGTGCAAAACAATGCAATTGCACCGTACTAGATTATAAATATATGCAGACGAACTGTAAAATCCTGAATAGTGTATTGTAAGAATGTTTATGTACAATGTTTAATAAACAGAAAAAAAAAAGATAAAGTATAGACATAACACATTTCCCACCCTTAATAATATTTATTTTTCCCATAACTAAAATGATTGAAACAAATTACAAATATAAACAAAACAAACACATTTTAACAAATACACAGGAGTTACTATAAGCCTATGGCCCTCATTATGACATTGGTGGTAAATCTCACTTACCGCCATGCTGACTGCCGCCAACATACTGCTGCCGCCACGGATATCCGTTCACCTTATTATGACACACACATACCAATCTGTCACTATTCAGCCACACACACAAGTCCGCCAGCCCAAAGGTCAGTGGCGGTATCCAAACCCACACCGTTACGCCAACAGAACTACGCCCACAACATTATGACCCACGAATCACCATGGCAGACATTCAATGGCGATAAACCATTGGCGGTACATACTGTTGTGCTCAAAATACACACCCACATACAAAACAACACTACATTGGACAATTCAAACCACACACCTGACACCCATACACACACCACACCCACACACCCACACCACTATAAAACACACAGCCACACTACCCACAACCCCTCACGACTACAAATAATTGCCAACAGAGAGAGACAGCGAGAGCACCCGCACAACCAGAGCCACATACCACCGTCACCTGTACACCACCCACACACCTTACATCACACACCCCAACACATCACCCTACACACCCTCACCCACACCACTCACACTACACCCATGGCACCACAATGACACCCCAGATTCTCTGAGGAGGAGCTAAGGGTCATGGTGGAGGAAATCATCCGGGTAGAGCCACAGCTATTTGGATCACAGGTGCAGCAGATATCCATTGCTACGAAGATGGAGCTATGGCGGAGAATCGTGGACAGGGTCAACGCCGTGGGACAGCACCCCAGAACAAGGGATGACATCAGGAAGAGGTGGAAAGACCTACAGGGGAAGGTGCGTTCCATTGCAACAAGACACCAACTCGCTGTACAGAGGACTGGCGGTGGACCCCCACCTCCTCCCCCACAACTAACAACATGGGAGGAGCAAGTCTTGGCAATCATGCATCCTGAGGTCCTGACAGGAGTAGCAGGAGGACTGGACTCTGGTAAGTCAACTCTATACTATTATCACCCCCCTACCTGCATGCCATCACATACCCTCACTCCACCCTCACTCCCATCACTCCACCACCTCCCACACACCCTACCATTACAACCCACTCATCCCAATGCCAAGCCCAGCATGCCATACCAAAGCATAGACACCATTAACAGACCTGCATAGACACCTATCACTAAAGCATGCACACTAGAGACAATCAGCTAGCCCACCACATAACAACTCACACGAGGCAAAGCTGCCAGGGCATTGACAAACATAGAGGGCAACCCACCCATGCACAATATGTCACAGACAGAAATAATAACCTACATTTGCATCCCCACAGGTGTCCCAGCCAGTGTCACCGGAGAAGAGATGCCAGCAACATCCAGTCCCCCCACAGAAGAGGCCCACAGTGATGACAGCGACTCTGCTCGGATACCGAGGCACAGTCCCACACCACCACAGAGCCTCCCCCCTCAGGAAACACCACCACAGCACCCACCCATACCTCTGCCCCAAGTACACGTCAATCAGCCATGTGTCCACCGCTACAGGGACCCAAGGCCACCCCACAAACCCAAGACAATCAGGGACCTGGGGTCCGTGGCAGTGGGCACATGGTTCAGGGTACAGAGGCACAGGACAACAGGGAAGCTGGGAGGACTGCTGTGCGCCAAGCGGAGGACAGGCCCAGGGAACCGACTCTCCAGGAGGCACTCACTGCGATCCTGGGTGCATACCAACATTCCCAGGATACGCTGGGCCAGATCCTGGACAAGTTGCAGTAGAACATGCGGCTGCAGGAGGGACAGTACAAGGGGATCAGGGAGGACTTGAAGTCCTTTAACACCACCCTGGTCTCCATTGCTGGGGTGCTGGCAGACATGGTCAACATTATGAGGGAAGCAGTGTCACACCAGCGGGCCCTCCACCTCCGCTGCCGCTAGTGGACAGGAGGACCCGCCACAGGACCAACAGGCCACCAGCACCCCTCCCCCTGCAGAAGGAGAACAACCCCGCAAACGTTCCCTGTGATCCAGGCAGAAGCCAGCGAGAACTATTACCAAGAACCCTGCCAGGAAATAAGACTCTCCTGATTGTCACCCTTTTGTCCTACTCTGTCACCCTGTCCACCTTGAACTGCCATTGCTCCCCTCCCTATGCCCCCATGGACAATGCACCTGTGCTACAAATAGACTGGACTCTCCCCTGGACTTTCCTCCATCATCACCGTCTGCCCATTGCGCTTCCCCCTTTCCTTCAGAGCACTGCAAGAAACACAGTTTGAACAAATACAAGTATGGAGTCAAATGATTTAAGTATGTATTTCTTTAACAAGGTTTAAACATTGCAATTCAACTGTACAGTAGTGTATACATAGGAAAGACCTGTAGTTGGCTGCAGTGAACACACCAGGAACGATAGCGGGGTGCCAACATCTGCAAAAGGGTTGCCAAAGGGTACAGTGAGTGGGCATAGAAGTGGAAATTCACAGCCTGTCAGTGCCAATGTCATACAGAAAACTGTAAATGAAATGAGAAGTTACACTGTCTTACCTGTATGTCATTGGAAGTATTGTCGTATCACTGCAGATCTGTTGTCCCCATCCTCATCCTCTGCCTCCTCATCTTCACTGTCCACAGGGTCCACTGCTGCCACACGGCCATCTCCAGCCTCCTCCTCCTGCAGAAAAGGCACATGGCATCTCAAGGCAAGGTTATGCAACATTCAGCATGTCACGATTATCTGGCAGACCTTCTTGGGTGAGCAGCACAGGGATCGACCTGTTAGATGGAGGCACCGAAACCTGGCCTTCAGGAGGCCAAATGTACGTTCAATGATCCTTCTTGTTCGCCCATGTGCCTCATTGTAACGTTACCCTGCCCTTGTCCTGGGATTCCTCACAGAGGTCAGCGGCCATGATAGGATGGGGTAACCAAAGTCACCTGCAAATATCGAGGGACAACTGTTAGCCACACACTAACCCTTATGGCCCACACCATACCCATACACCAACATCCACTGGGTGGGAACCAGGGCTCACTTATTAGCCAGACCCTGTGCCTCTGGAGTTGGTCCATCACATTTGGAATGCTGCTATTCCTCAGGATAAATGCATCATGCACCGAGCCTGGATACTTAGCATTGACATGGGAGATGTACTGGTCCGCCAAACACACTATCTGCACATTCATCGAGGGAAAACGTTTTCAATTTCTGAAGACCTGTTCATTTTGCCTGGGGACAAATGCAATATGTGTTCCATCAGTCGCCCCAATTATGTTGGGGATATATCCCATTGCATAGAAGTCAGCCTTCACTGTGGCCAAATCCTCCACCTGGGGGAAAACAATGTAGCTGCACATGTGTTTAATCAGGGCAGTCAACACTCTGGTCAAAACTATTAAAAACATTGGCAGTGACATTTCTGCTGCCAAGCCTACTATCACTTGGAAAGAACCAGTTGCCAGGAAATGGAGCACTGATAGGACTTGCACAAGAGGGGGGATCCCAGTGGGGTGACGGATAGCAGATGTCCGGTCAGGCTCCAGTTGGGCACACAGCTCTGTGATTGTGGCCCTGTCAAGTCTGTAGATGAGGATAATGTGCCTGTCCTCCATTGTTGCCAAGTCCACCAGGGGTCTGTATACGGGGGATGTCTCCATCTCCTATTCATCCACAGCAATTGTAATCTATGGGGCAAAAGAGTCAGGAGCCGGTCATAATCTGTACATTGTAACCACTGCAGTTCAATGCATGATGTGAATTTTAAATGTATTAGTGGCATATATCCTGAATGCACAATTGTGAACTGTGACACAGTTATGATCCATGACCTGCCCCCCCCCTCCACTGAAATGGCATCCGCCTGTCCTGTATGGAGGGACAGGTAGAAGTGAGGTAATTCCGCTGACGTTGAGCACCGCTGCGAGTCGCAGCTGGAAACCGCTGTGCAACTCCTCATTGGTTATTATTGGGCCCTATGGGGTACAGTGGCCAATGGTGATGTACGCCGCGGTGACGGTATGCACCGCTGCGGACGTCACTGCCATTTTCTATCTGTTCACTCACTTGCTACCTGACCTTCAACAGGAGAGGACCTAAACTGCATGTGCTGCTGTGACCTGTGTCTGGAACCTACCATGGCCCGTGTGACTGGGGAAAGGGACCCTGCCTTCACCTCAGCGGAATTGGAGAGACTAGTGGATGGGGTCCTACCCCAGTACGGACTGCTGTATGGGCCTCCAGACCAACAGGTGAGTACACTGTGAGCACGATGCATGGGTGCTGTGTGTGAAGCCCTCGTGTAGGAGTGGTTGGTGGATGGGCCCTGGGCAGCATGCAGAATGTATGCTGGGCCATGTCTGTGCGTAAGGAGATGGGAAGGGCTATGGTGGGCCATGAGTGTAACAGGCAGGACGGTCTAACTAATAACTTTCCCTGTGTATATTTCCTCTGCAGGTCACCGCTCATCAAAAGAAGGGTATATGGCATGCCATCGCCAAGGACGTGCGGACCCTGGGGGCCTACGGCAGGCGGAGCACCCACTGTTGGAAACGGTGGGAGGACCTGAGATGCTGGGCACGGAAGACGGTGGAGGCCCAGCTGGGGATGGCCTCCCAATGCGGAAGGGGTGCTCGTCGAACCCTGACCCCTCTCATGGCCCACATACTGGCAGTGGCCTATCCGGAGCTGGATGGGCACTTGGGGGCATTACAGCAGCGACAAGGGGGTGAGTACAGTGCCCATCATTACTACTTACGCCTGGTGGGGTGGTATCCGGGTGGGGGATGTGTGCCTGTGGGTGCCCCTAGGCCAGGCCTGACATTGCAGAGTAGGTCCCATGTTGGGCAGGGGTCTGATGTGAAATTGCTCTAACCTAGCTAGTAGGCATCCAGTACTGGGAAGGGGTGTGTGGGCACACAGGCAGACGTGAATACACACAGGACAACACTCAAGAGTGGCACAGGCAAACACAGGCACCACACTTCATCCCACAGGCACTCACACAAACCCCATCCAGATGCAGACATACCAACATCCACTGCCTCTACTGTGGACCCCTCCTCCTCCTTCACCTCCCTCCCAGTTGCGTCTACACTCACACCTGCATAAACTACATCCTCACCCACTACCGCCATCACCAGCACATCTAGCAGAGCACACACCTCACTGGCAGTCACCACCCCAACATCCATGCACACGTCCCCTGTGTCCTCTCCCACTGTGTCTGTGCCCCCTCCTCCCAAGATACACAAACGCAAGCACTCAGACACCCAACAGCCATCTACCTCACAACAGCATCCAGCCCATGCACCTGCACCCAAACACAGCAGACGGACAACTCCTACAACCACTCCCTCTTCCTCCACTCCCAGACCTTCTCCCTCTTCCCGCCCCAATGTCCCTAAACAGCTTTTCCTCTCCAACATTGACCTCTTCCCTCCCTCTCTCCCATCCTTCATGTCTGGCCAGGGTGGCTAAAACCCAGGCAAGCACCATAGCCACCTAGTCCATGGGCCCAGTAGTGTCCACAGCAACTCGTGGTGGGAAAGGATCCCAGGCACCAGGCAGCCACACGGAAAGGGTGCCTACCCCAAGTGCTGCCAGGAAGGTCAAGGTGCCACCCCCAGCTGCTGCAAAGAAGAGCAAGGAGCCATCCCCAGCTGCTGCCAAGAGGAGCAAGGAGCCGTCCTTAGCTGCAGCCAAAAAGAGCAAGGAGCCATCCCCAGCTGCAGCCAGGAAGGGCAAGGGGCCTGCACCAGCAGGCAGGAAGGACAAGGGGCCTGGTGCTGGGACTCAGTCGGAGCCCCCACCACCAACCATGGTGGTGCAGCCGCCTGAGGCTGCAGGGGATGGGCAGGAGCTTCCCCCCCCACCACCAGCAGCAGCAGCACCACCACCACCACCAGCAGTGGGCAGCCGTCCGAGGCTGCAGAGGATGGGCAGGAGCTTCCCCCCACCACCACCAGAAGCAGCAGCAGCAGCACCACCACCACCAGCAGTGGGCATCTGTCCGAGGCTGCAGGGGATAGGCTGGAGCTTCCTCCCACAACCACCACCAGCAGCATCACCACCACCACCAGCAGTGGGCAGCCATCCGAGGCTGCAGGGGATGGAGCTCCCCCCCACCACCAGTGGCAACATCAGCATCACCACCACTGAGCAGCCATCACCGCCAGCGGACAGTGTGTAGCCCTGCGCCCATGGGCTGTTGTGCAGCCTGCCCCTGCAAATCCTGTGGGTATGACACCCACCTGAAAGATTGTGACCTTGCACTCCCTAAGACCTGCATCACAGGGCACAATTCCCCCTCTAGAACCAGTGGGTATGGCACCTACTCACCCCATCCTCTTCAGGATGAAGATCAGAGGGCACGATGCCCGTCCAGAACGAGTGGGGAACACACCCACTCACCCCATCCTCTCCAGGATGAAGATCACCGGGCACGATGCCCCCTCCAGAACCAGTGGGGAACACAACCACTCACTCCAACCTCCCCAGGATGAAGATCACAGGGCAAGATGCCCCCTCCAGAAACAGTGGGCAAGTCACCCACTTTAGAGACTGTGGCCTTGCACTCTCCAGGACCAAGCACAGGGCATTGTGCCCCCTCCACAGCATGTGGGCAAATCACCCACTTGAGAGACTGTGGCCTTGCACTCCCCAGGACAGCGCACAGGGCATGTTGCCCCCTTCAGGACCAGCGGTGTTGTTCCATGTGCAGGCTGAGGTGCCCCTCCTGCTCCCCGTCCCCCTGAGGTGCCTACCTAATTTCGAACTGATGCCCCCTGCAGTGTTCTCTCCGTGTTGCAGGAGTCAAGTGGGGCCTTGGACTTTGTAATGGGACCTATGGCCCACGAACATTGAGGACTGGGCAGTGTCCCTTGATTTGTAACTATGTATATACTTTAAGATTGGATGCACGTATTACTACTGTATTTATCTTATTACACTCACTTTCATCTATCCGTGTTGTCCTTGCATTATTCTAGAGGGGTACGGGGTAAATATGTTTCATTACTACATCTGCTTGTGTGTATGGTGTATGGTGTTGGGGGTGAGGGTATTGCATGTGTGTGTCACTCTCTTTTTCCTCCCCTCTCCCCTGTGTGCTAGGTGTCTGTACTCACCGTGGTTGTCTTCGCCATCATTGGTGTTCGTGGTGGAGCAGGACGTAGAAAAGCATTGGGAATATATGCAGTTCAGGCTCCATGGCGGCGTGGTTCTACCCTGAGACTCCGCAGGTGAGTTGTTTCTCTTCTGTGCATTGTTTCCGCCAGGCTTTTGATGTCGTTGGTACCGCCCCGGAAAAGGTGGCAGTTTCCTGTGTCCTAATACAGTGGGCGGAACTCTGACTTCAGCCTAGCTGTAGGCGGCTACCACTGTGGTGCCTGTTGATTCCGCTCTGGCTGTCAGTGTGGTAAAGTGGCTGTCTGTCTGAGCTCTTTCCACCATGGTCATAATTTGGTGGTATTTACTGCCAGCCAGTTGGCGGTATTACCGCTGCTTTATCACCGACCGCCAGGGTTGTAATGAGGGCATATATATATATATATATATATATATATATTCTATTTGTGACACAAAGTAATATGCCGTAAATATAGAATCATTTATAAAGGAAATTTATCTGACAAATAATCCTATAATCCTCCAACCACACAGGTGGACTTTTTTCTATTTTGGACTTCTGGACTTTGTACTTGAAGGTACACACTCTATAAGGTTAGAGTCTTTGTCATTCTCCAGAATATACTTTCTTGTGGAAGAAGGAAGAGTACATTTAGCTATTCTTTTTAAATTCTATACCTTTCCATCGGTTAGCTGTACAGCATTATTCAGTGTTTCTACAACTTCCATAGGCTCCTATAATCTACTTTCCTCTTCAGGTGCCTTACTAGGTTTCTTCAGTCTTACCCACTGTCCTACATCAATTTCACATTTTCTTGATGCATGTTGTTGTCATGCCAATCTTTTTGCTTTTAGTTTGCTCTGATTCCAACCTCCTTTTCACTGACTTCTCTAACCACTGTACAAAAACCGATCTGAACAACCACCCTGGTGTATACTTGGTCTAGGGTTTCTCCCGTTCATTACAACAAAAGGTAAATACCCTGTAGCTTCATATACCGACACTCTGTATGCCCAAATCATTTTGTCTTGTTGAACCTCCCATTCTTTTTGATTTCTGACAGCAAACTGAATGGTGTTCTTTATAACATGTTTAAATCTCTCAAACCATACCATGCCATTACTCATAAACCAATACAATGCAGGTGTTCTGTGTTTAATATCCACTCTGTCAAAGTATTCTTTGGTTTTAACAGATGTAAATTGTACCCCATTGTCACTGAGTAAAATTGTAGAGATACCTTCTAACAATAATACCTGACCCAGATTTCAAAACTTCATCAGTATCTACAGTGTCTACAATTTTAAGGATTGGCCTTGTGGAAAACATGTCCATGAGTACTATGATATACTTGTGTTCTGTACCCATTGGTCCCATTATGTCAATAGCTATGATCTCCCATGGAGAGTTAGGTACATGCCTTATTCCAATTGAGGGTCTCAAAGTGGCTAAACACTTATCAGCTGTTTTACAGACGTCACAGTCATGAACATATCTCTCTATCTCTATATACATGCCAGGCCACCAAAATGATGTTTTAAAAGCCTGTTTAGTCTTGGGAATGCCAAAATGTGCTCATGACATAGATTCACCACTAACGTCCTCAAACTGTTTGGTGAAATTACTCTTTTTCCTCTCCATATGTATGCACTTTTCACACTGAGGGGCATATTTATACTTGTTTTGCCCCGACTTTGCGTAATTTTTTTTAACGCAAATTCTGTGCAAAACTAACTTCATATTTATACTTTGGGGATAGATCTGTCTAGTGCCAAATTTATGGAGTTAAAGTCATTTTTTGGACATGGAAACCTACTTTGAATCAATGAGATGCAAGATAGGCGTTCCCGTACAAAAAATGACTCTATGGCCTTAGCACCATATTTATCCCTCCATGCTAAAATCATGCACGGGAGGGGTCAAAAAATGGAGCAAAGCGTGCATTGCACCATTATTTAACGCCTGCGTCAAGGCAGGTGTTAGGGGACCTATGGGCCTATTTCCATGGTGAAACACCATGGAAAAAGCCCACAGGTGCCCTCCCCAGGCCCCAGAGACACCCCCACCCACACCAGAGGGACAGCGGAGGATGGGGGACCCCATCCCAGGTAAGTATAGGTAAGAACAAGTAAGTATTTTTTTTAAGTGCCATTGTGGCCCCTGAAGTGGACACCCCTACATGGCACTGGGTTGGGGTGGTGGGCATGACTCCTGTCTTTTCTAAGCCAGGAGTCATGTGGTATGGATGGTTTTCCATCAGAAAATGACTTTAGGCAGGTTAGAGTAAACATTTTTTAACTCTAACCTGCCTAACGTAATTTTTTGGTGAAAAACCCCCTTCTTCCATACAGCCAGCCCCACCTGAGTAACGTAATTTTTAGGCAGGTTAGAGTCATTTTTTTTAAAACTCTAACCTGCCTAACGTCATTTTTTGGTGCAAAACCCCATTCTTCCATACAGCCAGTCCCACCTGAGTAACATCATTTTTTTTTACGCTAGCCTACCCTTTGCACCGGCTTGCACCATTCCATAAATATGGTGCCCGGCTGGTGCACAGAAGTGGTGCAAGCCGGTGCTAAACTTTTTGGTGCAAAACTGCAGCATGCACTATCCCTCAAGCAGACAGAACATAGGGGTGTGGCGGCAGATGTTGCCAGGAACTACTATCGAGCCTCTCAGCATCATCTGTATGAGGTTGGAGACAGGTCCAGAAAACTATTAGCTTGGCAAGAGAGAGGCAGCGTCCTGATGGATCCCAGAGGTCTGTGATATGTGCGACAAACTATTTAACGACTCGCAAGGCATAGCAGATGTATTTGCAGTCTACTATACTCGATTCTACTCTCTGACACAAACAGGCACTATTGATGTGTCCCGTGACCCCCTCGCAGACAGTCGCATGCCGGAACTCTCCTGGTAGGACAGACAGACCCTGGAAGAGAACTTGATGGAAGCAGATATAGCAGGCAATCTGTAATTTGGAGTGGGGCAAGACGCTGAGTCCTGATAGCCTGCTGATAGAACTTTACAAGCTGACAGCGTGGCCCCACCCCTCTTGCATATGTTTCTCGAAAGCCGCAAAACCGAACAATTTCCTCAGGATCCGGGGTTAGAATTCATAGTGGTTATCCATTACGGCACTAAATCTGAAGAAATTGCATGGAGTGCTAGGATGCACCTCTAAGATCCAGGAAGACACACTTGTGCTGTCACTAAAAGCACAGATGCTGTTTGATACAGTAGAATGGCCCTTTATGTCCATATTCATAGAAAGGATGGGCTTTGGCCCCCGCTTTGTCTCTTGGATCCGATAGTCATACTTAGGTCCCTTAGCACAGGTGACAGTGAACGGAGGCATATTAGCACAGTTTCCTCTTCAGAGAGGCACTAGGCAGGATTTCCCGCTCTCCCCCCTGATCTTTGTCTTGATATTGTAACCACTGGTGGCATGGGTTTGTAGAGATGCCGTGGTCAGGGGACTGAGATGGACTGCAGACTGGTAGGACTGAATCTCCCTTTATGTGGACTCCATTCTTCTTTACGTGACCGATCCTCCATCCACACTTGAGAAAATCATGTGTATATAAGCAGCATTCCATAGATACTCCGGTTACACGATTAATTGGAATAAATATCTGATCTACGTTCTTCATGGGGTGCCTCCGATACTCCGTGGTGGCTGTGAGGCTAGGTTGGTTGTTGAGGGGTTCGCTACTTGGGCATATTTGTCACCATATTTGTTTCTGAACATAACCTCAAAACCCTGTTGCAGCGGTTGCGGAGAGAAGTGGCACATTGGAAAACCTTGCCTCTCTCCTTAATAGGAAAGGCATCCCTCTTCAAAACAATGGGCTTACTATGATTCCTGTACGCACTTCAAAACACACCCTACTCTGTGCCACATTCCTACTTCCAGGCCATAGATAGTGAGGCACGTACACTTCTGTGGGATGGGGGAATGCCCTCGCATGGCGCTCCAGAAATTGATAGGGCGTTGGAATGATTGGGGAATAGCCTTCCCTGACATAGGGAAATACTACTAATTGTTGGCCCAGCTAATTGTTGACAATCACTGAATGCACCTTCCGGAAGATGAACTGGCCCACAGGATGGACAGGAGAGAACTTCCTGAAATGCTCCCCTTTCAAGGATAGATTGCTTGATGACTACTTATCCAAAAAGGCATTCTCCCTCACATATCAAAAATGTTAAATAGCTCCCCTGATACTTTGACTTGACTGAGGGAGGCCTGGGAGAGGGACCTGGGTGGCATGGAGGAGGACACGAGGCCTGAAGCCCCGGTTTCCCCACATGAGGCAGCCATACGCACATGCTTCCATCTTATACAGCATAAGTTCCTTCACAGAAGTTACTGTGCAGCTACAACGCTACTGAAAATTGGTAAAGTGGACATGGCGTTTTGCCCCAAACAATGTGGACAAACTGGGACATTCTACCATATGAGATGGGACTCCCTAATGCTACAGAGATATTGGGCGAGAGTGGTGGCCTGTATGGTGAGTGTGTGTGGAGGTGGACTGGAACTGGGAGCAAAATGGTGCCTCTTGAACATCTGGAGAGACACAGATCTCACCCGCATGGACCACCTATGGGTCACTCTGGGACTGATGGTGGCCAAACAGAATATAGCCAAGCTTTGGGGAATTGATACTGCACCACAATTAGGAGAGTGAGAGTGGAAGAGAGATATGTACTGCTGTAAGCTTGCAGAGAAAGCAGTCTTTGAAAGTTGAGGGTGTCTGCATAAATGGAATAAAGTGTGGGGGAAATGGAATGAATATTAGGGTCACTTGTGCACTTATGTATTAGATACCACTCAACATGCTTGGGACCGAGGGGGGCTGGACATGCATGTAAATGTGAGGGTCACGGGCGACAGCGGGGGGAGGGACGGGGATGAGTGAATATTTACTGGATACATATTGCACAATGCCACTGTAGTGTCTACCATTATGCCTGTACTTAAAGTCACCTGCTTTATTTTTTTTAAACATCTTTTTATTTCAAACAGTGCTCAGCAAACAGTTTTGACACGTCATGATCACATTAAAAAACATCACTTGCAAGGTATACAATATCATCAATGAACTAGCCAGCATTACTTGCCCACCTTACCTTCACCATTCCATAGGTCCAGTACTACAGACCCTTCATTAGTATCCCACCCTGGCTCCGGGGTTAGGGGTGGGCAGAGGGGGGCAACCTGCACTCCAGCCCTGATTATCCTACCATGTCTCTGTAGGAGACCCATTTAAACCAATTTTTCTCATGCTTCTTCATGTAGCATCTGCTTTTGTAGACCTCTTGTCACACTTGCTGGCACCTGTCCAGGTCCAGCTTCCTGTCTGATACCCCCCGGGGGACTACTTGCTCCTCACCCCATTGCAATATTTCACTTGGCAACCCCGGCTGCCAGTTGCAGCCAGATCTTTGTGTACCTGGGCCATTCCCCATGCCCCGTAATGCACAGGATCAGCCACCCAGCCTCTAGCAGTATGTGCAGCCCAGTTACCTTTCTCATAATTTGTACAACCTTTCCCCAGAACCGCTGAACAACTGGACTCTCCCATTGGATATGAAAAAAGGAACCCACCTCCCCACAGCCGCGCATACACAGAATGGAGTCACTACGTCTATGTGGCAGTGATCTCGAACAGTGTGCTCTATGTGGGACCCATAGTTGTATCAGTCGAAAGCGGGCCATTATGGCTACCTCTCTGGTGCTCTGGACAGCCTCCGCCCAATCCTCATCTTCGATTTTCCCATGTCACGCTCCCCAGACCCCGAAATGACCTCATAGGATCCAGGGAGTTGTTCATGATTTTCTGTATGTCAGAGAGATCGCCTTATTCGTCATGGGCTCTGACAGCAGAATATTCTCCAGCGGAGACGACTCTGGCAGCTGTTCCCCTTCCAGTATGTGCCTGTGCAGCGGGAGCCCAAGCTGTAAGTATCTGTAACATTCAGACTGTCCCATCCCGTATTCCCTCTCGGGGTCCTCGAAGGCCAGCAGCGCCCCTCCCCTCCAGACATCCCCCAGGTATTCTATCCCAATAAGCTCCCATTTCCTGAACCCGTGGAGTTTCCCGACCTCTCGTAGTAGTTTACTGTCCACAGTGGGGCTCTGTTTGTAAGCTTATCCCCCCCATCCCAAGAATCTGTTGGCCTCACTTCAGGCCCTCACCACCGACTGAGTGTGGAAAGGCAGCTGGTCCATTTTTCCTCTTCTGTACAGGAGCAATGGGTATCCCGACCTCCCATTGCCTCTCTTTCCACACGGAGTGCCAGGTCATCTCCTTCCGCGAACACCCTGTCATTGATCGTGCACAGCATGTGTTGCCCAATAGTAATTTTGTATGTCCAGGACTTCCAGTCCTCCTTCAAACACTCCTCTCTTGAGTTTAATCAGGGAGATGTATGAACTACCCCATCTCATAGAAGTTTCCTCAACTCATTATTAATGTTTTCAAATACTATGAGCAGCACCCTGTAAGGGGTATTATGGAGACTGTGTAGTAGCTGTGGGAGAGCCATCAACTTGAAGAGCACAGCACGTCCTATCAGGGACACTGGGAGTCCCCTCCAGTGGGAGACATCAGCCTGGAGGCGCCGAAGCTGAGAAAGCAAGTTCTCTTCTATAAATCTATTCACATTGTGTGTTACATATATTCCCAGATATCTGAACCCCTCTGCCTCCACCAGGGCAGCATACTGCAAGGGCAACGTAAGAGTGCTCCTCGTCAGAGGGTAGACTAGGGACTTGTCCCAGTTAATCTGGTATCCAGAGTAGCTACCAAAGGTGTGAAAGATGTGGAGTAGCCTATCCACTGTAGTACTAGGTTGTGTAGCATACAGCAGGATATCATCTGGGTATAGGGAAATGCGTTCCTCCCATCTCCACCTTCCCACTATCCCTTGCATTAAAGGGGCCTGCTATATCCAGGCGGCCAGGGGCTCCAGTGCCAATGCAAAAATCATGGGAGACAGGGGGCACCCATATCTTGTTCTCCTGTGTAGAGCAAAGGGATGGGAAAGAGCCCCGATCACCCTCACCAGAGGAGTCTAGTAGAGGAGCTGTATCCATTCGCAGTACTTAGGGCCAAATCCCAGTCTGTCCAGGGCCACAAAAAGATATGGTCACTTTATGCTGTTGAATGCCATCTTGGCATCCAACAAGAGCACTACTGCTTCCTCATGACCCAGGGACGTCGTCATGTGTAAGAACCAATAAAGGCGTCTGAGGGTAAGTCTAGCACTCCTCTGCGGCATAAACCCTGCTTGGTCCAGATGAATGACTGTTGTGATTACCTTTCTCAGTCTATTGACTAGGATCTTCGCCAGAACCTTAACCTCCATGTTCAGCAGCGATATGGGCTGGTATGAACTGCAGGCCTCTGGGTTTTTCCCCTTCTTCGGAATTACTACTATAGTGGCCATTCTCTGATCCACAGGGAGGATCCCCTCTGTTGTTGCTGCCTGGAGCATCTGCAGCATGTATTTTGTGGCATCTTTGGTCACGCATTTGTATAGCTCAACCAGTATACCATTTGGCCCGGCCGCCTTCCCAGATTGTAACTCCCAATTGGCTTGTCCAATCTCCTCTTCTGATAGCTCCTCCTCCAACTCCCCTGGGCCCTCTATCGAGAGGTTCCGAAGTGAGACATCCTTCAGGAGGTCTGCGCAGTTCTCACCCGAAAACATGGCCTTGGACTCATACAGCCACTGGTAGTACTCTGCAAACGGTTCAGCTATGTCTTTGCTGATAGTGTGTGTCTTGCCTGTCATGTCCCGAATTTTCACCACCCCATTTTTTCCCCTGTCTCTCTCTGCAAGCCAGGCTATTAGTTTGTTGGTCTTGTCCCCAATGTTGTACAGATGGCACTGGGTGGCAAGTGTGTATGCTCTCGTCTTATTATCCACCAGATCCCTTAACTCTGGCTGGCGAAGCCTAAGCCGATGACACTGCTCAGGGCTTGGCCGACCATTCTGCAACACCGCCGATTTGAGGGCTGCTATTTCAGTTTCCGGACCCTCACATCCTCCTTCCTAATCCCTTCAATCAGGGCCTGTACATGGCCTCGGATTACTGTTTTGCATGACTCCCAGAAGGGAAGTTGGCAAGGTCACCGGCCTGTAGTTGTCGTGGAAGTACTGGATGGTCCCGTTCCTTACCTTGTCCCTGAAGGCGGGCTCTTTAGGGTACCAAGGGTACAACCTTGGGGGTAGCCTCCAGTCCCTAGATAGGTCACCCCATGGAACCGTCCCACGTATGGGAGCAGCGTAAAGATATAGGGCCTCATTACGACCCTGGCGGTCATGAGACCGCAAAGGCCGCATTAGAGGTCAGCCCCACCATGCAATGGCTGGCAGAAAGGGGGTTCCGCACACCCCATGGGTGCCCACTGTTCATGCACTTGGCATGGGCAGAGCAGGGGCCCCCATGGACAGCCACATCATGCTTTCCACTGCCTGAATTACACCCCTCCGCACCGCCACATTGTAGTCGATTACAAACCGGCATCAATGTTAAGGCCCTGTTCACTCAAGGGCCGGTGGGCGGAAATGCTGTTTCCACCCGACGGTCCTGCAGAGAACCCGTAATAGGACCGGCGGTGTTCTGGCTGCACTGGTGGTCAGGTGGCTGAATGAGTTTGGCGGGCAGCCTCTGCCGCCCGCCAAACTCATAATGAGGGCCATAGTCTATCCATGAAAAACTGTTGTGCACTGCCTAGAAATATGTATAATGGTTCCCCCCCTGGGTTATGTTCCCTCCATAGGTCTACCAGTCCTAGTGCCTCCACAAATGTCTTGAGGGGACTCTCATTCTTCCCCCCTGCCCTGCTGGTCCTAGATAGCCTGTCTCTCCCAGTGTCCATAATATCATTCATGTCACCTCCCAAGATCAGAACACCCTTGGACAGCCCTAGAAGTTCCTCCCCCGGGTCCCAAGAGGTGTCACTGTGCAGCCTGGGTGACACATAAACCAAGCAAATGTTTAGCGTTTGACCCTCCCACGTTTCTGTCTGCAGCAGGAACCTACCCAGCGGGTCTGCCCGTGTATTGCCCGGGGAACACAGTACCTATGATTTGACCAGTATTCCCACTCCCCTTGAGTTAGACGTGTATCTCACATGTGCAACAAGGGAGTTGCCTATTCGATCTAGCGCCTTGTATCTGTCTCCTTTCAAGTGAGTTTCTTAGATCAGGACAAAGTCCAGAGTGTGTCTTCTGAAGTATTGTAAATCTTTGGTGCGTTTAATTTTATTCTCAAGGCCATTGACGTCCAACTCATGACTCTCACCTCAGATTGGCTCCTACGCTCCATATTGTGTTAGATTGTGTCGCAATCTCTCTTGATCGCGGCCTTGCCCCCAATCTGAAGGATGGCATCTCGGTCCAGGTGGTTGAACACCCTCACTATGATGGTTTTCGGCAGAGCCCCCCGGTCTGGGCTGCGGTATCGGCGCTCTATGTGCCTGTTCAATGAAGAAAAATTTCGACAGTCGCTTTGGGCAGAGGTGGTTGACTATCAGGTCTTCTAGAAAGAGGTCCACAATGGGCCCCTCCTCCCCCTCTGGGACCCCAACCACCTGGATGTTGTTCCTAGCTTCTTGATCCTCCAGTCTGGCTGCCATCTGTGTCTGTTGTTTTGTTAAAAACTGGACCTGGTCCTCCAGCTTCTTCGCTGTGGATTGCAGGAGGTGAATGTGCAGTTTTGACTTTCTCAGACATCTTGTGGAAGTCTGCTCGCAGAAGGTTGACATCCACTGTAACGGTGTCCAAATTGGGCTCCAGGGAGTTCTTGAGGTCTCAAATCACTTCCATTATGGCACCCAGTGAGGGCTCCGTCACTATCGACTTGGTCTCCACCAATTGACAAGTAACTGCATATTTGTCCATTTTGTTCGACTCTGTGTATGTGTGGCTCTATGGTTTCACCATTGTCTTTGGGGGACTTCACACAGCCAGATGGGGGACGGGGAAGGCGCCCCGCTGGTCACACAGCCAGGCTGCGACTCGTCTATGAACACACATTGTGCCCCCCCAAGCGTGGTTCTTAGGGTCGGGCAGATCACTGTAGCTCAGTTATTTTGTTTTCCCGGTCCAAACACCCCGCTTCAGACTCTCTCTCCAGTCTGGGTCTCGCCTGCACTTTCAGCCTGCTCACACGGGCCCTGCCGCCACTCGCCTCCCGGCCCACGGTCTTCTCCTGCTTATTTACCAGCGTCAGGAGAGGGATCACTCATACTGTTGGGGCGGCCCGCACCATCTCCCCGGCCAGGTACATGATTGCTCCTTTCTGTCACCTGGGGGCCACCCTGCTGTCTCCTCTTCCTGCCACCTCTCCCTGGGCCCCGGGCTGACTTCCAGGCTGAGTGCCTTGCTCCTAGGCCCTACCTCTGCCGCCGCTTCTCACCTCCATCCTGTTGCATTGCGGCCTTCACCTCTTCCTCCCTCCGCAGCTGCAATGCTCGGCCAGGGCCCCTGCCACCCACTTTTTTTGCTCAACCCGTATGGGGCTGTTGTCCTCAGCTCCAGCGTCAGAGGGGGAGGCCGACACCTGCCTCCAGGGAGGACTGAGGCTCAGGCCAGGTGCTCTCAGTTGGCGGGCCCACAGTCACTCCTTCTGCCACGCCAGGGCTGCCCCACTCACCTCACTGGTCGCCACCTCATTGTTGCCGAGCCTCCGGGCATTCTTCAGGCCGAGCGCTATGCTCCTAGGCCCCACCTTCTCAGCCGCTGTCCACCGCCAGCCCAATGGCGTCACCGTTACCGCTATTTCTCGAGGCCCCAACTGGAACAGCCTTGTACCGGGTCTCCATGCACCTTACTCCATTCGTCGCCGGAGCCCCGCCTCCAAACTCCACCTCTAGATTGCCTTCTCCAGCTCCTTGTGTGTCTCTCGTGTCTCTCCCCCTCTTCGGCATGTGCCACCCGAAATCTCTTTGCATCTGATACACTGGTCCTCGTCACTTCCCTCACGGATCCGTGAGTTTCTAGGCGTCAACTGTTTTAAAGCCGTCTGGGGGGCGTTTTCTGGGTAGATGTGTGCGGATTTTATCATGGATGTCGGGTTTATTTATGTGAGCTCCCCGGAGCGCCTTTACTTTGCAGCCATCTTGGCTGCAGTCAAGCCACACCCCCACCTGCTTAATTTTTTATTGATATGCCAATAAAAGAACTTAAAAAAACATGCAGGAGGTGCTGACTACCAAGGCAAGTAGTAGCAGAAGTAGAAGGAGCTGTATGCAGAGCTGAAGGTGTGTCCACACCATACTGGAGATGGAGAGAACTCTTGCCTGAAGCAGCTGTACTGTGGCACTGCTGAAGTCTGCTCGAGTGACCCTGCCCTGTTTTTACTCTGAAGTAGCTGCACTATGGCACTTCTGAGGTATGCCCAAGCAAACTGTGCCACGGTGTCCCTCAAAGTGGCTTATATTAGGGCACTGTCTTGAAGCATGCTTGTGCACTGCACCACCCTTACGACTGACCGGATCTGTAATGACCAAGCTGCTGTCCCATTGATGTGAGTGGTGTTGGAGCTACACTGCTGCTGTGATGAGTGCCTTCGGGAGCCTCTGACGCCGCCCAACTGGTTGGAAAAAAAGGTGTTGCATTGGTGAGATTTCCATACTGAGACTAAGAATAAAAACATGAGTCCACAAACTCTGAAAGAGCGGGCTAGCACTGCAACTGTGCCTGAAACCTGCTGTACTGTATGTTACACCTAGTTAGGGGAAGGTGAGGAGGGGTTGAGAGGGGATCTTAAACCCAGAGTTCCGTTTTTCTGTGCCATAGGATATTCGTACCTGCATATAGTATTTTGTAGTATTTAGTTTTTGAATGTATTGAAGTACTGAGGGGCAGATTTATCAATAGTGACGCTGTACCTAGTGCAGCACCACTTTTCTTGTGCCCCTTAGCGCCCCCTAACGCCACTGTGTTTGCACTGTATTTTAAATACAGAGCACCATGGCGGTAGCTAGGGAACTAGCATCATAATTTTTTATGCTAGTTCAGCGCTTTGCAAGACTAGCGTCAAAAATGTTGATGCTAATCCTGCAAAACTCCCAGGGGCCCATTGAAACATTGGGAGCCTCCTGTTAACACCTGCTCTGAGCGGGCGTTAAAAATCTCAGAAAAAATGATGCACAGAAATCTTTTAGATTTCATTGTGCCATTTTTTTGGCCCTTCTAGCGCCAGGAGCCCCCCTGCATACATTATACCTGGCGCAGGCGTAATGTGGCGCAAGGGGTTACAAAGTTGCACCACTTTGTAAGTATGGCCCTGCGCTTTTGGCCTTCCAACGCCACATTAGCATAAAACATATGATGCTAATGTGGCGTTGGAATGGCGCTAGGCCTTTATTTTTTTATTAAAGTTAAGCACTAGGTTGGACATTTATTGCACAGCTGAGAGACTGTTGAGTTTTGAGCTTGATGCTCCTCCACACTACATCCCTGAGAAGCTTGTGACTGCTCACTGTTGGTACCACTGACAGTCAAGTGCTAAAGGGTTTGTACTTGACCTAGTTTTCAGAGCCATGGTAGGAAGGATCCCAGGAAATCGGAAGCAAATGTCCTCGCCGCAGAGGCCCAGTAGTCCCTTTTTAACCCATGGTCCCTGCGAATGGGGTCCGACAGCTGGTAAGTAGTCAGCAGTACACACCATTGTTTACACGCGTTCCTCGAAAAACGAATTTCAAACTGTATTTAAACACCGAGGGGCATATTTATACTCCGTTTGCGCCGAATTTGCGTCGTTTTTTTCGACGCAAATTCGGCTCAAAACTAACGCCATATTTATACTTTGGCGTTAGACGCGTCTAGCGCCAAAGTATGAGGAAAGAGCGTCATTTTTTTGCATGAACGCCTTCCTTGCGTTAATGAGATGCAAGGTAGGCGTTCCCGTCTAAAAAAATGACTGCGACGCAAATGCGTCGTATTTATACTCCCGGGCAAAAATCACGCCAGGGAGTGGGCGGGGCAAAAAACCCCGCATTTGCGCGGGATTTTAGCGCCTGGGTCAGGGCAGGCGTTAAGGGACCTGTGGGCTCAAAATGAGCCCACAGCTGCCCTCCCATGCCCCCAGGGACCCCCCCTGCCACCCTTGCCCACCCCAGGAGGACACCCAAGGATGGAGGGACCCATCCCAGGGACATTCAGGTAAGTTCAGGTAAGTATAATTATTTTTTTTTAAATATTTTTTTTTGGCATAGGGGGGCCTGATTTGTGCCCCCCTACATGCCTCAATGCCCAATGACCATGCCCAGGGGACATAAGTCCCCTGGGCATGGCCATTGGGCAAGGGGGCATGACTCCTGTCTTTACTAAGACAGGAGTCATGTAAATGGCATGTAAATGGCGTCTGGGCGTCGTTAAAAATGGCGCAAATCGGGTGGAGGCTATTTTTTGGCGTCAACCTGACTTGCACCATTTTAAGACGCCCTAACGCCATTTTCCCCAACGCCGGCGCTGCCTGGTGTACGTGGTTTTTTTCCACGCACACCAGGCAGCGGCGGTCTGCTAGCGCCGGCTAATGCCATTCAATAAATACGGCGCCCGCATGGCGCTTCAGAATGGCGTTAGCCGGCGCAAAACTTTTTGATGCGTTAGCGCAGTTTAGCGTCAAAAAGTATAAATACGGGCCCGATTCTCCATGGCATGCCTTATTTCCAAGCTGAAAATTTGTAATAAGACATATATGTCACATCTGATAAAATATCTCTCCCTGGAGTAATGGTAGTTACTGGCTGTGATAAATACCTCACTCTACCTTCCAATAAATGTAATCAGGGACATAGCATACTTAGCCTTTTTTGCACTGTAATCTTTGCATTACTAACGCATAACAGAAGTGCCAACTGATTGCCAAAACTGGTTATAAGAAAATCATTGCTGACAACAATATTATGCCCTAAATATCATACACTTCACTCATATGACTCCATTGAATGTAAATTTTCTATTATTAACTTCAATTGTGTGATATTGCTGTAAACGATATAGGATACACTATTTTTCTCAGTCGATATTTAGCCATCGATGTTTTAGTACCATACCGTAACCCACTTGCTTCTCCTGAACCCTTCACACGCAGCATATACTGCACATGACATATGATCCCATGCTTGCACCTAACGTAACCAGCACAAACCTCTGTTTTGAAATGTCAATGTGTTATACTACACTTTTATTTCTATATATTGAGGTTCAAAAACTCATTGTTAGCTTGACAACCTTAATGTCATGCAAATTACCCAGTAAATACACACATACGCACATCATGCGTACATGTCATGCAATCTTAAAAATCATCTTTCATAATCTATTAATCTGCTATACAAATCCCTCAATTATGAAGTAGGATACGTACACACACACACACTGTAACAGATTCCTCTTTCAACAAATGAAGCAGCTATTGGCTCCCATTAAGGTACAGGCTGGAGTTTAACATAGCTTCTATGGCCTTGAAAGAAGCTGGTTTGAGAACCCCAAAATATTTAGCTGAAAAACTCAAGAGGAACATGAGGAACAAGGAGTGATCATGATCAAAAGCTGCAAATTCCAGGGTTTAAGCTGTCTATAACTATGAAGGGGACATTTTCAAACATGGACATGGTGGTATAAAGTTACTTATTTCTTCCTTGTGATTGGAAAATTCTTTGTTCAGTTTTTTTGAACAAGTGATAACACTTTGTTTCTTGTTAGTAAGTCTGAAACTAGTTTTTGTTATTTAAAATCTTGTGCTTTTTATATTTTGGCTTTTTATGTCTAGAAAGTAGCAGACCTTACGTGTCAGATGTTATTGACTGTGCTTTTTGTTGCTGATACCAATTCCTTATTTTATATTACGCAGTCCAATAATACCTTTTGGCTATTGTTGCATTTACTGCGATGAGTGCAGTTTTGGTGCTGTGGTTCTTTCTGAATCCTGATTAAGTGTTGTCTAGAAGAAGGCAAAGTTCGAGGTGGGTTATGAGTTGCTTGTTGATGGCCTTCTCAATCACTTTGGCTGGAAATGGGAGCAGGGAAATAGGTTGGAAGTTGCTCAGTTGATTCGGGTCCACTGTGGGGTTCTTGAGGAGTGAGTTGATTTCTGCAAGTTTCCATTCAACCGGAAAAGGGGCATATGTGGTGGAGGTGTTGATGATGTGAGTAAGGGTGGTGCTGATGATGATGTTTCCAGGTTGTAGATTTGGTGGGGGCTTGGGTCCATTGGACTCCTGAGTGGATGGTCCACATGATTGGCGCTGTATAGCTTCTGTTGAGGGTTGCCAATTCAGACAGGTGGCTGTCTTTGTTGTTGGTGGTTAGGCTAGCAACAAGGTCTCTGGGGTTAGGTTAGTGTGCATAGTTGCTGTAGATGTTTGGAATGTTGCTATAGAAGAAATTAAATAGGTTGTCGCAGAGTTGTTGGGAGGCAGCAATGTTGCTGACAGTGGCCTAGGGTAAGGTGAAATCCTTAACGGATGATAATATCTCCCTGCAACTGTTGGCATGTCCTTTGATGTGTTGCACTAGTGCTTTCTTCCTTGCTGTCTCTTATTTGTTGGTGACAGTATCTGAGTGCAGCCTTGTGGGTTGTTCTGTCTGTGGTGTTGTAGCTGGCTCTCCATTTCCTTTCTAGTTGTTTACATTGTGTTTGGTGTCTCAGAGGTCTTCTGTGTACCAGCTGGCCTGTTTGTTTGATCTACTATGGTTGTTGGGTTTCATGAGAGTCCACACAGATCTTGATTCAGTTGTTGAAGTTGTTGATGGCCTTGTCAAGGTTGTCTGTGGGACTATGTTGTGCTGAGCTGAGGGTAGTGAGCCAGTCTGCTTCTGTGAATTTGCCCCAGCTGCCCTTGGAATGCTGAATCTTATAGGGGTGTTGACTTGAGGTGTGGTGGTCTGGAAGTGGATGATGGAGTGGTCAGTCCATGTATTTGATGCTTGTGGTGAAGATGGGAACCGGTGTGTGTTGGTTCTGGGACGATCTGGGTAAGTCTTATGTTGCTCAAGCTTTCAAGGAGTGCTGTTAAGCAGAGGTTGTTTCAGTCTTCCAGGTGAAAATTGAGGTCACCAGGGAGAATGTAGGTTCTGGAGTCGATGGTGAGCAGAGCAACAAAGTTAGTAATGAGGTTGGTTAAGGTGGCTCGTGTCCGGGTGGTCAGTAGGCAACGGTTCAGTTCAGGGTGAAGTTTTCAGCTTGATGTTCCATGAATGGGGTGACGTTCTTTGTAGATATTGTGCATTTGATGGATCCCTTGTAGATGATAGCGATAAAGCCTCCTCTTGTCTTGTGAAGGAGGTCCTGTCAAGTGATCTTGTAGCCCGCTGGGATTGCCGTTTTGATGTTGGGAGCCAATGAGGGGTTGAGCCAAGTCGCTGTGATGAAGAAGACGTCGGGTGCTTCGCTACTCAGCAGATCCCATATTTTGGTTGTGTGTTTGCTGAGTGATCATGTGTTGAGAAGCATGCATATGAGTGGGTGTTGATGTGCGGGTGTGTTGTGGCATGTCGAGTAGGGTAGGGTTGAATGTATTGTGGGTGCTTGTGTAGTGTGTGTGTTGGGATGGGGTGTTAAGGGCAATGTTAATATTTGCATCAGGGGTGTAGGTGGGTGGCTGTTGGAAAACCAGCAGTGGATGCAAGTGAAAGCTCTTATGGTGGTTTGAGGTGCAGCACGGCATCAGTTGAGGCAAAGGGATCTGGAGTCTAGCAACCTAAGGATTACTGCCCTGTATTGCTGGACTGTGATTGGACCAGAGTGCCTGGCGCAGAGCACAGTCCAGATGTGGACAGGTGCAGATGGGCTTTGCCTTTGGCATGCCAGTGGCATTTTCGCTGCATGTCTGTGTTGCAGCTGCTTTAAGTAGGTTCTGGGAGGGGGGAGGAGTGCAAGGTGCTGTGATGGAATTCCCTGTGCTGATGGGTGATGGGAAATTAAGTCCTCTTGCATGAATTCTTCTTTTAAAGATGGTTTTGGTGGGAAAACCAGTAATGTCATCTTTGATGCTAATCTGACATTTAGAGATCAATTAACAAAGTTATCTCCTTTTTTAATTTCCTATTAAGAACATAGAGAAAATATTTGTATTCATCCCCATTGACTTTCAGAAGTCAGATGTTATTGCAATCGTACTATCCAGGCTTCATTATAGTAATGCCCTACGCAGGGCATTCTCCAAAGGTTTCTATGCAAACTCCAACTACTGCAGGACGCGGCTGCTTGTCTTCTAAAAAGTACACCTGAATTTCAGTCAGTTTCACAGGTCCTAGTGGACTTCATGGGCTCCCTGTTAAGAAACGAGTGGCCTTTAAATCACTCTGTTTGATGTATAAATCTGTTCATGGGCTAAAACCAGACTACTTGAGGAAGAAATTTAGTAGGTTAACACCAAGTAAAGCTTTACGCACAGTGGCCCACAAAACAGTTACATTTCCTAAAAGGAATAAGACTTCTTGGGGGGTGGCAGGAGATTTGTATGGTCCATTTGCAAACTCTGGAACCAACTTCCTGGACATTTGAAAAATCATCAGAATATGCCCAGCTTCAGAAAACAACTTAAATGTTAGCTAGCTCCACTAATTTACTGTTGCTTATAACCACTCAAATGTCATCACCAAGACACCTTTGGGCCCTCAATAAATAATTTCAATGTCCCTTCCTGTCCAGATGGATGATAGGAAATTCAGTGATGTCACGTCCTGTTTAGGTGGATGATGGGAGATCTAGTGATGTCACTTCCTGTGGTGGGTGATGAAAAATGAAGTCCTCTTCCTTTGCTTCTACTTTTAAAGATAGTTTTGGTGGAAAAATAGTAACGTCACTTCCTGTTCCGATGGTTGATGAGACATTCAGTGATGTCACTTCCTGTATAGGTGGATGATAGGCGATCCAGTGATGTCACTTCCTGTGCTGATGGGTGATGGATGCTTATTCTACCTTAAGAGGTCTGATTTCCATTACCAGGACAGTTGGCAGGTTTTGACATTGTTGGAAAGGTTGGAGCTGTGACCCCCACTGTGACCTTAGTTATCACTTTGGCATCACTATATCCAATTGGGCTGAGACCACCTTGTAGGTGCACTGCATACACATTTGTAGGTTCTATTTCAAAGTTTTCTTACGAAGACAGAAGGTAAAGAAAAAAACAATTACACATGCCATAAAAAAATAAACAGAATTAAATATGGTAGGAAATAGCAGGTAAATAGACAACATCTAAAAGGAATAAGGCAGTGAATAGAACAAAAATGGACATGGCGCTAAATGAACGACATAAGACACAGGTGATATAGTTTAATACAATAAATCTAAAAAATGTAAATAACAAGAGTTGGAAATGCCAATAGGTCTGGCTGCTAACTGAAAGAGCCCTTTCAGTTACTGATAAGTTCAGTCACTCAGTAAGTCACCATACATGTGTTCTATCACTCATCATTCCACTTATACACCCATTCATCCATCCGCTGACTTACACTTGCATTCACTCACTGCCCGGACAACAAACACAACAAGCTTGTGGAAGATAAATTAGGAGACTAAACGTAGAAAAATGAACAAATGCTGCCACCTAAACTTGGCAGGCATATGCTTCCAATAAATAAATAAAATTACACATAGCAGCAGGTGATCATCCTGCAGTAGTATTGTATAAAGTGTACCCTTGGTCTAAAGTTCCAATAAACCTGCCACATTTAAAAACACATATTGGCCATATTGGTATGAAAAAAGAATGACATACTGTGCACAGTACCATTCTATAGCCTCACAGTAAATAGCACGCTGGGCAGCCAACTTTGAATGCTAAAGTCTATAATATTTGACTGCTGTACTGATCCAATGTGTCCAAAATAATGTTTCTAAACATTGTGGATACATTTGATCAGTAAACCAGTGAAATACTGTGGACAATACCACTCCAAAATGGCCCACCCATCTTGGAGATAGTGGCTGCCAAGAATGCTGCACACTGCAGATAAAATGAGTGATAAGTGATAGGACTGTTTGGTGATCTGCAGGACAATGTTAAAGAAAAAGGGAGAGGAAGAAATGAAAAGGAATCTATAAAAGGAAAACAAGGAAAATGTAAAGACAGGTCACCAGCCCAGATACTGAAGCAAATTTCTTTTCAGGCAGTCTTTTACAAGGGATCTGGCAAGATGTTGTTCTTAACAGCACAATAGAGTACATGGCAGAATGTGCTAACCCTTGCCCATGCAGTATGATTTTATGGAGAAAAGCAGAAAGTGGCTCACACGCAAATAAACAGAAGACGGCTGATCCAAAGACCCCCAGTAAATGTTTGTGAAGTTTACAAATGTATGTGCTTATTTATTACAATGGATTGGCAGCCAGCTATGCCTCAAACAGACAATAGGTCATTAACCACTGGCAATCACTCAGAGTAGTACTCCAACCCATTGCTCCTTTGCCCACCGTGCCACCTTAGTTTTGATGTACTGCATTAAGGGGCCAAAGGTATGCCTAGACGTGGGTCCCTTGCTTACTGAACCACTGAACTAAAGCTACACCTAACTGAAGAGCCACAATCAGGGCGAAACCGGACCTGGGTTGCTTGTGTTCTGGTTCAGAGAGGATCTGGCTTAAAAGTTCAGACTGGACTGTTCCCATTGGAGCAGGCCCAAGACTATTTTGCATATGGCTGGGTTTTATTTGAGTTGGCATGGTGGGGAAAAAGAATGATGGGTTGTAATGCTACCCTGAGCGATTGCTAGTGGTTTGACTTATCGCAAGCATCCCTCCATCACCTTTTCTCTGTGTTTGATAATTAACTATACCTGCCAAGCCCTTCCAGCAGGGTCTAATAATGAGTATTACAGTTCAAATCTTCTACCCTGAGGGTTTGTCAAAGGAGGTAGCCAACACCAAAATATGTGCTTACTTTATTAATCTGTGAGACTGAATATAATAAAATGCCTGTCCACCCTTAAAGGCCTACTAACTTTAACATATGATTTTCACAATAAATAAGTCAGATTTACAGCCTTTGTTGTAATGTTTCAACAGTACAAGGTAAGTAATAAGTTTATTTAACCCACATGGTTTGTCAAACTATAACACACATTCAGTTTGTTATAATCTTAAAAGTTCATTATAAATACTTTTGTCTATGAACAGTCTTAAAAGTCCCTTTGCTTCTTTCTAACACCTCTACCCTATTTAAAGCCAACGGCAAAGATTTCCATACTGTGTACAAGTTTATTTGCTTCCGTCCTTAATACAATTGCATATTTCTTAAAACTGGTTTGAAAAAGTAGCGTCCAAAAGATAAAAAATATAAACAGTCCTTTAATACACGCACTTAAGAAACACCACACACCTAAACCACAATTACAGCTCCCTTTGGCATCTCTAATATTGAACTTTCTCCCTGCCAGTGCAAAAGACAGATTCTGTCCCACACCAAGTTTTTAAATTGCCAGCCACATTGCGGAATTTGGTATGTTGAACAGATAAGGAAATACACTGGCATTTTTCCAGGAGTCTATCAGGAGGGAGGTGATCATTTTTCATAACAAACAAATTGGACCTATGGCATCTGATGCACCTTTTCCTAATATACCAAGCAGGCCTATTCCCTTTGTCTTTGGCTCATCGCCATAACTAAGCCAGGCCTACAATAGTCATCATAGGTTTCTGTATAAGGTAACCATCAAGTATACAATCATACAGTTAGATAAAATTAGAACTATGTACACAATTACAGTTCGCAAAACAATGTACAACCTTGCCTAAGAGTACCTAACAAAGATTCCTGCAATGCAAAGCCCCATCCCACAGGGTTTGGTTATATAGCCAAACAACACCAGACCTCTTGCAAATTTTGCCTATTTATGAGAATCATATCACACAATAACTGCAGGCTTTGACACAGTGTAAAAACAATCAATCTTTAAAGAGCTATTGGCTTTAACATATACTTTTCTTAACTTTCTGCAACGAACACAACAGACCTATGGTTTCTGAAAAAATGTTTAGTGACATTCCAATCAGGCCTTCAGACTTTATCATTGGATTATCACCATAAAAGGCTTATACCTACTGTAGTGAGCACAAGCTTTGCCAGAAAAAAACCATCACCATTCAGTTATATAATTACAAATGTGGACATTACAGCAGCATAACAGTATACAAACACCCCTCACTAAAACGTGCTAACAATGATACTGAATGCTCACATCTACACCTATAGATAGTCGCAAGCAGTAATCAACAACAAAAACACTATGATAATCTCTGAAATTCTATGTACCAAAGTATCGCTTTATAATCTTAACTCTGTGTAATGACAATCCACCATTAAAGGCATTTCGGCTTTAACAAATGCTTTTCACAATAAGAAAGTCAGGCCTACTGTATTTATCATAACTTTTCATAATAAACAGATATGTGCTATAGCATCTGACATAACGTTCCCAAATATTCCAATCACACCTGTAACCTTTACTGTTGGTTTGTCACCATCATCAACTCAGGCCTACCAAAGTGAGCATAAGGTTTCATATTGGGAATCTATCAGCAAAGAAAAAATGAGTGTAATTTTGCTGTTGGCAAAACAATATCCTGCCCCTCTTCAGAAGGTTTAACAAAGATTACCACAGTGCAAATCTATTATCCTATGGGATTTTCCAAACGGATAACCAACACCAAAACCCTTGCTTACTCTGTCAATCAATAAGATCCCACGTAACAGAATACCAGTCTACAGCCTTTCAAACAGTGTAATAGCAATCCATCCTTAAAAACCTATTGGCTTTAATAAACACATTTCACAATAAATAAGACATTTGTTGTAACATTTCCCAAGAAATAGTTGGTGGCTAAGGCATCTGACATAGCTTTTCTCAATGAACCAATTCAGCCTATATCCTTCATTGTTTGCTTGTGCCATAACCAACTGAGGACTCTTGTATTGCACATAAGCTGGTAACCTTGAGGTACAGTCATATAATTAGAAATAGATACAACATTACAGTTGGCAAAACAATATACAACCCCTCTGAAAAGGGTCAAACAAGGGTTAACATATGGCAAATCAAGGTCCTGATTTATACTTTTTGGTGCAAAACTGCAGTGATGCAAAACAAACCAAAAAGTTTAGCACCGGCTTGCACCATTTCTGTGCACCAGCTGGGCACCATATTTATGGAATGGTGCAAGCAGTGCAAAGGGTAGGCTAGTGTAAAATAAAAATGACGTTAGTCGGGTGGGGCTGGCGGTATGGAAGAAGGGGGTTTTGCACCAAAAAATTATGTTAGGCAGGTTAGAGTAAAAAAACATGACACTAACCTGACTAGAGTCATTTTCTGATGCAAAATCATCCATACCACATGACTCCTGTTTTAGAAAAGACAGGAGCCATGCCCACCACCCAAATGGCCAGCACAGGGGACCAGGGTCCCCTGGGCATGGCCATTGCACCCAGTGCCATGTAGGGGGGCCCATTTCAGGGCCCCTACTGGCACTTTAAAAAAATAATACTTACCCGTACTTACCTATACTTAGCTGGGATGGGGTCCCCCATCCTCCGCTGTACCTCTGTGGTGGGTAGGGTGTGCCTAGGGCCTGGGGAGGGCCGCTGTGGGCTTATTCCATGGTGTTCCACCATGGAACTAATCCCACAGGTCCCCTAATGCCTGCCCTGACCCAGGTGTTAAAAAATTATGCAAAGCAAGGTTTGCACCATTTTTTACCTCTCCTTCCCTGTGCGTGATTTTTGCACAGGAGGATAAGTAAGGCGCTAGGGCCTTAGAGCCATTTTTGCACGGGAACGCCTACTTTGCATCTCATTGACGCAAAGTAGGTTTCCATGTCCAAAAAATAACTTTAACTCCATAAATGTGGCGCTAGTCAGGTCTAGCAACAAAGTATAAATATGGAGTTCGTTTTGCACTGAATTTGAGTTTTTTAAAAATGACGCAAATTCGGGAAAAACAAGTTTAAATATGCCCCCAAATTTTTGTCACAGGGTGTCATCAACAGCAAAAACTTTGCCTATTAATCTCTGAGGTGTCATGTACCACAATTTCTATTAGCAGCATTTAACTCAGTTTAATGACAAGCCTTACTTTAAGGCCCATTTGCTATACAAATACTTTTCATAATAAATTGGTAAACCATGCTGCCTTTGTAGCAACTTTTTATCGTGGCATCTGACAAAATTTCATAAGAAGCTAACATATCTATACCCTGTATCAACATACAAACTCCTGAATGCTGCATAAACTTTACCACACAGCACCCCTCGGGCATATTGCCAAAAAATTATAAACATAAACAAAAATTACAGTAGGGAAAACATTAGTCGGTCCCTCTTAAAAGGGCAAAAGGCTTTTTTCAAAATGCAAGTTTTCTACCCACAGGGTTTGTCAAAGGGCAACATCAAGACCAAAGCGCTTGCCTACTACAGTAATATGTAAGGATTCATGAAAAACTTGTCTACAGATTTTAACACATACATGATCACAGTGCAGTAAGAATCCACCTTAAATCTATTGACTTTAACATATGATTTTTGCAATACACAAATCAGGTCACCTCAGTTTGTCATAAATTTCCATATAAAAAGATTAGACCTAAGTCCTCTGGTGTAACTTTTCCCAATGAACCAATTATACCTTTAATTTTTATCAACGGCTTGTCCACAAAACTGCCTCAGGCCAACTACATGTTGCATAAGCTTTCCCACAAGGCAACTATAGGTATAGTCATTAAAACACAAATATGTACAAAATTACACTTAACGGCATAACTAAGATTCTCAAAGTGCAAATCTTCTACCCTAACAGTGTGTCACGGGGTAACTAACTCAAAAACCCTTGCCTACGATGGTAAACGGTTACATTTCCTGTACCAAAAATACAAGTCAACAATCTTTAGCATGATATAATGAAAATCAACATTGGCTTTAACATATGCTTTTCTCAATAAATAAGTGAGGACTACTATTTTTACAGTAACTTTTCATAATAAGCAGATCAGGCCTACAGCCATGATTGAAGGCTTGTTACCATAACCAACTCAGTCCTGCTGTATTGAGCATAAGCTTCCCCACAAGGCAAAAAATTGCAGCACAGGCACTCTTTTTTAGTGTAAGCACACAGCTACTACTCAATAAAAATTGTTACTGAGGTCTATAAAGAGTTATGCGTAGCCAAAGCCACTCTCTCAGTAGTCATGCCATTACAAATCTGTACAGAATGGCAGTTGCCCAAACAATATACACCTGTTCTTAAAACGGTGTAATAAGGGTTTTCAGTGAAAATCTTATAACCAGAGGGTTTGTTATTGTGGGCATTACACCAAAGGCATTGGCTGCTATGGTAACCTGCAAAATTCCATGTACCTGTCTGTGTATTGACAATGCACCCCTAAATGCCGACTTCCTTTAACCCATGCTTTTCCCAATAAATAAATCAAGTCTACTGCCGTAGTGGTAACTTTACCTAATAAAGTGATCAGATGTAGCCTTGTAATGGCTTGTCATCAAAATATTGATATGTTGGGCATATGCCTGCCCACAAGTCAAAACGAGCAACACAGTGTTCTTTTTCAGTGAAAGCACACAACTTCTGGCCGATCAAAATGTGTATTTCGGCATTTTCAGCATCTGGGCAAAGTCAAATTCCCTCGTCCGTAGTGGTTCTTAAAGCTCCTTTTCTGTTGATCGCATAAGGTGTGACAATAGCACCAATGTCAAGCCGGAAGTAAAGAAAGCGCCCCGGATGAGGCCCTCGATGCCAACGCATCCAAACACATGTTCTGACCTTACAGCACGCTTTTGTACGCCGAGCCCTCCCCCGCGCCCTGTTATTGTGCTGTGCAACAATGGTCTCTGTGGGGCAACGTCCTCGACTGAAATAGGAGAAACGGTGTACGGTTAATTAGAGCACTCCCAGCTTCACTGGCGACAGACGGCTCGTGTTGTTACCGCAGCCCGCACCAGACACGTCGGGACTAGGACAGACACCGCGTACATGCGTTACCCGAGCCCCGGTGCGCCGCGAGGCCTATCCGTTTCATAAGCAGTCTAGAATATCCCCCTCAGTGTTACTGTCTCCTGCTGAAAATAAAGTAATAATAATAATGGGACTTTTCTATAGCGCTAATTCGTTAAAGTCCTAAAGCGCTGACGACAGATCCTATTATCACCGAAGATGGGCTCAGGGAGGACTAAAGTGGAGGTGCATCTGCAAACTGCAGGAAGCCAGGCCCGGCTCCAGGATGCTTTTTTCTGAAGGGACAATAAGTATAATTCCCTGGCTCAGAAGGCATCTGGGTGAGTGAAATAAGCCACCTGAAAAGCCATGCAGGCTCCATAGGGGCGCAGAGGTGCGCTCTAGCTTGAAACAGATTGTTGAAGTTGGAAGACAGGGTCTACTCAGCTACTCAGATAGGGTGTAAGTTATTTCATCTTAGGCCCGTAGATTACACCACCATGAGGTAGGTGCTGCCAGCCTCCATTCTCCCCTCGGGTGTCCTTCTGGGCTAGCTTCGACTGCACACCACACACCAGCAATTATTCATTCTCAGCATTGCAGACACCACCCCAGACCTGCTGGGAATGGAGACACGCAGGATATTACACAGATCCTACCAAAGATTCTCAGAGACCTGCCTGTTAAAGCACGGGTGACATCAAATGGAATACCGCATTGCACTGAATATGAATCTACAGGAGCCCTGTAATAATGAACAAAAGGAAGAAGATTTGCAGACACATGAGACATAGCACAGTGCGTACTGTTGTTCGAAGAGAGCATAGGCCCCTAGAGAGCAAGCATGCAACAACCTACACTCCAATGACCAGTGTGCCCTGCTCACCTGTGTTGCCAGTGCCACCTGTAGTCCTTGGCTTCCCGCCATTTCTTTGGACCTTCCTCTGCTCCCCAGTTCGACACTTGCTGCTCCTGGACTCCCTGCAACTTGTAAATACAATGCAACACTTGGGTTGTTGATGCTGCACTTGCGTCCAACTTGCAGTTATTTTCTTCCAGCTAACCCATGGCCTCCAGCCGTCCATATGGCTTCTGGCTGTACCTGGAGCCTTTGCCATTCACAGCTACTCAAAACCTCTGTGTACCTCCAGACCTCAGTGGAGATTATCGGCTACCACTAGATCCTTGATTGTGGACCCCCCACAACCCTCTCTAACCTGAATCTTTACTGTGCCCTTCTCCGCTGTTTTGCTGTTGCATATCAAGGACTCCTTTTACTTTTTGGCTGCCCTTCAGCTTTTTAACTTTTGGAAGGCCCTGGGCTGTTGACTGTATTTCATACAGTGTGTACCTCCAGCTTCTGGATCCTGCTCACCTGTTCTTCTTCTGCCGTTCTTCAGGCCTTGTTCTCCCTACAGTTCATGGGCCTCCCCCACTCATATCCTGCCACAGCAGCTTTTGTTTCACTTGCTGCACTCTCTACAGCTCTGTATCTCCCTGATTGTTCTGGCTTTTGCTGCAATTCCAAATATCCCTACAGCAGCATGAGTCTTTAAATCTTCTTGCAGCTCATGGGCTAAGGGCTTCCTGCATCTACCATGATGGACATGGCCCTTTTTGCAGGGTTATCCCCAAATGCTTTGCCTTCTTCCTCCTATTTGTAATTAACTGTTTTGTAGGCTTTAGGACTCTGGGCACTTTACCACTGCTGACCAGTGCTAAATAGCAAGTGCTCTCTGTCTAAATTGTATTGGTTATTGGTTTAGCCATGATTGTCATATTTGATTTACTAGTAAGTCTCTAGTAAAGTGCACTATGTGTGCCGCGGGCCTGTAAATCAAATGCACCTATTGGGCTTGGAGCACTGATTTTGCCACCCACATGAGTAGCCCTGTACACATGTCTCAGACCTGCCACTGCAGTGTCTGTGTGGGCAGTTTTAAACTGTTATTTCGACCCAAGTGCACCCACTTGCCTGGCCTTTAACCTTCCCTTTTACTACATGTAGGTCACCCGTAAGGTAGGACCAAGTGAGTCCCATGGGCAGGGTCTACTGTCGCCGCAGCTCGCCACCTCCTGCCGCCTCACGCATGTGCATGTGTTTGGCCGGCCATCTTAGGTTTCTTCAGTCCTGCTATGTACACAGCTGGGCTTGAGAAACTGCACAGACCCCAGGGTTGTATCTGAGGTGCAGTCTGAGTCACTCAGACCAATCCTGGTGCTGCGTTCATGCTAGGTTTAGCATGAAAGCAGCTACAGGATTGCAAGGAAGCCTGTGCTGGTGTCCCAGTGAATGCTGGGGCACAAGAAGAAGAGCGTGAGGCGGCAGGAGGTGGCGAGCTGCGGCGACAAGAAAGGTAAGTGTTTTTTTTAAAAAGTTGTTTCCACCGTCCTTCCTTGACGTTTGCGTGCTGTCCAGTGTTTAATAGATGAATTAGCTGCAGACATGTGACCTTCCTGTGCCTGCACTTCTGAAGCCACTTGCTTATTTGATAGTACACATCGTTTAACCGATTGCACTTTCTTCTAATTGGCAGGCCACAGCACAGTGTACTGCAGCCCGCCTGTGTGCCTGCTGCTCTGGGGGGCAATGAAATTACTTGGAAATACCTAACCCTTCTGCCCACTCCACGCCAGAGTCAGGCATGGAGGTTACCTACATTTCTCTGCATACACACATTTCCCTGCATCTCTGTCATCTTGTGTAAAAAACCGGGAGCTCAAAGAAACATGCAGCCCAGTGTTAAGTAAAAATGAAATAGACACGCTTATATAGTTTAGAAGCACACGTCACTAAGTATCACTGCTAGGTGCACCTTGGCTGAAGGGGAATGTGCACCTTGGCTGAAGGGGAATATAAAAAAAAGGTCAAGTGGTTTCATGGTTACTGGCTACTAGTAGGGCCGCCAGATCTACATATAGCATGCTTCAAAAAGAAGTGCTATACAGTATGACAAGTATCTTGTTCAGCTGTAGTGAGGGCTGGAAAGATGTTTCAGTTACTTGCTGGTAATCTTTATTACTTCAAGTCCTTTACTTTCCATAACAAACCATAACTGTGTGTTGCTTTCCTCCACAGTAACAGATACCAGTACAGAAGGCAATTTGAAAGCATGTATATGGACGCCATTCCTTTAAACCCAGGGGCGGCCCCTCTGCTATGGCGGATGGGTGTCGCCCTGCTGCTGAAAGCATAAAAATAAAGTGATAATAAAAGTATTTTATTATCACTTTATTTTTCTGCTTAGTATTGGGGGGAAGCATCCTCCATGTCAACAGGTAGAGGAGGAGTGGTATGTGCACTTCTAAGTGCGCATGTCAGTTTGGCTTGCTGTCTGAAGCAAGCCAAACTGACATACACAGTTAGAACTCTCCACCCCGCTGTGTTGCACAGCCGGGTGGAGACCAAGCGCAGTGTCTCACTCCCTCCCTGAGTGACATTTCAGCCCACTCAGGCCAATCCCGGTGCTTTTCTCATGCTGGATAACAGCATGAGAGAAGCATTGGGATTGGGTGTGCAGGGGAGGAAAAAGATGAGAAGAACCAAGGCGGCAGGAACGACCAAACACGGAGGAGGCACATAAGTTCTTTTTTGGTGTTAATATCGCCCGCTCCTCACACTGCCCCTCACCCCTTCCTGGCAACAGCACTACTGTCTAAACCATACCCCAACCTCACCCCAGACAATGTATGACAATATCACATAAGAAACCCAAGCTGGGCCCCCTCATGCTCAATGAGGTGACAGGAAGAAGGAATAATGGGAAGTGGATTGGGCAAGAAAAACCAGGCCCTTGAGTAATGTGGAGTACCTGAAAGTAACCGAAACATTACCCCTTCATCTGTTTTCTTCGCCCTTATTCTGGTGAGGATGAGCCCAGCTCAGACCAACTAAGAACCTGATAAGCAGGACTCAGGATGAATACCAATGCACCAGACATTGATAGAAGCAAGCTATAACAAGGCATCATGTACCATTTCAGAGTCAAACAAAACATCCACAGAACGCCACAAATACAAACAGAGGAGTAATAAAAAAGAATGGTGGTGAGCCCAAGCAGTGGTCCTACAATCCTACACAGAGGAACTGCACATGTTTTTGTCTCTAAACCTGGGCAGGACCCAAATCCCTGTTAAGGACTGGATTCAAGAAATTCTGTTGATTGCTCGAGAAAAGGGTGACTCACGATAGCCACGGTGACACCCTACCCAGAATAATATGCGTAAGAGTTGACAGGTGTCCCCTTTAGAGGATCACTAACTGGGGGACAACTTCACAATGGGGAAAACCCTTTCTTAATCATGGTAAATCCTGATTGAAGATAAAGATATAATTGGTGAAATCCTAGTATGAATGCGGCAATGAAGATGCATATAGCGTTGGTGAAACCACAAGGCTCCAAACTCCTCCTGTCACCAGGAAGGCATAAAAAGTCAAGTAGAATAGGCATAACCAAGGAACGATCAACAGCAAAAATGATCCAATCTGTTAGAGGTAAAAACACGAAACAAAAATGAATAGCAATTAGGCATTGTGCACAACGAAACATCAGCGAACAAAATGCATCATGCTCGTCAAGCACTGCTTGAAACAGGACCTGAAATTACAGGAAGAAACTCTGCAGCATACATACTCTGAAGACTTCCAATGGACTGATCACTAAATTGCGAGGCGCCTAGGGTAATTTATAAGGCTTAATTCTGCACCTCTTCAAAAAAAATGGATGGGGTTCACTCGACCGTGAAGAATAAGCCTTAGTTTGACATCCAGTATACCAAGCAGCACTCCGAAACCCTGCTACCAACATCCAAAGTAAACACCAGGATCACAGTGAGCATGGAAGCAGCGGAGCAGCAATGGTGGTGAGGGAGTTCTGTGTCTGACTGGACATACCATTCTGTAATGCGCTTGTGTGTAGCATGTGGAGAACTTCTTCCTCTCCAGAACATACACAGCCATAGATGAGTTCTTGGTATGGTCTTCCTCATGAATATGTCACTCCCCCAAAGACAGCTATGCCAGAAAAATGGCCAGGAGAAACCGTAGGCTTAAAGTAGTCAGCAAGGCTCAAACAGAGGCAGAGCAATCTACTGGAATACATGGAACCGGTAAGGTGCATTGAGAACTACCTACGCAGGAAAGAAATGGAGGTAAGAAGAGCTCCATAAAGGATGGCAATTCACTCAACCATATGGCTACGGTGGAAGCCACCAAAAGACAGTTTGGCTTAGGAAAAGGGATCAGATTCAAGAAGCTCAAAGGGAGACCTTTATAATCCCCGAAGAACTGGAATCAGAATCACAAGTTTCAAGGGACAGAAACTCCGAACCAAATGAGCCACCAAGGGTCAATGTCAGCAGTAGAACCCTATGATTCCCAAAAAGTGAGAATAGCAGCCCACTCAGCACACAGGTTAGCTGGAGCAGTTCAGAAACCCATCCCTCAAGAACCTGAGAAACAGACCTCAAGATGCTACCAGTGTCTTACATTACAGGCGATCTTAGGCGACCATGGATGGCTGATGGAAAATCTGATTGGAAACTGGTAAGCCAAAGGAAACTGGAGAAGATACAGTAAGGTTGAATCATGGAAAGTATGATTGTAGGAAGTTGGCTCTGTATATACTATTTCAAAGTAAGAAATAAGTATATACAAAGTAAGAAATAGTATGCACAGTGTCCAGGGGCTCCTCTTAGAGGTAACATAGTGGCAAAAGTAGATCATTCTAATGCTCTATTTTGTGGTAGTGTGGTCGAGCAGTAGGCTTATCAGAGGGTAGTGTTAAGCATTTGTTGTACACACGGAGGCAATAAATGAGGAACACACACTCAAAGACTTACTCCAGGCCAATAGGTTTTTATATTGAAAAATATCTTTTCTTAGTTTATTTTAAGAACCACAGGTTCAAGATTTACATTAAACACTTTAAATGTAAGGTACTTCACTTAGATACTTTAGGAAATTTGAATGAAAACAATATCATGTACAGTCTTTTTAAAAATGGCAATAAGCTATTTTCAAAGTGGACACTGCAAAAATCAACAGTTCCTGGGGGGAGGTAAGTAAAGGTTAGATTAGTAGGTAAGTAAAACTCTTACAAGTTTCAGTTCTGGGGCATAGGCAGCCAACCGTTGGGGGTTCAAGGCAACCCCAAAGTTGCCACACCAACAGCTCAGGGCCGGTCAGGTGCAGAGGTCAAAGAGGTGCCCAAAACACATAGGCGCCTATGGAGAACAAGGGTGCTCCAGTTCCAGTCTGCCAGCAGGTAAGTACCTGCGTCCTCGGGGGGCAGACCAGGGGGGTCTTGTAGAGCACTGGGGGGAACACAAGTAGGCACACAAAACACACCCTCAGCGGCACAGGGGCGGCCGGGTGCAGTGTGCAAAGCAGGCATCGGGTTTCAGGTAGGTTTCAAAGGAGGGACCCGGGGGTCACACTAGCGGTGCAGGCAGGCACAGGGGGGCTTCTCGGGACAGCCACCACCTGGGCAAGGCAGAGGGTCGCCTGGGGGTCACTCCTGCGCTGAGGTTCGGTTCATTCAGGTCCTGGGGGCTACGGGTGCAGTGTTGGTTCCAGGCGTCGGGTCCCTTGTTACAGGCAGTCACGGTCGGGGGGAGTCTCTGGATTCTCTCTGCAGGCGTCGTTGTGGGGGCCCAGGTGGGTCATCTCTGGTTACTCACGGGCTCGCAGTTACCGGGGAGTCCTCCCTGAGGTGTTGGTTTTCTGCAGGTCGAGCTGGGGGGGCGTCGGGTGCAGAGTGTAGAGTCTCACGCTTCCGGCAGGAAACGTGAAGTCATTGTAAGTTGCTTCTTTGTTGCAAAAAAGTAGCTGGCTATGAACTGGGCCGCTGTTCACAGGAGTTTCTTGGTCCTGTAGTCCAGGGCAGTCCTCTGAGGCTTCAGAGGTCGCTGGTCCCTGTTGGATGCATCGCTGGGGCAGGTTTTTGAAGTTGGAGACAGGCCAGTAGGGCTGGGGCCAAATCAGTTGTCGTCTTCCTCCTTCTCCGCAGGCTTGTAGGTCAGCAGTCCTTCTTCTTTCTTCAGGTTGCAGGAATCTGATTTCCTGGGATCTGGGGAGCCCCTAAATACTGAATGTGTTTAGGTCTGGGAGAGGAGTAGGGCTCCTGTCCTTGAGGGTGGCTACAGCCTCTTTGTGTCTCCTCCCTGTGGGGATGGGGGCACATCCCTAATCCTCCAAACTCAAGATGGAGGATTTCTCAAGGCAGGGGTCACCTCAGCTCAGGACACCTTAGGGGTTGTCCTGACTGGTGGGTGGCTCCTCCTTGTTTTTCTCATTATCTCCTCCAGCCTTGCCTCCAAAAGTGGGGGCAGTGGCCGGTGGGCGAGCATCTCCACTAGCTGGGATGCCCTGGGGCGCTGTAACAAAAGGGGTGAGCCTTTGAGGCTCACCTCCAGGTGTTACAGTTCCTGCAGGGGGAGGTGAGAAGCACCTCCACCCAGTACAGGCTTTGTTCCTGGCCACAGAGTGACAAATGCACTCTCCCTATGTGGCCAGCAACATATCTGTGTGTGGCAGGCTGGCAGGAACTGGTCAGCCTACACTAGAAGTCAGGCATGTATTCAGGGGTCATCTCTTAGATGCCCTCTGTGTGTATTTTACAATAAATTGCACACTGGAATCAGTGTGCATTTATCATGCTGAGAAGTTTGATACCAAACTTCCCAGTTTTCAGTGTAGCCATTATGGAACTGTGGAGTTTGTGTTTGACAAACTCCCAGACCATATACTCTTATGGCTACCCTGCACTTACAATGCCTAAGGTTTTGCTTAGACACTGTAGGGGCATAGTGCTCATGCAAATATGCCCTCACCTGTGGTATAGGGCACCCTGCCTTACGCCTATAAGGCCTGCTAGAGGGGTGACTTACCTATGCCACAGGCAGTGTGAGGTTGGCATGGCACTCTGAGGGGAGTGCCATGTCGACTTAGTCATTTTCTCCCCACCAGCACACACAAGCTGTGAAGCAGTGTGCATGTGCTTAGTGTGGGGTCCCTACGGTGGCATCAGAAATGCTGCAGCCCTTAGAGACCTTCCCTGGCATCAGGGCCCTTGGTACCAAGGGTACCAGTTACAAGGGACTTACCTGAGTGCCAGGGTTGTGCCAATTGTGGAGACAAAGGTACAGTTTAGGGAAAGAACACTGGTGCTGGGGCCTAGTTACCAGGATCCCAGCACACTTTCAAATCATAACTTAGCATCAGCAAAGGCAAAAAAGTTAGGGGGTAACCATGCCAAGGAGGCATTTCCTTACAATGATCTACTGACAATTGGTAAAGGGGCAAGAGCCACGGGGGACACAGTCAGAAGCCACCAGTATCACAGTCACTGCTGCACCCCAGTCTTCTCTAACACCCAATCACTGTTTCACCCCAATCTTCTCTAGTACCCTCAGATGAAACAGAGTGGGAGGGGAGTCATAACCAGACCCAGTGGCAATGTGAAGGGCAGGGCATCCAACCCCATGATTCCAGCCACCACTTATCTGAGCAAAAGTGAGGGAGAAGAATGGCAGTGAACAAAGCAAACATGTCTAGCCAAGGCCTACCAAAGCAGCTGATGAATGGTAAGACAACAGAGGACAAAAACATTAAGACCTGGCTCTCCAGAGTATTGCTGTGATGTGCAAGATAGGGAACACTTCCTGATAACGGTGAACTAGAGGCACATGGGATCACAGCTGTAGGAGAATGGCTTGGCTTATAGTGGGTACCTTGTGGTACTTACACCTTGTGCCAGGTCCAGTTATCCCTTTTTAGTAGAATAGAGGTGTTTCTAGCAGCTTAGGCTGTTAGAGGTAGCTATGGCAAAGCAGCTTAGGCTGAACTAGCAGACATGCAAAGCTCCTACTATAGCACTTATATCATATAGCACAATATCATAAGAAAACACAATACTCAGAGTTACTAAAAATAAAGGTACTTTATTTTAGTGACAATATGCCAAAAGTATCTCAGAGGATACCCTCACTTAGGAGGTAAGTAATATACACAAATTATATGTACACAAACCCAAAACAGGTAAGTAACAGTAAGAAAAGTAGTGCAAACAATGTAGAATCACAATAGAATGCAATAGGAAGACATAGGCCTAGGGGCAACACAAACCATATACTCCAAAAGTGGAATACGAATCACGAATGGACCCCATGCCTATGGGAAGTTGTAGAGGGTCGCTGGGACTGTGAGAAAACAGTAAGGGTGTCCAAAATACCCCACCCCAAGACCCTGAAAAGTAGTAGTAAAGTTACCCTACTACCCCAGAAAGATAGAATAGTCGTGATAGGGGATTCTGCAAGAACCACAAGCACCAGCAAAACACTGAAGATGGATTCCCTGGACCTGAGGACCTGTAAAGGAAGGGGATCAAGTCCAAGAGTCATGAAAGTGTCCAGGGGGGCTGGAGCCCAATTAACCCCGGATGAAGGTGCAAAAGGGATGCCTCTGGGTGGAAGAAGCCAAAGATTCTGCAACAACGAAAAGGGCTAGGAACTTCTCCTTTGGATGGAAGATGTCCCACAGCGTGCTAGAGGTTGCAGAAGTGTTTCCAGGCAGAAATACTGCAAACAAGTGTTGGTAGCTGCAAGAGTTGCGGTTGAGGATTTTGGGTGCTGCTGGGGACCAGGAAGGACCAGGAAGGACCAGGAAGGACCAGGATGTCGCCCCTTGGAGGAGGAGACAGAGGGGGCGCTCAGCAACTCAGAGAGCCCCCACAAAAGCAGGCAGCACCCGCAGAAGTACCAGAACAGGCACTTAGAAGATCTGAGGACAGCGGTCAACTCAGAGTCACAGAGGAGGGTCCCACGACGTCAGAGTCCAACTCAGTGAGTTGGGCAATGCAGGACGGAGTGCGGGGGACCCAGGCTAGGCTGTGCACAAAGGAACTCCTGGAAAAGTGCACAGTAGCCGGAGCAGCTGCAAATCACGCAGTACACAGGTTTGCTGTCTGGCTTGGGGAGGCAAGGACTTACCTCCACCAAATTTGGACAGAAGGGCCACTGGACTGTGGGAGACACTTGGACCCAGCTCCTGTGTTCAAGGGACCACGCTCGTCAGGATGAGAGGGGACCCAGAGGACCTGTGATGCAGAAGTTTGGTGCCTGCGTTGGCAGGGGGGAGATTCCGTCGACCCACGGGAGATTTCTTCTTGGCTTCCAGTGCAGGGTGAAGGCAGACAGCCCTCAGAGCATGCACCACCAGGACACAGTCGAGAAAGCCGGCAGGATGAGGCGATAATCTGGTGAGCTCTTGCATTCGTTTTCTGAGGAATAGCCCAGTGGAGAGATCCTAAATAGCCAGAAAATAAGGGTTGGCTACCAAGAAAGGAGGCTTGGTTACTGAAAGAGGTAAGCACCTATCAGGAGGGGTCTCTGACATCACCTGCTGGTACTGGCCACCCAGAGCAGTCCATTGTGCCCCAACACCTCTGAATCCAAGATGGCAGAGGTCTGGGACACACTGGAGGAGCTCTGGGCACCTCCCCTGGGAGGTGCAGGTCAGGGGAGTGGTCACTCCCCTTTCCTTTGTCCAGTTTCGTGCCAGAGCAGGGCTGGGGAATCCCTGAACCGGTATAGACTGGCTTATGCAGAGATGGGCACCATCTGTGCCCATCAAAGCATTTCCAGGGGCTGGGGGAGGCTACTCCTCCCCGGCCCTTCACACCTATTTCCAAAGGGAGAGGGTGTAACACCCTCTCTCAGAGGAAATCCTTTCTTCTTCCTTCCTGGGACTGGGCTGCCCAGGCCCCAGGGGGGGCAGAAACCTGTCTGAGGGGTTGGCAGTAGCAGCAGCTGCAGTTGAGACCCCGGAAAGGCAGTTTGGCAGTACCCGGGTTCTGTGCTAGAGACCCGGGGATGCATGGAATTGTCACCCCAATATCAGAATGGTATTGGGGTGACAATTCCATGATCCTACACATGTTACATGGCCATGTTCGGAGTTACCATTGTGACGCTACATATAGGTAGTGACCTATATGTAGTGCACGCATGTAATGGTGTCCCCGCACTCACAAAGTACGGGGAATTTGCCCTGAACAATGTGGGGGCACCTTGGCTAGTGCCAGGGTGCCCACACACTAAGTAACTTGGCACCCAACCTTCACCAAGTGAGGGTTAGACATATAGGTGACTTATAAGTTACTTATGTGCAGTGAAAAAGGGCTGTGAAATAATGTGGACGTTATTTCACTCAGGCTGCAGTGGCAGTCCTGTGTAAGAATTGTCTGAGCTCCCTATGGGTGGCAAAAGAAATGCTGTAGCCCATAGGGATCTCCTGGAACCCCAATACTCTTGGTACCTAGGTACCATATACAAGGGAATTATAAGGGTGTTCCAGTGTGCCAATGAGAATTTATAAAATTAGTCACCAGCCTGTAGTGACAATTTTAAAAGCAGAGAGAGCATAAACACTGAGGTTTTGGTTAGCAGAGCCTCAGTGATACAGTTAGGCACCACACAGGGAACACATACAGGCCACAAACCTATGAGCATTGGGGTCCTGGCTAGCAGGATCCCAGTGACACATATCAAACACACTGACAACATAGGGTTTTCACTATGAGCACTGGGCCCTGGCTAGCAGGATCCCAGTGAGACAGTAAAACACCCTGACATATACTCACAAACAGGCCAAATGTGGGGGTAACAAGGCTAGAAAGAGGCTACCTTCCTACAACAGCCCCCTGGACTCTATTCTTTGCACGAAAATAAATAAATCAGCAATCATGGACTACAGACCAGACTTTAAAACTGAAAGAAGTACTTCATCATCTTTCTCCACTTGTGACAATGGTCCAGACAGACATTATACCATCTTATGTATACTTCTGGCATTCCGTGGCAAAGCAGACTAAGCTAAAGCAGCAACTTCTGCTTTTCAGCTTTGCCACAAAACCAGTTCAGACATTTTGCCACTGTGGAAACAGGTTGCAGGCTCCAACTATGCCATGTGCACCACCAACAAACTAAGCAACACTCACTGATCTCACTGTTTGAAATGGGCCAGGGCAGTCCCAATTCCCTTTATTTATACCCTTAACCAAAAAAGTGTGTCTGACAGGGGACACAGTCCCACCGTAGATGCCGGCCAAGCTGAAGGAAGGTTGTTACATCCTTTCTCCCATTTGGATTGGAAACTGAACTTTTGCAATCAATTTTCAAACTAGACACACAATCACATAGAGTTTAAAGGACAGGGTACTCTGTCACACTCTTCGCAACTCTGGGTCTGCCTGCCCTATTTAGAGTCATTTGGGCCAACAGCTTACTGTCAACGGTGCCCCCGTTGGGTCCATCGATTAAAAGCTTAGCCTGACAGCTTCAGAGTATTGGAGTAGGGACACCAAACCAGCCACCCTATTTATAACTGCCAGTCTTATGTTTTTTTTCTGTCTGTCACTGTCAGGAAACACCTGATCATGGCTTTCCCTCTGGAGTTACAGAGATCAGCACTGTGCCTGTAGTGATTTCTAAATTTAGCAGATGGTATTCTGTTATTGTGGTGGATGCAATGTCCTCTACCACCAGGACGAAGAGCGGATCACCAGCCGTACCTTAAATTATGCCTGAGAGCTGCGCTAGGTCTTAGGTTATACTTTTGGCTCCACTGGTGGGTCTTTTCTTCCTTCCCCGAAGGGAACAAAGGCTCCATGGGAGTGCTCGGTGGAGACTCTCACTCTTGGAGTTATTGGAAACTGTGAGGCATGTGTGGAGAGTCCTGAGTCTTGTTAGGCCAGACCCAGTCTTCGCTGTCCATATGCTCCACTTGAGGAACATCGAGATTTGTGGACTTCTGGATTGCCTCATCTCTTGCCACCAGTATTTTCTTCAGCCACCAGTTGTTTGGGGTCACTACTTCTGCCATCGTTGGGCTGTTACAGTTGTCTCTTGCACCTCCATCGCCATCCCAAACACCTTTCATAGGGTGTCCAGAATGTCCATCTATGGTAGTGGTCTCTCATGAGGACTTAGACACCTCAGTGTAGAATTGTCAAAGTGGCTCGTCTTTGTTGGCTCGCCTCTTGGGTGTTTTTCTCTGCCTTTATAACTTTTAACATAGTGGGTCAACACTGGGCAGTGGCCGGAATAGTGACACTTTTGGTCATCCAAACATTATCGTGGCTGAGTGGCATTTTGTGGTGTAGTGCACTGTGTTTCTGAATATTCTGAGGAAATTGTGAACTGTGCACCGACATAGAAAATATTATGGTCATTGCTTCTGCTAAAAACTCCTTCCGACCCTTACAGTATCTCTATTACTGGATTTTGAAACAACTATGCTGTGGAAGAAATGCTGAAGTACAACCTCTTGTACCTTTAGAGTCATTATGTATCTGCTCTTGGGGTCTAGCAGCAGCTGGTAGCCAGAATTAAGATATAGTTTTTGAAAAACATTGTAGTAGTTTGAAAAGCATTGCACCCCTGTGAGATCAATAATGATGTTGTCCAATGTTGGTGTTATATGGCGCTCCCTTCTGATGACTCGGTGGAGAGTTGTATGTTGATGCATGGCCATGCAGCTCCTGGTTGTCCGCATTTTGTGGTTATTACATGGGGGGACACCCATAGGGTGAGTCAGACACTCATTATGTCCATTTCCTCTTTTTCCACTACCTGACATAGGAGAAAGGGTACTCTCCTGTCCTGCAAAGCTACAGGCTATATTGTTTTGTCTATGTATAGCTTGATGGTGTTGTCCGTAAGGCAGCCTAGGCTCTGGAACAGGTGTGAGAAGTACTTGAGGATGTTTTCGCTCTGGCAGTCGTAACCTTGCTTTGAGAAGGAAACCAGGTCTCCTGCTGTGTGGCAACTTAATAGTGTTCCCACCCATTCCTTGGTGGCGTGGAATTTTGTGTCTGCTTTCTGATCTCTGTGTCGCACCGGAAATGAAGAGGGTTTCGCCAGGTCACGGACTCATGCCCTCAGTAGAGCTATATTTTCATACATGTGGGTTACAACATGTGTCAGAGTGTATTGCTTGATATTGTATGCTCATTACATTCACTGGTGCGCCATTCCAATGCCACATTAGTGTCATTTTGTTTATGCTAATATTGCGTTAGAAGGCCAAAAACACCACGCCACTTTGTAACCTTTTGCGCTACATTATAATTGCGCCAGGTGTAATGTATATAAGGGGGCCTGTGACAGGCATAATGTATGCAAGGGGGGCTTTCCGGTTTCAGAAGGCCAGCAAAAATGGCACAGTGAAATATACATGATTTTGCTGTGCTATGTTTGGTGTTGATTTGAATACCTGCTCAGAGCAGGTTTTATAATGGCGGACCCATTGAAATCAATGAGCCTCCTTGCACTTTGCTACACTAGAGTCAACATCTTTGACATTAGTGTAGCATAACGCCACAATAGCGTCAAACATTTTGACGCTATTGTTTTAATGACCGCCATGGTGCACTGTATTCTAAATACGGCACACACATGCTGTCGTTATGTGGGGCAAAGTTGAAGCAAGAAAAGCAGTGCATCAGTAGTGATGCGCCACTTTCTTGTAATTCTGGCCCTATGTTCTGATTGGGGTTCTCTTATCACAAGACTTATAGTTCTTCTTACAAATCTGTTGGCAATTGCATTTCAAACAGTGAGTTATATCTGAATGTCAATGCTAGGACTAGGACTAGTAAAGTAAGGAATAAAGCATAATCCTTCCCTCCAGTCCTGACATACTGTATAATTGCACAGTGTAATTGTGCTTGACTCTCTCTGTTCCTTCCCCTCCCTCTTTCACGTTGCATATCAGCTGAACTGACTTTGCACAAAGTGTGACAGAGGTCAGAACATCGGAATTTTGCAATTGAGGTTCAAATTCACCATCATAGCCACCCTACTGGTTGTGGCATCACAACAGGGGAAGATAAACTAGTGTTATGAAGTAACAAGTCTTTTCTAGTGTGCACAGTAAAATAAATACATTAAATCCTTAAGAGTTTCCAAGCTGTGGTGTCTTAAAGCTATAAGCATTAGGACCCCATTATTCGGGGCAGACTTGATCGATAATGGAGGTGTTAAGGTGTGGCTTTTAACGATTATGGGATACCGGAAGTTAGTTGAATGTTGTACACTGATGAGTAAAGACATTGGGGGTTATTCTAACTTTGGAGGAGTGTTAATCCGTCCCAAAAGTGACGGTAAAGTGACGGATATACCACCAGCCGTATTACGAGTTCCATAGGATATAATGGACTCGTAATACGGCTGGTGGTAAATCCGTCACTTTTCCGTCACTTTTGGGACGGATTAACACCTCCTCCAAAGTTAGAATAACCCCCATTGTCTATGAGCTCCATGTGTGGTGTGTTTTTGTGCTACCAGGCTGGGGAGGACGTGACAACTGGTGACTAGTAGGAGATACATGCCCTAAAGAACTAGAACTGCTCTCCTTGAGACTTTGTGAGGAATAGAAAACTGCTAGTGCCTGCCATGTGTGCCCAAACAGAGTGAAGAAGACTACAGTGGGTGTATGTGGAGTGCAAGCTCCGCTGTAGTCAGCACGAGGCATAGCAAGATAGTGCTGTTGAAGAAGACCACCAAGATTTGCCGGCCAAGCTGAAGGAAGGTTGTCCCAAGCCACAACACTGAGCCATCATTCATACAAAGAAAATGCTAAAGGCAGCAACAACCAGGTACAACATAAAAGGTAATCAATCAAGTACGAGAAAAAGAAGTGTACTCATCAGCTGGAAAACAGGCATAATTATAGTGGTGGAAACGATGGCCGAGACCTGGTGGGTAAACTGTACAAAGTAGCAAGTAGGGTCAACTACATTCTGAACCTCACCCTAAGTTAGGTGACCTGAACACTCGGCTCACCGTTATCAAAGTCAGAAAGTGTGCCAGAAACAGTGAAAGCTGCCAAAATAGCACACATAAATTACTCAAAAGAAACAGAAAGACAAAACCAAAGACCAGAGGATGTCAGAAAGAGAAAATGTACTCATCGTCAAGAGCGAAGAAGGCGCCACACAAACCAAACACTGAGCCAGTTTGGTGACCGAAGCTTGGGCATGGATCTGGTAATTCCAGAAGGTGTGGATTCAGGTGCCCAACGAGCGCTGCCTGAACAGCACATACTCTCAACACCAGAAGCTAGAGGAGACAAATATACAGCAGCTGTTTTTTTTTTCTCTGCTGCTATTCAACACTGCAAAAAACAGAATATTGGTGCCAGATGGACCACGTGGATCGAGACTTTTGATAATTTCATAAATATTCTGGAAGAAGCAAATGATGACAAAATCATTACATACTAAAGAATCTTGCTAGTGATGAAATGATAAAGAAAATCTCACAGACTGAGACAATGTCATACTATCAAATCAAAGAAGTCTTAGGAGCCAAGTTCAATCCAATGCCAAATGTTGACTATGAAAGGTGCATTTTCAAGCAAGCAAGACAACAAGTTGGTGAAACGTTTGATGAGTTTATTGAGAGACTTGGGCCCATATTTATACTTTTTAAGCGCTGCATTTGCATCACTTTTTAGTGCAAAAGCGGTGCAAACTTGACGCAAATGCGGCGCTAAAAAAGTATAAATACGGGCCTTGATATGCCCATCAAACATTGCAAATTTACTGAATTTAATGATGAAGAAGCCATGTGCCTGAGTCATTGATGGTTGTTTGTCGAATTAATTTAGAAGACACATGTTGCGAGAGACACTCTGGCCCTCATTACAACCTTGGCGGGCGGCGAAGGCGGCCCACCAAGGTTTGACCACCGAACGACCGCCAATGCGGCCGCACTCCCGCCGGCCCCATTTTGACAGAGTTTCCGCCCACCGGCCCAGCGGGGATGTCGGCCGTAACATGGGAGCCGGCTCCTAATGGAGCCGGCGGTGTTGAGGCCGTGCGACGGGTGCACCTGCTGTCAGACAGTGAAAAGCAGTGTGGGGCTGTGCCTGAGGGCCCCTGCACTGCCCTTGCCAAGTGCATGGGCAGTGCAGGGACTCCCCTTCCCGCCAGCCTTTCCATGGCGGTCTCTACCGCAAGCAGCGCTGCCCTGGCGGATTAAAACCGGCAGGACAAACATGGCAGGAAAACGCCGGTCCCGGCAGTGCGACCGCAGCGCTACCACCGTGGCTGTAATTCCCCAGATTGTACCACCAGCTTGTTGGCGGTACAATCGCCGAAACAGCCCTGGCGGTCTTTGACCACCAGGGTTGTAATGAGGCCCTTTATGTCTTTGGTCTTGCGAGGTGGGGGTTGGCCATAAGGCCTGGCCTGTGGCCCGGCCGTGCAGCCAGCCCCCTATAAGCACCAAAACCTACACAACACAAGGCCCTTGGCTGTGCATGGTGAGGTTTGGACCCAGGTTTGGCCTGCGGCCAGGCCCTGTGGCCTACCCTCTATAACCACCTAACCCCATGCCACGCACGGCCAAAGTCCATGTGTGGAATGGGTTGGCCGTAAATGCTTCATTGCTTGGTAGAATTGTGAGGGAATCACACTTGAGAGGCTTTTTAGTAAGCTATCCATCACCCTGGGAAAAGGGCAGGAAGACCTTGCATACCACTAATCTATATGGTGTGGGGCTTCTAGCCCATTTTACATGAATGTAGTATCACTACTCAAGATATTCTGCTCAAAAGAGCAAGGATGCAAACACCTACATCAAGGATTACAGATAACGTTTTAAGGTGGAGCTGCAGAGAAAACACACTTGCTTTGCCTTGGCCACGCGCAAGACGTTAGGATTAATTGTACTTTACAGAAGTGAGTGCTTCTTTGTTTGGTGGAGATGTGATCATATTCCTGTGCATCAAGAATGCTTCTCCAAAACTGATGGGAAGCGCGCCTGGAGGGGGACTTTTAGTAAGCTGTTCATTACCCTGGGAAAGGGACGGGAAGACGTTAATACCACTAATGTGCATGACGCTGGGCTTTTAGGCCATTTTACATGCTTGTTGTTTCACTATATAAGATATTGCGCTCGAAAGAGCAAGGGTGCAAACACCTCCATCGCGCATTACAGATAACTTTTTAAGGTGGAACTGCAGAGAAAACACACTTGCTTTGCCTTGGCCATGCGCAAAACACTAGGATGATTTGTACTTTACAGAAGTAAGTGCTTCTTTGTTTGGTGGAGATTTGATTCTATTATTGTGCATTAAGAACGAGTATCCAAAATTGGTGGGAAAAGTGCTCGGGGGGCCTTTTAGTAAACTATCCATCACCCTGGGAAAAGGGCAGGAAGACGTTGCATACCACTAATGTATTTGGGGCGAGTTTCTAGGCCATTTAACATGCTTATAGTATCACTACATAAGATATTGTGCTCGAAAGAGCAAGTGTTAAGATCACTAATTCCTGCACCCAAGCATGTACCTTATGTTCTGCAACTCATTGCTTCATAAATCATCTGGACGCTCCTCAACCTCACACTTCTTAGGTTAAGTATTTGTGCTAAGTTTGGTATCACTGTTTCTTCTACCAAACCTTTCAATTATCTTTTTGTTTATAATATTCCATAAGCTTGTAATTATACCTACGTTTGACTAAAAAGGTCTAATGTCTTTGTTCAACATAATTGTACAAGTCTTGCTTCAATGATGACCTTTTTTCTGCTATTGTAATTATTCACCTACTTGATAATTATACATGTGCTTGCAGACAGGGACTTTCCAGTCAGGTACTTTCCAGAGTGATTCATGTACCACCAATACAGGGACTTTCCAGTCAGGGACTTTCTAGAGTGATTTATGTGCCATCTAGAAAACACTGTCTACCTATAAATACTTGGTCAAACCCCAGTGAGGCGATTGACTTTATTTCCCAAAAAAGAACCCTTATCTTCCCTCCCATCCTACTGGATCATCTTCTCCCTGGTCCAAGCAGTCATCTCTGAGCAATTCATCAGACTTCTCCGATCCCCGCATTCTAGGAAAGACCTACCTGTGAGCGATGATGGGGAATTCTCTTTACAGCTGCAGCAGTACAGGAATCAACCCATTGGTCATTCCGACAAGTGAGAGCATAACCTGCAATGAAAGGAAGGACAAGCAAAAAAGAGAAAACAAGGTTAGTGCACTATTCTTTGTTTCTTGTCTGCAACAATACTACAAAAATAAAAACGTCAAGGCTTGTGAATAATTCTGGCATAAGACTCCCTTGCTATCTGCTGGAAGTTCAAAAGACTATTTACAAACCTTTAAAGAGAAAAAGAGAATTCAAAAATAAGAAAAGGAACAACAGTCACATAACAAGAGCATATGAAGTAATATGCTGCCAGAGAAAAAAGCGTGGTCCGTTATCTAAAGCTCACGAAAGGAGTAGGAATTTCTATCCCACAAGAACTAAAGGAGTGTATATTTTCTGTATTGCTATAAAGCACCTCTGAGTGGGATGTACTTCCATTGCTCAAATGTTATTTGAACTTACTATGTCAGTGCATGCCAAATATAATATAGTGTGTGTGTTCCCTCCCTTTAGTTGACTCTCCTGCATACCCGAAAGATGAAGACACTTGGGGCAATCCTGAGCTGGACAGCAAGCTGGAAACCACTCAGAGGGCGCAAGTCTTTGCTTCTTTTATTATTTAGTCCCGACCCCCTTCCCTCCTAGCACAGCGCCCTATTTGAGGTGATCATTCCTTGGCCGGGCGTTGTGATGGGAGAGAGTAGGGTCCAATATAATTTCTGTGGACAATTCCTCTAGGTGAGTGGCCTGACACCAAGAATGCAAACACCTCCATCGAGGATTACAGATAACTTTTCAAGGTGGAGCTACAGAGAAAACACACTTGCTTTGCCTTGGCCGTGCACAAGACATTAGGGTGAATAGTACTTTATAGAAGTAAGTATTTCATTGGGTAGGGGGGACATGTGTGGCCTCCCATCCCTGGGCTGATTTTGGCCCCGGTAGCCCGACCCCCGTGGCCTGGCCACTAGTGCCTGGGTGCCCTGGCCCCACCCAGGGCACCCAGTGTGCTTTGTTGGGAACCGCAGAGGAAGCTTCAAGGCCCCTCCGGTCCCAGCCAGCTCGCTGCCTCCTGCAGGAGCCGGCATTGCTCCAGGATGAATGGAGCTGCTAGAAATGCAGCTTCTTGTGTGTGGGAGCAATCATTTCAGTTGTTTCCTTGCCTGCATGACAGCTGGCAGGGAACACTTGCTGGGAGCGGAGTTAGTTTGCTCTCGCTTGGCCAGAGCTCTCAGCAAACAGTAATCTCCTAAGGGTGGGCACATCAGGAGATAGCAGGAACCCGCCCTGTGAGGTGGCTGTCCTTAGAGCCATTAATGGCTTCAGGAGAGGGGCCTCACAGCCTCCCTCCTTTCTTGTGCATGGCATTCTCCTGAGATCTGCCCTACCCGGGGGCTCTTTTGAAAACAAGCACGGGAGCCCGTGCTTGTTTTTTCTTTTATTTTTGTCACAAATTTGCAAATCCGCCGCAATTGCGTGGCAAAATTCTTTTAAAAAATTCTATTTTTCCTTGGCTGGGGCACATGGGGACCCCAGCACCAAGGCAAGGGGGTTAGGATATTCCTACCCTGTCCCATTGTCTTTATTTTTTATCATTTTGTCAGGAACTTGGCTGTGTCTGAGTCTCCAAATGGCTGCCAACACTTCCTGGTTGAAGTGCTGGCAGCCATTCAGGTCTCTGCAATAGATTGGGAGAATTTGCAGTGTTTGCTCCTCTAGATATACAAACTTGGATTTCTTTTAATATCTCAAAAACTACTGAACGGATTAACACCAAATAACAAAAAGCACACTTTCTGGACTTAGAGCTACCTTTCTGTCTAATTTGGTGTAATTCTCCTCATTGGATCAGGCTGTTGTTGTGTTCAAAATCCCTTGGGGATGTGGTATTCTATTGCCTGACAGTCTCGACATACTGTTTGGGGTCACGGGCAACAAGTTTTCATGTTTATTTTGTCTTTGGGACAAGTAGGCCCAACTCCCTGCAACACATGCCCTTTGGCTGCCAGTTTACAGAGAAGGGAACTGTCTGCCGTTGAGTTAATGTGTATCCAAAAGTTAATGCTGGTGGAACTTGTATTTATGGTTCGTTAATTAAAAACCTCCATTATTAGGAAGAGTACTGTAAATAAACATTTTAAAGTCACACTGCACTACTGGCAGTGGTTCCAGTAAAAAAAAACAAAAAAGTGCGCACATGTTTGAAAAGTTTAGCAATATGACGCTAAGTATATTGCTCCCAGAAGGCTCTCTGATTAGATGCAAATATTTGCAGATGCTTGTAAGAAAGAGTGATGATTCTTTGCTTTCAGAATAAAAGGTTTAAGAAAATGCAAGTAGGAAAAAAAAGTTTCGCTACAATGAAATTTTAGGTGCTATTTCTTTGAAGCGTCATTTAGTAAAATGTGTTGATGCGTACCAGTATTTCCGAAAAACATTCCTAATGGAAAATCAGTGTAACCGTTTTTAACAAGATTAAGGGAAGCATGACAATAAATAAGCACTGGCAAAGCCAACTGTTCTGACATTTTTTTATGAGTCTTTTGGTTCTGTCAATGCATATCTTGTTTTGACATGGCTTTTGTAACACTTTATTTTTGTTGGAGCTGCCAGTCCTTCACAGTTGTAACAAACACTGGCAAAAAGAAAAAAAAGTTGATGGTCTCAAAAAACACACATTGCCACCAGTAGCGTAACAAAGGCCCCGCAGCCCCCCTCCAGGTGGCCCCCTCAGAACAGCACCTGCCCTGAGTCTGGATTGGGGGAGGGGGCGGGGGACTCCATATTCTTTGCAGGGGGCCCCCCTCCAGTTCGTTACATCACTAATTGCCACAGTGGTTCCTGGCACTGAACATAACTACTTTGTGTGCCAATATGCTCATTGCGGAAGAGCACAGTAAAGCCAGCCAACAGATAAAGAAAGAACTAGAAGGTTAAAAACACAAAATGTCTTTGTTAACATCACACCTAATTAGGGACCCAATGCTTAAAGAAGGTTACAAAAGTGAACCCATAGTATATGTCTTTGCATTAGTGGCTTTCATGAATTCCCAAGAACTTACAGAAGTAGACCAGGAAATCGTTCTCCTAGAAAATATTTGTGTACTGTATATTAGGACAAGCAAATATGCATGTGTAAATTTGCTCCTGTGAAAAATCACTTGAGCACTTACAAGTTCACTTTCCCTCCATCCACTTTTTTCTCAACCCTGGAAGAACTTCTACCCTTCTTGGGAGTAAATTTCCAACCTTTCTCATTATGAGAAAAAATTAGAGAAGAGCTGGTGAAAATCCTTATAACATGCATGTTAGTAGGTTTGCAGACTCAAAAGCATTCCAACTGTGGAACTATTGCTTACTGCTTCCTCCAGCCACAGTATGTAGACCTGCGGAAAGGTGGCAAAATAAGGAAATTGCTACAATAGGGATTGAAATTGCAAGTATTCAAGCCCTACTATACTAGTAGCCCTGGCATAATCAGAGAGTTCTTACATAATGAGATTGCTGTCATAAATAGTCACCGCACTACATCACACCAAAGGGACAAGTAGATTTTTTTACTGGACAAGTAGATTTAAGAAGCAACCCGTCCCATGGACAAGAAGATATTCTATTAAATTCCACACCCCTGATCCCTATAGAAAATTGCATGGGAAAAAAGCATTTTGGGCCTCCCCTTTACTCTGCACCTGCTTCACAAATCACCCTGAAACGTTCAAGACTGAACTGACTCATGAAGATTTGTCAAACGGCCCCAAAGTTATTGACACAACAAAAAATGCGTTTCCTATGGAAACTAGGTCCTAACTCCTAACTTAAACTACCTACTTTATATATGGTTTGTTTACAGGGACGTTATAGGTTCTGAATTTACTGGCACAAAACTAGAGAAATTCAGCAGTTAGAGTTAGAGTTATTTCAAGCAACTATAACTCAGTGCCTAAGGTAACTATAACTCGTGCCCCCGCCATGCACAGTTTTTCTTCAATAATTTGGCTTCTGATGCTTCATTAACATTTTTATTGATGTTGTAAAAGTTGTCATGAGTTCTGTAATATCTGGGGTAATTAGCAGTGCATGGCGTGGGCACAAGCTATAGTTACCTTAGGCCCCAATTTATAGTTACTTGAAATACAAACTATAACCGCTTAATTTCTCTGGTTTTGTACAAGTAAATTCAGACCATAACTATAACGTCCCTGTAGCCTTTCATTTTGTTTTAAGTGAATTTCTCTATTTTTAAAAATTATATTTCCTAACTTTAATGTTCCTGTAACCTTTTTTTCCAGTGAATTTCTATGTTTTTTTTTTTAACATAAAGTAATTTTCATTACTAGATTTTAATCCAGCTTTGGCTGTGCATAGCGGAGGTTGGCCTCAGGCCAACTCCCTATAACCACCCAACTCAGCGCCGTGCCCACAGCCTTTGGCCATGCGAGGTGGGGTTGGTCACAGGGCCTGGACTGCTGCCAGTCCCTGCGGTCAACCACCCTAACCATCCACCCTGCACTGCACATGGCCTTTGGCTGTGTGCGGCAGGAGTTGGCTGTAGGGCCAAGTGTATCTCTGAGTGTAAGAATAGATGTGAGAGGGTGCCGCTGGGTGTGAGAGTGTCTGGTCGTGAGAGGGTCTATGTGGATGTGAGAGTATCTGTCTGGGTGTGAGAATGGTGTAAGAGGGTGTCTCTGGGTGAGACTGGGGGTGTGAGCGTGTTACTGTGAGTGGGTGTGTGAGTGTCTGTGTGGGTCTGTGAGTTTATGTGTAAGAGTCTGTGAGTGGGTGCATGAATGTCTGAGTAGGACTGTGAGTGGGTGCATGAGTGTCTGGGTCTGTGAGTGAGTGAGTCGTGGTGGGTCTATGTGTGGGTGCATGAGCCTCTGAGTGGATCTGTGAGAGGGTGCATGAGTGTCTCAGTAGGTCTGCGAGTAAGTGCTTGAGTGTCTGAGTGGGTCTGTGAGTGGATGTGTGAGCCTTTGAGTGGGTCTGTGAGTGGGTGCATGGATCTGAGTGGGGCTGTGAGTGTGCATGAGTGTCTAAGTGGGTCTGTGAGTGTCTGAGTGGATCTGTGAGTGGGTATGTGACTCTCTGAGTGGGTCTATGAGCAGGTGCATGAGCATCTGAGTGAGTATCTGAATGCGTCTGTAAGTGGGTGTGTGAGTGTCTTTGTGAGTGTGTCTATAGCTGTGTGAGTGACTCTGCCACAAAGGAACCTCACCTGCCCTTTTATCCAACAAGAGTTCACAGCTTTGCATGAAATATCAAGCCAAATGGAGTCCTTGGGTAAATGTCCAGTATGTATGCTACACTACAGCTGTGTGATGGAGCACAAGGAAATTGTGTGACGTCGTGTGTGTTTTGGCAACATTATTTTTCCTGTTGCCTGATTCCCTAAAGTTCTGTGATAACATGAATCCTCCTATAGAGAGACCAATGAGGCTACAAAGACGTGAATCTCCACCAAACTAGGGCCCTTCCTCTTATCTATATGAAGTAAGTGCATCTTTGTTTTGTGGAGATGCTTTCATATTCCTCAGCATCAAAAACGTGCCATCAAAATTGGCAGGAAACACACTGGGGAGCCCTTTGGGAAGCTTTACATCATCCTGGCAAAAGGGGGAAAGACATATGCATACTACTAAGGTAGATGGTGCAGGGCCAAGAAGGCGCAGCTACCTTGTTGATTTTCACATTTGCATACTTGTAGCAATTTAAAGGGAGAACCATATTTTATAGGGGAGGAGGGCCACGCGCCCCCCCCTTCCCAAAGCTGCTTTTGGGCCCCAAGAAACCCATATCCCGGGGCCCACCAATATTCAATAGGAGAGGGGGGCCACATGGCCCCCCTTCCAGGACAATTTTGGCCCCAGGGACCTCATCCCCTGGGGCCGACCTCTGTTCAATGGGGGGAGGGGAAAACACACTCCCCTCCCTGAGCCAATCTCAGTCCTAGGAACCCCAGCACCCAGGGCCCGGCAATCTCTCCTGGGTGCTCTCCAGGGCACCCAGCGTGCAATGGGACTGCAGGCAGGGAAACAGATGAAACCTCTGCTTCCAGCGGGCGAGAGCTTTTTGACAGCTCTTGCCCGCAAAGCTCTCGCCCGCTGGAAGCAAGGTGTTTGCTCTGACTTGACAGGAGCTGTCAAGGCTCCCACTAAGTCAGAGCAAACAGCTAAGACCCGGTGGTGGGCACCCCAGGACACAGCAGGAGATGGTCTAAGGGGAGTGGCAGACCTCAGGGCCATTATGAGCTCCATGTGGGGGACCCCCTCTAACATTTTAACTTAGCCCCTTGGAGGTGGTGGTCCCCGGTGCTGGGGATCCGCAAGGGATCCCTTACATCATTTTATTTCAGCCCCGGAAAGGTGTCAGTCCGCAGGGCTGTGGGGGGCCATGCAGCCCCCCCTTAATTGCACTGACTTGGCCCGGAGAGGTGGTGGTCCCCAGGGCTGGGCATCCAAAATCATTTTATTTCAGTCTCGGGGAGGTGAGGTGGCAGTCCTTAGGGGCTGCGGTGGGGCCACGCAGCCCCCCGCATATAATCCAAACAGCCCCAGGGAGTTGGCAGTCCCCAGAACATAGGGGTCCACGGGACCCCCCATTATATTTAATGCATTTTGCCCCAGGGAGGTGGTGGTCCCCGGTGTATAAATAAGCCCAGGAGGGGGGCCGGGTGCGCCCACCTCCTTTATTTTTTAGATGCCCCCTTGACCTGGCCCACCCAGGGGCTTTCTAACACAGGCATGGGGTTTTTTGGCTGCAAATTTGCAGATATCACGAATATGCTGTTTTGTTTTTTTTTTGGAGTACTTTTTTACCCTGGCGGGGTCTGCCCGGGACCCCTGAGCTAAGGGATCAAGGTGTCTCCTGGGTCCACTTCCTGCCTGGGGCTACAAAAAAACAATTATGTGCTAGGACCGCGTGGACCCCTGGGACCACCGCCTCCCTGTAGCTATAACTATTGAATTCTGTGGGGGAGCCGTGCAGACACCAGCCCCCCCCCCCCCAGCCCCGGGGAACTGGGACCACCACCTCCCTGAGGCTACAATATTAAAATAAAGTGGGATGACGCAGGGACGGAGGCTATAATAAAAAAAAAGATGCAGGGACTGCGTAGACCCCCACAAATCATCTTTAAAGAAGGAGTGCGGCTGGCAGGCCATCTTCCTGAGCCATATACTGCCCCAGGGACCACCACCTCCCCAGGGCTGACTGTGATGAACAAAAGAGGGGGCCCCTCCTTGAGCCATATTTGGACCTGGAGGACGGCACCCTGTAGGTCTGGCTCCTGCTTCCTCCTGAGGTGCCCACCCTCTGGAGGCAGCTGTTTGCTTTTGCTTGGTGGGAGATGTGACAGCTCCCACCAAGCAAAAGCAACCACTCCACTTTCAGCAAGTGGGAACTCATGCTTGCTGAAAGCATAGAGTTTATCCCTTTCCCTGTCCACAAACAAGAGATTGAAGTATTGCTCCCACACACAGGGAGCTGCATTTACAGCAGCTCCCTGCTTGCTGGAGCTTTGCTGGCGCCTGCAGGAGGCAGGCATCCAGCTGGAACTGTGGAGGCCTTGAGGCTCCACCCACGGTCCAGATTATGGAGACGTATTCCTGGTGTGCAGGAATATGATCTCATCAACATCAAACAAAGAAGCACTTCCTTTTGCAAAGTAGAAAGTGCCCAAATGTGTTTTCTCTGCAGTACCTCTATGTTAAGTTATCTGATGAAGACGTTTGAACAATTACAATGGCAAAGTTACAGACACACAACGTCACTGGAGACATAATCTCTGCTTCATTTACCCAGCTGTAACGTGGAAGATGCACTATACATTTACTCAACGAGGTAGCACTTACTAATTAGCCAGTAGAAACTACTCCAGTTGGGTAAACATTCTGCACAAAAGGCCTCTTCTTGGATAAATACGCAGGGCAGGATTCATTCTGGCGCGATACTCATTTCACAGAAATGAAACCTCAACCGGAAGCATTTACAAATATAAACAAAGCAGGTACTCAAGTTGAAGAACCATTTCTGTAAAGTACTAATCATCCAAATTTCTTGTGCATGGTCAAGGCAAAGCAAGTCTTTTTCTTTGCATTTCTAGATAGAAAAGTTATCTGTAAACCTTAATGGAAGTGTTTGTATCCTTACTTTCTTTGAAGCCAATATCTCTTGTAGTGACTATGACAAGTGGGTTCTTTCTTGTCTTCTGCTGCTTGGACCAGACATTATGCTACCCTTTTTCAAAATATAAGTATGTGAAAATGCCTAGAGGTCCCACCCTTTTGCCACTGCTCCATATTTATTAATGATACACAACATGTTCCCACCCATTTCCCAAGGATGAAAGGGCGTGCATGGTACGGGGTTGGGAGATTTTAGCGGTTTTGGCCACGGGGCTTGGCCACAGACCAATCCTTGTGGCCAACCCCTGCCACACACGGCCAAAGGCCCGAGGTGGTGTGGGCTTGGGTGGTGAGAGGGTTGGCTGCATGGCCTGGCCACAGGGTAAATATCCCTCACTGACAGCTCCCGCCAATAAAGAGCAAACACAAACTCCACTCCCAGCAAGCAATAGCATGAAAACTGCTTCTGCTTGCTGGGAGCCGAATTTCCATCTGCTTCCCTGCCTGCTACCATGATAAACCAATTGCTCCTCCATGCAGGGAGCTACATATTTATCAGCTCCTTGTGTGAAGGAGCAATGCCAGGCTCTGCAAGAGGCAGGGAGCTGGCTGGGCCCACAGAGGCCTAGATGCTCCCCCCACTATCCCCATTTGTGAAAGGTCTTCCTGCCTTTTCCTGGGGTGATGGACAACATACTAAAGGCTTCCCCCCGCATGTTTCCTACCGATTTTGCAGACACTTTCTTGTTGCAGAGGAATATGATCACATCTCCATCAAACAAAGGAGCACCTAATTCTGTAAATTACAAATCAACCTAAAGTCTTGTGCTCGGTGAAGGCAAAGCAAGTGTGTTTTCTCTGTAGTTCCACCTTGAAAAGTTAGCTGATGAAGATACCCGTTGGTGTACTTTACACAGATAGGGAAGCACTCACAAATGAAAACAAAGCAGGTGCCCACATTGAAAGTGTACTTCTGCAAAGTATTAATCATACTAACTTTTTGTGCGTGGCCAAGGCAAAGCAAGTATGTTTTCTCAGCAGTTCCACCTTGAAAAGTTATCAGTAATCCTTGATGGTGGTGTGTGCATCCTTGCTCTTTCAAGTGCTATATTTTACTTAGTGACTGTAAAAAGTGTTTTCTTGCCATCTGCTGCTGAAACCAGAGACTGTGCACTCCCTTTTAAAAACTACAAGGATGTAAAATGGCCTAGAAGCCCCTGTCGTTTGGCCACGCCATATATACATTATTGGTATGCAACGTGTTCCTGCCCCCTTCCCAGGGTGATGGACAGCTTACTAAAGGGTCCCCTTCTCCAGAGTGCATTTCCCGATTATTTTTTCATTCTTGATGCACAGGAATATGATCACATCTCCACCAAACAAAGAAGCATTGAAGGGCATATTTACAACCCTTTTGCACCTCCTTGCGAAACCCTGCATCAAGGAGGCGCTAAAGAGGGACACTCCATGCGCCATATTTACAAAGTGGCACAATGCATTCATGGTGCCACTTTGTAATCCCTTGTGCCACATTATACCTGCGCCAGCTATACTGTATGCAAGGCGGGTGTTCTCACGCAGGCAGGCCGAAGAAAATGGCGCAGTGAAATTTATAAAATTTCGCTGTACCATTTTTTCTATCATTTTTAACGTCTACTCAGGGTAGACATTAAACTGACGCTCCCATAGTAGCCTATGGTCCTCCCTGTGCTTTGTTGGACTAGCACCATAATTTAAGGCGCTAATCCAGCAAAGCGGCACAATAGCATCATAAATTATGATGCTATTGTGCTAAAATGCGCCATGGTGCGCTGTATGGTAAATACAGCACTACCATGGTGACGTTAGGAAGATGCAGGGTGACCCAAGAGAAGTGGCACATCAGAGATGATGCGCCACTTTCTTGTAAATATGCCTCTTACTTCTGTAAATCACAAATCATCCTAATGTCATGCGCATGGCCAGGGTAAAGCAAGTGTGTTTTCTGTGCAGTTCCACCATGAAAAGTTAAATAAAATCCTTGATGCAGGTGTTTGGATTGTTGCTCTTTTGAGTGTAATATGTTATGTAGTGATACTATGAGCATGTAAAATTACCTATAAGCCCCACCCCATATACATTAGTGGTATGCAATGTCTTTCCACCTTCATGCATGGGGTTGGATGGGGTTGGGCATGAGAGTTTCAATGGGTCTGTGAGTGGGTAGGGGAGAGTCTGAGTGGGTCTGTGAATGGGTGCAGGAGTATCTGAGTGGGTCTGTGAGTGGGTGCATGAGGATCTGAGTGCAACTATGAGTGGGTGCACAAGGGTCTGAGTGGTTCTTTGAGTGGGTGCATGAGTGTCTGAGTTGGTCTATGAGTGGGTGCGTAAGAATCTGAGTGGGCGTGTGAGTGGAAGAAAGAGATCAAAAGAGAGGGAGAAAAAGAAAGGGAGAGAGATAGAGAGTTTATGGGCTTTGATGCGTGATATACTAGAATTAGATATTGCTGGACAAATTGAAAAGAAAAATGCATTTGTCAGTTAAAAAGATTGAGATCAACTTTCAGTATGAAACTTAAAGAAGAAAAACAACCATGAGCAGAACCCTCAACTTTCAGGGAGAGGGTCTGTGACTGTAACCTTTAGGCTATAGGTGACACCCTACTGTGATGCTTTCAGACATACCTATAACAGTCAATCCACATATGTGATTGGAAAGAAACATGAATGTCCCATCACTAGGAAGGTTAAGCAGTCAACCACCAGTAAATAAACAAACACACTGCCAAGTGATACTAGGAACGAACCTTCAGCCTACTGAGTGACAGCACAAGACCTTGACCATTAGACCAGAAATGACTATGTTCTGCTCTGCATCCAAATGTAAGAATAACATTTGTACCAAACATCTTGCAAGTTTGACACTTTGAAATCATTGCATGGTGAGACAATTGCAATTACCATCTCTTTCCCTCTCTCTCTCTTCCAGCCCCCACAGTCCTAGACAGTATTGCTCCCACAAACTGGGAGCTGCTTTAAATAGCAGCTCCCGGCATGTGGGATCAATGTTTTCATCTGTTTCGCTGCACGCATATTTGCATGCAGGGAAACAGATGAACACTCCGCTTTCTGCCATTGGGAGCAAACAGCTATGTCCCAAGGGTGGGTACCCCAAGACATAGCAGGAGCCAGCCCTGGGGAGTCCAAGACCCCACGAGGGGGGCTGCATGGCCCCCTCCAATGTAATCTAGCACTGGGGAGGTGGTGGGCCCCAGGGATCTGCACCGGACCCCCTTCATTCTTTCATTCTAGCCCCGGGGAGGTGGCGGTCCCTGGAGCTGCAGGGTGGAGGGGGCTGCCCCCCTCATTGAAAATACCAATGCCCCTGGGTCCTGGCCCACCACAGGCTTCTTAAAAACAAGCGCAGCAACATGTGTTTAAAAAAAAAAAAAATGCTTCCGTGAATTTTAACATCGGCGCAAAATAGTCCCAACATTTTTTTTAAGCACTAGAGCTAAGGGATCAAGGTAATTCAACCCTGGCCCCTTGTCTTCCTTTGTTTTTAATCTATTTTTTTTCTGGGACTCGGCTGAAGCCAGTTCCCAAGCTGGCTGCCAATACTTCCTTGTTGAAGTGTTGGTAGCCAATCAGAGGTCTGCATTTCCCTGCACGAGCTCATCATTATTCACGAAGTGGTCGCAGCCAGAGATATACAAATTTGAATTTCCTTTAATATTTAAAAAAACTACCGAACGGATTTACACCAAATAACTGACAGCGTAATCTGCGTACCGACAGCTACCTTTTTGCCAAATATGTGTAATACCGGCTAGTGGTTCGGGCTGTAGTCTTCTTCAAAACTACTATGGGAATTAACATGAGAACACATGTTTTTTTACCCATCTCCTTTTTCTCAGCCCCTGCTTGACGGATCACCCCAAAACTTCCCATGCGCAACAAGAGCACCGGCACACTTTTTTGGGAATATTTTGTAAAGATTCGTCAAACAATGCCAAAGATATAGGCATGTCAACAAATGCTTTTTGATGGAAACATGGCCCTAACTATAACTACCTACTGGCTACTCCCAGTAGGTAATATATATATAAATTCCAACAGAAAAAAATCCAAAACTATTCACAGCAGCAACCCAACATAAATGATGGCACCTTGCAAATTATTTTTTATTTTGCTGTTCTCTGCTGGGAAGTATCCACCATCATCTTGCTTTCTCTGCAATCAAGTCGATCTTTTCTATACCTTCTTTCTCCTTCCATAATGCTTCTAAAACACGAGCAACCTTGCTAAAGCTCCAAACGTTTCCATCTTTTAGTTCTACCACTCTCATGCCAATCCCTTCAATTGTAAATGTTCTGGAATTAAGATAAGCCTTTATTCACAAAGCAATACGGTTTACCCTCACTCACCCCCCCCCTTTTTTTTAAAACCTTGCATTCCATGCTTTTCCTTGCACGCAACGTGACTAACAGTCTCACAATTTCGGAATTCTTTTTTCCACAACTCCTGGGCTAATCTTTCTTCTTGAAAGACATCCCCCCTTTTTATCATGTTTAGCCTTCCTGCTCTTCATCACCTCATAAAGCAGTTTGTTATTTCGTTGATGAGAGTAGCCAGAGATGATCAAAGCAGTTTCCTCGTGCTTTCCTTTCAGTCCAAACCCTCAAACAATGTCAACTGAATCCCTTCCTTAAGCTCAATATTCCATCATGTCAAACATCCATTGATTTAGGCATTATATACCGAAGTCCAAGCACGCCTTGTGCCTCTTTCCACAAGGGATTCATTCATCTCCTACAGGTCAATTGAACACCACTATCTGACACAAAGTCACATGACAAACTGTCTCTCATAAGCAATTCCTTGAGAAATTCAAGAACCACACGTTTTTACATTCTATCACTGTCAAGTCCTATTTCGGTCTAGTACACAATGTACCAATTTGTCCAAATATGTATTATAATATTGTTTCCCAATGTTTCTTCAGGTTAGTTTTATGGATAAATGACATCACTGAGCATCTCCTGCGTGATCAGAAGTGAGTGACTTTCAGCACAAATACTAGATTTTAAGATCATGCCCACACTTTAACAGAGGCTGCCATTGGGCTTCCTTGCAAAAACCATTGAAAGGCTTCAGTTCCCTTTCCTCAATTGAGTCTTCCTAGCTCAACCTTCAAGCTCCTTCATCAGAACATTCATCATTATCCTGAGAATGTGACAGCCCTTATGCACCCTGGCAATGCCTGTCAATCTTCTGAGAGCAAAACCTTTAAACAAGCCAAGGGCCAAATGTAACAGAAAATGGAGGTAAGTGTTGATGTGCCAAATTTGGCAGCATCGCGCACCATCATTTTCAAAACATAGAAATGCGCTGTATTTAATAGAATACGGCACATCCCTGTGTTTTCCCCTGCGCCGGCGCTACGTTTACCGCCGTGCACCATCGCAGTAACCCTTGCACCATAGTGCAAGGATGGCTGCATTGAGGAGGAGATTGTTTTTGTGCAGGAAGAAACACCTTCCTGCACAAAAACAATCTTAAATGGTGATTTGCTCTTTCTATGTGTGCTGCAAAATGCAGCACACATAGAAGAAGCAAAAAACGAGGAGAAATTAAAGCGTTTCTCCTTGTTGCCCCATTCTAATGCCACCCCTGGGGTGGTGTTAGATTTTGATGCTGCCTTAGGTTTACCAAATCTCGTAAATCTGGGGCAGCGTGAAAATGCAATGGGCGTTGCTGTGGCACGCCCACAGCAACACCCATTGCACGCCCCTTCCACGCAAAGTGCTGCGTGTGAAGGGGTTGTATTTACAAGGTGGTGTTATGCCCCAAAATTGGCTTAACGTCACCTTGTAAATATGGTGTTAGGCATTGCACCACCGGAGCGTCACGAAAAGACACGCTCTGGTGGCGCTAGGGCCTCTTCAATATGTCCCCTAAAGTTTTAATCAATGCTTCAGAATATGACTTCAACTCTGTTTTTAACTTTCTTTATAGGTTCCACTTCAAAACATTATACTTGTCTTGGGTGTTTCAGATTGATCGCTCGTTTAACACTCACTTGGGCCCATATTTATACTTTTTCACGCAAAACTGTGTTTTTGCAATAAAATGTCTTCCTCAAATGCTTCAACATTAAAGAATTAGGGGCCATATGTACGAACAATTTTTCCCATAGACACAGAATGGGTAAAAACCTTTGCTTCATCTGGCCCCAAATCTTTCTATTACTGTTTATAATAGAGTACAGGTTCACCTAGACCCTATAGAATCAGTAGAGAGTTTGCCATTCTGTATCCATGGAAGAATACATACATGTATTTCATAAGAAATATTAACATTTGTAAACGAGACTTCTCGTCAGACAAATCACAGGTATTGGTACACTGCATGAGGTTAGACTATTTATTTCAACCACAACCACCCACGCTTAAAGAACTCTTGCATATGTTCTCTCTTTTAAGTTCAATTATACACCGTTCCCTCAGCAGAACATGGCTTAGAATCAATATTGTCCATGAGTACTGCTATCCCCAGTTTATTCCAAGCACGGCCAATCACAGAGGGAGGATAGTCGGTATCCAATAGACGCGCAGTAATACAGAGACACCAAAATTATGTGACACTGCAGCTGAAATGGTACAGCCATAGGTAGCATCTAACAACTAAAAGAGCACACTGCATACATGTGCCATTTTACTAACATCATGTATCCCAGACATGCATGAACATGGACTTTCTGCAAGTCACCCACTGTGTCATCAAACATGCATGTATCCAATCAAAGAGAACGCAGATGTTTATCCTGTTTGTTTTCATTGCATGGTTCCTGGCGGGACAGCCTGTACTATCAAGGGTGCAGTGAAGCACCCACTCTACCAACTACAGCAAAGGTTGGAGTACCTTGCTCTTGGTGAGCTATCAAAGACTTTGATCTGTGACCCCCGGGCACAAGATAGAAGCTGATAAATATTAAAGGAAAGAAGCTAACTTGACAGAGCTGTGAGGTGAGGGCAAAGGGGTACCAAGGGCCCAAACACTTGACAGAATTAGGAAAGAAAATAAGCATTGGCAAAGCCAATAGGGCTCGTCTCTGCGAGAGTTATGCCATGTGTTTTAGCCATGTTGTACACCAGTGTGGCTGCCATCCACATGGCTAAAAGTTAGTGGTATAGAGGATAGTGGCGTGGAGTGAAGTGGCATGGAGTGGAGTGTTATAGAGTGGAGTGCTGTAGAGTGGAGCAGTGTAGAGAGGAGTGGAGTAGAGTGGTGTGGAGGGTAGTGGAGTAGCATACAGTGGAGAGGATTGTCGTAAAGTGTAGTGTCGTAGAGTGAAGTGTTGTGGAGTAGAGTGGATTGTCATGGAGTAGAATAGAGTGTTGTGGAGTATCATGGATAGCGTTGCGTAGAGGCATGTAAAGTGGAGTGGTGGAGAGTGGCATGGAAAGGAGTGGAGTAGACTGGCGTAGAATGGAGGGGCGTAGAGTGGTGTAAAGTGGAGGGGCTTAGGGTGGAGAAGAGCATTATAGTGTGGGATCACATAGAGTGTCGCACAGTGGGGTAGAATAGAGTGGAATAGTGTGTTGTAAAGTGGAGTGGCATAGAGTGGAGTAAAGTGACAAGGAGTGGCATACAGGGAGTTGTGTAGAGTGGAGTAGAGTGTCGTAGAGTGGAGTAGAGCGGCATAGTTTGGAGGGGCAAAGAGTGTCATAGAGTGAAGTGGCATAGAGTGGTGTTGAGTAATGGCCCTGTCGCTCATGTAGCTATTCCTCTTTCTCAGTCTCCCACATTTGCAAGCAAAATTCGACCTGAGAATTTTGCTCTCAACTGATCAATGGGTCTGTCCTGGTGCACAAAGGACTCGCCAAATCCCAGTCAAAAGATGTCTCTTAGCCGCTTGACTCACACATCGACTTGTTGACCACGCCAAATCACCTATTAAACCAGGCAGATTACAACATCTAACCAAGTGTCTCCTACACTTGTCAATATACTCCGGAGTCTTAGACCACGCAGGGTCCATACATCAGCAACAATCACGTGGACACTTTTTTAGCACAAAGCACCACACACACATGAAGTTTAACGACTTCCCTACTCTCATACTGCAGAGTACGCACACTCCTACTAAACCTCATCTGGAGCACGCATACTCCCTTCTTTACCTCTCTTACAACACAATTCACATGTGATTTGCTTAAGCCTTTGCAAGTGCAACCTACCACTTTCACACTATCACAAAACACACCAAGAACATACCCAACTTTACTAGCGGGATCCAGGATCTGGGAAAGTCATTTCTGAGCTTATGGGGACATCATCTTTGCTACAATTGCCATTTCAGAAAAACAAAATTCAAACCTCATAAAATATAAACAACTAACCCTAACTTAAACTACCACCATGAACATCAGTCATCACATAACTAGTCTTCCAGGGACACTAACCATCAAGCTGCTACCAAAAAATGCTAGTAAGTAAACTTACAAGGGGATGCATATAGGCCGATTAACATTTTGGATTGCATGGAATATCCTAACTACGCAGTGACCAACGATGTCAATAATCAATGTAATCAATTAATAACCATTAAATCATTAATCAAAAAACAGCTATAACCATCAATTTCATGAATAACCACAACTCAGGAAAGCATTTAACAATGTTTTTATTCCCCTATTAGTTACAATACTAAGTCATCAAGTTAGATCAAACTTTATTTAATCCACACAGAGTTAGTTCATTAATAACCATCAGTATCATAAACCAATCAGAACTTGAGAAAGCATATGCTTGAATGCTTCACATAAGCCAATAAAGATGAATACTACGGCATTGATAGCAAAGTTCAGCAAGCAGTCCGTCACCTATAGGAAGCCTACCTAACCCAAATTTGCATTAGCATGTGGGACTTCATGGAAAACAAATTAGAAAACGTGAATTTGGAAAACATCTAGCTAAATAGAAAAGAAAACTATAAAACAGCGCAGTTTGTACCTAGAAGAAAAGGCACAAAATTAGTCAGTCACATTTTCATAGCTACCTATCCACAGAATGGATCAGCAACTTAGTCAGTCTTCGTCTTCAGGTCATTAATAGATCAGCAGCGCATCAGGCTCTCAAGAGTATGAGCCCAACGACAGAATCTCGAACCGCGTCTCCTGACGTCATCAGCATTCACCCCTCGCATCTGCAATTTTAGCCCGTTGTCATGGCTTTTTATCAGAGTTTTTCAGTCCATCCACCTAATTCCTAATTGGTCAGTTAATCGGCAGATATGACTAACCTATAATATGAATTTTTCAAATCTATGAGTTCTAATATTTCTCCCTTCATATTTCACGGATTGGTCCACTGTACGATGTCCTCATCATCCGGCTCTTCAGGTATCGAAAATGTTGCCTGTTCCTCTTCAGTCAGTGCTCTCATTGTTCAAGTCCTGGGGAAGTACATTTAGCCTAGTCTACACAAAATTGTATCAAATTGCCTTCATCATCTCCTGTCTGTCGGTACATTGCAGAAAATTCTAGCTAAGCGACTTTAACATCGGGTGGTTCAGGGTCAGGTTATGCACCAGCTTCTCTGCAGTGCGTTGGGATTCAGTTTCTTGTGTGAGGCCTGGAAAGGACTAGGCCTTAACCTCAGCTAAGTTAATTCTACAAATTAATGCAAAACATAGGTTATACATCTTAACATGACATATTACTACATTATTCTTTCATATTTTCATTATTACACGCATTTTTTGTCATTTTAGTACAACTTCGTATAAGTGGCTGCCACACCCTGTGGTCACATTTTCAAACATGCACTTTATTTTCTCTACAATTAATTTCTCTACATATTTTTCATGAATCAAAACACATAAACATTCATTAATAAATTTTAATTAGCATATCTGCGTCAATAATAGCATGCCTTCTTCAGATCTTAGGGGCATATGTAGAAAAGCAATTTTGTGATCAAAAACAGCCTCATTTAGAGAATCGGTTCGTTTCTGACTGCAAAAATCATTTTTCATATGTACAAAACACAAATTGTGATTCGGTAACATGTTATCGAATCACAATATGTGTTTAGGGCGTCAGTATTTGGAAAGGGCATGCTTAGGGTGTCCCTCCCAAGACCTAATTACAGTGCTATGTATGAATGTTTTCCTATTGTGTTACGGTTGCAAAATGATCATTTTATTTTTACTTACACCTCAAGGGTGGTGATAACCATCCACAAATGGGAAGAGGTTGCCACAGGAAAACATCCCCATTGTGAATTTTGAAACAAATATTTTTAAGACACTGCTACTCTTAAAAAATTAAGTTTACACTTTTTTTTTTTTTTTGAAAACAGGAAAACGGGCTCCATTTAAAAAGAAAAAAAATTGCTTCGTTAAAAGCAATCACATATATGATGGTCTGCTGACCCAAGCAGGCACCCATTCCTTTTATGGCTGTGATTCCTAATGGGTCGCAAGTTGTGACCTACCTCATTAATAATCATGAGGTAGGTCTATGTACGACCCCATTAGGGATAACTATCTGAAGTTGTAAGTGTTCTTACATTAGTAATTGTAATTAGGTAAAAATTGCAATTAGGAAATCACTATTCATATATTTTTTGTACATGTGACCCTTAATGCGAGTTTTGAATGCTTAAACATAAATAATCTACCCAATTTTCGGACCACATAGGCTCTCCTCTCTGTTCATCTAATAATGTATGCAGGGAAGAGTAATTGGAAAATTCCTTCCAATACCCTATATTATGGGCGTGGGCATCATATACTGATATTTCCAGAAGTCTATCAATCTTATTGAATTATAAACTCATTCAGAACATGCATTGTAGCCTGTGTGAACTTGCGTAGCGCATGAAACTCCAGACAATACTTGAACATTGAAAAAAACAGCTACATTTCAAGGCTATTGAAACAAGACAAATTTATTGATTCAGCTTTGCACTAAATCCATACGATAATAAAACATAAAAATACACATTGCAGAATATCCAAATATATACACTTAATTAAAACAATACATGCCCCAGATAATACATTAAAAACATTCCCCTCAACGTGTTCCCTCATGCTAGCATGCATCCCTTTTGTGATTTCATAGATGCAAGCTACTGCCTGAATAGGTTAAACTCCTCAGGGGGCTTGCAATGACAGCATGGATGTATCTATCATCATCCACTACACCACGAATAAAGTGTAGTTTAGCTGGGAAGGTGGGCACACTGAGTAAAATCATAGATGTATTAGATCAAGGGTGTGTTTTCAATGCAAATGGAACTGGGACAGAAAATAGCAGTTAGAGTTACAATAAAACACTACAACTATGTACAATGATTCTTGGGTATAAAAGAAAAAGGGGGCAGGCAAGGAATAGTATTATAGATATGTAACAAGCGAAGAAGAGTGCTATAAGTAATTTTTGACAATGTCAGCTGACGGCTTGGGAGTATTAGGACGCCTCGAGAGCCCTATCTGTAAAAAAGTGGCAGGTAAAATCCATCCGTGCAAGGCAAATCTATCAGTGCCAGAGATAGGCCTGTACGACCTTAGACCGCCTTGTGAGACCACAATAACTAGCGCTCTGCCGCACAATAATGAGGCAGCACCTATATAGGCTCAAACGCCCGAATCCCCCATCGAAGGAAGGTGCAATTACGATTTAGACCGCCTCAGAAGCTTTGCCTGTGCAAAACAGCTAAAGTGCATTCGCGCAAGACAACGCCTTTTAAAAATCAGTCATTGCCATAGAAAGACCTATTATACCTCAGACCACCTTATGACACCACGGTTAGTGCTTCTCTGCCGCTCCCTTGTGCAAAACAGCTAAAGGGCATCCATGCAGGGCAGAGCCTATTACATATATATATCGGTGCCTGAGCTGGGCCTATACGACCTTGGACCGCCTTGTAAACCCGCGGCGGTCCTGCTCTGCCACTCACCCATGAGGCAGCGCCTACATAGGCTTGAATCACCGCCCTAATCCCCCAATGAAGGAAAGTGCAAGTGCAATTTAGACCAACAACAACCATTTTTTCCAAACGGCAACCTCATGCTCCAGATATAAACAATAATAATATCCTTTCATTCTCCTTCTTGCTAAGGCTGCTACTCTCCCAGCCCTATGTTGTAATCAGTCCCCTTCCCTTCCAGGCAGTCAATATATATGATGCTGCAGCCTGAGAGATCTCCACCTATCGGTTCTATAACAAAGGGAAAGAGCACCCTCACAGCTCCTCGTACAGTGTTTTAAAAACAGGGGGCAGAAGTAACGCCTTTGGGAGCGGTGAGGTGGGGGCTGATGATGTAGCATAAAATGCGTCAAAGTTTCTTGGTGACCCAGCGAACAGTTGCACGTGCCAGCTCTCTGGTCGTGAGCCTTGGACCAGGATTTGGGATAGGATTGAACCTGTCGTGTGTCTAGCCTACATTTTCCCGAGTGGCAACATCAAATCAAGGAAGGGCTCCCAGTGGGTTTCAGCTTTCATGTCCAGATATTTAGCTGCTAATGCACTTTTTGTAGCTTCGTACCTATACCCCATGAAAGCCCAGAATTTCCTTTTCACCAATAGTAAAGTAGCTTTAGTCATGTTTCTGGGTAAAGCCATAAACCTGGATACTTTTTTGATTTTTGTTTGGGCGTAGCTTGGTCAGTAGGATTGGAGGGGGTAGGTATGTGTGTCTGATTTTCTGACAATCAGGCTGGTACATAATATTGAAATACCTTATACAACAAGCAGAGTGCATGAGAGTGGCAGTGGAAAGGGAGAGGAATGCGGATTGGTGGGGGTGCTAAGAGAGAAACAAAGGGACTAATTTGAGAAAAGTGGCATCTTGCATCCCTTAGCGCTCCCCTAACGCCACCATGTGTGCGCCGTATCTAAGATATGGCGCACCTTGGCGGTAGTTAGGAGTACTAGCGTCAACATTTTTGATGCTAGTTCAGAGATTTGCAGGATTAGCATCCAAAATGTTGACGCTACTCCTGGAAAGCATGAGGCCCATTATAAATAATGGTGTGTCTCCTTTCAACGCCTGCCCTGACCGGAAAAAATGATGCAAAGAAATCTCTTAGCCCCCTTAGCATACATTATGCCTAGCGCAGGTAAAATGTAGAGCAAAGTGTAACAAAGAGGCGCAATGCATGCATTGCACCGCTTTGTAAATATGGCACTGTGTTTATGGCCATCTAATGCCACATCAGATTCAAAATAATTTCGGTAATGTGTTGTTAGGATGGCGCTGGGGGCTCTTAAATCAGCACCTGAATTTTTTGTAAAATAACCAATATTTTGAGGACTTTTACAACAGAGAGGGAGGGAGTGTGTGTGCGTTTCTTGTCAGTGTGTTTGTAAACATCCTTGGTGAAATCCGTCTGACATTGCACAATACCCGACTAAAAGCACCTATATCCAACTATTTAAGTACATTTGTTAGGGGTATGTAACCGCCCCAATACCCACCGTCTCCCGGAGCTACGCTCCTGGATTTTAGCATACGCTCGATGCGTTTAAACCAAGGCAAACTTTTACAATGTAGGCATCTCAGGATGTCTTTCAGGCTCTTTGGTATAGCACCACTACGCGGCAATTCATTGTGTTTGATGTTTAATGCCAGCAGTAGCACATCCTACTCGGACACACAGGTTCGCGTGCCTGTTTCTGCAAGTCAGCTCATGAATCGCCTTCAGCCTCTGCCCATTTCAACTTTTCTGTCATCTAGTTCCCCAGTTTGGATGATTGTGCCATGACTGTGCCAGTTGCATGAATGTACTGACTATGACAAAACAGGCATAGAGGATAGTCAGAGATCTACAATGACCTAAGCATCCATGAGTAAAGTATATATTTACATCACTGTGGGGAGTGGGCCAGCACTGACTCATACCCTTTGAGTTGCAAAAGATGAACTTTCCTCGCATTTTTGAACCCCTGGAGAGAGGGGGCTGAAGCATAGCTGGGTGGAAGGGAGCTCCAGTGGAGAGGGACTGGGAGGTGGAAGGACTTGGGGGGGTTGGGAATAACTAAACCTCAGTAAGCTCATCTTAAATTTTGAACAGGTGTGTAGCGAGATAGGATGCCAGAGAGGTATGAGAGGCAAAGCCCTTTATTGTGTTAAAACCAGTGCACGTGGCTTGTATATAACTCTGTTTTTGCTACCCTGACCACATGATTTTAATGTGTGATGGTAAGTCTAGGCAGACTGAACTAAATCCTCGCAGTGGAATGTATTATCTTCTTGAATGGTACAAAGGAGTATTGCAGTATGGGTAACCTACCTCGGTGAAAGGGATGAGCAGTCGAAGCTCACGTATGTGTAATAGTTGCTATGTCACTGCGGTTTCTATGTTTGATATGTGGCTCAAAAGAACCCCAAGGTTTCTGGCCAAGAATGCACCTTTCGGAGTATCATGGGAGAAAGAAAACAGGGCCGGTAAGAGAGGTGAGTGCTGATGAGGAGGGGGATTACAGGACCTCAGATCAAGTTTGGAAAGTATGAGAATTTCAGAAAGTGTGTGCAAGGCTTGTCTGCAACCCCTTAAGTGTGTAGTGGTCTTGTTCGTTCACCATGTCTATTGAAGTACTCTCGTTTTGGTTTTGATGTGTGATGTGATTTTGAGGAGGTGGGAAGAAGGGGCATAGTGGTTAGTGTGAGTAAAAGTCTTGCTTCATGGTATTAGCAGATGGCCCTAGTAGTGTATTGTTCAGGAGTCGGGTGAGGTCGGGAATGATGGGAGTGACTGCTGCTCTTGAGGCAGAAGTGTTAGCTGTGGGAGTGACTACCGGGGGAATATTAACTAACGTGTGCATCATCATAATCAGACGGGGAGGGGCTGATTGTGGAGCTGGAGTGGGACAATGAGTTGTATCCTAGTATGAGATCTAAGGGATTTCCTTGGCTGTGGGCTAGTGTGAAGTCTGCATTGATTAACGAGTGATCACCGACAAGTTGTGAACAAAGGGTGTGCACAACTAGTTATTGAGCATCAAACTGAAGTTTCCAAGAAGGATGATTGTGGTGGTGGGGTTGAGTGAATTTAAGAAAGTGCAGAGTGTAGAGGGAGGCAGTTAGGGAGCTGGCGCAGCAGTGCTGTCAGATGAGCGGTCACTGCCTCTCTTGGCTGTCACTCCCCGGTGAGTTTGGGGGTTAAGGTGAGGGCCAGCCAGGGAGGCTAAGAAGGTCAACAAGACTCTGGATCATATCATCAGATTCGAAAAATGGAAGCAGGCTATAGAAATTAGCATTATTTTTGTACCTCAAAACCCATCTCCATCTGTGTTCTGCACACTCTCGCCCCCCAATGCTGAGCGGAGTATTGTTTATATAATCCCTGGTCCGTATATGACTCTCTGGTCCGAAATTTTTGCTGAAATGCACACTGAGCACTGCAGACTCACTTTCAACTTCAATCTCAGCTGCAAGCGTACTGATGATCCCACTACCACCTCATCTCAACTCCAACCTCCACTCACGCTACCTTATTTTGCTCACCTCAAACTCTCCTTAACCCACACTCAATTTTAGCTCCACCTTACCTTTAACCTTCTGAATCTCCCTCACTCCTCACCTCAACCTCAATCTCATTTAGCCCTTCCCTAGCTCCACACCTCATACCAAACTCAGCTTTACATCAGCATTACCCTTCTCTTCTCACCCTCACCTCCCTTGGACTTAATTTCAAGTGAAACGTATTCTCCGCCTCACACTTAACCTCTAAACCTCTCTCCATCCCTTCACCCTCTTAACCCTCACTTCAACCTCACCTTAATATCTCCCCCTCCACACTTCAGCCTCTCTCCAAACTCATGACACATTCTTCACCTCAACCGCACATCAGCCCCAGCTTCATCTCACCTCAGCTTGACCCAGCACTCTCCTGACCTCCTTGACCTCAACCCTGTCCTCCCCCAACCTACCCAACTCATATCACACACTCAGAATCCAAGTCTGGTAATGTTCACTTTATTTAGGCCTAGAGTGCTTTGAATCAGGCGTTCACCATAAGCCTTTCTCATTGAGTACGAAGGATGTGGTACCAAAGCGCTGTCTAAAAATACAAGTGATCAGTCTAAAGTGGACTCATTCCTTTAGACCCACCCATAAGCATCCCTTGTGCATGACTTAAGACCTTAGTTAATAATAAATGTGCTCATGGTTGTAGGCATCATCTGATGATGTGATGATTTATTGGCCCAGATATATATTATGAAGAGTTCCAAATGCTGAAGTTTTCATTTTGCAACCAGTAAGAGACGGCATGGTTTTCTCCATCACAAAAGTAGATCATAGTTGATGCCACCATAGGTTTATAAATCATAATACTACCATTTCCCAGATGTTGGCTAACATTATTGTGGCAGCAACCAATTAGTGCATAATTAAATTAACCACATTGAAGTTTGCAAAAAACTCATGATCACTTCCTCAGTTTGTCCTCTAACAGACACACTGCTTGTTCGTGTGATCTTTATAAACTAATTACATCTTTTACTTGGGTAGGATCTCTCTCAGGTAAATCTGAACTTCATTACAATTATGCAAAACTTGGTACATAGGGCTAGATTTACAAGGCCCTTGTGCCTCCTTGTGCCACAATAGCGTCATTTTTTTAACGTTAAGGTGGTGTTAGGTAGACATGTCTGATGCACCATATTTACAAAGTAGCGCAATGCCAGCATTGCGCCACTTTGTAGCCCCTTGTGCCACATCATGCCTGCGCCAGGCATAATGTACGCAAGGAGGGACGTTCCTTTGTAGAGCTCTGCAAAAAATGTAGATTTCATTGCGTCATTTTCAACAACTGAACATTGCAGGCATTAAAGTGACGGGCCCATAAAAATCCTATTGGCCTCCCTAGTGCTTAGCTGGACTAGTGCCACAATTAATGGTGCTAATGCAGCAAAGCACCACAATAGCATCATAAATTCTGACACTATTGTGTGTAACGTGCACCATAGTGTGCTGTTTTGTAAATACAGCGCTTCTATGGTGATGTTAGGGGGTCTAAGGGCAGCACAAGAAAAGTGATGCATCAGGACTGATGCGCCACTTTCATGTATGTCTTGCCCATAGTGCCTACCTTGATTATAATTTACCAAATTTTACGGTGACATGTTCAGAAACATTTAGGCCAATTGATCATATCTTATATGCACTTTCTTTTCTTTTCTTTGTATGCATGGTGGTCATTGAAACATTTTAGTCATGACATCAGACAACACCAAGCCTGCTCATTTCACTTTCTGACCCCATCATTCAATTTGCTTTGTTTGCACACTTTGGGGCAGCTTTATCATTCTTTCACGAAGCGCAATGCAGCAAATCACTTTGCTGTGCTGCGTGAAAGAGAAAGGGCAGGAATTTGCCGCAATTACCATTATATGACGCATCTCTGTCATTTAGAGAGAGGCAGAGAGGAGGTGAGTACCTACATTATGAGATGATAGTGTTCTGTGAAGAGATGTGATGTGTCTTCATTTTCTTACTGGATTGTGGTAGCAGTTCTCATGCTGATGAGGATACTGTTCCAGATCCTGGGCAGGTTGATTTGGTAAACCTGCCTACTGGACTTTCCTCTCCTGAAGGTTTTGATTTGCAACCTGGTGATGGCATATCTTCCCAAGGGCAAGTTTCCAGGTCTGTTATCTGCTGGGACCTATTGTACTGCATTGTTTCTGAGGACCTGGTACGTGATGGTCTTCAAGATGATGTGGGCGTGGAGGAGAGCCTCCTGGTGGGAGGTGGAGGGCTTTAATGTTGAGGTGATGTGGTTGAATTTCTTTAGAGCCTTGAGGAAAGATGACACTGTTAAGCTGCATGTAGGTAGGATGCCATTGTAAAGTCCAGAGACCATTGAGCAGAGCGCTGCCTCTTTCCAGTGGGTAGATGAAGCCTGGTGAACCCATTTCACTATACATAACTAAAGCAATTTGTTCCCATCTATGGGCTTGAGAGGCTGTTTTCGATTACACATTAAAATGCACCTTATTCAGTTTCATAAACAGATGTCTCAAAAACGTGTCAGTACTTGCTCCAGTAGAAAAACATCGTATAACTGGTCAACTGAATTTTCCACCAGAGTTATGATTATAGTTCTGAACCCTGGGAAAAGCCTTCCCTGCAAGGTAAAGAAAACAGCAGCCTCGGTTTAACAAGCAAATGTGAGCCACAAACGCGCCGGCTCCGATTTCTTTGCATTCTACTGAAAGGTCCGGATCGCTTGGAAGAAATAGTTCACATCGGGTGCAGATTTTCCACAGATGTTCGTTCACTTTTCCAGCTTCTCCTCGGATAACCGCAGTCCTTTTACTTCGACCATGCAAGGAGATGTTTTGAGATGACCCCCCTCTCCAAATAAACAAGCACTGACAAAGTAAATGGGAAAGGCAGAGTGAGGGAGGAGGGAGGAGAAGCAAGTCAGGTGCAACACGGACAAGAGAGAGTGTAAGGGAGCAACCCGACAGACAACAGACTGTGGGAGGGGTTGGGGACAAGCAACAATGAAGGAAGGGCTAGTGTACTCAATAAATAAAGACAACTCAAAAGAAGGGAGGGCGGGTGTAGGAAAGCAAGGATGCAGACAACAACAGAAGGAGGGAGGGGCCAAGCAACAACAATGGATGGGGACAAGCAACACAGACAAGGGTGGGTGACTGATAGCTAGCAGCACGGCATCCGTGTTCCAGGGTAGGAACAAACACACAAAGAGGAAGGAAGCCTACACCTGCTGACCAACAAGCAAATGAGAGTGACAATGAAGCCAACCAATGGTAAGTAATGGTAAGTACTGTTGCAAAACAGAATGTCTCGAAAAGACAGCACATGCACTGTCTAGGCGATACCTAATAATAAATAAAGCCAAAATGAAGAATTTTCTATGAAGTAAACTTTACGTTTGAAAGTAGACAGCTTGATAATGTTCAGTTTGTCTACTCTTGTTTGACCTTGTAGCACTAGTGTGAATGGTATACAGGAAAGTCTTTCCTGGACCCACGTGGCACCGGGTGAGCCAAGAATGCCAGTTAACCAAAATACCAGTTGTAGTGAAAGTGAAATCACTCATTCTTTGACTATGAAAAAAAACAACGTTGTTGTACACCCCCTGCCCCCAAGGTCACCCTTCTCCCCGAATAGTCTTCTATTTGCTGCTGATGGGCTAAAGGAACGGCAAGGAACGGAAACTATAGAAAGTAAATAGGCCTCCTAGAACCTTGTTTTTTTCTGTTTCTGTGGCTGTCTACATGACCACTGAGACCATGAGACATAAGGGCAGTGCTAGGGGTCCAAAAGCACAAGTTGGGTAGAACTCAGTTTCTGAACCATGTAGGAGGTCCGTAGATAAAACTCTGGCAAAAGGAACAGGACACAACAGTCACTGTACACTGCTGAAGGATCACTCGCAAACTTTGATCAATCCCAGGAGAAAACCAGAGATAAGCTACAAATTACCCATGCTATTTTGGTCTGGTCTAGAAATATCTTTAGCTGTTTCAACCGTCTTGGGTTTAAAAAAAAATCATGAATTAAAAATAAATGCATACAAACATAGATACTTAGAGGGGCTTTGAGTCAGCCCTCTTTATTGGTCCATAGTTCTGTTCAACTGCCATTCACATTTTGCACACGCAATAGCACTCTTGCATTCTGAGTGACAGCATTTTTCCTGATCACATGGGCATATCTTCCCAGAAAAAGTGCATTTGAGTGCAATACAGCATTTTTCAATAGTTTTTCTCTTTCCATTCTTAAGTATTTTTATAATTACTTTGTCTTTTTATACTATGTCTTGAGGTTGTAGTGTTTAAAGCCCAAATCACTCTTTCTTTGCTTTAGTAAGAATCATATTTTCATGTGGTGCGCATTAAAACTAAGATTAGTTTGTATACCTAGTCTGCGCTTGCCTGCTAAGAAACACCTGTTCTGTTCTATTAAAATTAAATGTGATGGAAAATGTCTTTTTGAGTTTGACATTTTTATTCCAAGCATATGCAAAGCACGTTTAGGCAGCAGCATTTTTTAAAGTTTTTTTTTCCCCAGCACATTTGCAATAAAAAGTAACAATGACACCAGCTTGCCAATATCCGGCATATTGGCTTTGCAATTGCTTATTTCTGTTGCGTTTTCTGTACCCTTAGGATAAAGAACAGCAACGGCCCTCACATGTTTGCTCCTCTCATGGGCATCAGGAAGACCGCTTAGAAATCCTCTGATCCACCTCATACCCCTTCTTGGGGCTGTCCCCTTCCCGAGAGGGTCTACCTTTCACAGTTTACATCTTGTTTTGTAGAGGAGTACTTCCTCCTTGACTGTCTCCATTTTGCAACTCCACAGTGTTGTCTTTCATTGGCAATGTGCCATGCATGCGAACGACTTGCTGGGCTATCGTCGTGGAGATGGAAAGCCCAAGCCTCTGTGCCCTGTGCATCTGCAGTTTAGCCACCAACCCACACTCTCTATTGGCAAAACATTATGGTGTTGAACCACCCATCCTTGGTTTCTGTTGCTCTCCCCTTTCCTGTCTGGAAAGAAAGAGAAAAGGGAGGATGCTGAGGCGTGGGTAAAGATGGGTGCCATGGAAGCCTGTTCCTCGGAGGAGTAGGGAGCGCTCCCTACTGCCAGGAAGGCCTATCATACCAATGGAGACAACAGAGTGGACGCCGACACTCATGCACCTAAGGGAGCTTCCCCTCAACTTATTCTCCTGTGCCCCTCGGTCCTACATCCCCCTGTGAGACCTCGTTGAACATCAGCCTGTGGAGCAGTCCCCTGCTGCACATGATCCTGTGTTTTTGCAGATTCCTGTCCCGTGCACCCTGCTGAACATTATTCTGTGTCACCTGCTGCAAAGGGCTATTCATGACGGTTTATCTGTGTGCATCGCTGTCGCAATATTTGTTGGCCATTCCTACGTGTGCCTGTTTGTGGTTTGTCTGCATGCGTGCACGCCTGTGTACATGGCTGCCTTTACGCCTGTGTGAGAGGTTGGCTGTAAGTGTCTTGTGTGTGTGAAGGTGTGCTCGCCTCTACGGTGGCATACATGCCACATGTGCGAACCGTATGCATGCGTGCAGAAGTGCCAAACCTAATGGTTATGGCAAGGCTTGTTTAAACAACTTGGGGAAACAAAAGAGCAGTATTCAAATGTAAGACTCGTGACAGAAAGGAGGGCGTAGTCCAAACACAGCACCCACGGAACAGGGACATCTGTTCGCCTTTGTCAGCCTGATGCCCTCTCACCCCACTAATCAGGGCTGTCTGCGGAGCAGCTGGGCTGGCAAGCACCCCCCCCCCCCCCCCCCCCCCAAACTCAGCACAAAGGCCTGGCACATGTCAAGGGCCGTCGCTATTGAATTTTAAAATGGGGATTAGAGCAGCGCGAGCGCCCTTAGAAGAGTTCAAAGAAAAGCTCTCCATCAAAAGGCCCACCCATTCCCAGAATGCATTTATATCCATGACACTCTATTCACAATATCAGGGCTGGCAGGCTTTCATGTGGTCTCTGTTCTATTATTTCCATACAGACAAGGTCTGATGTACATCTTTGTGAGCACATCAGGCTCTGGGGTGCTAAGGTGAGATGTAACACCCCAGCTAGGAGGGTTATTTACAAAGGGTTTACGAGGGTGCTCGTGAGCCGCAAGAAAATGCAATGCCAATTCTAGTCTTCATAGCGGCCAACTAGCCCCACGTCAGGACGGCGGCTTTCAGCCACTCCTGTATCTTCAGTTAATAACAGTATGCATGTCGGTACGGGTAATGGGGGAGGTGAAATGGGTAATAGAAGGATGCTTGGGTGGATGAAAAATCAGGACTTGCTACAACATGGAGCCAGTAGAGAGACGTTTTTATTTTAATTTAATTCATTAATATTGTGCTCACAGACCACTAAAAATGTTTGAAGTGACCAGGGACGCCACAGCATATTTCATTCATAAAGCCCCCTATCTTAACTCTTTTTAGACACAATTTTAATCAAAAAGTACAGTCAAAGTGCTGAATATTGAACTGCTTAATACCGAGGAAGTGGAGAGATTTCGGGTCAAAAGTCACATCAGTGCCAGAAACCGTCATAGGAGGTCTGTGGGGGAACAGAAAGAACTAGGGCCCATACTTACTAAGCCATAACGTGACCCTTGCATCTCTCAAGGCGACCCAGGGCAACACAAAGTCTTATTTGTGATTTACAAAACCACACAAGGCTTGATTTGTGTGACCTTGAATGGCTTTGTAAAGAAATGTAACACAATGTAGTGGCTTGCACTCAGTTGCATTACATTTCTTAGAAGTAGGTGTTCCATTGGTGGAGCATGGGCATTCCAGTACATCCACCCATGGCTTTCACACAATTCCAGATTTACTAAGGTTTGTAAAGCTGGAATTGCGTGAATTCAGGACTCATTCTGCATCACAGATAAAAAAAGAAGAAAATGCTTCTTTTGATTGTCTTTGTGCAGGAAAGTCTCCTTTTCTGCACAAAACAACACTGCCTGTGACACAGGCACCCTGGCAACATAGTGCTAGGCACTGACAAGTGCGCCAGCTCTGGCAGAGCGCTGGGAGAAAGCTGAAGAGTGCTATAGCTTTGTAAATATGGCGCTCTTCAGCCCTTTCCCATTCATGTAACACAGCCCAAAAACATGCCTTGCTGGGCCACATTGCGTGAATGCCAGGTAAATCTGCCCCTAGATGCTGTTTAGTGCCATCAATGTCACTGGAAAATTAATATGTGGACTAGACCTGCCTGATGATCAGTAGCTTCCATTAGTATCTTCCACGTTGCCCCAGATAGGACATTTTAAATTTATTTTTAGTGTAAAGTTCTTCTATAGCATTGACTCCATCCAAGGGGACATCAAAATGCTTTACAAAATGAGAAGTGTGATTTACAGTACAGGGTGTGTAATAGTAAGCTGCTCATACATATAATCAACATATAGGGGCTCATTCCAACCCTGGCGGTCTATGACCGCCAGGGTGGAGGCCGGCTGAAGCACCGCCAACAGGCTGGCGGTGCTTCATTCAGTATTCCGACCGCGGCTGTGAAGCCGCGGTCGCCCAGCCGGGTCCGGCGGTTTACCGCCGGATTTCCCCCGGCTGGGGGAATCCTCCATGGCGGCGCTGCTTGCAGCGCCGCCATGGGGATTCCGACCACCTTCCCGCCATCCTGTTCCTGGCGGTAAAACCCGCCAGGAACAGGATGGCGGGAACGGGTGTCGTGGGGCCCCTGGGGGCCCCTGCACTGCCCATGCTACTGGCATGGGCAGTGCAGGGGCCCCCTAACAGGGCCCCACAAAGATTTTCACTGTCTGCTTAGTAGACAGTGAAAATCGCGACGGGTGCTACTGCACCCGTCGCACCCCTGCAAATCCGCCGGCTCCATTCGGAGCCGGCTTCCTCTTTGCAGGGGCTTTCCCGCTGGGCCGGCGGGCGATCTTTAGGAGATCGCCCGCCGGCCCAGCGGGAAAGTTGAAATGACCCCCGCGGTCATTTGACCGCGGTGCAGTCTTTGGGCGGTTTCCACCCGGCGGGCGGTGCCCGCCGCCCGCCGGGGTCGGAATGACCCCCATAGTATGATTATAAGAAGAGAATTGGCTCGTTTATGGTGGAACACCTTACCCCTTTATCTCAGACAGTCGTCATGGTTGCCTCAGTTCAGGAAGGACCTCAAGACCTGGCTCTTCAACTGATCTCTGAGGACACACCCCTCAGCGCCTTGAGACCCTATGGGTGAGTAGTGCGCTTTAAAACATATGATTGATTGATTGATTGATTGTTTATTACATCATCACAGTAATTATTATTTTTGCAAATAACAAAGAGGGAATGCCTAATGGTCAGTGAGGGTGGGTTAGTCAAAGATGAGTGTACTGATACTTATTGAAAAAAAATGATAGTTGCAGGGGCTGGACAACACTGCTGAAGGCATGCTGGTAGGGTTATTGACTGTGTCAAAGGTAACTGTAAGGTCAAGGGACATTCAAATAAGGAAACGTGATTCTTTTGTGCAAAAGTATTTAAGTTTAAAAATTGCTTTGTGAGGAGGTGAATGGGGATAGTTGGTTGACTCTCAACTGCTGGAGAGGACTGGAGAAGAAAGAGAGGTAGGACTCCAGCTTGTAGTAGGATGGTAAAGATAGATCATTTGTCGTATTTATTTCTTGTTCTCTTATTAGTCCTATAACTCACTTTTACTTGTTATCAGAGGCAGCACGGCTCCAGATCAGAGCTTTAAGTCGGTCGGTGCTAAACTGACTTTGAAACGGGTCCCTATCGGGTCCCGTATTTATTTTCGTAACTTTACAGGCAAAACACAGATCCATTTCACCACAATTACTGTACAGACCCTTAAAGTAATCCGTGAAACCGATGCTGTCCATTTTTACATTTCACGTTTTAATTCGTCATGCATTTCCAGAGAGAATTTGCTTTTCCCAGATGTTGTATCTTTTTTTTTTCAAAGCAACCAATGACTAGTACATAGTGATCTGAGCCTCCTCTTGGTGTCTGGGCGAGTTTAACTGTAAGTGGGTGATAATGACGGGTATGATTGATAGGTTTAGACTTGAGGCTGAAGGCCGTGCAAGTTTTTGATAGTGTCTGCCCATAGGTCACAACGGTGTTCAGACTCCTGCTCACCAAATCTTTGGTCTCTCAGCACAGGGTACTCAGCTATGGTTGGTGATGTGCCACATTCATCTATGGTTTCATAGAGAAGTGTGTCAAGGAGGGACACAGCTGTTGAAAGACTGACAGCACCACAAGAAAAGAAAACGTGATGACACGTGAAGGGAATGAGAGGTTGTGGCATGGGTATGTGAGAGACAGTATATATGTCAAACAAGGGCAGCCCTAACTCGCATGGGAACCTGGGTGAGCAATGCCTTCCAAACACAACGGTTCTCATTGGTGTCAATAGTTACAAAACTGGTCAGCCAGAATGGCTGTAAACAATTAATGTTCTTTACAAAAATGAAAAAAAATGCAAATGCCATACCATTTTATGCAATAAGTGCAACATACATACGGAAAATCGTTAGGCAAGTGCATTGTGTCCCAAGTGAAGATGAACCCCTCTGAAGCAATTAAAAAATTATACGAGTAATAGTGAACAAAAATGATGTTCCACAAGAAACAACCAAATGAGATTATTTTTAAAAGTCCTTATGTATGATAAGCCTGAGTGTATACCTAAGTAAGACTTATAAGGTTTGTTTGTGTGTATATTGTCAACGATCCTTCGACCCTCTTTTGGATGTAGGGTCTCATCAGGCAAGTAGACGATGGGGCATCTTTACTGTGTAGCCATGGTCCTGACAATTGATTTAAAAGACAGACAGCCTGTTGCGTCTCTTATATATCCTTACGTGTGGTGCGCAGATTTTCTATTGAGAATGCCGCTGTGTGAAAACAATTCTTTTTGCTCCCACCATACACAATAAGGCCCCTTGCTTGAGCTTTCTTAGTTAAATAGACTACACATTAAGAATGAGCTGACGCACAGTTAGCGTATTTTCTGTTCAGAATCCTGCTTTGTGGTATTATCTCTTTGGTTGTCACATGAGATAAAATTACCCGTTTTCTTGGGCCTTCACGCATTTGGGACAAGCAGACACTCCATCCTGGATCCTGTTCACAAGTGATAATTTCTTCCACTCGTATTGGTACAACCAGGGAGTACCTTATTTTAGTGCACACATTAGGTGCCACACATGGGGTGTTCCAATTGTGGTTTTCTTGGATATAGTTGTAGCTATCTCTACACAGGAAACGTAAACTTCGCACTTGTATAGCACACTACTCACCCATTAGGGTTTCAAGGCGCTGTACACATACCGCTGTGGAACCCCTCCTGGCTTTTCCCTGTGAGGCACCCACTCCTGGGCAACCCCCAGGGTGAAGCCAGGCATCCAAGCACTGTCAGGGCTGTTGTGATTAAGCAAGCTATTGCCCAGAGTTACAGAGTGGGAACCATTAATTAGATTAGGCACTGAGGTGAGAATTATCTGGTCCAAGGGAATTGAGTCCAAGACCCACCAAGGCAGGAATTGAACCCTGGGCCCAGGCCAGATCTCTGCATCAGGGTCTGCCGCTCTAACCATTGTGCCACACTTCTCCACAGTAATGGTCTCTGAGTTAGTAGTAACCAGGAGAAAAGATGGTAGCAGTAGGGCCATATAGTTCAAAGGTCGACTGGTACAGGATAGCAGTATTGACTTGGGGATCACTGAGTCCAAGACACATGATGGGTAATTGTAAATAGGTGGCGATGGAGGTAAACACGAGGGGTGTGGTTTGCCTGGGGTGAGGTAATTGGGAGTATACAGGGCATTTAATGAAGGACAATCTAGCAATTCAACTTTGCCGTGAAATTGTCGCAGCACCCCTGTGCCTTTAATCACAGGCAGAGGACAAGACAATATTTTACAATTGATGCAGCTTCGGAAGCACCATCAGCAATGTTGTCGAGAGGGAAAACCATTGAGATCAAGAGGTTTTGTTTCAGCTTCTACAAGCGTGATGGTTGCTTGAGTGACGCAGGCCAGAGAAGCAGAAGACAAAGCTAAAAGAAGAAATAAATGTGTCCATGTTTGAACTTTGAATGGGATTGTGGGCTCTTTGAAGCACTTATGGTTGGTGCAGACATTGAACCTCAGGCTGGGCCAGGCTCATGGGATGCCTGTGGTTGGCACAAGTGCTGTAGCAGGATGCATTATGGAGATCCATAAATAACATGTTCACTTACCAGCAGGGATAAGGATACCGAGAGCACTGAAGTTATGCTGCATGTAAGTGACAGCTGGAAAAGGTGGCCAAAGACATAAATAATGGTACCTATGCTATAGGCAAGTTACTGGAATCCAGTCACGGTAATATGTGAAAAGGTGGTGCAGTGTTTCATAGAAGCTACCCAGTGTTGCCCTCAGTTGGTGAGTAAGGCTCGTTGGCTTGGACTCAATTGGCCACCAGTAGAGCCATGAACTTCAATTCACCAAAAGGAAGGACAGAGGAAGCGGACGTGAGATCACACACCATTTGACCCTTACATTCACTTACACATGCATGCTTACACATACCCAATCACACATGCACACACTCACATAAACACACTCTCACCTGCACGCATGCACACAACATACATTTAAAAGCAATTTTTATTTACTTCAGCTGCCAGGAAGGGTCATATTCCAGCTAATTGTACTCCTTTTTTGTTTACACTAATGGTAAATAATTATAAACTACTATTCACTATTAGTGTAATCAAAAATGACAAAAAACAAGGCGATTGTAGCCCCCACCAATGTCCATAAGGACGAGCTGCCCCTGAGTTCCTGGCACTGATGTTGCCACCTCTGAGGCCAGAGGTCGCACGTGCAGTGTCAGGAGTCGCAGGGGCAAGCCAAGGGTCGCAGGCGATCCCTAAATGACGTCCATGAGTACAGATCCCAGCAGCATTTCTCAGGTCGTGTCCTATTTCCCTTGGGTTTTTGAGCTGTTATTTTTCACCTCTGGCAAAATGGTAAGAACTGCACTGGCAAAAAAGCATGCAAAACCAAGCTGCCAGAATCCTTCTCAGTTAATAGAAATCACAACACGGATCCCTGGCCCTTGGAAACTTTCACTGGTTCCCAACTGTACAGAAAAACGTCGAACTTCTTTGTCTCACCTTCACATATGAAATTGAACCGCAAAAAGCATGGAGTGAGGTCAATGAGGCAATGAGAGTGTTGAGCATACTACAGTGGAATGCACTGGGCTCTAATCTCAGGAATCTACCTAGTCCGACTGTATTCTTTTGAAAACTTTTTATTGTTGTTGTCACCGCCCCCCCAAAAAAGTGAAAATGAGTCTGTTCAAACAGGCTTTGCAAAGTGTGTAGAAGCTCTCTGGACTATCACAGGATCCTCCTGTGTGCACGGGGCCTGAAGAGTGACAATTGACCAGCGATGGAGTACTTAACTGAATACCTTCCAAGTGATACCCAACCCACTACAACTAGGAACCCTGACTATTGAGGGAGAGGTCAATGCTAAAATCTCTTGCAACGAGATAGCGTTTTACAAAATATTTCAATAAATGAATGTACCGATTCATCCTGTCGCAGTCTGATGCATAAGGTGTCCTTCTTCTGTCTTTTCTGCCTCTATGCCTGTCCGCCTCTTCCCTCATTGAGGACGTAGTTAATTGGTTGCATTACCCTGGTTGCCTAATTGCCTTTTTAAGACCGAGCATAGCAGCGCCCTAGTGCTGCCTTTCAGACGTGCTGGTATGCACCTGGGCTTTTAACCACGCCCACCGGACACCCATCACTATCACGCATCCGTGGGTTTGCCTTTCAAAAATCCTTTGATTTCGTTGGTAATTGCTTTACGTTTGTCCCTCCTTAGGGTGATTTTGTTACCGCTTTGGCCATCGACCCTGTTACCTGAATAACTGCAGTTTTTCCGATAACTTTGACTGCGAGCTAACTTCTTTTTCCTTTTATCTCCCTCCTTCGCGCTCACATCGGCGGTTTGAATTGGCTTGCTTATGTCAACTGTTTTACTATTTATTTTCAGTTTGTGTGGCAAGAAAAGTCCAGTTAAGAATTTATAACGCTAACAGATCTAACTCGAGCAAACGCGAGACCCATTGCATTGCAAATGCTTGTTATTCTCCTGGTGAATTCTCTTCCCCGACTGCCCATGCAATTGGTTCTGCCTGCCTGAGCAGTTCATTAGCCAACTGACAAAAACCAAAACTTGCTTGTTTGCTGAATTTTGACCTTCAAGTAAGTTCTCTTGTGCTATCACTTGTGTGGTTTTCCAATTCTTGACTGTTTTGGTCTTATGAAAATATTTATGAATCCCTTTAGGTTTATACAGCCTCTCCGCACAGTATTCTCTCTTCAGTTCCCATGTTGATTTGCTTATGTTCTACAATATGCAAAGTGCTCGTGTGTGCTCACTTTGCATGGGTATCCACCTCTTTTTCCCCATTCTCTGTCCCTGGATTTTTCTTTTGTCAGTCATTCCATACCCCTAACACATTTTAAGGTAACTCACCCAGTTCACCCTGTTACAATTGTTTCGATCGCTTCTGACTCAATTGCTTGACTCTTTTCTGTTTACTTTTTATTACCTGTAGAGGTCTAGACTCCTGCTTTTGCTCTAATCTTGGTCCTGATGAAGACCCTTAAACTATCAGAGGGTCAAAACGTTGTCGACACACACAGCTACAACGTTTCCAAGTGCAAAATGTAACCAGTTACAATGAACTTTAATAATAATACTGCGCTTCGCAATTATTCATATTTGTATATAGTCTAATGCCATTCTTTTGCTTGATCACTTTTACAGGCTGTTACTTGCGATCATTAGCATTGTGTGTTCACTATTCACTGAGCAAAATTAGCTCTTATGTTGATTTATCCCATGGCTGTCTATGCCTTGTACTTTTGCTATAGTCAATTTGCCAAATAGATATGGTGGTGTATGACAAATACGCCTTCCACTACAATGTCATAAACTAGTCCCATTAATGAGTTCATACTGCTGTAATAGCCTTGAGTGTGAGGAGCTCCCAGGCCCTGGTGTAGTGGATGCACAACTTTTAGATTTTGAAAATATCTTGTACCCACCTGCAGCCCTCAGATCTGGATTGTTTGTATGTATAGGTATTCAAAAGGTGATTTGAGCATGAACAGATGGTGGATGGTGACAGTTCAACTGCAGGTGCATGTTGGGTGTTTGCAGTGGGTGCAGTCTCCATTTGCACTGTACACAGGAAAGTCAATGTTGACACCAGCTGCAACACTTTCCATCAGAAACATTCACAGGTCTCTAAACCTTATAATACTTTTCTTTCAAATTTGGTTGATGAATTGAAACTGATGAATGTTTTCTTTCACAGATCATTTCGATCTACTTCTCCCTCTCTTTCTTTTTTTTCTTTCTTGGAGATACCCCTCTGTCCCACACCCTGAACCAAGCTTTTTTCTCACTTGCTCCAAATTTCTTTCCCAATCTTCTCATTTTCTCATATCCTTTTTTAGGTTTCGCTTGCACAGCATCCGCAAAATCTCTTGTGAAAAAAAACAAATATCAAAAGGGGTTTACTTACAGTTACTTACCATTGGTTGGCTCCCACGTCACTCTTGTTTCCTTGCTCTCTATTATTTGGTTCCTCCTCCTTGCCGCTGGCTTCCTGCTAGCCTTCAGTCTTCTTGTCCTTTTCTGGACCATGGACCAAGTACTTCTTCCTGTGGCCAGTATCCTTCCACTGGCCGCAGGCTTCCTTCTTTGCCAAAACTTGTTTTCTAGCTAGTTATTGTATTTCTCCTACACCCTCCTTCATACTCTTCCCTTCCTGATACTTGCGGAACGTTGGTCAAACTTCTTTTAGCAGTTTTTATTCCCTGGTTCTCCCTTAACTCTTCCCTGTTTCAAATTGTTCTTTTCTATGCTTTCTTCTGTTTTCCTGCAAACATGCCAACAGACATGAACTAAACAGGAGACTCTCGGGCATACTTACAAGAGGCTTGCGCCACCAAAGCATCACTTTTTTTGATGCTCCGGTGGCACAAGCCTCTTAACTATATGACCTCATAGATATGGTTTAGAAAAAGCAGCACAAGTCGCTAAATTACCTTACTCTTCACCAGGGAGGCATTCCATGGGAGTTGCGACGGGTTTTCCCATTCAACACACATGGATTTTGACGCTGCCCCAGACATACTTAATCATGTAAACCTGGGGCACTGCAAAAAGCCTCCCTTGAGCAGGCGTAACAAAAAGAAATATTTTAATTTCTCCTCGTTTTTTCCCTTTTCCAAGTGTGCTACATTCTGCAGCACACATAGAAAGAGTAAAACACCTCTCAGGATTGTTTTTGTGTAGGAATGTCTTCCTTCCTGCACAAAAACAATCCTGCATGCAACGGAGGCACCCTTGCACCATGGTGCAAGTGTGCCTGCATTGGCACTAGGCAGCCAATCGTGCACCAGCGCGGGGGAAAGGACAGTAATGCACTGTAAATCGTAAATACGGTGTATTCCTGCCCTTTCACATTGGCATAGGGCAGTGCTGCAAGAAGACTTGTGGTGCTGCCCTAAGCCAATTCCCCATAAATGTGCCCCTCGGTGCTTAAAACTAAAAATGCCATCAATTTAGCTTTCTTACCCTGAAAGTTGCAGCCACCTTATTGTAATCCCCTAAATACCTCCAAATATTTCTTCAGTCTCTCTGTTTCCTATTTACAACTATTGTTATTAATGTTAGTCTCTCTCTATTCCTTCTTGCTGTTGACTGCTGCTTTCTTTCTGGACGACTTTCCTCGTTCACTAATTTGTTTACATGACATGAGCAAACATCTAGTCCTTTGGGAATATTCATCTTAAATTTCTGACCTTCATTGGGCACCTTTTTTTTAACAGATCCAATTGTCAGGGCTGTGTTTTGCAATTTTTTCTTAGCCGTTAGGATTTTAGTTAGATTAGGTTTTCTTCACGACTCGTGCTTGTCAGTCCTGTTTTGTCTAACTTGATTTTCACAAAGTGTTTTTTGCGCGACGTGAGAGTTGATCCCCTGCCAGAGCAACTTATCCATGTGTGACTGGAGACCCTGCTATGAATACCCCTGATAGTCTGATGTTGGCAGAGCCAACTGCTGCCCTCAAACTCATGCCCTGTTCCCGGGTGATGCACAATGCCTGGTTGTCCAAAAGAAGCCTCCTACTGAGGCACCTGTTAATCAGGGGCAGCGCCCAAGAGACCACCCTGTCAGTGCTCAAGGCTGGCAAGTCTGACAGCAGGCGCTGGGAACTATGAAAGCAAAACACTAAAACTGTAGGCTAGTTACTGCAGAAGGAAAGCCTGAACTGAGAAAAGTGTGTCTTTCTTAGTCTGAGCGCATAGGTACTTAACACCACACAGGTAAATACAGGACAACAGTTGGGTTAAGAAAGTGGCCGTAACATTTTTTAATGGACAAAACATGAAGCAGAGGAAGAATATCATGAACTGTCATAGCTTAAGCACGACAAACTTGGGTTCACTCCGGTGACACCTGGAAAACGCTAAACATCATTTGTAGTATGGGAACAGTTAATGTATGTGGTTTATCCTGGATTTGCACTCAGAAGAGAGAGATACCCGTGATTGAGCCTGGTCGCAGCCCTCCCAGGAAATCAAAACTCTAAGATGTGATGAACTCCAGGGTGGATGTAGAAGACCATGCCATCCTTCACCTAAAGCCAGACTTAAACCCATATGCAAAGTCATGTTACTACAGTTTTAAATATACATAAGGATTCATATGTTTGTCATTTGACTGGTGCTCGTCCACCTTAGGGAGCCTTCAGCAGTGTGAAAGAGGCTTGGGGCGCAAAAGCCTTCCCAAAATGTTCATATCTTTTAGCCCAGTGGAAGTAGATGAAATGTTGGTCTTTTTCAGATTATGTAGTTTCTGCTCAGGATTCTAAGTTTGATTTCTCTTCCAGTTCTTTCCTTGTTCATGAGGTGTATTTGTTGCCTGTTTGGCATAATTTTACTCATTTGACAGCATCTTTGCCTTGTGCATGTTGAAATCTTTGATTACCACCAGCCCCCTGTTGGTGGTGTGCAAACACACAGCACCCTACTTCCCCTCTGGCTAGGCTGGCTCTATGCAGCTGCCTATATTGTTTATTCTAATTACAATTACAATTTGCATACCTATCTTTCACTCTTCCTCCTCCATCAAACTGGTAGACACTACACCACTCACAAACAAAACCATAATGCTTCCCACATAGGACCATAACAAATACAATACTCTGCCAACCATGCACGTCTCTAAGTTGGAGTGTGCTACCCATCTGAAAATTCACTTCGGCACCCAATACAGGGGCATGTAGAGCTAAGTAAATGCTAAAATACATTACATATATACATTTTCATCCTTTCCGAACGAATCTCCTCTTTAGGGTCTAAATTTAAGGAGACAGCTGCCTGTTTTCACCATCACTTTGCTGAAACTGAGGAAAAAAGAGGGCTAGCTGGAGGTCGACATGTCATATAAGCACTAAGCCCCGCCTACATTCCTTACGGAATTGCCTGGCGGAATTGCCAGAAAATGTGGCGCTAGCAGTGCACTATACTGCTCAATATTTACAAGCTGATACATAGGGCCCAATGCGTCAGTTTGTGAAGCCCTTTGTCACATTATACCGGCGCCAGGTATAATGTATGCAGGGTAGGCATTCCCATGGGAAAAGCCACGCAAAACTGAAGCAGTGAAATGTTTTAACATTTCAGTGCGTCATTCTGCAAATTCACCATGTCAAAAGTTTACTGACTGCTCGCAGCAGGCATAAAATTGATGCAGGGCTTTTTCTTATCGGAGGCTCTTCGCATTGCTGGAGTTGCATCAGTTTAATGGCACTACTCCAGCAATGCATGAGTTTAGCGCCAACAGATGTCAGAACTTCTGACCCATCTGTGAAAACGTGCACCATGGAGCCCTGTGTTGTAAATACAGCACATCCATGGCTTCGCTAGGGGATGTGCGGGAAGCACAAGAAATCAGACGCATCGCTGGCGATGGGTCAGATTCTTGTAAATGAGGCCCTAAGTGATTTATAGATTTTCTCCTCTCCTTGACCCTTTTTTTTTTTAACAAGGTTAATATTTGTGTATTGGGATTTATAACTTCACTCTAGTTACGTGAACGATGGTTTTTTCTGTGTGTTTTTTTATTCTGGCTTTGTGTGCAAGTGGGATTTTGTTTAATTGGTTTTTAATGAGTGCTATATGTCGTTTTTTAAGTATCATCATACATGATTACTATGTATCATATTGTATTGCAGCGCTGAAGAAGTTCACTGGCCAAAACGGGATGGCTGAGGCTTTAACAGTTTGAAAATGAAAAATGAAAATACAGAAGCAAATTGGATAATGAAACGAAGGTGAAACAGAGAAAATTAGATACTCAACATGGACCTTTTTTCATGTATTGTTTCCCTTCTGGGTGTACCGCTATACTTATGAAGATTTTATTCAAGAACATCATTGCTTTATAATTGGAAAGGACAGATGCATACAGAAGACCACGGACTAATACTGGACCTTTAAGGAATTTTCAATAGCCCGCCTTCCACAGATGTTGGATAATCTTTTTATGGAATTCACCACAACCTTAGCTTCCTTTTCTTATTTTGAGGTTTGGTCTCCAATGCTAATTTTTTGTCCATGGTCAAGCCTAGATAGTCATATGTGTTTACTGATTCAATATAAGTATCATTCATTTCCGATTTTAATTGTTTCTTGAACCTTCCAAACATAATGCTTGCATTACACACCCTCCCTTCAACTTTCACCTTTGTTTAGTCTTACTTTAACCTGTGCTGCAATTCGTCATGTTTTGTGTTGCTATCTCATACATTTTTAAAAGTGTTTCAGTGTTTGTGCTATAGAAAACTGCATAAAGTTAATAAATAAATACTTTGTGTTGAATAAAAAAAAGCCAGGGCTGGCTAAAGGTGTCACACTTGTTTACATGATGAGAGCTCTTCAGATGCCCCATGTCAGGTGTAGCTAGTCTGGTTCTGTTTTACGCAGCAACCCAAGTGCACAACGGGTGTGTGCACCCGCATTTACTACCCCTGGGGCACTGTGACACTACAGAAGCGGCTGCAGACACTTGTGGGGCCCCTTCTGTAATACTACTGATAGCGCTGATGCATGGTAACATGGCCCCGTGCAAATAAGGGAATCACTTTGTCGCTGCGCCGCTCCGTATTACTGACACGAGGGCAGAGGCAAACATGTCCTTAAGAGGCGAACTCACAGTGGGCCACCAAAAGGCAGGAGTGCTGTCAGTGCGCCTACTTAGGGCAGCCTTCTGTGGAGGTGAAAGGGGGTCCCATGGACCTGTCAGACATCCTCAGGCAGGTCGGTGCAGTCACACACTGCACCTACCTGCACGTGGATCTCAGTGCAGACGGGTTGCTGTCTGCACAGAGAAGCACAGAATGGCTTGTAAACAGGCGCTCCACATTTCAATGACTGCACTGCCCTCAGGGCAGCACGAGTTTGCGGCTTCCTGGGAGCAGTGCTTTCATCATAATAAGGCGCACTGTCCCGGCCTGCACCAGGCACACCTTTTGAAAGGTGCACTGTGACACAGAGGGAGTGCACCCTATATATAATAGCAACCCTCTTTTTTCTTCTTGTACTCTGGGACTTGCAGTTTTATTTTCTCACTATCAGTACAAACAGCCTTAGTATGCTATCTGCTATTTCACAAAAGGCCTGGCCTCGCTGAAGATGTTGGGCATTGGGTCATGGACTGCAGCTGCTTCACCCTGGTCAGCTGCTCTGCAGCACACTATTAATAGGTTATCTTGGCTGCACTCCACAGAAGTCCAAGGGGCGTATTTATAGGCCCCTAGCGCCACAGGAGCATCACTTTTCGTGACGCTCCTGTGGCGCTAAGCACTGCGCCCTATTTACAAGGTGGTGTTAAGTCACCTTTTGTGGCTTAATGTCACCTTGTAAATACGGCCCCTTCCCATGCAGCACTGTCCGTGGAAGGGGTGTGCAATGGGTGTTTCTGTGGGCGTGCCACAGCAACACTCATTGCATTTTGACGTTGCCTCAGATTTATGAAATTTCTTAAACCTGAGGCAGCGCCAACAATTAGCGTGACCTCCAGGGATGGGGTTAGCAGGGCGCAACGAGGAGGAATTTTATTCCTCCTCGTTTTTTGCTTTTTCTATGCAGGCTGCATTCTGCAGCACACATAGAAAAAGCAAAATGCCAGAAATTATTGTTTATGCGTGTGAAGGTGTCCTTTCCTGCACATAAATAATCATTTGAAAATAATGCTTTGGCACTTCTGTGTGTGCTGCATTTTGCAGCACACACAGAAGTGCCAAAGCGCCATTAGTGATTGTTTATGTGCGGGAAGTGACACCTTCCCGCACATAAACAATCACTCCCCCTCAACGCAGACGTCTTTGCACAATGGTGCAAGAATACCTGCATTGGCACTGGAAGCTAAATTTAGCACCAGAGAGGGGGAAATGCAGGGGTGCGCCTTATTCTAATAAATACGGCGAATCCCTGCTTTTCTAAAGTGGCTCAGGGAGGCACCACCAATTTTGGCACAGCACTGCGCTGCAGCACTTTTCCATAGATCTGGCCCCAAATGTTTCATTACAACCCCTATGTCAGAAAGAGAGAGAAACAAAGATGAGAGAGTAGACTCCAGGCGAGTGTGGCGAAATGATGGTGCCCTGTGAATTAGAAACACACATCCAAACTGCACACAAAACCTAGATGGAGAGCTGCCGGATTTCACTTTGCTTTGCGTGCAACCTACATAGCAGAGAATTTGCCAGAGCCTTCAAGTTGTCAGATGCTCTACAGACTGGACCGCTTCTTTTTTATGAGCTCAGATCATTTTGCACTCTGGCACTGTAGGCTGACGTTTCCTGTTATGAATGCAGTGCTACTTATGTAAACGACAAGCATTTTTGAGACGTGATTATCGCAGTATTGCGTTTATAAGCACTGCACACTGTGACAGATTATCGAATGCTTTATCTAAGAATTCATGACATAGTCCAATATCAGATCTCCGGTCTCCTGTTTTCAGATTCCGGGGGATATTTATACTCTGTTTGCGCCAAATTTGCGTCAACATTTTGTGACGCAAATTCAGCGCAAACCTAACACCATATTTCTATTTTGACACCGACCCCGCGAACATCAAACTTCAGCAGTGTGCGTCATTTTCTGGATGCGTGAAACCGGCTTTCGTTAATGACATGCAAGGTAGGCGTTCCCGTCATTTTGACGCACAGGAGGGGGCGGGCCTTAAAAAATGGCACCCAGCCTGATTTGCACAGTTTTTAACGCCTGGGTGAGGGCAAGCGTTAAGGGACCTGTGGGCTCATTCATGGTCTCTGACCATGGAAGCAGTCCACAGGTGCCCTTCCCTGCCACCAGGGACACCCCCTGCCACCCTTGCCCACACCTGGAGGACACCCATGGATGGGAGGACCCATCCCAGGTAAGTACAGGTAAGTAGAGGTACGTTTTTTTTTTTTGTGGCATAGGGGGGCCTAACTTGGGCCCCCCTACATGCAACTGTGCCCAATAACAGAGGTCCCCTGGGCATGGCCATTGGGCAGGGGGGCATGACTTCTGTCTTTGCTAAGACAGTAGTCATTTCAATGGGGTTTGTGCGTCAAAAAATAGCGCATATCCAGTTAGAGCCATGATTTTTTACTCTAACCTGACTTGCACCATTTTTTGACGCACAACCCCCATTCTTCCCTACAGCTGCGCTGCCCGGTTAGAGTAATTTTTTTTACTCTAACCAGCCCGCAGCGGCAGCTACCGCCAATCCATAAATAAGGCACCCGCCTGGCGCATTGGAATGGCGTTAGCCGGCAGTAATTTTTTTGACGCAAACCAGCGCTGGCACTGGTTTGCGGCAAAAAGTATAAATATGGCCCTTAGTGTTTTAGTCTTTAGGCTACACAAGTCAGTGGTGTTTCTAGAAGACATTTTTAAGGTGGGCATAGAGGCGGCATAACAATGCTTAATCTGTAAAATAAGTGCCAGGGTCAAATTCAAATGCCTCCAGCACTGCCTGAAATCGGAATTACAGCATACCAAGGCTGTCTCGTCGCAATTCCAATCTTAGGCCTACGCCATCCACTCCCACACACTCCTTGCCCCTTTCTCTCATTTTGGAAAGTTCTTTTTCCCCTGATTTGTCTCTTTGTTACTGTTTTCCTTTCTTTCCCTTCCTCCTTCTTCCCCCCTGTTCTGCCTTTCAACTCTTGCTCTCGGGCAAAGTCTGATGATTAAAAATAAGTAATGGTTCTCACAAAAAATAGTACTGGTGGGCTCCACCTACAGCCACCAGCTCAAATTATGCACTGGGCCTCAGATGAAACTGGTGGAGCCACCTACAAGGGCTGGTTTGAAAACTGCATGTGTGTGTTTCCACATGTGGGTTCAATGCACATGTAATCAAGGAGGGAGTATCACGTCTCATTGATTCCCCTTCGCATATATGCCAATAAACCCTATTCAGGCAGGGGACTCACGGTTTTTTAAGCTGTCTCCTGCCTGAAATTGCCTCTTCTTCAATAGAAGTCAATGGGAGAAGAACATTCTCCCGGTTATATTTTTAAAATCTCCCACTTTCCTCTTCCAAAATGTTGGCATGTATCCCTTCGATTAATGTAGTTCTGCATGCTGAGAGTGTCTTAGAGTGCTCTGCAATACCCATGGCTGGGCCATCCCATCCCCCAATGAATGCCACCTCCAGCTCCCTCCCTGCCTTCTAGTACCCAAGGCCTAGATTTAGATCCAGAGCTGTAGAAGGCCACTCTACCCTTCTGGTATTGGCCATCGAAAGGCCAGTGGACAGCTTATTACAGTCTGCCATTCATAGGCCATCACGGCAACCCATGGTGAGGAACACGAAAAGCATCATAAGTCTGACTAGAATTACAATAAAACAGGTTTTAAAAAAAGTCTGACCAAGACTGACATTATTTCTCAACACAGGGTGGCTTTTGTGGGTGCAGCATGGTTCAGCTGGAAATTGGCACTTTTTGACCAATGAGGGTTTACAAATGTTTGAGGCTGGGAACGGCTTCATATGTTTTTGATACATTTATAAACTTAGGGGCTTACTTACAAGCCCCTCTGAGTCATCTGGATGTCACTTTTAATGATGGTCTGGTGGCACACATTTCAGGACCATATTTACATTCCCTTCTGCGTGATGAAACATCACTTTTAGTGATGGTCCAGTGGTACGCACTGTAAGGTCATATTTACAAGGCCACATAAAGCCACCCTTGTGTTGTCTTGCCTCACCCTGCAACAGGGAGGCGTACCATGGGCGTGACAGTGGGTGTTATCATGAAACACCCATGGCATTTGACACATTTCCAGATTTACGAGATTATGTAAAACTGGGAATGCATCAAAAGCCTACGTTTCCCCAGGGGAGGCGTAAGGGAGGAACACCTAGGAAAAATACCTTTATTTCTCCTTGTTTTTCCTTTTTCTATGTGTACTGCATCTTGCATTTATTATTGTTTAATTTTGGGGTGCACAGCTATACGTATGTAGATTTTATTCATAATTGCTTTCTTATTGGAAAGGACAGATGCATGAAGAAGATTAGGGATTAATATTGTGTTAAATAAACCTTTAAGGAATGTTCAATAGCTCGCCTTCCATAGATGCTGGATAATCTTTCTTTTTATGGAATTTACCACAATGTTAGCTTTCTTTTCTTATTTTGAGTTATGGCCCCTCGTGATTGTTTTTCTGCAGGAAGTTGTCCCTTGCTACACAAAAACAATCACCCCAGCAATGCAGACACCCATGCATCATGGTGCTAGGGTGCAAGCATTGGCGCATGGTAGTCCATTGTGTGCCAGCGCAGTTGATCTTACAGATACGCACATTCCCGCCCTTTTCTTTGATGCAGGGCGGCACTGCAAGAAGGCTTGCAGCACTGCCCAGCACCGTAAACTTGTAAATATGTCCATTCGATTTTATCACAACTGTGAAACCATTGCATCTGTGTTTGTGAGTGAAAACAAATGAACTTCAAACTGAAATTATGTTTTATGGTTTCTAGTTTATATGTCTATTGAAGGGCTTATTTTGGTACATTTCTATGGAAACAGGGCAGTCAAGCACAACGCACTGACATTGATGAGTATCTTTGAAAATCATGGACTAGTTGTGACATTTTGATTTGAATTACCACTCAAAAAATGGAAGAAGAACTCTCAGAGTCCTGTTTGCTTTCAGTTCCTGCTGAGGTTATCATGACTTTTAAGGCCATTGGTAGAAAGTCCAGTCAAGTGCCTGATGTCCCCTAGGGCATCTTCTACCTTGGACCACACATAATTTATGTCGCTGGGTAAGACTAGAGTAGCCATATTACTCTATGTCATCATAGACAATATTTCTAGTTGTGGGTTTATCAAATCTCTGACATTAGGGGGTAACAGAGACATCCTAAGGCATGGGAAAAGAGGGCAAATGCCCAGAGACCCCATCATCCAAGGGACACCTCTGGGTTAGAATTCCTGCTTCACAAATGTTGCTCATAAAACACCTTCTTTTTTCTAATTTGACAGCTGAGCATGCATATGGCCAGATTTATGAAGTGGTTGGGCCAGGGCAAAGTCATTCAATGTGATGCAAAGCAATGTACACTCTTGCAAAAGTATTTACTTTTCAGTGCAAAAAGTGTTTTGCGTCGGAATAGTGTCCTTTTCTCAGCAAAATAGTGCTTTGCACTCCTTTGCAGCACCTTGCATCAAGAACTGCTACTTGGGTTTACCTTGGACATATTGCTGCACGCTCTCATAGTTCTTGACACAAAGTCAGATATACTAAGGCTAGCTTTTGCGTAAAAAAGTAATGCATCCTTGAAGCAGGTGCTATCATGAAAAAATGTTTTCATTTCTCCAAACATTCCATATATTACTTGAACTGCACACACACTGTCTATGGAATGTTCAATATTAGACTAGGCATACAATTTTGTACTTAAAGAGTATTCTTCCAGTACAAAATTTAGATTAGATAGTTTACACACACCTCTGCACCACGGTGCAAAGGTTGTATATGGCACTAGGCAGCCTGAATGTATGCTAGCACAGGGGAGAAAGCAACAGGCAATTCGTTAACTTACATGGCTTTACTAGACTTTCTCCCCATTTGCACAATGCAGCACAGAATTTTTGGTTGTTAAGCTGTGTTGCACTAAAAAATAGTAAATATGTCCCTTAGAGAAGTGTACGTCTGGCCTGCTCACCCTTAACCCTTCTCCTTTCACACAGTTGGTGGCAATTAAATTAAAAAATATGTGTCAATGTTCTCTTCTTACTTTAACTCCTCTCGTCTACCTTGCCCCTCCCTGTTGCCCTTTCTACATCTCTCATTATCTATGTACCTTCATCCCCTTTCTTCATCTCAATTCTCACTACCTGAGCTCTCTCTATCTCATCTTGTCTACCCTAACTCTGCCGGAATATAACTCTACATCTATATCTATCACCTCTGATTCCCTTTCTCTAGCTCAGCTCTCTCTCGTGCATCCCTCTGTACTACACTGCTTTCTCATTAGACCTCTGTGACATTTATCAAAAAGTCATGTAACACATCAAGACAATTTGCTTTGCTGCATTGTGTGACAGGGAGAGAGCAGAGATGAGCCATGTCCACTATGAGATGGTGCACTCTTGCTCTCTCCCTCTGCAGGTGCACTGACTGCTGCCCAGCACCAATGCAGGCACCCTTGACCCATGGTGCAATACTGCCTACATTGCAAGCAGGGTTGTTTTTGTTCAGAAAGGGACAACTTCCTGCACAAACGTCTTTGCAGCATAGGTAGAAAGATGAAATAGTGAGGAGAAAAAAATATATTTCTCCTTGTTGTGCCTCTGTTGGGAAGGTATTCCATTTTGATGCAACCAGGTTTACTAACCTTAGTAAATATGAGATTGCATCAAAATCCAAGGGTGGATGCATGGTAATGCCCATGCTACATCCATTGAGCGCCTTCCCAATGCAGAGTAACTTAAGCCCCTGGGTTCCAAGGATGTAATGGTTACGTCCAGTGGTACGGCGCTCGTGTGCCACGGATGTAACCATTACGTCCTGGCACCTGCCCTCAGGGGAAGCGCTAGCGCTTCCCCCAAGGGCCTGGGGGCAGGGATAAAAGGGGAATCGCTTCCCCTTCCAATCTGAAGACGCCCCCATCACTCTGGATGCTTGCTTTTCTCTTCCGATCGGGGATAGGGGAGATCGGAGAGGCATCAAAGGAAAGGACAGGCTTTTCCTTTCCTTTGATGTCTTTCTGAACATTTCTGCAGCATGATCTCATAGCGATCGTGCTGCTGAAATGCCTACTGGACACCAGGGATTTTCTTTACATTATGTAAGCAAAAAAGGGGAATGGCCCTTTGGGCAAGGGACGCTCCCCTGGAGGCCTAAGTTATTTTAGGCCATTTCTGCCCCCGTTGGGGGCAGATAGGCCTATTTTTATTAGGCCAAACCACTGGACACCAGAGATTTGTTTTTTTAATGCCAATTTCACGCAAATGAGCGACCCCTTAGGCAAGGATTGTTCCCCTGGGGGGCAATTTTATTTTAGGCCATTTCTGCCCCCCTTGGGGGCAGATTGGCCTATTTCTATTAGGCCATTCTGCCCCCAAGGGGGCAGAAACCACTAAGGCACCAGGAATTGGTGTGAGTGTGTGTGTTGTGTTTTGGAAGGCAGCCCCTTGGGTAAGGGTCGCTCTCCATGGGGGCACATTACTGTTGGCCATTTCTGCCCCCCTTGGGGGCAGATCGGCCTATTTTTGTGAGGCCCACCTGCCCCCAAAGAGGGCAGAAGGCCCACTAGACACCAGGGAAGATTTTGTTTAAAAAAAAGAGTGGGGGTATTGCCATATCCCCACCCCAAATAAATGGGGACAAATGGGGAACTTACCGCCGATCCACTCCCCGGAGGGGGAGGGGGGTGCAGAAAGCCTACTAGATGCCAGGCAATTAAAAAAACAAAATAATGGAGTGGTGGCTACCGAACAGTATGGGCATGGTTATGCCCCCACCCCAACTTCTTTCAACGGCAAGCAAGAGGACATTTGATTATTTGGGGTTTTGGTTTTACATTTGGGCCATGAGAGAACTCTCAACATTCAACTCTCAAAATTGTCTCACTTGGAATGGTGAGGGCTGCACTTTTTGGACTTTGCGATGCTGCCATCTAGAAAAATCGACGAGACCTAGACACATCTGAAAACTAAACTTCTGGGTGAGTCCAGGGTGGTGTGCTTCACATGCACCCTGCACCATTTTCTTACCCACATAGTCCTGCAAAACTCCAACTTTGTTTGAAATCACACATTTTCCCCATATTTTTGTGATGGATCCTTCCGGAATCCACATAATTCCTACTACCCAGCATTGTCACATCTATACCGATAAAAATTCTGCCCCACTTGTCAGCCTATAAACTTTTTTTTCCAAACTGCCATTTTGAACCCGCTTTGGTTCCCCCTCAATTTCGACATGTTTTTAGCTTTTCCCTGTCACAAGCATTTGCCCCACCTACACAAGTGAGGTATCATTTTTATCAGGCGACTGAGGGGAACATTGAATGGTAGGAAATTTGTGCTGGTGCGGTGATCACACACATAAATGTGGGGAAAATGTGATTTTTTTAGCTAAATTTGAGGTTTGCTGAGGATTCTGGGTAAGAAAACACTAGGGGATCCATGCAAGTGACACCTCTCTGGACTCCCTCGGGTGTCTAGTTTTCATAAATGTCTGGGTTTGGTAGATTTCCCTAGATGGCTGCTGAGCCCAGGACCAAAAACGCAGGTCCCCCCACAAAATCAGGTAGCTTTGCAATTGATGATTTTGATGTGTCCACATAGTGTTTTGGGGGCATTTCCTGTCACGGGCATTAGGCCTACCCACACAAGTGAGGTACCATTTTTATTGGGAGCAGTGGGGGAATGCTGGGTAGAAGGAAGTGTGTGGCTCCCCTCAGATTACAGAACTTTGCAGCATCGAAATGTGAGGAAAAGGTGTTTTTTCTGCTAAATTTTGAGGTTTGCAAAGGATTCTGGGTAACAGAACCTGGTGAGAGCGCCACAAGTCTTCCAATCCTGGATTCCCCCAGGTGTCTATTTTTAAAAAATGTACAGGTTTGGTAGGTTTCCCTAGGTGCCGGCTGAGCTAGAAGCCAAAATCCACAGCTAGGCACTTTCCAAAAAACACATCAGATTTCAATGTAAAAATGTGATGTGTCCATGTTGCATTTCCTGTTGCGTGCACTAGGCCTATCCACACAAGTGAGGTACCATTTTTATCGAGAGACTTGGGGGAAAACAGAATAGAAGAGCATGTGTTATTGCCCCTTGTCTTTCTCTACATTTGTTTCATTCCAACTGTAAGACAGTGTGTAAAAAAAGACGTCTATTTGAGAAATGGCCTGTAATTCACATGCCAGTATGGGGACCCCTGGAATTCAGAGATGTGCAAATAACCACTGCTTCTCAACACCTTATCTTGTGCCCATTGTGAAAATACAAAGGTTTCCTTGATACCTATTTTTCATTCTTTATATTTCACCAAATGAATTGCTAAATACCCAATAGACAATGAAAACTCATTGCAAGGGGCAGCTCATTTATTGGGTTTGGGTACCTAGGGTTCTTGATGATCCTACAAGCCCTATATATCCCCGCAACCAGAAGAGTCTAGCAGACATAACAGTATATTGCTTTCACAAATCTGCCTTAGCTGGAAAAAGTTATAGAAGAAAACGTGGACAGAAATCGCTCTTTTTTTCATCTCAGTTTCAATATTTTTTTATTTTAGCTCTTACTTTCTGTAGGACAACCTTGAAGGATCTAAACAAATTACCCCTTGCTGAATTCAGAATCTTGTCTACTTTTCAGAAATGGTTAGCTGTCCGGGATCCAGCATTGGTTTCACATCCATATCTGTCACTAACTAGAAGAAGACTGAAAGCACAAAAAATAGTCAAAATGGACCGTGTCCCAGTAAAATGCCAAGACTTTGTTGAAAAATGTTGTTTTCTGATTCAAGTCTGCCTGTTACTGAAAGCTGGGAAGATGGTGAATTTAGCACAACAAACCCTTTGTTGATGCCATTTTCAGGGGAAAAAACACATGCTTTCTTCTGCAGCCCTTTTTTCCCACTTTGTTGAAAAAAACACGGAAATGTTAGCTGTGTTTCGGCTAATTTCTTGGTCTCCTCCAGGGGAACCCACAAACTCTGGGTACCTTTAGAATCCCTAGGATGTTGGAAAAAAGGACGCAAATTTGGCGTGGATAGCTTATGTGGACCAAAAGTTATGAGGGCCTAAGCGCGAACTACCCCAAATAGCCAAAAAAATGTTTGGCACCTGAGGGGGAAAAGGCCTGGCAGTGAAGGGGTTAAGGCAGCGATTTGTGCTACCTTTCGTTACTCTGGATTTGCCAAGCCACGCACAGCCAGTTAAGATGGCTTAGTAAGTCTCACTTAAGCCCTTGAGTTGCTTTGCGTGATGCAACAGTGATGCAAGGACTTAGTAAGTCTGACCCCCTGTATTTCTCCTCTATCTACTCTTCTTCTCACAGAACGTCATCTCTATCTTTCACCTCTGCCTCTCCCTCCATGTCGCTACTACCTGACCTCGCCCTACCTATCGCAGCCCTTTCTTTTCCTCTTCCTCACCACTCTTTCTAATCTCACTATCTCATGTCTCTCTATTTCACATTTCCTTCACTACCTCGTCTCTTTCTGCCCTCCCGCTTTCTCTCTTACTAACCAAGTTCTCAATTTACCTCACAAACTCCCTTTGCTCTTGTTCTACATCTGTTCCCTTTCTGGCACCTCTCTGAATATCTTACTGCTTTCTGGCTATCTCTATTGCTCTACCTTCTTTTCTCGATAATCATCTCCTCTTTCCGGCTCTTTCTATCTCTCTCTGGACCACCTCCACCTTTAACTCACACCCTTCCCCTCAACTATCTCTTTTTCTACCTAACCATCTCTCCCTTGCACAACTCTTCAGTTCTGTATAAACATTGCCTTTCTGTCTATTTTTCACGGCTCTCAACCTCCTTTTTTTTGCTCTATCCTACATGCCTATTCTCTCTCTTCCTTTCTCTCTTCCCCACTACTCTCTTTACCTCATCCGTGTTTCTACACAAACTTCATTTTTTTCCTCTCTACCTTGCATTTCTTTTGTTTTCCTCAAGGTTTTCTGTCTACCTCTACCCCTTGCTGCCTTTACCTTTCTCTAATTCACCTCTTTTTCTACATTGCCTTTCTTCTTACCTCATCTCTTGGAGTACTGTACTCCTCTGACTCTGAGACAGACTCACTCACTCTCTCTCTCTCTCTCTCTCTCTCTCTCTCTCTCTCTCTTTCTCTCTCTCTCTCTCTCTCTCTCTCTCTCTCTCTCTCTCTCTCTTTCTTTCTTTCTTTACATAAATCTTCCTCTTTCCACATCTATTTATCGTTGTCTGGCTAGCTCACCTCTCTTCATTCACTTTAACCCTCTCCCTACCTCATACATCTTTCTACATCATGTCTTTCTCTACGTCCTTCACCCTCTAACTCAAATCATCGTCTGTTTCCTGCCCCATCCCATTTCCCTTACTCAGAAGGGTCACAAGTAACTGTCTAGTTGGAGAAGTGCACACATATAAATAGGACAAGAGGGAAAGGGAAGAGAAGAGAACTTAGAAGAACTGGGAGATATTAGATTTTTAGCCAATGGAATGGTAAAAATCCTCAGACCTGCAGTTTGATGTTCACTGTTGCAGCAAGAACACAAGTAGTGAACGGGGTTACATTTGTGATTACAAATATTTGGCGATTAAAACTGCAGTTTCAAGTGCTATATGCATGTATCTTATTTTGTAACTGAAGTCCTATTTCTTAGTTGGGTACTTGGGGACAATGTGGTAAGTTAGCTCAGTGGGTAAATTCTTCTCTGCAGAGATCTGTGTTTAAGCAGCAGCTCAAACGTTTGTTTTTGGGGTATGGCAGTCGGTCTAATTAATTCTTCCAAGGTTGATAAAATTACTAGCATTAGAGGTGCTCTAAAAAGAAATGCTACTATTTAAGCATAACTACTGCTTCTATTTGTGATGTAATACCACACTCAGTAAATACCAATGGTGCAGGATGGAATTTACAAGATGTGATATTTACACGTCATTTTGAGTTCTGCACCTCAGAATGGTGGCAAGGTTGAAATACTGCTTTTTCTCTGATTCCGAGGGGCAAAAACTAAAATGTAGCGGTTTTTCCCAAAAAGAATTCCACAAGGTTTTACCTGCCAAATATTGTGTGGGAGGTTGAGGTGCAATCGTCCATTTGCATATGGAACAGGGATTCCTATTGGACTTGCACTGAATCCCTGACTCTGATTCACAGTCTCTGTTCATAGCAACTTCCTGATGTATTGAGGCAGGTCCTACAACCCCTTCTGCTCTGCTAGGAGACAGTGTGACACTTTTGGCGGCCTGATCTAGACCTCACTCTAAGTGTTCCCTAAACCATCCCTCTTCCTGATAATCTCCTCTCAATCTGGGGAATTTAGAGGGGGGTCTTCCGGTATTCAGGTCTGCCAATTAACAATAAGCCTCTTCCTAGCTGTACCAGTGCTGGACTCTCTTAGCAATAGGTCAACGTGATCTTCTGCTACAGCGTCTTTACTCAGACTGCTGCCTGGATCACTGCATGCTCAGGATCCTTATGGTGTTTCAGTGGGCTTGTAGCTTACCACTCCACTACATATCCTAGCATCTATCGTGCCACTCCTAACTGAAACACTCAACTGCACAATGAACACACCTAAGGTGGTTAGCCAATGCTTCTCGCTGGAACACATCCCTGAATTCCGGGATACTATTCGTTCCTATAAGTGCCAGGGAAAGTCTTCGTACTGACCAAGTCTGGCCTAAACATCTGCATGCCAAGCACAGCCATGCTGCAGGACTCCTGTGGTGCCACTTCTGGCTGAACTGCTCATCTACTTGCCCAAGGCCCGCATGGTGCTGCACCTGGCTTATCTGTCTACATGACTGGGTTTCATATGGTGCCACTCCTGGCTAGTCCATCCCAAGCACACATAGTGCTGTTATCTGGGCCAGGCCAGTGGCCTCATACCTTGATCACTCCTGCGCATATCCTTGGCTCTGGCCGTGCTACTTTCCAATGCACTCCTTCTGCACAAGTCCAAAGATTCTCACAGGATCATTTATCCGTTCGGCTGCGGCATCTGTGGTGCTGCCCCTTTACAAGCCCAGGATGATGATGCTTCGCTTGTTCACTCATTTACGTGCCCAGGGCACTTCAATCCCAAGACTCTTATTGTACCAGTCTTGGCAGGCCCATTCTTCAACATGCCCAGTACCCAGTGAACCTCTTCTCTACACACCCTGACATCCTCAGTGAATCATTACTTCTTGTGCCCAGGGCACTGATACAGCGTTCCGTACTAATAATTTACCTGTATTTGGACGCTCTTTAGGCCGATGAATCTTTTGGCTAAGTGAGACCCTCTCCACCCTTAATCAGTCGATTTCATTAAATCAATAATCAATAACGAACATAAGCAATACCCTGATCAACATAACACTTAACAATTAATCCAGAATACATTTCGGCGAACCCTGACCTTTCAGTCAGGAATAACCACACCAGTTTATTCAAAGTTAGTGAATTTATTTCCCTATATTAACAAAGCTAGCACAATATAGATGTGTCTCAACACCAAATGATAAACATAAATGAACATTAATAGCTGTCCATAGCGGCGAAACAGGTGCAATCTATGCAGCATTTGAATAACAAGGCATTCGATAATAGCAATGCAAATCACTAATACTATAATCTGTAATGAACTAATTGCATACATTTAGTCAGCATAACAAGGTCTCAAATTGCATCGTGCAACAAAAAGGAATCCTCATCTAACCTCAAATTAGCATCGGCATGTGGGGCTTCATGCGAAAACAATTTAGCTACATCAATTTGGAAAAACTCCTAACTAGGGATCTTATCAAAATCAGCAGTTGGTTACCTAAAAGAAACACAATGCAATTTTACAATTTCCTTTCATATTTACCAATTACGATCAGCATACAAGGAAGTCTTCGTCTCACAGGTACCGTTTCTCGATCAGCATGGGACGGGGCAAAGGGGCAAGGTGGACGGGGCAATTGCCTCACGGCGGCAAGGTAAAACTACTACTTCATGCAAGGGATCAAAGTTAAGGTCTCTAGGGCAAGAATCATTTAAAGTCTCTTTCTCTCGATTAGAGAAAGCATCAAAGTCGCTTTCAAAATGGCGTCGCAGCAAGGTGGGCCATAACTGCAATGTCCTGCAAAATGGCGGGTATCGGGCTGGTAATGGCTGTAATGGCTGCAATGGCTACTTTCTTCTCGTGCACCTGGTTTAAATAGACAACAGTTCAAATCCAGTAGGGTCTTCCATTGGAGGGTTCATAGGTTGGCTTCAAATTGTCCAATCAAAAACAACAGTTCTCAAGCTTTTACTTAAGCATACATTATCCTTGGAGACGGGTACGCAAGTTGCAACATTTTATACCAATTAACTCACTTTCAGAGCTTCCATTGTCCGCACCTGCAGATTGACCTTGGAGTAAAGAGAGAAATATGCCAGGCAGGCACGAAACCTTAAGATAAGCATGTGAACGATCTCAGTGGAAAAGTACAGCTTCAAGCAAAAATACACGTTTATTAGCACATTGGAAAAATACGAGCATCTAAACCGTGAGACCAGGCAACTAGCCCGAAGCCTGCACTAAAGTAATGCTAAGCTAAAACATTTCAAACAAGCAAATCATAGCACACGTTTATGATTATGTCGGATTAATGCACTTCTAATACATCACGTTATATAAAGCACGCTTATAAATGTTGGCAAACTACTCTGAGGGCACATTTTGTCCCCGTACAATCTTTATTAGTTCGGCTAAAGTCACACATGATTATTTCTCTCTACGTTTATGCGTCAATAAATGTAAAACCTTCATTTCAGCTTCATCAATCCCTCCTCTGATGACTACTTGTCATCACACAAACTATTCCCACAAATTTTATTCCATTAAAATTCTGTCAGTTCTCTTTTCCTTTTAATTCCCCTAGTTTTTGCTTTATATTCTTCTGCCATTCTTTTCATCATTTTCTCTTCCTTCCTCCTCTTAATTCTTTCCATTATCATTATTATTCCCCTTTTTATTCCCCAAATTCCAAAAATGCAAATTAGAACTATTAGAATTCCCTGTATTATTTTTAGCAATATTCCATTCCAAATGCCCCCAATCCAATTTCCCACTGAAGCAAGTCCTTTTCCAACCTTCTCCCACACTCCTGGTTCTTTCAGTTCCTTCAAATCTGCACTCTCTTTTGTTAGATTAGCAAGCATAGTTTTAATCTTCACACTATTGTCTGGAATATACGTACAACAGTGTCGTGCACCAAGCATTTTGCAAACGCCGCCATCCTTTGCTAAAAGAATGTCTAAAGCAAGCCTGTTTTGAAGAGTCATAGCTCTTTCCGCTGCAAGTTCAGCATCTATCAGGATTATAGCACCTGAAAATTTTGTCAACATGTTATCCACTATAGTAGACAACTTTCTTATTTTGATGGAATTCAACACAACTCCTAATGAAGGAATCATGGCTCCAAATATATCTCCTACCACAGCAGCTGCGGTCTCTCTTTTCTGAATACGATGGGATCCAGATGTCTTTTGAATCATCGATGGGTCATCCAGTTGATAAACCTTTGGGAACACTATACCCAAATAACATCTCCCCCACCATCCCTTTCTAAGACGATAATAGCCATTATACCCACAAATGTAATATACACCTGGAATGACAGGGTCAAGTCCGTTCATCATGAATGTCCATTTGGCCTTAAAGATAAACGTATGTTTACACTCACTCGCTCCTACGAAAATGTTGTCATAATAAGATTCACCTCGATATATACAAAATTTCCCTACATGCCAAGCATCTAAAGCTATTCTCCCTTGTGTCTTTATTGCGGCAAAATCATAATTATCTAATGAAGTCCTCTTATGTAATTCCTTTTCTAATTTCGCATTCATGTGTGCCCTTCTATCATCTGTGCGATCTAAAAAGCTTATTTCTACTGCAGAGAGCGAGCAGGTAAGGTTTTCCCTATGAGCGTGAGCCGTTTCAAAAGGTTGCATTGGCTCGAAAAATTCCCTCATTATTTTAGCATCCCAATCTTTAGCAATCTGGCTTAGCTGCGCTATTATAGAAACATATGCAAAGGTAACATCATAATTTGAGTAAAAATACTGTATGTTAGTTTGACCATAAAATCTAGACATTACTATACTACATGTAATCCCGTATGTAAGAGGCATGTGGTGATAAGTCACCCCTTCCTTTACTGATGTCGGTATCTGTGTACACACATAACAATCTTTCGCATCAATAGTCTCAACATATTCTGTTAATAAGCGATAGAAAACGTTATACGAAAGCTCTTTCTTATCATGCAAGTGTCTCTCATCTAATTCTAGTCTTTTCAGTGCAGTTAGTTCAGTGACAGTAACAGGAGCAAAAGTAGAAGCATCAATTCTCTCATTCTCACCCTTTCCATGCATTGTAAGCACTATTGCCATTATTATTAGTACACATGCAATTATCAAGCCTATACACGCATATTTACAATATTTCTTTCTACTTTTTTTGCGTCATTATCTGTATAGAATCAGAGAGCTAGAAGCACCTATAAAGAAACTATTTGGCAATTCAGTTACGAAGCTGAACGAGCGCAATGTTCACACCGTCTTCTTCAGGAGGCCAGTCACTTATCGGTTAGCAGCATTTGTCTCAATTCGGCAATAACTCAGTCTTTTATCAGTTCAGCAAAAGTCTCATCCGGTTTAGCAATGTCTCAGCTGGTTGTTTGTATCACGTTGGATTGTAGCAAGCAATATCATTTATTACCCTTTTCAATCGACAGAGTCCATAAAACTTTTCTTTTCTATTGGTATCTCTTCTTCTTCGTTCTCGAGGCTAAGAGATACAAACTCGTCAGTCCAATCGTCATGAACTACATATGCCCATTCAGGACCGGAATATCTTCTGTTCGGTATCCTTTTCCTTTTCAGTTTTGCTTCTCTTTTCGATTCTGCTTCGCTGGTACTTTCCACTTTTGTCAAGTCTTTTTCTTCACTCGGGGATGGTACCACAACAGTTACTTCTTTTCTTTTCTCTTTCACTTTTGGCCTTTCTCCGTCGTTCAAACTTTCTTCAGTCCTTTGTTTTCTTGGTGATATACTTAGTCTCCTCTTTGCACCATGTCCATTTGATGGACCTGCAATCTTTTCTGAGGAATCTTGAACCTTTTCGTTCTGTTCTGCCTTGTCCCCTCCTTCTGGGGAATCAATCACGTTCTCTTTTCCTTTTTCTGTATCGTCTGCTTCTGGGAAAGCCTTCCTCTGATCAGGCTCTCCTGCTTTTTCACCTTTTTCGAGCCCTTCGTCACCGTTACTTTCTTCCGGCTCTTTATCACTTTCAGCTGCTTCAGGTTCCTTGTCACCTTCAGCTGCTTCAGGCTCTTTGCTACCCTCAGCTGCTTCAGGTTCTTTGGCACCTTCAGCTGCTTCGTCGCTGTCTGAACTTTCTCCTTGGTCTTCCCCAAGTGAGTTGGTCTCTTCGTCCTCAGAGAATATCTCTCTCTCTTCCGTTCCTGCCTGTTCACTTCCAGTTCTGTTTTGCTCTGTCTCAGCACTCAGCACTGTTTTATCAGGCACTGGCAGTTTCAGCGCTTCAACTTCCTCATCTGTGGGACACAACACTTTCTTTGTGTGACTGGCGTGAATCCAGTTGGGAACCCCCGCACACTTCACAGCAGTAGTTGTCGTCAGGATCACTTGGAAAGGGCCTTTCCAACGGGGTTCCAGACACAACTTCCTCACATGCTTCTTTACCACGACCCAGTCACCTGCTTTCAGTGCGTGTCCTGGACCTTGGATCGGTGGTAAGGTGGTTGCTTCCACCTGGTGAGAGAAAGAGCGAACCACGTCAGCCAGACCCTTGCAGTAGTCTAACACCATATCATCTGTAATATTCAAAAGCGCGTTTGCGGGAACTGCAGGAAGTCTCATAGCCCTGCCCATGAGAATTTCATGCGGAGACAATCCAGTCTTTCTATCAGGGGTGTTTCTCATTGACATTAGCACCAAGGGCAATGCGTCAGGCCATTTCAAATTTGACGATGCACATATTTTTGCCATTCTTGATTTCAGTGTACCATTCATCTGCTCCACCAGTCCTGATGCTTCAGGGCGATAGCTACAATGCAGTTTTTGCTCAATGTTCAGGGTTTCGCAAAGTAACTTTATCACCTCGTTATTGAAGTGGCTTCCCCTATCTGATTCTAAAGAGATCGGGAATCCGAAACGTGGTATCAACTCTCTCAACAATAGCTTTGCAACTGTAAGGCTGTCATTTCTACGTGTGGGGTATGCCTCAATCCAGTGACTAAAAATGCACACAATCACCAACACATACTTCAGACCTCCATGCACAGGCATCTCAATGAAGTCCATCTGCATTCGACTAAACGGGCCACTGGCCCTGCCAATGTGGCTCGCGTTCACAACCGTTCCCTTCCCCGGGTTCATCTGCTGGCAAGTGACACATCGATGGCAAACTGCTTCTGCAGCTTGACGAAATCTGGGGTTAAACCAATCAGTTTTGAACAATCTTATCATGGCATCTCTCCCTAGGTGAGCCTGCCCATGATAGAACCGCGCAAGCTGTGATAAGAGACTATTTGGCAAAACAAACTTTCCCTCATTTGAAACCCATAACTCGTCTGGTCTCTTTATACATTGTGATTTAATCCAGGAATCTCTTTCATCCTCCCTGACGTTATTCTGTAATGCTTTTAATTCATCTATTGTATCTACGACCTTCAAGGCAAATGCTTCAGCTGGTTCGAGTTCTGGCTCACTTATCGAATTCCATTCATCTCTGAGTAATATACAGTTCAAGGCACAAAATCTTGCGACTTGATCCGCATATGCATTTCCCAGAGAAACATAGTCCTGTCCTTTCGTATGAGCACTACACTTTACCACTGCAACTTCGGCTGGCATTTGAATGGCGTGTAACAATTCCCTTATTCTTTCCCCATTTTTCACTGGGGATCCTGAAGAAGTCAGGAAACCTCTCTGTGACCATAGTTGTCCAAAGTCGTGCACAATCCCAAACCCGTACTGACTATCAGTGTAAATGGTGACTTTCATCAATACAGACAGTTGACATGCTCTTGTAAGGGCTACAAGTTCTGCTACTTGTGCGGAATAGACTCCTTGAAGCCAGCCCGCTTCCAAGACACCTGTTACAGTACATACAGCATATCCTGCTTTCAAAATTCCCATCCCATCTCTTAGACATGAACCATCAACGAAAACAATTTGGTCATTTTCATCAAGCTTAGTATCCTTAATGTCAGGTCGAGGTTTTGTGCAAAATTCAGTCACCTGAAGGCAGTCATGCTCGACGTCTTCAGCGTTCTCAATTTCAGCATTTTATCCAGGAAGCAAGGTTGCTGGATTCAACGTAGTGCACCTTTTCAGCTGCACATTCGGTGAGCCCAGAATTATCGTTTCATACCTTGTGAGTCTTGCTCCAGTCATGTGTTGCGTTCGGGAGCGGGTCAAAAGTATCTCAACTGAGTGAGGGACCATGACTGTTACTGGGTGTCCCATCACTATTCCTTCACTCTGAGTGAGGCTGATACCAACTGCTGCTACGGCGCGCAAACACCCTGGAAGTGCTGCTGCGACCGGATCCAAAGTAGCTGAAAAATACGCTACTGGTCTGTTTATGCCACCATGGGCTTGAGTCAAGACAGACAAAGAACATGCATCACGTTCATGACAAAACAATGTGAAAGGCTTTGTGTAATCAGGCATACCTAAAGCTGGAGCCCTGCACATGCATTCTTTCAATTCAATAAAAGCATCCATCTCATCTCCTTTCAGCTCAATTTGATCCAATGCATCCTTCTGGGTCAATTTCAGTAAAGGCTTTGCTAGAGTCGAGAAGTTGGGAATCCACTGGCGACAGTAGCCCACCATTCCCAAAAACTTCCTCACCTCCCTCCTTGTCTTTGGTGGACTCATTTGAAGTACACTCGTTATTCTTTCCTTCATTATTCTCCGTGACCCTTTCTCTATCTGGTGACCCAAGTATTTCACTTTCTTCTGACAGAACTGCAATTTGGAAGGAGACACCTTGTGTCCATTCCTTCCCAAATGGTTCAACAGAGCAATGGTATCGGCTGTGCAGCCACTTTCTGTCTTTGATGCAATCAGTAAGTCATCAATGTACTGTACTAGGGTTGATTCGAATGGCAATTCTAATGCTTCCAAATCTTTCTTTAGAATCTGATTGAATATTGACGGTGACTCAGAAAACCCTTGAGGAATTCGACACCAACTGTACACTCTGTCTAAGAATTTGAAACAAAAGAGGAATTGGCTGTCCTCATGAAGAGGCACCGAGAAGAATGCTTGTGACAAGTCGATGACTGAGAACCACTCGGCATCGCAAGGGACTTGAAACATTATCACAGCTGGATTTGGTACGACAGGGCAACACTTTATTATGATGTCATTTATTTTCCTCAAGTCCTGCACAATTCGGACCTTTCCACTTGGCTTTATTAATCCCATGATTGGTGAATTACATGGACTGCTTAACACTTCTTTCAGTACTCCCTGCTTTACAAATTCGTCAATGAGTTGGGCAACTTTCATGAGGGTGTCTTGTGCCATGTGGTATTGTGGGGTCTGGGGAAAGATTGCATTGGGCTTTACAGTCACTTTCACTGGTTCCACTCCCTTCATCAATCCCACCTCTTTCCCTGTCATATCCCACACTTCCTTTCCGACTGTTTCCCGTAATTCGGCTGGAATATCTTCTTCAGTTATCATCGGGAAAAGGCAAATCAGAGGATACTCTTCATCGACAGTTTCCATCTCATCCCCCTTTACACTGTCCTCTTCTTCCCCATCACTGCTCGTCTGTATTTTTATTCCCTCGTTCGAACACATAATCGAACAACCCAATTTGCACAACAAGTCTCTCCCTAACAGTGCTATCGGGCTTGAGTCACATACCACAAACTGATGTACCCCTTGATAGTTACTGATGCTGACTGGTACCGGATCTGTTATTGGGTTCGTCAGGTGCCTGTTTGCTACTCCCACCACTTGAACTGTCCTCCCTGAGAGTGCCAAATTTGGTACTTCAATGCTCTTAACAGTTGAACGTGTTGCTCCTGTGTCAACCAGGAATGAGACACGATGACCCATTACTCTTCCCTCCACGTACGGACCCTTTTGATCAACTTCCAAGGATGCTGCAAGCACACAATCTCCTTCTTCTCCTGAACTTTCACTCTCCCACACATTATTTATTCCACTCTCACTGTGTAGTGGGAACTGTTGTACGGTGCCATTTGTACTCATTACCTGACCCGAGACCTGTGGAGGAACCATCACTTGCTGCTGACTCATTGGTGCCAAAGTTATTTGCATTTGCTGATTAGGTACCATGGGAAACTGCTGTTGCATTGGCTGCATTTGCGTCACCTGCATACGAGGCATCTGCATCTGCTGCGGCTGCATAGGTTGTAATCCCTGCAACTCATTTACGGTCTGAAAATTTGGGTTTGGACCTCTCATTTTCGGTCCCCTCATTGTCTGAAATGCATTGACATCATTGTTTTGCTGACCAACACCTGCACCTTCCTGCACCACCATCGGGCACTCGCGTTTCCAATAACCGACAATTCCGCACACGTGACATGGCATCACCTTTTTCAATGCCTGCACACCATTCTGAGTCACAACAGTGTTCAAATCCGGACCATTATTCACAAAACTTCCTCTGCCTCTGCCTCTCGCCTGTGGCTGAAACGCCATGTTTCCCTGCAACTGCTGCTGCGGTTGCGGTACCTGCTGTTGGAACCCTTGCAACCCTTGCAAACCTTGCAGACCTGTCTGAGCTGCTTTAAGTTGCATCATCATCACCTTCTCTTTCAACTTTTTCTGTTTCACTTCAATTTCGTCGCTACAGTATTTCGCATAATTCAACACCTCATCAATCGGTTTCGACTGCCAACAAATCAAATGCGACTTTATCATCTGACTTATCTCTGGTCTCAGCCCTTCCACAAATCTGAACACAAAATGAAGCATGTCCTTCGCCTCTATTGTTTCCGTGCCGCTGTAGTTCTTAAACGCCTTCAACAACCTCTTATAGTAACTATGAATCGACTCTTTAGCCTCTTGGGCAGTTCGATCGATCTTCTGCCAATCCACATTTTTCGCGGCCACCTTCGTCTTCAAATGCTCAATCACCTTATAGTACAGGCTCATCACCATAGGTGATGGTGCACCCGTCTCCCTGTCTCTTTCTGGCTCACTTATCGGCCAACCTACAGCTCTTTTGCAATCCTCCCACAAATCTGCCGGAACCACAATCTCAAAGAGAGTGTTCAGGTCTTCCCAGAGGCATTTTGCAAGCTTCACAAACCTGTCAGTCTGTTGATACCATTCAATCGGTTTCTCTCTCAGTTTGGGAAAATCATCCGTAAAAAAGACTGAATGTCGCTTCTGTGCCATGGTACATGTATTAATTTTCCCCCTGCTGTCTCCCTCATTGGTAACATGGTTACTGCATCACTACTCTGCGGTCTTTTCTCGTTGAGCTCTGAGACACTGTCTTTCCTCTTTTCCTTTCTCTTTACCCATCTGCTTTCCCATTTATCTAAGCACCTCCACACTTGTGCACTCTGCAACAATTCTCTAAGTTGGGCCCTCATGCCTGCTGACCTCATGTGTTCAAAATCTGTGGTCCCAAAATCCAATCTGTAGCTCCTGCTCAAGTGTTTTGTCTTGTCTATATCCACCCCGTTTTTGTCAGCTATTTCCTGCAAGCTTTTATGTACCTTATTCACTTCTTTCGTAATCCTGGGACATAGATACCTCAGCTCTTCTTCCGAGTAGGACTCTAACCTATTCACACCCATAGTCCCTTCCACCAATTCTTGTGCTTCCATGTTCAACCTGACCCTATTCAGATAGTCTTCTCCCTTCCCACTGGCTGAGCTTTGTGTGGAATTCAGACTGTTGAACCACTGTGTCAGCTGTTGCGCATTCAACCCCATAAGTGTAGCATTCACATCGACTGCCATTGATGGTTGCGGCAACTTTTCAGTATTCGATGACAGCGGTATCACCAGTGGGGGACTTGACCTCACCAGTGTTGACTGAGCACCTATGGGACTAAACTCCATCAAGGACCCAGATCCATTTGGCTGAGCCGCTATAGGGGTTATCCCTGGAGTGTTTTCTATGCACCTCCTTTCGGTCCCATTCTGCAGCATTGATCCCTGACCGTTCATACTTAAGTTAGGCTGACTGTACAGAGGTACCGGTGGACCTACAGTAATGGGTAGCGATATCGCATCTGGGTTTTGTCCATTTCCCATGTTCTGAGACATCTTCATTCCCACACTGTGGGTTATCATTGCCGGCATGCCCATCTGACTCCCCGTCATCTGAGCATGTGCTGTTCCCCCCTGCATCTGCTTTTGAGGCATCAAAAACTGGGTTGATTCGGCTTGTGCCAATGTCGGGTTGTGACCATTCTGTACTCCCTTTACGGTTGGATCTAGACTCATTCCTGCACTGTTGTCACTGCTGTAGTACCCTGGCATCTGCGGCTGATAATTTTCTGCTGGTTTCAACATGGGCACATCTGGATATATTCTCCTAACCTGCGGTATCTGCGGGGTGAACAGTAAACTCGGGTCCTTAGACCCCGATGATGCTCCTGAACTCTGAGTTTCACTGTTCTGTACCGGTGCCGGAGGGGCAGAACTGGTACTTGGACCTTGTCCACTCTCCGCATAAGGTGGTGGATAGTCGTTCAGCAATTGCATGATTAACTCCTCATCCTCTAACTCCTCTTCTCTTCTCAACTTTTCCTCGTCCTCTCTATCCTTGGAACACCTCCTGTTTGTCTTACAGGTAGCTTTCTTACCTGTCTCCTCTTCTTCCTTAGTAATTGCGGGAAACAATTTTATCCCCTGCAATACATCTGACCTCCACACCTTCTGTGCATTATCCCACCTAGCGTCCGCTAGTGTCTTTTCTACCTTTCTTATCCTGGTCTCGAACTTATTTTGCTGTTGCTGTCTAGCCATTAGTTCCCAAATTGCTAGAGCCTCAAACTGGGTTGGCCTTGGAGGCACCTTCATGTCGTACATCGCGAATCTCAAATTCTCTAGAATCCTTATATTGAATGTCCCATGGATCGGGAATGCTACGCTCCTATGTTTCTCTGTCAACTTGTGCCATTGCTTTAGCCAAAGGCACGGAGCTACCCCCTTTTCCTCCATTACAATGTAAGCTGGTGTGCCTTCGGGCGGCGTCTCCTCTCCTACGCTCGCTTTAATGTAAGACTCCCCCTTCATCGCACTCTTGAATGCTTTAAAAAATTTCATTTTCTCGTCTTTTATTTCACAAAGTTTGTAATCAATAGGTGACTTTAATTCCCGGAATACTCTTCGCTTGCCTTTCCCCTTCCAATCGAGCCCCACGGACTGCGTCCAATCCGTACGCGACCCTTCTCTGCAACCAACCTATCCCAGCGCGGCTCCTAGTGACGTCACACTCACACACACTGCGGCTGACAAAGCCTCGCGGCTAGTCCTCCTTCACTCAGCTCTTTTCGTAACAACTTCTTGCATGTATCCCGAGCTACCAAAAATATAAAACAGATCTGTTGGTTTACTACAGGAAGGGTAACACAATCGCTTCAGAACCTTAGGGATTTTTCACTAGACTCGGCAGTTATTCCATCTTTCTCGGCCCCCACTTTCGCAAGCAAATCTGACCCGCAGACCTACTCTCAACTTGTCAATGATCTATTCTAGTGCACTTAGAATTTTGTCAAAGCCCGAAGTCGAAGTTTCTTTCACTCCCTTAACACACGTACCGACTCGTTGACCACGCCCGATCAACCTACTAAACCGCCCAGACCACAACATAAAACAACATACTCCGGAGTCTCTTGACCTCGCAGGGCCCGTCTCAACAACAACAACCACGTGGACCTTTTTATGCACAAAGCGCCACACGCACATGAAGTTCGACGACTTCCCTACTCTCACACTCGGAGTCGCACCTCCGTTATTTTCTATGAAGTTCGACGACTTCTCTACTTCTACACTCGGAGTCGCACCTCCGCTATTCTCTAAAATCCTCGCGACCTTTTCACACAATCTGCGGCAATAAGCTGTGCAAGCGCAAAATCCTAACTTCACTCATACCATCACTAGTACCGCCAACGCCGATTCCACACCTCCATTCTCTCCATTCGCAAGCTCCGAGATTCCGGGAAAGTCGCGGTGGACCTAGCCCATCATCATTCTGTCAATCTATTTTACGCAAGAAAAATCTAATTCAACTTCTCGAACGGGGTCTCAAAGGGCGTAACCGTCAATTCAACACCATGTACTTTAAGAGTACGGGGTCTCAAAAGGCGAAACCATCAATTCAACACCATGTACTTTAAGAGTACGGGGTCTCAAAAGGCGAAACCATCCTCTGCTACCATCTACTGATAGAGCGTTCCGTACTAATAATTTACCTGTATTTGGACGCTCTTTAGGCCGATGAATCTTTTGGCTAAGTGAGACCCTCTCCACCCTTAATCAGTCGATTTCATTAAATCAATAATCAATAACGAACATAAGCAATACCCTGATCAACATAACACTTAACAATTAATCCAGAATACATTTCGGCGAACCCTGACCTTTCAGTCAGGAATAACCACACCAGTTTATTCAAAGTTAGTGAATTTATTTCCCTATATTAACAAAGCTAGCACAATATAGATGTGTCTCAACACCAAATGATAAACATAAATGAACATTAATAGCTGTCCATAGCGGCGAAACAGGTGCAATCTATGCAGCATTTGAATAACAAGGCATTCGATAATAGCAATGCAAATCACTAATACTATAATCTGTAATGAACTAATTGCATACATTTAGTCAGCATAACAAGGTCTCAAATTGCATCGTGCAACAAAAAGGAATCCTCATCTAACCTCAAATTAGCATCGGCATGTGGGGCTTCATGCGAAAACAATTTAGCTACATCAATTTGGAAAAACTCCTAACTAGGGATCTTATCAAAATCAGCAGTTGGTTACCTAAAAGAAACACAATGCAATTTTACAATTTCCTTTCATATTTACCAATTACGATCAGCATACAAGGAAGTCTTCGTCTCACAGGTACCGTTTCTCGATCAGCATGGGACGGGGCAAAGGGGCAAGGTGGACGGGGCAATTGCCTCACGGCGGCAAGGTAAAACTACTACTTCATGCAAGGGATCAAAGTTAAGGTCTCTAGGGCAAGAATCATTTAAAGTCTCTTTCTCTCGATTAGAGAAAGCATCAAAGTCGCTTTCAAAATGGCGTCGCAGCAAGGTGGGCCATAACTGCAATGTCCTGCAAAATGGCGGGTATCGGGCTGGTAATGGCTGTAATGGCTGCAATGGCTACTTTCTTCTCGTGCACCTGGTTTAAATAGACAACAGTTCAAATCCAGTAGGGTCTTCCATTGGAGGGTTCATAGGTTGGCTTCAAATTGTCCAATCAAAAACAACAGTTCTCAAGCTTTTACTTAAGCATACATTATCCTTGGAGACGGGTACGCAAGTTGCAACATTTTATACCAATTAACTCACTTTCAGAGCTTCCATTGTCCGCACCTGCAGATTGACCTTGGAGTAAAGAGAGAAATATGCCAGGCTGGCACGAAACCTTAAGATAAGCATGTGAACGATCTTAGTGGAAAAGTACAGCTTCAAGCAAAAATACACGTTTATTAGCACATTGGAAAAATACGAGCATCTAAACCGTGAGACCAGGCAACTAGGCCGAAGCTTGCACTAAAGTAATGCTAAGCTAAAACATTTCAAACAAGCAAATCATAGCACACGTTTATGATTATGTCGGATTAATGCACTTCTAATACATCACGTTATATAAAGCACGCTTATAAATGTTGGCAAACTACTCTGAGGGCACATTTTGTCCCCGTACAATCTTTATTAGTTCGGCTAAAGTCACACATGATTATTTCTCTCTACGTTTATGCGTCAATAAATGTAAAACCTTCATTTCAGCTTCATCAGCACCTATGGCGCTTCACTGCTACACCCCATATGCCAACCCGAGAACAATATTGCTCAGTGCGGACACCAGCCATTTGCATCACTAAACCTCTTTCTTCAGCAGCCTACATCAGCTTCATGGGGAGGCCAAAGCCATACCTAAACTGGCGCAGTTCACCTGCACGATTACTTGCACCAAGACACTGACATCCTCACATCAGCACATTCACCCAGTTGAGCGAAAGACCTGCCACGGCCACCTGCTGATCAGCATCACACAGACCTGTGAACATATGGGACCGCGCCCTCCCCAGAGCTCCTGGGATTCTACCAGCCCTTCTGCTCTCATGATTGTTAGCAGTAAAAAACTGTTAAAAATAGTTGCTAAGCGTTCAAGGATGTCAGTTCCAGTCGGTCAGGGGCACCAACTGGCCTTTGTCAGGTGCCGTGGCAGGAACGGAGGGACTGAGTGGCGGGGTCTCTGTGGCTGGGGAATGACTGTTCGGAGGGGCTTGCCGTGAGAGCGTTGGGACAGGTATCGGGGTTTGCTTGTAGATGGTGTTGGGGGACAGTATATAGCTCGTTCGAATGTCGGATATGCGGTCGGAGGGGAGGGGGGCACCCGATGTTTGCTTTACGGTGCTGTTTGGTTGTTTTGATGAGACCATCTGATTTCTCCCGAGGCTGTGGGAATGTGCGCATGTGCGATGCAGTGCTCCTGAGTCTTTGCTCTTTGTTACAAGCTATATTGTGTACATGTACCGCCTTTTACCAGTTCCCAATGTTTCTATTACTATCAGCATTGCTGTGATAAAATAATAAAGACATTTAAAATAAAAGAACCATGTTTACATTCTGTGGTGTCCACTCACGGCTCATCCCCTAGGACCCTCAGCAGCAAGTAGGCTGCTGATGAAAAGTAGGGCGAGGGACAAGAGGTCAACACTGCGATGTCATGAAGTGTCAACATTCATAATGCAATTCTCGGCAAGGAAAAAAATAATAGACTATGTTGTAAGTTGATCTGCCTCTTATTTGCAGCTACACATTGCCAATACTCATACATACAAAAAATAACATCACATCTCTACTGGATGGACGTGTGCTTTACAGAAGAATGGGATTATGCTGAATCTTAGTGACAGAAATCTAATTGTATTAAAAAAACGCTCATTTTATTTGTATCATTTTGTCCAGCACTAAACTAGCGTTTAGAGCACAAATTACTGAATAGAGGCAGATTGATTTAAGCAATTTGCACTTATTTAATCTACTGAAGTTCCTCACTTATCTGTATACAATATTCTGTTAATTTCTTTCTTTGAATCAATATTTGTCTCATATGAATGCTGGACAAAAGGATAGAAGGACTTTTTCCCTTTTTAGGGTCGAGCCTGCATTGCATGCGCTGCGCATGTGTTTCACACAGCGAGACGCTTTAGTAATTAAAAAGGGCTCGGAGCCCTGTCCATGTCACGTCAGTGTCTGTCATTGGCTTGTGGGCTTGCCTGTTAGAATCTGCTTGATTTGATTAGTGGAAGGCAAGCATATGTCATGCCTTTTACAGTGGTTAGCCCTCCTCGAACCCATCGACCAAGTACTGAAAACATGTGAGGCTCGCTGTTTTCTGTCCGGCTCGTGCACTACTTTTTATCTATTTTCCCAGCGCGATCTCGCTTGGCAGAAGTCGAGTGCTTGACATAATATCGTCCCTGTTACACAGTTAATTGCGCTTTTTCGGTTACGTACATAAATGCACTTTTGCCGATAGGTTTCATTATCAGTGAAGAGTCGGGTTAGGAGTTTACAACGCTATCAGCTGTAACACTAGCAAACGCGAGACCCGTTGCATTGCAAATGCTTGTTAGCTTTGTGATCAAAATTGCATTTTAAATTATAGATAATTTAAGTTATAACGTGTTCACATCATAAGGAAACAGAATAACCTTTTTGTAAGTAGGATTAAGCATATTGTCATTCATCTGTAAAAACACACTAGGGTCTATACAACTACATGTTATAGTAACAATTTTGTAGCGCATAAACAATGGTATTGTATATGGCGTGTGGTATTATGTATCAGCAAATAGCAGGCAAATTACTTTACGACTTAGTTTATTTTTACCTGCAGAGAAATACACTACAAACATTGCATACCTCCCTATGCCGTCTGCTGTTACAGGGGACTCTCTAATCTGGGGGTCAAAAGCCCCTTCACCATGCACCCCTAAAGTTATGGTGACTGGACGTCGGTTCTTGCGTTATTAACAAGGTTCAAAACTAGCTTTACAACCAGGTCACCATTGGTCGAAAGATTGACAGCATCCTTGGCCAGTAAAATGGCCAGGTAGAGATATGGCTTAACGTGTGTGATCCTCACCTTTCAACGTCCTTCATATATTATGGAGCAGAGACCTAGGGAACGAAGCACTGAGCCATTCATGATATTATCTCTGGGTGACTTACAAGCCACTCTCCAGGCAGGCCTGGATCTGATGTCATCTAATTGCAGCCTCACTCGCCTCGGTGTTTGGATTACACGGGTAGCCCTGGAGACTGCGGCTTCCCAGAACACATCAGCAGATGGTGTCAATAACTACATGTCCTCCTTTGTCCCTGCGGCCGTGTATTGTGCCTCAGTCCGAGGTAACCGGAGCCAGAGCTCACTCTGGGTCACAAAGGATGTAAACACAGCCAAGCCCTGACAAGAGACACCGCCAAGCGCACTCCACCTCAAGGTAGAACGTGCTCCTCTCTCGTTGAGCCAGGTGAGGGTGCAGCAGAGCTGGAATTGGCTGAAATGTACTCATAAAGAACCCACAAATTGGGAGTCAAGGTGTGGCAGAGGAAAAGAGGTGGACTCACGAGGGGTGGAGCTTGAAAAGCAGAGTCTGACAGTCAGTGTATACATTTACTACAAAAAAAGCTGCTGCAAAGAAATTGGCAACAAGGACAAATGTGAGAGTAAATCTGTTCTAGATTACTTAATCGGTCACAAAGACGTTGCATTTTAATATATCCTACAGGGTAAAGACACTTGCTGCAGAGATCATTGCGTGCCCAGCAATTTTGAGGGGATTATAATAGATAACCCTGATGGTTAACGGATCTGGGAGAGTTCTGTGTTTTGTCCAATCACAGTTTTGAAACATAAAGATGCATAGGCGGTTAATGTTCCTGCTGTAAAGCACATCATGTAACATGCAGATCACAGATGGGTTTTTTATTTAGATAGGTAAGTGGGCTACTTCTTTTGACACTGAGGTAATTTCATTATTTCCAGTTCATAAGTTGCAAGCCGTCTAATATAGCACAGCAATCTATTTACCACATCAAAGTAGTGCATGCAAGCTGTAAGTCATGGGTTTATATTTTTTATTTTTTTCTCATTCTGTTATTCTAAGGTTGAAAGGAAGGCTTCCTTTGGGAGATAATAAGTCTTCTTAGTACAGTCAACCACTATCACTGCATCATAATTTACATCCTGACTTTGTGTTCAGCCCAGCCATTCACTCGTAACATATAATATCTACAAATATGGATATGTGACTCCTACACCTTATAACCCTCATTATTTTAAGTAACATTTCCTGTACATTGATTTACACACTTGTATGATTTATTGTGCCTCTGTTTGTCATGTAAAGTACTCTGACACCCTACACTGCAATGAGTAGTGCTATGAAAGAATGAAATAAAAAAGCAGGTGCCATTTAAAATAATATGTTTGTAGTAACTCATACAGACAACCACACCTTCCATTCTTACAGTGCGAGCACAGCTCCCAAAGAGGGAGTTGAACAAAGTTAAACCAACTGGCTCCAAATCATAGTTTCTCTTAAGTACTTGTGACATGATAATAAGCTGCACCCCTTTCTTTTCTTCCATTGCATTGACTCCTAGGTGTTAGGCTTCAGATGGCTCCCAGCCAGAATGATACTTGAACAAAAGGAAGTCTGACATCCCTTTAAATCAGGCATTTGTTATGGCCCAGCTGGATGATAAAATAAAAAATAAAAAACCCTCGCTGGAAGTAGGTTTCTACTCTAAAGGGAATGCAGACAACATGGGGGTGCTGCTGGATTAAGTCCCGGTGTTGAAAAATGACACCAGGACAAGTTCAGCAAGTTTCCCTGGAAAATAGTTACCGGACCCGGTATTCGGCAGGTTCCCTCTACTTTCTACCACTTGGTGCTAAGGTTCTGGTGCATGGGCTCAAATTCATTATTTGCTTCGATGCTTGTGCAGCATATATGGCAGCACGGATCAACTTTTGTTCTAAAAAAGTTGATGTGAGCTTACTTATATATAGTGGATACAGTTTAGTAAATAATGGCCCCATAACCCAAATAGCAAACTCACTTGGCTACATCAAAATCCTTCACTATATGGTTCCCTCATTGTGGAACTCTCACACTCAAACTAAGGCAACCGTAAAACCTCCTACAATTCTGCAAAAAGCAAAAAACTTTCCTTTTCAGCATCTCTCATTGCTAACTATCTGTTCCACCTTATTATGTTCTTAATTCAATGCAATATATTTGGTGTAAGACATTTCCACCTTCCTGAGAGAAATTAGTTTTGCTGAAATGTAACTGTTCACTCGCTTATCCTGTTCCATGTATTGGTTCATTAAGAGCCATTTTCCAACTGGTTCCCTGCAAAGCCAATATCAGATTAGGGTAAGAGCGTGCTATAAGGGTGGTGGGAGGGTCGGTGCTGAGTTCCCACTCACCCCTGCAGGATCACTAGGAATCCTGAGTGCTGACATACCTGAATCAGCCCCCAAAGCACCACTGCACCTACTGGGGATGCTAAAGTAGCTGCAGTTGATTTAGGTTGTCAGATTGCTGAAATGTAGCAAGCAAGGGATCGGGTCCTCCCTGCGTGGCTGCACCACGATGGCTCCCACAATTGAGCGAAAGACCAAAGCTGAGGAAGCCATCTACCAATTCTGGGATTCAGGACCTTTATAGAATCTGGTGCCTGTAGGCCTGTGTAAGTTGGGCCGCTGCAGAAACCGAGAGGTTGAGGCGGCCTAATGGAGATTCGGGGGACTGGGCGGACTGGGCCTCTTCGCTCTGTGGCAATGAGATGGGCACAGCAGTTGAGTGAGTACTGGTCACCTGAAGCAGTTGCCTGAGGCACTAAGATAACAGCCCAGTGCAGGATTCTGCAGATGTTTGTGACTTGTGAGACAGCTGCAACGATGTCTGAGAGCCTGGAGACACCAGATTGTGATGGGCTAGGGGTGACAGCCAATGATAGGCTCAGATCCCCGCTGAGGTCTCAGAAGGCAGTCTGGTGGGAGCGCAACAAGCCCTCCCGCATTTTTCCCTTCTATCGAGAATGGATGGGGCACTCCTCTAGTCCTGATGTCTTGCCATTCACCTGGACTGCCTGAAAGATCACCTATTGGTGGAAAAGATTGGCAAGGGCTTGGGGTTGGACCCAGGCCCTTGTTAGTTCCTGGGATTGGGCGTAGTCAGGGCAATAGAGGGAGAAGGAAATTTACTCTCTAGAAAAGTGCTTCCCAAACCTTTTAAGAACTATGACACACTTTTTAGAACAACAAACGTTTGTTACTCACCTAGTTTTAATGGACATGGGACGGGTGATTATTTTTATTATAATTAAAACATCATGTTTTAGCCCATTGTCATTTACAGACAGTATATTTTCCATTGAAATTGCCACTAAATGTGCACAGGCATACATTTTTACTGATAAAACAGTATTGTACACAAATTATAGTGTTGTGAAATCGGGCTTCAATCAATATTTAATAATTGTGCAGCACCAACTAAAGTGTCTTGATTTGTTCTGATCCTATTAAAATCTTTGTTTCCAGTGCACTACAGGATTACAAAAATTGTGCTTCATTTATTCCTTTTTTAACTGCTGAGTGTGTAAAGTTAATTTACAGGCATTTATATTTTGTTCTGTGTTACAAAACATACACCTTAGAACCATTCCTTTCACACTCCATGTACCCCAGCAAGAATGTGACATAATTCACTTTACCTTTATTTCTCTGACAGCAGATTGAGAGGAGTTTGCAAACACCAGTCACCATCTTACTACACTGGGTGTTCCCGCTGGTGGTGTCTGACTCCCATGAAGCCCTCTAGTGGTGGTATGTGCGGATTGAGGGTCAATTAGAAGACAGACAATTTCTATTCGGCCTATGTTCCCCAGTAGCAACTCCAGTCCATGCTGCATACACTTTGGGATCTTCTGCTGACCCTTCCTCAAGGTGTCCCATGGATAAGAGAGGACTTTAATGTCATTTCTGACCCCATACACCTTGTACCCTCCCCGACTGGGCCGTTGATCGCGTTCCCAGCAGCTTTCTTCCACGGTGGACTTAATGGGGCTTTGTGGCGCATAGATAACTTGGCACCCCCACAGACATGCATACACCCATGCATTGGCAGCACATAAGACCATGTCGCGCATTAACTAGATCTGACTCCTGGCAATGCAACTCATGCAAATTGAGATCCTCCTCAGGGGCATATCATATCATACCCCAGTCCACCTTAGGATAGGCACCCCCATGGTGACTCTGCAACACATATGGCACTCTAACAGCTGGTATCTCACAGACCAAGACTGCTCTGACATTGTGGAAACTGAGATTTGTTAATATTTTGAGGTGAACAAAGGCACAGTGGCATCTGCCGGAACTCTCTGGGTGGCCAGCAAACCTACCCTTGGGGGTTGATTCCGGGGTATGTCCGAGGCAAAGAGGTGCACAAGTTGCCACAGATGATGGCTCTGGAGGCTTAAATCCTTTCCTTGGAGTGGCGGGTGTATCAACGGCTCTCAGCTGACCTGGACTGCAAGTTGACACTGGTGAGGTAAGAGGACTTGGAGGGCATCAACGCAATGTGTATTCAAACAGGAGGATTAATCCAGGAAGCTCCTATACTGGCTAGCCACTAGTGACAGTGCCTCTAGAGTGGTGCCCTCTGTGTTGCCTCTGGGAGCAGGGTCCAGAAGTAGCGCAGATCTTTTACGATTACTATCATGCGCTGTATGCAGAGACACCCAGGCCTCTACGAGAAATTGCACACCCGGTACTTCAGGACATTCCATTGCCCATGATCCCTCCATCTCTGGCCCAGGATCTTGATCAACTCATTTGTTGTTGAGGAGATCCAGAAAGCACTGTCCATCATGGCTCCGGGAAAGCCTCAGATCCCAATGGATTTCCGATTGAGTTTCTCAAATTAGTTAACCTCTCCTATGCCCCCACCTCCTATCGCTATAATTCGAGGCAACGGAATGGGGGTCATTTCCCCCAGAGTTGGACACAACAACTATTGCGATCCCTAAATCAGGCCAGCCCTTGGATAGGTTTTCCTTGTACAGGCCTATCGCCCTTATCAATGAAGATGTTAAGGTATTCGGAAAATTCTTAGCTAATCGGCTCAGCCATACCCTACCCTATCTGGCTCACTCATTTCAGTGTGGGTATATATGCCAAATAGGAGCACTCAACACTGTATCCGAAGGATCCAGATGACCCTCTTCAAGGCTAACCACCCACGAGGTCCTGCGGCACTGCTCCTAATAGAGTTTGAGAAGGCCTTCAACACCGTTGACTGGTCCTCTTGGAGGGGGTGCTGCAGAGAGCAGTACTTGAACCTCACTTTTTTAGACTCATTGGTCTCCTCTAGGCCAGCTTAACTTCCCAGGTTCAGGTTAACAGGATCCTATCACCACCCTTCCCAATTAGTAGAGGCACACACTAAGGATGCCTCTCTGCCCTCTTTTATTTGCCTAGAAGATTGAGCCCTTGGCATACCTCATCTGGTGCATTGATGGTCCTGAGGGGGAACGATCAAAAGAGCAGATAGCGCTACATGCTGACGACATTTTGGTGTTTCTGGAAAACCCACAGTTCTTAGGCTTGTAGCGTTTGGAAATCTTCAGTTTTATGGAGATGCCTCTGGATGCCAGGTCAGTGAATCCAGATCCTTTTTGGTACCTATTGGTGAGGACGAGAGCAGCTGTTCCTAGCATGCCACTATCCTGATACAAAGCCTATCCTTTAAATTTCTAGTGGTCTATATCTCCTGCCTCCCAGATTTGGCCCGGAGCCTTAAACTGACACGTCTGGTTGCCAGGATGAACAGAGATTTGCTGTGTTGGGGCTGTCTGCTTTTGAATATCGTGGGGCGAGTGGCCCTTTTTAAAATTATGATTTTGCTGTGCTTTTTGTATATTTTTTCTAACTTTCCCCACCGGGTCCCAAAGAGGTGGTTTCAGGTACTGACTTTGATGGTTGCCACCTTTCTCTGGGTGGGCGGCTGCCTTCGTGTAGCCTTTGTTAATGGACTACAGTTCCCATATGATGGGGGAATGGCAGACCTTTATGGTTACTACTTAGCTACGCAACTAGTTACAACTAATGACTGGTTCAATGGGAGATGGGATGACCCAACTTATCGGGTGCAACTGGCCTTGCCAGGCCAGGATGGGATACTGGGCTTACCTTATGGGACCCTGATCCCCTGGGCCTTCCCTGACTGTACATAGGTGGTGCCACTGTGCTGAAGGGCAGCACTTCAATTAATTAGCTGGAAGCACAGACTAACCAGGCTGTCCCCACTGTGGCAGGGACATGGTTACACCACACTGCCAGGCTGCAGGGGTATGTGAAGTGGGACATAATAGGCATCATTCATCTTAGAGATGCGTGGCAAGGTGTCAGCGTACAGACATTCCAGGAAATGCAGAAGCAATACCAGCTCTCGCACACAGTTCCACCAGTACCTGCAGTTTCATCATGCCTTGTTATCTAATATTCCCCCTGGTGTACAACTTCCAGAATTCAGTCCCCTTGAGGCTAAGATCTTGATGGGGAGGTTGGGCAAGGTAGCTATAACCCGAATTTACAGATCGCTTATTATTAATTCTCAATAGCGCTTCCCTGGACTACACAGGATGTAGGAAGGCCTGGGTGGGCGACCTCGAAGATGATAATGGCGTGATGCCAGATTTGCCACCAGAGTAGTTGCTATCTCCTGATGCCTCCGAATAGTCCAACTTAACTATTTGTAACTTACGTACACAACTCCCCTGTGGCTTCTACGAGCCAGCAGGGCCTTCCAACCCCCCCAGGGTTGCTTTACTGGGACTGTTTAGGGAAATGGGGGGACAGAGGATGGAGCACACGTTTACCAGGGTGGCAACACTGGTCGTGAAATGTGATATTGCTCACAAGTGAAAATCCCTGGAAACCCAATAGGTGGCGGAGTGGAGAAGGAGGTAGACTGGTGTGCCCAGCAGGAATGGCTTCTATACGAGGAGTAGGGTTGCCCCCACAAACATTTAATGACTGTACTTATGCATTGTAACTACTGTATCGACGTGCAGATGATGGTCATGTTGTACATTGTTGCTGTTGTGAAAATATATACAAAATTGGTTATTAAAAAAACATCAATTTGTCAGAAGACCTAGCCTGACATTTGACCTCTGTCTTTGAAGCACAGTAAATGTGACAAGATAAATAGAGAATGCAAAGGCATCTTTTTGTCATTACTTTCACTTTCACAACTTACAAAAATAAATGGGCTTGTAACCCATCATTGGGTTGCAACCTACAGTTTAGGAAACACTGCTCTAGATATCTGACTCCCTGGGACATAACCTTGGCCCAGAGGGCCGTGACTGAAAGACTCCTGGGCCTGTAACCTGTAAGTGCACTTGATAGATTAGACACAACGGGACGAGTGAAGATAGGATTTTTACCTAGTTTTATTGTTTTTAGTTATGGGGGTAAGAAATGCTTCTGGGATGGAACTGTGGGAAAGGGGCAAGTTGGGTGAAAGGCATTTGGTTTAACGGTTTGATTCCCACTTTCTCGGGTTTTCCTAGTTCATGCACAATGCCTGTTTTACTGAAGGTACAGTTCCTATGGAGACAACATGAGTCACACATATTATCCCCATGTGTGGGCCCGAGGTTCACAGAGGTCAAATGACAGCTGCAATCCCAGCCCCTATACATTTATTAGATTTGCTACCTAACCCACATGTCTGCCTTCAATTTAATGACTCAGAATGTCAATGGTTTGAATGACCATATTAAAAGCGGGACAGTCCTAAAGTTTGTGAAACGGAATTCGCTGATGGTCCTAATGCTACAAGAGACCCATCTCATGGGCACTAATTACTCCTTCCTTGCCCAATATGGCTATGAAAGGGTATATCACGTGGGACTCACTAGCGGGTCCTGATGGGTGGCTATCCTCCTGCATAAACCTTTTTCCTTTGTTATCTGCCAGACTATTTTAAAGCCACTTGGGAGATATGTGGCCCTTGAGGGCTTCCCCAAGAACTGCCAACATAACCTGTTGAGCATTTATGTTCCCCCACTTCTTACTAAGTCTACTCTTGAAGCCATTAGAGGGCTTGTGTTAGGAGTGCCAAAAGGGGTCAACATTAATGTAGGTGATTTCAATTACATTATGAGTGAAGTATACTCCACTATACCCCCTGTGATGAGACACATAGGAAGGAAGGGACTGGCGGAATTAGTTTGTATGACACATGGCAAGTTTGGAATACTCAGGATCTTGTATATACTCATGTCTCAGAAGCCCATAAGTTGATGTCCTGTATTGACTTGCTACTTCTCCCTGCCATTCAATTCCTCCACACAGCAGCTGTACACATCCTACCCCAAGGAATATCGTATCGTTTTGAGTTTTGGAGAGTATGAAGAAGGCTACCAACCGATATTGCACCTGGTTCCTAACTAAAAAAGTATTCACACAATTCCTATTGCAGGAGCTGCAGGCCTTCCTACACTTAAATAAAGAAAAAATGCATTCACTGGCTACCCTATGGGCACATAAGACAGCTACCATGAGAAAGATCACTAGGTCCTATCTGAGAGGTAGGGAGAGTGAAAAAATACAGCCAGTTTTATAAGTTGGAAACACATATTCTTGCCCTGGAATGGGAAAACCATGGACATCAGACTAAGCAGGTGACACACTGGCCCTCATTACAACCCTGGCGGTAAATGTCGCCTACCGCCATGCTGACGGCCGCCAAGATACTGTGACCGCGGCGGTATACCGCTACGGGTATTATGACCCACACAGAGAAATCCACCACTATACAGACACCTACACAAGTCCGCCACACCAAAGGTCAGTGATAAATTGGCGGTACCAAAACCCACACATTACGCCAACAGGAATACGCCCACAGTATCAGGACCCATGAATCACCGCGGTAAACCATTGGCGGTACACACCGCTGCGCTCAAAATACACACATACTAACAAAACTACACCACATTGGACAATTCAAAATACACACACCTGACACATATACACACACCACACCCACACACTCACACCACTATTAAACAGACAACCACATTACCCACAACCCTTTCAATGAAAAAAAAGATTGCCAACAGAGAGAGACACAAGCGAGGAGCACCCACTCAATCTGAGCCACAGAACACCATCACCCATACACCATCCATGCACCTCACAGCACACACCAAAACAGATCAACCCACACATCACCCCACACATCCTCACACATATCACTCACACCACATCCATGGCACCCCAAAGACACCCCAGGTTTTCAGAAGAGGAGCTAAGGGTCATGGTGGAGGAAATCATCCAGGTAGAGAGCCACAGCTACTTGGATCACAGGTACAGTGGACGTCCATTGCTAGGAAGATGGAGCTATGGTGGAGAATCATGGACAGGGTCAATGCCGTGGGACAGCACCCCAGAACAAGGGATGACATCAGGAAGAGGTGGAACGACCTACGGGGGAAGGTGCGTTCCGTGGTTGCAAGACACTAGGTAGCTGTACAGAGGACTGGCGGTGGACCCCCACCTCCTCCCCCACAACTAACAACATGGGAGGAGCAAATCTGGGCAATTATGCATCCTGAGGGCCTCACAGGAGTAGCAGGAGGACTGGACTCTGGTAAGTCAAATCTTTACTACTATATCCCCCCACCCTACCTGCATGCCATCACAAACTCCTACCCCTACCCTCACCCTCATCACTCCACCACCTCACATATACCCCACTATCACAACCCACCCATCTCAATACCAAGCCCGGCATGCCATAACAATCCATGGACCCCCATCACAGACCTTCATGGACACCCATCACCACAGCATGCCCATTAGAGAGAATCACCTAGCCCACAAAATAACCATGCACACAAGGCAAAGCTGAAAGGGCAATCACAACCATACAGGGTGACACACCCATTCACAAGATGGCACACGCAGATACAATAACACTGCATTTTCATCCCCATAGCACCCCTACTCAACGTCACCAGAGAGGAGTTGCCAGCAACATCCAGTCCCCCCCAGAGGAGGCCCAAGGTGATGACAGCAGCTCTGCACGCCTGGATCACGATGACCAACCTGGCCCATAAGGGACCTCTGGACAGTTGGATACCCTGCCACAGTCCCAGCCCACCACAGACCCTCCCCCCTCAGGAAACACCAGCACAGCACCCACCCAGCGGGCCCATGCCACTGTCCCCAGGACACGTCAATCAGCAGTGTGTCCACCACTACAGGGACCCCAGGCAACCCCACAAACACAGGACGATCAGGGGCCTGGGGTCAGTGGCAGTGGGCACACGGTTCAGGGGACAGAGGCACAGGACAACAGGGAAGCTGGGAGGAATGCTGTGTGACAGGGGGAGGACAGGCCCAGGGAACCCACTCTCCAGGAGGCACTCACTGACATCCTGGGAGCACACCACCATTACCAGGAGACCATGGGCCAGATACTGGCCAAGTTGCAGGAGACCCAGCGGCTGCAGGAGGGACAGTACCTGGGGATCAGGGAGGACCTCTACACCATCCTGGTCACTATTGCAGGGGTGCTGGCTGACATGGGCAGCACCATGAGGGAGGCAGTGGCACAACAAAGGGCCCCTGACACTAGCCACACCGAAGAACAGCCCTCCACCTCCGCCGACGCTAGTGGACAGGAGGCCCTGCCACAGGAACAACAGGCCACCAGCACCCCACTCCCTGCAGAAGGAGAACCACCCCGCAAACGGTCCCTGTGATCCAGGCAGAAGCCAGAGAACATTGCCAAGACCCCCGCCAGGAAATAGGACTCTCCTGATTGTCACCCTTCTGTCCCACTCTGTCACCCTGTCCACCTTGAACTGCCATTACTCCCTTCCTATGCCCCATTGGACAATGCATCTGTGAAACTAAGAGACTGGACTCTAACTGGACATTCCTCCACCATCACCCCAGCCCATTGCACATCCCCCTCTATGTATGAGCACTTAAATAAACACCCTTGGAACAAATACAAATCTGGAGTCTGTCAAATGATTGAAATATGTATTAGTACAACATTCTGAAAACATTACAAGTCATATGTACAGTTATCTATACATTGGTATGACCTTTAGTGGGCAGCAGTAAACATACCAGGAGCCAGAGTGGGCCACAGAGATCTGAAAATAGAGATGCCAAAGGGTACAGTAAGTGGCCATAGACATAGGGAAATCAGGCTGCCATGTACAATGTCCAACACAAAACTGAAAAGTAAAGTGAAGTTACAGTGTCTTACCTGTGTGTCACTGGAAGTACTGCTGTATGACATTACTTCTGTTGTCCACATCTTCCTCTGCCTCCTCTTCCTCACTGTCCACAGGCTCCACCGCTTCCACAAGACCATCTCCAGGCTCATCCTCCTGTAGAAAAGGCACCTGGCGTCTCAAGGCCAGGTTGTGCAACATGCAACATGCAATGATCACCTGGCACACCTTCTTGGGTGAGTAGTACTGGGATCCACCTGTCAGATGGAGGCACTGGAACCTGGCCTTCAGGAGGCCGAAGGTTCTCTCAATTATCCTCCTTTTTCACCCATGTGCCTCATTGTAACGTTCCTCTGCCCTTGTCCTGGCATTGTTCACTGGGGTCAGTAGCCATGAGAGGTTGGGGTAACCAGAGTCACCTGTAAATTTCGAGGGACAACTGTTAGACACACACTAACACTTAGGGACAACCTCATACCCAGGCACCAACATATACTGGATGGGGACCGTGGGCTCACCTATTAGCCACACCCGGTGCCTCTGGAGTTGTCCCATCCCATATGGGATGCTGCTATTCCTCAAGATGAAGGCGTCATGCACAGAGCCAAGATACTTGGCATTCACATGGGAGATGTACTGGTCCGCCAAACACACTATCTGCACATTCATAGGGTGATAGTTTTTTCTATTCCTGAACGCGTGTTCATTTCTCCGGGGCCGGGGCCAAATGCTACATGTGTACCATCTCTGACACCAATGATGTTGGGGATATGTCCCATGGAATAAAAGTCAGCTTTCACTGTGGCCAGATCCTCCACCTGGGGGAATACAATGTAGCTGTGCATGTGTTTAAGCAGGGCTGACAACACTCTGGTCAACACGTTGGAGAACATTGGCTGAGACATCCTTGATGCCATGGCCACTGTTGTTTGGAAGGAACCACTTGCCAGGAAATGGAGCACTGACAGGACCTGCACCAGAGGTGGGATACCTGTGGGCTGGCAGATAGCTGACATCAGGTCTGGCTCCAATTGGGCACACAGTTCTTGGATTGTGGCTCAATCAAGTCTGTATGTTAGTATAATGTGTCTGTCCTCCATTGTTGCAAGGTCCACCAGGGGTCTGTACTCTGGGGAATGTCTCCATCTCATATTCATCCTCAGCGGTTGAAGCCTAGGGAGGAAAACGGTGAGGAGAGGGTCATAATCACACATCTAGTGCAATAATTATGCATTTCTACATTTACAGAACCAGTATGTGAATCCGAGAGTCAGTTGTTGTGCCAATGTCTGCTGTGACGCAGTTAAGTGCCATGGCCTGTGCCTCCCTGAAATGGCGGCTGCCTGACCTGTGAGGCGAGACAAGTGGAAATGGAGTAATTCCGCTGGCGTTGTGCGCCGTTGCGGTAGGCGGTCGATGACCGCCGCGCAACTTCGCATTGGGTATCATTGGGCCCTATGGGTTCCTGGAGCCAATGGCGATGTACACCGGCGGTGACGGTACGCACTGCCGCGGACGTGACCACCATTTTCGATCTCTTCACTCACTTGCTACCTGACCTCCAACAGGAGAGGACCTACACTGCAAGTGCTGCTGTGTCCTGTGTCTGAAAGGGACAATGGCTCATGTGTCTGGGGAAAGGGCCCCTGCCTTCACTGTGGAGGAGTTGGAGATACTGGTGGATGGGGTCCTACCCCAGTACGCGTTACTCTACGGTCCTCCAGACAAACAGGTGAGTATACTGTGAGCATGATGCGTGGCCCATGAATGTATAGAGTGCTGTGTAGGGGTGGGTTGAGGCGTCCTGGCCAGAGTACTGCATGTACAATGGTCAATGTATGTGCGTCAGGGGATGGGAGGGATATGGTGGGCCATGAGTGTGACGGTCCGGACGGTTAACTAATTCCCTTTTCTGCTGTTGTTTTCCTGCAGGTCAGCGCCCATCAGAAAAAGGGTATTTGGCGTGCCATCGCCAAGGAGGTGCGGACCCTGGGTTTTTTTTACAGGCAGAGCACCCACTGGTGCAAACTGTGGGAGAACCTGTGCCACTCGGCAAGGAAGGCGGCGGAGGCCCAGCTGGGGCTGGCCTCCCAACAAGGAAGGGGTGCCCGTCGTACCCTGACCCCCCTGATGATCTGCATCCAGGCGGAGGCCTATCCGAAGTTAAATGGGCGCTTGAGGGCATCACAGCAGCCACAAGGGGTTGAGTACAAATTCTGATTCATTACTTAGCGCGTGTTAAGCTTTTACCTGGGTGGGGATGTGGACTGTGGGTGCCCCTAGGCCAGGGCAAACATGGCAGGGTAGGTCCCTTGTTGGGCAGGCTCTGAAGCACTCCAAACCCAATAGTGTTAGTGGGCATCTACTACTGGTCAGGGCCCTGTTTGTTTCAGGTGTGCAGCTGATGGCGTTAGGCATTGTACCGCATGGGCTGGTGACTGTTATTGTAACTGTTAGTGCATGGCCTAGTACATGGGGCTGTTCCCTGTGAGTTGTGTACGCCAACGGTAGTGTTGTTGCTGGCATTGACCAAGTGTATCCTCTGTCTACCCCCCTTTTTGTTTTGTCACCCTGCCCTTGTGTGCATTAGCATCATGTGGCAGAGGAGCAGAGGCACCGGCAATGGAGGGAGCTGCATCCCACATGGGCCTGGAGGCTGAATTCACCGACTGTGAGGGCACCAGTGGGATGGAGGGCAAGGGGAGCAACACGACGGGGACAGGAGGAGACACCACAGACAGCGACTCCTCCTCTGATGGAAGCTCTGTGCCCACCCCAACAACAGGTACAGCTGCCACCCCGCCTACCAGCACCGTCCTCCCAGCAGCCCCTCAGCGTGTTTCCCGTGCCCGCTCACCCAGGAGGGTGGGCATCTCCTTTGCCCCAGGCACCTCAGGCCCTGCCCCAGTCAGCCCTGCTGCCCTCAGTGAGGAGGCCAATTACCTCCTGAGATCCCTCACTGTTGGGCGTTCAACCATTATGAATGCCATCCAGGGTGGCGAGAGGCATTTGCAACAAACAAATGCATACCTGGAGGGCATTCACTGTGGCGTGGCGGCCCAACAGAGTGCATTTCAGGCTCTGGCCTCCGCACTGATGGCAGCCATTGTCCCTGTCTCTAGCTTCCCCCTCCAACTTCCTGTACCCAGTCCCAATCCCCTCAACCTCAACCTATCCCAAGCACACCTTCAGACCAAATCAACACACAAAAGTGGCTCAGGCAAACACAAGCACCACACATCATCCCAGAGGCACTCACACAAGCACCATCCCCATTCAGACACACCAACATCCACTGCCTCCACTGTGTCCCCCTCCTCCTCAACCACCTCCCTCCCAGTAGTGTCTCCACTCACACGTGCATGCACTACATCCTCATCCACTACCTACGTCACCAGCACGCCCATCACTACACGGCCCTCACTGGCAGTCACCACCTCCACATCCATGCACACATCCCCTGTGTCCTCTCTCAGTGTGTCTGTGACCCCTCCTTCCAAAGTACACAAACGCAAGCAATCCACCCACCCAACAGCCATCCACCTCCCAACAGCATCAAGCCCATGCGCCTGCACCCAAACTCAGCAGACAGACACCTCCTACAACCACTCCCTATTCCTCCACTCCCAGACCTTCTCCCTCTTCCCGCCCCAGTGTCCCTAGAAGATTTTCCTGGCAAATATTGACCTCTTCCCTACCCCTAGCCCCGTCCTTCTCATCAGGCCGTGGTGGCCAAAACCCAGCCCAGCAACTCAGCCACCAAGTCCGCGTCCACTGTGGTTCCTGCAGCTGTCAGAGGATCAAAGGGGGCACCCGTCAGCCCAGCCAGTGTGCCACCAACCCCTGCCAAGGCAAAATCCATTCCGCCACCTGGCAAGGTGAAGAAGGGGACAGCATCCAGCAAGGGGAAGGAGCCACAACCACCCAGCAAGGCCACCTCAAAGACTCCAGCTGCAAGACCCAAGGTGACACCACCATCTGCCAAGGTGAGGAAGGGGCACAAAACACCAGGCAAGGCACTTCTGCCATCCGAGGCTGCAGGTGAAGGCCTGGTGGCTACCAGCACAACTGCCAGCACCGCCACCTGCACCGCAGCAGCACCTCCAGCAGCCCCGCCGCTAGCACCGCCGCAAACACTGCCACCTGCACCGCCACCTGCACGTCTGCAAGCACCACTACTGTCAGCAGCAGCAGCCCCAGTGGGCAGTCGTCCAAGGCTGCAGGAGAGGGGCTGGAGCCTCACTCCACCATTGGCAGCACCCCCACCGGCACCAGCACTACCACCAGTGTGCAGCCGTAGCCACCGCGGGATGGAATCTAGCGCTGCCTCCATGGACTATCATGCATCCTGGTCACTGCAAATCTTGTGGCTCAGACACCCAGGTGAGGGACTGTGAACTGCCACACCCCAAGTGTTGCATCACTGGGCACAGAGCCCCCTCCAGAACCAGTGGAGAAATGCATCCACTCACCCTATCCTTTGCAGGATGAAGCACACTGGGCACAAAGCCCCCTCCAGAACCAGAGGAGAAAGGCATCCACTCACCCTATACTTGGCAGGATGAAGCACACTGGGCACAAAGCCCCCTCCAGAACCAGTGGAGAAAGGCATTCACTCACCCGATCCTTGGCAAGATGAAGCACACTGGGCACAAAGCCCCCTCCAGAACCAGTGGAGAAAGGCATGGACTTGAGAGACTGTGGCTTTGCACTCCCCAAGACCAGGCAGTGGGCAAACCACCCACTTGAGAGATTTGAGAGACTGTGGCTTTGCACTCCCCAGGACCAGGCAGTGGGCAAACCACCCACTTGAGAGACTGTAGCCTTGCACTACCCAGGACATCGCTGTGGGCATGGAGCCCCCTCCAGGAGCAGTGGCTTTGTCCCATCTTCCGGCTGAGGTGCACCCCCCGCTTCCCCCTGAGGTGCCTGTGTGTGTTCGGCCTGATGCCCCTGCAGTGTTCTCTCCGTGCTGAGGCAGGAGTCAAGAGTGGGCTTGGCCAATGTTATATGGCCCTGTGGCCCACGGACATTTTGAGTGGACAATGTATCGCCTTATGTACATATTGTATATATTGTAAATACTGTTTTAGAATTTGTAACATATATCTGACTATTTCTAATATGACACTCATTTGACTCAATTCCTTTTGTCCTTGCGTTCTTCCAGAGGATTACGGGGTGTATATGTAATGTTGTTGCATGTGTTTGGGTGTATGGTGTTGGGGGTGGGGGTGGGAGTGGGGGTGTTGCGTGTGTGTGTCACTCTCTTTTTCCTCACCCCTCCCCTGTCTGCTAGGTGCAGTACTCACTGTGGTCGTCGCCACCGACGTTCGTACTCCTGGTAGATGAGAAGATATACCAACATAGGTAACACCTGTAGTTCGGGCTCCATGGCGTCCTAGTTCTTCGTTGAGTGTTGAGAGGTGAGTGGTTTCCCTTCTGTGTACTGTTTCCGCCTTGCTTTTGATGGCGTTGGTACCGCCCCGGAAAAGTTGGCTGATCGGCGGGTTGTGATGTGGTGGGCGGTACATTGACTTCCGCCTGTCTGTTGGCGGTTACCGCCGTGGTGCTTTGTTGTAATGAGGGCCATTGTCTGTTAATAGATAATGGCCTCTTTTTTACAGTTCTCCCTGGAAGAGTCATGCCAATGTTGGGTTCCTATTGCAGAAGCTGCAGGCCTTCCTACACTCAAATAAAGAGTTTATGAATGGAGGACAAGTTGAGGAAGATGTTATATTGGATAGCAGCAAAAGACATTGTGACTCACATGCTTCCCTACTTCACAGATTGCACTGGTAGGCGAATCGCTGCTGCTTGAGATATTGCTGGGGATATTGCATTTGCCTTCGTTGACTACTACTCGTTGACTGTACGCTGTAGGAAAGTAGCATCTTTCTGGCATAGTTACCCCCACATTTTGATTGGTGTCAGTGTGTTTAGACTGTAGTATACTGGGAAGCTTCTAATCAAGACCCCAGTGTCAGTGCTCTCCCCTATAAATTTGGTTGTATGATAACTTTCTGATAGATACAACTACCCGTGGATTCCTCACCTTATGAATTCTCCCAATGTGCCAGTATTCAACCAACATTTTCTTCCTAGCTCCTCACGTCGACAAGGACGTCATAATTGCATGGCTCCGCACGCGACTCCGTCTGACGTCATCGGAGCCATAAGAAGTCCTCGCTGGAGTGCTGAAGTCAGTTCTCTTTTTTCCGCACCTTCGACATTAACATTTTTTTCCTACCTCTTGGCAATTACTGTTTCGAGGGAATTGTTTTAGAGCCCTACGATGTCTCCACCAAAAACAAATCGTGATTTAAGCCTTGTAGCGAGTGCATGGGTCACATGTCGGTGACGGATCTGCATGAAAATTGCCTGTGGTGCCTGAGATAGGATCACAACGTGCAGGGGTGCATGTCCTGCCAGGAGATGAATCCGAAGGCCTTGAAAGAGAGAGAGGCTAAGCTTGGCAAAAGCTAAGAAGGAGCAGAGAGGTCGCCAAAGATCAAAGGCAAGGAACACTTCGTCGCATAGATCCTCGAGGTCACAGAAGAAGCGACACCGACAGTATGTATCTCGACGTCGTTTGTTCCAAGATCGGTCTCGGTCTCCTCTGAGACGGCTCCACACGGCGTGGGAGATCAGCGCTACAGTGTCTCCTCAGCCTCAGAGTCCACAGGCTTCTCCGGCGCTGACTTTAATTGAGATTTACGAGTCCCAGGGGAGCCCAATAGCTCATTTGTCCCCTGCATCCACTCATGATCAGGAGTCGGGTGTACAAGCATCGGAGCCAGTCCAACCACCCCAGGAGGAGCAAGGGTTTCCTGCCTTCCCAGCTAAGGGGACCAGATCCATCTGCATTTCTCAATGCTATGTTTAGCGTATTTAGCAGAGTTATGGCCCCCTCTGGAGCACCTGCTGGTCCCACGGGTCAGTTGGCATTCACACTGGGGTCACCGGTGCCGTACAAGCAGGGCCCATTTGTACCCTTTCTTCCATGAGAAGGTACTGGTTCGGCACCAATGACGTCACCACCTCTATCCCGAATGATGGTGCCAGCGGTGCTGACGGAGTCGATACTGGCACTGGATGTATCCCGATCGGCACGGAGTGTGTATTCGCCTCCCTCTCCTCTGCCAGAGAGACCTTCTGTTTTGAAACCAGCGTCGTCAATGTCGGTTAACACTCTATCAATACCACGTTTGTAGTCCAGGGTGAGGTCGAGAAGGAGGGCCTTGAGATGCTTGGAGGAGCAAGAGTATCAACAACAACTATTGGAGGAAGGAGAAATTCCAGAGCCTGTGGGTGAATTTCCGGGCCTAGACTCTGCTAGTGCTTTTGATACATCCCTTGAGTGGGAATTTTCCTCCCCTGGAGGTGAACTCACAGCAGAGGCAGCTTCTTACCACGGTGAGATAAGAAAGGCTGCTGAATTTTTGGACTTACAAATATTGGCATCGGAGACAAAAACAAATATTTTAACTGAGGTGTTGCATCCATCGGCTACAACTTCTGAACCGCTCCTCCCTTTCAAAGATGCCCTCACTGAGCCCATTTTAGAAATTTGGAGGAAGCCTGTCACAACACCGGCGGTTTCCAAGTCTGTTGCTAGGAGGTAGAATTGCCCTGGGAGATCTTCAGTTCCGCTCACAGCATCCAACGCCTGAAAGCTTGGTGGTGCAAGCCTGTTGTTCTGCGCGATCAGCTCCTGGTTAGTTCCCTATGACTCCATCTCATAGGGAGTCTAAACGTATGGAGCAGACAGCTAAGAAGTGCTTCTCCTCAGGCAGCATGGCCTTAAAGTCTCTGAATGCAACAAGTGTGCTGGGGAGGTATTTCTATGCCTTAATGGACAGGGCAGGAGCAGTTGTACCAAATTTGCCACAGGATGTGCAGGGGCACTTTAATGAACTCCTGCAGGACAGCCAAGCGACAGCAAAGCAGGTCAGTCAATCTGGTTTGGACACTGCAGACTCAGTTGCTAGGGCTATGGGCACTTCTGTAGCAACCAGGAGACAAGCATGGCTCAGAGGTTCTGGTTTCTCCTCTGATTTTCAGGCTACGCCGATGGGCCTTCCTTTTGTTGGCGAGAAGCTGTTTGGGGCTAAAGTTGACTCAGCCTTGGAATGATTTAAAGAAAGCAGGGCTACTGCAAAATCTTTGGGTCTTCAAGCATCATCTTCTGCACCCTTTAGGTCTTTTCGAAGATTCAGAGCATTTGGCTAAAATCCAACATCCAGCAGACTACCAACCCTCTCTAGAGGTCTTATAGGGGCAGTGGGAGGGTTAGAATTAGTGAAGCCACATAGCAGCCTTCCGCTTCATCCTCTTCCTCTGGGGGAGCACATCAAGGAAAGCAGCCCTAGTTTTGTCTCCATATTCCAGCATGTTTTACCCGTAGGGGGAAGGCTGTTACATTTTTCCCACGAGTAGGAGTTAATTACATCAGACTCTTGGTTGCTGAGTATAGTAGGAAAAGGTTATGCCCTTCCTTTTCAGGAGTTCCCCCCCTTTCCCTCCCCGTCATTCATTTTACACAGAAGAGCATCTCCTGAAGCTTCAGCAGGAGATGCATGCCCTTTTGTTAAAAGGTGCAGTGGAGTTGGTTCCAGAGCAGGAAAAGGGTCAAGGATGTTATTCAGGGTATTTCCTGATTCCCAAGAAGGATGGTCATTTGAGGCCTATCCTGGATCTGAGGATTTTGAATTGGTTCCTCAAACAAGAGAAGTTCAAAATGCTGACCCTAGCACAGGTGCTTCTTGCATTGAACAAGGAAGACTGGATGGTGTCTATCGACTTACAGGATGCCTATTTTCATATCCCTATTCTTCAGTCGCACAGGAAGTATCTCCAATTCATGGTAGGGTCACAACACTACCAGTTTGCGGTCCTTCCTTTTGGTCTTACTTTCGCATCTTGAGTCTTCACGAAAGTGATGGCAGTGGTGGCAGCGGACCTCAGAAGGAAGGGAATATCTGTATTCCCTTACATGGATGATTGGCTGATCAAAGCTGGGTCCCCAGAGCTCGTGCTGCATCACTTGCAGGTGACAACCCAGTTGTTATTCAACCTGGGCTTTACAGTAAATGTGCCATAATCTCACCTGGAGCCCTCTCAGCGCCTCCTGTTCATAGGGGCAGTACTGGACACAACATTGAATTGGGCCTTCCTTCCTCTTCAGAGGATTCAGGACATTCAGGCGTTGATTCCAATGTTTCAGAAGGGAGCGGCTGTTCCAGTCCTCAAGGTCTTACGTCTGCTTGGTCTGCTCGCTTCCTGCATTCTGTTGGTCACTCATGCACATTGGCACATGAGGGCTCTCCAGTGGTGCCTCCACAAGCAGTGGTTTCAACACAAAGGGGATCTCGAGGAGTCAATACCGATCTCCAGAGACGCTGCAGTGGATCTACGATGGTGGGCTGTGGATGGCAAACTTTCTCAAGGAAGGCCGTTTTGTCTTCCACCTCCAGTGACCACAGTTATAACAGGTGCTGCCACTCTAGGGTGGGGAGCTCATCTGGGGGACCTAGAGATCAAAGGTCATTGGTGTCCAGTGGAACAGATGTTTTGCATCAATCTGTTAGAATTGCGGGGCGATACATCTGCCTCTCAATGCCTTCCTCCCATCTATTCGCGGTCAGTCAGTTTAAGTCTTGACAGACAACACTACTGCGATGTGGTACATCAACAAGCAGGGAGGAGTAGGGTCATACCTTCTCTGCAGTGAGGCCTGCAGCTCTGGTCCTGGGCACAGGACCATTGGATTTACATAGTAGCAAACCATCTGGCTGGAGTTGTCAATATATGTGAGAAGAGTCTCAGTCGGCATTTCTCGACCGATCACGAGTGGGGTCTCCATCCGGACGTGGTTCTTCGTGTCTTCCGGATGTGGGGAGTTCTCAGATAGACCTGTTTGCCACTTATGAGAACGCATACTGCCTGTCGTTCTGCAACCTCCAGTATCCAGTGCAGGGGGTGTTGGGGGACGTGTTTCAGCTCTCTTGGTGTGACCAACTGCTTTACGTGTTTCCTCCCATACCCTTGATTCCTCAAGTTCTGAGAAAGATTAGCCAAGATCGGGCTCAAGTCATTTAATAGCCCCGGATTGGCCAAGAAGGGTGAGGTACACAGATCTTCAACTCTTACTGTGCCTTCCACTCCATCTCCCTTACAGGGTAGACCTCCTCTCACAGTCGCAGATTCTACACCCCCACCTCCTGAGCCTGCACCTACATTCCTGGGGATTGAACAGGGTTCCTTTTCTCTCCCTCCAGAAGAGTGGATGTTATCTTATCGGCCAGGCGACACTTCACCAAGACTGTCTATGCCGGCAGATGGACAAAATTTGTTACTTGGTGTGGAGAGAGACAAATTGATCTCTTAAAGGCCCATTTATCTGACATTTAGCCTTTTGCCCTTTCCTTGGCACAGAAGGGTTGTGCAGTTGCAACAATAAAAGGCTATATGTCAGCGCTGTCGGCTTTTCTTTGCCTTCCTGATCAGCTTTCCTTATTTAAGTCCCCTATAGTTCTTAGGTTCCTTAAAGGTCTAATTAACAAGATTCCTCCCACTCCGTTTGTAATGCCTCAGTGGGATTTGAACTTAGTTCTGACTTTTTTAATGGATTCATCGTTTGAGCCTATGCATTCTAGCCCGTTGAGACTTTTAGTTTTAAAAACAGTTTTCCTAACAGCTATCATGTCAGCCTGACATGTGAGTGAGCTTTAGGCTCTTAGTGTGAAACCTCCTTTGACAACCTTTCATGCTGACAAGGTGGTGCTGAGAAACAGGGCAGCTTTCCTTCCTAAAGTTGTCACCCCCTTTCATCCGGGACAATCTACAACATTCTCGTCCATTTACTCTCCTCCCCATCCATCAAAGGAGGAGGAAAAACTGCACTGCTTTGATCCAAGAAGGGCTCTGAGTTTCTACATTGAGAGGACAAGAGACTTCAGAATTGATGATCAACTCTTCATTGGATATGTGGGGAAAAAGAAGGGCAAAGCTGTCCACAAGAGAACCCTTTGAAGATGTGTCATTCTTTGCATAAAGATTTGTTATTCGCTAGCAAAGAAGGTTCCTTCTGAAGGTATTATGGCCCATTCCACCAGGGCTAAGTCTGCCACTTCAACTTAGCTAGAGGAGTACCAGTTGTTGATATTTGTAAGGCAGCAACTTGGGCTTCCCTCCACACTTTCACATAACATTATTGCTTAGACTCAGAAGTTAGGAAGGATGACTATTTTGCCAGATCTGTTTTGCAGGACTTCTTGGTTTGACCAGTCGGACACCCAGCACCGAGTGCGGTATTGGTTTGGGATTCTATTCATAGGGTGAGGAATCCACAGGTAGTTGTATCCATCAGAAGAACAAGTTACCTACCTTCGGTAACGCTTTTTCTGGTGGATACAGTAGCTACCTCACAGTCCCTCCCCGTTGCCTGTCTGGTCATACCAAGACTTTGATTATCATAGATAGAATGTATATATATATTTCTCTTTTTATATAAACAGATATTGCGATCTATATATATATATATATTTGTGTGCATGTTTATATATACATATATATATGTATATATATATATATATATATATATGTATATATATATATATATATATATTTTTTATTATTGGCAAATGGTGTGCTTGTGAGGTCGGTATTCACCTGTTCGAAGGCATGGTATGAAATGGTGAAACTGACGTCAGCACGCTGGTGAGGACTTCTTATGGCTCCGATTATGTCAGACGGAGTCACGTGCGGAGCCGTGCAATTGTGCCATCCTCATCTACGTAAGCAGCTAGGAAGAACATTTCCGTCTAATCTAGACGCATTGTATCCACCAGAAAAAGCGTTACCGAAGGTAAGTAACTTGTTCTTTACATCCCACAATTGGCATACAGGTGCACCCATGTAAGTCCCTGATATATGGTACTTAGGTACCCAGAGCATTGGTTCACTAGGGGTCTCCCATAGGCTGCCACATGTATTACGCCACCCATGGAAGCCCATGCAAACTCTATTTGCAGGGCTGCCATTGCAGCTTGCGTGAAATGGAGCATGCACCTTTCACTTTAGATATAAGGCTTGCCTTATATCACGGTCACTGCACTTGGACACTTCAAGGCACCCCTATGGTAGGCCCTTAAGCCCAAGGACAGGGTGCATGGTCCTGAGTATGAGGGCACCCCTGCATGAGCAGATGTGCCCCTACAAACGCCAGACTTCAATCCCTGGGCTTTGTAAGTGAGGGGCAGCCATTTTGAGGCATGTAGTGGACACTGGTCAACACGAGTAGTACAACTACATAATGGCATCACCGAACCTAGGCATGTTTGGTATCAACATGTTCCAACATGTTGGAATCATGCAACTACACCGATTACAGTGTTAGTTGCATGATACCATGTAGTCTGGAGATTTCTTAGAAGATCCCCCAGATCTGCCTGTACAGCCTTGCAGGGTCTACATTGCCCTAGACACTGTTCTGTCCTGCTGCTGATGAGCCTAACTCGAGCAGGGGAAGGCAGAACAACGGATTTCCTGTAGGGCACTCTGCTTTCCTGGGTATTCACGGGTGGGGCACTATCGAACCTTTCTCGTGCCAACAGGTTACCTCGGGGTCTTTTGGGAAGGGTCCTGGAACCATGAAAATTCCAACTGTTACTGTCCTGAGTTAGCCTATGGGACACCTGGCTAGATATCACCTCTGCACACGGGCACCTGGGAGGTATCTATTACTACCTTGGGTAGTTTTGTACTTCCCAAGTCCCTGGGATCCTAACACACTTACCTTGGTTGGGCACCTCCATTCTACACCACTTTCTTAGTATATGGTTTGGCCCCTCCATAGATTCCCGTGTAATTCTATGCTTTTCCTCTTTGTTACTAAGTATATTTTTTGTGTGTAGTTATCTCCAAGTGGAGACATACCAACGTTAGGATAGTACTAGTGTTATAATAAAGAATACTTAATTTCTCTAACACTTGTGGTTCTTTCTTGTGTGAACATCACTGTCTGATTATTGTGGTATTGCAAGTGCTTTACACTTCTCACTGAATAAGCCTGAGACAGATGGGTCAGATACTTACTCAGGAAATCATATATGAAAACAAAACATTTACCACGCACATGGATATGGATAATGAGGTATTCTGATCCTCTTCTCTTCTTATGGACTGCCTGTGGTTACTCACTGCTTGATATAATGTATTAAGTCGACCGTGTTGTAATGTGACTCACCCTTCATAGTAATTGTTACATTTAAGGTAGTATCTGTGTTTCGTTTAAAAATGTAAAAGGATTTTTGTGTGCACCGAGTATATGAAAATTTCAAATAAAAAAGGAAAAAACACTTTTTACCATTAAATTAAATATATATATATAAGTTAACATAAATTAATTTATTTGGATATTATTTCCTAGAGGGTTCTTTTTCAGTGCCTGCCACCGTTATTTGTTATGGGTGGTTGTTATAGTAATAGTGATTGGCCAAGTGTAGTGCTGGGCATCTTCCAGGTCTGAGCTTGAGCACACTCAAACTGGACATTGGATCCTTGTTAGCTGTAGTAAGTTTACAATACTAAACCACGCCATGTTTAAGGGGTGGACACATGTAAGGCTACATTTTGTAGCACATTTTCACTCTGAAATGGTGAGAAGTGTAAGAGTATATTTACACATGTAGATTAACTCACATGTAAATTTACCTTTGTGAATAGGACGAAGGAAGCTATAGAAGTGTTGTTATTGGTAAAGTTGCCAAGAAAACTAAAGTATGTTTTTGCAACTATAAACATTGACCTATATACATTAGCTACAAAGCAAACACATGCTTTTCATAATATTCATAATAACAAAAAATCATGTCTCTCTAGTAAAAATCATGCTGAAATCGCTGCAGCAGAGACTCTTCCTGGCAACACGCACCACACATGTTCAACACCCAAAAGGGAAATGAAGGTTCAACTCGGTACGATTTGTGCACATTTTCAGAAAAATACCCTTTCTCTGCCGTGTAATCCTTTACCTGGGACCCAAACAAACCATGTGGGTGTTCACTGCCTATTTACCCCACAATCTGATTTACCCCTGCCTTTTACATGAGAAAAACCTCCAACCCTTTCCACAGTATATATAACCACAGTCTTGCCCTGGAACCAAGTATTCCTTTCCCAGTATGAGACTTAGTCACACAAAAATCTATGTGTGAGTATACCATTTTGCAAGTATAAAGAATTACAGTAGTTAGAAAAGGCTTTTGCCCATGTAACTTTCATGTGCAAATACCTTTCAGCACCACAGCACCCACTATCAATTTTATGTGCTTGTTGTCCAGTTAGTTTCATTAATTATCTTTATCAGACAAAGCTTCTCACATTTTCTACCCCCTACACATTCTCAATCAAACAGCCAGCTACACAAGTGTTGGACTTGGCCATTTCTGCAGGGTCACCACCAAACATTTTGCCTTCTCCCTACTGTTTTCTGAACCTATTTGTGTTGGCTTTTAGGACTCTGTGCACTTTACCACTGCTAACCAGAGATAAAGTATTTGTGCTCTCTCCTTTAAAAATGGTGAAATTGGCTTACACCCAAATGGCACATTTAATTTACTTGTAAGTCCCTAGTAAAGTGGTCCTACACGTACCCAGGGCATATAAATTAAATGCTACTAGTGGGCCTGCAGCACTTATTGTGCCACCCACTTAAGTAGCCTTTTAAATATGTCTCGGGTCTGGCAATTTTAAAATGCCAATTTGACCTGCCAAAATAATCCTTTTGCCATGCCCAAACCTTTCTTTTTAATACATATGTCACCCCTAAGGCAGATCCTAGTAGGGCTATATGGTGGGATGCACTGTATTTAAAAACGAGGGACATGTACTTCTAGGTTTTGTATGTTGTGGTAGTGAAAAGCTCTTAAATTCATTTTTCACTACTGCAAAGCCTGCCTCTCCCATAGGATAACATTAGCTTACCTTATTACATTTAATAAGTGATAACTTTCAACTGGCACCAGGTAAGAATGTCGGGTTTGGTCTCTAAAGAATTGTAGTGTAAACTCCTCCTTAGGGTACAGTCAGATTTTGAGTCACAATTCTGAAAATGCCACTTTTAGAAAGTTGCAATTTTCTTGTCCCAAACATTTGGTGCCTGCAGCCTGTGTCACATGACTAGATGCAGCTGGGAGCTGGTCTTCGTGTATTGTTTCCTGTCAGTGATACAAAGGGGGAATAGGTGCAGGATGGGCCATCTCTGACTTCATCTGGGGGAGGAACTGGCACCTACCACACTTGCACTTCACAAAGGCTCAGCCTCAGCACATTCACAATTGAGTTCACACTAGTATTTTGTGCTCCCAGAAAAGCTGGGGCCAGGACAGTGAGGTAGGGCATTCCTATCACCCTTGGGGTTGGAAACATCCAGAATATTTTACTTCAAAGCTGGCACCAAGTTAAAAGCTGGCATCCAACTCTTTAGTACACCTATGGGCCTGTGGAAGACTCAGGACTGCTGTGCTGCTCTGTTGGAAGAAGGGCTCTACCCTGCTGCCTGAGTGAAAAGGACTGGACATGCATCTTGAACCCAGGACCACCAGAGTGGCTGGCCTCCTGATCAGAGCCTCAGGGACAGAAAAGGCTCTAACCACCTTGAACCTAGTACCTGAACTCTGCTGTGAATTGTGCCCCCCTCCCCCAATTGGTGCCAGTTGAGTTTTGGACCCTTGGAAGTGTTCCTAAAGGAGCCAACATAGCGCTATGCATTCAGGCTCATGACCTTGCATTGCAGCGCACAACTACTCAGACCCGCTGCTGCGAAATGCATCCCCGAATCAGGACTTTGTATCACAAGTCTCCATCAACGGCATCCTCAGCGAAGAGGCAGGCCCACGCATTGCAAGCTTCATCAGAACCACTGCTGTGTGATGCATCCTTGATGAAGGACCTCGCCTCACTGCCCACAGCTCATCAGAACCACCGCTGTGTGACGTATCGTTAATTTGGGATCTCCCAACACTCTTGCAACCCAGAACTAAAGTACTTTCTTCAGCAGGCCTAACTTGGTCCCTGCACCCGGCCCATGCTCCATCGTGGTCAGCCTGAACTTGTGACTTTGTACCAGTTTGGCATGGCCAGATAACCACAGCTGGTGCTTTGTGCTTTTAGGTACTATTTTCACTTAAAGCTTTAAAATTGCATATCCCTGGTTCTACCGATTGGAATTTTGTTGTTTTGGTCACAAATAGTTTATTAAATTTTACTTTATTTTTATAAAATGGTGTGAAATTTTTCTTGTGTTGTGTTTTCACTTTTTTACAGTTAGAAGTGCTCTATAAATACACATTGCCATTAAGTTGAGTTAATCAGAGGTTATTTTGGGGTTGCTTGTGATTTCACCCTGACAAGAATTGTGGTTGCTGCTTGAGTAGGGTTCACTCCTCTCAACCAGCAACCCAATTTCATACAATAAGCAACTCTCTTTTCTTTGCATACACCTAGTCTCACATCAAATTTCCTCCTCCTAAGAGTGTGCTTGTGTCACAGTCTCTTACAGAATCCACTGTATCCTAACTTCTCACTCACACACCAATACATCTACAACCAAGCCAATTTTAGTTTATTGTGCACATGAATAGGTTGAATTTGATCTGTGGGGCTGGATGTGAGCTGCGATGCCTTAATGGCGCAGGCAGGCAGCATTCCCATTTTAGCCATGCACATTATGAATATGAGGCATGTTGAAGAGCCTTTGTGTGACAAACTTGTGTTTAGACTAGACTTGTGTCAGAACGCCTGTCAGAGGGTCACAGAGGACGCAGGGGCTACTGGAACCAGTCGTGGTGATTGAAGCCTTTTACTCGTGATGTCCTGGAGCGTGACCTACTCTGGATCAAGCTCAACTACGCCAGGCACCCCTTCTGCACTTGGCTCTCAGTGATAGCTGTGGACGACTATTCAAAGGCTCAGCAACATCAATAAATCAATGTACAGGTAAATACCTCTTTTATACATAAAAAGAAGAATTTTATTTCTAACTGTACACATTTAACCCCTTTGCTGCTATGCCTTTTCGCCTCCTGTGCTAAGTCTTTTTTTGACTATTTGGGGTAGTTCATACTTAGGCCCCTCATAACATTTTGTCCACATAAGCTATCTGCACCAAATTTGCTTTCTCTTTTTCCAACATCTTGGGGATCCTAAAAGTACTCAGGGTTTGTGGATTTCACTGGAAGGGACAAAAAAATTAGCCAAAATACAGCAAAATCTGGAATTTTGGGGGGGTGGGGGGATGAGAAAATAGTGCTGCAGAAGAAAGTAACTGTTTTATCCCCGCAAATGGCATTAAAGAAGGGTTTGCAGTGCTAAAATCGCCATATTCCCAGCTTTCAGGAACAGGCAGACTAGACTGAGAAAGCTAAAAATGTCAGCGCCGTTTTGGTATTTTACTGGGACATACCCCATTTTTCCTATTTTGTGTGCTTTCAATCTCCTTCCAATTAGTGGTAGAAATGGGTGTGAAGCCAATGGTGGTGCCAGAATGCTGTACATGTCTGAAAAGTAGACAAAATTCTGAATTCAGCAAGGGGTCAGTTGTGTAGGTCCTTCAATGTCCTATGGAAAGTAAAAGTTGAAATAACAAAATATTGAAATTGAGTTGAAAAAAACAGCCCCTTCTGTCTATCTTTTCATCATGTGAATTAGAGGACAATTCTCAAAATGACTTCTTTCTTACACACTGTCTTACATTTAGAAGGCACAAATGCAGAGAAAGACAATTGGTAATAACACTTGTCCTACAATTCTGTGTTCCCCGATGACTCTAAAGAATAATGGTACCTCACTTGTGGGAGTAGGCCTAGTGCCTGTGACTAGAAATGGCACAAACTTCAACATGGACACATCACATTTTTCCACTGAAAACTGACCCGTTTTTTGCAATGTGCCTAGCTGTGGATTTTGGGCTCTAGCTCCGCCGGCACCTGGGAAAAACTAGCAAACCTGTAAAGTTTTGAAAATTAGACACTAAGGGGAATCCAGGATGGGGTGACTTGTGTGACTCTCACCACATTTATATGAGGAGACTGAGGGGAACACTGGGCAGTAGAATATTTGTGGTTTATTTCTATTTGTGGAAGAATATGGCACAGAAATGCAAGGAAAATATGTGATTTTAGTCACATGTTGAGGTTTGCAGGGTACTGTGGGTAGAAAACTTGTTGGGATCCACAAGAAGCCCACCACCCTGTACTGCCCTGGGTTTCTAGTTTTCGAATATATCTAGGGCAGGTAGGTTTTCCCTAGACAAGAAGCGAGAACGCAGCCAAGTTGCTTACTTCTGTGAGGTCCCAAACACTCAAACTGTGAAAAAACAGGTTTTGTTAAAAAGACCCCTCACCCACCAACTTAGCTGGTGTCATGCTTTATCATTGGGGTCCCAACCGAGACACCTAGTGTGTCAGAAGTGTGCTTCAACACCTGATTACTGCTGAGCAGGTTTTTTTCGTGAGTTGGATTCCCAAATGAGAGGAGAAGTGCAATAAAAATGTCTTCTGGCTTCCCACCGTTCTTTGTACATATAGATACTGGTTGGATTTGGCACGATAATGAGTGATGGTTCATTTTATAACATTTTACTAACAAGAGATTTCACAAAAATAAAATGCACAGTTAATAACTGAAAGATCAAAAAACTGAACTAATGACTTACAGCTCATGAGCTATAAAGCTGTGACAAGGCACCAACCGCTTTACAGACCATTCATACTTCTTTTCTATGTGGCACATACAAGACCATTCACACTGCCATCCGAGGACCCAGCACATTACAACATTCTCAACAAAAGACAATGTTGAGACAATGTACACCCTGGCAGGGAAATACAGAAAAGACAATTATTACTGCACAACCACATAATTATCAAGCACACACACATACTGGTTTGATTTAGCACAAGGGTGAGTGATGGTTCAACATATAACATTTTATCAACGAGATTTCACAAAAATGAAATGAACTGTTAACATTTGGAAGGTCAAATAACTGAACCTGTGACTCACAGCTCAAGAGCTGTAAAGACGCGTCAAGGCACCAGTCTATTCACACACATTTCGTACGTGACACACACAAGACCATTCACTCCGCCAGTCGGGCGTCCAGCACATTACAACACTTACATCAACAAATAGTGCCATGCAAGGGCCTGTCACTTTCATACGCCCACATGCCTGACACAGCAATCACACTGACTTTCGGAGTGTGTGGACTGGCATTTGGCTAGCAGGATGTGTACTGACAAGCAGCAAATCACTTCTCACACACTACCTGCCAAGCGGCAACTCACACACACACTGCCAGCCAAGCATCAGTCCATGCACACCACCAGTCAACCGCCAGTCCATGCACACTGCCAGCAAAGCAAAAGTCCATGCACACCCAAAGCCAAGCGCCAGTCCATGCACATAGCCAGTCAAGCACTAGCCCACGCACACTGCCAGCAAAGCGCCAGTCCACACACACAGCCATCACATTTTTTTAATAAAAAGAAAACACAAACCAATTGTAAATGAATACAAAACTACAAACACAACAGCTCTAACTAAACACATACACTATTACCAACCATGAAATAGAACAAAAAATAGAAAACGATACATACCAAGCAGTTCACTTTTATGCTCACGGTTGCTCCCAAAAACTCTTCTGTGTGGTGCTGTCTAAAACATGCGGGCACACGCATCCCAGGTTTAGAATGACAGTTAGAGCAGTACATACGAGTTTCCTTCCACTCACCTCTTTGCATACAGACTCTATATCTCCTACTGGGAAAGTCTTTTTTAGATGTGGGAGGAATGTGATCAGCAAAGTTGCAATCTTTCAATTTAGCCACATCCTCCACCACTTCAGCTCTAGGACCACTTGCCTGTTCCACTACAAAGCTGCCTATCAAGGACTCCTGAAATTGAACAAATGTGATCTTCGACACTGGAGAACAAGGCTTAAATACAACAAAATCATTTAAGGTTGCTAACTGGCAAAATGGATAGCCAACTTCTTACACCAAATGTAAGCCTTACGAACAGCAGTGTAAAGTTCCAACCCCTGATATACTCTATCAACACCACCCATGTGTTTATTATACTCTAAAATGCACACAGGTGTGTGCACTTTAGCAGCCTGACCCCAAACAGTCACATTTGAAGTGCTTTCATCATGGATGGTAGTCAGCATGTAGACATCTCTCCTGTTTGCAAATTTCACAGCGAGAAGTTCATCACTATGCAAGGCACTCCACTGTCGCCTCTCATTTTTTTTTATATAATCAAGCTCTTTTGGGTAACATTGCGGCTAGAGTGGGTTGTGTCCACTTTGACCAATTCCATGAACAATTGCACACCAATGTAGACGTTATCTACATATAAATGGTGACCTTTGTTAAAAAGTCCTCTACAAGTTCCCACGCAATTTTCTCACTAACTCTGAAAGTGGACGGACAACCAGGGGGTCAATACTGGATTCCCTACCAGTGTACACCCTGAAATTATAGAAGTATCCAGTCCTAATATCAGACAGCAAATATATCTTAATTTCATAACGTGCCCTCTTGCTAGGAATGTACTGCCTAAAAACCATATGGTTCTTGAACAGAACCAATGACTCATCCACAGCTATTTCTTTCCCTAGAACATAGAGAACACAGACCTCTGAAAACTGATCTAAAAAGTAATCAAGGACAAGCCAATTCTTAAAAAGATGGTCATAATCAGGTTAGTCTCATGGCAACGCTAAAGCATTATCAACAAAATGCATTATCCGAAGTAGAAGTAAATACTGATCACGACTCATGGTTGTAGGAAATATAGCCATTGCCATCAAAGGACAAATAGACCAATACAAACACAGCGACGGCTTCCTTATCAATCCCATCAAAAAAGTTAAACCCAAGAACTTCTTCAACTCATCCAGATTTGTGGGAGTCCACACGATTGCTCAAGAGTGGGGCTTAAGTCTGGCACTGTAGTCTCTCAAATACTATGCAGCATACAATTAGTCTGCTCAATCATCTCATCCAAAAATACATCATCCATAAACAACTGAAAGAAATTTATAGGCAAAAGGTTTTCAGTATTCAGTCTATACCCTGAGACACCAGTAAAGGAGGGCAACGCCGGCTGCACCATGTTTGGGGCAACCCAGAGTTCGGCTCTTCCAATGGAAAGCTTTGCAGCCCCAGGCCTCAAACACATCAGTCTCTTCTTCTAATAGAGGCACTTCCTCCGCACTGTGAGTGGCTTCATCATCAGATGATTTTTCTCAGACACAAAATTCACTGCCAGAATCTTGCACTTCCTCCTCTGCCTCAGATGCAGAGTCAGTCTCATAATCTTGGTCAAAGGAAGATTCGAAAAGCATACCAACATCCTCCTGAGAGGTAATCCTGCAGCCAGCCATAATCCTTACTCAAATAAGTAACATGACAAATAAGTCAACGATAACCAACACAGTGTAAAAAAAAGTAATAAACAAAGTGTGTCTGTATCACAAAGACTTAATTACGCACAAAATGATACCACTCACTTGCCACAGACAGCTAGACTCAACAGCACGTACTCTGCACAGACACAGCAAGCACCAACAGTATCCCACCAGGAAAGCAAATTAAAAAAATGACTCACAAGACAACACAATACACATCATGCACAAATGCAAGGAGAATTTCACACATAATAAAACAGAAGCTAAACATGCTGACATTATTACACTATTTACAGAAAAACACATTCATGCAAGGAAATGGTACTCATTTAGAGTAAATAGTACACAAAATGTTTTCTTACCAATGCAACTACACAAACTGCAGATCAACCTATGCCAAAACTACAAACAGTAGTCGCAGCGAGGGAAATCAAAAGCTTTGTACTAGAATAAAAAGGAGAAATAAAACATTACAATCACAAATGCAAACCAGGACAAGAAATAAAACAATTAACATTATAAAACAGAAACACTTTCCCTGGTGTTTAGTGGTCTTCTGGCAGATGGGCCTAAAAAACCAGCAGGGAAGCTCCCTGAAATTGACCAAATAAGAAAGATCCCTGGTGTCTAGTGGGTTTTGACCCCCCGGGGGCCAGATCATCAAAATAAATGGCCAAACTAGCCTCTGGGGTGGAGGGCAAAACATGGATAACGAATGCCCCCAGGGCACCAACCCTTTTCTAAGGGGTCGCTCCTCAACATTTACCATAAATAAAAAGATCCCTGGTGTCAAGTGGGTTTTGACCCCCTGAAGGATGGATCAGCCAAAGAAAATGGCCAAACTAACCCTGAGGGTCCAAAACACAAATAATTGATGCCCCCAGGGGAGCAACCTTTTCCTAAGGGTTTGGTCCTCAAATTTTTCCCAAAAAGTAAATCCCTGGTGTCTAGTGGGTTTTGACCCCCCCTCCCCCGGAGGCATATCAGCCAAAAGAAATGGCTGTTCTAACCCCAGGGGGGGCCAAAACATAAATGATTTATAATTGCCCCTAGGGAAGCAAACCTTTCTTAAGGGGACTTTAGCCAAATTTTGCCAAAAATGTAGATCCCTGGTGTCTAATGGGTTTCAACCCTCCCCCCTCCTCCCCCCCAGGGCAGATCATCTGAAAACAAAATGGCCAATCTAACCCTAGAGGGGCCAAAACATAGGTGAGTTAGAATTTCCCCCAGGGGAGCGGCTGTTGCTGAAGAGGGCTGCTCCCCAAACAACAACAAAAATCCCTGATGTCTAGTCAGTTTGGATTCCTGCTCCGTAATCACAGTCATACCTGTGATTGTGGAGCAGGAATCCTAGAAATATAAACACAGGGGGGAAGGAAAAATGCTTCCTTTCCCCCTGTGTCTGTATTGTAAACAAACCCCCCATCTCCCACCCCGGAGAAGCACTTATCTCAAGTGCATCCTTCGGCCAAATGGGCTGGAATCCAAATGGCTTCCAGAGTGTCCTCAACAGCTTCTGATTATGTTGGCACGCCGTACGCGCGCTTACGACATCAGATGTCAAGCGGGAGGTGTGAGGGTGGCAGTGGCATTGCTTCTGCTGTCATCCCTGTTTGGGGGGTGAAATGGGTGGCCCACGGGGAGAGCGCCAGCACTTCCCCTGTGGGCAAGTGTGAGAATGGTACGGTTCTGGCCTCAGCACACACCCACCGCTGTTTCCGTCCTCAGCTTGCAAGGGGTTAAAGGAATAACAACATTTGTGAGCAACAATCCAATTCGCTTGAGGTCGGGGCTCTAGTGTTTATCTGGCAAATCCCTGTCCCACCCTTGTCCATGCAGTGTGATCATGGTTGTTCCCCATTCCCTGGTGGCCACATTGAGGGAATGCTCACTTGTAGACCTTACTCAAGAGTCCCCTTGGTGCCCTTACCATGGTCACTTGCAGCTCTGGTCCTTTTCAGAGGAGTTGGGCAGCTCTTGATACATGCAGCAGCACATAGTAGGTGCAGGCTCTCTCTCCCAAGTGGCACTGCCAGACTCACAGTGATCAGAGGTGTTCCCAGCTTCCGTCAACTTGGAAAGTTCAATTCCCCTGCATAGGGGAAGGGGTCGATCTCCGTGCTCCAGATCGGGGCCCAGCAATAGAGTGAAGTCCCAAAGGCATCCTCTGACTTCCTTGGGGTCAGACAAGGGGCAGGTCTTGATGGTAGGTCACAGCTTCAATTTTTCCAGGTGACGGCCTAATCTTTGGCAAAAGTCAGTACCGGCAGCCCCACGTGGCTCATCAGTTGCTGCAGTTCTTGCAGGCAAGGTGTAGCTGTCTCCGGTGTGACCACCGATACCACAGTGGCCTATTCTGGCATGTAGAGTCATCATCAAGGCTTACACAAGTCTTGCCACTTTGTCAAACAGTCATATCTATGGTGGCACCGCAATGAGGCAGTGCAGGCTTGGCGCTCCCCGACAGCACTCGATGCATGGCTCAGTCCATGGTGGCTCTCACCTGGCATACAGAGATCACCAAATCACTCCTGCACATGGGCAACAGCCCCATTGGTGCACAGTAGTCTCCACACACCTTGCACTGGGTGTCCTGTCAGTAGGGTTCCCTACTGGACCTCACTCCCTCCAACACTCTCCTCTTCCTCATAGGCACAATGGTCTTGGCAAGCAGACAGACGCTTGTGCTTCAGACTCCAGAGGAGGTCGTCTTGGTTTCCCTGGCTGATTTCCCCTCACCCAGCAGAGAGACTAGTAAGCTATAGCCTTCAGTCCTGATTACAGACAGAAATCTTGCACATCTTCCCCTTCTTATACAGCCCATCTGGCTGCCTGGCAGATGGCAAATTTTGGTGTCTCAACTTCCCCTTCTTATAGTCCATTTCCAGACACCAAATGCAATTTAGGGTCTGGGTCTTTAAAGTTTTATGCTGAGGTTGCGCTTCTTTTGAATTGCACCCTAGCTTTCACTTCTTTTCTCTTGAAAATCGGTCTGTCACAGCAGGAGAGTCTCCCCAACTGATAGAGCAAAATCACAGGCCATGGGAGTGATAAGCATTCATACCTGGATGTCAGCCACAGTGATATTGGGCTCCTAGACCTACTCTTTTTGATCCCCTTATCAGCCCCATCTCCTTGGGGACTCTCTCTTCCTTCCTCCAGTGTGTCCCATCAAACTCACAGGATTTCAGTAATACACAAATCTGCCTGGACGCATTCCTCTACTCCTCATGTCTTCAGGTACGCCTGGGCTTTCCAAAATGGAACCCAAGGTCCTCCATGCAATGTACCATTGCAGGCACACTTTCCACACAGTGTACACACAAAGCACACATACTGTCCAGTACTGTCACCTCCATGTATTATGTCACAGGAAGCGCACAAGCGTCAAGCACACAGTCACTCTGTGTGCATTGCTCAGGACTGTACTCTTTCTGCATTGTGCCATGGTATACTATTTACAAGCACACAAACTCACTATGCACGTGCTGCAAAACACTTCACACATCATGTATTTTATTGCTCCCAAGCACACATACACCCAGCACATAATTTCATTGCAATCACACTGCACAACACTACATCGCCCATATAATGCATTCCTTGCAGGCACACTATAGCTCAATAAAACACACTAATGTGTACTACACAGCACTGCTCTGTTCCTGTACAGTATCATTCCCAACACCGAGTCATGACTCCTGTGCTGAACAGCATTCTACATACAACTCATTTAGACCAAGAGTGAGTTAGGCACTCAGCAGGGGACCTTAAAAAATGGTGAGTGAGCCTGTAGGCCTCACTCCAGTGACATGGATAAAAATAACCTGTTCATTGTTCCTGATCACTACATGGTATGCGGCCACCACCACACTGGTGCTGCTTAAGACTTGGTGAAGGTGGTAGCCTTCCACTACCATGGAGGTAGCGCCTCCAAGTCTAAAAAGACTGCAAGCCATGAGACTGGCATATTTCATGGTGCACGTGCATGATCTGTGTTTACCTATAAAAACAAAAATGAGTATTAGGGATCGAGACAACAGTACACATGGGCACTCAGGGCAGGGAGAACAAGTCTTTTATCATGCAGAGGACTTTTCTATCCCACTAACTTGTGAATCAGACACCGGAAAGTGTTGCACTACAAGAGGAAATCCCCAACAGTGGCAACAGTGACAGTGGAAATTACTTTTTTGAAACTGCAAGCCTCACTATGAAAGACTGAAAAGTTGTAATTTGAAAGTGAAATAAGTGTTTTGAATTTTATCCCAAAAATAAATTACAGGAAAAATAATGATTACATAGTGGCTGGCTAATATCCAGGAAGGAAACAAGTGTTAGTCACAGACATACTACAAATATTGTACACAAAATATTAAGTAAAAATATTCAAAAACTGAGTGAAAATGTTTGTGATGGCATTACAGATTCATTATGATTTGTCAATTTGTACATGTCCCAAGATCCAACTATGAGCTGCTATGTAACTATCCAACTATGAACAGCAATTTAATACATGTTATTGGAGCTGGAATGACACCAGGCTTGCTCTTTAAAGGGTTCTTGTGTAAAGTGTACCCATCCCATTTACAGGGCCTCAGTTGAGTCCTGTGTCAATACTTTTTGTCACTGCCTCCCCACGTTGGGAGTAGGTGCTTTGCGCCCCTACTGCCTTCCTTGGATGTGGTATCTATTTCTTAGGCTTTCCACTTCAGAATCAAACCCTGATTCCCAGCACAGAATGTATTGTCAAAAGTTGATGAGGACATACATCTGAATATATTGTTGCCTTCACAAGGAAGAGTGAATGGCCCAAGGTTTTTGAGAGTCATTGAAACAGCTGGGCAAGCCCATATTGTTTTTAGTTTGATAAAAGCATGCATTGTGGGAGGTCAAACCTCAATGGCAAGTATTTAGCTCTAGAGTTACCGGAGTTGTCTTAGTAACAGACTGTGCAATCAAAGGAACCATTACTGATTTAATGAGCCATTTGCAGTTTCAATATGCTGGCAGGGCATACATGCACGGGCATGGCTTAATCTTTGAGTCAAGCAGTGTTGAGAACTGATGTTCTTCATTTGTCAGAAATATGATCATATTTATGAAGGTTGCATACCAACCTCACAGTCAGCCTTTGCATTCTTTGACATTTACATAAAGAAGAGACGATACTCATTACCAAATTAGCTGCGGCTTAGTCCTACCTAGAAGAAATGAATATATTTGCAGGAAGTATACAGCATTCCTGAGGAGGGAGTTGGAATATTTTAGCAGTGGTAAGCAGGAGGTGACAACAGTGCATAATACAGGGTAACTGAATTGAAAATCTAGAGTGTAGGCCTTGGAGTGTGTTATACAACTGATCACAATGGTGATGACTGTGTTGATGCATTTACAACACGTCCTGTATCCTTCCTGTTGAAAGGCTGTCCACACAGGCTAATGCGCCACTTGATGGTGTATTAAGGGATTGCAGAACACTGGCAGAAGAGTGATAATATGACCTTGCCAATGACCCACCTGCATTATGTAGTGAGTAATACATTAGTGAATCGCATTTGATGTGTAAGCTTGTTGGTTTACAGGTTGTTGATCATTTCTGGTGTAACATAGAGAGGAGCCATCTGTGCACCAATACAAGTCAACACAATTTTCCAACACACTGTGATCAGTTCAGAGATCATTTGCTAATGTGTGTTCATACGTCGTTGTTTTACGAAGCAGAAATGCGATCCGCAAATATTTAACCCAAGCTGGCACAAAGCACACCCATCCTCCAAGAGCCCAGTAAGGACAAATGCTTCAGCTGAGAAAACACCTGTTTAGGGGTATGCTTTAGAGTTGATCCTCATTAAGATAGGCAGTAATTGAGCTATTTTTAAGCAGGACGTGCTTTGGAACATCAGCTGAATGCGTCACAGCCAATCACCCTTCTGGACGAGAAGTGCGATGAATTTGTATTGAACTGCAAACTCCTCAGTTATGCAAATCAGTGGTTGGTCATTTTCCCTAAGGGTCTACGGTCCACTGAAAAATTCCAGACCATTATCATGAGATCTAGCAGAGCTGCCCCAATGAATAATTGGGCACGGACAGGAAACAGAGGCTTGAATAATAATTTCCCAGTTGCCTCAGGGTTATGCCACCATCTCTTGGGAGACCCATAATGCTGCTGGACAATCAGATGCTTCTCATATATGCATGAATGATGCGGAATACCAGATCAGTGTCACTGCTGAGTGATGTGCAGTTCCATACATGGTAGACCCAGAAAGCACGTGCGCAAAGAATGGACCGATGTACAGAAATCATGCACTGCGATTTACATGTGTGAAAACCAGTGTGCATTGTCACCATAGAAAAAGATAGGACAGAGATCTCGATATGGGACTGCTAGGAAGACTCGTAGGTCAGACAGGACAGCTGTCCAGCAAGTAAAATATAAAATAGCTTTGACTCAAATAAGAGGTTAATTCACGGTAGGCTTCTGGTAAAACAGCCTAATGTATTCTAGATCGTTAAGTAGGATCATGGATCTCTGTTTCAAAAGATGCAAAGACTCCAACCCCACTCTTGCTACCCTGATGATCCTTGCATGCCTAATCCCAGCACCCTTCCCCTCTCCACCATATACCTGCACTCCCATGATACTGGAGCCCCAATTCACCTTCCCTTCATCTGCACTCTTTACTGTAGAATCCACATCGAGCATAGCACTTCACTGTCTTATCACTAGGAAGCATATTTATGACTGGGTTGCTCCATGCTTGCACCATGCAATGTGGTGAATGTTTGGCACAAACCACAAAGTCATACTTTTGAAGTTACGCAAAGCCATTTTGTATGTCTTTGAATGGCTTAAAAATATGTAGTAAGGCAACACAGCGCAAATCGCTGCATTGTCTTACTCTGCCCTGGGTAGGTGTTCCATGGGCGTTGTGGTGTGTGCAGAGGTGGCTGCCGTAGATAGCAAGGGGAGGGGCGGTGGGACGACGGGGATGGGGTGTATATATATATATATATATATATATATATATATATATATACAGTATATATATATTTATTTTTTTAAGCTTACCGTTCGTCGCCACCTCCGTCTTCTCCTGCTGCCTTGTTCGTCCTTCTGTCTTGTTCTGGTGTCTAATCATTCGCTAGAACACCAGAAAAGGTTCCACAGCAATCCCTGGCGCTGCTTACATGCTAAACATAGAATGTAATCAGGATTGGTTTGAGCTGCAGTGACTGCCGCTCAGACACAACCCTGGGGCCTGTGCACTTTCTCCATGCTGGCTGTGTACACAGCTGGCCTGGAGAAACCTAAGTGCGCATGTGTGTTTGGACAGCCGTCTTAAGCCATCCAAAAGCACATGGGCACTTAGTGCACACAAGTTCTCATTCCCTCTCCCAACTCCCAAGACCCCACACCACCCCTCCCTGCACCTGCTGGCTGAACCAGCAGCAGAAAAATACAACTATATTCAAATATCGTTTCATTTTTCTGCTGCTGGCTCTTATCCAGTGGGCAGACGCTCCTCCGCCATTTAGGAGGAGCCGCCCATGGGTGCGTGTTCCCACGCAACTTCCATGGATTTTGATGCATTCCCAGATTTACAAAGACTTGTAAAGCTAGGAATGTGGCAAAATCTTATGCCTCCCCAGAAGAGGCGTAATAAAGAGAAATATCTTTATCCTGAAGCACACATAGAAAGAGGAAAAAGCCTCTCTGGATTGTTTTTGTGCAGGAAGGTTTCCCTTCCTGCACAAAAACAATCAGCATGCAACGCAAGCACCCTTGCAGTATTGGTGCAAGGGCATCTGGGTTGGCGTTAGGCTGCCAAAAGTGCGCCAACGCAGGGGAAAGGACAGGAATGTGCCATTTGGATAAATATGGTGCATTGTTGTCCCTTTCCTGTGATGCAGCGCCGCAAGGTGACTTGCTGCGGTGCCCTGAGCTATCACACTCATAAATATGCCCCTACATTTAGATTGTATGTGATATATATACGTACTGAGGTTGACCAGAATTCACATGTACACATTCCTGGCATCCGTCACAGCTCCTATTTTGTCCTGCACTACAGTTTGTGGTGTTCCAGGAACCTGTCACCCTATACATTTGTATGACGAAAACAAAGGATTTACGAGGAAGGTCAATATTTGGCTGGTACTGGGTTAAGAAACTGAAAAATGGGTTATTACCGTAGGCTTCTTTCTCTTCTCATGAATACTGTTTCTTCCCCCATATTTATCACATTAAAAGTATCCCTATGCATCAAGAACCAGAGACTGTGAAACCATTCTATGCTAGCCTGTGCCAGCCTCTGAGTCACAGACCAGTGCTTAATTTGTGCTTGTTGTTCCGGTGTTGATCACCGACACTTATTTTTCAGGGCCGGCGCTTATTCTTCTGCCTCAAGCATTTGCTGAGAGCAAAAGACACCTATGGGAAAGACGGAGGAAGAGAAAAACGAAAAAGCGTCACAAAAGGAGAAAGCAGAAAGCTGCTTGAGTGCGCTGAAGGGTCAAGGAGTGGCTTTAAATAGATTGAAGAGGCCTGAGATGGCTTCAGGATTACGCTGCCTCAGTATTCCGTGCTCGCACATTTAAATGCAGCAGCCGAGGAGGGCTTCGAGCACCGGCACGTTTTAATATACAAATTAAGCACTGCTTCTCCACTATATATTTTCGCAAGTTCATAGCACAACTTGATACACAGCATCACCTAAATGGTCTATTTCACTAATGCTCGGTTTTTCTGGACTCAAGAGAAACAAATTAACTGCTCATCGAGCACATACTGTTTAAGATGTTCTACATACAGCACAAATTTAAGGGGTAGATTTAAGGAAAGTGGCACTGCACCCAGTACCCTTAGGGCACCCCTACCGCCACCAGGTGTGCACCATATCTAAGATACGGTGCATCATGGCGCAGTGTAGAGGGCAATACGTCAAAAATGTTTACGCTATTGATGTACTGTTCAGGGTTAGCTAACATTTTGGTGCTAACCTGAACAGTACATAGGGGCCCATTGTAAACAATGGTGTGCCCCCTTTTAACGCATGCTCTGAGCAGGTGTTAAAAGTGCTGAAAAAATGACACAAAGAAATCTCTTAGATCCCCCCACCCCCCAACGGGGGAACGCCCCATTTGCATACATTATGGGGGTCATTCTGATCTCGGCGGTAAAAGGCCCTTATCGCCAGTCAGAAGACCGCCATAACACCGCCACGGCCGCGGTTAACCGCCACGGTCATTCTGACCCACAACGGCCAAACCTCCAAAAATCCGTCCTCCACTGCAGCCCGCCACATCAGCGGGCAGCGAGAAACTGGAGATGACCAAACCTCCACCGTCACGCCAACAGAAATACGCCCATGCCATTACGACCCACGAATCCACACGGCGGTCATTCAAACGCGGTATTCCATTGGCGCTACACACCGCCGCGGTCAGAATACACACACAGCACCAAAACACAGCCACATTGGACAATTTGAAATACACACACCTGATACACATACACACACCACTCCCACACAATCAACCAACTATAAAACACACACCCACATCACCCACAAACCCCTGCGACCATAATTACTGAGAGAAGGAGAGAGAGACACAGCAGACAATCCATAGCAAGACACACTGAGGCACACTACACCATCACACATACCACATAGTAGCACAAAGCACCACTCACCAACATACTTATCATCACATACACCACCCCACACCTCACCCACACCACCCCATGGCACCCCAAAGGCACCCACGCTTTTCGGACCAAGAACTCCGGGTCATGGTGGAGGAAATCCTAAGAGTGGAACCCCAGCTCTTCGGCTCGCAGGTGCAGCACACCAGTATAGCTAGGAAGGCAGAGCTATGGCAGCGGATCGTGGACAGGGTCAACGCGGTGGGACAGCATCCCAGGAATAGGGAGGACATCCGCAAAAGATGGAACGACCTACGGGGGAAGGTCCGATCGATGGTCTCCAGGCACAACATCGCGGTCCAGAAGACTGGCGGCGGACCCCCACCCACCCCTCCCGAATTCACATCGTGGGAGCAAGAGGTCTTGAACATCCTGCATCCTCAGGGCCTCGCAGGAGTAGCCGGAGGAATGGACTCTGGTAAATCCAATCTCAACTACTATATCCCCCCCACCCCACCAGCATGCCAACCCACACCCCCACCCTCACCCCCAACCCCCCAGCACACATCCTCCCTGACAATGTCTCACCAGCACAACCCACCCATCCCAACACCAACTCCTGCATGCCAACACAAATCATGGGCACCCATCACCTAAGCATGACCACTGCACTAACCCCCCCCCCACTAACTACCCTCACAACACCTCCCTCAAGGGAATGCCTGCACTGGGGGACAAGGGCACCCATAACACGCACGCTATTGCACACACAGAAACAATAACCAAACTCTCTTACCCCATGCAGGACCCGAACGACAACACACCAGCCAGGAGGGTCCAGAAGTGTCCATCCCACCACCGGAACAGGCCCACACTGAGGATAGCAGCTCTGTCGACAGTGAACCTGATGACCAGCCCGGACCATCGGGGACCTCTGGGCAGTCGGTTCCCCTCAGGCAGCCACAGGCCACACCAGACCCGACCCCCTCTGCCAACACCAGCACAGCTCCCACCCAGCGGGCCCATGCCTCTGTCTCTAGGACAGCTCAATCAGCGGTGTGTCTGCCACTACAGGGCACCCAGGCTAACCCAACACCCCAACAACAACAGGGACCTGGGGGCAGTGGTAGCGGGCACACCGTCCAGGGGACAGAGGCCGGGGGAAACCGGGCAGCTCGGAGGGCTGCTGTGCGACAGGGGGGGGAGGAGAGGCCCAGGGAACCCACTCTCCAAGAGGCCCTCACCACCCTCATGGGGGCATACCACCACTCCCAAGAAACAATGGCGACGGTACTGGCCAGGTTCACTGAGATCCAGGCACAGCAGGAGGAACGCTACATGGGGTTCAGGGAGGAGCTGAGAATCATCGGGACCGCAATGGGGACCATCGTCCTGGCCCTCCACAGGATAGAGGACGCGTTGCGGGACCATGGTGCACCACACAGGGCCCCTGTCACTAGCCCGGACCAGGAACAGCCTACCACCTCCGCCGGCGCTAGTGGACAGGAGGTCCCAACACCTCGACAGCCCCCCAGAACCCCACCTCCTGCTGAAGAACAACCACCCCGTAAGAGGAGCCTGAGACCAAAAAAAAAGGCAGAGTAGGATGTCAAGACCCCCGCCAGCAGGACATACCCCCTCAAGTCTTCCCACTGTCCCACATTGCCACCCTGTCCAACCATGAACTGCCTATGCTCCATCCTTCCACAGGCAAAAGGACAATGCACCTGTGAGACTGAGAACTGGACTCTGCCATGGATATTCCTCCACCCCCACCCATCACCCTTAGAATCACATGTACCGATATCTAGCACTGTAAATAAATCACATTTTGCACACAAATCTGTTTTGAGTCATGCTGTATTATTAACAAATGTATTACATATTACTGTTCAATTTCTGTTCTGTCAATTAGTCATGACAACATACCAATGTCAATACGCTGTATTTCATGGGCGAACCAAGCAGAAGTCAGGTACTGAGTCAGACAGCACTGAGAAGGGAAGGGAAAGGCAAAAATTAATGAAAAACATCTGTGGGGAACTACAGAAAGTACAGATGCAGGAGGCTATAAGCAATTGTGAAATGGCGTGGGTGATTCTTACCTGTGTGTTACTGGAAATACTGTTGTATCACTCTGTCCCTATTGTCTGTGTCGTCCTCAGAGTCTTCCTCCTCTTCACTCTCCACAGGCTCCACGGCTTCTACAACACCACCATCTGGACCATCCTCCTGCAGGAAAGGCACCTGGCGTCGCAAAGCCAGGTTGTGGAGCATACAGCACGCCACGATGATATGGCACACCTTCTTTGGTGAGTACATTAGGGATCCACCTGTCATATGTAGGCACCTAAACCTGGCCTTCAGGAGCCCAAAGGTTCGCTCAATCACCCTCCTAGTACGCCCATGGGCCTCATTGTACCGTTCCTCTGCCCTGGTCCTGGGATTCCTCACTGGGGTCAATAGCCACGGCAGGTTGGGGTAACCAGAGTCACCTATTAACCACACACGCTGTCTCTGTAGCTGTTCCATCACATAGGGAATGCTGCTATTTCGCATAACATACGCGTCATGCACTGACCCTGGGAACTTGGCATTTACATGGGAGATGTACTGGTCAGCCAAACAGACCACCTGGATATTCATTGAATGGTAATTCTTCCTGTTCCTGTACACCTGTTCATCGTCATTTGGGGGGACTAAAGCCACATGGGTCCCATCAATTGCACCAATGATGTTGGGGATGTGTCCAAGGGCATAGAAATCAGCTTTCACTGTAGGCAAATCACCCTCCTCTGGGAAAATGATGTAGCTCCGCATGAGTTTCATCAGGGCAGACAACACTCTGGATAAGATCTTGGAAAACATAGGCTGAGACATCCCACATGACATGGCCACTGTTGTCTGGAATGAGCCAGTTGCAAAGAAATGGAGGACAGACAGAACCTGCACTAGAGGGGGAATTCCTGTGGGTTGGCGGATGGGGGACATCAGGGCTGGCTCCAGCTGGGCACACAGTTCATGGATGGAGGCTCGGTCAAGTCGGTATCGTAGTATTATGTTGCGTTCTTCCATTGTGGACAGGTCCACCAGCGGCCGGTACACGCGAGGATTCCTCCTTCTCATCGCTAGTCCCAGCGGACGGTGCCTAGGAAGGAGAATATGGAGTACAGAGTCAATCCACTCACAGGTACGTACAACACAGCTTGCACAGTACAGGTAAATGTATGGGTTGATATGTTTGTATGTGTGCCATTGCAAGGCCTAGGCCTGTGTGACGCATTAGAAATTAAGCCATGTGGGCCCTTGAAATGGCCGATGCCTGACCTGTGAAGTGGGACAATGGGATGTGAGGTCACTGCGCTGGCGGGGCACACCGTGGCGGTAGGCGGTCGAAGACCGCTGTGCGAAGACGCATTGGTTAACATTGAAGCCTATGGGTTTCAGGAGCCAATGACGATGTGCGCCGGCGGTCGCGGGACGCACCGCCGCGGTACGCACCGCCGCGGGCGTGACCGCCATTTTCTATCTGCTCAATCATTCGAGACCTGATCATCCACAGGAGAGGACCTATACTGCAAGTGCTGCTGTGAACTCGGTCTGGAAGTGACAATGGCTGCTGCAACTGGTGAAAGGGCCCCCGCCTTCAGTTCAGAAGAGTTGGAGAAGCTCGTGGACGGGGTCCTCCCCCAGTATGCGCTACTCTACGGTCCTCCAGACCAACAGGTGAGCACACTCAGTGCACATTGAATGGGTTATGCCTGTGTGGAGGGGGGGGGATGTAAGTTGGTGGGGTGTGGAGGGAATGAGGAGTGCAACGCACGACAGATGAGAGAATGGGAACCATGACAAGGTTGGGGAGGGGGGGGCATGTACTCCAAACATGCAGATATGTGACGGTTTCTCTTTCCCACCCTGTACATGTCAAACAGGTGAGCGCCCACCAGAAAATCGATATTTGGCGTGCCATCGCCAAGGAAGTCCGGAACTTGGGGGTCTACAACAGACGGGGCACCCACTGCCGCAAGAGGTGGGAGGACATCCGCCGCGGAACGAGGAAGACCGCAGAAACACTGCTGGGGATGGCCTCCCGACCTAGGAGGGGTGCCAGTCGCACCATGACCCCCCTGATGTCCCGGATCCTGGCGGTGGCCTACCCTAATTTGGATGGGCGCTTGAGGACAGCACAGCAGACACAAGGGGGTGAGTATCCGCACATTCTCCTATCTGTATGCGCATTGGAGGCGTCTGGGTGGGGGAGGAGGGCTGTGGGTTACATTAGGCCAGGGCGCTCTCTGTAGTGTAGTCCGCTCCCTTAGGCATGGCCCTGTGCCCCCGCCCCCACCTCTGTAGGGTGCCAAGTGCAGCTACCCATGCTCCAGCATCACACATGTGCGCGTGTGTTGTCCCTAGACCTGTTTGCCTAGTCAGAAGTACTGAGTAGTGTACCCCAAGTTCGCGACTTAGTGCACGAGGCACCTGTGTCTGTCCTCTCCGCAAAGGGTATTGCTAAGGCATGCACTCAACTTTGTTTCATTTCTCCCCCCACCCTAAATCTTTGTCTTCTTGTGTTTTAGCATCATCCGGCGGAGGAGATTTGGCGTCGGAGCAGGAGGGAGCTGCAGGTCACCAGGCCCCGGTGGGCACTGACACAGACACCGAGGGCACCAGTGATCCGGAGGGCGAGGGGAGCACCACAATGGGGGCCGGTGGAGACACCAGCGACACGGACACGTCCTCGTTTGGGAGCTCCCTAGCGGTGGCGGCACCATCTGTGCCCCCCGCAACAACAGGTACAGCCGCCACCCAGCGCACCAGCACCGCCCTCCCAGCAGCCCCTCATTCTTCGCTCCGTGGCCTCTCGGCCAGGAAGGCACGCGTCTCCTTCGCCCCAGGCACCTCAGCCCCTGCCTCTGTTATCCCTGCTGCCCTCAGTGCGGAGCTCATTGACCTGGTGAGGACGGTCATTGTTGGGCAGACTACCCTTCTGAATGCCATCCAGGGGGTGGAAAGGGAGGTGCATCGGAGCAATGCCTACCTGGAGGGCATTCATTCGGGTCAGGCTGCCCATCAACGAGCGTTCACTGCTCTGGCCTCAGCACTGACGGCAGCCATTGTCCCTGTCTCCAGTCTCCCTCTTCTATCTGCCTCCAACCTTTCTCTGTCTCCTGTACCTCAACCTATCCCATCCACACCATCAGACCAGCCTGCACACACCTCAACACCCAAGGCCAGCTCATCCAAACATAAGCACCACAGAAAACACAAGCATTCCCCCAAGCAACACACAGATGCAGACATATCAACAGTCATTACCACCTCTGTGTCCCCGTCCTCCTCGTCTCCCTCCTCCCTCCCTGTGACGTCTACACTCACACCTGCATGCACCCCAACATCAGCCAGTTCTTCCACCACCAGCAAACCCTCCACTACAGTCCGCACACCTGCAGTCACCACCCCCACTGGCATTTACACGTCCCCTGTGTCCTCTCCCACTGTGTCTATCACCCCCTCTTCCAAGACACATAAACGCAGGCAGACACCCAAACAACAGCCAACCACCTCACCACAGCCTACGTCCCAGTCACCTGCACCCAAGGACAGCACACCTGGCTCTCATACAACCACATCCTCTTCCTCCACTTCTCTCACCACTACTCCTACCCCTTACCTTGGTCCCAAGAAAAATTACCTCTCCAGTTTTGACCTCTTTCCCTCCCCCGACCCACCCCCTCCAACTGGGAAAAGTCCCAAGGGCACCTCAGCCACCACCAGCCCAACTTCTACAGTGCAAGTGGTGCATGGCATGTGGAGTCCACCCTTTGGCGGCAGTAACACTTCGGTGAGCAGCAAGGGGACAGCCAGCCCCCCCCCCAGGCAAGAGGACCCGGAAATTGAAGGGCCGCCGTGAGCGGACAGAGACGGCTGCCCCCAAGGAGGTGACTCCGGCCACTTCACCGGCCACAGCAGCCAGGGGAGGCAAGGGCCCGAGAGTCCCATCTAAGGAGCGGAAGGACAGCAGGGCGGAGAGGACAACCACCAGGAGCGCGGAGCAGGAGGGCCCCACAAGCCCCATCCCGGCTGCAAGGGACGACACCAACGGGCCCAGGACTCACTCCCCGAAGGGGCCTGACACAGCACGGTCGGAGGGCGAGTGAGCAGGGTGTCCAGGCCAGGTATGACTCCCTTGACATACTGCAAGAGCACCGCTGAACAGGGCCCCGCCGTGAAGACAGGTACCACTGAACAGGGCCCCGCCGTGAAGACAGGTACCGCTGAACAGGGCCCCGCCGTGAAGACAGGTACCGCTGAACAGGGCCCCGCCGTGAAGACAGGTACCGCTGAACAGGGCCCCGCCGTGAAGACAGGTACCGCTGAACAGGGCCCCGCCGTGCAGAAGAGCACCGCTGAACAGGGCCCCGCTGTGAAGACAGGTACCGCTGAACAGGGCCCCGCCGTGAAGACAGGTACCGCTGAACAGGGCCCCGCCGTGAAGACAGGTACCGCTGAACAGGGCCCCGCCGTGCAGAAGAGCACCGCTGAACAGGGCCCCGCCGTGAAGACAGGTACCGCTGAACAGGGCCCCGCCGTGAAGACAGGTACCGCTGAACAGGGCCCCGCCGTGAAGACAGGTACCGCTGAACAGGGCCCCGCCGTGAAGACAGGTACCGCTGAACAGGGCCCCGCCGTGCAGAAGAGCACCGCTGAACAGGGCCCCGCCGTGAAGACAGGTACCGCTGAACAGGGCCCCACCGTGAAGACAGGTACCGCTGAACAGGGCCCCGCCGTGAAGACAGGTACCGCTGAACAGGGCCCCGTCGTGCAGAACAGCACCGCTGAACAGGGCCCCGCCGTGAAGACAGGTACCGCTGAACAGGGCCCCGCCGTCTCAAGCACCGCTCCGCTGGGCCCTTCCTGTCAAGCACCGCTCCGCTGGGCCCTTCCTGTCAAGCACCGCTCCGCTGGGCCCTTCCTCTCAAGCACCGCTCCGCTGGACATCGCCATGTCATGCACCGCTGCGCTGGGTCCCGCCGTCTCAGGCACTGTTTATGGTTCACTGTGCCCACCATGCCTCCTCCTTGACCAGTGGACTCTGTAATCCACCTGAGAGACTGTGGCTTTGCACTCCCCAGGATGGTCCAGTGGGCAATCCACCCACTGTAGAGACATTGAGAGACTGTGGCTTTGCACTCCCCAGGATGGTCCAGTGGGCAACCCACCCACTGTAGAGACATTGAGAGACTGTGGCTTTGCACTCCCCAGGATGGTCCAGTGGGCAACCCACCCACTGCAGAGACTTGAGAGACTGTGGCTTTGCACTCCCCAGGATGGTCCAGTGGGCAACCCACCCACTGTAGAGACATTGAGAGACTGTGGCTTTGCACTCCCCAGGATGGTCCAGTGGGCAACCCACCCACTGCAGAGACTTGAGAGACTGTGGCTTTGCACTCCCCAGGATGGTCCAGTGGGCAACCCACCCACTGTAGAGACATTGAGAGACTGTGGCTTTGCACTCCCCAGGATGGTCCAGTGGGCAACCCACCCACTGCAGAGACTTGAGAGACTGTGGCTTTGCACTCCCCAGGATGGTACAGTGGGCATGGTGGCTCCTCGTGGATCTGGCGTCGTGGACTCATGTGGCTGTGGTGGCCCCCCCTTCCCTTCCCCCTGAGGTGCCTGTAGTTTTGACATCAGATGCCCCTGCAGTGTTCTCTCCAAAGGACTCAGGTCTCGTGTGTGGGCTTTGCCCTTGTTTCGCAGAACCTTGGCCCACGGACATGTTAGATTCGTAGGATGTGCAGGACTTGTTACTTCAGTGATACACTGATGTGTATATCTTTTTGTTTTTTGTAAATATTTTTCACGGTTGCTCAATTATTTCCAGGTGCTTTTTTTGTACATGAAAATTTATTCCAAATTTGGTTGTGTCATTGTATTTTTAAAGGGTCTTTGTGTGGTGTCACTGTGACTTCCTGCTCTGCATTGGTGTGTACATATTGGGGGGGTGGGGGGATCGCATATGTGTATGCACGTAACCTTTCTTCCTCCCCCCTCCCGTGTGTCGTAGGTGCAGTACTCACCGTTGACGTCTGCGCCGGAGTTCGTACTCGTGGTAGATGAGCAGGTAGACGAGAGCAGGTATGATGTTCAATTCGGGTTCCATGCTGTCCGGATTCCGCGTGGAGTGTCTCGAGGTGAGCGTTTTCCATTGGAAATGTCTGTTCCCGCCCCGGAAAAGGTGGCGGATTGGTGGGTCGTGATAGGGTGGGCGGTACATTGTCTGCCGCCTGGCTGTTGGCGGTGACCGCCGCGCTGTTTGTTTGTTCCGCCGTGGCGGTCGGAGTGTTAATGCAGCGGGCTGTGTTGGCGGTTCCCGCCAGGGTCAGAATTGCATTTTTTTGACCGCCGGCCTGTTGGCGGGTTGGCTGCCGCTTTATCACCGACCGCCAGGGTCAGAATGACCCCCTATGTATTGCACATGCATAATGTAGCACAAAGGGTTACAAAGTGGTACAATGCATGCATTGCGCCACTTTGTATATATGGCGCAGGGAAAAGGCCACCTTAGCGTCAAAAAAATGACACTAACACAGCGCAAATGTGGGGCTAGGCTCTCTTAAATCTGGGCCTAAGTCTCTTTGGACATGAAAGGATTAACCTTCAACATCAGCTGGCAGGATGGAATCAAATATAGGATGGGATCATCGGCAAAGCCTATGACTTTCCACCCTTGTTCCTTGCTTGTCACTGAGAAAAAAGAAAACTGTTTTCAAGATCAGTAAACTTGCCAGGCAGGAACGCAGTGAATCAAATGGACATGCTGTCATAAGCATAAACTAGAAATAAAAGGCGAAAGCATAAATGTATTGTGCACTTTTTCAAAGACAAGTAGGTGAAAAACCATCTCAGAAATAATGCAGAAATAGATGCTAGTTATCCTTTCTCAGTAACAGCATTTAGTCTCCCCTTGCCGGGAAGCGTCCGAACTGCAAGACCACAAATGCCATCATTGTCAATGATTTTAGCTCCTGGACAAATACTCAGTAAACCTTTATCAATTTTCAGATTAAACCGACATTGAGAACAGAGGTTTTTCCTCTAGAGCTGTCTCCTCTGCTTCAAGAAGAAAAAAATAAGAAACTAGCACTTAGCTGTAAGCTTGTAAGCAGGAATTTCATATTTGTACAGAACACCCTATTCACTTTTTCAGATATATGATTTCCTTTAATCTGGTATTGCCACAGTGGCTATAGAACCACGTCTAGTAAGTCTATATACCGGGTTATTGTGGCTTACTCTGCGACAATCAAAATGATTTCTAGCAACTTGCACGGTCCTGCTCTATATCGAGTGATGTCAGTACTCTTCACACGATCACCCAGCAAAGAGATTTCATCAGTGACCATCAAGGTAACTCTTACAAAGAGTATGCTTCTAGTTGTGTGTGGAGTTTCTACTCCATCATTCAGTATTTTGAAACTTCACCAGGACATAGGAGGTGTCTCCAGTTATAGTTGTTCCTACCACTGCAAAAGATATCTGTGGCTGATAAGCTAATCAAGCACTGTCTGATCTCCAAATCACTATCCCCTTTTCTGGTCCATCCCCTATGAGGCGCCCTCTACTCCTCAACCTAGGATCACATAGAGGAAATTATTCAAAGATTGTCAGATCCGCTTCAATCACCTGCCTGCCTTGACATAATACCTTCAAAATTAAAAGACCTGGAGCGAACCAGTAGTACTCCAGCCACACAAATTTCTGGCAGATAGGTTTTCAGGGAGCCCCTGTTGAGGAAACTCCAGATACTAGAATCAAATGTAATTGGTGTTTGCTCTTGCAGCATTCATTTTAGGGGGCGAGCCTGCAAGAGCATGTGCTCTCCCTTACGAGACAGTGTTGTCTACAAAAAAGGACTTTGAGTTCACTCACTGCTTTCCATTTATTGGCTCTCTGCTACTCTTCTTTGCAGCCTCCTTAATTGGCCAGTGCAGGCCAAACATCACTTGCGACCATTTCGGTGGAGCACGGACCAAGCACAGATTGATTCAGCTTATTCAGTGCCTGTCTGCTGCTTCCAATGTGATCGAGGTGCTATTTCTTCCCCTCCTACTCCCACATTTGCTACTCTGATTTCAGGTCATGTTGCACAGTAGCTCATGCTGATGTGTAACGTGACTAAATAACATTGATAAAGCATCCATGAAACGACCTGGAAACCCTAAGGATGCCCACAGAAGAGACTGAGCAAAGCGAGATGAATTTGTTCTCTGATGCTTCCACCGGCAACGCAAATTGGCAATTTTACACTGTTTTTTTTTCTAGTGAAGTAAGTTGCCAAATCTTTACTTCTACAAGATGAAGTTGGAAGGTATCAGTGTGCGAATACATTTATTAGGAATATTTTGAAGTTCAGTCAGGTTGTCATTTCCATGACACTTCTGTTTGCGTGAGAAATTGTTTTATGTGCTTTCCCTCTTGCAGCTAAAATATTTCCATACTTAGTAATGTGAACCATTTTTGCAGATGTTTAAAACCTGTTTGGAGCTTGCACTGATGTATAATTTACACACATTATCACTAAGTACATTCTGTCTTTATTAGAGTTGCTCATAGCTCAATTGAAAGGTTTAGACTTAATCAGTTGCCAATCAGAGAACGCTGAATATAAGGCTGCTTCTTTATCTCTTGTTGCAGCTCAGACACCTTTGAAGGAACGTCGAGTTTACAGTGTCCAGGGTACCATCATAAGTGGGTCATTCACGTGGATAATGCCAGCCTCTCCCTACTCATTGACATGAGTAGAGATTCCAATTCGCAATATGGGAGACCAGTATCTCCTCACAAGTTACAGATCAGTCTCCTTACCTGCTGTGGTGGAGAAATAAAAAAACTTTGCATCTCCTGCAAACCTTGGGGGCATATTTATACTCTGTTTGCTCTGAATTTGCATCATTCTTTAACGCAAATTCAGTGCAAACTTAACTCCATATTTATATTTTGACTCTAGACCCGTCTAGCGTCAAAATATAGGAGTTACCCATTTTTTGGATGCGTGAACCTACCTTGCCTCAATGAGATGCAAGGTAGGCATTCCCATCCAAAAAATGACTCAAAGCCCCATGTGCCTTATTTATCCTCACGTGCAAAAAAGGTTCACGGGTGGGAGGCAGGCCTAAATAATGGTGCTAAGCTTGCTTAGCACCATTATTCAACACCGGGGTCAGACCAGGCGTTAGGAGACCTGTGGACCCATTTCCATGGTCAAACACCATGGAAAGGGCCCACAGGTGCCGACCCCAAAGCCCCAGGAACACCCACACCAGAGGGACACCAGAGGATGAGGGACCCCATCCCAGGTAAGTAGGGTAAGTATAGGTAAGTATTCATTTTTAAAATGTCTAAGTGCCATTGGGGGCCCTGAAATGGGACCCCCTGCATGGCACTGGGTGCAATGGCCATGCCCAGGGAACACAGGTCCCCTGTGCTGGCCATTGGGGTGGTGGGCAAGACTCCTGTCTTTTATAAGACAGGAGTCATGTGGTATGGATGGTTTTGCCTCAGGAAATGACGCTAGGCTGGTTACCGATTTTTTTTTTTCCTCTAACCAGCCTAGCGTAATGTTTTAAGGCAAAACCCCCTTCCCCCGGACAGCCACCCGGCTAACGTAATTTTTCCTGATGCTAGCCTAACCTCAGCGCCGGCTTGCGGGATTCCATAAATATGGTGCCCGGCTGGCGCTTTGGATTGATGCAAGCCGGCGCTATACTTTTTGCGTTTATGCAGTTTTGCGACAAAAAGTATAAATATGGGCCTTGATTTCTTAGCATAGCAAACATTATTTTGTGGTAAGGTGACACCTCAATGGCCTCAGTATGCAGGTCTAACTGGGTAGTGTAGTGTTGTATGAGTAGTAATGACAGGCTCCGTTTGGTTCCTGAAGGACTCTGTAGAGGTGTGACGTGAGCGTTTGGGTGTGGTGACTGGATTTCAGTTTTAGAATGCTGAGTTTGCACTTGCATGCAGAAGCATAAAGACATGTAAGACCAAGCTCTGTATGTGGTGTGTTCATTTTAAGAGTACCCACTCCAGGGAGGACGCTACAACTGGCAACAAGATAGGGGATACATAACCCGAAGAACCAACATTGCTCTCCCAGAGAATTTGCAGTGGCCCAGCAAATTAAGCACTGTACACGACCAATTTTTATCCATGCTTAACATCAGCCATGAGGCTGTACTACTTGGCTAAAAGACATTGGCAAAGCCAATAGCTCTCACATAGGCAAGACTTATTGGCTTTGCAAATGCTCTTTACACATGGTGTGGACTTTTGGTAAAACTATACTGTCCTGCTGGACTTCCTGAAATTAATCTCTTTAGAGCATCAGCTGTCAGTCTTCGCACAAGCAAAATTAGCGGTCAGTAGTACAAACCACCTTGATCAACCCCCAGAACGAGAGACTGCAGTAACCAACTCCCCATCCCAGTTTTGCTGATAGTACATTGCCACTGTAGCACTCGTTAGTGCATGAACATGATGGTTCTCCACTGAGGAGAAGAAAGTCAACACACCAACTGCATTGACCTCACTGTATTCAATTGTTTTATGGACCCTCTGCTAGTTGGAGACCTTTTGGAACTGGACTGACATCAATAAGGCTGCATGAAAAATATTTCTTTAAGGTTGGAGTCGGATCTTGAGAATTCTTCTTAACAACAGATAGTTGTGTTTTCAATCCCAAGACACTTATGCTGTTTCAAAGCTCTTCCCTGTTCTGGAGACTGCTGCGACACATCTCCCAAAATCAGCCCTCTACTCCTGCAGGGATGTATATGTTAAAATGATCACCTGAAGCCAATCTGGCTGGAACAATTTCCAAGCCCAAATGTTTTAAATGGTGCTTAGTTTGAGAAAAAGGATAAGTGCAGGGACCCCCGAGCTCGCTGCAAGCACTGCCTAGTGCTGGGATTGCAGAATACCAATGTTTCCTAGTTTTGGTTCTACCTCATTACTTTTTCTTCCACCACTCTGCCTTTTGGTCTCCTTATCTCATGAGTGACTTTTAAGTTTTCTATCACCAATTTCTTTCTCTGCCATTGTTTTTATATAATTTTCTTCTTCCTTCCTTCTTCCTTTTCTGTCTTTCCTCTGTTGCTCTGGGTCAAAGTCTGACAATGAAAAATAATTGCCTTTCCCCAAAGAAAACTGTGCAGGTGCCTAACACCTGGAACACTGGGCACAAACTAAGCACTTGTTATTCCCACAAAGCATCCATGAAGTAATTATTTGGTCCTGCATAAGTCCACAGAACTGACTCCACTGCAACCTGTAGCAGTGAGGTACTCAACTTCCAACTTCCTTGGGAGACATTAAAAATAAAGATGGCCACAAGCAATGCAGACCGGAAAAATAAATCGTCTTCAAAGTCCTCAAAACACTATATTGAAAAGCAATTACACCTATTTTTGTCTTTAGGTTACTATAATTTAAAGAAAATGAATTTTGAAAACTGCTTCTTTTTTTATCTGTACAAAAGCAATGTGACAAAAAGACAACATTAGGAGGATGAAAAGGGGTTAATAATGAGGTCAGGTTTATGGTAGGGGTCATGGTCAGGAGTTAAGTTATGGTAAGGGGTGAGATTCAAGGGTATGTTAAGTTTACATACCATTTTCCCCAAGCCAAATCCTCATCACACACATTCCTTGTGGATTTTATCTCTCATGGTACATCACCCCCTAGCATATCATCAATCAAGCATGTTTACTATTTCAAAGTCAGACACGTTACACAGTTACAAACATTTTAAAATACAATATGGGGCACAAATTACATAGTTACAAATGAGTCAAATCCCATTTTTCTAAACAAAATCGGTTCTGAATTTGTTTTAGGGATATATATTTGGAGAAAATATAATTACTCACGTAGTAGTTTATGACTGAAATGAAAATATAGAGTATGGGCCATCCCTGTATATAGTCAATGTATATTTAAAGTAAATATATATGTTAGTTTGATAAGGGCTGTTATGAGGAGTGTCCCCTTACTTCATGCCATGGGTATGCATTTTATAACTATGTAAATGTAATAACAAAAATGCTAAAACATTGGTCACGTTAACAGTGCCATTAGGGTTAAGTTAAATATCTCTTATTTTAGCTGGAATAATTTAAACACAGTATAATAAATCAAAAATAATTTAAGTAAATACATACTTTGGAAGGTTAAACTGTATTGGAGTAAAGTTAGGAAAATGAAAATGTGAAATGTATTTAAAAAAATGAAATAACATTAAAATATTTTTGTGTATTGAAGGATAGGGTATAGAAAGATTTAATATTAAGATTTAGGATTAAGCAAGTTTAGTTATTTTTTAAATAAGTGACTCCGTAAAAGAATGGGTTATCCAAATATCTTGTGGAAATAACTAAGATGAGAAGGAAATCTGGTAATCATGAAATTAAACTTCCCCATACCTTGACAAGAAAAGGGCAGACAGGAAAAGGCAAGGTCACGGCAGAAGAGGAAGGGGCATGCAAACAAAGTGTTAAGCATTTTATGCATCTTATGTTAAGGGTGGAGTAAAAAACAGGATTAAAGTTGAAGAGTGGGAGGGTAGTTCAAATTCATTTCTTTATTAAGGAATTTGCTACAGAAGGCTCCTTTTTGTAATTCATTTAATGCTAATTGAAATGTTTGATTATGAAAACGTTTTAGTAGGGAGCTCCTCATAATTGTATTTCTTCATTCAGCCATAGATACTGTTTATGAAGTTCTGCATCCTCGCTTTTGAGGGGTGGCTTTCCCAAAGGTAATATCCAGAATTGCACCAATGAATTAAAGTCATAGCAAATGTACTTCAGATGTCTTTAAATTTTAATTTAGGGAAAACACACGCCTGTAGAGAAGGTCACGCAAAGGAGACTAGTCACAATTTTTAATTTACAGGTGAGTAAATGTATGTGTGTAAATTTCTTATACTTTGTAGTAGATTTGCTACTTTTGGTTATTCACTGTGTCGGAGTGTAAACTTACTCCACAGACTTACATGTCTCCAGCCAGAATCAGTATGTAGAGCGAAATTTATTGGTGTAAAGGTACTTGTAGTTTTTCACACATAGGTGGAGATCATTTCCACCGCAGTGGAGATCTCCATATGCGAAAGAATGAAGAAAATGATTAAAGTTTAAAAAAAAAATATTTAATTATAAAATATAAATGCAAAATAAATTTAAACATTCTTTTTTACACAACTAAAAAATTTGAAAACATTACTTCTTCATAATAAATGTTTACTAAATAATTACATAATTAACCTACAATATTTATGTGATAAATATTACAATGTGAACAACATAAAATAAAAACACCTCACCTAGCATTTTATTATAAATATTTAGTAAATCAAATGGAATGTTGTGTTTTATTAATATTATTTTCATTTTTTAATATTTTGGTAATTATTTCATATTTTAAACAACTATTATTTTTAAAACTAATAATATTTTGGTAATTATTTCATATTTTAAACAACTATTATTTTTTAGACTAATAATTAATTATTAATTTTTCATAATGTTTTAGACTAAAACGAAAATATACATAGGCAGAATTTAAAAGTCAAAATAAGTTAATTATTTTAACAGTATTTATGTATTGAAGTGCTTGTGAGGGGCCTTGTGTGGTGCTAGATGGGCAGCAGTAACTTTAGAAGTGTTGTTTCCTAATAACAATGGTCTTTTGTGGGTGAGTGTTTGTATTAGCATGCCTCTCCCTAACATCCTTCTTATCCCTCCCTTAAACCCTCTTTACCCCTCCCATTTAGTGATAGACATTCCCCATTTTCCCACCACTCTCCCCAGTTCCTACCAGAATTACTATGAAGGGGTAAACTTACATGTGCAGGTATCTCCCATAGAAAATATAGGTGTGACAGAGAGTTCCACCTGCAGGTTTACGAATTGCATTTTGTAGTAAGTAGTACTACTTTATGTACTATAAAATGAAGTTTGTGAATCAGACTCTACAAGCGATCCAACATAAAAGAAGAGTCACTTGACTTGGTAAACTGTTTATCAGAGGGAGGAGCTATATATATAAACTACCTTAGATTCAACCACTATGTCAAGTATCATCACAAAAGCCTGTGCAGGTCAAAGTTAGCCAAGCAATAGTGTTGCCATTTGGAAATGTTGTCCTCAGGCACAAACCCTAGTAACTCCTTGTGACAAGACTTGATCAGAACCTGGAAGTATGTATCCTGCAGATCTAATGACACTGACAAATCCTGTAATTTCAAAGACTTATTCTGGGCCACAATCACCATTTTGAATCTTTGTTGACCCAGGAATCTGATTCAGAAATGCTGGTTCAGAATCTGTTCCTTTGAGGCTAAGAAGAACCTGTAACGAATTCGCTCTACATCTCCTTTTTCTAGGAGGATTAATACTTCTTTCATCACGATATTTGTTAGGAAAGAGTGTGAAAGGAAGACAGCGTGGAGGAAAAGAGATTATCTATAAGAATTAAAGGAGGTTATCTTCCTCCATTGCAATAAACAGCATTACACACTTTTCCCAACGGGACATAATAAGCTTTTAAGATTACACTTCAAAATGGATTTGTGCATTTTCAATAACCAGGACAACTACAGGCTCCATATGCTCTGCTTTGCCGGAACTGTCTTGCCGGCAAGGCCAATCTCTAATGCAAAGTAGTACCTCTGTTCTGTTTAAAGCTCTTCAAAATGTTTTCATTTCTAGAAGGAGCTTTCTGCAGAGGGCATCTCCACCAATCTTGCATGAATCTTCTCCAAACAGGCGGATGACCATATTGCAAGTCTATCAACAGCCACACCCATACTCACTGAGCAAGCCACTGTATATACTATATCAAGGCTTGCATGGTAGACTTTTTAGAGGCATCCCTCACACCTCACCATGTCTCACAGGGCACTATCCACTGGCCACCGTGAATGCAGAATCAGGAACCAATATAGCCAAACTGCCAGAAACTAAGCAGCATATTTATACTCTGTTGGCACCGAAGTTGCATAATTGTTTTAACGCAAATTTGGTGTAAAACTAACTCCATATTTATATTTTGACGTTAGACAAAGTCTGGGTATTTTTTTATTTTATTTTTTTTGCCATCGGGGGTCCTAACTTGGGGTCCCCTGCATGGCAGAGGTTGCAATAGCAATTCCCAGGGGACACTTGTCCCCTGTGCTGCCTACTGGGGTTGTGGGAATGACTCCTGTCTTTCCTAAGACAGGAGTCCTGTTTTTGGTGGTTGTGTGCCAGGAAATGGTCCTAGTCTGGTTAGAGGCATTTTTATTTTGCCTCTAACGAGATTAGCGACATTTTCTGATGCACCCCAACTCCCCTTCCCTACCGCCACCCCCACCCGGCTAGCGTCTTCTTCTAAGATGCTAGCCCAAGTTTAGCATTGGCTTGCACCATTCAATAAATATGGCGCCCGGTTGGCGTTGTTAAATGATGCAAGCCGGCGCTAAACTTTTTGCTGCAAAACTACGTTAGCACAGTTTTGTGGCAAAAAGCTTAAATATGGGCCTAAATCTTTCCTTTCTCAAGCATCAGAAACTAAGGTGTCAGAAGAACACTTGAAGAATTGAGCCGGTTACAGCCTATGATTGCTTACTTACTACTTGTCACTAAATTAGTAGAGCAAAGGTAGCTCTCTTCAATGCTCCAAAATTGGCAGCAAAAAGGCCTACTTAAAGGGGAGCAGGCAAAAGGTGAGGACTAACAATAATTTTTATTTTTCTACAGATTAATCGGTATGTCTACTGCTCCTGCATTATTTGAAACTTTCAAAAATAGTGAACAAGGATCCAGAACCCTTCCTTTGTACAAGTTATCTACCATACTTGCATTTAGTAAATCAAATAGGAGTCTCAAGTCTAAGCTACAGATGTTGAACCCATTTACTGATCTTGCTTAGGGCCTGGCTCAAAATTAGAGTTAAACTCTTATATCTGTGGGAGAAGTTCATTTGGCACAGAGCCTCATGCCAACAGAGTTAAAGAGGCTGGAGTACCTTAACCTATCTCTAAGCCACTGGCAATGACAAGTATCCAAAGCAGCCACTGCCTTGCCGCATACTAGTGGCCAACTATCTCAGGCAACTGCCTAAAAGGAATAAAGAAGATAAGCAAAAGTGGATTAACTTAACAGAAATCAAAACAGAGACTCAAAAGGTTAAGATTTGTATTAGAAAATCTTTGAAATCAAACACTGAGGGGGTCATTATGAGTTTGGTGGACGGAAAGGCCATCTGTCAAACTCTTGCGGTCAGGATGACCCAGCAGGAAACAGCCTACAACATTGACGCCGGCTCATAATAGAGCCGGCGGCATTGCTGCAGTGCGTAGGGTGCACCAGCAAAGCAGACAGTGAACAGCGTGACAGGACTGGCCATGGGGGTCCCCGCACTGCGCATGCCAAGTGCATGGGCAGTGCAGGAGTCCCCCTGGAGCTCCTCGCACTCCATCTCTGTCAGCCTTTATATTGCAGTGCTGCCCTGGTGGAATAGGACCACCAGCACCGCCAGTCCATCCTGTGGAGGTAAACTGGAGGTGCTAGCTGTCCCACTGTGGCGCAAGCATTACAGTCGTAATGTGGCAGTCAGACCTCCGCCAAAGCGGTCGGACCACCGCTTTGGCGTCGGTCAGACCACCAAGCGACATACAAATGGTGACAACTGATACTTATTAAATTGTCTGTGCATTTTCACCAATCGGAGTCCTAAAACTCATCTGTTCTACTTATGACGGTGTGTCAAACTTTTCATTGATAGACTCCAATTTTTCTTTTGTAATTTACATTTGAGAGCTGTGTCCCAGAGCACCTCAATTCTGCATATTTTTATGCTGATTATAGCTTACAATAGAATACTCAAGGATGTAATCAGGCCTCTGGAGCCTTTCAGTGCGGGGTGCCCCAACCCTTTAGGGGGCCCTCAACTCTTCAGCGAGCCCATTAATTTCAAGGCCAATGAATATCTGTGAGATGTGGGCCACTCAGGGCCCCCACATCACTCTGCAGAAGTGCCCCATCATTTAAAGTTATACCACTGGGAATGATTGGTTCAATGAGGGTCCAGGGGATCCCATCACACCAGTCTTCCATCCTCACTGTAGTCCTAAGAAATGGGCACTGTGATTCACGTCAGAAGACCTCCAATAGTTGAGTAAGAAGTTACAGTGTTCAGCTTTAATATTAAACTTGAAGAATTTTTTTTAAAAGCCTCACTTCCTAGAGTCTCCATCTCTGGCAGCTGTTAGTGTTGTAGCCAGTGTTTCATGGGCCTTAGCAAAAGAAAGAAAGTGATTACCGTATTTGAACTGCGAAATACCACAATATTGAAGGTTCAGAGGCCCCCCTCCGGCCTCTGGGCCCTGGTGCCACTGGACGTGCTGTACCCTGGTATCTCTTGTCTTGTGCCTGCCAGAGTACCCGTCCTACCCTCACCCTAACATCGCTAGCCTCCATCCAAAGTATCCAATCCCTCTAAACTAGATCAGAGTGTTAGTCTATATCCTACAGCTCAATATTTAAACATTTGGGGGTGTAACATCCCACACATAGGGTTGCCGCATAGCCATTTGATACAGGCCTGACTTACATTTTAATGTACCAGCAGAACAAAAATTAGTAAAATCACCTAAGGCCGAAATTGTTTTTCCTTTTTATACTTAAAGCAGTAAATATAAGAGAAATACAATCTAAAATGTGTTTACAGTTACAAATATGATCAGATTGATCATTAAAGTAAACAAAATCATAAAGGGAATGTTTAAAATGAAAATAAACAATTTTACATTAAGTTCTATTTATACATCATGTCCAAGCCTTTGTAGACTCTCGAATGGTCAATACTTTTGGGTGGTGTGGGAAAGGTGTTAGCCCACCCCACAACATGTTCTTTCTGCTTTGATCTTTATAATCAAACTTTGCCTCACAGCACAATCCGATAAAACAGTAGCTGCAGTGCTGAGGAAAGGTGCAAGGCTGTGGCTGGCTAACTCCTGTCCACAGGTTCTGGAGAGCAAAGGTGTGGCGCACAGAGCAGCGGGCAGGGCTGGCGCTTGGCATGGGTGAGCTGGGCCCAGGCTCAGGGTGCCAATCTTCAGAGGGGCAAAAAGTACTGCTTGCATAAAGGTCCTACAAATAGCAACATCATCCAGCTTGGCTCCAGTAATTCCATCTAAAGTGCTTAAAGTCATTCTTAATGTGCTGCAATCAATAGTTTTTAGCAACCTATCAGTCCCCTACCTTGATCTATCATCTACCTCTCAACCCCTCCGGCCACACTTCAACACTCCCCCTTAACAAACAACTTGGAACCCGTCTGAGGGAGCTAAATTGTGGGTGATTAAGGTGAGCTGGGGGAGGTATGTAAATGTTTGTTCTGAGGCAAGTCACTGCTTCGATGTAGCCAGCCAAGGAATGACCTGTCAAAAGGGCCTGCTGCCTCATTTTATTCACCAGCACTAGCGAGAGCAGCACATTTCTTTCTGCCTGGGATGCTACTGGAGTACTGCCGGCCCTGGTAGCAGGCACCTCAGGATGGAGCCCCCAAACAGCAGTAAAAGTTGCTCTGGAGAAGGGAAAAACAGAGCAGCAAAGAAAATTAAGGATTTATTCCGCTCACCATGCCCAAATGTACCTGCACTAATAGGTGGAGACAAAGCCCACCTCCTTCGATACAGTGATGCTGACCCAATCATGCATTTCTGGTACCAGTAAACAGGAGCTGGGAAAACACCGCAATGTTTGCCAGACAACAAAGAGAAAGTTAGAGGAATTTAACACGTGTGTTTTTGCCTTGGCTTTTATGCCGTATCTGGGAGGGCCAAGGGTAATGTTTGGGTGGGCCTGGCCCACCCGCTAGAACCAGGACTGGTCTTCCCCAGCCTGGGCACCTGCCAAAGAATACACCACACATGGAGCTATGTATTACATGTCTTTATTCGTCTGTGTGTAACCACAAACTTAAAATTCTAAACCTTCATTCACTTCATCACATTCTAACACTTATATCATCACTCTATGGAGTATTTCAGGAGCCAAAATTGTTCTGTCATTCACACTCACACAACACTACACATCCTCCTCTGGTAAATACATTTTTTTTTTTTTTTTTTACAAACGTGCACAACCATAACTCTTCAATAAGCCTTTTTTGCCTTTTGAAGGCTAGTCCCGATTGTGTCCTAGGAAACTGGGAATCAGCAACAAGAATGTCCATAATCTGTGCTGGAGCAAAAACAGTGTGTGATTTTCCAGTTGTCTTTTCTGAACCAATCTCTGTGTTGACATCAGTATCTGATGAGTGATGAGCCACATGTCTGAGATGCAAGGAATCTTGTATGATGGATTTCCCAGGACCCTGGAGAGTCTCCATGTGTCCTTTGCTGGTTACAACATGGAATGGCTCTGCATCAAAATGAGCATCAGATGTACATTTTCTTGGCTGACAGACAAGAGGTTGAGTATGTTGGTTTCATGACTAATGTGTCTCCTCTTATGAAAACAATGTCTTGCATGTTGTCTCTTGTTGGCATAGGCCTTCATTTTCTTTTTACCAAGTTTTTTGTACTGGTCTCTTCATCAGTTCTTGATCTTGTGTTGGTCCACTGAGGTAACTTGGTCGTCAATGCTCTCCTGAACAACAGCGTTGCAGAGCTTTCACCTTTGGTTGAGTGAGAAATCGAACCGTAAGCTAGTAGGGTAGGATTCAAGACAGTCTTGAGGTTGAGCCTTTCTAATGCAGCACACCGAACAGCTTCCCTTAATGTAGTCATGAAATGTCAACAAGGCCATTGGCCTGCGGCCAAAGAGGTCTGTGCTCTTCTGATGCTTCACATTAAGCAGATTGAGAAAGTCTCTGAATTCTCGACTTTTGAAAAGTGGGCCATTGTCAGATTTTAAAATTGCAGGAATGCCCTGTGTCGCAAAGATGCCATCTATTCTCTCAATGGCTCTTTCCTGAGTGATAGATGAGAGATCTTCTTTTAATGTGTTCGTCCACAATCACCATTAGGTGATGTCCATTGTCAAGTGGACCGAAAACATCAACAGTAATTCTTTCTCATGCATGCTTCGGCAATTCTGACACATTTCAGGCAGGGTGAGTAGCTTTTGATGACAGGCCGTTGCATAAATGACAGACTCCCTTTCAACTCTCATTGAGATGAGGAAACCAAACTCGATCTCTGAAAGCTTGTTTTGTGGCAACAATTCCACAATGTCCTCATGGGCTACTTCAATAATCTGTTGTTGCAGACTCTCCAGAATGACAATTCTCGAACCTCCTGGGATAATACCTTCTTGTGTCACAGACAGTTCATCTTTGACAATTTTAAACGTCTGGTATTCTCTGTCATTGGTAAAATGTCGAGTATGTTGGTTCCATGACTGATGTGTAATATTGTCTTTCAGGTCTAACATGTCATTATCCTGACTCATGGACCTGACAATTTGTTCCAATGAAATTGCAGCTGGTGAGTTTGATTTCACAATGAATGTTATGTAGGCCTCAGCTGTCTTAAATGGGGTACCTTGATACTGTATTGGCACTCTGGAGAAGTAGTCGGCATGGATTTGACTTTTCCTGGATGATACACAATTCTGTAGCATGAAACGTTTTCAATATAGGAATACGTGGGAATGTTCACAAGCCCACACCACTGCTAAACTTCCTTTTTCAGGTTGGGAATAAGCACATTCAGTCTGGGACAAATATTTGCTTGCATATGCCACAAAATGTCTTCTAGCGTTCGGGTGTACGTTGTGCTGTGCAAGGATTGCACCTAACCCGACAGGGCTAGCGTCAACAACAACTTCTGTGTGTAACTTTGGATTAAAATATGCCATTTCTCTAACATATTCAATAGCTTGTTGATTCTCTTAAACGTTGCTTGCATTCATGTGACCAGTGAAATGAAACCTTCTTTTTCGACAACTCTCTCAATGGAGCACTCATAGTGGCAAAGTCTTGTATGTACCTAGAACAATAACTGGCCATGCCAAGGAATGAGCATAACATGGAAGCATCTTGTGGGGGACTGGCAGCTGACAATGATTGTACTTTAACTGCATCTGGTGCAATGTCCCCGCTATCAGAAAAGATCTGTCCAAAGAATTTTAGCTTTGTCTTATTGAATTCACATTTCTCAGCATTTAGTGTTAAACTTGCATCAGCAAGTAAATGAAACACCTGCATTAGAGCTTTATCGTGCTCCTTGTGTGTAACTCCAAAAACCAACATGCTATCGTTATAGTTGAAAGCATTCACAACATGCTGTATGATGTGTCTAATGACATCTTGATAAATCTCTGCTGCTGATGACACACTGAAACTTAGACTCTTGTATTGAAACTGACCAATATGTGTAGAAAAGGTTGTAATGTACTTGCAATTCTCCTCGAGTTCCAACTGATGATATCCTTTATTTAAATGAAGTTGTTGAAAGAAGGCTTTCGCAACATTAAATTGTGTTATGTCAGCAATGTGTGGACCTGGGTGTTGTTTTCTTTCAGTTGCCTTGTTCACTTAATGTATATCCAAACAGATGCGTACAGCTCCTTCACTGTCCTTTTTGGACACTACCACTATGGGACAAACCCATGGCGTCGGACCAGTAGAACGCTCAATGATGTCATGCGTAAGTAATGATTCAAATTCCTTTTCAACAGCTTCTTGTAAATGCAATGCAATCCTTCTGTGTCCTTGAGCAACAGGACGGACATCCTCATTAATATGCAATTGTACTTTCATAGTCTTAAGTTTTTCTAATCCATTAAACAATGAAGGGAACTGACTTACTATATTGTGGTGAGCATTCATATTGTAGTTCACTGAGATCAGCCCCATATCAGCAGCTTGCTGAAACTGAGTAAACAGGCACTAGATGCTGTACCTTGAAGTATATGAGTGGGCACCTGTACCTTTGTTTTCTGGTGTTTCATAGTTGCCACAAATGAACCACTACTTTTCAAAGGTGTCAATGAAGCCCATTAGTACACTTTGGTTTTCAATGGCATCAGTCGTGTCAATGGAGATACTTCATTATATTTCTCCTCAGGCATTATGTTTAACAACACTCCACTGTCGATGATGAAAGGCATTGATCAGCTATTTACCTTCAGTGTAATCTTTGGACAGTGTTTGAATGAATTGGATGCTTTTTCATGTTGACTTTTCTATGACTGCTATTTTTCTTTACATGTCACCTGTCTAAAATCTGTGCATTTTTCTGAGGTAAACATGACACTGCACGATCATCTTCTTCACTTTCACTTGTTACTAACAAATTTCTCAATGATTATTTAGATGACTATCGACTTCCTTTGTTGTTGATTTGTTTCAACTGATGTTGTTGCTTGCCTTGTGTGAGTCTGTTGAGTATCGCTCCTAGAACAGTCGGTTGGTCAGCCATTTTGTCTTCTCGCCGTGATGCACTTACTTTTTCCATTGCCTTGAAAACCATTACAAAATGGTTCTCTTTACCACAGCCTTTGCACATCTGTCCAATGGTGAGACACTTATCTTCACATGGAAATGATAATCTACATCTGAAACACAACTTCTGTTTCCATAGAGACATCACCTTATGTTCTTGAGCTTTGTGCCTCAGCTTGCTTTTCATGTTCATGACTGACTCACTTTGGGCACTTCCGGCCTCCATGTCAGCAGCTTGTCGATCAGCATGGTCTTCAGCTCTGGTAGCTATGAGAACTCGATCCAGACTAAGAGTTTCTCTCAATATTCGTAGTCTGAATGAATCTGACAGGCATCCGCCAATAACTCTGAGATGTATTGCTTCTTGGTCATTACATTAATTGAATCTACAGTGTTTGATGTGCGTATCTAGTCTCTCAAAACATTTGTCTATGCTTTCACTAACTCTTTGTCAATCTTGACTGAAAATGTACCTTTCGTAGTCTACATTCAGCATTGGATTGAACTTGAGATTCAAGGCTTCTTTAATTTGACAGTACATAACTTCATCAACTAACGGCTTTGACTTCTTTTATACCATCCCCAGCAGGATTCTTCAGATACGTGATAACCTTTTTGTTATTGGTTTCTTCTTGCGCATCAATTCAATCTGCAAATGTCTCTATCCAAGCAGTGCATGTATTGTCAATATTTTGCTTTTTTGAGGTATCAAATGGTGGTGGTGTTTTTAGGAAGGTAGCAGCATTAAGGCTGTTCACAGTAGTGGCTGACACTATGACTGAAGATCTCTCTGACTCCATCTGCCATTTATCAGGCTATGTTCCATTCAGACTATTTGCCTGGCCCTGTGACATGCTGGCCTCTGGGTCATCTTTTATGCTTACGGGAAATGTGGCCTCTTTCTTGGTCTCCATTGGAAGAATGGCCTTCTACGGGGCTTCTCACCACTTCAGGTATGGACAGCTCCCTAAGTACAATCCCGGGCACTTCTCTTAGTCCACTTCTGTCAGCAGTGTGATGAATCTCTATTTGGTTCAGTTAAGCAGATGACCTTTCCTTGTATCTCAATTGCTGCGTTTTCAGGCACTCTTTTGTGGTTTTGACACCTGGTTGATCACTGCCTTGCAGTGCATCTGATCGCCAGGTTATCTAGTAATTTGCTGTCACTATTAGCTATGTTGTGTACCCATTTTAGTTATAGCTCCATGCACGTTATTTTAACACACTAGACCGCTGTGCACTTTAACATAGATACATTTTATTCAGCTTTGTCTTATTATTGTTACAATAACCATTTTTACGGTCTTGTTTTATTTCCGTCTATCTAACTGTTTTTGTCTAGGCCAGCACTCTGTTCTCAAACAAGACATTCTTGATCACTCTGTGCTTTTTCCAAGGATACAGCACGGTACATTGCCGGTGAACATGGTAGAAGTTTAGGGGCATATTTATACTCCGTTTGCGCCGAATTTGCATCAAAACTAACTCCATATTTATACTTTGGCGTTAGACGCGTCTAGCGCCAAAGTTCATGGAGTTAGCGTAATTTTTTTGCGTGAACACCTTCCTTGCGTTAATGATATGCAAGGTAGGCATTCCCGTCTTAAAAAATGACTGTGATGCATATGCGTCGTATTTATAATCCCGGGCAAAAATGACGCCCGGGAGTGGGCGGGACTAAAAAACCCGCATTTGCGCCGGATTTTAGCGCCTGGGTCAGGGCAGGCGTTAAGGGACCTGTGGGCTCAGAATGAGCCCAGAGGTGCCCTCCCCTGCCCCCAGGGACACCCCCTGCCACCCTTGCCCACCCCAGGAGGACACCCAAGGATGGAGGGACCCACCCCAGGGACATTAAGGTAAGTCCAGGTAAGTTTTTTTTTTTTTTTTTGTGGCATAGGGGGGCCTGATTTGTGCCCCCCTACATGCCACTATGCCCAATGACCATGCCCAGGGGACAGAAGTCCCCTGGGCATGGCCATTGGGCAAGGGGGCATGACTCCTGTCTTTGCTAAGACAGGAGTCATTTCAATGGGGGATGGGCGTCGTAAAAAATGGCGCAAATCGGGTTGTGGCGTTTTTTTTTGCCTCAGCCTGACTTACACCATTTCTGGACGCCCATATGCCATTTTCCCCCTACGCCGGCGCTGCCTGGTGTACGTCGTTTTTTTTAACGCACACCAGACAGCGCCAGCGGCTAACGCCGGCTAACGTCATTCAATAAATACGGCGCCGGCATAGCGCTTCAGAATGGCGTTAGCCGGTGCTAATTTTTTTGACGCAAAACTGCGTTGGCGCAGTTTTGCGTCAAAAAGTATAAATATGGGCCTTAGTCTCCAACATTCGTAGAAAATACACATCTTTACCTTAGGACACTTTTTCAGAATATCTGCTGTGTTATTATACAAACACTTACTTGTCCCTTACACGTTAGAGGGAGATTCCAGCCAGGGAACCACAACTGTATGCTGATTGCCGAATGCTTTGCAACAGATGCTAACGCAGACCGCAGGCCTTTGCTCAGGTATGGGGGTTGATGTCTTCCCAGGACCCTGAAGGGCAGACTTGAGCTTAACATGCTGTGCTCTATCCTGGCCTAGGTAGGGATTAGTCCATTGACAATAGTGACAATATGATAGCTCTGTTTTTATGCTTCACTTTTCTCGTCACAATTTTAATACTGTCATGTTGTGCCGTCCTGGTTATTGCAGCTCACGCCTTGCTATCTAAGATGCAGTTGTTTTATTAAACTCATTATTGAAACATATACTGCTTCTGTTTGTCATTTATATATGAGACTGAAATGTAAATGAGAGAACCGGATGAGACCTCAGTGACCACGACTTCCCTAAGAAGCCCAATATGTCATGCGCTTGGCTGCCCAGTCATCCCTATCCTTGGGTAGAGATAAGGCACTGTTAGTTAGCCGGAGCAAAACCCAGTTTGGATCGATAGGTGTCCCCAGCAGTGGGTTAGACTAAGTCTCCCACACCCCGGGCGATTCTGCCACTCAAAATCCAGTAGTCTCATTAGAATAATAAGAGCCTACGCGATAGCTACACTTTCAAAACCTGGTTGTATCCACCTTCAGCAGTAGCACTCCGTATACTGTATAACTTTATTTGGCATAGTAGCATGGTACCTTTCAATATGGCCTTGCTAGTAGTTTCTTTGCCAGTGATGCATAGACTTCTCCGTTAAGCTTTCTTTATCTTCAAACGCTTCACACCGGAAAGGGTTACCCTTTGACTCCACATACACCAAAGGTTGATTCTGCTCTTCGACGAAGGCACACATGGCATTCTCAAGCAGTTTGCTTGGACCACTGCAAACGCGCTGAGAGAGCACTGTCGATCTATGGGTTACTTACCCTCTCTCTCATTGCCAGTTGTAGCGTCCTCCCCAGCCTTGTTACCTGCCAAATAATACACCACACACAGAGCTGTGTATACGTCTGTGTGTAACTGCGAACTCAACATTCTAAACCTGCATTTAGACTAACACTCACTCTACAGAGTCTTTCAGGAGCCAAAAGGGTTCTGTCATTCACACTCACACAACACTACAGACACCACATCCATGAGAAGTGGGTTTTAGGCTAACTTTTTTCACTAGGACATCCACGTGGGCTTAACCCTCACAAGTAGGGAGGTAACAGTTATCAAAAAGGAGAAAAGAAATGTGAACGTTACTACCACATTTTAACACTAGACACAATTTATTAGAATTACTGACACCAGCACATTTGACAAATATAAGTGCTTTCTGCAGCTTGCATTACGCACTAAAGAAACAATCACAAAACAAAAAGCATGTAATCATTCAAACACACAAAGGCAAATTAAAATAAAAAAGCCCAAAAACAATACAGTTCAAGAGTACTAGAAAACATTGTAAGTCAGACAAACTAGAAACAAATTTTACATGTCTTGTTCCCTCAACTAACGGCCCATGGTCATAATTTGGGTTTAACGTGCAATGTCGATTTGTTTTCTTGCTAAATACGAATGATGCATAACTGTTTTAAGTCTCTGTTGGACGCACACGATTCTCCCCTGAACTGATAGCCCTTAACCGGCAACGAGACGTTCCCTTATTAAGCAGCTCTTTGGCACATATTACGCCATCTGTCTTCTTGTGGCCTCAAATTATCACAAAGTAGGTATCCTTGGCAATGTCCTGTACTGAGTTTTTTATGCTCCTACGACCAAGTAGCTGGAGCAGCTCGAAACGAAGTGTGACAATTCTGCTTTCTTGCCACATGCACAAATTTCAGTTCCATCCAGGTTTCTCTTCTTAAGCCAAGTTTCTTTTGTGAGTCGCCCACTCCTGCCCGGAGTGAACACTCTCCATTTTTCGACAGTTTGTTAGCATGATCCTGTAGGTTTGACGCAACTGCGAGGCACCAGACAGGCCCAATAGCTGTTGCTCGTGGTATCTCTCTAGGGTCTACCAGCTGAACTCTTGACAGTAGGACGCACACGTTTTCTAGACCACCTCATACATGTGAATAAGCTAAAATGGCATCCCTTGAGAGGAGACCTGGCCTGGCAGTTAGGGCTGGATAGTCCCTACAGGCGGAGGCCCGAAGCAGGTTTGCATACTGCTGGTTCCTTTTTGCAGTGACATGGTGATTAAAAATCATGGTTTGGGTTGCAGCCCTGGGATTAGTTCAAGCGTTCTGCCCATTACTGTTTTGCTTTCCTAAAACCGATCTCCAGGACTAAATGAAAGGCTTCCACTTTCAAAGTATGCATGTACTTTCGCTTAGAACTAATTCCCGAATGTTCCGTCCATGCCTCAGTAACCAAGGTATGGCAGCTTGTATGTGGTATCTGACGTTTCAGAGCATATTTTTTATCCGTGCCAATAGGCATCAATTGTGAATGGAGCAGTGCTTAATTTGTAAATAAAAACGTGCTGGTGCTCAAAATCATCCTCTTAAACTCGTGGCTGCTGCAATTAAATGTGGGAACAGGAATACTGAGGCGGCGTATTCCTGAAGCCATCTCCAGGCTCGTCAATCCCAATAAAGCCACTCCCTGCCCCTTCAGCTCACTCTAGCAGCTTTCTACTTTCTCCCTTTGTGACGTTTTCGTTTTTCCCTTCCTCCGTCTTTCCCATATGTGTCTTTTGCTCGCAGCAAATGCTTGAGGCAGAAGAATAAGCCCCGCCCTCAAAAATAAGTGCCGGTGCTCAGCACCTGAAACAACAAGCACAAATTAAGCACTGCAATGGAGCTACAGATGATATTAATCTCAAGGGCTATGGTGGGAAACCTTTTTGCAGGTGAAGCAGCATTTTCTGGAACTTTCCAGCTCATATTATGAAACAGTACTACTCCTAGGTATGGGAAGATGTAAACTATCTCCAACATGTTCTCTACAAGATAAAGATCCTGTCAAGCCTCCTTGGATTTGCAAGAGCCAATCCGTTTTCAGAATAAACTGTTATTTGTTTTTGCTCCACCCTTATATCTTGTGTTTGTGTTACATTGCATCTGATTATGTGTTAAATTGATACACGGCTGCCATTTTGCTTATAGTCTGTGTTATGTCATTCATAGAAACCAATCTTTTCTAGAGGTCTAGTTTTGCAACCTAATACAGGTGCAGAGAGGCCGGAGAGTACTTAAACACAACTGCCCTGCGACAGTTCAGGGGACAGGCTGTCTCTGGCAAGCCAAATGTGCACTTGAGAGGCTCTTTATACACAGCAGTTCCCTGGCTAGTGGGTATCTTGTGGCGCTGGTCCCGAGGAATATTGGAAACGGGTCTGGGTCAACAGGCGAACAATTAGTTGGTGCCCGCAGAAGGTTGTATTACTGGTACTTACTTGTGTAACAGCTTGTGTTTAACATCTGGGGACCCCAGGGCGGGCGATTTTCTGGGCTTTATAGTATTTTACTGTATTTAGATAGGTGATAGGATTAGGCATCAGCTTTGGCAGTTGAAGGGTATTTCTTGCTGTTTATTTTTTATTTTCACTTTTATTATTTTGATATGTTGTAATGATTTTAATTAATCAGCTAATAAAGATTCATTCATTCATTCATTCACTTGAGGCAAGTCGATCTTCTTCCGGGCACTGCCAGATGTGCTTCAGTTCCACCACAGCAGTACCGCAGGAAAGCAAGTCCTTACATGAAACATACTCTTGTGAATTCTTGCTGTCATCATTGACAACAAATACCGAATTTCAGCCTGTTGATTCTCCTTAGTTTCATTTAAAAAGATTCCCCAAACACACCTACTAAGAGCTCTGCTTTACAATGTGTAATGGGCAATTAAACATTGTTTTGACATTCCTTGTCGCTAATAGGATTCAAATACCGACATCTGGTTATCCAAAGCCAGTTCTCCAGTGAGGATGAAATGCTAGTAAATGTTAGACTTTTTTTTTAGACAAGCTAGATCGGACAGAAAAGGGAGAAAATAGCATTTATCGCACATAACTCACTATCTATCCAAACACTTCATTCTACTCTCTCAATCCAAGATTCAATTCCATATGTACATCGATCCAGGATTTAGGTCACTATCCATACGTTTTATACTAGGATTGAGGTGGCCGTATTGTATCCTCATCTGTAGACCACCTGATTCTTCATTAGTACACTTTTCCTTATTCATGGAAGAAAATCCTGATTTACCCTCCGTTTTGAAAATCTTGTTCTCCTTAGGGTTCTTGATCTGTGGTTCGAAGCCCCTACTGACCCAGCTTTGACCCTTTTAAATGACCCTTCTGCACTGAACCTAGAGCTTCAGAATTGAGATCTGACACATCCGTCAGGCCATCTACTGGAACCTGTGTTTTCAGAGTCTTACAAAGGCTCAGCAGCCCATTTGCTTCTCTGGACAGACTTCTTTTCAATCCCATTCAAAAATGAGATTTCTGCCATGCTAAAAACTCCAAATGCTCCTGCAGTCCTAAAACACATCTGGAAGAATTGTAATCTTAGTACCTGGCCTTATTTGAACTAATACACAGCTCCCCAACTACTGGGGTCAAAGTCAATTTCAATGAGGTACTTGACAAATTCAATACTGCGCTTACTACAGTGTTGGACAGCTCCCCTCCTCTTGTAGAAGCAGTCAGCCATCTTATATAACGATACATAAGCCTTGATTTTCCCCTGAACTTAAACTCTCCAACTTAAAGTAGGGAGAAAAGAAAGGCTGTGGCAAAGGTTTTATGATCCAAGACATAAAGTAGTCTACACCGAGGCTGCCACTACCTAGTAAAATATGAGAGGACAAGTAAGCCTCCTTACTGGAAAGTTTTATGAAGGCCTCAACCTAGCTATAGAACATTTTCAAATCATTTCATAAATACATGAACTGAGAGGTCAAAAGTGCAGCTCTACCTTGTCAAATCAAATCTGTGAATATATTACCAGTCCTCGTTTCCTAGCTGATATTGTTTCAGCAAGAACAAATTAAGCATCTACTTCTGAATGACTCAGAGTCTCTCCTGAATCTCTTCGAGGGTTCACTCTCAGGCATCTTCCCCTACCTCTAGAAATCCACAATTGCGAAGTCTTTGCCAAAAAATATTGTTCTTAACTCTCTGGACTTAAACAACCTTCTCCTTGCTTTCCTACCTGGGCAGAGTATTAGACATTTGCTGTACTTGTGCTTAGTAAATTTTTTATGAGGCTAACACTTATGGACAACAAGTAGCTTTCTACCCAGTGCATAGCACCAAACTGGTAGTGCTATCCGCTGTGGAAGAGTGGAAGTAACATGTTGACACCGATGACATTAGGATGCTGGTCCCTCTAGGCTTGTTGGAAGCTTTTGACACCATAAACCATAATATCATATTCTCTTCTCTACTCTGGAAGAAATCAGCTTTAGGTCACAGTTATACAGTGGATCACAATCTTCCTCCCAGACAGAAAGCAAACGGTACTACTACCTCCTTTCTTATCGGTAATAAAATCATTTACCTGTGTGATTCCCAGGGGGCCATTTTATCTCCGTTTCTCTTAAATCATTAGCCTCACTTCTCCATAAGCAGGAGGTTAGGTGTTACTTATATGCAGATGATGTGCAGCTCAGCTTTGGTCTTCCTTGCTCTCTGAGCTCGAGGAAGGTCACTCTCCTCTCACCAATATACTATCTCCGGTTCGCTGGTGGAAGACCATCAATGTTGTACATCTGAATCCAGCCGAGACAATACAACTTTGATTCGCCTGGACAGTTTGGATAGAGGGGCAACGAACGTGCACATGTGAACATGTAGCGCACGCAGGCACGCACGCACACTTTCACTCACCAGCTCTACATCACAACAGGGCCACGCGTTCCTTGTTTTATAGACGCCCAACTGTGCTGCAACATCAATTGTGTCTCATAAAAAGACCTAGATAGGGGCAACTCAGCATCTGAAGAGACCCTCAGCTTAGACGTTTAGTCCCACTTCAATACCCATTGCTTTTCTCTGGGTTTTTGATTTGGAAATCTGTTCACCCTAGCCAAGATGAAATATCTGTTCATCCTGACATCTACTTCTCACTGGGTGTCAAAATTGTGGCCTGAAAGTATGGGGCGCTCACCCGTCCTGCTAGAGAAGCCAGCAATCACTGGGTGCTTTCTAGAAATTGTCCTCTCAGTAGAGTCTCAATCCACTACAGTGGGCTATACTTGCTTTGTCCAGCTCAGGACTTAAGAGAAGATCGTACCTCTCACCGAGGCAAACCTTCGTATCACATCTCACACTGTAGTAAAGACTGTAGCCCATCAAGCTTTGACTATGTTAACACAATCTATTTAGCAGCCCGAATAAAGCCTGCATTAACTTCAGCTCATCCAAATAGGGCCGCCTGCTTAGCAGTTAGCACCACTGAAAGAGCCCACAGGTTAGGGACACTTCACTGGCTTACAGTTTGACCAAGGATACTGTTTAAGGCCATGGCAGATGTCCACAGGGGTGATGGATTGACCCATCCAGAAGATTAATACAACCTTCGACAGAAAGGACTCTCGGGTTCTCAGCATCAGTGTGTCACAATAGAAAGTGGTGTGCGAAGTCTGCACGGACAGTGCATTCAGCTCACTGATACAGCATGCAGAAGTAACTGTGATAAGAAAAAATGCCTCAACAGTAAGGACCCGCATATAGTAACAGTGCCTAGGTTTGAATAGTATGCAGCTCAGAAACGTAAGCACCAGCTTAAGGTTCCATGAGGCATAACGAAGGGCCCTTTCAGAATCATGTATGTCAAACATTTTAAGAACCTTATCGCAACAGGTGACCTGAATAAAGAAAGTTGGTCAGGCAAATATAAAAGGCTGAGAGTGCTGACCTGCACCCTTTAAATGTGCCCACGCTAAGCCTTGCTGGACCAAAGATAAACAACAGAACATCTCATTATTTGGCCATTAGTGGATGAAGCTGACAGTTCCTACACCAATCCACAAATTTTTCCACTGACCCGCATAGATGGTTTTAGTCACGAGGTGCTCAGCTGAAAAATAACATCCACAACTTTCGCAGGTAAGTCAGAACTATGTAGTCGTTGTCGCTCAATCTCTACACACACACACCTGTAGACTGTGGAAACTTGGGTGCCGGACCCTGGCCTGTTACTGAGACAAGAGGTCCTCCCGGAAAGGCTGACAAATCAGAGGGCAAATGCTTAGGCGCAACAGATCAGGGAACCTCATTCTCCTAGCCCAATCCAGGGCTGTCAAAATTAGTTGGGCCCAGACAGTCCTGACCTTCCTCAGAACCCGAGGCAGCTATGGAAATGCATATAGAGGTTCTGCGCTCCACTGCAGGCTGAATGCATCCTCTACGAAATCTCTTGTCTGGAAGTCCAGTTTGCAGTAATCACAGCACTGCATATACTATATGGGGGTAGAAAGATTCTGCTACAGCACCCTCCACTGGATGAAGATGTACTGAGCCACCCCGGTATGAAGATGGTGTCTACCAGCTGACATATGCTGAGTCTGTTTACACTGGTGTTTAGTAACCCCCCACCCCCATCAGGGGGTCTCCCTGGTAGCCAAAGGCACAGTGCTTCCCAGCCCAAGATCCAAGACTCCAAGCACCCTGCTTGTTGCAGTACCAAATGGAGATTGTGTCGTCTCCCAGGACCTGCACAGACCTTTTCTTGATAGCTAGGAGAAAGGCTTTCAGAGGCAGCTCGGCCGATGGCACAAAGCTCCAGGAGTTTAATATGGAACCTTCATTCCACTGGAACCACAGACCTAGGATCTTCACCTCTCCAAGGAGATTATCCCATCCCAAACATGACGCATCCATTACTGAGATCTCTAGATGAGGCAGGAAGAATAGCCTGCTGCATGACAAGTTGGTGTGCACTTGTCATTAAAGATGCTGGGTTGTCTCCTTTGACGTGGAAATGTTGCTGAAAGACATCCTCAGTGCTAGGCCCACTTGAAATGGAGATTTTACTGCAGAACCTACATGTACCAAGAAGCGCAAGGGACCAGGAGGATGCATGAGGCCAGCAGTCCAAGAAGCCTCAGAACCAATCTCATAGACCCAGGTTTAAGCCCACAACACTGTAACATATCCTGAATGCCCTTTGCTTGCTGCGGGGTGATAACACTTTGAATGTCCTGTCCAAGATAACCCCTTTGAAGGGAATCCTCGGTGTTGGCTTTGAATAGGACTTCAGTTCACTTATAGAAAACCCCAGGGATGAAAGACGAGAGACTGTGGTTCAAAGATAATCTGTAGCAGAGTATTGTGGCTCAGGGATGATCTGTAGTGGACTAGTACAGGAATTTATGTATCCCCAACTTGTGAAGGTGGGGTGCAACGACCACTGTCACATTCATGAACACCCAAAGTGTGGAAATAAGGTCAAAGTGTAGAACTGTAAATTGGAAATGCTCAGGCCCTACCATGAACAGAAGGCAGAATCTGTGGGACTGCATGATGGGTATGTATTTGTACATGCCCACAATTGCTATTTATCAGATTGTGTCTATGGCTATATATTTGTAAATGCCCACAAATGGTGTGGGTCACATTGCATCTAAGCCAAATATTTATTGAAATGTCAATGTGAAATATGTATGCCAGCCAAATGTCAAGAAATCTGAAGTTATGAGTAAACATAAATCATATATCCATAGAAACAAGATTAATTCCAGCGTGGCAAGACCTTTTCATGAAGGAAGGCATGAAATTAATCAGATTAGATTTCAGATCTGTGAAATTGTCTATCAAAACTCAAGTGGCAACAATAGTAAACTATTGCTCAGGTGAGAACTATGATGAATTTAATTGTTAAGGAGTTAACACCTTGATGGTATGTATGTAAAATCTTAATTGTTTTTCTTTTTATGAGATCTTTATAAGACTAATGATCCCACACTGACCGCGAAAAGAAGGACAGTGGGTATTTAGGACACAAAATAATAAGGAAAATGGATTTATAGACTGCGAACAAACTACAATTGATACTTATGTCAATACACGTCTAGACTTTCTTTTATGATTAATGCCTTTAATTTTATTTTCATATACTTGGGAATTTTATATATTTTCATTCTCTGATGCACAAGAGTGATAATATTTTTTGTTTACAGTGAAGCAGATGTATTTTCTGTTTACAATCAAATACTTGATCACATGACCGATCATGCACCCGATAGGTTTGAAGGATGGAAAGTACGGGCTTGTACCGAGTCTTGTGCTTGAAGCCAGCTGCTGTATAGACAGCACACAATCAGAGAAACAGAAGTCAGCATAGACAGAGTAAGAATAAATGTTACCCAGAGTAACGAAAATCAAAATAGCATTCAGTTAATCACGATTTTTGTTTGTTTTATTGTTTAATTCTCGTTTGTATAACCTTTAGGTGATGTTCCCCTGAAGATGGTCTCTAAACGCATAGGGAATTAAAATACACTGTTAGATAACAATGAGCCTTGGAAAGTAATGATGAATTGTGTGCTGATAATGCATCATACTGATTGGGGAAACCAAGTTATAATTCTCCTATAATTATTGACGTCTTCTTTGAGTGCACTGATTTTTGATGAAAGACAAGAGTGAGGTTATATACGACTGTACGACGGGCACAGGAAAAAAACATGCCCTGCATATGCAAGGATATCGTCAAATTCGCCAGGTCCAGCACAGAAAAAACTGGTATTGTATTTTGAAATTGTTCTTACATAGGAAGGCATTCAGGGGGTGAATATCGAAAATTCGGCATGAGCCCTCCGGCATTCCTGGGCACCAGGGGGTAGCAGGAGTAGCACAACTTGCCCTTTTCTGATTTCAGTTCTCGCTCGATGTCATCCTTGGCCAACAGTGACTTTACTTCCAGCAAAAGGACGCAGGCATGATTTGCTGAACCTTTAGTAGAAACAGGTGTGATACGAGGGGAGGATGATAGGATGGTGGGGCATACCCATTTTCAACAATCTGCAGCACCCACCAATCTGAAGTGATGGATTCCCAGCCTACTACTGGCTGCACATGGTCCTGCAAGGGGAAATCAAAGCAGCTTGAATCCTCTGTGGCGGATGAGGAGGTGGAAGATTGCTACCCATGGTGGTGTCCATAATCCCAACCACCTCTACGTCCTTTGGAGCAGTGTAAAGTCTGGCCTGGCTGCTGTACTTGATGCCTAATTACCTTGTAGACGGCTCACCTTTTAGAGCTTACCATGGCTTACCATTTGCATGTGCCAAAACTGAGGACTTGTTGGACCTGGTTATTATTAGAGTGAAACTTCTTTTCCCAGCACGACTTTTATATGGTTAACAGACGACAAGAAGAGTTTTGTTATAGGGCGATTTATCTACAACTGTTTGCGCCTTGAAAACATCTTGTTGTAGACTAAAGACCTGTCGGCTGCCAGATTAAAATCAAGATTATCCACAAAATCTGAAGAGGTAAAAAAAAAAAGGAAAAGAAAAAACGCATGGACTAGTTGATTAGAACAACATTAACAATTAACAGAGTTCGGAGTGCTCAAGTGTCAAAGTATTTACTGCCTGCTGAACAGGTTGTAAAGGTTGCATTTGTCTATAGGTCAGACCCGCAAGTATACTCTGAAATATCTGTATTGCTGGTGATTGTGGCAGGCTAGCGAGAGCAAGTCTAGAGGTCCATGTACAATTGAGCATAGTGAGGGTGGAGCAAGTTGTTCATCACCTCATCATCATCATCTTGTGGTATGTTCTTCGGCCTGTGAACTGCATCTGAATAAGAGCTGAACAGGGCCTCCAGCCTCTTACAGTACTGTCTTGAGAGAGGCTTTGGATCATCCAGTGTTGAAGGCTGAGTTTTGGTAATTGCATAGGGTGACATACGTTTAGCATGGGCCAGCATCGGCTCTGGGTCAGAGATTGGGTTACAAAAGGCACCACTATAGTTGGGACTGGAACAGTCAGGACTGGGTACCTACGTGGTTACAACCGACATGGACAAAGGATCTGGAACTGTGAGCTGGCAAGGAACAAGGAAAAGGCCCAGCAGGGTCAGTCAGATCTACAGAAGGACCCGCCGGAAGAAATGTGACTGATGCTGACTTAAAGGTCTGCAGCATGGCCTCTTTAAAGTCCTTTATCTGCTGTGGGGTCAACAATAGCTTGGGAAACTCTGAATTTGCCCAGAACAGCCTTGAAATGGTTCAGAGTCAGGTGACACCTGCAGAATAGAGCCCACTGATAGCAGATTTGTGCAATGTCTTGCCTGTTCTGGAGTGATGATGGATGGACAAGTCCTGCTTGTGCATATGGTGTGATTTGGACTTGTCCTGACTTGAGATTAGGACCCTTCCTATGCTATGAAAAGTGGACTTTTGCTTGCTGTTCTCTGATCGCCTCTTGGTGCTGCAGGGTGTATTTGCTGCACAACTTTGAACTGTGACTGGTATCTAAGCACCACAAACATTGTGTGGATCATTGACGGACATCCGCTTCCTACGTTTGCTGCACAGTTTAAAACCTGTTGTCTTCAGTGAACATTTTCCGTGGCTGTGTTGCTGAAATCTGAGGGCAGATTTATGGAAAGTGGCGCTGCATCAAGAGCAGCACCTCTTTCCCTGCGCCCCTTAGCGCTCCCCTACCGCCATGTGGGCACTGTATTTAAAATATGGCGCACCATGGCGCAAGGTAGAGGGCAATAGCATAATTTTTCATGACGCTATTGATGTACTCTGCAGGAGTAGCGCCAAGATATTGGCGCTACTCCTGTAGAGTACATAGGGGCCCATTATAAATAATGGAAGAACTGACATCAGAGATGGTGCTAATATGTGGCTCAGTGTTCAGGGCGGTGTGAAACAGTTGCAGAGTCCGATTGCGCAGTACACTGGTTCTCAGGGGGCAATTACTGTTGAAAATCCAGATCCAGTCCTGCGTCTTCTCGGATTAATCTAAAAAGGAGAATTCAGAAGTATTAATCAGAAAAAAATGTATAACATAATATTGGATTTCCTGGTATTTTTTCTTCTGTCCGTTTTTCTCCCATTAGTCTCCAAAGAAGAAAGTCATGCATAGCTGAAAAAAATATCTCCCTGTACACACCATTTGTGCATAGCGGTAACAGAAGCACCTTAGCTAGACTCAATCTGACATCAAAGGATCTGCTCAGGTTTATTTTCTGGTTCACTTCAAACATGGAGGCAGGTCTAGAGCACAACATGATAACTGAGAGTAGCGCAGACTCTCAAGTTATACAATTCTTGTCACAATCTTAAATCCAAAAAGGCCACCTATATAGCATCACAATGCTTCATTTATGCACAATGTGTATAAAGACAAAAACTTGATTGATGATAGATAGCCCTCGTCTGTAGCCCTCTTGGATTGGGTGCATTATGGCTGGACCCTCTACCTATTTTTCCATGGCCTTCAGGATTAAGTTATATTTATTCTCCTGTATGTTTTTTGGATTGCTTATGTGGCGTTTCTTGTAAAATATAATTAATATACTATTAGGCCGTAAGCGGAAAGCTTTATTAATAAAGATTACAATACATGCAACCACCAGCTAAATATCAGTATGAAAGCTTTTGGGATATCATAGTGAGGCCTTGAACTTACAATGTGCTGCATTTGCCTCCATTCCATTGCCTTCTGTGAAAATCTCTTCATACTTGTGCTTTCTTACAATCGGGCCATGCCCACAATGCCAACCGGATATTTATTGGTGCCCAAAATTCAGGTCTGCTGCTTATACGGCATGACACATTGAAGACTTGAATAAATAAGGCTACCTAGTGTACCCACTGAGACATGATGATGTTTGCAGGATGAGGAATTTCAGCCTTTTGAACAAAGTGAGCATTACGAAGACCCTTTATTTATTGGAAAATTCAATTTGCTGAAAACCATTTGGACGTTGAATCCCATTTTCTATGCATGACCCATCACAATTCTCTGCTGATACCACGAGAGTCACAGCAATGATATCCCACTCTTAAGTTAAGAATGTCAATTGATAACATAGTGGAAAACTATTTTTTGAAGGGAAGCACAATTTGTTTATGAGGAATATGAAGCAATTAAAGAGGGTGTTTTTAGTTTTGCTTCAAAGACTTTGAACTGGGTTTTTCTACAAAGTGCAAGCTGCAAATAATGCATCATCAATCCTACCCTGTCCTCACAACTATTATCATGGCGAACCTTACCTACGTGCCATCAAGAAAGAGTAAACGCAAGAGAATCCAACCCAATGTAGATGGGCTCCTGCTGACAGATGGTAAGAGGGGTGGGGCCATGTTACAGAGACAGGATACAATGTATAAACATAGGTAATGAGACTATGAGGTTGTGTCATGGAATCCTCCCTTAAACCTAGAACCCCATGATTGTCATCGGGATCACCACAACCAGACACTGACAATAGATCACCTTAGAAATTGACAAACATCTTTAAGATGAAGAAAAGCGTTGCTAAAGGACATGTTCTGGAATGAAGTGTGTAAATTAGGCACTTTAAGGTGTATATACATAAGTGAACTGCAAAAATGTCACCAAAAACTCATTGAGGAAAACGCACTTTTAACCCTTTGAAATATATTCTGTGCTAATGGAGACAAAGTGGGTTTTACTCAAGAAATGGGTGAACTCACCATTTCTTTAAGACGGACACAAACCCATGGACCGCAAACAAAAAAAAGCCAGAAGTGCTTCCTAATCATTACCCTAAAAGAGCTGCAAGGAGTTCCAGGCATTGTGAAGAAGACTGGATTATTGAGCATTGCCAGAAGATAAGGATGGGATGCTAGGATAACTGGGGATACGCCCTGCTCCCAAGAGGCTGGGTCTCCTTCTAGCTCGTAGCATCACACTCATGTTAGCAGTCTATCAAACTAACAAATACAGGAGCCAGAAACCAGAGAAGACTTGCTTATTAAGAGGGGAAAGTGTCCAAATTAAGAACCATTCTGAAGCCTTGAAGGTAGCTTAGGTTAGTAATACCTCCTCTGATTTGGCTTTGAATGCCACGGCAGGAGGGCAAGTGTGACGATGTAGTAAAAAAGGGAATACAGACAAAATAAAATGAAATCTTGACACTAAAAGGGTATTCAGAATCAGGGTGAAGTTGGACATTAACTAGATTGTCAGGTAGTTACAATATATTGTAAGTGGGCCTGGTGATCTTTTTCTGCTGTATCTTTGGAGGTACAATGGTAAAAAAAAATCACATCACCTGAAAACGCTAGCACCGACAGGTCTAGAAACAGCACTTTTACCCCCAATCGCTGGAAGAACAAAACCACGAAAACTGTTTTTTACATTTGCATGGTTTCAAAACTTTATTTTCTCAAATGAGCACCAACACATATTGTAAATATAACAGAAATAATGCACTTTCTCTAATACTGAGTAGCTATGTACAAATACATTAAAATGTAAAGAAAAAATATTTGGAAACACTGACAGTAAGTACAAAACAACATGCCAAAGTAAAAGCTTTAACAGCCTGTAAACAGAGGGGCAAAAAACAGATATTTTTCACATACATATTTTCTAAGTGGGACAAACTTGGAAGAATGTTATTCTCTGAAAAAAAGGCTTCTGTCTCGTGCAAAAATGCAGCACATTTATTCATTTCGGTGCAATTTGGCTTCTTCGGTTTGTAGGTTCTATTTATGTTGCCCATTCTTTATCTCTGTAAAAGAAAAGAGGCCGTGTTTGATAGGCCCTCCCTCAACCTCTAACTTGATAGCCGTCTTGGAAGCAGCAGAGGGGATTGCAATTGGAAATTCCAATAAGCGAACAGTAAACATTTGGGTTTTTAGCTATTTTAACAACTGAGGAACATGCAATCACCGCTCACTTGAAATGTCTGCTGAAGAATTTAGACACAAACAGGAAGAAAAATATACAAAAAATACCACTGTCCTAGTTCCATTTCCAATTGGTGTTGCCATAGGGGGTGATTTAGATTCCCGTAAGTTCCAAGACGGAGGTCAAGATAGGGTTGTCCTCGTTAACTATCACTCTTTTCACTCATTGTCATATATCTTCAGCATGGGGCTTCCTTGCCAATATAAGCATCTTGACAATTTTAAAAGTTACTTTTGTGGACCAGTTTAGCAGAGGCTAGGTTTCTCAACTAAGTTTTAATTATTAGTTCCCACCAGCTCTATGGTAGTGCATTAACATTTGCCTCTTGGAGCTGTTTTAAGATTAAAGTAATTCTCATCTACCACTCCATGTTTTTAAAGTTCAGTATCTTTACTTGAAGTTTAATAGTGAGCCTAAAACATTATCAAGGTGGTATGCTGGGATGATGAGCCACAATGCTAAAAGTAATGTGGTGGTTCATGTCAACAAAACACTGAAAAAGCAATTCAGACTCATAAGAACACCTTTGTTATTTTTTTACTACATGTGCAAAATGTTCTAGTTCCAGATTTTTATATGGCAGAACTTCTCTTATTCGTGGTGACGATGTTATTACCCATTAAGTAAAAAAGTGAAAATATATTATAACCTTTTAAAAAAAATAATTCCAGGAATCACAATCCAGACAGTCTAGGCCAAAACATCCCTCAACGTGGATTAAGCACTAAAAGGGAGAAGCACACTGTTGGGAACTAGGAGTCCAGCAGAAAAAAGACTGTCACCGGTGTACAGACACTCAAAATTGGATTCAGTTCACAGAAAACATTCCATTTATTTGAAGGTTTCCTGAACCAAGCTACTGTGATAAAAAAAACAGAAAAGTGATGAAATTCAATGGTGAATCCAGAAACAAGGTCGCTACATTCTAATCACCATTTCCAAGTGTGTAGACAGTCACCTACTCCTAAAATGAGAGAAAAGAACTTGCAGTATGTGAACAACTGTTAAGCATAACTGCTTCTTTTCTAGTTGTGTCCACATCCTAGCGAGGGAGGAAACAGAGGCAGAAGAATGTGCTGAGGGAAATGTAAACATTTTTATTTTCAGCAATGTGCATTCTCAGTAAAGCAAATATGAAATGTAAAAAAAGGTGCAAGAAAAAAACAAATATGTATATATTTATAAAGGATCTGCCCATAGCATTTCCGCTCACGGTGACCTTGAAATTTCTGTGCAGTGTCCCATTCGGCATTTGATGCCCAACCTCAGTGTTTGTAGCCCCGTGTGGGTCAGACTCGGTTCATGCTCATCATCTGCAATGACCAAAATGCAGGTTCGTGGGAGGGAGCACTGTGCAAACTTTGCATTTCCTATCAAGCAGAGACCAGGGACCGTTGCCACGAACGCCATGTGTGCTCCCCGTCTGGTAGATATTTATGTGAGTGACGCCCGCCCTAAAAGGTCACCTGAAGTTATTATTACTTTTTAACTGACAAACCCCGCCCATACGTGTCAGTTCATTTGGTGCCCCGTGAACTGTCGACGTTTAGCAGCTCTTTGGTGAAGTAAACTCAAAAAAGTGTCCTCTCTTACAAATCATTGTCACGGACAAATGTTATTTTAAGGCCAAAACATTAACAACCGCTTCGCCCACTTTCATATTCCGAGGTAGAAAAAGAGCATCTTTAAGTGAAAAGACATCTCCGCTTCGCTGCACCTCAAACGGCTGAAAATATAAGAAGCTGCAGTTGTCTCACTTCCGCCTGCACCTGGACCTGGAGTTAAGAGAGGTCGCAGGATTCTTCTTCCTGGGAGATCTCCCGTTAAAAGAACAACAACAACTGAGAAGGTTTCCCTGCACATCGGGGCACCTGGAGACCGTATTTAGGCTGCAGAATACTACATCAATGTGCAAAGTCGTTAACACGGGCGAAGGGCACAGGGTGCTCACAGATGTTCGGGGTAGTAAATGAAACAATCTGAACAGCTTCTATGATGGCTTTCGATAAACTTAGCAACTCAAACTAGGGCGGGTGAAGCTGGGGAATTTGTGACCGAAATAAAAAAAAACAGTGACCAAGGAACGTCCCCCCCTCCCCAAGTTCGGTCATTCTGCTATCTTACTAGGGAAACGATAACGTTTGTGTGGGTTTAGGAGTAAGTATGGGGCTAACCTACAGGGACAGACAATTTTCAGGTCATGCACATTGTTATTATGCCACAGACGTGTATTCCTCCCCTCCACCAGTGATGTTAGTGCCCTCTATCATTCTCAGATAACCTGAGCATCTGAAATGGAAGAGTTTGGGCCACGCTCAAAGAGAGAAAATGCATCACTGAGCTCATGGGGCATGAAGGTAAGGCTATTTACACACGCACATCCTTGCAGAAAGCCATGAAGGACAAACATGACTACTGACAGTCACTAAAGACTGCATGTTGCTCACCAAGAAGCAGTAGCCATGGCAGAGAGCTTACAACCTTCATCAGGCTTTGGCCGCATTCATAAAGGGTCATAAAGGATCTGCATGCTGTGCAACAGACAGCTGGAAACATGGGTTAACAATGTTACAACCATTTTATTCCCTATTAGGGGTAAATTTACTTTTTCTTACAAACTAATCCATATTACTAGGATTACTGAAAGGCAATCCCTTCAAAAATAATAATAAGGCGGATGACCTTTAAAAAATGCACACCAGTTCTGTGGAATACAGGCTCATAGCCCTGCCTACTCATGGGTCAAGCTACAACACTAGGGGTCAGAATATAACTCCAAGGTGGCTACTGTGAAATTAGAGTCAAGAAAATGCTAGTCACAGACCATAAAACAAAAAATATATAAACAGGACAAAAGTGTTCTCAGTCAGGGCTCCGAGATACTCTAACAGCACCACAATATATTATTCACAAAATTAAATACTATTTACAAGAAATTGAGTTTTTCCATAAGCTAAAGGGTTCTTGTATATATTATTCTCTGAATGTGTTCATTGGTTGATTCAATGCCAAACAGACAATAACACACCCTTGCAGAATTACCACATCCAATTATGCACGATTGCTTATAATCAACAGAATCGGCCAGCGCCATCTTTGGTTGTGCTCAGAATGTCATTTTTTCTGCAGTAACCTCACCGAGATCAACCTGATGAAAACGTTTTCCTTCCCTTCACCTACCACCAAAAAAAGCGTTTTGTCACAGATGGGGAAAGAAAGCTTACTCCCAATATATTGCACACGAGTATTCACCTTAATATACTCTATTACTCGTCTTTTCATTCAAAAATGCACCTGGTCCCAAACACGAACTGGTCCCAAATTGGAACTTCTTGATAAGAATATGAAATTCTGGCCCTTGTTCCCTGGCAGAGAATCGTCTGTCCCACAAACCTTCAACTGTGGAAATTCTACACAAACTGTAAACAGATCCAACATTTTTTTAATTAACCATAATCTAGGGAACTTTGCAATTGGAGCAGTTGAATTTGCAAGCAGATTAACATTCTGCACTGGACAATAGCAGATTTCGAACAGAGGCTGAGCCAGGGTTGTCTCTAGGTACTTTTCCCTGGCCCTGCACATTGCATCACATGCCACAAATTTGGTCATGTAATACCAGAAAGCTACCATAACGCAGCACATAGTGGTGAGTAAGAACGCGGACTCAACCAGTTCATGACAACAACAACAAGAGGCCAGATTCACAACTTCCAACCTAAGAATGACTAATTCTTGGATTTCCAGGAGTAAATCTCTCACAACAAAAATGTTTTCCAAATCAGGCTCTAGGTACTCAGGCTTCTTCGAAAAGAGGGGCATTTCTTTTCTATCAAAAGTGTGCGACTGTAACAAGATGTTGCACATAGAAGGTGTAATCCCATCCTGATGCTGAACACTGCGTTGTTGCATCCACGGACACGGAGCTTCAGCACAGGCCTACAATAACGCCTCTTGTAATTGGACAATTTCTGGGGTACCAGGTGCCAGTGTGAAGGTTTGTTAGCCACCCTAGGTGTTCACACAGTAAATGTTGTACTGATCCAACACCCCTTCTTAATTTTCTTTCACACAGAAATGAGCTGGGTTTACTTCATATTCTCTTGAACTGTGGACATTGACTTAATTCTGCATGGGAAATGTGCCCCCAATGAGACGTAGAGAACAGAAGCGTACATTTCTAACTGCCACCACAGTCCAACGTAATCTATATTTAAGGATGATTGCACTTAAGCTTTGTTGAGAAACTCCTGCCTGACCAATTACTAATGATTGCTTTTGAGGAAGGCTCAGATGAATTCTGCACCATTTCTTAATACTTCATGGCCAGGCTTCGATACAGTTAAACCGGGTCGGAGAGGTAAATAAGCAGTATACAATCCAATGCCAGACAACCAAGGGACTGCACCCGAACTGTATACTTTTTAATTTGCAGCTCTGTAATGTATGCAGGCATCAATTTCTCACTCTCCTGAACCTGCACCCTCCTCCGTACTAGAAACCAGTGCATTCTTTAGGAGTCTAATGCTCAGATCTTTGACGTCCAACAACTGGGCCAGAAGCTATCCAATAAACGTTTTAGGATACACTCTGGATTTCGATAAAGAAACGTTGCCCAAAGGAAGAAAAATCAAGTAAAAAAATCCACGCAATGAACCGAGTCATAATAGGGAATCAACAAGATTGACGGGGCAGGCTTTTCCAAAGCAGACAACATAATGTAATGGATGTTACGAGTAAAACAGACTCACTCACTTAAATTATTCTCTCTTTTTCTCAGATATTTTGACACATTAGTTAATGCATGCGTTTAGTTAACCCAGCAATATAACATACCATGAATGATTCTTGTGTTACTGCTGTTCCCTGCCTAGGCCCAATGTTCTTGAATGAATTCCATGACAAAAGAGACTGAGGGTTGAGGAAAGGAAGTTCATTACTTTTTGAAGACACCAAAAAAAAAATATGATCCTAAATACTTATTCTGCAGGACAGATATTCATGTCCTTACTATACACCTCTTGTTCTAGTAAGCATTATGATTTGTCAGGATCTGCCCGGATGTAACTAAGCTCACCTGTTCAAGCCAAATGCTGATGCCAGCTACATATATTGTACTGGGATAATAATATTTTTAGAGGATGCTGCCTGCAGCAGCCTCAGCCAAATTTAAAGGGCCAAAGAGAGACAGGGTGGATACTTGTGCAAAAGTGACACCAAGTGGCTGATTCCATAGATATAACAAGTGCCTTCAGCCCAGCTCTTATTCAGATCGGTCACTGTGGTGTATACCATGCTCCAAAGGAGGGCCCTTACCACTGCAACTGCAAAACCGGGAAAATTACTTAACCTTAGTCAAGCACCTGGTCTGGTTGGTGCAGCCCAGAAATAAAATAAATAATATAAATAACTACAACTTTACTGACCACCGAGGTTACTGCTTGTGTTGAAACATCTCCGGATTATAATGAGGATTCACAAATCATAAATATTTGATTTTGTGACATTTCTTTGGATTACGACTGGGAATCTCTTACTCAAAGGTTTGGATGCCATACCTCCAGCAGAAGAACTCTCTCACATCAGGGCACTGTTCATTTCCAGTGGATTATGTGAAGATGCCACCAAAAATCACAAAGTGCACTCAGGGCAGAAAGAACACTAGCAATACAAACTGCCCAATTTAATCCATCCTTGCTCAGTTTCACAAGCTGCCCTCTATCCAAGGCATCTGCTGCTACATCCCATGTCATCTCTTCTCGCAGAGCTGTTGTTCAACCCCTTAAATGCCAGAACCCACAATTGGAATGTGGGACAGTCCCTTCTCCCTGTATGAATAGTCATGCCTGGGCAGAGAGTAGTCCTAACACAATTCAATACACTATGCAATCTACAAAGCAGCAAAAGTTATATCAATGACATTTACTTCCTCATTGACTTTGCAAACTCATGCATTGATGTGTTGCGGTTCTACGCTGAACTGTGATTCGGGTGCCATGTTTCAATTCATATGCAGCAGGTCCTTACCATGCACTTGTTGATGACAATGAATGTGTTTTCATGCCAGAAAGTGTTTTTCCACCGCCCCACCGTCTAATTCTCGAGTGCTTCCTACTTAGAGATACAGCTTAAAGTTTGGAGCATTATGATAATGCAGAAAAAGATTAATATCGAGTCTCACAGTGCATCACCGGAGGGTCAAGGACCAGAATAGGAACCCGTTCTGCTTAAGCATAGGGTCTCCCTTGGACAACCCCAGCCTGCGACTATTTACCACCCCCTCCCACCCACTTTCTTTCTAGGACTTCCATCTCCCTCTTCCTACAAAAGCAGCATAGGCCCCTCCGACGAACAGCCCAGAGCACTCTGCTTCAAGTCCACACATGAAAGTGGAACGCTACCACGCTTTGAGGCATTCTTATTTTCGTCTGTCCCGCCAACTCTAAATGAAACAGAGAAGAAGCTGGAATCAAGTCACAAAACTGATACAAAAGCGTAAGGTGAGCGAGAGAAAGGAAGGGGTTTCCAGAGCAGTGAGAAGTGTGCAGACCAGTCGCCAGGGAGGATGGAGGAAAGTGCACCATGCGACCCGGTCTCTGAATGTATGAGCCAAGCACAGAGTCACTTGCTCGTGCCAGGATACAATGTCCAGTTAAGTGGCAATTTTTTTTTTCAGGTGCCTTATTCAGTCCCAGCCATTGTCCTTAATCATGTGGGCCAACTCGATGATATACTTTCCTTCTTTGTACTTCTGACTGCTTTCGAAGGCATGCTCCTAGAGGAAAGAAAAGCAAAATGGCCCTCAAAAAGTGGAAAAAAAGTTAATCTCACTGCAACTATGTATTGCTCTTTACCTGGGATAGCCAAACAAGACATACTTAGCGACAGTTGGCAAACTAAAACCTCCCATCATGCTTATAATACAATACTGACTTTCAAATGATAAAAAGGGGCTGCATCCGCCAAAATAGAACTTCACGTCATGTCCAGTGTACACAGAGACCTCTGCAGCACATGCGTTATCCACACAATCCAACCTATCTGCTTAGAACTGGACCGTATGGTATGCTCCTAGCCTATGAGCCAATGGCCATGGAGGGGAGAAAGTGTTTGAATTTTGGCTGCTGCGTTAAAAAAACATAGAAAACGTGTTGACGGTGGACCCTGTATCAGAGGAAGAGATCTTACAGCACTGGTGGTTGATAACAAAATAAAACCAGCATTTGTAATGCAATAGGTCTCGCATTTGTGAGAGTTAGAGCTATTGGTGTTGTAAATGACAATGTCTTTTACCTTTGAATTTTGGTGTGGAGTGGATGTATGTGGTGTGAAGTGGAATAATGGGGTTTTACTGGAATTGTTAGTTGTGGAATTGTGTGGGGTGGAATTCTGTGGTGTATTGTATTTGTGTAGTGGAATTATGTGGTATGGTGAAGAGACAGGGGTGAGAGCTGCACAGAATAGGTAGAAAGGAAGACAGAGAGATCTGTAGTTTTTTCAGGAAGTGGTGAATGATCTCGAGGCAGAGGAGCAGAAAGAGTGTGTGAGAAGGAAGGGGAGAGCAGATGACAGATGCATAAAGAGGGAGCACCTGTGTATGCCCAAGACACCCTAAGAAGAGGAGGATAGCATGGGTTTGAGGGACGGAAACCTTGAAAAGGTATGAGAAAGAAACTGTGCTTGAAGACCTGAAGTGAACCACATGAGAGAGGCGGGAAGAGTGTGTGAGAGAGCAAGAAAGAGGGGTGAGAGAGACTATGAAAGAGGGAGAGAGAGAGGGACGAGCAGGAGGGGTACCGGGGGAAGGGGGCAAGAGGTGGACCAGTGGACAGCATGAGGAGGTACAGGAAGCAGAGCACAAAGGCAAGTGAAAACAGAGTGATAGCCTCTCAGAGGACATAAGCTATTATATGTTATGCCGTGATTAACTTCATGATGTATTGCACGGAAATAGGAGGAATCATTTATAAAAGCTTGTGCAGACATCCTTGGGACCGAGAGGAGTTTATTTTTTGCTCTCTCAGGTGGCTGCCTGTCGCTCTATGTAATTTCTTTATTCAATGAACACCTGTCTATTTGGATGCGGGCAGGGGCTATAAATTTCCCTTACATTCCTCACTGAACTACTATTTGCCAGCTTTTAGTACGCATTGTTCCATGGTCCAAGGTGGAGGGAATCAACGAGTCAGTGTCTATAACTGCACCACATGCAACTATCTTGAATACCATCACATGGACTCTTGGGGTTAAAACAGCAGATGTTTAAAGAAAGCCAAAGAGCCTGCAGCCAGGGGCACAAAATGATGGCAGGCACCCTTGAAGATTGGGTGGTAGAGCCTGGCCTCGAGTCACGATCCTCAATGAATTTGTGATGGTCTCTTTCACCTTACGTCATCTCACGGACATGGGCTCAGTATAATCCCCATCCGGCCGTCCTTCTAAAACAGTAATTTATTTGGGGGGGGCAATAACGCATTGAAGGGGGACTAAGGTTTTTGTTATCACTTACCAAGCTAACCCTCTTGGCAAGCACTGAAGCCCTATTTCAGACCATCACATCTAGTGTCACCTACATGGCAGACAAAGCCACCTTCTTGCCATGCCTGCCAGAGCCACTTGCATGGTGAATACTGCAACCTCTTAACCCCATGTGAACCAGTTCCATCTGTTGGCAAAAACTGTACTCATTCTCACTCTGTGCCAGTAAGTGCTGTTCAAATGGCCACTGCCATGTTTCATGCCAAGTACCACTGCTTGGCAAACACTTAAAACTTTAGTTCACACTATCAATACCACTTGCATGGTCTACGTTGCAGTCCATTTTCACACCTTGGCAGGTACTACCCAGAAAATAGGCTCTATGAAACAGGCGTTGTTATGCAAATCGCCTTATTAATTTTAGCTACGGAAGACTGGCTACTCTGTGTGCATGTCCGGTTGAATTACCATGTCGTGCTGGCTGCTCGGGCTCTTACAGAGGATCACAGGTGAGGCCGTTAATCAGATAACCAGCTGGTCACAGCAAGTGAGACGAGATGCTTTGCTTGACGCAGAGTTTGGATAAGAAGTAAGGTACATGTTCCCACTGGTGCATACATCGAGGCACAAGGGGAGTGTTGCCCTCTGTAGGAAGCCATGAGAGGTAAAGCTGTAGAGGCCACAAACCCACTGAGAAAGATAAAGGTGCCTGTCTAAGGCATAGGGACACACTATGTCCACTAAGCTCAGGCCACCACGCAGTGTACTATGCAGAAACACACAAAATGAACCATACAACCTATCGAGGCACTTGTCACCCAGTGAAGCCTGGAAGAGGATCTGGTGCAATGGCCAGAGCTGCCGACTTTGGAGCTGGGGAACCAGGTTTGAGTCTTGGCGTCGGCTCAACATCTGCTATTCTGGATAAATCAATAAATCTCCCTCTGCCTACCAAAAATAAATGTGTCCTTGTGTAAGGTAACTGCTGCTGGTGTAAAGTGCTCCAATACCTTTGGGACAAAATAGTGCTATATTAAAAAAAGACAAAAAAAAAATGCTAGTGTTATAATGTTCTGTGAAGCTACTCTTGTAAATATGTGTGTGTATTTACAAGCCTAGTGTGTGTGTCTATATATATATATATATATATATATATATATATATATATATATATATATATATATGGAAAATGTCACTTACCCAGTGTACATCTGTTCGTAGCATCTTGTGATACAGATTCACATGCTATGCATATCGATTCTGACATCTAGTGTTGGGCTCGGAGTGTTACAAGTTGTTTTTCTTCGAAGAAGTCTTTTAGAGTCACGGGATCGAGTGACTCCTCCTCTTCGCTTCCAATGCGCATGGTCATCGACTCCATTGTTAGATTGTTTTTTCCCGCAGAGGGTAAAGGAAGGAGTGATAGAGTATATAAGTGGAAAAAAGAGATGTCCATGCAAATGTAAATGTATATACATATGTACAAATGTGTTAACTTAAATGACTACAGGCTTCCGGGGAAGAGGGAGGGTGCATGTGAATCTGCAGCACAACATGCCACAAACAGATGTACACTGGGTAAGTGACATTTTCTGTTCGATGGCATGTGTAGCTGCAGATTCACATGCTATGCATAGACTACAAAGCAGTTTGTCCTCCCAAAATACACTAGCCTGTAGGAGTTGAAGTTGTTTGAAATAATGTTCTTAGAACAGCTTGTCCTACTGTGGCTTGTTGTTGTGATAATACACCCACACAGTAGTGTTTAGTAAATGTATGAGGTGTTGACCATGTAGCTGCTTTAAATATTTCAGCCATTGGTATATTTAAAAAAAAAAGCCATTGTTGCACCTTTCTTTCGTGTAGAATGTGCTTTTGGGGTGATTACAAGTTGTCTTTTTGCTTTAATATAGCACGTTTGTAAGCGCCTTACAATTCATTTTGTTAAACCTTGTTTTGATATAGGATTGCCTGTATGTGGTTGTTGAAAGGCTACAAAAAGTTGTTTTGTTTTCCTAAATTGTTTAGTTCTGTCTATGTAGTACATTAGAGCTCTTTTGAGGTCTAATGTATGTAGAGCTCTTTCTGACACAGATTCTGGTTGTGGGAAGAAGACTGGCAGTTCCACTGTTTGATTGATATGAAAGGGTGAGACTACTTTTGGTAGGAATTTTGGATTTGTTCTTAGTACAACTTTGTGTTTGTGTACTTGGAAGAAAGGTTCCTTAAGAGTAAAAGCTTGTATTTCACTTACTCTTCTTAAAGAAGTAACGACCACTAAGAAGGCAACTTTCCATGTTAGAAATTGAATTTGGCAAGAGTGCATTGGTTCAAAAGGTGGTCCCATAAATCTTGTAAGCACTATATTTAGATTCCAAGATGGAATTGGTGGTGTTGTTGGTAGAATGATGCGTTTTAAGCCTTCCATGAAAGCTTTAATGGCAAGAACTCTAAATAAAGAGCTATGTTGAATAGTTTGTAAATATGCAGATATTGCAGTAAGGTGTATTTTTATTGAGGAAAATACTAAATTTGATTTTTGCAAATAAAGTAAATAGCATACAATGTCTTGTATTGATGCTGTAAGAGGATCTATGTTTTTAGATTGACAATAATAGACAAATAATTTCCATTTGTTTGCGTAGCACTATCTAGTAGTGGGCTTTCGTGCTTGTTTAATAACTTCCATACATGCTGATGGGAGTTTTAAATATCCAAATTCTATGACTTCAGGAGCCAAATCGCTAGATTGAGAGCATTGGGGTCCGGATGTCTGATTTGACCTTTGTTTTGTTTTAACAGATCTGGTCTGCACGGGAGTTTGGAGTGTGGTACTACAGATAAATCTAGTAGTATTGTGTACCATGGCTGACGTACCCATGTTGGTGCTATGAGTATTATGTTGAGTGAAGTTTGACGCAACTTATTGACCAGAAATGGAAGGAGTGGGAGAGGGGGAAAAACGTAAGCAAATATCCCTGACCAAATGATCCATAGAGCATTGCCTTTGGATAGGGGATGTGGGTGTCTGGATGCGAAGTTTTGGCATTTTGTGTTTTCGCTTGTTGCGAATAGATCTATGTTTGGTGTTCCCCACTTTTGAAGTACTTGAGGATGAATCTCCCATTTGTGTGTTGGTTGATTTCTGCTGAGGATATCTGCCAACTGATTGTCTATTCCTGGAATGTACTGAGCTAATAGATGTATTTGATTGTAAATTGCCCATTTCCACATTTTTTGGGCTAGAAGGGATAGTTGGGACGAATGTGTCCCTCCTTGTTTGTTGAGATAATACATGGTTGTCATGTTGTCTGTCTTTATAAGAACATTCTTCTGTTTGAGAAGAGGTTGAAATGCTTTGAGGGCAAGGAACACAGCTAATAACTCTAAATGGTTTATGAGTAGCTGTTTCTGTTTGACATCCCATTGCCCTTGAATATTGTAATTGTTTAGGTGGGCTCACCAACCAATCATTGATGCATCTGTCGTGATTATGGTCTGAGACGCAGGGTCTTGAAACGACCACCCCTTTATTAAACTGCTGTGATTCCACAATTGAAGGGACAAATGTGTTTGGCGGTCTATCAACACTAGATCTTGAAGTTGACCATGTGCCTGTGACCATTGTTGTGCCAGGCACTGTTGTAAGGGCCTCATGTTTAGTCTTGCATGTGGGACTATTGCTATGCAAGATGCCATCATTCCTAAGATTTTCATGACAAATCTTACTGTATATTGTTGACTTGGTTGTATAAGTTAAATTAGATTTTGAAAAGCTTGTATCCTTTGTGTATTTGGATACGCTAGAGCTAGTTGAGTATTTAGGATAGCACCTAGATACGGTTGTATTTGTGCTGGTTAAAGGTGTGACTTTTGGTAGTTTATCGAAAATCCTAGTGTGTGCAGAGTGTAACATGTATGATTTTGGCATTGTGTACGATTGCTTGATTTTATTAGCCAATCGTCTAGATATGGAAAGACATGGATGTGTTGTCTTCTTAGGTAAGCTGCTATTACTGCTAAGCACTTTGTGAACACCCTTGGAGCTGTTGTTATCCCGAAAGGTAACACTTTGAACTAGTAGTGTTTTCCTTGTATGACAAACCTGAGGTATTTCCAGTGTGCTGGGTGGATGGGTATGTGGAAATACGCATCTTTGAGGTCTAGGGCAGTCATAAAATCTTGTTTTTGTAGCAGTGGGATAACATCTTGCAGAGTTACCATGTGAAAATGTTCTGATAGGATGTAAAAATTGAGGGGCATGAGGTCTAATATTGGCCTGAGGGTGCCATCTTTTTGGGGAATTAGAAAGTATAGTGAATAAACTCCTGTTCCTAGTTGAGACTGTGGAACTAACTCTATTGCTTGTTTGAGTAGTAGAGATTGAACTTCTTGTTGTAACAGAACTGTATGTTCTGGGGTTAACTTGTGATACCTTGGTGGAATATTTGGAGGAGTGTTTATTAATTCTAGACAATAACCATTGCGGATAATTGATAACACCCAGTTGTCTGTGGTGACATTGTGCCAATGTGTGTGGAACTGCTGTAGTCTTCCCCCCACAGGAGATCTGTGGAGTGGAAGGGAGTGAGGGAAGTCACTGTTTTGGCTGTGGTGCAGGCTGTTTAGAGGTTTGGAATTTACCTCTATTTGTAGAGTATTGTCCTCTATATGTGCCTCTAAACCCACCTCGCTGGTACTGGGTTTGGTAAGTTGGTTTTGCTTGAGAAGTTGATGCCTCTGAGGGTTGTGGTCTGAAACCGCCTCGAAACTGAGGCTTACGAAATGACTCTCTATATGGTGTAGGATAGAGTGCACCCATTGCCTTTGCTGTGTCTGAGTCTTTTCGTAGTTTTTGTTGTGTCCACCTCTGGACCAAAAAGATGTTTCTTTTCAAAGGGCATGGTTAACACAGCCTGTTGTATTTCTGGTTTAAAACCAGAGAAGCGCAGCCAGGCATGTCTAGGAACAGTAACTGTTGTGTTCACACTCCTTGCAGCAGTATCAGCTGCATCAAGGGCAGTCCTTATTTGGTTGTTACTAATAGCTTGCCTTTCCTCTAATACCTGTTGCACCCTCTTCTGGTACTCTTTTGGTAGATGCTGTATGATATCCTGCATCTCATCCCAATGGGCTCTATCGTAACGAGCTAGTATTGCCTGGCAATTAGCTATCCTCCATTGGTTTGCTGCTTGGGACACAATTCTCTTTCCTGCAGCATCAAATTTTCTGCTCTCCTTATCAGGAGGGGGTGCATCTCCTGAGGACTGGCTATTTGCCCTTTTTCTTGCAGCACTAACCACTACGGAATCGGGTGGCACCTGATGGGTGATGTAATCACGGTCAGAAGGTGCAGATTTATACTTTCTCTATTCTATGTGTTCTTATTCTTGCTTTCACAGGCTCATTAAAAATTTGGTTTGCGTGCTTTACCATGCCTGGTAGCATTGGGAGGCATTGGTACCTAGAATGGTTTGAGGATAATGTATTAAACAAAAAATCTTCCTCTTGTGGTTCTGTGTGCATTGTCACCCCATGATAGGCTGCAGCCCTGGCTATAACCTGATTATATACTGTAGTATCTTCAGGTGGAGATGGTTTAGAGGGTGTCTGGGTCGTTGCTTGGGATGGGATCAGGGTCGTAAAGGTCCCATGGATCAGCAGTGTCTTGTTGTGAGTCAAAAGAAGGCACTGGAGAATGCATTGGTGTAGGACTTGTTTGAGGAGAGGTAGGCAGGTGAGGAGAATGAGGAGGAGAAGACTGAGGAGGTGTTGGCTTCTCTTTTTGTTTTGACACTTTAGCTGGGGGCTGTGCATTGTCCAATTCCTCCTGAAATGCCAGCTTTCTCTTTGTTTTTAAAGGAGGTGCTGTGATGATTCTCCCGGTTTCTTTATGGATGTGTATCCTAGACTGTCTCTCATCCAGAATTTTAAGGATTGCTTCAATTTCTGACTCTTTCTCAGAGGTTTTATGGCTTTCTTGCAGTCTTTTGGAAAGTCCTTGTTCCTCTGTATAACCCTGCCTTTTCGGTTCTGAAGTTTGATTTCGAGATCGAAAATGATGAGGAAGGACTAAGCTCCGAAACAGTTTTTCTAATTTTCGACTTCGGAAATTGTTGTTGTCTACTGGAGTCTGAAATGGAGCTTTTAATAGTCTTTGTCGACTCCGAAGTCGTTGGAGGCATGGCCTTTTTCAGTTCTGAACCCGAGGGTCAGACACCAACAGTCTTTTTTTGGGCCGAGCCATGGCCTTCCGGCAGTGGCGCACTCAAGGCCTTCTGTTGTTTCTTATGTGGGGGTGCAAGGGCAGACGTACTCACATGCTGGCCGGCTGTGATGAGTCTGTCTTCCTCAGATTCCTGCTCCGACTGTGTCACGGATAGCGACTGCTGTTTGCATTTGTTCCTCTTCTGTAACATCAAAATGTTTTCTGCTCTTTGATGCCATTTCCAGCCTTCTCGCTCTTCGGTCCCTAAGAGTCTTTTTCGATCAGAACCATCGACAGGCCTCGCAGTTTTCCTCCCGATGGTTTGGAGAAAGGCAGAGGTTGCACGCTAGATGGTGGTCTATGTATGGGTACTTAGCGTGGCACTGAGGGCAGAATTGGAATGGAGTCCTTCTCCACGGGGTCGGCCCGAATAGGCCCGAGTTGGGCGCGCGCGTCCCAAAGGGCAAACAAAGTTGTTTTCCGACGGTACTGCGGTTTCGATGGAAGAAGAATAACGCGATCGATACAATACCGACGAAAAGGAAGTTTTTTTTTTAAAGGCAATCGATACAATACCGACGAAAAGGAACGTTTTAAAAAAAGTTTTCCGAATCGAAATCTCGGAGTGAGAGAAAACACGTCCCAATCTAACAATGGAGTAGATGACCATGCGCAATGGAACCGAAGAGGAGGAGTCACTCAATCCCGTAACTCTAAAAGACTTCTTCGAAGAAAAACAACTTGTAACACTCCAAGCCCAGCACTAGATGTCAGAATCAATATGCATAGCATGCGTATCTGCTGCTACACATGCCATCGAACATATATATACACACACACACACACTTACATGGCTATGAAAAAAATACAAATAAATGGGACAGGCCAGATATGGAATTAAGACTAAAAGCTTTAGTTCTATTTGTTTCTGGCCTGCCCCCTGGTTTTGCTTCTGAAAATGTGGTCACCTACAACGGCATCCCTTTATCACTCCACGCCACAGAGGTGCACAGGCACATATGGAAATGAGATGAGGGTTGGGTGGCGGGTTTAGGGGGGGGCAAGAGTCATGGGGACTGTGCAGTCTGAGAGGCCCAGCACGACTGGCCGCTCCTCAGACAAAAAGTTAAGTTCAATACAAGCTGCAGCGGCACTTGTGTGCAATGGAGTGGTGAAGAGCAGGGGATAGGGGTTGGGGGAGGGGCAGAACTTCGTGGACCCTCACAGTATCATGCACCTGCATTGCCAGAGCCATAGGTGAAGTGGCTTTCCTGGTTGAGGGGCTTGTGCCAGTCCTGAAGCTCAGACTAGCCATACCTGCTCGCGAGGCACGAAAACTCATCGCTGCCTGGTTAACAGCCCTTGCCCAGCCGGCTGAAACCATCAAGTTGCGGAGGTAACTAGCATTTTAGGAAGATGTCCTTGTGGGGGTTGGGTGGCCTTGATAACCCAGGCCTATCGCGGGTTGGGCCAAGCGCAGTGACCAGATCCTGCAGAGCAAAGTCCGAGGGGGGCAGGTAGCCCCAGCTCAGTCAGTAGTGGAACAGCTGACAGATGAAGGATGCCCCAGTCAACAGTCAGCCCATTCCAAAAAATTAAAACTACTTCAACTAGACACTTACAGTTGGTACACAAAAGCATTTAGTTTAGTACAAGTACCATAGTCATGCAACTTCGAGCAGCGTCAAAATAGGAATGGATTTCATTTCAAAAAAGGAAAATAAGAAAGTCAAAAGAGGCCCTCATGAGGGAGCATTGAGAAGGGGAGGGGGAAGAAATAGTACATCGGGAGCAGCGGATGGGCATTAATTAAGTTAAATCAATCAGTGCTTCGTCCCCACTCCAGGGACAGACCGAAAATGCTGCGAGGCCTGAAGTGGATGAATTACGAGGCTGTAAAGAAGAGTGTCAAGCAAGCCAAAAAATGGTGAGCGACAGGTGGGCTCCAAGCCCTTTACTAACTACAACAGTGTCTCGCAAGCTATACGAATGCGTTAGTGCAAGCTATTGCAGGCTCGCCCCTAAAAAGGGACACCTTAAAACACCCAATTTATTTAAGGATATAGAACATGATTTTGCATCCATGAAAAAAAAATGTTTCGAATAGAGAGCAAAAATTTGTACTACAGAGCGAAGGTTAAATGTAAATAAGAACTATGGTAACAGCATGAACACATATTTACGAGATGGACTGTAAGCATATGGAACAATCAGTGGGTGACTTCTTCAGTTCCAGATATTAAAATATGAAGAAGTACTACTCCTCCACGCTCAACCACTACCTCGCTGTAAAGTTCTCTACAAACATTTTAGGTCTGGTTGGGAACACAAGCCCACTTTGCTTTCTTGGTAGGCAACTATTGTCACTCTATGTCATTCTAATTACTAGTGGAAAGTCAATTGTGAGGTGCTTAATGTCACAGCCACTCACACCTCCTGTGAAAATGTTAATAACTCAAAATCCTCCACGACTAAAGCATTCCCTCTGCCATCCCCTTTGCCCTACTCCTGCATGCACCTCCGCCTCTCCTTCCTCTCGGCAATGCCCTCCTGCGAGAAAGTGATTCCACAGATGTACTACCGTTTCGATAAAAGAGTATTTTCTCAAGCTACTACTGGCTTTTATTAACAGAAAATGTCTTCTCTAGTTCTCCCAAGCAACATGATTGCATTTCTTATCAAAACCAAATTTCCAAGCTAACCTACTTCTCCATTTAAAAACGTATCATGCCAAACCCCACTCAATCCATGAAGGTCAAAAAGCACATTGCAAAGTAGGAAACTTACTAGCATACAAACTACGACGTGGTGCATTCTAGGTTCGTTATTTTCATCAGACAGATTTCGAGGATTTTGCCAAATGGAACAGGAGGGCCTAATACAGAATAAGCAACGCTGCACCTGAAGATTATGGTGGGCTCTAATGTGAGGTGTATGTGGGCAACTGAGGAGACAGCATGGCATACCTAACTGTCCATCAAACTCTGGGTTTCTACATTAGCAATTGCCGCTGAGTACCACTAGGATAGGATTGTCCTTATGCTGGGCCTATACAGACCACACTGTATAATTAACTAACCTCCTCCCAAAAGTAAGAATAGCCAGCATTGTGGCGGGTGCTTACGTATTTCCAGCCTAGTGTGGTTTTACAGTTTTCACAGTAAATGTCAGCAACGGCGTGCAGCCCTGTAAGCAAGACTCGTTCTTCTGCCGGACCACAGCCCACGTTCACTCTGCAGAAAAGACACAAGCAACATGGAGTCAGAGGAGACAAAACGTTCTTGTTGCTAGCTGACTATATAGTACTACCCCAGGCTTCATATGTAACCCTTAAGTAGTCACGAACTGGCCTATAAAAACGGGGGAGATGAAGACCAATAATGCACTCAACAACGACAGGCAACAGACTTGAAACGGAATTTATTTTTCCCAATGCCCTTACAGCCTTTCGGGTAACTGTTTGAAAATATCCTGAGTTCCCATAGTCGCACACATAGACATGTAGGAAAGGGCTTGTGAAATCATTTAACAAGTTTATCAAGAACCCCTCAAAACAACAGGGGCCAGGGACAGCAAGGGAATGGGCTCTGCTCCATCATAAAAAAGCACTGACAAAGCCAAACAGTCACAACTGGAAGTGCAGCTGTAGCTATTGCCAATGCTTGTTTGCTTCGGAATTGCACTAAGTATTTAAAAAAATCCAAAATGACTAAACGTATGTTGACAGGGAGCTATATCGAAATTATTTTATTTGATGACAAAACGCATTTCATGGTTACTACAGATGCATCTGCCAGCAGGACAACCATCTTGGAATGATTTTTATTATAAAGAAAAGATATTCCATGTGGGCTGACGCACAGGTGGCCATTTCAAATTTTATTGTTATACTTTATTATGGTATTTAACGCTTACAACACAAGCATTACCATGATGAATGTTGCATTACAATGCAGATAAATACAACGAGGGGCGCTTTTAAGTACTTTACAATGCAAGATTTTAAAATGCAGGTAAGTTGTTTGTTAATGGAAATAAGGGAAGTTAAGGGATCTAAGCAGCATTTTTTAGGGTTCAAGGATGAGTAAAGGTTTGGGATAGTAAGGGTTTTAGGACTGTTAGAGTTCAGGGATTAGTAATGGTAGGGTTAGGATTAGGGTTCAGGGTTGAGTATGGAGAAGTAAGGATTTAAGGGTTCGAAGAAGTGTAAGGGTACGAGGTGCTAAGGGGTGCTTAGGGTTCAGGGGCAGGTAAGGTATGGGGTTTTATTTGACAGCCCACATTCATTTAAAAAGGGGTATTTTGGATGTATCAACACAACACACGGGTTGGAGCTATGATGATGGTGTTTGCCGTTTTTTGCCATAACAGAATAAAGCTTCACTTTGCAGCAGACTGTGATCGCAACTGTTTGTTTGGATACAGCCTTAAATGAGGACCTTTTAGACTGGATAAACTGCTTGTGGATATATATATTATATAAATATATGATGTTACTTACCAGTAGACATCTGTTTGTGGCATGTAGTGCTGTAGATTCACATGCTGTGCATAGCTCACCATCTAGTGTTGGGTTTGGAGTAGTACACTTGTTTTTCTTTGAAGAAACTTTTTGAGTCACGGGATCGAGAGACTCATCCTCTTGGTAATAGTGCAAATGGGCATTGAATTCTCTGTTAGATTGTTTCTCCGCAGGCGGAAGAGTAAAGCAGTGAAAATAGAGAGTAGAATAGAAAATATGTCCATGCTATATTATGTACATATGTACATTATTTATATATTATTAAATTGAAACATCTACACGCACCCAGAAAGGAGGGAGGGTGCATGTGAATCTACAGCATTACATGCCACCAACAGATGTGTACTGGTAAGTAACATTTTCCGTTCGATGGCATGTGTAGCTGTAGATACACATGCTGTGCATAGACCGTCCCTCCATAAAGCGGTGGTTAGCGTGCAGGAGTTGCAATTCTTTGAATGAGTGTTTTAAGTACAGCTTGTCCAACATTTGCCTGTTGTCGTGCAAATACATCTACACAATAATGTTTTGTAAATGTATGTGGTGTAGACCATGTTGCTGCTTTGCAAATATCTGCTATAGGTATGTTATCTAAAAATGACATAGATGCACCTTATTTCCTAGTGGAGTGTGCTCTAAGTGGTATAGGTAATTGTCGTTTTAGCTTTACTATAGTAAGTCTGAAAACATTTGACTATCCATCTAGCTTTAGTTATTTTAGATATAGGCTCTCCTTTGAGTGGTAAGAAGAAAGCCAAATTTTTTATATATATATATATATATATATATATATATATATATATATATATATATATATATATATTACATAAGAACCCTTTTAACATACAAAGTACGTAGAGGTCTTTCTGCTACTGAATCTGGTTGTGGAAAGAAAACTGGTAATTCTATTGCTTGATTATTATGGAACTGTGAAATTACCTTTGGAAGGAATTTTGGATTTGTTCTTCACACACTTTTTTCTTTATGAACTTGAAAGAAAGGTTCTTCGAAAGTTATACCTTGGAGCTCACTGACACGTCTAAGGGAGGTGATAGCGAATAAAAAAAGCTACTTTCCATGAAAGGAATTGTAGGGAACAGGAGTGAAGTGGCTCAAATGGTGGAGCCATAAGGCTTGTGAGTACAATGTTAAGATTCCAAGATGGGGCTGGAGGAACTCTTGGTGGAATTATTATTTTCAGTCCTTCCATAAATGTTTTGATAACTGGAATTCTAAACAAAGAAATATGTTGTCTGTTTTGAAGATATGCAGCGATGGCTGCTAAATGTAAACGAATAGATGAGTAAGCTAGATCTGTTTTTTGCAGTTGTAATAAATATTGTACAATGTCTTTTACTGTTGGTTTGCAAGGGTCAATGTTTTTTGTTTGATAGTAGCAAACAAACCTTTTCCATTGTGCAGCATAACATTGTCTAGTTGTAGATTTGGATGCTTGTTTAAGGATATCCATACATTCCTGTGGGAATTGTATATATCCAAATTGTATGACCTCAGGAGCCATTTTGCTAGGTTGAGTGATTTGGGATTTGGATGTCTTATTTGACCCAGTCTTTGTGTCAGGAGTTCTGGTCTGTTGGGAAGCTTCTGATGTGGAACAAGTGAGAGTTCCAAAAGTGTTGTGAACCATGGTTGACGTGCCCATGTAGGGGCCACTAGAATCATGTTGAGGGAAGACTGTTTTATCTTCTGGACCAGAAAGGGTAAGTGTGGGAGAGTGGGAAATGCGTAAGCAAATATCCCTGACCAACTCATCCATAGAGCATTGCCCTTTGATTGAGGGTGTGGGTACCTGGAGGCAAAGTTTTGTCTTTTTTTGTTTTGATAAGTTGCAGATAGGTCTATTTGAGGTGTTCCCCACTTTTGGAAGTACTGGTGAAGGACTTGTGGGTGGAGTTCCCACTCCTGTGTTTGTTGCTGCATCCTGCTTAGCAGGTCCGCAAAGTGATTGTCTGTCCTGGGGAGATGGTGTGCCACTATGTGAATGTGGGGATGAATTGCCCATTTCCATATTGTTTGTACAAGATGAAACAGTTAATGAGACTGTGTCCCTCCCCTGTTTTTGAAGATAGTACATGGCAGTCATGTTGTCTGTACGTATCAACACTGTCTTGTATTGTAAGTGTGAAAGGAACACTTTCATTGCTAAGAATACTGCTTGCAGTTCCAGGTAACTGATGTGAAGATACCATTGAGTATTGTTCCATAGCCCCTGAACTGTTAGGTTGAGGAGAAGAGCTCCCCAAACGGTGTTTGAGGCATGTATTGTGAGAGTTATCGGAGTCACAGGGTCTAAAAAGGGTCGCCCCTTCATAAGGTTTGTGGTGTTCCTCCAATGCAGAGAACGATAAGTCTGGCAGTCCAACAACACTAGATCTTCCATTTGACCCTGTGCCTGAGACAACTGACGAGAGAGACACTGCTGAAGCGGAGGCATATGAAGTCTGGCATGAGGTACGATGGCAATACAAGATGCCATCATCACTAACATTTTCATAACGACTCTTACTGTATATGTCTGGTTCTGTTTTAATGTAGCAATTAATGTTTTAAAAGCCTGAACTCGGGCTGAGTTGGGAAATGCTAGTCCTACCTGTGTGTTGAGGATAGCTCCTAGATAGGGTTTTATCTATAGAGATTGCAGATGAGATTTGATGTAGTTTATGGTGAACCCCAGAGAATGTAGGAAACAAATTGTAGTCTGAGTGTAGCTTTGACACTGTGTGAATGAGTTGGCTTTGAAGAGCCAATCGTGTAAAAAAGGGAATACATGAATCTGTTTTGTTCTGAGATGTGCTGCAACTACTGCAAGACATTTTGTGAATACCCTGGGAGCGGTTGTGACTCCGAATGGTAATACTTTGAATTGGCAACGTTTTCCTGCAACTACAAATCTTAGGTATTTGCGGTGTGCAGGATGAATAGGAATGTGAAAATAAGTGTCCTTTAGGTCTATCGCATTTGTGAAATTGCCTTGTTATAATAGGGGAATAACATCCTGAAAAGTGACCCTATGAAAGTGTTCTGATACGATGTAGTGGTTTAAGGGTCTTGAGATCTAGTATTGGTCTGAAAGACCAATCTTTTTTGGGTATTAGTAAATACACTGAGAAAACTCCTGTTCCTTGGTATTGTAATGGTACTGGTTCTATAGCCCCTTTTAGAAGAAGCGAATGTACTTCCTCTTTGAGAAGAGTGAGATGATCTTGTGAGACTGTGATTTCGAGGGTGTATATTTGGTGGAGTGGAAATGAGCTCCAGTCAGTAATCATTTTGGATAATTTGAAGTACACATTGATCTGTGGTAATTTGAGACCATTGGGGGGAAAAAGTTGTAACATTCCCAATACAGGAGTGGTGGGGTTGTTTTGTTTTGTTTTAAGTCCTTATTTAGTGGCAGGTGAGAAACCTCTAGCCATGGATGGTTTTCCTCTTCCTTTGTTATTGTTGTCTATATATGATCCTCTAAAGTAACCTCTAGTGTATTGAGAGGTGGACTTTGATTGGAAGAATGTTCCTAAAATGATGATCGAAAGCCCCTTGCAAATCCGGCGTGACAAAAAGTACCCCTATGTGTGCTGGCTTGCAGAGCTCCCATAGCTTTGGCAGTATGATCGTCTTTGTTTATTTTTTCAAGTGTGGTTTCCACATGCTGTTTATCAAAAGGGCATATTTAAAACTGCCTGTTGTACTTCCGGTTTAAACCCTGAACATCTGAGCCAAGCATGGCACCTAATGATGACACTGGTGTTAACACTGTGTGCTGCTGTATCAGCAACATTAAGTGCACATCTGATAGAGTTGTTGGAAATTGTTTGTCCCTCATTTACAATTTCTACCCCCCTTTTTTCGATGCTCCTTTGGTAGATATGGCTTCCCAGTGAGCTCTATCATACGGGGGTTACAACAATTGTGCACTCACAATTCGACAGTGATTGGCTGCTTGAGCTGCCACTTTTTTCCCTGCCTCATCTAATTTTTTTTACTTTCTTTATCAGGAGGAGGTGTGCATCTTGTTGATTGGCTATTAGCCCTTTTGCGTGCAGTAGAGGCAACAGCAGTCTGGAGTGATCTGTGTTTTTAGAAATAAAGGACCAGTGGGTGCAGCCTTGTATTTTTTATCTACTCTGGGAGTAATAAGCCTTGATCTGACAGGCTCTTCAAATATTTCACCTGTGTGTCTGAGCATCCGTGGAAGGAACTGACTTTCCTGATGTGGTGCGCCAAGGGTATCAAATAGAAAACCCTCCTCTATTGGATCAGTGTACATATGTACATTGTGAAATGCTTCTGCCCTAGCTATACCTCATTGATTTGAGGTGGAATCCTCAGGTGGTGAAGGCCTAGCTGGGTAAGGATCTGGATCATTTGGTGTAATAGGATCTGAATCATACTCATCCCATGGGTCCTGCTCATCTAATGTATCCCCTAAATCTTGAGCCCCACCCGGTGGTGAACTAGGTGTTGTGAAACATAAAGGAGGGGGAGATGATGGTGGAGGAGTATGTTGTGGAGAACTATGTAGAGGTGGAGAAGTTTGAGTAAGAAAGGAGTCTTTTCTTTGGTAGTCTTTTTTGGAGGTGGAGAGGAATCAAGATTCTCTTGGAAAGTTAATTTCCTCTTTAAAGGGGGCAGAGGTGATGCTATAATCCGCACTGTTCCTTCTTGAATTTGAAGTCAGCGCTACCGAGCGTCCATGACTTCTAGAAATGGTTCCACCTGTGATGAAGTGGTGGTTATAGACTGTCCAGAGTCACTGAAAGTCCTTTCTGATATTTTAGATTCTGAAGTTTTTTGTGGACCACAAATTTTCAGTGCCAAAATTGTAGCTGGATGTTTTTTCTTTTTCAGTGCCGAAGTGGTTGGTTTCGAAGTTGTCGTCACCGAAGCACCATGTATTTTTGGTCTTGTCGGAGCTGAAATGGAGGCGCTGGAGGTCGATGTCGAAGATTTCTCTTTGGCTTTTTTAAGTGCAAGCTGGAATGTGGGACATCCGAATGCTTTTCTCAGCTCCGACCATGGCTGGAAGGGAGTGGGTGACCAGTGACCTCTTTTGATGGTGTTTTGATCGATGGAAAAGGGGTCATTTTTTTCACAGTTTGTGCTGCCTGTAATGGTTGGCTCTCGATACCAGACTGTACATCAGAGTCTGAATCTTCAACAGAGAAGGCCCCTTCCTGTTCCAATTCTTCTTGCGCATGCTCGCTGCCAAAGATGTCTGGTGTGCCATCTGGATGTCAAGACACCATTTCCATCTGACGAGCTCTTAGATTTCCAAGTGTCTTTTCGAATAGAGCGGCACGCTTTGCAGGTCTGCTCGTTATGGTCAGGAGAAAAAGACAAATTACACACCTGGTGGTGGCCAGTGTGTGAAAATTTTGAGTGGCATCGAGGGCAAAACCGAAATGGACTATGTTCCATTAGGGCTGCATACTTCGATGTCAGGTGGAAGAGTTAGGCACGAAAAGGGCCCAAGAGGGCCGGTTTTCGCCCGAAGGGCTGATAATTTTGATTCTGAATATCGAAATGGAACCAAAAAATAAAGTATTGAGGAAATCACGATCGAAAATGATACAGACGATGATAGAAAGATGTAAAGAATCCCGTTTTAGACTGTATGGAGCCGAGAACTCAGAGCAAGAGGAACACACTTCCGAACCAGACAGCGGAGAGAAAATCTAACAAAGGACTTGATGCCCATGTGCACTATTACCGAGAGGAGGAGTCACTTGATCTTGTGACTCAAAATGTTTCTTTGAAGAAAAACAAGTTGTACTACTCTGAACCCAACACTAGATGGCGAGCTAAGCACAGCATGTGGATCTACAGCTACACATGCCATCTAACATATATATTTACTTACAAAACCAAAGGTTACAGGGACGTTATATTTAGGTTCACATTTTAAACGTACCAAACAATAGAAATTCATCAGTTAGAGTTAGAGTTATCTCAAGTAACTATAACTTGTGCCCTAAGATTCTATAACTTGCACCCCCACCCAACCCCCCCAGCTGCTCTCGGCCCTAGGGATTTCATCCTTCAGCCACGTGGCTATCAGCACCCATCAAGTCACAGCAAACAGCTTATGTCCTGGTGGTGGGCACCCCAGGACATAGCAGAAGCCGGCCCCCGGGGCCTATATTTGCTTCTCAAGGGGGGGCAGAGCAGCCACACTCCAAATGAAATAGCCCCAGGGGGATGGTCCCCAAGGCCTGGGTGTCCGAGACAGACCCCTATCACTTCTTAAATTAGGCCCGAGGAAATGGCAGTCTGCGGGGCTTTGGGGGGGGGGAGGAGGGGAGAGGTCGATTGGCAGGACCCCTGTATTACTTTCCATTAATGCTCTGGCAAGGTGGCGGTCCCCGGGGCTGCGTGGGGAGGCCAGGCGCCCCCTCACCACATTAGTTTTACTTTGGTGCCCTGAGGACGTAGCATTATTGGGGCTTGGGGGGGGGGCTGCCCCCTCCAAGTTAGTTTTCATTAGTGTCCTGGGGTGGTGGTGACTCCCGGGGCTGTGGGGGGGTGTTGTGCAGCCCCTGCATTACTTTTGACTAGTGCCCCGGGTAGATGGTGGTCCCCCACCCTGGGAGGTGGTGGTCCCCAGGGGTGTGCGGGGGGCATTCAAATGGCATTGCTCCCAGGACTTGGTCCACCTGTGGGCCTCTGCATTATTAATTTATCAAATTTTGAGTGGATCTGCCGCGACTTCCACTGAATTTTTTTTTTAAATATATGTTTTTTTGACAGGTTTGGGATAACGGGCCAGGGTGTCCCTACCCTGGCCTCTTTTTTTAATGTTTTTTCTTGGATACGGCTGAAGCATGGCTGCCAATACTTTCTTGTTGAAGTGTTGGCAGCTAATCAGATCTCAGCACGAGATCGGGAGGGTTCGCGAAGCCTTCGAGTCCCAATAGATACAAATATGGATTTTCTTTAATATCTCAAAAACTACAGAATGGATTTACACCACATAACAAAAAGAGCGCTTTCTGAACCAAGGGCTACCTTTCAGCCATATTTGGTGTAAATCCGTCCAGTGGTTCGGGCGTTATCACTGTTCAAAATCCCTATGGAAAAAGGAAAGGGGAAAAAGCGTTTTGCCCCCTCCTTTTTTCGCCGCCCCCACTTGACGCATCACCCCAAAACTTTCCGGACAGACATTGAAGTAAGCGTCGTATTTTTTGGAAGGTTTTGTGAAGATTCATCAAACTGCGCCAAAGTTATTAGCAAAACAAAAAACACTTTCTATAGAAGCTAGGTCGTAACTATAACAAACTAGTTTGTCATGTTCAGGCAGCGCTGGAGCCCAGCACAGACTGTTGCACCAGTGGCCCCTGACTACCGAAACTCTGTGGTGCATATTATTATATATATATATATATATATATATATATATATATATATATATATATATATATATATATATATATATACACACACACACACACACACACACAGGAAAAATAAGGGTTACAATAATGTTATAGTTAGCTTGTGCCCCCGCCATACACTGCTTATGACCTCCCAAATTACATCACTTGCAACATTTTATATGACATAATTTAGGACATCTGAATTGACATTAGTGATTAAATGACAGATAAAATCACCCAAGCTTCTTTGGCCTACATTGCTCTAAACAGATGGCAGTGGTGTTAGGGCTATGAAATTAAGTGCAAAAAAGGTTAGAATAATGTGAAGCATCATTACTGCTATCGTATATACAACCCTCATAGGTGAAGCAACCTTGTGTTATGGCAAGTGGCAACATTGGCCATTACCATACACTTCATGGGTAGCAGAGTTCATGTTGAGTATCAACGACACACAAAAGGGTAACTTGTACCACACACAATGTTCAATTTGTATACAACTGTTCAGGCAAAACCATGTTTCTTCAAATACTCAAGCCCTAATCCCTGCTACAGTCTTCACCTGTATCAAACCTTCACAGTCACTGAAGCTACTTTGAAAAATGAAGTGGATATAAGTAGATAATTGGGTACTGTAAACAGTGTTTACTCTATAGAGAGATACACTGTACCACACTGTAGAGAGTGAAATCGTCATGAGAAATACACTACAGAGTATTTAAATTTATCTACTAAGAACAGTGTACACTCTATGAAAAATCAGTCCAAAGAGAGACTAATCACCTAAAATAACCAAGATCTGAAAGTGCTAAAGATCATACTACCTGCAGCCTTCATACTGTAGTGAAAACTTTACAGAGAACCTATCTTCTGAAGCAAAACAAGCACAGTTACATAGCTTAGTATACGGTGCATACAATCTTCTATGCTATGTAGAAAACTGTGATGCTGAGATGATTCTGTCTAATAACTCGAGGCTGCTTACAATATTTAGTACATAGACTGTAGAATCTTTTCCCCATTGGAAGGTTTTTCTGCAGAGCCAAAAAACTTGTGTGGAATATGCTGAACATAAGTCGTCAACTGTTACCTGCATACAGGGTTACTCTTCAAAACAAAGCTTTACAATGTGTTCAATACTTCTACACACCTATGATGCATTAGGAGCACATGCATTCTGTAAACACCTACACCTATTAGCTGGACAAAGGCTGTAAAAAATTAGACAGAAAAATAATACAGTAGTTATCTGCCACTAGGCAAACTATAAAACAAAACATACTCATTGGATGATGTTATCAGTGATGTCATAAATGTCATGGAACATGTCATGAGTGATGTCATATGTAAGGTCATGAGCAGTGCATATTGGCGGCACAAGTTATAGTTAGCTCTGCTGGCCATGCACAGCGGAGGGTAGTCCACAGGACTTGGCCTGCTCCCAGGCCCTGTGGCCAACCCTCCCACCCCCAGGAAGCCGACCCCAACCCCTCAGACCAAATTAAACAAAAAGGTGTGCGGTGTCTACCTCCCTGTGCCTTAATACGCCCCAAGGACTATCTCCTAGGGCCAAATTCAAAGAGGAGGGGGTGTGCGGTACCCATCGCCAAGCCTTAATATGCCCAGGGATCCCAACCCCCTTAAGGCCAAATATAGATATATATTTTTTTTTTAAAGGGGAAGGTGCCATTGGGGCAACCTCCCCCATATGCCAGGCCCTGTGGCCTAACCCCTGCATGCACCCCACCCCATGCTGAACACAGCATTTGCTGAACACAGCATTTGGCCGTAAGCAGTTGGGGTTGAGTGTGTGAGTGGGTTTATTATTTTTTTTCTATTGTGCCTGAATCCGCAGATCCTTTGGGAAGTTACACTAGGGGCCGCCTGAGCCCTAACCTGTTTCTTGACCCCTTACGTAATTTTTTACTTTATTCACCCTCACCGCAACCCCTGAAACGACGAGAAACAAAATGGCTGCCACAACTTTTCCCTCCGGTTGCGACCAGCTAATCAGGCCCTTCCTTTTCGCCCGGATCTGCAGATCACTCGCAGGTGGATTCACAAAGGATCTGCGTCCCTAGATATCTATATTTTTAAAGGTTTACAAACTCCGAAACTGCTGAACAGATTTTACCCCCTCCCAAAAAAGATAAAAAACCACAATCTGCTGTCCAAGATCTAGCTTTCTGCCAAATTTAGTGTAATTCTGTTCAGCCATTTGGGCTATGGCTGTGTCTCAAACTTGCACAATCCCCATAGACATTGCATGAGGAAAAATTGTTTAGGGACCCCTCCCCTTTTTCTCGGCCCCCACCCAATGAATCACCATGAAAATTTCCAGACAGCAGCTAAAGTAACTGTACACTACTTAAACAATTTTGGCAAGATTCGTCAAACGACGCCAAAGTTATTAGCAAAACAAAAAAAGCTTTGTCCATGGGAAAAGTTAGTCCTAACTATAACTACCTATTGGTTATCGCCGGAAGGTTTTATATATATAGTTTTTGTTACAACATCCAATGCAGCATAAAATATCACAAGATCAGTGCCTTGTATCACATGTGTGAAAAAGTATTCACTGTAAGAGCATGCATTGTAAAAACTGGCATTCCTTTATTATTAATTTAGGATTGGCCAACAGAATAGTAAGTTAAAAAATAAAGTACACATGAATGGCTGTGAAAATAAACAGAAGCAAGCAGCCCGGTAGAAGTGCATGACGACTTGGTCCTCACAATAAAGAACTTTAATTTAAAAGAAAATTACCATAAAACATAAAGCAGGCAATGGTAGTGGGAGATAATCTGATAAGCTTTGCGGGGTGGGGAAGTGGGAAGAGAGAACAAGTGCTAAGAGGCCAGAAGTGTAAGGATACAACTCCTCCAATCAGAAACTATGGTAATGAAGGCATACTTCAGGCACAGGACAAACACAAGCAAAGGGAAGAAAGCTATCAAATAAGTAGCATGGACCTGAGATAGGCACAAACGCCTTTCCATGATGAGTGTGGGGCTCACCCAAAGCCCACTCTGTTTATATTTTAGAGTATGGAATGCAATGCTGACCTGACTGAGACACACTTCTAACATCACAACAAATCTTTGCCTGAGGACCCGTTGGGATTAAATGACTCGAACACAAACAATGCACCACGTCTCCAGGTCACAACTGCCATTGGTAGGCTAAAAGGTGTGGGCATTTTGACAGCATGCAAACAGCTTCCATAATCAAAAACTGCCACCAGAGATTTGGCTCCTTGAAATGGAGGCGACAACGGAGTCCCAATTTTACAACCCATCAGTAGCTAATTCAGCCACACTGTATTAGGGAATACTGGCACGGGTCATGCTTTGAACGATGCAACAAAGAATTTACCTCCCTAGTTAACACAGTTACTAGCCCTGATTTCCAGACTGCTTTACAAAAACACACTGACATAAAAAAAAATCTATTCTTTACAGAATAAAAAAGCACATCTATTTGCATCTTTACACAGTTAATTGTACAGACCAATCACAACATTTGTATTTCAACACACGTTCTCTAAATGCTCAATCAAGCTGGGCCTCTCCCCAGGGGGCAGTGCTGTGTTGGGGATTAGCCCCCATTGGCCCCCACCAGCGTTTCCACCTTAGCTCACTATGGTATCAATTTTTTCGGGCACTATGTTGACGCTTTCACCAAATTAAAAATAACTACAGTAACTCAACTTTGAGCAACTTACTTATTCCAACATGAGATTTGAGTCATCCCATAACAATTATATTTATTTTGAGACCCATCATTTTTCGCATTTATTAATACACTTTTCCAGTTTTCTCATCTCACAGCGCCCGTACACTAGCAGGTCTCTCTGAAAGCCAGTTCCATCCCAGCAGAAGCCGCAGACTGGAGAAAAGGCACTCACACTGAGTTGAAGAGGTAGGCTCGTCCCTGGCTTCCTTGGAACGACTGCAAGGCAAAAACAGACAACGGTTGATCAGAGGAGAGAAGCTGCCGAAAACAGTAGTCCAAATACTGGTGTGGGCGCAGGATGCGGTTACGAGATCAAAACACCCAAATGCATCTCAGTACTATATGCAGGGCAAGGGGTTAAACACTGAAAATGGTCAGCTGAAATCATCAGAGGTCCTGAAGCTGCCACCCGCAACACTGAGCGTCAAACATGGCTGATCTTACGTGGGCCAGAGAGAGAGAGAGTGGGACCCAGCAGTCAAACGCTAGGATCCCAATGCCCCTTCATGCAACTAGACTTTTAGCCAGTATCTTCATTCCCCATGTGCCTTGCCTGACCACCTAAAAACATTGGTAGCTGTGAAAGGATGACGTTTTCCGTACATTTTATATTGTCAATTAGTGCCACTTCTTGTCAACGGAGCTGCTAAGAGCACAGCTAGTATTCATACAAGAGAAAGATCTGAATAACTCAAGGGCAGAGGTTAGGGTTATGCCAATGAGGATGTTGACTTCCACCCTTCAGAGGAGTAATGTATGACCAGCGGCTTAATTGCACAGCTGCAGCATTTGTTTGAAGACTAATGACTAGACAATCTGATACTTAAAGTTACAGAATGCTTGTCTATGTCCTTTTTGGAGGGCAGTCTATCTATCAAGCCGGACACAGCGTTTCCAAGCGAAGTTTACATTGGACTATGGAGGGAATAATATATATAAATAAATAAATATATCTTACCTTTTAACTAGGATTTGCTATGCAGGTAGTTGGGTCTGGAACTGGATCTTGCATGAGCAGCGGTGAAATGGCAAGCTTGTGTTTCATCAACTTAACATGTTACAGACCCAATTAAGTAAAAGACCATGCTGATGTAGAGACCTTTTTAGCACGGTATTCCGTGGGGTATCTTTCTTTTGTGGGATCAATCTGCAGCTAGAACCTCCTTTCATTTAGTCTGACAGCATTGCCGGTCAATGTTGTATCCTCCTGCCACCTTCACTTTCCCCTCACACTTGACATGAAAGGAAACATTTTTTCGGGCGCACGAGAGTGAGAAAACTGGTGTTCCGACACTGTAGACTGCAGCAGAATCAGAGATAAAGGCCTGGCCCAAAATTTCACAAGGTCCCCTTTGTGTAAATCCAGTACACAAAGTGGCTACCAAGAGAAAACATGGGATCAGCTTTAACATCTGCTACACTACAGAGGGGGTTGAGGAGAAGGAGTTGAGAGAATCCCAAGCTTGTACACAAACAAACTACAAGGCAATGGAATTCATAGTATTTGTATTCTCTTAAGTGAAACATTTTTCTCTATTTCTAAAGTCTAAACCATTAAATTATGGGGATGTAAAAGTTAGCATCATCCAGATAAAAAGGAGGGTGAGTAAAAGTGTGAAAATGTTGCGAATCATGATTAAGAAATGCCCATTAACATCAGCTTATAACTGCACAGATGTTCAACAAGCCCGATGTAACATACTGTGTCTTTAGCTGCTGTATCTGGACCAAGTGGGTCAATTTATGTACATATGCTGATACTACATTAACTAGCCGCAAGAGTGCAGTGCTCAAATATTCAAACCCCATTTACTTAAGAGCTAAATTTAAGCATTAACTCCACCACCGTCCTTTTGCTCTGCATCCCTTTGCCTTCAACGTCTCTAAGGTACCATGAAAACACAACAGTGTGTATTGTCTCTGCCACCAACTCAGGATCTGGAGTGCTCTACCAACCACCATCACTGAGAAGCTAGAACCTCCTCCTCGAATTCAGAGCTGCTAAAATGTACTATTGCCCTACCCCTTCCAGCACTCCTGGACATCTCCTCAGGGCAAAGGCCATGTGGTGATTTACGTGTACAGCGCATTATACGAACTGCCTAAATGAATATCTATAATACCATTATTCAAAGAAGATAAAGAACACCATGACCCTGATTTAAATATTGCTTTGCATTTTACAAAACGAAAACAGAGCCTAAACAAACATACTGGAGATCTGCCTTCTGGGATTTTCTATTCAGTGGACTCCTCTAATGATTAAGTTGTGTGCCGTAAGAACCGTCCATGCTAACAGGTGTACGCAGAAAAATCAGAGGCTACTGGAATGTACGTCAATGGTTTATAGGCTTTAAATAATAAGTAGCCAAGGAAGGAGTATAGGAAGGAGTATACATTTTTTACTTGGTCTCCCTCAGACTTCTGTTACTGATCCTGCTCCTCGACAGGCTGCGGTTGAGTACACCACTGACTGTTAATGTAGCTCCTCTGCTGCTGCTTTAGATGTTTGTTTGGACTGATAAAGATACAGCCCTGACATAGATCATGTGCACAGATAGGCGGTCCCTCTGGTAGCCCCTTCATTTATGGACATATGCTTAGAATTAGGAGAACTTGTACTTGATATATATGTATATATATATATATATGGAAAATGTCACTTACCCAGTGTACATCTGTCCGTGGCATTAGTCGCTGCAGATTCACATGCTGTGCACATCCCGCCATCTGGTGTTGGGCTCGGAGTGTTACAAGTTGTTTTTCTTCGAAGAAGTCTTTTCGAGCCACGAGACTAAGGGACTCCTCCCATTTCGACTCCATTGCGCATGGGCGTCGACTCCATCTTAGATTGTTTTGCCCGCAGAGGGTGAGGTAGGAGTTGTGTATGCTAGTAATAGTGCCCATGCAATGGAGTGAATGCGTATGTACATAATAAAGTTTTAAGTAATATATTTACAAATGTACAAATGTTTAAGATCTACTTCTAAACGGCTACAGGCTCCCGGGGAGGCGGGTGGGCGCATGTGAATCTGCAGCGACTAATGCCACGAACAGATGTACACTGGGTAAGTGACATTTTCCGTTCAATGGCATGTGTAGCTGCAGATACACATGCTGTGCATAGACTAGTAAGCAGTTATCTCCCCAAAAGCGGTGGTTCAGCCTGTATGAGTTGAAGTAGTTTGAAATAATGTTCTTAATACAGCTTGACCTACTGTTGCTTGTTGTGCAGTTAGCACATCTACACAGTAGTGCTTGGTAAATGTATGAGGCATAGACCATGTTGCTGCCTTACATATTTCGTTCATTGGAATATTTCCTAGAAAGGCCATGGTAGCACCTTTCTTTCTGGTTGAGTGTACCTTTGGTGTAATAGGCAGTTCTCTTTTAGCTTTAAGATAGCAGGTTTGAATGCACTTAACTATCCATCTAGCAATGCCTTGTTTTGAAATTGGATTTCCTGTATGAGGTTTTTGAAAGGCGATAAATAGTTGTTTTGTCTTTCGAATTAGTTTTGTTCTGTCAATGTAGTACATTAGTGCTCTTTTGATGTCTAATGTATGTAGTGCTCTTTCGGCTACAGAATCTGGCTCTGGGAAGAACACTGGTAATTCTACTGTTTGATTTAAGTGGAACGGTGAGATTACTTTTGGTAAAAATTTAGGATTGGTCCGTAGAACAACTTTATTTTTGTGTATTTGAATAAATGGTTCTTGAATGGTAAATGCTTAAATTTCACTCACTCTTCTTAGAGATGTGATGGCAATTAAAAATGCAACTTTCCACGTTAAGTATTGCATTTCACAAGAGTGCATGGGCTCAAAAGGTGGACCCATGAGTCGTGTTAGGACAATGTTGAGGTTCCATGAAGGAACTGGTGGCGTTCTTGGTGGTATAATTCTCTTTAGGCCTTCCATAAACGCCTTTATGACTGGTATCCTAAACAATGAAATTGAGTGCGTAATTTGTAGGTAAGCAGAAATTGCCGTAAGATGTATTTTAATGGAAGAGAAAGCTAGGTTAGATTTTTGCAAATGTAGTAAGTATCCTACTATTTCTTTTGCAGATGCGTGTAAAGGTTGAATTTGATTATTATGGCAGTAATAAACAAATCTTTTCCACTTATTTGCATAACAGTGTCTAGTGGTAGGTTTTCTAGCCTGTTTTATGACCTCCATACATTCCTGTGTGAGGTCTAAGTGCCCGAATTCTAGGATTTCAGGAGCCAAATTGCTAGATTCAGCGATGCTGGATTTGGATGTCTGATCTGTTGTTTGTGTTGTGTTAACAAATCTGGTCTGTTTGGCAGTTTGATATGAGGCACTACTGAAAGGTCTAGTAGTGTTTTGTACCAAGGTTGCCTTGCCCATGTTGGTGCTATTAGTATGAGTTTGAGTTTGTTTTGACTCAACTTGTTTACTGATATGGAAGAAGTGGGAGAGGGGGAAAAGCGTACGCAAATATCCCTGACCAGTTCATCCATAGTGCATTGCCCTGAGACTGATGTTGTGGGTACCTGGATGCGAAGTTTTGGCATTTTGAGTTTTCTTTTGTTGCAAATAGATCTATTTGTGGCGTTCCCCACATTCTGAAGTAAGTGTTCAGTATTTGGGGGTGAATTTCCCATTCGTGGATCTGTTGGTGATCCCGAGAGAGATTGTCTGCTAACTGATTCTGAATCCCTGGAATAAATTGTGCTATTAGGCGAATGTGGTTGTGAATCGCCCAATGCCATATTTTTTGTGTTAGGAGACACAACTGTGTCGAGTGTGTTCCTCCCTGTTTGTTTAGGTAATACATTGTTGTCATGTTGTCTGTTTTGACAAGAGTGTATTTGTGGATTATTATGGGTTGAAATGCTTTCAGAGCTAGAAATACCGCTAACAGTTCTAAGTAGTTTATATGAAACTGTTTTTGCTGAATGTCCCATTGTCCTTGGATGCTGTGCTGATTGAGGTGTGCTCCCCACCCTGTCATGGATGCATCTGTCGTTATTACGCATTGTGGCACTGGGTCTTGAAAAGGCCGCCCTTGGTTTAAATTTATACTGTTCCACCATTGAAGCGAGATGTATGTTTGGCGGTCTATCAACACCAGATCTAGAAGTTGTGCAACCTTGCGTTTGGGACAATGGCTATGCATGAGGACATCATGCCTAGGAGTTTCATTACTAATTTGACCTGTATCTTTTGGTTTGGATACATGGCTTGTATGACATTTTGGAATGTTTGGACTCTTTGTGGACTTGGAGTGGCAATTCCTTTTACTGTGTTGATTGTTGCTCCTAGGTATTGCTGTGTTTGACACGGCAGAAGGTGTGACTTTGAGTAATTGATTGAGAAACCTAGTTTGTGTAGGGTTTGTATGATGTAATTTGTGTGTTGTGAACACTGTTTTTGCGTGTTGGTTTTGATTAACCAATCGTCTAGGTACGGGAACACATGTATTTGCTGCCTTCTGATGTGTGCAGCTACTACTGCTAGACATTTTGTAAAAACTCTTGGCACAATTGTTATTCCGAATGGCAACACTTTGAATTGGTAATGTATCCCTTGGAATACAAACCTTAGGTACTTCCTGTGTGAAGGATGTATTGGTATATGGAAATATGCATCCTTTAGATCCAGTGTTGTCATGTAGTCTTGTTGTTTGAGCAGTGGGATTACTTCTTGTAATGTAACCATGTGAAAATGGTCTGATTTGATGTATGTATTTAATATTCTGAGACCTAGTATAGGTCTTAGAGTTTTGTCTTTTTTGGGTATCAAAGTACAGTGAGTAAACTCCTGTGTTTAGTTCTTGTTTTGGTACTAACTCTATTGCTTCTTTTTGGAGCAATGCTTGAACTTCTAGTCCTAGAAGATTTATATGTTGTTTTGACATATTGTGTGTTTTCGGTGGAATGTTTGGAGGGATTTGATAAATTCAATGCAATAACCATGCTGGATAATTGCTAAGACCCAAGTGTCTGTTGTTATTTCCTCCCAATGTTTGTAAAACTTGGTTAGTCTCCCCCCCACAGGTGTTATGTGTTGGGGATTTGTGACCTTGAAGTCACTGTTTGTTTGGAGGAGTTTTGGGACTTTGGAACTTTCCTCTGTTCCTTTGAAATTGTCCCCCTCTATATTGTCCCCGAAAACCTCCCCGCTGATACTGGCTCTGGTAAGTGGGCTTTGTTTGTGAGGCTGTGGCTTCTGTGGTTTGCCCTCGAAACCCCCCTCGAAATTGTGTCTTTCGAAATGTGCCTCTGCTCTGTGGGGAGTAGAGTGCGCCCATGGCTTTGGCCGTGTCAGTGTCTTTTTTAAGTTTTTCGATCGCAGTGTCCACCTCCGGCCCAAACAACTGCTGTCCGTTGAATGGCATATTCAGCACAGCTTGCTGTATCTCTGGTTTAAATCCTGATGTACGCAGCCATGCATGTCTCCTTATTGTTACAGCTGTGTAGACAGTTCTAGCAGCTGTGTCTGCAGCATCCATTGCTGACCGTATCTGATTATTTGAGATACCCTGTCCTTCTTCTACTACTTGCTGCGCTCTTTTTTGGAACTCCTTGGGTAAATGTTCAATAAGGTGTTGCATCTCATCCCAATGGGCCCTATCATATCTGGCTAGCAAAGCTTGAGAATTTGCAATACGCCACTGGTTTGCTGCCTGTGCCGCCACCCTTTTGCCTGCAGCATCGAATTTTCGACTTTCTTTATCTGGAGGTGGTGCATCTCCTGAAGTATGAGAGTTGGCTCTTTTGCGCGCTGCTCCCACTACAACAGAGTCTGGTGTTAGCTGTTGTGTAATGTACACTAGGTCTGTTGGTGGCGGTTTATATTTTTTATCTACTCTTGGAGTAATGACTCTCCCTTTAACAGGCTCCTCAAACACTTGTTTGGAGTGTTTTAGCATTCCGGGTAGCATAGGAAGACTCTGATATTGACTGTGTGTGGACGACAGTGTATTAAAAAGAAAGTCGTCTTCAATGGGCTCTGAATGAAGGCTGACATTATGAAATGCAGCTGCTCTTGACACCACCTGTGCGTAGCCTGTACTATCCTCTGGTGGCGTTCTGGACTATTATCTGACACTGGTGCGTCATAAAGGTCCCATGCGTCAGGGTCATCTTGACTCATTCCTGTATGAGTTGGGGATTGCATCATTGGTGGAGTGGCTACCGGTGATGGTTGCGGAGAGTGATGTGGGGATGGTGGTGGTGTTACTTGTTTAGCCACCTTTGCGTGTGGCTGTTTGTCTTTGTCTTGGAAGGCAAGCTTGTGTTTCATTTTGACTGGAGGAAGAGTGCTGATCTTCTCTGTATCTTTGAATAAAGAGCCGTATTTGTGTGTGATCTGGCTCTATTCCCTGTAATTCCTGTCCAAATCTATGTGTCTTAATTTGTGTGGACAGTCCTTGTTCCTCAGTGTAGGAACTTGTTTTCGGTTCCGAGGCCGGATATTTCGGTACCGAAACCTTTTCGGCTGCTTTTTTCGGCTCCGACGAAACCTTTTTTACTTTCGGCGTCGTGCTCTCTCGGTGCCGACCCGTTTCGGTGCCGCTGTCTCGGTGCTGAATCTTCTCTGAGCCACTATCTCGGGCCTGAGATTGCTGTGTGCCGGCATCTCGACCGGAGTCGGATGACTTCGACACCAGCTCGCCCTTTTTCGGTGCCGATGAACAGTCACCTACTTTTCGGGTTAAGCCATGGCCTGTTGGCAGTGGCGTCCCCTGGGCTTTAGCGCTTTTCTCGTGAGTTCTTGTTTTCAACGTCTTACTCACGGTTTTCGGCGTTTCCTCGGGATCGATCTCCTCAGAGTCCGACTTCTGGGTGGAGAATGTTTCTTCCTCCTCCTCGAAACGCTCTTGTCCTGTTGGCACCGACGCCATTTGCAGTCTTCTTGCTCTTCGGTCCCCGAGTGTCTTCCTGGACCGAAACGCTCGACAGGCCTCACAAGTATCCTCCTTGTGTTCTGGTGACAAACACAAGTTACAGACCAGATGTTGATCTGTATATGGATACTTGTTATGGCATTCTGGACAGAAGCGGAATGGGGTCCGTTCCATCAGCCTTGAAGAGACACGTGGCCGGGCCGACCAGGCCCCGACGGGGATGGAAGAAAACCCCAAAGGGCCACCGGAGCTCTTCTTAATTCGGTGTCGATCTGTTGTAACTAACCCGATACCGAACGCAAACAACGATTTTTCCGAGATTCTAACTAACTTTCCGACCCGAAACACGGAGCGAAAAGGAACACGTCCGAACCCGATGGTGGAAAAAAAAACAATCTAAGATGGAGTCGACGCCCATGCGCAATGGAGTCGAAATGGGAGGAGTCCCTCGGTCTCGTGACTCGAAAGAGACTTCTTCGAAGAAAAACAACTTGTAACACTCCGAGCCCAACACCAGGTGGCGGGATGTGCACAGCATGTGTATCTGCAGCTACACATGCCATCGAACATATATATATATATATCCTGTATGAAAGAACCTAAACAAATTAAATGAGGTAGGAAATGTATAGATGGAAGTCTTGTGGACATAGAACTGAAACTAGGACTGCAGTCAATGCCCACCATCCCTAAGGTCGCATTTTTTAAAAATGTTCTAGCGGCCCGAGTTACATTCATTTATTTTCCACTTTATTATAACGCAGCTGTGTCTAAAAAGCGTTAGTGCAGTTTATAGATAACAAAAGAGAGTTACAATGAAACATGCCGCTTAATTGAAGCAGGTGAATATGTTTCCGAATAATGCCGAAAGTGAGGAAGGGAACACCGCACAATGCAAGGAGCACATCTGACTCTGAAGACCTTTGACTTGGACTCACACCGTGAACGGAGAAGACTTTCAAATCCAACAAAGA